>NC_136067.1:894196267-896696267 GCF_964261635.1 Lissotriton helveticus | reverse complement strand
CCGCTAAAAAACACTGTAACCAACTGGAAAGAAGATGACGCACCAGCAAAGACACAATCAACAAGACTGCCTTCAAAACAGCCCTCAACCTCTTCCACAGACAGTTGAGAGAATCAAAGAAAAATGTCTTAGCTTCATGCATCAAATCAAGCCCCAAAGACAGAAAAGAACTCTTCAACATCATAAAAGAATTCTACAATCACTCAGCTGCAATAAAACAATACCCCCTCACAGGAGGTCTGCAACGACCTTGTAAAATTTCTCCATGGCTAAATCGCCAACATTTACAAAACCTTCAGAACCCAGGCAAAGGCCACCAACTTCTTCAAGCAACACAACAATACCGCTACCACCACAGACATCCGACTAACTGAATGGAGCCAGCTCGTCTCACAGGACACCGCTTCCATCATGAACTTGATCCACTCAGAGGCCCCAACCGACCCGGTGCACAGTCAAAATATCGATTATTAAATATCGACCTACATTAATATCGATATTTTAATATCGTAGGGACAGAATATCGAAGGCAAGAATATCATTGATCAGAATATTGACCTTAAGGTAAGTAATATTGTTTTTTTAAACAATCGAAGTAATATCAAAGTAAGTAATATCGTTAGCAAAATATCACTATCAATAATATCGAGAAAAAAATGAGTGTTATTTATTTTAGTGTGTATTTTATATGTACTTTTAACATTTTATTTTAATGTATTTTCATAATTTTTAAATATATGTATGAAATGTTTACAAATAAGCAATTTTTTTAAAGTACATTTTTCATTTTTGTGTTAGAGCGGGTTGTGGGTTTATAGGGGAATAGGGTGGGAAGTAATCTAATTATAATGAATTAATTAATATATTTTTGTTTATTGTTATTGTTTATTAGGTTATTGGTGATTAATTAATAATGGGTAATGACTTTTTTGTTAATTGGTTAACTTAAGATTATATTCATTATAATCAATGTATTATTAATTTTGATTTATTGTTATTGTTAATTAATTTGTGGTTAATTATTAATTGGTAAATCATTTTTATCAATTGATAATTAAATTAATTATGTGATTGTTTATGTGCAGTGGGTTGTGGGTTTATAGGGGAATAGGGTGGAAAGTAATTAAATTCAATGAATTAATTAATATGTTATATTTATTGTTGTTGGTTATTGATTTGTTGTTAATTACTTATTAATTGTTATATCATGTTTATTATTTGGTCAATTTATAATTATAATAATTATAATTAATGTAATATTAATTGTTATTTATTTTTATTGATTATTAATTCACTGTTAATTAATTTTTCGTTGCCAAATATTTTTTATTAATTGATTAATTGATAATTAAATTAATTGTGTTCCTTTTTTATGTGTATCGTGTTGTGTGTTAATGGGGGAATAGTGTGGTAAGTAATTTAATGTTAATTAAGTAAATATTAATTACATGTTATTGATATTTATTAATAATTGTTTTGTTAATTCATTATTAATATGTTATTTAAATTCCAAAAATTATTTAATTGATAAGTATGTCAATTTAACCCCTACGCTATCCAACATTTTCCACACTGTTACACTCACTGGAGTGGAATAGTAATTTAAACCCTTACGCTATTGATTATGGGATTGAGTAATTAGATGTCTTCTTGGAGACTACAAGGAAATGATAGACTCCAGGGGTGATATTACATCAACGTAAGCAGCAGCAGCAGGGTAGCGGCGGAGGTGGAGAGCGGCAGCGGTAGGCCGGGAGGCCAGGAGGAGGCCAGGAGGGTAGCTTCAGAGGTCATCCAACGGTAGGACGAGTGGCAGGATTCGGTGTCCCCGGCGAGCTGATCTGGAGTCGACGCAGTGAGGCCTGAGTGCCGTGATCACGCCGGGACCTAGATTGCCAGGCACGCCCACAACCCTGGAGCGCGCACCATCAAGTCTTCCGAAATTGGAAGCGGATCATTGAGATGGCCAGGAGCTCCTGAAACAGATGCTGGTTTCTCCTCAGGCAACGTAAATAGGAGATTTTTATCCGCCACATGTGGGCATATATAGGCACAACAAGAAACACTCTGTCCAGAGCCCCCGTGTTAGAAACACTTTGAGGGTCACAAACGGGGATCTCCTGGGAGGTGAGGGTGTTTTACTTTCCAATAGTTTTGATCCATTAAGGGGACTGGAAGTAGTGGATTGACTTATTGGACCCACAGGGCGGGAGGAGGTCCAAAGAAGGTGGAGAAAAACTGGGATGGTGGGAAATAATGAAGTAAGTGAGGGACCAGAAAACTGTACTAAATGTACAAGGACCCCCGATGCATTTACTGTTAAAGATATAAGTAGGATGGGGGGCGTTAGTTGTATAGATTTAGCAAATTTGCCAAGTGAAGATGGTCAACGGGACTCCATGTCAACGGAGTTTTGTAGGGCCAATGAGGGTGACGAGATTAAAAATCCAGTAAACATGACAATATATTAACATGGAATATCACAGGGTTATATACTAAAGTAAAAGACCCTCACTGGATAACGTATATACAGGATTGCGATATAATTTGCCTTCCGGAGACTTGGGTCATAGAGCCACAGCATATAATTTGTTTCCAGACATACAACACTGCAGCACAGGTTAGTAAATATGGTTGAAATAAAGGAGGTCTATGCACTTATGTCTCCAATACGGCAGGGATCTCACATGTGAGAGTTATAGATGGCAGTGATTAATAACAGGTTTTGACCATGTTTTTAGGCTGGCAGAAGGATACGGTTCTGATAAATTTTTATAACAACATCCCCAAATCCCAGATAGTGAAGGTTCTATCTAACTTAGTCTTTTGTTTAAAAAATCTCCAAGGAACAGCAAAGAGAGACCTCTTCATCATCTGGGTAGGTGATTTTAATTGCACCTTGTGTCAATTTAGCCATCAAGGCATTTGATGGACAAGGAATATACCCCACACATTTCTCACATACATCTCTAGGGGAATTGCTGAATGGCATAGCCTTTCAATTTGATCTTGGCTATGCGAACAAATTGTATTCACCTTCTATCCCCTTCAACCCAACTTTTAATGGAAGGGGATGTAACTCCATTATCGACTGTGTCGTAATATCTAGTAGGTACTCCCGTAACATCCTTTCCCGCAAGACATTTGATAATCTAATGAGTGACAACTATCCAATATGTCTGGTCCTTCTGCGAACAGGGTCAGAGGAAAAACTTGTTAGGAACTCACAATATTCCCCTGATATTAGCCTCGCTAATATTAATGGTTACACGTTAAAGTGGGAAAAAGTCGACCCGGAGGCATTCCTGGTAAACTTGATTACCAATTCAATTAAGGAACTAGAGACATGTCTTTCAAATGACAGGGAGGACAAAGATGTTTTTAATGCTTTCCTTAAGATATCAGACAAGGCCAGAAAATTGTTAACAAGAGAAAAACATAAGGGATGCCAACCTTCTAAGGGATGGTTTGATAATGATTGTACAAAGGCCCACATTACCCTCAAGAAGGCACTGAATAAAGCACCGAGATCTAGGGACGAAATTAGGCAGGCAAGATCGCAGTACCGGTTGGCACTAAGAAAACGTAGGAGTACACAAAAAAGGGAAGCATGGGAGACCCTACACGCGGCATTCGTATTCAAAGATAACACTGGCTTTTGGAGAGCTGTTAATGCCCCATTTTTGAATGACAGAGAGATAAATATCATTGATATGCGATCAGCGGCGAAAATTGGGTGAATTTCTTTTCTGGACTCTATATGGATGAGTCGACTGGTGCTAATATGTCAGAGACAGCCGCAGTTAGCAAAGCTGATATGGATGTCCAAGGTTCTTTCCCCCTAGAGATTAATATCACCATGGAGGAAGTCACCAGGGCAATTAATGACAGTGCTCCAGGGAAAGGCCATGGGCCGGATGGTATACCGGTGGGTGTTTATAAAGCTAACACTGGTTTATGGGCTCCCCTCCTAACCAATGTTCTTAGGTGTTGACCTCGTTATGGGTTAATTCCCACCTGGGCAGACCCAATCGTGATCCCCATATATAAGAAAGGGGATAGGAATGAACCCAGTTGTTACCGCCCGATATCATTACTGGATGTCTATATGAAAATAGCAGTACAAAAGGGGATGGTGATGGACGGAGCATCTGAACCAATCAAACACTCACACCCAGTCAAAAGATCTGGGTTTAATCCATCACCGTTCCTAAGCCCACTCTGCCACCCCAGTTCAGACATGGCTATATGCAAATCAGTCTGACCCTGTGCCTCATGGGAACAGTCCAGCCCGAACTGCCAAGCCATGCCTTCCCTGGACCGGAAACAAGCTTCCGAGGACCGGTTTCTGGCATTGCAGCCTTCTTCAGCCCGGCTTGCTTGAATCCAGTGGCAAAGTGAGCAAGGGACTCACGTCTGGGCATACCCTGCCACACTTATGGCGGCCAAAGCGGTACAAAAGGGGGAAAATAGCAGGCAGGGTAATTTTAAACAAGCTTGAGATATGGGCTGAGGCGACTGGAGTGCTATCAATGTTTCAATATGGATTTTGAGCAGGCGTAGGCACCATTGAACAGGGACTAAAATTGTCTCTGATCATTGATAAATACACCGAAGCTAAGAAGGGCAAACTTTTTCTTACTTTTGTAGATTTAAGTTCCGCTTTTGATTGTGTAAAACACTCCATGCTGTGGGATACTCTTAAAAATTTAGATCTGGATCCATCCCTGATAATGTTGATAAAGGAATTATACGGGGGGGCAGGAGCAAGAGTACGGTATGGGAAACAGGGAGAATGCTCAGACAGATTTCCCATTAAAAGAGGGGTGAGGCAGGGGTGCATTCTTGCCCCCCTATTTTTCTCTCCCTATATCAACAGCCTAGGACAGTTTTTGGCTGAGAAACAGCATGATTATCCAATGATTAGGGATTCCCCGGTCCTGATTTTATTGTACGCAGACGATGCGGTTATAATGTCGCGGACTCAGCTGGGTCTGCAAAGGTCTGTGGCAAACTTTGATGCTTACATGTCAGAGCGGGGCTGAAAGGTGAACATCACTAAGACTTTTACTATGAGCTGTGGTTTAAAAGCTAGATATACTTGTGGCATTTTTATTGAAAATAAGAATGTTGCTAGCACTGACAAATTTTCCTACCTAGGGATAACCTTTGATAGGAAGGGATCGTGAAAAGCGGCCTTGAATAGCAGAAGCCTGATCTTCTCGAGAGCTAGAGGTGCTGTAATTTTCTCAAAAAAATTAGGCGGGAGACCTGTTCCGGAGTTAATGGCAATTTATAAGGCAAAATGTATTTCCACAGGGACATATGGGGCAGGCATTTGGGGCATAGAACCCACGGACCAAATTCAACGTCATGAAAATAGCTTTTTGCGCTACCTTCTGGCAGTCCCCTGTTCGACTTCAACTTACTGTTGCCATAGGGAACTTGGTATAGCTTACATTTCTGACATTATAAAGACCACTCCCTTGCTTTTGTGGCATATGATATGGGTGTCATTAGAGACAGGATTTAACAGGGACGTAATTAAGAATTGCCTTAAACTAGATGGGGTGTCCAACCTGCCTTGGATTAACTATATAAAAAATCTGTCAAGAGAGATCGGTCACCCAGAATACTTTTATCATCCTATTAGCCTGGAAAGTGTCCCTAGAAAATCCTTTAAGACACCTTGTATGAATTACTTGGAAAACAAGCGGTGGCTCACCGAGAAAGAGAAAAATCGGTTATGGCAACTGAGTTGATGTCCACTTGCCCAGGTTTACAACCCTATTTAATATGTGTAGAGAGTGGCTTTACACTCATGCTTTTGTCTCGTTTTTGCTATGGCTCTATTTACAGGATGATTACATTTCCTGACATTAATGATTGGTCGATACTCCATCCAATATGTCCATGCGATAAAACTTCTAGATTAACCACGATGCACTGCACTTTATTTTGTAAATATTATGTCATTCCCAGGAAAAAGTTTTTGCTGCCGACACACTAAAAAGCTGGAAATTAAAGCAATGTAAAATAGGCTTTTTAAAACTGCAAATGCTGGAAAATGAACATACAATCCTGATTGTGTCTTCTTTTTTAAAGCTCGTTATAAGGTTCCGTAACACCATGGGGTCGATTCCGATTCGGGAAACAAATCCGTACGACGATTCAAATTCGTAGCCGTTTCCGTACGAATCGTACAAATCCTTCCGAATCGCGTAGTACGATCCGTAGTAAAAAAATACGTCTGAATCGTTGCGAACCGTACGAAAAGCAAGGGAAAATCCATACGATACAGACCCTGAACGTGAATCATACGAATCGTAAACATGTCATACGACCTGACAAGTACCATCCGGACCGGGGAATGAGTACCCGATTCGTACAGTAAATGTTGCGTATGAGCAATTCCTACGGAGAGCCACACAATCACATAGAGTACGGTTCGTACACCCCATGATCGTAGGGGTACGGTTTGTACACCCCATGATCGTAGGGGTATGTTTCGTACACCCCATGATCGTAGGGGTACGGTTCGTACACCCCATGATCGTAGGGGTACGGTTCATACACCTACGATCGTGGGGTGTATGAACCGTACCCCATGATCGTAGGTGTACGAACCGTACCCCTACGATCCTGAGGTACGGTTCATACACCCCATGATCGTAGGGGTACGGTTAGTACACCTACGATCATGGGAAGCAGGAAGCAGCTCAAGACCTGGCTGTTCGAGCAGTAGCGGACCCCCTCCCCCCAGCGCCTTGAGACCCTCCGGGTGAGTAGTGCGCAATACAAATGCTCTGATTGATTGATTGATTGATTGATGGGGTGTACAAACCGTACCCCATGATCATAGGTGTACAAACCGTACCCCTACGATCATGGGGTGTACGAACCGACCGGGGTCCGTTTTGTATGCATTTAGAGTTGAATTCTGCTTTTCCGGACGTTTTGAGCTCTCGTAAAAAAAGAGTCGTACGGAGTGTTGACTGGACGAATCGTACTTGCTGGGTCGGAAAATGATGCTTCGATCCGTACGGACATCGCGTACTGTGCGTTCCAAATGCAATTCGTACGGATTATTGAGTCGTACAGGCTTTGGTACCATTCAGACAGAGAACTGCTTTGGGTACACATCGTACTACATCGTACATATGGGGACGTTCGAGGATACGATTCGTATGGGAAAAATGCTCCGTATGGTTATTTGTACGGGATTTTACCGAATCGGAATCGGCCCCCATGTGATAATATTATAAAGACTTGGTGTTTGTGTATTTTTATCAACGTATAATCTTTTAAAATAATGTATTACTGCCTGTATACATGAATTGCTTCTCCTGTACTTTACACTATCTCTGGAGCTGGAAAAATTAATTATTTTTAAATTGTTTTTTATCATTGTGCTTGTATGATTTTATGACTCAAAATCGAATAAAGCTGATTTGATTTGATTTGAACCCTTACGCTATCCAACACTTTTCCTACTGTTGCACTCACTGGAGTGGGTATAGTAATTTTTACCCCTACGCTATCCAACACTTTCACTACTGTTGAACTCCCTGGAGTGGGATTAGTAATTTTTACCCCTACGCTATCCAACACTTTCCCTACTTTTGCACTGCCTGGAGTGGGAATAGTAATTTTAACCCCTACGCTATCCAACACTTTCTCTACTGTTGCACTCACTGATGTGGGAATAGTAATTTTTACCCACATGCTATCCAACACGTTCCCTACTGTTGCACTCATTGGAGTGGGAATAGTAAGTTTAACCTCTACCCTTTTCAAACATGTTTTCTACTGTTACACTCATTGGAAAGGAATAGTATTTTTTTACCCCTACGCTATCCAACACTTTCCCTACTATTGCACTTACTGGAGTGAAAATAGTAATTTTTACCCCTACTCTATCCAACACTTTCCTCTACTGTTGCACTCACTGGAGTGGGAATAGTAATTTTTACCCCTACGCTATCCAACACTTTCCCTACTGTTGCACTCCCTGGAGTGGGAATAGTAATTTTAACCCCTACGCTATCCAACACTTTCTCTACTGTTGCACTCAATGGAGTGGGAATAGTACTTTTTACCCCTACGCTATCCAACACTTTCTCTACTGTTGCACTCCCTGTAGTGGGAATGGTAATTTTAACCCCTATGCTATCCAACTTTTTGCACTGTTTGGAGTTGGAATAGTAATATTATTCTCTCCTCTGTCTAATATTGTTTTTATATTATTTTAGCTATTGTAGTATATAATTCATTTTAAAAAGATTAAAAATATTTTTACTTTTTTGAATTTGTTATATATATTTATTTAATTTGTATTTATAATATTGTTTTATGTGTATTGATGTATTTAAAATGTATAAGATTTTTTAAACAATTTATAAATTATTAAAATAATGATTAAAACATTAATAAGAAAGTATATATATTATATATTATCTCGTGCTTTCCTCAATTCACTCCCCGCTGGAAAAATTAAGAGGCAGCACACCAGGAAACTGCACAACCGATTTATTGTGCACCAAAACTGTCAAGGACGACGCGTTTCGGCGTTTGTCTTTGACAAGTCACTACCTGTGCTTCCACCACCCTCAGAAATAGACCCTATGGTTCATGGACATAAATAAAATCTTCAAAGTACCATCGGCATAGATCACTAGACATTTCAAAATTTCATCCATGTATGTCTACATTAAACAATTTATGCAATATTGAATTCATTTATGAAATTATTCCTAATGTCGACAATTGAATGATTAAAACTAAAGAGTTTAACACTGGTAATGTCCGTTGTGATCAGCCCAATCTTTTATGGCCATGGAAGACTTACTGCATATAGCTACTGTGTTAGCTTTGTTACCCCTGGATTTTTTGCAATTCAATTTTCTGATGCTTTATCAGTGCCATTGTTTCACAAACCCCTACATTTTGTAAGCATCCGGTTGTCTTTATTTCAAATAAAATGGCACTCAGAGTACCGTTGTTATTTCACGACGCACACACCCAGATGTTATTTCAGTATGGTTATCGAGGTGTTTTAAGGAAACTTTCAATCACAGTATGCCAAAACCTACCATACTTTATACGGTGCTGAGGGGGTCCTAATGTAGCTATCAAGCTATTTCCCTTCTAAATAGTCAGGTATGTACCTTCTCTAGTACAGAGGGCGGAAGTGCGAAATAAAGGTGCATGATGTGCTGTATGTGAGATGGGACTAATTAAAAAAGAGCATACGTGCATATTAAGACATCCAAGTGTTTCTGTTAAGTAGGAAAGAATGGGTATGTAACCTTTCTGCAATACGACCCAACTGAGTAGTAGAGTGCGGCTCCACAATTGTGGTTAACGCCAACTCTAGACTCCAAAATTGGAATCTAATTGCTTGGTACTGTTCTTTACCCTTCAACTTCCCTATTAAAATTAGTGATCACCATGATTATTTGTCTAACCCTTATACCAACTATATTAAAATCTAGAATAAACTAATTGCGAGGATCAGCATATATCCGCATATATCAAAGCCTATTACTGGCCAATGTGTGTGGCTAACTCTTCCCCCTCGTTCAAGCCTTTAGGGAATTTGGAGTCCAACGCGATTATGTACCTGGACTCAAGAATTCTCAGGGGTTTTTTCTGATCGCCTCCACGTAGTATATGTTTCGGGATTTTATTGATTCCAAAAAATCTTATGCTGCTGTTGTTGCTTTTATGTTGTTCCGCATAGTGACGAGCCACAGGATAATTATAATCCTTGTTATTAATGGCCCGTAAATGCTGCAAAATTCTCAATTTTAGGGAAAGCTTGGTGCTGCCTATGTAGGCACACAATGGTTGAGAGCACCCAATGGGTTTACCACATGTGGAACATGTAAGATTGTCGTACTGCAAAAATTGCAAAGAATATGTGGTAGGCACCAGTGAAGTTAAAACCAACAAGCAAACTATTAACTGTAACAGCGAGTTCGTTGTCTACGTATTGGAGTGCCCATGTGGCCACCGCTACGTAGGCAGCATGAAGCTTGCCCTAAAATTGAGAATTTTGCAGCATTTACGGGCCATTAATAACAAGGATTATAATTATCCTGTGGCTCGTCACTATGCGGAACATCACAAAAGTAACAACAGAAGCTTAAGATTTTTTGGAATCAATAAAATCCTGAAACATATACGCAGAGGTGATCGGGAAAACACCTGAGAATTCTTGAGTCCAGGTACATCATTGAGTTGGACTCCAAATTCCCCAAAGGCTCGAACGGGGGGGAAGAGTTAGCCACACACATAGGCCAGTAATATGCTTTGATATATGCTGATTCTCACAATTAGTCTATTCTAGATTTTAATATAGTTGTTATAAGGGTTAGACAAATAATCATGGTGATCACTAATTTTAATAGGGAAGTTGAAGAGTAAAGAACCGTACCAAGCGATTAGATTCCAATTTTGTCTAGAGTTGGCATTAACCACAATTGTGGAGCCACACTCTACTACTCAGTTGAGTCGTATTGCAGCAAGGTTACGTACCCATTCTTTCCCACTTAACACAAACACTTGGATGTCTCAATATGCACTTATGCACTTGGTAATTAGTCCCAGCTCACATACAGCACATCATGCACCAATATCCCGCACTTCGGCCCTCCGTACTAGAGAAGGTACATACCTGACTATTGAGAAGAGAAATAGCTTGATAGCTACATTAGGACCCCCTCAGCACCGTATAAAGTATGTTAGGCTTTGGCATACTGTGATTGAAAGTTTGCTTAAAACACCTCGATGACCATACTGAAATAACATCTGGGTGCATGAAATTTTGAAATGTCTAGTGATCTATGCTGATGGTACTTTGAAGATTTCTTTATGTCCATGAACCATAGGGTCTATTTCTGAGGGTGGTGGAAGTACGGGAAGTGACTTGACAAAGGCAAACGCCAGCACGCGTTGTCCTTGAAAGTTTTGGTGCACAATAAATCGGTTGTGCAGTTTCCTGGGGGAGTGAATTGAGGAAAACACGAGATACAAAGTGGCTGCTGCTGCCATTGGCTGGCACCAACGTCGATTGGATAAGAGAACCGCCTCAGCAGTGATTCGGAGAGGATATTATATATGTATATGTTTAATGTATTTTTAAATTATATATATATTACTTACAATTGTTAAACATATTTTAATATTTTTAACTATGTTTATTTTAATTCTATGTAATACGTGCTTTATTTTACATTTTACATTTTACAATTTTTAAATAAAAAAAACTATATTTACAACGATATTTTTGACATCGATATTTTTTCCCCCGATATTTTTGTACTTACCATAATGTAGATAGGATGTAGATATTCTTGCTGCAATATTTCTGTAGGTCAAAATTCTGACCTTCTATATTTTGTCAGTGATTCAACTGACCCATGTCCTCAGCACATTTTCAAACTAGGCATAGCCAGAATCAGCCACGTAGTCACCACCTTGTTCAAACCCTCGATTGCCAGGGTCACCTTCCCCGTGGAATGGAAACATTCAGAAGTCAGCACTCTACTACAGAAACCATTGGCCGACCTAGGCAAACTCAACAGCTACCAACTGATCTCCTTGCTCCTTGCCAAAGTATTAGATAAACCATCAACCAACAACTCTTTGCACATCGGGAACCTCCTACCTACTCTTCCCATCAGAATTCTGCAGCAACAACAGCACCAAGACAGCCCTCATCATGGCTACCGGTGACTTCGGAGCCCTACTCTCCCGTGGAGAGACTGTAGCTCTGATCCTCCTTGACCTCTCTGCAGCTTTCAATATGGTCTCCAGCCACACACTCATTACAAGACTGCACAACATAGGCTTCTAAAAGAGCTGCTCTCAGGTGGATTGCATCTTTTCTCCCCAGGAACACACAAAAAAGTCTGCCTTCACCTCAGAACCTAAGGAAATTATCTGTGGAGTACCCCAAGGATAATTGCTCAGTCTCCCCCTCTTCAACACTCATATGACACCTCTGGTCAGAATCACCAAAACCCAGATACTCACCATCACATCCTATGCCAACAACTCACGGATCCTCCTCTCTCACTCTGAAGACACCACCAATACCAATTTTCACAACTGCATTACAGATGTTACCAACTGAATGAAGGACAACTGCCTGAAGCTCAACTCGGACAAGACAGAGGTACCGATTTTCAGAAACAAAAGCTCCCCATGGTTATACATTCTGGTGGCCCTCAGAACACGGACCCACTCGTACCCCACTGACCATGCAAGGAACCTAGGCCTCATTCTCGCCAACAAACTAAACATGATGACTCAGGTCAACTAAGTCTTCTCCTCCTGCTTCTTCATCCCCTGTATGCTTCACAATATATTCAAATTGCTACCCCAAAGCACAAGATGCACCAACATCCAGACCCTCACCTCCAGTTGACTTGACTGCTGCAACACTCTATATGCAGGGATCACAGCTCACCTCTTCCGACAACTACAGACCATACAGATGGCTGCATCTAGACTCGTTCTCGACCTTCCTAGATGAACTTGCATCACCCCCTACCTCGGGAAACTCCACTGGCGCCCTGTTCAGAAAAGATGCAAGTTCACGTTCCTGACAAATGCATACAAGAACCTATGCAAATGTGGACCAGCCTACTTGAACCACTGCTGGAACTTCCATCAATCCACCAGACACCTCTGCTCCACATCCCTTTCTCTAACCCTCACCACCTGCATCAAACATAGCAGATGCAGAGGTCACTCCTTCTCCTTCCTAGCAGCAAAGACATGGAATAAGCTACTGTCTCATCTATGAACCTTCCCATCTCTTTCAGAGTTCTGTAAGTCCCTGAAGACCTGGCTATTCGAATAATCGACTGGATCTTGCCGTTGATTGTTTGATTAATTGATTGATTGATTGATTGATTGAAGGTGAAGAAGACTTATGTTTGATTGGAATTCTCTGCAGGCTCATCCCGGAAATAACTTGCCTTCACCTCTCTTGTTGTCTGAATTAATTTTGTTGACTTTAGTACTCTGTGAACTTTACTGCTAACCAGTGATAAAGGGATTGTGCTCACCCCCCTTGAACATGGTAAAACTGGCTTACACTTAAGTGCCACATTTATTTACTTGTAAGTCCTTAGTAAAGTGCTGCTACATATACCTAGGGCCTGTAAATTAAATGACACTAGTGGGCCTGTACCACTTGTTGTGCCATGCACTAAAGTAGCACTTTATTTTGTCTCAGGCCTGGCATTACAGCCTGTAGTGCAGCTCTAAAATGGGAGTTCAACATAGCAAAAAAAAAACTTTTGCCAGACCGAAATCTTCCTTTTTAATGCATATAAGCCACCCCTCCGGTAATCTCTAAAGCCCCAGATGGCAGGGTGTATTGTGTTTAGAAGGTTGGACATCTGTTTTTACGTTTTACATGGCCTGGTAATGAAAACTCCCAAAGTTGTTTTTCATTACTGTAAGGCCTAGCTTTACCATAGGATAACATAAGGCCTAGCTTTTCCATAGGGTAATATTGGGTTACCTTATTACATTTAATAATGGCTAACCTGTGATTGGGAACAGGAAGAATGTCATGTTTGAACTGAAAAAAAGTTTAATTTAAAATCCTCCGTAATGTAAAATCTTCTTAAATGGCTAGGTCAAATTTTAAGCCACAATTCTGAAAATACCACTTTAGAAAGCTAGCATTTTTTACCTTCCCTAATCATTTGGTGCCTATTGACAGTGGCCTTGGTCACATCACTGTGATTGGCGTATCTATTGAAGTTTGTGTGTTCCTTCCAGACAGTGTGACAATTAGGGTTAGATGTTGGCAGGATGGGCCATACTGCCAGGATGGCTGAAGGTGGGACTCTACCCTTCCATACTTACACATCAAAGGGCTGCCTCTGGCACACACACACAAAGGAACCTCTCACTAGCCTTTTGTCACCCTGACTTCCTGGAGCCTTAGCAGGAAAATAAGGAACCTTCTTGACACAGAGGTGGAGATAGCCTAGAAGATTCCCCATTTCAAAGGCTGGGAACAGATATAACTATTGGACCCTCAGAGCAACTCTCCAGTACTCTCTTGAACCTGTGGAAGCCTTCATAAGAACTGCCTGGACTCCCAGAGGATTGCCTGGCTGTTTGAGGCCTAGCTTACTGTGTGATCCCAGGACTACCAGAGTGACTCCAAGGGCTAGTGTTCTGGCCTCCTGTGTGAGCTAAAGAGATATACCAAGCTCCACAGACCTTGAACACTGCACCTGGTCTCTGTTGTAGTGAGTCCAGACGCCCCAAATGGTTCTTACCAAGTCCTGGACCCTTGGAAGTGGTGTTGAAGGTGCTTCTCCTGCCTAACCCTAAAATTCGTAACTTAGAAAATTTTTCTCAAAAATAGGCCTGAGAATCTACAGAGGATTAGGACCTACCTGCCTTCTGATCCACCCAAGGTGCATCGCCGGTTCACCTGACTCCAAGGTAGCTCCCCCTACATTCTCCTCCACAGCTGCAAATCCTGTTCAGCTGGACCTTTCAGCAGAGGTATCCAGCCTCTTGAATCCCTCATCAGCTCCAGCATGCTGCTTTGTCCCACTGAAGATTTCAATTTTCAATAAATTGACAAGGTCCAACAGTAGAAATCTTCACCTGACTCCTTTGAGGTGACTCTGTAACAACGACACGCCTTCTCGGACACCACTGGCTGTCTTGCCCCACTGAGCTTTACCTTCTCTGAACTTTTTTTCTGAATTTCTTACAAGTCTGAAGGTAAGCCACGACCAGATCCAATCCACCTTGTGCATCTGACCTATACCCTATTGTGTTCAGCCTTATGTTTTGACTTAGCCCCAGTCTCTTGAAACCAGATACCCACTGTTAGAGCTTTGATCTTTTGGGTGCTACATTCCAATAAAACACATTAGGATTCCTAACTTTGTTTCTACTAATTGGATGTAATTTGTTTTGGTGTAATTTTATTTATGCCATATGGTGGATCGTGTGAACCTAGCCACAGGAAAAATAATTAATTAGGTCAACCAAAATTTGGTTGCCTCCTTGGAAAAGACAATTCTTTTCTTGAGTCCCCTCACTCACCTAAGGTTGCCTTTAAGTGACATGCTTCATCATTGGGGCCACGATCCACCATATGGATTGTAGTGCTATACTTTATAGTTCAGGAGGCCGAACCTAGCTGTAGCCTCCTCCTCCCTACTTTTCGATAACTAATTTTATTTATGAACATTTATCCAATGTTTCTAAATTGGTTGGAGATGTTTCTTTTGTTCGGCTTTCACTTTATTACTGTTTATGTGCTTGCATAGGTATTTTACAACATGCCTATAAGTTAAGCCTGACTGCTTTTGTGCCGAACTACCATAGGGTTAAGCACAGGTTAATATAGCAACTTTTGTAGTTCACCCTGACAAGGATTGTGGTTGTTGATTGAGAAGTGTTTCACTCCACTCAAACAAATCTTACAATCTCCAATTAAGAAATGTAAATCACTTGCTAATGGCATTTACTACAGCAAGGGCCAGATGTATGAAAATACCATTTTGCGATTTCCGAATTGTGAATCACAAGGATTCACAATAGGAAATCGCAATTTGAAATGTATAAACGTGTGTTGAACACTTTCTGAGATTTCTAGGGGGTCGCAAGTGACCTGACTCCTGAACAAAAATGAGGTAGGTCGCAATTTGAGACCCCCTAGAAAGAGCTAGAATTACGGGGATGGTGGCCTGCTGGAGTCAGCAGACCACCATGTCTGAGATTGCCTTTAAATAAAGCAATATATATTTTTTAAATGCAGCCCATTTTCCTTAAAGGAAAATGAGTTGCATTTAAAAAAGAAAAAGTAAAAGTTTTCTTTTCATTTTTATAGTGCGCCTGATCTTGCAAAATGATTTTACAAACATTCACAAAGGGTAAGGGGTTTCTTAGGGACCCCTTCTGATTTGCGATTTGGTTACCACCTACTTGAATTAGGTTGTAAAATGGAATGTTTTGCAACCGCATTCACGGTCACAAAGCATTCATACATACCAATTTGATTCAGTATTAAGAAGGGATGCCTTAAAAATGCCCCTTCCTACTACCGAATTGCAAACCCAAATTGCGATTCGGTAAGAGGTTACTGAATCACAATTTGGCTTTGATTCATTTGAAAAGCCTTTTTTCAGGTTGCAAATGGGCAGATTCATTTGCAAGCTAAAAGGTACATACATCTGGCCCCAAATTATTTATCTCATGTTTGTATTAAATTCTGTTTTGTTAGTAGAGACATATTTATATGTTGTGTCATTTTTGGAATCATGCCAACTGTAGCTACATTTCATATTGTTTGCATATATCCACAAAATAGGACAGGCAGTTAGACAATCTATTATTGCATGTATGTTTCTATTGGCACGTAAATAAAGACACCACCGCTCCAGATCATCAAAGCACTATATAAGCCATTAAGGTGAAAATAAGATTAGAACTAGGAATCAGTTCTCTTCACTTCCTGTAATCAGGTATATTCCAAGCAATTCTTCTAGCAAACTAGAATTACCATCAATTGCAAAAATCTTGGGACTCATTTATGGCATTTTGGTGTAGGGCAGCACAGCTAGACACCTTGCTGTGCTGCCCTATGCCAAATTGAAAGGGCAGGAATACACTGTATTTAAGCAATTGCAAAAACCTACTTTTTTAGAATTACCTTTGCGAAGGAAATTAATTTTTTTAGGCGGTTTTGTAGCGTGCGGACCAACATTCTCATAATTTGCCAGTGGATCATTTTTCATGTTCTTAAAAGTTGCTCGTTCCACAATGGCATCCACTGTTTGGTCATCCAGGTCCTTTCCAACGAATCTGCATATCTTCAGTATGGCCCCTCTCAGATCCTAAAATTAACACAATCTCATTAGTGTGTCTTGAGGTGTTTAATCCTGTGAAAGAGAATCAACTTTACTTATAGAGTATTGCCCACCAGAAGCCCTCAAAGATTAAATACTGCTTAAGTTGATGCCAGGTTATCTGACATTAAGCTATTTCAAAAAAACAGAGAGAAGAAATTGCATTAATTTGACAGATCTTTGACTTATATGACAAGCAGGGAAACTGAAACCAGTCATTTGCAGTAACTTAACAATACTTTTAAATCACGGTGCATGTGTCTATTTGGCCAAACCACGCGCTTTGACAGAGTAGGTGAACAAAATGGCAGCATTGGCTCCACAGGTCTAGTCACAGGACATCACTGGCTGATGAATTATTTTTATTAGTTCTGAAATGGAAGTATTTGGGTGGCCGTTAGGATGTAGAGTGGATTGGCACTGCCTGCATAGCGGTGGCGATCCGCCCTACATCCGGCCCAGCCCGCCACCCATTTACCCCCACCACATTAGTATGGTGGCGACCGGGCGGAAAAGGGTTCAATATGGTGGTGGTGTCTGCTAGACACCGCCAGTCATTTTGGAATGGGGGTGGAAACATGCCGTTCCGTGGTGACATTGCCGCCACGGAAAGGCATACAGAGTTTCCTTACGGGGGCCCGCTGTGGGCCCCCAGGGACTCAGGGGGGTGCACATGGAGGTACCTATGGTACCACCCTACATTGTCATTGACATGGTGATAGGCACCTCGCGGTGCCTGTCACCTTGTGCATGACAATGCACGCAGTGCATTCCCAGCATTTTGGCAGGCAGTGCTGTGAGCACCGCCCGCCACAATGCTGGGAATCATCGGGGCAGGGCCGCCGCACCACAGGCGGTCGGTCCCAGCTCCACTAGGGTGGTGGGCGAACGGAAGTCCCCCCGCCCTTCTAATGGCCCCCTTGGTGTTTGTATATCTTCTGCGGCTGCAACTTTGAATTAAGTGCCCGCCCACGTTCTTTTTATCAGCAGGACAAGTTCCTCAGAATTTTTTGACTTACTTAAAAAATTGTTTAAGTGCATTGGAATGGTCTGACCCTGGCTGTTGGAGTGTTTTTTTTCGTCTACAGCACCAAGATACCTCTCCAGACAAACGTTGTGCATCAGACAGCTTCACCAAAAATCTTTTGAGGGTTTAAGTCTATACTTTCCTACTAAGGTTCACATAGATTTCTCACTCGTAAACATCCCATGGAAATAAAATGTATGAGACTTACCTAGCTTTTGACCATCATGAATAGCCTGACCAAAAGAGAGACAACACACAAATCTGAACTTCCTTGATTAAACAATATATTTGCAGTTCTAGAACCACGTTTTACCTCGGGACCACTTTGAACAAGAATGGCTTTGCCAGAAACCTGGCTCTGTCTGCTGTATTTGACGCAGCCCACCAAGACTCTTTTCAAGTGAGGTTACAGCAACTTGGAATCAATGGAAGAATGTTTGTCTAAATCAGATCCAACCTCACAAACAGATCCAACATCATAATGCAACCCTGTTCACATCACCTCCTTTCAGAATAAATCTAGGCAAAGCTAAAAGCTCAGATATTGCTAAATTCCTCCTACATCAGGCCACCACTGGATATTTAATGACACCCTGTGGTGCCAAAAATACACCATCTACACTCAGAGCATTTTAAAAGAGAAAATGCAAAATACCTTGACAGGTCAGGACTAGACCACTGCCTCCGAGTGGTAAACCAATGAATGCTTAGTAAATGCCTTAAGCTTAAAGCATCCTATACTGAAAACCTGACATGGAGAGACTGTAAAAACTGCCAGTTCATAAGAATCTGTGCCCAGGAACTAGTTGCACTGCCAAGAACATTGACAGAGGTGAGAAACAGGTAGTGATTTGAAACTCACTCTTATTCTTTGTTTCCTGATTCAGTAAAAAAAAAGCATCTTCTACACACAATGTATACTTTAGGGTGATTTTTTTCAAACCACAATTCCTGAAGAAATTGCAGGCTACGATTTTCCTTGGCTTGGCATACTTTTCACTATGTACACACACATTTTATGCCAAGGTACTACTCTTTCCACTTCTACAACATAGAATTCAAAACACTGCGGCAAAATCATGTATCCACCCACATCTTATCAGCCCTCAAAGCCCATTACTGTCTACTCATTGCCAGATGTTCAACATCCAAATGACCATCCAAAATAAAGGTCTAGTCGTCATTCAAGTGTTGCAGAAGCTAGCGCTGGCTGAACCTGACTCACCATCCCTCTTTTTATAAACAACATGCACCATTAGAACTCCTTCTTCAAACAAACAGAAAGACTCTAAGAATCACTTCCTTCCAGAAAAGAGTAGAAACATAGAAGACCATTTGGAATTCAATAAAGACTTTGTTCTCTCACAGATGATGCTTTAGCGACTACAATAGATCACTTGCAATGGCTAGACAACATGGACAATACAGTTCTCAGGAAGATATCAGGCCTAAACTGTAATCAGTCAATGGTGTGAGGCACAACAGGCATAACCATTTTACTTTCTCTTTTTCCCCCTCCACAGCAGGTCACTGTAACAGAAAATGATATTAGCATATCTCGCGCCCTCACAACATGAAAATATTACTGAGAGTGGCAGTTGCATACATTTCTTCCACCGAAAAATTCTCCTCAGCAATTAAATATAATTCTGATAACATTGAAAGTGTGCAATGTTTCACCTGAACTCAGTTTGACTAGTTGCTTTCCTATTAGCTATTTCCAGAGAATAAACTAAAGAACATATACTAACCATAGTGTGAATTTCTCCTGGGCTCCATACCTAAGAGCTCAGAGAGCTCATATACAGGCACGTACCTCCCTAAATCTGCACCCTAAATCATGGCAAACAGCCTCACTAAAGTTTTTTTTAAACTAATCAGTGCTCCACAACCTAATCAAGTATGAAGGTAGCTTTAGCTTCAGGGGGGCAGTGATGGCCTTGCAGATTTGATGAAGTGGATTTGGGCCTACTTGATGGTAGGCCCTTGTTGTAAAGCCCCAACCTACATATCACTAATGTAAGTAACACCACTTACCTGCACATCATAGTAACAAGTGGCTCCTGGTGGTAATGTTTTTTCTTATGTGCAAGTTTGGGTAACAACTTATTTGTAAGGACTGGTGATTTACATGATGAATTTGTCCTTAGTATTTATGAAGTTAATGAGAAAAATATTGATTCTCCATTTTGTGTCATCACCATTATTGGGACCATGTCAAGGTCATGGCTAACTCTGGTGTTTGTCCCTCTTTAATAGGTGATCAATGGTTAAAGAAGTTTCCTAAAGTTTAATTGATACCATCAGACATAAAACGTGTGGGCAATGGGAATAAACCCATTGAAGTTTAAGTTTATTTTAGAAGGATCCTGCTTGTTAAGATGGGTGCAACAAAGGACGTGCTCATTACGCTAGATCAAAATCACCCTGAACAAGTCTTTTGTTACACTGACTTCATTTCTCAAGTTATTGAAGACAAATCTGTTGAATGGGAAAATGTATTTCCTACGGTATTCTCATCTAGTCTGGGATTATTGAAAGACTTTGTACATAAAATCATATTGAAACATCTAACTGTACCTAAGGTACACAAGGTTAGAAACATTCCCGTGAGGCAAGCATTAAGGGAAGAACTGGATAGGCTATCCAGTCAAGACAATATTGATGAGATTGAGTCATCTGAATAGTTGTCACCCGTTGTCGTAGTTCATAAACCAAATGGGAAAATGTGACTTTGTGTTGATTTGAGAGAATTAAATGAGTGTGTGTGGGTGGATCGACATTCGTTGCCAAATATTGGGGAAATGTTTTCCGCAATGGAGGGTGTCACTGTATTTTCAAGGCTAGATCTATCCAATGCCTATCCTCAGATTGCTTTACACAAGGATAGCAAACACGTCACTTCATTTAAAATGCATGAAGGAGCATTTAGATACAAAAGAATGCTTTTGGTCTAATTTCTGCTTCAGATATATCCCAAAGATTCATGCATAAATTGTTCAAGGAAATAAAAAATGCTTTGTATTTCCAAGATGACATACTTGCTTTTAGGAACATCAATCAAGATTGTGCAGAGACTTTGTTTAAGATTTTGAGTATTTTACAGTACCATGGTATGACTTTAACCAAAGAAAATTACAAATTTGAAGTGGAATCCATGGACTTTTTGGGGCATACCATCAGCAAAAATGTTGTTTCACCGAAGCAAAATTTGGTAAAGGCTATAATGGAAGCTCTAGATCCCCAGAATTAAGATCTGTTTAGACCATTTCTTGGCCTAGCTGAATATTATGCTTTCCACTGTTTGCTGACAAGACAAACCACATGAGAAATTTCAATCAACAATTTACTTGGAATGAAAACTGTGATACTGAATTTGTCAATCTGAAAAAAGAGATTTCCTCTCCTCCCCTGTTGGCAACTTTTGACATCTTAGATAATTTGATCATTGTTACGGATGCAAGTAATTTGGCCATTGGTGCAGTCTTGATGCAGGACCATGAAGGCAAATTAGTCACCATTGCATTTGCATCAAGACCATTAAGAGATGCAGAATTCGAGTATTCTATTCTGGAAAAGGAAACGCTAGCTTGTTGGTTAGGAAATGAGTATTTTCATTCAATAATGATGAGGAAATTCAGGAAGTCATTTAATATAATAGGTCACAATGACCAGAGAAGAAGTTATTGAATAAAGAATTGTTACCATACTTCAACATTGCAAATTAACTTTCTGTGATAGATGATGTTTTGTTTTGAGGGGAGCAACTGGTGGTACCCCAGGATTTAGGACAGCTTGTGTTGGATATGTCCCATGAAGGTCCGCCCGGCATGTGTAGCATAAAAAGAAGAATTCAGTGTGAATTTTGGTGGCCAGCCATTGATAGATGTATTGAGGCAACAGTTAGATCATGTATTGAGTGTGCCGTCAGTGATATATCTCAGAAGTGAGTTCATTATGAAAAAGCTCCCATTACTAGACCTGGAAGGGTATGAGAGAGGATGTCTCTTGACATTGCTGGTCCCATGTATTTGTCTAACAGCCCAATGTATGCCATTGTCCTCATTGATCAACTATCACAATGGCCTGAGGTTAAATTGGTACATCAAGTGGATTCCGATACAGTAACACAGTTTTTGAAAAAGATCTTTGAAAAAGAAGGATCTCCGAAATGCTTAGTCATAGAAAACAGAGTGCAGTTAAGATCCTCAGTAATGAGAGATTATGTGGACCAGCATGGGATTCATCATTTATGAACTTCCTTATATTACCCGCAAAGTAAAGGTGTAGTGGAATGGTAGAGAGGAGTTTCGAAGGAAGGACTACACTTGGCATTGGTCAACTGGAAAGTTGTTCTCAGGGTCTCAAAGATTTATTATGGAATTATAGAGCCACACCTAGAATGTTTGGAGATATGTCTCCATTTGAGAAGATGAGAGGAAGGAGGACCATGTGTAATATTAACCAGATATGGATGATATGATGGAAATGAAAAGTAAGATTGATGGCACAAAAGTTTAAGGATCAGATCGGAGATGGGTGTCAAATGATAAACATGAGTCTTATCAGGGACACATGATTCACACACATGAATTCAACAATGGTGATTGGGTGCGTGTAAAAAAGAATGATTGGTTAAAGCTGGAGAATCTAAGTTTCTATTTCCATGAAAATTGTCAGAGTAGGACATCAAGTAGTAGAAGTGACTGACGGAAATTTGTGGAGTACGGGCAAGCTTGTTAAATTACGTAAGTGTTTGTGGCTAGTACCTGCCATACCATATTTCAGGTTAGTTTAAGACAATTTTGCATATATACAGATCTCTGTGTAATTTTATTTTATTGTATATCGATACAATTTTGTTGCACACATGTAAAGAATGCAACTTTTATTGTGCTGAAATCAAACTAGCTTATAGATACATATGTTTGTTTAGCTTACATTTTCTTCATGTTATTAATGATAGGGCATGTGTTGGATCCTGGCCAATCAGGTTGTATGGAATCTGGTGGTAGAACCATGGGGGGTCCAGATTCCATACAACAACAGCTGACCAAGGGTTTTCCTAGAGAGAGACACACTTCTTGTTTCTCCAATAAACTTACCTTAATTTTCTCCACACATGATCTTCATTATTTACATTGGACTATCACACCTTCCCTAGCCTTCCACAACAGTTCCAGGAAGGTCCTGGCCATCCTAAACTACAAGTAGGGCTGTGCAGGTATTCTACAGTGGAGCACGCCTCACACTCATTCATGAATTGTGCTCTCTTATAGCCCACCTTATAACACTACTGCCAATTCTCCAATGTCTAGTGCTTCATCATACTCTAATACTTAGCTTTCCTACTCTCCAAACAGTAATATTCCTTTCATACAATGCTATTACGTTAACTTATTTTGCTACTTTGATGACTAGCATGTTGTTGTGTGATGTAGTTTATTACCATCTTGAACTTTCTCCTCGGGCCTCACCATTATTTTATGCAACCTCAACACAATTGTGCATTTCTCTTTCTGCCCTTCACGTTTATACCTATAATTCCATAGCTCCTCCTTGACCTTCTTCTTGCAGAAAACTACGTTAGCTTATTCAGTCCACGGTTGCAGCTGTTGAGTACAGCTGCCTTTTATGTAATATTGCATTTTCTTTTTGCCTGTCTCTTGTTTTTGTTTGGCGGATGTTTCCTGCCTGGTGGCTATCCTCTGGATAGGTGCACTGTCCAGAAGTACTTCAAGAGTTAGCAATATGTAGTTACAAGCAAATCTTTAAGCATTAGGCCAACAATATTGACAAATCACACTAAATAGCAACACTCTGCACAATGAATAGTATCGGCTCCTGAAGGGAGTGCTGCAGGGCGGTGAGGTGGGGCGGGGCAGGGCAGGGCAGGGTGGGGGGTAGTAAACTCCAGCATGCGGCCGATCAGATGGAAGTAAATAAATAAATAAAACGAATTACATTGGGCACGCTACATTGCCATTTGGCGTTGCAGCGTGCACAATGTAATTAGTTTTATTTATTTATGTACTTACCTCCATGCGGCCGTATGCCTGAGTTTACTACCCCCCACCCTGCCCCTCCCCTGCCCCACTTCACTGTCCCACAGCACTCCCTCCAAGAGCCGCTACTGACAATGAACTTTAGCACAAATCACTTTTTGACACGAATACTATTTCCTGAATTAATTCTCAAGAGGTTCAGATAACTAACCTTCATCATATCTTCATAGTGGAGAAAAAGTATATTAAAGTCACCCTTATGAGTATGCCAGCCTTTAACATGGTCAAACCAGGAGCCTCCGACCACTGTTGGGAAAAAAAGTTGTGGTATTAGAAAAACAAAGCAAAGTTTAAGCAATGCTAAGCATCTGACACACAATCAGCAGGGGAGGTTTGGAAAGTGAACAATGAATATATGTCTCTATTATCAAGTTATATTGAATTCCTGATCACGTATATTATTTTTTATTTTGAAAGTATGCCCTCTATTACCCCCGCTCATTATTACAGATCTTGGGAAGGATAACATTACTCTGCCATTTCTTCTATTTATAAACTAAAAATGCTACCTCAACTCAGCACACCCAAATCATAGAAACAACAAGTGAAGCTGGAAAATAACATGGGAAAACATTGTGGAAATTAGTGGATTAGAGTGAATATTAAAATGTCACTATTTTGATACCTTTACATTATTTCACGCCCAACTTCTTGGCAGGGTGGATCGCGTACACTATGTGAAAATAGTGGTTGGACGTCATCTATCGACGTGTATCCCTGACTTGTGCCATGTGAGAGTCTATTGTTCCAGTATAATGTCCTAAGGTTTCCCGAAATGGAATTTGTATGTCAGGTTTAAGTAACTGAAATTCGGGAACGTTAGAGGTGTTTTTCAAGCGTAAAATAAAAGTCGCCGACTATTCTCCTCAGGGTTCTGAGATTTATTATCCAGTGAAGCGGGAAACCCTTCCTAGATCTTTCAACTTAGTTGCTGTCAGCATTCCGTTTCACTGTCATTTTCTACAAGGCTGGTTGGTGCATCGCCATTCGTCACATAACCATTGTTTTAGGCCAGGGTTTGCTCAATACCTGGTTGCAACAGAACGAGAGGCTATACAATTTATTGGTGAGCGGATTCGGTAAAGGAGACATAACATGACTATTTGCTTATGCTTGCAGTCCTTGACCTTTTATGAATACCTGTGCCTACTATCATTACCTGGCGTTTACATTTTTTCCTAATTGCTCCGCCTTTGTCGCTTTCATACTTTGTGGTTGAGAGGGCCTAGTTGTAGTCCTGGGGCCTTATTACCGTAGTGCCTCAAGGGCGCTGCAGGCATTTACGTCCGCTTTGGGTGCCCCCTGAGCACTTTGGTTTTAAAGAAGGGGCTATAGATGGATGTATGACGTTACAACGCATACTTTTACAATGCATACCTTTACAACGCATTTTTTACAACGCAACATCCATTACAACGCATTCCATTACAATGCATGCCATTACAACGAATTTTTTTTAATTACCTTTACAACGCATTCCATTACATCGCATACTACCTTTACAACGCATACCATTACAACGCATAACATTACATTGCATGTAAGGTAAGTATTGGATATTGTGGGGGTAAAAATTACTATTCTAACTCCAGGGGGGTGCAACAGTAGGGTAAGTGTTGGATAGTGTAGGGGTAAAAATTACTATTCTAACTCCAGGGGGTGCACAAGTAGGGTAAGTGTTGGATAGTGTAGGGGTAAAAATTACTATTCTAACTCCAGGGGGTGCAAAAGTAGGGTAAGTGTTGGATAGTGTAGGGGTAAAAATTACTATTCTAACTCCAGGGGGTGCAAAAGTAGGGTAAGTGTTGGATAGTGTAGGGGTAAAAATTACTATTCTAACTCCAGGGGGTGCAACAGTAGGGTAAGTATTGGATAGTGTAAGGGTACTATGTGTTATAATGCTATGCGTTATAATGGTATGCGTTGTAATGACTGCGTTGTAATGACATGCGTTGTAGTGGTATGCGTTGTAGTGTCATGCGTTGTAATGGTTGCGTTGTAATGGCATGCGTTGTAATGGATGTTGCGTTGTAAAAGTTTTGTTGTAATGGTAGTGCGTTGTAAAAGTTGCATTGTAAAGGTTGTTTCCCGCTATAGATGCTTGTGCAGCCCCTTCTGTAATACAGATAGGGCTGATGAACCTGCAGCACCAGCTCTATCAAAAGAGGGCGTTCTCTCATTTACATGAGGATGTGGTCCCCTGCTAATGAGAGAATCAGTTTGCCTCTGTGCCCATGTCGTATTCCCCCCCTTAGGAGGTGCACTGAACCGCGGAAAGGAGGCAGTGGCAGTGTCTCCGATCCGCTTGCCTGGCAGGTATAGCTCTATGCTTCATGCAATGTGATAGCGCTAATTTTAACAAAGTGACGATATAATTTTAAAGAAAGAATTGTTGTGACACAAATATTTTATTCTGTACCACCCGCACATCACTGCACCAACATTATATCTGAATTGGAATTTGGCCGCATTTAAAAATACCGTACTGCCGCTTCCTAGCCGCCTCCCTTTCTTGCAAGGGGGTGAGCAGGCACTTCCGGCACTTCCGGTCCCACTAGGAGCGGTTAGCGCTCCAGTGGTTTAACTGAGGGGCTATTTAGGCAGAGCACCTCCGGGAGTCGCTGCGGAAAGGAGGCAGTGGCAGTGTCTCCGATCCGCTTGCCTGGCAGGTATAGCTCTATGCTTCATGCAATGTGATAGCGCTAATTTTAACAAAGTGACGATATAATTTTAAAGAAAGAATTGTTGTGACACAAATATTTTATTATGTACCACCCGCACATCACTGCACCAACATTATATCTGAATTGGAATTTGGCCGCATTTAAAAATACCGCACTGCCGCTTCCTAACCGCCTCCCTTTCTTGCAAGGGGGTGAGCAGGCACTTCCGGCACTTCCGGTCCCACTAGGAGCAGTTAGCGCTCCAGTGGTTTAACTGAGGGGCTATTTAGCCTTCGCACCCCCTTGAGCGCGCTGCCCCGCCGAAGACCCGCCAAAGAGCTGCCCGTCTGTGCCCGTCCGTGACAGGACGGGGCACAGGGGCCATGGACTCTGCTTCCCCTCGTCCCGCTTCCACAGGTATGAGGCAATTTAAAACCCTTTACTCCGCCCAAACATTAGTAGACCTGAAACCTATAGATGGCTGCTGCATTAAAATACCCTGGCAGAGCCTAGAGGGTTGTTTCTCGTGTTTACAATGCCGGTTCCAACCTCCTGACATTGGGACACACACAGAGTAAAGCACTTCCTTAGAACGATTAAAGAGCTTCCTTCTAAATGTCCGATCCCTACCCAAGCACCAACATCAAATATGGGACCTAGTTTATACAACTCAACCAGATATATGCTTCCTCACAGAGACGTGGATGAAACCACATACGGTTACAGCCATAGCGATGGGGATTCCATCTGGATACAAATTTAGGCATTTAGACCGAGAGAAAAAAACAGGCGGTGGCCTGGCCATAATACATAAAGATGAAATAAAGGTCACGATTCTTGAACAACATCACAGCCCACAGTTAGAAATCATGATCTTTAAAATTGCCTCGGCAGGCCACATTTCCTGGAAAGGTGCCTTAGTATACCGCCCGCCAGGATCCAATCCAGACTTTGCTCTCTCCCTCCTGGAGCTTTTAGCTCCCCACCTTAAATCTAAAGAGGACTTCATCCTCCTGGGAGATTTTAATATTCATGTGGATAATCCAGCGCTCCCCGAATCTATCTCCTTGACTACCGACCTCTCCAACCTGGGTCTAAAAATACAGAATAATGGGGCCACGCACAAAGGGGGCCACACTTTAGACTTACTTTTCTGTAATTGTACTAAAATAAGCTGCTCCCCAGCCAGAGAGATTCCATGGTCTGACCATTTTCTGATCGAGTTTACTCTAATGGCCCCAAAAAAAACCTTCAACAAAACATCACTTCCACCTATTTGGCGTCGCCAATGGCATAAAGTCTCAGCGGAAAAATTGCGGGAAATTTGGAAACAACCTACCATATTGGGGGAAGATACAGCAGAGACAGCACTAGCTAAACTCAATGCTTCACTTAAGCAAGCCATTGATATCTTGGCTCCATTAAAGCTACACAAACAATACCCTCCCTCCAAACAAGAAAATTGGTACACACAAGAACTTAGAGTAGAAAAGCAGAAGTGTAGGCGAGCTGAAAAAGCGTGGAGGAAACTGAAAAACCGAGGAGAACCAAAACATTTTCTTGGAAGCTCAATCAACCTATTACAAAAATATAAAGCAAGCTAGGAAGATTTGTCTGACGCAACAACTAGCAGAAGCGGGTAATTGCCCTAGGGAGCTTTTTAAAATTGTACAAAATTTCGTAAAACCCACAGCTTGCGAAAGCTCCGATGACTTTTCGCAGACTCTTTGCGACGAAATTTCACGGTTCTTCGAAGATAAAATCAATCTTATTTACGAAAGAATAATAGCATCTAACAACATGGGAAACAATAATAAGCTCCCCTCCTTCAACCCGCCTAATCAAAAGAAACATTCTCTGCTATCATTTCCACCTATTGGTAATACAGACCTTCTCCCTCTTATTACCCACATAAAATCAGGGTCCCCCAATGACCTTCTCCCTGCTAAAATGGCTGCTCCCCTGATCTCCCTCCTTGGCCCCTCCATACAAACCGTGATTAACATCTCCCTTACGGAGGGATAGGTCCCTGCGGAACGGAAAAAGGCGGTGGTAAACCCAATAAGAAAAAAAGCGGCATCTCCGTGGTCAGACTTCTCAAACCTACGCCCTATCTCCCTCTTGCCATACATCGGCAAGATAGCAGGGAAGCACGTTAAGGAGGGTCTTCCCTTATTTGCCAGATTGTCACAGAGAAACACTCGTCCAGGCGCTAGTCATTAGCAGAGTGGACTACTGTAATGGTCTGCTCTTAGAAGCAAACGAAGAACAACTCAATAAGCTACAGGTAGTCCAAAACACTGCGGCAAGGATTGTCCTGAATGTTCCACCTAGGACTCCCTCCCGCCCCCTGCTGACTAAACTCCACTGGCTCCCAGTGCGAAAACGAGTACAATTTAAGACCCTATGTACCATTCACAAGTGTCTAACAGGCACCGGCCCCAAATACCTGACTAAAATCTTTCAACCTTATGTTCCTGGACGTTCTTTACGATCCAGCAACCTTCAGCTGCTACAGGTTCCTAGAATAAAAAAAGCCAGGCAAGGAGGCCGTGCTCTGGCCCACGCAGGACCAAAGCTCTGGAATTGACTTCCTCTCACACTGAGATCATATACCAACCATCTGGCCTTCCGAAAGATTCTCAAAACTCACCTATTCACAAGCAACTAATCTCTTTTGAGCAATAATCCTTCATTGTTTCATGGTCACTATGAGTTATATTCCACCACTTGCAAAAAGCGCGGAGATACCCCTTCGGGAGTCTAGTCAGGCGCTATATAAGAATATAAAATAAATAAAAAATAATAAAATAAAAGGTGGCGCACTGTCAGTCTGCCAGATGAGGACAGCCCTCTCAAGGGCTGAAAGGGGGTCCAAAGGGCCCATTAGACAAGCCCCTGCAGGTGGGTGCAGTCACTCACTGCACCCACATGCAAGGGGATGCCTAATCCCTTTTGAAAGTGCAGGCAGGTGCCCACTGCATGGGGAAACATGGAGCAGCTTTTAAATAGCTGTTCCATAATTCTCTTGAATGCTTTGCCCTGGGGCCAGCGCGAGTTCGCATCTGTCCTGACGGCAGCACATTCTTCCTAAGAGGACGCACTTTCCATGTTTGCAACTGGCGCACCTGCTTTAAGGTGTGCTGCTGCACAAGCATAAAAATGCACCCATATCAGTAATAAGTTAATATAGTAACTGCTTTCAGGTGCTTGTTGCCTCCATAAGGCTTTTCATGTTTGCACCCAGCGCACCTCCTTTAACTGTGCTGCGGCACAAACAGGAAAATTGAGCCCTATCTGTAATACATTAAAATAGTAACCACTTTTCAGCTGCTTGTTGCCTCCATAAGGCTTTTGTCTGACTTAAGCTTAATTCTATTGCCTATTTGTAACACTTTCTCACCTTCACTTGTGATCTTTTGTTCTGTTTAAGCTGTTTCTGTTTTCTTTAAATTTAATTGGTTCTTGCTTTTATGTTGTTTATGTGATTGTGTTCTTATAATATTAAGCTCAGAGGCACCTCATGCATACAACTTAGCTGCTGGGCAGTGGTGGCTGGTGACATTTGAGAGTGGTGAGGCGTACAATTTAGGTATAACTTTTATGTAGCGATGGAAGCGATCTAACTTAATGGACACATTTCGGTTTCGGTGGGGGGGTCCTCTTCCCAAGAAAAAAGTACAAACGTATGTATTTTAGAGCAAATTAATTTAGCAAGGAAGCAAGGTTTGTAAAGCAATGGGAGCATAGAGTCTTGAAATATTAAACCCATTAAAACCTGCCTCATACCTTACTGCATTATGTTCAGTAGTTATTGTAATGTCCAAATTGTGTGGCACAACAACTTCAGGAATTTAAAAGTGTGTGCTTGCCCAGTGTCTTGTCAACTTTAGAATAAAATCCTCTAACATGCATCTTGACGCACCCACAGCTGCTGGCTGCAATTTGTCAAATAGAAATACGTGCAGAGAGATCTTTAAGTGGGATGAAAAAAGTGGATGCTCACTAAAAGTGAACATGTAAAATAAAAGTCTGTGATTCCCATAGTGTGCCACCTGGCTGGTATTTAAATATGTTTTAGGCTTGTGAAGGAGTATTGGCCTTTAGTTATGTGCTCTTTATGTAACATATGTACCCCCTTATTCTCTGCACATCTCATCCATCTGCACATCATCAACCTCATCTCTTTCCTCTTCACCACCCTCTATTCACTCTCTTCCGAATGCACCTCCTTGCATCTCCCTCACTTCACCCTGAAACATACACCTCACGCATTCCCATTTAAGAACTTTATTTTCTTTTTGTAAATAGATTGACATCTATGTATCCCATTAACACACATTTGCACAGAATGTCAATGGCAGCTAGAATACATGGCTATTGTCCTGTGTACTCCACAAAGAGGCAAACCCACTGACAGGCACTTATTTATTTATTTTTTTAACTTATAAAGCGCGCAAATGCCCTGGGGCGTTCGGCGCTGCGGACGGTGGCAGAGTGATAGGAAGCTTATTGATTAAACAGCCAGGTCTTTATTTTTCTTCTGAAGGCCAGCAGAGTTTGTGAGGTTCTGATCTCCAGCGGGAAGGAATTCCATAGTTTTGTGACCGTGACAACAAAACGTCTTTCACCCCAAGAGACAGTTTTGGTATGCGGCACTGACAGGAGAAATGCATTGGAGGAATGGAGTGGCCTGTTGGGAATGAGGATAGCTAGACATTTTATTAAGAACTGGGGGCCTAGATTTCCGGAGGCTTTATAGGCAATACATAATGCCTTGAGTTTAATTCGATTCCTCACCGGGAGCCAGTGGTATCTTTTAATACCATGTGCAATGGACTTGAATTTAGGGGTTCCTGACAGCATCCTGGCTGCTGCGTTCTGCACAGACTGCGGTTTTTGGATAACCCTTTTCTGAGCATTGGAGATGAGTCTGTTACAGTAATCCAAGGATGACATCACCAATACACTGACCAAGGTCCTTCCTGCATTAAGAGGGAGATACTGCAAGATCTTTTTAAACATTCCAAGTTTATAAAAGGAGGCTGAGACAATTGTATTGGCATGTGATGCAAAAGTCAGTTTGTCATCAAATATTATACCTAAGTTTCTGACCTTGGAAACTGGGTTCGGTGGGGGACCGAGAGCCAATGGCCACCAGAAGCTGGACCAGATGGGAGACAACTTACCAAAAATCATAACCTCCATTTTATCGGAGTTGAGTTTAAGACAATTGCTGCCCATCCAGCTACTGATGGCCAGCATGCCTTTTTGGAAGCTTTCTGCAACCTTCTCTCCATTGTCATTTATAGCGAGCACCAGCTGTGTGTCATCAGCATACGATGTTAGGCCCATCCCATGTGCCTTGATGACTCTGGCTAAGTCCAACACGTAGATGTTAAAAAGCGTCGGACTTAGGGATGAGCCCTGAGGAACACCACACGGTAGTGTCATCTGGGCAGAGTGGAAGTTGCCCAATGTTACGGTCTGGGTCCGGTTGGAGAGAAAGGAGGACAGCAGATCTCTTACTTTGTCCTGGATGCCCATCGCAGTGACACAGTCGATTAGAGTGTTATGATCGACCATGTCAAATGCCACAGAGAGGTCCAGCAGAATAGGAACTGCCAGCCCTCCCTGGTCAAGGATGACTCTTATTTCCTCTGATGCCTTAATTAATGCAGTCTCTGTGCTGTGACTTTTGCGAAATCCAAATTGGTTATAATCTAGCCAATGATGATCCTCTATGAATGTAGAAATTTGAAGGCTCATAGCTTTTTCAACCACTATGGCCGGGAAAGGCAAACTGGCACTAGGCCTGTAGTTTTTGGTATCCTCCGGATTCAAATGGATTTTTTCAATAGAGGTTTTAGTATGGTGGTTTTCCAGGCAGCTGGATATATCCCAGAGGAAAATGTAGCATTACAGATTTCCGTAAGTACAGGAGCTATTGTTTCTGTAACAGGTACAAGAACAGCTGGTGGACAAGGGTCATTAGCTGAGCCAGATTTAATAGTAGTCATGATATTAGTGATTTGTGCAACACTAACTTTTTGAAACTGCACTAAGACCTGAGCTGGAGCATCTGTGACTGCAAGTTGAGCAGACGAATTTTCTTGAACAGAAAAATTAGCGTAAATATTATTTACTTTAACATAAAAATAGTCCACTAAGGAGTTACACAATGTTGGTGAAAGTGCAGGAGCAGCTACTGACACTTGCTGTGATAACTTGGTGACTACTTGGTAGAGTTGTATGTTTAAATTCTTAGCCAATTCAATGTGCGCTGTAAAATATATGCTTTTTTCTTGAACATTAATTTATACTTCGCTAATTCACTCTTATACAGGAGTTTTTCTTCGTTGGCATAAAATTGACGCAAGTGTCTTTCCTGATTCCTACACTTTTGTTTTTGTTCTCTGAGTGCGTTAGTGAACCAGGGAGCTGATGGAAGGCTTCGATTTTTAGATATAGTTTTGGTTGGCACTAGCTCGTCCAACGCGTTACAGGGCCAATTATTGTAAGCTGTTGAGGCTATGTCTGGGTCATCCAACACCTCAGGTTGAGTTGAGGACAGATATGTCATAAGCTGCTGATTGTCTACGTTTTTCCAAACCTTGAATGCAACCGTTCCACTCGCTGATGTCTTAGTGGACAAGTGGTTGTCAAGTAGTATATTAAATATAACGGCATGGTGGTCAGACCATGCAAGAGGTAGAATTTCTTTTATGAAGATGTTTTGGGAGTTTGAAAAAAAGACCATCTAGAATGTGACCGGCAACATGAGTGCTGTCCGAGACTAGCTGTGATAAGCCTACTGACTCTAGATCTGCCAATAAGGTCTTGGTGTCCTTATCATATATCTTTTCAAGGTGAAAATTGAAATTGCCTAAGATTGTAAAGGTGCATTTAACTGCTATGGACTCCACCACATCACTGAGTGTGGTCAGAAATTCCATCCTAGATCCCGGGGGTCTATAAAGTAGAATACCTTTGAAGATTTGGGAGGGGGTCAGTGAGATGGAAAAGTTTATTGCTTCACAAGTTGTCATGGGAGCATGAAGTATCTTGGTAGTGAATTTGCTACACAAAATTATTGCTCACCCACCTACTCTATCCTGTCTCACAATATTATAGCCCTCAGGCGTGGCAACTACCAGGTCTGGTTCAGATGCCAAGTCAGTCCATGCTTCTGTAATGAACAGAAGATCAATTTTGTAGTCAGAAATAAAGTCTGCAATCTCCTCTTTATGTTTGCCCAGTGAACAGGCATTAATGAGGGCAGCTACTATATTGATTCCCTTTTTATTGTTGAGACTTTGGGTGGTGCTAGTGTCAGACTTTAAATAAGTGACAGGTATAAAATGACAATGAGTGCAGGTTTGTCTTCGCAGTTTAAAAGGGGCATCTAGTTTAAGCTGAGTACAGGATCTTTCGATAGTAGGGTGCAATTGTAGGAGTTTCGTGCCTGAATATGATTTCATCGGGGCTAGGCACTGTCGGCCAGGGGGTATGGCCCTGGGCACGGTCCAGGTGCCGATAGGCGCAGACGGGATTTGCCTTTGGCGCGCCGCCGGCGCGTGCGCGCTCTGTGTGCCCTACGTTCTGAGGATGGCGCCAGAGACTAAAGTGCTAACTCCAGCATCCGCCGGAAGTGGTGCAGATCTCCCAATACAGTCCTCTGAGCAATCGGCATGAGCCGTGTCGGACCGGGGCCAAGGGAGAGTTAGACTGCCAATGAATCAATGGATCGAGGTAGGTGGCTACAGAGATTTAAAGAGCAACGTGCGATTTAAAATAAGGTAATAGTATAACAGTTAAAACACCTTAGTAAGCAGAGAAGCAACTAGCGGCATCTGTAGTGCTGTCAGGCTGCCACGTCCGTTGCGCGTGCGCGCTCTGTGTGCCCTAAGTACTGAGGATGGCGCCAGAAACTGAAGCGCTAACTCAGGCATCTGCCGGAAGTGGTGCAGATCTCCCAACACAGCCCTCCGAGCAATCGGCACAAGCCGTGTGGGACCGGGGCCAAGGGAGAGTTAGACTGCTAATTAATCAATGGATCGAGGTAGGTGGCTACAGAGATTTACATAGCAACAAGCGTTTTAAAATAAAATAATAGTATAACAGTTAAAACACCTTAGTAAGCAGAGAAGCAACTAGCGGCATCTGTAGTGATGTCAGGCTGCCGCGTCCTCTGCGCGTGCGCGCTCTGTGTGCCCTAAGTACTGAGGATAGAGCCAGGGACTGAAGCACTAACTCCGGCATCCGCCGGAAGTGGTGCAGATCTCCCAACACAGCCCTCCGAATAATTGGCACGAGCCGTGTCGGACCGGAGCAAAGGGAGAGTTAGACTGCCAATGAATCAAATGGATCGAGGTAGGTGGCTACAGAGATTTACAGAGCAACGTGCGTTTTAAAATAAAATAATAGTATAACAGTTAAAACACCTTAGTATGCAGAGAAGCAACTAGCGGCATCTGTAGTGCTGTCAGGCTGCCACGTCAGCTGCACGTGCATGCTCTGTGTGCCCTAAGTACTGAGGATGGTGCCAGAGACTGAAGCGCTAACTCCTGCATCCACTGAAGTGGTGCAGATCTCCCAACACAGCCCTCCAAGCAATCAGCATGAGCCATGTCGGACCGGGGCCAAGGGAGAGTTAGACTGCCAATGACTCAATGGATCGAGGTAGGTGGCTACAGAGATTTACAGAGTAACGTGCGTTTTAAAATAAAATAATAGTATAACAGTTAAAACACCTTTAATTAGCGGCATCTGTAGTGCTGTCAGGCTGCCGCGTCCTCTGCGCGTGCGCGCTCTGTGTGCCCTAAGTACTGAGGATGGAGCCAGGGACTGAAGCGCTAAATCCTGCATCCGCCGGAAGTGGTGCAGATCTCCCAACACAGCCCTCCAAGCAATCTGCACGAGCCGTGTCGCCCCGGGGTAAAGTGAGAGTTAGACTGCCAATGAATCAATGGATCGAGGTAGGTGGCTACAGAGATTTACAGAGCAACGTGCGTTTTAAAATAAAATAATAGTACAGTTAAAACACCTTAGTAAGCAGAGAAGCAACTAGTGGCATCTGTAGTGCTGTCAGGCTGCCGCGTCCGCTGCGCGTGCGCGCTCTGTGTGCCCTAAGTACTGAGGATGGCGCCAGAGACTGAAGCACTAACTCCGGCATCCACCGGAAGTGGTGCAGAACTCCCGACACAGCCCTCCGAGCAATCGGCATGAGCCGTGTCGGACCAGGGCCAAGGGAGAGTTAGACTCCCAAAGAATCAATGGATTGAGGTAGGTGGCTACAGAGATTTACAAAGCAACATGCGTTTTAAAATAAAATAAGAGTATAACAGTTAAAACACCTTAGTAAGCAGAGAAGCAACTAGCAACATCTGTAGTGCTGTCAGGCTGCCGCGTCCGCTTTGCTTTGCCTTCTTCAGTCTCAGTGCCAGAGCTCCCAACAAAAGTCCCTCATAAACACTTGGCACTACTCAAAGTATGCTCTACAGAAGAGTAATAGGATGTACAAAAAAATACAGAAACACACATGGTGAAATAGCTAACACTCTTGGGGAATGCAAGATTAGGTAAAGCATTTGAAAAAAAAGAGGAACTAAATCACTGGTATACATTGCCTTAACATTTTGAACATACATTGTTTGTAATTCAATCCATGTGCTTGCATCCTGTACTACCGTGTGATGAATGGGAAAGGGTGTGGGATCTATGCCTGTGAATGTTTGATGCCTGGCCTCACACAAGGGTGAAGACTTTGACGCTTGAAACTGTGATGTTGACAGCATCATTCGCTACAGAGGAGTCCACCACAGTCTACAATGGCAATGAAAGGTAAGCCCTATGTCATGTGCCACATTGCAGAAAGTTGATTTACTGCCTGGCTTCTGTGCACTGCTTCAGAGCGAGGTGAGGCGGGCAGCCTGGGACATAAAGCCCAGAACTAAATACATTGATTTGTTTAGAAATATGAATGTGTAGGAATTTAAGAAGAGTGCAGCCCCAGAGCCCTAATGGAGAAACCGCCCCAGATGTTGGGTGCAAGCTGGTCTTTGCCACTTTATCCCTTTGCCTCTTTTCCCTTGTTCATCCCTCATTGATGTTTTGACCTCCCAGGTGAGGTGCAATACTCTGCTTTATGCCACACCATAAGATTGCCAGCCATCTGTCCCCAGCCTTGGGTGTGCTCTTTCATTTCCCCAAACCCAGTGCTGCGTCCCTGCTTGTTTGCAGCCTCCTCAATCATCGGGACTCACCAGTAACTACCTCTGCTGAACAGTTCATCAACAGACATCAGGAATCAGTGGTGACGTAGCAACATGGCAGACGAGGAGTAAAAGCTGCTGTCGGCATGCATACCAGGCAGGCCTCGGATGCAGTAGGATCACCCCAACTTCCTCTGCGGTCTTCAGCAGCATTGTAGCCATTGTTGTGCTCCTCTGACACCATATTGCTTGGTAGGGCTTGGTTCATCGCGGATGACACCTAAGAGCATTGAGCATCGTGCATCATTCACTGGGTAGGGAACAGTTGAATCTTTTGTGAATTCATCCTAATGTCCTTTATGTATGTGTTATCAAACATGAACAGAGTCTGTGGATTGCTGGTCCTAGAGGAAGCTTGAATATTGTTTTACTAAGATGTCCATGGGCTTGCAGCAGGACTTGGCTTCTTCTTGTTCTCCATAAAGCTCCACTCCTATTGTGACCAAAGCCCACAAACAGACGCCCCTCATCCTGTTCCAAACATCAATGTTGTATTGCCCAAGAGAGGAGCAAACAATCAAGCTGCTAGAGATATGATGAAGCTGAAAAGCACCTGAATAATAATTGACTAAATGCAGACTCAGAAATGTATCTCTACTAAGGAAGGATGGATGAGGTAAGTGTTTGTGCAGGAAGATGATTCCAGGATGTGTGAAGGGGATTGCTGTGATCCAGTTTGAATGTATGAATGTATGCAAGAATGCATGCAGTTTCTGAAGTTTCCAGAGAGAGTTGATCCTCACATTGCCTATAGAGAAAAACAGACTGAGGAATTGCCTTTGTGGGTTTAGCCATGCCAAGCTATGGCATAGGAGATTGGCAAGAAGAAAGAGCTCAATTTTAAGGGACTCTGAAGTGAAGCAGAACCCCCTTGAAGACCCATTAGGTCACAATGCCTAGATAGTCTTTCACTGGACTTGGTCCAAGGAACCAGTGGCTCAATTCCTCTGGGCCATCCTCAGTTGGTTTGAGGCACAGAAAATGGGTATGATTTGGCTTAACCAAACCCAACCAATGCCTGAGTAGGTAGTACCTGAATGACAAGCTACAAGTTATCCTTGTAGGGCTATCACATTGGGTGCCCTGGTAAATTTCTCATTCTTACTTCCCATTGACCAAAATATCCAAAAGGAGTTTTCCCATAGAAAGTCCATGTAAAAAGTAAATATATGATTTTCGAACTTTCATCACTGATTAAGGCTTCATATAATCAATTGTTTGTACTGTTGAGAGTGGACTACGGCGGGCAATGGTATATATCATTGCATTAATACCTATATTACTGAAATATTGCTGTGCCTGAAAAGTGTTAGGTAGAGTAATCACAAGAATTCAACAGAAATACACATTATCACGTTGAGCTTGCATGACCTGTTATGGAGGAACATACTTTTCTGAATTCCTTGTCCAGACTCCATCTAAATGTCCATAACGTGAGGACTCACTTTGTTTAAAAAAAAAAATCTAAGTTTACACAAGCAACCTCATCGTCTAATCTGGCGTCACAAGACAGAGGAAGATATCTATTGTATCTGCAAGCCATTGGCAATTTCTTGCACCTTTGGAAAAAAGTTGATCTTTATTCTCTAATATTAATAACAATAGAGCAAAAAACTTTTATGTCGTCTTTGGTAACTAGTGAGTGTTGCACTGTCTATGCACTAACAGCATCCAAAAGACATAACCCAATAAAAGAGAGTAGGACAAGGCATTCCCTGGTACACCACAACTTTAATATGAAGCATTTCCTATATCCTAGTAAAACATGTAGGACCTGATTACAAGTTGGGCGGTTAAATCCATCCCATACGTAAATCTGTGTTTACGCACTGGTCGGAATTACGTGTTTGGTTTTATTTAGCGCATCCAATAGCTATCGGATTTGTAAAATAAAACAAACATTTGTTTTTATTTTGGTAGGTCAAACCTGTCGGAAATTAACAGAGGAAATGTCTATGGTATTCAACACACCAAAATCTGCATGTAATTCCCTATAACTTTAATAGGTGCTATTTATTGCACCCCATAAATAACTAACCCCACTGTATCATTATTTTGTGGAGAAGTGTGGCTCAGGGGTTAGAGGCAGCAGACCCGGAAGCTGAGATCGGTCCTGGACCAGGGTTCAATTCCCTGCCTCGGCGGGTCTTGGGCTAAAAATTCCACGGACTCGATAATTCTCGCCCCGGTGCCTCCTCGACTCACGGGTTCACACTCTGCGACTCTGGGCAATAGCTTGCTTAATCTCCACAACGGCCCCTCGCGGCGGGATGCCTGACTTTCACCTTGTGGATACCCTGCTATCTCACAGGGGAATACCAGGACGGGTTCCCTAAGCAAGCGCCGGGACACCCACTGCGGGTAGCTGTGCGCTATATAAGCTCAACTACATTTACATTACATTTACATTTTATAGGTGCGATAAATAGCACCTTTACTTGTAAGCAGGCCTATACAATGCAGTGGATTAGATTATGGATTATCCTTGTTAATTCTTTTTCAGAAGACCCCAGCAAAGGCACTAGAAATCATAATAACTTTAGCCACAACACAACTGATGACTGTCTGTCCGCCAAAACCCGTAACTTCAACAAAAATGAATTCTGGTCATCAGTGATTTCCTTTTGTCTTCAGTCCTTGTCAGTTTATTTTTATTGATATATTTTATTTGCTACACCTGTCTGTGGCCCTTATTTAGGTGATTGTGTTTCTTTCTTTATTTGTACTTGTTTACAGCAACAGCGGAGCAAGTTGACGCTGATTCATAGGTCTGGCACCATTTCACCAGGTTGTACAATATTTTAGCTTGCAGACACCTTTGCCATATGTTGGAAGCAGGCCCTTTCAAAATAGTGTGTCTGAGGACTGTGTTCACGTGGGCATGCACCATTTAACCTGCTAGGCATACTTCAAGTAGCAAGCGCAACAACGCTGGGCAAGCATTGTCAGATAAAAAAGCGTCATGGCGTGCAGCGGCAGGAAGATATGGCAGTAGGAACTTTAAGAGCCAGTAATCTTCAGGCATGTTTTTTTGTACTGGTGACCAATCATGTCTGCAATGTTAATTCTGTACAGCATTCACATGTTTGCATTTTTGTTTCTGCCTGAATAATTTCGAATATTATAATATATGGGATTCTGTAATCCTTGTGTACAGGGCATTCACAAATGTCTTTATGATCAGTGGCTTGTGAAGCAGAAAGTCTCCGAATATAAATAAAAGACGTCAGGACCCAACTATTAGGAGGTTATTACTTTCAAGTTCTTACTTCACAATTCCTGCTTCCAGAGCCTGCAGCCAAGGTGACAGGCAGGTCAGGTCATGGAGCATAATTAAGGCAGCTGTTTAAAGCAGCAATAAGACGTTGCTTTGCTTCCTTCTGATCGACTGCAACGAAAAGCAGAGAGAATATGTATATTTTTTGCACTCCTTAGATAGAGAAAAGCTAGAATCTTTCTCCATGTTTCTTCACATTGCGGTCTATTGCAGCTTTATTTTTAACTGACTTGTATTGAATTGTTTCTAATATCTGTTTGAACAAAATATCAAACAGGTTGCTGATGTGTTTCATTTTGCATTATAGGTTTTATTATTATTCTTCATGTTTGAAAACATGGTCACTCTTTTTTATGAAAGAGCTGCACAGCAGGGTTTTAAGTGGTTTGTGAAAAAGGTGCGGGAGTGACTGTGTTATATGGGATAAAGTACCCCCTGACATACATGACAAGGATATTGCAAGTCACCTCAGAGTTCTACAGCATTACAAAGGAACTCAGCCTTCAGCCCTGTTCTTGTAGATGGTTATGGAACTTCTCAGTGACTTGAAATATCTTCATAATGTGAGTCAGGGGGTATTTATCTCTTATAAATCCAAGGTTGATAGGATGTTCTAATAGCATTATAGCACATCCGCTGTGCGCAATAGTGGTGGTTTTAGGATTTTTCACTGTGAGAAAGTCACAAATAAATGGTAGGTGGTGACACTTTTTTTGTTAATATGATGTCATTAAGGCACTCCCGTCTGCCTTCTGTGCCTTTTAGTTTTTCAAAGTTGCCGTCTTGATGTGGTGTGCCATACATATTGGCCTGCGGAAGATGGGGCACAACCAACAACACTGGGGTCTGCACAGAGCAAAAAATTATCAAACATCTGCTTTAGCAGATAAGCAAAGAATTTGCAGCAGCCTCCCATTTGCTGAAGGTAGCATAGGCCATGAGGTTACTATGCCATCCATCGACACAACCCACCAGCCCCTAGCTGGAAGTCCCAACCACTGATAGTGTAAACCCAAAGACTACCATTGTTAGGCTTTTCAAGGAGGCAGCATGAACACACTTTGGGGTTGATTAAGATGTTGTTCGTAAAGCATTCTGACTGAATCAGCCTCTGAATGGTTTCCTACCGAATCGGAATCCAACCAACGGATTACGATTGTTCTGAATATGATTCGGTTGGACTCCCATTTACTTCAAAGGGAGCCTGTGTTCTGACTGAATACACATGCTCCCATTGAAGAAAAGGGTGGGTGGGGAAAATCGTGCACCCTGTGGTAGGCACTCCATGGTGCCTGCCACACTGTTCATGATTGCAAAGAGGGGTCCCTCGGGTTCCCTCTTGGGCCCCATTTCAGAAGGCTACGGGTGAAGGGGGGCCTGCTACAAGCCCCCAAAGTCAGATTGCGACAGCTGATCCGTGTCGTAACAACCAATTCAGAAAGGCTGTCCGAATCTGACATCGTGCTCGTTCGGTGAGAAACATGGACCCCTGACCGAGACAAGTCGGCTTCGAATGACTCGGTACCTCTGAATGCCATTTGACCCGGCTTGGAAATTCCGCTCACTTTCCGAATATCGTAATCGGTTTTTCGGAAAGCTTTCCAAATCGGTCGGAAAGATGGGTTCCGAATAAGATTTGGCAGACCCAAATCCAATTCAGGGCCTTTCCGACCGACATTGTAATCGACCCCTTTGTGCCTTAGCATAAACATGTTAACATTTATTTACAATAAAATGGTCTAAATTTAAAGCCTTACAAGTAGAATTCCTCACAAAAGTGGCTTACGTATATAATAAACCTGCAGCCCTGGAACAACAGTGAACCACCATTCTCATTTTTATTTGCTTTTTCTTAAGGCTGTGGAGAGTAAGCAGAAGTTATTTTTTGTGGTTGGGTTTCTTTGGTGTATGTAGGGCATATGCAAGTTGTAGTTGGCAAAGTGGAGGATTTGGAAGAGCCAGAGAGTTTTGTAGGAGGGATACTTGACATTTAGAGAGGGGCTGGGAGTTTAATTGTAGATAAACATGTTTGGCTTTAGAGGAAAGGTAGGAATGCGGTTTTCTGTGAGATATTTAGAATAAATTAACAACGAAGGGAGGTAGAGAAAAGAGATAGGATTCCTTCTCCACAGGCACTGATAAATAAACAAGGAGAATCCTACTTCCAGTGTGCACCACAGTAATGGGGAACATTCAGTGTTGTGTAAAATACCCCTCACACACCAACAGGCCCCTTGGTGTCATGCTTCATCATCGGGGTCTTCGCACCCCGCTAAGGGGATGCGGCACGCTGCGACCTGCGACTACGCGGGAGCGTTGACAAGTATAGACTATGTGTGGTGTGTGTTGAGTGCACGTGAGGGGATTAAATGTGAGTGAAGGGTGTGGTGAGAATTTAAAAAAGTACCTGGCTAGTGGGTGTAGCGAAAAAAACTTTATTCCATACCCCTAGCTGGTGCTGTTAAAAGGTGTGCAAAGGCGAGGTTCAAAGTCTTAATTAGGGACTAGACCTCTGGTGTGCGTCGACATGTTTCGGAACTGGTGTTCCGTCTTCAGGACGGGGCACAACTTCCCACCCCTACTCACGTATTTCTATTAAAAAGTGTAAATCTAATTATTAAAAAGTGATAATGATCCTACGAAGGCTATCAATGTGCCTACAGCGTCATGTCGACGCACACCAGAGGTCTAGTCCCTAATTAAGACTTTGAACCTCGCCTTTGCACACCTTTTAACAGCACCAGCTAGGGGTATGGAATAAAGTTTTTTTCGCTACACCCACTAGCCAGGTACTTTTTTAAATTCTCACCACACCCTTCACTCACATTTAATCCCCTCACGTGCACTCAACACACACCACACATAGTCTATACTTGTCAACGCTCCCGCGTAGTCGCAGGTCGCAGCGTGCCGCATCCCCTTAGCGGGGTGCGAAGACCCCGATGATGAAGCATGACACCAAGGGGCCTGTTGGTGTGTGAGGGGTATTTTACACAACACTGAATGTTCCCCATTACTGTGGTGCACACTGGAAGTAGATATTTAGAATATACAGCATGGTGAGTGTATTAAGGGTTTTATAGTTTAAATTTAGTGACAAGATGTGAGTTTTGTAGTAACATAATATTTCTGTTTATAATTGTTTTTCTAGAGTTTTATATAGCGCAAACTTGACTCAAAGGTTTCAGAGCATTTTACATGAGCCCAAGTTACATTACAGGCGGACTCCTTTTAGTAGGACTGGGGAGATTAGGTGATTTGCCCAGCAAAACAGGATGTGGAGTGCCCCTGCCGGAACCCGAACCCAGTTCACCAGTTTCGAGGTCGACCGCTTTAACCGGTAGGCCATATCCTCTCCATAATAAATGCTTAATGAATATAGTTTAAAATAAATAATTGTAATATTTTTTTCTTGCATGAAAAATGTTTCCGTTGCATCATACTGTGGACTTTGTTTAGTGCTTTTTTACCCTTTTGAAAAATCTAAGTAATTACTGTGAGGTATGTAACTAGGTACCTTTATACCCAAATTGTAGCGTGTTGATAGGAAAACGTAAGTGCTACTTATAATATTGAAAGAAATTGGGTTGCTGATTGAAGGGAGACCCTACTCAAGCAGCAACCACAAATCTTTGTCAGGGAGAGGCACAAGCAAACCCCAAATTAACTTGTGTTCAACCTTCTGGTAGCTTAACTTTGAGGAAATGTCTAAAGTATTTATGCAGCTCTTCGAACAATAATATATTAAAACACAACACAAAAAGAACCCCACACCAATTTAGAAAATATAGTACCCTTATAACAGACAATTTAAGATCAAATTGACAAACTGAAAATGCATAGAACTAGAGATAAGCAATTTCATTTTTACGTATAAATTGCACCAGAAAAGCACAAACCACCAACTGTGGTCATCTGGTCATGCTGGACCGAGACAATGTCACAAGTTCAGGACACCCCAGTGGACCGTGGGCTGGCAACAAGGAGCAAGTTAGGCCTGCTGAACAAATGTACATTAAATCCTGAATGCAGACCATTGTGACATCCTGTGTCAAGTACGCGCCACACCGAGAAGGCGATGTGAGGTCCTGGTGTAGACATGCTTCATGGAGCATTGGATCTGGGAAACTGCAAGGTTGGAATGTGAGGTCCTTCATCATTGTTGAGGATCCCATCAAGCAGGGCTTGCGATGTGAAGCCCTGCATCGAAGATGCATTGTGAACCGACTAGTCTTGAAGAAGCTGTGGGGCTTGGGATGCGAAGTCCTGAGTCGTTGGTGAGGATGTTGCTGACTAGGAGCTTGCAATGCAAAGACCCCATCGAGTATACTTAGCTCAGCAGCAGTTCCTAGGAAGATTTGGGCTGTGAGGCGAAGTCCTGTGTTGGGGATGTGTAAAACAGAGGTTATGATGTGGAGTTTGGTGAGGTGATATGACATGTAGTGGCTCCTGTGAAGAGTTTCTGGAAGACGATGTGTTGATTCTGCTGGCCCCACAGTTGAGCTGGTAAAGCACCTTCAGGTCCACTTCCAAGGATCCAGGACTGAGGAGGCATCACTTGGGAGGGTAGGACACACAGTTGGCAGAGTCCAGATGTTGGGTTAAAGATCAAAGAAGCCTGTTCGATCCCTTAGGCTTCTGACAAGGAGGCCAGACATCTAGCCCTTGAATCACTCTGGTGGTTCTGGGCTCAAGATGCAGCTTCAGTACTTCTCACTCAGGCAGGGAGGTAGCAAGGCAGTAGAGTGGCAGTCCTCCTTTCAGCAAAGCAGCACAGCAGTCGTTCTGCTGAGTCTCCTATAAATCTATAAATCCAGATGTGTACTAAAGAGTTGGGTCTGAGGTCCCATATTTATACCTGATGCCCATCTTAAAGTGTCAGAAGGTTCTGGAGGCTTCCACCCTCAAGCAGAGTTTTACAACAATACAAAATATTTTTATTGTTGAATTAATAAAAATCCTTACAATAAGAAAGGTAAGATTAACCAGTGTTTGCAACGCAGGTTACATTATAAAAAACAAGAAGATAACAGTTTAAAAAAGAGTTAAAACTAGAGCTCTACTCGAAACCCGCCCCCTCTTACAGGATAAGGATTTATGGAGTGGGCAGGGGTTCACTAGCAAAGAAGGTAGGAGCAAGGCAATGTGTAAAATGATCATTGGGAGGCCTGTAGCTGCTTTCTAATTTCCATCATAAATTTGAGACCCCGACAGGTCAGGATTGGAGATGAACCTCCCAGCCAGAAAATAACGGCCTGGCGACATGTTCTTATTTTCAGGTTGTTCAATATGTCCCGTATAAAGCGTCTTCTAGATACCATAAGGGATGGACATACACAAAACAAATGAACTAGAGATTCGGTATGATATCCGCAGAGTCGACATTTTGGGAAATCATCTTGGGGTTTCCAGGAAGGTAATAAATCCTTAGATTCGTGAAGGCCCATACCGAGGTTGATAAGGTATTTTTTAAATAGTGGCTAAAATGGGTTGCCAAATAGGCCTGAGGTTGTTGGAGTGAGTAAGAAGAAATGACTGACCAGGCATGACGTCGATGGGACAATGTTTGTTTGTCTTCTAGAACAGACTTCCTTTTAGCAATAGAATTTACTATTTTGCAGAAACTGGCTTGATCAACTTTTTTATTCCATGTTACTTGCAGATCAAAGTCCACAAGGCATTTCTCCAAATGAATGGCCCAGGGCTGAGTGGGATCTGTATTAATTGCTTGCCAACAAAGATTATTTAGAGTGTCTGGGTCGGCGGCACGAAGTTTGTGGCAAAATTTAACAAATGTTGACTTGGCCCTGAAGATTTGATTCTGAAGCCCGAATTCTAATCTCACCTGCGCTGGTGAGGGGCATTTAGGCAGTTTGAATACTTCTTTATAAATGTTGTTTTGTAGAGTATTTAGTAGACCAATCTTCCCTCCAAGCCATGTTACCAGCCCATATGATAATGTGGGTAAAACCTGAGCGGCCATTACTTTTAAAAGATGGGTATAATTTGGACCATCCAGTTTTTGCAAGAGACGCCTGTATCCATAGATTAACGTCTGGGACTTAGCTTTTAACACCGCAGAGTGTTGTTTTTTTGAATTATCTTTGCCGATGGTGACCCCCAGATACCGACAGTGCGGCTGTTCCCCTATTGCAAGGTGGTTACATGCCCAATTGTATTTAATTGATTTTCGCTCTACAAGACGTATTACTTTTGTTTTGTCTCTATTAAGTTTCAGATGTTCTTCGTCTAAGTAGAGTTGTAGAGCATTTATCAACCTTTGCAGCCCGATTGGAGTTTGGCTTAAAAGGACAATGTCATCTGCAAACTGAATAATTGGCATTGGGGTGTTGCAGAGATTCGGAGCATGGCTTACAACTTGACCAAGTTATTTCCCTAGATCGGCGAGGTTTAGATTAGATAAGCAAGGAGCCAGGACACAGCCCTGTTTCAGTCCGTCTTCAGTTGGAATTTTTGACGTGAGACTTGTGCCCTATCCTTGTTTGACCCTTGCCCAAGTGTCCATGTAGAGGAGCATTAGAGAGTTGAGAAGGTTTGTTGACAGCCCCCACTTCTTGAGTTTTGCCCAAAGTCTCCCCCTACTAACTCGGTCAAAGGCGGCTCTGATGTCGATAAAACAGCCATATAACCGGCTGTTCTTCGTTTTGGCTCTTTCTATCAGGAGTGCTAGGGCTGTGAGATTTGTTGTTGTGAACTAATACAATGCCCACCCCTGTCTAGGGGGAAGCACCTCCGAGCACTACGTGGGGTGACCGGGTAGGTCTTATTCCATAAGTGAGTTTAATCCAGACATTGTGGTTTTCTTTGGAACTTATTTATTCATTAAACGCATTCAACCTTCATGGTTTAATAAGTCAACATTGAGTCGTTGTATTGAAGAGTGATGGCATAGTTATAACCAATCCCGATGCATTTCGGGCTCCGCCCTTCTTCAGGGGATGGCTCTACAAACGGAAAATGAAAGAATCGTGGTATCGGTACATATTAAAAATTGCAATGTTAGTTAACGGGTGCACGGAGATCTACATGGTGCATGAAAAAATAGGTGCGCGATAAAGTCGTGAGTTATAAGAATGTGGTCAAAAAACACCAAGGTTGAAAGGTGTACATAAGTTACTCGTTGCAAAAATAAACCGTCAGTGAGGGAGCCAAGGGTGTTCACAAGCATTAGCGTGGACTCAAATATAGACGGGTGATCAAATTAAAAGTGCGCGTGAACAGTAACCAACAGGTCCTGCCCACAAAGCATAAAGCCGAAAATGTGCCAATAACCGTAAAGCGGTATAAGAGGCTAAGGGGTGCTCATAAAGTACTCACGTTCAGGACAACTATGTAGGGACTCCGGGGAGTTCCGACGGGTCGTGGTGAAACAAACACCGAGTGTGATCACGGTGATAATATGAAGAGTGAAACTAAACATAGAAGAGGGTGCGTTGACTAACCAGGTCGTGAAGCTACAACGAGTGAATGTGGGCGCCATCTTAGAATGGGTTGCAAAACTCTGGGTGAAATTCAGACTAGGTGCAAGTGCTATATTGAAAAGGGGTAATCCAAAGTAAATGAGGTGATGAAATAAAGTGGTAGTGTAATATCATGCACATGCACAATTTATAATCACAAATAACATTGAAATTCCATCCTGTCGTTAAGACCATGCGGTATCATGGTGGACATGAAGCGGATCCAGAAATTTTCGCGTTTCAACAGAGTGTTTTTGTTGTTCGTTGTCACCTGTACTTGCTCCAGTATTTGGAACTTTAGTTGGGCCACATTATGTCTGTTTTCTTGAAAGTGTGTGGCAACACTGGATTTCAAGTTATTGGTCCTGATGTTGCTCTTGTGCTCAAGAATGCGAACACGTATCTTCCTTTTGGTGTGGCCGATATAACATTTGCCACACGGGCATTTGAGTAGATAAATGACATTGCTGCTGTTGCACCTTGCATTCACACGTAATTTTATGGGGTGACCTTTGAGTGGGTGATTGGTGGTATTCCCAGTGATGCAGTTGTTGCAGTTGTTGTTGTCCCTGTCCCTTTTTGAAAACCTGTTTGATAACTGGGGATTAGATTCTTATTATCCACCCATTCCTGTATTTCCTCCAGAATGCAGGATGCGTATAGTTTGGCTTCCACGTCTATCAAGGATATTAGACGATAGTTCTGTGGCAGTCTCCTGTCCCCCTTTTTGAAAATGGGGTGGATGATATTACCATTCCATGATGGAGGCTGCTGCTTACGGGCAAAAACTTGGTTAAACAGGGCAGACAGCTGGAGGGCCCAAAAATCAGCGTTATATTTAAATACTGCATTAGGAAGACAGTTGGGTCCTGGTGCCCCTTCTGTTTTAAGTTTGTTAATAAACCTTTTGACTCTGTTGCTGGAAAATGAGTCAGACTGTATCGGCAGGTCATTGAGCCTTCCTATATCTCGGTTATTTGTAGAGTTTTCTACTGCTCCTTTCAGATGGATTGAATTCGTGGTGGGATTAGAGCAACAATAATTTTCAGAAAGAGATTCGTCCATTTTGAAATAGAGTTTTTTGACATGGCCTTCCCAGCTTAGTTTGCTAATGCCGGGATCCTGGGATATTACTTCTGCGTTGTTTAATTTGTTAATAATACCCCAGAAGTCCCTTGTGTTGCGCTTCTTACTGGCTACTAGCAATTGCGCCCACATTTCTCCTTCTGTTTGTTCTTGGCATTTCACACCATTTTAAGATACTTTTTTCTCATACTCCTAACAAGGGAGTAGGTTAGTGAGGAGCGCTCGATGTTACTCCTTATTGCCTTCCGTTGCACCTGGGCTAATTTTCTCTTTTCCTGTCTTAGTTTATTATTAAACCATGGTTCCTGTAAAACTAGTGGGACTTGATGCGAGGCAAGGGGTACCGAGTGTTGAATGGACAGGTTCTCTAACGAATTTTCCCAAGTTGAAACCGGATCTTCTTTTTATTCATTTTCGTGTAGAACAAAGAAGGCGCTTGCGGTTTCGTAGATGGCTTTGGTTCCGCTACCCCTCCAACGCAGTCTTCGTAAATTGAATTTCTCTGTATGAGCAGAGAGAGCAGTTAGTGTGCAAGACTCGGCACCCCTAAGTTGATCCAAATAATTTGAGGAAAGTGGTCACTTTCAGATCGCATTACTATTTCATAGCCCTCCATTAAGTCAATCAGTTTGTTACTGATTAAGGTAAAGTCGATCGTTGACAAAACCTTGCCACTCATGTATGTGGGAGCTGTTGTCAATCCGCCTACTATTTCAGACTTTAAGATAGTTAATCCCAACATAGTCAGTTGTTTTGAGATTGATGAGTTGGGCACAGCCCGGGTGTTTTATCTAAGGATGTGAGAATGTAAATCGTCCTTATTTAGATTTAAATTAAAGTCGCCTGATAGAATCAGCAAACTTTGGGAATTTGATTTCTGGAGTGTTTTTATAAGTTCCGCAAGCACGGCCAGTTTCTCTTTTTTTTCATTCGATCAGTTTATTAATAACAATTGGTGGCAGGGTTTTATAGAGATCTTGGTTACCTGCACCCAGTTTAGTCCCACGTCCTGTTTTTCCGGCTCCCAATTGTATTTCTGCGAGATGTAAGTGGATAACCCACCACTGGGGTGCCCAAACTTGGATGTTCTCTCGGCAAGGATGTGATATTCGGTGAAGCCAGGAATGGCGGGGTATACCAGATTCCAGGTCTCTTGTAGTAGTAGAATGTCATGTTTGTTAAAAAACAATTGAGTATCACTGTCTTGATCCATACTACTAAATCCATGAATATTCCAACTGCAGATGCCTATTTTAGGCATTTTGACCCCGTCCTTGAATACAAGATTTGGCCGTGCACTTTGATTTAAAAGTTCATTTTTCTTAGGTATACTTTTGATTTAAGGTTAACGGGATCCATGACCAGTCCTGGGTTTGGGACCCGCCTGAACAAGTTTGCTTTTGGAATATATCATTACCACAGTTCTCTTGGGCAAGTGTAGCCGAGAGGGCACCATGAAGACACGAGGTTTGCTTATGGTTAGTTCTGTCCTCACTGCTTGTATTCTTTAAACTTTTTACAAGCGGGAAGGGATATCTCTTGCGTGTATGTTGTGTAATGATAATTCCCCAGTGTTCGAATGATCCTTTGTTTTCAAAGATTCTTGCGGCTATCTCCTTGGTAGCCCAGGTTGTAACCGAAACTTCGATGTTTGTATGATCTGTTTTTTGGCCGAACACAACTGAGACAAGGTCTTGAGAGGTTATACCTCTAAGCTCGGGAACAAGTCCAAATAATTTCAGTAAGTTTCCTCTGTTTAGAATGTCATGCAAGCCCTTTGACTCATATTCGGGGGTAAATGTTAGCATTGGTTCTAGATCTGGTATCAAGTTTTTCAATAATTCTTGAGAGCATGTGATAGAGTGATTGGGGTTACTCACTGGATGCTTTTTTGATTTTTTGGTCACGTTTTGTGTTGAACCCTTGTCGCTGGAATCCCTTGCGGGAGAAAGGGTTAATGGTGGCTTATGGTGGCTTATGGTTGTTTTTGGGTTCAATAACCGGATGTGATTGCACTATACAATTGCGGTTTTGCCCGTTTTTGGTTATTAAAATCGGGGTGATGTTCCTTTGTGGGACACGGGTTCCTGGTTTGTGCTGCATTATTCCTGGTTGGGCCATTATTTTTTGCTTGGTACACTGCCTGTCATTCCCGATTTTGGTTATTTTGATCGGGGTCAAATCGTGTACTGAGTGGGTGTGGATTTGGCCAATTCCTCGTTGGGGCCTACATGATGTTGTGGCTCCTTTTAGGTTGATTGTTAGTTGCTCCGAGGGACATGTTTTTCCGAGCGGATCACTCCCAGCTATTGGTCTATTTCCTTGTACGGGAGTCTGATTAGCATTTGGAGTCGGAGTAAAGGTTTTCACCAAGCAGAGTTTGGTATTTCCTGCCTACCAGGCCCTTACCCTTGTTTGGGGCCACAAAAGACCAGTGACTGACCCTTTGTGACTTGCAAGTGTGGTAGGTGACACATCCTTCTCCTCATTAGGCTAGAGTGACACTTCCTGCCAACACCTATCTTTCCTTTGTTTTACCATCTGGAAGCAATCCACAAAGATCAACTGCCAGCTATACCTAATCATTGGGCCACCTAATCATGTGACCCAGGGACAAGCTGCAGGTGTCAAATAGTTGGGAAAAGAAAATGAAATGCTTTGCACTGATGATTTACACTCCATCTTTACAATTAGAGAGGCCTTTAAATTGCAATTCTTTAGGCACCAAACTCAACCTGTTTACCTGCTGTCAATTGAAAGTCTTCACTTATTAAATGTAATACGGTAACCCACTGTTATCCTATGGAAGTAGTAGGCCTTGCAGTAGTGAAAATGTATTTAAGAGTTTTTTTACTACCAGGCAATGTAAAAGCTAAAAGTACATGTCCAACTTTTTAAATCCAATTCCCCCTGCCCTCTGGGCTTTTCATGGCCTGCTGTAGTGCTGACCGATATGAATTAAAAAGGAAGGTTTGGCCCTGGCCAAAGGTTTAGTACATTAGGTCAAAATAGCAGTTCACAACTGCACACATACAGGCTGTGATTGTAGGCTTAGGGCACCTTTTATAGGGCAACTTAAGTGGTTGGCACAATCAGTGCTGCAGGCACACTAGTATCATTTAGTTTACAGGCCATGGGTACATACAGTACCACTTTATTAGGGATTTACAAGTAAATTAACAGTGCTAATTGTGTATAAGCCAATTCTACCATTTTTAGTGGAGCAGGCACAATCACTTTATCACTGATTAGCAGTGCACAGAATACTGAGGCCAACAAAACAAGATCAGCTAAAAATGGGAGTGATGAAGGTAAAACGGTTGAGTAAGGACCACCCTAAGGTTGACAGGAATAGTAAATATACTTTATATAACCTAGAGATGGGAAAATGCATATTAGTGCAGACACTCATTTGATGAAGCTGGTACATTGTGGGCATCAGGAAGTCAGCCAAAGCTTTGCAACCGTCACTATATTTGCTATTAGGGATACAAAAAGAAATACAGTGAATCAAGCTGATTTGCATTGGTTTCCTTCTTCAGGGTGCAAATGTTGGGAGTGGAATGTGGCCTGCATGGGTACCATCTTTTCCCCTGCTTGCCTAGCTGTGAGTATCTTGTCTTCTGGATTTTGGGGTTTTGGCCCCGGCCGCAAGGTAATATATCATGTGTGCAAAGGCCTAGGACTAACTTTGAGAAGAGTCTGGTCCTGGACTCAATAGTGATAGAGGGCAACTGCTTCTGTCAAAGGTTCTTGCACGTAGCATGTTGGTGGAAGCCTACTGTATTTTGTAGTGCATCATAAGGGTAAGAGCCTACTGACTTAATTGTGTACATTTTTGTTGCTAACGATGGACCCAAATTCCATGCACTAAGATGCTAAGTGCCAGGATGTATGCATTTGGCTTGTGGTAAGAGTATTACAGGCAGTATGAGCCCATGAATGAATGAGAGTGGACCACATCTCTGGGTTCCATTTTGGAGGATTGCTACTCCCATAAAAAGAGAGTGATTGCCTACATGATTCTTGAAAACATACATCTGGTCTGTCTTAAGGAAACACATCTCACCGGGCCAAAGGTCAACAAGGTGGCTAAAAGTTGGAGGATGCAGGTGTTTTGAACTGCATGTTCTGGATTTGCAAGGTTCCAGCTAATGCCGATCTCTTCAGGGCTCTCATTTGTGGTGCACTGCACACCATCATTGATCCAGAAGCCATATTTGTGGTGGTGAAAGGCCTATTGGACAGGGAGCTCCTGGCAATGCTGGTGTTTATGTATCAAATATAAATCAGAGCTTGATACTGGACACACTGTTACTAGCTGTAGTTCATGATTAGCCGGCCCCAGTGTCTGCACGGAGTAATTTAACTGATCTAAACCATTCTAGCATGCCCCTGCCCAACACTGCAGGAGATAAATTATTATAACATTTTCAGAAATTAGTAGACTGTAGGTGACTCCATGAGATGTGGATACTTAAGCAACCCTAGTCTAGGGAATACACATTCTATTCTCCACCTCACTAAAGAAATTCTAGAATTCACTCGATACTATGTAATGAAGAAATATAGCCGAAAGTAGCTGTTGCTGCATATTTGAGGTGCACTCTAACCGACCACAAACTGCTTAAAATTACCATATCCTTGGTGAGGGGTAAAACTTTAGTGCAAACATGGAATTTGTGGACTGAGTTATTACTTGACACCTCATTCAGGGAAAAGGGTAGCATACTGTAGGAAATGTTCCTTTTCTGCAAAGTCACCCCATATCTTTTGTCTTTTGCAGGACCCTAAATTTTTGTTGGTGTTCAAACTTTACTCACTTTAACTCCGTTAACCATTGGTAAAGTACCTGTGCTCTTAATTTCAAAATTATGAAATTTGTATACTCCTTTTTGGTATACTTAACTTACATATAAGTCCTAGTATATGGTAGAAATGCAACCAAGGACTGTAAGTTAAATGTCACTAGTGGACTGCAGAACCTATTGCACCATCCATTACAGTGAAAGTATAAGACACAGCTTCAGGCCTACCATTGTAACCTGACTCTGGCAGTTTAAACAGTGCAGTCACTATGCCATAATAAACCCCTTTGACAGGTCAACAAATTTCCCTTCAAATATTAATAAGTCAACTTTATTTAGGCCTTGTAGTCTACAAGCCAGGGTGCATAGTATTTAAAAGTAGGACACTTAGAAATGTAATGCTAACATGTACTTACAGTGACTAGACCCTCTTCTACTGTTAGCGCTGTTCCTGGCGCTTTCCTGGGATCCTTGCTGCCTGTTGCTGTCTGTGGTTACAGCTCGCCGCACCCGCTCCGCGGGTGCCGCTTCGCCTCACTTGGCAGGGGCTGGTTCGTGACTGCTGTACTTGGCGCTGTGTTGGAGCAGGGCTTGGGTGCGAGGCACAGCGGGGCTGCGAGCGTGTGCAGGGACTCCATTGCCCAGGAGTCCCTGCGTGACCCTGCAAGACCTTCCGGTCCGCTCTCCCCGTGGCCCGCCCACCGCCCACAGGAGGGTACTTTACCTCCCCTTGACCATCAGCTCCCTGGGACGCCTCTTCTACTGTTAGCGCTGTTCCTGGTGCTTTCCTGGGATCCTTGCTGCCTGTTGCTGTCTGTGGTTACGGCTCGCCGCACCCGCTCCGCGGGTGCCGCTTCGCCTCACTTGGCTGGGGGCTGGTTCGTGACTGCTGTACTTGGCGCTGTGTTGGAGCAGGGCTTGGGTGCGAGGCACAGCGGGGCTGCGAGCCTGTGCAGGGACTCCATTGCCCAGGAGTCCTTGCGTGACCCTGCAAGACCTTCCGGTCCGCTCTCCCCGTGGCCCGCCCACCGCCCACAGGAGGGTACTTTACCTCCCCTTGACCATCAGCTCCCTGGGACGCCTCTTCTACTGTTAGCGCTGTTCCTGGCGCTTTCCTGGGATCCTTGCTGCCTGTTGCTGTCTGTGGTTACAGCTCGCCTCACTTGGCTGGGGGCTGCTTCGTGACTGCTGTACTTGGTGGTGTGTTGGAGCAGGGCTTGGGTGCGAGGCACAGCGGGGCTGCGAGCGTGTGCAGGGACTCCATTGCCCAGGAGTCCCTGCGTGACCCTGCAAGACCTTCCGGTCCGCTCTCCCCGTGGCCCGCCCACTGCCCATAACGGTCCCTATATCTAGGAACGGGACTCCCGCAGCGCGGGACGCAGCTCGGGGCGAAGACCGGGCTAAGAGCGGGCCGTTTGAGGCTGTTCGAGGTCTGAGAGGTCTGGTCTGGGCCCCTTCTCTTTCGCCCTAGCCTTGCCCTCTCCCTAATTGATATTGGTCTTTATTTTTGTCCAGGCTGGTAGTTTATTTTTGCCTTCATGTGTACTCGTGTCACTCGCAATAGGGCGGCCAAGGGGGGGCTGGTTCACAATGGTCCTATGGATGACTTTATTACACGCACAAATATCGCCATAGACCAGGAAATTACCAAACTCCAAACTAGAGTGTCCCTTGAATTGGAAGCTGCTAGGAAGTTGTCACTCGAGTTTGCTAACTCCAAGAAATCTTCCTTAGGGCACATAGCATCAGCCATCACCCCAAAGCGCGCACACAATCCACAGTGCGTATCAACGATGGCTGATGTTCACGACACTCCTGTTTTGCCTATCCCCTCGCCACCCCCGTGTCCACTACCTCTGCCCGAAAGCTTGCCCATCCCTGTGGGTAGCCCTCACCATCCCCTCACTTCTACTTCCTATTCTTCAGATATTTCTGTTGCATCCACTTGCTATGGTAGACTTGATAGCATTCCGGCCAATTCGCACAAAAGAAAACGTTCTCCCAGTTCAACTTCTTCACAGAAGAAGACCAAAAACCAGGGGGCCCACTTTCCTAACGCTGGCAACACCTCAGCCGACGTTAGTCTGGGAAGGCTCTATACTCTCCCGCAGGCTTCTTGGTGCACCGATAATGTCGGGTTAGCTCCTGCTGCCTCCAAAAGCATTCCACCAACTGAGAGAGCAGATCTCGTCCTAAATGACCAGGAGGGGAGGGAAAGGGAATTCATAGGAGTGGTTTGGGATACCCTGAAAAGTCTCTTATCTCCCCTGGATTTAAGACTCTCTCGAATCGAGAACCATCTCTTAGAGATGGAGAAAAGCATTATAGCCTTGGCTACACTTGGCTTGAGAGGTCTTGAACACCAGGGCTTGTTAGAGAATAATACTGCTCCCCAGGTTCCTACCCCTTCCCCCACAGTCTCGCATGGCCCGACTCTTAATCCTATTGCGCCTTGTCCCACTCAGCCTATCCCTAAACCACGCACTAAGAGAGTCGTCACCACAAATCCGGCACCCCAGCCCGGGGTTAACACCCCAAACGCTTCCACCTTACAACCACACACCCGCATTAATATGGCTGCCCCTAGGAGACAGAATCCTAATAGTTCTAGCCTCCGCCCTACTCAGGTCTCCCAGAACAAAACTTCTACTCATTCTACTGGGGGTTCTCACACCAAGAGCAATTTCCGAGGGGGATATATTGATCTCCCTCCTGAAGCCAATGATTATGTGGTGGTTCTGACGGGTGTGCCGGAGGCAGAGAATGGCCATCACGAATATCATCGCTCCTTACATAACAAGGTCATGCACTGGCTCAACACGTACAGACCGATCCCCAATGGCAGGAGGAGTAGAGTCAATATGGTACGTAGAGTACCGTGGGTGGGCTCAACAAGGAAATCCATTCCCGGTGACTGCATAGTCATGACGTTTGACGATCCTTTAACGGCTAATCACATCTGCGCCTGGGCGACTCAAGATGGGGGCTCCTCTATTGTCCCGAGGCCTTTGTCATTCTTTTACCCACCACGTGTTGCATATCCACATGGGGGCAATTGGTCCATGGTTCCCCAACAGCCCAGCTGGGGGTACTCCTCCAGGGAGCATAATCCAACTAGAGGCTGGCTCGGGATTACAACCTCAAATAGGTTCGGCAGTCTTGAGGATGTTGACTGACTCCCAATGTCTCCTGCTTTGGTATCACCTACCCAACCTAAGGTATCTTCGGTGGAAGCTGGTACCTGTTCCCTGTTGACTACCCTGGTTGGGACTAGTACTGCCCTTCCTATCCAAACCAGGACTCAGGCTTCCCCTGTACAGGGCTCGCTGTATTTTCCCAACACTGACTGTAACACCAGTACTTCCGTAATTATGAGTGAGATAGCCTTTGCCTCGTCGCCACCTATAGCTCCTCTCCAGTCCTCCCGGCCCGTCGGTTTCGACGCTGCTCCCCCAGCCCTTGCCCCCTTGACCCGCAATAGTCCCGCAGGCAACTCCCAGCTTAAGATCTTAAGCTGGAATGTGGCAGGGCTTGCTTGAAATTTCGATAAGCCAGACTGGAACTCTTTTGTGGAGCCTTTCGGGATTTGCCTCCTCCAAGAAACCTGGTGCTTGGAGCCCTTTCACAGGGTGGGTTTCACGACCTACTCTGTACCAGCATCCAAACCTAAGGGCAGTAAAGGCCGCCCCTCTGGTGGCCTTCTTATTTGGGTCAGTATCACATTGGGGCTTTCCATAAGACACATAAATACCCAATCTCCAGACCTCATGAGACTTACCATACAGTGCCCGGGGGGCAGGAATTTAGAGGTGTTTAATTTGTATCTTAGGGGGGTCAGGGGGGGAACTCATTTCTATCGTCAACTGGAGTCGAAGAGGAGCTCAGTGGTTGCAATATTGACTCCCTCATTGTCCTGGCTGGGGATTTTAATTGCTGTTTTGAACCGTTAGCCAGCGAAGACATCTTGGACACTTGGGAAGACGATGCTAAGAGAGGCATCCCTTTGCTCGTTCTTGACCCAATCAAAAAATGGACCCAGAATGTTATTGATATTAATTCTCTCTGTTTAGAATATGACCTTAGGGCCACTAATGGCCGTTCTAAATCAGATACCAGGGGTGCGCACACCTTCAACAGGGTGGGCTACACCTCGAGAATAGATTATATACTGCTAAACCATAACTCATGGCAGTATCTTCAAGACATGGAAGTCCAACAAACAACGGATAGCGATCATAATCCTTTGGTCCTATCCCTTGCTCTCCCGTGGGAAGTAGGGAATTCATCATCGCCCCGTTCCAATTGGAAATCATCCCACGAAGTTGTCCCATCCAATTGTGGTAGGCGATTAAAATGGGCAAAAGTCGCCGCGGACGAAACGAGAATGGCCCAAGCTGGGATCATAATGATGAAAGCTAAGCGCCTTTTGGGTGCGTTGAATTCCGATAATGACGTTTTTACGACATTTACGGAGACCATCGCATCACTTAGTAACCTGTTTATAGTTCCTCAGGGTAGGGCCAGGGCCACTCGGAGAGCTGTAATTAGGGGCAGAGACCAATGGTACTCCCCCGCCTGTCGTGCAGCCAAAAGCGAACTTATCCGGGCGGTTGGTAAGAAAGACTCCGCTCAGATTTCACTCGCTAGGAAAAATTATAAAAAAGCCCAAGCAGTGGCAAAGGATACCCATGAAACAAACTTTTGGAGAGATCTAATGGACGCCTGCTCCAGTAAGGATTCTGGGCCTTGCTCAGAGGAAGGGATAGGCCGGTCGACTCACTGCTGACATGCAACATCACAGGGGAGGCCTGGTTGGCTCACTTTTCCAAACTCTATTCTAATCCATTAGGGGATTTGGGCCAGATCAGGGGTCCCAGATACAGCGCGCCGGAAGCTAACATAGATTTAGACTTCACTTTTACACCTAAGGAGGTTGAAGTAGCGATCAGGTGCCTTGTGCCTAATAAGGCGGCAGGCCCAGATGGCGTCCCTGGCGACTTGCTCCGGACTAACTTGGAGGTGTGGAGCTTACTCATTGCCCAACTTTTGAATGAGGCCATGAAGGGCGGATGCCTCCCAGATTCGTGGAGGGGTGCGGAAGTCGTCCCTATTTTTAAAAAAGGTTGTAGGGACGACCCTGCCAACTACCGCCCTATAAGTCTGCTTGACTCTACCCAGAAGGTAGCAGGGAAGGTAGTTTTAGGGAGGATTTTGCAGTGGGCCGAGGAAAAGCAGGTCTTGTCTGACTTTCAGTCCGGTTTTAGAACAGGTACTGGCACGATTGAGCAGACATTTCGATTTCTAATGCTTTATTGGAAAGTGGTCAAACTGGGCAAAGGCAGTCTGTATCTCGCCTTTATAGATCTTCGGACTGCCTTTGACCTAGTCCCACGTAACCAATTGTGGGCTGTCCTTGAGGGCTTGTGCATACCCTCATACCTGCTCGCATTGATCACTAAATTCCACGAAAGCAATTTTGCTCAAGTTAGATGGGGCGCACAGGGCCAAAAAACACCTTGCATCTCTGTAGACAGGGGCGTCCGCCAGGGGTGTGTGCTAGCCCCCACTCTGTTTTCACTATATCTAAACGGAGTGGTGGAGCATCTTCTTAAATTACCAGCAGACGCACCCTCCCTGGCGGGCAGGAAGATACCAACTCTCCTGCTTGCAGATGATACCCTGTTGATCTCGAAATCCCCGCTAGGCCTCCAAACGTTGCTATCAAGGTTCCAGGGCTTTTGCGACTCCAGGGGCTTGGCTATTAACATCAGTAAAACCAAGTTCCTGGTGCTGAATCCCCCTAGGAAGACAGTACACCCCCCAACCCTTGACTCAGTCCCACTAGAAAGGGTAAGGGAATTCGATTATTTAGGCATCCGACTCTGTGACTCTATGAGTTGGAAGGCACACCATCAAAAAATTATTCTGACTCATAGGAGAGTCACAGGTGCGTTACTAAAAGAACATCGTGCCTCTCCCCTTAAACCTATCGGGGTGATACTAGATATTTATAGGGCAAAAGCTGTGAGTGCGGCGTTGTATGGGGCAGAGCTGTGGGGCACGCAGAAATTTGACACTCTCTCCCAGCTTGAGAACAAATTCCACAAAGACCTAATGAGGCTACCTCATAGCTCTCCCACTCTTCCTCTCCTACTTGACACAGGCACACGCTCCATAGCCGAGCAGGCAAAGCTACACCCTCTTCTATTATGGGCCCGCATATGGAATGTCCCTGAACTCTCAAGCTACGCAGATGCACTACGTGAACTCCTCTCAATCCCGGGCTGGTATAAGATCGGCTGGCTCATGGAAGTAAAGCGCCTCCTTTGCGAACTGGGCCTGGGAGACGCTTGGGACAATAGATCTTCACCACCTAAACAGCTGCTAAAGAAAATATTTTGGTCGTGGGTGGAAAATGAGAGAGCGAGCCACTCCAACATATGTAGATCTGCCGCTGAGTTTTTGGTTATTAAAGCTCTCCCCTTTAGAGAACCCTACCTGGACCTGATCTCCAACCCAATAGATAGGGCACTGTATTTTAAATTCAGGGTTGGAGTTTTGCCCCTTGGTACATGGACAGCGAACTGGAAACCACCCTGGCAAACCATAGCAACCTGTCCTTTCTGTGCTAACAGGGATGAATCCATTGCCCATTTAATGTTTGAGTGTTCAGCGTATGCTGCCCCACGCCGCAGATGGCTGAAACCTCTTTGCTTGAGGCTGGGCACCCGGTCACACGCGGAGGCTTTACAGATGCTAAGATCAGACACTCACCCCTTCATTGCTTGTTGCCTGGCAAAATTTTTGGGATGGGCTTGGAGGATAAGATCTGTGAGGAAAATGCTCCTCCAGTAAAGGTCATCTATCCTGATTCCTCTGGTTTTAGCCATTTGTTGCTGTGTTCTTTTCCTCTTTTTAAGGATGGTATATTGTTGTATGTTGTATAAATGTATTTTAGATGGCTGATTTGCACAATTGTTGTACATATTATACTGTCTCCCATTGGACTGCCTTTTTGTATTTGATGGTCGAACTGCATAACTGCTTTATATTTTAAAATTGTTTTTATACTGTAATGCTTTTAAGAAATGATAAATATTTCGAAATAAAGCTATACAACAGCTAATAAGTCAACTTTATTTAGGCCTTGTAGTCTACAAGCCAGGGTGCATAGTATTTAAAAGTAGGACACTTAGAAATGTAATGCTAACATGTACTTACAGTGACTAGACCCGAAATGCTATTTTTCAATGTGGTCAGCCTAACTGTCCTACATAGAAAACCAGAGTAAATACTAAAAATCAAAATACTGTGTGTCAAGAGTGTCACTAGTTTAGTAGTTTATTATTTGCATAGTTACTTAAAACCATTGCAATACAAAGTTTAAAATAATCAATATGTCAATAGACAAATTTAAATTACCTCCCTGTACAGAGGAAGAAACAGTATATCAACTCACACATTTTCCTTCCTAAATAAAGTCATAAAATCTCATGTTTTAATTAACAATAAATAGTATAGATTCATTAATAAAGCTATCTAAAAACAGTTAAGAACAGATGTTGGCACATTCTTTCCCTCAACCTTCAAAAGTTTCACAAGACTACTGTTCTACTGAGAGTCATGAATTACCAACATTATCTAAAAGACAGTTAAGAACAGGTCATAATGATTTCTTATCTAGTGCCTTACTGAGCTTCACAAGTACAAAGAGTGTCTAAAAGGCAATTAAGAGTCAACTTTTGTCATTTTCATTCCCACTGCCATCATAAACCTCATGAATCTACAGTTCAGCTGAGGATCCTTGGGTGCGAGGCAGGCAAGAACTGCCTGTCTTCGTGAGCGAATTCCTCCTTGGTTAAAATGGAATTTTAGCAGGTGCTTTCGTTCTTCCAGCAATTTGTCACAGGAGTACAGCAAATGCAGCATGTCCTAAGGCGCCGAACCACATAACCGACAGAGGAAGCCCGCCTTTTCCTTTAACCAGTGTGGGAAGTGGCGGCTGCTGGGTAACAGACCCAGCCTGTACTTTAAGAATTTCATTTTGGTTATTTTTAAATAACCTACATCAAGATAGTTCTGCGGTACCTGTGTGGTATATGAGTTCTGGATCATCCAGCAGTGTGACCTTTTTGCGAATGATGCCTTATCCTCAATCCATGAGAGATACTCAATTGTTTTCCTGACCAATATTTTCAGTGTAATATGGCTTGTCGGGGTATCCCAAAGCTGTTGTAAACCAAGATTCAACAGGCTCCTTTTGAGGTACTTTGCGGCTGGTAAGGCTGGATGTAGTTCTAGCTCTTCCCATAGATGGTTATTTAAGGTTCCTTTTTTGGTTTTTCACGTTTTGTCCCACAATACTATCTACGTGCCCTGTCTTGCCAGGGTCTCTTTCTGGATTCCACACTCAAGCCTGATTTGGGCCGGTGAAGTTTGTTTGGGCAGGCTAAATATAATCCTATACGCAGCTGTTACAGTATTGTCCAGAATCTTAGCATCTCTGCCTCTCAGTACTTCACTCCTGTATGTTATTGTTGGCAACAGTTTAGCTCCTATTACTTGTGTCAGAGGCAAAAGAGACGGGCCCGTGAGTTTACTATTTAGTGCTTTCAGAGCGATTGCTGAGGCGACGCCTTTGCCCCTGATGCTAGTTTTCTGTGCAGTAAACAGGCCACTGTTATCAATTTTTACACCTAGATATTTGTATACTGACGTATTCTCGATACGAGTTTTGTTCCAAAACCAGGTGTGTGACTTGTTCAGTTTCTTACTAATTGTCAATGTCTGTGTTTTTTCTAGATTTATTGTCAGATCATTTGAGTCTGAATATCCCTGTGTTGCATTCACGAGTTGTTGAAGTCCAACTTTTGTGTGGCTTATTAGGACTATATCATCTGCATAGAGGAGTCAGGGTAATAGTAGCCTTCCTAATTTTGGTGCATGGGAGTTACAGCTATTTAGAATAGGGATTAAATCCCCTAAGAACAAGTTAAATAGAGTGGGAGCCAGGACACAGCCCTGTTTGAGACCCTTGTTGGTTTCTATGCGTCTTGACAGGAGTGAGCCGTCTCCCAACTTTATCTGGATCCATGTCTCCGTGTGTAGGTTGATCAGCAGGTCTAACAATGGTCCTGGTATCCCCCATCTCTTTAGTTTGAACCATAACATATTTCCGTTTATATGGTCAAAGGCGGCCTTGTAATCAATAAAACAAAAGTGAATCGGCATTTTGGTTGTTTTAGCCTTATCTATTAGCATACCCATTGCTAAAATATTAGAAGTTATTCCCACCGATTTAGCAAAACCGGTCTGATTAACCGGAATTAGGGATTTCTCTGTGGCCCAGTCCTGCAGATCTTCCAAGAGTGTTCCTGCGAAATATTTGGCCTCATTATCCATAATTCATCAGTAAGTTTGCGGAAGAGACTTGTCCCCAGATTTAAATATAGGTGAAATGATTGAGCCCTTACAAGAGCCCTTCCAAGAGATAGGTAATATATTAAAGTGCCTTATTTCCAGGAATAATAGCTCAAGCGCTGCAGCCCATTCTTTTTCCTCCTGTTTGTAGAGGATGGGCGGAATTCTGTTCGGGCCTGGTGCCCCCTCTTTTCTTCCCTTTTTGATTTGGCGCCTAATTTTTTTTTGTAGACTTGACACTCCTTCGTTTGCTGATGGTACGTGACTTTCTTGATTACCTGTGTTCCTATGCAATGACAGTCGGTTATTGTTGACAGAATTTTTTTCCTTTTTGTAAAATTATTTTTATTATTTCAGCTTGAAAACATACTTTGTTTCCACTCTTGTATACATAAACAATATATTCTAGCCAACTTTACAGGATACACAAAATAAAACAAGTTTAGACCATATAAAATATAAACAGAAAGAAAAAAGGCATCAGCAAATACAAAACTCAGTTATGCAGCCAGTTTGTAAGTGAAGCCCATATTTTCATTCTCCTCTCTCGCCTCCTCCTCCCTCCCCTTTGAAATACTGCTGATTCCAAATTGTGCAGAGCCAAAATCTTTGCCCTCCAATTAAGAAACGTTGGGGGACTCTGACTGACCGACTCAGAGGTTATAGTTAAGCGAATTACAGCCATTACAATACACAAAAAGGCAGTTTCATGAGCTGATATAGAAACTAAGCAGTCATTTTCAGATCCTGTTATGACTAACTCAGCCGAAATACTCATAGAGATCTTAAGAGTATTAGTTATAAAAAGTTGAACATCTTGATAAAACAGATTCAATTTCGGACATGCAAAAAACATATGAACATCGTTAGCCGCAAATTAACCACATCTTGGACAGCAGTGGCCCCTTGTACCACTCCATTTAGAAACCTTAGCAGGAGTGAAATAGAGGTCAAAAAGGGCCATATAACTTTGGGAGCGTAGGCTCCCAGAAATTAAAACTGAGTTAGCCAGCTCCAATAATGCTGAGATATCAATGCCACTCTTGCCTAGCTTATTGTCCAATTTAATGTTTTGAACAGAGAAATCATCTGGTAAACCTGTTATTAAGCACTGATAGACAGCCCCAATCCGAGCCCTTCCCAAAATAAGTTCCATAAGTGTGTTTTTAAGAAGTGCTGAAGGAGTAATTCTCAAGAGTTTGTCCAAATAACTACGTATCTGTAAATAATTAAAGAATTCATGTGTACCTAAGCCAAATTTTTCTTTTAAAAATGGAAAAGAAGCAATGGTACCGCCATGAGCAAAGTCCCCCAAAGTACAAATCCCATGTGTTCTCCACCTTATAGTAACAAAGTCTTGGAAAATAAAAGGAAGTAACCTAGCAGCCGCCAAAGGTGTGTAGTAATTAAGGTTTGGGATTGCCCATTTCCTACGAATTTTCCTCCAGACAGAATACATTGTCTGGATCACCTTAAATTTGGTCTTCTTGTAATAACTGGGCTCCAGAACCGAAAGAAGAACCCCTTTTGCATACTCACCCAGCCCTATCTCAAAAATAGATGGCGAGCAAGCTGGTAAAGACGGAGCTCTGGGCCCAAAGAGAGGTACTGCTAGATGCTGCAGCAGGGCTGCCCAGTTATACAACACCAAATCCGGAACTGACCACCCCCCCCCTAGTCAGGGGCATATGCATCCACTTAGCCGCCCTCCGCTGGCAATGGTAACCCCATAAAAATCTATTGCAGCAGCTTGCTGCTCGCGTTAGACTGGTCTGAGCAAATTCCAATGGAATTGTCCTAAATAAATACAAAAATGTAGGTAGCACAAGCATTTTCAAAACATTGCTTCTGCCAAATAAAGAGAGGTGTAGCTTGTTTAATCTACATAGCGTAGCATTGACTGTTTGAATGACTGGAAGAATATTTAATTCAGTTAGTTGTTCCACTGCTGCAGTGGTGTTAACCCCCAGATATTTAGCACTTTGAACCACTGGTGCAACAGACGGACCCATATTGGTGGTTTGTACAACCTGGGTTTTCTGTATGCTGAGCTTATACCCTGATATTTGGCCAAAAGAATCTGCCAACTCCTGTAAAGCTGTGAATGAGGATGACTCATTGGAGGTTAAAACGGCAATATCATTGGCATAAGCCAATGCTTTCAATTCATATGAATTAACCTTAACGGGGAATATATTTAAAGAAGATTTTGTTAATAAACGGGTCAATGTAAAGGGCAAATAACAGGGGTGAGCACGGACACCCCTGCCTTGTGCCCCTACCAATTACAAATGTGTTTGAAAGGAGACCAGATATGGATACAATTGCCCGAGGATTAATATACAGTGGTTGTATGGCGTGAATAAAGCTAGGATTAAAGCCTTTCCACTGCAGGACCCTCCACAAAAACCCCAAGGCAACCCTGTCGAACGCCTTTTCGGCGTCCAACAGGATTAGACCTAGGGGGGACTCAGTGACTTGGGCCCAGTCTAGCAAGGCTATAACTCTACGGACATGATCTGCTGTGTCCCTCCCCGGAATAAATCCGTGCTAACGAATTTAAACAAGGGGGGATATAACTACGGCCAGTCTGGCAGCAAGAATTTTTTAATACAATTTACTGTCCGTATTAATGAGCGAAATTGGGCGGAATGAAGCTGGATCCAAAGCTGGCTTGTCCTTCTTTTGAATCAAGATAATGGTTGTCAAATGCCAGGAATCCGGAGTGGACCCGAGCTGGACATTCCTAAATGTTGTCAAGAGATCTTCGCATATCTCTGCCCGAAATATAGAGTAGAATTCTAGAGGCATAAGGTCAGGCCCCGCTGCCTTACCTTTGGCCAGGGAATTTAATGCTGTTTCTACTTCATCCCACCCAATGGGAGCGGCCAAGATGGCATTCTGAGACTCCGAAATTTTGGATGTATTCAGGTCGGCCATAAAAGCACCGAATTCCTGATTTATAGTGAGATCACTAATTTCCTCAGTATATAAAGTCTGAAAAAATCAGAAAAAAACATTTACTACCTCATCAGGAGTATCATGGACCTGCCCCCGAGCATCCTGAATCTTTACAATGCGATTCGCCAAACTCAGCTGCTGTAGTCGCTTTGCAAGGACCCTGCCCAATCTTTCGCCAAACTCAAACATTGTTGACCGGTAGTGTAAATATGTAGCCGCAAGATCCTGACCGAGGAACTCAAGGAGAGATGCCTTAATATAAGCAACGCACCCTTGAATGAGATCAATGTCGTCCCCCTCCCTATCGCCCTTGTAAGCTGGATCTCTGCCCGACGTAGTTCATCCATACGATCCTTAGTCTGAGTTTGAATTAGCTTCTGGCGGTGAAATAAGACACTTTTAGTCTCACCGCGAACTGTGGCATTAAATGAATTCCAAAGGACCTCACTGAAAGCTGAACCTCTATTAATATCCAGAAATTCAACTATCCAGGCCCTCATATGCTCTATATACATCTCGTCCAGTAATAGCTTGCACTCAAAAGTCCATGATCTTGGGGTTCTTGCTATGCCTTTTATGATACAAGTGGTAATTAATAAATTTTGATCCGAGATCATTCTAGGCAAAATCGAAATGGAAGAGGAATCTGCAATATGATCTGACAAGAAAAAGTAATCTAGACGGACCATCTTCCTATGGGGTGCTGAAAAATAAGTTGACCCATCTACATATTTCCACTGATGGAACCACAGGTCAACCAATGACTGTTCGTGTGCCAAGGCTTGAAGAGCTCTGAAAACCTTGGGTTTTAAGCCTACGTATTTCTGACCTTCAAACAAATTAAAACTAGAAGATAAATTGATATTAAAGTCCCCACATAGACACACCGGATTTGGCCATAAGGCCAATTCTACATTCAAAAAATCCATGACTGAGGGGTTGTCCAAGTTTGAACTATAAACCGTGCAGACCGTAAAGGATCTGCCATTAATCAAGAGCTCAGCAAGAACCCATCTCCCTGCAATGTCCTGCTTAGACCTTACACATGTACCCACTCCACGTTTCAGCAGAATAGCTACCCCTCTTATCATGGAAGACTGTTGAGAACATGCAACTAAATCAAAACCAGGAATATTCATACAACTACGGTTATTCCAGGGCACATGTGTCTCTTGCAAACACACAACCTCCAACCGGAGGCCCTGAATAATACGAAATAACAAAGCCCGTTTCTTGCCGTTATTCAAACCACAGACATTCCATGAAGCTATATGCAGTTTAACTGATGCCATTACAGAAAAAATAAATATACCTGAATGTCACAAATAAAGTATACAATTGATTTAATACATGATAGCCAAAACAAAGTACATCATTTTTCAGACTGATTTTTTTTTAATGCGCCCCCAACTCCCAAGAACCCCCTCCTCCTACACCCCTTCCACCTTCCCACCACCCCCCCACTCCCCCGCCCCCTCCTCCCACAATCGGCAGCAGGACTTAGGTCCTAAGTGATGGAGAAGCTGGTATGAACAAAGAAGCCCTCCTCAAAGTTGCCGCCGAAAGAAAAAAAAAAAACACCCAAAAAACCTTTTGTCTAGAAACACTGTAGAGTAACCACCCTAGAGGAATATATATACGAAAGAATACCAATACTCATTCATAAATACTGCGTCTTCCCCTACAGAGGCACTATCCCTCCCAGAGAAAGAGAAAGAAAAAAAGGGAAACCCAAGAATGTGTTAAACATAGGCATTCCTAAACACGTTATTACATTTTTTCACCCATTCAGATTGAGTCCAAAAAAAGTTTCGCCTGGATTTCGGACTCGAAAAATCTAATCTGACTCTGATGAATAACCTTGAGTTTAGATGGGAAGAGCAAAAACACCTGAGCCCCTTTCGATTGAAAGGGGGCAATAAGTTGACGGAGCTGCCACCTCCGTTCAACCGTAGTCGGACAAAAATCTGGCCGAACATAAAATTGACAGCCCTTCCCTGATCTTTGCTTATCTGGCCTAGCCAGATCATAGACTCTTTCTCTGGCTAAGAAATTTTGAAAGCAAATTAAAATAGCGCGTGGTCTGTTATTAGTTTGCGCTGATTGTAGTTTAGGTTTGAAAGGAAAACGGTGGACTCGTTAAATCTCTAACTGCCAATCCCAGTCCTTACTTTCCGGGAATGCCTCAGAAAACAAACCCACTACAAATGCCGTGTGTCCGACCCTTCCGTGCCTTCAGGCACCCCCAAAATCCCTAAGTTATTATGTCGTGCCCTGTTTTCCATATCCACAAGTTTGGTTTGGATGTCGAGTCTCTGGGACTGAATTAAGTCAATTGTTGAATTCTAGGCCACTACATGGTCTTCAAGGGTGGAAATCCGAGATTCTGCCTCTGTGATCCTGGATGCAATATCGGCACATGATTTCATCACTCTGAGTAGAGAGTTTTGTATTCTGCGACAAGATCCCTGGGCACAGGCACTCTCCTGCCGTGCCTTCTCCCGATGAGCCATTATTGCTTGATACAAAATGCCCAGTGTCATTTCTCCTGGCGGAAGATTAGGATTGGCGTCCTGACCGGTTGTGGTTAGAAAAGATGAATTATCCTGTAACCCAGGATGCACAGAGAGTGAGTAATCTCAGGTGAGAGGACCTGAAGCTAGGCTATTAGCAGCATCAAAGGGTAACTTGCGGACTGTAGAAAGTCCCATACTATTCAGAACATCATTTGTGCGCCAATCTCCCAACTCACTGCCGTCTTCATCGGACCAGTCTTTATCCAAGCCATTTTCGTCACCAGAAAACCCCGTATGCTCAGACAGAGAGAAAAATGTGTCTGTTTCACCGTCAAAAACAGTACATAAAACAACCGGGACTTCAACTCCCACAATCCCACAAGGCGGTACTATAGGATCCAAGCCAGAAGGTAAGATGACTTCAGAGAATGCAGCCTGCCCCCCTGTACTTATAGTCCCCCCTTCTGCTGTATGAGCCACAGCACCATTAGAGCTGCCCCCGCAATGTTCTTAGGGGTAATTGGAACAGGTAAATTGGCAGAAATAACTGTAGTTGTGTTCGCCTTACCAGCACTTGAGGCTGAAGAGTCCAGCACCATAGGGATGGGGGCGCCTGTGGGGGGACCCGCAGAGCTAGAAAGAGCCGGGGTCTGATGTGTTTTAGCAACAGAGAAGGGAGAGGCTTAGCAATCTTTAAAGCCTTGCCGGTTCCTTCAGGCTGTGTCTTTTTCATACACTCCGCCTGCGGTGATGTTAGCGCTGCCGCCGCCGAAGAGATTACCCCCTTGCTTGTAACCCTTGGAGGGTTTTTCTGAAGTCTCTGTTTTTTTGGCGGCATCGCCGTTGTCCTGTAGTAGCGCTGGGGAGATTTCTGCAATTGCAGCCACTGACGAGTAACTGACGCGGTAAAACCAGCACAGCCCCTCATTGCTAGCATCCAAGTCGGCACTAGATTTTGAGACAGGAGAAGTCGACGAATCATCCCTTTTTTTCCGTGCCGGCTTGGAAAACACGTCCTGAACACTTCTCACAGGCCACACGCTAAATGAATCAAACTCGGCGGAACATCGAGGAGAGCAGGTCCACGAAATCGGTAGGGAAGATGGAGGCCGGTACGCTGGTCGAGTGAGCTGGTCTCGGCAAACGCTCTCCTCGACAGAATTTTTTTCCACATTAACAATTTCTGTCTTCAAGTAAGAATCTTTTTCTTGATTAAAATGACTTCTGAGGTAGCTTGCCCAGTTTTCTTCTGTGACGTTAGAAGAGATTCATTCATGCATAGGTCTTAAAAAAGGTTCATAGTTTTCCAGAATCTTGCGCCATCACTTCCTTTACAATCTGCATGTAATTTTGCCCACATATTTTCCTCCACAAGTCTAGTGGTTTCCCATTTTGTTTTTTTTTAGCAAAACCTTCGATTTCTGTAGCAGATTATGTTTTACAATATCCATAGGGTTATGCCACAATTGTCTCATCGTTTGACAGATTGATCTTTTTATCCCCTTAATCTTCTCTTTATATTCTCGTGTACAGTTTTTCATGCTACTGCGGCTCGATTGGCCGTGTTGCTTGGGTCTTGTAGAGTAGGTTGCCATAGTCGCAATAAAATATTCCCATTTATCAATTTCACCAGAGTCAACTCTAGTGTGGAAAAGCTGTCTGGCCTTTTCTAATGTGCTTCCATCGGTTGCTACAGAGTATTTAATCCTTTTGTAATTGATTGTGTGGACTGACTCTTTAAGCACCAAGGTCAATTCGTACTTAGGTTTCATGAAGTTGAGAGCAATTTCTTGGGGACAGTGATCACAGTCAGATTTTTCCCCTATATGAAATGTGCTCATTGGTTGAAATATGGATAATGAAATTAAGGTATAATCCAATGTTGAGTTAGTTCTTGTTGAGTGAAAAGTGGAGACTGGTGGATTGTCTCCCATGAATCTTCCATTTAGTGCTCTAATATTAAAAAGTTCAAGGTCATGTAATATCTGCTTGTCTAGTTCAGTCGGTTTTGATGTTTGCGACGTCCCTTGGAATGGTATATCCCAGGCTGAGTTTTGAATTAGGTACTCATCCTCTAATGAGTTTCCCATAAGGTTGAGGTTAAAGTCCCCGGTGATAATCAAATCTGTTGATGCTGTTTCCCTTATGCACTCCTCCGTGAACTTACATAGTTCTTTAGCTGCCTTTAATTTCCTTTTTGGGTGGATATAGGTATTAATCAAGGTGAGGTTGGTTCCCTCCATGCCTGTTTCTTGTTGCGAGAAATTAAGGTTTACTGCTATTGAGCCGAGGGAAGATGGACCAACTTCTTTGACCACGTGGGCGCTAGTGGCTGAAACATAGGTTACTAAACCACCTTGAAGATGACCGTATTTCGCCCTCCTTGTGGCACCTATACAGAAACGCAAGAAACCATGTAGGGGCGGTGGGTCTGCTTGCCACATTTCTTGCAGTGCCAAAATGTCAAACGACCTTATATAGCCGATGAAATCCGGGTCCATCATTTTTGAAGCCAGACCATTAACATTCCATGAGCATATTCTTAAGTAGTTTTCCTCAGTCGATCTTGAGTTTGTCTTTTGTCAATTTGCATGGATGTTTATTGTTATGGCGATCAATCTTAAATCACATGATCCTGTTGGAAGTGATGTCCCCTCATTCGAAATGCTGTTATGTTTCATATTGCTTGCTCCATTTGACCCCCCTGCACCTCTACGTACCGTTATTCCTTGCCTAATTACAGAATCTTGTGCCCCCTCTGCAACAGCAGGAATTAGTATTTCCGAATAACTTGGTTTTATGTATGGAGTTGTTGTTATCCCCCAGTTTTTGAATGTTTAACCTCTGCAAGTATTTTGTATGCAATTGACGATGTCGACCATGTTGCTTTTGTTTTTTTCCCCGCTTGATCCATCCTCGGCTATGTATTCAATTGAAACCAGGTCTGCTGTTGTCACATCTTCTAGAGAGGGAATGTGGGATAGCAGCTGTAAGATGTTTCCCCTAGTCAGTATGTCATGCCTGCCTTTTGATATATATTCTGGACTCAGCAATATGATGTTTGTTAGATTTGTAAAGTCATCCGGGCTACAGATCTTTTATCCGATCCGCTAGTTTGAGTAGATTCAAGGCCTTTTGTTTCTGACAATGGAGCCTGATTTGTAGACAAATCTTATTCCTCTCTTTTTTTATAACGTCTTATTTGTTGTCCTGTTTGGTTGGGCCATTGTCCCATCTCTCCTTGCCTAGAGTCAGCCAGCGTGGCTCCCAGTTCCTTAGTGTGTTCACGTGTATCGTCTCTGTGGTCCGTCTTACTATGTATGGATGATGACACTTGTTCAATGGAAACCTGTTCTCTATTGGATAACTCCACAAGATCGTTGTTTGTTGTTTTTTTAAGCATTTTAGGCAGGATCCGTTGAACCTTTTTGGTCTCAGGCTTTGTTAACCAAGTCACTTCACCAATTGCTGTTTTGTTCGCAGAAGAACAATTTGTAGTATCACTCTTCCTTGGTTGGTTCTGCTGCAGTTTAGATTGCGTTTTTCTTTTTGTTGATATTGGTTGGGAAGTAAAGTTTGAGCCTTCCTGGTGCACAGCTTCTACTTTCTCGTTCCTAGCATTCCTCGAGGTAAGAAGTTTCTCAATTTCTTCCTTCATTTTGTCGCCAGGCTGCGTTGTTGTTTTTGCACATCCTGCATTTCGTTCGGGGGTCCCTGCTGTGCTCATGTCACTTCCAAATGTGCGTTCACTTTGTACTAATGGTGTCAGTGTCCAAAAGAGATGCTTGAATCCTTCATGATTTAGATTTGTTTTTTGATTTTGGCCTTTCCTTTTTTTGCTCGTCTTTGTTTTGCGTTCATTATTTTGTCTCCATTATCTTCAAATGAGACCTCAGATGTCTGGCCGTCTGGTGCTTTGATAACTATGTTATCTCATTCTCTAATCATATGCGCCTGAGCTTCCTTTCTCCTATTGTCTCCCTTTTTTTTTTGCTTTAACCAGTGCTATGTTTGTTGTGCTTGTTAGATCACATGTTTCATTTACCATAGTTTTCTCTGGAAATTCTTTATCCGAGCCCTGCATGGACATTTTGATTTTGTTACATAAGTCATTTAGCATAGATGGAAGGGAGGTCAGTTTATCAATTATGGGCCCGCATCCACAAGTTAGGTTCACACCTTGCGAGGGATTGTATTTACTTTGTAAGAGTGTATTTAATGAGCCCAGCTTCCCATCAATGGCAACCACAAAGACTTCCAAGGTATCTAATAGCGTCAGTTGGGTGTCCATTTTGTCGGATTGGTAATGAAGGGCCTCTACCAAGAGTTGCATTGTTTTTAACAAGCTAGACCAAGCACTTTCCTGTTTTATATGTTTTTGTAGACCTTCCTGGTTTGCTGTATTTTTTGTCACATTTTGATCTCCTTTGGATTCCCTCCCCAGTTGTGGATCTTGGTTAAGTTCTGGTGTCCCATTCAAAGCGTTCCCAGTGGTTTCGCTCCTACATTTGTCTTGGGAATAGGCAGCCATGAGGTCTTCCCACTCTTCCTTTCCCAGATATGAAAAAATTTCGGTTATTTCTGCTGCGTCGATTCCTGGCCTTCCTTCTTTTTCTTTTCCCCTTACTACTTTTAGCATTGTCGTTTGTTCGTTGCGGTGAGGAGTTGGCGTCAGAACTATTTGGGGGGTTTCCGTTCCTTTCCATTCCTCCTTGTCCCTTTTCTGGTCGGGTTTGTTGTTTTTAGTCGGGTGCTAGTTAGAAAATTAATTAAATACATATTTTTAATAGTTAGGAAATTCCAATTCAATAGTGAAGTTGAGTTTTTAATAAATTATATAGAAAAGCAACATTTAGAAAGTTTCCATTTCTTGCCTGTAGTTCCCGGAGGCCAATTTGCTTTTCATCCCAAACTTTTCCCAGTTAGGGATTAGCATTCGAAAAAGTAGTGATGATGAAGACTACCTAATTTCTACTTTTCTGGCATTTAGGTTTCAGCATTTTACTTTTATGTGCTGACACTTTTCACATGATGTACCTTCTTAACTTATTGATGGCTTTCAGTATAAATGGAATAAAATAGGACAGCTCACTTGCATTGTGTGTGTGTCCAAAATAATAGCACGTGTGTACTCCACAGAGTCCACTAAATGTGTTCAGACAGTGATCAAATTCAATAGGTAGTAGGCATCACTAAAAGGGAAGGTACCCCACAATCAATAAGGAGTGAGTGTTAACATCAAACTAATCACGTGTGAATTAATATTGTTTTTACTATTCTTTGTATGTTTGGGGTGCTATTGCAACTCACAACACCTACTACCAAAAAGGTGTCACTGACACATTAGAAACTAATGTGTAAGCATAAATCAAGGATCAGAACTACATTTGTCACTCCCCTCAAAGTTCAAATCATCCAGACTGCATTGGAAAAAAGTCTATTAAAAGTATGCTGATAATCCTCAATTCAATTATTAAAGCAGTATTCACGAGACAACCCATCAGTGACTCAGCACAACATATAAGGAAGTCTAAAATAATCCAAGGTTTCTGTTTGTTGATTTTATTCTTTTTACATTATTCCCAGCAGGACAACTGGAGAGTTACGGATGAAGCTTAATAGTACTGGAAAGATCGTTTTGAAGAAAACTTCTGTTTATGTATATTGATGAAAAGTTGTACTTCCTAATTGAAAGGGAAATTTAAATTTGGCAGCACGCTCCGTATTGGGTTATGACGCTTAAGCCAGAAGTTTTTTCAACAAGAGAACGTTGGCCCATATACAGTGTCAAATACAATTCATATTAGACATACGGGTTAGAGAGGATTGTCTGGATCCAGACAATCCCACACTGGAATACATTGTCAGGTACTCATTTTCAACTATTTTGCTCATTTGGACAAGTATCGCTACAACATCAAACCTTTTCTGTGGACACGTATGGTCTTGATAGGACACCATAGCTCGATACTAGACTCCAAACCATTTGGTGACAATTTGACGCATATCGCCTTGAAAAAGTCTTGTAAAAGACGAAACACATGATGGCAAGTGGCAGTTGATGTGCTGGGAATACTACAAAAAGGATAAAATCAAGAAACAGAAACCTTGGACTATTTGATACATCCTTATATTTTGTGCTGGGTCACTGATGGGTTGTCCCGAGAATACTGCTTTAATAATTGAATTGAGGATTATCAACATACTTTGAGTAGACTTTTTTCCAATGCAGTCTGGATGATTTGAACTTTGAGAGGAGTGCTGAATATAGCTCTGATCTTTTATTTGTGTTCAGACAGTGATTTGTCTTCAGATGCAGGAGTAGGCAGTCAACCACCATTGCCCCACCTATTTGTGTGACAATCTCAAAGTATTCAAGCATTTCTATTATGCTGTTTTTTAACCTACATAGGCGACTACCAGTTCCATGGCTATGAGCAATAGATTGCCTTGTTGGTAGGAAAATACTTTTATTGAATTGTGCTGCTAAATTGGACAGTGAAGCATGTGTAAGGCGGAGTTCTAAAATGTGAGAGCCCACTATGTTAGGGAGTGAAGCAGGAAGCCAGGATTTACCTTAAGCAATCTCCTCTGCTTCCAGGCTTCAAATGATTTATCTAAAGGGGGTTGCCAGTGGCTTAGACTATTTGCAACCATTCCTTGCTTCAGCTTTTGTGTGTTTGATATAACACCTTAAGTGGCCAAGGATATGACCAGTTGTAGGCCTCTTGCTCATGGTACCACATAATCCAAGTTTTTCCTCTCTGACGAGGTCTGAAAGGGTTGAAAACCCCATTACAGTTCCCATTAGATGCAGGGTTAGTATTGACTTGCATACAGTGGGCTTCTCTCTTGACTGAGTTAAAAATAAAAGATGTCAATGTTAAACAGATCAACTATCAGTGTTTTAGAATTATTGCAAGCATTTGGCTAATTACCTTTATGATGCTCATCCTTTAATGCAACCACTACCCTGCCTGGTTTGTTTTGTGGATGCACTGCTTTGAGGCAGACTGTTCACAAACGTATTAGTTATTTATAAATCTGGCTGTTTATGGCTAAAGGTGTTCTACCATACACCCTGTGCGAGGAAATCTGCAGTCAATGATGTGAATGTCCATTGTAGATAAGGAAGACTATCCATATGATAACAATTGTTTTTGAAAGGTATTTTCTCTTAAAAATGCATACCTTTTATTCCCAACTAAGTGCAGGACATGTATCCGCCCAAACTGTGTTACACTAGATAGGAAATGTGGTGACATGCTGTGTAGATCTATTGCTGACCTTGAAAAAGAATGCCTATATTTTTATATTTTATTGCACATTCACCATTACAAACTATCAGATAGTAATGGATAAAAAATGTTGACTAGAAAATATGTAGCGGTGGGTTTATATTTTTGGTTATTTAGCATGGGTAAAATGTGCTATAGCTGCTGGGTGCACATAACATGTATGGATTGTACAAGTGTCTTACCTTGCAAGCCATCAAGAGGTGTGACTACAAAGTCTGCATATTAAATCTGAAACATATGCAGGTTTATTATGCTCAGAAGAGTGGCTACCAATGACATCCACACAGATTGTTACTCAGCAACAATGCTCCACTTTTGCACCTTTGTCCTCTTCCTCACCGGTACATGTGATGATGGGATATGTTAGCGGACGTCACCAAAGATGGTTCAGTATTTTTTATAGTGATGCAGTATGTAAGGACTCGGGAGCGGTCAGGGTAGTGCATGTGATTAGGAGACTATAATACACAAGGCAGCAGCATCTTAGAAGCAAAAATATAATTGTTTGCAATCTACATGGTGACAGTTTACGAAGGGAGAAAATTCTAGGCATCAGTTGTTTCGCCATGCTGTACATTGCCATGTAACTACATTTATGCAGAATTATTAGAATAAAAAATGAATATTGTCTCAATCAAACCTCAGGGTATGCCCATTGTTGAATTCCACCTTGAGGTCCAGAAATGCTGCAAATAGCTTTTTTACCCTTAATTCATTGAGAAGCATTATAACGCAAAATAAATATAAACCATGCTCAACCAGTCCTGACACTCAGATATTTCATTTTCTGACAAAAACACCTGGAACCTGGAAGCCAAAGTCTAAAGATGTTCCCAATACCACCTAAAAGGGAGCTGGGTGGTAGTTCCAAGTCTCCTTCCCATTGAGAAAAAGCCAGTTCTCTCCCTGATCCCTTACCAAAGAATCCATAGTCAATCAAACATGCATATATCCTCAACAGTACAAATAACTCTTGAGTAGAAAACTATCAAGTTCTAGTTGTACTATTCCACCATTCGAAATCACGTGCCATAAAACAAATAGACGACCCTTAATTATGCTGGACCAAAGCAAGCATGTTCCATTTGCAAAAAGTAGGATGTTAGTGGGGTCTGAATTTTGATAGATTTTGACACCCAGTCTGAGACGTTTTGTTTGAGTTTCTCTAGTGAAATCTTGTGCCAGAGTCTGTGGAACTAAAGGGCTTTTGCAGGAACTGTTTCCGACTTCCAGTTGTTTGCAATTAGCATTTTTACAGCACACAACATCTGCTTCAACAGTTCCCTTTGGCCTCTAAACATGTAATTCTATTAAGGCAGTGCAATCCTAAATAGCAAATTGCCTGGTGATCAGATGCCCCACTGATATTTTGGGTATGCGCAAATGTCCTCAAGATGAGTAGGAAGGAACCCACATAAGTTTCACGTCTCTAACACCTTTTCAAGATAGAGGGGAAAATGTGAAGTGATATAGGGTCAGGTACCATTGCTGCATGGGGGCATATTTACAAGGGAATAGCGAAGCGTGCTGTTAAGCAATCATTGCTAAAGCTACGCTCTGCCATTCTGAAAACACGGGGATGTACAGTATTCACAGGAATTCGGCTCACCCCATAGTGTCCCCTAGCGCACGCTCGAAATCTAGCTGCCTAGGGCCAACGCAGGCACCCTTGCACCATAGAGCAAGAGTGTCTGCATGGGACTAATGATTGTTTATGTGTAGGAAGGTGTGCCTTCCTGAACCTGAACAATCCAGATTGGTGAATTGCAACTTCTCTGTGTGCTGCATTGTGCAGCACTCATAGAAGTTGCAAATCGTCATTCTTTAGTTGATTGTTTATGTGCAGGAAGGGACACCTTCCTGCACATGAACAATCATTTATGGTGATTTGATGTTTCTATGTATGCTGCATAATTCAGTACACATAGAAACAGCAAAAGCGAAAATTTCAGCATTTCTCCTGTTTTCGCCATGTTCAGACCATGTTATCCCTGGTCTTCATTTTGGCATTGCCTCCTATTTATGCCACCCTTGTAAATAGGGGCAGCGTCAAAATCAATGGGTGTTGTGGTGGAATGCTCACCACAACACCCATTGCATGCCCCTTTCATGCTAAATGTAGCATGAAAACGTGCCTTATTTACAAAGCACTGTTAAAACCACATTAAGAAGCTTAATGCATCCTTGTAAATAAGGCAAAGGGTTTATCGCGACAGGAATGTAATAAAAAGTGACGTTCCTGTCTTGATATGGGCATGTAAATACGCCCCCTATTCCCAGTAAGGTACGCTTTCAATTGCCTGTGAGATAGAGACCCACGGTTTGGCCTATCCTTTCTCACCTAGCTAGTCAGCCAGTTCTGCCCACTTACCTTTTCTGATAGACCCATTGATGTAGTGCTGACTACCCTGGAGAGTTCTAGATTTATCTTAGATATTAGACCATCATACTTTCCAATAAATGCTCAGACGGGGATTTATGCATTGGGTTTGCGTCTCTGTTAGGTGGGTGGAGTCCCTAAAGCTGCAATTGTAAGTACTGCAGCTTGTTGTTCTTTTAACCCTCCGCGTTCTGATGACGAGCTCAGCTCGTCATGCAGCACGGTGGTGCTGTGCTGATGACGAGCTGAGCTCGTCGTGGCCTCCGCGGAACACCCACGCGATATAATTACCCCGTTGTGCTGGGCGTTCCTTTGAGCGGGCGAGGCCATGACGAGCTCAGCTCGTCATCAGCACAGCGCCACCGTGCTGCATGACGAGCCGAGCTCGTCATCAACACCGCAGCGCCGCGCGCTGCCCCCTCTCCCCTGCGCCGCGTAGGAATTAGCCCTGTGGCGATGAGGTTAGACTCTAAATATTGCCCTGCTGTGCTCAAAGGATTTGGGTTGGCATTCTTGTGAAAAATCAGACAGCAGCCTAATTTCCTCCATCCTCCGGTTTTCGAAGGTGTCCCTTACCAATGCTGGTAAGAACTCAGGATTATTGTGTACGACAGTATTAGACAATGAGAAGGATGTAAAATGTCCCTTAACCGCTATAGTATCCCACACCTTCACCACCTTCTTTCCCGGAGTTGACAATTAACCCTTACATAGTATAAGAATCTATCCAGCACATGCCAGGACCCAGTGTGATCTATCTACCACTGCCCTCTCCAGTAACAGCTACTTCTTATCTGTCTCATAGATGGCCCATTCTGATGTTACCTGAAAATGTGCCACCTGATAGTCCTGTCTTTAACCTGTCTGAGAAAGCCTAGCCGCTTCATTACTTAAGAACCATTAGTATTGATTAGTTTAGGTTTGCTTAAGCATCTACCCACACAATTTTATTAACCATTCAGTGTTGCACAGATATACACATTTTGCGAAGTTCACAGTGTGTGCGAAGCGTCAAAAGAGACGATGTGGTGGAAATAGCCACAGAATTACACTTTGTGTAAGAAAGTATTACACAAAAAACAATGTTTGGCCTGATAATATTCCTAGAAGTATATTTGGCAGGATTTTTCAGCCACATGGAAAGTTGTAGGATTTGACAAAATTCACAAATTTAACAGAGTGCCAAAGTGTATTGGCCACTGCCCAATAAATCGTAGAGAAACACCACTAATTACTCAGGCAACATTTCAGCAATGGACCTTCTGTATTATTTGACTAGAGGTCTAGAGAGAAACTACACTATTTATATGGTAAATGACTAAAGAGTAAACAGTATGGAAGAATATCTGCCATTTAACTAGTAGTCGGATTAATATTTACATTACTTGCTATTTATGCGACTGCTAGCCAAATAGCACATAATCAGCTATTTATTCCAGTTACTGGCAAACAGTATATCATCTCACCTCTTTAGGCTGTCTCTATATAGTTTTTTTGAGTTGTAACTAGAGCAAACCTGGCCCAAAAGTATTAAAGTGCTTGATATGAGCACCAAATTACATTAAATCAGGTCAGATTGTTTTCTTTGGCCTACAGGGAGAATAAGTAATTTGCAAAAAAAACCAGAAGATTTTGATTAGATGCTGGGAAACCTTATTCCAACATGGGCATCTCTGGCGGTGACGCCACATGCAGATAAACAGCATTATGTCCCTATGGCAGAACTAAACAGTTGCCAATATTTTTAGAATACACATATTGCAATAAGAGGCTAAGCGTATGTAGGAAGGAGTGTTACTAGTAGGCGCAGGTAGGTACCTACAGCTGGTAATCATACCACAATCACTAATAACTGCCAATCAAGTCTCAAAAAATGTATCGTTCCTCAACCCCTGGTAGCAACGAGCGGTCAGTCTTAACTTAAGAGACAGGTATGTGTAAAGCATTCAATATCACAAAAACAGTAAATAAGTAAAATACACAGCACAATACAAATCCAGCACCAATTTATAACAATAGGGAATACGTTTACCTTTAAAATGTCACCAAAATGACCAAAATCCAATGTGGGGAACTGGAGATATTAATTTTGAAATTTTGAATTGAAAAAATGTGCTTTCTAGTGCCAAAACACCTAAAGGGCCAACTGTGGCTATCTGGTTGTGCTGGACCGAGACAAAGTAAAAGTTTCAGGTCAAACTTGATGGAGCACGGGTCGAATATGATGAGTGGGTGGGCCCTGCCAAGTTTTTCCTTCTAACGTAGTCACTTGTTTTTAGTTTTTTCTCTCAATATCGAGTGACAGGGCCTTAGGATCTGGATTTCGAATCAGCAACAGCGACCTGCTGCAGCGCGATGCCTCAGTAAGCCCTGGAGGTCTCTGCCATCAATGGCGAGGAGCTCAGAAGCTCTCAATGGGACAAACCACTGTGGTCAGGCCAAGTTGCGATTTGACGTCGCCGGCTGGACTCTTGCCATCGATGCCAGTCTACCTCTGAAGCTTTTTCACAAAACTTGGTAAAAAGAGCTCAAACTTTCAGAAGTTCTTCTGTGAGGGTTCCTTGCTGCAGGAAAGGGTTCCACAGCACCAGCCAAGTGTTCAGAAGCTCTGGTTGGCCTCCTAGGGCATGGGACTCCAACCCCCACAATAAACCGGATCAGTCCAGGAAAATCCCAATGAAGCTAGACAGCTGAAGTTGTCTTATAGTGGATGTTGCTGGTGGCTTCTTCCATCACTTTTCTACCTGACTGCTCAGGGAGTATAGTGCTTATGATTAAAGACAGACAAAGTCCTTCTTGTTTGGAGCTTTTAAAGTGCAACAGGCACAATCCTTCTGAGTGCAATACTTTGTTATGCAGTTCAAAGGCCCTGCAGTACAGTCCTTCTTCTCCAGATGTTTCAGGCAGAGCCCTGAGGGGCTCCTGCAGGTTTACCATATTAATTTCTAATTCTGGACTCGCAAGAGGAGGGGCACCCCATTCAAGGGGGTTCATGTTACCACCCTCTGCCATGACAAATTCTTGAGAAGTGTGACTTATTTTTGTCCCAGAATGCACATTTTCTCAAAAATCAACATGGATAAATTCTCTCCTTGGAGTGAAGGTCTGACTAACCCGCCTATTTTCCCCCACACTACCCTTCCAGTCCCCCTCCTAATCTAATTAGTGAGGCTGGCCTGGCTCCTGTGACATCTGTGCTTCTACCTTTGAAAACCAGTTTATCTCTCCTACCCACTTTCTGTCCCTGGGTTATCTAGGAAGCAAATCTCCTCCCACACCTTTGCACCTAATGAGGGAGCAGCTTGGCTCAGATTGTCAAAGGCCAATCATAAGAGGCTGCTACAGGGCTGTTTCAGGTAACTTCAGGATAGTGAGTTATAAAACTACTTTCCTGAAGCAGTTATAAAAAATCGAACTTTGGCAAGCTGTTGGATTTATTTTAACTATTATTTTGATACTTTGTATCATGTTGTTAGTTTACTCCAATCAAATGTTAGACTTCAGTAAAGTTTAATAAAGCCTTCTTATGGTCGCCTATGGAGCTAAAAGCACTACAATGTGGAAGTTATTTTTATTTCAGAGTCGAATTAGGACACATTTTTGTTTTAAAAACTGCTTACAAGACAGGGATGGGTTTAAAATGACACCAGATACCACAGTCTAGCACGGCAACTGCGGTCTCTAAACCCGCATGCCCTACCTTATACTAGGGACTTACAGGTAGATTGTCTTAGCCAATTATAATTACATCAATTTCCAATTACCTTTAACCGCATGCGTGCGGGCGGAATTCCGCTCGTACGCTGAGATTTTCAAAAGCGCACTTTACGTGACGAGCTGGGCTCGTCATGAGCGTGCGAGGAGGCTACGCCATGACGAGCCCAGCTCGTCATCAGCGTCGAAGGGGTTAAGGACAGAGCACTGGCCCAGGATCTAGTTAGCAGAGTCCAGGACACTGTCTGTCTTTTAGCACAGCAGTTCTTCTAACTGGCAGAGGTGTTACAGGTCCAGAAGAGTACTGCATTGGTGGTTTCAGAGGTCCAATATTTATACCTAGTTGGGCCTTTGGAGTGTGGGAGACTTTACAGAAAACCATAAAGTGCACAGAGGTCCTCCTTTCCTTCCCGGCCTACATATTTACTACAAGGGGGTATGCAGCCCTTTGTGTGTGGAGAAGACACAGCCTATTCAGGTGTAAGTGGGAGACTGTGCTCAGCTCCTCCTTCCCATCCTCCCAGGATGACCCATCAAGTAACACCTAAATTCCCTTTATGTGTGGCTGCCTAGTGTGAATGCACAAAGTGAACTGTCACTCAGCCCAGTCTGTGATCAGAGACCAACAGCAGACACTAAAGAGCTAATAGTAGGAAAAGGTCTAGCTTTCTATAAGTGGCATTTTCAGAAGGGTAACCACAAATCTACTTTTACAGTTAAAGAGTATTTGTCATTCCATTTCCATAGAAACTAAACATGACTTTTCTATCTTCTCTCAATTAGGAATAACAGCTTATTTAGTGTTAACCTTTGAGGGGGTATGCCTCTCAGCAGTGGAAAATGAGTTTGTCAGTTTTCGCTACTAGGATATGCAAAACTTAAAGGTACATGTCCTTCCTTTTAGTTATATAGTACTCTGTCTCTAGGGCTACCTAGGTCCTACCTTAGGGGTGACTTATATGTAATGAAATGGATGTTTAAGGCTTGGCAGGGGTTTTTAAATGGCAAGTCAAATGGCAGTGTAAACTGCACATACAGGCTCTACAGTGGCAGGCTGGAGACATGTTTAAAGTGCTACTTGTGTGGGTGGCACAATCAGTGCTGCAGACCAACAGTAGCATTTAATTTACACGCCCTGGGCACATGTAGTTCACTCTACTAGGGACTTACATGTGAATTAAATTTGCCAATTTTGGATACATCAATAATATAAAGCCCATGCACTTTATCACTTATTGGCGGTGGTAAAGGGCTCACAGTCCTGAGGCCAACAAAAAGAATTAGAAAAAAGAGAAGGTAAGCATACACAATATCTGGGGTAAGACTACCCTAAGAATGCCAGGTCTAACAAGTGTGTCCCCCAGCTGAAAGTGGGGAGACCTACCCAACTTATTGGTAATTCTCTTTACTAAGGCGAAAGAACATGGAAAGGCCATTAGCATTGGCATGGTAAACCCCAGGTCGATGTTACACAGTAAAGTCCATTTCTTTTTTTTTATATATTTTTATTCCACAGTCGGAACAAGTTACCAACACATACAAAAACAAATGTTTAACAAATCATATAAATCCATAGTAGCACATTTTATAAAAGAACAGAATTCATTATATCACGATTCTAAATGTTCATTAATTACACCCCAAAGTAACATGCCAAGTCTCCGTTTTTTAACCCCCTTTAAGGCATAAAGACTCCATTCTAATTCATAGAGGTTGTATAATTTAGCTCGCCAAAATTCAAAAGCTGGCGGTTCCTCTTGCAACCAATCTGATGCTATACACAGATGAGCTGCAGTCATGGCCACAAATAAAAAATACCTACATTTATATAAAGCAGTTCCATTACCCACATTTTGCCCTTACCTAATAACATGAGTGCAGGGGAAATCTTCACAGTAGTGTGAGTAATCTTGGTGAGAAACTTTTCTATACTACTCAATTCAATTTATAATCTTTATTCGGTTCTTAAAAAGACACCATAAAAGCACATCCACAATATACACACAAAATATTTTAAAAAAAAGAAAATACAATTTCCTTTAAAAAGATAAATTAGCTAAAATCATGATTCATCGTTCAATGGGTCAGTGGGGAATAGGGAATCATTTTTCATGGGGTCGGTTAATGTTAGAGTCATAATTCTCTGGTATTCCGTAATCTTAATGCTAACCGGATGAAGTTTATATTGCAAAGTAGAGTATAAGCGTCTCCAGCTTCCTGTAGGAACTTCAGGGCCTGTTTTGCTTGTCTAAACTTTAGTTCTTTCAGAATCTCTACCAGGAACTTGCGTCTTGGCACTGTGTAGAATGGGCACAATAAAACAAAGTGAAGGGTATCCTGCGGAGACCTGTTGTCGCAGCCGCAGGTACCCTTCTCCTCCACTGTATGAGTGAACCCAGCAGGGACCGCAAATAGGTGGTGAAGCATATTGAGTCTAAAACGGGTCATGTAATAGCGATCCTGGGTGTTATGCATGACCCTCAGGTATGGCTCCATTCCTTGCTTTGGTGAGAGTTCACAGTACAATAAAACAGTGGGTTTAAGCCTTTCATTCTTGGCTCTAATTATCCGTGACCGTTCTGAGAAAAGTTTTTTTGTCATGGTTTTACTCTCTCCGGTTAGGGATTCTGGTGAGTTGTAAAAATCTGCGCAATCAATCTCTACAAATGATTTCTTGATGTACTGCAGCCAGGGTATATTGTGTCCTTTATCACGTTTGAGGCAATCCAAGATGATTTGTCTTGTTAGGGTCGCCTCCGGGTTAGTCCATATCTTGACCCATGCCAGGAGTGGTTTAAGTTTGATCTGGTCTTCTATAAAGGATTCACCTACTTCCTCATGTATAATATAGGCGGGGACACTCTGGGGCACTTTCAGGATTCTTCTCAAAAATGTATTTTCTTCTGTCTGTATTTGCTGTGCTTTATTGTCTATAAAGCCCCAGACTTCTGCGCCGTAAGTTACCTTCGCACAGCAAATTGACCTATATAAGGTTAGTATCTGTTCTGGAGACCACCTTCCCAATCTTTGTCCATATCCCATGATGGCTCCTACTGACGCCGCCAATTTTGTAGCATGTTTCTCTGCCAGGGGTTTAAAGTTAAGGTGAGTATCGAACAGTACCCCCAGATATGAGAATGTATTAACCTGATTGATTTTATGTGTCCCGATGTAATATACAAAGTTCTCTTTTCTCCTCTGCCCTAGAGACATGATGTAAGATTTTTCCAGATTTGTTGTTAAATCCAGCTTGCCCATGAACTCTACAAAGCCATCAATCAGCTTTTGTAGGCCTAAAGGGGTTCTAGCTAGTAATACCGCGTCATCGGCATAGAGTAGTACCGGCACTGCACGATGACCGATTTGAGGTGAATCCACCTTCAGTTTCAGTAGAGCTTTTTCCAGGGAGTTGATATATATGGAGAAAAGGAAGGGAGCAAGGATACAACCTTGCCTTACTCCACTGGTGCAGGCAAAGGGGTTGGTCTTATTTCCCTCTTGGTTGAATCTTACGCATGCGGATGTATTCCGGTGTAGGGATTGCAGAATATCTACAAGTGGTTGTTCCACACCTAGTTCTACCAACAAAGACCAAAGCTTCGTTCTATTTACGCGGTCGAAGGCCGCCGAGAGGTCCATAAACCCCATATGGACGGCCCCCTTCCCAGCAATGATATATTTTGCAGTTAAGAGGTATAGATTCAGGCATTGGTCAGTGGTGGATCTTCCCTCCCTGAAGCCATATTGGATGTCCGAAAATACCTGATGTTCCTCCACCCAATCTTGTAAACGATGTAAGATAACCCGCCCCAGTACTTTCGCGGTTACATCAATGAGTGAGATGGGGCGGTAACATTGGGGGTCATCACGGTTTCCCTTCTTGTAGATCGGGACTATGGTCGCCGTCGACCAGGATCGAGGCAATCCTGCCACCATAGCCTCGTTCAGGACCCTGGTGAGCAGCGGAGCCCATAGCTCAGGTCTACTCAGGAAGAGATCTGGCGGGATTCCCTCCGGGCCGGGTGCTTTGTTTTTGGTTAACCCTGCTATACCCATTTCCACTTCTTCTAGGGAAAAAAACAGTTTTACTGGGTGTATCATCATTGGGTTATCCCCTGAGTGGAATCTTTTGTGTGGTTATAAAGACTCTGGAAATGGGTCTGCCATTGTTCTGGCAAAATGATGTTAGTTATTTTGGGTGCACCTGGATCCTGAAAGCAAGGGGAGTTAATAACTTTCCAGAAGCTTGAGGTGTCTTTCCTTTCTGCGGCGTCCCTTAGATCCTCCCAGGCTTGGGTTTGCAGACTTTGTTTACGCTTTTTCAGAGCTTTTTTGTATTCCAGTCTGTTCTGAGCTACTGTGAGGTTATTCCTTGGTTTTTCGTGAAGACCAAGTTTCAGTTTTTTGTGCGCCTTGGTACAAACAGAGTCGAACCAACGTGGCGTCAGGGATACTTTACTGTTGCTTGGGATCTTTAAGAGATTATTAACATAAGAAGCAATCTCTTCAAAAGCCCTGATCACCATGGCTCCTTCTACCCTTGGGTCAAGGCATGTGTTAATTGCATTTGTGCCCTCAGTTATCAGTTTTTTTATAAAAGCTGACCCCATCAATCTTGGCCCATCTGATTCTCCTTCCTTGATCCACTGCCTTTTCTGATGTATCATGTCTTTTTGAGCCCAATTTAAAATCAAATCCTTTCGTTACAAGTATCACCGGGTTGTGATCGCTGTAGATGCTTGTGTCTATTATAATTTTACTGATATTCCTTTTTAGAATGGGTGAGACAAGGATATAGTCAATATAGGAATGGCAGCCTCTCCCTCTATATGTTGGGTTTAGTTCTCCTTTATCACCCAACTGTGCAAGATCTAGAGTTTGGATGAGATTATACCTCTTCACTAGTCTCTCCAGGTCCCATCCTTCTTTTGAGTGGGTGAAGTGTGGCCCTTTCACTATGGTGCATCTTGACCAGTCTTTGGTAAAGGGTTTCAGTTTTTCACAAAGGTGACAATTAAAATCCCCCAGCAATATGAGACTTGGGGGGTTTGGTGTCTTATTTAAGAAATTGAGATTTTCTAGACAGGAGTCCAGTTCCCTTACGGCTTTTCCCTTTTCCGTTGTGCCAACAGCATTGTACCAGTTGACCAGCAGAAAATGTAGTGTTTTAGATTGAAACCTTACTACTTGGAGATTGGGTGAGCATTGATTGAGATTTGTCCAGGTGCCCTGGATAAGTAAATTGACATATATCACTAGTCCCCCACTAGCTCTTCCTGAGGATACTTTTCTAGCTGGGGCGAAGAAACTTTTATAACCCTCTAAGCTGTAATACTACTCAAAAATGTATGCAATTTATTACAGCTAATAAATATGTGGATACTATCAACACTATCACTCCCACATCGAAAGCATTTACCATCATATTGTGTGCCCCATTTCATCATCCGCTCTGGAGTGTAATATAACATAAATATAGTCTTGAAAAACTGAGCCTTTAAATTAGCGGACAGAAAAGCTTCTTTAGATAACAAAATCGCCTCCTCTATAGACAAGTCTGGTTCCCCCAACTGAGTCTGCCAATATATATTGTGCTTTTGAAGATCATCAGGTCTATAATCCATCAGCATATTATATAAAAAGCCAATTCTTTTGCGAGATCGAATGGCTTCAACTAAAGGATTAGGGACTGGTTGAATATGTTTTCGGGTTAAGAAATCCCGAACTTGAAGATATTTGAAAAAGGAAGCCCTAGTCAATTGATATTTTTGTGCTAAATTGTCAAAGTTTAACATAAACCCATTTGATTCAAACGGGTCCCCGACTTGGCTTACGCCCCTATGCAACCAATCTCTGGCCACCTGGTCCCAAAACACAGAAGGGAGTATTTTATCCTAGTTAAATGGTGTATAGTATGTCACCTTCCCTAGTTTTATCATTCTAGACACCTTCCTCCACACCTTAAAAGCTGCTTCCAAAACTTTAAAACGTGTTCTCTTATAATAATTGCCTTCGAGTTCTTTAAATAGACTGCGTGTAGCTTGTGTCCCTAAGAGCAAATAGAATATAGATGGTGCTTCAGCCGGATCCTATACCTCCTCCCCAGTTAATAATAAACGCAGTCTTTGCAAAAAACATACATAAAAATATAATAAAAAGTCAGGAATAGCCTGGCCACCTCTTTCGACTGGAAGTGTCATCAACCTCATTGCCCTACGCGATTTCCCAGGGGTCCAAAGAAATCTCACACATGTAGATTGTAGCTGTTGCAGATAGTGTAAAGGAATCTCCAAAGGAATAGCTCTAAACAAATATAAGACTTTAGATAAAATTTTCATTTTGATAATATTCCCTCGTCCGAATATTGTAAATTGTAACCGTCCCCATCTGTCTAATGATTGTTTGATATGATGCATTGTAGAAGTCCAATTTGCATCCACAATATCTTTCATAGATGTCTTTATTATAATACCTAAGTACGTTGCTTCTGATACCACTCTAGGGTCAATGATGTGAATATTACCCGTACATAAAACTTGCGTTTTTGAGGAGTTTAATTTGTATCCTGATACTGAGCCAAATTCATGGGCTAACCGCTCTATCTCCACTAGTGCCTCAACTGGGTTCACCGTCACCACCGCCACGTCATCCGCATAAGCAAATACTGTATGCAGAATATTTTGGACAATAAATGGTTTAATGTGTGGATTATTGGATAGTCTATTCAAGAAGGGATTGATAAATAAAGCAAAGAGCAGCGGAGAACAAGGGCATCCTTGCCTAGTTCCTCTTGTGATTTTAATCACTGCCGATTTCCTTCCCATAGCTGCTATTCTTGCATTCGGAGCAGTGTATAACACTTGGATTGCAGTTAAAAAGATTTTACCAAAGCTTGCTCTATACATGATCTCCCATAAATAATGCCATTCTACGCGATCAAACGCTTTCTCAGCGTCTAATAAAATTAATGCTAATTCTCGCTTTTCTGCTTGGGCAATATCAAATAAAGTTATGACTTTATTTATATGTGTAACAGTGCCTCTATTGGGAATGAATCCATGTTGATTTAAAGAAACTAAAGGTGTAATAACTTTAGAAATACGATTGGCGAGAATTTTTGAATAGAGTTTACTATCGCAGTTGAGTAGGGAAATTGGACGGTATGAACCCGGCAACTCTGGAGGTTTACCCTTCTTACTAAAAACAACGATAGTGGCATCATCCCATGACTTTGGTGCTTTACCCAATTGCGCTGCTCTAAAAGTGTCAAGCATGATTTGCTTTAATTGTTCAAAAAAAAGTTTGTAAACTTTTCCGGGAATATAATCTGGCCCTGCGGCCTTCCCATTTGCTAGGCTTTTTATAGCCTGCTCTAATTCTTCCATAGTGAACGGGCTATCCAACCACTCTTTATCACTTTCGGATAGTTGTGTAAAATTCCCTAAATCTAATATGAAATCTGCTCCGGCCACTTTCTGTTGAGTATATAATTCTCCATAAAAATGATGCAGAATATCCAAAATTTTATCTGGATCTTGATGTAAATTACCATATTGATCCTTAAAGTTAGCAATAGATCTGGCTGTTTCCTGCATCTTTAAGCGTAGGGCCAGAGATCTCCCGATTGCCTCTCCATATTCATCGGATTGTCGTTTGTATATCATATACTTTTTAGCATTCTCCTTACTCCAAATCCCCGATATCTTAGCCTGGCCCCGTGCGACTAAATCCTCAGCTGCTGCCATATTCCCTTGATTAATACCTTTTTGAATTTCCTTTATTAAATTCTCCTCTGCACTCTTAAGTGCGGTGTAGAGATCTCGTATTTCAGCCCTTAGCTTTTTCTGACGATAATTACCATAACTCATCACCTCACCTCTGAAACATGCTTTAAATGATTCCCATATTATGTCAATGCTAGCTGAGTGCAGATTAAAGTTAATAAACTCCGTTATCCAATTTGACATATACATTTTAAATTGATCATCCAAACAAAGTTTCCTATCAAAGGAGATGGTTCTACATGTATACTTGATCTTTAGATCCGGTATTTCTATCAAGATAGGGGCATGATCTGATGTTACTTTTGGAAATAGTTGTATGTTGGCACCAGTTAATAGCGATAAAGGAGCAAACAAGTATTCTAATCGAGCCATTTTCTTATGGGGAAACGAATAATAAGTATACCCGGGTAATGAAGAATTAAAAATACTCCAAGTATCAACTAAACCATGATCAGTTATCAAGTTATGAAGAGCTCTAAACACCCGGGGTTTACGTCCTTTGTATTGTACCGGATCTCCTGTTAGTTCCGTTGTATTCAGATTAATATTCATATCACCACATACTATCAAGGGAGTAGCCCAAGATGCTAACTCGATATTCAATTACTCAAAAACCTCTGCTTCATCCAGATTTTATCCATATATTGAGCATAAAGTAAAATGAGAAGTATTTATCTTTAATTCAGCAATGGCCCATCTCCCCCATTTATCAGTTAAGCTGCGTACTGTTGTGCAAAATCGTGGTTTCGATAATATCATCACACCCCGGGTCATAACTGTTTGTTGTGAAGCACATATGAGTGAGTATACCAAATCTGCTACTAAAAATCTATTATTCTAGGATAAGTGCATCTCCTGTAGACAAATAATATCTGGTTGTATATGACGGATTTCTAACGCAACCCTTTTGCTTGTATTCAAATTATTATTGAGGCCTGACACGTTAAAAGAGCAAATTTTAATACTACGTGTCATTGTAATTTGTCATGACAATGAAAACAAAAATGTAACTCTTACTCATCCTCTCAGGATTTTTTAACCAGTTTAGAATTGTGTTACTCATATTTTTTTTTTGTGTTGCATCTTGTGCCAACCGTGATTTATACCCCTTTTTTCCCCCACCGAACTACCCCCCCTCCCACTACCCTCCTACCTAATCGCCCATCCCCCTACCTGAATACACTCTACCCCCCCTTACCGAGGCATTAGGACTCATGGTCCTGTAGATGAGAAGCTGCCCAAGCCCCCTGTCAACTCCCACAGGAATACAATATACATATTAAATCCAAACTTAAAAAAAAGAAAAAAAAAAGAGAAAGCGTTACATGCGGTCCACTGACCCTAGATAGTCTACACCGCCTGTATAGTCTACATAGCATGTAAAAATTATTTTGCTGTGGCCACATTAGTAAAAAATGGAGTATTCTCTTTATATATGACCTTCAATTTGACGAGGTACATAATATACGGTTGGGCACCCTTGCTCTGGAATGGAGTAACCAGCTGACGCAATTGCCAGCGGCTCTCCATTATATACTTACAAAAATCGGGTGCCGCAAAAAATTCAAAACCATCCCCCTTTCTTTTCCTGTCAGGCCGAGTGTTCAAAAACACATCCTCCCTAGCAAGAAAACTATTGAATGAAATAAGAAAAGGCCTAGGTCTGGATTCCGTTGCCCCTGGACGCAAGCGAATGTTAAACGGAAATCTGTGTGCCCGCTCTATTTCTCTCTCCCAATCCCATTTTGTGACTTCTGGAAATGCATGTTTAAACAACTCTACAATAAATTTACGAGAGTCCTGCCCCTCTTTTCCTTCTGGGATCTGCATAGGTCTCAAATTATTACGGCGAGCACGATTTTCAAAGTCTGCCATTTTCCACTGTATGTCCTCTTTAAGCATGGGCGGATTTTGCGGATTGGCAATCCGCGAACTTGCGTATTTACGGATTCGCAATCCGCGAAGATCCGCGAACTCTAGCGGACTTGCGGATTTTTCCGTTTTTTGTGTTGGCGCGTGTTCGCGCCGATTTTGGGACAAGTTCGCAATTGCGAACTTACTTTTCGGCTTGCAACGGCCGCGACTATGTTGTTTCTACGTCTGGTTTATCATCACAGGTTCACAGCACCCTCTGTTTCACCACTGCCACCCTCTGGGACACCCATGCCACCCTCTAGTACATCCTCACAGGCACCTATTAGGTTTATTTATTACTGTAGATTATGGTGGTTGAAAAAAGCTAGCACACCTGCCCTTCTTCAACTGCCATCAATTAATTTGTGTTTCATTAATGTGTCAGTAATTTTGAAAGTTCCAGTCTGGCTGGCACCTGCTTCCTTCCTTATCTGTAATTTGCTTTTTGTTGCAGTGAAATTCTTTTTTTTACAGGACCTTTATGGTGCTATTCTATGAGCCTGCTGTTTGGGTCATAGCAGGGTCATAGAATTGTTGCAAACTCTGGAGGGGCCCATCAGGAAGCACTACCTTGAATGTTACTAATGTTAAGTTTGAACTTTTGCACCTGCTCATTGCTTTCATTTTAGCTAAAATCGTTTTTTTTTGCAATTTCGCGCGTTATTTGGGGCGCGAATCCGTGCGAGATCGATTTCGGAAGCCGCGAATACGTGCGAATACAAAATTGTTTTTGTTGCGACGTGTATGTTCGCGTGATCTTGCGCGTGTTCGCGAGGCGCTTCTAGCTATTCGTTTGCCAAGTTACCCTATCGGTCGTACACGGGCGCGGCCATCTTGTTGGCGTGACGTAATTCCGTTTCCGCCCGCTATGTGTAATCTCGCAAAGTGTGCTGCTCGCGAGTACAAGTTCGCGCGTACTCGCAAGGAAAATCTCGCGCGAACTTACCCACGCGGTCGTGAACGGGCGCGGCCATCTTGTTTCTCATTCATTGCTATGGTTCTGGGCATGCTTTCTCTATCCTCTCTCAATCTCTGCCATCCTTTGCTTGTTTGAAGTTTTTTTGATCTAATTTTACTTATTATCTAACCCTCTATTTTTCTAGCTCTATATTTTTGTGTTTTCTGCAGCTTTTAGTTACTTTTAAACTACTTTTTTAAACTCTTTTATTTTCTTCTTCACTATTCTATTTCTTCTTTATCATTTAAGTTTATTTCTGCCCAGACCATGGTAAAGGGAGCCGGGAAGCACCCTGAGAAGGGGAAGGGTCCCGCACCCCGTGCCCGGCTCCCGTGCGGGCGTTTAAGGGGGGAGCAAGTGGTCCCGAGGGAGATCTTTAGCGCGGAGGAAGTGGCGGCACTGATCTTCCATGTCCAGCGCCGTCTCCCCAAGACGATCCTGGGAGGCGGCAAGATCGCGACCGGCTATGGCATCCGGGAGCGCCGCCAGCGGTGGGAGAAGGTGTGCCGGGCCATGTACAAGATCTCTGGGGTCCGGCGCACATATAACCAGGCCACCCACCGCTGGACCGATGTCATGGACCGGGAGCGGGACTTGCTGGACGCGCTCGGCGTAGAGGTCCCCGGGCTTGGTGAGTAGTAGTAGTAGTACATTTACTACTCTGTTTTATCCTGCTCTGTTATTTGCAAATCTTTGTTCTTTACCAAGAGCAATAATGCTGCCGATTACATTGAGGTAAATTATATTTCAAAATCTTCTATGCATTTCATTTTCAGGTGCACTGCTCTCCTTCTCAGTAGCCTTGCTTGCTACTATGCTTCTTTGTTTTGTATGTTGTGTTCAGAAGCATTTCATTGGCCTGAGAAATTATGTATCAGTGTACTGTAAAGAAAAGAACTGCGTAATGCTAGACAGTAAGGGTCATATTTTCAATTACCGGCGCATCCCTGCAAAGTAGCAGGGATGCGGCAGTAATTGTGTGCCATGCCACCACCACCCATTGGCCCAAAACGTCACAGAAGCCTTACGCATCTGTGCCGTAAAGGCAGCGCATTGCTGGAGTTGCGTGCCAACGATGGCGCAGCTCCAGCAATGCTCTGGGGTACCCTATCTCCCCAATGCTGCATCAAGCCGTACGTCGGCTTCAAGCGCGCAGGGTTTGAGTCATGCATCATTGTCATAAAAATGACTGATTGACATCTTGTAGATTTCCCTCAGCCACTTTTAGGATTCGTTCCTGCGCAGGTACGCCCTCCCTTGCGCCGGAACGCCCCCTGATGGCGCAGGGCTTTACAACGTGATGCATCGCCCATATGCCCATATGTGTTTTTTTTTTTAATATATACGCCGCACCAACACCATGGCGAGTCTTTTGTTCTGCCGCTGCGTCAGAAAAGGCACGCAACAATGGAGGAAAATCAGCCGCAACTTCCGCAAGGGACTTATAAATCAGCCCCAACAGACTGAAGTCCAGTGTCCTTCCTTTAGACAGTCACATGGCTATCAGAAGAAATAGTGGCGGTGGTGGCGGGTGGATTGATAGTTTGAGTATTCACTGATCTGCAAGCAGGATGGACTTTGTCTGTCACGTGTTGTGCACTACTGCCTGCAGTGCCAGGCCTAGGCAAACCTCTTTAGTAGTCTGTTTATTGAGTTACATAGGAACTTTCTAAGTCAACGTTCCGCAAATCAGGCAATACGAATAACGTAGTATACCACATGAGATAGATCCCGTGGAATAGTTGTCTATCTATTTGCTATTTTTCCAAAATATGTTGTTATTGTTCTTTTGAAATGTTTGATTTGGTTGAAAAATCTCATCCATGTTTTATGGTTTTTCTTTCTTTCATGTTGTACATCAGCTCCCCCCAAGGGCAAGAGGACACAGGAGGAGGGTGCTGAGGATGCAGGCCAGGATCGGGCAGGCGAGGGCTCCTTTGCTGGCCCCAGTAAGTTTACATTTTACTAAACAGTACCTATTTTTTCCTAGCGTTCCTCATTCGATTTTTTCTAAATCGTCTTTGATCTTCTTGTAGACTGGATATAAATTCTTATCCTGCCTCGAATATGACTCCCTGTGGTATTACTAGACTATTCTTATTAGTCTGTCTGTGTAGCTAACTAAGATTGGACATTTGGCAATTCTATTGGACTCCCATTATATTCAGCAATACCTCTATGCACTGTCTCCTTACTGACTAGATAGTGTGGCAGAGTCATTCAGCTCCCGAAGTCACCGATTATAGATCCCCAATGATCTCTAGATTATCGTACGCAGGACAAGAGAGTAGTACGGAGTCACAGCACAGTCAAGAAGTGTCAGAGGCACTCATGCTTGCAAAAATTCCAAAACCTTTAGCTCATCCACTCTAGTCTAGAGGAACAAAAACCACAGAGTCTATTTAAGTGTAAAAGCTTTATTAAAAGTAAACACATTTATTGAAATCTACTTTGTCATAAAACTATTTAACTGTAAACGGAAAAGTGGTTAGTGCTGACGATTAATTGGACACATTTCTTGTGGTCGAGCCGAACTCTCACCTACTTTGAACTTGATCCTGGTCGTGTTCTTAGGACTCAGGAGTCAAGCTTCTGTCTGTTAGGAGAAAAAGTGGTGCGTGTTAAAAATCAAAAGCAAGCATTCATCAGTTGTGCATAAAAGTGCAGCAAGACAACAGCCTTCCCTGGAAAATGGGACATTTTTACTATGGAGTAGACAGTCACAAATTATTACATTGTATTCTGTTTTTTTAACATTTCTCCTAGACCAAATATTATATAGTAGTGAGTGGTGTATTCTAACTTTCTTAAATGTACTTTGTAGGTGTAACATCTGGTGACGGGGCCAGCGCGGAGGTGGCTGATGTGTTGGACTTGGACTCGGAGGCCTCTGGGGAGGATGCGGCGGTAGAAGAGCTGGTGGCCGTTCCTGTGGGGGAACAAACGGTGGTGGCGGAAACAGGTAAGCTATATATTCCTTACTTATTGAGATTGAAGACTGCATAGTGTGCTTTCTGCACGGGTGTATTACAATTACAAATCAACCAGGTAGTAGCCTCCTCGAAATGTACTTCGACTTAGCTGTGAAGTTTTTGGTGAGAAGAATCCCAATAAGTTCTTAGACGAACGTGATGGATGGGATGAACGAAAAGCGAAAGAAGGGTGTAAGTAAGTGGGACGCGAACTTGTATGATGGCTGGCAAAGAAGAACGATATGTGTTTGCTTGGACCCAGAGGTGGCTGGGAAGGAAAGAATATGGTATGGTGCATGGCTGGGTCAATGATGAAGCAAGGATGGGTGGAAGGACAGCAGCCTGGGTGGGTGAAACAGAAACTGTATGTGTGCGTATACTTTGAATGAATGGATGCCTGGAGCATGGTATTCTCTGACTCTTACATAGCAAATGTGTATCTAGAGAGAGTAGATGGTCGCCAGGTGAAGTAAGTGTTACCTTGAAGAGCATGTACCACCGCACCCGCACGTCCGTCCCAGTGCAGGGAAGGTAAGGAAAAGAAATTGTAAATGTGTCCAATACTACCATGAATAGTAGCAGTACTTTGTATTGCGTTTGCATTCACAGCATATATCTGGTTATTACGGTGGACACTCCGTACCTCTCTTAATAACTTTAGTTTACTTGTAGTACGTCATTCATGTGTGGGTGTATCACTGTGTTCACTCAATATTAAGCAAAGCACCTAAAGTCATCTCATCTGTCATTAAATACGTCCCATGTGAAGTGATAGATAATCAAATTAGTTAGCTTCTTCAGTTTCCTTTTCTAGTACTCATTTGCACTGTAGGGTGAAAGGTAAATTAATTAAGCAGTAGCCCTTGTAACAGAGTATTCTCAGTGCCACCCGTAATAGAAAAGTAATAGCTTCACCACCTGCATGTACTGGACCGGTACAGTAACGCAAGTCTGTCTCCATCATCATGGTGTGCAACTTTTTTTCTCGGGTGCAACTTCACTGTGCTGTGTCCATGTCATTCTGCCGGCTTGCATAAGATAACGTACCCATTTCCCTAAACAAGAGAGAAGAAGAAGAATAAGACTGGTGTACTGTCATAGTCGACTGTAATGGAAGTCCATAGTGGTCGTAGAATTAGTTCATTAAACTACCACTACTGTTAGAGCAAGGATGCAGAAGTGGGAGGGTTACATAGATACTGTCCTCAATAGTTATGTACTGTGCTTTCAATTTGCTACTTGTACTCTGTGACCCAACTTTCGGCTCAATCACTTTGTGTTATTAATAAGGAGCATTGGTTACAGACTATGTCTTTCTTTCTTCATATAGTTGCTCCTTCCAAATCAACAACAAGGAGGGAGCAGGCTAGATTGGCCCGGCAACGGAGGCTGGAGGCCACAGTCGCCGAGTATCGGCGGCTGGTGGCCCTGGAGGAGGAGGAGGACACGCAGTCGAGCGGGGCAACATCTTCGACTGTGACCACTGCATCCTCCTCCGTGACTAAACCAGCGGGACCGAGCCGGGCTAAGAAAGCCGACCGCCACCGCCAAGCACCCGAAACACCAGCTGCCCCCCACAGGAGCTGCAAGGAACGCCAACACCGCCTACGAGTCCGCATGTCCAACCTGGAGCAGGAGGTCCTGAGGTATAAGACCTTGGTTAAGGGCCTCCGCTCCGAGCTTGCCACCCTCCGCAAGGAGTATGATGCCCATGCCGCATCATGCACCAGCACCAGCACCCTCCAGTAGTGGAGTGTCCCTTGCCCTTTTTTTATAGACTTTTGGGGGGTGGGATTTGGGAGTTGGGATCGTTTTGGGACGTTTCAGAGACAATCGTTGGGGTTAGGGTGGGTGAGGGAGATTATTTTGTTAGGGATAAATAAATATATTTTTCAACTACTTTATCTGACCATACCTGTTTTTTACTGCTTTTCAGTCTGGTGGGTGGGGGGCGGGGGTGTAACAGTAACTTTGTTTTCCTGAACAGTCGTAGGACTTTAGTAGTACAACCGTCAAACTCTTGTCTACTCCGAAATAATACTCCATTATACTACCTCCCACCAAACGCTTATCTTACCTGTAATTTGTGTTAGAAATTAGGGCTAGGCCCAGGGCTGGCTCCAGGTGAAATGGGGATTAACGTTGTCATTCCTGGGCGGGTGACATTTCCTCATTGCGGTGTTACTAGTGGTGTGACACAGTGGCAGTTGCATGCCTATGGAAAAAAAGAAAACGAAACCTTGTTTGTACTCCTTACTGTAGCATTACAACGGTTACGGTACGATCGAGAAAATAGCAGGTGACAGTACACTAGAACAGTGCCATAATGTAGCCTAACAAATGGTAAAGTATTGCAAGTATAACTAGTACTTGCGTTGAATTTATTTGACATTGGCTACTACTACTAGAAGATATAGTACTGAAGCTGAGTAAGTCTAGAAGATATCCTCGTATTCCTTCACCAGCCTGTTGCTGCTATCACCTTATCCTCCCCAGCAAGTGTGTGGAATTATTGATGTCATTTTAGTCAGACATCAAGCAAAACAACACAGCCCGGGGGAAGAGGGTTAGGGTTTGTAAAATGGATGGGAATGGGGGTTTCTTTTTGGGTAGGTTTTGTTGAGAGAAGAAAAAAAAAGCAGAGCATGGACAAACAATAATTGAAGATACAGAGTTTACAGACAATCTTTGGTTACAAAGTAAAGGTAAGCACATGCAGTCACACTCATAGAATAAAAGACAACAATGGATACTGTATCTGTATTGCGTATGTTGTTGGAGTTGTCCTGTTGAAATTGGTAAGTAAGTTGCATGCAGCAAACAATTCCTCTTATTGGCGGCACTCCTCCATTCCAGCTGACGCTTCGTCCATCAATGTGGTGGTGACCACTGACAGAAGAGACACCCTGTCCACTGCCTGCCTGGCGGATGTTGACTGAAACCCGGCCTGTAATTATTGAACGGAAAACAGGAAGTGCTATTACAATACCACTGATAAATAAATAAAAGGTATGTACGCTGTGTGGTTCAAAAAGTCACACTTTGATTTCCCTAATAGACAGTACAATATTTTTGAAATTGCGTGCTCTGTCTGAGTCACCTTTTTAAGGATCAATAAGTATGGCCAAAATATTATAGCGGATCTTTCCCCTCAAGGTGGGTGTACTACTGTGTTTTAGAACAAAATTTGACCTTCCCAGCAATGCTCCCACCAAGACCCTTACTAAAGCCAGTCGCAAAAATGTAGAAGAACCCAATCATATCTCCAAAAACGATGCCTAGCAGAAAAATGGTTACAAAACGTACTTTGAAAGTAACAGTAGACCCAAATACAGACCGTGGATTGTATTCAAACCACTTGCCTGCAAGCAAAAGTATCCATAGCCAGCATCGCTCCAACAGTGCTCTACAACAACAGAACCGCGTTGCAATAGAACCCCCCTAAACACATGCAATCCTGCTGCTAGGGCTAACCCTAACGAACCCTAACTTACAAAAAGTGCCAAAACTGGTGTTTCCTTATGGATTTTGTCCAACTAACTTCTAGCCGGTATTAGACCTTCCCAGGAATGCCCCAGGCAAGACCCGCCAACCCACCCGCAAAAAAACACCCGACACAACACCACCAAACAGCGAAAAAGCTAAATCTCATACTTACAATGTCTCTCGGCCTTCGGTCCAAACGCGGCGCTGTGCAGCTAGGTCGTCATCATCATCATCAATCATCATAACTCCTGTTTTCCACCACGGATTTCCTGAAAAGCAAATGCAATCAAGATTAGACTGTCGCAGCAGTGCTTCGACAGAGACCCCGGCCGCAACCCACCCACGAACAGCAGGAAGCCCCCCAAAACGCTACATTGAGCAAGATGTCTGAAGAAATGGCAAAAAAAAGGCTGTTCCTTATGGATTTTGTCCAAAACACTTGTATCCGGTATTAGACCTTCCCAGGAATGCCCCAGGCAAGACCCGCCGGCGCCAACCCACCCGCAAAAAAACACCCGACAACACCCCCAAACAGCGAAAAAGCTAAATCTCATACTTACAATATCTCTCGGCCTTCGGTCCAAAGTAACGCGCTGTGCAGCTAGGTCGTCATCATCATCAATCATCATAACTCCTGTTTTCCACCACGGATTTCCTGAAAAGCAAATGCAATCAAGATTAGACTGTCGCAGCAGTGCTTCGACAGAGACCCCGGCCGCAACCCACCCACGAACAGCAGGAAGCCCCCCAAAAGGCTACATTGAGCAAGATGTCTGAAGAAATGGCAAAAAAAAGGCTGTTCCTTATGGATTTTGTCCAAAACACTTGTATCCGGTATTAGACCTTCCCAGGAATGCCCCAGGCAAGACCCGCCGGCGCCAACCCACCCGCAAAAAAACACCCGACAACACCCCCAAACAGCGAAAAAGCTAAATCTCATACTTACAATATCTCTCGGCCTTCGGTCCAAAGTAACGCGCTGTGCAGCTAGGTCATCATCAATCATCATAACTCCTGTTTTCCACCACGGATTTCCTGAAAAGCAAATGCAATCAAGATTAGACTGTCGCAGCAGTGCTTCGACAGACACCAAAAATTACACACAAACCCCCGGAACCCCGCCAAAGAGCACCTCAAAGGCAAGCAAGTCAGCAAAAACGGCAAGAAATTTCCACCTCATATTTGGTCCAAAACACTTTTGTCCATTATTAGAGCTTCACAGCAATGGGCCCAAAACCGTCAACTCACCCGCAAAGAAGTACAACACCCCCACAAGTGCTGAGTCTTTCTTCATTGTGCGTAATCCAGCACTCTGCTTGGAGGGAAATCGCAGTCTGGAGGAGGAGGATAGAGGAGCATGTTCTTCAGAACTTGTGAACCTGAGGAATGTAGACTGCGGCACCTTCAAATCAATAAGCAAACAAGTGAAGACAGTTCTGATGATGGTCTTGTTTTTGGGATTAGGTGATTAAAGTTTGAATTAAATTAACTGTGCAAAACAAAGAAAGAGAGACACAAAGCACACAGGAATAAAAGTGAATAAGGACGAAAAAGAAAGTTCTTGATTGATTGTCTCATTTTCAGGGCTCGGTGTCAGGGAATAAGAACAAGATTTCGTCATCATACTCTGCGAATTCAGGCTGGATGAGGTCAGTGGCACCGAACAGAGAAAAAATCCCCTCATCTACGTTGCTGTCCTCATCGTCTTCATGTGGCGTGCTTTCTCGCACTTTGTAATCTGGTGGTATGAGGTGCTGATTCATCTTGATCATTGTCAGCCGCTCCACATTTTTGGGCGATAGGCGGCTCCGTTTGGCAGTTACAATGCCACCAGCAGCACTGAAAACACGTTCAGAAGACACACTTGCGAGTGGGCAAGACAAATAGTTTATAGCCAGGTTGTAGAGCTGTGGCCACAATTGTTTTTTGCCATGCCAATACTGCAATGGCTCCTCATTAAGAAAGACCACTGTTGAGTCATTCAGATAGTCCTGCACCATCGACTCAAGGTCATCAACTGTTCCTCCACTTTGCTTACTTTTTGCTGTGCCTGTGACATTTTTTAGAGAACCATACCCCATCAAACTTAGCCAATCCTCCTCCCCAGCCACTGTTAGTGTTGTCATTGTGTGTGGTGCAGATGATCCAGTTGCCGGTGTCTTTAACGGCTGAGAGGTCACTTGTGCCCCAGCCACAGGTGCAGAAGTGGATTCTTGTGACTGCGGATGGCCTGCTGATGCTGATGCTGATGTACTGGCTTCTCCTTCAATAACCTGCCGTTCTTTTTCAAACCTCTTGGCTGACCAGGCTAACCAATGTTTGTACTTTTGAACATCTGCATCAGCGAAAGGAAAGAATGCGTTGTCTGCCAGCGCCTTTTTGTAGCGTGGATCCAGAATAGTAGCACAAATGTAATGCTGATCTGAGTTGATGTTTTTAAGACGTTCATCACCACGTAGGCGATGTAATAATTTCTCAGACAAAATGAAATGGTTTTTTTTTTTTTCATCTTTTTCAAACTCAGAAGAAACCGCCATCAGTTGGTGCTCCAGTATGCACAACAATGGGATAGCTTTTCCCAAATTACAGTCCTCCTGGCTGACTGCACGCGTGAAGAACTCAAAAGGACGAAGCATGTCTGTCAGGCTTTTAACTATGGCCCATTGCGCCTTACTCATCCGCAGGTCCTCCTTCTGAGATGTAGCCTCTGTCAAGAAATAGTGATCGAGTACCGTATACTGCTCATGCAGACGCTCAAGCATGTAGAAGGTTGAGTTCCAACGTGTTGCCACCTCCTGGATGAGTGCTTTCACTGGCATTCCACGTTGAAGTAGCAGTCTCCGCAGATGCTTCCGGGCCTTAAAAGAATGGCTGAAATGGTTGCACATTTTGCGGCAGGTGGCCATTACCTCGAACGCTGGACTCTCTTTATCACTCAAGAATTTTTGAACTACCAGGTTGATACAGTGCGCCAAACACGGCACTCTAACATGGTGACCCTGTGACATGGCCTTAACTACATTGGCGCCATTATCCGTGGAAACATAACCAATCTTGCGTTTTAGGGGGGATAGCATTGACAACACCTTTTTGTCAAACTCTTCCAAAAGGTTTTCTGCTGTGTGACTTTTCTCCAAGGCAAACATGGCTAGTGTTGCATGTTTCCGAGCAGCTTTGAAAACTTGGTCCGGGTCAACACCTGCGTTTAGCTTTGCTATAACACCTGAAAAAGAGACCCAGTGTGCAGTGATGCACATGTAATCATCGCCTGGGCCACTGGTCCACATGTCTGTTGTCAGATGTATTGTGTGAACAGCACTCTTCTGCAAAGCTGCCCCAATCGCCTGCAGCACATCTTCATGTAGTGCTGGAACCGCAACTCTGGCAAAATAGAACCGGCTCGGAACCTTCCATTTAGGGCAGAGCGTTGCAACTAATTCAAGAAAACCTACCGCTTCTACAAAAGAAAAAGGTAGAAGGTCCACAGCTAGCATTTTAGCCAGCTTAGTGTTATACAGACGCGTCAGTGGGTGGTTGCGTTCATATGGCACGTCTGAAGTAAGCATTGTTCTAATGTTGGCCTGGACCAAGCATTTACGGGCTGATAATGACTTTGTTGACCCAATTTTGCTCGCTGGTGAACTTTTGTGCGTTGGTGTCTCACTCGCTCCAACACTCTTAGTGTGCCTCACATTGGGTGTGCTGCTGAGAGGGGTACTGGGTGTAAGGGAAGTGTTTGACACGTCTTCTTCCTGCTCGTCAACATCAGATGAAACATCAACGTTTCCTTGATTTTGGCCTTTCTTGATCGCAGCTAGGTGCGCAAACCATTGGACACCGTGCTTTCTGTCAAGATGACCACTCTGGCCGCCGGTACCATAGTTGCTACCTGGCTTACCACGACTAACTGCAAGCTTACAAAGGGTACAAATGGCAAACCTTGGATTTTTGGGACAAACAGTAAAGAAGTCCCAAACTGGGGACTTGAAGTGTCTGTGGGACCTGGAGGAGGCGGCGATACTGGTGGTGGTGGTGGTCATGAAGCTAATGCCAGATGAAGTGGAGGATCTGGATTGGCCAACTTTTGTACGTTTTCCACTTTCACCGCCACTAATTAAGGTCGAGGTTGACGCAGGTCTCTTCTTGCCAGAAAGAAATATGGAAGCGGGACGAGTTGGTGTACTACTTAACTCCAATGATTGTGGTGTTTCCACTGCCTCCTCATCGACAACATCATCATCATCATCATCACGCGCAGCAGCTCTTCGGGCTAGGGTCAAAATGTCTGTTTGCTGCATGCCCGCTGGGGCTGCAGTGACCTTTATGATGACTGGGTCGTCGTTGGCAGAGTCTTCATCAGCAGCAGTATCCGCCACTTCTTGTTGAGCCTCATCACACTCCATAAGTCTGAGACTTTGGACGAGCTTCCTTTTACGCTTAAGTACCTTTGTTGGATCATGGTGTGCCTCACTCTCAGACGGCTGTGGTGCTGGTTCCCAAGTTTGATCCGTATCATCAGAAGGAGGTGTGCTTGAAGAGGATGTAGACACCACCCTTGATCTCTTCCTTGCTAGGGTTGTGGAAGACAATGAAGGATCATCAGGAGGAGTGGCTTCCTCAAATGATACCTCGCCTTGATTGTCGATTTCCTGATGTGCCCCTACTTCGGGAGGAACAACTATTGTGGGCACTTGTTGTGACCCTCCATGCACCTCTGCATGCGCATCTCCTTGCGCTGCCTCTCCTTCCACATGTACTTGGGCTTGTACTTGCACATGTGATTGTTGTTGCCGCTGTGGTTGTTCAACACTCGTCAGATGAGCTACAACAACCTGTGTTGATTGAGGGACATTGCTGCTGCTTTCTTGCGATGAGCCAACATCACTGGTCGATGGTGATTGAAGAAGTATACTGGCTGCCTCTGCAGCACTCAAGGGCTTGGACTTAAGTTGGCGTGGTGGTGGTGGTGGCACTGAGCCCAATGGAGCGGGGGTGCTGCTGCCAGCTTGGTCCCCAGCAGATCCCGCTGCAGCTGCTGCAGGCATACTTTTTTTTTTACTCACAAAAAAAGGGGCGGGCGGCACACCAGTGTCCTTGGTAACTTGCTTCTTCTGCTCCTTACTGGCACCTTTCTTGCTAGAGGAGCTACGGGTTACTTTTTTTGGGGCCATCTTCTTCAGAGCAGGTCAGCAGGCAGCAGTTGCACGAGTTGCAGAGGGTTCTGTGTCCAGACGTGACGTCGCGTGACGTTATGCTGCACACACCGCTGCAGGACTTCTTCCTGGCACTGGTGGTTCTATTGAGTCTTCTTGTGCACCTAAAAGCAATGGAAGACAGAGGAACATCAGTTCAGTTATACACCCCAAAAAATCGACAAAACACAGAAAAATGAGCACAATCCCATGCCATCCATGATGTTTACATTGAAGACACCCCACAGAAAGACTAGGGACATGCAAGTATGCAACACTCACTACCCCTGGGCATAAGGGATGAAAAGTAGGCAAAATAAGTGCAGGCCTCAGACACTGCCTCTCCTCAAAATGGCCCCCTTACACCCCAAGCACATGTTGCCTGTACCAGCCAGCACTCAAGATGGCCACCACCACCACCCACATGGCCAGTCCACATCAACAGTACACCCCCAAAAAACAGAAAAACAGCCAGAAATCACCACAATCCAATGCCATCCATGATGTTTACATCAAAGAGAGTGAGACAACACCACAGGCACACTCAGTCCATGCACCACCACCACCCCTGGGCAAGCAAAAGGCCACACCAGCAGCCCCCCAAAAACGACAAAAAACAATAAAATAAGCACAATCCCAGCCCATCCATGGCCTCAATTATGTTTAAATTCAAGAAGACACCCCACAGAAAGACTAGGCCCATGCAACACTCACCACCCCTGGGCAAAGGGCCACACCAGCAGGCCCAAAAAAACGACAAAAAACAATAAAATCTGCACAATCCCAGCCCATCCATGGCCTCAATGGTGTTTAAATTCAAGAAGACACCCCACAGAAAGACTAGGCCCATGCAACACTCACCACCCCTGGGCAAAGGGCCACACCAGCAGGCCCAAAAAAACGACAAAAACCAATAAAATCTGCACATTCCCAGTCCATCCATGACCTCAATGGTGTTTAAATTCAAGAAGACACCCCTCAGAAACACTAGGCCCATGCAACACTCACTACCCCTGGGCATAAGGGATGAAAAGTAGGCAAAATAAGTGCAGGCCTCAGACACTGCCTCTCCTCAAAATGGCCCCCTTACACCCCAAGCACATGTTGCCTGTACCAGCCAGCACTCAAGATGGCCACCACCACCACCCACATGGCCAGTCCACATCAACAGTACACCCCCAAAAAACAGAAAAACTGCCAGAAATCACCACAATCCAATGCCATCCATGATGTTTACATCAAAAAGAGTGAGACAACACCACAGGCACACTCAGTCCATGCACCACCACCACCCCTGGGCAAGCAAAAGGCCACACCAGCAGCCCCCCAAAAACGACAAAAAACAATAAAATAAGCACAATCCCAGCCCATCCATGGCCTCAATTATGTTTAAATTCAAGAAGACACCCCACAGAAAGACTAGGCCCATGCAACACTCACCACCCCTGGGCAAAGGGCCACACCAGCAGGCCCAAAAAAACGACAAAAAACAATAAAATCTGCACAATCCCAGCCCATCCATGGCCTCAATGGTGTTTAAATTCAAGAAGACACCCCACAGAAAGACTAGGCCCATGCAACACTCACCACCCCTGGGCAAAGGGCCACACCAGCAGGCCCAAAAAAACGACAAAAAACAATAAAATCTGCACAATCCCAGCCCATCCATGGCCTCAATGGTGTTTAAATTCAAGAAGACACCCCACAGAAAGACTAGGCCCATGCAACACTCACCACCCCTGGGCAAAGGGCCACACCAGCAGGCCCAAAAAAACGACAAAAAACAATAAAATCTGCACAATCCCAGCCCATCCATGGCCTCAATGGTGTTTAAATTCAAGAAGACACCCCTCAGAAACACTAGGCCCATGCAACACTCACTACCCCTGGGCATAAGGGATGAAAAGTAGGCAAAATAAGTGCAGGCCTCAGACACTGCCTCTCCTCAAAATGGCCCCCTTACACCCCAAGCACATGTTGCCTGTACCAGCCAGCACTCAAGATGGCCACCACCACCACCCACATGGCCAGTCCACATCAACAGTACACCCCCAAAAAACAGAAAAACAGCCAGAAATCACCACAATCCAATGCCATCCATGATGTTTACATCAAAGAGAGTGAGACAACACCACAGGCACACTCAGTCCATGCACCACCACCACCCCTGGGCAAGCAAAAGGCCACACCAGCAGCCCCCCAAAAACGACAAAAAACAATAAAATAAGCACAATCCCAGCCCATCCATGGCCTCAATTATGTTTAAATTCAAGAAGACACCCCACAGAAAGACTAGGCCCATGCAACACTCACCACCCCTGGGCAAAGGGCCACACCAGCAGGCCCAAAAAAACGACAAAAAACAATAAAATCTGCACAATCCCAGCCCATCCATGGCCTCAATGGTGTTTAAATTCAAGAAGACACCCCACAGAAAGACTAGGCCCATGCAACACTCACCACCCCTGGGCAAAGGGCCACACCAGCAGGCCCAAAAAAACGACAAAAAACAATAAAATCTGCACAATCCCAGCCCATCCATGGCCTCAATGGTGTTTAAATTCAAGAAGACACCCCTCAGAAACACTAGGCCCATGCAACACTCACTACCCCTGGGCATAAGGGATGAAAAGTAGGCAAAATAAGTGCAGGCCTCAGACACTGCCTCTCCTCAAAATGGCCCCCTTACACCCCAAGCACATGTTGCCTGTACCAGCCAGCACTCAAGATGGCCACCACCACCACCCACATGGCCAGACCACATCAACAGTACACCCCCAAAAAACAGAAAAACAGCCAGAAATCACCACAATCCAATGCCATCCATGATGTTTACATCAAAGAGAGTGAGACAACACCACAGGCACACTCAGTCCATGCACCACCACCACCCCTGGGCAAGCAAAAGGCCACACCAGCAGCCCCCCAAAAACGACAAAAAACAATAAAATAAGCACAATCCCAGCCCATCCATGGCCTCAATTATGTTTAAATTCAAGAAGACACCCCACAGAAAGACTAGGCCCATGCAACACTCACCACCCCTGGGCAAAGGGCCACACCAGCAGGCCCAAAAAAACGACAAAAAACAATAAAATCTGCACAATCCCAGCCCATCCATGGCCTCAATGGTGTTTAAATTCAACAAAACAGTTGTATCATGCACCCATAACCAACCCTGGTCCTACTGGATACTGTGGCTACCCACAATATAATTTATTTAATTTTCTGAAAAAGTTCCAAAATTGTACTTGCAGCAACTGTAATGCCCCAAACAAACTTACTTGTGAAAGTTGATTTCTAATCCAAAAGTGATCCAAAGACAGTCAAAAAGGCCTCAAATCCAAATATCCAGCAGCACCCACAAAAAGTAATCCTTCCAGCTCCAGATCCAAATGAAAGTGACCAGGAGATGGACAAAGCACTGGGAGGAGCCTGCTGGACAGGAACAGGAAGTTGGAGACTGTGGGGCACTTCCTTCCTCCCCCCCCCCCCCAAAATGGACTCCTTGCAAAAAAAAAGGCCATGCAAATGTCAACCTGAGGAGTGATTCTGATAAAAATCATAATTTTCTGAAGGTTTATCCTGTTTGCTGGTGATTTTCTTGTGCGAAATTGCAAAATCTCTATTTCGCAAGTGCGAGATTGTTCCTTTCCGCCGCAACTACATGTTCGCAATTGCGAACTCTCGCGAGGTGTGCTGTGCAAGGTGGCAAGCCGCGAGTACGTATTCGCGGGCGACAAACTCCCGCGGGAACACGCAGCAAGATCTAAAATGGCACGTCACTCGCAAAGAAAAACAACTCGGCAAACGCTAAAATGACGGAAAGTGAACGCCGTGCACCACGCCGCGCGCCGCAACCAAGCAAAAAATCCGCCGCGAGCGGATTCACGGATTTTCGACAAATTCGCGAGCGTTCGCGGATTGCGGATTTGCCGAAAATCCGAAAAATCCGCGAGCGGAGCGGATTTTACGCCCATGCTTAGTCCTCTTTATTGGCACTCAATAATTCAGTTGCGGCCTTCTGTTGAACAAGTTCGTCCTCAATATTAGAGATCCTCGTTTCAACTTCAGTAAATCTTTCCCCAAAATCTGATTGTGATTTTGCCAGACGTGGTATTGAATTCTGTAGCTTGCGACAGGAGTTCTGTATTCTTTGACTCTCCTGCTCCGTTTTATCCATATGAGATAAGATTGTTTGATAAGTCGTAGTCAAGGTTATGTCTTCCTCAGTGGATAGCTTTGCCCCACTCTGAACGACATATGGTTGATTCATGCCACTTACAGCCCCTTCCTCCAGCATTGATTCTATCCTTTCACGTATTGTTATTGGGCTGTCTTCCATAAAGTCTGCTGACTCATCTGGTTCTAAATCGCTTTCCTCAGCCATATGCATTTGCCTCGAGTATTGCGCCGTTAGATCATCACATGATGAGGCTAATGAGGCTGAGCTCTCAGAGAGGGAATAGAAATCCCCTGATTCTCCATCAATTGACATCGGCTGTAATAATTGTGGCGCTAACATTGGCTGTGACATTGGTTGTAGCTGTGGTAACGGCTGTGGTTGCGTATTTAACTGCTGCTGCTGAAAACCTGAATCTTTTTGTAAATTGTCCACCGTTTTACGTTCAAGATTATTAACACCCAAGGGCTCATTCGTCCGATTATGTCTTAGCGCTGAGCCCGGGGTAAGCGTTGTTACAGTCTGACGGGTTACAGTTGCAGTCACAGTTGCTACAGTTGCTACAGACGATACTGAATCACTATCCTGTGGTATTTCAATATTTATTTGATTCTCAACCCCCTCAGTCGGAGACCCAATTGGAGTATCAGTCTCAGTCTCAAGCACACCCACCATGCTATCAGCACTAGTTTGAACCGGTGTCGCATTTTTTCCCTTCCGCTTTTCCTCAGCAGCAGTAAATATTGCTGGTATAATTCTATTGTTGGCAGTGCCTTTACTCTTACCGGTATCGTTCGACTTCTTCTCCACAACGCCGACAGTCTTAATGATTTTATCTCCTGCCTCCATGTCGTTTTCACCGCCAGCACCGGTCGTCTCTTGAGCACGCTGTTCCACTCGAGCTCCCTTTGGAGGCATGATTCGTCCATCACAACCTCTATCCGGCTCCCGAGTAGCAATGCTTGCGAGAACCACCACCAGCTGCTCGAGTGACCGCCCACCAAGCACGTCGGTACCTGAGAGAGCGAGCCACAAATGCTGAAAGGATTTCCAGCATCGACAAGCTCTCCTCGCCCTTAGCGCGCCAAAGCAAAACAAACGTTCAGAGCTCTCGAAACAGACACAAGTGAGTAGCTTTCTCTGTCAATTTTCTTGCAAGGTGACCGCAACCACCAAAGGAATTCTCAGTGCCGGCAGACTCTCCTCACTATGAGTACGCTGGAGCAAACGCTTAGAACACGCCGGAGCAAACAGAAATTTGTAGCTTTTCAGTATCCCAATTGATGTCAGTGTTGCAGCATTCCGGTTTTTATCACACTCCGAACTCCATCCGAAAGATACGCTTTCTCTATCCGTCTTCCTGCAGGGTGGCTGGAGAGGTCAGCTTACGCGTCCACTCGCGTGGGCGCCATCTTGCCTCAATCTTTAGGTGTATGGTAAAGTCCATTTCCTGTAGGGAGTTGGACCACCTCAACAATTTGGGAACTCACCCCTCATTTGCATAAGCCACCTGAGGGCTTGTGGTCTGTCTGAACCAGGAAAAGAGTCCCAAACAAGTATGGTCTCAACTTCTTCAGAGCCCAGACCATAGCAAAGACTTCCTTTCCAATACCACTCCACCTTTTTTCCCTGGGAAGTAACCTCCTTGAGATTAAGTCTACAGGTTGGTCTAGGCCTTCTTCATTTAGCTGTGATAAAACTGCCCCTATGCCATGCTCTGAGTCATCTGTTTGAAAAATGAATTCCTTAAACAAATCAGTGGCCTTGAGCTCACGGGCTATACACATGACCACCTTCTGTGAGTCAAATGGTTTTTGGCATGCCTCTGTCCAAATTACACTTCTGGGCTGCTTCTTTGAAGTCAGCTCTGTTGACGGGGCAACAATGGTGCCATATCCCTTAACAAACCTCCTTCAGTACCCAGTAAGTCCTAAAGGAGGCTTTCACCTGTGGTTTTGGGGGGTTCCTATGCCATGACAGTCTCTCACTCAGCTTGGAGGGGCTGCACCTTAACCCTGTCACCAGGCATCCCAAATGTACCACAAACCTCTGCCTTATCTGGCACTTAATGGCCTTGATAGTCAGGCCTACTTTTTGCAGAGCCTGAAGCATGTCCTGAAGGTGAAAGGGGTGGTCCTTCCAGCTGCTACTGAAGACAGCTATGTCATTCAGATAAGCAGCACCGAAGGCCTCCATCACAGATAACACATGGTTCACCAACCTTTGGAAGGTGGAAAGGACATTCTTCATCCTAAGCCAATAAACATAGGGGACAAGCCTTGCAAATGTCTTGGCCCAGATGTCCTGCCGGGGGTATTTTGTGATCCAACTCCAGTAGGAAGGCCCTGTGGTAATGGGGGACAACCCACCAAGGCCCTTGTTGCCCCATGCACAGCTGGCTGTCTTAGGCTTACTGTAAATGAGGTTGTTCTCCCAGTAAATGTTGTGATTACCAGAGACATCACAGCTGACTGGCTTCGGCCGGTTGCATCATGCCATCCAGAGCTGGGCATTTTCTCTGTGACTTACAGAACTCCTCCCTGGTGGGTGTTGTAGGGGAGTAGGATCTGCTTACTATGGTTACCCCCACTTTTTGCTGGTGTTTCACTGTTTTTCAAATTTAGTCTGGCTGGGGCCCTGCTAACCAGGACCCCAGCCTAGCTGCTTCCTCTCTAAATTGATTGTATGTACATTAGGTACACTCCAGATTGGTTACTGGGTTACCCTGGTGAGTCCCTAGTATATGGTACCTTAGGTACTAAGGGCATAGGTACCCCAGAGGCATACCAGGGGCTGAAGTATGTATTATGCCACCCCTGGGAAGCCTTCCAAAATGGCACCACAGGTCTGCTACTGTAGCCTGGGTAAGGTGGTGCATGCACCCCTTACTAAGATATAGGGTACCTATATCTAGCTGTAATCACTGACACATATAAACTTATAAGTGACTCCTATGGCAGGCCTTATCAATCCTGAAGGCAGAGTGCTTGGTTTTGTGTGAGAGGATGCCCATGCATGAGCAGGACCCCTATGCAGCTTTCAGAATCTATTCTCTGTAGCTGTTCTGTGATGCAGCCAGACCATATACTCTTAAGTGCATTATAACCTCGGGGTTAATTCTAAATTTGGAATGGCTGCATGGAAACATGTTGTGTTTGGTGTCAAACACTTTGGAATCCTACCCCCGCCAGTTCTGGTGGCGGGGGTAGAATTCCACCCTTCGAGAGGGAGAAGACATGTACACACTTACCTAATCGGTAATAGTTTAAAAGAGCCCCAGCATCACAAAATGGATGCTGCAGCCACAGACATGAGTCTGACCTCCTGCTGCTGGACAAAACTCCGGCAAGGGAGGCCTTGACTATAGGTTTCCTGTCACAGGGAGGTATAACCATCTCTCAGACAGGCTTTAGTGCATTGGGCCTGGGTGGGTGCATTCAGAGAATGGTTTTCAGACAGTGCTGGGGGCGCACTTCGTGTCCCTCTGCATATCCCATTTTCAACCCGGTTGCAGGGGCACTCAGCCCCTGCTCTGGTGCATAACTAGACAAAGGGAAAGGGGTGTAACTACCCCCCACCCTGGATCCATCCATAGGTGGGTCCCTAGAGTGAGCCCAACCCCCAAATTTAGTATAAGTATAGGAACCCAATCCTTAGGACTTTAGATTACCCTGGATGAAACTCTGCAACATATATCCTGGAACCTTGACATTCTATTTCGACTAGAAGATGGAAGAATCTCCCTTGGGGTCAAGGAGTGACTCCCCTGTTCAAACAGGCACCAAAGAAGCATCTTGCCAGCCTGCATTCCCAAGGCTCCCGCCGGATCCCGACAGATTTGTGGCACAGGACACAGACTTTCAGACTTCTCAGAGGCCGACACGAGATCCCAGCAAAGCTGAGACCGGCAGCCCTCCCGAGTGACGTGGGACCGGAACTCCTGGACACTGTGCACATTTGCAAGTGCATTGACTTGCAGAGCTTTCTCAAAGTTGTGCATTTGGGCTACTTGTAGTCCAAGCCCCAAGTACCATTTGCACCAAAGACTGTGGGCTTACACTCCACGAGTGTTCCGTGGGCCACCTTCTAGCATTTCCCCTCAAGGCTCCTTCGCGATCCCTGGTCCGTCGGCTGGTGGGTCCCATTTGAGGGTAACTCTTCTGTTTCTTGGGCGTTCCTGGTTGCTCTAGACGTGCCCTGACTCCCCTCCAAAGGGTGAGTCCCTCAGACCTTGCTGGTCTGCACCGAAGCCAATCTTTGCTTTCTTTGTGGGTCGCTGTTGCCAAGGCTTGTTGGGTCCAATCTGGAAATCGACACCGCAGCACTAGACATACTTTGTAGGACAGCTCGAATTCAGCTCCTGGTTGTCGTCGACACCTCCTGGTCCTCATGGTTGAAGAGTCAAGCTTCACCTTCTTCACCTGAAATCACCCGACATCGGTTGGCATCTTCTCATTGCCTTCCTGGTCACTGGCTAGTGAATAAACAAAAGTAGGAGTATCACCGAAAGACAAGGAAGACAGAAGTCTCAGAGTCTTGGGAGAAGTTGCACAAGAAAGAAAATTATTCTTTCTTTAGAAGACCCCTCACTCACGAACTCATCATTGGGGTCCCACCCGAACAGCCGAATGCCATCCGGGTGAGCTCCGACACCTGATTACAGTGGAGCGGGTTGTTTTATTGTGTGTAAGGGTGAAAAGGTGAGTTAAAAATTGGCCAGATATAACTCACTAGGAAAAAACTTTTTATTCTGGAGCAATCTGGACGATATGAAAAAATTGCTAAGATACCTATTCCGGTTAAATTGACCTCTGGTATCTATAAAAGTGAAATCGAAAATGGTGCAAATAAAAAGGTCTACATGTTCCAACCTGTAAGAGGAATTTCCAGGTTTTTGTCAGAACCAAGTAAATGTGACCCGGGCGGTGTGCACGCCCTGATGTGCACCCAACCCTTGGTCACTGTTGGCCAACTGTGTACTTACAGTTGGAGTCCTTTTGTCCAAATTTTTGAAAGGTAAAAACTAGGATAGACAGTGTTGTGTGCCTCATGGGAGTTAGGGACGTGGTGCTAACTCCATAGCACGATTGCGCCAAGGTTAGTCACCTACACCACGGGGAGCAGCGACGATTCGTAGGCACAGATGTAGGTGACTATCCTTAGCGCAATCGTGCTATGGAGCTAGCACCACGTCCCCGACTCCCATGAGGCACACAACGCTGTCTATCCTAGTTTTTACCTTTCAAACATGTGGACAGCATATGTCAGGCCAACTTCTCACATTGGTGTGCATCGTGTGGGATTCAGGCTTGCCATTGTTTTACCAGATAATCTCAAGTGATTGATCATTTAAAAACCACTAAAGGTACCAGAGGTACATATAATACAAGCTTAAATACAGTAACTTCTACTGAACTTAGATTTGTGTGTCAAGGGCTTAAGCACACCCTTTCTACAACTCAAGAGAGTCCAATAGGTATACAACTAGAGTACATAGTGCATACACCACACCTCACTAGTTATGTCTTCAAGGCCAGGAATCAGTGGATCCCTGCCAGATGTCAGTAGATTGCAGACATCCAAGTATGACACATTCCCTTTTCAAGAGTTAAGGGCTCTGTGTACTATGAAGAAATTGAAGACACCAAAAAATGCAACCACCCAACCTCTCAGAGAGGTGTTAATTCTTGATGACCAGAGAAAGGCTTCAGCGCCTCCAAGGGTAGGCAGTGGGTTGGGAGCAGCAGAAGGGGAAGAGGCCAGTGGTTCCAATACACAGGGCTCAGGCTCTGATGTTGACCAGGCAGGTGGCAATGACCTAGACCTTGGAGAACCAACTCCAATTGGAGATGAAGAAGGCCAGCAGGGCCCTATCTGTGTCCCCCAGGAAGAGTTGAGGGTATGCCTAGAAGGCCAAGATCTCCTTCAGTGGAGTCTAACCATTCTGGCACATCAATAGGGTCTTCTGTCTCTTTTCATAGGAGGGCCAACTCCCAAGAAAAGAGAGAGAACCAGTTGAGGTTTGAAGAAGCACAACTGGAGATAAGGAAACAAAGGGTAGCCTTAGAAAGGGAGTCCTAAGAGCTTGAAAGGGCAAGAAAAAAGATGGGACTGGAGTCCCATGGTGGCAGCAATAGGTCTTATGACCATAAAAACTTTAGCAAGACTGTCCCTCCCTACAGGAGTGGGGATGACATCCACAAATAGATAACTGCATGGGAGAGGGCCTGCAAAGTACAGAAGGTACCCCAGGAGCTGAGGGCAGCAATCTTGTGGCTCTCCTCTGCAGACAAAGGTAGAGAAAAGGTACTCACTGTCAGAGAAGATGATGCTGATAATAACAAAGTCCTGAAAAGTGCTCTCATAGATGGGTTTGGCCTAATCACAGAGCAGTATAGAATACAGTTCAGAGATACCCAAAAGGCACAGACTGAGGACTGGGTTGACTTTGTTGATTGTGCTAATAAGGCTCTCGAGGGCTGGTTACTGGGCATGGGCAGTAAAGTGTGTGATCATACAGGATTATATAACTTGATCATGAGGGAGCAGATCCTTAATAACTGTCAGAATCAGCTGTTGCATCAGCACCTGGTAGACTCGGATCTGACCTCTCCCCAAGAATTGGGAAAGAAGGCAGACAAATGGGTCAGAACCAGGGTGAAACAGAAGGTACAGAACCAAGGTGGTTATGTGTTTATGAGCTAATGTTCCTTCTTTTTGAACAAATACTTAAATGACGAGGATAAATCCTTATTCGGCAAAGGTCCATGCTTTGCCGAATCGGACTTACCCGAGGACTTCTACAGACCTATTCCCAAAAATGTGTATGTTCAACTCTAACTACTGAAATGCTGCTTACTGCGACTTAATCACAAGAATTGATGAAACTGTTTAGCCTTGAGAAAGTCCTGGCATGATCTGCCACAAAGGGCGAAACACGTGTCGGCTGTCTTCCTCACTGTCAATAAAAGCTGACTATTTTCCTCAATAAAAACTGATGAAACAAACAAAGAGTGTAATGGATTAAATAGGTGGCTAATTACCAGAAATGGAACAATTGCCCTCTATCAGCGAAACATTTGATAATAAAGATTTATCCACGTCGATTAAGTATTTGTTCAAAAAGAAGGAACATTAGCTCATTAACACATAACCCTACTTGACTTGGTGAAGCTACCACGGTCCCGAGCTTTGAGCACAGTTCTTTCACCTTCTAATTCTCTAGGAATCAATATCTAGACCTCGAATCCCTGGACCTGTTGCCCTTGTTTGAACAGAACCAATGTGGTGACCAGAAGAAGCAAGATCCCAATAAAGGTGGGGAGAAGGGTAAAGACCAGAAGTCTTCACAAGGCCCCCAAAAATCTTCCACTGGTGGAGATTCCCAATCTTCTAAGAAGGATAAAGGCCAAAAGAAACCATGGTGTAAAATCTGTAAACAGAATAGCCATTGGACTAGTGATTGCACTAAGAAAGATGCAACTCCAGCCACCATTGCCCCTAAGGCGACTGTTCCCCCTAGTTCAGTTCCAGGTGGTGGTACTCAGTAGAAGTTTGTAGTAGGGTTAACCCAGGGTACTGAGATGGGCTCTGGCCTAGTCAGAGTGCCAACTCAGGCTGTCTCGATCTGTGTTGGAGGCATGGATATGTCCTCCTCTGTGAGTGCCAATAACTTGGGCAAGTACAGACAACAGCCTTTGATAAATGGAAAAGAGGCTTTGGACAACAGGGACACGGGGGCAAGTTTCCCTATGGTGACACAAAACTTTGTGGACCCTGGACAGATCATACTTGGTGAACTTTACCACGTGACCAATGCTAGCAATGTTAGGACCAACCATGCCCTGGCAGTTGTTAATTTCTCCTGGGGAGGGGTAACTGGCCTTAAGAAAGTTGTGGTGAGTGCAGACCTCCCTGTTAAATGCTTACTTGTCTATAATCTAGAGACTTCAGCCTGGTCTGAAGTGGAGCTAAGGGCTCATGCAGAAATGTTAGGGCTCTCCGTACATGTGCCTGCTGTGACTAGGTCACAGGTCAAAAAGTCTGACACTGAACAGGCCCTGGATTCTGTAATAATGGACCAGGTGCCTTCCAAGAAAAGGAGCAGTAGGGTTAAGGCAGTGCCCCCCCCCCCCCCGGACTCAGAATGATGATCAGTCTCTTGAGGGAGATGATTGTGCTCCTGAAGAATGAACTGTCCCAGAGAAGCTTGAGGGGACAGGGGGCCCTTCTTGGGCAAATCTGAGTCAGGAGCAGCTGAGCTCCCCTTCTCTTGAGCCCCTCAGACAGCAAGCTGTTTCTGAGGCTGCTGGGAATGCTAGTGGCACCCATAAGATGAATTGGGATGATGGACTCCTGTATTCACAGTGTAGAGATCCCAAACCTGGTGCAGCCAGAAGGTTGGTAATACCTATTGACACTAGCCCATGATATTCCTTTAGCAGGACACCTGGGCCAAAACAAGAGTTGGGACAGAATTGTACCTCACTTTCATTGGCCCCACATGTCTGAAGACACAAAAGAGTTTTGTCACTCCTGTGTCACCTGTCAAGCCAGTGGTAAGGCAGGTGGCACCACAAAGGCCCCCCTGATACCACTATCTGTGGTGGGGGTTCCCTTTGAGAGAGTGGGGATTGACATAGTTGGACCAATGGATCCTTCGACTGCAGCTGGGCACAGGTTTATCCTAGTGGTGGTGGACCATGCCACTAGGTACCCAGAGGCAATTCCCCGTACACTACACTACAGCACCTGTTGTGGCAAGAGCCCTCTTGGGAATGTTCTCAAGAGTGGGTTTCCCTAAAGAGGTAGTATATGAACGAGGTGCACACTCTATGTCCAGCTACTTGACTGCAATGTGGAAGGAGTGTGTAGTGAATTACAAAATCACCACACTCTATCACCCACAATGCAATGGTTTAGTTGAAAAATTCAACAAAACCTTAAAGGGTATGATTAAGAGTCTCCCAGAAAAGCTTAGGCGGAGATGGGGCATCCTGTTACCCTGCCTTTTGTTTGCATACAGGGAGGTTCCTCAGAAGGGGGTTGGCTACAGCCCCTTTGAACTTCTGTTTGGGCATTCTGTAAGAGACCCATTGTGTCTAATGAAGGACGGATGAGAGTTATCTCTTAAACCCCCTAAACAGGACATAGTGGACTATGTGCTTGGTCTCCGCTCCAGGATGGCTGAGTATATGAAAAAGGCAACTATAAAGCTTGAGGCTAGCCAGGAATTACAGAAAGCCTGGCATGACCGAAAGGCTGTACTGACTGTTTACATGCCAGGACAGAAGGTGTGGGTGTTAGAGCCTGTGGCCCCAGCTGCTCTCCAAGACAAGTGAAGTGGACCCCACACCATTGTTGAACAGAAGGGAGAGGTTATCTATTTGGTGGACCTAGGAACTCCAAGGAGCCCCCATAGGGTGCTTCATGTCAACAGACTGAAACCATATGTTGACAGGGCAGACATGGGCTTGCTCATGGCTACTGATGAGGGACAGGAGGAGGACAGCGACCCTTACCCTGACCTGCTCTCAAAGAACCTTGATGATGGGTCAGTGGATGGTGTAGCCTTGGCAGGCAGCCTCACTGTTCAGCAGTAAACTGATTGCAGACAAGTGCTCAGTCAGTTTAGACATATATTCTCTCTGACTCCAAGTCAGACCACCTGGTGCACTCATGAACTAGACACTGGGGACAGTCTGACTGTTAAAAATAGGATTTACAGGCAACCTGATCATGTCAGGGACTTTATCTGGACAGAAGTCCAGAAAATGTTGGATTTGCGAGTTATTGAACCCTCAGATAGCCCCTCGGCAAGTCCTGTGGTCTTGTTACCAAAGCCTCACACCCAGGGTGGTAAGAGAGATGAGGTTTTGTTTTGACTATAGAGGTCTCAATGCAGTCACTAGGACTGATGCCCATTCAATTCCAAGAGCAGATGAGCTCATAGATACTTTGGTATCAACCAAGTTTCTGAGCACATTTGATCTTACAGCTGGCTACTGGCAGATCAGATTAGCTGATGATGCAAAGCCAAAGACAGCATTCTGAACCCCTAGTGGGCACTACCAATTTGTGGTAATGCCCTTTGGTCTGCAGAATGCACCTGCCACTTTTCAAAGGTTGATGAACAAAGTCCTAACAGGCCTGGAAGACTATTGTGCAGCATATCTAGATGATATTGCTGTCTTTAGCTCCACCTGGGAGGATCACCTGGCCCATCTGAGAAATGTTTTAGAGGCCCTGTAAAAGGCAGGCCTAACTATCAAGACTACTAAATGCCAGATAGGGCAGAGTCAGGTTGTGTACCTGGGTCACCTTGTAGGTGGAGGCCAGGTTAAACCATTGCAGAGCAAAATCCAGACCGTCATGGACTGGGTTGCTCCAACGACCCAGACTCAGGGCAGAGCTTTCTTGGGCCTGACTGGGTACTACAGAATATTTGTCAAGGCGCATGGTTCCACTGTGACACCCCTGAATGACTTAACTTCTATATGAATGCCAAAAAAAGTTCAGTGGACAGTTAACTGTCAAAAGGCATTTGATGACCTGAAGCAGGCCATGTGCACTCCAACAATTCTGCAAATTCCTAACTACTCCAGAGAATTCATTGTCCAAATAGATGCATCTGAGTTGGGGGTAGGGGCTGTGCTATCACAATTGAATGATGAAGGTCAGTACCAGCCAGTAGCTTTTATTAGCAGAAGGCTGACCCCTAGAGAGAAACGTTGATCAACTATTGAGAGGGAGGCCTTTGCTGTGGTTTGGGCTCTGAAGAAGCTAAGGCCATACATGTTTGGCACTCACTTCACTGTTCAGACTGACCAAAAGCCCCTCTTATGGCTAAAACAGATGAAGGGTGTAACCCCCAAACTTTTGAGGTGGTCCATTTCCCTACAGGGGTTGGCCTATACAGTGGAACACAGACCTGGGAGTAACCTTGCCAATGCAGATGGACTCTCCAGATATTTCCACTTAGAACATGAAAACTCAACTGGTGAAGGTTAGTTTAATGTCCCTGCGTTGGGGGGGGGGGGGGGTTGTGTAGGAGAGTAGGATCTGCTTACTATGGTTACCCCCACTTTTTGCTGGTGTTTCGCTGTTTTTCGCCTTAGTCTGGCTGGGGCCCTGCTAACCAGGACCCCTGCCTAGCTGCTTCCTCTCTAAATTGATTGCATGTACATTAGGTACACTCCAGATTGGTTACTGATTTACCCTGGTGAGTCCCTAGTATATGGTACCTTAGGTACTAAGGACATTGGTACCCCAGAGGCCTACCAGGGGCTGAAGCATGTATTATGCCACCCCTGGGAAACCTTCCCAAATGGCACCACAGGTCTGCTACTGCAGCCTGGGTAAGGGGGTGCATGCACCCCTTACTAAGATGTAGGTTACCTATATCTACCTTTAATCACTGACACATATAAACCTATAAGTCACTCCTATGGCAGTCCTTATCAATCCTGAAGGCAGAGTGCTTGGTTTTGTGTGAGAGGGTGTCCATGCATGAGCATGACCCCTCTGCAGCTTTCAGAATCTATTCTCTGTAACTGTTCTGTGATGCAGCCATACCATATACTCTTAAGTGCATTATAACCACGCGGTTAATGTTAACTGTGGAATGGCTGCATGGAAATATGTTGTGCTTGGTGTCAAACACTTTGGAATCTTACCCCCCGCCAGTTCTGGTGGCGGAGGTAGAATTCCAACCTTCTAGATGGAGAAGACATGTACACACTTACCTAACCCCAGCCTCACAAAATGTATGCTGCAGCCACAGACACGAGTCTGACCTCCCACTGCTGGTAAAACTCCGGCAGGGGAGGCCTGGACAATAGGTTTCCTGTCACCAGAAGTGTAACCACCTCTCAGACAGGGTTTAGTGTATTGGGGCTGGGTGGGTGCATTCAGAGAATGCCTTACAGACAGTGTTGGGTGCACATTAAGAGTCCCTGTGTATATCCCAGTTCAAACCGGTTGCAGGGGCACTCAACTCTGCTCTGGCGCGAAACTGGACAAATGGAAAGGGGTGTAACCACCCCCTCCCTGGGTCCACCCCTAGGTGGGACCCTCGAGTTAGTCCAACCCCTAAACTTACCATAAATATAGGAACCCAGTCCTTAGGACTTTAGAGTACCCTGGATGAAACTCAGCAACATATATCCTGGAACTTCGACATTCTATTTTGACTAGAAGATGGAAGAATCTCCCTTGAGATCAAGGAGTGACTCCCCTGTTCAAACAGGCACCAAAGAAGCATCTTGCCGGTCTGCATTCCCAAGACTCCCACCAGATCCTGATGGATTTGTGACACAGGACATGGACTTCCACACTTCTCAGAGGTCGACAAGAGATCCCAGCAAAGCTGAGACCCGCAGCCCTTCTGAGTGACGTGGGACCAGAACTCCTGGATACCGTGCACATTTGCAAGTGCATCAACTTTCCGCGCTTTCCCAAAGTTTTGCATTGGGCTACTAGTAGTCCAAGCCCCGAGCACCATTTGCATCAAAGATTGTGGGCCTACACTCCACAAGTGTTCTGTGGGCCTGCTTCTACCATTTCCGCTCAAGGCTCCTTCGGAATCCCTGGTCTGTCAACTGGTGGGTCTCCACAAAGGTAACTCTCCTGTTTCTTGGGCTTTCCTGGTTGCTCCAGATGTGCCCTGACTCCCCTGTAAAGGGTGAGTCCCTCTGACCTTGATTGTCTGCACCAAAGCCAATCCTTTGCTTTCTGCGTGGGTTGCTGTTGCCAAGGCTTGTTGGGTCCAATCCAGAAACTGACACTGCAGCACTCGACATCCTTTGTGAATCAGCTCGAATCCAGCTCCTAGTCATCATCGACGCCTCCTGGTCCTCGTGGATGAAGAGTCAAGCTTCACCTACTTCACCAGAAACCACCCAACATCGGTTGGCATCTTCTCATCGCCTTCCTGGTCACTTGCTAGTGACGCAGACTCTGTTTACTCTGCTTTCAGGTTCTTCAGATCTTCAATCCACCCTTGGATCCACCTGGAGGCTTTCGACTTGGTCGCCAGCAGCACTTTGCAGCAGATCGTCATTGAAAATGACGACAAAACCCAACACCAAAAGGCACCTATGCACCCGATTTCCCTGGGTGAGGTAACTCAAGTACTCCAGTGCTCCCATGAGTATTGACTCTAGAACTGCCTAGTTCTAAAGGGGTTTGCTCAAAGTCCTCTTCTAAGTGTCCTTTATCTGTAATTTTCCAACCGACTTTCCCCCATACAAGTTTATGGTGATTCGCGGCTGTGTTTAGACACTGCACGCGTCCCCCTGGGTCCCCTGTGTCACTACCTTGGGTGGTTCCTGGTGGCCCCAGCGGTTCTAAAGGCTCTAGGCCTTGTATCTATGTCAGTCGTGGTTCTTATACCACTTTCTTAGTATATGGTTTGTGATGCCCATAGGGCTAATCATATATTGTGCTAATTTACAGTGTGCCAAATACGTTTACTGAATGTACTTTTGCCTCTAGCCTCATAAAGAGACTAGAGAGATGTGTTTAGAATAAATACATATATTTTATATATATATACCTGGTGTGGTTCTCCTTTCATTTGGTCATTCATGAGATTATAGACTGGTAAAACAAGCTGCTTTACATTCTTTCAAGACTTAGCCGGAAGGCTGCTCTCCACAGCTACCACTAGGATAGCTCTCTATATAGGTTGTCTTTAAACCTACCATCAATAAGGGTCCTTTGGACTAGTGCAAGGTGCCCACTAGAATAGTGGACAGCATATGCCAGGCCAACTTCTCACAGGTGTTCCTTCTACTTGCCATCCAACAAGTTCAGATAGGTCACCAAGGGAGACAATGGCCTCCACAGAGGGCTTCAGGGCGTCCTCCTCAGATGCCTGGTCTACCTCATTTGGGAGATATTTGGGGGATGGTTTCCCACACCCTCTGCCCTTCCCTCTTTTTGGAGCAGTCTAGGCCATTTTTCCAGGCTCCAAACATTCCAGACTGGTGGAAGCACATATTCACTGATGCAACCCTAACATCTCCACATGTGCCTTAAGCGCCACTTCCTTACAGGTAGTGTGCTCAAGGTCATTCCCTAACAGACAGTCCACAGGCATGGCAGGGCTAACAGCAGCTTTCAGAAGACCTGATAACCGCCCTACTCAAATGGAAAAAGGGCCAGTGGATAGGATCCTCCCTGTTGTCAGCCACTACAACCTAGTGAAATGCATTGGGTATAACTTGTGCTCGGACTGGCAGCTGACTCCTTACCATAGACATACTGGGTACTGTCTCCCTCAGAACCTCAACACCTTGCCCATTGATTGTAACCAATTGCGTATACTTAACAGTGTTTGATTGCACGTGGATTTTAGGAACCGTCTCCACGTTGCCCAGGGACACTAGGGTAAACTTACTGAAACAAAACCATACCCAAGCACTAAACTTGCCACTTGTGGTGTCTTTCCTTTCCCTGAAGGTGGTGCTGTTTTTGGGCACTTGGGATCTTCCTTGTAGTGGCCGTACTCAAAACACTCATAGCACTTGAGAGATTTTGTCTGACTTTTGTCTGTCAGGGAAGCTTTTTCTGGTGGACAGATTGGGAATGAGACCCTTTCCCATGGGAAACATTTTGGGGGCCTGAAGAGAACTTCTTCTTTTTCTCCCCCCTCCTTCATCTGTTGGGGACCCTGACCACCATTTTGGGAGCCCCCCAGATACCTTCTTGGACACTATGGTGCTAACCCAGATGTGAGCCACCTCAGCAAGTTTCAACGGGTCAGTCAACTTGCTATCAACCAGGTGTTGGCACAGCTCTGGAAAAAAATATCAAGCATGTGCTCCTTCAAAATTAGGTTGTACAGCCCAGAATCATCATCAACTTTACTGCCCCTCACACAGCGCTTCAGCGCCTTACTACCATAATCAAGAAAATCCATCCATGTCTGTGATGAGAACTTGTGGCTGCCCCTGAATCGGAGCCTTTACCTCTCAGGGGTCAGCCAAAACTTAATTACAAGAATGGCTTTCATAGCACTGTAGCATGTTTGTTAAGCTACCTCCAGTGTTAAGAGATTGCCCTTCCCTACTGTAGGCATGCACCGCTATAGACTACCTCCCAGGAATCCTCAGGGAGCTTGTGCACTCTTAGAGCCACTACATGGGCTGCAAACTATTTGTCTATGTCATCCTCCACCACATAACTGGGCACCCAGTCTTTTCATATGTGGACCCTTGCTTTACCAGTGGACACTGTGGGTACACTGCCAAATCACTGCTGGACCCCACCTCTAGGAGAAACAGCATTTATTTTGCATGCTTTATATCGCATGCCATTACAACGCGGTCGATACAAAGACCACATTGTTACATCGTGAACCATTACATCACAATTTGTTACAACAAAGTGTTAGCCCTAAAGGCATGCTTCAGAGGTGAAGTCGCCTTGAACCACTGCTGGTAACAATATTCCTGAGCATGATGCGTTTTGTTCCATCAGGCTTGGCCAATGGAGGGAAACCTGTGCCCTAATCGGTTTTCCAGTGGGCAGGTAGCCCTCTGCCAGCCACACCCCTAGGGTGGGCTGCCCTGCTCCTCTGGACCAAGAAAGATTTGTGCCATCTTGGAATATGGGGTACTCTTGGTAGCCAGGTGCCACGTATCACAGGAACTACGTCACTAGAGAGGAGTGGACCCAGTAGCCCATTGGCTAGTTGTCATGTACTGTAGTCTTGCCACAGAATTGTCTACTTCTTTTATAAAAAACAAATTTTTATGATTGTGATGATTTTATTGTATGTATGTATAGAATAATACTGTGTATTCATATTTTGTGCAATTCACATGTAATGAGCGAATAATTTAATAAAAGATAAATACTTTTTACATTTTGCACCTCACTTGTTGTTGTTAACTGGAGTTACATTGACTAGAGAAACATATTCAGCAATTGCCTTTGCTGATTGCCTAGGAAGTTACTTTTCATTGTGTATTACACTGCCCTAGGAATTGAAATTACCAGGGGTCCTAGTCATTTTCGAATAGTTGTCATGGTCATCCGGTGTAGACTAGAATTGGATAGTACACAAGCACTGATACACATGGCTTTTCTATCCTTTTTCTATCATTGTGTGACCGATGTCTGAATACAAAATCACTGGGTCTAGAAAATGAAACTACATGTCCCAGAAGCCATTGGAATGCATGGAATACAAGAAAACCTGAAATTACATGTTTTATTGCCAAGTATATAAGCCCCTCCTCTTACAGAGGTCCGGGCTTGACATTGGCCACCGGAGCTTTGTACCTTTTCTCTGATCGTTTTGTTCCTACTACCGGAAGGACCTTGAATTGGGTTTGTTTGCTCAACTATAGAGAAGGCGCTTCCGCTAATCTTCTGGAGGATGCTGGATCATTTACGCAGGTCCCAGCATGCATTCCTGTTCTCCCCGTGAGCACCTGGTGGCAGAGGGATCTTGCCTTACTGAAAGGCGGGGGAGAAAAGAAGCGCGTCTCCCATGTAACATGCGAGAGGAAATTTGTCTTGCTGTGACTATTCTACAGAGGGCAGGTACCAGAGTGTTGGAGTGTTCGACATTCTGCTATACTCTTGGTGCCGAGACAATCTATTTTCTTTTTGTTTATTTTACCAGTTTGTTAACTTGATGATTTTAGACATTGTTATCTCGTGAGGATTGCTCTACAATTACCTTAATCTACCTATCTTTGGGCGATCCTATTTTTGATGTCTTCATGATCAATGCTTACTGCTGCTTACATGATTGTGAGTATGCATGCTGTGTAAAGTTGTTTTCTGTTTCCTGTTGGGCATGAATAGGAACTTGACTTCTTTGCTTCTTTCTCTCCTTTCTTTATACGGAGCATTCCTTCTGGGCAGTGTTTTTCCTGAAGTGGTGCCTTTCTACTTGTTCAGAGACACAGTTAGGAGAAGACACCCAGTCCTAGTAGCACCTTTTCTTATTTTACCATTCCCCTTTTCCCTATGTGTTTTTTTCCAAAGTAGTGGTAGTTTCAATCTTTGGGGGTTTACGCAGAGGGGAGTGGGGGATCAATCATAGAGCCATCATCCCCGCCTGTTAGTTCCAGTAGCTCAGTGGCATTTTTGCAGTCTGACACGTTCTGATACTGGTGACCATGTTGTTCCCTCAGGGCACATTTCTGGGATAGATATGGCACCCTACCCTTTAGTTCATTTTGGAGAAGAACTGAGGATCGAAGAAGAACTGCCCTGCTGCTCTTGAAGCACGCAAAAAAAGGGTGTATTGTCGAGAGGACTGCACTTGTACTTTTGGGCTAGTGAGATTGGAACTGTGCCTGCGGCTCCTCACCCGGGGAAAAGTTGATTTCCCAGCATCACCAAGATCAATGACTCCAAGGATCAGTCAGCTGATCCCCTGGCGCCTGCTCCAGGACCATAAGAGCCCATACTTACAGAGTAATAGCCCCTGCAGCAATTTTGCAGCTACCAATCACCGGGCACAAGAAAATCAAAATCTGAGATAGCCAAAACCAACAACGGAGTCTGGCGGACTCAGGAGTGCTGTCCAAAGTCAGATTTATCATTATCAAGCCCCAAGAAAGGGTTTGCATCCAACTGCGGAGCACTGTGCACAACATTGGCTATCCAACTACTGCAACATAGAGGACTTCAAGGGGCCCCCGATCTCTGTGGCCAAAGTCGCACAACATCATCCATCGTCCAAGGAACCACCACTGAGACACCCCCATCAACCACACCACAACAGGAGCATCCTTTTGAACATCTTTGCCTGCATCCCTAAGCATCCAGACCACTCCATTGACTTCTACGGTGGTTGTCATCTCACTCTGTTGGCCAGGTAACTGTCCAAAGTATACTTTCTGGCCCCCTAGACCTTTACCCTTCTGGATTTGGTCACCAAGCCTTGGCCAGAGTATGCACACTAACTCTTTCAAACTTTTCAAAAGTTTTCAAACTTTATGTTTACCTATGCTTGTTTTCAGTTGTCTTTAAAAGTGATCAAAAGTTCTAAAATCTGAATCTCCGGAACCCTCCAGTGGATTTTAATATTTATGGTCTTTAAATATTCATACAAATATGGTCTATGTTTTATAAATTGTTGTTGTGTCTTTTTATGGTGTATGATTTTCTTATTCAGTTGTTTGGTGCTTGTAAATGTTTTACACTACGCTCCTTTGCCAAGCCTTATTGCTCGCAGCCTCAGCTACACAGGGTTGAGCTATGATTAAGTAAATATTACTGATTGCACTCAGGATGGTATCTGTTATTGTACTCTTCGATAAGACCCCCAGAGCCATATCATATGGTAAATCCTGATCCTCACAAAGGCAAAATATTTGGGGAAGACCACCCTAAGGCTGTGAGGTCTAACAAAACAGCTGTTGTTTTCTAATCACTTAGAAAAGTAACATGCATAACAGTACCTTTTCCTGTGCAATACTTCTCAAAGTGCTCTTCCAGCATTACAGTAGGTTCTTCAATAGACTCTCGCATCATATTTCCAAAGTGATAGTAAGAAACCATATTGTCTTTGGGGTTTCTGGTTACATAAATAATCTGTGAGAAAAACCCAAATGGAACACAAATGTCAATGAAGAATTAAAGTAAAGTGTTAGGCAGTAGGACAAACAGTGGTATGAGTTGCCATGCAAAAATACAAGATCCTTTTGATATTATGAAGCTTTCAGAAATTATCTCTAGCATTGAATAAAGGGCCACCAAATGCATATATTTTACATTGATATAAAATATTATTAACACCCTATTCAAAGAATAAAGGGGCTCATTATGATGGCGGAAGGACCGCCACCGCCGGGTGGGTGGTCCTTCCGCCATCACCAAGCTCATTACCCTCCACCAATCAGTGCGACCGCCGGGGGCAATCGCACTGATTGCCTAGTAGACTGTGCAAGGCCCATTGAAATGGCCGCGGTGCCTAGCAAGCACTGCCCACCAGATCAGGATGTGGGTTCAAGAAGGCCTTTCCATGGCGGCGATGCCGCCATGAAAAGGTAGGCGCGGATTGGGTTTGGAGGCCTGTTGGGGGCCCACCCTTGTTGGAGGTGGAGTGTCACTGCACTGGGGGGTACCCATGGTACCCCCCTGCATTTCCATGAACCAAGTGGTAGGCCCCGTGCGGCGCCTGCCACACAGTGCAGGGAAATACAGTGCAATCACTTTTAACATTGTGGACGGTGCTTCAGCCAGCAGCACCGCCCGCAATGTTAAAAGCCCAGGATGCGCCCGTCAGTATGGCGGGCGCATCCTAATCGCAGTGGTGGGACCGCCACATGTCTGGTGAGCGGTCTGAAACACAGCTATGGTGGCGAGCAGACCAAGTCTGCCCGCCATCTTAATCAGCCCCTAAGATATTCTCTCCTACCCCTGAAACCCGAAGGCAATGCAAGTAATGCGATGCAAGTAAGCCTTAACCAATCAAATCAGGCTTCACTAAACATAGGCACTGTGACTGCAGAACACAGGGTAGTGTACTCTCCCAAAAGTATTTCAGAACACTACAGTCCGCTAAATGAATGGCAGTTTTGGAATGGTTAACAAAAATATTAGTATGGGAAAGTCTTGTGGCCAACTGATACAGCTGCCTGAGGCGATCGCTTTTGCTGCCCTACAGTTATCTTCTGGAATGATGAATGAGAGTTGTAGAGGTGTCTAAATGCTATTGGTTTAGCAAAGCAGTGAATATTACAATCAAGCTGCACCATTGGAGAACAACACCATTTCTATTGTCTGGCACTTGCTAGAGCTACTTCCAGTTGTTCTAGCGTCTGAGCCAGTCTTTCATGGTCCCATTCTCTGATCTGCCTGATGCCGTCATCTGTGGCGAATTAGGTGCCCAAGGCTGAGTTTCCAGGAAGCATTCCCAATATGGCATCTAATATGGAGTTGAAGCCAGGTATCAGCAGCCCAAAGCAGCATCTCATTTTGGACAATCAGTAAAAAAAAAGGCTGCATCATTGGTGCTCCTCCTAATGCATAGAAGTCATATTGCAACCTGACAGATTCTACCCAACAAGTACTGATAGAAAAAGTGCTATAAATATGGATGACACCAGAATCCATAAGGGCTTGTTGCTGTTCCAAGATGCATGCAAAACTGCAGTAATGTTTCAGGATAGTGCTGGAGTAAGCAGTAGCTTGATGGTTGTGGTGGTTTCTGGTATTTATCTCTTTCTATGCACTTCGTTGCATAGCTTTACTCACAAAAAAGTGTCACTCTAACTGTCACACATTTGGCAGTTGAATGTCACTCATAAGTGCACTTGAACAATGAAATGTCAGACACAAGCAATCTGAAAACTTGTCAGCTATGGCATTATGGAAGCAAAGGCTCAATTGCAGGCAGTATGACCTCTCACATCATGTTTGGTGTAGTCAGGTCCCACAGTGCCCTTCTATTTGTGGTACTTTGCAGCAGTTTTAAGATCTTTCTAAGAGTTTCTCGTTGCTCAAATGGGTGTCATTTCTGAAATGTACATGTTTCCCTCGTCTTCAATGCTTGATATTGCTCGTGAGAAAGTGTCGCTCATACTCACTAAATGTCACTCATAACTACACTGAAATTAAGAAAATGTCACACATAAGTAATTTGAAACCTTGGCAGCTATGTTTCGCATCTATATATTGCCAACAGAGCCAGAATGGGCTTGTTATCAACACTCAAGCCAAAATTAAACAGAATGCCCACTCACTGTGAAAACCTTAGGCACACCAGTGCAAGGCAAGGAGGCTAGTAGCTGGTTGAATCAAATGTTACTCCCAGGTATGAGAAATTAGTTCCATTCCAATATTCCTTCCTTGATCTGGATGCATCTAGATTTTGTTTTCTTTGGACTGCAGGCCATATAAAAGGTTTTCAATAGATTCGTTTCTAGATCAAGGTTGTCCATAAAGAGGACAAACTTATCAATTATATGCTTTAACTCATATAGGGGCCAATTCAGAGAATATAAAATTAATCCTAAACTTACTACTTTTGGTATTCACAGAAGGCATTTAGTAGTTGTAAAGTTAAGACTCTTAACTTTACTACTACTAAACTGAGACAAAATCCTAACTTTACAACTGTGATAAAAGAACCACTCCATCTTAATACAATAATGCAGGTATGGGGTTGGATTGTTCCTGTTCCATGTCCTGGCCATGCATTTTCAAAAATTGATTAAGGTTGTTGACAGTAGAAACATTATAGGTGCAAGAACATACCTCTGACGTACACTCCAGTCTAGTGAAAAGTACTTACAACTTAATTGTATCTTACAGAGGCTGAGACTCTTGTGTGTAAGACCTGAGGGAAATTAACCCGGGCCTGGCCCAGACCCATGCTGGTTACCAGACCCCACAGCTTTGTTGTATTTACTCAGTCAAAAGTGCTGCTGAGTTCCATGAAAGCTAAATACATGGGGCTCCCCTTCGATATAGTATATTTACTTATGAGAAAATGTAAGTTGAGACACTGCGCCATCGGCCTGAGCCCATCATTTAATCCATATTTGACACCAGAGACAATCTCCGATTTGAGTTACCAGGCAGCAATTCCGTTTAGAGCTGTACATCCAACGATCTTGACCATGGAGTCTAGTAGAGAGATGCCTAAAACTTGCAGTAACTACCACATATGCTTTGAAAAAGTTCCATCATCTGTGCGGGATCACTGATACAACATCGAATTGCAGAATTATCCAGTCAACTATATCGGAAGCAAAAATATCGACACACAATACACAAAATAGAAATAACACTAATATTGATAAAAAAATATTGGTTAAATAAATCTCAATGACAAAAATAGAGAACACAAAAATATCAATAAAATAAATAAAATTAAACACATATATCATAAATAACATTTAAACATATAAAATACTCTTTACAATAATACAATAAAATAATACAATAACATAAAATATACCAAATATTTAAAATAAACAATACAATGAATTATGAATTAACCACATTAATTTAAACAACTACATTAAGGGGCCGATTCAGATCTTGGTTGGTAAGGGCACTGAAATCGGTTCGGCCTTAGCGGATCGAATTCGGAGGCTGAATTTCTGTCCGGTTCGTACACAGGCCCGGACGAAGTACGGTGCGAACAAGCGCGAAATCTCCGTCCGAATCGTTTCCGGGTCCGCACCGCTCCGTACGTCTCAGCCGTGAGCTAACTGTGGCTCGTAATGGAGGCGCGTTCCAACCGAGCCAGTACGATGCACGATTCAGACAGCCAGATTGAGTCGGAGCTTCCAGCTCGCAATAGCTCCCGGAGTTGGGATTTGGGGGTCCGCATCCGACCTCCTGTTACCCCGCAGCCTTACTACTCGGACACAGGGGGAGACCCATGGGTCTCCCGAACAAGGCGTACCCACTGTAGGGGGCGCACTAGTCTGCAACGTACCCATTCAGTCAATGGGAGCCCATGTATGTGTCGTATGATCGGCTCCCATTGACTTCTATGGGAGTTCGACTGAAACGAGTTGGACAGCTGTAACGTGGTGGGTGCGCCTGCCATACATGACTGGTGGGACCCTCGCAATGCTGACCATCCACCGACTCCTTCTTTTCAGCCAGGTCAGCGGAACGAAGGACGGTGCTATCCGGAAGAAGAAGATAACATCAGCGGCTCCTTTAACTGGGCGTATGCTGAGAGTAAGGAGGACCTGCCCCAGAGTGACGTAAGGGCGACGGGATTGGAGAAAAGCCGGGAAGTCCTGTATGTCGGGTGTGCAAGCACTCCGGAGGAGGAGGAGAGAAAGGCGGAAGTGAGCGGAACGGAGTACGGAGGCGGCGAGGAGAAGAGCGAGGAGAAGAGCGTGAAGAAGCCCAGCCCAGACGACCAACCCGGAAGGAACGGAGAGAAGCCAGGAGGCCAACGACCCTGCGGACCGCCGTGCCACGCTCCCGAGGGAGGAGTGTGGCTGTCACAGGTACGGCGGCGTTGGGCGGCTTGGTTGGGGAGGCGAAGTGAGAACGTGTAGATCGTGTACAGCCCCAGTTCGTACCTACCCTGTGTTGTGTTCCTTCCCCTTCCGCGCATCCCTACCCACCCCTACTTCTACCTAATTTTCCCCTCCCCTTCACGAGCACCGAGAGCACTGTAGAGTGAAGCGGCACTGTACACTGGGTTTCCCTCACATCCCCCGGACCCCCCTGGTGCGACCTCATTGAGGACTGAACCCTAACGGCTCCCTTTTCTGTTGGTTCCCTTACATGCACCGGAGCCTGAAGCCACGGAGAGCCATCCATCTTCCGAAGCCACGGCAGAACCACCTTAACCCCTTCCACGACCAAGGAAAGGAGAAAACAGACCTCCGCCACGGACCCCAGTGCGTTTGCCCGTGAAAGACTGACTCTGAGGAACAGAAAGACTTTAATGTCTAAACCTACCAGGGTGATAAAAATAAAGCCATCGTTAACCCCTCAACTTGGTGTCACGGTCGTCCCTAATCCCACGCCTACAACAGCATACGGCCGCATCGTACTTGCTCGGTTGGACTGCAGGAGTCCGGATCGGTCGGAAAACACCCCGGATCCGGCTCGGTTGGAGTGCTTTCCAACCGAGATCGGAATCGGCCCCTTAATATACGAAAACAAATTAATAAACACAAAATATTACATGAAAAATATATAAAAAATAAGCAAATATAAATATATATATTATATAACAAATATGACACATTTATTTACTTATAAAATTAAATAACAACAATAAACAAAATAAAAACTAACAATAAATACATAATAAACAATAAATAAATTACAAGGTAACAGCTAAAGAATTCAACAAAGCTTTGCCAACCAATACATTTAAAACACACAAACACAAACCAATAGAAAACTCTAACTAATTAAACAAACACTATAAAAACAATCAAATATTTAACATAAAATGTACCATATAACGGATGACCACGGAGGAAGAGCGTGCCTTTGAGAGAGAGAAGACAAAACGAAAAACAACTACACCAAAAATATTTCCAAACATACTGCAATAAAGGTAAGTACAAACCTTTGTAACTAAATAAATTAAAATAACTTGTAAATTATTATAACATAATTTCCTTTATATATAACAGATTCAACATCACTAAAATTGCATCTAGAAAATTCCACACAAAGATTTACGTTCACAACAACAATAAATTATAACACAAATTAAGTATATGTCTTCACCAACAACTAACAAATTATTTAAAATGACTAAACCGAATAAATAGCAAAACATAGTTACCAAATGTTTTTTTTTTCACAGCTACTACAAAAATCAACAAAACCACAACCTCTACCGAGGACACTCCATCAACTAAAAAGAATATTATATTTATTTAATTACAAATAAATAAAAATAAACACTTAATAATATAATAATAAAATTAACCAAAATCGGAGGAGCTACGCTAGCAACCAAGATGGCCGCATAAGCTCCCGGCTCCGCCGACCTCCGCCGGATGCTCATAAATCCTGACTACCATCCTGATTTCCCACCGGACTCCCGTGCAGCTGAAGTGCGCCCGACTCTAAAGGTGCACTCCCGGAATTTCTAGCTGCTCAAATGATGAAGATACGCCGTGCGCCATTCTCGGCCTAACCCGGAGTTGAAGCCGGGGCCTCGAGTTCTAACCCAGCCGGGTTGGAGTTGAACAACATCGGCCGCGGGACGCGGGTGGTTCCGGTCTCCCGAAGTGGCGTCTTTCTTTCCCATTTTGGATGGGGATCCGGTGGCAGCTTTATCCCGTAACTGCGGCGGCTTGACGTATCGACTGCTTTGGTCGGGGATCCGCTGCCCGGAGGCCCCGCTGAGCTCCCGGTGTCGATGGGCTTGGTTCCTCGCTGGCGGCGACGGTGCTGAGATCGTGCTTTTGAAGTGCCCACAGCTGTCATCTGCATTGCCTTTGCCTGGTGCCCCGGAGAAGTCGATCTCCAGGGTTCAGATACCTGCCCGGTCGCTCACTGAGGGGCGATGGAGCAGGCTGAAAGTACACCGTCGCTGCGCACTATAATGGCCGCCATGGGGGAGCTCCACATACGAGTCACCGCCACCATCCAGAGGATGGTTGGAACGGTTGATAACATCTGCCGGAGACCGGACTCCGACCCTTTGTTGGTTGTGAACCAAGACGCCTTACCTGCGGAGCAAGCTCCGATTGCTACCGAGGACCCTGTGCGGAAGTCGGACTTTGAAATCTTTTGCGACCCCCAGATGGCAGCGAGCGAGCCCGACACTATCAGATTTGTGTTTTGCCCTATGTCGATATCGCCCGAGATGGATGTGACTATTCCTGTACTTCAGTGTGAGTTCTCCAATGGATGTCGGATTAATACCTCGCCCCTTTTCTCTCAGAGTGGTCAAAAACGCTTTGCTGACTTATTGCTGGTGGGCAGTGAACTTTGTTTGACTTTTGGACTTTGTAAACGTCTATCCTGGTATCCCTCCTTTCGTGTTGACTTTGAAACTTTTCTATATCTGGATATCCTTTCTGTGATGGCAGTTCGAATGGACGGGGCTCGCATGAAGGATCATAGCGGCCAGGGTTGATTTTTACCGTATGGGTTTGGAAAAAGACTTCATTTGACACAGGATTGTACCTCATGATTGCACGGGAGGGGGGTGGGTTTTTTACACGCTTCCCCACTGTTGGATTTGACTTGTTGCGTTTTCGTATCCTGGAGACTTATGGGGTGGGTTGCGGCTGGCGGGGGGCAAGGGGGGCCGGGGGGGCTTATTCGATATTCCCTCCTCCACATTCTTCTTTCCTTCTTTTAGGTACAAGTTCTGGGGCGACAGGAACGCTGCTAGTGGGGATGGGCCGTAGCCATTGCAGAGGTGTAGGGTGGGGGAACGGGGAGGGGTTTATTATTTTATATTAGTTTAGTTCTATGGCCTTTTTTTTCTTCTTCCTTTCTTCTTTTACAAGAGACGGGTCGATTATCCTGTGTCGCTTTTCCTATTTGTCAGGTGTCTAATTTGGTTTTTAATATCCTGTATCATGGGTGGGCTGTCTTTGTGGAATACTGTTTTGTCGGATTGCTGTTATTTTTCCCCTTGAAGTACAAATCGTTGCCACAATCGCATCCGTCAGTAAAGTTGTTTTCTACGCATTGTGTCCTTGCTCACCTATTGATGTATCGTTCTAGGAGTATGGCCCCCGATTTATGTATATTCTCTTGTTTTTCTTCAATAAAAACTTCATAAAAAAAAAAAATTTACTAAAATCACAACATAGGGGCTGATTACGATGGCGGTCATAGGCATCTTTGCAGTGCTGGCAGTGGCCAAAAACGTCATTTTAGTTACTCCTTTGCCGGTCCTAGCGACCGCCATATTACAATGTGCAAAGATAGCCCTTTTTCTGTCCGTCGCAGTGTTTCTGGTTTTCCCAGAAGTTTCATTCGGCAACGGTGCTGGAGGGAGTTAATAGAGAAATCCAGCCGTGCAGAATGAAGTTCCGTCCGCCGGACAGCTCACAATGCGTCAACCAGCCCAACTGAACGCGGCGGACAAACCAGATCTTCTGAGATGGCGGAAGCACAATTGCGGAGATAGAAACTCGAGTCTGAGACATCTCCTCACGTTCCTGGCCGTCATGGATCCTGCTCTACCAGCCCTTCCGCTGCTGTACCTTATCCACTACCGGCAGATAAGTCGCAGTCGCGGTCATCACCGCAGGTAATTCAAAAACATATCCCTGTATACAACCCCTGTACAACAACAACACGCAACTGTCACGCTGAAATACGTGTCCTGTCTATATCAGACACCCTGGTGGAGACAGGAACATTTTCCATAGTCTGAGTACACATGTCTTGCACGTAGGTAAATTGTCACCTCAGCATCGGGGGCACCCATCTCCATAGAAATTATTGCATCTAGCCCGGTTGTGGTGTTCATGTCGCCGCAGCTTTGAAGCAGAGGTAAACATTGACGACAATGTTGTAGGGGTCCAGCACATTTCCCAGGCAGCCAATATCATCCTTACAAGCTCCACACCACATATTGATAAGAGAGGCACCACTCTGCACAACATATCTGCAGCAAGAAGTCATGTGCAGAGACACTGTCTATAATGACATCTCATAAGGATCATCAGCAATTGTTTAGCATTGTGAGGGATGAGGCTAGAGTCCCTTCAAAAGGACAATAGTCATCATTGCATCCAAATAAGGCTTAGTCCACATACAATGTAGGACAGAGGAGCGCAGAGCAACCAGGGTGTGTATGTGAATTTCACAGTAGTCTAACAAGGTGTTGGATGAGTCAGTGAGCCGAGGTAGATGACATATGAATTGAAACACCACTGCCACATAATCACAGATCAGCACACACCCCAAGCACACATTGGTAGGGTCATCACATACAATGGTAGACCATACCACATAATGACAGCCCGTACCATGCAACACAGTACAAACATTTTGACTCAAAGTAAGCACCTGTGTGCATTTGACTCATTTGTGTACTGCTGCACTAAATGCTACCATGTGAGGATGTCCTGTACATCAACAACACAGACTACACTGCCACTTCACAGAACACCTCCACACCATTACTCCACCTGAAGAAAGGTACCACCAAATATAAAGTATTGAATGAATGCCAAGGTGTCAGGAAGAGTCCATCTTGACAGCAGTAAACTCTGACTTGAGACTCATGATAACCCTCGTCTTCTTCACACTTGTCTTTCACCCGTGTGAATAAAAGTGAGTAATTGAAGAAATGAAGAGTCACTGTGCAGATTAACAACCTTGGAAATGTTCAGTCTGCATGTTATGTCCTTGATACAGCTCACACACTTTAACTCTGCCTCATACACAAACCATAAATCAGCAGCACCGTATGACAACAAGTAAACTATTCTGAAGTGGAGTGCACAGTGCAGGAAAAGCATGGAGTAATGACTAGTACCATATGTATATGGCATTCAAGAGGCACCACATATGATGCTACATTTAGGACATCAAATAATACATGGGTGCCACAGAGATTAAAATTGAATGAAAGTAATTGCTGTGCAGTATCCCTGTGATTCAGCAATGCAAGTAATGCACTGGACCAGAATGAGATGAACTGTTATAAGCCATACAGTGGCCGCGACACTACGAATCCCCTATTATAGCACTTATGCCCCAATATGGATCTCACCTGGGACACCAGCCTGCCTACAAGATGCTCTTGCAGCTCCAATTCAAACAAAGGGAATCGGGGAGGAATTGCTGGAGGGATCGGATATTAATATCATGGCAAAATCTGGAGGATATAACTGAGGGGGCTGTCTCCAAATAAAATTTTTATCAACTATCAAGTTGGTGCCAAGTCATTAACAAAAGGAAGGACCGGCAATGAAATCTTTGAATGTAAAGTTGTTACTACCTCTTTGGGGCGGAAAGAAATCGCCGAATGGTATTGGATGCTAGTTGAACCCCACGAGGACTCTCAGCCATGGTTTAAATCAATTTGGAGGAAGGAGCTGCTGTGCTACGATCTTGATATTTTATGGCAAGTATTTCTGTCTTTTTTATGGCAAAATGTTAAGTCTGCACCTCTAAAGAAAAAACATTTATTTACTATTCATAACGTGTATTGGACCCCACGAAGGCTATCCAAATTTGGTTCCAAAACAGCAAAGTGCCTAAAGAGCGGCGACGTTGAAGCAGACGAAGTATATATGTTTTGTCAGTGCCCTTCCATTCAAACCTTCTGGGGAAAAGTAGGTGAGATGATTTCCAGCATTATGGGGTATGAAGTTAAGGTGAGTCTTCCACAGGCAACTTTTGGTTTAACCCCAGTTGAGGATGTAGCAATTAATGTATCTAAACACCACAACATTCTTATATTTTTGTTAATTCTATTGGCGCGTAAGGAGTTGTCTATTAAGTGGATTTTGCCTGTTCCCCTGGATGAGTGCGAATGGCTTAACTAGATATATAGGATCGCAAAATTGGATAGGGCAACACGCAACATAAAAAAAACAAAATTTTGGAATGCATGGGATGATTTGTGCAGAAGCAGGCAAATATAAAAATATTTAATTACTGCCTAAAGTATTGTTTTTTAAAATTTTGTCTTTTAAGGTAGCAATTTCTTTTCTTTATATCTTTCCTTTTTTTTGTTTTCTTTTTGCTATTCCTTTTTTTATTTTCAGTTAAGGATTAAGTCCTATGATTATGTGATAGCTATACAGGCCAGGAAATCCAAAATGGCTTGGATTGAAAGCCCTGGTGGATGGTTGGACATGCGGCCTGTCTCTAAAAAAGCCTGCTCAGAAGTAAAACTTGTTTCTGATGAGGAAGAAACGAAGGGACGGGTGGACCTCACAGACACACCCCTATCTGACCCCCAAGGGGAGTAGTATGTGGATGGTTCCTGTTTCAAGTTACCAGATGGCACAACGACAGCTGCTTATACAATCACCACTCTTTGCACCCTAGTTGAGGCTTCTCGAGTTCCCTATCATTCCGCGCAAGCAGTTGAGTTGATAGCACTATTGCGAGCCTGCGAGTTAAGTGAGGGATTGAGGGTGAACATTTACACTGATAGCCAGTACGACTTTGGCGTAGCTCATAGTTTCGGAAAATTGTTGGCAGAAAGGGGGTTTCTCACCTCACATGGCCAACGAAAACAACATGGCCCTTTGATCTTAAGGTTGTTAACTGCTTTGACACTGCCCGAAAGGTAGCAATTGTGAAATGTAGTGCACACAAGGCAATAGTGGATACTGTGGGAGAAGGGAATGCTTTTGCTGATCAAATAGCGAAGGAAACGGCTAGATCTACAGTGCCTCCCATGTATGTAAGCTCGGCTAGATGGATTGAGGAGTCTGATATGTTTGACAACACCATGGAAAGCGTCCGAGAAATACAGAAAGAAGCTACCCCTGCTGAACTGTTTCATTGGGAAAAGGAGGTGGGGAGGTTGGATGACAATGGTTGTTGGATTAACTTAAGTGAGAAACAAAGGTGGATGCTTCCCAATGCATTTGTTAATGCTGTAGTAATTATGGCTCATGGAACAGCGCATGTTGGAGCAAAGGGCATTTGTGCTTTGTTTGGAATAACCCTAATATTGCCAAAACTGCAACTCATTTAGTTCAGCATTGCATGGTTTGCTAACGACATAATCCAGGAGGGCGGGAATCTGTTCTTGGTGGAAATTTTGCACCTCCGTCCTTACCTTTTGAAGTACTTCAGATGGATTATATTCAGTTCGAAAGAGTGAATAATTTGAAATACGTTTTGGTGGTGGTTTGCGCTTTCAATTCAATTCAAAAACCACTTTATTCGATTTAGTTAAAAATCATAAAAGCATGCTACAATCAAGAAAGGACATTACAGATTCATAAAAATTTCATACAGTACAATTTCATTATATTTACAAATTTTAAAACAAACATTAAAATAATTACAGGATAAAATTACCATGTGTAAAAAACAATTTGTCCTCCAACACAGACCCCAATGTTACATTTTCATTCTCCTCCTCCTGATCCTAACAGCAGCAACAAGATAATTAGCCACACTAAACATAACCAAGGGTGATTCTAACATTTGTAAATACAAAAGAGCTGGTTTTGCCTGTAAAAATGCTTTCCATTTCAATATAGGAACCAAATACTTCTGTCTAGGGGTATTATAAAATGGACAGAACAACATTAGGTGCATATTGTCCTGTAAGGAAAAAGTATCACATTTACAGACAGGTGCATCCTCAGGCTTGTACCAACCAGGGCTGTCACAGAGTACCATATAAATCTGGTCAAATCGAAATTTGACCAGAAGCCACCTGTGAAAAGGAATATTTAAAGTAGCAAGGTACGGTTGAATTGCTAAACAAGTAATCGTCAAGAAATGGGCAATGACCATAGGTTTAATTAATTGATTTTCCTCCCGATCCAAGCCCTTCAGTTTGGAAAAGTTAAGCTTGACCCATTCTAGGTCTGCTTTTTTTAAACCCAAAGGGGAGGAAAAGATCTCGGGACGTCCAAGATCTATTGAACACTTTTGAATATATGACAGCCAGTCAATATCTTTAAATTTATCAAGTTTTAAACAATCCATCAATATTTTGTGATTTAGATCTACGTTGTTATTCGTCCAAACCCTAATCCATAAAAGAATGGGTGCCATGGAAAGGATATCAGTGATGTACCCTAATCCAAGCTCCTGATGAACTGAGAAAGTGGCTGTCGACTGGGGGAGCCCTAACATAGACCGAAGGAACTTGTTTTCCTCCCTTTGGATAGTTTCATTTTTCGCGTAACCCCACAGACCTGCTCCGTACCTTGCTACTGCTAGTGTTTTTGCCTTGTACAAGGCTAATAATGCACCGGTTGGTTTCCCGCCAAGTCTTCTAGAAAAGCTTAAAATTGCATTTGCAGAGCTCCTCACCGCTTTAGTTTTAGCTGTTTTTTGTGGAAGCCAGCTCCCCTTGGTATCAAAAATTATTCCAAGGTATGTAAAAACTTTAACACTAGTGATCGCTTTGCCATTGCAGAAAAAGGATTTAGTGTTATTTTTTACAGCCCCAAATGCCATGACATGCGATTTAGAATTATTCACCACTAGGTCAAGCGAGGACATAAAATCACTAAAGGAATTTAATAGTCTTTGAAGACCTAAATGTGTCCGGGCTATTAATGCAGCGTCATCCGCGTACAGGAGAACAGGAATACGGGTATCTCCTGCATGTGGTATGTCCACAGAAGCAGTTAAAAGATGCTGCTCCAGAGAGTTTACGTATAAAGTGAACAGCATGGGGCGAGGATGCAGCCTTGGCGCACACCCCTGCTAGATTTAAACCAGGCTGTTCGATTCCCTTCTTGGTTCATTCTAATAGATGCCTTTAAATCTTTATGAAGTTCAGCCAGAAAGTATACAAGAGGTGAGTCAAGGCCCAATTTTAGCAGCATGGAACACAGCCTAGCTCTGTTAACTAGGTCAAATGCTGTTGACAAATCCATGAAGGCCACAAAAATTGACCCCTTTGCTGCCTTTGTGTATTTTGAAATTATCAAATGTAAATTTAGACATTGGTCCTCTGTGCCTCTTCCTGATCGGAAACCATACTGGGCATTGGACAAGATGTCATTCTCCAATGACCATTTATTTATTCTAGTGAGCAACACTTTGCCCAGGATCTTCATAGAAGAATCCAACAAGGATATCGGGCGGTAACATTTGGGGTCACTTCTTTGCCCTTTTTTAAAAATAGGGACTATGATTGAGCATAACCATGTTTTGGGAAAACCCCCAACATGTGCACAATTAAAAACATTCGCTAAAATCATTGCCCACATCTCTGGATTTAATTTGTAAAGATCCAAAGGAACCCCATCCGGACCAGGGGCTTTATTCCCAGCAGAACCTTTTATTGCTACCTCAACTTCAGTTTTACTAAATTCTAGTTTGGGTAGCAAATTGGAGTGGCGAGGCATATGAAATGTCTCAATGACTTTGTTACTCCCATAAATTGCGGAAAAATGTTTGAGCCAGTCTGCTTCAGGGATATTTACTTCAAGATCAGTGTTTCGTGATTGGGCAAAAAGACGGTTATTTATTATTGACCAGAATTTAGAGCTTTGTTTAAGGGTAGTAGAATCCATTAAAGAGTCCCAGGCTTCTTCTTTTAAAATCTTTTTCCTTTCCTTCACCACCTCAGCGTAATTCTTCCTCAGTTTGGCTACCAGTGACTTATCTCTAGGAGTATGTTTAAGCGCTCTCAACAGTGCAGAGTGAGCTTTGGAACATGCATGATCAAACCAGCCATGAGCTGGGGCCGGTCCCTTCCTTGGGGTAACTGTGAGCTCCTCTTCCACTCTAGAGCAGATAGCCTCAAAGGCGGCGACTACCTCTTTCCCCCCCATTTCTGGGTCCCTGCAAGTGTCAAGTTCCCCTGCTAGTTCTTGTTCGATCAGGGCTAAAAAGTCCTCAGGGCACACTCTACACCATTTTAGTCGCCTCCCTTGATCTTTACTCTTAACGTCCTTCACAGTAGTAGCCAACAAGGCACCTTTAGATAGACCGAAAGACCCATCCATAACTAGTGACACCGGATTATGATAACTGAACCCGCTTACTATGGCGTTATAAAAGACTACATAGTGGAGGAGACCTGGTGACATAAAAATATAATCAATAATCGACTCACTTCCCCTTGCGTTATATGTGACAACACGATCATTAGAATAAAAAAAACTTGGTTCATACAGATCATTAGATGATAGCAAATCTTCCATAGCTGAACCTTTTGAGCTATGCTCAAAATGAGGCAAAGTCGTGTGATCAGGACCATCAACAATCTCAATCTGGCAATGTAACCCGCATAAATGAACATTAAAATCTCCCATTAGCATGAGTTGCACAAAAGTGGTTTGCTTTGACACATAATCAGTTAAAAAAGAAGATAAACCTTCTAAGACAAAATTTGGGGGACCCCCCTGCATTGAGTTGTAGCAGTTTATCAGAACTAACTTATTTTTATCTGGGAGAAGGATTTCCAGCAGCTGAAAATAGTGTGAGGAGCTGGAGATCTCCTTAATGCTACCAGCTATATTAACGGACACTAAAAACATCAAGCCTCCTCTGTCCCTTCCCACCGGGGAACTCTGGGCTTTAACAAAGAATGATGTATAGCCATCCAACCAAAAAACATTGTCCCTTGACCAAGTTTCCTGTAAGGCCACTACATCATACTCTTTTAACTTTTTTAACCAAATCGGGTCTTCCTGCTTTGAGCGTAAGCCCGCGATATTCCAGGACAGTAACCTGACATATCCCCGACCCTGGTCTGTTGGTGCATCACAAGCATTGGATAAAGTACTACAAGGTGAGATAGTAATAGCATTATCATGACCATAAACTTTCTTACTTGTTTGATCATGCTCTAGTCAGTCAGTATCTGCCTGGGTGGCAAGAACCGTAAATCTATTTGCCAGGATCAAATCATCTCTGGGTATGTTCCTTGAAATATTAGCTGTAACACCCCCCCTGGATTGCTTTGTGACCCACTGGTTCGCTTGCAAAGGCATAATTGCTTTATCTACTTCCCATGGGTTGTTGTTATGCCGCGGCCTAGTTTTTCCGCCGCTGACTAACATATGTGCTGGAGGATAGAAAAAACCCAGGGGCATAGCACGGAAACCCTTGCAAACTGGGTCCAGGGGAGAGGCATCCCAAAAAAGGCGGCTGGTTATATTACGAGATTTAAAATTGACCATTACACAGTCACCTGCCACACATTTCTTTGTTTTGCCCACCCAATTTACCCTCCTGCCTGTCAGTATATTATCTGCAATATTACTTTTGCCCGAACAATTCGCATTACACCATTTCAGCAAATGGGTAGAAGCCTACCCCACCAAAGAAAACACCGCTCTAGCAACAGCCAAAGCCCTGATTAAGGAGTTTTTCCCTAGATACGGATTACCTAGAGTGATGTGGTCAGATGATGGGGGGCACTTTAATGCAGAGCCTTTCAAGCATATTTGTAATGGATTACACATAAGACAGAAATGTCATGCTGCTCGGCATCCTCAGTCTGCAGGGTTGGTCGAAAAATATAATAGAAGTTTGAAATTGAAAATGGCCAAAATTCAGGAAAGCACCGGGTTAAAGTGGCCTGACTCCTTGCCTTTAGCGTTAATGTCCTTGCGTGTTACCCTCATTCCCGATCAGGACTGTCACCATATGAGGTTATTTTTGGATGGCCAGCTAATGATGGGGCGTTCCACGACCAAGAAATTTTCGAGAGATTGATTACCCAATGATGACAGATTACCTGTATTCTTTGACTAAAAACCTTTGTTCTATCCATCAACAGGTGTCAGATACGCTGCAGCCCCTGCCGAAGGTCCCGGACATCGTTTGGAACCCGGCCAATGGGTGATGATGAGAAATTATCAGCGGAAATCTAGTCTGGAGCCCAGGTGGACCGAACCAGTCCAAATTCTACTGGCTACTCGGACAGCGGTGAAGATGAATGGTCGGAAACATTGGATCCATGTTTCCCATCTGAAGAAAGTACCTTTCCTGCTTCCTTTTAAACAACCAAATTCGGAAGGAATTTTGACCCAGGAGAGTGAGAGGGCTCCTTGTGTTGTTCCTTTTTCTGACGCCCAGGAAATTGAAAAAAGGCAAGAGGAAGGAGCATCGGGCACAAGAGGGGTCTCATCATCTACAGTGAAAGTGGTCCCGGAATCGGTTGCCCCTATTGTTGCACAAGGAGTTCATGTTAAGTCAGGCATCATGAATGCCACTTCATCTGTTTTGTTTGCCGACCAGGAGTAACCTGGTCATGTTCGCTACAACCTGCGGCCCAGAAAACAACATGGTACCCCAGACGAACACGGCAGGAGATAGGGAGAGACTTGAGTACTAGGATATTGCTAGATTAGTTCGGGGGTACTGAGTGAGACACAGGACTGAACACGTTGAGAGCTGGAATATTGTATTGCTCTGCTCAGAAAGAAAGACTAAGAAGCTGAAGAGGGGCCCAGGTTGCAACTGTATATAAAATCATTGCAAGGTACTGTTTTCTTTTTGATGAACGATAGGATCCTGTCTGTGAGGCTCTAGACGGACACAGGAAAGAAGTACTCTCTGGCAGGTTGGACTGCGTCCATTAGTGTAGTTTGGACTTTTAGTTAAAATGCATTCCTTTAGTTGTTTTATTCCTGAAGAGGAACGCCCCCTTACTCCTCTATATATGCCTACTTATGTCCCCATGTTTTCTTCTTGGACAACACGTGTGAAAGTCGCTTTTGTGATTACCATTGCAGCGCTTTTTATCATAATAATGAGTGTATTTTTATATTTAGAATTTCATCATCCTATGCATACTGTGTTGGGAACTTCCGCTCCACCGACTGAGCATTACTTTCTTACTTTGGCCCCTCATAAACAAAGGCATCGCTAGACTTATGTTAAAAATATATTTGTAGAAATGTTGCATCAAACGCATAGTGCTACTAATACGACCAATTGTTGGGTTTGTGGCCTATTGCCCTCAGTGATGCATAGACATGATCTTTTTATTTCGTTGCCTTTATCTTATTTCGGAAGTTGTGAGGCCTGGTTTAAATTGCTGTCAATGATGTACTTGCATTATACGGTAGATTCCTCTCGATACTCTGAACGTGATTATGAAATGATCCTGGCCTACATAGAGGTGCACCAGGGTTTTGACCCACAGGGTAATAACGGGGAAGGATCGTTTGACCCGAATGCCTGCATGAATTTATAAACAGAATATGAAAATGGTACATGGTTAAAAAGCGAAATTCTTGACTTTGCAGAATTTGATTTTACTCAGTATTTTCAGCAATTTCAGGATCGGAATGTTACTGATGACAAAGCTATCCCGGTGCCTATATTAAATAGTACCTCTGCATTCTGTGTACAGGGAACTGGGCACATTTCAGTGGGAGACAGCCGTTGTAATTATTCTTATCGACTACGTACTTTTAGTAGCCGTCCGTTGTTAACACCTCCAAATGTTTATTTCGTGTGTGGCGAGAATGCCTACACATGGCTTCCCCGGGAATGAACAGGTCGTTGTTATTTGTCCTTTCTGTATCCACCTGTCTATCTAGCACCCTTCAATTATCCTAAAGATCATCGGTTAGATGGACAAAGTTTGCCTGTAATACGCGATAAACGGTAATTGGATACATCTGATATAGATCAGACCGATACTCCTGAACAGCACTTTATCGACATTGTCAAGGGAGTATTTCCTATTTTGGGCCCATCATCACTAGTAAAGAAGTAAGGCGCCTATCTAGGGTAGTTGAGAGAGTTATAAATACCACAGCCGGTATATTAACTAATCTGACTGTAGAGCTTCAGGCTACGAGACTTGTTTCTCTTCAAAATCGTATGGTGCTAGACGTTATCTTAGCAGATCGAGGAGGAGCTTGCCCCGTGATCCGCAGCTCCTGTTGCGTGTATATCCCTGACTCCGCCCCCTCTGTCCACTTGGCTATTCAAAAACTGCATCGTTTAGCTTCTGAAATACATGCAGACACTGGTACCTGGTCCCTTTCTTGATGGTTTTGGGGTTTATTGTCTACCTGGGGTTTGAAGATTCTGATGGTATTAGCTGGCATAGCAGGTGTCATCTTTGCCTGTTGTCTCTGCATACACTGTGGACCTGCTTGTAGTTCTTACTGTGCACCAAAATTAACTTCCTCTTTGACAGAGCCATCCCCAACTAAAGTCAAAGTCTAAATGGTCCAACAAGAAATACAAGAGATGATGCAGATTGACGAGGGTATTTTTGAGGACTGACTTTTTTGATTAGCTACATCATGCTAAAAGGGTGGTTCTGAGGGATAAAATCGATTTTCTACATTTATCTTAATCTTTTGTGTTAGCATGATGTATCTATATTCACATGTATATCGTAATTTAGACTAATTAGTTATGTCAATGCAGGAACTCCTTTCCCGCTCTTGCATTATATTTCTTTGCACGCAGACTGAGAACCAAACAAACTCCATTTTGCCTGTACATGTATTAGACTCGAACGGTGGTCACATGCCACCCTCCAGCAGCCGAGTAAGCCCTGTTAGTTGAGTTATATAGACAGCTGAATTCATACTATTCTTTCTTGTTCTGAGACCCAAGGTCGCATCTGGTTTCAGAGGTGATAAGCACATTCCTGGAGGCGCCGTACCCGTGCTCCCAGGCACCGAGATGAAAGGGAGTCACCTCTCCTGACCCTCCCCAATAATAGCAGAAGCAGACTTCTAAATGAGATTTGAGTGCCATATATGGTCTTTCCTTTAAGCTACTGTGCCTACCAGTATTTTTCCATGTACGGTGATCTCATGTAACGCAATGAAAGTATATATGCCATGGCTTAAGTGTGAAAAGGCAGTCTCCTCCACGCACTGGCTGGGTGGCGTCGGAGAGGCTCCTCTATAGAGTATTGGTTGTCTATTAAACGATTGACTTTTCTTCACTGCCAACTGACTGATTATTTGGTAAGAGGATATTTGGGGGCTATTGGTAGGTATAGCTCCACAGATTATTTTAGTAATATGTCACTGAGATCTTTGTAGTAGTAGCGGCCCAGACCGGCAGCCCAGGAGGAGCTGAGGGGCCGGTCCGAGCCCACTGTTGCCAATTCCAAATGGATAGCATTGGAGGCCCAAACTGCTGGACGAGGATAGGAGAGTGAGTTTGCACCCCCCCCAGGTAACGTGTGTCGATTCCTGGTGCGAGGTGCGGGCTTGGAGGGAGACGCTCTCCACCTCTCTCTCACTGCAGCAGCTCGAGCCTCTGCTTCAGCTCGTATCGCGGCCCGTATTGCCAAGGGAGTGGCAGTACCGGGGACGGAGTGCGGAGCTGCTTTTTTGTGTTATACCATATCCTTGTTGGGGGCAGCTGTTGTCCGAGGCTACCTGAGAGTAAACACGAGTGGCGGAGAGACTGCCGGAGGCACCGTGATCGGTGCCAGAGTGTAGTATGGATTACTTCATTTCTGCATAACGGAGTACCTGATTTTGTATTACACATTGCATCCTTTCGGCATAACGAAGTACCTGATTAGTGTGTTACGCATTGCATCTTTCCTGCATAACAAACTACCTGATTAGTGTATGGCATATGTCATTGTTTCTGCATAACGAACTACCTGAATGACGTATGACGCATTGCATTATTTCTGCATAACGAACTACCTGAATAGCATATTACGCAGTGCATTATTCTTGCATAACAAACTACCTGATAAGTGTATTACACATTGCCTTACATCTGTATGATGACGTACCTGGTGGTTGTATTACGTATTGCAATATTTTTACATTGCAAAGTACCTGATTGTCGTGCTACGCATTGCATGTTTACATCGCAAAGTGCCTGATTGTTGCGTACGCATTGCATTATTGTTACATTGCAAAAGTGCCTGATTCTAGCATTACGATCTGCATAACATGGTGTTAGGATTTCAGTAGAATGTTTTGAAGTGCTCATTATTATTGCCAGAACTTACAAGGGCTGGCTGGCCTAATAACCGGCCAGGAGAAATATTACAAATACGCATATGTTGGATTTATATTGTGTGGTCGTATCTTATATCTTTTTGTATAAAGTTTATACTCGTTTTTATAAAACTCGTGTGGAGTCTAGTTGTGGTGTCATCATTGGGTTGCTGTGAGCGTGGTTGCAAATACATTACAGATTTGCCTTGAAGATAAGCCTGGCTGCTCGTGCCAAGCTACCAAGGGGGTGAGCGGGTTATCTCAGGAGGTGACCTCACTTACCCTGAAGTTGAAACGCGGGTCCCTATTTGGCCTAAGGTACCTACCTCAGCCAAACAGAGATCCTGGGTCTAAGAGTACCCCATAATACAGAGACATCATTACATCATAGGATATTATCAACGGTAAAGGAAAATGTTGTTCCGTGTCTAGTGCTAGCTGGGAGTTGGAGGGCTCCACTTAGTTAAACCAACCGGTCATACTTGTTGTTTTCAATCTGCCCTCTGAAGCCTACCCCTACTTTGTTATAATATCTAATGTTCTGACCTTACCATTTAATGTTGCAAAGTCTTCCACCCAATGGAAGAACAATATTTTCCATTTGTTAAATAAGCATTTGGGTTTTGACAAAGTAAACTTAAATGAGATTGTATTTGTATATAGAGCAGCTTGGATAGGTCATACACCAAAAAGATATAAAGAGAATCTAAATTACCCTTCCTTTTAGGTATCCCAATATTGCCAGGAACATTTTATATTGAGCAACTGACAGGCTAGGATACCTTGGCTAAGTCAATATTTTATCACAGTCCTATTTTTTTTACAAACACCACTGAATTCCCAAGTGATGGCAAGAAAATGTGTATCAGTTGGCAATCAATGTAATCTGCTAACATACAAAGACCATTTAGATTGAGAGTACTTTTCAGAGAAACTTCTGAATAAGGTAAATAATCCATATGATTTTATTGAAGAATGTATTTTAATTGGTAACACCGTTGATATGTATTTCCCCTCTGTTTTCAGTATGTTAATGTAGAATATGCAGAAAAATGTGGTTAAAATCAAGATTGAAGAATGGTTCAAATATATACGGGGATTTTACATTATGATGTTGCATGAGACGGGTTATAATGAGGAAGATTGTTGTGAGAACTTTAATTGCTATTCTGTTTGTGCCTCACATTCAGCATCCGGCAGTCAGAGTTGGCCTATCCACTTGGTTTAGGGATTCATTAGAATGCCATGTAACTCAATTAATGTTGGGACATGCAGGTATCCAAATGGCCTTTTTGATAAATGTTTATAACGATTGTTGTGACAGAAAAGTCCTCTGCATGGTAAAAGACATGTACCTCTGCCTAGAGCTCCCAACAGTACTGTTATCTGGATCCCTAATCTTGATTTTTTGATTGATTTTCTTGATGTGCGGCTTAAAAAAACTGAAATAAAGACCTACAATGCAGTCACATATGTAGCCCCAGAGGCTCTGCCATAACACGCAGGAAGATGAATAAAGAAGACATATGGCCGCACCCTAACAGCGTTCTAGGTGGTCAGCAACAAATCACTCCTACTGTCACTTCGGTCTGATAGAGGGGCACGTGAAAACAGGTAGAGGGAGAGGAGCCATCGAACATATTGGCCCAAGGGGTGAGGTGCACTCTCCGGTGTCCCCAGGTAAAATTTAATCAGTGCTAACAACACTACCCTTCAAGGGTGCCCATATGCGTTCGTATTTGTGGGAGACCCCACCTGTTTTGGACACCAATTTTCCATTACAGCACAGTAATCCATGCCTCTCTCCCACTCATAGGTAAGCAGGACAGATTTTCCCCTCCAGTGTCGGGCCAGGTCCCTCTTAGCTGCCTGGTAGGTCATGGCTAGCAGGTGCCTGTTGTTCAGGGCGCACCCAATTCGTCCATGATCCCCAAAAGTATACCTTTAGGCTCGAGCTCCAGTCTGAGACCCAACACTCGCCCTATCCTATTGTTAATTCCCGTCCAAAACCTAATGCTGATTTTTTGTCAAAGGCAAACAGAGATCATGTGTGTGTCCCATGGCATTAGGCTTGTCCCACATATTGTGGTCTTGTTGAACGGTGAGGGGCACCAAAGAGCTACTCTTATAGGGTCCGATTCACAGAACTAATCTGAGAGAAAATCCTAAACTTACTGCTTTTGGTATTCACAGAGGGCATTTAGTAGTAGTAAAGTTAGGACTCCTAACTTTACTACTACTAAACTGAGAGAAAATCCTAGCTTTATGACTTTTGGTATTCACAAAAGGCATTTATGTTATGTTATGTTAATATTTATTTATTAAGCGCACGTACGCCCAAGGGCTTCATGGCGCTATCGAAGGGAACATAACACACAGCAATACTCAACAATAAGCCTGATTAAATAGCCATGTTTTAAGAGAGTGTCTAAAACTAAGAAGGTCTACGCTCATTTTTCAAGAAAACGGGAGTGAATTCCAAAAGGTGGCTGCAAGATGGTCAAAACAGCAGCCGCCAAGGCGTTTTTTTTTTTAAAGGACGGGACAACCAATAAAGCTTAATGGGCAGAGCGAAGATTTAATGAGGGGTTGTATCTGGAAACAAGGTTTTTTATAAATTTTCGGACCTGTATCCTGTAAGGTTTTAAAAATGATACACCCAGCTTTAAACGCAATTCGCTGTGCCACAGGTAACCAATGAAGTTGTTTCAGGCCAGGTCTAATAGACTGCCATTTTGTTTGTCCAAGGATGAGCCTAGCAGCTTGGTTCTGAACACATTGGAGTCTTTTTTGCAAGCCCGCTGGGAGTCCCAAGTACAGACTATTTGAAAAGTCCAGTCGGGACAAGACAAGGGCAATGGTAACCTGAATAAGTGCGGCCTGCGTAAGGAACTGGGCTATTTTTTTATTTTCTTAAGTTGAAAGAAGCTGGCAGAGACTACAGTGCCAACTTGTCCTTTCAAAGAAAGATCCGCACTAAGTGTCACTCCCAGACTTTTCACGGAGGAAGATCTCATGGGTGGAGCCCCCATACTAGTTGGCCAGAAGCATGGACTCCAGCTCAATTCACTTTTCCCAGGCAAGATTAATTCAGTCTTGCCTGGGTTAAGCTTCAGGTGATTAAGACTCATCCACCTCTGTATATGTGTCATGGTGTTTTGAAATTCCACCACGGAATCTTTGGTGTTAAGAGGGAAGACGAGTTGGAGATCATCCGCATAGTTATAAATAGTGACTGTAGCATTCCTGAGAGAGTATAGTAGTGGGCGGAGATACAGGTTAAATAATAAGGGTGACAGTGATGATCCTTGCGGCACTCCACATGTGGTGGGGGTGGTAGGAGCTGTAAAAGGACCTAGTCTAACTGATTGCATTCGTCCTGTGATAATGGAGGTGATCCAGCTTAGAGCAAGGCCCCTGAGGCTGGCTTGTTCAACACGGTTGATAAGGATGGTGTAATCAACCGTGTTGAACGCTGCCGACAGATCAAGAAGTACAAGGGACTGGTGGATGCCTTTATCGACATTCCACCTTAAGGTGTTTTGGACAGCAAGGATCACAGCTTCCGTTGAGTGACAAGGGCGGAAGCCTGCCTGGTTGGATTCAAGATATTCAGAATTTTCTATAAATTTGGACACACTTGTAGAAACATGGGCTTCCAAAATTTTTGATGTGTAGGGTAACAGAGATATTGGTCTGTAATTTATCGGATCATGTGGGTCTGCTCCTGCTTTTTTAATCAATGGAATAAGCAGAGCTTTCTTAAGACCGCTGGGCCCTTTACCCTGTAAAAGTGAGCCATTTAGCAACGAAAGAACGCCCTGTGGAATCATTAATCGCACCTCTCTAAAAATATGTGGGGGACAGATGTCATCAGGTGATCCAGATTTAACCCGTACACAGAGATCAAAATTTCTTTTTTGCATCAATGGGGGAAAGATTTCAAGAGTAAAGGGGTTGTGATAGATATCATCCAGAGGAGGGGGGGGCAAGGAATTTAGGATACTCTGCTTTATAGTAGTATTTTTTTTTAAATAAAACGCATTCAGCGAGTTGCAGAGCTTTTGTGTGGGAGTGACCAGAGGAGTGGTTCTGTCACTATTACTAAGATCATTCACAATATTGAACAAATCGTTTGTCTTATTCTGTGAGTTCAAAATTTTCTCAGAAAAATAGTCATTTTTCTGTTTTAGAATACGTTTTTGATAAGTTTTCCGGGCCATGCAGTAGTCTGCTTTATCTTGTGATAGGTACCTGGTCCTCAACTTCCTTTCTTTTTGACGCACTTCAAGTTTTAAGATCTTCAATTGTGGGGTAAACCACTTATGTGCGTCATTAGGGCGTGAGAGGGGTGGAAATTTACGCGGGGTGCATAAATATCAGCTGCCCGTTGTATCCAACTTGAAAAGGCTTCTTCAATGACCTCGATGTCTTTGGTCATTGGAGGGAGGGCCGAGGCCAAGGTGTCCAAAAAAGCCGGTGTATCAATGCCCTTCCATTTCCTAATTTTTCCACCCATCTGAGATAACTGTTTTATGGCTCTGTCGATGGTAAGTGTAAAATATATGAGGAAGTGATCAGACCAGATGCAAGGAGTTATGGAAGAAATGGATACGAGAAGGTTCTGAGACCATATTTGATCCAAACTATGTCCTTTTTCATGGGTAGGGGAATGGATCTGTTGAGTTAAATTCAAATCTAAAAGTAGATTCCTAACTTTACTACTACTAAATGCCTTCTGTGAATCCCAAAAGTAGTAAGGTTATGATTTTATCTCAGTTTACTAGTAGTAAAGTTAGGAGTCCTAACTTTACTACTACTAAAAGCCTTCTGTTAATTCCAAAAGTAGTAAGTTTAAGATTTTATCTCAGATTAGTTCTGTGAATCGGCCCCATAGTGAGGAAAGGCTACCGCATTCACCAAAGCCAAGGGCCAAGGACTGGTGGGATACCACTTGGGGGTTCAAGACTCAATCAGGCTGGGTAAAGTGCGAGTTCAAAATGGTGGGAGTATTTTATGTCCCTGTGGCTCTGAACAGGAGGCCATTAAACTAGCCCTTGGAGTCCCTCGGGTAGTCCTGGGTTCAGGTGAGGATGCAGAGCTCAAATAGCAGGGCTGGCCTCTCAGGGTTCAAGGCAGACTCCAAGGAGCCTCCAGGCAGCAAGGCCATTCTTCCGGGTGCAGCAAAGCAGTCTTGTGGAGTACCCAGCAGGCCACAACTGCTGCCCGTCCTCTGAGAGTCCTTCCGCAGCTCCACAAAGTGAACTGAAGAGTGGGATTGAGGGTCCTATTTTTATACCAGGTACCTTCTTTGAAGTTGGAAGACGTTTCCAAAGATTTCTCAACCTTTCACTTACATCCAGTCATGTGATCCAATAGCGGCTACAGGAAATAAATGACTACGGGCAAGAAAATGCCAACTTTCTAAATGTAATCAATTATCAAGGAGAGAGAGTGGACTGGGTAGCCAATCCGTATCCCCAAGGAGTTTATATGTAATCAAAATTGGACTGGTCTATCAAGATTTAGTACAGGACTCAAAAACTGTATGTATCGGGGAACAGAGTGTGTTCCTTCATGAAGCCCTCACCCACCAACCTAGTTGCTGGCATGCTTCCTCATCGGGCCGACCCAGTGACACTGAATGTGTCCCAGGGGGTGTGCTTCAGCGCCTGTATTACAACGGAGCTGGTATGTTACTGAGAGTGCAGTGGTGGTGGAGTGATACGTGAACACGTTAAAAACTATCCAGTGGTCCCAGTGGCTATCTTTAATATCTGCGCCTCTGGTAGCGTTAAAAAGGCAGTGGATGCAGGTGGGGTGGTGATTATGAACTCCTGCATCCCGTGGTAGGTCTACATGTTTCAGCCAGGCCTTTTCTTAAACTGGCTTTCCTCAGGACCAGAAAACTCTGAAGGTGGACACTACACTAACAGTGAGTATGTGGTTTAAAATGTGTTGCACGAGCTAAGGTGCCATTCGTGTAGGAGGGGGATTCCCTCTCCAAGCATAACTATACATACAACATATATGACAGACAAAACATACCGGGAAGAGTTTTAGCATGGTTACAGTAGAAACTGCGAAATAGTATCGTTTCTGGTTATGATGTGCATATAAAGCGGGTAATATGCGATTAATTCTGTAGCCGTATTGGTGGTGCGGATAAGTGATTTTACCAACATATGCATTGACACGTGTGGTGAGCTATATGGTAAAGCACACACACATAATAAAAGGTGGATACTGTGTAGTATATTCTTACACTGGGGTTTTGTAGCAAATGCCCCTATAGAGAATTCCGGCAGAGGAGTTTACCCTGTAAGAAAAAAGTAGTGGCCCGTGGTTCTTCCCCAGTAGTAGCGCTGGTTGGTCTGGCGTTTGTTACTCACAGTAATGGCGGTCACGACCCTTTCAAAACCTGTTCGGCTGCGGAAGCTCTCCGTACGAAATGAGCCTCCATGTTAGCCGTATTTAAATACCCCAAGCGGTGAGTTCAGGTGTCCCGCATTTTGGCCAGAGGCGTTTGTTGGAGAAGATAGACATGGAAAACAGACTGTGTTGGGCTGGCTGCAGGTGATGCCGCTGGTGTCACATGGAGCTAACGTGTGCCTGTGGTCATGGCAACCAGTAAACACAGTTGCAAGCGCTGGTTACATGAGCGTCAGAGAAATAAAACAGAAGGGGGGTGGAACAGCCCGAGGGTCTGGTGTGCGCCTCAAATGATTAGTGCGTTTTAAAAGAAGGTGCTCAGTACATGGAAAGGCACAGCTTGAATTGAGGATACGGGATTAAAATTAAAGTTAAGGGTTAAAGGTTAAAGGTTAAGCGCAAACCCTAGGTGGGATGCACAGATTTATTGGAAACACAAAATGTATTAAGACCCATAGTCAGTGGTTAAGGGGTTCACATGAAAAATACGCCTAGAACGGGGCGTATTAGATGTTCATAGGGTCGTAAACCCTAGGTGGAACCCACAGAGTGTATTTTGGACCCAAAGTCAGTTAAAGGTCGGTTTTACACGGATAGTACGCCTAGATGGGGGCGTGTAAGGTGTTCATGGGGCCGTGCTAGGTTTTAAGGCTATACCAGGGGATAGAATCGTTCAGTCCTTCATGGTCAGTGGACAAGCGGTAGATCCACCGCTGCTCTTTTGCCAGCACTATCTTTTCATTATTCTGTGGATCATGATTGAATTGTTCGATCACTGTCCAGATCATGTCATTGGGAGTATGGCCACTCTCTATGTGATGGTCAGTGAGACGGCTGATGTTCTTTTTGCACCTGATGGTGCTGCGGTGCTCTATTATGCGAGTCCTCACCTTCCGTGTTGTCATGCCCACATAGCGGAGGCCGCAGGGGCAGGTGATTAAATAGACAACGTTACTTGAGTTACAGTTGATGTTTTACCTGCTTCCAGGTCTTACCAGGTTCAAAATTAAGTGTTTTGGTTTGGTTGGTTAGGTGACATTCACTACAATCATTACATGGGTAGTGTCCAGTGACTTTGGGGAGACCCTATGTGGTGAGGATGGTGTTGCTCGCTCTGGACTGTTTTTTGGGTCGTGTCGACACTAGTTGGTCTTTCAGGTTACTGTCACATTTGTAGGCAAAAACCGGTTATTCCTAGTCTCTTGCCCCTGAGTTAATGATACGCCAATGTTTCAGGATAATGCTGGCAACTTTATTTGAGGCCAGGTTGTATGTGGTGACGCATGTCATTGGTGAGTCGGGTTGATCTTTAGTGACGGTTTCAAGTAGGGCTTTCCTGTTTTGGTTACATGCCCGTTTCTTAGTTTTTGCAATTATTCTGGATGGGTAGCCACGTTCCAGTAGTTTGGATTCAAGTGTGGTAGCCTGTTGTTTGAAGTCATTGAGGTTACTGCAGTTCCTGCGGATGCGGAGGAATTGTCCGAAGGGAAGATTTTCCCTCAGGGTTCTGGGGTGAAAGCTGTTGATGTGTAGGAGTGACTTTCTGGCTGTGGTTTTGTAATGGGTGATGGTGGCCAGTGCTCCTGCTTCCGCTGTGATGTTTAGATCAAGGAATGCCAGGGTAGTTGTGCTGGTTGTGCTGGTAAACCACAGGTAGGTATCGCTTTCGTTCAGCCAGGTGAGGAATGAGGTCAATGATTCTGGGGAGCCCTCCCAGATCATGAAAATGTTGTCAATCTAGTGTTCCACAATAGGATTTGCCTGAGATGTGGATTCGTGGGGGATGAAATATGTAGTTGTTCAAAGTGGTGGACGTAAAGTCCAGCCACACTGTGGACAAAAATGCTCCCCATTGACGTTCCGTTTGTTTGGAGATGGAATTCACCCTCATACTCGAAATATTTATTTTTTAGTGCAAGGGTGGCGCATTTTAGGATGAAGTCCCTAGGGGTATGGTATTCCCAGGGGCTATGCATAAGTATGTCTCGAAGTGCTTGTAGTGTGGCGTCTTGTGGGAGGCTAGTGTAGAGGCTCTCTATGTCCAAGCCCAACATAATCTGGGTCATGGGATCAAAGTCGATGTTTTTGATGAGTTTGAGAAAGTGCTTTGTATCCTTAATGAAAGATGGTGTTTGTTGTACCAGTGGGTTGAGAAAGTTATCGCAATATCTGGATAGGGGTTCCAGAAGGGAGTTGATGCCAGACACTATGGTTCGGCCAGGAGGTGGTGTTATTCCTTTGTGCACTTTAGGGACAGTATAGAAAAATGGTACCTTGGCCTTCTTGGTACATAGAAAGTCTGCCTCTTGTTTGGATATCTGTCATGCCTCGTGAGCGTTTTCTACTAGTGTCTTGATAGTGGTCTGTAGTGTCAGGTTGGGGCCTCTTCCGAGGAGTTTGTAGTTCCGGTTATCATTCGATATTCTGCGGCATTCTTTGTCTTAATCCACTCTGTTTTGTAGTACAACGCCTCCTCCCTTATCTGCTGGTTTGATGACAAGGGAGGGGTTGTCTTGTAAGCATCTGATGGTGTCTTTCTCTTCCTTTGAGAGGTTATTGAATGTGTTGGTAGGCCCTAGTGCCTCTAAGTCATTATAAACTGCCTGTTAAAAGGTGGTGATTTCCGCAGGGATGCTGCTCGGTGGGGGCATGAAAGAGGATTTGGGTTTTAGACCAGTTTCATTGGGGTTTTCTGCGGTGATTTCTTCATTGGGCTTGTTTTTTTTGAAAAAGGCCTTCAATTTGAGCTTTCTGAAAAAATCTGTGAGCGCCATGTCCAGTTTGAATTTATCCAGTCTGGTAGTTGGGACAAATGAGAGTCCTTTATTCAGTACTGCTTCTTTATGGGTGATAGTGGGGTGCTCGATAGATTGAATACCAATGTTGGCGATTCTTTATTCATTACTTCTTGAGGCTGCTCTGTCCTGGAAGTTGGTCACGTGTTCTGTTCAGGGTGTTCGTGCTCACCGGGTTCTCCTCTTCTGCCCAGTGGACCTGTTGGTTGCCTCACCTTTTTCCCCTTGATCTTTGGCCGTGTCCTTAAAAAGGCGGCCTAGGGTTTTTCTGGAGGAATTGTGGTGTGCCTTGTGGGTACATGGGGGGCCAGCCGAAGTAAGGGTTGTGTGGTGGTGCGTAGGTCCTTAGGTGGGTCCTTGTTGTGGCCCCTGCCATGGTTGTTGCCGACATTGTTGGCGTCCTCTTCCTCTGGATTTGGAGGAGCCCGTACTCGAGTCACTACACACTGAACTGCTGTCTCCCGATGTCTCACTAGTTTTGTCAGATTTATTCAGGGCAACAAAGTTGTCATCAGTGTATGATTATATCTTGACATACGAGAATCTTTTCAGGTCTTTCTGAAATTTTGTTATTTTTGCTTGAGTCAGATACTCCCTGTATTCAGCCATTTCTTTGTTTTGATACCTAAGGGGATGATGGTCAAAGCCTTTAGGGAAATCAAACACTCACCCCCAAGTGAACTGATCTGGGTTTAATCCATCACCATTCTTTGGCTCACTCCACTCCAAGCCATGTCTTCCCTGGACCTGAAACAAGCATCCTGGGACCAGTTCGGGTTCATAACCCTCATCAGCCAGGCTATCTTGAATCCAGTCAGGATTAAACCCAGATTAGTTGACTGGGGGTGAGTGTTTGAATTGCTCAAACACTCTGTCCATCATTCCCTTTGGTATCGCTTTGTTCGCCCTGAGTTGGCAGGGTATGCCCAGACGTGGGTCTCTTGCTCACTCTCCGACTGGATTTAAGATAGCATGGCTGATGAGGATTATGAATCCGATACCGGTCCCAGGATACTTGTTTTTGGTCCAGGGAAGACATGGCTTGGCAGTTCGGGCTGGACTGTTCCCATGAGGCACAGGGTCAGACTGATTTGCATATGGCCATGTCTGAACTGGGGTGGTGGAGTGGGCTAAAGAATGATGATGGATTAAACGCAGATCAGTTGACTGGGGGTGAGTGTTTGAATTGCTCAAACACTCCGTCCATCATCCCCTTCGGTATCGCTTTGTTCGCCCTGAGTTGGCAGGGTATGCCCAGACGTGGGCCCCTTGCTCACTCTCCCACTGGATTCAAGATAGCCTGGCTGATGTGGCTTATGAATCCGAAACCAGTCCCAGGATGCTTATTTCCGGTCCAGGGAAGACATGGCTTGGCAGTTCGGGCTGGACTGTTCCCATGAGGGACAGGGTCAGATTGATTTGCTTATGGCAATGCCTGAACAGGGGTGGTGGAGTGGGCTAAAGAATGATTATGGATTAAACCCAGATCAGTTGACTGGAGTTTGTGTTTGATTTGCTCAAACACTCCGTCCATCATCCCCTTTGGTATCGCTTTGTTCGCCCTGAGTTGGCAGGGTATGCCCAGACGTGGTTCCCTTGCTCACTCTCCCTCTGGATTCAAGATTGCCTGGCTGATGAGGATTATGAATCCGAAACCGGTCCCAGGATGCTTGTTTCCGATCCAGGGAGGACATGACTTGGCGGTTCGGGCTGGACTGTACCCATGAGGCACAGGGTCAGACTGATTTGCATATGGCCATGTCTGAACTGGGGGGGGTGGAGTGGGCTAAAGAATGATGATGGATTAAACCCAGATAAGTTGACTGGGGGTGAGTGTTTGATTTGCTTAAACACTCCGTCCATCATCCCCTTTTGTATTTCTTTGTTTTGGTCATCAAGTTTTTTCTGATATGATGTAATAGTGGTTTTGAAATGGCTCTCAGTGGCCTGAATGTCGATAATCATTGCATCTGATAGGCGTTTAGCTGTTTTGATGATTTGCACCAGCCAATACTTGGTGCAGTGCCTGGCGATCTGGGCCCAATCTTTCCTGAAGGTGGCATCATCCAGGAAGATTCTTGGGGCATTTGTGACAAGGAAGGACCTGGGGTGGTGTTTGTCCTCAGGTACTCGGTCAGGATTAACCTGTGCAGGATAGTTCTAATGCGATTGCGTTTCTTCTCCAGCAAGGAGTCCCAGTCAGTTGTCTGCGCTATTGTGTTTGAAATATTAAAATCTGCCAGAAAAGAGGGGTCTGAGGGGATTTCGCTGATGTCATCCTCAGTGTAGGTTAGGCCCGGGTTTTCAACCATGACTTCTGAGATGGTGAACAAACTCTTGCAGCTGTGTGGTGTTAATAGTAATCGATTATCAAGGAGAAAGAGAGGACTGGGTAGCCAATCCGTCCCCCCAAGGAGTTTATAAGTAAATAAAATTGGACTGGTCTAGCAAGATTTAGTACAGGACTCCAATACTGTATGTATCGGGGAACAGAGTGTGTTCCTTCATGAAGCCCTCACCTACCAATCTAGTTGGTGGCATGCTTCACCATCGGGCCCACCCAGTGACACCAAATGTGTCCCGGGTGTGCTTCAATGCCTGTATTACAGAGGAGCTGCTATGTTACTGAGAGTGTAGTGATGGTGGAGTGATACGTGAACAGGTTAAAAACTATCCAGTGGTCCCAGTGCCCGCGGGGACTATCTTTAATATCTGGGCCTCTGGTAGCGTTAAAAACAAAGCAGTGGATGTAGGTGGAGTGGTGATTATGAACTTCTGCATCCCGTGGTAGGTCTACATGTTTCAGCAAGGTCTTTTCTTAAACTGGCTTTCTTCAGGACCAAAAAACTGTGAAGGTGGACACTACACTAATAGTGAGTTTGTGGTTTAAAATGTGTTGCACACGCTAAGGTGCCATACATGTGCGAGGGGGGATTCCCTCTCGAAGCATAACTGTACATACAACATAAATGACAGACAAAACATACATGGAAGAGTCTTAGCATGGTTGCAGTTGAAACAGCGAAATAGTATCGTTTCTGGTGATGATGTGTATATAAAGCAGGTAATAATCGATTAATGTGTAGGATGTGAAGTAATTTATTTAAAATTAATAAGTAATTAACTGATCATTAATAGTAATTAAGTTATTCAAAATTAATTATGGCAATTGTTTAATTAATTTGAGATGTGAGTTGTGGGTTTTTCCAGTGGTAAATGGTGTGAAGTAAATTATTTTGAAATTATTATTAATTTGTAATTTGAAAAACATAAAAACACTACAAATTAGGTATGGATATTGTGTATTGACTATTATGTGTGTTTTGTGGTGTTTATTGGGGTAGAGGGTGGAAAGTATTATACCTTTTATTAATTAATAAATATTTGTGTATTATTATTTATTCTTTAATTAATCCATTTTTATGGTTACTGTTTACTTTTATTTTGTGTTTGGATTTTTGTTTGTTTAGGGGTAATGTTTGGTCAATAAATTTGTACATGTTTTAATTTGATTTTTAATTAATAATATGTGTTTTTTTGATAATTGATTATGTTAATTATGGAGGTACAACATTTCTTTTAGAAATGTAAATGTGTGTTGGGAAATGTGTGGTGTTGTAGGGTAGGAAATAAAGAATATTTATTTCATGTAACAAGTATTGTTTTCGATTGTAATTTATTTATAATAACTATACTTATTTGTGTGTAATTTTTTTAATGTTTATAAAATATAATGTTTATTGGTAATTTTTAGATTTTGTTAAACATTTTCACATGTTTCTATTTTTTGTTAATTTTAATATTTTTATATATTTATTAGTTTTGAGTTTTTAACAATTTTTGTATTGTAGTTGATCTTGTGTTTATTTTTATTTTTTTATTGAGAATATTAATTTTAACCCTCTGCAATCAAACACTTGCCCTACTGTTGCACTCACTAAAGTGGGAATAGTAATTTTAATCACTATGTTATCCAACACTTTCCCTACGGTTGTACTCACTGGAGTGGGAAGAGTCATTTTTACCTCTCCGCTATGCAACAGTTTCCCTACTGTTGCACTCACTGGAGTGGGAATAGTATTTTTTTAATGATGCGCTATCCAACACTTTCCCTACTGTTGCCTTCACTGGGGTGGGAATAGTAATTTTTCCATATCAGTTATCCAACACTTTCCCTACTGTTGCACTTACTGGAGTGGGAATAGCAATTTTTAACCCTGGGCTATCCAACACTTACCTTACTGTTGCACTCAATGGAGTGCAAAATGTAAGTTTAAAATGTGTAAATTATGTTAAGATTTTGTGTTATAGTGATATGTATATTTATATATATTTATTTGTTAATTTATATATTTATAAAAAATTTAAATACATTTAATTTATCAGTTTATTAATTGTTTTAAAGTAAATATATATTTATATATTACATTTTATATATGAACATTGACATTTTTTAAATAAAAATTTATTTATTATATTTGTTTAAATGTACATTAAAGTGAATTTTATTATCAAATGTATTCAACGTTATTTTTTATATATTGAAAAAATCAATATTTTGTATATCGATATTTTTTACATCTATATTTTTTGGCATATTTTTGTATTTTACATTTTAAAGATATGATGTCGATATTGTGGATGTCGATATTTGTGTGTCAATATTTGTGTATGGGGATACTTTTGAGGTCGATATTATGTCAGTGATCCGAAATAACGTGATATGTTTAGGATCACACAAACTGCTTAAGCATGCAAGCTAGGATTCAAATGTATGTCTTATAAACTAATTGCCATAGACTTACCCACTGTATCACATAACCCGCCTCTTCCGAATGAAGAAGCAGTTTATTTTTTTTATTTTTTGCATATGGTGAAGTGCAAGATTAAACCTGCTAACGAACAGCAGTTGGAAGTTAATGTGCGATGTTCCTAAAGCTTCTATCTTCTACAAGGGCCAGGCCCATCTGATTCCACAATTGGGCTTCTAAGAGGATTGCTCCAGGGTCACGGTGCTCCAAAGAAACAACCTAGCCCTGGGCTGTAGGGCAGTGGACCACTGCACCAGGTGCTGACTTGGGGTAGAGGTGCCTTTTTTTGCAAGCATATAATGGTTTTAAAAGCCCCTGCTGCTGCATTCTGGGCCCCACAACAAATTTCAGGGAACAATAAAAATGTAAATATAATTCTAGTGAATAATGTTCTTTCTGGAGAGATCAGAGATTTGTCTAGTGTAAGTATGATATCTCAAAGGGTTAATATGCTTGCTGCAAAGAAGGTGTACCATGCAGATCACAGAGTGCATATAATGTAAATAGGTCAGTGGGTTACTACTTTTGTCAGAGATATCCTTTTGTTACTTGCAGTTCATAAGATAACATCCTAATATAGAACAGTGAACTATTAACTTTCATCAGAGAGCTGCATGAAAACTATAGGTTAGATGAGAGCATTATGATGTTTTCGCTATTATTTCCAAAAGGCCTAAAGGGTTCATTTGGGTAGAAATCAATTATTAGTAAAGACAACCCCTAACCAAGGTGTTAATTTTTCAATTCTGAGTTTGTGCTTCTCCAGACCAAGCACTCCTAAATTTTACTGCCTAGCAGTATGAGTGACAAATGACTCCTACACCTGGTAGTCCTCTGGCACACCGGCCCGAGGGTCTGGTGTGCGCCTCAAATGATTAGTGCTTATTAAAAGAAGGTGCTCAGTACATGGAGATAAACAGAACAAAATGGCTGGTCCGGTTCACTTTATAACAAATTTACACCCCACCCAGCCACTCTGTGCTACGTGGGACACTATTCATTTAGAAATTATTTATTTATCTTTTTTTGTTATTGGTTTCTTTTATTTCACCAATGACATACAAGAGACAGTTGTCAAGCAGTTGAGTCCGCAAACAGATATAAGTGTGCACAATATATACAGGTGGCAAATGAATGACGGTGAAAAAATGAATCACAAATAATACTCCAAATCTTGAAACACCAAGTACCAACTTGCTATGTACAATACATATTCGAACATTAAAACATTTCATAAAACAACACAGTCCTTCGAAATGTGTACCAATGGAAAGGCGGTAACAGACAACTATTTAGGACTGCCTGCCTATCCACAAAGACCTGTGAAAAGGTGTTTTTAGAGATTGAACAGCAGGGGCGGGACTAGTGATATTGTTTATTCCCCCGCTGCACCCATCTTCCTTATCACAGGCTGGGTGTCAACGCGTTTCGAACCCTTGATGGTTTTAGGGTTCTCCTCAGGACGTGGACTGTATGGGTCCTGTTCTGTAGTCAGCGCACAGGGGCTGCAAAGGGGGTGGCACGTGGACAGTGGCTTCACCAATTAAGTACTTTCTTAGCTGGGCCTCGTATGTGAGCAGGCGGCGCGACGGTAGCCCCGACCGAAAAACGGGTCCGGGGGTCGCCAGGATTGTAAATATCCTTCTGTCATAAAACAACTATGGATCCGGGCCCCGACACTGAATGTCAGACGCCGGCGGCCACCGAGTGATTTAATCCTTTTTCCGGACCCGACTCCTTTTCGAAGGCTATTTACAATCCTGGCGACCCCCGGACCCGTTTTTCGGTCGGGGCTACCGTCGCGCCGCCTGCTCACATACGAGGCCCAGCTAAGAAAGTACTTAATTGGTGAAGCCACTGTCCACGTGCCACCCCCTTTGCAGCCCCTGTGCGCTGACTACAGAACAGGACCCATACAGTCCACGTCCTGAGGAGAACCCTAAAACCATCAAGGGTTCGAAACGCGTTGACACCCAGCCTGTGATAAGGAAGATGGGTGCAGCGGGGGAATAAACAATATCACTAGTCCCGCCCCTGCTGTTCAATCTCTAAAAACACCTTTTCACAGGTCTTTGTGGATAGGCAGGCAGTCCTAAATAGTTGTCTGTTACCGCCTTTCCATTGGTACACATTTCGAAGGACTGTGTTGTTTTATGAAATGTTTTAATGTTCGAATATGTATTGTACATAGCAAGTTGGTACTTGGTGTTTCAAGATTTGGAGTATTATTTGTGATTCATTTTTTCACCGTCATTCATTTGCCACTTGTATATATTGTGCACACTTATATCTGTTTGCGGACTCAACTGCTTGACAACTGTCTCTTGTATGTCATTGGTGAAATAAAAGAAACCAATACCAAAAAAAGATAAATAAATAATTTCTAAATGAATAGTGTCCCACGTAGCACAGAGTGGCTGGGTGGGGTGTAAATTTGTTATAAAGTGAACCGGACCAGCCATTTTGTTCTGTTTATCGACTGTTGAGGTCCAGGCTGGTCAGGGATAGGACCCAAAACCTCCTTTTGTTGACTGCAGTACATGGAGAGGCACAGCTTGAATTGAGGATACGAGATTAAAATTAAAGATAAGGGTTAAAGGTTAAAGGTTAAGCGCAAACCCTAGGTGGGACCCACAGATTTATTGGAAACGCAAAATGTATTAAGATCCATAGTCAGTGGTTAAGGGGTTCACATGAAAAATACGCCTAGAACGGGGCGTATTAGATGTTCATAGGGTCGTAAACCCTAGGTGGAACCCACAGAGTGTATTTTGGACCCAAAGTCAGTTAAAGGTCGGATTTACATGGATAGTACGCCTAGATGGGGGCGTGTAAGGTGTTCATGGGGCCGTGCTAGGTTTTAAGGCTATACCAGGGGATAGAATCGTTCAGTCCTTCATGGTCAGTGGACAAGCGGTAGATCCACTGCTGCTCTTTTGCCAGCAGTATCTTTTCATTATTCTGTGGATCATGATTGAATTGTTCGATCACTGTCCAGATCATGTCATTGGGAGTATGGCCACTCTCTATGTGATGGTGAGTGAGACGGCTGATGTTCTTTTTGCACCTGATGGTGCTGCGGTGCTCTACTATGCGAGTGCTTACCTTCCGTGTTGTCATGCCCACATAGCGGAGGCCGCAGGGGCAGGTGATTAAATAGACAACGTTACTTGAGTTAAAGTTGATGTGTTTTACCTGCTTCCAGGTCTTACCAGGTTCCAAATTGAGTGTTTTGGTTTGGTTGGTGAGGTGACATTCACTACAATCATTACACGGGTAGTGTCCAGTGACTTTGGGGAGACCCCATGTGGTGAGAATGGTGTTGCTCGCTCTGGTCTGTTTTTTGGGTCGTGTCGACACTAGTTGGTCTTTCAGGTTACAGGCACGTTTTTAGGCAAAAACCGGTTATTCCCAGTCTCTTGCCCCTGAGTTAATGATGCGCCAATGTTTCAGGATAATGCTGGCAACTTTATTTGAGGCCAGGTTGTATGTGGTTACACATGTCATTGGTGAGTCGGGTTGATCTTTAGTGACGGTTTCAAGTAGGGCTTTCCTGTTTTGGTTACGTGCCCGTTTCTTCGTTTTTGCAATGATTCTGGATGGGTAGCCGCCTTCCTGTAGTTTGGATTCAAGTGTGGCAGCCTGTTCTTTGAAGTCATTGAGGTTACTGCAGTTCCTGCGGATGCGGAGGAATTGTCCCAAGGGAAGATTTTCCCTCAGGGTTCTGGGGTGAAAGCTGTTGATGTGTAGGAGTGAGTTTCTGGCTGTGGTTTTGTAATGGTTGTTGGTGGCCAGTGCTCCTGCTTCCGCTGTGATGTTTAGATCAAGGAATGCCAGGGTAGTCGTGCTGGTTGTGCTGGTAAACCACAGGTAGGGATCCCTTTCGTTCAGCCAGGTGAGGAATGAGGTCAATGATTCTGGGGAGCCCTCCCAGATCATGAAAATGTTGTCAATGTAGCATTCCACAATAGGATTTGCCTGAGATGTGGATTCATGGGGGATGAAACATGTAGTTGTTCAAAGTGGTGGACGTAAAGTCCAGCCACACTGTGGGCAAAAATGCTCCCCATTGACGTTCCGTTTGTTTGGAGATAGAATTCACCCTCATACTCGAAGTAATTATTTTTTAGTGCAAGGGTGGCGCATTTTAGGATGAAGTCCCTAGGGGTATGGTATTCCCAGGGGCTGTGCATAAGTATGTCTCGAAGTGCTTGTAGTGTGGCATCTTGTGGGAGGCTAGTGTAGAGGCTCTCTATGTCCAAGCCCACCATAATCTGGGTCATGGGATCAAAGTCGATATTTTTGATGAGTTTGAGTAAGTGCTTTGTATCCTTAATGTAAGATGGTGTTTGTTGTATCAGTGGGTTGAGAAAGTTATCCCAATATCTGGATAGGGGTTCCAGAAGGGAGTTGATGCCAGACACTATGGTTCGGCCAGGAGGTGGTGTTATTCCTTTGTGCACTTTAGGGACAGTATAGAAATACGGTACCTTGGCTTTCTTGGTACATAGAAAGTCTGCCTCTTGTTTGGATATCTGTCATGCCTCGTGAGCGTTTTCTACTAGTGTCTTGATAGTGGTCTGTAGTGTCAGGTTGGGGCCTCTTCCGAGGAGTTTGAAGTTCCGGTTATCATTTGATATTCTGCGGCATTCTTTGTCATAATCCACTCTGTTTTGTAGTACAACGCCTCCTCCCTTGTCTGCTGGTTTGATGACAAGGGAGGGGTTGTCTTGTAAGCATCTGACGGTGTCTTTCTCTTCTTTTGAGAGGTTGTTGAATGTGTTGGTAGGCCCTAGTGCCTCTAAGTCATGATACACTGCCTGTTCAAAGGTGGTGATTAACGCAGGGATGCTGCTCGGTGGGGGTATGAAAGAGAATTTGGGGTTTAGACCAGTTTCATTGGGGTTTTCTGCGGTGATTTCTTCATTGGGCTTGGTTTTTTCGAAAAAGGCCTTCAATTTGAGCTTTCTGAAAAAATCTGTGAGCGCCATGTGCAGTTTGAATTTATCCAGTCTGGTAGTTGGGACGAATGAGAGTCCTTTATTCAGTACTGCTTCTTCATGGGTGATAGTGGGGTGCTCGATAGATTGAATACCAATGTTGGCGATTCTTTATTCGTTACTTCTTGAGGCTGCTCTGTCCTGGTAGTTGGCCACGTGTTCTGTTCCGGGAGTTCGTGCTCACCGGGTTCTCCTCTTCTGCCCAGTGGACCTGTTGGTTGCCTCACCTTCTTACCCTTGATCTTTGGGCATGTCCTAAAAAAGGCGGCATGGGGGTTGTTCTGGAGGAATTGTAGTGGGCCTAGTGGGTACATGGGGGGGTCAGCCGAAGTAAGGGTTGTGTGGTGCTGCGTAGGGGTTAGGTCCTTAGGTGGGTCCTTGTTGTGGCCCCTGCCATGGTTGTTGCTGACGTTGTTGGCGTCCTCTTCCTCTGGATTTGGAGGAGCCCGTACTCTAATCACTAGACACTGAACTGCTGTCTCCCGATGTGTCACTAGTTTTGTCAGATTTATTCAGGGCAACAAAGTTGTCATCAGTGTATGGTTATATCTTGACATACGAGAATGTTCTCAGGTCTTCCTGAAATTTTGTTATTTTTGCTTGAGTCAGATACTCCTTGTATTCTGCCATTTCTTTGTCTTGATACCTAGGGATGATGGACGGAGCCTTTAGGGAAATCAAACACTCACCCCAGTCAACTGATCTGGGTTACATCCATCACCATTCTTTGGCTCACTCCACTCCAAGCCATGTCTTCCCTGGACCTGAAACAAGCATCCTAGGACCAGTTCGGGTTCATAACACTCATCAGCCAGGCTATCTTGAATCCAGTCAGGATTAAACCCAGATTAGTTGATTGGGGGTGAGTGTTTGAATTGCTCAAACACTCTGTCCATCATTCCCTTTGGTATCGCTTTGTTCGCCCTGAGTTGGCAGGGTATGCCCAGACGTGGGTCTATTGCTCACTCTCCGACTGGATTCAAGATAGCATGGCTGATGAGGATTATGAATCCGATACCGGTCCCAGGATGCTTGTTTTTGGTCCAGGGAAGACATGGCTTGGCAGTTCGGGCTGGACTGTTCCCATGAGGCACAGGGTCAGACTGATTTGCGTATGGCCATGCATGAACAGGGGTGGTGGTGTGGGCTAAAGAAAGATGATGGATTAAACGCAGAGCAGTTGACCTGGGGGAGAGTGTTTGAATTGCTCAAACACTCCATCCATCATCCCCTTTGGTATCGCTTTGTTAGCCCTGAGTTGGCAGTGTATGCCCAGACGTGGGTCCCTTGCTCATTCTCCCACTGGATTCAAGATAACCTGGCTGATGAGGCTTATTAATCCGAAACCAGTCCCAGGATGCTTATTTCCAGTCCAGGGAAGACATGGCTTGGCATTTCGGGCTGGACTGTTCCCATGAGGCACAGGGTCAGACTGATTTGCATATGGCCATGTCTGAACTGGGGTGGTGGAGTGGGCTAAAGAATGATGATGGACTAAACCCAGATCAGTTGACTGGGGGTGAGTGTTTGCTTTGCTCAAACACTCCGTCCATCATTCCCTTTGGTATGGCTTTGTTCGCCCTGAGTTGGCAGGGTATGCCCAGACGTGGGTCCCTTGCTCACTCTCCCACTGGATTCGAGATAGCCTGGCTGATGAGGATTATGAATCCGAAACTGGGCCCAGGATGCTTGTTTCCGCTCCAGGGAAGACATGGCTTGGCAGTTCGGGCTGGACGGTTCCCATGAGGCACAGGGTCAGACTGATTTGGATATGGCCATGTCTGAACTGGGGTGGTGGAGTGGGTTAAAGAATGATGATGGATTAAACCCAGATCAGTTGACTGGGGGTGAGTGTTTGATTTGCTTAAACACTCCGTCCGTCATCCCCTTTGGTATTTCTTTGTTTTGGTCATCAAGTTTTTTCTGATATGATGTAATAGTGGTTTTGAAATGGCTCTCAGTGGCCTGAATGTCGATAATCTTTGCATCTGATAGGCGTTTGGCTGTATTGATGATTAGCACCAGCCAATACTTGGTGCAGTGCCTGGCGATCTGGTCCCAATCTTTCCTGAAGGTGGCATCATCCAGGAAGATTCTTGGGGCATTTGTGACAAGGAAGGACCTGGGGTGGTGTTTGTCCTCAGGTACTCGGTCAGGATTAACCTGTGCAGGATAGTTCTAATGCGATTGCATTTCTTCTCCAGCAAGGAGTCCCATTCAATGGTCTGCGCTATTGTGTTTGAAATATTAAAATTTGCCAGAAAAGAGGGGTTTGAGGGGATATCGCTGATGTCATCCTCAGTGTAGGTTAGGCCTGGGTTTTCAACCATGACTTCTGAGATGGTGAACAAACTCTTGCAGCTGTGCGCTGTTAATAGTAATCGATTATCAAGGAAAGAGAGAGGACTGGGTAGCCAATCCGTCCCCCCAAGGAGTTTATAACTAAATAAAATTGGACTGGTATAGCAAGATGTTGTACAGGACTCAAAAACTGTATGTATCGGGGAACAGAGTATGTTCCTTCATGAAGCCCTCACCCACCAATCTAGTTGGTAGCATGCTTCATCATCGGGCCCACCCAGTGACACCAAATGTGTCCCGGGTGTGCTTCAATGCCTGTATTACAGAGGAGCTGCTATGTTACTGAGAGTGTAGTGATGGTGGAGTGATACGTGAACAGGTTAAAAACTATCCAGTGGTCCCAGTGCCCGCGGGGACTATCTTTAATATCTGGGCCTCTGGTAGCGTTAAAAACAAGGCAGTGGATGTAGGTGGAGTGGTGATTATGAACTCCTGCATCCCGTGGTAGGTCTACATGTTTCAGCCAGGTCTTTTCTTAAACTGGCTTTCCTCAGGACCAAAAAACTGTGAAGGTGGACACTACACTAATAGTGAGTTTGTGATTTAAAATGTGTTGCACGCCCTAAGGTGCCATACGTGTGGGAGGGGGGATTCCCTCTCGAAGCATAACTGTACATACAACATAAATGACAGACAAAACATACATGGAAGAGTCTTAGCATCGTTGCAGTTGAAACAGCGAAATAGTATTGTTTCTGGTGATGATGTGCATATAAAGCAGGTACTAATCGATTAATGTGTAGGATGTGAAGTAATTTATTTAAAATATTAAGTAATTAACTGATCATTAATAGTAATTAAGTTATTCAAAATTAATTATGGCAATTGTTTAATTAATTTGAGATGTGAGTTGTGGGTTTTTCCAGTGGTAAATGGTGTGAAGTAAATTATTTTGAAATTATTATTAATTTGTAATTTGAAAAACATAAAAACATTACAAATTAGGTATGGATATTGTGTAATGACTTTTATGTGTGTTTTGTGGTGTTTATTGGGGTAGAGGGTGGAAAGTTTTATGCGTTTTATTAATAATAAATATTTGCGTATTATTATTTATTCTTTAATTGATACATTTTTATGGTTACTGTTTACTTTTATTTTGTGTTTGGATTTTTGTTTGTTTAGGGGTAATGTTTGGTCAATAAATTTGTACATGTTTTAATTTGATGTTTATTTAATAATATGTGTTTATTTGATAATTGATTATGTTAATTATGGAGGTACAACATTTCTTTTAGAAATTTAAATGTGTGTTTTGAAATGTGTGGTGTTGTAGGGTAGGAAATAAAGAATATTTATTTCATGTAACAAGTATTGTTTTTGATTGTAATTTATTTATAATGACTATACTTATGTGTGTGTAATTTTTTTTAAATGTTTATAAAATATAATGTTTATTGGTAATTTTTAGATTTTTTAAAACATTTTCACGTTTCTATTTTTTGTTAATTTTAATATTTTTATATATTTATTTGTTTTGTGTTTTTAACAATTTTTGTATTGTAGTTGATCTTTTGATTATTTGTATTTTTTTATTGACTTTATTGAGAATATTAATTTTAACCCTCTGCAATCAAACACTTGCCTTACGGTTGCACTCACTGGAGTGGGAATAGTAATTATTATCACTATGTTATCCAACACTTTCCCTATGGTTGTACTCACTGGAGTGGGAAGAGTCATTTCCCCCCTCCGCTATGCAACAGTTTCCCTACTGTTGCACTCACTGGAGTGGGAATAGTAATTTTTTAATGATGCACTATCCAACACTTTCCCTACTGTTGCCTTCACTGGAGTGGGAATAGTAATTTTTCCATATCAGTTATCCAACTCTTTCCCTACTGTTGCCCTTACTGGAGTGTTACCGGCAATTTTTAACCCTGCGCTATCCAACACTTACCTTACTGTTGCACTCAATGGAGTGCAAAATGTAAGTTTAAAATGTGTAAATTGTATTAAGATTTTGTGTTATAGTGATTTGTATATTTATATATATTTATTTGTTAATTTATATATATCTATAACATTTTAAAATAAATTTAATTTATTAGTTTATTAATTGTTTTAAAGTAAATATATATTTATATATTACATTTTATGGTATACAACCTTTACAACAAAACTTTTACCACGCACTACCATTACAACACGGTCATTACAACGCAAACCATTACAACGCATTGCGCTGGGGGGCGCTCTAGGATAGGGAATAGGTTAATTTACTATCCAATAACCTTCCCTAGTGTCCACGGGGACTGGAGTTGGAATAGTAAATTAAACTATTCACTATCCAGCACCCCAAAGCGTTATGCTTTGTAATGGTATGCGTGGTAAAAACCGCGTTGTAATGGTATGTGTGGTAAAAGTATGCGTTGTAACGTCATACATCCACATTTTATATATGAACATTTACATTTTGTAAATACAAATATATTTATTATATTTGTTTAAATGTACATTAAAGTGACTTTTTTTATCGAATTTATTAAACGTTATTTTATATATATTAAAAAAATCAATATTTTGTATATCGATATTTTTTACATCTATATTTTTTGGCATATTTTTGTAATTTACATTTTAAAGATATGATGTCGATATTGTGGATGTCGATATTTGTGTGTCGATATTTGTGTATGGGGATATTTTTGAGGTCGATATTATGTCAGTGATCTGAAATAACGTGATATGTTTAGGATCACACAAACTGATTAAGCATGCAAGCTAGGATTCAAATGTATGTCTTATAAACTAATTGCCATTGACTTACCCACTGTATCACATATCCTGCCTCTTCCGAATGAAGAAGCAGTTTATTTATTTATTTTTTTTGCATATGGTGAAGTGCAAGAATAAACCTGCTAACGAACAGCAGTTGGAAGTTAATGTGCGATGCTCCTAAAGCTTCTATCTTCTACAAGGGCCAGGCCCATCTGATTCCACAATTGGGCTTCTAAGAGGATTGCTCCAGGGTCACGGTGCTCCAAAGAAACAACCTAGCCCAGGGCTGTAGGGCAGTGGACCACTGCACCAGGTGCTGACTTGGGGTAGAAGTGCCTTTGTTGCAAGCATAGTATGGTTTTAAAAGCACCTGCTGCTCCATTCTGGGCCTCCCAAAAAATTTCAGGGAACAATAAAAATTTAAATATAATTCCAGTGAATAATGTTCTTTCTGGAGAGATCAGAGATTTGTCTAGTGGAAGTATGATATCTAAAAGGGTTAATATGCTTGCTGCAAAGAAGGTGTACCATGCAGATCGCAGAGTGCATATAATGTAAATAGGTCAGTGGGTTACTACTTTTGTCAGAGAGATCCTTTCGTTACTTGCAGTTCATAAGATAACATCTAATATAGAACAGTGAACTATTAACTTTCATCAGAGAGCTGCATGAAAACTATAGGTTAGATGAGAGCATTATGATGTTTTCGCTATTATTTCCAAAAGGCCTAAAGGGTTCATTTGGGTAGAAATCAATTGTTAGTAAAGACAACCCCTAACCAAGGTGTTAATTTTTCAATTCTGAGTTTGTGCTTCTCCAGACCAAGCACTCCTAAATTTTACTGCCTAGCAGTATGAGTGACAAATGACTCCTACACCTGGTAGTCCTCTGGCACACCAACCCGAGGGTCTGGTGTGCGCCTCAAATGATTAGTGCGTTTTAAAAGAAGGTGCTCAGTACATGGAGAGGCACAGCTTGAATTGAGGATACAGGATTCAAATTAAAGATAAGGGTTAAAGGTTAAAGGTTAAGCGCAAACCCTAGGTGGGACCCACAGATTTATTGGAAACGCAAAATGTATTAAGACCCATAGTCAGTGGTTAAGGGGTTCACATGAAAAATACGCCTAGAACGGGGCGTATTAGATGTTCATAGAGTCGTAAACCCTAGGTGGAACCCACAGAGTGTATTTTGGTCCCAAAGCCAGTTAAAGGTCGGGTTTACACGGATAGTACGCCTAAATGGGTCGTGTAAGGTGTTCATGGTGCCGTGCTAGGTTTTAAGGCTATACCAGGGGATAGAATCGTTCAGTCCTTCATGGTCAGTGGACAAGCGGTAGATCCACCGCTGCTATTTTGCCAGCAGTATCTTTTCATTATTCTGTGGATCATGATTGAATTGTTCGATCACTGTCCAGATCATGTCATTGGGAGTATGGCCACTCTCTTTGTGATGGTCAGTGAGACGGCTGATGTTCTTTTTGCACCTGATGGTGCTGCGGTGCTCTACCATGCGAGTCCTCACCTTCCGTGTTGTCATGCCCACATAGCGGAGGCCGCAGGGGTAGGTGATTAAATAGACAATATTACTTGAGTTACAGTTGATGTGTTTTACCTGCTTCCAGGTCTTACCAGGTTCCAAATTGAGTGTTTTGTGTTGGTTGGTGAGGTGACATTCACTACAATCATTACACGGGTAGTGTCCAGTGACTTTAGGGAGACCCCATGTGGTGAGGATGGTGTTGCTCGCTCTGGTCTGTTTTTTGGGTCGTGTCGACACTAGTTGGTCTTTTTAGGTTACTGGAACGTTTTTAGGCAAAAACTGGTTATTCCCAGTCTCTTGCCCCTGAGTTAATGATGCGCCAATGTTTCAGGATAATGCTGGCAACTTTATTTGAGGCCAGGTTGTATGTGGTGACACATGTCATTGGTGAGTCGGGTTGATCTTTAGTGACGGTTTCAAGTAGGGCTTTCCTGTTTTGGTTACGTGCCCGTTTCTTAGTTTTTGCAGTGATTCTGGATGGGTAGCCACCTTCCTGTAGTTTGGATTCAAGTGTGGTAGCCTGTTGTTTGAAGTCATTGAGGTTACTGCAGTTCCTGCGGATGCGGAGGAATTGTCCGAAGGGAAGATTTTCCCTGAGGGTTCTGGGGTGAAAGCTGTTGATGTGTAGGAGTGAGTTTCTGGCTGTGGTTTTGTAATGGTTGTTGGTGGCCAGTGCTCCTGCTTCGGCTGTGATGTTTAGATCAAGGAATGCTAGGGTAGTCGTGCTGGTTGTGCTGGTAAACCACAGGTAGGGATCCCTTTCGTTCAGCCAGGTGAGGAATGAGGTCAATGATTCTGGGGAGCCCTCCCAGATCATGAAAATGTTGTCAATGTAGCATTCCACATTAGGATTTGCCTGAGGTGTGGATTCGTGGGGGATGAAACATGTAGTTGTTCAAAGTGATGGACGTAAAGTCCAGCCACATTGTGGGCGCATTTTAGGATGAAGTCCCTAGGGGTATGGTATTCCCAGGGGCTGTGCATAAGTATGTCTCGAAGTGCTTGTAGTGTGGCATCTTGTGGGAGGCTAGTGTAAAGGCTCTCTATGTCCAAGCCCACCATAATCTGGGTCATGGGATCAAAGTCGATGTTTTTGATGAGTTTGAGTAAGTGCTTTGTATCCTTAATGTAAGATGGTGTTTGTTGTACCAGTGGGTTGAGAAAGTTATCGCAATATCTGGATAGGGGTTCCAGAAGGGAGTTGATGCCAGACACTATGGTTTGGCCAGGAGGTGGTGTTATTCCTTTGTGCACTTTAGGGACAGTATAGAAATAAGGTACCTTGGCTTTCTTGGTACATAGAAAGTCTGCCTCTTGTTTTAATATCTGTCATGCTTCGTGAGCGTTTTCTACTAGTGTCTTGATAGTGGTCTGTAGTGTCAGGTTGGGGCCTCTTCCGAGGAGTTTGTAGTTCCGGTTATCATTTGATATTCTGCGGCATTCTTTGTCATAATCCACTCTGTTTTGTAGTACAACGCCTCCTCCCTTGTCTGCTGGTTTGGTGACAAGGGAGGGGTTGTCTTGTAAGCATCTGATGGTGTCTTTCTCTGCTTTTGAGAGGTTGTTGAATGTGTTGGTAGGCCCTAGTGCCTCCAAGTCATGATACACTGCCTGTTCAAAGGTGTTGATTTCCGCAGGGATGCTGCTCGGTGGGGGCATGAAAGAGGATTTGGGTTTTAGACCAGTTTCATTGGGGTTTTCTGCGGTGATTTCTTCATTGGGCTTGGTTTTTTCGAAAAAGGCCTTCAATTTGAGCTTTCTGAAAAAATCTGTGAGCGCCATGTGCAGTTTGAATTTATCCAGTCTGGTAGTTGGGACGAATTAGAGTCCTTTATTCAGTACTGCTTCTTCATGGGTGATAGTGGGGTGCTCGATAGATTGAATACCAATGTTGGCGATTCTTTATTCGTTACTTCTTGAGGCTGCTCTGTCCTGGTAGTTGGCCACGTGTTCTGTTCCGGGAGTTCGTGCTCACCGGGTCCTCCTCTGCTGCCCAGTGGACCTGTTGGTTGCCTCACCTTCTTCCCCTTGATCTTTGGCCGTGTCCTAAAAAAGGCGGCCTGGGGTTGTTCTGGAGGAATTGTGGTGGCCTAGTGGGTACATGGGGGGCCAGCCGAAGTAAGGGTTGTGTGGTGGTGCATAGGGGTTAGGTCCTTAGGTGGGTCCTTGTTGTGGCCCCTACCATGTTTGTTGCTGACGTTGTTGGCGTCCTCTTCCTCTGGATTTGGAGGATCCCGTACTCTAGTCACTAGACACTGAACTGCTGTCTCCCGATGTCTTACTAGTTTTGTCAGATTTATTCAGGGCAACAAAGTTGTCATCAGTGTATGGTTATATCTTGACATACGAGAATCTTTTCAGGTCTTTCTGAAATTTTGTTATTTTTGCTTGAGTCAGATACTCCTTGTATTCTGCCATTTCTTTGTTTTGATACCTAAGGGGATGATGGACGGAGCCTTTACGGAAATCAAACACTCACCCCCAGTCAACTGATCTGGGTTTAATCTATCACCATTCTTTGGCTCACTCCACTCCAAGGCATGTCTTCCCTGGACCTGAAACAAGCATCCTGGAACCAGTTCAGGTTCATAACCCTCATCAGTCAGGCTATCTTGAATCCAGGCAGGATTAAACCCAGATTAGTTGACTGGGGGTGAGTGTTTGAATTTCTCAAACACTCTGTCCATCATTCCCTTTGGTATCGCTTTGTTCGCCCTGAGTTGGCAGGGTATGCCCAGACGTGGATCTCTTGCTCACTCTCCGACTGGATTCAAGATAGCATGGCTGATGAGGATTATGAATCCGATACCGGTCCCAGGATGCTTGTTTTCGGTCCAGGGAAGACATGGCTTGGCAGTTCGGGCTGGACTATTCTCATGAGGCACAGGGTCAGACTGATTTGCATATGGACATGTCTGAACTGGGGTGGTGGAGTGGGCTAAAGAATGATGATGGATTAAACGCAGATCAGTTGACTGGGGGTGAGTGTTTGAATTGCTCAAACACTCCGTCCATCATCCCCTTCGGTATCAGTTTGTTCGCCCTGAGTTGGCAGGGTATTATCAGACGTGAGTCCCTTGCTCACTCTCCCACTGGATTCAAGATAACCTGGCTGATGAGGCTTATGAATCCGAAACCAGTCCCAGGATGCTTATTTCCGGTCCAGGGAAGACATGGCTTGGCAGTTCAGGCTGGACTGTTCCCGTGAGGGACAGGGTCAGATTGATTTGCATATGGCCATGCCTGAACAGGGGTGGTGGTGTGGGCTAAAGAATGATGATGGATTAAACCCAGATCAGTTGACTGGAGTGAGTGTTTGATTTGCTCAAACACTCCGTCCATCATCCCCTTTGGTATCGCTTTGTTCGCCCTGAGTTGGCAGGGTATGCCCAGACGTGGGTCCCTTGCTCACTCTCCCACTGTATTCAAGATAGCCTGGCTGATAAGGATTATTAATCCGAAACCGCTCCCAGGATGCTTGTTTCTGGTCCAGGGAAGACATGGCTTGGCAGTTCGGGCTGGACTGTTCCCATGAGGCACAGGGTCAGACTGATTTGCATATGGCCATGCCTGAACTGGGGTGGTGGAGTGGGCTAAAGAATGATGATGGACTAAACCCAGATCAGTTGACTGGGGGTGAGTGTTTGATTTGCTCAAACACTCCGTCCATCATTCCCTTTGGTATGGCTTTGTTCGCCCTGAGTTGGCAGGGTATGCCCAGACGTGGGTCCCTTGCTCACTCTCCCACTGGCTTCGAGATAGCCTGGCTGATGAGGATTATGAATCCCAAACCGGGCCCAGGATGCTCGTTTTCGCATCCAGGGAAGACATGGCTTGGCAGTTCGGGCTGGACTGTTTCCGTGAGGCACAGGGTCAGACTGATTTGGATATGGCAATGTCTGAACTGGGGTGGTGGAGTGGGCTAAAGAATGATGATGGATTAAACCCAGATCAGTTGACTGGGGCTGAGTGTTTGATTTGCTCAAACACTCCGTCCATCATCCCCTTTGGTATCGCTTTGTTCGCCCTGAGTTGGCAGGGTATGCCCAGACGTGGTTCCCTTGCTCACTCTCCCTCTGGATTCAAGATAGCCTGGCTGATGAGGATTATGAATCCGAAACCGGTCCCAGGATGCTTGTTTCCGATCCAGGGAGGACATGACTTGGCAGTTCGGGCTGGACTGTACCCATGAGGCACAGGGTCAGACTGATTTGCATATGGCCATGTCTGAACTGGGGGGTGGAGTGGGCTAAAGAATGATGATGGATTAAACCCAGATCAGTTGACTGGGGGTGAGTGTTTGATTTGCTTAAACACTCCGTCCTTCATCCCCTTTGGTATTTCTTTGTTTTGGTCATCAAGTTTTTTCTGATATGATGTAAAAGTGGTTTTGAAATGGCTCTCAGTGGCCTGAATGTCGATAATCATTGCATCTGATAGGCGTTTGGCTGTTTTGATGATTAGCACCAGCCAATACTTTGTGTAGTGCCTGGCGATCTGGTCCCAATCTTTCCTGAAGGTGGCATCATCCAGGAAGATTCTTGGGGCATTTGTAACAAGGAAGGACCTGGGGTGGTGTTTGTCCTCAGGTGTTCGGTCAGGATTAACCTGTGCAGGATAGTTCTAATGCGATTGCGTTTCTTCTCCAGCAAGGAGTCCCAGTCAGTGGTCTGCGCTATTGTGTTTGAAATATTAAGATCTGCCAGAAAAGAGGGGTCTGAGGGGATTTTGCTGATGTCATCCTCAGTGTAGGTTAGGCCCGGGTTTTCAACCATTACTTCTGAGATGGTGAACAAACTCTTGCAGCTGTGCGCTGTTAATAGTAATCGATTATCAAGGAGAGAGAGAGGACTGGGTAGCCAATCAGTCCCCCAAAGGAGTTTATAACTAAATAAAATTGGACTGGTCTAGCAAGATTTAGTACAGGACTCAAAAACTGTATGTATCGGGGAACAGAGTGAGTTCCTTCATGAAGCCCTCACCCACCAATCTAGTTGGTAGCATGCTTCATCATCGGGCCCACCCAGTGACACCAAATGTGTCCCGGGTGTGCTTCAATGCCTGTTTTACAGAGGAGCTGCTATGCTACTGAGAGTGTAGTGATGGTGGAGTGATACGTGAACAGGTTAAAAACTATCCAGTGGTCCCAGTGCCCGCGGGGACTACTTTAATATCTGGGCCTCTGGTAGCGTTAAAAACAAGGCAATGGATGTACGTGGAGTGGTGATTATGAACTCCTGCATCCCGTGGTAGGTCTACATGTTTCAGCCAGGTCTTTTCTTAAACTGGCTTTCCTCAGGACCAAAAAACTGTGAAGGCGGACATTACACTAATAGTGAGTTTGTGGTTTAAAATGTGTTGCACGCGCTAAGGTGCCATACGTGTGGGAGGGGGGATTCCCTCTCGAAGCATAACTGTACATACAACATAAATGACAGACAAAACATACATGGAAGAGTCTTAGCATGGTTGCAGTTGAAACAGCGAAATAGTATCGTTTCTGGTGATGATGTGCATATAAAGCAGGTACTAATCGATTAATGTGTAGGATGTGAAGTAATTTATTTAAAATATTAAGTAATTAACTGATCATTAATAGTAATTAAGTTATTCAAAATTAATTATGGCAATTGTTTAATTAATTTGAGATGTGAGTTGTGGGTTTTTCCAGTGGTAAATGGTGTGAAGTAAATTATTTTGAAATTATTATTAATTTGTAATTTGAAAAACATAAACACATTACAAATTAGGTATGGATATTGTGTAATGACTTTTATGTGTGTTTTGTGGTGTTTATTGGGGTAGAGGGTGGAAAGTATTATACGTTTTATTAATTACTAAATATTTGCGTATTATTATTTATTCTTTAATTGATCAATTTTTATGGTTACTCTTTACTTTTATTTTGTGTTTGGATTTTTGTTTGTTTAGGGGTAATGTTTGGTCAATACATTTGTACATGTTTTAATTTGATTTTTAATTAATAATATGTGTTTATTTGATAATTGATTATGTTAATTATGGAGGTACAACATTTCTTTTAGAAATTTAAATGTGTATTGTGAAATGTGTGGTGTTGTAGGGTAGGAAATAAAGAATATTTATTTCATGTAACAAGCATTGTTTTTGATTGTCATTTATTTATAATAACTATACTTATTTGTGTGTAATTTTTTAAAATGTTTATAAAATATAATGTTTATTGGTAATTTTTAGATTTTTGTAAACATTTTCACATGTTTCTATTTTTTGTTAATTTTACTATTTTTATATATTTATTTGTTTTGTGTTTTTAACAATTTTTGTATTGTAGTTGATCTTTTGTTTATTTTTATTTTTGTATTGACTTTATTGAGCATATTAATTTTAACCCTCTGAAATCAAACAGTTGCCCTATTGTTGCACTCACTGGAGTGGGAATAGTAATTTTTATCACTATGTTATCCAACACTTTCCCTACGGTTGTACTCACTGGAGTGGGAAGAGTAATTTTTACCCCTCCGCTATGCAACAGTTTCCCTACTGTTGCACTCACTGGAGTGGGAATAGTAATTTTTTAATGATGCGCTATCCAACACTTTCCCTACTGTTGCCTTCACTGGAGTGAGAATAGTAATTTTTCCACATCAGTTATCCAACTATTTCCCTACTGTTGCACTTACTGGAGTGGGAATAGCAATTTTTAACCCTGCGCTATCCAACACTTACCTTACTGTTGCACTCAATGGAGTGCAAAATGTAAGTTTAAAATGTGTAAATTATATTTAGATTTTGAGTTATAGTGATATGTATATTTATATATATTTATTTGTTAATTTATATATATTTATAACATTTTTAAATAAATTTAATTTATTAGTTTATTAATTGTTTTAAAGTAAATATATATTTATATATTACATTTTATATATGAACATTTACATTTTTTAAATAAAAATGTATTTATTATATTTGTTTAAATGTACATTAAAGTGAATTTTATTATCAAATTTATTAAACGTTATTTTTTAAATATTGAAAAAATCAATATTTTGTATATCGATATTTTTTACATCTATATATTTTGCCATATTTTTGTATTTTACATTTTAAAGATATGATGTCGATATTGTGGATGTCGATATTTGTGTGTCGATATTTGTGTATAGGGATATTTTTGAGGTCGATATTATGTCAGTGATCCGAAATAACGTGATATGTTTAGGATCACACAAACTGATTAAGCATGCAAGCTAGGATTCAAATGTATGTCTTATAAACTAATTGCTATATGCAAATCTTACCACCTGTCTTGATAAGATCTATGACTGGATGGACAAATCCTTCCTAAAGTTAAATGGCGCAAAAACGGAGGTGATGATGCTGGGATACAACCCACCCACCACTGTGGAAAGTTGGTGGCCTTCTAGCCTTGGCCAGCCTCCTCTACCAAAAGAAAAAATTAAAAGCTTGGGGGTCTGGCTAGACCCTGCTCTTAACTTTGCGGTACAGGCCCGGAGGGTTGCAGGTACCTGCCTTGCTTATATCAGGCTACTGAGAAAAATTGTTAGGCTTCTTCCTTTCGAAGCTAGGAAGATCTTGGTGCAAGCGCTGATCCTGACACGATTGGATTATGCTAACGCACTATATCTCGGTGCCCCATTAGGGACAATCAAAACTTTACAGACAGTACAAAACTGTGCAGCACGAATGTTGCTGAATGTCCCGCGTAGGTCATCCACTAAGCCTGGTCTGCGCCAGCTTCACTGGTTACCAGTGAAACAGAGAGTGGAATTTAAAGCTCTGACTATGGTACATAAGGCAGTTAATAAAACTGGACCTGTGCTTATCCAATCCATGCTCTGCCCATATGCTCCCAAGCGGACCCTGAGATCCACCAACAAAAATCTGTTAGCGGTCCCCAAGACAAGGAGAATGCGTACCGGAGGGAGACGTTTTTCCCTACAAGCCACAAATCTTTGGAATTCTCTTCCCGAAGCAATTAGAATGGAAGCAAATCATTTAAGATTCAGAAAATTGTTAAAGACCTTTCTGTTTGTTTGAATCTCGGAGTCTGAATGAGTTGAAAGCGCTGGGATGCCCTCGGGTAGCCATGCGCTATACAAGTGCGTAATTCATTCATTCATTCATTCATTCATTCATTCATTGCCATTGACTTACCCACTGTCTCACATATCCCGCCTCTTCCGAATGAAGAAGCAGTTTATTTTTTTATTTGTGCATATGGTGACGTGCAAGATTAAACCTGCTAACGAACAGCAGTTGGAAGTTAATGTGCGATGCTCCTAAAGCTTCTATCTTCTACAAGGGCCAGGCCCATCTGATTCCACAATTGGGCTTCTAAGAGGATTGCTCCAGGGTCACGGTGCTCCAAAGAAACAACCTAGCGCAGGGCTGTAGGGCAGTGGACCACTGCACCGGGTGCTGACTTGGGGCAGATGTGCCTTTTTTGCAAGCATATTATGGTTTTAAAAGCACCTGCTGCTGCGTTCTGGGCCTCCCAACAAATTTCAGGGAACAATAATAATGTAAATAAAATTCCAGTGAATAATGTTCTTTCTGGAGAGATCAGAGATTTGTCTAGTGGAAGTATGATATCTCAAAGGGTTGATATGCTTGCTGCAAAGAAGGTGTACCATGCAGATCACAGAGTGCATATAATGTAAATAGGTCAGTGGGTTACTACTTTTGTCAGAGAGATCCTTTCGTTACTTGCAGTTCATAAGATACCATCCTAATATAGAACAGTGAACTATTAACTTTCATCAGAGAGCTGCATGAAAACTATAGGTTAGATGAGAGCATTATGATGTTTTCGCTATTATTTCCAAAATGCCTAAAGGGTTCATTTGGGTAAAAATCAATTATTAGTAAAGACAACCCCTAACCAAGGTGTTAATTTTTCAATTCTGAGTTTGTGCTTCTCCAGACCAAGCACTCCTACATTTTACTGCCTAGCAGTATGAGTGACAAATGACTCCTACACCTGGTAGTCCTCTGGCTTATGTAACATTTACTATACACTGATTTACAGACGTTTGATTGGTTGTCTCAGTGTAATGTGTGTAATGTAAAGTGCCCTGACACCCTAGGCTCGTATGAGTGGTGCTATGAAACAAAAGAAATGCATTAGAGAGTGGTTGTGGATACTTGTGGGGCACTGTTAAAGGGTGTTGGTGAAAGACCCCATGGTGGAGGTGGTCATTGGGGTCACCAACAAATATTGTCGCACCGGGCGCTACCAGCGCTACCAGCGCTAAAGCCGTTTCTAACCCTTGTGATAAGATAAATTTGTTAGCTTGTGGAATACAGGATGCTGGTGGGGAGAGCGCTTTTCACTTTTGTCACACGGAGTACGGTAATACTTTGAATAGACTATTAATAATAAATAATCTTGTATTTTTAAATAAGTCTGAAAATGTAATTGGTCAGTTAGAATTTACCTTTTTGAATCCTTTCTCTACTTCTACCCTTGACTATGTGTTGGTGTCTGACTCTATAAAAGGCCTTTTTTCTCGTTTTGAGATTGTGTTCTATCCAGTAAGTGATCAAGCTGCAATAACTTTTTCCATGCAATCCGTAAAGAAAGCCGATTGTGCTTTTAAACTCCCTATAAATCCCGTAATTGCAAGAGAGAACGGGATTGTCCTAAAATGGGAAAACATAGACACTGTGAGTTTTTTGGCCAACCTAGTGTCTAACCGCCTTGCGGAGATAATGCTTTGCTTGTATTCAGTTTTACACAAGAGAATTATTCTGGATTTTGAGCTCATTTTATCTGACGTTAAAAATAATTTAACTTGCGGTATTCGTAATGGCCGACGTAAAAAATACAGTTGGTTTGATGATGATTGTGATAAAACTTTAAAAAGTTTACATGTAGCTTTGAAGTCCAAACCCTGAGACACATTATTAGTTAAACATCTACATACAGCCTATAAAAAAGCAAGAATTACCAGGCTTAAAACCTTAAAAGAAGAATGGTGGGAAAACCTGTAGAAGGCAGCAAAACTAAAAAGCTCGCAAACAGTTTGGTCTTTGATCAATGCTCCGTTCTTAAAAGACGAACAGGCTATGACCACAGATACCAACGTAGATCAGGAAGAATGGGTGACCCACCTTGAAGGGCTTTTCGTAGTGGGTGAAATACCAATTCTACAATCTGATTCCCAACCTTTAGAAATTAATGAGACTCCTGCTAGTTTTACACTTGCTGAAACTCAGCACACCCTACACCAATGTAAACGAGCAAAAGCACCAGGACCAGATAGAGTCCCTATTGACCTGTTCTTAGATAATCAAGACCTGTGGGCCCACTCCTTACAAATGTTTTTAATAAAATTGCCCCAACATGTGCACCTACATCATGGAAGACAACTGTAATTGTCCCAATATATAAAGAGGGGGACAGGTCAATTGCGAAAAACTATAGACCAATCTCTCTGATTGATTCTACTGCAAAATTAATGGGCAGTTTGATTTTAAATAGATTAGAGGATTGGGCCGAGGAAAAAAATATTATTATTCCATGCCAGTTTAGCTTTAGAAAAGGGAAAGGCACTGTGGATCAGTGTCTGAACTTGAGCCTAATTATAGCGAAATACACAGATGCCAAAAAAGGTCATCTCCACCTGGCCTTCAGGGATCTGTCCACAGCCTTTGACTGCGTGGCACAGCCTAGACTGTGGCAGATCATGGAGGCCATGGGAATTGACCTGAATATCATTAATATTATTCGTGACCTGTATTCAGGTGCCACAGCATATGTTCGCTATGGACGGGACGGCAAGTGTACTAGGTTCTTCAAAATTACAGGAGGGCTAAGGCAGGGGTGCGTTCTCGCCCTCTTCTTATTTGCTCTTTATACCAACGCCGTGCAATCTGCTCTGTCAGGTTCCACCCCGGATGCCCCTTTTATAAACTCAGCGCAGGTGCCAATTTTATTGTATGCGGACGACGCAACGCTTTTAGCTCGTACGGGCAACGCACTGCGCCGCCTAGTTCGGTAGTATACTCAATTCCTGAATAACCTAGATATGAAGGTTAATTATTCAAAATCTTTTATTTTAGGGGCAGGTACTAAACAGTGAAGCTATCCACAAATCATTACTGAAGGGGGTAAATTGAGAGTAGTTGACTCTTTTAATTATTTAGGGATTACGTTTGATGCCCAAATTAACTGGCAGAATATAATTGCTAACAGAGGATCCCAGATGAAGAAGAAAGTTGGGGTACTAACAAAATGTATTTAAAAAACTGGCCTAAAACCTATAGATATGATAAAAACAGTGTATCAAGCAAAGACTCTGTCTGCTGCCACCAATGGGGCAGCTCTTTGGGGAACAAGGGATTGTGCGAAACTGCAGACAACTCAAGATAATTTCATAAAAAGGGTTCTTTCTTTATCAAACTCGTGTGCCAACTATAAGTGCCACATGGAACTGGGAGCACCTTACATTACTAACACTATTGCAGTGACGCGGATTCTTATGTGACATTCAGTATGGCGAAAAGAGATCCTTGCCTTAACAAGAGACATTATAAAGGATGTTCTGAAATTAGATGGGGTGGGTAATATCACTTGGTTAACCTATGTTGAATCCACATTGAAAGCGGTTGTGCTACATCCCCTTTTTTTGGACCCTACTACTTGTTGTTTAATCTCAAAAAATGACCTAAAAATGCAATTGCTTTCTAATCGGCAGATTAAAAGGGAGGCTAAAAATATTAATCTGTTGACAGTAAAGACATACCTGACTTCTCCTAGCATAATGCAAAAGGATACAAATACCTTATATTTAACCTTCATCACTAATCTAGAGCATATGTACATTCTTTTTTTATTTTTTTTTATTTTTTATTAATTGAGAGTTGACATAGTAACAAAGAGACAGCATAATACAGGTGTTATACAGCAATTGATATCACACAATTCATATATTAAATCATCCTGACAATACAAAAATACAAAATTACAACTTGATGTTATTACTACCAGGGCATATAAAAAGATATATAAGCTTAGAAAACCCAGATAAATAGCATTATATAAATATATACATGTAAGTCTTATAAAATAAGTTGATAAAATAAACACTGGGTATTAATAGGTTAAGTCAGAGCAATATTAGTAGATATACCCTCCCTCCATAGCTTCACTGGAGCCCACATTTTATAGCCAAAGTCCCGCATTTTTTTGCCTTTATACTGGTAAAGCGAGGATTCTATGTTATGGATGGCGAGAAATCTGGCCATCCACATTGAGAAGGTCGGGGCAGAGGAGTCCTTCCAAGCAGCTGATATCAGGATTCGTAAAACGGCCATTGCTAGAAAAATTAGGGCTTCTACTTCTCTCCTACTACTAAGCCCTAACTTGCCATCAATCCCGAGTATCATAGCTGTTGGGGATAGACTGATCTTCGAGCCTAGCAGCCCCTCCAAGAATTTCTCGATCTCGGTTTTAATTGTGGCAAGTTTGTCGCAGGAGAAAAACATATGTACCAGATCGGCCGAGTCTTGTTGACATCTCGGGCATTTACTAACCTCCCTCATACCCCAGTCATGTAACTTAGAGGGAGTGTAATATAAGTTGAAGATAGTCATAAAGTGTTGAGCCTTCAGGTAAGAGGACCTAAGTACCTGCTTATCTAAAGACAAGGCTTTATCAAGATCTACATCTGGGTCTTGTAGTTTCGCTGCCCAAGCTGCCTCGTGTTTCTCCAGATCATTAGGTAACCTGTCCACCAACTCCTGATAGACTACCCTGATCCTATCGCCATCGTTCAATAAATAATCTAGGATAGGGCTGGGAGCAAGAGAACAAGCGGCTAATACATCTGCGTTGAGTGTTCGTGCAATTTGGATATACTTAAAGCTATGGCCCATAGGTAGGTCATATTTCTGCTGAATAGCTTCAAGTGACATCACCTTGCCATTGCACGTAACATCCCCTACCGTCTGAATGCCGTGTTGTTCCCAGCTTTTCCAGGCCCCATCCATACTTAGGTTCGGGAAGAAACCCGATTTCCATAAAGGTGTATGTCTATTAATTCTGGGAATCTGCAGGGATTTCTGTAACATTTTCCATACGTCCCAGGCTCCTAGCGTAACCTTAAGCCTTGTTTTCTTAAAAAATGTACGCCCGTTTTTTCTTAATAATGCACCTACAGCTTCCTTCCCCATGAGGAGTTCATATATTGAGGGAGAATATATAGGTTTGAGGTTGGATCCAGAATATGTCTCTCCCTGCTACCAGCTTTGAATAAAATAGACATCTGGGTTATTAAACAAGCCCAATGGTAGAATCTTATATTTGGAGCGCCCAGACCTCCAAGTTCCTGGGGAAGAGACATATACTTGGCTGCCCTTCTAATCTTGCCATATTGCCACATAAAGCTATTAAAAATGGATTCAGTATTTTTTAACACTTGTTCCTCGATTAGAAAAGGGATAGACCTATATAAATACAGGAGCTTGGGCAGCATTGTCATTTTCAGAACATTTGTTCTGCCAATAAGGGACAAATGTAGTGCATCCATACGTTTTAAATCTAATTCTATTTTTTTAAGGAGTGGATTGAAATTATCTTGTATGATTGACCCGGTATCTGCATTGATAATAACCCCCAGATAGGTAGCAGAGTCAACATACCGTTGGTCCATTTTTATTATATTCTTTGAGCAGTTGACACGCTGCTCCTGAGGCGGAAAGCCGGGAGAGCGCTCGCATTTTTTTTAAAAAACTGTCTATTGTGAATTTCTTTGCTTTTAAAACGTGCACTCTTACCCAGAGCCTATGCTACACAGAAGCGGACCCTCCGCTGTTGTAAATCCGGCGCGCAAAGCGATTGCCAGCGCCACGGCCGACTGACAGGCCACGCCCCCTTCGGAGGCCACGCCCACCGCCCATCCACTTACTATCCTATAAGTATGTGCCTCTACAGGAAGCGCAGCGGACGAGCGCAGCGGGCGCGCCGTTTGCGCGCCGAAGGCGCGCCTAAGGAAAGCCCGTCTGCGCCCGTCCGCGACCGACCGAGACCCGAGGCCACATACCCTGCTCCTCGCATTCAATACTCCCATTCGCAACTCATTGCTCAGCAAGGTAGGGGGACTCTACCGGCCGCTGCCTTAGCTTGTATTTCTGACCTGGGACTACTAACTATACACAAGTCAGTCCACTCTAACATCCCGTTCACGCCCCTAAAGACCACTTCCTCGAACCCGCCTCTAGACGTCCTCCCCCCTCCAGCAATAACGGCTATGTATCTAAACACACGATCAGCAGTAAAACATCAGCTTGATCTCTTCACTCTACTGGAATCCCATCAACCGGATTTATTATTTCTCACTGAGACCTGGTTCTCAGACAGTTCTCTTCCCTCCCTGCTGGCGATACTCCCCCCCACCTACTATGCCATTCGAGCCGACCGCCCCTCGGCCAGGCCTGGCGGAGGGGTAGCCTTGATCGCACGTAAGGAGCTCACTTTCCACCCCCTGGCCTCCCCCTCCATGGGTACCTCAGACTGTTTAGTGGTTCGATCCCTTTCCTTTTCTCCCCCTCTGACCTGTGTCCTGGTGTACCGACCCCCGTCTTCCCCCCAAACGTTCCTCCCCTGTTTTCAAGACCTAACGGCGACTTTGGTTGTCAACCACTCTTCCATCATTGTACTGGGAGACTTTAATTTCTGGCCCTCCGACCCTGCGGAATGCGCCACGTCTAAGGAATTTTCAGACTCTCTTCAGTCGCTCAACTTTACATCTGTCGTTAATACTCCCACACACAGGTTGGGTCATATCCTAGACCAAATCTGGCAGCGCGACTGCCCGATCAGTTCTCTTTCAATCTCCCCATGTCCATGGTCGGATCACTCACTCATCACCCTATCCCTAGCCCCCGTCCCACCAGCTAAGCCCATTCCTGCGAGGAATGTCTGGGCGCGCTCATGGAATCGTGTCGACATCGAAGCATTATCGACCCTCCTCTCCTCTTCCAGCCCCGACCTGACTGCGCTGCCCTCCTCTGGCCAGGTAGACGCCATCACCGACTGGCTACGAGCCGGGTGCGACACTGTAGCCCCTCTAAAACGTATCGCTACCAAGCGCTCTAAAGACGCAAACCGCTGGTTCTCAGACGATCTAAAGAACCAAAAACTCGTTCTCCGCCAAGCCGAACGACAATGGAGACGAAACTACTGCCCCATCGCTAAAACTAGGTATACTGAACTCCTCACTCAGTACAAGAAAGCCATACTAGACACAAAGAAAAATTATTTCTCCTCTAAAATCCAACTAGCGGAGAACAGGCCGAGAGAAATCTTTTCTATCATACAAGACCTCGCCTTCTCCGACAGAGCTTCACTCAAACCATCACCCTCTCAATCACTATGTGACTCCCTTAATCACTTCTTCTTAGATAAAATCAGGAAAATTAAAATTAAAATTCCCCCCCCATCCCCGATCTTCACTGATCACCGACGTCCTCCAGCCACTGCTAATCTGGACTCAATTCCTCCCCTATCGACCGACTCATTTCTCTCAATTCTTCCGTTGGTCAAGTCCGGCTCCCCGCTGGACCCTTGCCCTGCTTACATCTTAAAGCAGATCTACACCTTCTGCCCCTCACCACCTCTAGCGCTCCTCAATAGCTCACTGGCTCAGGGCGTCGTTACCCCAGCACTTAAATCGGCAGTGATCGTACCGATCCTCAAAAAACCTGGAGCAGACCCTTCCGACCCTGCTAACTTTCGCCCAATCTCCCTCTTGCCTTTCCTCGCAAAGGTATTGGAACGACACGTGGTCAAATCACTGAGTGACTTCGTGGAAAGTCATGGGGCCTTGGCCCCAAGACAGGCTGGCTTCCGCCCAGCCCACTCAACTGAGTCCGTCATAACATCAGTCCTGGATAACCTCCGACAAGGAATGGACACCGATCAACATCAGGCCCTGATCCTCTTAGACCTTTCCGCCGCATTCGACACCGTGGACCATACCATCTTACTTTCACGGGTCGAGGCGGCGGGAATCCGAGGAACAGCCCTACTATGGCTGTCCTCCTTCTTGAGCGGTCGGACTCAGGCGGTTCGTCTGGGAGAGTTCTCTGCGGAATCGTTACCCATCCAGTGTGGTGTACCCCAGGGTTCCTCATTATCCCCTCTTTTATTTAATCTCTACATCGCCCCCCTCATTTTTGCTTTGCAGCAGCTGGAGGTCTCTGCGTACAATTATGCAGATGATCTCCAGCTCATCTTCCACCTTTCCTCTGCCCCAGAGTCCATGTCCAAGGTTCAGTCCATCATGACCTTTATCCAGGACTGGATGAATTTCAACCACCTGAAACTCAACCCCGATAAGACGGAGTTGGTGTTGACAGGTGGTTGCTCCAGTCCCTGGTCCTCCTCCTTCTGGCCCCCATCACTAGGTCCCCCACCCACTCCTGTATCCTCTGTCAAAACCCTTGGTTTCAAAATCAATAACCAACTCTCCTTACACTCCCAAGTCTCTGTCGTGGTGTCATCAGCCTTTCTCTCACTCAGAACTATCCGCAGAGTCTCACGATTTTTCGCCCCAGACGCGCTCAAACTAATTCCACTGGCCATGGTGACATCTCGCCTAGATTATGGCAATGTCCTCTACCATGGCATGCCTGACTACCTCATGAGGCGCCTCCAGCTGGTTCAAAACCAGGCCGCTCGGCTGGTTTTTAACCTTTCTAAATCACACCATGTTACCCCTCTTCTTATCTCCCTCCATTGGCTCCCTGTCCGGCAGCGCGTCTTATTCAAGCTCGGCTGCACTATCTTTAAAGCCAGAACAGGATCCGCCCCCTCCTTCATCAACTCAGCGATTCAACCCTATACTCCATCACGAGACCTTCGATCCTCCTCTCACCACCTTCTCGTGGTTCCCCGTTTCAAACGGAGGAAATGGGGTGGTTCCAGGTTCGCTACCACGGGCCCAGCTTTTTGGAACTCTCTCCCACTGTCCCTCAGATCCTGCACTCAATACCCCCTGTTCCGCAGAGATCTCAAGACTTTTCTCTTTACCCAAGCCTTTTCATCCTGATTCTCTTTACCGTCCCCCCCTCTTCCGACCAACTGAGTAGCTGTTACCAGTGAGCGCCAAGAAACCGCCAGGTGTATGAGCGCTATACAAAACCCTTCAAATTCAAATTCAAATTCAAATCACCTGTGTTTTTGCTTCGTTTAACCTATACCCAGAATAGTGTCCAAATTGCTTGGTGATCTCAACTAGTATTCGCATGGTCTCTGCCGGATCAGGTGTAAGCACCGCCAGGTCATCAGCATATGCTAATATTTTGCTCTCGAACCCGTTGGTTCTTGCTGGTTTAATGCTGTTATTTACCAATATCTGCCTGATCAGCGGATCGATATATAAAGCGAATAAAATTGGTGAGCAGGGACACTCCTGGCGGGTGCCCCTTTCTATCCTAATTCCATCCGAACTCAGGCCCATCATCTGTATACGAGCCGATGGATCGCGATACATAGCCCTAATAGCTGTTAATATTTTTGGGCCAAAACCTCTCTCATGTAGAACATCCCAGAGGTACTGCCATCTCACTCGGTCGAACGCCTTTTCGGCGTCGAGGAGGATCATGGCGATCCCCCCCCCCCCCAGCATGGGCTTCAAATATAGAAATAGCTCTTCTTACATGGTCCGTTGTTCCACGGCCAGGGATGAACCCATGCTGCCAGGGGGAGACGAGGCCACCGATGACTCTCCCCAACCTCGTGGCAATAATTTTTGCGTACAGCTTATTGTCAGAATTTATAAGTGAGATCGGTCTGTAAGATCCGGTGCTTTCTTTTGGTTTTCCCTTTTTATGAAATACAACTATATTGGTATCCCTCCAGGTATCGGGTATTTTACCTGTACAGATAATTCCATTAAAAAGATCTAGCAAAAATGGCGTGATCTCGTTTTTCAGGCATTTATAGAGCTCCAGGGGTATACTGTCGGGGCCAGCAGCCATACCTGCGGCCAGCTGAGATAATGCTTCCAATACCTCTTCTATTGTTATGTTAGACTCCAGGTTTGCCATTTCACGTTGCTTCAGCCTGGGGCCTAAGTCTGGGTAATGTCTGCCTGAGGTATTCGGGAGTATGTCCCCTACTTCTTCCCTATACAGACTTTTATAAAATTTTGCAAATACCGATACAATATCTTGGGGTTCGATGTAGTCTCGTCCCTCATCGTGTATACATGGTATAGCATTTTTAACGCTATCTTGCCTGATTCTTAAAGATAGCGCCCTCCCAGCCTGCTCCCCTGTCTCATACATTTTCTTCTTGTATGTCCGATACTCTATAGATGCTTTTTCAGCCAATTGCTTCTGTATTTCAGCTTTGATCAGGCAGATTTTGGTTTGACTCTGAGTACTCTCCTTCCCTAGAGATAGTTCCAGGCAGTGCTGTTCTTCTGCCTTAACCAAGTCGCCCAGGAGTCTGTTCTTATCATCCTGCTGTTTTTTCCTTAACTGGGCGGTATAGCTAATTACTTGCCCTCTTAATGCTGCTTTAAACGAATCCCCGACCGAGTTTCTCAAGGCACTGTATTGATTTGCATCGTAAAACTCGCGGGTCCAAGTTCGTAGATGTTCTATGAATAAAGCATCAGCTAGTAATTTGGGATTAAATGTCCAAGATCTTCTTTTCCTGGCTGGACCTAAACTATTGTGGCTAATTACTAGCGGATTGTGATCCGAGAGGGCTTTAGGGAGCTTTTTGATATTAACCTTCCCAATCTCTCCTGAAGAAATTAAAGCGTAGTCTAATTTGCAGTATTTCTGGTGGGGGCATGAAAAGTACGTGAAGCCTGGGTCGTCAGGATGTTTTGAACCCCATATATCAACTAAGCCATGTGATAACATCATGGATAGGAGTGCCCTTGAGACTCTTGGTTTCCTGCCGGTATATGGGACACTACTGGTTAAGTCTAGCGATATATTAAAGTCACCGCATACCAATATAGGTATAGGCCAGCTTGACAATTCACTTTCCAGCACTTCAAACACTGCAGGGTCATCATGGTTTGATCCATAAATCCCACAGACCGTTAACCCACATCCTAGTTCCGCTATAGCCCATCTTCCTGCCGGGTCCGATTTAGCCCGTTTAGCCCCCCCCAGAGTTGTTTTTCCTAGAATTACAACCCCTCTTATTGTTGAGGTCTGAGAGGAACATGATAGTATCTCAAAGCCACCAAATCTTAACAGTTTTCTTTTCGCCCATGGGAGGTGCGTTTCCTGCATACACAGGATGTCAATGGGTTCAGATTTTACAAACTCTATCAGTCTAGCTCTTTTTCGCCAATCATTCAACCCCCCTATATTAATCGTGTAGGTAGTGAGGCTAAGCATTATCGTTTTTCAGACATCTCAAACTTTTTAAGTCCAGGGATTGATTGCTAACAATGACCATTCTATACAAGCAAAACCACAAAGATCTAAATTTTATAAAGTCAATTTTTTTTCCCATGCTTCCCCCCCTCCCTCCACCACCCTTACGTCCTTTACCCTCCCTTAAGTCCCCCCTCCCCCCCACTTCCATCCCACCCTTTCCCCCTAGAAGCGCTCAGACCGAGGTCTGTGCGTTGGTGGATGGATGTGGTGTGTGGTTCAATTATAACTCACCAAAATCATACCATAAACAAAAACATATCCTACCCCCAGAAACCCCCTCCTAACTCCCAGTCCCCTAGAAAAGGGTCGAACACTACACCACATAGGAAACAGTGAAGTTTGATTGTTTCTCCAACCATACAGTTTGTCAAAATTTCTTTCAGATACTACTCCCCCATGTTAGCAAATTATAGTGAGTCCAGGAACTCCCTTGCCTTCACCTCAGATGAGAAGAATTGAGTCTTGCCCTCTCTCACAACCTTGAGCTGTGCGGGGTTTACTAAGTAGACCTGCATATTTTTATCCTGGAGAGGTTTGATCAACTGCCGAAGTCTCCAGCGCCTCTCGACCGTTGCGTGACAAAAGTCTGGCCTAACAAAAAAAATATGCCCTCGCTCATTCTTTTGGCATCAGGTCTGGCTTTATCAGATATAATTTGTCTGAGGATGAAGTTTCCTAAAAATATTAGCACTGCCCTTGGTCTATCAGTAGTAGTCCCAGCATGAATTTTGAATGGAGTGCGGTGGGCTCTCTGGATTTCAGATGACCCATTCCATTCTGCTAGTTCTGGGAATGCGTTCTTAAATAAGGTGATGATAAAAGCCCTCGTGTCCGGCCCCTCAATCCCTTCCGGAACCCCCAGGACGCGCAGGTTGTTGCGTCTTAATCTATTTTCCATATCTACCAGCTTCCACTGGATATCAACAACCTGTGCCACCTGAGAGTCAACTTTAAGTGATGCAGAGGCAGCTTCAGACTCGGTCGCAACAATCCGTTCTTCTAGATTAGTGACCCTATCCCCCACATTAGCATGAGCTTTCGACAGTTTTCTAACAACAGTTTGTAACTTACGCATCGCTGACTGCGACTTCCTCGTGTCCTGTCTAGCTTCTTCTCTGTGCGTAAGCATGGTCTGGTAGATAACGTCCAAGAGGGGGGAATGGGGGGCTGATGCCTCAGTCTCCTGGATTCCCTGTAGTGGTGTGGTTGAGGAATGATCCCAGCTCAAATCCTTATGTGATTGGATGTGAGTCTTATCATTACCAGCTGGTCTTTTGGCCGTGTTGGGGGGAGTTTGATCCAGGTCACTGTCTGACTCTATATTGCTTTCCTCTTGAGAGGAACTTCTCTCATCATCTGACCACTCTGCCTCTTCGGTCACAGAATAGAAGCATTCGCTGCTATCCTTCTCCTTCTCCTGCTCACTTTCCACTCCTTCTGCCAAGGTCATTGCAGCAGGGGGGAGGCATAGTGTATTATCCTTTTTCCTGCAATCGGCTTCTTTCACTGTGTCCTGAGTGACAGTAGCATCTTCAAGTTCAATAGCCGTTGGATCCGCGATATATGAGGATATAGATGGAGTACAGGCATTTGTATCTTCACCAATTGGTGCCCCGTCAGTTTGTTCATGCTCTTCTTCAGTCGGCACTACGCGGGTAGGTTCGGGGGTCAGCTGAGTTACTCCTTCTCCCCTTACTTCAGGCAAGATTACATTGGTCTCTGTAGCAGATTCTAGTAGTGTACTCCCAATAGCCACCGGTGGAACAACATAAATACTAGGATCAAGTGTCCCTTCTTTAGCCGGTATAAGGGGGACTGCGCTTACTGTGTTTTTCTGGTTTTGACCGCTGCGGGCGAAAAGCTCAGGGATTGAGGTGGTCTGCTTCGACCTCGGCGCTGTTTGTTTGTCTAATTTGGGCTGTTCGTAGATCTCCGGCCGCTCTGATGTTACGCCGGCCTCAGACACCGTTTCCTTCATCTGCGCCGTATTCGCTGAATCAGCTGGTGTATGAGAAGCTGCCTGAGCAGCCTGTGCCTTTTTCTTCGCGGCCGCCGCCGCTGCTGCCTTAGTTGTTGTCCCGGAGGCTACCTTTGGGGCCATTATCGACTTTGAATGCTCCCGATAATGCCCACACCGACAAACACCGCTCCTAAGCCCAGCTCTCCGTCGGGGCTCAGACGCTGCCAAAGACCGTGAGACACGCCCGGTATTCCTCCTTTGCCGCGCCCAGGTAGTGAGCTCAGCCGTCAGCAGCCACAGTAACGCTCCTGCGGCTCCGGAAATCACTTTCACCTGCTGGGTCCTTCGGTCTCTTGCAAGGCTCTTTCTCTCGAGGCTGCATACGTCGTACATCAGAAGACGGATTATAGATTGCGGGTTGCATCCGCCACGGTATGGAAAATAATCACTGATTCACTGCCATGTGGGGAGATTTTGAGGGATCCAGGGGTATGTTTGCACCACCATACGCTGCTGCTCTGCGGCTCCTCTCACTCAGCCGCCATCTTGCTCTAGTAGAAGCAGAGCATATGTACATTCTGGTGAGAATTTGTCTGAATTATATACCTATAATGTTGGGTTTTCCCCGTAATGTTTATGTTGCTTCTGACCTCCCATTTTGTCCATGTAATCAGCAATCGGCTCAGAATGACATGCACTTTTTGTTTTTCTGTAAATTTTATTGTGATGCAAGGGAGTGATTTATTATCCCCATTATGCATAGGATGAAGTTCAGACAGTGTCGTGTAGCCCTTTATTACCTCCAATCAATACCTGACCCTTTTGTTTGTTGTTCTCTGGCGTCCCTTTTGCTATCTGCATTCAAAAAGAGACGTACAATTTGCTAAAATGATATACCGAACAATGACCTGATTTTATCGTATTGTGTAAATAATTATGAATTTTTATTTTTATATTACCATTTTTATATATTTTAACCACACTGTAATGTTGTGATACACTGCAAATGTCCCTTTTTACTGTTGTATACTTTTTATGCCTACATTGTGTTGACAAAATAAAGTTATTCTGACTGACTGACCAACAGAGTCGTTTCCGGGTTCGAATTGCTCCGTACGTCTCATCTGTAAGTAAACCGCGCCGTGCAATGGATGTGATTTACGACTGAGCCAGTACGATGCACGCATTGGACAGCCGGTGCGAGCCGAAGTTTCTGGCTCGCAAAACGTCCAGGAAGTTGCCTTTGGGGGTCTGCGTCTGACCCCCCGTCACCCGCAGCCTTACGACTCGGAGCAGGGGGAGACCCAAGGGTCTCCCCAACACAGGCATGTACGGTGCGGAAGGCCCCGAAGCGCACCCACTGTAGGGGGCGCCCTAGTTCGCATCGTACGACCGGCTCCCATTGACTTCTATGGGAGTCCGACCGAACCGAGTCCGGCAGCATGCACCCGCATTGTACTCGCTCAGTCGGACTGCAGCACTGCGGCTTGGTCGGAAAGCACTCCGGATCCGCCTCGGTCGGAGAGCTTTCCGATCCTGATCGGAATCGTCCCCTAAGTAGTTTGCAGTGCAGCTTTCAATACGAGTGCTGTTGTAATCAATTTCAAACACAGCATATTCCACAAAGCCTGTGGAGGGAGGTAGAAGTAAAAAAGTTTACAAATGGCATTTTGCCACCAAAGTTGCAATAATAGCAAAATCAAAAACGTAAAACTTTTTTTTGGGAGGAAGACAAAATACTCACAAAAGAAGCTTGCCTTTGTAAATCCCTATTCCGTGCTCCCCGCACTTAATCCAAGCTGCCACCTTGTGGTTAATATAACACCCCATTTTGCAATCCCCGAATGATGACACAAAGAGCTTCATACAACTCCTACATCAATAAACCATTATGGTCAGAATCACACTGTGCGTGCATAGCAAGTCTTGTTCATCAGGCCCAGTTTCATCATCATGCAAAGGTCCAGCTTTTGTAATGTATAGGATATTCCTGTGCTAAGGAATAGCCTGTGCCATATATAGCATTTAATCATTATTTCAAGTTTCCTGTCAGTGGCAGCTGATACAGTGAGCTTCCTTTCCAGGGGTGCTTCATGACTCGCTAAGTAATTGGCATGCAGTACAAAGTTCTACAGAAAACAACACAATATCGAGTTCTTTTCTTTATTAAGGTAGAGAGGGCATATTCTTACCAAGTACATTCATTTTTGGCTGTTTACATTATGTATAATGTAATTCTAAAAGTATTATTTATAGGGGATTGTGTGCAGCCCTCAACAGCACACCACCTCATTAAACTCCACTGCATACCACTCCACAACACAAAATACAATTCCACATAATTACACTCCCAAACACACAATTCCACTCCACATAATTCCAGTACACTCAATACACACGTAATTACTGTCCACATATTTCCACAGCACACCATGCCACAAAATTCAAATGCACAAATCCACTCCACACCACACAATTCCATGCCATACAATTGCTCAACTAACTAATTGAATTCCGCAAGACATCTGTAGTAAAGACAGACACCTCAGGTAAGTTGAACTCCAGGTTTATTAGATCAGAAGTACAATCACAGTGCCTCCAAGATGCCAGAGCTCAGTCACACATCTGAACGTTCTAAGTGAAGCTTCACCTGAAGGTTCTAAGGCTGTACCAAATGTGATGATAAGGGGAGGGGTGTGTGGAGGAAGGAAGAAAGGGGAGATTGTAACACATCTCCCTATCAACACAGAAGAGGAGAGAAGGTAGAGGGAGAAAACAAGAGTGGGGGAGGAGGCGGGAGAGACAGCGCACCCTAATCAAGGCTGAAGATGCTCTGCCTGCTAATACCAACATGAAATAATTGTGCACAACAGGAAATGAACAATTCGATACATGTACAGAGAAAACCCTGAATGATTTGTATATAGAATAAGAATCAATCCATGTCATATTCTTTGTGCCAGAATGGTAAGCCCCTAGACCTAGTTCCTAACCTTCCCCTACACTCTTCCCTGTCAGTTCTCAGTTGGGGATACTGTTCCCTCCTTTGGATGGTATTTCTTTCTCGGACAGGTGCAACTTGGTCATGGCTCCACATTCTGCCATCATTGAGAATGACAACGTTCTTCCTGACTTCCCTGATTTTTCTAGGAGGAAAGAATTTGTCTTCACTCTTGTTGTGCCTTCCCGGTTTCTTGATGTATACACTCTGCCCTGGGACGAAGCTCTGTTTTTTAGTTCCTTTCTTCTCATCATACCACGCTTTATATCTGTTTTGTTTTGCTTCAATTTTCCTCCCAAATTCTTCCTGGTTGACTTCTATCCGCTCCTTCGGTCCCATCCAATTAGGGGATAGTTTGATAGTTTGGAACCTGCTTTTCTGCCCCTCAGTAATTCGAATGGAGAATGACCCATCGTTAGGTTGGGTGTTGTGTGGTATGACCACAGCATTTTTCTGACAGAGTCTTCTACGTTTTTTCGGACTTGACAGCTAATTGTATGCATTCCTTCAGCAAGAAATTAGCTCGTTCCACTTTACCATTCGCTCTTGGGCAATACAGAGGTGTGCGAATATGTAATATGGAGCTGTGCCTTAAGAATTCCTTCATCTTCTCAGAGACCAGCTGAACGCCATTATCAGTGATCATGGTTGACGGAATGCCCTCTCTTGAAAAAACGTCCGTCAGAAATGCGATCAAAGACCTGGTATTGATGTTCTGCACAAACTTGTAAGAGATCCAATTGGAATGGTAATCTACGAGTACCAAGATGTACCACTCCTGTGATCCTCTCATGAGTAATGGGCCAGCTATGTCAAAACCCAGCTTATCCCATGGCGTGCTGGGTACCTCCACTGGTGATAATGGTGCATGTCTAGTTATCTTGGTTTTATCACTCAACCCACATGCATAACAGTCTTTTACTTTCTCTTCCATATCTCTGTCCATTGCCGGAAACCAGTACTCTGCTCTAAGTCTGGCTTTACTCAAACTTCTGCCCAAGTGCCCCTTGTGGGCCAAATCAATCACGTGGTTCCTAAGAGCCTCCGGGGGAATCAGTTTCCCCGATTTTAATATGTAGTTTCCTTCTATTGAGAGGTCGTCCTTCACATTCAAAAATGGCTGTACTTCTGTTTCCAGCTCCTTGCAACGGTCCGGCCAGCCTTTAACAATGTAGTCTCTTACTTTCTTTAAACACTTGTCTTGATCCATATGAACATCCCATTGATCTTTAGAAATGGCTGCTATATTTATCTCCAGAACAACATCTTCTTCCCTGATTTCTTCGCTTTCTCCATTTACTGGAGCCCTTGATAAGTAGTCCGCTACTTTATTCTGTTGACCTGGAATATGTATTGTTCTGAAGTTGTAACCTTGTAGTCCTAGAAACCACTTTGCCACTCGAGGAGTCATGTTTTACATGTCCTTTTTCTGAAACATTGCCACTAAAGGCTTATGGTCCGTTTGGATCTCGAATGGCACTCCCCACACGTAGAAGCTGAAATGTTTAATAGCCCAAAATACTGCTAGTGCTTCTTTTTCCACTGTTGAATAGTTGACATCGGCTCCTCTTAACGTTCTTGATGCGAAAGAAATCACTTTCACCGTATTATTGATCCTCTGTGCAAGAGTGGCCCCTATACCTTTATTGCCGACATCCGTCATGATGATGGTGTCCTTTCCACTGTCAAAGTTGCCTATGAAGGGGGCTACTAAGAAAGCCTGTTTTATGCTTGTTAAGGCTATTTCCTGTTATTTGCTCCAATTAAAGATTCTGTCTTTTTTGACCAACTCTCGGAGGGGTTGAGACATCTTAGCGAAATCCTTGATGTACTTAGCCATGTATTACGATAAACCCAGAAAAGAGAGAATTTCTTCTTTACTAGTGGGGGTAGGGGCATCTCTAACTGCATTGACAAGGTACATTTTCGGTTTGATGCCCTCCTCAGATATTGTGTGTCCAAGGTAATCCACTGAATTTACTCCAATTTTGCATTTACTTTCTTTTGTTGTGAACCCCACCTCTCTTGTTTCTCCAGGACTCTTTTTGCATTATTGTTGTGTTCTGCTTCATTAGAACCGAAAACCAGTATGTCATCCTGGAAGCACATGGTCTTCTTACAGCTTCTCAGTGCGTGTTGCATTAGTCTTTGGAACGCCGCAGCCACGGACGCCAAACCAAACGGCATCCTAAGAAAATTGGAAGTTCACAAATGGAGTCGTGAAGGCTGTTAAAGGTTGGGACTCTGGGTGGAGTTTTATTTGATAATAGGCCGATGATAGATCCAGTACGCTAAAAAATTTAGCTCCCCGAAATTGTGCTAAGCATCTCATGGATGCGGGGTAGTGGAAATCTGTCCACTAAGATATTTGCATTTAAGTCCCTCAGGTCCACACAGAGCCTCGGGTTGCGTCCTCCATCCTTGGTCGTGATGACGATGGGCGCCAACCATGCAGCACCTTCAATTTCTTTAATGACTCCTTGTTTAACTAGTTTCTCCAGCTCCGCTTTCAATGGTTCTCTCATGAGTAATGGAATAGAGCGTGTCTTGTGCACCACTGGCACAGGTCCCTCTTTTAGTATTATCTTGTGCATATAGTTCTTCAATGTTCCCAGGCTCTCATTAAATACATCTTTAAAATTATTGACCAAGTTGGCACCAACTCTGGCTGGTTCTACTAATAGTACCTTTTCTCCTGTTGTTTAGGTCAAGTTTTATACCTAACTCTCTCTGGTGCTTCCACCCCAATAGGGTCAACCCTTGAGTGGTGACATACACCTTCCCTACTGTGAGTCTATCCTTGAAAGAAATTCTCATAGTGACCATTCCTTCTAAAGGAATAGGTTCTTTGTTGTAACTTGAAGGGTGTATGTCAGCTTTCTCAAGCTGCAACTTGTGTTTAGAATTTTTTTCCTCGAAAACCTTTTTTTCCACAAGGGTAAAAGGAGAGCATGAATCAGCATTAAACTTTTCTCCGTCTAAAATTATTTCACATTTAGGATAATTGATATCACCTGTCACATTTTCGTATTCTATCTGGAATACATACATATGTGTGTTCATTATCTCCCTCGTTTTCCTGAAATTCTATGGCATGCACTTTAGGACTCTAAACCTTACACATCTTAGAATAATGACCCTTTCGGTTACATTTTCTGCACATCACACTCCTTGCAGGGCATCTCCAGTTATTAGCAAAATGGTTGGGGCTACCACATTTAAAACATTGTAATCCCACTACTTTGTTCTTTTGAGGCTCTTTGTTCTTGTGCCCGACCTTGCATACTTTTTCATCACTTGCTGAACTTTTCTCCTCCCCTCTACTCTTGGTATCCCCTTCATAAATTCTCATCTCTTTCATGCAGATGGCAGTGTGTTCTAAGCCTTTAGCTATACTCAATGCCTCATCCAGGTCAGGATTTCTAGTGAGCAATTCTTCTTGAATTTTGGAATCATTGGTGCATCTCACCAGTTGGTCTCTTATTAAAGAGTCAGTAAGAGGACCAAATTCACAAGTAGCGGATAGACCTCTTAAGACTGCTATATAAGACGTTACCTTTTCCTCTTTTTTCTGCGCCCTCTTAAAAAACTTGTGTGTCTCTAAGACCACATTGACTTTCACTCTGAAGTGTGCCTCCAATTTCCTTAAAGTATACTCATAAACATTTGTCCCTTCTATTTCCTCATTTTCATCATCCACCAATCTCCCAGTAACATCCTCATATATCTTTCTACCTTGTATGCCCAGGTTGTGTAGTAAGATATGTTGTTTCCTTATATTAGAATTTTTTTTCGCTCCTATAGCTATCAGGTAAGATTTGAAAATACCCTCCCATCTTCTCCAGGGTATATCTGGTTCTCCCTGTTCATTAAGGAAAGGAGGGGGCTGACTCATTCCTGCAATTTTTTCTTTTGTCCGAAAGCAAAATTACTGCCAGAAAAGTACCTTTAAACATTCAAAATAGCAATATTGCCGAGAAATGGAAGGGAAAGAATTACATTTCTTAATGATATTTCTAAATAAATATTTAGCGTGAGTACAATGCTTCAAAACACACAGGTACCCCTAGAAGTCTCACACTAAAGCACTGCTAGAGAGCAAAAGTCCTCTTTTTATTTCAGAAAGGATCCCAGTCACTCAGTGCTCAGGGATGGCGGAAACATCCACAGAGGCGGAGACTGAGAGGGGAGAAATGGCTCCCTTGTAGACACTATCTCTCCGTCTGAATGCCTTCCTACCTGCTCCCAGGACGAATGCTGCAAACAAACTCAGTCATGTGGATGAAACAGCGGCACCCAGGAGGAAATATAAGGGAGGAGAAACGCCTCAGGCTGCCTCAGCGCCGCGCCCGTGCTCCCAGCTGAAGACGCGCTGAGGAGAAATGGCGCTCACCTAAACGCGGGCTCCCTGTGCTCCGCTGGCCGCCTCCGCATTGCACGCCTGTTCAATATAAAGACGCGCTGAGGCGATGGGCATAAGAAGGCGTGCTGGGCCCCGATGATTCCCTGGCAGTCGGTGAGGATGCGTTAGGCTGGATAGATCCTACGGGGGAACACCTGACAGCAACACTACACAGCAGCCGCTTAACAACGGACCCCAGATGTCGCAGACCTACTCCCAGTACACCAGCGGACTCACGGAGTCGGGAACCAAATGCCATGGAACAGGTAGAGTCTGATCCCGAGCTGCACAGCCAACTAAAGCGCTCTCACTCACCGCACCAGAGACGGTACCTCTCCGTGTGCTACCAGGCAGGAGAAGACTGCAGGAAGCTGGTGAGAGGCCAAGAGCCCCTCAAAGCCGAGTGGCAGCCATTGGCTCTCGAGAAGCAGAAAGCCAGATCCTCCACCCGGACGTGGTTTATGTTGTCTTCCCTCACACAGGATATCAATGTGGTCCCAACAGCAGACCCCTGAAAAACCACTCCTACGACAGCGGTGGAAGGCTGCCAGAAGTCGAGGGGTAGTCTTCAAATCTAGACAGCATCTGGCGTCACTCAATGTCACTTCAGGGGAAGGCACTTCGCTGGCCCTGACCCAGCATCCCGTCCTCGTCGCCAAGAAGGTGTAGTGAAGACAGACACCTCAGGTAAGTTGAACTCCAGGTTTATTAGATCAGAAGTACAATCACAGTGCCTCGAAGATGCAAGAGCTCAGTCACACATCTGAACGTTCTAAGTGAAGCTTCACCTGAAGGTTCTAAGGCTGTACCAAATGTGATGATAAGGGGAGGGGTGTGTGGAGGAAGGAGGAAAGGGGAGATTGTAACAACATCACTCACATAGACTCCATAATACATAGGTAAAAAGCATTGCCATTTACAATGCCAATAGCTCAAACAAATACAAGACCTGTTGCTTAGGTAAAAACACATTGTCATTTACAATACCAATAGATCCAACTTCAACAAATGCGAGGCCCATTGCATATCCAATGCTTGTGTGGCTGCTTCCTGATGATCAACCCTACTGGAGAAGTGAGGAGTAGACAGGAACACCTTTCGAGTGGGGGCTGAGCAAGTGGGGATACCAGGATGAAGGGGATAGGCAGAAGTTCCTCATGGATAGGGGCAGATGGGAATGACTCATACAGCTGGCTAGAGAGGCCAAGCAGTACTCAATCAAGTGGCCTGGAACAACAGGAATGCTTTTAGAAGATTGTCTCAGAGTTCCTCTAGGCCCCGGAACGCAGGGGAGGATTAATGTCTGAGCTCCTTGAGGGCAGGTTGGTTAATTGTAGCCACTGGCAAGGAGCTTCTGTTTTTTTTCTCTTGTCAGTTGCAGTCTTGGACTCTTTCTTTCTCCTACACAATGCAATTGGAATGTTTTTCTTCCCTCTGCATAGCAACAGGTATTGTGTTTCTGTGTGAAAGACACAGGCAGTCGATTTCGGGAATGCCACATAATATTTTGAGTTCATGTGCCACAATGTTCAGTTATTGTGCAGCTAAACAATGCTATGACCGAAAAAAGAAACCCACATTAGAAAGGAAACACGGTGTAGTGGATACTCAAGGAAGCATGATGATTTTTATAAGGCAATAACAAGAAACATGCAGTAAATAGTGCAATATTTCATACCTTTGTTTTTTTGTTTTTGAGCCCTTTCGGAACCAAATAATGTGGCAGGTGTGTTGTCAAAAGGCGAGGCGACGGAATCTGCTCAATATCCACTTTTCTCATATTATATTCAATCCAAGGCATTCGATCAACTGTTTAAATGTTTTCAGTTTTGTTGAGATGCCCTTCACGATAAATCGAACATAGTATCTGTTGTGTCCATGCGGTCCCTTCAAAAGTAAAATACAATTGTTTCCTCAATATGCCATTATGTTCTTTATTTATTTTACGGGTATCACTTCTAGACATCTTTAGCTGTTCTATTGCCAATAATACATTAACATATCTAAGTATAGTGGGCTTGGGTGTCAGTCCCTTGTTCTTGATTGAATGAAGTTCTTGCTTAACATGTATCTCTGCTCCTTATTTGTTAGCGTTCCTCCCAATGTATTTTTGACTCGACTCCAGAGTATATCTTCCTAACTGTTTTCTGATTGGATGGCTTGTGCCTTTCCACTGTTTTCATTCAGGGAGCTACTTTTTAGGATTCACCAACACAGAGTACCACTGTGCTTGTGAAATCTGTTTTGTTTAATGTAATTTAAAAAGGGTCTTACATCGTGCCCTTACTTTTCATTGGTTGGTGTACTTTCCACGTACTTTTCCTCCACTTATACTTGCTGTAGCATACTGTTTCCTGTTGTTTCTCTTGTGTGTTTCTTTTATCAGTGTCCAATGGCCAAGTACTGTTTTATACACCTTTGTGGAAGTTTTCGTTTGCTGTCCAATCAGGTGTCTTTCATTTGTTTGACTTTGTTCTCTTGTTTCTTTTTCACTCAGCGACATAGGCCGCATACATGTCCTCCTGTAACTTTCATTTCTTCCATGAGGCTTAGAACTCATAATTTCTAAGTCTTTCTTTCAGCCCTGAACCCCCACCCCCAGTTTTCACTACAAAAACGTAGGCGCAGTGCTCTACCCCAAACAGACTTCTACTACCCATGTTAAAGAGTTTTCACTCAGTAGACTGTCTTGCAGCTCACAGTGAAATGTATTTTTACTAACCAGGAACCACAGACCTAAGAGGTACTGGCATTAGGTGTGTCTGTAACTTTTATTTCTTCCATGAGGCTTGGAACACATCGATCTCCAAGCCTTGCTTTCAGCCCTGAGCTCCCCGCTGGTTTTCATTCTAAAAAACATAGGTGCAGAGCTCAGCCCCATACAGACGTCTTCTACCCACGTTAAGGAGTTTCCACTCAGCAGACTGTCTTGCAGCACACAGTGAAATGTATGTTTACTGACCAGGAACCACAGACCTAAGAGTTACTGCCTTAGGTGTGTCTTCTGGGATAATTCCTGACTCCACATGGGCCTCTGTTGTCTACCCCAACCTAAAGACACTATAATAGTTCATTTCTTCTTTAGATTGGTGCTTGCTTTTAAATGACTGATAGGTTTAACAGGCAGCCATTGGAGTAATCAGGCCTCTCCTCAGAATTATGATCCCATGTTAAAACAAATTCATAATTTAGGACAAAATCCTAATTTAAGACAAAATCCTAACTTAAGACAAAATCCTACCTTAAGACAAAATCCTAATTTAAGACTACTAAATGCCTTCTGTGAATACCAAAAGTAGCAAATTTAGGATTTTGTCGTAAGTTAGTTCTGTAAAGCAGGCCCACTGCATCTAATGACTTCACTGGGCCAGGTGCATTGCTCAATGTGATTGCCTCAGTACCACCTAAACTGAATGCCAGGAGACACTTATTGAGAGATACAAGATAAAGAATCTCACACTACTGTTGTGGTCTCCTTGTGGACGTGAATCTACAGGGCAGTCACATTCAGACAAACATATCACATGCTTCTTATATTATACATGCACACAATTGTTTACTTGTTCTCTGCACTTCACCTAATCTTCCTCTGTTTGCACGCCTTCACTCTATATTAGGTAAGAAGTTCACAGACGGTGTAGATATTTCATTAGGACTTTCTATGTTTTGCGTGTTTTTCAGCTGCATTTTTCGGTTTGTCTGATACTTTTAATTTAATCTCCTTGTGTCAGCACGCATTTCACGAGTGCTTGTGAGCTGTTGAATTTTTTTTTCTCCAACGCCTTTTAACTCATCTTCTCGTAGTTTCTACGATGCCCCTTTCCACCTCCTAAATTACAACTGTAGTAAATCATGTTTCCCACATTTTTATTTGGAGAAGGCTGTGAACTGCTTTTCATTTTAGTCAAATCCTCTGCCCTTCACCTAGTAGCCTTACTTTATATTACCACCAGTTACTGCACAATGTATTGTCTTTCTCAATAAACAAGTCATAATACTTTTATGAAGTTTCAGTAACTTATATTGCAAACCTGCTCACCAAGCTAAGAGAACAAAAAATAACCTATTATATTTACCAATGATTGTTTCTTTTTCTTCTAGCATGCCATGGCAATACATGTTTGTGTAGAAAGAACAGATGAAATAGAGACCCATCTGCAGCATTCGGGAGATTCAAATGTATGTTTATTTCATCAGCAAATGACTCTTCTATCATTACCTCAGCACTTCACCTCTCCAAATTCATTGAAAGATTCATAACTGTACATTCCAAGGTTGGTAAACACTGAGTGCACCACATGAGTTACAGAACACTAATACATAACAAATTCCACAATATCATGATACTGCACACAGCCTCACTAATACATTAACAACTCTTATCCCCACTAAAGCAAAGCCTTGGCCTAGTCTATCTCATTTTATTGACTGATGAAAGGTAAATTATATCTCTCTCACTGTTCCTTGTCCCTTGATTCTCACATATTCTCTTCCGAGAGGATACGTCTGACCACTCTCTCTGTCCCTCCCTTGGAACATGTCCCTCCTGGAAAATCTAGTCTCACTTCTCATCACCACAACCACCCTGATCTTATTCCACATCCTGGAAATCACTACTCTCATTGGTCTGGAGTATTACTAACAACCATCTTTGTGCAAAGTGTTCTTAATCTTTACTGTATCACCAACCTTTACATGAGTATACCTGGTTGCATATAACTGTTCCTCTCTCTCACTTTGTTCTCCTCCATTTCTCTCTATATAACATGTTCTGTATTTATGTCACCACTCCTTTTATTTATCTACTAGCAGCCCGTCCCGACGTTGTCCGGGTATGAATTGCTGCCGGCCAGTAGTATATTGTTTTGTAGGATTTCGTTTTGATAGCATTTCTTATCTGTGACAGGCCTGTAAAACGCTCCGATTCACAGTGCACTGCTGATGCACTTAAGAGTGCGCGTTCAGTAGTGTTTGAACTCGAGTTTCCCTACTTTATTTTTCCTTGCAATATTATATAGCGCGAACTCGACAACATGTCATGAGCACAATTTACATTACAGAAGAACACATTCATTTGTGGTAGGCACGGGGAGACAAAGCGATTTGCCTGGAATCACAGGATGTTGAGCTGATGCCGAGATTCAAATGTAGCTCCCCAGCTCTAAAGTTCGCAATTCTCGAACTTGTGGCGGAAGGTGTGTCTAAAAGTGTATGTTGGTGCTGGCCATCAATGAGAGAGACCTGTGCATTTTTCAAATGGGTGGTGAAAAAATATGAGTATGTTGCTGGAGATGTGGGCCGCCGTGCCACCAATGTACTTACCGGGGGAGGGTAAACACCCATTATTCCGCAACTTTCTTTCCGCATACCATCACTCCGCATACTTTCATTACGATAGTACCATGCCTCCGCAATGCCATTTCTAACGCATGGCATTACATTTTATATGATTTTACCCGCATACATTTACAACGAAATTCGTTGTAAATGCATGAATGGTAAAAGCATGGTTTTTTTAAATGTTTGGATTAGGTAAGTATGGGTAAAGGGGTATATGTTTTGGGGTACTGAGGTATATGTTTTGGGGTGTTTGGGTATTTTAAGGGTTCAGATATAGTTTTGGGTTATGGGGTACAGGGGTAGTTTTAGGGTTTAGGGATAGGTATGGGTTTTGGGGTACAGGGGTATTTTTAGGGTTGAGGGCTAGGTTTGTGTTTTGGGGTATAGGGGTATTTTTAGGGTTCAGGGTTAGGTTTGGGTTTTGGGGTTACAGGGGTATTTTAAGGGTTCAGGGCTAGGTTTGGGTTTTGGGGTACAGGGGTAATTTTAGGGTTCAGGACTAGGTTTGGGTTTTGGGGTACAGGGGTATTTTAGGGTTGAGGGGTAGGTTTGGGTTTTGGGGTACAGGGTTATTTTAGGGTTCAGTGCTAGGTTTGGGTTTTGGGGTACATGGGTATTTTTAGGGTTCAGGGGTAGGGTTGGGTTTTGGGGTACAGTGGTATTTTTAGGGTTCAGGGCTAGGTTTGGGTTTGGGGTACAGGGGTATTTTTAGGGTTCAGGGGTAGGTTTGGGTTTGACGTACAGGGGTATTTATAGGGTTCAGGGCTAGGTTTGGGTTTCGGGATACAGGGGTATTTTTAGGGTTTAGGGATAGGTTTGGGTTTTGGGCTACAGGGTATATTTATAGGGTTAAGATGGGTTAGTGTTTAAGGGTTTTGGGGTGTTTTAAGGAGTAAGGGTGGGTTATGATTATGGGGTGCAGGGGTATTTAAAGGGAGCAGGGTGGGATTAGCACACGATATGAGACATGGCATGAAGGGCGGAACGTACAATATGCCCCAGCACTTGTCACGTCCCCAGCACACGCCCACAGCACAACGCAGACACGCCCACAAGGGACTACTTTGCTGGCACGGTTCTTTTATCTTTTAAATATATATGGTGGGCGTCTGCATAGCCTATGTCCTTCTGCTGCAGCTGCCCTTTCCAACGCTGTATTGGGTGTTGTGATTGGTGCTGTGGTTCCTGAGATTACCCGCCTCAAAGGTTTGGGCTCTCTCTTTATTATATTAGTATGGATGGATGCTGGACTTAATTGTATGTTAGACCTCCTTTGCCTGAAAATACCAATGAAATATTATCATGTTCTCTGCAATTTTTCCCATTCGAATTGGTACATTCCATGGTTTCAGCACCCTATTATTATACCTAGTACAGAGGTCTGTTAACATTGTGCCATGGTTGCTTTTCTGCTGAACATCTCATATAGAAATCTAATCATGGGCTTTGCTTTCACGCTCATAGCTAGTTAGGCATACTACCACGAATATGGCGCATATATCAGCCAAACAAATATATACTGTTAATTGTTTGTTCCATATAATGGCTCCCCAATGTCTAATGCTACATCCTCCCACAGTTGACTTGGTAGCCTCTTTGCCATCACTCATTTTTCCCTGGGCTTGTGTATTTTATTGCTATTCACACATTCTTGCACTCCATGGTAGCTCTTTCCATCTGCACATCAATACCTGGCTACCAGTAGCTGTACCCCAGTCTCCTTTGGTTTTGGAGATAGTTTAATTCAAAACACTCTGTGATATTAGTCTGGTCCCTCAAAAAAGTAGCCCATCAGATAATTGATCTTTGGCTCCCAAAGTTTCTTGCACTTAGTACTTATGCTGTCCATTTTCGCCCATCCACACCATATATTTCTCAACAATTCTTACACACATCGCCCTTTGAGAAATGTATTTTTCATACTTTTTCTTTAATTGTTCTTTCCTTTATCACACATACATTGGACGTCTCTCATCATCATGAATGCTCTTCTCACCATGGGCCATATGTATCATCAAACTATTTTGCATTTCCTAAATAGCGAATTTTAAGGAATCGCTATTTAGGAATTGCAAAATGGTATTTATGAACAAAATCGCTTTTTATTTGCGATTCCTTAAGCTTCCTTATTTGCGAATTCGCAATTAAGGAATAATTTCCAATGCATTCCTATGGGCCAGGAGGCCCATAGGAATGAATGCAAAATAATTCTCAAATTGCGAATTTGAGAATTATTGCAAGGGTGCAGGGGTGTCTCAAAGACACCCTGCTGCACCCCTGAAAAGAACATGTGTGTGCATATGGCGCACATACATGCCCTATGGCAGGGGTACTCATAGTACGGCCCACGGGCCGCATGCGGCCCGGCAAGCTTTCCTTGGCGGCCCGCCGACCTTCGAGACAATCGTACCTGTGCTTAAAAAAATAATTTATTAGTGTTGGCAAACACCGCCGCAGCAGTGCTTGACTCGGAGACTTTGATAATCACCGCTCCCCGGCCCCTACAGAGCAGAGGCTTTGTTGTATTTCACCTCTTAGCGCCCCTGCATCTCCACTCTGACAATCACTGCTCCCCCGGCCCCCACAGAGCAGAGTGGAGATGCAGGGGCGCTAAGAGGTGAAATGCGACAAAGCCTCTGCTCTGTGGGGCCGGGCGAGATGATTGTCAGGGTGGAGAGGCAGGGGTGCTACAACAAAGCCTCAATAATATGTAAATGGTCTTTTAAAGACCTGCTAAGTACTTTGGTGCGACTGATGGACTGCTGTCTCTCTGCCCCCCCCCCCTTTAATGACCCTGATGCGGTGTCCATTCACTCACATTCGCGTGGACACTCCTGTAATTATCAGAAGGGTGCGCGCAAACTGCATTTTAAAGTCATGAGAAACTTCTTGCCAGATAGGGATCTTTCTGTGTGTGCGCGCTGAAGAAGCTGTCTCAGCCCGGGCTGAAGGCTGACACAGACTGACACACACACAGTGAGATGACAGAGGGGGAGGGAGAGGGAGGGCAGGAGGGAGAGGGCGGGCTGGAAGGAAAGAGATGGAGAGGGAGGGCAGGAGGGAGAGGGAGGTCAGGAGGGAGAGAGAGAGAGAGAGGGCAGAAGGGAGGGAGGGGGAGGGCAGGAGGGAGAGGGAGGGCTTGATGGAAAGAGATGGAGAGGGAGAGGGAGGGCAGGAGGGAGAGCAGGAGGGAGAGAGAGAGGGAGGGAGAGGGAGGACAGGAGGGAGAGGGAGGGCTGGATGGAAAGAGATGAAGAGGGAGGGCAGGAGGGAGAGGGAGGGCAGGAGGGAGAGAGAGAGGGAGGGCAGGAGGGAGGGAGAGGGAGGGCAGGAGGGAGGGCAGGAGGGAGGGAGAGGGAGAGGGAGGGAGAGGGAGGGCAGGAGGGAGGGAGAGGGAGGGCAGGAGGGAGAGAGAGGGTGAGAGAGGGCAGGAGGGAGGGCAGGAGGGAGAGGGGGGGCAGGAGGGAGAGGCAGGGCAGGAGGGAGAGAGAGAGAGGGCAGGAGGGAGAGAGGGCAGGAGGGAGAGAGAGGGCAGGAGGGAGAGAGAGAGGGCAGGAGGGAGAGGGAGGGCAGGAGGGAGAGAGAGAGGGCAGGAGGGAGAGAGAGAGGGCAGGAGGGAGAAGGAGGGCAGGAGGGAGGGCAGGAGGGAGGGCAGGAGGGAGGGCAGGAGGGAGAGGGAGGGCTGGATGGAAAGAGATGGAGAGGGAGGGCAGGAGGGAGAGAGAGAGGGAGGGCAGGAGGGAGAGGGAGGGCAGGAGGGAGAGGGAGGGCAGGAGGGAGAGAGAGAGGGAGGGCAGGAGGGAGGGAGAGGGAGGGCAGGAGGGAGAGGGAGGGAGAGAGAGGGCAGGAGGGAGGGCAGGAGGGGGAGAGAGAGGGCAAGAGGGAGAGGGAGAGGGTGGGAGAGAGAGGGCAGGAGGGAGAGAGGGCAGGAGGGAGGGCAGGAGTGGGAGAGAGAGGGAGGGCAGGAGGGAGAGAGAGGGCAGGAGGGAGGGCAGGAGGGAGAGAGAGGGCAGGAGGGAGAGAGAGGGCAGGAGGGAGAGAGAGAGGGAGGGCAGGAGGGGGAGAGAGGGTGAGAGAGGGCAGGAAGGAGGGCAGGAGGGAGAGAGAGGGCAGGAGGGAGGGCAGGAGGGAGAGAGAGGGAGGGCAGGAGAGAGAGAGGGAGGGCAGGAAGGAGGGAGAGGGAGGGCAGGAGGGAGGGAGAGGGAGGGCAGGAGGGAGTGAGAGGGTGAGAGAGGGCAGGAGGGAGGGCAGGAGGGAGAGAGAAAGGGCAGGAGGGAGAGAGAGGGCAGGAGGGAGGGAAGGAGGGAGAGGGAGGGCTGGATGGAAAGAGATGGAGAGGGAGGGCAGGAGAGGGAGGGCAGGAGGGAGAGAGAGAGGGGGGGCAGGAGGGAGAGGGAGGGCAGGAGGGAGAGAGAGCGGGAGGGCAGGAGGGAGGGAGAGGGAGGGCAGGAGGGAGAGAGAGAGGGAGGGCGGGAGGGAGAGGGGGGCAGGAGGGAGAGGGAGGGCAGGAGGGAGAGGGAGGGCTGGATGGAAAGAGATGGAGAGGGAGGGCAGGAGGGAGAGCAGGAGGGAGAGAGAGAGGGAGGGCAGGAGGGAGAGAGAGAGGGAGGGCAGGAGGGAAGGAGAGGGAGGGCAGGAGGGAGAAAGAGAGGGAGGGCAGGAGGGAGGGAGAGGGAGGACAGGAGGGAGAGGGAGGGCTGGATGGAAAGAGATGAAGAGGGAGGGCAGGAGGGAGAGGGAGGGCAGGAGGGAGAGAGAGAGGGAGGGCAGGAGGGAGGGAGAGGGAGGGCAGGAGGGAGGGCAGGAGGGAGAGGGAGGGCAGGAGGGAGGGAGAGGGAGAGGGAGGGAGAGGGAGGGCAGGAGGGAGGGAGAGGGAGGGCAGGAGGGAGAGAGAGGGTGAGAGAGGGCAGGAGGGAGGGCAGGAGGGAGAGGGAGGGCAGGAGGGAGAGGCAGGGCAGGAGGGAGAGAGAGAGAGGGCAGGAGGGAGAGAGGGCAGGAGGGAGAGAGAGGGCAGGAGGGAGAGAGAGAGGGCAGGAGGGAGAGGGAGGGCAGGAGGGAGAGAGAGAGGGCAGGAGGGAGAGAGAGAGGGCAGGAGGGAGAAGGAGGGCAGGAGGGAGGGCAGGAGGGAGGGCAGGAGGGAGAGGGAGGGCTGGATGGAAAGAGATGGAGAGGGAGGGCAGGAGGGAGAGAGAGAGGGAGGGCAGGAGGGAGAGGGAGGGCAGGAGGGAGAGGGAGGGCAGGAGGGAGAGAGAGAGGGAGGGCAGGAGGGAGGGAGAGGGAGGGCAGGAGGGAGAGGGAGGGAGAGAGAGGGCAGGAGGGAGGGCAGGAGGGGGAGAGAGAGGGCAAGAGGGAGAGGGAGAGGGTGGGAGAGAGAGGGCAGGAGGGAGAGAGGGCAGGAGGGAGGGCAGGAGGGGGAGAGAGAGGGAGGGCAGGAGGGAGAGAGAGGGCAGGAGGGAGGGCAGGGGGGAGATAGAGGGCAGGAGGGAGAGAGAGGGCAGGAGGGAGAGAGAGAGGGAGGGCAGGAGGGGGAGAGAGGGTGAGAGAGGGCAGGAAGGAGGGCAGGAGGGAGAGAGAGGGCAGGAGGGAGGGCAGGAGGGAGAGAGAGGGAGGGCAGGAGAGAGAGAGGGAGGGCAGGAAGGAGGGAGAGGGAGGGCAGGAGGGAGGGAGAGGGAGGGCAGGAGGGAGTGAGAGGGTGAGAGAGGGCAGGAGGGAGGGCAGGAGGGAGAGAGAAAGGGCAGGAGGGAGAGAGAGGGCAGGAGGGAGGGCTGGAGGGAGAGGGAGGGCTGGATGGAAAGAGATGGAGAGGGAGGGCAGGAGAGGGAGGGCAGGAGGGAGAGAGAGAGGGGGGCAGGAGGGAGAGGGAGGGCAGGAGGGAGAGAGAGCGGGAGGGCAGGAGGGAGGGAGAGGGAGGGCAGGAGGGAGAGAGAGAGGGAGGGCGGGAGGGAGAGGGGGGCAGGAGGGAGAGGGAGGGCAGGAGGGAGAGGGAGGGCTGGATGGAAAGAGATGGAGAGGGAGGGCAGGAGGGAGAGCAGGAGGGAGAGAGAGAGGGAGGGCAGGAGGGAGAGAGAGAGGGAGGGCAGGAGGGAGGGAGAGGGAGGGCAGGAGGGAGAAAGAGAGGGAGGGCAGGAGGGAGGGAGAGGGAGGACAGGAGGGAGAGGGAGGGCTGGATGGAAAGAGATGAAGAGGGAGGGCAGGAGGGAGAGGGAGGGCAGGAGGGAGAGAGAGAGGGAGGGCAGGAGGGAGGGAGAGGGAGGGCAGGAGGGAGGGCAGGAGGGAGAGGGAGGGCAGGAGGGAGAGAGGGCAGGAGGGAGAGAGAGGGCAGGAGGGAGAGAGAGAGGGCAGGAGGGAGAGGGAGGGCAGGAGGGAGAGAGAGAGGGCAGGAGGGAGAGAGAGAGGGCAGGAGGGAGGGCAGGAGGGAGGGCAGGAGGGAGGGCAGGAGGGAGAGGGAGGGCTGGATGGAAAGAGATGGAGAGGGAGGGCAGGAGGGGGAGAGAGAGGGAGGGCAGGAGGGAGAGGGAGGGCAGGAGGGAGAGGGAGGGCAGGAGGGAGAGAGAGAGGGAGGGCAGGAGGGAGGGAGAGGGAGGGCAGGAGGGAGAGGGAGGGAGAGAGAGGGCAGGAGGGAGGGCAGGAGGGGGAGAGAGAGGGCAAGAGGGAGAGGGAGAGGGTGGGAGAGAGAGGGCAGGAGGGAGAGAGGGCAGGAGGGAGGGCAGGAGGGGGAGAGAGAGGGAGGGCAGGAGGGAGAGAGAGGGCAGGAGGGAGGGCAGGAGGGAGAGAGAGGGCAGGAGGGAGAGAGAGGGCAGGAGGGAGAGAGAGAGGGAGGGCAGGAGGGGGAGAGAGGGTGAGAGAGGGCAGGAAGGAGGGCAGGAGGGAGAGAGAGGGCAGGAGGGAGGGCAGGAGGGAGAGAGAGGGAGGGCAGGAGAGAGAGAGGGAGGGCAGGAAGGAGGGAGAGGGAGGGCAGGAGGGAGGGAGAGGGAGGGCAGGAGGGAGTGAGAGGATGAGAGAGGGCAGGAGGGAGGGCAGGAGGGAGAGAGAAAGGGCAGGAGGGAGAGAGAGGGCAGGAGGGAGGGCAGGAGGGAGAGGGAGGGCTGGATGGAAAGAGATGGAGAGGGAGGGCAGAAGAGGGAGGGCAGGAGGGAGAGAGAGAGGGGGGGCAGGAGGGAGAGGGAGGGCAGGAGGGAGAGAGAGCGGGAGGGCAGGAGGGAGGGAGAGGGAGGGCAGGAGGGAGAGAGAGAGGGAGGGCGGGAGGGAGAGGGGGGCAGGAGGGAGAGGGAGGGCAGGAGGGAGAGGGAGGGCTGGATGGAAAGAGATGGAGAGGGAGGGCAGGAGGGAGAGCAGGAGGGAGAGAGAGAGGGAGGGTAGGAGGGAGAGAGAGAGGGAGGGCAGGAGGGAGGGAGAGGGAGGGCAGGAGGGAGAGAGAGAGGGAGGGCGGGAGGGAGAGAGAGGGAGGGCGGGAGGGAGAGGGGGGGCAGGAGGGAGAGGGAGGGCAGGAGGGAGGGTTGGAGGGAGAGGGAGGGAGGGAGAGGGAGGGAGAGAGGGCAGGAGGGAGGGCAGGTGGGAGAGAGAGAGGGCAGGAGGGAGAGGGAGAGGGAGGGCAGGAGGGAGAGGGAGGGAGAGGGCAGGAGGGAGGGCAGGAGGGAGAGAGAGAGGGAAGGCAGGAGGGAGAGAGAGGGTGAGAGAGGGCAGGAGGGAGGGCAGGAGGGAGAGAGAGGGCAGGAGGGAGGGCAGGAGGGAGAGAGAGAGAGGGCAGGAGGGAGAGAGAGAGGGCAGGAGGGAGAGAGAGGGCAGGAGGGAGAGGGAGGGAGGGAGAGAGAGGGCAGGAGGGAGAGAGAGGGCAGGAGGGAGAGGGAGGGCAGGAGGGAGAGGGAGGGAGGGAGAGGGAGGGCAGGAGAGACGGCAGGAGGGAGAGAGAGGGCAGGAGGGAGAGGGAGGGCAGGAGGGGGAGAGAGAGGGAAAGAGGGAGAGGGAGAGGGTGGGAGAGAGAGGGCAGGAGGGAGAGAGGGCAGGAGGGAGGGCAGGATGGGGAGAGAGAGGGAGGGCAGGAGGGAGAGAGAGGGCAGGAGGGAGGGCAGGAGGGAGAGAGAGGGCAGGAGGGAGAGAGAGGGCAGGAGGGAGAGAGAGAGGGAGGGCAGGAGGGGGAGAGAGGGTGAGAGAGGGCAGGAAGGAGGGCAGGAGGGAGAGAGAGGGCAGGAGGGAGGGCAGGAGGGAGAGAGAGGGAGGGCAGGAGAGAGAGAGGGAGGGCAGGAAGGAGGGAGAGGGAGGGCAGGAGGGAGGGAGAGGGAGGGCAGGAGGGAGTGAGAGGGTGAGAGAGGGCAGGAGGGAGGGCAGGAGGGAGAGAGAAAGGGCAGGAGGGAGAGAGAGGGCAGGAGGGAGGGCAGGAGGGAGAGGGAGGGCTGGATGGAAAGAGATGGAGAGGGAGGGCAGGAGAGGGAGGGCAGGAGGGAGAGAGAGAGGGGGGGCAGGAGGGAGAGGGAGGGCAGGAGGGAGAGAGAGCGGGAGGGCAGGAGGGAGGGAGAGGGAGGGCAGGAGGGAGAGAGAGAGGGAGGGCGGGAGGGAGAGGGGGGCAGGAGGGAGAGGGAGGGCTGGATGGAAAGAGATGGAGAGGGAGGGCAGGAGGGAGAGCAGGAGGGAGAGAGAGAGGGAGGGCAGGAGGGAGAGAGAGAGGGAGGGCAGGAGGGAGAGAGAGAGGGCGGGAGGGAGAGAGAGAGGGAGGGCGGGAGGGAGAGGGGGGGCAGGAGGGAGAGGGAGGGCAGGAGGGAGGGAAAGGGAGGGTTGGAGGGAGAGGGAGGGAGAGAGGGCAGGAGGGAGGGCAGGTGGGAGAGAGAGAGGGCAGGAGGGAGAGGGAGAGGGAGGGCAGGAGGGAGAGGGAGGGAGAGGGCAGGAGGGAGGGCAGGAGGGAGAGAGAGAGGGAGGGCAGGAGGGAGAGAGAGGGTGAGAGAGGGCAGGAGGGAGGGCAGGAGGGAGAGAGAGGGCAGGAGGGGGGGCAGGAGGGAGAGAGAGAGAGGGCAGCAGGGAGAGAGAGAGGGCAGGAGGGAGAGAGAGGGCAGGAGGGAGAGGGAGGGAGAGAGAGGGCAGGAGGGAGGGCAGGAGGGAGAGAGAGGGCAGGAGGGAGAGGGAGGGCAGGAGGGAGAGGGAGGGAGGGAGAGGGAGGGTAGGAGAGACGGCAGGAGGGAGAGAGAGGGCAGGAGGGAGAGGGAGGGCAGGAGGGAGAGAGAGAGGGCAGGAGGGAGAGAGAGGGCAGGAGGGAGAGGGAGGGCAGGAGGGAGAGAGAGGGCAGGAGGGAGGGCAGGAGGGAGAGGGAGGACAGGAGGGAGAGAGAGATAGATGGAGAGGGAGGGCAGGAGGGAGAGAGAGATGTATGTATGCTAGGTCTGGTGGCTCAGTGGATGAAGGCATCTGCTGCAGGGACCTGTGTGCAACCTCATGGTCACAAGTTTTCTTTTAGCCCCGCCCCCTCCCCCTCTGACCCTGCCCCCACCGGTGCGGCCCTCGGCCACAAACCACACTGTAAATTTGGCCCCCGAGAGAAAGTTTGTGAGTACCCATGCCCCATGGGCATGTGTGTGCTTCACATGCCATCTTTAAAAATGCCAAATTGTGCATTTCTGGAAGAATTCGCAAGTTACCATCAACTAAAAGTTGGTGGTAATTTGCGAATTCCTAAACAAAATTCGCAAGCCAAAATTGCTACATAAATAGCATTTAAGGAATCGCAAATTTGCGATTTCCTAAATGCTATGGAAAAATAAGGAATTGCACAAGTTTGCAAATCCTTATTTTGGGAATGTTTCATACATTCCAAAACATGCAAAACGGCCATTTGCGAGTCGCAAAGGCCGAAATTCTGCGAATTTTGTCCTTTGCGGTTCAAAAACGGCCTAATACATATGGCCCCATGTGACAACCAGAGTTGAAAGACACTCAGCCACACTATTCTTTGACCCAGAAAGTACATGACCTCAAAATGAAATTCCTAGGCATCGACAACCCACTTACATATCCTAGTTCTTACACAGTCAATTCCTTTGTTTGTGAACACCTTTTTGAGCATCTTGTGGTCTGTCTTCAACATAAATTTATAATCCCCTAATGAATGTTTTAAATGTTCTCTATGACAGAGTACCTTCAATATGATATCTTTAAACAATACAAAATAGGCATAACACCTTTTTCATTTTCAACAGAACTTGCACCCAATCTTTTCATAGTTTCGAGTATTATCATTGATAAGCCTTAGGTTCAGTTCCACGAAGACCAGGAGCATGTAGCAAATATTTTTTATGTCTGAAAAGCCTTTATCACACTCTAGAATCCATATGACCTTCACATCTTTCTTAAGAACGTTCTCATGTCTTTATTTTAGTCAGCAAAGTTATGAATACACTAGTTCTTCTGCTGTTGGAGTAGGGAGTTTTTCTGTGGTCCTCACTAATTTACAAATCATTTTTTTTTCCTTGACTGGTGACATTGCGACACAACTAAGATATTTTGTCACAATCAAATTGTACTTTCCTACTTCCACAAGAGTATATTGTCAATCTGTTTAATACTGTACTTCCATTACATAAGCATATTGTTACATAATGTTGGTAATTTTAGTTGTGATTTCCAAACGTACACTGATATGCAACGTAATTACATGCTATTCACCATAAAAATGTATTATTAGCACACCTCTTCATTGAGAATAAAAATAAACACAAGCAGTTGTTGTTCACTGTGCTTGTGTTTTTTAGCAATTTTTTTATGTGGAAGCTGTCCTTGTATTCACAATGAAGGCAAGGACACATTTTAGACTAAGGTATAGCCTTAAATGCGGGTTTTGCATTTGGTATAATTATGGGAAATTATACACCATTCTCTCAAAATGCTGCCAAGTTACAAAATTACAAATTATGTGATTTTTGCAAATCCCATTCAATAAATGTTCAATAATTATATGACATATTCTTAATTTTTTATGATGGTGGAATCAAAAACGAATATGGCATCCTGGTAACCCTTAACCCCACTTATATAAATATTCTCCATATATCTAGAGAATACAGAGGCTCCAAATATGAACCCACATGGCATTCATAAGTATCTGAAAGTACCACATTAAGTGATAATGCAGTAAGATTTTTTTAACTCTTCATCTAACTTGACTTAATGATACACTACTGACAAGTCAAGCATTGAAAACTTTCTAGCACTCTGAAACAATATCATCATTTCTTTGTTGTTTAGTAGTGGGTGTCTATCCACTATATATGTGTGATTCTAACACGTCGATACAAAGTCTTACATCACCTCTGAGTTTGTGCATTGCAACAACAGGAGTCAATTAATCTGTCTCTTCTACCTTCTCTATTATTTTCTCTGGTTAAAACATACTCAGCTCTTTCTGCTTCGCTTCATTTACCATGTTGGGCACTGCCCTAATGTTACAGGCCAGTGGTTGGGCGTTTTTCCTAAAATAGGCTTTCAAGCACATAGCCCTTTAACATCTTAAATGTTTTTTTACTTTCCCTTTTTAGGGATACATATATATTGACAAGCAGTGACTCTTCCTCTGTGTTCCATATTTCTGATAAAGTACCCTTTTAATATTAGCGTTTTCCCCTATATGCCAAAGGTATTATAAATGACTGAAACAAACTTGTGTTCTTATTGGCCTGCATTATTATGGCCCAGGGTACCTTGCTTCTGAGTCAAACAACATACACATGCCCGTGCCTTCCACTTTCAAAACAAGGAGGAGACTCTCCACTCTATTCCCTTGCACTTGTAATACCATTTTTTCACAATCTATATCATTTTCTTCATCCATATCACTTTCCTTACTGTCTCTTTTCCTTTCATCACCTAACAGTTTCTTTTGTCAAGTGTCTCTTGCAGCTTGCAGCGTCATGCGTTTCAAGCCACCTTTCATGCTAGGCATGTCTTGTCATTGGGCATGGCCATAATTCTCACTTCTTTAACATCCCTGTTTATTTTTTTGTGATAAGTTCTTATCCAATACATTTTATTTCACCATCAACATATTTCTTTCAGATGTTTTTGCTTTCCCACTATTATGATATAGTCACCCATATTTCTGTCTAATCATCTCCACATATCCAATAGAATGTTCAATCTATTTTTACTGTCCCAATGACCTCACCTAAACCAGGGTCTTTTTTCTGTCCCGCTCATCTCTAACATTTTCCATGTTCCAGTTTAACATAAATTGATTACCTAACCTTTCTTTCAATGCAGTTCCAAACCTACATGCAATTTACATCACTAAGTGATGTGGCTCTCCCACGACTCATTCTGCATCCTCTTCCCAAAATGACACTGCTCTTAAGTGGGCTCACCTTGATAAGGTAATGCCGATCTAGTTTGTTGATACAAATGTTGTAGTTATTGAGTCCTAATTCATCCTCATAACTTAGTTCAGGTGAGTGATTGAACAGTTTCTGACCTTCAGAGCTAAGATAATAAATAAATAAACAAGTCTTTTTCTCAGCACTGAATGAAAATAACAAACTCTGGTCTAGTGCCCAAGTTCCTTTTCCCACTTCTGCCAATTTATGTTTGGTTCCCCTGGGGAGTGAAGGTAAAGGAAAATGATGGGGATGGTACATTTTGTATCTGACTGAGTATTCTCAATAAAGAAAGAAAACATGACCACTCCTCCTCTCTGCCGGCCACATACATTTGTACCAAGACCCCATTTTCTGGACTCAATATAATTCCCAAATCAACGTGTGAAAGTAAATTGCAATATATCCCACAAGATACCAGTAATGTCAGTTAATGTAGCAACCTCCCTTGGACTAGAGTTTCTTTCTTTCAAAGAGAAGTCAGAGACACCCACAAGAGGCTGGTTTTTTGGGTATTTGGGACATTCCTTTTAGCCAAAGATCTACACTATCTCAAAAGCCTCTAAATGTCTTAAACAGTTCACTGCAACACAGAAATTAATTTGTTGGCATTGAGCCTGTAGGAGCAATGGCTATCCCGACATTTTAGAGAACACAAAAGTTACCATACTGAGTTCACACATTTTACTGTATCAGATACAGTGTTAAGCCTCAATTTGATGAGGCAATGTTACCAGTAATGTGAGTTAATGTAGCAACCTCCATTGGACTAGAGTTTCTTTCTTTCAAAGAGAAGTCAGAGACACCCACAAGAGGCTGGTTTTTTGGGTATTTGGGACATTCCTTTTAGCCAAAGATCTACACTATCTTAAAAGCCTCTAAATGTCTTAAACAATTCACTGCAACACAGAAATTAATTTTTTGGCATTGAGCCTGTAGGAGCAATGGCTATCCCGACATTTAAGAGAACACAAAAGTTACCATACTGAATTCACACATTTCACTGCATCAAATACAGTGTTAAGCCTCAATTTGATGAGGCAATGTTACCCCACATTAAGGCACCTCCAGAGGCATTAAAAACTAGAAAATACTATTTTAAGTGAAATGGGCTCACTCAATAACTGAGTTATGGAGCAAAAAACAAAGTTTAAGGATTTTCTTACAGAATTAAAAAAAATAAAGCAGAACAGAGTCAATATCATGAAGGCTCTCAAGTAAAATTATAGAGAAAATGCAAACAATCTGAAACTATCATTTCTCCCAAGTGGGCAGAAACATTAAGAGTGTAACAGATAGCATCCCAATAGTAAAACATGAAAGTCTTGTCTGGCTCACTGGCTCACTCCAAAATTAAGGATTTTTTAACATAATTCTTTTCACATGAAATTACAGAATCTGCAGACCCACTGTTGTATGAGCAAATGTAACATTTCATTGACAAATTGGAGCATTTACAAATAAAATCCTATTATATTAGTACCTAAGCTCTTTTCCACTAAATTATTAATTATTCAGCACCATCTATGCTATTGTTGTCTGGAGATGGTAGAACAAAACTACACACAATATGTTAGATGAATATTTAGCCACAGTGAACCAGTGGAAGAACTCTGGAAAACATTTTGTGCTGGGTTTGAATGTTCATCAAGAGCAGAATAGCAATTACAGTGGAAATGAATAATTACATCTCAGCGTGACAGTGGGATGCAGAATTTGCAAGGAGAGAAGTGGGCAGGTGGGTGAAAGAGACATGAGTGACAGGGGAGACTTACATTTTGGAAAAGAAAGTGTTTGTACCTGACTTGTGGCCTAGTTAACATATATCTGGAAATCAAACCTCTACACAACATAGGAACATTATTTCAAAAGCAACAGAACTATATAAGTGTATACATGTGAAACAAAGTGTGAAAATCTATTATGCACATAGTTAATGATGCACAAAAATATTAACACACAAACATCTCCTACAAATCTCCCTTTGAATATTTTATAATCACTGAAGCACGCAATTGATAGTGTTAATCCATTCAGAAATTATAATGCATTCTGTGTCACTTTCTGCTGCTTCCTAGGTGACTACTCCATAAGCTTTAACTGGTTGTAAAAGCAATCCTTAGAATTTTCTGTCTCAAATTCTTCTTCTTCCTCTCTCACTTTAATCACTTTCTTTTACAGTTTTACCCACAATTTAAAAATGGACTTCCAGAAAATTTGATCACTAGAACAATTGCAAAAATCATTTTAATTGCTACAGGAGTTGAGATTAATCTTAACATTCCCCCTCTCAAACTATCAAACCATTCATCAACTTTGCTAACACACTTCCCATTCTCACGAGCTTAGGAATTTATTTAACATATGCCATGTTCTCCTAAAGCATGGACTTCATGAGAAATGTTGACAATATTTTTCACGTGTGCATTAATAACCCTATAGCACTCCTGTACCTTCAGTACCCTGCAAATACTGCCTTTCTTCGTGAGAAGGATATCTAGTGATAAATGGTTTAACATTATCATTGCTCGCATTACAAATAACTCAGAATTAATGTAAGTCAATGCTCCAAGGGTTTAGAAGTAAGCCGATCCACAAGTGTAGACAAATGCATATATCTAATACTATATGTCCACCTATACATTTCACTCTCTTCAAGCCACCTGTATCACATTCATTCCACTTATGCGATATGCTCTAAAAAACACTAAAGCAAGATGGCATGATCCAACCCAATTACACAGCAGATTGAAGTAAGCAGTCTTATTACACACTTAATAGCCTCCTCTTGGAAATGGCTCTTTGCCAGTCAGCGAATCACCATTCATTACATAACTCCTTTCATACTCACTTTCTCCTACATTCTCAATGTTACCAACTCTTGTAGGTTAATGATGCACAATACATATTTTATCCTTTCTCTCATGTTCCCTTCACAATCTTGGATGCAAGAAGTGAGATGCATAGGCTTTGAGGCTCTGAGGCACACAGGTGCCAATATGACTATGGGAAGGATTCAGCTAGTATCCCCTGAGCAGATTGTACACAATACATTCTACCAGGCTGAAGTGGCAAACTACTCAGTGGTCCATGTTCAGTTTGAGTGGGTGGAGATCTCAGGTATTCTGAGAGTAGCTGTGAGACCTGCCATGCCTGTGGATTATTTGCTAGGGAATGGCCTAGAGCACACTATCTGGAAGGTAGTGGGGCTCAGGTCACACTTGGAAATGTTGGGGAAAAAATGGGGCATATTTAAAAGGCCTTTTCACCACAGGAGCGGCACTTTTTATGACATTCATGTGGTGATAGGGGCTTCGCCTTATTTACAAGACAGTGCTTAACGTCGCCTTGTATACTGAACTGAGTCCATTCGACATAGGTCAGGAACCGAAACCAACCAAACTACTGTTGTCAGTTAAGGCCCTGCAAGTACGATGCAACCTAACCCTGTTTGGTCGCACTCATATGTAGCACAATGGGAGCATGCATTCCGAGTGGAATGCATGCCCTCATTGTGAAATGGAGGGTTGCAGTTTATCCTTGCACCCTGTGGCCGGCATCCCAAGGTGCCTACCACCGGGCGCAGGGATCAACAGAGGGGCACCATAGGTCACCCCAGGCTGCCATTTGGTGGCCTGGCCCCCATGGGGGAAAGACCGGCACGAAAAGGCAGTGAAAAACTGCTATTGTACTCCCTCGGTTGTAAAGAGGTGGCCGGGGTAGTACGGTAGGATTTCCGGATGGTGGACAGGCTCTCCGAGTCCGTCGGAAGCCGCCTGGAAATCCGAGGCAGATTGCTTTCTGACCAAGCCCATCGGAATGGCTCGGTTAGAAAGGAATCCAAATGGCACCTTACGATATGGACAGAAGGGCTCCAAACATTGGTCGGATCCCTTCCGCCTGACATCAGAATCGGCCCCTTAGTGTGAAAGGGGTGGGCATTGGATGTTTCGGTGGGCGTTCCGACGCAACCCCCAATGATTTTGACATTGTCCCATATTTACAATGGTGGTGTAAATATGGGGAAGCGCCAAAATTAAGACCAGGGAAAACCTGGTCTTTACTTGGAGAAATAAGGAAAAATGCATTATTTCTCCTTGTTTGTGCTGTTTCTATGTAGGCTACATTGTGCAGCACACATAGAAACAACAAAACGCCATTAATGATGTTTCCTTTGCAGGAAGGGGTCCCTTCCTGCGCATAAACAATAATAAAAAAAAATACGATTTGCAACTTCTATGTGTGCTGCACAATGAAGCACACATAGGAGTTACAAATCACCTTTTGAGATTGTGTATGTGCAGGAAGGGACACCTTGCTGTACATAAACAATCATTCCCCCAACACAGGCACTCTTGCACTATGGTGCAAGGGTGCCTGCATTAGTGCTAGGCAGCTTAATTTAGCGCCAGCACTAGGGGAAATGCAGGGGTGCACCCTATCTTTGTAAATACAGTGCATCCCTGCATTTTCAGAATGATGGAGCGTGGCGTTAGCAGGTTTTGCTAAGTGCCGTGCTCTGTCATTCTGTTGTACATAAGCTCTTAAATTCTTTTTCAGCTTTAATCTGCTCCCTGATCTTCCTTTCATCTCCCCAATCGCTCACAATTTGAACTCTCCTCTTATTATACTCTTTAGCAAACTCATTAAATACTTAAACATACTCTCATTAAGGATTCAACGATTACTGATACACCTTCGATACAAGCCTAGCGATGAACCACACTTACAAAAACCACGGAACCAAAGAGCAGTCCTCAAAAAACTAAAATGGGACGCGAACAGAGCTATGGAGGAGGATTTATGGGTTAAACTATATGCTGATGTCAAACATAACGATAGCACCAGATTCTGGGGTACCATAAACCAGTTTGTTTATCACAACCACGACGGCGTTTCCTCAAACATCACAGAAGAAGCCTGGATAAAATATCTCAGGTCTCACTTTCAACAAGGCATTGAATATAGGGAGAAGCACCAAGCCTGCCAAAACGAACTCCACTTGCAAACGACAATTAAGGCCTGGGCTGAAATCAATCTCGCCGTCTCTGCGAAATCAGGGCCAGATCCATCAAATAATGGCCAGCAGACGTCTCAAATTGACGCCATCAAGAGACAGATAGGAAAGGGGAGAAGAGAAGGTGCTCCTGGCCCAAACGGAATTCCACCAGTTCTCTAAACACAGGAGGCAACTTTCTGGGCAGAAGCTCTGGAGGACCCACTCTTCAGAGAAATCAGATTGTTGAACATCTTGCCCAGCTCATGGAGAGGTTCAATCATCTCCTCAATCCACAAATCTGGTGACAAGATGGAACCTCAAAATTATCGTTTAGTGGCACTACTAGACAACAAAGCAAAATTATTTGCAGGCTTGTTATTGGAGGACCTTCAGGCTTGGGTGAAAGAAAAATCCGCAATTCCTCTCCAACAGACCGACTTCACAAAATCAGTTGGGACAACAACTAACTTATTAAGCATGGCAATGCTCATGGACAAGGCAGCAGCTACACGATTCTCACTATACCTTTGCTTCATCGACTACAAGGCCGCTTTTGATCATGTTAAAAGCATCAGACTTTGGTCCAAACTACATCACTGGGGACTTCCTCAACCCCTACTCAACTTGATCGTAAACCTGCATACGGGCACATGGCTTCAGTGAAGCTGGTTAATGGAACCTTCCTGTCAAAACGCATTCCCACGGAAAAAGGCCTGAAACAGGGCTGTGTTTTGGCACCCACTCTCTTCAATCTGTACACAGCCGACCTAGTTCCACTGTTAATCAGCTGCAATTCACACACCCCGAAACTAGGAGACATGGCACTTCCCTGTCTTCTTTATGCAGATGACATAGTCCTGATTAGTAAAACAAAAGTTGTGCTACAACATCTGCTAAATACAATGCAGGACTTCTCACTAGCAAATTATCTAACAATCAACCTGGACAAAACAAGGACAATGATAATCGGGAACAAAAGACGTCAATCAGCAGCCTGGTTTTGCGGAGAGACCAGAATAGAAGGTACAACAGAATACAAATACCTCGGCGTGAAGCTGGATTCTGGTGGTCATTTCTTGGTGCAGAAGAACAGCATAAGGCAAAAAGGTTTAATAATAGCAACTTCTCTAGAAAACCTTAAATTCTAAATTATTTGGCCCATCTATCCTGCCACTCGTAGAAGTGGTTAGTGCAAAACTCCTACCAACAATTGCCTATGGTAGTGAGGCACAGAAAGGCAGGGACGCAGAAATACTTGATGCCACTGTAACAACTGCATATAGGGTCATTTTTGGGCTGCCGAAGTACACCTCACCGGCACAAATCAGACTTGAGTTTGGCGTCCTGAAACAAACAATTGCCAGACAAGGGGCCTTTGTAACTGCATAGGATGAAGTACAAAAAACTCCTCAGGGAAAGTTAAATTAACAGCTGTGGAAAGAGCTCCAAACTCACACTACATTACCAGCTGCGAAATATCTTCACAGCAGCTTACACAAATTAGGGCTAGTTCAACTTTGGGAAACATCAACAACCACCCCAATTGTTTTTAAAACTGTGTGGAAGACGGTGAAACCAGTGACATGGCTGGAAGATAAGACCGCCCTTTCACAGAGAGCCCATTGATGGATGACTTTGAACACATACACGAAGCCCGGTGCTCAAGCTTATTTCAATCTGGGATAGGACAAAAACATAAAAATTGCATTTATGAAATATACATTTGGTCTGCTCCCCTGCACCCAGCATCTTCCACCTTGGCTACGCTATAAATCAGGCTCTGTGTGCCGATTATGTGGAACAGCTCAGGAAGACCTATTGCATTTACTTTGCTCCTGTAAAAAACTTCTTAAAAAACTGAAGAAAGTTTTGAAACAATTGTTTAATCGATGAGGGATTCAAACCAGGAGGCAAGCTCTGCTGGCATGCTTTGCACCTAGCGATCCACAATTGAACTGTAGAGCAGTAAAGTTCCTGAGACTGTGCAGGAGCAAAATGCCAGAAATGGAATCATCAAGAACCCAGCCAGAAAAAATATAAGTTAAGGTGCAAGGCTGCTCTGAAGCCAGTGTTAAACTACAAATTAGGAGGCAAAAACTGATAAATTATCACGATGCTATAGTTGTTCAAAACTAGCAAGCTTTACTAGCATAGTTTTAAGATATACGTTTTATGAAGAAACAAGTTTTATCCATGTAAATGACAGATTTTTTTATTGACTACATATATATATATATATTTTGGTGCAGTCAAAATATCGACTTCAAAATATCGACTGGACATAATATCGAGTTTTAAATATCGAATGGACAAAATATCGACTGGACAGAATATAGACATCAAAAATATAGTTTTTAAGGTAAGTAAAGTAATATCGACTGTTAAAAATATAGACAGTTAAAATATCGAAGTATATAATATAGGTTATTAAAAATATCTAATTTTTAATAATATTGAATTTTTTATAGTGTTTTTTATGTTATTATATGTGTTAAAAATTTGTATTTATGTTATAAATAATTATAATTAATTAAATTTTTATTATTTAATTTTTGCGTTATTTAATTCTGTAGCGGGTTGTGGGTTTATAGGGGAATAGGGTGGGAAGTAATTTAATTATAATTAATTAAATATGTAAATGTATTTATTGTTATTAATGTATTATTATTTGTTAATTAATTGATATTTCGTAATTAATGACATTTTAATTGGCAATTAATTTAAATTAATTGATTAATTGTTAATTATGTTTTCCTAAATTATTTTCTGTAGCGGGTTGTGGGTTTATAGGGGAATTGGGTGGGAAGTAATTTATTTATAATTAATTAAATATGCAAACATATTTATTGGTATTGTTGTAGAATTAATTGTTAATTGATTTTTATGGGTAATTAATTAAATTAGAATTGCTAATTAATTTTATTCAATTGATTAATTGCTAATTATGTAAATTTAATAATTTATTTTCTGTAGTGGTTTGTGTGTTTATAAGGGACTAGGATGGGAAGTAATTTATTTATAATTAATTAAACAAATACATGTATTTTATTGTATTTAATTTGAATTTATTGTAAATTATTTTTTAAATGTTAAATTAATAATTGTTAATTTGTAATTAATTTGTATTAATAGTTAAATAATTGTAATAATTAAATTTAATTTGTAATTTTAATTGATTAATTATTATATTATATTAAATTCGTAATTACTTTTAATTAATTTTTGATAGATATTAATTTATATTCATTGAAATAATATATGAAGTATTTAATTTTCCTACTGTTGCACTCTCTGGAGTGGGAATAGTAATTTTTACCCCTATGCTATCCAACGCTTTCCCTACTGTTGCACCCACTGGAGCGGGAATAGTAATTTTTACCCCTACGCTATCCAACACTTTCCCTACTGTTGCACCCACTGGAGTGGGAATAGTAATTTTTACTCCTACGCTATCCAACACTTTCCCTACTGTTGCACTCACTAGAGTGGGAATAGTAATTTTAACCCCTACGCTATCCAACACTTTCCCTACTGTTGCACCCACTGGAGTGGGAATATTAATTTTTACCCCTACGCTATCCAACACTTTCCTCACTGTTGCACCCACTGGAGTGGGAATAGTAATTTGTACCCCTACGCTATCCAACGCTTTCCCTACTGTTGCACCCACTGGAGTGGGAATAGTCGTTTTTACCTCTACGCTATCCAACGCTTTCTCTACTGCTGCACTCTTTGGAGTGTTAATAGTAATTTAAAACCCTACGCTATCCAACGCTTTCCCTACTGTTGCACTCTTTGGAGTGGGAATAGTAATTTAAACCCCTACGCTATCCAACGCTTTCCCTACTGTTGCACTCTTTGGAGTGGGAATAGTAATTTTTACCCCTACGCTATCCAACGCTTTCACTACTGTTGCACCCACTGGAGTGGGAATACTAATTTTTACTCCTACGCTATCCAACACTTTCCCTACTGTTGCACTCACTGGAGTGGGAATAGTAATTTTAACCCTTACGCTATCCAACGCTTTCCCTACTGTTGCACCCACTGGAGTGGGAATAGTAATTTTTACCCCTACGCTATCCAACGCTTTCCTTACTGTTGCACCCACTGGAGTGGGAATAGTAATTTAAACCCCTACGCTATCCAACGCTTTCCCTACTGTTGCACCCACTGGAGTGGGAATAGTAATTTTAACCCCTACGCTATCCAACGCTTTCCCTACTGTTGCACCCACTGGAGTGGGAATAATATTTTTTACCTCTACGCTATCCAACGCTTTCCTTACTGTTGCACCCACTGGAGTGGGAATAGTATTTTTTACATTTTGCTATTGTACGTAAATATTATTGGATATTATTTAATAATATTATGTTAATATATATATATGTTTTAACACCTTCGCAGCGTCGAACGTTCAGCGCCCAGTGCTGAACGTTCGAATAACGAATGCTGGCCCGTCGGCCAACGGTCGTGCGCAGCACTGGGGAGGTAGTGCGCGTGACGACCGTTGGCCGACGGAAGCACTTAAAGGGTTAACAAATATGATTGTAAAACTTTTTTTATAACTTTTATTCATTATTTAATTATTATAAGGTAATTTAAGTATTGTTAAGTATATTTTAGTAATTAATTTTTAATTTTAATTTAATTTAACACTGTTTTTAATAAAGTCGATATTTTTTAAAACTATATTTTTGTAAACGATATTTTGTACTCGATATTTTTATACTTACCTGTTTGTAGATAAAAACTCGATATTTTGTCTGTAGATTTTTTTTCCTCTATTTTGGGTAGTCGATATTTTGTCACTCGATATTATGTCAGTGATCCATAATTTTTTTTATTGCAACGGTTTTAATTAACTATGCAATTAAAAATGTACTTACTTACTTGCTATTCCCATTATGTATTTTTTATTTTCTTCCTAATTTGTACAATTGTATTCAGAAACTTACCATAGTTCAGACCCTTATTAGAATTTTCATATTCAGAAATAGGTAAATCTTACAATAAAATGTTGGAATCTGACAAGTAATGAGACAAAAATTCTGTTTTGTTAAAAATATTAAAAAACACATTACAGGACACTCCATAAGATATTAGTAGTTTTAGGTAAGTATCACCTTCACCTGAAGAAGATGAAGGAATGGTACACACAAAGAAATCTGTGACTCACATGATTTCAAAACACTCATTTAACATTTTATTATAAATATTATGATAAAATCCACTGCCTAAACTTTCACTGCATGTCAGTGTGTTATGCTTAACTTCCTAATGTACTATACAAAGTGGTCTAAATATACTGCAGTTATTTCAATCTTTGTGGAGTAAAATCTCAGATGAGAAAGGAGGCACAATAACAGGTCGACTAACTCATTAATATCTTTAGTCCGGTAATCAGACTAATAATTTTGTAGCATAGGTTATATGCCATTTTTAATTGAGACTGACTTATGTACAATGTATTGTTATGTAGTGCTGATATAACTACATTTACTTACAACCTACCAACCTTTTTGGTCCCCTTTGAATTATTGTGGTCTCCCTTATTTCTTTTTTGCATGACATTGATTTGTTTAACCATATACTTGTCTCACTTAATGATTACCGATTTTTATATACATACGGATTGAATTTTACAATTTATTGGAAGTATGAATTTATTTCCCATCCTGAATTTGGGATTATCTCATTATCCTTTATGATCAAGAACACAAAGAATAACTGTTAATATATTTTATACACCTTGTTATTAATAATGTTTTTATGATAACTTTTATTTTTAGTGCTGAACTGTATGAATGATGATGCTGTGATGATACTTGTTATCGAAATAAAGCTATTTGACTGACCGACTGACCGATTACCGGTTGAGACACTAGTTGAACTGCAGCACTGCTTGTACCACCCACTCAAGTAGCCCTTAAACAAGGCTCAGACATGCCATCACAGAGGCTGTGTGCGCAGTTAACAATGCCATGTCAACTTGCCATTTAAAACCCCATGCCAAGCCAAGCCTTAAACTCTCCTTTTATTACATAAATTCACTCCTAAGGTAGGCCCAGGGTAGCCCATAGAACATTGGGCAATGTACCTAAAAGTAAGGAAATGTACTTTTAGGTTTTACATGTCCTGGATATGAAAGACTCCCAAACTAATTTCCCTCTGCTGAGTGGCCTACCCCTCTCAATGTTTAATAGTGGGGATTCCTTATTACATTTAACATGTTGTAATTCCTAATTGAGAGAAGGAAGAGTTGCCATGTTTAGTACCCATGGAATGGTAATGACTAATCCTCTTTCATGGAAAAATGTAATTTGTAGTTAGTATTCTGAGAATGCCAATTTTAGAACGTTAAAGACACACAGATGATGGATGGAATGCACAGCAAACCAAACATTCATCCCAGTCTATAGATCTTGGTTAAATCAATCATTATTTTGCTCACCATGCTACACCAGTTTAGACACAGCCATATGCAAATCAGTCTGACCCTGTGCCTCATTGGAACAGTCCATCCAGAACTGCCAAGCCAGTTCCTCCCTGGACCGGAAACAAGCATCCTGGGACCGGTTTCAGTGCATCACCCCATATCAGCCAGGCTAGCTTGAGTCTAGTGGCACAGTGAGCCCGGGACCCATGTCTGGGCATACCCGGTGCACCAAGGGTGAGATAGCAAAAGACACACAGATGATGGACGGAATGCATAACAAATCTAACATTCACCCCAGTCAATAGATCTGGGTTAGATCCATCGTCCTTTTACTCACCATGCCACTCCAAGTTTGACCCAGCCATATGGAAATCAGTCGGACCCTGTGCCTCATTGGAACAGTCCAGCCCGACCTGCCAAGCCAAGCCCTCCCTGGAACGGAAACAAGCATCCCGGGACCGGTTTCTGCGCATCACCCCTCATCAGCCTGGCTAGCTTGAATCAAGTGGCACAATAAGCCTGGTACCCACGTCTTAACATACCCAGCGCACTTAAGGTGAGAAAGCAAAGACACACAGATGATGGATGGAATACAGAGCAAATCAAACATTCACCTCAGTCAATAAATCTAGGTCAAATACATTGTTTTTTTGCTCACCAAGCCACTCCATTTTAGACCCAACCATATGATAATCAGTCTGACCATGTGCCTCATGGGAACAGTGCAGCCCGAACCACCAAGCCAGGTCCTACCTGGATCAGAAATAAGCATACTGGGACCAGTTAGACATTTTCCTGCTCCTAGCTATTTGGTGTCTCCTGCCTGTCTCTAATCACTGGCTAGGCTGGGGGGACAGTTCACTTTCTGTATTCCCTCTAGACAGCCACACACTAAGGAAGGCTGGGTCTTACTTCATGCATCTTCCTGGGAGAATGGGAGGAAGGAACTGGGCACACTGACATCTGCATAGGCTATGATTTGTCCACACAGAAAGGGTTACATACCCTCCTCTAATGAGTCTGGAACCCGATCAGGAAAAACAAATCTCTGTGCACTTCAAATATGCTTCTTTGAAAACACCTCCACTTCAAAGGCACAACTGGTTATAAGTACTGGACCTCTGACCCTACCAATTCAGTAAAATCCTCGATCTAAGGCCAAATGTGTCAAGAAGAGGCCTTGATGTGCTAAGGACTGCCATTCTGCTAGACTGCTGTTTCTTAACACTGCTGCCTTGCTGTGCACTGCCTTGCTGTGCTACCCTGCTATCTGCTGCTTATTCTCTGACTGAACCTTCATAACCTGAACTCAGAGTGACTCCAAGGGCAAGCTGACTGGCCTCCTGTCAAAGACTACGGGACATAAAAGTCTTTCACCCTACTCCTGGGCATGCTTCATTAGAAGTGAACCCAGGTGCTTGCTCCAGCAGAACTGACACATCCTCTGCTGCAAGAGCAAAATCGATGCATCAACGCTGTTGCTGGAATAGAACTGGTGCATCACACTTTAAACTAGCATATCGCCATCAGAACCGTTGCATTGGAACCGCGACCATAAAAGATGATTGGCGCATCCCCTTGACTGAATGGAGAAACCAAACGCTCGGCTTCGGAAACAATGCTCTCGAACTGATGCTTTATCTTCGGAACCAGTGCTTTGCTGCTTGAAGGTAATCAACACATCATCTCCACTGCGGGATTGACACTGATGAATCTTTCAACTCCATCCCACATCTCGTGTTTACAACCAGTATTAAAGTGCTTTTGCTCAGCCTGCCTGCTTGGGTCCTTATCCAGGCTGTGCTCCATGTGGTCGACCTGAACTCTTGACTTTGTCCCAATCGAGGACAGCTAATTTACTCTTTAAGTGTTTACTGCTTTTAAAAAGCAATTTTTGCATTTCATCTTTTAAAATTCATATCTTGTGTTCTACCTATTGGATTTCTGTCATTTTGGTGGTCTGTTTTATTTGGTCTAGATTATTTTTGAGTGGTATTTTCACTATTTACATTTTTGATGTGTTGCACAAATATGTTACACATTGACCCTTAAGTTAAGACTAACTGCTCAGTGCCAGGCTACCGAAGGGTGAGCACAAAATAATGTAGAGTGTATTGAGACCTGACTAGGATTGAGGTTCCTGCGGTGCATACCTCTACCAACCAGAAACCCAATTTCCAACCCTATTTAACAGGTTTATAGGACTTGGATATCACAAACAGAAAGAAAGTATGTATCCAAAAGTGATCCCATTACTATAGTTATTGATCTCTATATTGGTCACTCCCTCACAGAATTCTTTGGTTGAAGTACTCTTAACCCAACGGACATTAGACTTAGTGTATTTACAGGGCACACCTAGGGGCAACACCATCCCAAGAGCAAAATCATCTGTACCATTATGAACATTAGAATAAGTAAAATCCCGGGTGTGCATAAATTGGTCCTTCGTAATCTACTGCAGCATAACTGTTGTTTTCCAAATGTACTCGGATCTTTGCCATTCACCAGGGACATTGTATTTTTGTTCAGCACTATCCCAAAACAATTTATATACAGAGAAGTATCTGTACTATTCACGATAGGGCAACAAGCAGGATAATAACCGGTCTCCCAAGTAACTATCAATTCTTTATAATGCCAACCAACAAATCTAACATTTTGTTCTTCCATGTAGAAATTGTCACAATATGTGTATTTATCACACCCTGGATATTCCATCCCCAGTGGCTTTCTATAATATAAACAGGGACCTGGATATCCAAAACCCAAAACTTCCTTCACTTCTTTAAATTGCGGTGGACGAGTAGAGGGATAATTTACAAGTGATAACGGATATGCAGTCCATTAACTAGTAACAGATTCAGTGGGGTAACAAGCGGTCCCTTCTCCAAAGAACCTCTTGTGCGTGTCTAGAAACACATTACTCGGTGCTGTCCTTCTCTTTCTTGTTGGAGGAATGACCTTACCTTTCGTGCGCAGAGGTACATCCTGACCATTTTGAAAGACCCAAGACAACCCACACAGTAATATTAGCAACAAAACCACAAGAGCAACACATATTATTTTAATTTTGTGGGTCCACACCATATTATGCTGGGCAATAAGAATCACTAGCTGCACTTCCTCAGCAACCCGTCTGCCAAAGTGATACGTAACAAATGATAAAGAGGGGATCAAACTGCAAGGAGAATATTTAAAAAAACAACAAGTGATGGACTGAATGTGGATCAATGTCACACACTCCCCCAGTCAAAAGATCTGGGCCCAAATCCATCGTTTTTTTGCACTCCACACCACCCTGGGTCAGATAATGGCTTTATGCAAATCAGCTCTGACCCTGTTGCCCCATGGGAACAGTCCAGTCCGAACTACAACAGCCATATCTTTCCCAGACCGGAATCAGAGAATATTTAAGGCACAGTGTGATCAGTGAACAAAGGCTCTTGAATGGCTGGTATTTCCATCGGCACAGCCTCGTTCAACACATCTGCATTTTCCTTATCCGTCTGCGTCCACGTTAGCTGGGCTTTGCTAAATGGGACAAACCGAGGTACCTATGCGCACTCTGAGTCCCCAATGCCGTCCTTAGCCCACTGATCGTGTGGTAGAGGTAAAGGAACCTTCCGACAGTGGGTTGCATGAACCCAGTTCTTATGGGCAGGAACCTTCACAGAGGGTGCAGGTCACCAATAAAACCTGTTCAGGCCCCTTCCAGCGCAGCTCCAAATCTTTCTTCCACTGGAAGTTCCTGAAGATTACGAAATCCCCAGGCTGAATGTCGTGGCCGGGTCCCTCTGGTGTAGAAGCTAGGGACTCTTGCACTGACCAAGGTAATCTAGCAATACAGGGTACTCAAAAGCAGAAAATCTACGAGGAAGTGGGACACCCCGGATATTTGCCAGGCACCCAAACATGATCTCGTAAGGAGACTACCTGTCCTAGAATGTGCTGTCATTCTTAATGACAAAAGAGCTAATGGTAAAGCATCTGGCCACTTTAAATCTGTAGTTTATTGTATTTTTGCCAATTTCAGTTTGAGACTACCATTGTACTTCTCAACCAAACCTGCTGACTGTGGATGATTAGCAGCATGGAATTTCTTCTTCACATGAAGACCCTCACAAATCAATTGAATCAATGTTGAATTAAAATGACTTCCCTTGTCACTCCAGATAACTCAGGGAAAGCTGAAACGAGGAAAGAACTTATTCAGGAGGACCTTTGCAGTCGTAATGGCTGGACTCTCTTTAGTGGGATAAGAATCTACCCATTTACAGAATGCACATACAACCACCAGAACATACTTCAGATTTTTGCATCTCTCTAATTCAATATAGTCCGTTTGAAGGACTTCAAAAGGAAATGTAGGTGGAGTAAAATTACCAGGTGGTGTAGGGGGTACCGTACCCTGGATTATGCATCATGCAGACCATATAAAAGTTTACCAAATGCATCACAGTCTTAGAGAATTTGTCATTCTGCCATACAGGATCTAACAATTTACAAATGCCTTTGGCACTGATGTGAGCTGGACCATGTCCATAGTCACCACGTGAAAAACAGATTAATCTGGAAACATCCATCTCTGTTTCCCTGATTTATCAATACAACATCCTTCCCCATTTAACTATGCTGTGCTCTCCTGCCTTTCTGCTAATTCTTTCATTGTGGCTTCACTTTGTATCTCGTTTACACTCTCAAGGGTATTCTCAAACATGACAACTTTAGGGACCCACCTAGCTGGACCTGCTACGAACATGAATTTCATCGTTTGTTCGGGCTATTTTCTTAGCTGTCTGATCTGCGAAAGCATTTCCTCTACCCAAGTCATCAATAACCTTTCTGTGGGCACTACACTTGATTATGGCCAACTTCTTGGGGAGTGTGAAAGCGGATAAAAGCCTCAATATGAAGTGTCCATGCTGAATCCTGGTGCCATGAGAAGTAAGGAACCCTCTGCCCAGAGTCGTCCAAAATTATGTGCGACCCCGAAGGCATACTGGCTGTCAGTATATCTGTTGACAACCAGTCCCTCGCTCAATTCACAAGCTCCAATAAGAGCAGCAAGCTCAGCAGCTTGAGCCGACTGATAGGGGACCTTTGATGTCTCTACCACTCTGTGTAGCATAGTGACAGCATAAGCTGCCGTTGTGGTGCCATCTGTTAATTTAAAACAAGTGCCATCAACATATAATTCTCCTTGGGTATCAGATAAGGGAACATCAGTCGGGTCTACTCGTCCCTCCATCTCTTATTCTGTCCGGTAGATACAATCATGTCTGTCGACTGCATCATTCTCAGAAGGGAGGAGTAGTAACGTGGCTGGATTCAGAGTAGCACATCTTTTAATTGTAATGTGTTTAGCACAAAATGTAAATTCATAGCTGGCAAAACATGCACTGGTGAGGTGCTGTGTCTTTGTCTTGTTCAAAAGTGTATCCACAGGATGGGGTACCATAACTGTGAGGTCTGTATCAAGCATGAGTCCAGCCAATTGTCTTATTCAAACGGCCACCGCCACGACTGCTCTTAGACTACTCGGTGGGGCTCTTGTGACAGGATCAAGCACAGCAGAGAAATAGGCACACGGCCATTGCTTATCCCCACATTTTTGTGTTAGGACAGAAAGTGCGCAGCCAGGCATCTCGAGGACATGGAGCACAAACGGCTTGCCATAGTTAGGTGTACCAAGCACTGGAGCCGAACACAGAAAAGTGTGCAATTGCTCAAAAGACTGCTGACATTCAGGAATCCAAGGTAAAGGCTCATGCACTTCTTTCATTGCTAATTCAAGCAAAGGTTTGATTAGTAGTGGGTAGTTTGGGATCCACTGGCGACAGTAGGAAGTAGTACCTATAAAAGCACATACATTTTTTTTAGTTTGTGGGATGGGCATTTTAACAATGCGCTCAGTGGTCAACCTCCTACCCTCCTTCAACAGTAGGTGACCTAAGTAGGTGACCTCCTGTTGACAATACTGAAATTTAGAAAGAGAAACCTTATGTCCATGATGGGCCAAATGCAGAAACAATTTAACAGTACTGTCTCTACAACATTGTTCTGTATCAGAATTTATGAGGAGTACATCAATATAGCACTCCAATACATTACCTGAGGGAAGTGACAAGGAATCCAACTGACCTTTTAATGCTTGACTTTACATATAGCCCTGAGGAGCACAACACAATCTAAAGCTCCAACCAGCTAGTGTGAACCCAAATAATTATCTACTGTCTGGATGGATAGGAATGCTAAAGAAAGCTTTTTTGAAATCAGTAACAGAGAAATATTTAGCGCTTGAAGGAATCATTGTCAAAAAGTGCAGTAATATCAGGAACCATGGGAAACTGTGGAACCAATATTTTATTAACTTTGCACAGATCAATCACAAAGCGATAAACATCATCAGGATCCGCAGAGAAACCTAAGGGTACCCGTTTAAGAATCTGAATAAAAAGACTATTACAAATATTGCCAGATGCTTCCTCAACTACAGACTCCTGAATAATCTGTAAAAGAGTCTGTTCTCCTGCCTACTGTATCTTATACTGAGGAATATAAGGCAAAAACAGTATTCTCTTTGATTTGTTTAGAAACTGGTGGTATATGCAAAAGTCCTTCTTCCGTGTCACTTGTGGCCCAGTGAGTAGGGTGAGACATCAGAAAATTTAGCTGAAAGGGGTGCATCCTGAGACAAGCACTGTTTAGTACTCACATCACGACCCATGGTGATATAGACACCAGAAGGAGAGCAATAGATTCTAGCATACAACTTCTTCAACAAATCCAAACCCATCAGATTCTCACCACAGTTGGAAGTCAACAAAAATGGAGACTCCAAAGTAAAAGGAACAATAGTAAATGCAAGAGGGGAGAAATAGGGCTTACAACCGATACACCTGAAAAAACTACTGAAATATTGCTGTGGCCAGACAGGGCTGCCCAAGGGACCATATGTTGAGAAACAGAACTTTTTGTTGCACCTGTGTCCACCAAAAATTCCTTAGTCGAGCCTTGCAAGTTCACTGTGACATAAGGACTACACTGATCTACAGGTAACTGAACTGGTCACTCTCCCTGTCCCTGGCTGTCCCAGCTAAAGGACATACCCGTTACATCATCCATATCGTAACCATCATGATAATACTGGCCATCTCGAGGGTGACCAAAGTACTTATTATCAGAACAACCCTGTGAGAACATAATAATCTGAGCTCTATCTGTCACTCCACCTCTCCCACAAGAACCGCGTCCTTTAGGAGCAGCAACTTTCTGTAAAAGCACAGGGCACTGGCTACACCAATGACCCTCCTCCTTACAATAGGCATACCGATTTTGCCCTAAAGGTGACGTTGAAGGCTGTTTACTGGTACACAGAAGCCGTCTGGAAGAACTACCCCGTCCCTTACTGTTTCCCCTAAACGCTTGCTGCAACAACACATTCGCCTTTAAATCCTTGTGTTTCTTATCAGTCCCATCCTTCTCCTCCTGACCTTGCTGTTCATAGTACTGGGCCATGTTCAACATAACAGAGGGGGAAGAAGTGGACCTAGTATTCTCAGATGCCTGTAAACAAGTCGCAATCTCAGGAAGAAGATTAGAAACAAATCTGTCCCCCGACAAACAACTGAACTCCTCCTTTAATAGACATATCCTGCCCACTATAGTCTAAAAGCGTATCTTCCAACTGGGTAAAGAAATTAGACACACTTTCATCCTTCTTCTGTTGACAAGCCGTCAATTTATCCCAGCTTACCTTCTTGGGCGGAATAAGGGAATGCACATATATAATAATGTGGCCTGGCAAAGCCAATATCTCAGCTAAGGGTTTATCACCTGGCTTCCTTTCCTGATCCTATCCTTTAATCACATCCAATGTACCACCCAACTCCGCGATATGGTCTTGAGTTTGAACCTGACACCAAACATCAACTATAGCGAGAAGGCCAAAACAAATCTCAAAATCAGCTAGAGTCATTACAGTAGAAGAGGCAGCGTCTGTCAATTATGTATAATAAGCTGTAGGATTCTTCCCAGTATCCGGCGAATTAGCCTTTAGGGACAGAACCTTACTTCTTTTCCATGGAGAATATACCCGTTGTTCCTAAAAACGGGCCGCTACAGCTGGTCTAGTACCATTTCCGGGCTGGCCTGTTATCGCAGGAATGTTTGGGTGAAATATAGGATGGACCTCCCGCATCAGAAACTGAGATACTGGAGTAGGGCTCCTCTCATGTAATCTACCCCTGTAAGCAACTAAAGTTGTAACATTCCCAAATACTTGGCCTGGCTCCAAGTCAGCAACATGCACACGATCTCCAATATCAAATAACATTTTAGACAATTCTGTCCCGATGTGTTGCTGTCAAAGGCTAATCAATGTAGCAGACATATGCTTAAGGGCATGTTGCTGTATAAAAGGTTCAAAATCTTGCATAACTTCCCAAACATCCTCCACACTATAAATCACATTACGGGCCCACCGCGCAACCTGGTCAGCTATTAATTTTTCCTCTTCCTCCCCCACGCCATATCGCACTAACAGGCCAATTCGCTCCTTAAATTTCATCTAATCTGTATCCACGAATCCACGTATATGTGTCTCAACACTCAAATGTATCGGAGGATGAAAGACCATGGAAGGAGAAACAACAGAAGTGACAGGTACAATCGTCACTGGTGCTTGCAGTTGGTGTGCTGAGGGTCACAGTTGCCAAAGACGTCGTGGGTAAAAAGGGAGCCGGAGGTGCCGTACCCACAGCCGTCAAAGCAACAGCTGTTGATACAGAATCAGCCAGAGCAGATGTAACAGGCTGCTGTGATTGTAAGGAAATGACGGGGTATACTCTCTGCTGGGCATAAGGGGGCGGAGAACGAGTCTCTAGCAAATCCTCTACAAAGGTATCATCTTCTTCTCTGGTCAAATAAGACTTATCATTATTCAACCAAAATCTCCTATCTTCACATTCAATTCCAGACTCTTGTTTTTCTCTATCATATGCCACAGCTTTCTGTGTCAATGTTTGCTTTTACCCTTTCCCTGCAGCTTTCTCCATCAATAACCGCCTCTGTCTATCCTCTTTCTGCCAAGGTCTGAGGGAGTCAAACAAAGACTGCCTACTTCTTTTCTTAAATGATGGCTCCTGTAAAAACCCAATTTTTTGCTCATCAAAAGTGCCCGTCAACAGCCACTGCAACTCGGCATGGTACCTCGTATATTTGTGCCATGATGTACTAAACATAATAGGGCCAAGACCATGTTTCACATACATATCAAAATTAGGACTGCCTTCAGGAGGCGCCGGCTGAGCTTCTTCCAATCGAGCATTTTCAGAACAACGACAACATGAATACAAGATTTTACTGAGACTAGGCATTTTAAAAGGAAAACAAGTTCTTTGTCTTTGCCTAGCAAAGTAGTTGCAAACACTTTCATAAAAAATTGTTCTCAGACCGTACCAAACTCAAAACACAATGGTACAATATCCATAAAGAACCAAAACAAACTCACCTGATATGAGTAGCACAAACGGAAAAAATTCTCCACTGCCGACTCTTCAGACCAAACGGTCAGATCCAAGGGTTTGGCGTTCAGTACTCCAGTCGGGATGACCACTGGGTGAGGCACCGTCCGGCAGGACAGAAGGGGCAGGTACCAGCAAATAATACTCCTCGCGCAGGGATCCCTGAACCATCAGTCCGACCCACAGGTGTCCTCGGCCTCCCCTCCGTCTGCGGAAGGGGATGGATCAATCACCCGAAGGAATCCCTGTTTGGGCACCAACTGAAGGAAGTGGCCCGAGTAGGGTCACCTGGGTCACTAATGACCACCTCTCAGACTTCCATACCAAATGAAGAGTTGATCAGACAGTCGAGAATACAAAACAATGAATTTTTATTCATATACACTCAGAGCGGAGCCCAATCTGCCCAGTCACTAGGAGTGCTGCAGAGGGACTGAAAACAAAAGATACATTATGTACATCTTGCAATTGGGCTGAAACGCGCCCACAGTGGAATTTTCCAGGCAGGTGCAGTTGGACAGTAAAATAAAAAAAATGAGTTTTGATTCTCATATCTTACACGACCTAATACAACCCAAGGTCGTTTGGCTCTGTACCCGCCAACAGACAAGTGGGAGAGGGCCTCTATCTAGTGAGAAAGGTATGCACTAATAAGAATAGTCTATTCATTAGTAAAGCAAAACCTAACATTGCAGAAACAAAACAGAACAAAGGCCTTTCTCAGAAATAGCAAAGGATTCGTTTCAATCATGATTCAAAATGGCGCCTGAATATAAAATGGTTCAGCGAATGCTAACTTACATAGGGTAATACACAAACATGAATATTTCTATTCTAACATCTGGCAGTTGTATCGCAAACTGGCCTTTCTCCCCGTTCCCAGCAGAGTTTTGTTTTTTAAATATCGAAAAGATCAATGTACTTGCCCCTATGGAGCCGGCAGCTGTGCTGTTCAGTCCTCCCAGCTTCTGCACTTTAGCCATGGTTAACTTTGCCAATGATGAGAGTCCCTGAGTAATTCTTCCAGCGTTGAACACAAGGAGCTTTGCTGAACGGAGCCACTTGGCAGGCTCATACTCTCCAGGCTGCCATTGCCACTTACTACGGCGCTACTCCGGGCCCTCATTGTCCTGCTGCCCTTAGGAGTCTTTCTGCTTCTGGATCTCATCCATCTACCACTTCCAACAGCACAGTTGTCCCTATGCCTTCCACCTGATGTCACTTCATGTAATTGTCTAACTGCTGCGTCTGGCGAGCAGACCTTTAGTAGACCGAACAGTCTCCTAACATTGCAACGGCAACTCTAGCCCCTACCAATGTTGTGACATTTATCCAGGGTATTTTCAGGCTCCCTGTCTGCCAGGTTGACTTGGAGAAAGAGAGAGGGCTTATGCTCGGCACCATCTTGATCCCTGAGGCACTTATATACTCATAGTTGTCATTACAGAAATCAAATAGTGATATTATATGAGAGCATATGGTGCATGGAGATGTGAACTGTAGGAAAGTAGGTTCTGCTTTCATGGTTACCACCACTTTTTGCTGGTGTCATACTTTTTTCTGACTAGTCTGACTGGGATACAGATAATCAGGACCCATAATCACTGTGCTTCCTCCCTAAATTGGTTATGGTGAGTATCATTGGTACATTCCTAATTGGCTGCTGGTGTACACTAGTAAGTCCCTGCTATATGGTACTAAGGTACCTAGGGCCTAGGTACACCAGGGGTCCCCCATGGGCTGCAGCTTGTGTTATGCCACCTATAGGGGACCCTCCAACCTATGACTACAGGCCTGCCATGGCAGCCTGTGTGAGTTGGTGCACCCACTTCTTACAAAAGATATGTCTCTTCATTTGTAATACAACTGCACTTGTAACATATCAGTCAAAACTCTAGCAGGCCTTCAGTCACGAAGGCAGGGTGCCAGGTTCTGAGTGTGAGGGTGGCTTTGCATGAGCCAACCACCCCTATGAAACCCGGAGTCCATTCTCCATGCTTTGTGAGTGAACCAGCTCTTACTATATATAGGGGCCATGCGTCATTACGCAATGACCATCTCTAAACTGGCAGGAACGAAACTGGGCATGTTTAGTATGTTGGAATCATACCTCAAAACTATATCCAGTGTTGGAGTTATGATTCCATCCACGGTAGGGCCTCTCTGGGGAGCCTTCCATATTTATTTGGTACCATCCTTGCATACTTCATTTCAAAGCAGATCAGGGAAAAGTTGGCTCCCTGCTCTGGCGCGAAACTGGACAAAGGACATGAGAGTATCCTCCCCACTGTGACCCCTCCTCTGGGAAGGACCGCTGAATCGTCCATACCCTCACCTTAGGGTACTTAAGGGCTTACTTGTGGGTGGGTACCTAGATTCGTCATAGGATTCGATTCAGATCCAACTCCACTTCTATATTGAATGTCTGGGTAATCTGGACTGGACTCTGCTTAACTTATTTCTATGCACTGAGACCGCACCTGGGAAGATCCCTGCTGCTCCTGACCACCTTGTCCTGCAAACTTGCTGCAACTTCCATGCCTGTGCTCCATACAGGTCATCCCAAGGCCTGTGGACATCAAAGACATCAGAAGGAAACTCCCTTGGAGTGATGGGTCCCACCCCTGCATCCGCAGGCACAGTAAAACAACTGACCGGTTTGCCGATGCTGGGCTCCCAATCATTCCACAAGTCACAGCAAACACAGGTGGAAGTTCTGTTTTACCCTTGAGGCCTGAGCTGTCCTTTCATCAAGTCGAGGCCAGTATCCCTCGTCGAGATCTCTACAACCGAAACCCCTGTGAACCACGTCGTTGCATCGCTTCACCACACGTCAACCGCATTGGTTGTACCAACCGACTTGTGCCAACAGAGTTGGACGCATGGAAAGGTTATGTCAACGAGTCGGTCCCAGCTATAAGAGATCAGTGCCGACGTGGTTGATTGGAGCTACCGACTCCATGCAACAGTGCTTGAAGCTCCTCTTCACCTTTTTACATTCAGCTTCGAACTCGAGGGACCTTCGTCTTCCATGCTTCCTGGTCACCCCTGAGTGGCAAAGATGCTGTCCCTTCTGATTTCAGGTACTCTTCTACTCAAACTCACGTGTGGGTTCCAATCAAGGCTTTTCATCCTCCGGTGGTGAGACTGCATCCACGATGTACTCATTGAGTAGTATTGAGTATGTGGGCGAGTATTCACTTTTTCACACAACCGTCATGGGGTTCCTATACTCTCACTTGTGGTGGTTCCTTGGGTCCCTGACTTTTCTATATCTTCTGGGCCCAGTCTAGACTTAGGTCGTGGTTTGCTTCCCACTATTGTTATATATTGTCTGGTCTTCCCCCGGGGACCACTGTGTGTTGGTTCTACTTGCTATTCTATGTCCAAAGTATTGTGTGCAATGTTATTATATCTTTGGGTAGGAGATATTGCAATCTATTAGTGAGCGTTTGCAATAAATATTTATTTTTATAAGTACCCTGTGTGGTTCTTTTCATTTAGCCTACATTAAAGATTAGATACTGGTGAACCATGCTGCTTTGCACTCCTCCTAGTTTAAGCCTGAAGGCTATTCTCCACAGCTACCACTTAGAGAGCATTCTATGGTTATCTATACACCTAAAATCACCATAAGGGTCGCCCAGGTTAGTGCAGGGTGCTACACTTACATAAGTGAACACCATATACTGACCCGGCTTCTCACATTGGTGTGCAGTGCTTGGGATTCAAGCTTGCACCGGTTTACCAGCTAATCTGAGTGTGGTCTAATTGAAAAACCATCACTAACATGTAGACACCTATAAAACTGTATAGACAGGTAAGTTCTACTGAATTTTTCAGGTTGGTTGCTAAGGGCCTAACACACCCTTTCTCCACTCTTAGGAAGTTAGTTTCCACTAGGTAGGTGCAACACCACACTACACCTAGTATATCTTTAGTGGGAGATGCTTTCTGGACACAGTGGCTTCACGTTCCAGGAACTGAGGCCCCTGTGTTCAACTAGAAAGCTGAAGACTGGGGAAAGTCTTAGCACTCAGCACCTCTTTGAAGTGGTACTGCAAGATTACCTCCACAAAGCCAGTGAGTCAGAGGAGCAGGGCTGAGTGGGTGGGCAGGGGTCAGAAGAGGAAACAGGAGGGTCCCCCCTCCTTGACCTCAATTTTGATCCTAACCATGAGGAGTCCACCTGGGGAGCTCGGATCCCCCAGAGGAATGTGCAGATGACACAGAGGGTATCCCTAGAATGAGGTCTCCTTTTATTCCACCTGGGAGGGTCCTGGGTAGGCAGAGGAGTGCTAGGTCTTCCTCTGTAGAGTCCATTACCTCCTGTACTCCTGTAAGGTAGATTCATCTCTGACAAGAGGGATACCTCCTGAAAACAGTGTAAACCAAAGTGTCAAGCTTGAAATCTTGAGACTCAAGCTCAGGCGAGATCAGGTGGCCCTGGATAAGGAGGCCTTAGAAAAAAAAGGCTAGGAAAAATTTGGGACTAGCCTCCTTAGAAGCTAGAAACCTGAGCAAGATGGTCCCTCCTTACCAGCAGGAAGCCGACATCCACAAATGGATCACTGCCTTGGAAAAGGGCCTTTAAAGTACAGAAGGTCCCTTAAGGACAGTAGGCAGCTATCCTAGGGCTCTTCTTTGCTAAGAAAGGAAGAGACAAGATCCTCACGTTTAGAGAGAAGGATGTTGACTATTGCAATGTCTTTAAAACTGCTCTCATTGTGGGTTAAATTAAATTAATTACATTTTTGGCCTAACCACTGAACAACACAGGATTAAGTACAGAGATACACAGAAAGTAGATACTCATGACTGGGTTAATATTGTAAATAGTGCTATTAAGGCTCGGGAAGGCTGGCTTCAGTTAAGCAAGTTAAAGGACTTTGAGGGACTGTATATTTTGATCATGAGGCAGCACATCCCTAATAATTGCCAGAATCAACTTTTACACCACTGCCTGGGGGACTCTGCTCTGACCCCTCCCAAGAATTAGAAAAGAAGGCAGACAAATGGGTCAAGCAAAGACACTGTGGTGGTGACCAGATAATTCAGATTCTTCTAAATCTCAAGACGAGGGTAGGGACAAAAACTAAGACAAATGTTTTTTTTAATTGAAATTTAATCTTTATTGTTTAGTTAATTAAAACCTTAACAATTTGTATATCGCACGATCATTGTAAAAATGTATAAGCTTTTCATTAAAAATAGAAGAATGAATTAAAAAACATATTATAAAAAAACGGGTAATAAAACTCAATTATATTCCTGAAGTTATTCACATCATGATAGAAAATCACAGTAGCAAAAAGTCAAATCATTAACAATTCAAATATCCATGTTGTTTAAGATGTTTTTCAAATGCCTGCAAGAACTTCACCAGGTTGCAATGTAAACGAGGAGCAGTTGTGTCCAGGCTTCCAATAATGGCAGATCTACATGTTCGTAGCCTCTTAATCCGAAAACTAGGCTTTAAAAAATATGTACGTTCCTTGGTCAACATCTTACAATGACAAGTTATATGTATTAGATCTTCTTTGGGGCTACCACACAGTCGACATGTGACAGCTACATGCTGTTTCCAGCCAGGTTCCTCAGCTAATGTTTGGAATTTGCCTAGCCTCAATGCCATCAACTTTCTCTTAATAAAAATGGAATAAGTTGTTTCCAAGTACAATGCTGAGGTTAATGTTTTATAGCCGTTTATCACTAACCAAGAGTGGGAATGATGTGAAAAAAATTCTTTATCCAAAATCAATGAATGAGGTTTGGCCACTTTGTTTAAAGCCTGTTTTAATACTTCAAATGACAGATTTTTATCCCATAGGGTTTTTGTGCAAGTAGCCTCCAAAGCATGTGTAAGGAATTGATTTGCTTTTGATTTTTTTTGTGAATTAAGCTCTTGCCATAGATAGGTATTAAGATTATTGTTAATTGCTTTTTCTTTGATCTGGTACCACACCTTGATGTACGAATATAATCTGCCCAGTGTTTCGTTTTTCAAGCCAAATTCGAGACGTATTTGTGCTGGTGATGACATGCTGGGTAATCGAAGAACCTTCTTGTAAATTTTAGTTATTAGACTGTTTAGTAGGACCGCATCCTTTCCATGCATAGCCACACTTGCATACGTCAAAGTTGGAAGGACTTTGTTGGCCATCACGATTAATAAAGGTTTAAGTGATGGGCATTCCAATTTCTTTGTCAAAGTAATTTGTCCAAATATCAGGGCTCCCGCTCTTTGCGTCAGATATTTCGTCTGATCTTTTAAGTTAAGCTTATCATCTAGAAAAAAAAACAAATATTTATATGCTGAGACTTTCTCTAGTATTTTTACTTTTAGCCAAATATCTTGACGAGATCCACGGTGGTTAATTATCAACTTAGTTTTGGTTTTTGAGACATTTAAAGCCAACTTGTTTGCCGACAGGAAATCTGAAAGTTCTGATACTAATCTGGTTAAACCCACCTTTGTTAAGCTCATTAATACTATATCATCGGCATAAGCCAGATGGGTGAGCTGTAGATCACCTAGTTTCGGTGGATAGGCATTACAATTATTCAGTTTCCCGGAAAGATCTGACATGAAAAGATTAAATAAATGAGGCGCAAGGACACACCCCTTTTTGAGTCCAATCGATGTAAAAACTTTTCTCGACAGCCATGTGCCATCCCCTATTTTTACTTGCGACCAGGTATCGGAGTAAAATAGCAGCAAACCCCTTAGAATACTCTCTGGTATGGCCCATGCTTTCAGTTTCGACCACAATAAATTACGATCTACGCTATCGAAGGCGGCCTGAAGATCAATAAAACACAAGTTCAAGTCCTGTTTACTACTCATGCACTTCTCCGCAATCATAGTGATGGATAGGATATTTGCTGTTGTTCCAATCCCCTTCCTGAACCCCGTTTGATTAATGGGAATCAGCTCTTTTTCAGCTGACCAAGTGACCAAATCGTTTAAGAGAAGCGATGCAAAATATTTTGCCTCAACATCCTGCAACGCTATTAGACGATAGTTATTCGGATTTGATCTTTCACCACCTTTATAGATTGGCATAAATATGGATCCTTGCCAGCTTTCAGGTACTCGGTTCAGGTTTTGCACATCAGCAAACAGTTCAGCCAGACATGCTCCCCAAAATTCTGGTGCGTATTTATACGCCGCTTGCGGGATACCGTTCGGGCCTGGTGCCCCATTAGATTTCGCTTTTTTGATTATTTTAAATATTTCTTCCGCCATATATGAATTATTCTGTTGGTTGGTACTTAGTATGTTGCTGTGGTTGCTAGCCGAAAGTTGACTCCCCTGTTCATATACAAGGCACTTTTTGTTTTCACTTTTTGGGCAAGGATCACTAAGTGTATTTGCCGAGGTATCTGTAAACTTTGTCGCAAGAAACGTTGCCCTCTCCGATTCCTGCACATTTGATGTAAGAACGTTACAGGGTCTTGCTAGCTGATTTATGGTTTGCCAAAATGTATTAGTGTTCTGGAGTTTTGAACTGAAAATTAATTTGGACCAAAATTCCTCATTAGTTATCCTTTTAAATTCCCAGACCTTATTTTTATATTCTTTTCTTTGCGCACGAAAAGTGGCCCATTGACATACACCACGGTCAGCATACTGTAGATACTTTTGAGTTTTTCGAAGTAGTCTTTGCAGATCTTGTAGCTCTTTCGAGTGTTTTTTCTGTGGTCCGTCAGTGCTCGCTTTCATAACAGGCAGCTTCATTTTTAGATTTAATTTTAGCAAGAAAAGAGACCATGCTTGGATCACATTTGTTGCAGCATTCCCAATCTCATTCAGTGTATCCTTCGTTATAATAAACCACTCGTTTTCATTTGTGTGAGACCAATTTATACGTTTCAGGTTAACAGAGCTTAGATGGCCTTCCAGTATATATGACGGTTGCAACCTTTCCTTGTTGAGGTTAAATATGGTGTGTTGCATTGCATGATCACTCAGCAGGGAGAACTCAATTTGAAAGCTGATTACCAAAGGGATTATTGAAAGACTAACCATTGTAAAGTCCAAGGTAGATTGGGAGTGTGGACCATAGTATGTTTTACTGGGGGGTTGGTCTTCGGGAAACCTCCCGTTCAGTACACGCATACCAAGAAACTCTAATTCAGTCACTAATAGGATTGCTGGTTGATCCTTCTGTGTTCCTGCACCACCTTGTATCTGTTGTGGAACACCCCAATAGATATTATCCGCTGATATTTTATCATCTTCGCCCGGTGATAGGATCAGGATGGAGTTAAAGTCACCAGTGATTATAATGTTGGAAAATGGATCCGTAGTGCGTAAGTCCATAATAACATTGCACAATAACGTATTTTTTTACTTTTTCTGCTTAATTTTAGGTTGCGTGTAATAATTAACCAGAATTGTTGACGTGGAATTATTGGTGTTTTGATCTGTTAGTTTGATTAACTGAATGCTAGAATCTGGTGATTGTAATTGTACTGAATACATTTTTAAGGATGTTGACACATATACTGAGAGGCCACCAATGCCACGGCCATAGATCTTACATTTTTCAGCAGCTACGCTATGATGTATAAACCCAACAAGGGAGATTTCTTCTTGTAACCAAGTTTCCTGTAGCGCAATTATGTCACATCCGCGCCATTCTTCCAATGGTAATTCTCCTTCTAGTAATCTTTTTGCACCTGCAATGTTCCAGGATAACACATGTATATCCTTATTAGTTTTTTGTTTCTGTTCTCTGTTGAGTGGTCAGACCTTCCATTTTTCATTTAACATACCAGGAAGCCATTTCCAGTTATCCATAGTATTTTGCGATTCCACATAGCCCTGTTTTGTTTCTACACAAACTAGTGGGGATTCACTTCTGCCCTTTGCATTGAATAGAATTGAGTAAACAGGCTTTTGTTGATTTGTACGTGCATCATCAATTTTTCTGATAAGTTGAACTCCACCCGACCTCATCAGTGGTGGCGGGTAGCGTGGGAAATTTGGTGAGTTATTTGAATACCCCAAGATTGAAAAATATCCGATTTCCCCATAATTGCTTCGCCAATTTCTGTTGATTTCCAGATTGTCAAAGTTTGGTCAATAGATGCGTCGTTAGGGCTTTCAAGAAATAGAACATGCTCAAGGTCGCCTGTTTTAATTTCTTTTAGGTCCTCAAATTCAGCCCCCTGTGTCTTATACTCTGGAGTCCAGATTATTTTGTACAACTCTATTCCGGATTTATGATTGAGTGCCCGTATCGAGGTGCCAGATTCCATCTTTGCTTGAATCACTTCTGGATTCGTTACACAAAATTTTAATGATTTCTGCATTGGGGTGCTTAGCTCCGCGGTCAGTCTTTGATGCTCACGGTGAGGTGAATCCTTTCTAGTTGGAATCGCTGTATCTGTTAATACTTGTGTGAAGGGAACTAGAATTGCCTTTGGACCTTCATCGCTGCACACTGACATTTGTGCATGGCAGATTAAACTGTCTGAGGCAGTATTTTTATCTGCCGGATGTATGTCTGCCGGTGTTTTTGATGGTATTGATTTCGATGAACTGCTACTTGATTGCAATTGCCATTCCTTGTTATCATTGACCGGGCCTTGGACAATCATTTCCGTGGGCTTCGTCTTGTGCTTAACAACTGACTGCATGACCTGATCACCATTTTTCTTACACTTTTTGTCAGAATTTTTGAATAGACAAATGATTTTTGCCAACCTTCTCAGTTTGCTGCATTTTTGCGATGTGTAAAGTTTTCGTCACGGAGCCTGATATCTGAGGGTTTTTAGGAGCATTTTTTGTCAATGATTTACCTCCATTAGAAATGATGTTACTTACTGATGTGTCTGAATCACTTCCGCTGTTTTCTACATTTTTATGTGGACCTTGTTTCAGGTTAGAAAAAATGGAATATACTTCAATTCCCATGTTTGAAACTACCTCAGTTTTCTTGTTTCTGGCTTTCCTCTCTTTTTTCCTTTGTCTCTTTGTTAGCTTATGATTTGAAGTCTCATTATTTCTAGACTCTTTCTCAGCTGTTATATTGGTTACTTCAATCACGTTGGACTTTACAAAAGCCATATTATCCTCATTGGTGATTAGCGCGTTTAGGGTATTTTCATCATCCTGTAAATTTTCTTCAGTTTTAGGACTAATCGGACCGTCCAACTTCAGATCTGCGTTAATCAATCTTTGATTTATGGTTAGAATATGTTCAAGGATGATGGGAAGAGAGCTCAATTTGTCCAAGACAGGACCACAGGAGCAGGAGGACAATGACTGATAAGTATGTGCTTGTGCTCTGTTTATTAGACTATTCAGGTTGTCCAGCTTTGTATTTATCCCTGCAATGTTCATTAAATCGATTTGAATGTCCAACCTGTCAGATTGCATTATCAAAGTTGTTGTTGACGTTTGCAAAGCTCTTAAGAGAGGGGCAACCAGATTCACAAATGCCATATCCATTTGAGATTTAGACATAAGTTCCTCTTTTGGTGGATCCTTGTAGTTTGTATTGGGTGCTGGCACTTGATCCGCCCTGGGACCCGTTGGCCTCTGTGGGTGTACTATGAGGCGCTCACTGGTCAGGAACTTGAGCTCTTTGTACCTCTCAGTTGCTCCTGCTCCCACTTACTCCCTATTTCCTAGAAAGAACTCAGCCGACTCATCATTCCATACACTTTTGTCTATCGATAGGCTTGTGTTAGGACTGAAAAGAGCCAAATCATCGGAGGCCGATTTCATCAAAGCCGCCATTTAACAACCCGATTTACTATAGAATCTAATACCATTGATAACACTGAGCTTGGATTGGTAGTTGTTAGCATTTTTGGAGACTGCATTTTTGATGTAGTCGTTGGTTTGTCCTCGGGGGTAAGATGAACTGATGCTACTGTTATAACTTGACATTTATTCCCCCAAAGACCTGTTATTTTTCCTGTATTTCCTATTGTCTCCAACTGTTCAGTATATTTACAGGGATCACATGTTTCGCTTGACTGGGGACAAACACCCAATTCAACAATTCAGTGATTTTGGAGGCTGATGGTAACGCAGTTTAAAAGGCTCCAGCCGCTATATTGAGGTGTTTTCGCGACCCCTGCCGTTTGGAGGCTCCGCCGGCCGCCAAAAAAGACACTCACGGCTCTGGCTCCGTCCGCTATGTGGGGGTTATTGCGGTTCCTGCCTCCAAAAAGACACTTGTGGGAGGAGAACTTAGTTCCCTGCTCCGACTGCTATGTGCCGCGTTTTTGCGGCTCCGTCCGCCGAGGGAGACACTAGCGGCTCCGGATCCGGCCGCTGGGGGAAGACATTTGATCCCTGCTCCGGCCGCTGTGTGCTGGCGTTTTTTTTTTTTGCGGCACCAACCTCCGGAAAGGACACTCGCGGCTCCCAGCTCTGGCCCCCGGCTCCGGCCGCTGTGGGAGAAAGTATGGCGTTTTTCGCGGCTCCTTGGCTTCCAAGAGAGGTGTACGCGGCCGCGGGGGAGAGGTGCTCTCGTTCTCCTCCTCCGCTTGTGAAGGCGCCTATGGCTTACGGAGACGGAGAGAGCCTCACACACCCAGCAGCCGCTCAGCTCCTCGCTCCTCACTCAGCTCAGCTCCTCGCAGGCAAACCCCTCTCCTCCTGACAGCAGATGGCGCTCGAGCATGAAAAACCAAAGACAAGAAATAGTCTTCTCCATGCCCTCAAAAACCAGCATCTGGGGGTGGATCCCAAACCTCCAAAACGGGCATGAAGAAGCCTTGGTGCTACTTTTGTAAGGTGAAGGTCCACTGGACAAAAGATGCTGATTGTCCTAAAGCCAAGGAAGACACTAACACTTCCCCCAAGGAAACTGTGGCCCCTAGCTCCAATACAAGTGGAAGTACTGCCCCAAGGGATTAGTAGGGTTAACCTTGGACTCTGAGAAGGGTTCTGGCCTAGTCAGAACTCCTTCTTATGCTGTTCTTGTCTGTGATGGTGGCATAGATTTTGCCACCTTACTGGTAAGTTCCACTAACTTGGGCAAGAACAGACAACAGACTTCAATCAATGGAAAATAGGCTAGGGCCTGTTGCGACACAGGTGCCAGTGTCACAATGGTGACAGAGGAACTTTTGGCACCTGAACAGATCATACTTGGTCAGCAGTACCAAGTCACCAATGCTAGCAATGTCAGGAACTAACCATTCCTTGACAGTTATGAGTCTCAGCTGGGGAGGGATAACTGGCCCTAAAAGAGCTGTAGTTTCTCCAGACCTACCGGTGGATTGTCTGTGGGAAATGATTTAGAGACTCCAGCTTGGTCTGAAGTGGAGCTCAGGATTCATGCAGAGATGATGGGTATTATTTTCCAGTGTTTGCTGTCACCCTGGCTCAGGCCAAACAGCACAGGACTGAATGGGCACTGGATCCTGAAATAATGGACCAGGTTGCTCCCAAGAGGAGGAGCAGGAATGGTAAGGAAGTATCCTCCTCCCTAACTCCCAGTGAAGATTAGTCTCTTGAGGGAGAGGATCTCAGTCCCTGTGAAGAAACTGTCCGAGAAGAACGTTGGCCTGACCAAGCAGAGTTCTTGGGGCAGGGGGGCCTTCCAGGGCAATACTGAGTTTGGAGAAGAACTCCTGCCCCTCTCTTGAACCCCTCAGACAGCAGGCTGCTGCAGAGGAAGCAGAGGATGTCAGTGAGCCCTACCGGATTTACTGAGAAGATGGGCTCTTGTATTTTGAGAGTACAGACCCCAAGCCTGATGCCACCAGGAGGTTGATCATGCCCCAGAAGTTCAGGACTTTTTTCTGTCCCTAGCACATGATATTCCACTTGCAGGACACCTTGGGTAAAGTAAGGCTTGGGACAGGCTTGTCCCTCACTTTCTCTATCCCCACATGTCTGAAGACACTAATGAGTTTTGTCACTCCTGTGTTACATGCCAAGCCAGTGGTAAGTCAGGTGGCACTACAAAGGCCCCCTTCATTCCACTTCCAGTGATTGGTGTTCCCTTTGAGAGGGAAAGGATAGACATTGTTTGTTCCTTAAACCCTCCTACAGTATCTGGACACAGTTATATACTAGTGGTGGTGGACCATGCCAATAAGGTATCCAGAAGCCCATTCGCCGTAGGACCACTACAGCTCCTGTGTTTGTTAGGGCCCTCCTGGGAATCTTTTCCAGGGTGGGCTTCCCAAGGAGGTCCTAACTGACAGAGGTACTGACTTCATGTCAAGTTAAATCACTGCAATGTAGAAAGAGTGTGGAGTAAAATATAAGTTTACCCCACCTTACCATCCACAGTGCAATGGGCTTCTTGACAGTTCAACAAGACCGTGAAGGGTATGATCATGGGACTCCCAGAAAACATCAGGTGAAAATGGGATGTGTTGTTATCCTGCTTTCTCTTTGCCTACCAAGAAATCCCGCAAAAGGGGGTTGGCTACAACCCATTTGAACTTTTGTTTGGTACCCAGTTAGGGTTCCCTTATGTCTGGTAAAGGAGGGATGGGAGCAGCCTCTAAAACACCCAAGCAAGATATTCAAGACTATCCCCTTGGCTTGCGTTGTCATATGGCTGAGTACATGAAGACGGCAAGTAAAAACCGTGAGGCTAGTCAGGAACTACAAAAAGCCTGGCATGGCCAAAAAGCTGTGCTGACTGCCTACCAGCCAGGACAGAAAGTGTAGGCGTTGGAGCCTGTCACCTCAGCAGCTCTTCAAGACAAGTGGAGCGGCCCCATATCATAATTGAATAGAAAGGTGAGGTCACCTACTTGGTGGATCTTGGCACTCCCAGGAGCCCCCATAAGATTCTCCATTCGAACTGCCTGAAACCTTTTGTGGACAGGGTGGACATGGGTTTGCTCATGATGAGGTACAGGAAGGAGAGAGTGACTCTCTCCCTGATATACTCTCTCAGAACCCTATTGGGTCAATCGAAGGAGTAGCATTGGCAGACAGCTTCACTGCCCGGCAACAAGCTGATTGCAGGAAAGTCCTCAGTCAGTTTAAGGGCCTGTTCTCTCTGCCACCCTGTCAAACCACATGGTGTACCCATGATGTTGACACAGGTGACAGTCTGCCTGTGAAGAATAAAACGTACAGACAGCCTGACCATATCAGAGAGTGTATCCAGACTGAGGTCCAGAAAATGTTTGAAAATAGGGGTTATTGAACCCTCAGATAGCCCTTGGGCTAGCCCAATAGTTCTGGTGCCAAAACCACACATCCAAGATGGCAAGAAATAGATGAAGTTTTGCGTGGACTGCCGGGGCCTCAATGCTGTCCCTAAGACTAATGCACATCCAATTCCAAGCAAAAGACACACAGATGATGCACAGAATGTAGAGCAAATTAAACATTCACCCCCAGTCAAGAGATCTGGGTTAAATCCGTTGGTCCAAACTGGAATGGCTTGGCGTGAAAAAAAACAATTGAATCACCCAGATCTGTGACTGGGGGTGAATGTTTGATTGATTCAACATTTCATCCATCATCTGTTCTAATTTGCATTTGTCGCCCTAAGTAGGAATGTTATGCCCAGACGTGGGTCCCGTACTCGATACACCACCATATTCAGCCTATCCTGGCTGATATGGGGTGACACCCCCAAACTGGTACTAGGATGCTTGTTTATGGTCCATGGGGGACCTCACTAGGCAGTTCGGGCTGGACGGTTCCCATGGGAAACAGGGTCAAGACTGATTTGCATATGGCTGGGTCTAAAATGGAATGGCATGCAAATAAAGATGGATTTAACCCAGATCTGTAAATGGGGTGAATGTTTGATTGATTCAGCATTCCAACCTTCATCTGTTCTAATATGCATTTGTCATTCAATTCCAAGGGCAGATGAACCCACAGACACCTTGGTCTGAGCCAAGTTCTTGAGTACATTTGACCTTTGTTTTTTATTTTATTTTATTTTATTTTATGTAATGCGATTTTATATAGCGCGAACATTACCTGAAGGTGTCAGAGTGCTTTACAAAAGAACCAGTTGCGTTACATAAGGACTTTGGATTACATGAGCTACATAAGAGATATAAACAGGAAAAAAATTGCAAATGTACAAGTTATAGAGTCACTCAAGGAGGAGATACAAACAGATAAACTCTAAAATCACATATGAATGGAGGTAAGTACAAAGGTCTACTACATATATTAGTGGTTAGAGTAATATATACAAGTGGAGAGAAAGGAGGGAAAAATTGCAAATGTATAAGTTGTAAAGTCCTTCAAGGAAGAGATACAAACAGATACATTCTAAAATCACATATGAATGGAGGTAAGTACAAAGGTCTACTACATATATTAGTGGTTAGAGTAATATATACAAGTGGAGAGAAAGGAGGGAAAAATTGCAAATGTATAAGTTGTAAAGTCCTTCAAGGAAGAGATACAAACAGATACATTCTAAAATCACATAGGAATGGTAGTAAGTACAAAGGTCTACTACATATGCTAGTGGTTAGAGATATAAATATATACAAATTGCAAATTCACTCAGGATTACATTCTAACAGCGATTAGGCTTGGACAATTATACATTACATATTTACAGAGCAGGAAATTCTTGCCATCGTTCAGCCAGGTGTTCAGGGGGTGCTGCACTCAAGGGTGGTGGTCTTGGGCCTGGAGGGATACCTGAGTTGGAGATGTCCATAGGGGTAGAAGGCCAGATGGTGGTGAGGATAGCAGCATGCTGGACACAGGTTGTACTGGGCCACACCAAGTAGGCAGAGTCGGCAAGGGTGAACAAGGGGTCAGCCGATGCTCTCCCCCTCCGCTCCCCGCTGTTTTAGATAATAACCACAGCAATTGCTTCTGGGAGTGGGAGGCTTCAAGTGCGCAGATCCAACCCTGGCGTGGGCCACCATTTTAAGGCCAGGCATGTTCCAGAGATAATGCAGCAACTTGGCACATGCAGGGGTGCGATGCCCACCGTGGGGCAGCGGTCGTCTCGGGGCATGGCAGCCTACCTGCTGACGGTGGACAGAGAGCTCTGGTGTTGGCCCGCAACTCTCCTCTCTCCCAAAATCAGCCGCGAAATTCAACGGGTGCCATTTTGGAACCAGGCCTCCCATAGGACTAGTGTTACTGGGATTCATGTTGGGGCCATAGTACGAGAACCTCTCACCCGCTGACCTCAGGTGGAAGGTGGCGGGTCGATCCTCACTGCTGCGCCTTCGCCCAGTGCTGGTCCGGATCCTTGACGGCATCAACATCGCGTCCGTGGGAGAAGGGGGCAGTCCCCGGTCCAGTCCTGCGCATCCCAGCGGGTATTACAGCATGCTCCGCAGGTGCCGCGTCAGTAGGTCCGCTGCCTCACCGCTCTTCAAATGTGAGTCCTCCGCCGTGTAAATTGTGCTGCATGAGCCTCGCAAACAGTTGTGGGGTCGACGATTGGGAGCAGGCTGATGCGTGCATGCTCCAAGGAGGGACAAAGAGTTTGAAGTATATCGAAGATCAAGAATTACATCTGTGAAAGAGATTTACTTAAACGGATCCCAAGCCTCTTAAGTATATTTTAAATGCCCACAATCTTCACTCGCCCGTGGCCGGCTCCAACCCTCCAAGCCAAACACAGCTTTCTCAACCCCCAGTGGACATTATCGTTTACTCTAATGCCCTTTGGCTTGAAGTATGCACCTGCCACATTTCAGAGGTTGGTGAACAAAGTCCTCACAGGTCTGGAAGCTTACAGTTGATATTGCTGTCCTAAGCTCCACATGGGAGGATCACCTGGTCTACCTCAGGAATGTAATGGAGGCCCTGCAGAAGGCAGGCATCACTATCAAGGCCACTAAGTGCCAGACAGGGCTGAGTAATGTTGTGTACTTGTGCCACCTGGTAGGTGGAGGCCAGGTTCAACTATTGGAGAGCAAAATCCAGACCATCATGCACTGGATTGCTCCCACTACCCAGAATCGAGTCAGAGATTACTTTGGATTGACAGGGTACTACAGAAGATTTGTTAAGGGGTATGGGTCCATTGTGACTCCTCTTAATGATCTCACCTTCAAAAAAATGCACAAGAAGGTTCTGAGGACAGCAAGCTGTCAAAAGGCATTCAATAACCTGAAGAAGGCCATGTGCACTGCTCCCATCCTGCAAAATCCTGATTACTCCTAAACCTTCATTGTCCAGACAGACGCTTATGAGATAGGGGTAGGAGCTGTGTTATATCAGCTCAATGCAGAGGGCCTGGACCAACCATTAGCTTTTACAAGCAGAAGGTTGACCCCAGGGAGAAACGTTGCTCAACTTGGAAAGGTTAGTCTCATCTTCATATGTTTGAGGGGGTTTTGTAGGAAAGTAAGATCTGCTTTCATGGTCACCCCCACTTTTTGCTGGTTTCATACTGTTTTCTGACTAGTCTGACTGGGATCTTGCTAATCAGGACCCCGGTCACTGTGCTTCCTCCCTAAATTGGTTACAGCTAGTAACTTGGTACATTCCTAATTGGCTGCTTGTGTTCCCTAGTGAGTCCCTAGTATATGGTACTAAGGTAACTAGGGCCTAGGTACACCAGGGGTCCCCCATAGGATGTAGCTTTTGTTATGCCACCCTTAGGAGACCCTCCAAACTATGACTACAGGCCTGCCATGGCATCCTATGTGAGATGGTGCATGCACCTCTCACGAAAGATCTAAGTCTCCTTATATCTCATACCACTGTACTTGAAACCTATAAGTCACCCCTCTAGCAGGCCTTCAGTCCTGAAGCCAGGGAGCTCAGTTCTGAGTGTGAGGGTGGTTCTGCATGAGCAGACCACACCTACAAATCCAAGAGTCCATTCTTCAGGCTTTGTGAGTGAACTACCTGTTACGATATAGAGGGCCCATGCGTCATTACACAATGACCATCTCTAAACTGGCTGAAACGAACCTGGGCATGGATGTTATCAAATATGTTGGAATCATACCCCAACACCATATCCCGTGTTGGAGGTATGAGTCCATCCACGGTAGGGCCCCTCCGGGCAGCCCTCAATGCTCCTGTGACTGATCTTACAGGGCCTTACACCAACCTAGGGCTGCTGCCGACCACAGACATAATTCTGCCCTTCTGCTGCTGGGCCAAGCCCGAGCAGGGGAAGGTAGGACAATAGGTTGCATGTTACAGTGAGGTGTGACCACCTCCCAGACAGGACATAATTTATCTTTGCGGGATGGGTGTGCTTGCCAGCATCACATAGTCTTCTGGAAGGGCACATTTGGTGCCCTCCTTGAATACTCCAGCTCAAAGCCGATCAGGGAGCTGTTGACTTCCTTCTCTGGCCTGAAACTAGGCAAAGGACATGGGAGTATCCTCCCCACTGTCTTACCACTCCTCTGGGAGGGACCCCAGAATCATCCCAACCCTCAGCTTAGGGTACCTAAGGGCTTACCTGTGGGTGGGTCTCTTGATTCAACCTGGGATTCGATTGAGATCCAACTCTACTTGATCGTCTGGGTACTCTTGACTCTGTTGAACTTTACTCTGGGCACCAAGACCGCACCTGGGAAGATCCCTGTTGCTCCTGCTCTCCTCCTCCTGCAAGATCGCTGCCATGCTCCATAAGGTCCTCCTGGACATCAAAGACAATGTCAGGAATCTCCCTTGGAGTGAACGAGCCAATCCCCTGAATCCGCAGGCACTACAGCATTTCTGACCGGATTGCCGATCCTGGGCTCCCACGGATTCCACAAGGCTTAGCAACACAGGTGGTGTTTCTGTTCTCCCTTAAGGCCTGAGCTGTCATCGCACCAAGTTGAGGCCAGTATCACTCGTTGGGGTCTCTATCCACAACCAAACACCTGTGCACTGTGTCGTGACATTGCTTCACTGCACCCACATCAGCTTTCCTGACTGACTCGTATCAACAGAGTCAGACGCATCGAAAGCTTCTGTCACATGTCTACCCCACTATAACTGATCGGCCCTGACGTGGTTGGTTGGAACGGATGGACTCAGTAGTCTTCTGCATCATGGCAGCTCGCGTAGAGTTGCCGACTCGGTGCAACAGTGCTCAAAGCTCCTCATCACCTTTTTACCTGCAGCTCTGAACTCGCTTTGCACTCCTAGATTAAGCCTGATAGCTGCTCTCCACAACGACCACTTAGAGAGCTTTCTAGGGTTATCTAAACCCCTAAAATCATCATAAGGGCCTCCCGGGTTAGTGCAGGGTGCTACACTTACATAAGTGAACACCATATACTGACTCGGCTTCTCACATGAACTCTCATGTATATTGATTTTACTCTTATTACTACAATGCTGCATGTGTGATTCACTGTTAAGATACATGATACAATAGGTTCTTTACAGACAAGTGTATTAATTTTAAATAACCGCATATGTAAATAAGTTTTTCGAATGCAAGCGGATTGAGCCAGCTCATAAAATCGTATACAAATTATGATAAATGACACAGTGCAAAAATACAATTCAATACCATAGGACAGAAAGAGTACTATATAGTAGGGGTGGACAGTAAACTAAGTATGGGCGAACTTTGCGGATCTACGGTCCGCGAATTCGCACAAAATGGCAAAAAAATCAGTGAGTTCGTGGATTTTCCCGCAAACTCGACATTTTTTTGGCCATTTGCACAAATAATGAGACCACGTGTGTCTGTAACTTTGCCACCGCACCGAAAGGCGCCGAGGTCCCTCGAGTGAGCTGTCCATCATAGTGAGGAAAGGGTGGGAAGACGTTGCATACCCTAGTGAGTGTGTGGCGGGGCCAAACGGGCGGGGCTTCTATGCGAGTTCACATGCCTCTTGTTTATAAAGGGTCAGAGACAGATAAGAGCAGCAAAAGAGAAGAAAGCAGCCTCCTGGTCACAGGAAGTACACGGGGATTCCGCTCGAAACTCGTGGATGCAAAGACCTCCATCAAGGATTACATCTAATTGTAGGAGGTAGATATGGGGAGGAAGCACACCTGCCTAGCCTCGACTGTGCTCACTAGTTGTTTGGGCGCCGAGGTCCCTCAACTGAGATGTCCATCATAGTGAGAAAAGGGCATGAAAACGTTGCATACCCTAGTGTGTGTGGGGCGGGGCTTCTATGCAAGTTCACATGCGTCTTGTTTATAAAGGGTCAGAGACCGATCAGAGCAGCAGATGAGAAGAAAGCAGCCTCCTGGTCACAGGAAGTACACGGGTATTGCGCTCGAGAAACTTGTGGATGCAAAGACCTCCATCAAGGATTACATCTACTTGTAGGTGGTAGATATGGGGAGGAAGCACACCTGGACCGTGCTCACTAGTTGTTTGAGCTGATTATTTGAGCTTCAACTTAAGCATGTGGAAAAAAATCCGCCCGCGAGCGAATTTGCGAATTTTTCAGCAATTTCGCGAGATTTGAGGATTGCAAAATTGCCGAAAAATTCGAACATTTCGTGAGTGGAACGGATTTTGCGCCCATACTTACTGTAAACCCTGCTCCGTTGTTGGGGTTCTCAGAGTTTGGCCCACTCCACCCTCTGCCCTCAGGGCGGAGTTTTTGAACAACTCCACCAACTGCTGCATGGCACACTTTTCCTCACATATGTCTCACCAACCTTAACTTGGTAAGCACGCACGAGTAAAACGAGCCCTAGGAAAAGTCCTGGCATGATTTCTCAATGCGGGCAGACGCAGCAGGTCACTACTGTTTGCATTGAGAAAGCTGCAGTTCAAATAGAAAATCTACTTGAGGGGCAGAAAGAAGCAGCGACCTCTAGCCACCACATGGTGCCCTAAGCTCTAATTTTACTTTTGGGGACAAGCTTCCGGAGCTAAAATTCAGCATGAGCAGCGCAACGTGCTGAAATTCAGCATAGCTCGGGGATTTGTAATGGAACACTGTTGAATTCCATTAAGTGAAATTCTGCAAGTTCCACCCAGCCCTACTATACAGTTCATCTCACACTAATCAGAAAACCTAGGTAACTACATCTATAACTCATTCTTCCAACTGTAGAAAAATTAAGCTTGTTCATAATTTCATAAAGCAAAGAGCATTATGATAAAAGATGATTAATACATGTGTGTTGGAAAACATTTCACCAACACAAAGAACGCACTATACAATTCATCTCACACTAATCAGGAATCTAAATGATAATATCAGTGAATCATAAAAAAGTGGTGGAAGGCATTGTAACACGGAAATATTGGATGATCCTAGTTTACAAAGTGGTTAATGTAAGAAGACCTACCTGGAGCAAGCAAGCCTGGGAGTACAGCGCAGACTGCAGAGCAGAGCACGGAGCACAAAGAGCACAGCATGAGTGAGAAGAGCAGCTGAGCTCCTTGTCGAAGAGTGTCGTAGAGCCCCATGAGGCGGGGTGCCGCGTTGAGCTGAAAACCAACGGAAAATCAGCGGGTGGCTAACAAAAAGCCGCCCCAAATGAGCAGCGGAGCCGGCGAGCCACAGGAGCGATGCTTAGGATGCCTCAACCGCAGAGTTGCAAAAGCTGCGGAACCGGTGGAGGGGAGAAAGCGATCGGTAAGAGGGCGGACAAAGCAAGGAAACCAAGCCTTCCCGTTGGGCTATGCTGTGTGGGGATGACAGAAAAGGTGGAGTAAAGATCTGACAAAGCCCAAAATTGATGGGAAGCCCTCCAGTGCTTGCGGGATTTATGCAGAGTGTGAAGCTTAAGTCCTGCAACGCTTGTAGGAAAGCGCATGAAGGGCAGGGTTAACATAGAACACGGTCTGAGCGGCGGAGCTGTCTAGCACGAGCCCCATACCCCCACGAGCCTATCACCTGCTTTCCAGCTACCCTAGAAAGGATTGTGAGGACTGTGAGGACCACGTGGACTCAGTACTAACTGCATAGAGAAAACACACAGGGGGAGCAGTGCTGCGAAGGCAGAAAGTATACCACATCATCACTTCACCCTGGAGCGAGAGGGCGGTCTCTGATAGTAGCGACTGCAGAGTGAGATCCCATGCGAGCTTGCGGAAGCGCCCCAACTAGACTGGGTGCGGCTAGTGACCGCCAAGTGAGTCCTGCTCTCTGGGTCTCCCAACCTGTTCCCTGCCATATCTTTATTGCAATTCCCACCCAAATCCTGCTCTGAGAGCAAGAGACAATACAAACATAGAACTCGCGCAGCAGTATGGCGTATAAAAAACTGAGACGCGAACAATTTTTATGAAAAGACTGGGAACTGACCAAGCAATACCAAGGAATGCTGGAAAAATGGCCTGGCTAGGAAACGCTGAAACGAATCCTGGAATAACTAAATATTTTATAATACCAAATACAAAGGAGCTGGAGAAAATACAATGCAAACAACAAAAGAGTTAACGAAAGAAGTTGAAATGAAAGTGGCGGTCTCCAACAACTCCACTCAAGGTCAAATCGGATGTGAAGAAACCTCAAACAGTAATTCCAAAATTGCGGATGAGGTAAGCAGCAATTCTACAAACATTGGGCCCGATTCACAGAATGAACTTAAGACTCAATCCTAAATTTACTACTATTTTGGTATTCACAGAATGCACTTACTACTTTTGGCATTCACAGAATTAACTTACTACTTTTGGTATTCACAGAAGTTAGGATTTTAAAACAAACTTAAGACAGACTTAAGACAAACTTAAGACAAAATCCTAACTTCTGTGAATTCCAAAAGTAGTAAGTTCATTCTGTGAATGCCAAAAGTAGTAAGTGCATTCTGTGAATACCAAAATAGTTGTAACGTTAGGATTGAGTCTTAAGTTCATTCTGTGAATCGGGCCCATAGAATCAGCAAATTCAGAAGCACAACAAACCTGGTCAATTATAGAATTCGATATCACTTGCCCGGAAATAAACATCAAGGGTCTGATTTTCAGCCTGGACCCTCAAAAGGAGCAGCCAAAAACCCAAAACAGTACCCCACAAAAATCTTCAGATCCAGAAGGGTCCCTCATTCACCAGATTTTTCACTTTTAAAATCCATTGAACCCTCTAATGAATACATGTCGGTGTCTAAAGCGCGATTCACACTTCACAGATTCTTAGAGTCATCTCCCAAAAATTTTCCATCTTGGGAACATTTTTTAAAACTCCGACCTGATGCTGGACACCAAACTAGGAATGTTAAAATATCTAGTAAAAAAAAAAGGAGGAAACAACAACTAAAATCACAACAACCTGCAGAAAAAATGAGAAGAACCAACAGAGGAAAACCTCCTTAAATTAAAAGCCCTTCTCCTAACAGGAGCAGATTCTATGTCAAATAAAGGCACAGCGACTCATACTGGCTGGAGTAAACACAAAGCAAATAAGGAAAAAAACTAACATAATCAAATTTATTCCCTTAGAAAACTTTTTAAGGACCCTAATGTGGTCGAAACTCAAATACAGATCACTGCATATTACCCAATTTTTACTCAACAAAAAACTAAAACTCCATAAAATTTGAATACTACACCAGTGTCCAAACAAAAATCAATAGAAACCTCTACAATTCTGTCCATAGTCTCTCCCGACCAGAAACATAAAAAAAAGAGGATATCAAATAAAACCAGTCGGAAACGAGCAAAGAAAAGGGCTACAAGAAGGTTTGCTGAACAGAAGGTCTGGAAGACAAGGTTTCCGAATACTTTACCCCCTGAACTTATGACCTCAGAAAAAGAGAAAGGTCAAGAATCAAAACTAAATTTGGCAAAAAAGGAACAGATCTCTTCAGTCAAAAAGCAAAGGGTAAATTCCATTCATCTTAATCCTACCACCCCCAAGTTGTGTATCTATAATGACTGAAAGAGAGTCGCCTGCACAAAAGGACACCCAACTGCAGAACCTGTTGATAGGGAAGACGTCCACTCTGTCACAGAAGATCCTACCATGCAGCTTGGAAATTACGGACCTATTCCCCTCATGCGAAGACCCGCTAAATTGAGAGAGAATAAAAAATCTACTTCAAAGGATACAACCACTGCTGTCTCTAGCAAGAAATGAAATAAAATTAGTAACTTTCCCAGACAGAGCTAAAGCCATAACAGCTGTCGTAGAATTTTGGTCTCCTGTAATACCAGGAATTATATTAAAAGAAAGCAAGACTCTACATGACTCTACATAAATACGGATTCGACTTGGCCCCAGTAAAAAATAATAATGATAAACCAGAAGAAAACTTTACAACTGTAAATCAGCACTTACGCCAAAGACAAAGTGGCACAAATAACCCTCTAAATTTCTATGAAGAAAATATATCAGTTTCGATTATGAACGGAGTAAGGAGCAGCCGGAACAAAAATACATAAAAGAAGGAAAATATAACCAGCAAAAATACATGGGCATGGATAGCGGAGATTCTAAACAACAGCTAACAGGGACATTAAAACAAGTGCCCTTTTTAGCAATTGTTTGACCATCTCTTCCTGGAACATAGCTGGAAAACCCCAGGAGAAATTAGCAATAAATATGGAAGACAGACCTGTGATAGTGGCTCCTCAAGAAACCTGGGCAACCACAACTTGTGACCACCTCGATTATTTTGTGTGTGACATTCCAGCAGAACCGGTCGTCCGAGGGCATGCAAAAGGAGGGTTAGCAATTCTCCTTCCTGAAGAGTATTACTGGGATCAAGAAATCATCCCAATGAGCTCGAAGAATATCCAATGTATCAAGATCAAATTTGGGACGGACCCTATGGAAACCTTGAATATCCTGCTCATTTTCAATGTCTATATCCCCCTGGATCTAAAATGGATGCACTAGCGAAAGAAATATTTGAAGGTCTCGAAAAGGTGGTAGAAGGCCAAGATTTCCCTTCTGTTTTCCTAACAGGTGATTTCAATGGGCAAATATCTAACGACCTATTAGAAAAATGGACGATTGGCGAAAAAGAAGAAGCCCAGGCAATACCTATTCCACAATTTCCTACAGGTATCAAAGCTGATAAAAGAAGGGAAATTCTATTATCGTCACTTCCTATGCTGAAAAGAGTAATAATAAAAGGCAATACAGAAGGAGACATTCCGGCTTCCTACACAAGAAAAGGCAACTTTAACACCTCAATTCTTGATTACATGATTTGTAGTCTAGATCTGTGTGGCTCAGCCCTACAATTAAATACTAAGCTTGAGATAGGAAGTGATCATGCAATATTACACTTAATAACAGATTTAAGACTCAAACTAACATTTCCTGGGCACGTCATGTATTTACAATGTACAGTACTGGTGAACAAGGTCTAAGGGTGGCTGTTATGGAATTCTAGAACATATAACAAAATTATGCAACTAATTGAGATGGCACAAGCATTACATACTATTCACTCAATAAATCCAATAACACATTTTGAGGCTGTCATCAATACATTGGTACAATTTCGGAAATGAAAATTTAAAACAACGAATGCCAAGAACCGAAAAAAACAAAAGATGGAACCCAGATATAAAGGCAACGGGATTAAAGAAACTAATAAGGGCACAATTTCTTCAATTTTCTGAAATCATGAATTGCAAAATCAATAAATTAAAAAACTGTCGCAGGAGAGATAGGGAAAAAAAGCGAAAAAAGATACAGGACAAAAAATGGGTGGACTTACAGATAGCAGCAAAACAAAAGAATAAACGCTCCTACTGGAATATAATTACCATAGAAACAGGCACAACAAATCACTACAAGAAATTCCAGTCCCCTCATCAGAATGGAAAATATACATAACCAACTTATATAAAATAAATAAAAAGACAGAAAGCATGACTCTAAGGCCAAGCAAGAGAGGAAGGGGAAAAATTACAGGTAATGAGGCTCCATATCCTTTTCATATTGAAGATTACACAAAAAAGGCAAGATCGTTGGCAGCAACGGGACCGGACCAAATCCCAATTAAGGTCCTTAAAAGCAAACCTAAAGAGTAGAGCAAGTTTCTAGCTCGCCTTTTTTCTACATATTTGAAACTGGGGAAATCCCAAAGTCCTGGAAGAGGAGCATAGTAATTCCAATCCATAAGAAGGGCTCCAGGCTGCTCCCGGTAGCTCTCCTCGATGCGACTAGGATGATCTTTCCAGCATCTGTTTTAGATCGTCTCAAAGAGTGGGCATATTCAACTGGTTCCATTCCTATAAATCAATCCGGGTTCAAAACAAAACACTCGGTTGCTGACAATATAGCAGTGCTACAAACGATAATGGATAAATATGTCATTAATAAGTCTCAGGTTGTGTACGCAGACTTCATTACCTTTATGACTGCATTTGACAGGGTAGACAGATCTATGCTCTAGTAAAAACTCTAAAGAATGGGAATTCCGGATAATCTCCTTCACTTAATAATATCATTGTACTCAGGGACATGGGGTCAAGTTCAAATGGGAAGGGAGAAGGGTCTGACCAGCCCAATACCTACATCTAACGGCCTGTGGCAAGGGTGCCTCCTAGCTCTCATACTGTTCTCTTTATATCTTAGTAACTTGACGGAAAGTCTCAATCAGGTTAATAATTTTCCACCTAAAACCGCATCTTATAAAATTCACACAATGATGTACGCAGACAATGTAGTCATCTTAGATTTGACTCCATTTGGTCTGCAAAGGAATCTGCAGGAACTCACTAAATATAAGAAAATTATTTAATACCTAATGTCACTAAAACAAAAGACGTCTCGTTTACAGGAAGGAAATGACATGTTAAATACAACTGGTCTTTAGGGGGAATACCGCTGGAAGTTGTAAAGGAAAATACATACCTAGGGAGAATTTTTTCACAATCTTTGCAAAACCTGCCCCACTTGCAAAACCTGGGCCGTAAAGTCGATGTCCACCTAGGGGCTCTCCAATGATTATACTCCTCCACTGGTCAAAGGCACTTCTCTTCCACAAGTATATAGCTCTAAGATTCCATCAGTACTATCACATGCAATAGAATATATTCCAATAAGTCAATGGAAACAACTTGACCTGAAAAGGGGAAAGTTCTCTGAAAACTGACTAACATGTCACAAGCTGTGCCGGTACAAGCTCTTCGTCTCAAACTCTCATAAGTCAATTCTTATGCAAGAGGTATCACTAACATAATAGGATGGGCATATAACCTTGTTCATGAGGATCAAGGAAACCTACGATTCTTACTAAATATTTAGACATTCAAATAAGGATTGCCGAATTATGTATTTTGTAGAAACGTATCTATCGCTTTTAAACTATCAAATGTTACTCTTGACTTGTTGAAATCATGGACTCCGGCACATCTGAGATTTTTCGTAAAACATTGAACACCAAAATTAAGCATGGATCTTGATATCCAACATTGCTCCAAATTACCATTGTCCAAACAATATGCGGAAACGATTGTATATAAAAAAATGCAGCAGTATATCTTTTTTAACTTAAACCATAGAGTCAGGCGAAGCATTATATTACTCCGCCTTGGGATACTGCCTTTAAAATCATTCACTTTTAAGTGGTATCCAAAGGAGAAAGCCCCTAGTCTCTGTGATCTGTAAAGGTGAGGTGCAAGACTTAGAACACGTGTTATTCGTTTGCTCAAACTTGAACGTTGCGGAAGCTAGAAAGAGATTTTTAAAACCAATCAGAACAAAATGTAAAATTAACTCTATTCAGAACCTGATTTCTCTCTGTAAGGCACCGCCTAATGAATTTGTGTGTATTAATATGTTTACATTTTTTAAATCATTTTTAACTTTGTATTAGAATGACAATTTTACTATCCAAATGTAATTTTTAATCCTTAAATATTTGTTGTTCTCAGTCAAGAACTAAATCAAATAAACTTAAACTTGGCTAGTGTATTCCATTCTCACGATACATTCAAACCATAGTAACACTGTTTATTTTCCAAATCCATCTGTTTTCATGCCTATCAGCAGAGTTTCATTGTTAGTTGTTTTGAAATTTGGTTTGTTCAATTTTTTCTTCTGATGTATGATTGATGCTGTGAAATTCTTGTACGTATGGGTTGTGTTGTCTTATCAGTGTAACTATAGAAGATCACACGGAGAGTTTGAAAAGTCTTTACTTGTAAAGTTCAATACATATAATGTGAAACTATTCACTACTTTACATGTTTCACATGCTGTACGACTTCCACATTGGAGGTGTCCAACCGTTGGAGGTAGATGCAGACTTTGAAGGAGATTGTTTTTCTGGGGTACGATGTTCACCATATCTAATTGGTCCTTCAAATTGGAGCTTCTTTTGAACAAAAACAAAGGCCTTTCATGAAAAATGGTGTCATCATTTAACAGGTTCCAATGTTTTTGGATTATTTTCTTGATTATATCTGAAAAAGTGCCAAAGGTGGAAATGCACACAGTCTCAAATCTTTGGGTCTTTTTTTGATCTCTGAGAGCAATTCGCTGCACGTTTCAATGATCATCTTAATAGTCTATATGCGTATTGTCTAGCTCTTGGGGGGATATTTACAATGCCGCTGTGGCACTTTTACACAGCTGGAGCATCTCTTCTGTGATGCTCCTGAGGAGCAGTTTGACAGCCTGCATGGCTTTTCATGGCCTTGCAAATATGGAGCAAGGCAATGCCTTACTTTGCGTGGAAGGGGCGTTCCATGGGTGTTGCTTTGGGTGTTCCAGTGCAACACCTATTGTATTTGACACAGCCCCATATTTACAACAAATGCCTTCCCAAAGCAGGTGTAACAATGAAAAATGTTTACATAGAATGAGGAAAATGACTCATTTGATTTTATTTTGTGTGCAAAAAGGTATCCCTTCCTGCACAAAAACAATCATGGCAACAACACAGACACCCTTGCACTATGGTGCACTGGTACCTACTTTAGTGCTCATCTGCAGTTTGTGCACCAGCGCTGGCAGAAAGAACAGTAATGCGCTCTATCTTATAGATACGGTGCATTCCTGCCCTTTTCTTTTCTCATATAGCAGCTATTAGAAATGGGGGTCTTTAGTTGGCAATGGTTTGCATCTGTGTCCAAGTAGGGACCCTTCCTTCTAGTCAGGATAAGGGAGTAACACTCCTAAAAACATCCCTACTCACCCCCTTGGTAGCTTGGCACGAGCAGTCAGGCTTATCTCAGAGGCAATGTGTAAAGCATTTGCACCTATCCAACAAAAATACAGTGACACCACTACAAAAGAACACCACACCACTTTAGAAAAATATCCAATACATTTATATATCCAAAAAAATACCAAAATGATAAGAATCCAACATATATACTTTGCAGGATGTCCTTTAAGATGGTAGCGAGATAGGACGGTGTTTCTCTGCTCCTGCCTGTTGTCGCCTAAGTACAGCACCTCCCGGAGGCCAGACCCGGCCCGAGAACGGAATCTGTTTGGGTTTGGTTCAGTGAAGCACTGGGCACATTCTGACGGCCCGAGTTTTGAGAACACCGGATGTAAACACCGCGGACCACAGCCGGGCGGTGGACGGCAGCCCAGACTGAGACGAGTGCGAGTGCGGACGCAGGCAGCCTGAACCTATGGAGGGGGTGAGACCCCGAAACCGATCGCTGCCCTGAGCATTCAACATCAGTGTGGCTGATGGCTGTGCCACTGAGGAGATCTGAGCGGTGGCGCCAGCCTTGTACAAACCGCCGAAGGTGTGAATTGCACTGAGACTGCCCCAGGCCCACACAGAGGCCTACGCGAGGTGGGTGAAATGATGCTGGTCCTGGTGGAGCCGTAAAACTAGGCCTGGCAGAGAGCGGTGACAAGCCTTCGGGCCGAGCACAGACGGGAGGCCATGAGTACCGTGGTTCCGGCTTTCCAAGAGGCGGAGACTCAACATTCCCCGTATTGAGAGGTACGGCATACGTCTACGCAGTTGTGGGGACAAGCAAATAGGCTGGAGAATTGCACATCGGTGGAAGCCACTGGATTGTGGATTGTACCTTGGTCTACCGCCTCGGAAGTGTCTTGCATCCATGAGCGAGAGGCACGGCCGTGGGTAGCGAGAAGAAGGCCATAGAAGGACGTGAGCGCGGCCACCATTAAAGGCGCTTGCTGAGAGTGAAACCCGGCATCCTGCGGAGGCAACCTGGCTCAGCCCTGGTGCGGCTTGTGGGTGCACCATGCGGTTGCCCGCTCAACCCCTAGCCTTGGCCCAGCACTCCAGTGGAACCTTCACCAACCTCTCTGCTGCCTGCCCTCACCTGGTGTCAGAGATCAGGCCTCGCCGCTGTGCATGCAGGCGCAAATACACAGTGAACGCGGACACCTTGGGAGTCTCGACGAGATGAGCTCCAGTCTGAACTTGGGGAGTCTACTTTACGGGTCTGATGTGGGGAGTAGCACTATAACGTCCAGGGTGGTGGCACACTTGGGCCAAGCATTAAAGAAGAGGAGAGAGGCATGATCAGAAGGCCGACTTGACATCACCTGGCCGAAGAGTCACTGACAGTACTGGAAGTACACTAACCTTCGCCCCAACAAGCATACAGTAGGGGTCACCTGGTGGTTCTTCCCGAGCACGGCCGGGCTAGCACCCGCCCAAACACTACCCACCATTGACTGAGGTCACTGTAGACTACACTGGGACCCTAAGCTTCCCTGGAGGGCTGGGAATTGTGGCCTGTGACATTCAGAGAAGTAGGATCTGATTGCAACATGCCGGATCCCCTTAGAGGCCACCCTGGGAGACGCCCCAAACTCGTATCTCCGTGGAGTGTTTAGCCTCTGGAGCCTGCGCAGCTCCCACCTCTATTAAGAGCACACCAACTTACCCGAAGCAAGACAATGACCTCTACCTGGGGGGAAAAGATAAAATTCTGAAGGATCTATTTGGACGGCCCCAGGATGGAACTAAGATGGATCACACTCTCCCGGGTGAGCCCACCCAAACACAGGTGGACAGCGCCATTGAGGGACCAGGGACATGAGCCTTCCTCGAGTCCCTCTCTACAGCTCTCTGTGAGGACCTGCAAACAGTTAAGTGCGACCTCACATCAGAAATTAAAGATATCAGAAGAGATGAGGACGAAATAGGGGATCCCATCGCCTCACTGGAAGACCAGGGTGACAGCACATACAATAAAATGACGGTCCTACAGCAGGAGGTCATCTGCCTCCATGAACACCAGGTGGATCTGCAGGCTCACCTCAAAGACCTAGAAAACCGCTCCCGCAGACATAATATTAGGATTAGAGCAGTGAGAACCAATGAGGAGGCTGGGGACATTTTCACCTACACGAGAGACCTCTTCAATCAAATCCGTGGCAACCCACCTGTTACAGACCTTAAACTAGACAGAGCACACAGGGTGGGTCCACCTCGCTCCGATATGCTGGTCTGTTACAGGACTTTCGTTGGAAAGTGGAGATTCTTCGCAAGGCCAGTTCTATGCACCTGGTCACTTTCAGGGATTAGTCACCAATCTTGTATCAGGATCTTGCCGCGCTCACTCTGCAGAAACAAAAGGCCTATTGACCCATCATGATGCATCTATGTCAGTGCGACATCTCATACTCCTGGGGCCACCCGTTTTGGCTCATCCTCGGCCTGGATGGTAAGCTTCACCAATTGCGTTCCTTTTCCGAGGCAAGTCAGCTTTTAGGCGTTGTAGTTCCCGAACAAGACAATGGGAGCCACAGTCCCACCCATGGGGCAGGGGACTCACAACTGAGATGGCGGCAGGAAGGTCGCAGACGCCGAGTGAAACAACCTGACCCGGCAAAGATCACGAAGGGACAGGAGGCGGTACCAGAGGCTCTCCCAGAGGCGCTGGCAAAGACACAAACATCGTGAGCACCCCATGAGATGTCTGCTTTTTCTTCTCATTGCACTGGGGGTGGGCGGGATGGGGGTAAACTTGCCCACACTATGATCCCTGTAAAGACTCTCTACCGGTCATCCTTGGATGATGGACTGTATCCTGAACTCTCATTCTTTATTCATAAGTTTGTTGTGTTAGTTCATAAGGGTTATTTATTATTGGGGTCCCCTGTTCACTGCTCTCTGGCACACAATGACTTTGTAACATGGTGCAGGGCCCACTCCGCATTCACATGCGTGTCCGAAAACACAGACCTGGTCCTGGGTCCCTACACATACTCTCTGTTCCTAGATGCCCCTCACTAATATCAAGATCCTCATGCTAAATGTGAGAGGTCTTAACAACCCGATGAAGCGGAGGGTGATCCTCTCATACCTGGAGAGTACCAGAGCTGACATATGCCTGTTACAAGAGACACACCTGCTCTCCAGAGACTGTAATCGACTTAAATCCCGTCTGATCCCCACACAATTTTTTACCTCCATTCCTTCTAAGACAGCGGGGGTGGCGATCTTAGTCTCCCAGGCCTTTCAGGGGAAGCTAGTGGAGAAAGTGGCGGAGATCAGGGGAAGGCTACTGACTTATCAATTTACGATTGGGGGACACATGGTGGTTACTGGTCTCTGTACGCACAAAATGAGGACCAGAAAAGATTTCTCCAAGAGGCTCTGACAGAAGCCCCTGCAACAGTTGAGCGCAAGTTACTCCTGGGGGGCGATCTTAACTTAGTATTTAATAACTCCCTAGACAGGTTGGCACAACGCTTCGCTCAGATAGGCACCATTTCTGCAGCAGGGTTGACCAGACTGAAGTAACTAGGCCTGGTGGACCTCTGGAGTTATGCACAAGAACCCAGAGTGGAACTCCACCCCACCGGATGCACAGCGGACCTCTGGAGTTGTCACCACCCTCACCTTAGAGAATACTCCTACTACTCTAACCCTCATAAAACCTATACCAGCCTCGATTAGCTGATAGACTCTGATGATCTCCGTGATCTCACATCAGATGTCGAAATCTTAGTGGCATCGCTGTCAGATCACACCCCCATTGTAGCCACACTAACCCTTCCGCCTACTTAATGGCCCATGGGACAGTGGCGTCTTCTGGACACCCTTCTGCAATGCTAAGACTTGGTCAAGCAAGTGCATTGCGCTATTGATGACTATCTATCGCACAATGACAATCCCGACACACCCATGTCAACACGATGGGAAGCACTCAAAGCCGTGATTACGGGCAAGCTAATAGCCATCTCGATGGCAGACAATGCTGAGCGCAGGCGAAAGAGAGACAACCTCACGCAGAAAACAACTGAATTAAAAGAAATGCACCAGTGGACAGGGGCACCGCACCTAGAATCTGGTGTCAATTGACTACAGTCCGGGCACAATTAGCGGCTCTAGACAAAGACAGAGCGGAATATGCAGCACTATGCCTGCACCACTCATTTTACGTTGCGGGAGATAGATGTGGGCGCCTGTTAGCTCACAAACTAGGCGAGATCTGACAGTTGCAAGGGGTACAGGAGATACGAGAACCAACCGGGAGACGAGTCAGAGAAGAGGCAGCTTTAGCTGAGACCTTTCGGGACTTTTATACCAAACTATACGCAGGGCAGAGGCTGGAGGACACAGATAGAGATGCTTACCTAATAGGGGCACACCTCCCCACACTAACCCCGGAGAAAGCAGAGCAATTAGAAGGAGACATACAGGTAGAAGAAGTCATAGCAGGCCTTATCAAGACTTAAATTAGCTAAATCTCCTGGGGCAGAGGGCTACAACACAGCCTTTTATAAACAATTATTTTCCACATTGGCACCACTATTAACCTGGCTCTTTAATACCTTTGCGTCCCCAGGGGTGATCCCCAAGTCCATAGTTGAGGCCTCAATAGTGGTTAGTCCCAAGCTAAGGAACGATAAAACTAGCTGCGGTGCATGTAGCCCCATTTCTCTCCTGAACATAGACCTGAAAATATACACCGGGATTTTGGCACGTAGATTACCTATTTATATGCCAGGACTAATTGATCCCGACCAGGTGGGATTTATCCCCCACAGACAGACCAGCGACAACACTAAGAGGGTCTAACATATTATAGAGAAGGCCTCAAGAATCCCGGGAGACTTCATGCTCCTTACCATTGATGCGGAAAAGGCCTTCAACAGGGTCCACTGGCCTTATCTGGAGGAGGTAATGACCCGCGTCGGCCTGGGTGAGAAAATGAGGACACAAGATTTAAACTGCTATCACGCCCCTACAGTGTCAGTTAAAGTTAATGAACATACCTTAACACTATTCCCCATTGGCAGAGGCACAAGGCAGGGGTGCCCCGTGTCACCCCTGGTCTTTGCACTGTACATGGAGCCTATGGCCCCGAGAGTCATGGAGCACCCACATATCACCGGAATTTGATTTGGGGGAGATGTACACACCATAAGCTTATACGTGGACGATGTACAGGTAACCTTATCCGACCCAGCTGTGGTTCTGGGAGCTTTTCTGACTCGGGTTTTCTCCTTAACGAAGTCCTCCGGGTTCAAGGTCAATATTGAGAAATCAGTCGCTCTCAACCTCTCATTGTCACCACAAGGGCAGGCATGCCTCCAAAACCAGCATCCAATACAGTGGACTGGGGACACGGCCCCATACTCGGGAATTTAATTAGCACCTACTCTACAAACCACAACGTCAGTCAACTACGCAAAATTGCACACTCAAATCCGCTCAGACCTACAGCGGTGGAAGCATTACCCTAATTCATGGCTAGGGAGGATTGCGGCCATCAAAATGACCATTTTACCAAAGATCTTATACCTATTTCAGATGCTTACTCTACGACCTCCTGTAGGATGGTTAAACCATGAACAGTCAGAGCTGTCCCTTTTTATATGGCAGGGTTGTAGTCCACAAATTAAAAACTCATTAGCACCCTCCCACCTAGTAACGGCGGACTGGAGATCCCTGACTCCAACTCTATTATAAAGCAGCGCAATTACGACATCTAGTAGAATGGAACCACACTGAGTCAGAGAAGCATTGACTATTCCAGGACCAAGTGGTGGGGGGCACATCACTCAGGAAGATGCCCTTCCTGAAGAAGCTGCATAGACCCCCTAATCTATTCGCCTTTCGCATTACACAAAAAGCACTAACAACATGGGATCAGAGACATGAGCTGACTAACTTTCCCTTTACTCTCACTCCTCTTTTCGATAACCCAGACTTTAGCCGGAGGGCTGGGTGAGCAGCCTCCACACACTGGCGCGTTACAGAATGCTGAGCCTTGGAACACCTATTTGATGAACAGGGAGTGATTTCTTTACCACAGATTTGATCTGACTATGGAATTCCTGAGTCAGAAAGGCTGCACTATCTGCAACTTAGACACTGGGCAATACACCCCAACAATAGGCCACAGGCACAGAGACACCTCACCCCTTATGAACATTGGCTTATCACAAGATCATCAGAAAAGAAATTAATCTCAGACCTCTATAAGATGCTGCTCACTCACTATACGCAAGCATACAACGCAAGCAGCACACGCTGAAAGAGAGATCTGGGACGAGAACTTATCATTAAAGATTGGGAGGGTGTATATTATAGTGCGCGGCACACAGCAAGTAACATGAGCCTAACTGAAACATTAACCAAAATAGTCACCTATTGGTACTACACCCCTGAGTGCATTCACCGAGTCGACCCCATACAAAGCCCAGAATCCTGGGGAGGGTGTGGGAAAACCGCAACATTGGTCTACCTTCTGTGGGAAGGTGAGCATGTACAACATTATTGGTCTCAGATTCTAGACAAAGTCGATAAACACCTTGACACTGAACTACAGAGATTCCCAGCATACACTCTTCTGGGAGGACCACATTCCCTAACATATCCCCTCAAGTCCAGGAAAGGATGTCAGATAGCGATAGCTTTAGGAACGGCCACTCAAAGCATTCTTATTAATTGGAAAACTCCTTGAATTCCCACACACACCGGTTGGCTCCAGCACTTGTGGCATGTATTGGAGATGGAGAGATGGAGATGCCTGACACTTGCAGGGAAGGCTCGACTTTTGGAGACCTCTGGCAGCCATTTGTAGCCATACTTGCTCAGGAGTTTTGAAAACTTACGTGCCCCAGGTATCTACGTCTCCTACGCCTTGCCCTATCCGACACTACCACTCATCAGGACACGAAGCAACAGTGAAACACTATATGCCCAAACATGACTCCTAACTTGAAGTGAATGGGGGATGGGATAGGGTAGAGGGAGGGGGGTGAGATTCTATTTTTTTATTCTTTACATTCCGTTTGAATTTTTTGGCAAGTCACCTGCCCGGGCTCTGCTTAGCCCATGATTTGATAACTCTTGCACAGCAAATTGACTTGCTAATTGGTAAATCAATGAAAAGATTTCAAACAAAAAATACAGTTCCTTGAAGTCGGTGGCTCCGTTTGGTGCTACCGCGGTGCTGTAAACAACAGAATACAACAGTTCCATCTGACCGCATCGGTCAGGGTCATCAACAGACTTGTTAACGATATCTTTTGTGTTGTGGCTGACAAGTTGGTGTGGGCTGGTCGTAGCAACCATTGCGGGTGTGGTATGCAGTGGAGCGGTGCGGTGGGCTGTGCCCTCAAGTCGTAGTGCAGGTAGCGGCTCGGTGAAGGTCATCCAACGGCATCTGTGAGATCAGGGCTGCGGTTCAGAGTGAATGTTTTGCTTATTGCTGTGCTGACAGATCACGATGCAGGTGACAGAGCCAGCTGGGAGAAGCTGGAGTTGGTCAGTCCGGACTGTAGTGTGAGATTGGGTGGTGCATCGTGTGACTTCCAAGCGGCGCCCTCAAGCCATGATGCGATCATGGAAGGCCCGGTCAGCGTGCAGCAATGAGGTCGGTGAAACGAGGGCAGCAAAGTGAAGCAAGGCGGTACAGAGTGCAGTGCCTACAGGTCATGGTACAAGCAGTAGCTTGGTGGTGGCAGCGACGGCCGTCAGCGTCGGTGAGATCTGGGTTGCAGTGCCAAATGCAGTGGTGCCCTCTGCGGTGCCTTCAGGACATGGAGCCAGTGATTGAGTCGGTGACTGAGTCAGTTGCTTTTCTCCTCTCTGTGACAACTGAAACAGAGGTTCCAGAAGCGGTACCCAGAGGTTAGTGACGTCTTTGCAGTCCCTGAGACTTCAGAACAGGAGGCAAGCTCTACTTCAAGCCCTTGGAGATACTCAGCAAAAGTAAAGAAAGTTCAGTCCAGTCCTTCCACTGCCCAAGGCAGGAGCAGCATCTGCAGGCCAACCCAGCAATCAACAACACAACAAAGGGGTAGTACTCCTCCTAGCAGTTCTTCCATCTCTTCTTGTTCACAGGCTCCTTGATTCCAGCAAGTTCTAAAGTTCTTGGGTCTGGGCCCAAATATTTATACCCAAAATTCCCTTAGTTTTCACAGGCATAGAGGGTCTGTCCTAGTCCAAACAAGTGTGGTCCTCTATGGCCCAGCTGCCCAGCTGAAGGTAGAGATAGCATTGTCTAAAGCACACCAGGCCCATGCAGGTGCAAGGAAATCTCTTCCCACTACTCTAAATGCAGCCCAGGTCTATTCAGCCAAGCCCTGACTCATCCAGGAAAGGCAGGACACACCTCAACCCCCCAAGTGGCTGTGTGAAGAGAATGCACATCCCTAGCCCCTGTCACTCCAAAGACAGACAGTCAATCCACAAACCCAGCAGAGGCACATAGGGTGGCTAGGTAAGAAAATACATACTTTCTAAAAGTTGTATTTTCAAACACAGAACATAAAAATCATCTTTAAGAAAATAAGCATTTTTACATCCTGAGTCCAGGCATACCAAACTCAATTTCCCTATCTTGTCCCAATGGAAAGTTATGCTTATAAGAAGGTATAAGTAAAACTCTCATTCTTTCCTATGGGGACTATAGCCTTCCAGTGGTGAAAAAACGAAATACAGTGTAATTTACCACCAGGACATGTCACACACAACAGTACATGTCCCACCTTTAACATACACAGCACCGTACCCACAGGGGTACCTTGGGCCTACCGTAGTGGTGACTTACATGAAAGAAAAGGGAAGATTAGGGCCTGGCAAGTGGGTGCACTTGCCAGGTCAACATGGCAGTGTACAAACTGCATGCAGACTCTGCAGTGGCAGGTCTGAGTTACATTTACAAGGCTACTTCTGTGGGTGGCACAATCAGTGCTGCAAGCCCACTAGTAGCATTTGATTTACAGACCCTGGCACTCTCAGTGCACTGTACTAGGGACTTACCAGTAAATTAAATATGCCAATCATGGAAACACCAATCCATACCACAATTTACAACAGGAGCACTTGCACTTTAACACTGAACAGCAGTGAGAAAGTGCGCAGAGGCACTAAACCAGCAAAAACAGAATAAAAATAGGGAGGTCAGAAAGCACAAAAGACAGTGGAAACACTCCAAAAGATGGCAGGTATAATAACATCAGTGCAGTAGGTCTGAATGAATCATCAAAATTTCTGAATGAGGAATCTCAAACAAATGATGGGTTCTTACCAACAAACGGTTTGATAAAGAAATCTACATCTTGAGGAAGTGGTTTTAAGATAGAAGTGCATCCAGACACCATGGTCCCCTTGGTGGGTTTGTCAGGTTTTTATGAATTTTTGGCAAAATGTATATTGCTGGTATGGTGATATCTGTTTGTTTTTAAATGAGAATTCTTAACTGCTTAACCAACCTTCATCCAGACCACTAGAACTGATATTTTTGATGATAGAGCTTTCTGTAAGGAGAAGGTACATTGAGCCTTTAGAGACTTCTTTGTCATAGTCCGATTTGTTCATCAGGACAAGGACTCCACCTTTATCAGTGGGCTTGTTCACCAAATATGTGGTTGTTTGACAATTACATAGGGCAGATTGTTGATGTTTGGTGAGATTACATTTGTAGCAGTGTGGTCTTTAGAAAATTAAATTGATTTCAGTTAATATTGCATCATCAAAAGTAATGATATAGATACCATGTGGTTGTTAAGGTAAAATGATAAAGAATTGTCCAAACCTGTGATGTCAAAAAAAGACACTGTTTCATTTTGGGCAAAGTAATGTTTCAGCTGGATGGACCGATATGATCGCAAAAATTCAATCCGTGTGTCAAAAAAAGAATTTTTATGTATGGGAACAAATGATAGCCCAGTGCTCAGTAATAAAATCTCTATGTTATATACCGGTAAGATGACAAATTAAATATGGGCATAGATTGATCATTGGTTACCACTCGTAAAATTGATTGTGTGTCTGCTTCTGACCCAGACTGTATCGATTCCTGTACCAAACCCCTTTGGAAGCCCTTTGTCTATGACAGGGGCTGGACCTCTCTGAACATGTCTTAAAATGTTTAATGCAACCTGGATGGTTGGTCAAGGTAAATGGATGCTTCTGAATTGGAAACTGGTTGATCACTGTCTGTATAAGTACCAGTGTCTAGAAAGGTCACTCGCCTCAGTGGAGGAAAAGATTAACCAGTTGGGTGATAAAAATATATTTAGGTAGGTCCTTTCTCTATTGTATCTTATAATGTATTTGTGTAGGTTTGTTTGTTGTTGCTGTAATCGTTTTTTTCACAGACTTTTATTGCTTGCTTGTTGTCTTTCTGCTAGGGTAAACATATCTTGCCTCCTTCGTATATTACTTTGTTTAGACTGCTGCTTCCTAATAATGAGGAGTCCCTGATTCTATCTTTTCTGAAATGTTTTCAGTTTGATCCAAATGTTTACTTACTTAACATGTAACAACTGACAAGGTCTAGATGAGCTCATTTGACACTCAGTTTGTTTTGTGACTTTACAGTTGTTTTTGGATACTGACTGATCATTTCTTGGCTCAAAGAGTCAGTCAATCAATCAATCAAAAAATATATCATTTAGACCATTAGCCTTTAAACAGTACACCAATTTCTGTCCATTGCACTATATACAATTTATATTTCCTTTAAAAACAATTTAAATACACATGAATACCATTCAATTTCATCCGATAAATCTTATATAATCTTATATACCCTTTAAAATATACTTTTCAATTGAAATACCTAATACAGTCCAATAAATTAAATAATACACCATACTTACTAAAACTCAATAATCACATTTCTTACTGCCTTCATGAAGCTCCCAATGGCACATGATATATCGAAAAAAAGCATATCAGTAAGAAATTCTGCAGCATGCCCATGAGTTTTGATCCCATATTTAAAGAATATTGGGCATAAAAACTGTCTCTGCTGTTGTTTAACCATGAAACAATCCAACAGAATGTGCAACATATCACTTTAATGGCCGATTATAATGAGGCCTGGAAAGGCTCCGACCGTCGGTCAAAGCCCTTCCAGGTCGCATCGCGGTTTAATTTCCAACCGCAGTATTACAATGCTGGAAATTAAAGTGGGCAGTCATTCCATCTGACTTCCAATGGTCTCAAGGAGCACTTCGGCCAGTCGAAGGCTGGCCCATATTACCAAAGAGCGGTCTTTCTGCCCTTGGGATTACGATGTACGGTTTATGGCAGGGTTTCCATGCTGGCCTTTCCGACATGGAAACCCTGTCAGAAAGCATATTTGGAGCTCCTACCAGGGCCTCCTTGTGTTCGTAGCCTCAGGTTGGCAGTCAAGCCCTGTTAATCCCTGCACCCCTTGGTAGGCACCTTGAAGTGCCTGCCATGGGGTGCAATGATTAACACCACCTCCCATTTCCCTATGGGAGCATGCCTTATGTGCAGGTTATGGCCGTAAGACATACTCTCATTGGGAAATGCGACCAAACAGTGTTCGGTCACATCCTAATTAGGCAGTTGGGACTGCTGACCAGAGGTCGGTCGGTCCCTGGACTGAGAAGTCCACCCAGCATCCTAATTAGCCCCTTAGTGTTCAGGCCACAAGTACAGTTTTCCCCTGAATGGATCATTATAGATTTTACTATATCACTTATCTTACAGAGGTTGATTCCAACCTTTACTCCAAATAATTCATTTGTTAGTAGCTGATTTCGTAATCTATCCACATACAGAAAACTCTCTTTATTCCGCCAAGATTTTAGCATAAATTGTCTTGATTTTGTTCCCACTTAAGTAGTAATAGTTGCATTTATGGGACAAGTCTTTACCTAGTGCTTTTGAAATTTCAATTTGTAGGGACTGTGGGAGCAACATTGCTTTCATATCCTTACAAACAGCCCCCAATGTTTTCCTGACAATTTCTGTGCATTATAGTCCACTTTTCAGGATTTTGTTCTTGCACCACTGAGAAACTTTCTGTACCTCCTCCCCACTCAATCTTCCTTAGAATTTTATTAATGCTTTTGCAGCCAATATATTCCAAAATGTCATACCGGTTTTGTTTCCTGTTGCTTGGATCATAGAGGAGCCGGGGAGGGACAATAAACTCTTCGAACATTTCCCCTGCTCAGCATCACACCTACTTGGCAGTTCGGGCGGGACTGTTCCCATGATGCTCAGGGTCGGGACTGTTTTGCATATGGCTATGTCTGAACTGGGGTGGCAAAGTGAGCTAAAGAAAGATGATGGATTCAACCCAGATCTGTGACTGGAGGTGAATGTCGGAAAAGTTTAAACGATCCGCCCATTATCTCTTTGTGTTTGATTTGTTCGCCCTAAGTTGAGTGGGTATGCCCAGACGTGGGTCCCTTGCTCACTTTGACACTGGATTCAAGCTAGCCTGGCTGATGAAGGGTGTTACCCAGAAACTGGTCCCAGGATGCTGTTTCTGGTCGGGGGAAGACATGGCTTGGCAGTTCAGGCTGGACTGTTCCCATGAGGCACAGGGTCAAGACTGATTTGCATATGGTTATGTCTGAACTGGGGTGGCAAAGTGAGCCAAACAATGATGATTGATTCAACCCAGATCTGTGACTGAGGGTGAGTGTCTGAAAAGTTTAAGCGCTCCATCCATCATCTCCTTGTGTTTGTACTGATTAAAGTGGGCACCTTGCACCAGTCCAAACAATCTTTATGGTGATGTAAGAGGTCAAAGATAACCTTAGAAAGCTATCCAAGTGGTAGCTGTGGAGACCAGCTTTCAGGCTTAGTCTTGAACGAGTGTTAAGCAGCTTGTTTTACGGGAATGCAATCTTATTATATTGGTTAAATGAAAGGAGAACCACACAGTAGCATTAAAATATGTATTTATTGTTATAACACACCTTAAATACATCACAGTATCTGCTACATGCAGATTAACACAAAGCACACAATATTGTAGCACAGAAACAAACGTAATTGGCACCAATGCACAGTGGGCTCCCGGAACAGATTAAACCATATACTAAAATAGTGGTATAAGAACCACGACTCGAGTCAAGACAGTGTCTAGAGGATGTAGAATCGATGGGACCCCAAGGAACCGCCCAAGGTGAGTAAGGACGGACCCCACGGAGGATGGGTGGAATGTGTGAACACGACCACATGCTACGTAAAATTCAATGGGAGAGTCGCGGTTGAAGTTTTACAGTTTAAGGACCCTTCTCAGTGGATTACGAGGAAACCCTTTGGAACATAGAAGGTTGGAGAGCCACCCCACCCGTGGATACCAAAGAACCAGAGTTACCTACCTCAGGGAAGCCAGGTGAATTGGGCTGAAGGGGTCGTTGTCCGGCGGGAGAACCAACAAGCCTTGGCAGCAGCAACCCACAAAGAAGGTCAAAGAAAGTTACGGTCTGGCCCAGCAAGGACCAGGGTACTCACCACATCAAGGGGAGTCAGGGCAAGCCTGAAGCAACCAGGGGAGCCCAAGAAAAGCAGTGTTGTCTCTCAAATGGACCCACAGGCTGAAGGCACAGGAGTCGCAAGGGTACCTCTGCAGTTTCACAAAGTCACAGCTTGTAGGGTACAGAGTGTGAGGAGGACTAAGTCCCTTGTATGAAATGTGCGCAGTGATTGGAGCTATCACTAGCCCAATGCACTTAGTTGGGGGATTCCAACAAGCATATGCACTTGCAAAAGTAAGTGGTGCACAGGGATTTGGGTTATCTGGTCCCCACGAGGAATACTGGTCTTAAACCTGGTAAGAGTATTATCAAGGCCTGCTATGGGGTGACATATACATTTGAAGTGTAGTGACCTATAGATATAGTAAACCTATATCTAAAGGAAGTGATGCATGCACCATCTTACACAGGCCTGTAGTTGCAATGGCAGGCCTGTAGTTCCATTTTGCATGGCCTCTCATGGGTGGCATAATACATGCTTCATCCCATGGGAGGCCTCTCGGGTACATATGCCCTGGGTACATGTGTACCATATACTACGAACTGAGAAGGGTACCCCAGTATCCAATCTGGAGTGTACCTAAGTACATGGCATAACAACCTAGGGAGAAATCAGATAGACTGGGAGTCCTGATTAGCAGGACCCTAGTCAGACTAGTCAAAAACAGAGTAGCATCAAGCAAAATGTGGGGGTACCCATAAGAATCATATCCTACTTTCCTACACCGACCATAACTATTGCTTTTATTTCTATGTAGTAAAGTTCATTTGATGTTCTTGGTCTATGACAATTTTCTTTAAATGTACAAATCTTTCACTGTCCTCCCTTTTAACACTTGCTGTTCTCGTACTATAATATCAAAAGTGATGTTAAATTACGATCTGGTGCTATTTTTAGTTTTGTATATTTGGTTGCATACCTTTTAGCTCTTAAGGGGTCTTCCTTACAATTTCTTTAATTAGATTTTTCTGTGGATGGTCTTTCGGACTCTGTACATGTGAGACCGAAATATTGACGGCAAGTACCACACTATCCAATTACAACTCCTGGATCTACATCATCGCATTGATTCATTGTGTGTGAAGGACTGACAACATTTTTTGTGAAATTTGTAGGCATTAATCTTTCATGCGAGCAACTATCAATTTGTGCCTTGCAAGAGCAATGTCAATATGGTGGTCCTATTGACAGTGGGAAGGATTCAAAGCAATATAAATGCTTCCACTGTGGTTGGTTCCATGAGAGAGGGGGGAGAGCACCAACAAGCTGCAGAGTTGCCTAATCTGTACCTTTTCCCTGCCTGCTGCCCCTATGTTGCAATGTTGGCAGAGGTACCCCACATCAGCTCACATGAAAGATAATCTACCACTCAACTGAAAAATAATGTTTGCCACTCGCTGCATAAGAGGACAATTTTTAACACTACTTATTATAATGACATTCTATTTGTTAGAAAGATCGGCTGGGTTGGTCCCTTGGCAAAAATGTTTTCTGGGGATTGTATAGTGATAAATTACAGGTAACCTAATTTGTCAGAGCAATTTGTTTATAGCTTTCCACCAAAGCACTTAAGTAATGTAGGAATTAATATTCTCCTGCTTGACCTTTTCTATTGAAACCTGTAATTCAACTCTCCAGCTCCAGATAATATGAGACAAAATGCTCCTCATCAGTATGCAGCACCTACTGCTGACAGATGTTTTCCTCTAGCCATGCTAGATCAGAATGACTGAATCTACCCTTTGGCCCCCCACATGAGTAGTCTTAGGGTTTTTAACCCAGTCCGTTGTTCATCACTGTTAATGCAAAATGGATCTCTATCCAGAAATTATATAGGAACGGTTCCAACGGGTGCTTAACTTTGCTTCTCAGTTTGATGTCCTTCTGCTGCAGGAGACCTGGGCCCACGAGCCAGTAGCATGGGATGGGTTTGAAAGCTATAATGTGGCAGTAACTCCTGGACATAGAGAGCTCGGAGGCCTAGCCATTATGATTCATATCTTAAAAAGTTGAAGGTTGTCCCTATCTCCATTATACATACCAAGATTCAGATTGTATGGGTGGTTTCTTCCCACGAATTACACTTATTTTTGGTAAACTTTTATAATTCAGTTTCAGAATTTGGTTGTTGGATCGAGGCATTATATCAAGTGATATCAATTCTTGAGGCTAGGTCACCTGCATTCTTAAGGCTTTTATTGTATTATTGGCCAGGGATTTTAATGCTAAGCTGGGTGCAAGCCAAAATTGATAGTAATCCTTTTCCTGTTGAAGATTCCCCCCTCCCATACATCCATTTAGATCAAAGGGAGCATGAACTATTTGAAGCTCTTGGGCAGGCAGGCCTTTGCAATGTAATGACCAGGTGGGTTTGTCCTACATTTGTTGCATGGGCTTAATGGGCAATCATCAATCGCGTGTTTATAACGAGAACCCTTGTGAACCTGGGGTTGTGCATGAAGCTGGTTTTAGTGATCGCAACCCAATTGAAATATGGGTGACATCACTACCTGAGACTAGTCCGGACAATGTGCCGGGCTTGGCCGGCTTAACAGTTAAGGACAAGGAGATAAGGGTTTAGTGGGGTAATCTTCCTATTACATCCTTATTTGAGATCGTAGTAAGCAGTTCCTAAATTGGACAGACGTACAGTAAATATTTAAATTGGGTAATGCCAGTCCCCCTTTCATTAACCTCCTTCCCAATTTTTTCCAAGGAAGCCTCTCTCTTCTAGAAGCCCAGATGAAACTATTGATTTTCCCCTGTAAATTTCCCAGCTCCTTTTTAAAAAAGGTAAGAATAAAATTAAAAAGATAAGTTAGCTTATGTAAAATTGACATTGTAGTCAAATTCATCCGAACATAAATTGACAATGGCAGGTTTCTCCATCTAATGAGAAGCACATCTATCTCCTTTGCCACCTGCCTTAACGTATGCGCAGGAACCATTGCCACCGAATGCACTATTGAGATAGGTACCTAAACCCGGCCACCACCTGATTGCAGTTAGTAATATTCCAACACATAATCTCCCACTTGGATGTTTTCACAGAGCAACCAGATAGAGCACGAAACTCTTCTGCTAGATTGTCCACCCTCTGAATAGTTTCAAAGGGATATAATGTATATATAACAATATCATCTGCATATAGCACTATCTTGTTCCTGAATGGTCGAAAGGTGAAAGGTACCACCGGGGGTCTCCTTTGAGTAGCTGAACAAATGGTTAATATCAAACAAAAGAGGGGAAAGCTGGCCCTTCTGCCTCATACCCCAGGTGATCCCAAACCTCTTTGTCCAGATTCCATTGAACAAGATACAGGTGGATAAATTTGCATATACTCTCAATGAAGTCAAGATCAAACATGGGCTAAACCGTATTACTGCTAAGACCTCCAAAAATATGCCCAACAGACCCTGTTGAAGACCTTGGTAGCGACAGCCAATAGGATGTGTTGGGTTATAGCCAAATTGATACATCCAAATAACTGCTGGGTGAGATCACGCATCTGGCCTTTAGGTAAAATCCTTTCTGGTCAGCTGTGCTCTTGGAAAACAAGGCTTCTTGCAGTTTTTGTGGCCTGTAGATTAAGTGGGGATCAGCCAAGTGACTCTTAGAGTCCACTTCTTTGTCCTGGGAATACACAGTAGCAGGTCCCACCCTTGGGGCTCTTCTCCAGAGGTTCAATAGCAGGCACAGCCCATCATAGGTTGAGCCTCGGCAGCGCTTGTGCTGCTCTGCGAGGCATACAGTATTGAGGTATGGCATAGAAGCAGTGCCCATTTCCTGCCCATCTTTTCAATTGGCTCCTGTTACTGTTCTTGCTAAATCCTTGCTTTTCCTTTGTGAATAGGCTTAATAGTCCCTCCTTGGTACCGCCTTGTCTGCATTTGTAATCTCTGCTAACGACTGGACTTTTTACTTGTGTTGTTACAGGGTCTGCTTTATGTAATGTAATGCAGTATACTTGTAAAGCTCACAGCTGCTCCAGCAACGGGGCGTCCCGGCGCTGTATAATGCTGTGGAACCCTTCCTGGCTCTCCCTGTGAGATGCCTCTCCTGGGCACCCCCTAGGTGAAGCCAGGCATCCCAGTGTTGTTGGGGCTGTTGTGGAGATTAAGCAAGCTATTGCCCAGAGTTGCAGCATGGGACCCATGATTAGAGTAGGCGCCGAGGCGAGAATTATCGAGTCCGCGGACATTGAGCCCAAGACCCTGCCGCGTCGGGACTTGAACCCTGGTCCCAGGCTTGATCTCTGCTTCAGAGTCTGCCGCTCTAACCAGTGAGCCACACTTCTCCACTTATAAATCGGTGAGCACTATTTTGTTTAATGATCTTCCCCTATACCACCCACGACATTGCAGTACGCAGCATGCTTTTAGCACTGTATTTATTTAAATGACATCGTGGTCCTCTTTAACTATAGCGGCCACATGTATTTAATTTACGGCACAATACGCTTTCACTTTAGCAGCTGCGCTTATTTAATTATTTATTGTACAGTGCAGGCCCCTTTCACGTTAGCGGCTGAGCTTATTTGTTTATTTAATTAACAGTGCATGTGCTTTCACTTTAGCGGCTGCACTACAGAACCTTTCTAAATTAATTACATTTTTTAAACTTTGGGTGAAAGGGCCCCATACGCGCTTTTACTTTAATGTTGGCTGCACCCCTTTCTTTAGACGCTGCTCACTCCAACCTGAATACGCGAGTAGCATCTAAAGAAAGGGGTGCAGCCACCATTAAAATGCTTTTGCATTTGCGAGAGTTTGAGCTATTGGCATTAAAATTAACAATGCCTTTTATATGTGCGTTGCTTTTAAAACACATAAATAAAAGGGATTGTCATTAACAATATCAATAGCTTAAACGCTTGCAAATGCGAGACCTATTGCATTGAAAATGCTTGTTCTACAGGTCCATATGTAAACTGAAGAAGGTATCCTGGGATGCCAGATATGTGGCTGACATTAGATTGTGGGTGGGGAGGAAACTCCCTGATCAATCAGGAAAGCTTTCCCAGGGGCCACCTTATCCACATTGACATCACTTCCTACAGGTTGGGCCCTAAACAATCCCAGAATGCACTCTTCTGCCAAAATCCAAAAAGACAGAACCTTTCTTCCCAGGGACAGACCTCTAGCCACACCCCTGAGATGTGTCTGGGAAAATAGAAACTTCCCATGCAAACCAGTACCTGTGAGTAAAGATACCCCCTTTGATGCTTGGTCTGTTGGTGTCCTCCAGCCCATCCTGTCAGGATGTTAAATCATATCCTTCCACAAATGGCCATTTTGTTCCCTTTCCTTGGAGCTATTCACTCCTCCTTGTGGACATTGTCAGGCTTATTGAGGATTATTGCTGAAAATGCTAGGCAGAAAAATAGTGACTTTCTACAGCCACTATTTCTGAATTTGTTAGACAAAAGCTAACTTTAGCATTACATTGGATTTTATTTAATTATGAGTTAATAAGTGTAATAAAGTAACCCAGTGTTTTCAGTGCCGCAACCATCATTGCTACAGTAAAAAAGACCAGTGGGGGGCCTTTTCTTAATCTGAGGGCCTGTAAAAACATGAAATATATATGTTCTTCTTTTAGATACTATGCACGCTGCCTTGGGGCTTGTAAGGCTTCTTTTGGGCTATTCAAAATGAAGACTTAGGCTTGGAAAAAGGGTGATTTTGGCAGGTTGAAATGTCAGTTTTAAAACTGCCCAACTAGGCTGCTATGGCAGGCCTACAGTCATGTTTTACATGGTCACTTTATTGGTGACCAATAAGTGCTGCAATCCATTAGTGCTTTTAACTTACAGTTCTGGGCACATGGGATATGGTATATGAGGGAATTATTGGTAAGCTAAATGTGCCAATCAGGAATTCGAGCCATTCATGGCACTACATGTATCCAGGGCCTGTAAATTAAATGCTACTGGTGAGCAGGAGCACCCCCTGTACCACCCACTGAAATAGCCTTTAAAACCATGTCTCATGCCAATTCATCAAGTTTTTAGGGGTCAGCACACAGGCCCTTGGAGCCTCGTGACCATGGTCTCTGTATACAGAGTCCAAAAAGCAATAGTATCAGTTCAAAAACAATTGCAATGATCATGCAAAAAGAGGCCTTTCCGTACACCTTCTATATGCACTTCATGATCATTTAAGTTGTTTTAACACTGTGGCTTGACAATTGGCTTTCCAAGAGTTACCTTCTCAAGTCTACATGACTGTACTTTATTTAATCACCTGGACAAACTAATTTGGTCAACATGAAATGATGGCACTCAAAGCGCCACAAATATATCATTGATGTGAAACGCATACATTTTGAGAAAGCTTGAACACCTATGCAATTCACAAGTGCATTCAGTATTAGAAGACAAAAACCCTTGACATTTCACAAATTTCAGATGGTTGTGCATTAGCTTAACTTTCATATTTACTTCAGACTCAGCAACAAACTTAATGGGATATTTAGCATCTTTATATCCCATGAGTGCCTGAGGAAAAAATATGCAATAGCAGTCTCTAATTCCACATATAATGGACATCAAGGAAAAAGCACTTTCTCTTCTTTGGCTGTTCAGCAGCCTGTTTCCTTGAAGTTGTTTTTGTGGAGTATAATGTGAGTTTTTATGTTTACTTTTATTTTATTTCAGTGATAATCTTGTTGCTGATTCTTCTGTCCCCCTCTCCAACATAAACCAGCACCTCAGGCTGCAGCAGAGATGGGGCTTTGACCTATTAGTGAGTTTGCACAATCTGCACATAGACTCCTGCATGTCATGACTTTTCATCAGTGCACAGAGCGCAACTTGCATTTAATGTGTAGTGCACCAATCTTGTCCCCAGAAAGGACAACCTTCAACGCCGTCTCGCGTCTCAGTATACCCGGCGACTCCTACCTATGCTATTGTATCCAAGAGAAAATGTAGACTTCAGGCAGGTATTTCAAATGCACTGGCTCAATTTGGCTAGTAATTTCCTAAATTACAAGAAGTGCATGTTCTAATTTTGGAATTTTCTTACTGTGTTGCATCTCTCTCAGCCCTGTTTATCTCAGGGTGATTTCTGTTTTAACTGCAGGCTAGGTGTCTTTTTTCACTAACTTTAAAAAGAAGGGGCTCTGGTGTGCCTTAGTTTAATTGGTTGCCATCTCCCCAGTACCTGTTGCCAGGTTAACATACAATTCAACCAGATCATGATGACAAGATCATATTACTCCAGCTACTTGGAAGATGTCTCATGGGTGCAATATTTTCTGTCCATAGATGGTAGTTTGAGGGTGGCAATCAATCCTTTGTCTAAAAAGGTGGTGTCTTCCACCGTGGAGCCTCTGGGAAGGCAAACTATTTTGCTTTCCTCGGTACAGAGTATTCTACCCCTAGTAGAGGAGGACTCAAGGCCTATTAGGCCACTGGACCATTAAATGTCCTTCCAGCAAGACCTTCCAAAAAACCCTTTTGTTAGTCTCCTTCAGGTGCTTTTGAGCGTGGTAAGCAGGCATTCTGAAAATGCAATTGATGACTCGAGGCCTTCCCTGGCAGGAGGATCAGTCTGCTTATGTCCTGCAGAGAGAGATTCCTTCTCTCCTTCTAGAAACATAGGAGATGATGAAGATGTGGATGTTCTGGACCATGGAGAAGAATCAGAAGACAAATCAGATCTAAGCAGACCCTGGTCCCTGGCGGCTGGTACTAAATGGCTCAGACTGGATGACAAGAACACCTGGGGGTGGCAAACCCCCATCCAACATGCTGAACTAGGAAGATATTTACCATCCCTGCTATGCTCGCTGGACTCCAGCTGACAAGGCGGCCCAATATTTAGGTAAAATATTGTGGAAATCTTTTGACAAAGAGGGTCAGGGTCACCTCAAACTGGAGTGTCCCAGACCTTCTATAGAGGTTAAGGTGCCAGTGACACCAGAGATCAACAGAAAAATGTAAATATTCATCTCTAAATTTCTTAAGGGACCCAAGAAAGTTATTGCAAGATCTTGGAGATCATGGCAGGACAAATTGTTGGATACCATGTGCCTTCTTCCAAAAACCCTGAATATGGCTGAGGAGGCCAAAGAAACTGCCAATTTAAGTTCCTGGGAGACCCTGTCAGCGTAGGCACACAGGCAATTTGTTTCTTCAGAAACAAAATTTGTGACCTTTTTTACAGAAATATGTTGATCTCTCCTATTTAAGATTGTCCCTATGCTTGGTAACTTGGCTATCCTGATTAGGGGCCTCTGTGGAGATCCTCCTAATAAGAAACTATGTAAAAGTGTAACAATCTTCTTCTCACTGGTTAGCATCCAACAATCTATTAAGAATATCTTTGGATGAAAGAATTTTGGAGAGCCTGTTAGAGGGAGTAGTCACTCTTCTGACAATTTATATTTTCCAGCCTCCCAACAAGACCAATCCTGCAGAAGAAACCTTAAGTAGAAGGACCAGCAGACATTTGATGGATTATTTCACTTTCAGAGCAGCAGACACAGGGGAGGCTCCATCTATATCATCAAAGCTCCCAGAGGCGTAACTGGTAAAAGTTACTCTTTCTTCCCAGCCAAAGATGGGAGGCAGGTTAACATTGTTTCTCCTAAAGTGGTGGGAAATCATGAGGGTCTTAGATGCTTGGATTCTGTAAACTGTCCAAGGATTCCACATAGAGTTTTAGGATTCTCCAAATATGATGAGGAAACTCACTGCCATGTCTTTGTCTCACACAGAAAGTTTGTTCATAGGCAAGAGGTCTACTCCCTCCTTTTCAAGGGGGTAATTTTTCCATCCTCCCTTTACAATAGAGGTTTTTTAAGCAATCTCTTTCAAGGGCATTATTATAAAAGTTCCCCGTGGGGTGTAATAGGTGTTTGCACCCGCTTGTGCACCCCCGCGAACTTTGTTTTTACAGAAGCTTTCACAGATACTTGTGTGTCTTCTTCTGTAATACTGATAGATCAAAGGGTTATTTGATCCTTCTCCCTCTTCATCTGAACATTCTGAAGGATTCTCTTGTCAGGATCCATCAATTTATGATAAAACGCTTGTAGCAATGAGGATTGAAGGACACACTAGGACCTCTCATATCTTTCTCAACAAACTCCATTCAATTTTATTTATTATGTTTTGGCTCTCAAAAGAGGGCCACATAAAATACATAATACAAATACACAAATGGAAATAGATTTGAATACATAAAAAACCCAAAGACAGTATACAACAATTAACATCGGACAAGATAATCAACAGCAAACACCTCCATATTTCATTAATAAATAGCTAAAAAACCTTTAAAAAAGTTAAAAATTTTGAAGCAAAACATTTCATTAGGGGGGAAATACAAAGCCTGTAAAAAGATATTCACATTAAAAATACCTAATTGAAGACAGAGCCACTTTAACCATTTCACCCGCAAAGAGCACAATGCAGGGCAAGAAAACAATACATGAGTTTGATCCTGTACGGACAAATTGCATAAGTTACATGTCGAAGAAGATCCATACCATTTTGATAAAAGGAGATTTAAAGGTAATAAATCATGTCTTAGGAGAAACCATAGTCTTCGAACTCCATGTGGAATATTCCATGTCACATACGGTTGAGCAAGCTTTATTGAAAAAGTATTTAGAAGGAGATCACATCCCCTCTTTTCTTGAAGGGCATTCTTATCCAATTTAAAACAGAGTTCCCACGAAGCCTGTTTCAGCAGGGATTTTAGCTGAGTCGGGCAATTTGAAAAAAGAGTACTTTCATTCAACTCTAAAAGTATCACAGCTTTTCTAAAATTCCTAACTATTTGAGAAAACTCTTTAAAGTTGCCCAACAATTCTCCTTTAAGGAGAGCTCTCAATGATCCCGGTTCTCCTCTGGCAAAACAGGCCAACCATCTAACTAGAGCACACAATCCCTGAACCCAGCTAATCCTAAGGCCGAATTCAAGCCTACATGCGGCCAGCGAACAAGCTGTGTTAAGAGTAGATAAAGATCTTAATAATTTTCCTTCAACTGTGTGACAGAAACCCAAATGCTTCAGGTCTACAAGTTCTATTCCATATAAAAGCGTTGCAGGAATTTTTGCCCTAAACACCTCCAGTAAACAGGCAAAATGTCTTTTCCCTGTAGCAAAGTAAAGGGAACATAAACCTTTGCCATGTGCAAGGGCTTTACGCGAGTTATAATCAATATGGGGCTTCTCACTCAAATTGGCTGAAATTATTTTACCTAAAAAAGTATAAGATTTAACTACCTCTAATTTCTGACCACCAATGGACCGTCCAAAATTTTCTGACCTAGATTTCTTCTTTCCTGAAATGCACATAATTTTGCTTTTAGACGCATTTATCCTCATAAAATGGGATTCAGCGAATAAATGCAAAGCCTGCAGACGATTAGCCAGACCCTTAGGTGTTAGATCAAGTATGAGGATATCGTCTGTATACAGCAAACAGGAGATAGTAGAGCCCCCCACAACCGGGGCAATGCCCGCACAAGCAGACAGAGAAGCTGGGAGATCAGCAATGTACAGGGAGAACAATAGTGGGGCCAAAAGGCAACCCTGTTTAAGTCCATTTGAGGATGGAATTCGTTGCGAAAGACCCCTTTCTCCACCTTGAAGCACACAACACCAGGTATCCGTATGCAAAGACCGTACAAGATCCAATAAATGAGACGGCATACCCAGTGCTGCTAATTTTCTCCACAGCGTAGGACAATCTACTTTCTCGAACGCTGTGGAGAAATCAATAAAAGCCGCAAACACCCCCTCCCTCGTACGTGTATGTATTTGTCCGAGATCACCTGAAGGGCGGTGAGATTATCTAGTGTGCCATGCCCCCTGCAGAAACCAGTCTGTTCCAATGGTAAAATGTTATTTATTTCCACCCAATTATTAATTAATTTTAAAAGACACTTTGCAAAAACTTTTCCTATTGAATCAAGGAGGGCTATCAAACGGTAATTCATAGGCTTGTCCCTATCTCCCTTCTTAAATAATGGGACCAGTATACTTCCCCTCCAAGAAGCGGGCACCATTTTAGAGATAAAGCAAGATCTAAACAATGGGGAAAGTATCTTACTCCATAGAGTCGGATCCTGCTTCAAAACCGATATGGGTAATTCATCAGGACCCATAGCTCCCGAGGAGCGCATGTTCTTAATAGCCATTGCAATAGTTTTCTCCGAAGGGGAGTCAATAGTAAGCTCTTGAACAAACCCACTATCCTCTACAATTGTGCCATTCGCAGCATATAGCTTTGAGATAAAAGAGGTCCATACCTCTTCAGAAATGGGGATAGGAAGAGGGCTAGCTCTTACTCCACATCCCTTACCAATTATAAACCAAAATTCTCTAGCCTTACCATGCACAACGGCCTCCCTTAGGCTTATCCACAGTGAGTCTTCTTTTTCTTTTTTAAGTTTCATTCTCAGTCTACTTCTCCTTCTTTTTAGCAGAGATATTTTATTTGCTAATTCACTAGATCTACATAAAAATTGCCCCCGCACTAATTTATTTATTTCCTTATTTAGGGGGAGCATTGCACTAGGATAAAAAAACTTTTTCCTACAAGGACTAGACTTTTTTGCAACGATGGTAATCTCCCTCATAAATTTTTCAAAATACATAATTTCAAAACCCAGCCAATCACTTAATTCTAATATGGTTTTACGAAGAATATCCTGCACACCCTTCTTGGCACTTGGATTCCAAAAACATCTACCCGAGACTTTATGGAAGTTAACACCTTTGTTACAAAATGACCAGGTATCAGAGGGAGGAGGTTGTAAAGAGATGTTTATACTAATCATATTGTGGTCACTCAATACTGTTGGTGATACCATTAGATCCTGAACAAGCGAAAAAATACCATAATCAGAAATCACATAATCTAGAATTGACTCGCTATGAGCGGACCTATGGGTAAATTTAGCAGGGAAATCGGAGGGGAGTCTGCCGTTTAAAATAAGCCCCTCCACCGCAAACAGTTCTTCTAACAATATCTTCCCTCTTTTATTAGTTTTTATTTTATCTGGGAAGAGTGATTGTGGAATGAGGTAGGCCTCTTATTTAGGTCTATTTCTAAATAAATCTATACTTGAATTAGAAACTTTACAATTCAAATCCCCAACTAATATGACTTCGGGGGGTGGATATACCTCTTTAATCTGTTTAATATAAAGAAACACTTGCTTCAATAAAACATTCTTCGGGGGGAATGTAGGCATTAATAATTACAACAGAATGCTTGTTGCCAATACTATCGAGATTACCTATTGTAATTGCTTGAAAAAGATTACTTGAATCAACATAATGGGAAAATTTCCACTGCAATCTATTAGACAAAAAACAAGCAATACCCCCTTTTGCGTGCCCTTTCTTTGAGGGGGATGCCGCAGCCTCAAGCACAAAATAGTCTTTCCCTGCACAAAGATTATTAACACACCATGTTTCTTGGATGCAAATCACGTTAGCCTCCAGAGAAAACAAAAACTCTAGTTTCTCTGGGCTGTTATGTATCCCTGCTGCATTCCAAGATATAATTTTCAATTTATTGTTAAAGATGTTGAAACAATTTGGGGTTGTCTGTAATTTTATTTGTCAAGGCACCAGGGAGCCAATTCCACCGTTGATTGTCCTCTACAAGAGGAGCATTCTGATTTAATGGAGGTGGCAAAACCTGGGAAACGAAACGTTTGCCTTTTGAAACCCAGATCTTTAGATCATTGAAAGAAGGAACGGTCCCATCTTGCCCATTGCCCTGTTGAGCAAACCCATTTTGGGGTAAACTAGCCTTTCCTAAAGAGAAGATAGGTAAGACATCAATTCCTCTACATTGGAAGTTCTCAACCTGTTCAAGTATAAGATTTACAATAATTTTAGAATAGAATTTCACCCTTATACTAGACACATTGTCCCCACCCAACAAGGTAACCAAATCAATATCACTCGATTGAATACGTTTAAGCTTTCGAAATCTTTAAAACAATTGAGCAACCATGACCTATTTAATTGCAGGTCAAAATCAAACAAAGGCAAAAAGTCCACAATCAGGGTATCAACATAGATCTTTGATACTTTTATCAGAGAGTGTTGGGAACGTACAGCAACCTCTTCTGGTAACAAGAAAGGAGAAGCTCGAGGGTTAAGAGCCCCTGATACAACCGGAGTAGGTCCTATCACCTCTGCTGTTGGAGGAAAAATCAACCTTCCTCCACCGTCAGGGGGATGGACTCCCACAAAAGCCGGAGATCCATTCGAAGGAACCTCTTCTCTGGAGGCAGATGCGAGAATATCAACATCCGGACTCAGGGACCCAATTATAGACTCACTAACAATATTATCGTTACCAGCTAAAGCATTAGGATCTTGAAAAATTATTTGCCTCTGTCTTTTCTTCCTGTATTTACGCACTGGTTTCCTTTTTTTTCCTTTGTTCTTTTTATGTCTATCACTTTTTTCATTTTCTTTTTCTTTTTCTTTATCCTGAGGCCATTTTTTTTCCGGAGCAAAAATTGGGAATAACTCATTTCCAGCTTTTAAGTTTGGAACAATCATGCTTTCTTCCTCTATTTCGAGGTCAGAAACCTTTACACAATTAAATGCGGAAGAAGTGGGTATTCCAGTGGGATCATTTTCTTGGACTACCACTGGAATATTTATGCCTGCATTTCCCGCAGAAGCTTTACCACCCTCCATTTCCCCCTGTGAACCCGCCTCAGGAGCAGGATCAGCAACCTTTTCCGGGGTTTTTAGCAACATAGCATGCAATATTTTTGTAACCGAATCCAGCATACAATCAGAGCTTCCAACAAATTTGCCCAATAATGATAGTATAGAAGCCAGTAAGTGTTCCAGAGCAATCAAGGATTCAGAAATAGGTTTTTCATCTTTATGATACCCAGAGGTAGCAAGAGGACAGATGCCTGATAAATTGAGCATATGGCTCCTAGAGACATTGAGTAGTGAAGACATGTCTTGAGAATTTATGGAGGGAGTACTACTGTACAACAATAGACCAGAGGGAGTAGCGCCTGCTGGAGACTTAATAGCTTCTGGTAGTTTCAGACTACCACCATCCAAATATCGACCACAAAGCTCTAGGTCAATACTTGACGTAAGAGAGTCACCCTTAGTATCCACCTCGGGACGCAAACCTCCATTCGGAGCATTAGGTACAGTAACTTTAGGAGCTGATGTCGTATTATTAGATTGCTCTCCCTCAGAATTTAGAACAGAGTGCCTACTGTCACTGTTTATTTCAGAGTACAGAAGGCAATTCTTCACAACAGACCCTGCATGGGAGGAGTCCTTCATAACCACAAAGGAATCTATTTTATCTACCACCATTGCAGGACCCAGAGATGGAACAATATCTGAGCCTACAGTTGCGTCAACTGGCAAAACCTTATCAATGGGTTTTTCCCACAAATTCAAAAGCTGGCGTTGTCCCTTCAATAGAAAGTTATTAACAGACTTATTTCTCAGGGGGTTAGATCTTGTCTTTACGCAAGACCTCCCCCCCAGTAATCTTCCAGAGCGAAGTTTCTTTGCCGTCATCTTCAACAAACACAAAAATGAGCAGTTAAGACTTAAAACCACAAAGAATGTAAAAATAAGATTGGTCCTTGGAAAAATAAAACAATGAAGGTGTATCTGGAGAAGTAATCCTGCCAGAGACAATGTCGATACCGTCAATTTAGACCACACGGAGTGCAGCTACAAAACATATAGCTTAGGTTAATCGATTTTGTAATGTCAATAACGTGGCCCAGCCCAGCCTACCTCAGTCACCGAGGGCCACAGAGGGCCCGCCCTTTGCCCGGGCTTAGCCCGGCGCGGCCCCGCGCGCTCCCGCGACGTGGGAGATGATTGCCGATTTTAAGCGCCCCCAGGCGCGCTCCGCCTCAACGGGACTTCCGGTCGCGGAGGCCGCTGGGAGATGTAGTTTTCCTACACTCTCCCCCACACTGCGGCAGCGCTGATGGAGGAAGGCTGCGGCAAGGGGAGGTGTCAGGCAGCGGTGGAGCAGCGGCGAAGGCGTCTGTGCCGGCGTCAGAACAAGGGCTCACTGGCAGGTTAGCACACAAATTTTCCACTGCAGGCAAGAAAGTTTTCACAGTCACCCCCCACAAACTCTATAATTAATGTGGAAATCATGATCACAGTCCCCAGTCCACTGTCGAACAGTACTGCTTACCTTGGAGACAATGGAAACATTGGTGTCTGGGACACTGCTTCGATCAAATTAAATCAGATCAGCTTGATTCGGTGCATGTAAAAATCACCATAAAAGCACTATATTCATACAGCGAAAATTCACATAAAAAAATCATAATTCATAAAATATAGGAAATAGTAAAACATTATTTCATTTGAAAAATTCTATCATAAGAAGCAAATTTCTATATAAACAATATATAAAAATTATTTAAAAACTTTAACTAATTGTTTTTATGTATTGATAAAGCCTAGATTATGCCATTTTCATTCTCATATAATAATGCTTCCAGATGGCAATAATCTTCTCTTTTTCTAATTGCGCATTGAATGTATCTAATGACAGAGTTAATCATTTTTGCATTTCCCAGATTACAAATAAAGCTATAAGCGTTATGATTAAAAAATCTATTTGATAAGAATAAAGGTTTTAAAAACAGTTTCCGTATATCCATATAGAATTTACTAAAAAGGATAAAGTGCATAGTTGTTTGTGCAGATCTCGCGGCTTCGATCCTGTGGGGGCAGTTGTTTTCCATATCCTGATAGACCATCCCATCATCAATGCATTTGGTCTGCAATTTCGGCGGGTTACACTGCTTTTATTGGGTCCCTTTGGGGGAGCACCCTTTGGTTTGCAAATTACTCCGTGGTATCAGGTCAACTTGTGCCCAGAACACAGATACTCTGAGTAGTGGGACATTAACATTGTCTTAAAGCTTTTGGAGTTCTAGCAAGACAGTCAGTAACTTTCTAGGAAGGAACTTTCGGAAAAATTGGCTAAGCCATTATGCTTTATTTCTTGTAAACCAGTTTCTGACTCCTGAAGGAGTGTCTTTTACAGTTTCTAAAAGAGCTAAAAATAACATCAAGGTAATATCCTACCTAGGTTTTCCTGACAATCACAAACATTGTTCATATGAGGCAATAAAAGAGCAATTTACATCACCAAATAGCTCCTAGTATGCATTTGGAAACTGTTTGGCCTGATATCCTCTTTCACGATTGCTAGAGGGATTAGATGGCTCAGATGGGTCTTGTGGTGGAGGCAAGCATTGACTCTTCTCAATTTGGGGCATACTCTATTCGAGGGGATATGGTATCCAAGGCCTTCTCCCTCTGCTGTTGCCTGGGAGACGTTTTACAGGAATCGGATTGGTCTTCGCACTTAAGTTTTCAATGGTTTTATTATAAACCAGTGGTGGGAGTGGCATCACTGGTAGTCGGCAAGTTTTAAACGATCATAATCTGAAGACTCTGCTCCTGAAAAAACATTTAACATTTCCTAGCGTTCATGAAGGAAAGTCTTAATTCTTTTAGGATCATCACACACATCTACTTATGTTGAATGCCCCCAGCTAGAAGAGGATGGGCATTCGTCATTAAATCTAAGTATATCGTTTATTTATCTAAATGTTCATACTCTGGTTACCATGATAGTTATTGATTTATTACAGTATTTATGTATTGAATAGCAACTTTGTATTATTTGAAAATACTATTAAAGCATTTGTTTAGCCACTTGGGTCAAACTCAGGTCAGACCAGAAACAGGATTTTGAATGCAGAAATGGGAATACATGTTAGCTGCTCTTGCACAAAGAAAGAAAAAGTGTGACATCACTGATGTCTATTATATGTAGATTGAGACAATACTGCTGGATATATTTTTCTTCGGGGCTCATGTGATATGTAGTCCATATATATATATCCTGGTATTGTGTTTGGCTGCTGAGTCTAAAATAACAAACAAAGTTAAGCAAACCCTTATCTCCCATCATTAATAAAATGTAAACTTACCGTGACAGTAGCTAGGAAATTATATGATTTATGTTTTTTCTAATAGTATTTTGTATTACATTGTGGTTGTGTGGCTGCATTAAATGAATGTGAGTTTTACATTGTTTAACAAATAACGTGTGCTGCAGTCTAGGATACGTGTATATCTCCCTAACAATAAAAACAAGATCATTTAGAGTTTCAGAGACAACTGTAAATGCGTGCAATAATCAACAACAGAGGGAATTAGATCTTACCAGATTTTGGATATGTGATTAGAAATACATCAGTGTCCCTGATTGGAAAGTGCTCTAGAGAATCTATTTCTTCTGGCGTATTCGCCTCTTCCATAAAATAGATTCCTCTGTGTAGAAACAGTTTGGCCAAAGATGGCCTAGCTGTGCCCTCATCCATTATTCAAGGAGCTGAAATAGAAACAGAAAGTAAATCTAACTGAGTTTTAACATACTGAAGACTTTATTGTACAGATATTCAAAGAGGGCATCACTTTAAACAGGATCATTTTAATTAGAGAGCTGGCAAAATACCTGCTAAGTTGTGTGCATAGATAAGCACAAGCACTTCTGTTTACCATATGAGTCATTTTAAAACACACAAAAAGCATCTAGTTCTCCAGAACAAATTTTAATTTAATAATTGGTTTGTCCTGAAAACAGCCAAAGCCAATAAGAATTCTGGTAAAATTATAGAGGTGTGCGAAGAATTCCACTCTGCGGTTTTGCCCACTCTGGGTGGAGTTCTGCAAAACTCTGCAAAGTGACGTGGAGCGGAGTTCTTTCTCTCACGTGGCTCACAAATGTTAAGTTGGCAAGCATGAGTGAGACAAATTGTGAACAAGACCTCCTCCTGGAGAGATTTCTCAATGCAGGTGGTTGCGACATGTCGCGACCGCTCACAATGGGAAATATGCCGTTTGCATTGATGAAGCTGCCACTTGAGCAGAATATCTACTCGAGTGACAGACATATGGTGCTGTTCGCACTGATTTTACAGCTTGGTAAAAACTCCCGGTACTAAAAATTGATGAGCGCAGCGCTACTTATGACACTCTGCCACGCGTGGAGGAGTTTTTTTGCCACTTCGCGGAGTACCGCAGAGCAGAATTCCCCAAACTCTGCCAAGGCCGATATATTTTCTGTGTATGACACCTTTTCCACTGACCTTCTACAAACTTTAAGACCTTCATTACGAGGTGCTCCCAATTGGATGTGATGACTGTCATATTTAAATAGAAAGGACACTATATAAACAGTGCAATAATTATTACCTTTCACATGTTTTTGGGGAATAATGTGAATGTTGATATTTAGTGCAACAAAATCTCCCTGTTTCAGCAAATACTGCCCATTTTCCCCCAGCAGCAGTTTGACATCCTGATATTTATCACAAAACGTATAATTACGATAGCAGGACTGTGTTTTAGCAGGATTACTGCACACATCCCATTTACCAGGATGCTCGTAATAAGGGCCTATGAGATCTGGGTCACAATAATGCGTAAACATGTAGGACCAAATGGAAACCGCAAAATTGATACTCTGGGAGCAAGCAGAAAACACCACCTATTCAAGGCGGACAGAGCATTCTGTCTGTTCTAACTCTTCCCTACTGTGCCGAGGCATAGTTGGCTGCTTTCAGAGCAGAATTGTTGGCATGTCTCAACCAAAGCAGTCCCTAGAAGCCCCTTCTAGTTTGTAGCATCTTGGAGTGTGAGGATGGTTTTAACATATTTATATAAGGGCGAGTTTTGAAACACACCATCATTGGAGAAAACGTGTTAACATCAATGAGTGCCATTGAAGAACTGCACCATCTGAAACTGATGGTAACTACAGCAGAAATTAACACCAGCTGTGGACTATTCTCAAAAGGGCCCATCACATACCTGTCTTCTGCCACTTGTCACAATTATCAACTTAACAGCCCAAAATACTCCAGGGTTACTAGTGAATATTTCCTGATACAGGGCCTGGTTATGGTCACAGAATAGTGTCTAAAGAAATAGATCACCCATGTTGCAGTGGGAGGAATTTGTTTGCAATGTGTAGATAGCAAAATGTACACCCTCTCCTACATCATTTAGAAGTTACCATGGAAATAATGGATTCCATAAAAGATGACAGCACACCAAGCGAGCAGGGCACGAGAGACCACAACACCATATGTAAAGCTGCTTTACTTTATATATTAACACAGAGCTACCAAAAAAACAACAGGCCAATAAGCAGGTATCTCCCATTTATCCGTGAGTGTGCTCTTGCAGCATTTGATGCAGACTATTAAGGTTTCGCCTGTCATACTACACAGACAAGCTAGAAAAAACAAAGGTACCCATAGCACAAATACCGAACAAAGGGGCCCATTAGGATGCACCACCAGAGTGGTATTGGGACCGGCCGCCAGCAGTGCGGCGGTCCCGCACCGCTAATTAGGATGCGGCTGCCACCCTGGTGGTCGCAATCCGCAATGTTGACATTGCGGCAGGTGCTGCTGTAAGCAGCACCCGCCGCAATGCCAAAGAGGCATGTTGTGCATTGCCATGCACAACGTGGCAGACAAGGCGCAGAGCCTTCCACCTTGTGCATGGCAATGAAGGGCCAAGTGCAGCCCCATGGAGGCCCGCAACGCGCCCCCCCAAAGCAATTTTCTGCTAGCCTTTCCATGGCAGCGAATCCGCAATGGAAATGCCTGTGAAACCTGCGATTAGAATATCTATGGTTGTGCCTTCTAGGTACCGCCACCATATTATGCCCAGGATTCGTGGAAAAGTGGCAGACGTACTTTGCGTCCGCCGCGGCACCCCGCCACAGTAATATATTGGGGTAAATCTAGTTGGGATGGCGGGCGGATCGCCACTGCTGAGCCGACGGTGGTGATCTGCCCGTCATCCTAATGACCTCCAAAGTATTTAATAAAGTTGAAAAAGTTTTTTTTTCATGTGTAGCAAACATGTTTAACCAAAATATAACACAAGGGCTGCAAGTGGACTTATGTTTATGGGTTGGAGGTTACTTAGCCATAGTGTCAGGTGGCTATGGATAGTGTTAGGTTTAGAATTAGGATTAGGCTCATATCTAGATTACCCAGTGGGGTCAGAGTTGGCCTAGGTCAATGTCCCAAACTGGTGGGCTGCAGTCCAATTTATGGTGAGCTGTGAAAGTCCAAGCAATTAATAAAGATCCCTTTAAATTCTGTATTTATCTTGTCACACTTCCTGAGCTTCAAAGACAGAGGTCAAATACCAGGCAATGTCTTCTGACAAAATGCAGCTTCTGGTTTTTAAAATGAGGATTGGTGTTTGCAGTCTCCTCTCCCTTTGCAGTCGGAGAAAGAAAATTAAAGTGAATTCATATTTCTGTCCAGATGATTACCTCAGAAAGTGAGTATTGAGGTTGTAACATCATTGGCATTGAAACTAACAGAATAGGACTATTCTGAGAATAATAATCTCTAATCCAACTGATTTTATTAGTAGACCTTTGTGGTTTGTTGATCTTCGCACATACGCCCTTGCAATATCATTGTTGTTATCTGTTTTATGGTTGATCTCATGACACGGAGCACCTTTGCTCTTTTGGATGATGATCATAAATTCTAGAAATTATTAAAAACAATACTAAAGTCATGAAGGATAGCTGATTCTTTTTTATTCTATTAGCTGTTGCAGTAATTACATTGTTGTTCGAAATATTGAAATACTCTGCACTGATAGCATGTAGTAATGCTACCTGTATATTGAGCATGATTTGGTGATTCATTGTTTCATATAATCATATTTACCAACATTCCCTTTGACATATTGGTGTCTCTTGTAATTTTTTACAGTTTTACTTCAAACCTGAATTTAGTGTTCACATTGACAGTATGGAATGCTTAAATCATGTGCCATAGAGTAAACTCTAACACACTAATTTTTTGCGATGGATTATGCAGTATACACAAAGGGGCCTGCGGTTGGAGGCTTTCCGACCGACATCTCCGGTTTCATTTCTGACCGCCTAATAACAATGTAGACGGTCAGAATTGATACCGGCAGGTCATTCCAGGTGGGTTCCGACGGGCAAAGCAAACACAAGGAGATGATGGATGGAGCACTGAAACTTTCCAGGCACTCACCCCCAGTCACAGATCTGGGTTAAATCCATCATCGATCTTTAGCTCACTTTGCCACCCCAGTTTAGACCCAGCCATATGCAAATCAGTCTTGACCCTGTGCCTCATGGGAATAGTCCAGACCAAACTGCCAAGCCTGGTCATCCCTGGACTGGAAACAAGCATCCTGGGACCGGTTTCAGGGTAACACCGCTAATCAGCCAGTCTAGCTTGAATCCAGTGTCAAAGTGAGCAAGGGACGCACGTCTGGGCATACCCTGCCAATTTAGGGCAAACAAAGATAATACAACGAGATGATGGATGGAGCACTGAAACTTTTCAGATACTCACCCCCATTCACAGATCTGGGTTGAATCAATCACCCAACCATACGCAAATCAGTCTTGTCCCTGTGCCTCATGGGAACATTCCATACCGAACTGCCAAGCCAGGAGTTCCCTGGACCGGAAGTCTGAATTTAGTGCTCACATTGATAATATGGAATGCTTAAATCATGTGCCATAGAGTATGCTCTAACACTCTGATTTTCTGCGTCGGATTATGCAATATACACAAAGGGACCTGGGGTCGGAGGCTTTCTCTCTGACGTCTCCGGTTTCATTTCCGACTGCCTAATAACAATGTAGGCAGTCGGAAATTACACCGGCTGGCCATTCCAGGTGGATTCCGATGGGCTCCTTGAACCCCCTGGCCGGTCAGAGGCTCCAATGTAATCCCTGAGGAAGTTTTTCAGTCGTCGGAATTACGATGTCGATTTCCAACAGGCTTTCCATGTTGGCCTTTCCGACATGGAATTCCTGTTGAAAAGCGACATTGGGGCCATTCCTCCATGGCCTCCGGTTAGGGTGCCTAGGGGCACCTATGGTTGCACCCTGTTATTCCCTGCACCATGTGGCAGGCAACACGGTAGAAACCTTGAGGTGTCTACAATGCAATGCAGGGATTAACTTAATCTCCAATTTCTCCATGAGAGCTTGTGCTACAGTGGGTTTATGACCATGACGGTGTCGGGCGGACGTGAGTCCACCTGATATCGTAATGAGGTTCAAAGTGATTTGTTCCTTGTCATTTAATATCTCCCCACAATGGCAGCAACTTTATGGATTAACAAAATGAGAAGCCCGTCATGCTAGAATTACAACACATAATCTGATGGTGACTAAAATATGTAGAGCAGGTTTTCAACCCACTGAGTTATCCGTCTGCCACAGGACACAATAATGTAAATTAGATCTTTAGATATTATTTTACATGCCTCTCTGCTGAGATTCAATAAGCACCTTATGTAATGGTTTAGTACACCCTCTGCACCCAGGAATTCTTAGGACTTGTTCACAGGCCTCTGGACAACGGAGAAACAGTTGCTCTCATCTTACTTGACCTCTCCGCAGCCTTCGACACAGTCTGTCATAGCACCCTCATACAACGCCTCAGCAATATCGGAGTACAAGGAAAGGCATTGGACTGTATCATATCGTTCCTCACCGGAAGAACCCAGAGAGTCCGCCTCCCCCCTTTCAAATCTGAGGCCTCCGAAGTCATCTGCGGCGTACCACAAGGATCGTCACTCAGCCCCACCCTCTTCAACATATACATGAGTCCCCTCGCATCCATCGCGCGCCAACACAACCTCAACATCATCTCCTACGCAGACGACACCCAGCTGATCCTCTCCATCACAAAAGACCCAAACACCGCCAAAACCAACCTACACGAAGGAATGAAAGAAGTAGCCGAGTGGATGAAGAACAGCCGTCTAAAACTAAACTCGGACAAAACAGAAGTCCTCATCTTAGGACCATCCCCCTCTGACTGGGACAACTCATGGTGGCCACCGGCCCTCGGAACCGCACCCATACCTCCGGACCACGCACGTAACCTGGGCTTCATCCTAGACTCCTCCCTCTCGATGACCAGACAAGTCAACGCCGTCTCATCATCTTGCTTCAACATCCTATGAATGCTCAAAAAAATCTTCCGTTGGATCCCCACTGAAACAAGAAAGACAGTCACCCACGCACTGGTCACAAGCCGTTTGAATTATGGCAACACCCTTTACGCCGGAACCACAGCCAAACTACAGAAAAAACTCCAACGCAACCAGAACGCCTCAGCCAGGCTCATTTTGGACATCCCTCGGCAAGCTCACATTTCCGACCACCTGAAAGACCTCCATTGGCTCCCTGTCAACAAGAGAATAACGTTCCGTCTCCTCACCCACGCACACAAAGCCCTCTACGACCTAGGACCCGAATGCCTCAACACGCGTCTATCCTTCTACACCCCCTCCCGCCAACTACGATCATCCAATCAAGCCCTCGCCGCAATCCCGCGCATCCACAGATCCACCATGGGGGGAAGATCCTTCTCCTACTTAGCGGCTAAAACCTGGAATTCTCTCCCCATCCACCTCCGCCTCACTCAGAACCACCCGTCTTTCAGAAAGCAACTAAAAACCTGGATATTCGATAAGTAAACTCACCTCCCTCCCTCAAGCGCCTTGAGACCCTCTGGGTGAGTAGCGCACTATACAAATTTCTGAACTTGAACTTGAACTTCTTTCTTTCTTTTTTTTTTAACACATTTTTATTAGAAGATTTTTCCACAGTAAATCTTTGGGTGAAGCATTTCACATATTCATACCTCGACAATGCAAAACATATCATGGTAAGACTGTGTTTTACAGCAGTTGTCACTATTTAACATGTATTTTCCTGAATGCATACCTGGGTGTTTACCTATTCTCATTTTGTTTCATTTAAAAGAATAGATAGAACCCTCTTTATACATAGCTAGCGTGCATGCCTCTCCGACAGGAGACGTTCTGGGTTCTGATACCCTGTCCAGTCTGCACTGTGTCCTTACTTTGCATAATGTGGAAATTTTAGAAAAACCAACAAAAACTAACCAACTTCCACTCCCTCTCCCTCCCCCCTCAGGCTCAGCGATTTAGAACACCGGCCACTGTTCTTTCCCTTGCAGTCCTTCCCTTCAGTGTTAAAGCTTGTGGCCAGTAAAGAGGCAACTTACTGTTGACTAGTCTGTGAACAGGATAAAGGACCTCTCTGTGTGCTTCTGGCATAGAAGGCCTAGTAGAAACTGCAGAGCCTCTCATCCCTACCTTCTCGACAACAGCAACACCACCATGGGACGTTGAAAGAATGCGACATTCAGCTTGGAGTAAAACTTATGCCATGCTTACTGCACACAGACCTCAGCACTATAGATACAGACCTTCCAAAACTCTTGCACAGACACACGTAAGCAAAACATCTGAGCTCCAGGATGTATAGTAGTGTTTGAGTTTGATGATTGTATATCCTAGTTAGGTGGATGCCATCCCACCTTCTCCAGTAGGCCACAAAGTTGAGCTCCTTGACAAATTAAGAGATCTGATTTCTGTCATTGGTGCCAAAGGGCACTACAATTACTATATCGTAACATATGCGGAAGTACTCTTTCACCTATAATGATAATGTTTTAATGATGTTTATACTGCTGCTCTCTGAGCCCTGTCCAGGTGCAGTCTATCTGTTATCTGACCCTGTGATCTCTGCCTAACTGAGTAGTAGCACTTCTGCCGGACCCTATAGATTTGTCAAGCTCTGGTGTCTGCGACCTGTGTTTTTTATAACCTTTGATGTCCCATGTTAGCTTGCATAAACAGATTTTTGTAATTTTTTTTTTTTAGGTCCTCATTTTCTACCCTGGTCACGTTGTTAGAATCACATAAACAGATTTTGTAAACAGCCCTGATAGTTGTAGTTCTTTGGCCAATTATTCAAGGAGAGTATGTTAGGAAAAATCAACATTTATTTATCAAAGTACACTTGGGAAGGGGTGGGAGAGTTAGCACTAGTCCCCGTGTGGAATGTAAGGTTTGTGTTACACCACACAAAAGTAACAGGAATATTTATTTTGCGACTCTATGAATGATACCTAAATTTGCTGGAATACAATTTGATCTGTTTTTTCAAGCTTTTCTCAGGAAAGACCAACTGAACCATACTAAAGGTAGGGGGTTTCCTCCAGTACAAGGAATGTATTTGCACCAGACCAATTTCAAAGTTGTCCAGCCACCACTGTTTCGCACTATTATATGATTATTTAAACATCATTATTAATGTTCTTACTTTCACTTGTTTACAAAATACTTTAAATATATGTTCATTGAAACTGAGGCAGCTTAACAGGTTTTCATGAATACCATTTTGCTTGTAGTGGGCAAAGTCTATTTCCAGGATGGCTTCTGAATTCACCAAATAGGTCCTATCATAAGCCGAAGATAACACATTTCAACGAAAATACTCACTAGGGGACAGAATGAAAAATCAAACAATCAATTGCATGTAGTGCGAGATGTTTACTCCTCTGAAACCTTCTATGTGTATAATTATTTAAAGAGTAGTGTCAAAAGCCACGACAGACGTCTGGCCTGTTAAGCTGGACCTATCTCGGTGTAAATGAATACTTTTCTAAAGCCCCCTGAGTGTCAATTTTATAGAACAGTCGGGTCACAAGGTCTGGCAGAAATCTGTGCTGTGAATCCAGATTTAAGAATCAGACAATTGTATCTACAAGATTTAGTTCCGTACATGTGATAGAGGGTAAAGCAAACAATGCTTGCATCTGGGTGCACATGGCACACAACAAGCAACTTTATTTTTGCTGTGTTTACTTAATAAGTGTTGGTGAATATAATATATCCACTTCTCAAAGGTGGACCTATGTTAACATTGTCAAGGTCAGCACTAGGGCAAGTATTGCAACTGCAATTTTGTGTTGGGCAAATAATGGACTTTATAGGTAGGGTGGGCTGTCTGTCAGCCCAGCAGAGGGCCTTGTAGCCCCCTTGCTGCAGATGACCGCCTGCCAAATCTAGAGATCCCTTCTGTCTTCCAGGGGATTGTTCTGGCTAAAGATGTGGCGGGTGTGCTTTCCGCAGAACTGTAATGCCGGGTGGTTCTATCTAATTATTGTTCGTTCGTCATTACGTTTGTTTCTGAGAGGCAAACTCCCGAAACGGCGTTAGTTTGCAAGAAACAAATATCAACGGCTATGGCAGATGGGCAATTTTCTTCCTCAGCGAGGGGTAATTTCGGTTGTGTTTGATCAATGCTTACAATAATGCATTTTGAGCAATTTCTTACGTGGATTTAATTACATGAAAGTACAGTGTCTGTTTCCCGCCCTTACATTACGAGGTACAGTAGTATAAGGTTAACTCCTGCGAAAAGTCATTCATTCTGTACACCAAACCAACCGAACTTTACTTTCGACTTTTCGACATTGTTAGGATCAGAAAGGTATCCTCAAGGTAAACGACAGTCGTTTTAAGATAATATTGCCTTACCCTTGTCTACCGGGTACAGATTCCTCGTGAAGGCGCTGGTGACGTCGTACCGAATGGAGAGCAAAGCACAGAGGCCCACATGCATCAAGCATTTTTGTAGTCGCAAACGGTGCGATTCCTTAAAATCGGCCGTTTGCGAATGCAAAAGTGCTTTTTGGGATGCATGAAGCAATTTTAGAATTCGTAACATGTGTGCGAATTCTAAAATTGCGGGTGCTTTTAAGAAGTCGCAGATGTGCGATTTCTTAAAAGCAATGCATCATTTTTTTAAAAAGTGAAAATTCGCAAATAGGGTGCCAAATTTACCGAGTGGTTGAACCACTCGGTAAATTTGGAAAAAGTGTGTAAAATGTGTAAAATGTTTTTTTTTCAACATTCATGTTACGGACACACATGTCCTTAGGACATGTGTGTGTGCAACATGATGCGAAAAATACATTTCAGGGGTGCATGGGGGGTCCTTTGGACCCCCGCCTGCACCCATGAAATTTTCTAAGTGCCACTCGCAATTTCCATTGACTCCTATGGGCCTTTTGGCCCATAGGAATCAATGGGAATTGCGAAAATTAAGTTAAGAAATCGGTATTTCTTTGGGATTCTGTAAAAATTGCGATTTTTACCGAATCCCAAAAGAATACCGAAAATATTGATGCATATCATTTTGCATTTCTTAATTTGCGATTCCTTATTTTTCGCAAATTAAGAAATGCAAAAAGACACAATGATGCATGTGGGCCAGAATGTTGATTCACAGCGCTCCGTGAGCAACACGGTGTGTATGCCAGCGAGCCCGCCATTCACTTATCACAAACAACTGACCTCACGAAAAGGTTATCCAGATTTGCGCACGTGACTTTCTACTGCTATCCTTGAACTACCTTTGGCCAGGCCTCCCTTGCGTTAGTTAGTATGTGTAACATTCCCTCATTTGTGACTTTGGCTTCAGCGTAGTTGTTGATAGCGCACCAGGCCATGTGCAATGGTGACAGGTAGACGTGGGGCTACAAATTAATAAGGAGAGCCGAGCCAGAGCCGAGTGAAGTTTTTGTCTTGGCTCGTAGAACCCCTGCCCCGAGCCCTGAAAAATGTCCCTGTGGTGTATGAATGAACAAAATATCGAGTTGTAAATATCAGGAGAACGAAATCACAGAAAATAAATATTGTGATGCAAAACGTCCTGATGAACAAATATCGTTGTCAAGAATATCATTGTTTTAAATATCGTTTTCAATTATACAATTGTAAAGCATATTACTGTTTACCTAATTTAATGTGCTTTAGTTGATATATCAATTTTATGTGTTAGTAATGTTTGTATAATAATGGTTATTCATTTTTTTAAATGTAGTTTGTAATTTGATTTGGTTTTATTTTTTTTAATGTAATTGTTAATAGTAATGTATAATGTCGTAGCAGGTTGTTGGGTTTGTAGGGGCATAGGGTAGAAAGTTAATTTAGTAATAACAAATTACTAACTAATAATTTTAAGTATGTGATTGGTATTCATTATGTATACTATGTAATAATGATTTATCATAATTATATTTTAGGGGTGGATTGCTACATTTGTAGGGGTATGGGTGAGAAGTTATGTAGGTAATAATTAATTAAGAATTATGTTATAATTTATTATGCATTAGTTAACAGATTATTAATTAGGTAAATTACGTAACAATCATACATTTTTGTTATATTTTAGGTGCGTGCTCCTGGGTGTGTATTGGTGTACGGTGAGAAGTTAATTAAGTAATAATTAATTAACAATTAATTCATAATTTATTAACAATTCATTAATGTATTATTAATTATGTACATTATGTAATATATATATTTTTTTGAAGGTTGTTATGTTTGTAGGAATATAAGACGGGAAGGTAAATAAATAATAATTACAAAATAATTATCATTAATGTATGATTACATATTTATTGATTAATGATTATGTACATTTTGTAACAATTACATATTTTAGTTATATTTTTGGTGTGCCCTCCTGGGTTTGTTGGGTTGTAGGGTGGGAAGTTAATCAAGTAATAACTAATACATAATTACTTGCTAATTAATTATGTAATTGTTTATTAATAATTTACATTGTGTTATGCTTATTTATTTTCATTATATTGTATTTTAGATGTGGTTTTAGGTGTGGGTTGCTAGATTTGTAGGGGTATAAGGTGAAAAGTTAAGTAATAAATAATTAAGCATTCTTTTTTCATTAAAATTTCATTATTTCATTGTTTATGAATTTTGTAAACTGGATAATTGTTGTTTATTTTTATATATATTTTATGTTAAATAATAATATTTATATTTAGAGTATATACTTTTCTAAATTAATATGGTTATTCAAGAATGTAATGTGTTTGAAGTGAAATAGTTTATCTACTGTTGCTTAGACTGGAGTTGGAATAGTAAATCTTGCTCCACCAAATTTCAGTGCTTTCCCTACTGTTGCACGGCCTGGAGAAGGAATATTACATTTTACCTTCCAAAATCTAAAGCGTTCCCTATCACTGCACAAACTGGAGTGGAAAAAGTAAATTTAACCCATTCAAAGTCCAACGTTTTCCCAACTGTTGAGCAGACTGGAGAGGTAATTCTAAATTTAACCCCTCCAAAGTCTAATGATTTCCTTATGTTGCACAGAATGGAACCATACCTAATTCAAATTGGTTTGAGTAAATTATTATGGCGAGGCGAGTGTGCTGGATTGGTGGCACTAAGAAAAGCATTGGAGGGGACTGTGTCGTGCTTAACTTTAGCGACACATAATGTGCCTATACCATATATACACTAAACCAGTTGAAAGAATCACCCACCGAACAGATAAAGGCATGACCTTGGTTTTCTTTTACCCCCCCAAACAGATTTTACCCCCAGCACACGGCCAAATCGGTGTAGACACATCATTGATGCCCCTACATGCACCTCTTCCTTTCACCCTAATAGGTTTGAGGCCCTCTCAGACCTAACCGAGAATGATTGACTAAATATACAATCTGGTGGGTATATAGATAAGGACATAAAAGGCCACTTACACGGGGATGTAGGGGGAGGTGAAACCAATGAGGTATATGGCAACATAAAACCTCACAAAGACCATATTATAACTTCTGCTGGTCCCTCGGAAAAGGAGAGCACAAATAACACAACATCCTTTATGGTGGATGCAAAGTTATAACCAGATAATGATTTGGCCCACCCCATACCCCCAGTTAAGGAAATCTCCTGGAATATAGCTGGTATTCGCTCGAAACTAACAGATGAGGTTTGGCTGGAATACATCAGGGGTTTTGATGTAATCTGTTTAGAGGAGACATGGGCCAAAGAAAATATAGAGATGGATGGCTATCAGGCCTTTGATGCGCCTGCCATAGCATCGTCGTCGGGGAGGGCAAAGGGAGGGTTGGTAACCTTATTCTCAGTCAGATTTGGTTCCATAAAAGTTTTTTGTGTAGGATCCTCTCAATGGATTCAATTGATTATGATTTTTAACATGCTCCAGGTGAGAGTCCTTCTTGTAATCTGGGTCTATAATATTTTCGACTTAAAGAACTGCCATGTTATAGAAACCTTGCAAATGGAAATCATTAACGTCTCTGGGAAATGGCAACCTTTGTGTGTTTTATGGGTGAGGGATTTTAAATGTTCATCCTGTGAATACAGTAACAAAAGAGTTTGTGGTCTCTTGGACACAGATGATCAACCTTTGGTACATTTTATTCATACCCCGCCGTGAGAGGCACTGAATACTATAATTATTGAGAGTATCTTGGACAGCCTGACTAAGAGTTTCTCAGTCAAGTTCCCTTCCTTTGTTGGTGGGGGTAGGGAAAGTTCTATCGACTTCATGTTTATTTCCAGGGAGTGCTCCTCACTGGTGTGCGATTTTCATGTGGACCTGGAAACAGCAAGTGATCACAACCCACTAATTGCTTCAGTTAAAGTAATAGCTAGAACTGCAGGGGGGATGGTCGCTCAACTGATTATAATCGCAATAAAGGTGTTCAACTAAACTGGGGAAAAACAAATCCAATAGTTTTTGAGGAGGAAATAGTTAGATCTAATTTCGACCTGATCATGGATTGTTTGGAGCAGGTTTCTTCCTCATCTACGATCGTGCAGAACTTTGAACAGCTCTGCACTAACGTAGCAAACAAAGTAACATGCCCAGCTAGGCACCAGCAGCACCCTTAGAGCCGCTGGTTTAATACAGAATGTTCCAGAGCCCATTAGATCTTAAAAAACGCCTTCCGGACTCATTCCCATAACAGAGAACAAATAAATTATGCGAGACGCCTATATAAAACACCATCAGTGAAAGAAAAGAGAATCTGAGGCAAACAGCTTGGGATGACCTGGAGAGAGCTAGCGCTCTCAGAGATTGCAAACGCTTCTAGATCATCATCAACCATCCCCAATTTACAGAGGAAGTGGGAAAAATTGAGTCACTAAACCTGGGAGATACTTGGGAACTACATTTGGTGCCTATATTTAACCCAAATGGTAGGGAGCTTCCTATGTCTACTGAGGAGCCCCCGGCCGATATGGCGCAGGCAGTTGAGCTTAGTGCTTCACTTACGGAATCAGAGGTGGAGGAGGCAATTGCAAAGGGAATTTGCAGTAAAGCTCCAGGCTCAGATGGAGATCCACTAGATCTTTTTAAGTTAAATATAAATATTTGGGCACCCCTGCTAGCACAAGTTTTTAAATCGGTGGTGATTGGTACAATTCCAGCATCCTGGAAAGGGGCTATAGTCGTATCCGTGTTTAAGAAAGGGGATAGAAATGAACCTGCCTGCTATAGCCCATTTCCCTTATTGACTCTACCGCCAAAGTGTTGGGTAGTGTAATTCTTGCCCGACAAGAGTCATGTGCAACTAGTAGGGGGATCATTTCAAAGACACAGTATGTCTCCCGGAGGGGATTGGGAACAGAGCATTGCCTACATCTGCCTTGATCATAGGCAAGTACATGAGGGCAAAGAGTGGTTCTATCCACCTTGCCTTCATAGATTTGTCCTGTGCATTTGATACTGTGAACAGGGGGAAACTGTGGGCACTAATGACAGAAATGAGGTTTGAGAGTTCACTAATCCTTCTCCTAAAAAGGCTACACACTAATACATCTGTTTCCATAAGATTTGGATCACATGGTGAAAGGACAAAACCCATTGCCTCAACCAAAGGAATTCAGCAGGGGTGCATTTTAGCTCCTTTTCTGTTTTTAATTTACACAAATGGGGCCTCATTAATGAAAAGTGACGCATCGCTGAGTGAAAACAGCGATGCGTCACTTTTCATTGCGCCCTCCTTGCGACACCAATGATGCGTCATATTTACAGTATGATGCATCATTGCGCAAGGAGTTACAAATACATCAGTATTTCTGACGTATCTGTATGGCGCAAAAGTGACGCATTGCTGGAGTGTGTCACAAAAGTGACGCAACTCCAGCAATGTGTCCTTTCACATGGGGCAAGGCCCATGTGAAAGGGCCTGCGTCAGTCTTACGTCTGCTGTGAGGCAGGCGTAAGAAATTGACGCATTTGCTTCCTAGAAGTGGCGCAGTGAAATCTTATACATTTCACTGCGTCGCTTCTAGGACCCTTTCTTGCGTCAGAACGCCCCCATGCATACATTATACCTGGCACAGGTATAATGTAGCGCAGGGGTTTACAAAGTAACGCATCTACCTAGATGCGTCACTTTGTAAATATGGTGCAACAAGGCGAATTTTTTACGCTGCTGGTGCATCACAAAAAGGGACGCACCGGCGGCGTAAAAGTGACGCACGGCCTCATAAATGAGGCCCCTGGTCTGGAAGCATTTTTACTAAGCAAGAAAATCAATTTTCCTCGCATTAAAGGTCAGCAAGTTCTGATGCCCTCGTATGCGGATGATACTATACTCATGGCCTTGGAGGCCAATAGCCTCCAAACCTCCCTGGATGTCTTTACTAATTTTATGGTGGCGCTAGACTTGAGGGTTAATTTCTCAAAGTCTTACATAATGGTATAAGGCCCATAAAAGGTAAAAAAAGAAGTTTTAATGTCAGGGGTATGTCCATTGAAAGGGTGGATCAGTTTACATGCTTGGGGAACATGTTAAGCAAGGGTTTGAAATGGGATTCCCTGATTATGGCTAGGACACAGCAGACAAGTAGAGTAGTTGAGAGGCTCTTTAAGTTCACCTGTAAGCTAGGCCACAAGCCAGTGCCTGAGCTGGTTACCCTATTCAATGCAAAATGCTTGTCAGTCGCATCGTATGGGGCGGGCGTATGGGGCTATAAAAGAAGTCGCCCGCTACAAGTAGTGGAGAATAAGTTTATAAAATGTTTGTTGATGATTCCAAGCAGCTCCGATACCTCAATTTCTCATCGAGAAGTGGGGATGGAATACATAGAAGATCGTATCGCTGCTGCCCCTATGCTCTTGTGGGAAAAAATCTGGGGCCCAGAAGAGTTACAGTTTTCCAGGGAGATCACCGAAGACTGTATTCATTTGGACAAGTCGGTGAAGATCCCCTGGCTTCGGCTTGTGAGGGATAGGTTATTCGAGATTGGGTTGGGTGAGTACTTAGACACTCCGTCGAGTATCCCCTTAAACGCAAAGGATATAATTAAAGAGCAGTATAGGGTCTGGGCAAATTTGCGTCATCTACACATGGAAGCACCCGGCCCTAGTTGCCCTTTCATGCCCAAACAGCAATATCACCTATCCTTTCCAACAAATAGACAGATGTATTTTCTTTTAACAAGATTTCGCCTTAGCGCTCTGCACTTTTTGGTAACGTTCCTCAAACAATCTGGGTGGACGGACAACCTTATTGCCTGCCCATGCGACAATAGAAGGTCTCAAAGTACCTTGCACATTACGCTTTTTTGTACACTCTATAAAGAGCCACAGAGTAGATTTTTGTTACCCCTACTATTGAGTATTCGCCCAAGTACACATATTGAGGGGTACATATATCTGCAATCACTTACCAATCCTGCTTTTTGCACTGCTGTTTTAAGTTTTATTAGAACCGTAAGGGGCATTAGGAAACGCTATGAAGTGCAATAAATGGGTGGGGAGTTGAAATGATCTATATTCCTTGTTTTTATTTCAAATTGGTTCAAATTTTATGGCTATTATTACATCTATCCATAGGTATGATTTTAGCTTACAAAGGAAGCTGCCTGGTGACAGAGGGTTAGTGCGCGATAGCTGGAGCGCTGTTGTAACTCTTTTAATCATTGTCCTGCTGACTACGAGTAGCGACATTAATCATTTAATCGACAACTCTTTTAATCATTGTCCTGCTGATTACGAGTAGCGACATTAATTTTTAAATACTGTGAATATTGTCCTGCTGACTACGAGTAGTTATACATAAAATGGGAGGGGTTTGGTCCAAAAGGGGAAGGAGGGAGGTAGGACCCAAAGTCAGTAGAGAGAAAATTTACCCACACCTCCATTCATTTAAGATCGAAATGACGATCGAGAAAGACCAAATTAATTATGTCTCTCAAGGCAATGGCTTTTGCCTATTTTATTTTTATTTTCATAGAAAAAAGTTCATCGATACTTATTGGGGCCACATCAGAACCACACTATCAGTTTCACAGAAAATCGTTTTGATTTGAAAGTCATTACAAAACACAATTGTTATATATCATACAAAAAATCTCCGCTAAGATTAGTGATAAAATTACACACACATAACACAATACATCAATAGTGAAACATTCAAAATTATAAACATGTCACAAAAAAGTTGTTAACCATCTATACATTCGAATTCAACTTTTTTTTGGGTTTAAATCCAAACAATTTGAAAACAAGTTTCTGACACCCAATAGGTTGTTAGTCCAAATGTCTAGGTGTTACGCAATCTAATTATGATTCAAATCTCATAATGCCGACGCGTTTCGAGTTCGGGTTATGTGAATTCCCAACTCTCATCAGGGCAGGGTGAATCTTGTCTTCAACAACAATCTCTGACAAAAAAAGAAAAACAATTGGGGTTGTTTAGGATAGCTTCTCAAAATGTTTCAGCACCTAAGATCCTAATTAATACGTTTCAAAAATAACGTACCTCTTTGAGGCCAGGAAATGCATCTGGCTTTAAATTATTCTCATGCGCGGTGGTTGGAAGGAGTCTGCAACAAAGTGACAAAGCCCTATTTAATATGTAGCTATGCCTAGCTGCTGCTCATAAAGCAGCCTGTGCTTGAATGGAAAATTACCTTAAGACTCCAGCACCGGAGGAACTCCGCAGCAGGGGTCAGACGTAATCTGAACAGCGCGTGATTTCTAAAAAGAAAGGGAGCAGTTTTTACTCTCTGCTTTCTTACTGTCAGCCTTCTGAAAAGTGTGACTGTCAGGTTCAGACTTACTTGCTCAATGTGGTCGATTACACTTTCACGCTAATCCCAATTAGTTTGCAGCTCATGGCGATCTTTGTGGAAAAAACTAAAAAACAAAAGGGCGGACTGTAATGAGTACCGCATTTTGTCGTCTGGTAAAAGAATTTGCCATTATTTTTTGTTAGAGCCCAAGCGCTTACCGAGTACAGCGACGCAGCGCTTGACATTCAATGGTGCTCCTGTCACGGGCGATTTGTTTGTGAACAGGGATCCTTTCCTGACAAGAATGTATGCAAACCCCTTTGCACAACACAGATCCCGGATTCGGCGCAAGATATGAACTGCTCCGATGGTTGAGCATTTTATGTCTGCCAACCACTCTGAAAATGATTTCAACTGGACAGTACTGGCTGTGATAGACCCTAAAAACCGACCAACTAATGTTGAAATCGCGTTACTGCGCAAGGAGGCGTACCTAATTATGAAATTTGACAGCATCAGCAATGGGTTAAATTGTATGAGCGAGTTAAATAGAGTTTAGGAACTCAGTTGAATCTGTAAAAATACAAGGTCCAGCATGCACTGCACTGGTTTCTCCAAGGGCCCTTCCACCATTAGTTGACAGATCCCATGTGACCTATTGTCATGACATCATACATTCTTGTCAGGAAAGGATCCCTGTTCACAAACAAATCGCCCGTGACAGGAGCACCATTGAATGTCAAGCGCTGCGTCGCTGTACTCGGTAAGCGCTTGGGCTCTAACAAAAAATAATGGAAAATTCTTTTACCAGACGACAAAATGCGGTACTCATTACAGTCCGCCCTTTTGTTTTTTAGTTTTTTCCACAAAGATCGCCATGAGCTGCAAACTAATTGGGATTAGCGTGAAAGTGTAATCGACCACATTGAGCAAGTAAGTCTGAACCTGACAGTCACACTTTTCAGAAGGCTGACAGTAAGAAAGCAGAGAGTAAAAACTGCTCCCTTTCTTTTTAGAAATCAAGCGCTGTTCAGATTACGTCTGACCCCTGCTGCGGAGTTCCTCCGGTGCTGGAGTCTTAAGGTAATTTTCCATTCAAGCACAGGCTGCTTTATGAGCAGCAGCTAGGCATAGCTACATATTAAATAGGGTTTTGTCACTCTGTTGCAGACTCCTTCCAACCACCGCGCATGAGAATAATTTAAAGCCAGATGCATTTCCTGGCCTCAAAGAGGTACGTTATTTTTGAAACGTATTAATTAGGATCTTAGGTGCTGAAACATTTTGAGAAGCTATCCTAAACAACCCCAATTGTTTTTCTTTTTTTTGTCACAGATTGTTGTTGAAGACAAGATTCACCCTGCCCTGATGAGAGTTGGGAATTCAGATAACCCGAACTCGAAACGCGTCGGCATTATGAGATTTGAATCATAATTAGATTGCGTAACACCTAGACATTTGGACTAACAACCTATTGGGTGTCAGAAACTTGTTTTCAAATTGTTTGGATTTAAACCCAAAAAAAAGTTGAATTCGAATGTATAGATGGTTAACAACTTTTTTGTGACATGTTTATAATTTTTAATGTTTCACTATTGATGTATTGTGTTATGTGCGTGTAATTTTATCACTAATCTTAGCGGAGATTTTTTGTATGATATATAAAAATTGTGTTTTGTAATGACTTTGAAATAAAAACGATTTTCTGTGAAACTGATAGTGTGGTTCTGATGTGGCCCCAATAAGTATCGATGAACTTTTTTCTATGAAAATAAAAATAGAATAGGCAAAAGCCATTGCCTTGAGAGACATAATTAATTTGGTCTTTCTCGATCGTCATTTCGATCTTAAATGAATGGAGGTGTGGGTAAATTTTCTCTCTACTGACTACGAGTAGTGACACTTACTTTTTTAATTCCTGTCTTTACCCTCTTAGAAGCCAAGCTGCCTGCTGCGGGCTGACCGCTTAAACGGGCTCCCCAGCGGCCGCGGGCGCCATCTTGGGTTGGGTTGGCTGGCGAGTTAGAGCTTCGCCACACCCCCCTCGTCATTCTCCTATTTAGGAGTGATCCTTTTTCCTCCCAAGTGATCGCAAGCTGCCTGGTGGTAGAGGGTTAGTGCGCGATAGCTGGAGCGCTGTTGTAACTCTTTTAATCATTGTCCTGCTGACTACGAGTAGCGACATTAATCATTTAATCGACAACTCTTTTAATCATTGTCCTGCTGATTACGAGTAGCGACATTAATTTTTAAATACTGTGACTATTGTCCTGCTGACTACGAGTAGTGACACTTACTTTTTTAATTCCTGTCTTTACCCTCTTAGAAGCCAAGCTGCCTGCTGCGGGCTGACCGCTTAAACGGGCTCCCCAGCGGCCGCGGGCGCCATCTTGGGTTGGGTTGGCTGGCGAGTTAGAGCTTCGCCACACCCCCCTCGTCATTCTCCTATTTAAACGTCCACCATGTGTCAGCGCAGCGGACGAGCGCAGCGGGCGTGTCGTAGGCGCGCCGGAGTTGCACCTGAGTTAAGCCCGTCTGCGCCCGTCCGCGGCCGGCCGGGGCAAGGGGCACGCCACTCTGCCTCTTCCCTCACATATTCCCGCTCCTCCCTTATTATGTGTCATGACCTTGCACTTCCTTCACCTGAGTCATCCCTTAGGCTCGCCTCACTCGGCCTGCTCACGGCCAGAAAATCCTTTCCAGAGATTATTTTCCCCTCACCTACCGCCAGGTTACCAGGCCCGGGGCTTAGGTCCTGTACTTCTCCATCGGTAAGAGCCTTAAAATCCTCTCTGTCAGTGATGTACCTTAACACCCGGTCCCTGGTCAGCCACCAGTCAGATATTTTTTATCTCCTGGGGTCGGAACAGCCGGACATTTTGTTTCTAACCGAGACCTGGCTCACAGACGACTCTTCCCCCGATATCCTGGCGGCCACTCCCTCGGGATATTATATACTACAAGTCAATCGTTCCTCTGGCAAAGCCGGAGAGGGGGTTGCAGCCATTATTAAGCACCCAATTTGTTTCTCCCCAGTGCCCATTACCAGTATCCCCATGATTGACTGCCTGGTACTTAGACTGGAACAGCCAGGGTCATCTCTCATATGCGCCCTGGTCTATCGCCCCCCTCACTCCATGCCTAGTTTCTCGACCCAGTCTGGTGATCTTATCTCCCAGCTTACTATCAATAAAGCCAACGTTTTGGTCCTGGGAGACTTTAATTACTGGCCGTCGGATGCTCATGAAACCCCAGGCTCACTGGCCTTCTCAGACCTCATGCTAGGCTTAAATTGCACTCAACACATTCACTCACCTACTCATGTCAAGGGTCACACCTTAGACCAGGTCGGGACCTCCTGCCTGGACATTTCTGCTCCCCTTATTCTCCCCTGCCTCTGGTCAGATCATTTTTTAATTACTTTTACTTTAGCTATGCCCTCCCCTGCTACCAAGGTCCGAGAAACCAATTTCTTGGCACGCAATTGGAACAGGGCTGACCTAAATGAATTTACTTCCCTCCTTAGTTCATCTGTCCCACCCACCACTGGATCATCTGTTTTTATTGATTCTCAGACACAGGGTCTTACTCATTGGCTTACCTCTGCTGCTGACGTGGTGGCACCCTTAAAACTAGTCAGAGCGAGGCGCTGTCATGACGCCCAGAGGTGGTTTACCGAGGACCTCAGAGCCCAAAAACTTGGTCTTCGCCAGGCAGAACGGCGCTGGCGCCGTGGGTACTCCCCCAAGACCAAAGAGATATTCTCCTCCCTGCTTAGAGAGTATAAATCAGCCATAGCTTTGGCTAAATCCCTCTATTTTTCAAACAGAATTTTGGACTCCTCAAACAAATCCAAGGATATATTTTCAATTGTCGAGGAACTGTCTAATCCGGTGAGAGTCACTATTGCGCCCCTCCCCTCCCAATCCCTGTGTGATTCCCTTAACCAATTTTTTGTTGAAAAAATTGTTAAGATTAAAACTAGTATTTCTGTCCAAGCCCGCTAGTCCCCTCTCCGCTGATTGATTCCAGCCATCATCTCAATGCTCATACTTTAACTCTGATTCCCCCATCTCGAAAGTTAACTTTCTTTCACTCTTGCACAAAGTCTCTTCTGGTTCTCCTCGCGACTGTTGTCCCCCCTCGGCCCTTCGGGAAGCTTTTACTTCCTGCTCTGAACCCCCCTTGGCCCTTTTAAACAACTCTTTGGCCACCGGGGAGGTTCCTTGCTCCTTTAAACAGGCCGAGGTGGTTGCCATCCTGAAAAAACCCTCGGCAGACCCCTCCATCATGAGCAACTATCGCCCTATATCCCTTCTCCCTTTCCTTAGTAAAGTCCTGGAGTCGCATGTAACCCACACCCTTAGCACTTTTGTTGAAGATTCATGCACCTTGGACCCCCAGCAAGCCGGGTTTAGACCTGCGCATTCTACAGAGGCAGTTATCCTCTCCGTGATGGATGAATTGCGCAGAGGGGACGACGCCAACATCTGTCAGGCCCTGGTCCTCTTGGATTTGTCGGCCGCCTTTGACACTGTCGACCACGGTATTTTGGTCGACCGTGTCAGAGAGGCTGGCACCGAGGTACCGCCCTGGACTTTCCTGACTAAACGCCAACAATCCGTCAGGCTGTCCCAGTTCTCTGCCACTCAGGTCGAGCTGACCTGTGGTGTCCCGCAGGGCTCCTCTTTGTCCCCCCTCCTTTTTAACTTGTACCTGGTCCCTTTACTTTGTTCCCTTTGTGGGTTGAGTGTCACCGCGTTTAATTACGCGAACGACATTCAACTGGTCTTTACCATTGATTCCTCTGATGAATCAATCACTACTTTTCAAAACACGCTCTGTTTTATTAGTAATTGGATGAGCTCAAACCATCTGAAGCTCAACCCCGACAAGACCGAGCTGGTTCTTGTCGGGGGACTTTCCAATCTTTGGCAACCTTCCTTTTGGCCAGCAAGTCTGGGTAGCCCTCCTTCCCCAGTTAACTCAGCCAAAAGCCTGGGAGTCGTCATTAGCAACGATCTTTCTATGACACCCCAGATCAGCGCATTAGTGTCCTCCAGCCATTTTCAACTCAGGAAAATCCGTAAAATCTCTCGTCTTCTCACTACCGAAGCTCTTACTTTGGCCTTGCTTGCGTTAGTCATTTCTAGGCTTGACTACGCAAATGCATTGTATGTAGGCATTCCTGACTACCAACTTAAGAGACTTCAGTTGATCCAAAATCAGGCTGCTCGCCTGATTTACCACCAACCTAGAGATCAACATGTTCGTCCTCTCCTAAAAAGTCTCCATTGGCTTCCGGTATCTGCTCGCTGTAAGTTTAAGTTAGGCTGCATTATTTCAAAATCTCTTGCAGGCCAAGGTCCTCTTTTTATTTCCTCTCTTCTCCACCCGTATGTTCCTCCTCGCAACCTCCGGGCATCTCAGATGGCCCTGCTATCAGTTCCTAGATTCAAGAGGAAAAAACACGGTGGCCTTAGGTTTTCATTTCTAGCTCCATCTTTTTGGAATTCCCTTCCCCTTTCCCTCAGGCTGTCTTCTTCATATTCCGGGTTCAGATCCCTCCTTAAAACCCTCCTCTTCACTGAGTTCTATATTTAGTTTCTGCTCTCACGCTCTCTTCACTGCTCCTTCAGCATAAGCGCCAAGAAACCTAATGGTGTTAGTCGCGCTCAATAAATTTCTTTAACATAACATAACATAACAGGAACTTTTATCTTATTAATATTTTTAAAGAAAAAATGTGTATTTAAAATTTGTATTGCTTAATTGTCAAAACGTTTATGGCTATGTGCCGAATCAAGTTAATTTGTCTTGACTTGAATGGGAATAGTAAATCTTATCCCTTCAAAGTCCAATGCTTTTCCTTTGGTTGGGTAGATAGGAGTGGGAATAGTAAATCTTACTCCTCCGAAGTCCAACACTGTCCCTACTGTTGCAAGGACTGGAGCCAGAATAGCACCAAAAACCGCGCCAAAGTCCAACACGTTCGCTACTGTTGCACAGCGTGGAGTGGGAATAGTAAATTGAATCCTTCTGAAGTCCAGCATTTTCCCTACTGTTGCACTATTTGGAGTGGTAATAATACATTTAACCCCTCCAAAGTCATACAGTTTCTACTATTGCATAAACTGAAGTAGGAATAGCATATCGATAGCTCCCTGACTCAAATACATTTCCTAATATTGGTTAAATATGATTTTATTTATATCTGTTTTTAATTTGAATTTGACAGTATTAAACACTTTTTGAATATTTTTTTGTAAATGTGTTTTTTGGTTCTTTAATTTTTTAATTAGGTAAATTATTTAGGCCTGATTACAATGTTGGGAGGATTTGCATCTGCCTTACACTGTTACGGGAAAGGATCCGCCCAACAGTGGGTAGGTGGTTCTGCAATCCTAATTAGGATGCGTACGCACATAGTGTGTTCGGATCCTTCCATTTTTCAATGGGAGCTTGTGCGGTTGGCTGAAAACACACGTACACAAGCTCCCATTGAACAATGGAAGTTTGTAAACATCCCTGCACACTGAGTGTGCCTCACGGTGCCTGCCACACAATGCAGGGATGTTGAGGGAAGAATACCTAGGGCCGAGGGCAAGGGGGCCCTGCTAGGGGCCCTCAATCTTGCTTTACGACAGCCTTTCCATGTTGGAAAGGCCAACATGGAACGGCTGTCACAAGCCAACAACATAATCCCGAAGGAGGAAACACCATCCTTAAGCGATCATGATGCCTTTCTGACTAGGAACCACGTCAGATTCCCCACAGGTTTAAACTCCAACTGCCGTCATCCTAATACGGGGGATCAGACTTTACATCTACTATGTCGGGCAGAAAGCCTCTTACTGCTGGTCAGAGCCTTTTGCCCAACATCATAATCAGGCCCTGAATGTTTTTGAATTGAATTGTTAATATTTTTTCTGTTTCTGTATGTATATAATGTGCTTTTTAAATTAGTAAATTTAAAGAATTAAGCAAAAAAATAATATAATGAAAAATATATATTTTTAATACTTGTATTGCATTACATATACGTATTTTCTGCATTCAGCCAACTCCGAGAACAGACCAGAGTTTTACTCCTCGTCTAAATATATAAATACATATATATAATAAACTGTCCTTCTTTAACACAAGAAGACGCCGAAATCTTATTTGAAGTATTTCAAGTGCTTTATTTTTCTCTGGATAATGCAGCAGTTCACTTCACAATCCTTACTCTCTTGGGAGTCTTGATCACAGGTGAGCTTACTCTTTTTCTGACTGACCATGTGATTTCGCTTTATGAAACCACCTTTTTATTCAGCAGTTTCTGGGTCGTGTTACTTATAAGGAATGCGCAATCAAAACTTTTAAGTCCTTCATTGAAAATAGCAGCTTACTTGGTTAAATTTCAGTCCATTCTTCGAACCTGCACAGTTTATCAATTTTTTGTCCCGATGCACATAAACCTAAGTTCTAAAAATGTTTTACTCCTGTTCCTGCTATTGCTTTTACTTCGAGAGAAATCAATGGGAGAGTGAGGGTTTTTTTGGGGCGCGTCCTGATCCCCAGAAGCGTATTATACTTAAACAATGTAGACGGGCCCACTATGTGTATGTAATTACTTTAGTCACTGTTTGTGGCATGAACTTGGACCCATTGGGTGTTAACAGTGTATATAAGGTTATATTAGAGTCTGAAGAGGTTCGTCGTATTATCACATGAATGATGTCATCAGTGATGTGATCAGTCATGTCAAATGAGATGTCATCAGTGATGTCATCAGTGATGTCATTTGAGATGTCATCAGTGATGTCATCAGTGATGTCACTGACCATGTCATGAATGATGTAATATGTGACATCATCAGCAGTGGATTGCGGGTGCGCGAAATATATAGTTAGTGCAACTAACTATATATGGAATTTCATTGGTTTTATATCAATAAAATGTCCAGCTAACTATATATGGTCTCTAACCTATGGTTTTTTCAGTGAATATATATATATATATATAATTATTTTGGAAAATTAATCAAAGACTGATTGAGAATTTATTAACTAAATCGTGACATGCTATTTTAGCTGTAATGATTTTATGGTTTTAATTCTCTGATTTTATGAATGATTTTATATATATCGTTTATAAATTGATTATCGAGTGTTTTTAGGTCATACAGTATTTTACTGTATATTTTCCTTTAGAACCTTGAACTAGCACTGTTTTAACATAGTATTGCTTCTATGTTCATGATGACGCCATCGTTGGTAATATGCACTTGCACTTTAAATTTGTAATCAGCACACCAAAGCGCGTCATGTGATCAAGGGCCAGGGAGGCCCAAAACACGTCATGGCTAGGTGCGGGGGTTTTTGAGCACTAAATAAACGAATTTGCACCTTGACTTTGGGTCCGCAGTCGTCTTTTGAAAACGCTTGTGAAGTTCGACTTTCCTGCCATATATATATATATATATATATATATATATATATATATATATATATTTATATTTATATATATATATATATTTATATATGTAGTTATAGTTAGGACCTAGTTTCCATAGGAAATCCGCAACATTCTATTTGGAATAACTTTGGCGCCGGTGGACGAATGTTCGTGAATTTCTCCAAGAAAATGGCCTGCTCGGTTCTGCTCCTTCCCTGAAAGTTTGGAGGTGATTCGTCAAGTGGGGGCCGAGAAAAAAGGGGTCCCAAAATGCGTTTTCCTCATGCAATTTTCCATAGGGACCTTTAGCCAGGGCTACAGCCTGAACGGCTCAACGGAATTACACGAAATTTGACAGAGAGGTAGAGTTCTGTTCGCAGATTGTGCTTTTTGTTAAATGGTGTAAATCTGTTCAGTAGTTTCTGAGAAAATAGCAAATAAATGTATAGCGATAGCTAGAGACGCAGTTCAGCATGCGTACGGAAATCTGTTCAATTACGAGTGCGAGCTGCATGCTGATTGGCTGTGAACTGTCTGTCAACACTCGAAATCAGGAAGTGTTGGTGGCCATCTTGTGCCTCGCTAAAACTGAGTCACAAGAAAACATTAAAACAAAGTTGAGAAATAAGGGAAGGGGGTAGGCTAGAAACATTCTGACCCTCTAGGCTTGCTCAGGGGGTCATATATGGATGTTTAGGCTCTATTTTTTTTTTTTTTTAAGGAAAATCGCGGCATACGCGTATGGAAATACGTACCATTACGTGCAGGAGCTCCATGCTGATTGGTTGTCAATACTCCAAAACAGGAAATGTTGGCAGCCATCTTGTTTGTGGCAAGAGGCGAGTCACAAGAAAACAGTAAAAGAAAGTTGAGAAATAAGGAAAGGGGTCAGGGTAGAAACATTCTGACCCTATAATCTTGGTCAGGGGGATGGTTTTTCTCCGTTAATTTTTATTTATACCTGTTACTTTCATTTTACCCTGTGCATATTTTCTCTGTGATCGATGAGATTTCGTGCCACAGATACAACGGTGTTTGTCCTTGGTCTCCGATCTTATCAGACTTGGTCACACGTATAGCTAAAAACTAATTTGAAGGACGTAAGGCACAGGCATTACAACACATGTTGGTCAACCAAAAAACATTATTAAGATTATGCATTTATCATGTGTGATAAATGCATACTAGTTGTAAAAGCATGTGTGGAAAAGCGATATGCGTGCTAATGGTTTTGTGGTGACGATCACGCGTGCTTATGAACCGGGTTTGGGCGTGGTGGAGTCTAGGGTCCCAGCCGGAGGGGCACGCAGCTGCACTCATACAATATAGAAGTAATATAGGATTTTAAAAACTTTTAAAAAAATTATTCCATAATTATCCTATATTAAGTCTTCTGTTAGTATGTTCATTAAATACATGAATATATGTTTTTAAACAATTAAAAACATTCACGTCTTTTTTGTACAGGGCGCCTTACATGACGTCACACGGACGCTTTGATGCGACATGTAACGTCAAAGGGTATTCATAGCGTATGCTGAGAATGATTAGCAGTACAAACTATGGTGCGATCACTCTCTCACTGTCAAATCAGAGCACAGGGCGCGCTATGAGAATGGTTAGAAGTGATCACTCATTGGAGATCCAATTCAGGTGTGTGGCTTATCCAGAGTATCATAACATTATTTTTTAACCTGGTTACGTTTGAGGTTTGCATGAAATACTATGCTATAGGCAGATATGGATGTTTAGGGAGCGCTTATCTGCATGAAGATTGGTTATTACCATTTACATATAGGTGTCTAAGGGAGGGAAAAGAAGTCTATGTGAATGGCGAGGATTGCACAATAGTAGCAGATCACTAGTTAATTTGTAGACACATACAATTTCATGGCTCTTGTATACAAGATGCGCCTAATTTGGACTGAGTTTTGAAAGGTAGTCCGACACCTGCTATCATAACAACGTTCACTTTACTGGAAACTGGAGTTATTTACTTTGAAATAATGGAGATTGTTGTGCAATGTTAGCAGGCATTGCTTACAAGATTACGGTAACTGAGCGTGTGGATTGATTAAAAAAAAGTTGTGTTAACTCCTCTGTATGGGAAGCTGGATGTTTCCATCTGGCTGTCGATTTTGACCTTGAAAGCAGAGTCAACCAAATGAGTCGTATAAGAGCGCTATTGTCTCAAAAAGAGGTTGTTCTTATATCTGCTTCAGAAACATTTGTCCTTCATGTAGCAAACACCCGTGCAGAAGTGCATGCTTTATTAAATACAGACCTGCTCTTGAATTTTGGGGAGTTAATTTAGAGTATCTTTAATGTGTCCTTGACTACGGGGTTGCCTTACTTTTTTAAAGGTAGAAGCAGTGGCCTTGTGACTTCTGTAGAAAGTATATTTGGTGTCTTTTCAGGATTTTTCCATTCTATTTTTTGCAGCATCTTTGGTGATTTGCGCTTAATACTCGCATTAGTTGCCGGTGTGCTTTTATTACTTTATTTACATAAATATGGATGCACATCCTGCAGCAGACGATAATATGTCCCGGCTGTTGCTGCTTCGCAACCGGATGATTAGTTACTATGGAGCGCTGCCTCTTGCAACGTTGAGTGCAGTTTATGAATTATCCTTGCGATTCTCCTTTTTCACATGCGTTCAACCGGTGTTCCATTGCCTGAGCTGTGATTTCGACTGGGCCCTGGATTTGTGTCTCTGCAGTACGGTGTCTCCCAACGCGGATTATGACCAGCTGATGAGCCCCTTACTGATTCATGACGTGCTCTGTTCTGGCGGCGGGATTATGGCCTCAGCAGCGACACATGGAATAATGGGACATTGGAATGTTTTTGCAGCGACGCTTGAGTTCTTGGCACGCAGTTACATTGAAGATGACCTTAGTTTTCCTCCGATGGTGATAGGGGGTCCGGTCGTTGAGGAACATGTATGTTCATTCACACTATTGAATTGGATGGCTGAAATGTTTTCAGATGAGAACAATGACTTCCTGTTGGAGGCTGTTGCTACATACTGTGCTTAACCCCTTTCATGCTCATGACGAGCTCAGCTCGTCATGCAGTACATTGGTCGTGTGCTTATGACGAGCTGACCTTGTCATGAACAATGGTAAATCTGGGCATGCAGCACAGGAGGAAAATCTCCATAGCATTAAAGGTGTTAAACGCTGTTGGATTAAGACTCTTTGATTTTTCTACGTATTCTTTATTATTTAGCTACTGCTTTCTATCAAAGAGCGAATAACTTTTTTTTGGAAATGTGAACTTGACTTTGCTTTTTAGGCTTGGACTCTGCTTTTTTAATTCGCCCACGTTTATATCACGTGCTTTGATCAAGAAAGGGTGCCATGGGGCTGAGCGTTGCATTCACACCCTGTTAAGTTACCATGGGTTTATTAGAAGCTTATACGCTATTTTTGCTTTCCTCCTCTGCTTTGCACACGACACGTACTTGTGATATTGTTTAGAGAGGGCTGAGTAATTTGTTTTATTTGACAATAATTTGGCTAGATTTGTAAACTGCCTCACTAGTTTTGTGTGTATAGTGAGAGCATGGAACATCAAGGTTATCTTGAATACTGTGTCTGTTATTCAGAATGATCCTCGCACGTTCGAGCCATAATACATATGGAGCTGTGGCCACCTCTGATACTTGCGCGTTTCATAATCCATAGTTGAGGCAAAGTTACACACAGTTGGAGAACATTCGTATCTTGAGAGTTTGTGGAGCACTGAATGTGATCCACTACTGCTGAGTACCAGAGGTATGGGTCTGCCCATGTAATCCTATGAGACTTTCTGTAGTTATAAACTAATCTGCTAGGTAGGGAGGGTGAAATGTAGGTATATTTTAAATGTGTTTACCTTTAGCATTATAGGATGCTTTATCCATTTGTATTTCATAGAATAGTAACAATGCTGACAACCTTGTTTCTGATAGTATGTTTGGTTGTATTTTCTAAGGTACTGTGTATGAGATTATGGCGTTAGAAATAAACATTTCAAAGTTGCACGTGTTGTTATTTACATCTTGTTTTGGACTGGTGTAAGACTATATTGGAAGAGTGTTTTTGTTATCCACTTTACTTCATGTAATCTAAGTCGCATGTTCTGGGTTGACTAGTCATTGGTGTTTTTGCTCTAGGGCGAAGAACCAATGAGTCACTGATTGCTGGTTTGGTAGGGGGTTTGTGTAGTAAGGTGGGTTTTGGAACACCGTAATTCACTGAGGTCCTATGTCTTTATGAACAGTTCTGTGTATGAGCAGAATTCCTGGAACAGTAGTTACAACTAAAAGGCTCGATAAAGGGCTTGCACTTTGAATATGAATATAAAATATCAGAATAGTTGATAATCACAGCTAAGGAATGCAGCAATTAGATGTGTTATGTGTGTATGATGTGTAGATTGAGTGGAAGATGAAAAACGTGAAAAATAAGAAAGGTTGGAGAGACGCAAAGTACCCACTGCATTGTCAGTGAAGTGGATCTTTGGATTTCCAGGTCATTACACAGATAGGGTGTTGGATTCCGTAGTGGGAGCAAGAGAAACTAGTACAACAACTAAGGAAGAAAGCTAGTGCATAAAGTACACACAGTTGGGCAGATTTACAGGGTCTTGGGAAAAATTATGCAAAAGTGGCGCAAGGGGCTTGTAAACCTGTCGCAGTGTGTGGTAGAAAAGACGCAAGAAAGGACAGAAGTGTGCAAATTACCCACTGCTATTCACGGATAGTAGTTACCAAGAAGGCTGAATAAAGGGCCTGCACTTTAAATTTGAATTAAAGAAGAATAATTGATAAGCTTAGGCAAGAATGGTAGCAAGTAGGTGTGTGTATTTGTGGTTGTTGTGTTCATTGAGTGGAAGATGACTAAGGTGAAAAATTAGAGAGGGTGCAGAGATGCAAACTTTCCATTTCTTTGTAAAGGAAGTGGGTGTTTAGTTTTCCAGTGCATATATATATTCACTGAAAAAAACATAGGTTTCAGGCATGTTATAGTTAAGAATTAGCATTTAAAAAACCTTAGAATTTCACTGAAAAAACCATAGGTTTCAGCCACGTTATAGTTAGGAATTAGCATTTAAAAAACCTTAGAAATGTATTGAAAAAACCATAGGTTTCACCCATTTTATAGTTAGCTGGACATTTCTCTCATACAAAAGTATTGAAATTCCCCCGTTATAGTTAGTTCAGCTAACTATAACTCGCGCGCCCGCAATGCACTGCTGATGACGTCACAGATTACATCACTCATCACATGGTCAGTGACATCACTGATGACATCACTGATGACATCTCAAATGACTTCTGACTTCTGTGTTTGCCTGGGGACCCGGAACTGCAGTTTGGCTTCCTCTTGTTCTCAAGATATATATATATATATATATATATATATATATATATATATATATATATATATTCAGTCAAAAAACCATAGGTTTCACACATGTTATAGTTAGCTTGCCATTTCAGGGATACGCCCACACTTTTATAAACTTAATTAACCTCCCACAGATGGGCTACTCGAATGAGCATAACGCTGATGAATGGTGGGTACTGTAGTTTGTATCCCTTTTCCTTTGGGTACAGTTCCGTATTCCAAGCCCACAGATGGGCCTCGGTGAACAGGAAGTCCATTAGTCCCTTGCTTCTGCTTCACATAGTGGGCTCTGTGTATCAATGCCCGTGACCCCCGTCTGAGGGGTGGTGCAAACCTCGCGGCTGGACTGCCGCGTGTAAATTCATGCTCCCAATTGCCCACTTGACAGGTTCGCACACAAGCAGCAGCCACAGTTACAGCGGTTAAAGGACCTCCATGCGCACCGACAACTGCAGCTTCCCTGTCATGGATGAAAACCTGACGCGTTTCTGAGCCATGTTGCTCGTCTTCAGAGGCTCGACCTGGGAAAGCGTTCTAGGGATACGCCCACACTTTTATATACTTAATTAACCGCCCGCAGATGGGCTACTCGAATGAGCATAACGCTGATGAATGGTGGGTACTGAAGTTCGTATCCCTTATCCTTTGGGCACAGTTCTGTATTCCAAGCCCACAGATGGGCCTCGGTGAACAGGAAGTCCATTAGTCCCTTGCTTCTGCTTCACATAGTGGGCTCTGTGTATCAATGCCCGTGACCCCCATCTGAGGGGTGGTTCAAACCTCGCGGCTCGACTGCCACGTGTAAATTTATGCTCCCAATTGCCCACTTGGCAGGTTCGCACACAAGCAGCAGCCACAGTTACAGCGGTTAAAGGACCTCCATGCGCACCGACAACTGCAGTTTCCCTGTCATGGATGAAAGCCTGACGCGTTTCTGAGCCATGTTGCTCATCTTCAGAGGCTCGACCTGGGAAAGCGTTCTAGGGATACGCCCACACTTTTATATACTTAATTAACCGCCCGCAGATGGGCTACTCGAATGAGCATAACGCTGATGAATGGTGGGTACTTAGTTCGTATCCCTTATCCTTTGGGCACAGTTCCGTATTCCAAGCCCACAGATGGGCCTCGGTGAACGGGAAGTCCATTAGTCCCTTGCTTCTGCTTCACATAGTGGGCTCTGTGTATCAATGCCCGTGACCCCCGTCTGAGGGGTGGTGCAAACCTCGCGGCTGGACTGCCGCGTGTAAATTCATGCTCCCAATTGCCCACTCGACAGGTTCGCACACAAGCAGCAGCCACAGTTACAGCGGTTAAAGGACCTCCATGCGCACCGACAACTGCAGCTTCCCTGTCATGGATGAAAACCTGACGCGTTTCTGAGCCATGTTGCTCGTCTTCAGAGGCTCGACCTGGGAAAGCGTTCTAGGGATACGCCCACACTTTTATATACTTAATTAACCGCCCGCAGATGGGCTACTCGAATGAGCATAACGCTGATGAATGGTGGGTACTGAAGTTCGTATCCCTTATCCTTTGGGCACAGTTCTGTATTCCAAGCCCACATATGGGCCTCGGTGAACAGGAAGTCCATTAGTCCCTTGCTTCTGCTTCACATAGTGGGCTCTGTGTATCAATGCCCGTGACCCCCATCTGAGGGGTGGTTCAAACCTCGCGGCTCGACTGCCACGTGTAAATTTATGCTCCCAATTGCCCACTTGGCAGGTTCGCACACATGCAGCAGCCACAGTTACAGCGGTTAAAGGACCTCCATGCGCACCGACAACTGCAGCTTCCCTGTCATGGATGAAAGCCTGACGCGTTTCTGAGCCATGTTGCTCATCTTCAGAGGCTCGACCTGGGAAAGCGTTCTAGGGATACGCCCACACTTTTATATACTTAATTAACCGCCCGCAGATGGGCTACTCGAATGAGCATAACGCTGATGAATGGTGGGTACTTAGTTCGTATCCCTTATCCTTTGGGCACAGTTCCGTATTCCAAGCCCACAGATGGGCCTCGGTGAACGGGAAGTCCATTAGTCCCTTGCTTCTGCTTCACATAGTGGGCTCTGTGTATCAATGCCCGTGACCCCCGTCTGAGGGGTGGTGCAAACCTTGCGGCTCGACTGCCGCGTGTAAATTCATGCTCTCAATTGCCCACTCGGCAGGTTCGCACACGAGCAGCAGCCACAGTTACAGCGAGTAAAGGACCTCCATGCGCACCGACAACTGAAGCTTCCCTGTCATGGATGAAAGCCTGACGCGTTTGTGAGCCGTGTTGCTCGTCTTCAGAGGCTCGACCTGGGAAAGCTTCCTAGGGATACGCCCACACTTTTATATACTTAATTAACCGCCCACAGATGGGCTACTCGAATGAGCATAACGCTGATGAATGGTGGGTACTGAAGTTCGTATCCCTTATCCTTTGGGCACAGTTCCGTATTCCAAGCCCACAGATGGGCCTCGGTGAACAGGAAGTCCATTAGTCCCTTGCTTCTGCTTCACATAGTGGGCTCTGTGTATCAATGCCCGTGACCCCCATCTGAGGGGTGGTGCAAACCTCGCGGCTGTACTGCCACTTGTAAATTCATGCTCCCAATTGCCCACTCGGCAGGTTCGCACACAAGCAGCAACCACAGTTACAGTGGTTAAAGGACCTCCATGCGCACCGACAACTGCAGCTTCCCTGTCATGGATGAAAGCCTGACGGGTTTGTGAGCCGTGTTGCTCGTCTTCAGAGACTCGACCTGGGAAAGCTTCCTAGGGATACGCCCACACTTTTATATACTTAATTAACCGCCCACAGATGGGCTACTCGAATGAGCATAACGCTGATGAATGGTGGGTACTGTAGTTCGTATCCCTTATCCTTTGGGCACAGTTCCGTATTCCAAGCCCACAGATGGGCCTCGGTGAACAGGAAGTCCATTAGTCCCTTGCTTCTGCTTCATATAGTGGGCTCTGTGTATCAATGCCCGTGTATTTTATATGATATTATGTCTTTTTTTGCAACAATAAAGAATTAAAAATATATAAAGATCTAAAACTACAGATAAACTACAAAGCAAAAAAAACTGAATATTGAAAGACTTCAAGGAGATCATATATTTACATCGAAAGAAAGCTAAATAAGTGAATATAAAACAATATTAATAGGGGATGTACGTCATTACGACGCACACTTTTACAACGCATTCCATTACAACGCGGTTGTAACAACGCAAGTCGTTACAACGACTTGCGTTGGGGGGGGCGCAAATTAAAAATTTTTAATTTACTCTTCCAACACCAGTCCCCGTGGATAGTAGGGAAGGTGTTGGGATAGTAAATTAAATGATTTACTATCCTTGAGCGCCCCCCAGCGCAACTCGTTGTAACAACTTTCGTTGTTATGACCGCGTCGTAATGGAACGGCGTTGTAATGGATGCGTCGTAAACGTCGCATACCATTAATAGGAGCATATAAATTACAACTCCAAATTAAAAATAAAAGACAAAAAACAAAAATAAGCATACTATATTTCACAATAGTATACCTCCTTACACGATAACACCAGACATTGTTCAGATTTTCTGTGTTCTGTAAACAAAATCCATATTCTATCTGTTCAAATATTGTTTTAAATAAAAAAATGTAAAACTTCATTAGAAATTGATGAGCCAGAAAAAACACAGTAGGCACAGTAACCAAATCAAGTGCTGTAAAATGTTTCTCATCACCCTTCAAAATTAAGCAGGTTCTTATATCTAATATATAACAATGACATTTAAAAAAACTATAGCAAAAATTTCTAACTAGTGATGTCACTGATGAAGCAACTTATGATGCCCTCAATGATGTCACTTAAGATGTCATCAATTAAGTCATTTGTGATGCCATTTGACTCACAAAGGGGAGGTGATAGTTATGGTTTCCAACACGGACCATAACTGGGGGAATTCAGTAGTGTAACAAATTAGAGTTAGAACAATAATTCAATTTTTAACCCTGTTTTTTCAGTGATTATATATGGGGACAAGGACAAAGGCAAGGAAAAGACACAGTCAACATGTGATTGGAGGGGAAGCTGGTTTCTAAGAGATAAATGGCATGATTTTTCTTTTTTCCGAAAAGAAAATCCTGCTTTAGGATTTTGTTTTTGAAACAAAAAAATTCCAAGTTTGATGTGCAGTTATATCATGTTAAAAAAGGTGTCTGTCCAAACTTACAATGCATTACCAGGAACCACCTTGATGGCAGTTCCTGGAAAAGCTAGTGATGTCTCCAGGGTCAGCGGAAATCTTTAAATACAGCGGGCTGAGTTTCTTTGCCTTGAAATGAGTAGAGTACTCTGCCAAGGAGATAGGCAAATAACCCACCCTCCAACTTTTAAATCATCCATAAAGTAAAGTATTACAACATTAGGGAGGTTTTAGGCAGGGCTCTAATTTCTTGGATCCAGAGCACTGGCCAATGATTTATTTAATACTGAAAATATTATAGCATGTTTTAAGGAGTTGGAATCTATGTGTGCAGTCTTGAGAAACTATTTTTGGTTATATTGGTCGTTTATGTTCTGACCAGGATGTTTGAGGCTTTAATTTAACTAAACCGGTTACTGTCAAGTCTCACTCACCTGTGCTTCCAGTTTAGTTCTGCTTGAAGGATGAGACGAAAGTTCACACCCTCTCTCAAACCTCTGGCCCTCCCACACAGCGTTAGCAATATGTGAGAGAGAAAGAAGCTCAAGGGAAGGGGGAGTGGATAAAATAAAAAAAAGAGATATCTGCTCTCCTTTGACTTTTGTACGCTTCTTCTAAACCTCTTTTCGCCTGGAGAAGTGTTAGGAGTATCTTGTCTGTGGAGATTTACCTTTAACAAGAGAGAGGAATAAACATGTATGTTCATGTATTAGTACTCCATTATCAACTACTTATTCTTACATCAACATGCAGTAATCATTCTTTTGTCCTACTATCAAACTAGAATGTACCTCTCTAATCTGGTTTTCAGGTATACCAGATGGGGGCGCTCCTAGGAAGATATTATCCTCTCTTTCCTAAAGAACTGCAGTGAGAGATAGAGAAAAGCCAACACATTAATTAAAACATGCTAAACAATTACTTGGTCTGATTTGAAAACCCTTTTTGTGCCTTGCACTTACTCTTTGAAATCCCCTGAAACAGCTACATGGTCTGGGACTACCGGCCACCCCCCTCCTTAACACACTGATAGCATTATCTAATTCAACCATTCAACACCTGGGTCTTTGGAAGTCGGGGGGTCAGGGCCCCCCCTGGCCGTATTTATTAAAATATAAAACAAAATTAAAATTTTAATAAAATAAACATTTAGACAATTATTAAATGCACATTTCAGAACATTAGATTTACATCCATTTTGACATGGTATGATGGGCTAACCTTAACAAATATCTAGTACAGCGTGTTTCCTAACCGAATCTAACATCCTGAAAATTAAAATGCATTCTAATAATTTAAGTCGTACGGCAAGGTCGCTAACCGGTGTCAGATCCTTTTACAGCTACGCTCTCACGTTCGAGATGCGCATGCGCAACCCAGGGCACGTTTCACCCATGAGCGCGCGCAACCCAGGGCACGTTTCACCCACGTGCGCTCCCTGAACTCCATTTAACCATAACAGGAGGGCCCGTACACTCGCGCACCTTGATGACGTCATAGTGTCTGTGAGGGGTGGCTACCAGCCTGAGGAAAGCGTAGACTCCCTCCCCCTTCTAAGTAATGGATATCATATCCTGCCCCTGAAGTTCTGGGAGAGACCAATGGTCCCTCCCGCTGGGCGGCCCCTTTCGTGAATGGGACCGCCCCCCCCTAAGGACCTTAAATTGCTGCTCACCGATTATGACCTTACCGCCAGACACACATAATAAATACGACATTGCTATACTAAGAGGGAAAAAAGGCCTAAGGAGAAAATTAGTTAACACACAGCAAAGCACAAAACATATACATATGTACATTTTCCTGTAAACGGGAAAAAAGGCCTAAGGAGAAAATTAGTTAAAAACCACAGTAAAGCATAAAACATCTCCATATGTACATTCCACCTGTAAACGGGAAAAAAGGCCTAATGAAGTAAGCATGATATTCCTATGATCCTGCACATCGCTAGACAGTATACCTACCACTGAATGTACCCAAATTCCGCTAATCCAGGGGATGGAGGGTGGGGAAAATTACACAGCCCCACGGTGGGGCGAGGAGCGAGCCTGGGAGCGCGGGCACAAAGAGGCCGCTTCCCGCGCTCCCCAGGCTCTTAACCCCTTCTCCGTCGCGGCCCCGCCCCCTCGCCCCGGAAGTGCACAACTACTTCCGGGGCGAGGGTGGGGGGCAAGCCACCACGAAGGAACCGGGGTATGGGAGGGGCCGGGCCCCGCCATGCCTGCGTGGGGGCCGATTGGCCCCCCTTTTCTCATGGTCTGGGACTACCGGCCACCCCCCTCCTTAACACACTGACAGCATTACCTAATTCAACCATTCAACACCTGGGTCTTTGGAAGTCAGGGGGTCAGGGCCCCCCCTGGCCGTATTTATTAAAATATAAAACAAAATTAAAATTTTAATAAAATAAACATTTAGACAATTATTAAATGCACGTTTCAGAACATTAGATTTACATCCATTTTGACATCGTATGATGGGCTAACCTTAACAAATATCTAGTACAGCGTGTTTCCTAACCGAATCTAACATCCTGAAAATTAAAATGCATTCTAATAATTTAAGTCGTACGGCAAGGTCGCTAACCGGTGTCAGATCCTTTTACAGCTACGCTCTCACGTTCGAGATGCGCATGCGCAACCCAGGGCATGTTTCACCCATGTGCGCGCGCAACCCAGGGCACGTTTCACCCACGTGCGCTCCCTGAACTCCATTTAACCATAACAGGAGGGCCCGTACACTCGCGCACCTTGATGACGTCATAGTGTCTGAGAGGGGTGGCTACCAGCCTGAGGAAAGCGTAGACTCCCTCCCCCTTCTAAGTAATGGATATCATATCCTGCCCCTGAAGTTCTGGGAGAGACCAATGGCCCCTCCCGCTGGGCGGCCCCTTTCGTGAATGTGACCGCCCCCCCCAAGGACCTTAAATTTCTGCTCACCGATTATGACCTTACCGCCACAGGCCAGCATAGTTGACCGACCATCTGGCCCCCCCCAACCGCCTACACTGAAAGGTCATCTTCCTAATCAAAAAATCCCTCTACCCCTGCTAGGTTGTTCCCTATCCATAGGGCATTCCCTGACTCTGTGAACTGGACCCCCACCCTGTGAGTAGAGACATTCCCTCCAACAATTGTCAACCCTTCTTCATCAGCCGACTGTTATTCTACAATGTCTCTCTCTGATGCACCCCTGTGGGATATACTGCAATTGAGGTGTTTGAAATAATTTCTCAATCCAAGTGTTGATCCTCTTTATCGAGTGATTCTTCACAGGGTGGCTCTGCGCCCTCACCGAGTCCACCCCCCCCTTTCCCTGCAGCCTGGGGAAACTGAGCCCCCCTATGTTGCAGTCTGGGTTTTATATTTTGCTAACTTGCTTGCTAGTGCGATTATCCCTTCCACCAGAACCCCCTTTGCCCAATTAAAAAACCCCAATCGTTGTTACCCGCTGTCAGATATTGACTGAGGGTGTTGGGCGTGCCTATCGGGTACTTCTCCTTCCCCGCTCTAGACGGACAGACCCCATCTTTGGTGTCCCTGTAGTTGCTGTGACCGGGGGTATCCTGGTACTATCAATGTACACCTCCCACTGGCGTATCGTGAAGTCAGCTAACCACCCACACCTGGCCACTACGCTCTGGGAAATGTTAAGTGTATGTCTAACACTTTACTATTGAAGTCCCCACATCCCGACCAGGGGTGATGAGGCGTTGCATAGGCCTATTATTCCTGGGGTTGCCAAGGCTAGCAATGCACACCCTTGTGCACTGCCCCATCCCTATCGTTGGCCCTACCAATTGGTAACCTATGAATATACCATGCTGACACTGGTGGCCCTGCGAGCGCAGGCGCCGTTACTGTAGAAATCCAATTTCCTGTTAAGGAAAAATACTGCCATTTTATGTGACACAACATCCCGCTACATTACTGCGGCCAGCCCAATCCAGGGTTTACACACCAAAAACAATCAGCCCTGTGCTGGCACCTCCTGCGTCTTTGATCGCTCGCCCATCACAGTTGCGTTGTTGCTTGCCATCCTCTACCTGACGTAAGCATCCCTTGGGCTGTCCACCTGTTGCAGCTGTTGTGATGTGGAGCACTCCAGATATCCCCCATGGACCCGGCCATACATAAATGGAAAAGATAAACACAAACCATTAGTGTTTCTGGCGATAACTGCTGTACACGTGCTAGTCTTACATTGCCATCACTTGCTAAGTTTTAGATAAGACGCCCGATGCATACTCATTAACACTTCCACTGTAAGTGATAAGCATAGCCTCAGTTTGTGTCCCATGTTGTGTGTTTGGATTAGTGTTACGGAGAGTGCCCTGTAGAATGACCTTCATTAGAGAATAATAACCAGTGTGCAGTACAGTGACCCAGTGCATGGGGTCCACCGTGATTACAATAGCGCCCTCGTGACTCCTTAAGGACGATACACAATGTGAAGTGCGGTGCCACGGCACATTCATGGTTACTAAAATTCTGCTGCAGACCAGGACATCACCTCCTATTCCTGGTTTTGTACCCACGTCTTTAGGCGATAGGATCCAGGTTTGAAAGGGACAGTCTGTTTGCCAGTGCAGCATCTAAATCTTTAGCATAGGATCAGCGCTGCCCTAACCATGCTAGGCTGTAAAATTGGCTTCCTATTTTCACATTCATTGTTACTAAAAGAAAATTGTGCTGCAGACGAGGACATCGCCTCTTAAACCTGCTTTTCTACCCACGTCTTTATGTATAGGCTCTATGTGTGAAAGTCTGTTTGACAGAAAATGACAACCGTCCCTTGGTAAAACAAGCTGCTTTACATTCCTCCAAGACTTAGCCTGAAGGCTTCCCTTCACGGCTACCACTAGGATCGTTTTTTAATAAGGTTGTCCGTAACCTACCATCAATAAGGGTCGTTTGGACTGGTGCGACGTGCCCACTAGCATAATGGACAGCATATGCCAGGCAACCTTCTCACGCTATTCTCACATACTTTGCTCCAAGAATAAATGACGCCACTTCCACAGGCACCCCGATGGCTACCTGATCTGGCTAGATCAATGTTTAAGGCATTTTGCACCATCTACAGAGCATCTCAATGAAAAGGAGTACTACTATAAACCAACTGCAAGTAATTCAGACAAAAAACAGGGCTCCTCGCTCAGAGGTAGCACTTCAGATTCCAAAATTATGTTTCCATAAGAAATCCACTGGAGGATTCACTCTCTTGGTCCGAGTGGCAAAGCCCTGGAAGTCAATGCCACCTAAGTCTCGTTGCATTCAGTAATGCATAAAGTTCAGAAGAGAGGAGTTGGATGTTCATGAGATAACCATGTGACGGATCCACCATAGGAATGAGCAATAATTGAAACATCAATACCAGAGCCATCCTGAGCTCCGGGCCCCTCCCATCTAGAAAACAGACCCAGGGACTTGCTGCTGTTAGTGTTTCTAAAAATTCCAATAAACTAACACTCCACAGCAGAATGCTATTCCGAACTGATGAGCAGGGGGGGGGGGGAGGTGCCTAAATGACAGTCCCTACCGTTGCATTCAGTGATGCATAAAGTTCAGAAGAGAAAAGAAAGTTGGATGTTCATGAGATGACCATGCAACGCACCCCCCATAGGAATGAGCAATAATTCAAATATCAATACGCGAGCCATCCTGAGCTCTGGGCCCGTCCTAGCTAGTAGATGAAGAAAGAAACAAACACAGGGACTTGTTGCCTGTATGTGTGCTCACTTCTCGTTAGTGGGGAAGTTATGGCATGACGTCATGGCCTATGAGCCTTCTACTGCTAACAACCTTTGAAAACCTTGTAGGTATGATGTTACTTGTTGTTGTATCATATATCTGGATGCAATGGCAGAAACAGCAAAACACAATTTAAGGCAGCACACCATGCTAAGCCCGGATGTTTAGCTTACGTAATTTTAAAAACGTAACATCGAAGTTCCTGTTGTCCCTACAGTCTGGAAAAACAGGGCACCTGTGATAGGGCTCAAAACAGAGCCCGCTAAAGACCAGTTTAGATTGCCGGTGCTTAGACCCAGCCTTGCGCTCACCTCACTCAATAAAATCTCATTGCTATATTTTCCATCTTTACCAATAGCCTAAATATGAATGGTATTTTATCAAACCAACCGCTTAGAGTAATGCAAACACCATCATTAGCGCAGATTCTGGCATCTCCATGTGAAGAAAGCCCCCCTTAATCATGCTAGCTACCCCTCTATCAATCTCGTCGGACCATCATGAAATTACAAATGATTCCGCACTTTTAAACTTGACCACTAGATGGTAGCGCAGGCAGCTAGATATAGCTTCATGTATGCCAAAACAGAAACCCCATTCCAGACTTTCGTCCATGCAAACCTCATTCCTCTCCCCCTACATGCACGTGTGCACACACAGATATACTACACATATGCATCTAAACATAAACACACACCCTGTCCCTAGTCCCCACTGGACATGCACACATGCAAAGAAAGAAAGGAGCCAACAAACCCTGGTGCAATGTTGTGCTCTGAGGTCGCAAGTGGTGGTACGGCTACATACATACACGGTGACACTAAGCAATCATGGGAAATACTGGAACATGCCCCAAAACAACACCGAGTTCACCAAAAAAGCATTGAGAACCCACCCGTCCGTCTCCATAATAAGGTGCAACCGCACACACAGAGCAGCACATTCAGAAGCAGTCCACTGCTAAACCTGCATCCCATGCATACGCATTGGCGAAATCCTTGAAATACCTGTACAGCCACTTATAATACTGTAACCCTAATATGCACCGATAACAGTGTCCTGCCTCCATATCTATGCAAAATGTCCTATGGAGCAGACGAGTAGTTCATGAATCTCGCAAAAGGCAGTGCAAACTGTGCTGGGTTAAAAGTTATCCTTCCCCCCCATGCGAGAAGAAAGAGGGAAGTCCCTCCCCTGCCAGTGTAGCACCACAGTGGGAACTGAAGGACTTCCCCAGTATTCCTAAATCAGGTGTGCGGAGCATATTACCACATGATTCATTCATGCCAAAGCGCCCACCTAGATCACAGCTGACTCGCACGCGTTAAAATACCTCCACGTGCAGTCCACCTTAATTATGCGCGCAGAACATATTGGTCGCTGCTCCCTTCGTATCAGCTTCACTCACTAGAGAGGTTCTGAGCACCACTGACCAGATTAACTATGCAACTTAAGTAGCATCGCTGACAGGCTTGAAATTGTAATATATCGAAAATTCTTACATGGCCACAACCTGCCTCACACATGAAATCAGTGTTTAAAACGTCACACATAGGAATCTGAAAATCTTGGTAGCTATGGTTTTCTATAGCGTGAACATGAATCAGAGCGCCTTACAAAGCACCAGTTACATTACATAAAGACCTTCATTTTGGGAGATTAAATGATATTTAATGACTCACAGGATGTACCGAGGTTCGAACCCACATCCCCAGTTCGTATAACGTGCACATGAATCAGAGCGCTTTCATAGCACCAGTTACATTACATAAAGACACCTTCGTTTTTTTTTTGTTTTTTTTTTGGGAGATTAAGTGAATTGCCCCCACATACCAAAGTAAAACATTATAGTCATGCTGGATACACTTCCTGTGTTCATCACTCGAAAAGGGTAAAGGTGGGCACTGCCGCTGTGAATTTTATGCTACTTGTAACTGTATCAAAAAGAGTTCACAGCATGTCTTCCAGAAAATGCCATCATTAAGCGGACATGCATTCAAGTGTAAATTATATTCATGCTAATAAAAGGAACCTTAATTCCTTGAAAGAAAGTGCAACACGTATACAATATCTAGTTAACGATAGGCAGATATTAAAGGCATCCATCGCAAACCAGAATCTAACCGAGGATGTTAAAGACTTCAGCCCAACGCTCTCCAAACTGAGCTATTTTTTGGCTGCTCCAGTCCTTTGTGAGTAGTGTTAACCAACGTGATCCCGGGCAGAAGCATTAAATATTTCTCAAACAAACACGCCAATAGGTGTTATTTTAAAAGCCATCTCGCTTATGATTGTACATTGAAAACTTGTTTCGAAAGTTACTGGCCCGTACGTGGATCGAACCCACGACCTTGGCGGTAGGAGCACTTTGCTCTAACAACTGAGCTAACCGGCCAGCCAACCCGAAGCACACTGGAAATATCCACACAATGCGACCTAAATTATGCTGCCAACCAGGCGCACGCTCACCATTTATAAAAGGAAGAGGTGGGTGGAGGCATCCGCTCGCACCGCAGTTGACCGACACAGCTGTTCCTCCGAGGCGAGTTGCCTTCTCCGCCGACAGGCCCAGCACGCATTGGTCTCACGCCAGGCCCAGCTGCTCTCTTCATCCCGGCGATCCGGTCAGGCAACCTCCACGCTCGTCCATCGATGCAGCGTCGAAGCACTTTAGGAGATCCACGTTCCGCCGGACGTCCAAAATCCTCTAACGCCGCCCTTCTAACCGCCCACTTGCACCTGCAAAGAAGAAAAAGGAAAAGAAAAAATTACACAGCCCCACGGTGGGGCGAGGAGCGAGCCTGGGAGCGCGGGCACAAAGAGGCCGCTTCCCGCGCTCCCGAAGCTCTTAACCCCTTCGCCGTCGCGGCCCCGCCCCCTCGCCCCGGAAGTGCACAACTACTTCCGGGGCAAGGGCGGGGGGCAAGCCATCACGAAGGAACCGGGGTATGGGAGGGGCCGGGCCCCGCCATGCCTGCGTGGGGGCCGATTGGCCCCCCCTTTTCTTTCTGTTTGGCACACTGTTTCTTAACAAAACGTTTCTTCGTCGTTATTAATAAAGGTCCTTATTCATGAGATAATCAGAAAATAGTTCAAATACTCTTTGTCTCAGAGATTAAGCACTCGTAATTCTGTAAACAAATGTACATTTCCAAATGCAGTTTCAAAGTCTTGGCAAGTTGTAAAGTTCAAGAAATAATTGTTTGTAATTGACTTCGGCTTTCGTGATGCCTTGCTTCTGAATAGAAAGTCCTTTGATGTAAACAGGTCCTTTTACTTATTCTCTAAGGTACGTACCTTTTGAACTCCAGCGTTTAATTACCGTTCTTTCCTTTGCTTTATTTCAGATGTCACAAAGGTTTTCAGACGATGTGGAAGGGAACCGGAAGGCGAGGACCAGAAGACGGGAGAAAGGATCACTGGAGAATGTGGAGATAACCGATGGTGTCAGGAAATGAACCCGACTCAGCCGAGGGCCTCTGCAGTCTCTGAATCAGGTAAGGGAAACAGGAGCTTCTCTGGAGCGCAGGTGAACAGGACGAACGCCGACGAACACAAGCGCTGCTTAAAGAAATGCTCTGCGTTTTATAGACGCTCATGGGTGGGGCTGCTTGGTGCACGCACATGGAAACGACAAAAGAGAGTTGCCTGTTGACACGTGGGGGAAGGCTCCAAGGGCGGGCACTTTTGTATTACACAAACCAAAGGCCAAATGTCACACAAAAAGCATTGCTAAAACCAAATAAGTACCGAATATCTGATTGAAACATGGAAACATTATCATTTACTAAGCGTTATACAGATGTAGTACATAGATGCTGATTAATGTCTAACAAACAAGTTTCTAACAAAATAAGATACATATTCCTAAGTGCTGACTTTAATGAATTGTTAAAGGACAGGCTGTTTGCAAAGGACACGCCCTAACAGTTACTCCCTTTTTGGGGGCTTAAGACTGCAAAAAGAGAGAATGAAGAAAGGGTTGGGGTGGTGGAGTGGGTGGGGTGGGGAAATATGAAGAATACGGCATAACCTCCATATTCACTGATATTCCAGTTAAAAATCTCAGGATCTTAATCTCAAATAATGATTTCAAATGTTCGCATTATTGAGCATAGACTAACAGGGAGCTCTCCTTTTACACTTGACACAAATGCTGATGGAGATGGAGTCAGCATGGGGAGAGGCATACCAGCATCATTTTAAAAGAACTGTAGTTTGCACCTGTAAACTCCATGTAGTGACTTACGAAATAACATGTAAATAATATAATGATCCAGGAATAGTGTGTCAAAAATGTCTCCAGCTCAGCACACAGAATCGCAGAAGGAGCGTGACTGTGATGCACGGAGCTACTACAAACATTTCAGGGCAGTTGTGCAGCCCTTGAAAGGAAGATAGAATGTCAACCTGGTGTGGGAGGACCTGTGTAAAGTAGTGGAGAGAGTGCAAAAAATAGAGGGCTTGGAGACAGGATTTCAGGTTGAGGTAAACATGCTGAGGGGACAGGTTGTACACCTTACCATGGCCACCGCCATCCTGGAGGACTATGCAGAGGACTCTAAAAACCACTCCCAATTGAATAACCTTCGGTTCTTGAGGTTCCCTGAGCAAGCGAAAGGGATCAACTTGGAAGCTTTCCTTGAAGATTGGATAAGATGGGATTTCATTCTCAACCCTAAGGCCCTCTCAGTGCTCTCTAAAGTGGAATGAGTGCTAACGGATAGACCCCGCCAGGTCTCCGCCAAATGCCCTAATTACCAATATTCTAAATTACAGGGATGGAGACAGCATCTTCAGGGCAGCATGAATGACCACACAAAAGAGGTTTTAAAAGCACAACATCACAGTCTATCCTGATTATACCCTGAAAGTACAAGCTCCAAGAAAATCATATGTATAAGAGGTCAAACAGAATCACTTTGCACTGGGCCTGCAATACATATTGCTCTTAACTGTACGCCTAAAGGTTCTGCTGAAGGGGAAGAGGTATGTCTTTTAACAGTCTGGAGGAAATGTGGTTCTGGCTGGAGATGTGCAGGCAGGGACAGGCAAGCCTGGAACATGTGGGTTGTGCTGCACTGATTCTGCTTGAATTTTGGTGAGTAGGCGGAGGAGAAGATTTGGCAGATGCTGTTGAAGTTCCTTCCCCCAACCCACCAAATTTAGATTGGGGAGGATGGGGCAATGGTGAGAGTAGGGGCATCCTCATTGATGACTCGGAGGCACCACCTATGGGATCAGCCCCACTCCAGAGTGACAATATGGCCCTTGCGGAGATGAGGGATCCTCTGGTGTCCTGTAGAGACATCTTGGGTAGCTGCTGATTGGTCTCTGGTGGCTGGACCCACAAGGGTGAGAAGCAGTATAATCTGACATATCTGGGCCTGGACGGTACTCTATGTACTTTACAAATGAGGGCCACCCTCTAGAGACAACCTAGGCCGGCTTCCCTAAAGGCTTCATACCAAGCCTCCAGGTGACACTTTGACAGTTGTGGCCTATGGACTACAACTGGCCTCTTGGGGAAAGCTGGCAGACATAACCTGCTGGGGGTTCTTTGCTGGACCATACGTGGCTTGGTTACTGCCTCATTTTCATGTTTCTGTGGTATCATTTTGTTTGAGGTTGAATTGTAGAAGGGAGCAGTTGAATTCTGAAGTAAATTGGTTGGAGTTAGAGGGATTATATGGGGCTTCCCCGTGCTATGGGGAACCAACAATCCACCTGGGTGAGCCATCAGTAGGGGAAGAGATGTGTTTGCTTAATTGGAGGGAGGGACAGGAAAGGGCCGGTTGTCCTGACCTGGAAGTTGAGTATGGAATGTTGGACATATATAGAGCATTCTAATCTGACGGGGTGAGTGGGGTGGGAGGCCTTTTCAGGGAGCCAAGTGGGAGACAGCCATAAGCTGATCAAACCCTGCATGAAATGCACACCTATGACCTGGAATGTTTGGGGCATGAACAGATGTTCGTAGCGTTACAGGGTGCATTCGTGTCTTAAGCGATAGAATGCTCAGATTGCCCTGCTGTAGGAAACTGTTAGACTTGGCTTTTTTAGATGGTTCTCTCCCAGACTTTTTGCTTTTAGGCCTCCTGTTTTTGACCCTATTTTTTGTTGGTTTTAGGACTCTGGGCACTTTACGACTGCTATTCAGTGCTAAAGTGCATATGATCTCCTTGTAAATTGTGCTTATGGATTGGTGTTTCCACAATTGGCTTATTTGATTTACTGTTAAGTCCCTAGTATAGTGAACTGTGTGCCCAGGGCCTGTATATCAAATGCTGCTTGTGGGCCTGTACCACTAGTTGTGTCACCCACACAAACAGCGCTTCAAATGGTTCTCAGACCTGTCACTGCAGTGTCTATGCGCAATTGGACTGCCATGCCAACTTGGCAAGGCACCCACTTGCCAGGGCCTAACCTTCCCTTTTCTTATATGTAAGACACTCCTAAGTTAGGCCCAATCTACCCCTGTGGACAGGGTGCAGTGTATGTGAAAGATAGGACATGTACTGATGTGTGTGACATGTTCTGATAGTGAAATACAGTGTATTTCATTGCTTACTGTTGAAAGACTATCTGTCCCATAGGACTGAATGGGGAATAATTTGTACCATCTTGGAAGTATAACTTCCCTTCGAACCAGATAGAAAGATGGATTTAAGTATGTCTGGGCTCATAATATAAAAATGGATCTTTAAGTAAAGATAGTTTTTATATTGTGTGTTTGAAAATACCACTTCTAGAAAGTGGGTATTTTCGTTTTTAGTCATCCTTTGTGCCTCTGCTGGGTTGTGGATTGACTGTTTGGCTTTGGAGTGACAGGGCCTGGGGGTGCACATTATCTCAGAGAGCCACTACAGGGGGTTGATGTATGTCCTGCCTTTCCTTAATGAGTCAGAGCTGGGCTGAATAGACGTGGGCTGCATTCCGAATAGCAGGAGGAGATTTCCTTACACCTGAATAGTCCTGGTCAGCATTTAGAGTGGTGGGAGGAGATTTTACTTGCACCTCAATTGGCCCTGCATCCCTTGCACAATGCTGTCTCCACCTCCAGCTAGGAAGATGGGCCAGAGAAGACAGAACTTGTTTGGACTAAGGTGAGCTGAGAGACTTTTGCCACAAGAAAACCAAGGAAAATGTGGTATAAATATTGGGGCTCAGATCTTAGAAGTTTAGATTACTGCTGAACTAAGTAACCTGCCAGGACGAAATGCTGGCAAAGCTGTCAGGAGGAACTGCCACTGTGCTGCATGCTCCACTATGTTGGCCTGCTGCTTGCTGCTTCTGTCTTGGGCAGGGAATGGACTGGGTTGTACTTTCATCATCCTGCTGTTAGAGTTTTCTTCAAGGGCGCTGTAGATCTTGCCTCCTGTTGCAAGTTTCAGGGAGATAAAAAGGCTTCAGAGAACTAGTTGGAATCAAGGAACCTGCCAAGAAGAGGAGCTGGAAGAACTGCCAGGAGGAGTACTGCTCCTTTGCTGGGTTGGCCTGCAGTTGCTGCTTCTGTCTCAGGCAGTAAAAGGACTGGACAGGAATTTCTGAGCATGGTGCTGAGTATTCCCAAGGGCTTGAAGTAGAGCTTGCCTCCTGTTCTGAAGTCTCTGGGGCCGCAAAGACTTCACCAACCTCTGGGCACAGCCTCTGTAACCGTGGTTTCTGTTGCCACAGAGAAGGAAAAGCAACCAACTCTGTTGCTGGCTCTGTGTCCTGAAGGCACCACAGAAGGTACTTATGCATGTCACACCCGAACCCTGGTCTCACTGACGATGACGACCGCCGCCACCGAGCCAATGCTTGCATCGTGACCTGTGGGCATTTCACCCTGCACCACCTCGCTTCACTTCGCCGCCCTGGTCTCACCGATCCTGTTGCTGCCCGCCTACTTCAACACCCGTGACCGCAACGTGGCTTGAGGGCACCGCCTCGTCCTACACCGCAGTCCGGACCATCTGATATCAAAGACAACGACAGATGGGGGTTTATCGACTCAAATCTAGTAATTCACTGTCTGTTTTTCCAGGAAAACCGAGGAACGGCTGCAAGTTAGGTTGCGGAGTTGGAGGTTTATAACGAGACGTTGCATGGAGAATGTATTTCAAATGCTTTTGGAGTACAGAGGAAGCTAGAACAGGAACTGCTATCTCTGGAGATGGAGTAGGTGGACATGTAAAGTGAATACAGATCTAGAGTCAGATGAAAGACTCCATTTAGCAGTCCTTAAATAACACACAGGAGAGGTCGAGAGCCAATTAGAGACATACACGCACACAACCTACTGGCAGCAGTTGTGCCAAGAAACCGGGAAGATACTGGGGTGCAAGTAAACACATATCCTTAGTCTGAGAAGGGGACACAAGAGATGAAATCATTGACCTCTATAGAATATACAGTGCAGGGACACCTGTAGTGGCAGAGGAAACACTTGAAGAGTATTTTATGGATGCAGGATTGCACGGCTTAACTGTAGATGAGGGGCAACAACTTGACGCACTGCTGGAACTAGCAGAGTTCGACAAAGTGCTGGAGGCCCTGCCACAGATGAAAACGGATGGCTTACCCACAGAGATGCAACAATGGATGGCATCTCAGCTCCTTGAAGGCCTGCTGGAGCTTTATCTTGAGGCTTGGAAGATGGGTTACTGCCATGAAGCATGCAGGAGACAATGATGGTGTTGATCCCAAAGGCAGGGCAAGATCTTGCAAACCTGGCCTCCTACAAACCACTGTCTATGCTAAATATGGATCTTAAATTGCTCTGTAAGGTAGAGGCAAACAGGCAGCACAAGGTAGTGGGCTCTCATACATCCAGGCAAAATACGGTTCATACCTGGACAAACCACAATGTACAATATCTAGAGATTTAGCCAAGTGATGCACTCACTGGCAGGCTTCCCTAGCTCCGCCATGGCAGCTGTGTTAGTCCGCAAAAGGGCATTTGGCAATTGTGGAATAGCAATATCTCTGGGTAGTCGTCAGACACATGGGATTTAGCACCAACTACATTAAATGGGTGCAGCTGGTATACACAGACACAATGGCCATGGCCCACATGAGCTGCGTGGTATTAGAGGTGTGGATCAGGTAAGGGTGTCCATTATCCCTGGTAATATGCTCACTGGCAGTGGAACCATTCGCGTGTCAATTGCGTGCAATACTGAGGCCCTAGGACATTGGCCTAGGTGAACAGAGGCACATTTTGTCTCTCTATGAAGACATGATCTTCTAATCTACTAGAGGGACCGGGTAAGGGCGATGTCTGTGCTACTGAAGTAGCTGGACAAGTTTGCCACAGCGTTCGATCTGCTTACAAACATAATCAAAAGTCACCTGTTCTCCATGGGGTGACTATACCTGCATGAAGTGACTGCCTCAGAGGCTGTTGGACTGAGGAGGGATTCGGACTGGTTCCGACACGTCATCATATGGATTACATGAAAAATTACAGCTTACTACAAACTTAATGCAGGAGCACTGATGATGGGGCTTAAGAACTCGGTAGAGTTCTGAGTTAGGCTACTAGTGTCACTTATGGGCCATGTGTTGTTTGCAAAAAATATGTTCCTTCCTAGATGCCTGTACATAATGCAGAATCTGCTATGCCCGATCCCAATGGCAATATTTTGTCATCTTGACCAGATGCTCAGGCACTAGTTTGTGGCAGGAAAAAGAGGTGAGTGAAGCTGGAGATTCTTAAGTTCCCCTTAATATAGGGGGGACTGGGACTTCCAGATTTGTTCCTAAACTATGCTGCAATGTAGCTGCAGCATGCAGGCAGCTGGTTTGAGGATGAAACCAACTGGTAGCAGAATTTACTGGTCAGTGCCAGCAGGCTGTTCTACAGGAGCTCTTCCTAATGGGCAAAGGTGTTCCCCAGGACCTCCCCTATCTGATACAACGACTGGCAGCAACATGGCACAAAGTAGTCTATAAAACCCAACAAAGACCCCCCTTTGGCAACTCCTTACCGCTGATAAAGTTGAGGCCTTTCTTTGCCTTGCAGATTGTGATGTCATATGCCTGGTGGCAAGACGGAGTCTGTGATAATGGGGGGGAACCTCTTTTGCAATGATAGATTTATCATGTTTTAGTAAGCGCAGGTACAGTTTGGGGTGGGATAAGGATAATTCCTACAATACAGAAGCCTGACCCATGTGGCCCACCAGGTCTGGTCCGCATTCCAGGACAAGCAACGGGCACATGGTGGTGCAGCAGCTGTACATCTAGAGTGTGTGATACCTGTATATAGTTTGTAACTTTTAATGTGTACTTTTAATGTTTTACATTTAATTAGAATTGTTTTATTCTGTTGGGTTTGTTAGTGATATGGATGGGAAATTATTTAAATATAAAGTATTGATTTTTTAATTATTTTTCAATTTTAATTAAATACTACATTGGTAAATAATTGGGTGGATTGTGTAATTGATTCATTAACTTCTTTTATTATAGTTTGTAATTTTTGTTTTTAATTTTGATAATTATAATTGTTAAATACAATTATAAAAGTTAACTATGTAAAATATTTCATTGATTAATTGTTATGTAAATGTGTTGTTTTGAAACAATTGTTAATTCATGGATTAGTGAATTTAATAAAGACATTTTGAAAAGTAGTTTTATATTTATTATTTGCTTCATTGTATTTTTGTTTTAAAGATTAATTAAATATTAGTAATGTTTTTATTTATAACGTGTTTATGTTTTCTATATTAGTGGTTTTATTGGATAGTATGGATGGATGTGTTTTTATTATCAATTCTTTTAATTTTTCCTATATTACTAAAGTAATTTTGTAATTGGAAATTTATAATTAATACATTTTCTATTTTGAATATGTTTAATGTTTATAAATCGTTTTGCATTTTAATGTTTTTTAAAAAGGTTAGGTATTGTAATGCTTTAGCCAACCGCTCCAAATCCAACACTTGCCCTGATTTTGCTTATTTTGGCATCAGAATAGTAAGTCTAACCTGTGCAAAGTCCAACACTTTCTCTACTGTTGCTTAGAGTAAAGGGGCAATAGTGATATTATGAAGAATGCCTCTTGTAGCTTTTTGTGTCTCTGGAGCTTGACCAGGAGGTCAGCCTTATGACCCTTGGAGTCTACTTCTTTGCCCTGGGTTCCTCCCAGGTCAGAGACTGATCTTCCTCAGAAAGTATTCTGAGAAGGCTACCAGAGGATATAAAATGTATGCCTGGCACTAGCCCTTTGGGTAGGAGTAACTGCTGGCACCACCAACCAATGGAGTAAAAGTTCTCAGTCCCACTTTTTCAGCAGTTCATGCCTGCCCAAATGCCATCACACCATTTTCCTCACTCAAAAAATCCAAAATGTTAAACTTCTGCTCCCCTTCTGCAAAGTATGTGTGCCCACCCAGAGATGTGACTAGGCTAATGATAAGTCCCTTCTCCGTTGTCAAATCATTCCAAGGGGAATCTCTCTCCTAAATTGGTTATTATGCCTGCCTGACTGTGAGGACAAAGGAAGGGGCCTGTCTAGGTGGAGAGTATATTAAAGCAAATCATGTTCCTGAGTATAACCATAAAGAGATCATCCTGCCAGAGGAACATAAACACTTCCCCACATCCAAGCTTTTGTCTTTGTTTTGGGAGCAGTTGTCACACCTCATTTGTGGCCAAGCACTTGGAGGTCTGCAGATGAGGGTAATACAAAACAGCCTCTAGTTGCTTTTAGAAAATAAATGTTTTCTAAAAGTTCCCTTTTCATTATATTATCAAAAATTCGACTTTACCATTGAGTGAGGCCTTCAAAATGTTTTAAAATATATTTATTTATTTTATTTATTTATTTTAGAAGTTTTCTATAGCGCTGGCAAGACCCAGAGGTAACAGAGCGCTTTACAGTAAGAGAATAGCATATAATCAACAGAAGCATGACATAAGAAAGGATTTGACAATCAACGAATGTCACAGCAAGGGCTGCATAAATGTACTGCAGAGCTTCTTTGGTTTCAGTGTTCAATGTGCTTTACAGTAAGAGAATAGCAAATAATCGACAGAAGCATGACATAATAAAGGTTTAGACAGTCACTGAGTGCCACAGTAAGAGCTGCATAAATGTACTGCAGAGGTTCTTTGGTTTCAGGGTTCAATGTGGGCACAGAGTTCTGGTGTTGTAGTCTGTTCCGTGTTATCCACAGCCAAGGGAACGGATGAGGAACAAGGATTTGAGTTGGCTTTTGAATTCCACAAAGGACGGTATGGTTCTGATGTGCGTGGGGATGGAGTTCCAAATTTTAGGGGCGTTTCCCGTGAAAGAGCAGTCCGCTGTTCTTTTCTTTCTGGTTTTAGGTAGGATGAGCAGGAGGGAGTTAGAGCTTCTCAGATTCCTGGCTTGGCCAGCTTTTTTTAGTTTTTTTATGCCAGATATTTGGGTTTGCCGGTGTGGAGGGCTTTGTGGGTTAGGCAGGCCGTTCTGAAGTTACTTCGCATTTCTACTGGTAGCCATTTGAGTTCTTTGAGTGCCGGGGAAATGTGATCAGATTTTTTGATGCCGGTGATCATTCTGGCTGCCGCATGTAAAGTTGTTTTGATCGGTGCCAAGTGTGATTTAGGGATACCTGTTAGGATTGCGTTCCCATAGTCCAGTCTTGACAGTACCAGGGATTGAGTGGCCAGTTTGAGATGCGTGTTAAGAATGTATGGTTTGATTTTGTACAGAAGTCTGAGGTTAAAGAATGCACTTTTGGCAGAGTTCTTAATGTGTTTCATCATGTTTAGTTTAGGGTCCAGGGTGACGCCAAGAGATTTAACAGAGCCTGCTAGAGTAAGATTCCCTTTGAGCGCATCGATTGCCTTTAGCCATTCCGTGATTTGAGGGTTGTCGTCCTTGTTCGAGATGACTAGTGTCTCGGTCTTGTCTGGATTTAGTTTCAGATGGTTGTTTGTTAGCCATTGTTGAACATCTTTCAGGACATCATTTAGTCTTTGGATGTCAGAGAGAGAGGAGGTTTCCAGATTGATCTGTGTATCATCCGCGTAGAGGTGGAAGCGGTTGTTGGCTTTATTGAGTAACTTGGAGAGCGGTTCCATATAGATGTTAAAAAGCTGTGGAGAGAGCACCGATCCTTGGGGGACGCCCTTGTTAACTTGCTGGGTTTCGGAGGTGAAGTTCTTGATTTTTATTATTTGCGTGCGGTTGTGTCTGAAGGAGGAGAACCACTTGAGAACTACCTCGCCGAGGCCAGCTCTTTCTTGGAGAGCCTTGATGAGGAGTTTGTGGTCCACTGTGTCAAATGCTGCCGAGAGGTCAAGGAGAAAGAGGAGGCAGCATTTGTCTGAGTCTAGGGATCCATGGATGTCATCTATGATGTTTAGCATCGCGGTTTCTGTGTTGCAGCCTTTTCTAAAGGCAGACTGGTGGGGGCCTAGGAGGTTGATGTTATCCAGGTGTTGTGTCAGTTGATGAAGAACTCAGCGCTCAAGTGTTTTTGAGAGCAAGGGGAGGTTAGATATAGGTCTGAAATTGTTCAGATCTGTCGAGTCTAGACCGGGTTTTTTCAGCAGGGGGGTGACTTGTCCCATTTTAAGGCAATCAGGGACCACTCCATTTTTTAAGGAGCTATTTATGATTTTGCTCCATATAGGTGCAAAAGCGTGCTTCAGTTTCTTGATTAGTAGGGGAGGAATGGGATCTGAGATGTGAACTGATGGTTTGGAGGTCTAGATCAGCGAGATTATCTCTGTATCTAGAACGGGGCGAAAGCTAAGCCAGGGGGTGAGAGAAGAGCAGGGAGAGAGGGCACGGGGTACAGCCGAGCTGCTCTTCATGGGGTGTGATTCGTTGATGTCTAATGATAGTTCGATTCTTGCTATCTTATCGTTGAAGAAGTGTGCAAAGTTATCGCAGAGTTCTTTGGACGCCTGTACAGATGAGGACACTGGCTTGGAGGTTTGTTGTCTGATGATGCTATAAAGTTCCTTCGGTATGTTTTTGACCCTGTCCAGTGCCTCGCGGAAGAAGTTGGATTTCTTATTTTTTATGTGGTTGTTGTACTTCCTACGGGCTGATTGCAGTTAGTCACGTAGGATGGCAGTCGGGTTATTTCTCCATTTTCTTTCTTTGGCTCTTAAGTTTCTCCTTTCTGTGTTGAGGTCATCGTTGAACCATGTTCTGGATGGGGTGGTTCTGCTTCTTTTGAGCTTTAGTGGAGCTAGTTTGTTGAGTAAGGACACTTGCTCAGAATTGTACCGATCAGTGAGATCTTTGGTGGAGAGGTTGGCTTTGTTGTCCGGGAGAAGTGAGTTTAACTGAGCTTCCAGACTATCCAGGGGTACTTGGGAGATGTTTCTTATCCATTTTGGGGGGTCGTGTGGAGGTTGGTAGGAGATAGTGGGGTGATTGATATGAAATAGGATCATGTGGTAGTCTGACCAGTCGACGGGAAGTATATGGTTGACCGTGATAGAGTTCTTTTGCAAAATGATGGCATCCAATGTGGTTCCTTTGTAGTGAGTTTCCTCAGTGCAGTGTTGTTTAAGGTTGTTATCATCGAGGAGGCTAGATAGCGATTGGATTAGAGGATTGTGTGTCTCGTTCCATCGTAGATTCAGGTCACCCAGAATTAGGTTATTGGAGTCGCCAAGTACACCATGAGCTATCAGGTCGGATAATTGTTCTCCAAAAGTGTTGTTTCTGCCTGGGGGGTGGTAGGGCAGGTGACATAGTAAAGAGTCATTGTCTTTGTTCTTGGTGATGGCGGATAGACATTCAAAAGAATCGTAGTCGAAAGAGGTGGTTTCCAAGATGCTCAAACTATCCTTCTGGATGATAGCAACCCCTCCTCCTCGCTGATCTATCCTGTCTTTGGTGATGAGGGAGAAGCCAGGTGGTACGAGCATGTCTAGACAGGGTGGAGATAGCTTATTCAACCAGGTCTCCGTGAGGAACGCAATGTCAATATCGTGAGTGAGGATCGACTCGGCTAGTTCCGTTGCGTTTAGTGAGGCTGATCTGCAGTTGATTAGTAGGCAGTTGGTGAAAGGCACCTGATTGCTGGTAGTTCTATCTTTAGTCGCCCTAGGTATGGCGGTCAGGACAGGATGTCTCAATGGTTTGGTGCAGGTAAGGTCTTTCCTGTGTCCTGTGATTACTTGAATTTTGGATTTAGGAGAGTCTAAGGCGGGAGTGTGGTATGCAGCGGCTAGTAAGGCTGCTTCACAGTCTGACATAGGTGCTTCTGTTCTGGAGGGCCTAGAGGTCGGGTGTTTTGTATCAGATAGAGTATGGCTCTTGTTCCTAGGGAAGGGGGCTCCGTTTTTTTTGGCCTTAAGTGCACATGATCCCGGGACCCAGTAGGGCGGACCGCGCAGATGGGTACTAGTGGTTTCTGTGGGCCTAGGGGGGGCGGTTTGTGTTGATGGAGTGGGGAGACCCGGAAGGGGATTTCAGGTGTTTGTGGGCTATACCTAGGTTAGAGAGGATTTCCGTTAGGCCCAGGGAGATTACGTCTATCTGGCTTTCAAGAGCCACGAGACGCTGTGACATGGAATCGAGGGAGGAGTTGGGGACATCTAGGGTGTTGTGGTTCATGTTGAGGAATTGAGGTCTCTTGATGGTGGAGCAAGTCAGGTTATCCTTTTTCGGGATCGAGGGAGAGGTCAGAGGAAGGGGAGGGGAGGTGAAGGGACAGGGCAAGGCTTAGAGTGTCTGAGATCTGGGATGAAGGGTGTCCCTGTCGGCATGTCGCATTTGTGAGTTTGCTGGGGAGGGATCCCATAGGGGGCGGGGTAACGTTATCCGTAAGGAGCTGAGGGATACAGTAGGTGTGGGAAGTAGGATGGCTGGCATGGGTAATTGAGGGTCTGGTTAGAGTTTTATGTTGTGGTCGGTTGGCTGTAAGCGTGCGTTGGAATGCGGCTTGGAGAAGAGGAGCGTAGAGGGCCGCATCAGTATCAAGGAAGGGAGGATCAAAGGCTTCTCTGTTGGTTGCGGATGAGGGCGAGATGCGTATTGGGGCCGGGTGCGGTAGGGTTGGGAAGGCTGATCTTAATGCGGGAAATAGGGAGTCGAAAGCTTCAAGGTTCTCATTATTAGCCTGAATGAGGACCGTGCAGTTCTTGTAGATGGTCACGGATGTGTACCCTCTTCCAGCCGAGCTCATAGGGAGTATAGAGGTTAGTTTGCAACTGTGGGAAGTGGATGTGGTTTTGGCGATATACAGTTGTGTTCTGATCAGGGAGATCCAGTCTTCCGGTCTCTCAGTGTGGAATATAAGGTCCATCTTAATCGGACCATTGGAGGCAGAGTGGTAGATGTCTGTGATTAGGGTTTCTTTGTGTTGGCGGAAAAGTTTCTGTTTGAAAATGCGTCTCATTTTAGTAGAGAGGTGAGGTGGGAAGATGATGGTGAAAGAGTTCCGGCTGTGGGGTTTTAGGTGGATAGTTAGGACTTGGGAGGGAAGGGAAGGCGAGTCCCGAGCCATCGTGACGCTAATGTGAGCGGAAGGGTGACGGGATGAGAACGGTGGGGGCGGGATGAGACGGGGAGGGGGGCTGCTAGGTGGGGGGAGAGAGTAGAAGTCAGGTAGCCAGGGCTAAACGCCGGCGCGGCTCACCTGTATCTGTATTACGGAGTCCTGTAGATCAATATAGCTGGAATCCTCGGGCAGGACAATCCTTGTGGACTGCCATTATAAGGTCCGGTGTGGGAGAGTGATGGATTAGTTCTTAGCAAGTGGCTGCTGGGTGGCGGGAGAAGGCAAGAGTCAGGTCACCAGGGTTTAACGCTGGCGCAATTCACCTGTGCCTGTGCCACGGAGTCCCGTTGGTCCTGTGGGTAGTAACTGGAGTTCTCAGGCCGGAGGGATCTTGGTGTCGGCTAATACAAGGACAGGTGCGGGAGTTAGTGTCTATGTTATGAAGACAGGTGTGCTAGGTGGAGAGAGAAGGCAGGAGTTAGGTCACCTGGGCTTAGCGCCCGCGTGATTCTTTAGTGCCTGTGCAATGGAGTCCAGCAAATCAACAAGACTGGGGTCCTCGGGCCGGAGTGTCCGCGCAGTCCGCCATTGTGAGGCCAGGCATGGAGGTGGCTAACTGCAATTTTGCTAAATGCATATTTCTTGCTGTTCCCTAACTGGAGTTAGATAGATCAATATTCAATATGGTTTCCAAGTGGTTCTCAATGAGCCAGGCTGCATTAACAAATATTAAAATTAATTATTGAACGATATTTCTATCTGTTACCTAACTGGAGTAAGAAACATCAATATTCAATATGGGTTCCAAGTGTTTCTCAATGAACCAGCCAGCGCTCCTACAGTGAGAATATCTTTTGGGCATGTCAAGGACATGTTAAGATCAACTTTATTCATGTCCTACTTGTAAATACCATACACCATGCCTTGTGGGGTACAAGAGCTACTTATGGGTGTTTTTGTTAATGGAAGGTTTAAACCTGTCAAAGGGTAAATTTTGGCAGGTAAAACTGCATTTTTGACACAGTTCTAGTCAGGCTGCAATGGAAGGCGTGAAGCCATGTTTGCACTGCCTCTCTAGTAGATGGCAAAATAGGCATTGCAGTCCACTAGTAGCATTTAACTTCCAGGCCCTCGGTACACTTTGTACAATATACCAGGGACATATAGGCAAGTTATATATGTAGCTAGCTATGTTAAAATGGGGAGCACAGACACTCAGTGTGTCATTATGATGGCAGAGGGTCTGCCACAGCCAGCCGTGTGGTGGTGGTCCTTCTGCCATAGGACAGCTATTTCCCCCCCGCCATATTGCAAAGACCGCCCGCCACGGTTCCGCTAGGTGGTCCTTTCCCGACAGCCTTGAGGAACGAAAACATAGTCCAACATTGTGGCTGTGCCTTGCAGGTACCGCCGTGGAGATTACTGAATACTTTTCCGCCGGTCTTTGCCCACCACGAAAAGAAAGGCGGAAACAGATTCAGGGGCCTTTAGCTGGCCCCCTTCATCCCAGGCCTTGGACAAGTGCACTGGGTGGCTCCTATGGTGTCCCCTTACATATCCCTGCATCATGCGGCAGGCACCACATGTGCCTGCCATGTAGTGCAGGGATATGCAAGTACCTTGTATTTGCATTGTGGCAGGGGTTGCTGAATGCATCCCCGCCACAATGCAAAGTATGTGCGATGTGACCACGATGGTGGTGGTTGCATCGTAATCGGGGCTGCGGGACCACCACCTAACAGGTGGGTGGTCCAAGTCCCTGCTACGATGGCGGGTGGACTCAAGTCTGCCCACCATCGTAATGAGGCCCTTTACTACTGGTTAGCAGGGGGGTGCACAGTGTTTTTTTATAAACTGAAGAATTGGTGTGGTACCCTCTGGGCTCTACTACTGCCTACTTGGCTAATAAGTGAGTCGTTCATGAAGGACCTGGAAAGGTCCATGTCTGCTGCTACCTGTGTTATACCCAAACTCTAGGCAATTCCAAGAATTGGACGAAGATGGCTCACTTACGTAATGTGACATTTTTCGTCATTTGACACCTTGTCCCACCCTAGTAAATTGATACTACCAGGGCGGACTCTACCTCAGATTGGTCTTTCCTGCGGGACCTCTTAGATATTTCTTATCTTTTCAGGACAATGATTAGGTCCAGTTTGTAAGTTAAAAAACCTTAGGATAAACCACTTAGGATAAACCACTAAAGTGTCCTTTATTTTGGTGGTATCCTAGGTTTATAAGAAAAATTCCAACGGGTAAATACAGGAGGCATAACTTGGGATGAGGACCTGGGTTGATGACCTATATGCGTCACTTTATTTTGACTAAGTTTCATGCTAACATGTTTCTGCGTATTTCTAGCCGTGGGTCTAAGGCACTCAAAAGGGCTGTGTCTATGTTTCTATGTATCTCTACAATGCAATAGTAAGTGCTGAGTATGCATATATTTAACAAAGAAAGAGAGAACCTACCTCTCTACTGGTATCATAAGGTGGGAACAACCTATAGATCAAAGAAAGTAGCAACACAGTACTGCTTAAGCATTATTAAACAAGGAGTGAGAGTCATCTTAACATTACACAGTTGGAAGCCAGAGTAGGGTCAACCCAGGATAATCCTTAAAAAGAATATATAGTTAAGATATTTCTTTGTGTTAGAAGAGGTGACAGGGAGTAGAGCAGAGCAACAAAAACTCTAAAAGGAAAATCAGCAGATCTGCACATTTTTGCCGTGGACTACGAGAAGTCAGAAGAGTGCCCAAATGATAAATCAGCTGAATGATCCAATCTCTGACCAATCAGTAGAAGATAATCATATGATTGCGGATATTTATCTCATGCATTTTACTTTTTATTTTACAGAAATGCAGATAATAGCAGAACAGGAGCTTAAATCATATTTTTAATCTTTAGATCTGCCTTAGTTGTCGTGGGACCATATTGAACAGCTTAATAACATTATAGAACCAATAGAAACTGTGGAAGCGCTGAAACATATAGCTAATGCTAAGGCTATTGGGTGTGACGGGACTCCAGTAGAGGTGAATAAGACAAACTATTCCCTTCCTAAATGTATCTTTTTAACCAAATAAAAGACGGGCTGTTGTTCCTAAAGGATTTAAAAAGTAGATGGTAATTATTTTTCTTAAAAAAGATAAAGATCCATGGGATCCCAATTCTTATCGTCCAATTAGTCTGTTAAATACAGACTACTAGATTTTCATGAAAATTTGGGTAAGGAGAATTGCTCCATCTGCCCAGCAAGTGGTAAACACAGATCAGAATGGTTTCCTTATGGGGAGACTCTTGGTCACCAATATTTATTTCTTAAAACAGGCAATTGATTACTTCTCAGTCAATCAGATTAAAGCTGCAATACTTATGATAGATGCCGAGAAGGCTTTTCAGCTGGTGGACTGGTGTGCTTTATTTTTTCTTTAGAGAAGTGTGTTTTCCCATACTAGCTGATAGGTATGTTTAAATAACTATATAGTCAAGCTGAAGCTAGGATTATTAATAATGGAGCAGAAGTAGGGAGGGTGAATATTAATCAGGGCACTCTACAGGATTGCCCATTGTCCTCCCTGTTGTTTTCAATTTTCATTGAGCCGCTCGCAGCAAAAAAGCGAGCCAATCCACAGATAATACCCCCCAAGGCAGTGATGTCAAAAATTAAATTATACGCAGATTATATAATTTTATTTCTTAACACGGAGAGATCAAATGTCAGGAATGCATTGGACAAAACTGATAAATTTACAAAAATCTAGAGATATAAATCATACAAAAACTGAAATCTTACATTTAATTTTAGCCCCACAGAGACCCTGGCATGCTTACCGCATATATCGTCTGGTCCTATTAGATATCTTCGGATTGTAGTTACAAAACAATACGCTGATCTATTCTCAATAAATTATGGAAATATATTGGGAAAGGTTAAAAGATTACTAAATAAATGGACCCTACTGAATTTACCATTAATTGGAATTGTTTTTATTTATTTTTCATAATCTCCCTTTGAAAATTCCTAACTCTTATTTTAAACAGCTGGATGCAATGTCCTGAAAGTTTGTCTGGAATAATATATTGCATGGGGGTTTAGCACTACCACACTATGCGACATTCTCTCAGGCTTCCCAGGTTAGTCTGATAACTCAACTAGGTGAGCCAAACTCAGGTTAAGATGATTTTCTTTTGAATCGTATGAGAAATGAGAGTGCAACTAAATCATCAACTTTTCTACAAGTGCAAAAACTCCCCAATTAAACCAGATATAAGTTTTTTTTGGCATCATTAGGGAGAATCCAGTTGTTTTTAAAATCTCTAGATATTCCTGCTTATTATGCATTTATCCCTATTGCAGAGCATGTGTGCAGTCTGGCTCTGCCATGTCGACTTCTTGCCAGTCCCTAAACCTTCCCATTTCTACATATTAGTCACCCCTAAGCTAGGCCCAAGGTACCCCTGTGGGCAGAGTGCATTGTATGTGAAAGGTAGGACATGCCCTGATGTGTGTGGCATGTCCTGATAGTGAAATACTCCCGGGAGCCCAGAAACAGCATACTTCTCAGCAGACACTGCTGCCGTGGCCGGCAGCATTCACACGCAGAGCACGAATGCGCGCCGCACGCCTGGCAGTAACGGCTGCAACCCCAGCTGTACTGGAGGAACGCTGCATACCCGTCTTGTGCCCAAGGCTAGTTCCCCCACCAGAACTGAACACAGTGAACACAGTGAGTACGCTTCCTAAAGGAAGGTGGCACGTGCCTGCGAATACCCGGTGCACTATGATCTGCAGCCCTGACAGCAATTGCTCGATCCGGTGAAAAGCCCACAGCATCAGGTGAGGGGTCGCGTGCAGGAATAACGGCGCCTCACACTGGACGGCATCACGTGCAAGTGGGGGTGCTGGTGGGCCCATGAATGACACCCAGCACCAGAACAGAGGATCCTTGAGGCGAGCGCAGACTGTATTAAATCGTCACCAGCAGCAACAGCTGTGACTGCGGCCGTGTCAGAAGTGATCTGAGGCCTGGGGATGCTTGAATTATACTTTGTGGCAGCAGCGAGGGGGATAATCAATATTACGCTGCCATTAGGGAAAAGGCGGACGCTGCTGGAACTTGCCCACACCTGCCGGGAGAAGAACATCTCCCATCTATCCACGCTCTGTCGCCTGCCGCAATATAATCACCGCCAGCCTCCCACAGCTCGGGACGCGTGCGGGCTGCACCTGGGCCAAAGGCCCATCCTTGCCCGTCATAGCCCGGAGGAGGCTGGGCTGGGCCCCTTCTCTTGGCTCTGCCATTCAGGCTATTTGTAAGTGGCTCCAAGGAGTCATCTTCTGCCAAGACCACAGAGGACCACCTAAGGTAATCACTATTGTACCGGCTTGTGATTGACTGTTATCTAAAGGCAGTTGTTTATTATATCATGGGGAAACGAAAGCCCACTCTGACAACCACTGATACAACTCTTGATGGCTTCCTGCAAATGGCGGTGGGAGCTATCAATAAGGAGATAGAGCGCGCAGAACATAGACTCACCCTTTCCCCCACCCTTGAAGCATCATCTAATAATCAGCCATTGTCCACTACTGATGTTCCCCGCATTCATACAGTGGACATCATAATGGCGGTCAGGCCTCAAGTCCCTATTACGCCCACTGTGACTGTTCTATCAAAGGGTGATTCAAGAGGACCACTGGAAGGCAAAGTCAGCCCCTGTTCAATACCAAAGGAGTCTGGCAAACCTTCCACGAATGGGGGGAAGAGGAAACGGGCAGAGAGAGCGAGGTCTGTCCACAAGAAGAACAATCAGTCGCCTACAACAAAGAGACTTAAACAAATCCACACTAGAAAAGTTGTTAAGCGATCTATTGAAAGGAGAGAGAATGGTGGGCAGGATGGGCTTGATATTCTAATTGGTAAATTGAGTAATTTAGTGCAGGAAGCTTTGGCACCTAGTTTGGTGAGATTAACCAACATTGAGGATCGGCTAACTGTTGCTTGTAAAGCACTTGTGATGTAATCCTTCACATACTCCATCTGAGAGTGGTTTATTGGCAAGGGGTGCAGCGGAATGCCACGGGGCAATCAGTTGGAAGCTACATCTAAGGACGCGGCCCCTAGGAAAGTCCCATTTACCACCAGTGACATCCCTTCTCATCACAGTGGCATGCGAGAGATTACAAATTCTAGTACACTGATAGAGAAAGGAAAGATTACCGTTCCTCCTGAAAACTCTCCCCGGCAGGGGCAACATCAGGGCCAGGGTGTCTCGTCCACAAAAACTTCCATTTTAAGGGCTGGGTGTAGGCTCCTCCCCAGGGACATAATGCCTCATAGGGACACAACGTCTCATAGTTGCCTACTTAGAACTTCAGAAGGGAGTAGGAATATAGATTGGTTACACCTACTCCCAGAAAGTACCCCTTATACCCTGATTTTAACGGGGGTCTCAAGGTTATCACTGAGTCAAAAAGAAAATTGTCAGAGTCTTATAAATAAAGCTGTTCATTGGTGCTCTAGAAAAATTCTCCTTCTTTTTAACTGGTTTGAGTACATTATCATGGCAAGGTGGGTGAGTTGGGTTGGTGGCACCAGTAAAAGTATTGGTGGGGATTGTGTTGTGTTTAATTTCATCAATGCTAAATGTTCTTATGATGCCCGTAACCATTTGAAAGACTTGCCTACCAAGCAGATTAAGGTCAGACCCTTGGGTTTCTTTTACCCTCCTAGTCAGATGATGTCCCTTGTCCTGCAGCTGATTCGGCCTATGCATATCATTGATGCCCCTATGTGCCCCTCCTCCTTCCACCCAAATAGATATGAAACACTCTTGGATCTAACTGAGGTTGATTGACTAACTAGACAAACAGGAGGGTACATGGATAATGAGTCATAGGGCCACCCATATGCTGACGCAGGGGGAGCAGGAATTAAAGTGGCATCTGGTAAATCAAAGCCTCTTACAAATCTTAGTATACATTTTGTGGACCTCTCGGGAAAGGTGAATAGGAATAACCCTAGGTGGATGTAAATGTAACCCCTGAAAATAGGTGCCGAGGGGAGGGTTCATCATAGACACCCGTGGTTAGTCCCCTGTTTCCATCAGTGTTACTACCAGATACAGATCTTGTGCTAACACCTCATACGGTGGACTTAAATATAGCCCCTGAAAATAGGTGCCCAGGGGAGGGGTCGTCACAGAAATCCGTGGTTAGTCCCCTGGTTCCTTCAGTGTTATGACTAGATTTGGATCTGGCCCACCCTATACCCCTAGTTAAGATAATCTCCTGGAACATTGCAGGTATTCGGTCTAAATTAACAGATGAGGTTTGGATGGAATATATCAGGGGTTTTGATGTCATCTGCTTACAGGAGACGTGGGCCAAAGAAAGTATAGAGATGGTTGGTTACCAGGCCTTTGAGGTGCCCACTACAGCATCATTGTCGGTGAGGGCAAAAGGAGGGTTGGTAACCCTATTCTCAGTTAGATTCAGCTCCCTAAAAGTCTCTTTTGTCGGATCCTCTCAGTGGTTCCAATTGATTATGATTACTAGCATGCTGCAGATGAGAGTCCTTCTTGTAAACTGGTATTATAACATTTTTGGTCCAAGGAATTGTCATGTTATAGAAGCCCTGCAAATGGAAATGGCTAATGTTTCTGGGAAGTGGCAACCTTTATGTGTTTTATGGGTGGGAGATTTTAATTGTACATCTTGTGAATTTATTAACAAAAGAGTTTGTGGTTTCTTGGACAGTGATGACTAGCCTTTGGCCTATTTCATTCACATCCTGCAGGGAGGGGCGCTGAATACTATCATCACCGAGAATAACCTGGTCAGTCTGAATAATAGTTTTCCAATCCAGGGCCCTAGTTTTGTTGGTGGGAGTAGGGAAAGATCAATTGATTTTATGCTTATTTCTATGGAATGCTCCTCTCTGGTGTGCGATTTACATAAGGCTCCAGAAATAGCAATTGACCACAACCCATTAATTGTTTCACTTAAAGTAATAGCAAGAACCTCAGGGGGTGACGGTCGCTCGATTGATTACAATCATAATAAAGGCATAAGAGTAAACTGGGGGCAAATAAATCCAACACTCTTTGAGGAAGAAACAGTCCGTTCTAATTTAGACCTGATTATGGTTTGTTTGGAACAGGATTCTTCCTCATCCGCGGTTGTTCGGAACTATGAACGGCTCTGTGCTAATGTAGCTGAAAGATTAACCTGTCCAGCTAGGCCTAAGCAGCACCGCGAGGCACGTTGGTTTAATGTAGAATGCTCTAGAGCCCACAACATTTTAAAAACTGCTCTACAATCATACCCCCGTAATATAGAGAAAATAAAACATGCAAGACGTTTATGTAAAACGACTATCAGCGTAAGGAAGGAGTAGTTGAGGCGCATATCGTGGGATGATTTGGAAAGAGTATGTGCTCTTAGAAATATCAAAAGTTTCTGGGCCATTATCAACCATCCCCAATTCACTGAGGAAGTAGGAAAAGTGGAGACTATGATCCTAGGTGATATCTGGGAATCATACTTCGTGCCCATTTTTAATGGAAGGGAGTTGTTGATGTCCATTGAGGATCTCCCGCTGACTTGACAAAGGCAGTAGAACTTAGTGCCTCACTCACGGTGACTGAGGTAGAGGAGGCACTTGCGAAGGGGATGAGTAGTAAAGCTCCAGGTTCAGATGGAGTCCCATTAGACCTTTTTAAGTTATAAATACATCTTTGGGCACCCCTGCTTACTCAGGTTTTTAAATTGGTGGTGACCGGCCCAAACCCAGTATCCTGGAAAGAGGCCATAGTTGTACCTGTGTTCAAAAAAGTGAATAGAAACTATCCTGCCTGCTATAGGCCCATTTCCCTAATTGACTCCACCGCCAAAGTATTAGGTAGGGTAATCCTTGCCTGACTGGAGACCTGGGCGTCTAGCAGGGGGATCATTTCAAACACACAGTATGAGACCTGGAGGAGACTTGGAACTACCGAGCAGTGCCTACATTTATCCCTAATCATGGGCAAGTACATGATGGCAAAGAGTGGTTCTATCCACCTTGCCTTCATGGACTTCTCTTGTGCTTTTGATACTGTGAACAGGGGTAAATTATGGACACTAATGACAGACATGGGCTTTGAAAGTGCTCTAATCCTGCTCCTCAAAAGGTTACATACAAACACATCTGTTTCCATAAAATTTGTTTCACGGGGGAAAAGACGAGGTCTATTGCCTCATCAGAAGGTGCCCGGCAGGGGTGTATTGTAGCCCCTTTTCATTTTTTAATATACACAAATGGCCTGGAAGCTTTTTTATTAGGTAAGAAAATTGATTTCATACACACCAAAGATAGCCAGTTCCGCTACTTTCGTATGCGGACAACAGTATACTCATGGCCTTGACGGCTACCAGCCTCCAAACCGCCCTGGACGCCTTTACAAACTTTATGGCAGCACTTGACTTGAGGGTTAATTTCTTAAAGTCTTACATAATGGTATGCTGCCCCAAAAAGACTAAAACTAGATGTTTTAATGTAAGAGGTAAGCCCATTAAAAGGGCGAAGCAGTTTACATATCTGGGTAACATGTTTAGTAAGGATATGAAATGGGATTCATTGATCACGGCTAGAGCACAGCAAAAAAGCAGAGTAGTAGAGGTTTTTTTTAGGTTTGCTTGTAAGTTAGGCCACAAGCCAGTGCCTGAGCTTGTTACCTATACAATCCAAAATTCATGCTGGTTGCATTGTATGGGGCAGGGTGTGGAATTATCAAAGAAGCCACCCATTGCAAGTGGTGGAGAACAATTTTATAAAACGCCTGTTGATGATTCCTAGCAGTGCTGCCACCTCATTTTCTTACCAAGAAGTGGGGATGGAATATATAGATCACATCAACGCTGCTCCCTTACTTTATTGTGCCAATATCTGGGCCTCAGAAGAGTTACAGTTTTCAAGGGAGATCATCGAAGACTGTATTAACTTGGACATGTCTCTGAGGATCCCTTGGCTTCGATTTGTGAGGGATAGGTTACTCCAGATTGGGCTTGTTGAGTACTTTGACACCCCATCAAGCATCCCCACTAATGGGAAGGGCAAAACTAAAGAGGAGTATAGTGTCTGGGCAAAAAAAGACATCATTTACAATTGGAGGCACCCGGCCGCAGTTGCCCTTTTATGCATAAACAGCAATTTTACCTTTCCTTCACCACAAACAGCCAGTTGCGTTTTCTTTTAACAAGATTCTGACTTAGCACGTTGCACTTTTTGGTAGGGTTCCCTAAACAATTCGGGTGGACAGACAACCTTATTGTTTGCCCATGCAACAATAGTACAACTCAGGGCACTTTGCAGTTTATTCTTTTTTGTGCACTTTATATAGATCCAAGGAACAGATTTTTGGTGCCCTTGTTAAAAAACATTTGCCCATGTACATATTTAGAGGGCTTCAGATATTTGCAATCATTGACTAATCCTGTTATTTGCACTGCAGTATTACATTTGATCAAATCAGCACTGGGCATTAGGAAACAATATGAAGTACTGTAACTAAGGGGGGATGAGGAAATGAATTATGTTAAACAGGAACTAAACTCGATGGTTGTTACTTCATCTATGTACAATCATGTTTTTGGCTTGTATGGGAACTTTTATCTCTTTTATAATATTTTTAATGGACAAAAGAAGGTATTTTAAACTTGACTTGTGTATTTTAAACTTGGATTGTATTTTTGGTTGAAACTTTTATGGCTGTGTGCCAAATAAAGTTAATTTGATGATAATGATGAAATACTTCCAATTTTGTTTTACACTATTGCTAGGCTATCTGTTCACATAGGCCAGAATGGGCAGTTTGTTTATAACATCTTTTAAACATAACTCACCCTAGGAACAAGATAGGAAAATAAAGTTTAGTAAGCCTGAACTCACTATGTCAAAGTGCATCTTTTAGTGAGGATGATTTTTACATTCTGTGTTTGAAAATACCACTTTTAGAAAGTATGTATTTTCTTGCCTAAATATTCAGTGTGCCTCTGCTAGGTTTGTTGATTGCATGTCTGGCTTTTGGATGACAGAGGCTGGACCAGGGCAGTGGCTCCAGAAGTCTGATGAGTCTGGGCTGAGCTTAATAGGCTTGTTTTGCATTTGAAGTGGTGGGATGATTAGCATCTTCACCTGAATAGGGCTGTGCCTGCCTTCCACATTGACAACTCCGCCCCCTATGGTGTGTCTGAAGCCAGGGCTCACACTAACACAGTAGTTTGTTGTTCACTTTCAAAGTGCCCCACAGAACTGGTTTTGGCTGGGTACAGACACTTTCTGCCTTCAATGAACAAAGGATTTTGGTGTATTAAAAGAGGGGCCCAGACCCCAGACTTTTAGATCACTTCTGAGAATCAAGAGAAACCTTTGCCAAGAAGACTAGCCGGATAAGCTGAGGAGGAATACTGCCCCTGTGCTGTTTGATGTCTGGGGTTGGCCTGCAGTGGCTGCTTGCTGCCAAGGAAAGGAGAAAAGGACTTTGCTGTTTGCTTGGTCATCTTGAGGAAGATCTCCAAGGGCTTGAAACTGAGCTTGTCTCCTGTTCTGAAGTCTCAGGGACACAAAGACTTCACCACCAGCTCCTCTGAATTTGCTTTCTGGGAATTCCAACCTGCAAAGAGGAGTCTGCTGCTGTTCAGGACCTCTGGAGGTTGTTTTTCACTAGGAGCTGGGAAATCAACGCAACACCGAAGAAGCGTGTCACATCCACACTGGTTTCCCGACACATCGGTGAAGGAACCATTGCAGTGCCTGCCGTGGCTCGAGAAATCACCGCCGTCACATCAATCCTGACGCAAGCCTGCTGTGCGGCAGCACGAAGACATGCATCGTACTGGATGGACGCATCGCATCTAGGTGTCAAAGACTGTCGCATCGCTTGGGGTCTGCAGTTAGAAACAGACGCATCAACTCCCCACAAAGTAAGGAACTGATGCATCACCTCCCCTGAATGTAAGGAACAGACGCATCACCTTCCCTGCATGCATTTTGTTTACTTTGTGTGTCGCATCCAAGGTACTTTTAAGAAAAGTGTTGCATTTACAACTTGCATTGAACTGAACTATTTCTACCATTTGAAAGCCTTATTTTTAATACTGTATTGTGGATTTTTGTGATTTGGTCTTGTTTTCGTTTAGAGGAAGATTATTTATTTTTCTAAAATGGTGTGGTCTCCATTTGTGGTGTTTTCACTGTATTACTGTATGTGTTCACAAATGCTTTACACACTGCCTCTGAGATAACCATGTCTGCTCGTGCCAAGCTACCAAGGGGGTGAGCAGGGGTTATTTTACGAGTGTATCCCCTTTACTCTGACTAGAAGCACAGGTCCCTATTTGGACAAAGGTACCTACCTCTGCCAACTAGAGACCCCCATTTCTAACAAGCAGTTCAATACAACAATCAAAGAAAGTGTTCTATGTTTGTAAAATGCATGTCCTTTATCTTTTTTATCCCCCGTAAAAAAGTCTCAAGGGCATCTATGTATTTAAGATTAGTGTACACAGGAGGGAACATCCCTTCACAATGGATATCCCAGTTTATGTAGTTATGAGACAATGGCTAATTCCCATTGCATCAGAAATATATATGGAAAAAGTAATCAGCAGCACACTTCATCTCTTGGCATGATATATCTCTGTTGCTGCTAGCAATGGACTATTAGCAATATACTTCAAGTGTTGTGTGCGTAGCTCTTTTGGATTCTTTGGGGGAATATATAATGGTAATCGCAGACTGTGGTCTCACATATTCCTATTTTCTATTCAATGATCCCCATGGAATCTCATCATTAAGTCCCTGAGAGTCAGTATGAAGGCGGAACACCCATCATTATTTAAACATGAAGAGTGCTTTGGTTATATCTGTTTCATTTATCAGCCCAAACAGACAGAGGTAGCTGAAAGACCCATTTATGGGTTGTGACCTGCAATTTGTTCATCAGTGCATAGTCTTTTCCATGTATGACGATACTGGCATATGACATAATTGGTAACATTTTTGCTGCTATTACAGATAGCAGTATTTTGTAGGATGGGTCCCCCAGTTTTTTGCCCAGTGTGCTGAAAGCAAACTCTAGTGAGCTGGTTCTTTGTGACAAGTAATTCTTCTGTATTGGTGATTAAATCTGCTGTCAATATAAGCTCGCAAGTGTTTATAACTGGTTACTTCTTCCAGCAGTTTCCTATCTAACCAGATTTTCTGTGGTGGGCTTGGTGGATTACTGACCTGCATGGTTTTGCTTTTTAATGTATTGATTTTGGGTTTGTTAGCAATAACATATTCATACATTTCAGTAAGTAACCTCAGGAAACCAACTTGAGTTAAGCACATTGGGCCCGATTCACAGAATGAACTTAAGACTAAATCCTAAACTTACTACTATTTGGTATTCACAGAATGCACTTACTACTTTCGGGATTCACAGAGTGAACTTACTACTTTCGGTATTCACAGAATAGATTTAAGACTACTAACTCTAAGTCCGAAATCGGGGAGTAAATTCCGGCCCGGAGGCGGAGCTTACGGCCCGGAGGCGGAGCTTTCGGCCCGGAGGCGGAGCTTTCGGTCCGGAGGCGGAGCTTCCGGCCCGGAGGCGGAGCTTCCGGCCCGGAGTCGGAGCTTGCGGCCTAGAGTTGGAGATTTCAGCATGGCAAAAATCCCCACCTCCGAGCCAGAAGCTCCGCCTCCGGGCCGGAAGCTCCGCCTCCGGGCCGGAATTTGCTAGTAGCAATAAACTAACACCAATTATAACAATGCACAGAATAAAAAGAATGATCAAGGTAACTATACATCTACTGCGTAATATCTTGCAGTACTTCTCTTTCATTTCTATCTTTTTGCTATTCTCGTATGTGATCTTATACATGTCAGAAATCTTAGTCTAACCGATTCACCACCGGGTGGGCTTAAACAATTAACTACGTCTGACTTACTAGATCTTAATTTGGACCTATACTCTTTCTATCAAAAGCGGCGCAGGCGGTGCAAAGTCTGTATTGTCCTTGTCCTTAGTGTCTGTATCTTTTACCAAAGTGACAAATTGTCCAAAGTATTTCTTGAAATGATGAAGGTGAATGATGAAGCCTTTACGTCCTTCCACCAACTTCGGTGTCTTCCAACGTGGCTCGAGGGGGCTTGAATGATCAAAGTTCTCCACACGTAGACAAACTCTTGGTGCTATGGCATGTTCCTTGACCTGGGTGTTGTCAGGGAAGGCGGCAGCAACCTGTGAATGAAAAGAGAGTAGTGCAGAAGCCAGGTAATCTGTCAGCATATTACTGTCAACATCAGTTAGTTTTCTTTTAAGGCATAGGCGTACCCCACATATATTTGGCGGTCTACCGAAAACCACTTCATAAGGAGATAGGCCTGTTCTGGAATGAGCTACCATACGCATGTAAAAGAGGGGAACCTGCAAGGCTACCATCCAATACACACACTAATTGTCTGGCTGTTATCACAGCAGTATAATCTGGAACTGGATAAGCTGCTGTCCATCTAGATAGTGCACATACAACTACTAAGACATACTTGTAACCTCTACATCTGTCCATTTGGATATAATCCATCTGAAGAACCTCAAAAGGGTGGTCAGGAGGATGAAATCCGCCTTGTTCCACCAGGATGCCTTTACCTGGATTGAACTGACAACAGATCATACATGTTTGTACTTTCTGCTTCGCTGCTGCACGCATGTGCTTGTTAAACCAGATGTTCTGTAAGCTGTCTGTCATTGCCTTCTCTCCTAAGTGTGCGGGACTATGTGTTGTGTTTATGATTATTTGTACCATAGAATCTGAAAGAAACCATGAGCTTTTTCCCTTAGTCATCCAACCTTGGTCAGTCTGGACCCCTCCTTGTTCAGTCCATCTCTTTATCTCATCTGCAGTGGCATTTGTCTGTATGTCGAATACATCTTGAGTGGGATCCCTGACTGTCATGCTTTTTCTCAGTAACGGTACCTCTGTCCTTGTCGTGTCTGTTGGTGTCTGGGCTGTCAGTTTAGCTGTTCGGTCTGCCAGGTCATTTCCCTGGGAAATGGTGTCTGTAACTTCGGTGTGAGCTTTACATTTCAGGATAGAAATGGCTGTAGGTAAATGTATGGCTTCTAACAGGGCCTGAATGAGCTGGCCGTGCTGAATCTTGGTCCCATGGGAGGTCAAGAAACCTCTCTCCCTCCATAGTACCCCGAAATCATGAACAACACCAAAAGCATATTGTGAGTCAGTATAAATGTTTACTTTCAAGTGCTTAGCTCTTATGCAGGCTTGTGTCAGAGCAATGAGCTCAGCTGCTTGTGCAGACAGTGTGTCTATTTTCTGTGTCTCTATGACCTTTGTAGCAGTGGTCACAGCATAGGCTGCTACTAACTCTCCTGTACTTGTTCTCACTTGTCGACCACACACCCAACAATTAGTGGCATTGCTGGTCTGGTGTGAATAGTGTAACATACGGATAAAAGAATTATTACGCATAGCAAGACGATAAGATAACTCGTGAGGAGGCAGGTCACTGAAAGTGTGCTCTACTGTAACATTAGAAAACATATGTACATGTGATATAGGAAAACATAAATGTAAGGCATAACTTATGCATGTAACCATAAGACTCAGGAACAATAAAAAGAACAGAATGATGATACATCTCTTAGAGTTTTGACTAACTCTCTCACTGTGTGGGTCTGTCTTATACATGTCTGGAACCTGTCTAACCGTTTCACCCGAGAGGGACTTAGACAATTAAACTGGCTGACTTACTAGACCTTAATTTCATTTTATACTCCTGATGCGGAATTTTCTCTAACAGGGGAATTTTAGATTCATTGTCTGGGCAGTCCTTGAAAACGGGGCAGTCTTTGAAAAAAGTTTTTGGCTTAAGTCCATGAAATTTCTTGACATGGCTGGCGTGTAGCCACCCTTTGCGGTTTTCCACTTTCACCGCAGTCCGGGTGGTGAGGAGGACAAGGCGGGGCTCCTTCCAACGGGGCTCCAGCGGACTTGAACGATCAAAATTTCGGATCAAAACAAGATCCCCAGGAACGACCTCGTGTGGTTTCACCTGGGTGTTGTCTGGAAAAGCAGCGGCAACCTGTGAACGACAAGATTGTAGTGCAGACATCAAGGAGGCCAAGTAATCTGTAAGCATATTACTGGAAACATCTGTAATCTTACGGGGTCTAGGAGTACCCCACATATTTGGGGGACGACCAAAAATTACCTCAAAAGGTGACAGACCTGAACGGGAGTGTGCAACCATTCTCATATAAAAAAGGGCAACTGGCAGTGCTACTATCCAATCTACGCCTTTCTCGGCACATACTTTGGCTATGCGGATCTTCAGAGTCTGATTATGTCTCTCTACGAGACCGGCTGCTTCGGGATGGCGTACACAATGGAACTTCCACTGGTACCCTAACAGAAGAGATACTTGTTTCATGAGTTCGGATGAGAATGGCTGGCCGTTATCTGAATACACGACCCTAGGTAATCCATAGCGGGGAAAATACTCACGAACCAACTGCCTGGCAGTGGTCGCGGCAGTGTAATCTGGGACTGGATATGCTTCTGTCCACCTGGACAAAGCACATACAACTACGAGGACATACTTGAAACCTCGACATCGCTCCATCTGGATATAGTCCATCTGGAGGACTTCAAAAGGGTGGTCAGAAGGATGGAATCCACCTTGTTCCACCGGGACACCTTTACCTGGATTGAACTGACAACATATCATGCAGGTACGCACTTTCTGCTTGGCTGCTGCTCGTAAATGCTTGTTAAACCAGAGGTTCTGAATACTGTCTAACATGGCTTTTTCTCCTAAATGTGCAGGACTATGTGCTGTATTAATAATGACTTGAACCATAGAATCGGGGAGAAACCATGTGGCTTTTCCCTTCGTCAACCATCCTTGATCTGTCTGGACCCCTCCTTGTTCAGACCATTTCTTGATTTCATCGGGGATAGCATGTGACTGGATATCTATTACATCTTGTGTAGGGTCCTTAACTGTCATACAAGTAGTCTGGGCTGGAATGTCTGTCTGTATCGTGTTAACTGGAGTGTCTGGAGTCTGGGCTGTGAGCTTGGCTGTTCGGTCTGCTAGATCGTTACCTTGGGAAATGATGTCAGTAACTTTAGTATGTGCCTTGCACTTCATGATAGCGATAGCTGTCGGTAAATGTATTGCATCTAACAGAGCTTGAATGAGGGGGCCGTGCTGAATCTTGGTTTCATGAGAAGTCATGAAACCTCTCTCTTGCCAGAGCACTCCAAAGTCGTGTACGACTCCGAATGCATAACGTGAATCTGTATATATGTTTACTTTCAGGTTCTTGGCTCGTATGCAGGCTTGGGTCAGAGCGACGAGTTCTGCTGCTTGAGCAGACAGGGTGTCAATACGATGGGTTTCTATAACTTCGGTCTCAGTAGTCACTGCATACGCGGCTACTAGTTCTCCTGTACTTGTTCTCATACATGAACCATCCACAAAGAGTGTCAGGTCAGGATCAGGTAATGCAATGTCTGTCAAGTCTTGTCTTGGCTTCGTCATGGTGTTAACAACTTCCACACAGTCATGTGTGGCAGGATTTGGAACAGTCGAGGGTAACAGTGTAGCAGGATTTAAAATGTTGCAGCGTCTGATTTCTATGTGTGGCTGGAACAGTGTCAGTTCATAGAAAATAAAGAAAGGCAACAGGTGATAGGGCGCACAGCTAGTAATTTAGGCTATTTTCAATTGACGTGTAACTCCTCTTGCTACTAGGCAGAATAGGGAGGTTACCTATCTCCCTTACTAATACACTGATCCCAGGTATTAAATAATTCAAAAGGTTTTCTGCCGAGCAAAAATTATATTAAATAACAACACTCTCAAAGTTCTTAGTCACAATATTCTTATATTGTCCATTGAATACATTCACTAGTTAGACACCAGAATCCAGTGTAGATTAGTCCATATTTATTTCTCTTGATTCAGTTCATCAGTTTCAATATTTTCTGTAGTCAGATCAGCCTTATAAGCAGGTCAGCCGACACGTGTTTCGTTGTTTAAAACAACTTCATCAGGAATCAGAAGAGGATCCAGTAACTATGAATTCTCTTTTACATGATTTAGAAATAAATCCAAGTCTTTCAAGTAAGAGTGGCTTAAAAGAAAGATCCAAATGGACACCTCAGCTGTCCACGGGTAATGTGGTTGACGCCTTTTATAAATCGGTTAATCTTGAGATTGATAACCAGATTAAAAAAGAACACCATCATAAAAGAATCTTTTCAGACAACTTGAGAACGGATGAAAGGGAAGCATTACGTAAACTTACAGACCACCCAGAACTAATAATACGTAGAGCTGACAAAGGTGGCAACATTGTTGTTATGAATCGTGCCGACTATAATGGTGAAGTATTGTCACAATTGAGGGATAGTAGATATTATGAGAGGATTAAATCTAATCCCCTGGAAATGATCAAGACTAATATAAACACTAAACTGAGGGTCTGGTATGAAACAAGTCTATTAGATCACGATGAATATTTATTTCTCAAAATTGACTCCCCAAAAGCACCTTGTATGTACTGTCTGCCCAAGATACATAAAAACAAAGAGAAACCGCCAGGGAGACCGATAATCTCGGGCATTGGGGGACCTACTGAGAAACTCTCTGAATTTATAGATTCATACCTTAGACCTTATGTGCAGAATTTACCGTCCCATATTGAGGACACGAAACATGTTCTCAATATAATGAATGATGTGACATGGGAGAATGACATGATCCTAGCAACTTTGGATGTAGTATCTCTTTATTCTAACATTAACCATGATAAAGGAATACAAGCCATAGAAACTTTCTTAAATGGCAGGCCAATTGAATATCTGAATCATACATCCATGTTACTGGAAATGACCAAAATTGTACTGGAAAACAACTATTTTCTATTTGAATCTACCTGGTACAGACAAAAGATTGGGACAGCGATGGGTTCCAAATTTGCTACGTCCTTCGCGAACCTCTTTATGGGGAGACTGGAGGCGGAGCTTATTTGGGGCCCAAAAGGCTGTCAATGGATCGATCATATTTACTACTGGGGTAGATTTATAGATGATTGTTTATTATTTTGGAGAGGCACACCAGAAGAACTAGATAGTTTCTTTCAATACTTGAACACAAATGATATGCACATGTCATTCACCACCCATTTTAGTAAAGAAAAACTGACCTTTTTAGACATTGAACTTTTTGTGGAGAATAACAAACTGGGCAGCCGTATGTTTCGTAAAGAAACCAGCTGCAACGCACTACTTAGAGCAGACAGTTGCCACCCGACTAGCCAAATAACATCAATCCCATATGGGGAAATGATCCGAGCAAGAAGGAACTGCTCTAAAGATGAAGATTTTCACCGAAATGTCATAGAAATGACTAAGAGATTTGCTAATAGAGGATACTCAGACATTGTAATTACTAAAGCGGTTCGCAGAGTCAATAGGTTAAAGAGAGATGAAACCTTGAAACCTAAAAATAAATCTGAGGTCCCGTCTCATGACCAGAAACTCAGAATGATTACCAATTTTGGTAAGGGTAGTCAAAAACTTTTTAATATCATGAATAAATATTGGCAAATGCTTACTTCTGATAAAGACCTAAAACCTTTTTTAACAGAACGTCCAAGTATAACATACAGAAAGGGAATGTCACTTGCCAATATAGTGAGTCCAAGCTATCCCAAACCTGTTACACCAACAAGTCAAAGTGACTGGCTTCGGACATGTCCAAAGGGATTTTATCACTGTGGAAACTGCAGCTCATGCAGATGGGCAATGAGAAAAGTACAAACCTTTGAATATAATAATACTGGGACATTCCGTATCGAATCTTTCATTAATTGTGAAACATCATATGTTGTATATGTAATTGCATGCCTATGTGGGAAAATATACGTAGGCAGCACTGTGAGGAAATTGAAAGACCGTATGATTGAACATTATCGGGCATTGAAGAATGGTGATACCAGGTATCCAATTTCCTCACACTTGATCCAAAATAATAATGACTCTGTAAGGCATAAATTTTCATACCATGGAATTGAGCAAGTGACATTAGATAGACGAGGAGGGAATAGACTACTGCACTTAAGACGTAGAGAGGCAAGATGGATTATGGTCCTTAGAGCAGTTGAAGATGGTCTTAACATTGATTCTGAGCTCCAGTATTACTTAGGAGACCATTAAGAATATGATAAAATGATTGTATAGAGTATCTATTTATCATAACTGTAACCATGATATAATCAGATGTAATTTTACGAGATGTGATTACACTTCTGCTTATGCCTTTAATCCCCCATAGGCTGTTATGTTTAATGTCTTGAAAAAGAGATTGTAATGGAATGGTGTGCGATGCCAACAGCTTTGACACTGGGGGTCGCCGCTATGCTAACCCCATTAGATTTTATTTCCACTTTTCACTATTGAAATACACTGATAAACTGACCACTTCAATATGGTGGAATGCTAAATACATTTAAGCAGGCTGTGATCTTTACTGTCACGTAGATAGCACAACATCACTATATAGTTCTTTACTGTCATGTAGATAGCACAACATCACTATATAGCTATATTGGGGTTATGGCCAACTTAAAAGAATAATTTATTTTAGATCAGAGAGGGTCAGACCATTCATAAATAAAAAAACTTTTTTGAGTTCAAAATTTCCGTAAACCGTATTAAAATTTAACTAGTTATCATTGCAATCGCATATAAAAATTGTAATACGGATTTCAAGTAAAGTAAAGCGCTAAATCACGTTAAGCCATACACAAGATGGCTGCCAAAATTCACAGTACAATAACACTCATTATAAAGTATATAATGTTCAACCTATATATATGAGCACATTAACTTGGCTGCAATTTGCATTATAAAGTTACAAGGAAAGGTATTATGCGGCCTAAATTGTCTGATTTTAGATATACATGTAGCGCTCGTAATCACGCTACTACTTACACAAGATGGCCGCGCAATACTTCAATACGCGGTACATACTTGCAAAATATTTACTTAAACAAGATGGCGCTCGGAACAAACGCCGGTACGCGAGCAGATGGGAAGAAGTAAGAGGAGATAGACACTCTTACTAGGTGAGTGCAAATGATTTCACCGATCGTTCTTCTAATCGAGATACTTTGACATACAAATCGAATTTTAAGACACTAATGTTGTTAAAAATATTCTTTCATAGATACTGACAGACGATTAAGAAGTGGATAATAATACTAGATACTGACAGACGATTAAGAAGTGGATAATAATACTAGATTCACAGATTTCGTTAAAGGTAAGGATTACTGCTAAAATAGTTGCAAAAAACTGCTGAGCATTAAAATAGATATAGGGGTGAATTATGATTTTAATTTACCCCCTTATAGCTCAAACAAAGTTATCGGTACCGCGCTTATAGGAGTAATAGGCGAACTCTGGACATTTGAATGGTAAGACCTTTCCCAAGTTATGATTAACATTTATTTTGAGTAAACTGAGGACACATATATATAGTCATGTCCCTCTTTTTACAGAACCTGCATAATAAAATCGGAAATTTAACTTTAAAGAAACGGAAGGAACATATTATTGAATTGAGAACTGAAACTTAGAGAAAGGTAAAAAACTTCATTTGAAACTGTAGCGAAATGGACTTTGAGCAGATATGAAGAGTAAAACAATTACTTCTGGGGTTGAAGTGGCGGTGATCAACAGGACGAAGCGGGGGGCTCCATACCACTCCATAGATTAAGATAGATGAGTAAATAATTTTTGTAAAACTCTTGTGAAAATGTATGTATAAGTGTACAGATTGTGTACAGAAGGCTATAGATCCGAATGATTTTGATGTGCACTACTTTATGACACTGGGAATCACCAATTTATAAATTCGAGACACGAATGTATTGGGAACTCTATGCCTGTCTTTCACTCAGGTGGTGTTAGATTAATTAATATTAATATTTTCTAATTATTACAGTTGGTTGTAAATAGTTAAGTATACAAGGTTTTTATTTTACTTTATACATTCATTCTGGTTTGCAGCCCTGATGAAGTTGTTTTAAACAACAAAACACGTGTCGGCTGACCTGCTTATAAGGCTGATCTGACTACAGAAAATATTGAAACTGATGAACTGAATCAAGAGAAATAAATATGGACTAATCTACACTGGATTCTGGTGTCTAACTAGTGAATGTATTCAATGGACAATATAAGAATATTGTGACTAAGAACTTTGAGAGTGTTGTTATTTAATATAATTTTTGCTCGGCAGAAAACCCTTTCAGTGTCAGTTCATAACCTGTTAAACGTGCAATTGTCAAGTGTTGTGTCTGTGTTCGGTTTAAAAGAACTTCCACGGAATGTGGAACTTGTACTGTCAGGGAGTGTCCTAACACTATGGAATCACTCTGTCTGATAGCTAGAGCTGTGGCTGCAACTGACTTGAGGCACGCAGGCAAAGCCTGGGCTACTGGATCTAATGTGCTAGAAAAATAAGCACAGGGCTTGTACTGTCCTGCTTGATCTTGTGTGAGAACAGATAATGCAGTACCATCACGTTCTGTAACAAAAAGTGTAAAAGGCTTACTGTAGTTCGGTGTTGCTAGAACAGGTGCTTGGCATAAGCCTTTCTTTAATTCATTAAAAACAAGTGTATGTTCTTGGGTCCAAGGGAGGACAGTCGATACGGCTGCCTCCTGTGTCGTTAACTGTATCAGTGGCTTGGCTAGATATGCGTACTGAGGAATCCATTGTCTGCAGTAAGAAGTGAGGCCGATAAAAGCTCGTACCTCCTTCTGAGTCTTGGGCTGTGGAAGATGTGCTATTAACTGGATACGGTCTGGTGTCAACTGCCTACCCCTCTTGGACAGTAAGTGTCCAAGGTATACCACTTGCTGGACACAGAATTGTAATTTAGAAGGGGACACCTTGTGCCCCATCTCGGCCAGGAAATACAGGACTGTAAGTGACGCACGTTCGCAGTCACGTTCAGAACGGGCTGTGATCAGTAGATCATCGACATACTGGATCAGGGCAGTGTCAGTTGGCATGTGAATATTGTCTAGTTGTCTTTTAAGTGCTTGACTGTAAATACTAGGACTTTCTGTGAAACCTTGAGGAGCTCGTGTAAATTTATAGCTTCTTCCATTTAAACAGAAACCGAAAAGGAACTGGCTGTCTGGATGAATGGGGACACTAAAGAATGCGTTCGTGAGATCGATAACAGTGAAGAACGTAGCTTCGGAATCAATGGCTGTCAATAGGGAAGAGATATCTGGAACCACTGGGTACTGGGGTATGATGCATTTATTGAGTTCTCGAAGGTCAATCACTAATCGATAAACTGGAGGTGCATTTGGATCAGTACGTTTCAGAATCGGAATGATAGGAGAATTACATACATTGGAGTCAGTTTCTACAACTACTCCTTGAGCAATAAGCTCGTCAATAATTTTGGATAAGGCTGCTACAGCCTCGAGTGGCAATTTGTACTGTCGGATTCGGGGTAATACAACACCTTGTTTCAGAGTGACACGATAGGGTATAATATGCATACAACCTACATCAGTTGGACCTTGCGCCCATAAATGCTGTGGTACATTCAAAAATCTTGGATCAAAATCACGTAATACATAATGACCTTTGAAATCACGCAGAAACAATCGTACTCCTTCTGGGGAGCAACATATAACTGCTCCTAATTCTTTCAGTGTTTTAATACCTAATAAGTTTTCTGGACAAGATTTCGTAAGTAACAAGTCTGTAGTTCGGGACAATGGACCAACTTCTAGGGAAACTGGTTTCGATATTTCATTAACAATAGGCTTTCCTGAAAATCCAAGGGAAACATTTCTAGAGCCTGAGAGCGGAGCCCCTGGAACCTCGTCATGACTGATGGTAGTCCTACTTGCCCCTGTATCAATCAGAAACTTTCTGTCTTTCCCCAATACTTGACTGTGTACATAGGGACCCTCTTGATCTACAGGAATCTCGATGAGAAGCAAGCCAACCTCCCTCTCTAGGCTGTTTCATGAATACTGCTGATATTCTGGATACTCTGACTGTGCATACTGGTACATCTGCTGTGTAACGTGTTGTGTTGCAGCTATAGGCTGCGGTACTGTAACTGTCTGTTGTGCATTCTGCGGAGACTGGGAAGTCTGTGAAACTTGTTCTTGTCTAGGCGGACGTGGTCTCTCTTTTGTCTTACCAGTAGCTATGTTATGTTTCAGAACTGCACATTCGTTTATAAAATGACCTGGCTGTTTACAGTAATTGCAGGTCCCTTTAACGGGAACTGCAGGATGACTGGTTTGATTCGGACCCCTCTTCTGACTGTCTTGGGGAACAGACTGTGCAACTAGTACTTTCATTTTTGTGTCTTTCATACGTCTCCTTTCGTGTTCTTGCTCTTCCCTAATTCTGTTCTGGTGGTACTGGAGCATCTGGAGCATTTGTGACGGAGTATTTGCTTGCCAGGTACTCTCGACTTTCAGAACTCGATTTTTAACTTGTGGCAAAGAATTCTCAACTAGTTGGGTAACAAAAAGATGTGGATATGACTCACTACTTGTTTTCAGACCACTATTTATAATGAAACATTTCTCAAATCTGGAATAGAAATCACTAGTGTCTTCGTCTGGTTTCTGTTTACAGGCTGAGATAGCATCCCAGTCTTCCTTTTTCGTGGCTAGTAATCTTGGCAAGACTTGTATTAACAATTCGGGCAATGCTTTAGCTTTTTCCCCAAGACCGGTACCTGGTACACGTGTGTTATCTTCAGTTTCTAATGCGGTCCAATCTATCTTTTTCTCTCCCACCTCCCATTCTTTTTCTTTAAGTTTTTCATATATGCCCGCAGGCAACAGGACCTTTAACATTTTAATGATATCAGGATACGTGTATTCTCCCATACGGAGCACGTCTTTTAATTCACGGTGGAACCCTGCTGGATCTTTATCGTGACAGGGAATTAGCTTTTTCATTTCCAAGAGTTCTATTTTTGTAATAGGGGTGTAAACAAATACTCGTTCTAGACCACCCCCCTCTACCATAACTGGATGTACTTCTCGTAACGGATTCTGTCTGTCTATATAGAATGATTTCCTTTCTGGAGGTGAGACGGGAACAAAATGTGGATTCAGGAACGTTCTGTACTTGTGGCGCTGTTCTAGAATGACACTAATTAAATCGGTACCTAAACCTTTCCATCTGTTCTGGAGTAACTCGTTCAGTATATCATGTAAAGGACCTGGATCGGAATGCTGATCCTCATACAGTGTGATGAGGTGCTGGATCATATACATACCCACCAGTCGCTGCTCGGCTGGGGGCAGTTTCAGAAACATTTGAGCCACTATTTCATCTGGAAACGTGGCGGAATCACTAGTCCATCGGACTGCTGATCGGGCTAGTTCTTGTTCATGCATGGTACTAGGCTCACTATAACCTATTTGTGATTTCAGAATTTTATCGGTAATCTGGAATATTTGTTCGAGAGAACACTGTTCTGGTACTGGAGGAGGAAAAACTTTCTTGTAATCTAGGCGTGAATGTCGGTCGGAAAGTCTAGTTCTACCTACATACGCTATCCTGGAGGGATTCTCGCTGTCTACCTCTTCACTGGAAGAGTCATTCTCTTTCTCGGTTGCTCTACTTGCTTTCTCTTTCTCGTGTATACGTAAAATTTCTTTACAGATTTTCCTGTACATACTTTCTATACAACCTTGTGTCTTGTGTTTTCCCTCGGCTATATTGTCACTCCACCTGGTCAGGACTTTCATTTCTTCTTTATCTTTATCTGGATAATCTTGCTCTCTTATTAGACAATTAATCAAGAACTTTAAAATCATAAGTTGAACCTCGGCTTTCCTCTGTGACATAGCTTCGTGAATACTTCCTGGATTCTCTCCTGTACGGATAAAACGATATATTCTGTTTAGATGTTCCTTCATGTCGGGCAGGGTGATCAAGAAGCTGGCCACCCGTCTTAAACGTACTGAATATAAGATCATGTGATCTTCGCCTGGTACTGGATCATATATACAGTCAGTAAGAAGTCGCTTGAGATCTGTGTATGTCGCCACTTTTGGCGTACGCTGTAACGCTACATCATGCAGCGTCAGTCGTCTTGCTTGAGGCGGGGTGTTAGGAGCACTTCCCCCTGCCGCTACTAAACTAGAATCGTCGGGGAATACTGTACGTGCTGGTAAAGGAACTGGTAAGGCGGGTACATTTACTGTGGGCTGGTCCGGGGGTACTGGCACATTAACTTGGCCCCCGGGACCAGTGGCTGGAGGAACAGGAATTACATTATTAACAGGATGCTGTGGGTGAGCAGGCGGAACAGGATTTGCATATTCTGGGACTGTATCGTCCAAATAGGACGAAAGAAAAATTTCAGCTGCAGTCGGTTTATGACGTAGCTTAATCGGGACCAAGGGTGGCGGTAAATTACAGGATGCTTCCGGGGTTGCCTTCGGCAAGCCCTCGGCAAGAAGAGGATACATACCTTTAATAAGGGCATTTCTCTGTCTGTCTGACTGTTCTGCTCTAACTTGTTCACCTTCTTCTAGAAGTTCCCTTTCTTGGGCTTTTTCTGAGGATTCCCTACTTAATTCTGCTTTTCTGAATTCTTTTTCGGTTCTCCTATGAGATTCTTTGCGCCATAACTCGATGGCATCTTTCTGGGACTGTCTAGCTTTCTTTTTCCATAATGCTTCTTCTACTCGCATGATGCACTCGGCATCCCATGTACCTGATACAGGCCATCTATATTTCTCTTCAAGATTTTTCGTGTAATCTGACCATAAGTCTAAATATAATATGGCATCTAAGCCATGCTTGTGATACATAAAATGACCAGGACTGTCCCTAGGCGGGACAGGAACTGATTCTTCGAGTAACCCTTTCCTAGTTTTTATCTGACGTAATTTCGAGAATAGAGGCATTCTGGACTTGGATTTGAACACAGTACAATACACGATAAACACAGTAATAAATAGCAAAACAAGTCACTCATACCACGACATAGAAATACATTGATAACAGTTCGAACAGAAATATTACCTGATACATTGAAACAAAAATACTTAGACTTCTCGAGAACAGACTTGCTAGAATTACTGAATTACTAGATGCACTGCTAAAACAGTACAGACCGGTCTCATAAAGAGACACGTCGGACCGTATCCACCTGGATGGACACGTAATACTGGATCTGCGTACCCAAACCCATCGGACCAGGGACAATATAATGACCCTGTCTAGATACTTCCCCCGCAACGGTACTCACCGGGAAGCAGAAACTGGAAGTCCTCGGACTGGACTCGGACTGGACTGGACTGCTACGACGTCGGACTACGAACTTCGGACTTCGGAACAGGTGGGCCTCCGGATACCTCGGACCATGTACTCTCGGCTTGGGCTCTGGTCGGGACTCGCCGCATTCCTCACTGCCTCGTCTGGATGCTGGACCGCAGTCTCCGTCTCCTCCGTGGGCCTGAGGGAGACTTTGAAGCAGAAATATCTGCACGTGCACGGTATGGTTCCGTCACGGCTGTAGAAGGGTCAGGGGGCCTGCGTTGCTTCGCCGGCGCGTGGGGAAAGGGCAAGTCCCTATTCGGCCGCCATTATGTGGTAAATAAATAATTAATTACCGGTACTATTTTTGAATACATTGAATAAACAGATAGCTCAATAAATAAGAGTCAGGATTCGAGGTATCTTGAGTCTGACAGGCTTTAATCAGGCATAAGGGAAGGGACAGGAACGGGATAGCCTGCAATGGATGGACTGGATGGCAGCTGCACCTGCCTAAGTAACAGTACAGAGTATATATACTAATACATTTACAATAGCATTCAACACAGTAGGCGTAGCAGTAGGCGTAACTAGTAGCAGTCGCGAAAGATAAGGACACATGGGCGTAACAAAAAGGCGTGTACAAGGCGTATACATGAACATGTGGTGTAGACGTCACAGAAGTGTCATGAATGGGCGGAAACATGGAGGGGGCTACCTGAGCAGCTGGGACCTTTAACCTAGTGGTGCGCGCAAACTGGCAATGACGTATAACTAGGGAGAACTGGGGGCTGTGACTTCTGCACTAGAAGAGGAGACTAAAGTCTGCGGTGTCAGGACGACATGTGCCTATAGCCTATCTGGTATCTGGTGTTTGGAGAACATGTTGATAGAATCTAAAAGTCATCAGGGTAAAGGCTACTTGACACTAAGGCTGGTGCATGCATATATTCTTCATGTAATGCGTGTGCTATGAATCTTCCTATGGACATTAATACAGTAATTCTCGTGCATGGAGACAGAGAGACTAGACTATAGCAGGAGATGTTTATGCGGTTCACTAGCTTAGGAATGCGAAGAAGGAGAGCTGGACTGATAACTAGAGGCATAACATATTCTTGGCAGACAGGCAGAGCCAGGACCGGGCCCCGCGCTGCGCGGCAGGAAGTAAGTGAAGGGTCAGGGATGCAGGTGGGGGCTGCATCGCTCCTCGGAGCAGGTTCAGGAGACAGGAGCTTGAATCTGGTGTCCGGGCCCTCATGAGGCCTAGAAACGGGGACATTATTCTGAATTAACGTACATAATGGAATACGTTGGCAACATAGGCCTGAAAGCCTAATTCACGTTGTTTTCACGGGAACTGGAAACTGGCATACTAGAATTAGACACAACTATAATTGCGTCTTTATTCAGTCATAGGGGGATATATGCATATCAATCATGCACATATAATATAGGATGGGGAACACGTAGGCACACATGACAGGGCAAAATTCAATTTTCCACAGCTGCAAGGGGAAAAAAATAAACAGAACAAAACAATCATGGCATGGAAACACACCATATTTTACTTTATCGAAAATAACATGTCAAACTCCTTAATTCTGCATTGCATAACCAATATTTTCATAAGTAAGTGTGCAAGCTTTTCTATTCTACCTATTAAAAGGGCCAGATTCATACTTTTTCAAAAGGCCATGTTTTCTAATTTTAGTGGGGACTGTTCTCTGCACATATCAATTGAAGCAGCCTGTCAAAGTACATAGGTGAGCCTTGAAACTAAATGAATGCAAATTAAACTAATGTAGGGGACACTTAGCAATGCATTAGGATGGAAGTGTATTATAGCTATCAAAAGGGCCACGTTCATTAATTTACAAATAGCCATTTTCCTAATTGAGTGGGCTAACATTCACACGCTATTCTAGAGGGCAGCTTGCATTGGGAAAAATAATCCGTAGAACCATTCCTATTTAATAAAAAAAAAAACACTGTTGCATTACACTAATTATAAGCACATTCTCTAATGGGCCTAATTTATATTTACTTGTCAACCCTGAAAACATCTAAGCACCCTCCGTGCAAAACCCTTATCTCAATCCGACTGGTTTATTTACAACTACCCACCTCTGAGTCAAACACATTAAATCAAGTGTTCCAAGGCAAATCCTTACAAATACACTTCTTTACTCTCCATGCAAGATTTTACCATTCAATCTGCATACTGTCAAAGCACATAGGCAGACCCAGAATGAAAAAGTCAAAGAAACCTTTATCTCAATTTTCAGAAATACGCCCATTGGATAACATGGCAAATCGCACCTCCACACAAAATATGCTTTTTCCACCACTTCCATAGCTCGGATCCTTTCCAAATATGGCATCACAGTAGTCCAAGCGATTCCCTAAATCCTCACAAAAAAGCAACCAAATCCCTCCACTGGAACGGGTACGAATTTCCGCTCAAAAACATGCCCCCCGCAAACACCAAAAAACGCCAAAATCCCTCAACACCTTGTTAAACAGCATGTTAAAACAAATACTGCCTTCTCTATACAAGATATTAACTCTTCGGCAGCTGAAGCACAATCATTCCCCAATGACTGCAGTACATGGGAAAGTCATGAACTTATCTCTCCACATTATCTCATAACACGTACGTACATCTTCAAAACGTTTTCTCCAAGTACTTGAAAGAGATCCAGCTCTCTCCTGCCTAACGTAATGATAACAAGCTCTGCACAAAACATAACCACGTGGTGCTATTCACAAGCCATATTTACAAGAAACTCAACAAGTCACAAAAATGACACGCTATTCACAAGGCATATTTACAAGGCGCTATTTACAAGGAACTCCACAGTAAACTTATAGCTCTAACTCTAACTCTAGCTAGTTCTCTCTACTTTATTGAATTCTTTCTCTGTTCTCCTATGTGACTCTTTGCGCCATAAACTCAATAGCGTCTTTCTGAGAGGGTCTTGACTTCTTTTTCCAAATGGCGTTTTAGCCCATGCTTATTATACATAAAATGACCAGGTGTGTCTCTAGGCCGGATGTTAACTGATTCTTCTAGTATACCTATCCTGGTCCCTATCTGACGTAATTTTGAAAACAGTGGCATGTTGGAACAGTGGAAACACAATACACAAAAATAGACTGTAACAATCAACAATCATTCACACTAAAACAACATAACATTGAAACACTAAAACAGATACCATTACAGAGAGTAAAACATGTACTTGAAAAACAGTTTTGTGCACTGAAAATACAGTACAACCATACCGGTTTCAAAAAAGAGACACGTCTTGACCGGGCCCACGTTTAACCGTGGACCCGTCTTGACCGTGATCATAAAAATGAGGCACGTCTTTACCGGATTCACAAATAGCGTGAACCCGTCTTGACCGTGCCCACGTTTAACCGTGGACACGTCTTGACCGTTCTCATCTAAAATGAGCCCGTCTTGAAACTAGATGCAATCCCCATAGTGGTACTCACCGGGAAGCAGAACTTGAAACTTGAAGGCCTCGGAAACTCGACTTGACTACGCTTGCGCCTTGGAACAGGTGGACCTCCGGAGACCTCGGACCTTGCTCTCTCACGGGCTGGGCCTCTGGTTGAGACGATCCGCGTTCCTCACCGCCTTGCATGGATGCCTGGTCGCAGTCCGTCCTCCTCCGTGGGCCTGAGGGAGTAAGCAGGAAGTCCCGCAGTCTGTGCACTTGAAGTCCGTCACGGCTGTAGAAGGGGGCAAAGTCTGGACCTACACCACCGGCGCGTGGGGAAAGGGATGTTCCTATTCGGGCGCCAAATTAATGTGGTAAATAAAATATTACCCTGGCAGAATTTCTAGGCATTAACAAAGTATCATGCATCAAATGAGAGACAGAGTCCGTGGTGTCCAAGTTAAAATGGGCTTTATTCCAATAACTCGAGTCAAAGGGAGAATTAGTTCCATCACCACAGAGGTTCAGGAAGGGTCTTCTAATCATTTAATAACAAAACATCATATATATACTTTTTACTCCTTGTACATAGGGAGCTCGAGGCAGAGCAAGACAGAAAATGAGATAAGAGCATGTGGGCGTACATGAGGGAGTGTACTTTGATGAGTCATAGGTAGGTGATAGGTAGGTGTCATAGGTGGGTGGGTACTTAGAGGAGGAGTTTGCATGACCAGCTCGAACTTTGTCCTACTTGTGTGCAACTTGGGCATGACGTGCAATTGACGTGTAAATGGGAGGAGAGCTGACTTTCGGCCTAGCAGAGAAATCTCTTGTGTCAGGGCGACTTGAGCACGTCTTGTACAATCTGATATGATAGGGGATGTATTATCTGAAGCAAAAGGGTTGCTCATCACTAAAAGACAGAAAGGGCATATTTATTCGTTCATTGCATGAGCTTTCTATGGATGCAAGCACTGTAATTCACTTAAATGGAGACAGAATGGCTAGGCCCTATCTCCCTCGGATAACTGTTATACATAATACAGTCTTGGCAGGCCTCTTGCTGGGATTCTCTCGGCTGAGCTAGAAGTATGCGAGGTCAGAGGGACGTAACTGCAGCTTCAGTGTGTCAGGAGTCATGAAAACCCTTATTTCAGAAAAGTGGCTCGGGCTGCGCCACAAAATGGGTTCATTACGATATTTATTTAAAAGTGCACAATGCAATGCAAATACATGGGCCTTCATGTTAACTGAATGTTTGGGAAACTTGATGACAGGCACCTTAATGCAGGACGTGATTGCAGAGGCCTTGTGATTCAGGCCACTTTAGAGAAATATGCATGGGTGACATAGGGTATACGTAGGGGGCATCTTGGTCAGGCAAAATTTCATTTTCCTCAGTTTGGGGCAGTTACTATGGTCGGAAAATCGGGAGCGGGTAGTGTATATGTCCTCTCACACTCGCTGTTTCCCATTACTTCTCCTTTTCCTTTCCCCCTTATGCAAAACCTGCCGTTTTGCGGTACTACCCAACCCCCTTGATCTGTCCGTCTTTGATCGATGGAAAACATTTTCCTGAAGGAAGCAATGTCATGGAACTGAGAGTAACTGATATTTTCATGATCTTCAGCCCTCCCCCAGGTTACAGTAAGGTCCACCATTTTAGAAACAGCCTTTACTATTTTAGTTTTTACTTCGTTCCAATTACTCTCATTTTTCAAGTTTGTCGGGGGAATGTTTTTAACCGAGGCAGAGAATATCATGGCTAATGCATAGGCGGATCCTGAATAACCGAACGGGAGAGAGAAAAAGGGCATTCCCTTATGTACAGAATGTGGCATCAAGCCACAAACCCAACAGTTTGTCTTGTTGACTATGAGTTGGTGTTTATGGAGGGTGGAAATGAAGGTATTATTTATGAACTCTTTTCTTCTGTTCTCGAGATGTGGGGGAAGATCAACATGGGAATGCATAGTGGTATTCTTTACAAGCATGGAAGAATGTGGGGGAAAAACTGTACATAAGATCCAACCCAAACAAGCTGTAATACAGCAAACAAGTAACATTGTCAATAGAAAAATCGAGAACCTGCTATGTAGCATTTTTACGTAATTAGTCTTTTTCCATTTGCGTGTTATGTTGTTTCTCCACATTTGGTCTATGAACTTAATATCAAAGGTGTTTCTGTATACGAGATCAAAACGTCTCCCAATAACCATTTCACCAGGAGCTTGTTCCTGGACTTAGACAGCCACCGGTGCGTTCCGATCAGGTTCAATGTCTCTAGTCTATTTCTGGTGAGATCGCAGCCGCGATCTGTATTCCTGTTGAGGAGTAAGTTCTGGAAGTGGGGAAATTATATCTGGGGCATTTACAGTCGTTGAACAGGGCACAATGTCTGTTGGTGTCGGTCCAAAGAACTTTCTGCAGTGGCTAGCGTGGAGCCATCCCTTGCGTCCCTCGACCTTAACAGCAGTCCTCGTGGTCAGGAGTACTAATTTCGGAGCCGTCCACCTTTTCTCCAAGGGGCTGGTACGATCGAAGTTTCGTACGAGAATCCACTCCCCGGGCCTTGTGGAGTGTTCCTCGGGCGTGGTGTGGGCAGGAAAAGCTGCTGCAACCTGTGAACGACAAGATTGGAGTGCAGACATCAAGGAAGCCAGGTAATCTGTCAACATGTTAGAGTCAATTTCAGTCAGTTTTCTAGGAGAAGGGACACCCCAGATGTTAGGAGGTCTCCCGAATGTTATTTCGAAAGGGGACAGTCCCGTCCGGGAATGTGCCACCATTCGCATGTAAAAAAGAGCGACCGGGAGGGCAGTGACCCAGTCTGTCCCTTTTTCTGCACATATTTTGGCTAATTTTGTTTTTAGGGTCTGGTTGTGTCGTTCTACCAGACCCGCTGCTTGAGGGTGTCGGACACAATGGAATCTCCAAGAATAACCTAGTAGTAGAGAGACAGCCTCCATTAGTTTGGAAGAGAAAGGCTGTCCATTGTCTGAATAGATGACCCTTGGTAGCCCATATCGGGGAAAGAATTCCCTCGCTAATTGTTTAGCGGTTGTCTGGGCACCATAGTCTGGGACGGGGTATGCTTCAGTCCATCGTGTCAGTGTACACACTACCACTAGTACATATTTGTACCCTTTACATCTGTCCATCTGGATATAATCCATTTGGAGGACTTCGAAGGGATGATCAGGAGGCTGGAATCCACCTTGTTCTACTGGTACTCCTTTACCAGGGTTAAATTGGCAACATATCATACAAGTTTTAACCTTTTGTTTGGCTGCAGCTCTTAGGTGTTTGTTAAACCAGACGTTCCGTAAACTGTCCAGCATACCTTTCTCGCCTAGGTGGGCGGGGCTATGGACCGTATCAATTATGACTTGTACCATGGAGTCAGGGAGAAACCACATGGTTCAGTCTTTGGTCATCCAACCTTGATCAGTCTGGACCCCTCCTTGTTCAGTCCATTTTTTTATTTCATCTGCGGTGGCATGTGTCTGTATGTCTTGCACATCCTTCAAGGGGTCCCTCACTATCATAGTGATCGTCTGCGTGGGTGACTGAGAGTTTGTGGTATTCACTGGATTCTGGGCTGTCTGTTTAGCAGTCTGGTCCGCTAAGTCATTTCCTTTAGATATGGTGTCTGTAGCTCTGGTATGTGCCTTGCACTTCAGAATAGCGATGGCTGTAGGCAGGTGTATGGCATCTAGTAAGGCTTGAATCAGAGGACAATTTTGTATTTTGGCCCCGTGTGAGGTAAGGAAACCTCTTTCTTGCCATAATACTCCAAAATTATGGACTACACCAAATGCGTATTGGGAATCGGTGTAGATGTTCACTTTCAATTGTTTTGCCCATATGCAGGCCTGCGTTAGGGCAATGAGTTCTGCTGCTTGGGCTGACAGTATGTCTATTCTTTGGGTCTCTATAATTTTACAGTCCGTTGTTACTGCATAGGCTGCTACTAGCTCTCCAGCGCTTGTCCTCATACACGATCCATCCACATAAAGTGTTACATCAGGATCTGGGAGTGCAACATCTGTTAGGTCTTGTCTTTGTTTTGTCACTACATCGATCATCTCTACACAGTCATGTGGTGTCGTGTCATCTGAGCTTGAGGGCAAAAGGGTAGCGGGATTCAATATGTTGCATCGTCTGATTTCTATGTGTGGCTGAAAGAGCGTTAGTTCGTAACCTGTCAGTCTTGCTACAGTCAGGTGTTGAGTCTGTGTTCTGTTTAGAAGGACTTCCACAGCATGTGGCACTTGTACTGTCAGGGAATGTCCTAACACTATTGGATCGCTTTGTCTTATGGCCAGGGCTGTAGCCGCAACGGATTTCAGAAATGCAGGCAAAGCTTGTGCTACAGGGTCCAATGTGCTAGAGAAGTAAGCACAGGGTCTATTTCTTCCTGCTTGGTCTTGCGTGAGGACAGATAGTGCTGTACCGTCACGTTCTGTCACGAATAGGGTAAAATGGTTACTGTAATTCTGGGTGGCCAAAACTGGTGCTTGACACAGAGCTAGTTTCAGAGCTTCAAATGCTTGGGAGTGTTTTGATGTCCAAGGAAGAGTTGTATGAGTGGCTGCTTCTACTGTAGTTAACTGTATGGGTGGCTTAACTATGTGGGCATACTGAGGGATCCATTGTCTGCAATATGAAGTGAGACCAATGAATGCCCGCACTTCCTTTTGTGACTTTGGTTGTGGAATTGTCGATATCAATTGGATTCGTTCTTGTGTCAGTTGCCTACCCTCCTTGGACAGCAAATGTCCTAAGTAAGCCACTTGCTGTGCGCAGAACTGCAATTTTGAGGGAGACACCTTGTGACCTTTGTCTGTCAGGGAGTGTAGGACTGTGAGAGATGCTTTTTCACAGTCTGGTTCTGTCCTTGCTGTGATGAGAATGTCATCTACATACTGTATTATTGCTGTGTTGGTAGGCATATTGATACTGTCAAGTTGTCTTTTTAGTGCTTGGCTGTAGATGCTTGGACTTTCTGTATAGCCTTGGGGAGCTCTAGTGAACCTGAAACGTCGTCCTTTTAAGCTGAATCCGAACAGATATTGACTGTCGGGATGTATAGGAATTCTGAAAAACGCATTCTTCAAGTCGATGACTGTAAAAAATGTAGCTTCGGGGTCTATGAAGGTCAATAGTGAGGAGATGTCTGGGACCACTGGGTATTGTGGGACCACACATTTGTTCAGTTCTCGGAGGTCAACCACCAGTCGGTAGACCGGGGGTGCTTGAGGGTCAGTCCTTTTGAGGACTGGAAGAACTGGAGAATTGCAAACATTTGAATCCGTCTCTATCACCACTCCATGTTCTATGAGTTCTTGGATAATTTTGAGTAAGGCTTGTTCAGCCTCGGGTGGAATCTTATATTGGCGTACACGGGGTAGGACTACACCCTCTTTGAGTGTGACTTGATGTGGGGTGATATCCATGTATCCGACATCAGTCGAGCCTTTTGCCCCCAAATGTTGTGGGATGTCATTTAGTCTGGGGTCGAATTCCTTGACTGTGAAATGTCCCTTGAAATCTCGTAGAAACAATTTTACTCCTTCTGGTGAACAGCATATTACTGCTCCTAGTTCTTTGAGTGTCTTAATTCCTAGTAAATTCTCTGGGCACGTTTCCGTAAGGACTAGGTCAGTAGTACGCGTCAGAGGACCTATTCCTAAAGAGACATGTTCAGACATTTTGTTTATGATCGGTTTTCCTGAAAAGCCCAGAGATATATTATGTGAGCCAGAGAGAGGAACCTCTGGGACTTCCTTATGACTTATGGTAGTCCTACTCGCCCCTGTGTCTATGAGGAATTTTCTGTCTTGTCCCAGTAAGTGAGCTTGTACATAAGGACCTTTCTGATCTACTGGAACTGGGATGAGGGGCAAGTCACTTTCTCTCTCTAGGCTGTCTCATGCAAATTGTTCAAACTCGGGGTAATCTGACTGTGTGTACTGGTACATCTGCGTGGCAGCAGCAGGTGTCTGAACCTGTGGCGGGATATTGGTCTGAGGCTGTTGAGTATTACCTGGTCTGGGAGTGTGAGGGCGTTCTTTTATCTTTCCTGACGCTATGTTATGTTTCAGGACTGGGCATTCCCTCACAAAATGGCCTGGTTGCTTGCAGTAGTTGCAAGTACCTTTATTGGCCCCCACATTACCTTTGGGACCCGTGTTTGCTGGCACTGTCTGTGCAACCAGTACCTTCATTTTTGTGTCTTTCACTCATTTCTTTTCTTGTTCCTGTTCTTCCCTTATTCTGTTGTGATGGTACTGTAACATCTGTAACATTTGAGAAGGGCTGTTTGCTTGCCAGGTACTCTCAATCTTTAACACTCTATTTCTGATGGGGGGTAGGGCGTTGTCCACTAATTTGGACACAAAAAGATGAGGATATGCCTCGCTACCATGTGCGAGTCCACTATTTATAGAGAAACATTTCTCCAATCTGGTGTAATAATCACCCGTATCCTCGTCTGGCTTTTGTTTACAGGCAGAAATGGCATCCCAATCTTCCTTTTTCGTTGTTAATAATAGAGGCAAGACTTGTATGAGGAGGCTGGGTAGTTCCTTTGCACATTCACCTAGACCTTCACCTGGTTTTCGGTCTGTCTCTTCTTTTTCTAGGGTAGTCCACGTAATCTTCTTACCACCCACCTCCCAGTCCTTTTCCTTCAATTTGTCAAATATGCCTGTAGGTAGAATGACTTTAAGTAGTATGATTATATCTGGATATGTAAAACTACCCATTTGGAGGATATCCTTCAACTCTCTATGAAATCCTCCGGGATCTTTTTCGTGAGAGGGTACCATCTTTTTCATTTCTAATATTTCCAACTTGGTAAGGGGAGTATACACATGTATCCGTTGGAGTGTACCATCTGGCTGGGGTATGGGGTGGACTTCTCGTAAAGGGGTATTGCCTATACTGTAAGGTTCATGGTCTGATGAAGCTAAGGTAGGTTGTAGGTAACGGAGGCGTAGGTCCAGAATGATGTTGATCAATTCTGGTCCCCGAGACCTCCATCTTTCTGACACTACTTCTTGTAACAGTTTGTACAGTTCGTCTGATTTGTGGAAGTTATTCTCGTATAAGGTAGCCAGGTGTTGGATCATATAAACACTGGCTAACCGTTGTTCTGTTCGGGGAAGAGCCAGAAACATTTGCGCTACTATATCTGGGCCGTATACCCGGTGTTGTGAAATCCAATGGGTGGCAGACCGGGCCAATTCTTTTTCTTGTTGAGTAAGGGAAGGCTCATTGTCCTTCCATTCATCTAAGGCTCTTTCTGTGGATTGAAAAAGGTCTTCAGAAGAGGGATATAATCTTTTCTCTTTCCGCGATACCCGCGGGGTTCGCCATTTGGAGTTAGGACAACGTCGCGCTATACCCAAGAAATTCATCCTACTTATTGTCGGGCTCTCATCCTCCTCCGAGCTGTCCTCCTGTGTGACTTTCTCGGAGTGGATGGTGACAATTTTCTTAATCAGTCTTTTAGTTGTTTTGTCGATCTTATGTCCCAGATCGTGTGCTCCCCTGTGTACTTGATCACTAAGGTCTATTAACTCAGAGTCTACGCTTCCATTACCCGGGTCTAGTTCCCGGATCAGACAATTTATGATGAACCGCAGGAGTAGTCCTCTAATGGGGACTTTTCTATTTTTCCTGACCTGGGCCAGAGTATCTGGACCTTCACCTGTTCGTATGAACTCATAAACTCTATCCAGATGCTTCCTTATATCAGGGACCTTCTGGAGTTGACCCAGGGCTTGTCTTAATCTCTCTGATATCGTGGCCATTGGGCCACTACCGGGTTCGGGGTCGTAAGGACACTCAAGAGGCGGGACCTCGTCCTTATCCTCAACCCTGTTCCCGGGCAATCGTAAGTCAGAGGTGGAACCACCCGCTACTAGTTCAGGGGCATGTGTAGACGGGCGTGTTCTAGGCATGTTAACATAAGCAGGAGGTGGTTCCGATAGATAGGCGGGAAGGAAATTGTCGGGAGCAGTGGGAATCACTTTTACTGGGGATTTGGGATGTTCTTCCTGATCTCGCTGTCATCTTCCCTTCTATCCGTTACGCCTGACTTAGCTGGCCTATCATCGTCAGCACAAGCCATTGGGATTGATACCTGGCTTGCGGAAGGCTGCGAATCAGCGGCCCCCTTACGCCGGATCTCAATTAAAAGACCTAAGGAGGCGAACCGATGGTTTGATACTAACCTAAAGGATAAGAAATTGTCCCTTCGGCGTGTCGAAAGACTCTGGAGAAGGGAATACTGCCCCCATCTGAAAACCTGCTATTTAGCACTACGGCAGGAATATAAAAAAGCTATTGTTGAAACTAAAACCACCTATTTCTCATCAAAAATTTTAACAGCTGAGAATCAACCGCGAGAAATTTTCTCGATAGTTAACGAGCTAGCTTTTTCAGATAGGAGTGTATCTAAACCCCTTCCCACTCAAATCCTCTGTGATTCATTGAATTCCTATTTTATTGATAAAGTCCTCAACATTAAGAACAACATTCCCCCTCCCTCTGTTTCCTATGTTGAGCCCTGTCCACCAACCCTGCCGCCTAGCTTAACATCAATTCCTCCTATCACGGAAACAGGTTTCCGGGAAATCCTACTCAAAGTTAAGTCAGGCTCACCTGCTGACATCTGCCCGGCACGTATTTTACAGCAAATTTTCTCAGTTTGCACACAGTCCCCGATCGCCTTTCTTAATAGTTCCCTCTCACAAGGAATTGTGACCCCGGCCCTTAAAGTAGCTACCATTGTGCCCATCTTGAAAAAACCAGGGGCCGACCCAGCTATTTTAACTAACTATCGGCCTATCTCTTTATTGCCATACTTGGGTAAGGTGCTTGAGCGCCATGTTGCCGCGGTGCTTAGCACCCATGTTGAGGCTACGGGGGGCCTGGCATCCTGCCAGGCTGGCTTCCGCCCTAAACACTCCACTGAGTCTGTGGTGGTGTCGGTCCTAAACACCCTCAGGGAGGGCCTGGACCAATATAAACATGAAGCCCTGGTGCTCCTCGATCTTTCCGCCGCCTTCGATACGGTGGACCATTCCATCTTGCTTTCACGTATCGGAGCGGCGGGAATCGGGGGGTCAGCACTAGTGTGGCTCTCGTCCTTCCTGCGGGATCGCACACAGGCGGTTCGGCTGGGAGAGTTCATGGCAGATCCTATGAACATCACCTGTGGTGTTCCCCAAGGCTCTTCTCTATCTCCTTTATTGTTTAACCTCTATATCTATCCTCTTATCTTCGCACTTCAGCAGCTGGAGGTCGCTGTGTATAACTATGCGGATGACCTCCAGCTGGTCTTTGACCTCTCTTCCTCCCCTCACGCTATCTCCAATTTTCAATCTATTATGATTTTTATGAGGGACTGGATGAGCCACAACCATCTAAAGCTTAATCCGGATAAAACCGAATTGGTGCTTACTGGTGGCTCCTCCAGTCCCTGGAGCTCTTCTTTTTGGCCCCTCACTCTTGGTTCCCCTCCCCTTCCTTCTTCTACGGTTAAGACACTAGGTATAAAAATTAACAACCAGCTCACTCTTCATTCACAGGTTGGTGCTGTTGTTTCCTCTTGTTTTCTGATGCTTCGAACTATCCGTACTGTTTCCCGGTTCTTCTCCCCTTTGGCACTTAAACTTATTATGTCTGCCTTGGTCATCTCCCGGCTAGACTATGCCAATGCCCTTTACAACGGCATCCCGGCATATAGTCTACGCAAACTCCAGCTTGTGCAGAACCAAGCAGCCCGGCTGGTGTATGGCCTTCCCTGGTTCCACCATTCTACACCACTGTTGAAGGAACTGCACTGGTTGCCTGTTCGGCAACGATCTCTCTTTAAGATTGGGTGCATGGTCTTTCAGGCACGACAGGGAACGGCCCCTGCTTTCATTTCTTCCCTTTTAGCTAATTATGTCCCCGCCAGACACCTTCGTTCATCCGATCGGTCCCTTTTGCAGGTCCCTCGGTTCACTAGGAAAAAATGGGGAGGTTCCAACTTCTCCATCTTGGCTCCTGTATTTTGGAACTCCCTGCCTGACCACCTCAGAGCCTTAAAACAATATTCCCTCTTTCGTAAGGGCCTGAAAAGCTTTTTGTTTGCTCAGGCCTTCCCACACTAATGATCCTCCTCTGTCTACTCTGCATGCCGTCAAAAGCGCCAAGAAACCGTAATGGTGTATGATGCGCTATATAAACTTTTTAAATTCAAATTCTTCTATAATTTCTTCTGATAAAACGGGATAAATGCCATTAACAAGAGCGCTCCTTTCTCTATCTGTTTGTTCAGCTAAAACCTTCTCACCTACTTCCTGTAATTGCTTTTCTTTAGCCGTTCCGACATTCTCTTACTTTTCTCGACTTTCCCTAGTTCTTTCTGGGCCCTCCTGTGCGCTTCCTTACGCCATAACTCAATGGCTTCTGTCTGTGAGGGCCTCGCCTTTCGTTTCCATAATTCTTCTTCTACTCTCATAATACATTCTATGTCCCATGTACCTGCAGTGGGCCATCTATGCACCATTTTCTAACCATGTAAAGAAAAACAAATACTCTATACACTAGAATATAGTGCAACCATACCGGTCTCACGAATGAGACACGTCTTTACCGTTTTCCAAAAACAAATGGAACCCGTCTTTATACTTTCCCAGTGGTACTCACCAAGAAGCAAAGTTTGAAGACCTGGTCATCGGACTCTCGATGCTTGCGCAGGATTATCGGGGCTCCAAAGACCTCGGACTCGGCGTTTCTCACTGGTCGGGCTCTGGGTTGGGACGCTCCGCTATCTTCTTCACCGCCTCGTGTGGATGATCAGTCACAGTCTGTCTCCTCCTCGTCTCGAGGGTGGTAGCGGGAAAACCCCACTGTTGCGCATATGAAGTCCGTCGAAAGTATGGAAGGGACAAGGACCCGACTTACATCGCCGGCGCGTAGGGAAGAGGAAGCGTCCCTGTTCAGGCGCCAATTAATGTGGTAAATAAAAACTAGTTATTTACGCTGTCAGAATTTCTATAAGTGGCCCATAGGAGAATGGGAATGCATAAAATGAGAAGCAGAGTCCGTGGTCTTCGAGTTAAAAGGGTTTTTATTCCAGAACTCGAGTTAAGGGAGAGCTCCTTTACCAAGCGGGTTCAGGAGTAGTCTGCTTTTCTGGGAACATATCAGTGCTTATATACATTATGCGTACAATCAAAAAGAAGGAGTTCCCCGGACTTGATTCAATCATTCACGATGTAATCATATGGAAGACATAGCATGCTTGTTCTCGTTTTCAAAGAATAACTAGAATTACGTTTACACATACACAAACATATTGCATTTGGGTGATTGTGGCGACAAGTTATAGAGTTACTAGTGTCTGGGGACAGAGAATCGAGGCATTGTTACGGGGTGATTTCTGTCGGAAAGGTAAAGAGGACGAGGCATTGTGCGTTCTTTGCTTCTCACACAAAGGCGGTGATGTCTCACAATGGTATGTGTCTGCAGCTGAGAGGAAGGAGAATGGGCTGTGGTTAACTTTTCTCCCTCATGGCTGTCTCGTGAGTTTGACCAGGTTTTTCCTTGATTGTTGACCCAACCTGAGGCTGCCCCCGCAAGCTGAGATCATTGACGAGCGAGAGCTGCTTATTCTGGGACAGAGTTGGAGAGGGGGTTTTGGCGGGGCAGCCATCTTAGCTGACTCCGTTCTAGTTTAAGGAAAAATATTGAACGGGACGGATACAGGATGGCTGGCCATTTTTCCCTTTGCATGGGCCAGTACAATGAAGAGAAAAATAGGCAAGAGGGGGTATAACAGGATTTGTGCTTGAAGTAGGAAAATCGGCTTGCCTGTTCGGTGTTAGGGCAGATAGGGTGCATGATGGGACACCAGGCGGAAAAGGGAGCTTTTTAGTCAGTTTCCACAGGCTCTTCAAAACATCACAGGCAGAATTATTAGGCAACACTGCACTCCAGCCAAAGTTGCTGCGCTTTGCTGCATTAAAGGTTGAGGTGTATGCGGTACACTGTAGCACTCATGAAACGTTGGAAAAACACTGAGGTGTTTAAATTTACTCCACAGTTAAGCCTGCCTTATGTAGGTGTAATGTTTTTGAAGCAAATATTTGTAGGTAGGGATTTGCATAAAAAACCATGGGTGGTTGCATGGGAAAGCCCATGATGCGGTATGCTGTGTAATGTTATGTTACTTTACGTTCTGTTACGTTATGCTTTATTATGTCATGTTATGTTATGTGTATTAGTAAAGCACAAAACTCACCCAAGAGGGTGTCCTGGAGCTGAAGCAAGAGCTGTATGGGCCGAGCCAAGGTTAGGGCTAGGTGAAGATCCAGGTCTTCCAATTCTTGTGGAGTTAAGAATGGAGGGGGAGGAGGCTCTGATGTGCAGGGACAGATCATTCCAGCCCTTATGAGCAAAGTAGGAGAAGCACGATAACTGGATCTGGTTCTGCATATGCACAGGATGTGTGTGTGAATAGGAGCCTGGCTAAGCAGAGGTGTCTAGTAGGTTTGTGGAAGTGTATGCGGTCCTTGAGGTATTTCGGGCCAATGTTGTGTAAAGTTGTGCAATGCATGTGGAGGTTGAAGAGTGCTCGTTTGTGGATAGGGAGACAGTGAAGCTCTTTAAGGTGCAGTTTGATGTGAGTGCAGGGTTGGTGGTAAACTGTGAGACTGGCCAATGAGATTTGTATGGTTTGGAGTCCTGTGGGCAGTTGAGTGTTGATTCCAGCATAGTGTGTTGCCATATTCCAGCTTGACAGTGATGAGGGCTTGGAAGACGGTTCTGTAAATGTTGGTGGGGAGCCTTTTGAACATTTTCTAAGCATCTCGAGTGTGTGGAAGCAGGAGACTGCATTCACTTGACCAGTCATGGTGAGTTGGTTATCAATTACTATTGCAAGGTTCTTTGCGTGGGTTGCTGGCAGGGGTGGAGATCCGCGCTTTGTCAGCCCACCAGGTAGCATCCCAGAGTGAGGTGTATTTTCCAAAGATGACTACTTTTGTCTTGTCTATATTGATATGAAAAAGTTGTTTTTTACTTATCTGGTGACTTCAGTCAAGCAGGCTGAGAAACTGGTCCAGGTGTTTAGTGTCTTGTCTAAGAGGGACAGTAGGAGCTGGGTATCATCAGCATGACATGTGATGCTTATACCATTGGTGTGGATGATGCTGGTGAGTTTGGTCATGTAGGCATTGAAAAGAGTGAGGCTGAGTGAGACTCCTTATGGAACTCCACAGATGAGGTTGATGACGTCCGAGGTGAAGGTGCAAGGCTAATTGACTGGGTACATCTTTTCGGGAAGGAGAAAATCCAGCAAAGTGTGAGACCTTGAATTCCAGCTTTGTGCAGTCATTGGATAAGGATGGGGTGGGAGATGGTGTTGAAGGCTGTGGAAAGGTCCAGTAGGATGGCAGCCTAAGTGACACCTCTGACCAAGATCATACTTATGTCATCTGTGTGTTGATGAGGATGGTCTCTGTCCTGTACTTGGGGATGAATCCAGAATGAGTGGTGTTGATTAGGAGGTGGTTGTTAGTTGTCAGGAGGCGAGGTGTTCATTTATCATCTTTTCTATTACTTTTGCTGGGCAGGGTAGCAAGGAGATAGGCCGGTAGTTAGCTAGCACCTTAGGGTCTGCTGAGGGGTTCTTGAGGGTGTGGACTACTGTGGCTTGTTTTCAGGCATCCGGGTAGGTGGATGTAATGATTGAGTCATTCAGGATCAGGATGAAGACTGCACTGATGGAGTTCAGTCCATTGATGGTGACAGCTGCGGTCAGAGGGTGTTCCAAAGTGTATTCATAGTCCTTGCTGTTTCTTGAGTGGTGGTGGTGTACCAGGTGGACAGGGTGGTTCTCTGAGTGTTGGTAAATATGGGCAGGAAAGCTGCCAGGGTTGGAGGGTCCAGATGGGGCTTATTGTTTGCATAAATGCATGAGATATTGTTGCTGAAGAATAGGAAAAGTGGTGTGCGTAGATCCTGAGATGCAGTTACGCTGGTGGGTCTTGCTGGCAGAGAGGTGAAGGCTTTAACTATGGGACAGATTTCCTTGACACTGTTGGTGTTGTTTTAGAAGAAATCGGTGAGCGCAGAGCATTTAGTGGTTCTGATTTGATGATGGTAGGGAATGAGGTAGGACTTGTAAGTGCTTTTGTCGGTTACGTCTTGACTTTGTCTCCATCTGTTTTCAAGTTGTTTGCAGTGATGTTTGGTGAGCCTGAGCCCTTCCATGTACCAGGTTGCATGCAATCTTGTTCTCTTGATATTGTTGGCTTTGAGAGGGGCCAGAGCATTTGCACAGGCAGTGATCCAGGTGTTGAAGTTGGAGATAGATTCGAGGAGGTTGTCATTTTGAGGCTGTTGATGTAGGAGTTCAGAAGACGAAGATGCTTTTGAGATCTTGTTCCAGTCCTGTCTTAAAGATTTGGTGATGGTGATTCTTCGGTGGTGTGGGATGGGTATGCTGAAGGTGATGACAGTGTGGTGGACTAGGTAATTGGTGTTAGCTTGCCTACTCTGATAATGCTGGTGCTGGTGAAGATAGGTGAGGATAAGGATGGACAGGTTCTTGAAGCGGTTGGCCATGTTGGAATTGGTGAGGTACTTCAGGTGCTTGGTCAACAAGGAGGATGAAGACACTGGAGTCCAGGATCAGGAGGGTGAAAAGTCAGCAATGGTGCCGCTAAAGTTGGTCCTTTGTCTGGGAGGGTGGTTGATGAGGGTGCCGCTCAGGGTGTAGTTGTTGGTTATGAGAGGTTTGAAGATATAGGGCCAGATGTAGGTGTCCAAATACCGGTCGGAAACGGCCGAAAATACAGATTTTCAGCCGTTTCCGACCGGTATTTGGACATTGGTATGTAGGGGCATGTAAAATTACCTAATCTGTAATTTTACCGAATCTGTAATTTTACCGATTCGGTAAAATACCGAATTGGCAAAATTACCGATTCTGTAATTGCAGATGTAGGTAGCACTGTTTTCAGTGCTACAGGGGTTTAAGAATTCTTAATTTACCACCAACTAGTAGTTGGTGGTAAATTAAGAAAACCATTTAAAAAGCAATTTTTTTGCTTTTTAAACAGTGCCATGTTGCAGACATACATGCCCTAAGGGCATGTATGTCAGCAACATGTGCACCCATGCACAATTGAGGGGTGCAACAGGTTGTCAAAGTGACACCCTGCCACCCTTCAATATTTCCCCCAATTACCGAATCAGTATTTACCGATTCGGTAATTGACATTGATTCCTATGGGCCTCAAGGCCCATAGGAAACAATGGCAGTTACAGACTCTGTAAATACCGAATCATTAATTACCGAATCATACCGATTCGGTAATTAATTCGGTAAATATACCTATATCCCGATTGCAATCACCAGGGTCGTTGAGGGAGTCAGACAGGTTTTAGTTAAGAAGAGCAGGTCCAGTGAGCAGTTGTGAAGTAGCTCCCAAATTTCGCTGGTGTGTTTAGTGAGGGAGGGAGTGTTGAGCCCTATAAAGGAAAGAGAGGGTGGTGTACAGTTGGGGTTAGGTGTATGTTTGAGTGTTGATTTTGTTGGGTAGTGAGGTGTGTGGAGAAAGAGAGAGGGATGTGAAAGGGTGCATGTGAAAATGCAGGTGCAGCAGGTGATTGCACCTTCAGTGTCATGCAATGTAGCAGCATAGCTGGTACATGGGAACCAGGGTTCAGGACGGCGAGGGTCACAGTGGATTTGCAGCAGGAGGAGTTTGGTGGGAGAAAGACCAGTGGTCTAGGTGCTGGGCTCTGGCATGAAAGGGCTTTTGTGATGCAAACCTGGGACAAATTTGGGCCCCTGGTATACATTTCCCGCAATATATTTCTACATGAGCCAAATCTCACCCAAGAGAAAGTTGCACAGCCAAGGACAAAAGAAAACAAGAAATGACAGAACTACATTTAGCCAAATAATCAGGATCTGCTCAAAGTTATGCTCATGAAATAACACCTATGTACTGGCCTAGGCTGTAATTAGAAAAAAATTGCTTCAAGTACAAAAAGCTGTTTTTATTAAAGAGTATTTACTCTCCGCACCATTGTGGTTACTACAGAAAAAAATGGCTGTGGCATAAAGGCCAGTTTATCTATGATAAAAGTTAAAATCTAATCATATGGAAAAACTGCACCTTGTGTGCCTTCCAGATATTAAAGATCTTCTTGAAAGAAGTTTGGCTTTCTCCCAAATTCCATGCTTTATGTACATTTTGCAATAAAAATTAGCACTTTTAAATGGTTGTATAACATGGATTATTTCATAGAATCATTTTCTATGGTCTTAATACCTTTGCCAAATCAATGCTTGCTATGTTTACATTGCAATGTTGTATTTACCAGTTTTGTAGGTTTGAGACACTGAAACAGATAAAGGCCAAGATTTACATGCTTTGCGTCAGGTTTGTGCTACTCTTTTTAACCCCTTGCATGCACACGACGGCCGGGAGCCGTCTTGCGCCACAGTGCATGTGTGCACAGGACGGCTCCCAGCCGTCCTCGCACATGGCACTTCAAATACCTCTGGTGCGCTCATTTCAGTTTCATTTTCTACGTGCTCAGGGGGCTATCTCAGCCCCCTGAGCACATAGAAAACAAGGGAGGGGTATAATTGAAAAGTGGATAATCTCCCATTTCTAATGGTACCCCATCCTAGTGGATCCCTGCTTGGAGATCGCCCCAGGAGGGCGATCGCCTAGCAGGGATCCACCCATTAGACACAAGGGAGGGGGAGCAGCTCCTTAGGCAAGGGCTCTGCTCCCCCCAATTATTATTTGGCAAATCCAGTCTTTCTAACCCCCTTGAGGCAGATGGGGGCAGCAGCCCCCAAACCGCCCACCCAGGGGGGCAGAAAGCCCACGGGGCACCAGGGGTTAATATGTTTTTATACGTAGGGTTGGGGGCTGCCCAGAATGGGCATGCCATGCCCCCACCCTAAAAACATTTACCACAGTCTTGCTGCCCCAGGAGGCATATGGGGGGATAGCCCCTCATCTGCCCCCCCGGGAGGGCAGAAAGCCCACTAGACATCAGAAAATATATATTTTAGAAATTCAGGGGTGAGGTCATTCCAGAAGGGGTATGCCAATGCCTACCCCCCAAAAACATACCACAGTCTTTCTGCCCCCGGGAGGCAGTGGCCCCTGATCTCCCCCCCCAGGAGGCAGATAGGGTCAATAGCCCCTTATCTGCCTCCCAGGGGGCAGGAAGCTCAATAGGCATCAGGGAATATATTTTTTTCATTCAGTGGTGGGGGCTGCCCCTGGGGCGGCAGAGAGCCAACAAAGGTGGCAGCGATTATGCTAGCTTTTTTTATACGTGAGGGTGGGGGCAAAAAGCCACAGTCTTTCTGCCCCCTAGGGGGCATATCTGGGCAACCCCCCCATGTCCCCCCACCAGGGCGGCAGATAGCCAACCAGACAGACTTTTTTTAGCATTGTGCCTACCAGTGGATTTTGGGCCCTAGCGCAACCGGCATCCAGGGAAACCTAGCAAAGCTGTACATTTTTCAAAACAAGACACCAAGGGGAATCCAGTAAAGGGTGATTTGTGTGTCTCTCACCATGTTCTGTTACCCAGATTCACTTACAAACCTCAAACTTAGTTAAAAAAACATTTTCCTCACATTTCTGTGATGGAAAGTTCTGGAATCTGATTGAACCCCAAATTCCCAAAGGTCTTCCAATAAAAATGGTACCTCACTTGTGTGGGTAGGTCTAGTGCCCCCGAAAGGAAATAGCCCAAAACACACCACATTTTTACAGTGAAAACTGACCCTTTTTTGCAAAGTGCCTATCTGTAGATTTTGAATCCTAACTCTGCTGGCACTTAGAAAACCTAGCAAACTTACACATTTTTGAAAACTAGACACCCAGGGGAATACATGATAGGGTGACTTGTCTGGCTCTCACCAGGTTCTGTTACCCAGAATACCTTGCAAACCTCAAACTTTGTAAAAGAAACACATTTTCCTCACATTTCTGTGACAGAAAGTTCTGGAATCTGTGTGGATCCACAAAATTCAACCCACCCTGTATTCCCCAAAGTCTTCGAAGAAAAATGGTACCTCACTTGTGTGGGTAGGCCTACTGCACGCGACAGGAAACAGCCCAAAACCCAACGTGGACACACCACATTTGAACAGTGAAAAACGACCACTTTTGTGCAAGGTGCCTAGCTGTAGATTTTGATCCCTCGCTCTGCCGGCATCTAGGAAAACCTAGCAGACCTATTAATTCTTGAAAACCAGACACCCAGGGAAATCAAGGATGGGTGAGTTGTCTGGCTCTCACCAGATTCTGTTACCCAGGATCCCTTACAAACATCAAACTTTGTAAAAAAAAAATCCTCACATTTCTGTGATGGAAAGTTTGGAATCTGTGTGGATCCACAAAATTCCACATACCCGGCATTCCTCAAAGTCTTCTGAGAAAATTGGTACCTCACTTGTGTGGATAGGCATAGTGCCCGTGACAGGAAATGGCCAAAATGCAATGTGGACACTCCGCATTGTTACTGTGAAAACTGACCCGTTTTTTGCAAAGTGCCTAGCTGTAGATTTTGAATCCTAGCTCTGCCGGCATCTAGGGAAACCTAGCAAATCTATAAAAAATGTTAAACAAGACACCCAGGGAAATCCAGGATGGGGTGAGTTGTCTGGCTCTCACCAGATTCTGTTACCCAGAATCCCTTGCAAACATCAAACTTTGTAAAAAAAAACATTTTCCTCACATTTTTGTGATAGGAAGTTCTGGAACCTGTGTGGATCCTCAAAATTCCACCCACCCTGCATTCGCCAAAATCTTTCAAGAATAATGGTACCTCACTTGTGTGGTTGGGCCTAGTGAGCCGCGACAGGCAAGGGCCCTAATCATATTGTGGAGTCTTAAAATTTACCTATCATAAAACAACCTGGTTTTGCAGGGGGGGGCATATGGGCTTCTTGCCCCGGGCTCAGCAGACATCTAGGGAAACCTACCAAACCCACACATTTCTGAAAACTAGACACCCTGGTGAGTCCAGTGAGGTTTAGCTTGCATGGATCTCCTAACGTTTCCCTAACCAGAATCCCCTGCAAAACTCAAATTTAGCTGAAAAAACAAAAATGTTCTAAAAATGTCATGTAGGCAAGTTGTAGGATCATCAGGCTGGCACAAATTTCCTACCTCCCAGCATTCCCCCACGTGTCCCGATAAAAATGGTACCTCACTTGTGTGGGTAGTCATAGTGGCCATAAACAGGAAATGGGCCAATTCGTAGTGTGGAGACTTCAAAATTACCTATCATAAAACTACCTGGTTTTGCGGGGGGGGCACCTGGGTTTTTGGCCCGGGCTCAGCGGCCATCTGGGGAAAACTACCAAAGCTACACATTTCTGAAAACTGGGCACCCTGGGGAGTCCAGTGAGGTATGGCTTGCGTGGATCCTTCCACGTTTCCTTACCCAGAATCCCCAGCACACCTCAAATTTTGGTAAAAGAAGTAATGTTCTCAAATTTTTGTGTGGGAAACTTGTAGGATCACCGGGCTGACACTAATTTCCTACCACTCAGCATTGCTGAGGACTACCAATGAAAATGGTACATCACTTATGTGGGTACGCATAGTGGCCGCAACAGGAAATGGCCCAAATCGCACTATGGAGACTTTAAAATTACCTATCATAAAACAACCTGGTTTTGTAGGGGGGCACCTGGATTTCTGGCCCCAGGCTTGTGGCCATCTAGGGAAACCTACCAAACCCACACATTTCTGAAACCTAGACACCCTGGGAAGGCCAGTGAGGTATGGCTTGCATGATCCCCCAATGTTTTCCTAACTAGAATACTCTTCAAACCTCAAATTTAGCTGAAAAAATCACTTTTTCCACATATTTTTTGTGTGGGATCACCATGTTAGCACAAACGTCCTATTACCTAGGGATGTATGTCATGACAACGTGGGCTTTACACCGCGCTACCATTACAACGCATCCATCACAACGCAAGTCGCTGTAGGCGCTGGATTTAGGAATAGTATAATTTACTACTCCAACTCCAGGCTACGTAACAGTAGGGAAGGTGTTGGAATAGTACATTATACTATTCCTTAGTATATAGCACCATCCTTGTGATGGCTGCATCGTAATGGTAGCGCGGTGTAAAGCCCACGTTGTAATGGCTGTCTCCCCTACCTAGCATTCCCCTTGGACTCCCGAGGAAAATGATACCTCACTTGTGTGGCTAGGCATGTTTTCCGCAACAGGAAGTGGCTCAAATCGTACTTTGGAGACTTCAAAATGACCTATCATAAAACAACATGGTTTTGCAGGGAGGTGCAGAGTTTTTGGCCCCGGGCTCGCGGCCATCTGGGTAAATCTTCCAAACCCACACATTTATGAAAACTAGACACCCTGAGAATCCAGTGAGGAATGGCTTGCGTGGATTCCCCAAGTTTTTCTTACCCTGAATCCCCTGCATACCTCAAATTTAGCTGAAACAATCACTTTATCCACACATCTTTGCGTGGTATCACTGTGTCAGCACAAATGTCCTACTGTTGCTGTTGCTGTATTTTGTCTAATTTCTGCGTCTCCTCCATGGGAATCAACAAACCCTGGGTACCTTAAAAATCCCCATGATGTTGGTAGAAAAGGGACCAGAAAGTTACAGGGGCCTAAGCGTGAACTACCCAAATAGAAAAAAAAGGCTTAGCACAGGGGGCCTAGCAACAAAGGGGTTAATGCAAATCCCATGCAATGTGTTGTGGTCTTAAAACCCATCTAATGCAAATCACTATTGGTATTGGATTGTAACCCAAAAGTAACGCAAAGCTGTGCCAAGCATGCTCTCGCACCTCTTTGTCAATGAGTGGTGCATGGGCATTCTCATGCAACCACCCATGGGTTTTGATGCAAATCCCCATCTACAAAGATTTGCGGAGAGGTATTGGTGCCTAAATCCTCCTCCTCCGCGAGCCAAGCACATTTTTCCCACATTTCATATGAGCTGCATTGTGCAGCACACATGCAAAGTGGGAAGCACAATGCAGCATAGTTTTTGTACTGAAAGGGACCCCTTCCAGCACAAAACATACGTTTACCAAAACACAAACTCCCTTGAACTATGGCACAAGGGTGTCTGCATTAGTGCATGGCCGACAAAGTGCCCCAGCGCAGGGAGAGAGCAGAACTATGGATCTGAGCAAAGAAGATGCTGTTCTGCTTTCTTCCTTTCGCACAATGCAGAGAAGCAAATGTAACTCCTGGGCTGTGTTTTTGTATTCAACGTGAATCAAGGACCAAGTATCAGAGCCTTTCTTTTTGGTTCTCTAAACTGACCATATATAACTCAATTATTTAAGATATACAAGCAATATGCCTGATTCAGGTGTCTTTTAGAGCTCCCTTGGTGAAAACAAAAATATACAGACTGATGATGGTGTGACAGATGACATAACCATGATACTGCCAAAACCAATCAAACGTGTTTGTTAAGGAGCTCTACAGATAGTAAACAAGCAGGGAGTCAGTTACATATTTAGTAAATATGTTACTGGGAAGAGGTGTGGGGCCACGGCCAGGGCGACTGACGCTGGATGCTGGGGATCATGGTTTGATCCCTGGCTCCGGCAGCAGGGGTCTGCCCAGCACTATGTGACTCTGGGCAAAAGCTCACTTAATCTTCCCAACGGCCTCCAGCACCGAGACACCACTTTGGGGGTGATTTGTGCGCTATACAAGTACTGATTTACATTTATTTACTGGACTGTTTGCCTTGTTAGGTTTGCCACCAGAGCATATCTAAAACTAACCCAACACTTTGTAGGCCCCATAATCACTCGCATTCTGCAGCACACATAGAAAAAGAAAAGCGCCTGAATGAATTGATTTTGTGCAGGAAGGGTCCCTTCCTGCACAAAATCAATCATCCTGCAACATACACACCCTTGCACCATGGTGCAAAGGTGCCTGCGTTGGTGCATGGCAGCTGATTGCATTCCGACGCATGGAAAAAGGACAGGAATGCGCCATATCTAATAGATACAGCGCATTCCTGCTCTTTCCTTTTGCCGTAGGGCAGCGCAGCAGGGAGGCCTGCGGCTCTGCCCTACGGTAAAAGCCCATAAAAAAGGCCCTCAGTTTGTGAATCCTGGAGCAAGCCCACACTTTCTATGGTATATCCATCATTATGACCTTTTTAAGGTCTGGTGTAAAAACATCTTTTGAAGTTTGCCAGAACTCACGTACAGAAATGAAGTAAAACTAGCAACGCCAATAGGTCTGCCTTTCTTTTTCTGAATGCACAGATCGACAACACCACAGGCAAATAGATATGCATGCACATAGAACTTACACAAAAGCCTCATGTACGGTAATACATGCACATGTGTGTGTATGGTTGCAAGTTTTACAGGTAGTCCCAGTGTTTACTACTACGGGCCTTGTAAACTTTTCTGAAGATTTTAACTTTGATTTGTGCTTTCTTCTGGACCCAGAGCGGTTCTTTTACTACCATGTTTGTGTATATCTGTAGTCAGACTTATCCTGGCTGTCTGATGCTGCAGTCTCTCGAAGGATAATTGTGGTGTTATTGTTCAAATGCAGAGCAATTTGGTGAGGCTCCCATAAACAGGAGATTTGCGATTATAGTGAAAACAACAAATAATTATATTAGCATTTTTGCAAGTTCTTGTTTACTCAGTTGAGAGATTTTCAAACTAGACAACATAAATACAATCACTTCAGCAGGTGCAATTGGTCAAGTAGTTAGGTAAAAATGCACAAGGCGTCCATATTAAATAAAACGTACTCTTTAGCACCATATCAAGTTACTGCCACAGGCAACAGATTGTATGCAGCGGGATCATACCAGTTCTAGGATCAACCTTAGTCAAGAAAAAACAGGGGGCCAGGGCATTTATCGAAAAAAAGAACTCATTCATATTGACTTTGAAACTGGTCAGCATCCAAACAACTACAAATACAGCTTGGCTTTTCTCACTGCTGCCTGCCCTTACAGTATGAATAAACAACCTGGAGCTTGTTGTTCCACAGGCTCACTTCTGAAAAGTGTCATGATGTACCTCCCTGTCCATGTGACTTTAGTGACAAAGGACTTGTCTTTGAATAAAAGGAACTCTATACAGGGTAAGTTGATTGGCAAAAATGTTGTGGAAAGTGGAAGTGGCGTATGTCACCCTTAACCTCTCAGCGGTTATTGTTTGTTTAGGAGGGGGCAGTGGGAATATAAGGATTGTTACACCATAGCTTGCTTTCTTTTTCATGACCTCTAAGACCAAAAGTAGCAAGGTCACTGTTACTAAAGGGCAAGTGTTACCAAAAGGCAAATCTGGGGTTGAAGGTTTTACTCCTGGTTCTCCCTAAACTATATTGAAATGTAAACAACCATGACTGAAGAAACAGAGACAAGCTAATAGGTGGCATAGGGTGTTTCCGCCATTTTAGACCAGAGAACAAAACATTCGTTCTTAAAGACACATTTTTAGCACTGTTTAATGGCCTGTTTTCAGGTTTCTTTTTTCCACATCCATCTTAACCTCGTGCTTCAACATGAACATACTCTTTATGTGATAAGAACTAAAGCATAACAATGGACCCTTTTTACTAACAGCACCTGATCTCCTTTCCCCCCTAATCAAATGTATCTTTCCCTCAAATTCCAATTGGGTTTGTGTGCACACTGTCTGGCACCCACCGTTACTGTGCCTATTCCCTAAGGAACTGAATACAAGTAAACAAACGCAAAGGTGCACCACAAAGTTCTTCAAATAACAATTTTGTTAATAAGTCATGCAAAGATGATGTATTTCTTGTTTTTTTCAAAATTCTTTATTTTTCCAACGTTAGCACCATACAGCCGAAGCGTTTCGTCCCTATGGGACTTCTTCAGGGCTTGTAAAATGGGAAACAGAGCTTCCAATTAGGACCTTCAAAGTGGAAATTCTGTGTGGCGCCTTTCCCAATGTCAATGTTTTTGTGAAGAATTGAGGAAGGCCTGGGCTAGGTCTTTTTCTATATCAGGAATTGGAATCAGATGATATGGGTGATATGGACTTCGTATGGTTGTGTATCAGCTCTGCCACATAATGAAGATGAGTTTATGTTCAGTCAAGGTAATCTGTGTCGGTTTCCAATATTCTCTGGCTATATAAATATGTTAACCACTAGGACTTGTATGTGGGCACTGGAAACCAGTAGGCCGATCGTAATAAATCGTCCTGTGAACATCCACAAAGCCTTCGCCTTCTCCGAAATCCGTAATCCGAACAGCCCCATACTCTTTATGTGACCTTGCTTCTTAATCCACCCGAAAACTATGGACTTTTTGCATGGTTCCCATGAAAATGAGACTCATTGCTAGCTTACATTTGCTTTTTTAGCTCTCACCGTGCTTAGTTAGACCAAAACCTGAAGCAAGGTCTAATTGATACATACAAGCAGTGCCTAATTTGTAAAAGAAAGGCAGGGATGTTTTCCTAAGACCACACCTGTCACCTCTGAAGAAGGCAGCAGTTGCCGCATACCGATACTGTCTTGACAGCACGTCCTACCTCTTTCTCGTCTTGTCTCTTTCTTCCACCACACTATACTTCCTATCTCACTATTTCACTTCACCAAGTTCTTTTTAGTCACTGCACTCTCTCTTTGATATTATTGTCCTGGCTTTCTCCACCTACCTCTTTCTCTCTTTTCTGCCTTTCTTAATTGTGTTCTGGTCCAAAGTCTAATGAGGTCCTGGTCCCCAAATTGAGTGTCGAGGCCCTGCAACCACGGAACACACCACCCACGGCGCCGCCAAGAAATAAACGCAGTTTCAATTAGTCTTCGAATCTTTCTTAGACACTCATTGACCATGTCTATGGTAATTGTGGAGCGGCTTTATCGGAGATGTTGTTCTGAGCAGGTTAAGTGGAAAAAGGGCACCCCGTTTTTAAGCAGATTACACAAAAGAAAATCATACCATTTATTGTCTAAGCCACACTTTATTTTCAGTTTAAACCGATTGTTCGCCTTTTACCACACATTTTACTATCAAGGCCACATTATCTATATATCTTGGATACAACAATCAAATTACAAAACTATTTCAGGGGTGTATATTGCGAATCAAACATCGATTTCGAACAATGTTTTTTAGTAATAATGTCAGTAGTCTCCTTAGTTTTCATTAATGTCCCAGATAAATTTGATTGGCACATCTTTCAACTTTTCTTGAATTATTTTGTCAAACTTTTCGTTTTGAGCCACAGTCATGACGTTTTTCCAGTCTCCAATGGTGCCTGTTGAGACAAAGAGCAGAGTGGGATTTTCAGGGTTTTGCAAGAACTCTGATGAGAGACATAGATTACTGCTCTGGAAAAAGTAACATATCTTGAAGGTTACCACTGTACCTCATTTTCATTGACTACACTACAATCAACAGTGACCTTTACATACACCTTTTGATGTGTTAAACAATATGAAGCAAAATATTGAGCTTGCTGATTGACAGTGATAAATCCAGAGTAACGCTGTAGGAGAGCCACTGATTTGGGAGTAGAGTCTGTACAAATATTCTAAACAAATTCAAACCAGCTGACAAACATGCCAGTAGCAGCCTACCACATCCCATCTTTCTTATCAATGATATTTATCATAACATGCATTGTGACGTATTCGTTTATAGATATTTGTGGCATTTGATGAATAATACTTGATCATGTGACAGGCATGCCCATAGGCAATAACCTGTTTTGTTGCTTGGTAATACCTCACGTTTACACCTTCATAAGCTCTGCGGTTTATGTTCATACGTTCATTGCTTGCTGGGGATTATTTTGCATAACAATGTAGTAAAATATGACTACATGTACAACACAGATGACAAACAAAAGTATCCCCTGACAACTCAATGGTAGTAATTATATCGACCTCAGAAGGATGAAAGGCTAGGCATGCCTACTATGGTAGATATCTGTGACATGCAGACCTTTGGTAGATGCTCTGTTTACGAGACACAATTTATTACCAATCAAGGTTTCCCTGTATGGCATTGTAGTATGGAGTTCTACAGCTTATATTGTGAAATAATTCCAAAGATATACTTGCTTTTCACGGTTGTTGATGTTATATAAATCGACTGGAGTTCGGCCACTATATACATCAAAATAAATGTCATCAATCGTTTCAGTTCCACCAATTGGCTAAGGGTATACTATGGTCAACATCTAATTATGCTCTTACTGTATTAAAGCAGGCAATAATCAGAATGGATTTCGAAATAGCACTCCTTGGTTGTCAGTACCAATAAATTCAATATGCTTGTTTTTCACAATTTGAGGCCCAATAACCTGTACTTGGTTGAATGGCATGTGCTGGAAGAATGCAATACATGTGTTGTGCTGTTAGCAGTATTATGTTGTGATCTTTTATTTCCTTGACAAAAGAGTAAAATGCTTCCACCTTTATTTCAGTCATATCATTCTTTCAGCTTTTTAATGTCAGTGTTATTATCGTCAAAATTAAAATAAATATTGACCCAGCTAAATAGCAAAAAAAATTAGGCCTAAGGCACACACATGCAGTAAATATGCAAGATATCCTCTGTGATTCTGTAGCAGGTAGGGCACTAAGATGCAGTCTGAGCCTCATGCAGACTCCCTGATTTACCTAGAAAATGTGTCTTTGCTGGGTTAAAATGTAGAATGGCTACTTTAGCAGGGAGATTAATGTGTTATCATATACTGTCAACTATACACATGTGATTAGTAACTGGTTACATTCACCAGTTTGCTAGCAGTTAAAAAGAGTGCACTCCATGGGGTGTAGACTGGCCACTAAATAAGAATAAAAAATCATTTGATTTGCCAAGGAGAAAAAGTAAACGAATATTTAGATGCTTGTTACACCATACACCACGATGGTGGTCGTCACAATCAATGTGTGTGCATTCTTTTTAAATGTATACACCAGATAATTTCAATTTTTAAAATCCACTACTGCAGCATCATGGCATTATAGCCTTCAAATAAACTCAACTTAGTTTGTTATTAGAATAGTTGCAAAATATTGCTCCACTTTCCCTGCCATATGCCACGTTTTTGTCTGCAAATACTGGACTAGTTAATTCGGAATGTTATATTGTTGAGCTTTCTTTAGATCCTTTCCACCACTGCATGACTTCATGTTCATTACCATAGCTTCCAGATGTAAGTAAGCCCAGACTGCATCACAAGGACTTCTAGACACTGATGGTCAGAACTTAGTCATTATCGTACTAACAAATGGTAATTTACAACATTTTTATACAGGGGTATTACTAAATGCTAGGACTTATTTGCAAATACTTATATGTACTTGGGGCTGTGACCTCAGTTCATTTGGAGGTAACAATTTGTCTCAACTGGAAATGGAGGTATTTGTTAGCTCGAACAAATCATCTACATCTTTAAAGATACCAGATTTGGATCACTGACAAAATATCGACAGTCAAAATATAGACAGTCAAAATATCGAGGTAAAAATATAGAATGCCAAAATATCGACTTCCTATCTACAAACAGGTAAGTACAAAAATATCGACTCCAAAAGCGTTGGATAGCATAGGGGTTAAAAATACCTATTCCTATTCCAGAGAGTAGAACAGTAGAGAAAGCTTTGTATAGCGTAGGGGTAAAAATTACTATTCCAACTCCAGCGAGTGCAACAGTAGGGAAAGCGTTGGATAGCGTAGGGGTAAAAATTACTATTCCCACTTCAAAGACTGCAACAGTAGGGAAAGCGTTGGATAGCGTAGGGGTAAAAATTACTAATCCAACTCCAGCGAGTGCAACAGTAGGGAAAACGTTGGATAGCGTAGGGGTAAAAATTACTATTCCCACTCCAAAGAGTGCAACAGTAGGGAAAACGTTGGATAGCATATGGGTAAAAAATTGCTATTCCCACTCCAAAGAGTGCAACAGTAGGGAAAGCGTTGGATAGCGTAGGGGTAAAAATTACTATTCCAACTCCAGCAAGTGCAACAGTAGGGAAAACGTTGGATAGCGTAGGGGTAAAAATTACTATTCCCACTCCAAAGAAGGCAACAGTAGGGAAAGCGTTGGGTAGCGTAGGGGTAAAAATTACTATTCCAACTCCAGTGAGTGCAACAGTAGGGAAAGCATTGGATAGCGTAGAGGTAAAAATTACTATTCCCACTCCAGCGAGTGCAACAGTAGGGAAGGCATTGGATAGCGTAGGGGTAAAATGTACTATTCCAACTCCAGAAAGTGCAACAGTAGGGAAAGCGTTGGATAGCGTAGGGGTAAAAATTACTATTCCCACTCCAGAGAGTGCAATAGTAGGGGTAAAATTTACTATTCCAACTCCAGAGAGTGCAACAGTAGGGAAAACGTTGGATAGCGTAGGGGTAAAAATTACTATTCCCACTCCAGAGAGTGCAACAGTAGGGAAAGCGTTGGATTGCGAAGGGGTAAAAATTACCATTCCCACTCCAGAGACTGTAACAGTAGGGAAAACGTTGGATAGCATAGGGGTAAATTTTAATATCCCCACTGTAGTGAAAATAAATTAATATAAATCACATAATTATAAAGTAATCAATTAATACATTTTAATTACCAATTAAGAATTAATTACCAATAAAAAATGTATTAACAATGTATTTTGAAAAAATACCAATTAATTAATTATCATGTTTAATTAATTATATTAAATTAATTCCCACCCTATTCCCCTATAAACCAACAACCCGCTACTAAAAATAAAATAATATTATTCACATAATTATCAATTAATCAATTAATAAAAAGTAATTATCAATTAAAAATTAATTAATTACCAATTAAAAATTAATTGACAATTTATTCTAAATAAATACCAATCAATTAATTAATAACATATTTAATTAATTATAATTAAATTACTTCCCACCCTATTCCCCTATAAACCCACAACCCGCTACAGAAAAAAAAATATTATTCACATAGTTGTCAATTAAACAATTATTTAAAATTAATTATCAATTATCAATTAACAATTAATTAATTATCAATTAAAAATTAATTACCAATTCATTAATTAACATAGTTAATTAATTATAATCAAATTACTTCCCACCTATTCCCCTATAAACCCACAACCCGCTACAGAAAATAAATTATTAAATTAAAATATTTATCAATTAATCAATTAAAATTAATTACCAATTATATTTAATTAATTATCAAAAAATAATGAATTAACAATTAATTCTAAATAAATAACAATAAATAAATGAACATATTTAATTAATTATAATTAAATTACTTCCCACCCTATTCCCCTATAAACCCACAACCCGCTACAGAATTATATTACACAAAAAATAAAAATTAATATTAAATTACCTAAAATTCGATATTTTTGATGTCTATATTATGTCTAGTCGATATTATGTCCATTCTATATTTTTGATTCGATATTATGTCCATTCTATTCGATATTAAAATATTCTAGTCGATATTTTGGTAGTCTATATTATGTCTAGTCGATATTATGTCTATTCTATATTTTTGACTCGATATTATGTCTAGTCGATAATAAAAACTCGATATTTAGACTGTTACCACCAGATTTATCTCTCACACGTATACAAAAAAAGCCCAAAATAAGATATGTAATTTCCTGTTAAATACTCTTCTGTGTTGACAATGAAAGTGCTCCTAGAGGATATCCGAGCTTCGAAACAATTTATTAAAGAAACAATTAAGAAAATTGAAATCACATGGTCTGTCTCTTCAGCTGAGTTAATGGTGGTCATCCCAAAAGTGGTGCGATAATGGCTGCTGGGTACACCCTGATACATTGACAAATAAAGTTAGACCACAGAAAGAAGTTGCCTTCTTGTACTGGGAGATCATCAATATAGAAGGAAAATATCTGATTGAGCCATATTGAGTGTGGGGTGGAGGCTTACTGGAGCTGGTGACAGAAGACTTGCGGCAAGTATCTCTAAGCTTACTTTATTCCACACTAAAGGGTGCTTCCCTAAAGAAGAAGAATTTCTTCACTCTCCTCAGACTGTACTGGATGTTCCAAAAAATTCGCCAGGTTGGCACAAGAGATACGGAGGTGTAATAAATGCAATCAGTCCAATGTAGATGACATGAACATATTCGTGAGCTACCTGGGCCTTCTTGTTTACTGGGAGGCTGTAAGTAATACCTGAAGTGAAATCATGGGACAAAAAAACTTAAGGTAAGCCATGCTCTTATTTTAATGGGGATGTATCCATTTATCAGCATATTGCTAAATAAGTGCCAGCAAAAGCTGGTCTTCTACCTGATTTTGTTGGCTAGCAGAGAAACTTTTCAAAAAACGGACCTCTATAAATCCCTCTCTTGTCGTTGACTGGGTTAAATCAGTTGATCATGGAAGTCAAATGCAAGTAATTGAACTGTAATTGATTGTAGTGGCGCAAATGAAGTCCACTCACCGTATGGATCGCCATCCGGAAAAGATATTGAATTGGCCATCAAGGGGATGCGTTCGTCTGGGGCGATGGGCCCGGATGAGCTCCCAATTCAGTTTTGAAACAAAATAGTACAATGTGGAGTAAAATCCTTTTCCCGGTGTTTAGATTCTGCTATGCAAATAAAACGGTTCTCCCGTCTTGGAAAGGGAGTATATTAGTCCCCCTCTTCAAGAAGGGAGACCGAGATGTTCCACATAATTACCGACAAATTGCACTTCTAGATGCCGTGGGTAAAGTCTTTGCAAAATGCCTCTTGATGCAAATTAATGACTGGGTGGACACAGGTAAAATCTTATCTTTTGAACAAACCGGATTTAGGTTAAAGCATGGAACCATGGATAATCTAACGGCATTACAGGTAATAAATGAGAAATATGTTAAAGTCAGAGGAGGAAAAGTGTACACAGCATTCATAGACTTATCCACAGCATTCGACAAAGTAGATTGTCTTTTGCTGTGGAGAAAACTGTCGGACCCCGGCATGCCGGTTATCCTCCTGGAGTTAGTCCGTGCTCTCCATACTGATACTTGGTGTAGAGTCTTGATGGGAGGGGAAAGAGGTGTCTCCCAAGTTATCCCTACAATAAACGGCTTAAAAAAAGGTTGTTTATTGGCCCCTCTACTATTCTCCTTATATATATCTGACCTCCCCTATGCCCTGTCTTTAAGTGAAGGTATCGCCCCATTACTGAGTGGAAAATCGATTGTCTGTTTACAGTATGCCGATGACATAATAATATTGGATCTAACACCGAGGGGATTAAATAGTCGTCTGCAGGTATTACATGAATATGCAGAGGCCCATTTCTTAAAGATAAATGTGTCTAAAAGTAAAGTAATGTGTATGCATGGAAGGAAAAAGTTGAAGTATGGGAATTATGCTTGGTCTGTCGGTGGACAAAAATTGGAATTGGTAAAATCATATGTCTTCCTAGGAAAAACGGTGTGCGGAACCTTAAGTGACAAGGCTCATATAGAAAACAATATCCGTAAAGCAATTGCACAAGGGAAAAGTTTAACCTCCCTCTATAGATCCACAGGAAGAAGACATTTTGCACTCCTACTAGAGGTATTTCATGCTAAAATTCCCGCTTCCTTGTTGTATGGTGCTGAACTACTTGACTGAGGAAAATGGGGCTTTTTAAATACAACAGAAGGTAAAATCTTACGGAACCTAGCCTCAGTTAACTCTGCTTGTCCTGTCGCCGTACTCAGGTTGGAATTTGGTCTGCAAAGTAGTTGGGTACAGGGTCTTGCAGGGATAGTGCGATGGGTTACAAGCCTTGTAAAGGGTGATCCTGGTACATTAAGATCTTTTATTCAGAAAGAATTATTAGGAACCTTAAATGAGCAATCATTAATTGTAAATATTTTAGAATTGCGGTTGACTTGCTTCAATTGGACGAATCTGTACTTTTTACTTTATCATCATATCAGTTAAAGGCCATTTTGAAACAGGCCACCTGGAAATTAAGTTTCACCATGGACAGGGAAGCCCGTATTTTAAAGAGAGGCATTCATCCAGCTATTGACTCCTGTCTGATAAATAAAGTACAATCTTATATTACTCGGAACCTCCCCCATGGAGTGCGCCATTTTTGGCTTTTATTGAGGCAGGGTTCTCTTCCGCTAAAACTTGTAATTTGTGCAATAATTCTATCCAGGCTGTTACCCATGTGCTCTTTATTTGTCCTGCTCTTTTATTATATCGTCGTAAGTGGATGAGGGCAATCTGACTCCAACTATCCATTTTGTCTGCCTCCGCATTTGAAGACGCCATCTATAATCCACCAAATGAAATGTTTTGTCACAGGATTTTTAACTTTTTAAAATGTTTTTTAGATATGTATTAAAACTTTATATGGATGTCATGATTATCAATATCGATTTTATTGGATGTTTTATAATATTTTGTGTATTTGTAAATCATATTTTACTGTCTGAGAATGTATATTTCATCTTTTGGTCTTCTTTTTATGTGGATCTCTTTTGAGTTCCAAAATCATAAATAAATTGAACTTGAACTTGAACTTGAACTTGAACTTGATGGAAGTCAAATGGATTTTGTATGTGACCCTAAAAGTTTGAACAAAACACGGAATGACTTTAGGATATGGTAACTTATGGTTAAATGCCCAATGATTACACCTTAATGTTGTAGCACTTGGTGGACTGCCTTTCCTTACGCTGCACACATGAGCTCCATTTGTAATATAATTCAGTCAGACTATCCAAACCTGGGAAGGCACGGTATGTCCAATCAGAATAGACTTGATGATGGAATGAGGATAAAAAAGAATTAAACACAATTATCCGTGATAGAGAATAGGATATCTGATTTGGAGCAAAGAATATGTGATGTACACTATGTGATAGGGGAAGTGGACACATCAGATACAGATGTGGCAACACTTAAAATGTGGAAAATGTGAAGAATCATAACCACAGGAATAATCTACAAATTCATGGTTTGCTTTAGGATTTAGAAGAGAATGACTTTGTAGACGTTTTTGTTTAATAACCATACCAAATGTTCTGGTCTAATCAGATTTAACTCTCCTTACCTTCAAAGATTAAATCATCTTGTCTAGAGGCTGTTTTTTGGGATATACCCTAACACTAAAATGTGTTATTATTTTATTCCTGGAATATACTGAGCTTATGAAAGTGGTAATATCAGATAAACTTAAGCTGCCAATATACTAGTTTGAAAGAAAACATTTGTTTTCACATGTTGCTAGAAATACAGCATCAAAAAGGAAAGCGTTCCATGAGACCTACGCTGCAAGTGATGAGGGGTAAATATGGGTTTCTGATTCCTTGTTTCTTTGTAGTTCTTCATAAAGAAATAACTCCTACTAAAGACGGCCCAGATAAATTCACATACGTTTATTTTAAAGTTACACTGGGGAAAATATGAAAACATCATGATCTACTGTGTATTTACACATTATTGAATTCTGGGGAAAATATGAAAACATCATGATCTTCTGTGTATTTACACATACTTTATTGAATTATAGTTATAAAGTCGAGCAAAAACTGTAGGGTTGCATACAATTACAAATTCTGGTCATACATGGCCTACGACATGAACTGGAGGTGGTTGACACAATAATGTAAAAACAAGTAGTCTCATGATATATTTACCTACACACAAATGACAACATTGTGAACTATGAACCAGCCCTGTAAAAGAGTAAGTAATGCTAGTGATAGAGTCATTGTTAGAGTGAGTGGAAAATGATGAGTGGGTAGTCAATCAACTCTATCATGTTAGTTTCTCTAAAGCCATACCCCCCCATATGTGGTATTGGTTTAGTGTGGCATGTGAGGTTGTTGCAAGGTTTTGTTCCATGGGAGAGGGGGCTCAGGTAGTCTGGTTTGCATGCCACAACCTAGCCTCTACTTCCTATTTGTGGCAAATCATCTCGGATTTTGCCCAGGGTTCCGCCCAGCCCTCCTGTCTCAACCCTCTATCTGCTTCTCTTTTCAGTAGTGTACTCTTGCAGCCAGCCCATTTTCGAAGCTACGTGGGCCACCTCCGAATCCTGGGTCCCTCTGGGGACTTCCAGGCCATTGTCAATTGAATGAAATAAGCTTTAGTTCGATAAAAACATATCTTAAAAGCGTGAGACAGTACTTTAACATCATAAAAAGATTGTGTTTGCATAAACATGATTGTTTAAATAGCAATTACCCATATTTTAAAAAGGGCTTGAATTGCATCAACAAAGATAAAAACAGAATAAAAGAATAAAAAGTACGTGCAAGTAATAGTGCAAAACAAATTATTGGATGTCGCTAAGCCTTTTTGATCTAATGGACCATGCCCATCTCAAAAACTTTGACAGGCCACATACATATAACGATCGGGTATCAGACTTAAAGATGCGCAGTGCTATGGAGTGGTCTCTAGTATCCAAGTCTCTACAGAACGGTTTGAGCCAGCAATTCCTTGGAGATTTGTACGCTGGACATGCAAACAAGATATGTGCAATTGACTCTATTCTAAGTTCACAGTTTGGGCAGAAAGGTGTTGTTTGGAAAGGAACTTTCCAAAGGTCAGTCAGTTCACGTAAAGGTAATATACCTACCCTAAATTTAAAATACAGGGCCCTATCATAGGGCTTCTGTATAATATCTAGGTAGAGTTCACAGAGTGCAACATCCTTTATCCGCAAGAACTCATCCGTTATTCTGCCTAGTTTGCAATCTGAGTTGCCTTTACCAATTAACCCAACTCCAATATAACTTCTTCAGTACTGCCTTGGGTGGGGCAGTTCTATTTTCCCATGCATCCTTGAGGCCCAGATCATAGAGCAAGGATTTGACATCTTTTAGCAACTTAATTTTTTGCCACCCCGTCATGGACATTATTTCCGATAGGCCCTCCGCATATTTTATTAGCTCTGGCGCTCGCCACAGCTGAGCCCACAGTAAAAGTGATCAAACTTTTGCCAGATCATTAATTGAATGACACCCCAGATCCAATAACAGTGGAACCGTGGGGATGCTCTGGGGAAGTATCATTAATTCTTTAAGGAATTTATTTTATGATCTTACTAGCTGGTCCATATTGGTTGTACCCCAAAGTTCGGCTCCGTATAGGGCCGAGCTCACTCCTTTCGCCTTGTATATATCAAGGACCGGAGCAATCGGTCTAGATGTTTAAGATCGATGTTCCCTAAGTATAGCACCCGCTACCCTTTTGTGGTTTAGCATCATTTTCTGTATGTGTGGGTTCCACTGCATGGTGTCGGAAATGCGTATACCCAGGTAGTCGAATATGTTGACCCTTTCCAGTGTTACAAGGTTCAGGACTGGGGGCCGCCTACGTTTTTTTGGTGGATTCAGTACCAGATACTTAGTTTTGCCTGAATTTATTACAAGCCCTCTCAGGGTACAAAAGGACTGGAAATTATCTAAGAGGCTCTGAAGGCCCATAGGTGATTTAGAGATGAGGAGGGTTTCATCAGCGAATAGGAGAGTTGGAATACGTTCGCCCGTCAGGGATGGTGCATCAGATGGAACTCCCTGCAAGTGCTCCACCACACCATTCACATAGAGTGAAAAAAGAGTGGGAGCAAGGACACATCCCTGGCGGACACCCCTATTCACTGGAATTCTATCAGTTTTCTGCCCCTGTGAGCCCCACCTCACCTGGGCAAAATTTCCTTCGTGAAGCCTCACTAGTATTGCAAGGATATTCGGAGGGATCCCCAATTCAGACAACACTCCCCATAAACGTTCCCGGGGCACCAGGTCAAAGGCAGTCTTTAGATCGATGAATGCGAGGTAAAGACTGCCCTTGCCTATGAGAACCACCTTCAAATAAATAATTAACAATCTAAATACCTGTTCTATGGTCCCAGTACCAGCCCTAAATCCCGCTTGATAGTCAGAAAGGATTTTATTGTCATCAGCCCATAGTAGAATCCTCTCAACGACCACCTTCCCAACAACCTTTTGAGTAGAGTCGATCAGGCTTATTGGGCGGTAATTGGCAGGGTCGTCTCTGCGCCCCTTCTTAAAAATCGGGACGACCTCTGCCCCCTTCCACGACTCAGGAATTGTGGCGCCCTTATCGATGGCATTGATTAAGATAGAAATAAGCTTTCCCCATTTGGGCGGGTCCGATCGAAGAAGATCTCCGGGGAAACCATCGGGGCCTGCTGCTTTATGCAGTACAATACACTTGATGGCATTTTCCACTTCCTTTTCGGTAAAGGGGTAGCTATTGGATTCCCCCAAGGTTACTAAGGGTTTTTGGGAAATTGATTCATTTTGGTCTCCCTGCGGACTAGAATAGAGTTTTGAAAAGTGGTCGAACCAGGCTTGTCTTGTTATATTGCACGTTATAAGATCACAAGCTGGTCTATTCTTAGTTCTTATAATATTCCAAAAGCGGCCAGCATCCCTCCCAATGCTGGCCTCCTTTAGTGCTTGCCAATACTGTTCCTCCCATTCCTTCTTCGCTTCTGATACGGTCGCCTTAAACTCTTTCCTGGTTAGCTGTATCATCACTTGGGATTTGCACTTTACTGCCTATATTAGTGCAGATTTCTTACGTCTGCAATTTTTTGTGTACCATCCATCGTTACCATTAGGCTTTTGTGGCCCCCTCTGCGCCCCACCTTTATTTTGAACTAGAAATAGGTTCCCCAGTGCTTTAATGGTGCCTTGGAATATTACCGACACCCTAATTGGATAATGTTGGTCCACAGGAGTCGTGCCATCTCAGTCAGTGCCGCTAACAATAAGGCCCCTATATCCCAGACTTTCCCATCGTCTATAGCAACTTTGCACCATTTTAGGCGCCTCTCGCAGTTAGAGGGACACACTTCTAATATTAACATTATTTTATCTATAGCCACAGGCCCGTACACAGACAGCCACAGGGAATGTAAACTCAAAGAGAGTGGATTGTGGTCACTATCGTCAGTTGGATGTATTGACATATCTGCACAAAATGCCAGAGTTTAAAGTCAAGAAGGATATAGTCAATCCTTGAGGAAGGATTTGCCCAATTATACGTGTGGGCCTAGGCAGGGTCTGAAACAGTCCTGCCGTTTGCGGCCCTCAAGCCAAACTCCATAAGTAATGTATTCAGCTGTATGGCCAATTGCGATCACCTCTTTATCGGATGGATAGATAACGTAGGAATTCCCCTCTTAGCATCATCTTCAGCGATGTCTAGAACATCCTCTGCCGCAAGGGGCCCGAATGTACAATTGAAGTCCCCTGCGATCAGGACGTGTATGTCGTGGTGACATTGCCTGAGTTCATTTTCCAGAAGTGTAACTGTGGGGGAGGGGCTCCTCCTTTTGTTCCTCAGGCATATATATTGAATATCTCCAGTATTCTCCCTCTCCGATCACCCCTGACCGAAAGCCTTACAATATCAAGGGAATTGCATTGCGTCTGCTTAATGCTACAGCCCAAGGAGATGCTAACCCAAATTAAGAGCCCGCCCGAGGGGCGCCCTCTCCCTGTCAGCGGGGGTACTGCTGGTACAAAATAGGAAGTGTAGTCGACCTTATGATGCGGCACCATGCTCCAGGTTTCCTGGAAAATACAAATCCTGTGAGTCTCAACCAGATTATTCCAATCGGGCAGGTCTAATTTCTTTGAAATGCCCACTATATTCTAGCTAAGAATCTTTAAGCTATGATCAGCTGCAGTTAAATCCTGCGATATATATGTTGGCGCAAAGTATGCACTATCCTGTGACGCAATAGGCTCAGGCATCGGGAGTTGCGGGGCAATGGCCTGTAACCTGGGAATATTTTTCGGCCTGGAGGATTGTTCTGATGAAATCGGGCTGGTTTCATGGGGTTCGACATGAGAAGCCTGAGTGACACTTATTGCCTCCCTAATTTCAATCTCATGGCATTTTCCCCCACCCTCATGGGTCCCACTCTTGCTCTTAGTATTTGTTGGTTTAGTCACTAGCCTATTCTTACAGCTAGCAGCTTTAGTTAGAGAGACACTATTAGAAGTTTGTGGGTACCCATGCTGCTCTTCAATCATCCTACTAACAGTAATCCAGGTCTTATCGTCAGCTTTTGCCACCGATATAGGGGAACACATTTCCCCATGTCAGTATGCGTTTTCTATCCCATAAAAATCTGGACATTTGTTAAGAACAGGAGCAGAAAAATTATCCTGAGTAGCCCCACCTTTCATCCCTCTCCAGGGTGGATAATGGGGAATCTGTATGTGTTGCGAGTAGGCAGATTGCGAATGGGAGTGGCTCAAATCATAGGTGCCAATTCCATTCCAATCTCTACCATACTGTTGGTCACATATAAACCTCGCAACACGTGCATCCCTGAAATTCACAAGATTGCAGTCCCCAAAAGTGTCCTTAGACCTGTTGCCAACCCAGTTAACCCATTCTTACAAATAGAACCTGACCGTCCATTTGGCTCGAGAGCGGTCTGTTCTTGTTCAGCCAATAGGTAGTTTTATTTTTAAGTTCATGATAAGATTCGGTTTTGCCGGCCTTGAGTTGTGGAACTCCAGTTAGTACAACTACATAAGGTAAGCATTCAGGGGGCAAAATAATATGACTTAAGGTTTGTTCAACTGGGTTTTCCATACCGATCTTTTTTCCTATTAGAGATGAATCCTTAGGATGCCTATTTGTTTTACTATGGCTATTTTCTGCTTCCCGGCCCTGCATAGAAGAGTTTCGGGGAAGCCCGTTAGCCTCTTTAGCCAAAGTTAGATTAATGGATTTTCTGCCTGGCTGGGCGTCATGGGTTAGGATATTCGTTGCTACCGGAGTAGTTCCGGATGGTGGCCCAGGGGTTGCAACAGTAGGTGGAGATACCAGCACAAGTGGAGGTGTGAGATCTTTCAAGGGATTTTGTGTCATTTAGAGTCATCCTGTCTATTTCTTGCCTGTAGTTTTATTAGTGTTTTTAGGGGAAAAAAATTGTCTAATGTGGCTTGTTCAAATCTCTCCAGCCTCTCAGATAATACTTTTATCCTCTCAAGTAGCGTGAGTATGAGCGATTTAGAAACTTGCTCTATCTGAGCGATAAGGGGAGTCTGGAGTGTTGGGCCTGTAGATGGGAATGAGTTTGGGGTGGGGGTTACCAACTCTATCAGGTTTCGAGGCGCTGAACTGCCGGCAGGTGGTTCATCCCTTGCTAGTGGAGGTAGAGAATTCACTGGCATCCCCGGGCCTATTGTTTTCTTGGTTACCTTATGGGCTTTTATTTTGGATTTTTGGGAGGATTTTGAGCGTCCCTCCTTCTGACCACTACCAACTCTTTTTCTTTTTACAGGAGCTGCTTTAGTCCCTACAATATTCGCTGTCTGAGACTGCGCTAAAATGCCCAAGGGGGGCATTATATTACTGGTGCATGCAGGTTCCCTGTCGAAAATATCCACCTGTAATAAATTTGAGGGATCAGTCGGGGTTAAAGGTCCCTGCACTACGGACATCCCAGCGTTAGCCCCTGGACTACACTAGCTAACGAATACATTGCTGGTTGTATCTCTATCGATATGCTTCTCTGCCTTATCAGGGGAGGTAACCAGTGCTAATGGACCCAAGGAAGAAAGCTTAAGATTCAGTGGCTCAACGGAGAGGCGTCGCTCAGTGATAGCGATTTCTTGTTCAAGGACCGAGTAGGCTCGAGTGATAAACTGGTCTAGTGTGCCACTAACACACCCCCCTACCCTCCTTCCTTTCGCGACCGTGTAGTCATTGGCATATACAACAGTTTTATACTATGATATTACAACAACCCCTGAACTTGAATATTGGAAAGTTGTGCGACAGCATGTGAGTAGCCTTATGAAAGCAAAAGCAGTAGGGGTGAAGTTAGGGGGGTGGCCCAGCCCGGCCTCCTCCACCCCCTGACGGCCACAGACGGTCCCAACCTTGTCCCGAGCTTCTCCCGGGACGCTCCCGCGCAGCGGGGGAGGTAGCTGATTAAATATTATCAATGTCAGTAGGGCGGTGCTCAGTAGCGGGAACAGGTGTGTGCGCCCAAAGAGTCCTGGGACTTGTAGTCCCTCCAACGAGCGTCCCTCTGCACGCCCCCGATGTCCTCCTCAATGTCAGGGGATAGGACGCAGCCCACAGTATGCTCCGCAATTCCAGCAACCAAGACAAGGTGAAAGAAGACGCTGCGGCACCATTGTCAATTGACATTTAGGTAGGAGTAATGCTATATCTGCAAATCTAGTCGTGACTGCTGCTGCCTTAGTGCAATAAATCTAACCCAAGAGGCATGTCCCAGTTGTCTAGAGCATGATCTACTAAGTCATGAAGTTCTTTCACTTATTATTGAGAGAGTTGCTGTTTGTTTGTTGTTCAGGTCACATGGATTGGTAAGCATAGATATCCTTTTGTAGCATCACAATTGCATTTAATACAGCCAGAGATATTTTTTCCAAATTAACTGGGATTCTTCAAGGAATTAGGTAGAGATTGTGCAATGAATTTTGTCCAAGATAGTGAAACATTAGTTGTGATAAAAGCTAGTAATGTGCTTGTTAACATTAAGAAATTAGAACATATGTGCCGCATCACAAATTCTAAAACTGTATTAGAGCACTTGATGGACACTGAATTTCATTTAATAAGATTACACTCAGAAATACTTATGACGAACAAGAGCAGCACATTATGGGGTAAAAAGGAGTAGCTAAATTACTTGCCAGCTATTTGAAAGTCAAGAAATAATGCTTTAAAATGTAATCCTTTCTGTCACGGGGGATATATGTATATGCACTAGAATATATACTTTGCTGGGATAACGTTGTTGATTAGCTACCCTCAGTTAAAAACTGATTTACATAATGTTGATTTAACTTCACTAGCGCAAGATGTACCCTCAGATGAAATTGCCAATGCAATTCATTAGTTAAAATACAATCTGAAAGACCAGGCATTTCTAGTGTAGAGTTGTATTTACATTTATTGTACTTTTCAAAATCTGATTCGTATCATATATATAATTATTTTAGTACAAGAAACAAAGAAAGAGTACTTTTGGAAACAATGGCGTGTATCTTCCTGAAGGAGGACTGCAACTCTAAGCTATGTAAGAATTAAAGGTATATTTCAATTATAAATGTGGATTGTAAGATTATTTTAAGGTTTTAGGCATGCATTTAGGATTCTATTTGCCATAATCATTTGAACCCCTAAAAACCTTGATTTGGAAAAAAGTGAACCTTCTTGAGACAACACAAGTAACTATTTCAATGTTTTATGCCATGCTTCGAAGATCAACTATACATTGGCTTTTTATACTATGGAAGGTGGAGGGCTTTTAATTGTTTGCATTGGAGTTTCAGGTTACAGTCCTGGAAATCTCATGGTTTTAGTCCAAAATATTTGAACATGATCTCTTTATTGTCTGCTTCTCCCAAAGCTCAAAATTATGTTCATGAAAGATTTTCTTTTGTTATTGAACGCTTAAAAGAGATCCTATTGTACGGTTGCCCCATACATCCTTCAAAATTATTCTATCACTAGATACAATTAGACAAAGTAAAGATAGCAGTAGATTTAAAAGTGGAAATAACAATTTATAATGTTGGGTTATGCTGATGAGATATTTCTTTCTGTTCAGAATCCAGATAGGTCCATATCTAGTCTCTATCATGGAGTTACATCTTTTTTTTTAAAGAAATCAGGTTATAAATAAAATCTGCATAATACAGAAATAATACCACTAAATGCATTCTGCTTTAAATCCAACTCTGATTATTGTGGATTACCCAGGATAATACAAACAAAATATGTTTGGGTATTTGGTGCTCCAAATAAATAAGAGAAACAATAAAATGTAACTTAGTGTGATACACAAATCCAACCTTTCAATATCATGATGCAATTTAAGGCACTTAGACTCAATAAGGATGGTGTTGTGTTGATCTCACAAACCACACACAGGAGCGATCGAGTGAAGGGAAGTGGTGTTATTCCAATAGGCTAAGCAGCAATGAAAGCCACCATCCATAATACAGCTATCTAGTAACAACAGTCAATATTTGAATTCTTGACACTTGTGACATCCCTAAGATTCAGTGAGCAGTGACTTCAGTTTTGACATAGATGATATACCACAGCAAGAGGATGAATTATACAAGTAGATAATTACTCATCCTCCCTCTTTGAGAAAACCAATGTCATCCCAATTCAGGAACAAAATTAAATAACACTATCCAAATTATTGGTAGAAATTTCCACCAAGTCGTTCTACTACTACCTAACTGTACATACATGTTTACATCAGGATGATAAACATACTTTTGAATATGCTAGTAAGTACAAACATAAATATAGAACATACTTTTCCAACTTTAAATTTAACAATTTTACAAAACAGCCAAAATAGTTTTTCAAAGTCCTTTCACACTGTCAATTGGGAATATGAGCAGAAGCTGGAAGAACAGAAGGTGTACCCTCCAAGGCATAAGGAATGTCTTTAGTCAAGTTTAAATCATTACCAACAGTAGCATTTACTTTGGTTATCCTGGACATGCTCCATATGTCACTGAGCCCAAAATGATCACACTGTTTTTTACTTTACTCATTATGAATGTTCCCAAGAATCTGCTGACACCCATCCTCACATGTTCAGATTTCTGAACCATAGTTCTGTCACCTACTTTCCAGTTGACTAACTTGGTGGAATGCTTGGCATCATACCTAGCTTTGTATTTCAAGTGACAATCTTCAGGTTTTACGGCAAACCTCTCTTCAGTGAGCTTTTATATTCAAGTACTTCTTTACCAAGTTTTAACCATGCTGGATTAGGTTTGGAATTTGGTATTCTAACTCTAAGAGTAAAAAAAAGGAGACTCCAAAGTAATGCTATTTGGGTTTCACCCTAGGTTCCTCCTTCAGAACCTCAGTTAGCAAAAGCGTATTATCAATTATTAGCAGTTGCCCTTTGGACCTAACTCATTACTCCTATGTGCAGTGAATAGAGAGCCATGTTCCGGTAAACAATAGAAAGACCGTCTAAAAATTCTTGCATTTCCTGTGACACAAACTGAACACCATTGTCAGTCACAGAGAACTGTAGCGTAAATGCCCTAGCAAACTCTTTCTTTTTTAATTTTTTATTGAAGCCGGAGTTGGTTTTTTGTGTTTTTTTTTTAATAACACAAACCATATATTGCACCATTATTTCATACACAGTAGAGAGGTCTAGAATGAAACGATATATATATCACACAGTGTAAGTGTACATTTAGAACACTGTAAAATGGATCATTACACACAATTTACACAATAATCAGCAGCCCTCATTGGTTACATCTAGCGCCGCACCCCATCCCACCACATCATTGAGCAGAATAACAAAATCTCTCCCCTCCAAGTTTTAGTCGAAGTTGGTACCCCATATTTTATTACATTTCTTGATGCCACCTATTCGTAGTGCAAATATGTATTCACTTCTCCTAACCCTTCTCATTTTCTGACCCCACACCAGGGCTGATGGGATTAGGTCTAATCGCCATTTTTGCAATATCAGCGATCTTGCAATTGCCATAGCTATATACAGAAATTTAGTTGTTGCATCAGTAAAGGGAAGATCAGGATCAAAACCAAATAAAATTAGCCTATTATTAACCTCCAGCTGGATATTGCATTACTGTTCCATATAGGCAAATAAATCTACCTAGTAATTATTAATTCTTGGGCAGCTCATCATAACACGTGACCAATTGGCAGCTGGATGATTTGTGCACCGAAAGCATTGAGAAGACTGATTGGCATACATCTTTGACATGGAGCAAGGAGTACTTTACAATGGCCGTTTGCTGAAAAACAGCATCCGACGCCAATTTGCCCCTCTCAAGGAGCTAAAATTTAGTCTATTAATCGTGGACCAAATATGGGGTGATATTTCGCAATTCTCATGATCTGACCATTTTTTAATGGCTTTTATCTCGAGATCTCCCCCCTTTAACGAAGTTAAATATTTCTTCCAGGCACCTGGTTTTTTATCTGAAACTGTAACTAATAGATCTTCAACTAATTGGGTCTGATCCAATAAAGAGGCAGCATCTATTTCTACAAGATATTTATATAGAGTACTATAAGAGATGGTTAAGATAAAATCATTAGAAATTGAATGGGATATTTCTGCCACTGTCATCCAGCTACCGTTCTTTCCAAAGGAAAAGCAGTTTGCCATGGATCGCTCAAATTTAAAATAGCTTCATCATTTTTCAACACCTTCAGAGACTTCGGCTTTGTCTGTTTTTTCCCTTGTGCTGAGGAATCTATAGGTGGGTTCATCAAGATATTGAAGTCCCCGCCCACGATTAAATCCCCTGGAACGTGAATTAATGATTGACATAACTCCTCATATGCTTTGGCATTATCCTCCACCGGTGCATAGAGACTTACAAATGAAAGGGGACTGGGCTTTGATCTGAAGGAGCACGTAACCCAACACCACCTCCCCTGTTTATCTTTACCCGAATTAAGAAAGTCAGCTTGTAGGTTTTTGTTTTGGAATATTGCAGTCCCTCTATGGAAAGCAGAGGACAATCAGAATCCCCTATAAGATGCCCAAGTTTTGAACATAGAAAAGTCTGGGAGTTTTAAAGTCGAAAAATGCGTTTCTTGCAAAAGAATTGCCCCGGGATTTTCAGATTTTAACCAAGCTTCAATAGCACACATTTTTTTCCGATAATTCAAACCATTTACATTAAATGAAGCAACTTTCAAAGTAGACATGTTAGCCCGGGTGAAAATAAGTTTTCAACAATCCCCAACCACTGAAGCCTGCTCCTCTTCTGACAAGAATCACTCAAAAATAGATGCAATGAATCAACAAAACCATGAAAAATACCCAACTTAATTTTTCCCCTTTTTAAACAGCACCCCCCCTGAAAAGTGAACATACCTCCCTCCACCACACCCTCCATGTCTCCCTCCCCCAATTCAACTCGGGTGCCATGTTATTGCACCCTGGTGATCCCACCCACCAACCCCCGATAAAGCGGCTGCTTTCCCTCGCATATTACCTTAGAAAGAGATCCTAATACACATATTAAGCCATAAGCCTCCACATCTGGACACCCTGAGCTGGATTTTACAAGGAATCCACATCACCTCTTCCTCCCATATAGAGAACTGAAACAAAAAAGGATTAAAAAAAAGAGGAAGGAAAGAGAGAAAAAAATCGTTGGGAGAAAGAAAGAAAAAGGCATAGGCATAACCCCGAGGTATCCCCAACCTAAATACTGCTGATCATACATAGGCAACAGTTTACCCTCCTTAGCCCTTTGAGCCATGGGAGACCTCTTTAAGAAAATCTTGCGCCTCATCCACATCAGTGAACATAAAAAAATTCCCTTTTACCAACACTCTTAATTTAGATTCCTGAGCAATTGAGGCCTGAGCCCCATTTGCCTTGAAAAAGTGAAGGATTTGAACAAATTATTTCCTGCGACGAGCTGCGGCGGCGGTCATATCTGAAAAGATTCTACACTTAGAAGTCTCGTTCACCACAAATTGCCGCTGTTGGATGGCCTTAGATGGAATCATCTCTTTTATCCAGAAGTCTGCAAAATTAATCAGAATAGTACGTGGAAGTGATGAATTAGGAAAAGGGTGAGGAGGAACACGATGGGCCCTTGTGATTGTGAAATCCCCTTGAAAGTCAGGCATAACTCTCTGTTTAATTAACTATACGCAGGTTAGATATTCGTGAATGGCTCTCCAATTGTTCCATTTTGTTTTCCAGTGCGATTTTATTTTTAGTGGCTGCGTCGACCTCTTTCCTGACTGAAGACAACTGATCTTCTAAGGCCGAAATCCTTTCCTCAGACTCCTGTAGTCTAGCTGGAAAGCTTCCCATTGTATTTTCCATTTTCTCTAAATGGAGATTAAGAGAGGCCAGCTCCGCTTTCTGTGTTTTTTTCATGTCTCGCACTTCTTCTAAGATCAAGTTCAACATATCCTTGATATTCATTTGGAAACTCCCGGTAGTGTCAGCCGACACGTTGGAGATAGAGTCAAGACCCAGGCTCGGATTAGGGCTGTCCAGGGCTATAGTTGAAGAGATAGCTTTTCACCCCTCACCTTCCCCCTGCAGCGGAGCGATAGTCTGGGCTACATTGATCAATGCTATAACTGGACCTTTTAAAGAATCTACCTCCGTTTTGCCGACTTGCACATTTCCAAGAATTGGTGGAGAAACGGGAGATACCACGCTTGGAGACACCGGAGTTTGATTAATCTCTCCATCAAGAGGCGAAGGCAAAATGGAGTCTAACAGGCCTGGCACTTCAATATTAATGGCGGAATCAGTTTCATCGGGCCTAGAAATGGACTCGGTGGTTTTGGCAGCTCCGGCAAGGTACTTGCTGGTCTGTGCAGTGAGCGCAGTCTGCACAGTTTGTGCTGATGAGCTTGGGCTGAAAGAAGAAGCCGGAGGCATAGGTTTTTTAAGAAAGAGTGAGAATTGCTTTCATATCGCTCAATTTCTTTTGTATGACTAGTCCTTCTTCTTGAGAGCAGGAAGGGGGGCTAGCAATAACTTTGTTCCTCCCATGGATTTCACCCTGGGGAGCAAGCTGTTGGATAGCTACATTTCCCTCCTCACCCTCTGAACTCTCAAACGTGGAATCAAGGTTACGGGCATTAAGGGTATTTTCAAGCCTGGCCGCGCGAGCTGCTCTTTAGCTTCTCGAGCTTCCTTGGCTATAAGCCAGCAAGTCTTTGTTTTAGGAGGGCGGGCATTTAATATCTTCCCCATTTGAAGTGATTTAAGTCAGAGACCTTATGCCCCATGGGGAGTTTTACACAAAGATGACAGCGTTTAAAATAGTTATTACGGCTATTATGATATTGTTCAGCGGATAGTCGACCACCTTCACATTAAATCCTCGCAATGACCAATAGCAGAATGCCAAAATGCTAACAGGTCTTCTCGGGCTCCTGAGCGCTCTTGAGCACTGACTTCCTTATACTCCAACTGCCACTGAGAAAAAAGACCCACCCTGGAGAGAACCGCAGTGACTGGCCAGAACAAGGAGAAAACGCCTGTTAAGTCGAGCGTGGCAGGAGATCTCTGACCTCTCCTCCACCTCGCCTCACCTCGGGTGGTGAATTGTGTTCTTGACAGCTGCGATCTCCCCCGGATCTCAGTCACCTTTGTTCTGCTTTCACCACAGCTGTTGGCCATCTGAAGCAGTCCAGAGCAGAACGCCGTTATTAGCGAAGCCGGGTTCCCGTGTACGGACCCGCTGAAAACTGCAGCTGAAAACCTTCCTGCTCCGCACTCGGCTCTCCACACTGGGAAAAGAGACACCCACGGCGAGAACCACCCATGCAGTCGAAAAGCCGGGAGGATACAGGGTACGTGCTCAAACAGCTTCTGTCCGCTGCCCAATTACCGGGGGTGGAGCAGTGGGTTCACCTGTGGCTACTGAGAGGCGTGGTCCTCAGCAGTCTAGCAAACTCTTTCTTGAGAAAATCTAAAATAGTTCTGGTGTTAAGCACACTAACACATTTGGTGACTAACCATTTAGAGGTATAATCAACCAACAAGAGGCCAAAACACTGAATAATTCCTTTCTGCACTTGTAAATGCATTCATTCTTCAATACACCTTGGCATATATATATATATATATGTAAAACATATTTAACCTTTACAGAAACACACATTCACTGGATGATGTCATGAGTGATGTCATCAGTGATGTCATTTGAGATGTCATGAGTGATGTCACTGACCATGTCATTAGTGATGTAATATGTGACATCATCAGCAGTGCATTGCGGGCGCGCAAGTTATAGCCAGCTCAACTAACTATAACAGGCGAATTTCTCTGGTTTTATACGAGTCAAATGTTCCACTAACTATAACGTCCCTGAAATCTATGTTTTTTTAGTGAATTTCCAAGGTTTTTAAATGCTAATTCCTAACTATAACGTGCCTAAAATCTATGTTTTTTTCAGTGAACATATATATTTATATATGAGTATATATATATATATATATATATATATATATATATATATATATATATATATATATATATATATATATATTCACTGAAAAAACCATAGGTTATAAACCATATATAGTTAGGAATTAGCATTTAAAAAACCTTACTTTACTCACACAAAACCATTGAAATTCCATATATAGTTAGTTGTACTAACTATATATCGCGCACCCGCAATCCACTGCTGATCATGTCACATATTACATCATTCATGACATGGTCAGTGACATCACTGATGACATCACTGATGACATCTCAAATGACATCACTGATGACATCACTGATGACATCTCAAATGACATCACTGATGTCATCACTGATGACATCTCATTTGACATTACTGATCACATCACTGATGACATCATTCATGTGATAATACGATGAACCTCTTCAGACTCTAATATAACCTTAGATACACTCAGTGTAAACACAGACTCACAGATTGTCACTCATCCATGAAGTTACACACACACCTAGTCAGTCATGCAAACAATCAATCACACCTCCATTTCCTTAACTATACAGTTAAACACACCTTACTTATTCAAACATATACTAAAACATATTTACTCACTTATACAATCCTGGATACAAGTTCACAATGATCCATACAGCCACTCACACATTCACTGGCTCTTATGCACAGTTATTTATATATGTCAACTCTCACATGTACTGTATTTTACATATGTACTTACTTTGACATGTAGCACTGAGATATCTATTCACTCACCAATACAGTCATGCACACAGTCAACCGCCCATACAGCTGTTTCCACATGCACTTTTGAACCCATACATCTATGCAGAGAGTCATACACCTCCCAGCCACCCATACACACTCTCAGTCTCCCATACAAATACTTGGGCAACCAATCAATAACCCATATAGTTAATCATATAGCTACTGATCAACACATGCAGCAGTTTACAGAACAACAGACATAATGATGCACAAATTAAGACAGTTTAGTCACTAACCCATGCACTCAGTGAGACACATTTAATCACTCACTCATACAGTCAGTCATGCACCTACTAAATCCTTTGTTCAGACACTTCTACATCCACTCATTCTTCAATATGTAAGACATATTTTAACTTTACAGAAACATACAGTCAATGGATGTTGTCATCAGTGATGTCATCAGTGATGTCATTTGAGATGTCATCAGTGATGTCATCAGTGATGTCATTTGAGATGTCATCAGTGATGTCATCAGTGATGTCACTGACCATGTCATGAATGATGTAATATGTGACATGATCAGCAGTGGATTGCGGGTGCGCGATATATAGTTAGTACAACTAACTATATATGGAATTTCAATGGTTTTGTGTGAGTAAAGTAAGGTTTTTTAAATGCTAATTCCTAACTATATATGGTTTATAACCTATGGTTTTTTCAGTGAATTTTCAAGGTTTTGTAAATGCTAATTCCTAACTATATATGGTCTATAACCTATGGTTTTTTCAGTGAATATATATATATATATATATATATATATATATATATATATATATATAACATTTCTATGGCAAAATGAAACCCCTTATTTTGTTCCTTTTCAAATTAAATGTATTAAGTGTTACCACTTTATTCCAATCAAGATGACTTCAGGTGTGCCATACTTTTGTCATAAGTAAGACTGTTAGCGTTCTAGTTGTTCTTTAGAACACTCTGGGACATTCTGTCACTGGGCTATAGTTGGGCTACATCTGGCTGATATTTGGGCTACATTAGTTTTTTTTGTCTCTGGCGGCCATCTTTGGGCTACATTGGGCTTCATTGGGCTACATTGGGCTACATTGGGGCTCCAACATATATATAGCCCAATGTAGCCCAATATATATTTTTCAAAGTTAATTTTCGTAAAAACCACTGGAGCATATATCTTGAGACATAGCAAAGGCACATCGGGCTACCAGTCCCTACAATTTTGCCAAGTTTCGTGAAAATCCATTCAGCCGTTCGAGCTAAAAGTGAGTCCAACCGCCCTATGGAAAACTCAATGTTAAAAACACGTTTTCGGACCCCCCTTTTTTCTCGGCCCCCGCTTGACGAAACCCCCCCAAATTTTCAGGGGCTGCTCAGAACCAAAATGTTCCATTTTCCAGAAAATTTCAGCCAATTCCGTCCTCAAACGCCAAAGTTATTCAACATAGAATTTTCAAAAATCCCATAGGAAAAAAATCCTAACTACATATACCTACTGGCGACCGCCAGTAGGTAATATATATATATTTATTATATATATATATATATATATATATATATATATATATATATATATATATATATATATATATATATATATATATATATATATAACATTTCTATGGCAAAATGAAACCCCTTACTTTGTTCCTTTTCAAATTAAATGTATTAAGTGTTACCACTTTATTCCAATCAAGATGACTTCAGGTGTGCCATACTTTTGTCATAAGTAAGACTGTTAGCGTTCTAGTTGTTCTTTAAAACACTCTGGGACATTCTGTCACTGGGCTATAGTTGGGCTACATCTGGCTGATATTTGGGCTACATTTGTTTTTTTTGTCTCTGGCGGCCATCTTTGGGCTACATTGGGCTTCATTGGGCTTCATTGGGCTACATTGGGCTACATTTGGGCTCCAACATATATATAGCCCAATGTAGCCCAATATATATTTTTCAAAGTTAATTTTTGTAAAAACCACCGGAGCATATATCTTGAGACATAGCAAAGGCACATCGGGCTACCAGTCCCTACAATTTTGCCAAGTTTCGTGGAGATCCATTCAGCCGATCGAGCTAAAAGTGAGTCCAACCGCCCTATGGAAAACTCAATGTTAAAAACACGTTTTGGGACCCCCCTTTTTTCTCGGCCCCCGCTTGACGAAACCCCCCCAAATTTTCAGGGGCTGCTCAGAAACAAAATGTTCCATTTTCCAGAAAATTTCAGCCAATTCCGTCCTCAAACGCCAAAGTTATTCAACATAAAATTTTTAAAAATCCCATAGGAAAAAAATCCTAACTATATATACCTACTGGCGACCGCCAGTAGGTAATATATATATATATCCAGTTCTCCACTTTGCTGGGGGCCTCCGGTCCTGCAGGGCGGGCTCATGACCAGGAATGGAGATCCTGGTACGATACGGGTTTCACCATAGCACAAAAATGAGCCCAACAGCGACTTCTGCAGCAACTGACTTTTATTTGTCGTCAACGGATGCATAACTTGCTCATGTTTCTCCTTACGCGTTTCGGCGTTACTGACGCCTTGTTCACAGGTGAGCAAATAAATTAAAACCAAGTGGTCACGTGCCTGTCAGAAATACTGCAGGTCCCAGAATGCACCATCATTATCTTTTGAACATGCATAGCGATTTCAATTTATGCTGAGTAGCGTGATTTTCATTTTGCATTATTGTTCATACTCGGTGCATTCAATTGTTGTCACACGATGATAATGGTGTTGCTGCATTGGCGCTGTTACCAAAGAGTAGAGTCGCCCTCTCTCATCTCCCTTTCTCAACCGCCTTTGCCGTGTTGCTGCAGAAGTCCATTTAAGCTGGCAAGCGGCGGAGAGCGATCCATGCCCCCTCAGTTAACCCCTTCGACGCTCATGACGAGCTCAGCTCGTCATGGATTTTCCATTGATTTCAATGGAAATTCAATGGTCCTCCTAGCACACCCCTTAGCATCCAAGTGGTTAATATCCATACACCTCCACTTTGCTGGGGGCCTCCGGTCCTGCAGGGCGGGCTCATGACCAGGAATGGAGATCCTGGTACGATACGGGTTTCACCATAGCACAAAAATGAGCCCAACAGCGACTTCTGCAGCAACTGACTTTTATTCGTCGTCAACGGGTGCATAACTTGCTCATGTTTCTCCTTGCGCGTTTCGGCGTTACTGACGCCTTGTTCACAGGTGAGCAATTAAATTTAAAACCAAGTGGTCACGTGCCTGTCAGAAATACTGCAGGTACCAGAATGCACCATCATTATCTTTTGAACATGCATAGTGATTTCAATTTATGCTGAGTAGCGTGATTTTCATTTTGCATTATTGTTCATACTCGGTGCATTCAATTGTTGTCACACGATGATAATGGTGTTGCTGCATTGGCGCTGTTACCAAAGAGTGGAGTCGCCCTCTCTCATCTCCCTTTCTCAACCGCCTTTGCCGTGTTGCTGCGGAAGTCCATTTAAGCTGGCAAGCGGCGGAGAGCGGTCCATGCCCCCTCAGTTAATATCCAAACACCTCCACTTTGCTGGGGGCCTCCGGTCCTGCAGGGCGGGCTCATGACCAGGAATGGAGATCCTGGTACGATACTGGTTTCACCATAGCACAAAAATGAGCCCAACATATATATATATCAAAGCTCACTATTCCGTCTGCTCTCCTTCACTCATGGCCGGGTGCTCTTGATTGCGGGTAACGGTACCACGCCGGTCACGATCAGACAAGGGCTCTGATGCAAAAAGCATGAGGCACTCACGGGGACAATTACAATATCTGTTTATTGGACAAACACTCTCGCAAGACGCGTTTCGGCCACCGCCTTTCTCAATTAGAGGCCGGCGCCACCTTCAGGCAGAATTTAAATACAGCCAATCAACAAAATAAAGAAAGGACATGTATAATGCATTATCAGCCACCATTTCTAAGTGGTGTAAATTCAGTTACAATCACTGACATAATTGTGCCCTGGATGGGCATGATAAACACACAAATTATATAATATTTTCTCAATTCCAGCCCTGAATGGACTTATCCACAGAAATATATACATTGTTACGAGCATCTTACTGTTTTGAATATAAGAAAAATCATTATCAGTGCAGAATGATCAATGTAAGAGTCATAAATGGACTGCTAACTCCTCCCCAGCATTCAGGCCGCCCGGTTTCTTAGTCTGGTTCTCAATGATGTGACGAGACTCTAGCCTGCGTAGCTGGAGCAACCTATTTCCTCCCCTTATGTCTGCTGGCACCTGATCCATATAGTAAAAGATAAGGAGTTCTCGGTTGCTTTGGTGAGACACTTTAAAGTGCCTCGCCACTGGGTTCGTAGGATCCTTATTTTGTATAGCCCTCAGGTGTTCTATGATCCTGATTTTCGTTGGGTGAGTAGTACTCCCGATGTAACACAGGCCACACGGACATACAAGACAGTACATCGTGTGACTTGTGTTGCAATTCATTAAGCTAGTGATCTTTTTAGGCTCCTTCATCCCCGGTATTCGGTAACTAGTCACCCTTTTGCTGTTCTTACACGCCTTACATTTAAGGCAAGGATAAAATCCTGTCAGTTTCCCAAATGGTGGAGGTATCTCCTCTTTCCTACAGTGGCTTTGTACAATGTTCAAACCCAATGACCTAGCTCTCCTAAACGTTATTAATGGGGACTTAGGTAAATCCTTACCGATGACCGGATCAGATTTAAGTATGTGCCAATTCTTCACACACTTTTTTCTGATATCCAGGGCAGAAGTGAAGTAGTTCATAATCATCCTCATACTGTTCTGATTACTCTCCTGTATCTTGGGTCCCTTTTTACTATTTTTTGAGATTAGATCACATCTCAATTTCTTGTCAGCTTTCAATTTAGCCTCCTGCAATACCTCCTTACTGTATCCTCTCATTTTGAACATCAACAAACTTTCGTTGGCCGCCTCCTCAAAATCACCTTGTCGTGTACAGTTTCTCTTAATTCTCAGTAGTTCGCCATAGGGTATGCTAGATATTGTTTTCCCCTAATGGCAACTCTTCGCGTGGAGCACAGAATTACCAGCTGTCTGTTTCCTATGCAATGCTGTACAGATTTTGCCCTCAGCTATGAACACTTTAAGGTCCAGAAAATTGACGGTTTCTGTACTGATTTCCCCACGGAATCTGAGATTAAGATCATTCTTATTTAGTACCTCAACATATTCCTTGGCACATTCTATCATACCTTTAAAGATGATAAACAAATCGTCTGTGTATCTGTTCCAAGATACTACCCTCTCTGTCCATGTGGTGTTATCAGCCGCCCAGGCCACCTGCTCCTCCCACCAGCCGACAAAAAGATTCGCGTAGCTGGGGGCGAAGCAGGTGCCCATCGCGGTGCCACAGATCTGTTTATAAAATTGATCCTGGAACAGAAAAATGTTGTTACTTAGACAAAATGATATAAACTCAATTAACATTTCATTATGTGCCGTCAGATTTATGGGCCGTGTCTCCAAGTACCATTTTACAGCTTTGGCCCCTTGGAGATGAGTCAGGAAGGATACTAACTCATAGCAAGAAAAATGACCATCTGTATGAATCAGGAAACTTCAAAAGCCCATATGACCAGACATCGTTTGTCACAGAAGAACAAGATGATCCTAACACAAGTGATTCCTACACTGACAACTCGGAACCTACAAGGAGCTCTGAAAGCTCCAACTCAGAATGAGAAGTAATCCAGAAACGGAGAACTTTTTTAGACGAGTATCGGCTCATGAAACAGAGCCGGCAAGCAACACGATCGTCATCAAGACTACAGGAGAAGAAAAATCCAACAGAAACGAGCGGAAGAGGAAGGCCAAGGGGTACCAGAACAAGAGGCGGAAGAAATCCAGGCAGAGGCAAAAACAAACCGGAAGACAAAGAGCAGATGGGAAACAAAAAAGCTCAATACAAAAAGAACCAATAATGGATGACATACAGGTAAATCAAACAATAGTTAACTTATCCATGAAAGAAAAAAGTAATAAAGACAAAAGAACTCTCTTTTTAGGACTTTCTTTTTGCCCATCTATGCCCATGAACTATGTAGATGATAAGATTAACATTTTTAAATTTTGTAGAAAACTCAAACTCGGAAAATGTCACAAATTGAAAACAATGAAGAACAAAATCAGCCATATGAGTGAATCAACTGGCTGTAAGGACACCATGATGGCATTAGACGAGCTAAATAATGACCCAGATGATCCCAACCTCAGTTCCGAGGCAATACGTATATTAGATGCCTTGGAAATACAACACGACAATGCTGCTGGTACAAAATTTAAACCTAAATAGACTTTTCTTCCTAAAATGAATCATGATAATATCGATACCTTCCAAGACCAGGTAGGCAAGGAACTATTGGATCTCCGGAGCCGGAATTGGCCAAAACAAATAAAAAAATTTAAACACAATCTAACAGCATCTCAAATACAAGCCATGAAAGATCTAGCAGCTGACAGCAGCATCGTGATAAGACCTGCCGACAAGGGCGGTAATATTGTCATCTTGCCCAAAGAAATGTATATACGTGAGGCAGAAAGACAATTGCATGATCAAAAAACCTACAAAAAATCGAACAGAACAGAGTATAACTCCAGCATTAAAAACATCTGGGATAAACTCACAGAATGGAAGGACAAAGGATGGATTGAATGGGAGGAATATTGTTTTTTGAAATGTGACCATCCTATACTTCCCATTCTGTATCTTCTCCCCAAAATACACAAATGCAAAACCTATCCTGCAGGCAGGCCCATTATTTCATCAAGGGGCTGTGCACTTGAAAATGTTTCCAGATATGTGGACCACTTTTTACACGAGTTTGTGATGAATTTACCCACATATGTTAAAGACACCAAAGACTTTCTAGAAAAGATTAAGAGTGTAACATGGTAAAATGATTTTTTGCTGTTAACCATGGATGTAAATTCCCTGTAAACAGTAATAGAACATAAACAGGGACTTGAGGCATGTGCAAGATTTCTGAAAGGCAGAAATATGGAATACTTGGGGCACACCACTATGATACTTGTTATGATCAAGCACTGCTTAGAAAATAATTTTTTCCTTTTCAACAATGAGATCTATATGCAATCCCACGGAACCGCGATGGGAACATGTTGTGCACCAAGTTTTGCAAATCTGTTCATGGGGGTTTGGGAGGATGAAATTAGACACAGCAATGATTTCCAAGATGACTTTAAGAGAGTCAAATTGTGGCTACGATACATAGACAACATGTTTGTCGTCTGGAAAGGTGAGAAAGAATTGGCCCTAGATTTTGTTAACAGACTCAACAACAATGAGAGAAATATCACATTGACTTGTAACATAAGTGATGTGGAAGTGGAGTATCTGGACACCAAAGTACAGATAAGGCGCAACAGGGTGAAAACCGTCCTGTATAGCAAGACTACAGCTGGTAACACCTTATTGCATGCTCTGAGTAGCCATCCGGAAAATCTTTAATGGAGTATTCCATATGGAGAGCTACTCAGAGCAAAAAGGAATTGTAGCAATGAGATAGACTACATCAAAGAAGACACAGTCATGACACAAAGGTTTCTGGCAAGAGGTTACCCTGGGTGGATAATAGGAAGGGCCAAGAATAAAGTCAAATTGGTGAAACGAGAAGATCTACTTAAAGATGACAGAAATAAACAGGGAGAAGAGCCTGATACGAATACCACCAGAATTATATTGAACTATAACAGCAATTCCAATCAGGTCAGAAAATGTATAGTCAAGAATTCGAGCATCCTTAAAGGTGACTCCATTATAGGTGATACTCTCCCAGACAGACCTAGCATAACCTATAAAAGAGGACACAATTTGAGGGATATCCTTGTACACAATGACATCAGTGACAATGTGATTCCCAGGGGTATTGACCATCATGGTTTTAACCCCTGTGGACATTGTAAAGCCTGTGCCAATAGCCAGATAGTCAAGGAGTATTGGAATCCCAGCATCAATAAGAAGCAAATGATAAATCAATTTCTAACGTGTACAACCATGTTCGTGATATATGTGTTGGTCTGTCCATGTGTTCTGAAATATGTGGGCAGTACCACACATATGGCGAAAAAGCGTATTCTCGAACATACCAGAGCGATAAGCAAGGTGGATAAACAATATCCCATAGCTCGTCACTTTGAGGCCTTTCACTTTTCAGACCATACCAAACTGTCCTACTTTATCATAGACACAATAAGGAGCAAAGAGGGAAAGAACAGAACCCAAGTCGCCCTCCACACATGTAGTCCTCCAAACAACAATGACCGGGTCCTCTTAGGCACCTTTATATATGTTCAAACGTGTACATCGTATTGCAATTTTAGAATTATCTCACCTTTCTTATATGCAATTGGGGTAGAGAGTACAACGTTTATTTGCCAACTTAAAAAGCCTCCATCCCAACGGAGACAGACTGAATGAATGAACCAAATAATAGTGTGTAACTACTGTGAAAAAAGTGTGTAAAGGCGAGATGACCCCTCACGGGAGAACCACCATCGGAATACCTGATCGGTACTCACCAGATAAGCCCTGTTCTCATCATTGACGGTCATCAAGCCCAAAATAAATGTGTCCAACAAAAAATTATAAGTGCAGTGAAAAAGTGAAAAACAAACAAATTCTCAAAATGTGTAATTAAAAAGCATAGGTATGCACGTAACTATCACTTTTATTCTTTAACTTCGTGCAACCTATCAAGTTAAAAAGAGAGGTTGGCTCCCCTATCCCTGTGAGTAGCCAAATAGCTGTTACTTTTTACTTTTTATTGTTCAATGTTTTCCTATTTTATATTCAGATATCGACTGAGAACAGAGGGCGACTCACAGGAGGGGTTTTGCCTGTATTGTACACTAATCCTTACGGCCGGTAGGAGACACCCTGGCTGAGTAAGGGTAAATATGAGGAACCTAAGAATGTTTCTGTGCAGTTATGTGTTTACACGAGATGTAGTTATGCGGGCACGCTGCAAAGACTATCTATGTATGTTTTTATGTTGACAGTTTCGATGAATGGTGTGCTCAGCATTGATGTAGTGGCAATAAAATTGCGGCCCTGAAGAAATTGCCTAAAAAGTTGATAAGGCAATGAAACATGTTGGCTTGTGGTTTTGGGATGCATGCTTAGCAGCCAACCTCGCTTTTTAACCTGATAGGTTGCACGAAGTTAAAGAATAAAAGTGATAGTTACGTGCATACCTATGCTTTTTAATTACACATTTTGAGAATTTGTTTGTTTTTCACTTTTTCACTGCACTTATAATTTTTTTGTTAGTCACATTTATTTTGGGCTTGATGACCGCCAATGATGAGAACAGGGCTTATCTGGTGAGTACCGATCAGGTATCCTGATGGTGGTTCGCCCGTCAGGGGTCATCTCGCCTTTACACACTTTTTTCACAGTAGTTACACACTATTGTTTGGTTCATTCATTCAGACTGTCTCAGTTGGGATGGAGGCTTTTTAAGTTGGCAAATAAACGTTGTACTCTCTACCCCAATTGCATATAAGAAAGGGGAGATAATTGTAAAATTGCAATACGATGTACACGTTTGAACATACATAAAGTTGCCTAAGAGGACCCGGTCATTGTTGTTTGGATGACTACTTTATCATAGAACAGGTTAATCTCAATCAAAGAGGGGGCAACCGCACTTTGAAACTGAGGCAGAAAGAATCTAAGCATATAATTGGTTTATGTACATGCTACCCTAAAGCGACGAAGGACTCAGTGTACATTTACAGGAAGAATGAATGTATGTTTGATTAAGACTGTGAAAATCATTTCTTCTAATTCAACTAACATGCATATATTTTCTTATTTTCTTTTTCTTTTTCTCTCTCACAGGATGAAAGGGAGGGACATTGTCTCAAGTTTGCGGCACCTGTACCCTAATCCTTTCTCTGTGGTCATCTTCTACTCTCTCTCCATCTATGTAATGTATTTGGACTTTTTAACATGTTTTGGTTATTTTGTTTGAGATCCAGTAAATGGATCTGTGCACGGTTAGATTTTTCTTTGATACACTTTGCACTACAGGGGTTTGAGGCCATTCCCTGAAACCTTTTATACCACGAATTAAGTTTGTTGTGTGTTAGAGATGGTACTTCGTTGAACTAGCCCACTAACCAGGGCATATAAATGTTGGTGATGCCTGTCACTTTCAGTTAAAAAACACATTATCCCACTAACCAGGGTATACTTGATTCCCTAAAGGTAACTGGTTTATTTCACAGTTACTTCTTGTCCTCTGTTGCAATTATAGAATCGGCACGGGTATTATGACAAACAGCAACGCACTTCTTTTGTTAGGCTCCCCTTACAGTTATCGATAACGATTGAGCCAACACGAGTTATCGGTGGGGTCGTACATTAACATTAACATATTTATGATGGGTGTAGTAAAGGAATGATGCAGAGTCCACTTGATAGGTTAAGTTCCTTTATTGCTAGTTCCTTCCAGGTTAGATAGACAGGTTTAGATTGTAAGAAAAACCCCACCAGGAGCTCGCTGTTGGCAGCTCAGCCTCAGATGACCAACTGGCACAGTAAGTAATAGAAAGGCACAGTGAGCTAGAGGGACACCCTGGCAATTTATGATGTCATAGATCATAGTACAGTCTAGACAGAGAAGAACAGTGAAGAGGACATTTACCACACATCCTCTCTCTTTATGGAGTAATAGCAGAACAAAGGAATAATCGGCAACAATACCTTATATGCCCCAAACAGCAAGGAAGTACACAGATAAGAACAACCAAAAGTAGTAGTGTACAACAAGAGATGACTTTAGCATGAGGCATTATTAGAAGAGAAAAGAACAAAGAATCAACATTATGACATAATGTGCCACATCCCCTTCCCTTAAAGAAAGAGTAAGGTTTTGAAACAAAACCAAGACTAATAGTTAAGTTATTTGCTGACACTCATAACTACTCAACACACGTGTACACCACAGGGTAGACCCCCTATAAACAAGAATTAGAGTAGACTGGGAGAGACAAAAAGGGTTAGAACTCTCTTAAAGTAACACTAGAGAGTAAATCCCTTAGACAAGAATTCACCAAAGAGAATTAAAAAAAAAACTACCCCCGATGAAAATAAGTCGACACCAAATGTATGATAAAAACACTACTCAAAATCTTACCCAAAAGAAGCCCTGGCCAGTAGCTGCAAGAAGGTAGACTGAGACAAAAAAACATAGTGTACAAACAAACACCACCAAAAACAGGGGACAGCGCACAATAAGAAGAATGGACAACTCACAGACACTGAACCTCCCTTGAAAAGGGTACGCTGTAGGGCAGCATGGGCATTGACTACCCAAAAAAAACGCGCAACCTCCCCTGAATAGGGTACACCGCAGAGTAAGCAAAATACCTCTGGGAAATGGGGCATGGACTACCCGCAAGCACCCAACTTGCACTGAAAAGAGTAAACTGCAGGACAATGACAAACATCCTGAGACAAACTATGGGCATGGACTACCCACAAACACCAACATCCCCAGAAAAGGGTACACCGCAGGATAAAGACTATAACCCTGGGACAAGAGATGGGCATGGACTACCCACAAACACCAACATCCCCAGAAGAGGGTACACCGCAGGATAAAGACACTAACCCTGGGACTAACGATGGGGTTTGGACTACCCACAAACACTCAATTATGAAGGATACACCGCAGGAGAGAAATCCTGAAAAAAAAACATGGGGCATGGACAACCCTCAATACACACCCTGTGAACTGGTATGGGCATGGACTACCCATAATGACACTACACCTTCACTGATAGATGAAATAACACTAATCTTCACATAGGATACACTACGAGATACATCATAAGCTGAGTAAACTGAAATTGACATAGCCTGACTCAGTATTTTCTTAAAAGAAAGATATTCTGTAAAGTTAACATATGTCAATCTGACCCTACATACAAACGATGGGGCAAACACAGCAGAAACCACCATATAGTTAATGCATCAAAACTAACGATTATCTTAAAACAGTATTCAATCATCATAAACATTGAGAAGTTAAGTACTTCATAGCAAAATAGTAATTTATGTCAGCTCCGGTGAGCGACCTCTCACCCGGGATGTGTACAGAACTGTACACGGTCATTGCTGAATGTTCCCACTAGATGAGAAGACCGAAGCAGGAAAGGTATATGTCTCGCAGATTTCCAATTTGTGAACCCAGTGGCAGTGCTGAGGCATGAAGAAACGTTGTAGACAAAAGACAAAAACCTTATGAAACTTGGTTGGTAGACGAGAGCTACGACAATAAAGTGAAGCACTGAACAGCTGCTCTCGGACACATCGAAGAGTAACCAGGAAACGTATAGAGCAAGTTGTTGTCATGGCAAACAAACCAAACACAAAATGGCCGCTACGTTTGTCGTAGTGACGTAAAGAGCGCGAGGAACGTGTCTCCTATGAAAACTGTCACAAGCGTCACAGGAGCGAAGAGCATGAGGAGAATCTTGCCTCACCAACTCCTCGAAGCATTCCATAGACGTCATCAGAAGGACGGCCGGCAGTAAGGAGAGAAGATCGTTTGTGGCCAACCGTCGACCAACGGACATAGGCATCCAGGATGGTGAGTAAATGAGTTCGGAAAGACGTTGAAAGTTGAGGCCGTTTAGACTTCAAATCCTGCCACAATAGTGTAGCGCTTCTTTGAGTGCGCTAGACAAGAACAGTGCCGGACATAGAATGCTCTCATCTGCACTTTTCTAATTAAATAGCAAAGAGTGGGGTTTGTGTGCTACCTCTACTTACAGAGTACTCCAAAGTGTTTAATCTGACCTGCGCAGAAGACGGAGAGTGTATGAAGCGGGACTCGCAGAGTTCATCAGAAACTACTTGACTCAAACAAAATGTCTCTTGAGTGAACGCTCGTATTAACACACCAGGCAGAAACGAGCTGAGCAGGCAGAGGTTGTTATATAGTATCGCAGAGCACACAAGACTCCGTTTGTAGGCTGTTTGCAGACAGATGAGCACGTCTAGTAGGCAATCAGTAGACAAAACTCTTTGATGCAGAAGAACACTTCACTCGTAAACTGACAGCAGACTTTAAGGTGAAACACAAGCCCTGGGTGTAGGCTGTCCAGGTGCATTCGGACACTGGTGGGGTCAGCAGGGCGTTACCTTAATTGTGAAATGAAGTCCCTTTGAAAATCTTGAATTCTTGAGTTCTTTCCTTTAATTTGTATAGTTCCTTAAGTAGTCTGTATCTCTAAATCACGCGTAGCTTCATCCTTTTAAGAATCGTCGCCAAAATGTAGTAAAGGAATGATGCAGAGTCCACTTGATAGGTTAAGTACCTTTATTGCTAGTTCCTTCCAGGTTAGATAGACAGGTTAAGATTGTAAGGAAAACCCCACAGGAGCTCGCTGTTGGCAGCTCAGCCTCAGATGACCAACTGCCACAGTAAGTAATAGAAAGGCACAGTGAGCTAGAGGGACACCCTGGCATTCTATTATGTCATAGATCATAGTACAGTCTAGACAGAGAATAACAGTGAAGAGGACATTTACCACAATGGGCACTTGACATATCTGAGAGCTAAGTCACCACTTATATGTGGTATGCCGCATACTGGGAGTTACTACTGAGTTTGCAAAACAAGCGCAGGGATAAAGGATAGGACTTTGTCTCTCTAATCACTTTGCATCTGAACCAATATCGCCGAGGTTAGCAATTTGTACAGTATACATGCAACAGAATAAGATGTGATATTAACATGCTCTTATGCAATGTATATACTTAGTTTGTTATGTGTAAACTCTGATGCATTCACCACACCAATATGGCGCTTATTCTCTGTTTTACGAAGTCCTCTTTTCATTACCATTAACTTCTTTGATGACTTGAAATACGACAAACTTGATGCATACTGTTGTGTGATCAAACACTCTTTGGAGCGCAAAACGCGTCACGTAAGGTTTATGACGTGAATAAACCTTGTTACTTGGAAACATCACGGTGACCTGTCCTTATTTGTACCCGAGTGCTCGCTTTGGAACGCCGTTTATATATATGTTCGGCTGACATAAAAGACATAAAAGAACACCATGCCACGACCGCGCAGCGGGTGCGTCAAAGGCGCGCCAAAGGCAAGTCCGTCTGCGCCCGTCCACGCTCGGACCAGGCCCAGGGCCACCCCCCTTGCTCAATCCACCCCAGACAAATAGGCTATCTGTTATAACAGGGAGACACTTCTGGAGCTTGATCCTCTAGGAGGAAATGCAGTCTGCCCACGAGCTGCACTAAACACTAAATCCACGGGTGAAAACCCCTGTCCCAAATGTCTGACCCGCCGGCCACATATAAACCCTCTTCCAATTAGTTTACTGCTTTGAGCTGACCAGTCTAAACCATCAGGAAATGAGGCAGCGGCATTATCTAGGGAGGCTCAACACAGCCATACTCTGTCAGACAACACACTCAAGCCAGCACACGATATAAGGAGTTAGGGCGGCCTGAGCTGTGGCCTGCTCAATGTTAGATCCCTTCCCAAACATGCAACCGAGATACAGCTACTAATCGAGTTTACCAACTTGGATGTCCTGTTTCTGACAGAAAAATGGATGGCGGCTGGGCTGGAATCAGAACTGGGTCCAGCTTGCCCGGTGGGATACAAGGTCCTCCACAACCCCCGGCTCAGGGGACGAGGGGGAGGAACTGGAATCCTTTTCAGGGAAGAATTGAACATTACTATGCTGGACATAGATGACATATCCTGTGCAGAGTTTCTTGGATTCTCAATAAAATATGACTCGGGTCACTGCCTAACCGGCATGGTGTGTTACAGACCATCAGGGGCCATCAATGCCCCACAACAGCAGGAATTGATTGGCGTTATTAATAATATGACACTCACACACACCAGATTTCTAGTACTGGGGGATTTTAACCTATGAACCAATGGCAAATTAGACACGGCCTTTCATAACATCACACATTCCTGCGCCAATCTAGGACTAAAACAATGGATGACCACATCCACACATAGGGAAGGCAACATTTTAGATCTAATCTTCGCAGAAGAGGATGTCATGGGAGAAATCCTACCAGTAGGATGGTCAGACCACCACCTAGTAACATTCAATGTCCAAGCCTTGAACAACGCAAGGCCCAGGGCCAAACAAATCAAGACCTTCATTAGTCGAGACTGGAAAGGGCTATCTAAAAAGGGGAAAACAGGGGACCCCCTGTTCCAGTTAGAAGCCCTCTTTAACCCAGAGAGTACCATCGCAGAGAACTACTGTACGCTCTGTGAACACGTGACCATGAAACTAGAGAAAATTGCCCCGCTGAAACCGATCAGGAAAAGAGGCAGCCCTTCCGCGCCCTGGTACACGGAAGGCCTGAGAAATCTTAAGATCGCCTGTAAAAAGGTGGAAAGACACTGGAGGAGGGACTACACAGAACAGAACAGACTACATTGGAGGCTGTCAATAATAAAATGTAAAAAAGAAATTGTGACGGCCAAAGCAGAACATTTCGCAGCCATCATACTGAAAAGCGCCAATAAATCAAAAGACATCTTCAATATAGCGAGGGAAATGACATACCCTGATTGCACCAGTAGTAACATCAAACCCTCACAGGAGCTGTGTGATGGTCTGGCCTCCTTTTTTCCAGGACAAAATTAATAAAATAGTGGAGAGTATGGAGGACCCTCCTTCGCTCATGTCACCACATCAGAGCACAGGGGCAAGCAGGAAGGTTGAAGAAGGAATGGCCAGGTATTCACCACCATGGGCCGTCCTGGACAATTTTTGAAATCCCCTCTGAGAAAGAGTTTGCTCAAGTAGCCCTTAGTATCTCCTCGGGATCCCCACTGGATCCTCTACCCCACAAAATTGTGAATGAATTCGGGTCCGAATTCTTTCCTATACTCCGCCAGCTTTGTGGTCAATCTCTCAGCACAGGCACCGTACCGGTGGGATGGAAGCAGGCAGTTATTACGCCTCTGCTGAAGAAACCAAATCTTGACCCTAACTGCCACAAGAACTATCGACCCATTTCGCTCCTGCCCTATCCAATCAAGATCACGGAACGTTTGGTTAGCAGGTCCCTGTCCCTCTTCCTGGAGACGAACAACATTCTAGAGGAGGAACAGTTTGGGTTTAGACCAGCCCATGGGACCGAGTCAGCACTGTTGATGGTACTGAACAACCTGAGAATGAGGGCGGACAGGGGCGAGTCAGAAATTCTAATTCTGCTGGACCTGTCCGCCGCATTCGATACGGTAAGCCATGACATCCTGCTGACAAGCCTGGAAACCTTCAGAGTGCGGGGAACAGCGGTGAACTGGTTGCGTTCATACCTGTCAGATAGATGGCAGGCAGTGGCACTCCCTCCATACCAATCTGAATTTGCCAGAGTTCCACATGGGGTCCAACAGGGATCTTCCATCAGTCCCATCCTATTTAACGCTTACATGCAACCCCTGCTGGGCATCATTAAGAATTATGACATCATCGTGATCAACTACGCAGACGATACACAGCTTATAAATCTCACTCAATGGTGCTCAGGCGGATTCCCTAGAGAGTTTCAATGCCTGCATGCAGGAAATGGCGGCATGGTTAAAGGGGAACTCGCTCCAGTTCAACAGCGGAAAAACAGAGATCATGCAGTGCAAAGTAGGGAGAATTGCCAGAAGCCTGCCTGCAGACTTCTGCCCGTTAGCCTCGGATGGGCTGCTGACACCAGTAAAGACGGTGCAGAATCTGGGGGTCAGCTTCAATGAAAATGTAAATCTAGAGACCAACATCAATAAACTGGTGAGCAGTTGCTTCACTTTAATGCGAGGTCTCCGAAAGCTGCTGCCTCTTCTACCAGTACAGGCAAGAACAACTGTAGTTAGAAGTACCATCCTCAGCCGCCTGGATTACTGCAACGCCTTATTACTGGAATCACCTGGATATCTGATTTCCAGACTCCAGAGTATCCAGGCGGCAGCAGCTAAGCTGGCACTCTCACGAGCCCACTGATCCTCCACAACTCTAGCGTTGGCCGACCTGCACTGGCTCCCAGTGCCTCAGAGGATCCTCTTTAAGTCTCTATGTACCGTCTTCAAAGCAGTACATGGTCAGGGTCCTAAACCACTCCAAGACAAGTTTCAGTGGTACGCGCCCACACGGGCCCTCCGCTCCTCGTCCACTAACCTTGTCAGAATACCAAGGATTAGGAAAGCGACCCAGGGTGGCAGAGCTTTTAGCGTAGCAGCAGCCCGCCTCTGGAACAGCCTTCCAATCGAGATCAGGAAAACCAGCGATCTACTGCTGTTCTGCAAAAAAATAAAGACCTGGCTCTTCCTAAAGGTATAACCCCCCCCCCAGGGGTAGTAGCAACAGATACGCCCAATGCTGATTGTTCTTAGTTGAACCTTTCTTAAGCACCAGGATGCCCGCAGGGTTACAGTGCGCTCTACAAATGGCATGAGCGAAGGATTCCCTGTCAGTGTAGTAACCTGCAGGAAAGACGAGACTCGCACTCCACGCTGCTGTGTATTTTTAGTTTATTTTGGCTGACGCGTTTCGAGCGAAAGCTCTTTGTCACAAGCCAAGGATTCACCTCCAGTGATCACCAATATAAACAAAGTATATACAAAACATAGAAGTAGGACCATTCCTTACAATTAACATGAAAGAAAGACTTATAAGAATCTTGTTTGTGAAAACAGACTCGCTTCCATTATTTACATTGAAAATGTGAAAAGCTTAATGCACATGTTGCAATTTCAACACAAATCAAATGTATACATTTGTACATGGTAATATGTGGTAATAGTGGCCAAGTGGCCATTTCATAGTGACTTTGAAGCAGGAATGGTAAAAAATCTATTGCTATTTACAGAAGGTAAAAGTAAAAAGTTAAATAAACCAGAATAGAGAAAACGTTCATAACGTGTTCTGTCCCCCACGAAGCAAGACAGTGCTGATGCCGTGAAAAGGGAGGGGTGGAAGGGTGGATGATGGATCAGTGATGTCATTTGAGATGTCATCAGTGATGTCATGAGTGATGTAATGTGTGACATCATCAGTAGTGCATTGCGGGCGCGCGAGTTATAGTTAGCTGAACTAACTATAACGGAGGAATTTCAATGGTTTTGTATGAGAGAAATGTCCAGCTAACTATAACATGGGTGAAACCTATGGTTTTTTCAGTGAATTTCTAAGGTTTCTTAAATGCTAATTCCTAACTATACCATGGCTGAAACCTATGGTTTTTTCAGTGAATTTCTAAGGTTTTTTAAATGCAAATTCCTAACTATAACGTGCCTGAAACCTATGGTTTTTTCAGTGAATTTCTAAGGTTTTTTAAATGCTAATTCCTAACTATAACGTGCCTGAAACCTATGGTTTTTTCAGTGAATTTCGAAGGTTTTGTAAATGATAATTTTAAAATGTACTAATTATTATATTTCTTTCTTTTTATAGTAATTTCCTACATTTTATTATAAATACTTATATTTATTTTATTTTTAAAGTTACATTTCATACTTTTAATGTAAAATAATAACAAAAGTAAATTCAAAAAGAATAAACTGCTAGTGAAACTGCAGGGGTGAATGTGTAAGTGTTTATTAGAGGGAGGTTTACAACAGCCTTGTGCCTCTTTTACACCGCCGTTGCATCACCACTTTTCTGATGAAGCGGTGCTGCAAAAGATACGCAATGGTATGTGGTATTTAGAATGTGACGTATCGGGGAGGTGCGTCACATTGTAAATCCCTGTACCAGAGGGAGACATTCCTACATGGGTGGGGGGGGGGGGGGCGGGGCGTTCTGGCACAGGAACACCTCCTTAAAGCGGCTGACTGAAATCTACAAGATTTCACTTTGTCACTTTTGGGCTCATGCTGTGTCAAAACCCTGCACTACCTTGAAGCAGGTGTAAGGATTGACACAGCAGTCTGAGAATAGGGCCCCCAGAGCATCGCTGGAGATGCATTGCACTTGAAACATAACTCAAACAATGCACCACCTTTACAGCACAGATACATCACATATATGTGCCATTTGTCTCCCATGGTACACCGCATTGTAAATACGGCACATCCATGGTGGTGGTGTCACGGAGCACAATAACTGACATATTCCTGGGGATATGCCAGTTATTGTATATGTGCCCATTAGTGTTTTAATGTAGTAAATGGATTACTACATACCGATGAATGAGTCACTACAAAACTAAAACAACAGTGACAGAGTGTTTGGTGGAAGTGTAAGGATACAAACTGGTAAATTGAACTTATAAAAGACAAATTTACAAGTACATAGAAGACTGCATACATCGTCTATAAGGGTTTGAGGCACTCTATGCCCTAAGGCCTATGCATAAGTACTTAGGTAGTGAGTGGATGATTACAGTTCTGCAAGGAAAGAACCTGATTGAATTTATAGCAGCCTCAGTTTTACCACAGTATACAGATAAACACATACTGCTGAATGGCTCACTACAATATTGAAACAGTAGTGTGGGAATGTTTGCTGGAAGTATAAAGATACACATTGAGGAATTGAACGTATAAAACATAAGTTTGCTGGTGCCTAGAACAGTGCATGCACAGTCTATAGATGTTTGAAACAGCCTATGGACTAAGGCCTCTTTTAATCCATGAGTATCTAGATACTGACTGGATCATTACACTTCTGCAAAGAAAGTTCCTCACTAAATTTATTACAGCTTCAGTTTTACCACAGTACAATGGAAAAGAACATACTGCTAACTGGCTCACTACAATACTAAAACAGCAGTGTCAGAGTGTTTGCAGGAAGTCTAAGGAGACAGACTGGGGAATTGAAGGCATAAAACACAAGTTTGCAGGTGCATACAAGACTGCATGTATACTCCATATGGATTTTAAGCAATCCATACCCTCAGACCCACTTTGCATATTTTAAATCAATACATTTTTTTAAAGAATATATAACTGAATCTATAATTGCTTCACTTCTAGTACAATAAATACATTAGTAAATAGTGCTCAAACTTTTATTATTTTTAAACAATAAATGCATTCTATTAACATCTCATAATTTTATACACATTCCAATAGAAGTTCATCAGATATGTCATTCAGATCAATTCCCTCGTTAGCAGATTCTGAATTAATTTGTTCTAAACTTTCAACATAATTTAAAGCTTCCAGAAAATCTCCATCAAAGCTTTCATCTTCTAAATCACACCTCACGTCTGCATCACTAATTTCCCCTTTTTCACTGTCATTGCCTATGACAGATACGATTAGTTCTTCAATTATACTCAAAGTAATATCCAAAATCTCCTGAGTATGAGACTGTTCTCTTTCCTTCATATTTCCTTTATGTTCTTGCTCCTTGTATAAAAATATAAACAGTTAATTTTATCACGTTTCGTAATATATAATACAAAACTACAGTTTTCACCTGTTTTGGCCCACAAAAAATACAATATAAATACTATTATCTAATAACATTCCATTAGTAGAATTTTAGTCCTTTGCAAAATTATACAACTATAATTACTTATAAGGATATCCTGATCTTAGCTTTTCTTAAATTTTGAAAGCAGTCACTCCTTATGACTATAGGAAAAGACTCAGGCTGTTATAGTAAAATACACTACTAAAAAATGTAGAATATGTCTATTCACCTTACCCTTTCCAAAATAGTTAATGTGTTTCGCTAAAATGGAAAAGATAGTATTCATTCTCCAGAATAACACTGTGTATCTGTGTATATTTAGACATCATGATCACACTACTTTTTTAATACTTCATGTGTTTACTCTATCTCTATTCCTCATCTATAACCTAGTCTAACCCTACTAATTACCTACCCCTTCCAATTTCGAACTAGCCTCTCCTCTAGTATTTATCTGCAACCTTGTAGCTTACGGTTCTTTATTTTTCTCACTGCTTATAACCTATAATTACTTAACATTCATTAACCTAGGCCTCTCAGTTTATTGTCTAATTTTTATATTATTATTTTCCTTGTGTTCTTCTACTAACTTTTCTTTATGCAGTTGCTTGTTACCTATTCTGTCAATCTTATCACGAATGTTATCATTTCTTGTTTTAAGTTAGAGAAAATACATCGACTGAGTACATTCAATATTGTCCATAATGTCAGGTAAGTTTACTTACTCACTAACTTGTCAAACAACGTTCTTTAACTCTCACAGAAATATTTCCACTTTCTCTTCACAAATGTCTAAGGAGCAATGAAAACGGGTCTGAACTCCGGAACGTCTTCGGTGAAGTGCGCACTCGTTCGTGAGCGCGCGCCTCACCAAGGATTCCCTACAACTCTGTAGTAAATGACTAGATCGCAACCGCGTCTTTCAGCCGCGGCCCGTGGAGGGAGTTGCGATGGGGCAGGCAGGGGGGGCGGGGGAGGGGCAGGGTGAGGGTTGATAAACAACGGAATCTGGATGATTGCAGGCAATTAAACAATTACATTAATAAAATGAATTTCGGGCCATATTATCAACAAAACGCAACAAATTATCGCCGCTTTTATCGGCAGGAAAACTGCTGATAAAGCGGCAATAAAGGGCTTGATAATAGGCCCTTGTGAATTCCCATAACAGCCCAAGTTAACACCAGAACCTGGGCTGCTATGAGAATTTCCAAGACCCTATTATCAAGCCAATTATCGCCGCTTTATCGGCAGTTTCCTGCAGATAAAAGCGGCGATAATGTATCGCCTTTTGTTGATAATATGCACCTTCGTTCGGTGCCCTGCATCGCATTTTGCGATGCAGGGCGCAGGATACGAAATTCATTTTATTAATTTAATTGTTTACTTGCCTGCAATCAGCCAGATTCTGCTGTTTATAACCCCCCACCCTGCCCCTCCCCCGCCCCACCTGCCTACCCCACCACAACTCCCTCCACCGGCCGCGGCTGAGCCAGTTACTTGTACTTATCTTAAGCATAATAAATAATAAAAAAATTATATATTATAAAATTATCTGTGGAAGATACAAAAAAACACAATTACAATATATATTTTACAACACAAAATAATTTGTAAAACGTTTCATTTGCCTTTTTTGCTGTTCTCAGAATATATTGAATTTCACTACAAACAGTTAGTTCAATAGTACTCATCACATAACAGCGGCAAAAAAAGACAATCCATAAGGATATCCTAAAAAAAAACAGTCAACATTCTCAATAACAATGTAAAAAATAGAAATAAAACATATCTTAAATGTTTTTTTCTAAGAGCAATTTCTTACGTAAATATGACACATCTCAAACAATCATAAAATAACAAAACATTATGAATAATTTTCTTACACTGTAAATAATGTTACTTACAAATATATGCTGACAAAATACACAGCAAAAACTCCTTAATGGCTTCACAAACTTTTTCTGACGGCCAAATAGTATGCATCAAGTCCTTTGTTTGGAAGTTGTTGAATAGTAATCCTGAACGTCCGCCTCCCAGCCTTCTGATCCAAAACCACTGACATCATCTACGGGTCCCCCAGGACTCATCCATCAGTCCGACGCTGTTCAACATCTACATGGCCACCCTAACACTTGTAGCCCACCATCACAACTTCAACAACATCTCCTACACAAAGAACACCCACCTCATCCTCTTCCTCACCAAGAAGCCACACACCACCAAAAGCAACCTCCACGACACAATGAAGGATGTCATGTCACCAACTACATAAAGAGCAGCACTGTAAACACAAACTGGCACAAGATGAAGGTACTCATCCCCAGACCCACCCCCTCAGCCTCTGACAACTCCTGCTACCTGACTACACTGTGAACAGTACCAACACCTACCAACCATGTCCACAACATAGGATTCAACCTCAACTCCTCCCTCTCCATGTGTAGCTAGGTCTACACCGTCTCCTCGTACTGCTATAACACCCTCCACATGCTCCGTAACATTTACAAGTGGATCCTAACCAAAAGAAGAAGAACAGTGACAGAGGCCCTCATCAGCAGCAGACTACACTGTGGCAAAACACTCTACACATGAATTCCAGCCAAACACCTACAACAACTACAAAAAATCCAAAAGACCTCCATCTGAGTGATCCTCAATGTCCCCGGCTGCACCCACATCACCCACCACCTGATACACCTACACTGCCTCAATATCAACAAAAGGATCACATTCAAGCTCCTCACCCTCACTTACAAAATACTCTACAACACCAGACTAATCTACCTTTACAGCACTAATCCTAAAGGGCACATTTTAATCTTATAATTTTGCCTTTAAAAATATTGGGTAAGAATTTGGTAACTCTTTGGACAAACGTTGCTTAAAAACTAGTTGAGTATCATTACAATGTATCCAACCTTTCAGACATTTTAAATAAACAATGTAATGTCCAGATGTGGTAGAAGGTCCATCATGTAAAATAATAGCAACAGCTACAAAAGTTCTTCCTGATATTAAACACTGACCAGCTACAACATTTTTAATTAAAGTTTTCAATTTTCTTACATCAGCTTTACAGCGTTGCAGCATTAAAATAACATACTGTCCATATCTTTGTATAAGTAATGTTCATGACATTACTGATTTACATTGGCTACACTCCATGTTTTGACTTGCTCCTCTAATTAGATTGTTAAAAGACACTGATTCACAGTCAGGTAAAGTCAAATATATGAATCTCTCAGTGTCTCTGTCAGTGCTACATGTAAACAAACAATTTCGACAGTCATGATGCCATTTATAAGAAAGGCCAAAAAGGTTTTCAACATCTATACCTTCATCTTCCAGTACACCAAGCATAAACATTAAAAATTCCTGACAATCTTGCTGAATATTCTGCGTAAATTCAGTACAACCAGAACATATGTCCAAAACATTTCGAATATTAGAAACACTTTGTATTTTACTTTTAGCACTACTACATTTCTCATAAACAGAATTCAACAATGAACAGAATCTTTTGTCCCAATTTTCTACAATTTGCTGTTGCAAACTTTCAAGAAAAAAAACAACATTAACAACTACACGCTGATCGTTCCCTCCCCCTCTGACGGGCAGGTCACGAGGGCGGGGACGGGCGTGGCTACCATCTCGGGCTGCTCTGTGGTTGGCGGGGCAGCTCCTCTGTCCCTCCACCCCCTGCCACACCCCTACTACTTCCGGTTGGCTCTTTCATGGCACTGCTATCCCGGCCGCGCAGCGGACGAGCGCAGCGGGCGCGACGAAGGCGCGCTGAAGTTGCGCCTAAGTTAAGCCCGTCTGCGCCCGTCCGCGACTGGCCGGGACCTGGGGCCACACACCCTGCTCCTTCAGTGGCTTACACATCTGCACAAATACTCTCCTGCACTGCTGACGTGCCCCTATCTCACTCTCTTACGCAGTACCTCATTTCATTAGGTATCTATGTCCCCCATCTAGGCTGTGTTACTTCCCCGCGGCCTACTCTTACCTTGCCCATTCAGGACACTAGGCCCTCTCCCACTACAACTGTACCATCACACATTGCCTCTGCCTGCCTTCTTAACACCCGTTCGGCAGGCAAGCATCAATTACAACTTTTTAACCTCCTTACCTCAGACTCCCCTGACATCCTGTTTTTAACGGAAACATGGTTCTCTGAGGCTTCTCTCCCTGACCTCCTGGCCATCCTCCCCGATTCTTATTATGCCATCCGGGCTGACCGCCCTGACGGTAGGATTGGGGGGGATGTAGCCATGATTGCTCGGACTAGTCTCCATTTCCAGCTTCTCTCCCAACCTACTATAGCTGGGGTGGATTTTCTGGTTGCCCGCTCCACTAACCTTCTTGCACCTCTCACTGTCGTCCTTGTTTATCGCCCCCCCCTGAGCATGCCTCTGTTTGTGGCCTCCCTGCAAGAACTCCTTGCTACCCTCGTAGTTAACAACTCTTCGGTTCTTCTGCTGGGCGACTTCAATTACTGGCCTGGCGACCCCAGGGAGGACTTGGCGTCCAAGGACTTCACGGCCACCCTCCTATGCCTTAACTTCAAGTCTCATGTATCCGCCCCTACCCATAATCTTGGACACATCTTGGACCAAGTCTGGTCTTCTCAGGACATAGTCTCCCCCCCCAGCATCCTTCCTCGCACTTGGTCCGATCACTCCCTTATCTTCTTCACTATCAACCTTGGTTCCCCTCACAAATCCCCTCGCCCCAAGAACGTTTTTGCACGCAGCTGGAATCACGCGGACCTGCTCTCTCTTTCTCATTCCCTTGCCTCTTCCTCACCTGATCTCAATGGCATTCCCCTTGATTTACAGGCTGCTGCAGTTAGCAATTGGTTATCTTCCGCCTGCGACCAAGTCGCCCCTTTTAAGTTAGTCAGGTCCATTCGTCCACACGAGGCCCACAGATGGTTCAACTCTGAGCTCAAGGTCCTCAAACTGGAACTTAGACGCTCTGAGCGCCTTTGGCGCCGCAGCTAGTGCCCCGATCTTAAGGCCAAATACAAAACTCTCCTTAATGAGTACAAGAAAGCCATCCTTGTGTCCAAGACCAAGTACTTTTCCGAGCAGGTAGTCTTATCTGCCAACAAATCTAAAGAGATCTTCTCCTTGGTTAATACCTTGGCCACCTCTGATCGTGCTTGCCCTAACTTTATTCCTTCCCAAACCCTCTGCTCCTCATTAAACGACTTCTTTATCGAGAAGATCGTTAAAATTAAATCCAACATCTCCATCACTTCCTTTATCCCACTTCATCCTGCCCCCTCTGCATCTAACTCTCCCTTTTCCTCTTTTCCGCCTCTTTCTTTGGACTCCTTCCTAGCTCTGCTCACAAAAATCAAGTCTGGCTCTCCTACCGATTGTGCCCCCGCTCGCATCCTGAAAACTCTCTTTTCTTTCTGCCCTGCCACTCCTCTTTCCCTTCTTAATGCTTCTCTCTCTACTGGTTTGGTTCCTTTGTCATTTAAATCTGCTATTGTTTCCCCCATTCTTAAAAAACCTGGTCTTGACTCCTCTCTCCCTTCTAATTTCAGACCTATCTCTCTTCTCCCCTATCTTGCTAAAATTCTTGAAAGCTACGTCACTTCTTGTCTTTCCTCTTATATCGAGCAGAACCATCTCCTTGCTTCCCATCAGGCAGGATTCCGTTCGGGCCATTCCACCGAATCAGTGGGGCTCGCCGTCCTTGACGAGCTGAAAGCTAAGGCTGACACCAACTCCCCTCAAGCTCTGGTCCTCCTCGACTTGTCCGCTGCGTTTGACACGGTCGACCACAACATCCTTCTTGACCGCGTCGGCGCAGCGGGCATTCGGGGCCCCCCCCTCTCCTGGATCTCGTCCTTTCTAACAGGGCGTTCACAAGCTGTTCACCTTCCTGGTTTTTCTGCTCCCCCCCTCCCGGTGCCCTGTGGGGTCCCCCAAGGTTCCTCCCTCTCTCCTCTTCTCTTCAACCTTTATATTCACCCCCTTATTTCCTCTCTCCTTGAGCTGGGGGTCTCTGTGTATAACTACGCAGATGACCTCCAGCTCGTCTTTGATCTTTCTTCTTCTTCTCACTCCCTATCTTTTTTTCGCTCCACTATGGTTTTCATTTCTGGGTGGATGAGCGCCAATCACCTCAAGCTCAATCCAGACAAGACTGAGCTTGTTCTGACAGGCGGCTCATCCAGCCCTTGGTCTTCTGCTTTTTGGCCCCCTACTCTTGGTCCCCCTCCCACCCCCGTTCCTTCCGTTAAAACGTTGGGCATTAAGGTCAGCCAGGACCTGTCTATGCACGGCCAGGTCAGTGCTGTAGTCTCCTCCTGCTTTCTTTCCCTCCGGTTGATCCGAAAAATCTCCTGTTTCTTCTCTCTTGACTCTCTTAAAATTATCATTTCTGCCCTCATCACTTCCCGCCTTGATTATGGAAACAGCTTGTTCGTAGGTATCCCTGCCTACGAAACTCGCCGCCTTCAAGCAATCCAAAATCAGGCTGCCCGTCTCATTTTCCACTTCCCCAAAACTCACCATATCACTCCTGTCCTCAAATCTCTCCACTGGTTACCTATCCTGCAGAGATCCTTGTTCAAACTAGGGTGCCTTGTCTTTCGGGCTGTTGACCGCCCTGCTCTGGCGTTCCTCAACTCTCTGATCTCTACTCACACCCCTGCTCGCACCCTCCGATCATCTTCCTCTGCCCTCCTCACTGTTCCCCGTTTCCGTAAAACTCGCACTGGTGGAACTAGATTCTCTGTTCTTGCGCCCCGGTTTTGGAACTCCCTCCCTCTCTCTATGCGCTCTATCCCCATCTTTTCACACTTCCGTAAAGCGCTAAAACCATTCCTGTTTGCCCAGGCCTACCCCTGCTAACTCCTTGGCCCTGTCTGTTCTGTTCACTAGAGCTCTCAGCGCCAGGAAGCCGATTGGCCACCGTGCGCTCTATAAATACTTTCATTCATTCATTCAACTACATTAGCATAGCTGTTGACACCACAACTATTTTCAAACCGATAACCAACATTCTCTTCAACACTGTCCTTTTTAGGTTTCGACTTGGCGAGGGGCAAAGCCCCTCCCAGCTCGAAATCTTTTGTTTTCAGTAGTGATGTTAGAACCGCCTCTGCCTCTCATTGGCTAGCTCCATAAATGGAGGCTAGCCATTGGGAGGCAGAGGCTGTCAATCGCGCTTTCATTCGAAAACGCGATTCGGGGGCGTTTCTGGTGCTTTTTTTAAGCCCCGCCCCTTTGTCCCAGGCCGCGCTGCGATTGGCTGCCGGCCCGGGACACCCCCGTGACGTCATTCCCGGGCCGCGCTGTGATTGGCTGCCGGCCCGGGACACCCCCGTGACGTCAGCCAATCACAGCACGGCCCGGGACCTGACTTGTTTGTATTTTCTTTTTGACTTACGCAGTTGTCGTACAAAAACTAAAGGATTTGGCACACACAGGAGGTTCCATTTGAAATTCTTATTTCTTATGCAACCTGAACGGGTGAATGCTGTCGTTTAAAGGATTGTGCTGTTTTGTTTTTTCGTTTTGTTTACAGACGCAACTTGAATAATTAAAGCGGGAAAAAAGCACTTGCTTAATTTAGTCGGCGCACATATGCAAAATGACCCTTTAATTTTCAATGCAAAGCTTCGGGGATGCGTGCAGTATGGCTTGAAACCATTGGCAAAGCCGGTCGGTCCCCGAGGAGAGACTTATTGGTTTTACCGGTGTTTGTTTGGATCACTAATGATGCCGGCTGCAGGGGAGCGTTGTTCGGACACCCCCCTACTCTGCTTCCAGGCTTCTCCCACGCAAAGGAGACTGGTCTAGGTCACGTGGGTGAAAGGCCAGGACACTTTGCATCCTGCAATGTTGATCATCGCTCGGAAGTGCTGCACAGTTCCCGGGTGAAAGACGGGTGTTTTGCGGAAATGTTTAATAGACCACGATTGGCCATTTCAAGGAGACGTACTGTTTTACTCCTACTTCTGTATTTCCGCGATCTTGAAACTGTAGGTGGTGTCCTGCCTTCGAATGATCTTGTTTTAAACCCTCTTATGTAATCCTTTCGTTTTTTATAATGTTGCAAGAACTCGAACATCTCAGGGATTTACTTTTAATTCTGCGCGAAGCAAGCAGGATTGAAGTCATTGCTTTATACACGACCTTCATGACGCAGCCAATCCCTGGCGTACATTGGTTGCACGGAGTGCAGTTGTAAACAGCTTGGACTTGGGCACAGGAGCCGATGTTATTCTATCGCTCTGAACTGCGCATCCCTGAAATGTAGTAGCCTTTCCTAAAATAGGTTCAGGGCGGGGTCCGTAGACCATTGACTACTATAGATGGAGAGGCGATCTGCCCGCTTCGGTGACATAATCCAGGGCGCTCACGCCTCGAAGGGCGTTCGTTTAAAGTAGGCTGCCTTACTGTGTGGAAATAGTCCTAAAGTGCTTCTGCATTCGCAAACATTACTGAGAACTGCTTTTTCTACGTTCAGGGATACGATGATTCTTTGTATTGCTCTGTTCGTTTTTATGTGTCTAGTGCGCGGTTATTTGTGTTAAAAGTGGGTACATACCAATCGCTGCTAACTTTGAAGGGCCTTTGTTTAAGGCACTCGCTGTCCAAACGAGCTAGCAATTATGAGTCTTTATTTTTTTCGTATGGCATCATTTTCGTAAGTTTTAAGCACCTTTCATTGTTTCATGTGGCTTGTTTCGGATCCCTGGTCTGACGGCCTTTCATACCTTTATTACTGAACAATATAGCGCATGCTCCCCCCCCCCAAAAAAAAAGCTCCTTTATTGCGACGCTCCTCCTTCAACAAGAATTGCAGACCTGCATGTCTTGTCACCCATGATAATACCGCACCCCACCAAGTGCACGCAGGTAGGAGTAGGTTGGGCAAATAGCCGGAGTACATGCGTTAATTTGCAGAAGCACATATTTGTAACATTGTGTCTGTGAAATTTGAGCATGCGCACATGCTTGCCCGGTAGGCCTGTACTCTTCTCGAATTCAATCACGTTTGGCAACGGTTTCTGTTGAAGAAAATGTGAAAGTGACATTAAGTTATATCGCAGAGACCGAATAATCTATCGGAAGGTGGATCGAACTTTGTTATATTAGACACTTTGTTTCTCTTTGATGTAAAGAGGACACGCACCACAGCTGTTGTAGTGGACGACCAATTGAAGTCTAAGTGAATGTGATATTTTCAGAGCAATAAAAGGCAAATGATACATTCAGCAAGTGTGTGTTTATGTTGATGTGAGAACGAGAGAGCGGTTAAGGTATGGTATTTGGGAACAGCCGTTGTTTCATTATGTGCTGAGGAAAAGTATTGCTCTATGAATGTCCATGCCAGAGCAAAATGCCCAGATTTGCCAAACTACTCGCAGAAATAGTTAGCTGTTGACGTCTGTTTCTGAAGTGATTTTTGTTCTTTCCTCCCTGTGGGCTTAATGAAAAACTACCTTCAATCTTCAGGAAAGTGGTCTCGGCCCCAAGTGTACGTATATGGGTTACAGACCCTTTTGTTTATTGTAATTCATTTGTATTTCTTGGTCTCCACACAGCTTGCTCGAGTTCAGATTACTCCGCCATTGTCACCCTATTTTGAAAAGAAACTGAGGTCTTGGTAGGCCATCTAGTGTACTATTGAGGTTGGTGTTTAATGGAGCAGTGGTTTCTCGTGCACTGCAGTGCCATGCATGCACATTGCTTAAAAACTACTGTTGTAGGTCTTCAGTAAGGTGTTTGTAGGATTGTCTTCCACGAGGGTTCACGTGACTAATTAACAGTTTTAATTACTCTTAAAGCATTACAACTACCTGTTTCAGTAAACTCGTCATTGGTTAATAACGCTGTTTTGTTTTATGGTCATAAAGACAAATCTACATTTCTTTATTTCCCCCCGTTTGTTTTATTCGAAAATCGTTTTGTAGAATAAATGAAGCATTTGCCCCTTCTGGGTAGACAGTCAGTGCTTTGTAAATACAGTTTAGACTGGCATTGCAGAAAATAGACCTACATCTGGGATTAAGTTGAAGTTCATGCCCTGGCGCGGTTCATTGTTTGTCTGCGTTTCCTACGCATCAGCATCCTTTTGAGTTTGGCCAGATTTAATTTCCCGTGAAGCCAGTCTGGGTTTTGTAGGCTGAAGGCCAACGCAGTGGGCAACATTTCTTTCACCCAGTATCTCCCATGTATACATTGTATTAACGGAGAAAGAACATATATTTCGCTTAGAAAGTTGATGATTACCTGAAACTTGATTGCAATGTGACTCTTTTTAGGTTGAATTGACTTTAACGAATCCACCTTAATTATTGAATTGCAGGAGATAATAATTGGCTAAGTCAGTAGGCATCAAAAAGGCCCTGTGCAACATGACAAACTTAAAAAAAAGTGCAGTTACTCAACCACTTCATTTTGTAGGCATGCACGCTTTTGCACATGTTTCTCTGTGTGCGTGTGGGTGCAAATGCAATAGGTCTCGCATTTGCGAGAGATTAAGCTATTGGCATTGTAAATGACAATGCCATTTATTTATCTGTTTTCAAAACCAACACATAAATAAAAAAATTGTCATTTACAATGCCAATAGCTATAACTTTTACAAAGGCGAAACCGTTGCATTGTAAATGCTTGTTCTTTTTGCTTGCAAGCGCAACTTCATCTTGTTTTTTTCTTTCTCTACAGTTTCACAACAGATATTCTCAAATATTCTTTTTCTACCTACCACATGCTTTTCAACTACTGGATATTGACCTAAATCGGGTGCATATTCTCTTCTTAACCTATTATACTCTTTCAGACAATTTGCATCTGCACAAACCTATGTCTCATCAAAATCAATTAAGTACAATCCAGATAAAGTTCTGACTCGAGACAAAGCAACATATGCTATACCTTCTTTAAACACAGTACTTTCAATATTCACTAAAGCACAATCTACACTTAAACCTTGAGATTTATGAATGGTCACCGCATTTGCCAAACAAACAGGAAACTGTTTTCTGCAGACATAAAAATCTTTTACAAGCAAAAAACGAGCTGCACAATGACTAACTTGTTGTACTTCAGCAATTTCATCGAATTTGATTTTCAAAAATTCAATCCCGCCTCTATTTATATAATTAACAAAATCAAAAATGTTACCCATTGCTCCATTCACTAAACCTTTTTCCACATTCAAATTACGTCGCAATATTACCCTACAATTTACACATTCATACAAATTCTTTTCTAAACCAGCAGTTTTACTTATCGATTTCTCTAAACAATCCAATTTCCTCTTCAACTTTTCACTCAAAATAATACTGATTCCTCATGTTCTATTTTATCAATTGCTTCCAATTTTATAATTTCTTCATTTTCCAACTTTAACATTTCTTCATTGAATATAGAACATTCACGCAGTGTTGGCATTAAGCAGATTACAGATTTGTTTTCTGCAATTTTCATGTATATTTTCTCTGGGACAATATTTGCATTTGGAAACAAATTGGAAAGTAATCGTCTCTGTAAAGCTTGTTTGCCATGTTCGGTCAATTTTCCAAATCTTATATCTTGAAGAATAGTTCCATAATAAACATAATTTGCCTGTCGCATATTTGTAGTAAGTTTCTTACACTGAAAATATGACCAAATGTTTACATTGCCAATACTCCCCAAAGACTTTCTAGTATCTTCACGCACCAGTGTTTTAAACACTGGCTGTCCTTTTACAGGAGTAAGTTGTAGAAAATCTCCAAAACCTATGACGTGTTTTCCTCCGAATAATACGTCATACTCTGTTTTAAGAATTTGCTGCATTCTTAAATGCACAAAGGCAAGCATTAAGTTTGAGACCATGCTTACCTCATCAATAATGAGAAGCTTCATTTTCCTCAACACTCTTGAAACTTCACAAGAAGCTTCTCCAGATAGCGTGTGGTATTCTAACTTGTTGTCATGCTCTACTGGTAGCAATAATAAATGATGTACAGTAATTCCTTTAATATTGTGAACTGCTAATCCAGTTGGAGCAGTGACAACACAAGACAAATGCGACGTAGTTCTTTTCTGTAGAAAACATGTGATTACTTTAATTAAAAAACGTTTTCCTGATCCAGCTTGTCCACTCACATACATACGGATAGGTTCAAATGATGAGCAAGAGCACTCTTTCTTCTCATGAAGTAATCCATGGTCAATCTGTTCTCTCACTAGCTCATATATTTCTTTCTGCTCAAGATTTAGTTGTTCTTTCAAGTTTCTTAAGTTTGTTACATCTTCCTGACGTTGATACATTGCTGTTTCCACCTCTTCCATAGCAGTTGCTGCTTCATTTAGAACAATTGGTTCTCCTTATGGGTCCTGACTCAATGGAGCAGAAGTTTGACTGTCTTGAGAACTGTCTCTAGCAATCTCAGCTGCAATTGTAGTTTCTTGCTCAATTTTGTCATTCAACATTTTCACATAATTAGTAAAAACAGGACATTCTATAGTATCTTTAGTTGCATTGAAGGAATCTTTATAGCTCTCATAATCTCCAAGTAATTCCAATTCTGAACGCCATGGCTGTAATAAGTTGCAAAAGAGCTAAATATTAAAATTCCCTTTTGTCAGATGTTTCGCAACTCAGTTTACGGAGATTAATCAAATGTCCTTTTCTTTGTTTCACCAGACATCCTTCGGAACCAATCACAGCATATATACCATTATTGATATTTTCTGTAATATTCCGTTTAAAAATATAGTTTTGCAGCACTTCATAGAGACAAATGTTCTCAAGATGATGACTTCTATTTGGATAATATGTATCCAAAATATTTGTTTTCACAATATCTGTACTTTCTGGCTCTTTTTCAGCTAAATATTCAATTTCTTGTACAGATTTAAGAACTCGGTTTCATGTTGCAGCAAGACCTAGACTCACTCAAATGATTCTTCTAGATTTAGTGTACAGACTTGCAGATGATAAGCGATCCGAGCATTCATACGCTCCAATTTCTCGATGAGATAACATCTTCAAACTGTAACTGTATGATTTCTTACTTAGACTCTTCTCATGGGAAATCTCTTCCCACATTTCCTTCAATTCCGTCTTTTCTGACTTTGTTATGTACGATGTCACATATCGAGCAACAGCAATGGAATTGTCTGCAACATCGAATTGAATATCCATATTAGCATTCCACATAGACAAAATGACTGAGTTATAGTTATTTATGTATTTTGACTCTTCATTTCTTCTTAAGTTGTAAGTATTTTTTGGAGACTTTCTTGTGATATTATGTCGCAAAGATGACATAAAACTGTTCACTCTTCCTTTCGATATTACAGGTCGAGGAAACGCAAAACGGCATTTGCTGTAGAATTTGTCCTTAGATTTGTACTTTCAACAACAGTATTTCCCACAACGATGGCTTTGGAATCGTAAGACTTGCTGTCTTAAGTCCTTATCTTGTGTACTTTTGGGTACTTCACATGTAGCATATTCTTCAATAAAAGACAACACAGTATCATCTGAGTCTGTTCCAAATTTGGGAGCATCTTTGATCCATAATAGCATATGTATGTGAGGAGCACCTCTCGCTTGATACTCCTTTCTCCAAAAGAAATCCAGAACCTCTCCAAGAGGAGGTTTTTTTTATTGGTGATAAAAGACATCATAGATTTGAATCTATGATTGAAATACCTGCATACATTAACAGGATCCAAAGAACACAATTCTCCAGGTGTCTTGTATTCGATATTTAGTATATTTGGATTTGCCTCTCAAAGAAATTGAAGTAAATCATCCCAAGCATATTCAGCACAGCTTAGAGTAAGGAACCATGTAGGAGTTCCTAAGTTCCTTAGCATACATTTGAGTTTTCCATGACAACGGTACCCGTACTCATTAGTACCACGCTGACATGCCATCAGATTAATCAGCTGAGATTCCAAAACATTATCTTTCTGCTGTACTTTATCCATAAATTCCTTTGCCAAAACATTTTGCAGATATACACCTGTTTTCAATATATGGTTTACTGCATAAGAAAGTCCAGACAAATCACTCTCAAACAAAAGATGAAACAAATACCGAATACATTGTCGAAATCTTGGATCTTCTGCATATAATCTTGATGTCCGGTATTCAGATGCAGGAATCTGCACAGGTCGTTCATCATATCATCCTCCTTTTCCTGTAGGAAACAACTGAGGGAAACAACAAGCTTCCAAGCTTTTTTCCCATACACTAATGGGACTTCCTTTTGCTTCTTTCATTTGAAATAACTCTATAGCATTCCCCATCATTTCTTTGGAATGCAATGGATGAACACGGTAATGTTTGTAGATTTGTTCAGTTCTGGACACATCCACTTTTTCAATTTGTCCAGATGGCAAGTCACTATCTTCTTGTACAGTTATTTCTTCATCTCCCACATACACATTTTTGTAATATTGATTATTTGTTACCAGATACAATGTTGCCTTTTTCACTTTCCTAACATCCACTAATTCTTGCCAGATTTTCTTACTCTTAGTAGGAATTCCATTAACAAGAATAACTAAAGGTTCATCCTCTACATTTTCTACACCAATAGTTTCAATATTTTTCTTTAAATCTAGAGGCAAATATACAACCCTTCCCTTTAATCCTCTCCGTAAATCCGAAGGAGGCAATTTTCCTGTTTTAGGCTCTATACGAACAATAGCCTGAAATGGATACACACATTGAATAAGAATAGACTCATAGGTATTTAAATCCATCAGTTCCGAAGGAATATTTACCAACTCAAGATTATTATACACAGCTCTAGCAGGCATTTTGTTCTCATTTAATTTGTTATAAGAATATTTACAAATACGCTGCTCAGAACCCAAATCAAAACAATTCTCCACCAACAAATAAGTTGCAAAATCCTTCCACTCATTATTATTTTCCTTTTCACTTTTTAAATACAGATCAACAGTCCTGGTCTGATTTTATAATGAATTCGTCGACAACAGATAAAAGAAAAATTTGGCCTTTAACCTGAAATCACCTTAAACTGTATAATTTCTTGCTCAAAAATGTCTACACTGCACTGTCCTACATTCTCTTCCACATTTTCTTATATTAATCTCTCAATTTCTCCACTGTCTTCGGAAGGACCAAAGTAACTAATCTGATTTTCATCACAAACATTTGTTACATCTGATACAGATCCATGCAAAAGAGCCCTGTTCAACTTTTTTAACATTAGTGCTGGACTTTTCGCGTAATATAATGTTCTGACTAATTTCCTCATCTGAGTATGATGAACTGCTAACATCCTGAAATGGTGGAAAACTCTTCGACATACTTTTTTAGAAAGACAAGCCAGGGAATGACCTTGCAAACCAGTATTTTCTCTCACGCTGCAAGGGTCTAGTCCTTGCAACATCTTAATCTTTTGTTTAACACTTTTCTTAGTATAATTACGTAAGACATTGCGTAAAAAATCAATAGAATCTTGCTGCACACTGCAAATACTACTACAATTCCAAATGTACACTGGAGCTTTAGGACGTCTCCTTAAAACTTCACCAGCTAACACCTCTTCTGCATTTCTAGAAACAATTTTCTCTTTCTCAATAGGACAACCATTTCTAACCTCATAAGCATGACCACTAGTGTGAACTGCATGCAACAAATCATTACTCTGAAGATAACTTTCTTCATAAAAAAAAGGCTCAGAACTTGAACTATGTTTCCATTCACCCAAAAAAAACTCACAAAAATTACTTCTGTTAATTAATCTTCTCCACTTACTTATGGCCTTCATTAAATGGATTCACTTATCTAGTGATCTAACTCTATTGATTACTAAAATAAACAATTTTCTTTTCAATTCCAAAGCTTTCTCAACTACATTTTCTATAGCTTTCTTCTTATAAAATACTGTTTTTTTCTTACATACCTTAATTTCTTTAATAAAATTTGTCACAAATCTATTATAAAACATTTGTTTCCTAATTTCCATAAATTGATGTTTCCTCCTTTTACTATACACAGTTTTGTCTGCACTTGATTTTCCATTATTCTTCTCTTTATTAGTATTTTTTTTCGTTGCTGAGACACTAAAAACATTTTTCTCTTTCTGAACACCACTCTTAGTCTTTAATATTTTCCTCAAAAAAGTGCTCCTACTCTTACCAGGACTTTCTTTCTGTTTGTTAAAACATCTCTCTTCATGTAAATCTTCTTTATGACTTCTCTTCAAATACACACTTTTCTTTCGTTGCTTCCGCTTTTGGAACTTCTTTGGCATCATACAGTATTTTTAGTATCGATAAACACAACCTATAATAAAAAAATATATATAACATTACAAAAAAAATATATTCTATTATATTACTTACAAGAACAGAGGGAGGATTATGAGGACAAACCTCGGACTATAAAAATAAAAGGACTAACAACAAAAGAACAAGGAGAATGAAACAAGGAAAATATAATAAAAAATTAGAGTATATATAGACACTGCAATATAATGGAATAAAGAAACTGCAGCGGCCCGTGAAGGGAGTTGTGATGGGGCAGGCAGGCGGGGCGGGGGAGGGGCAGGGTGAGGAGTGATAAACAACGGAATCTGGATCATTGCAAGTAAGTAAACAATTAAATGAATAAAATGAATTTTGAGCCATATTATCAACAAAAGGTGATAGATTATCGCCGCTTTTATCGGCAGGAAAATGCCGATAAAGCGACGATAATGAGCTTGATAATATGCCCTTGAGAATTCCCATACCAGACCAGGTTAGCACCAGAACCTGGGCTCCTATAGCAATTTACAAGAACCTATTACCAAGCCCATTTTCGCCGTTTTATCGGCAGTTTCCTGCCCATAAAACGTTGATAATTTTAACACAGGTCCTTAATAATATGCCCGTCAGTGCCATATAATCAGTAAAGGGCGATACATTATCGCCACTTTTACTGGCAGGAAACTGCCACTAAAGCGGCGATAATGGTCTCGATAATATATCTTTGTGAATTCCCATAGAAGCCCAGGTTAACACCATAACCTGGGCTTCTATGGGAATTCACAAGGAAATATTATCGCGACCATTATCACCGCTTTACCGGCAGTTTCCTGCCGATAAAAGCGGCGATAATGTATCGCCCTTTCTTGATAATATGGCCCATAATCCCTTAATGTACAGAGATGCCCAAAATGATATTAAACAAAAAAACATAACAGCATGCATTATAGCAAAACACATTTACTACTATAAAACGATTAACAATGGACAAATATAGGGGCATATTTTCAAGACAGGCGATAACATTATCGCCGCTTTATCAGCAGTTTTCTACCCATAAAGCGGCAATAATATTATCTCCTGTCTTGATATACCCCATAATTCCTTAATGTACAAAGATGCACCGCACACACTCCCATACAACTTATCAACTCACCTTTCAAATTTATTTGGAGATTAAGAAGAATACCACTTACACAGTGGATATTCTTGTACAGAAGCTCTCTAGTTCTGTGTTTGCAGCAGAACCATCAAATGGAACATTTTCCCTCTCATTTTACACATACATACATATAAATAACCAATTAAAATCCTGTACACATTAATTCAAAAGAAAACACACATTTCTATTGGTTTAACATTCCAAACCTTTCCAACTAACACAACTTTCAACCCTTCCCCCATTCCACAATCTGCCAGTTACCATAGAAACACTTCAGGGAACACCTAACTCAGCACACAGGTGAAAAGTTCATCATACATTGTTGCAAATTGAAAACGCAAGTATGCTTGACTGGAGAATATACCAGCTTATTTTATGCAACGTTCTTTTCTATCACTTTTACTTAACCAATAAAAATAAGGCTTTTAAAAACAGAAACACGCAACCTAGTTTTCTGTAAAATGTTGTCAAACAACCAATCATTTATTTTCTTTTTTCAAAACTGCATGTTGTCCATCATTTTAGAAAATCTTACTTTTCCAACTACCATTTCATTTACAGATGCCATCGGAGTGCATCCAGACCTCTCTTCAAAATGCTTACAGTGTGGATTGTGGGAAACAGCTATATTTGCTGGAGCCAAAGGTACGGACAACAGAAAAGAATTCACAAGGACCTAGGTTTACCAAATGTAGACATTAAATGGATTGGACAGAGAGGATTAAAGCGGAATCAATTGATGCCATTGGTGAAATCCTTTATGCATCTCCAACACCCTGACCTCATAATTGTGCACTGTGGTGGGAATGACCTAGCCATTTTGACTGGGGTAGCTCTGTAAATGCTTATGAAGGACACCATTGCACAATTGATGACACTGTTCCCCAAAACTGCCTTTGTATATTCTAATATATGCCAAAGGCAGAAATGGAAGCGGTCCAACCACTATTGTCCGCAGTTTGAAAAAGCTAGGAAACATGTGAATACATCTGTTTCTGCCTTTCTCCAAGACTACTGAATGGGGTCCATTTACATCAACAATCTGTGTTTCAATGTGCATGGCATCTATAGGAGAGATGGTGTACATTTTACAGATGAGGGGAACAGAGTATTCCTCATAAACTTAAGACTCTGCATCGGTACTTACTTGTAGGTACTAAAATCTCCCAATGAACACAACAGCTCTTTTTAGAGCTACACATCACATAAACAAATACACTTCATAAATATCTAAAATTATTTTTATTTTTCTTGCTTACGTACGCTTACGTGACGACTTTCAACATTCCAGCTGTACGTCGTCCATACGACCTTTGACCCTGTCACCAGGCAGGTCGCTCCCCTCACCGCCACGCAGACCCCTGTGTGACCTGTGAGCCCCCGCCTGCATCGCTGCTAAAGTACTGTTCTGTTCCTCTGTCATTGTTGCTTTCTGTGCCTGTTTTCTGCCCCTGCTGATTTTGCTCTACCCAAACTGCTTTTGTGCCCGTTTTTGCCCCTGATTGTTGTTGTTCCTGTTTGTTGTTGTTCTGCCCGTATTTTCCCTGCTCCCTCGCCCTCCGTGCCCCCGCCTTCGTTTTCCCGCTGCTGCGTCCCTGTGGCCCCGCCTCCTTGCCTCCCATTAGCCGCCCCTCTCCCACCTGCTCCTCCCTCCCTCTGCCCCTCTTATGGAGGCCATGCTGCGGCCGCGCAGCGGGCGCGCCGCTGGCGAGCCAAAGGCAAGCCCGTCTGCGCCCGTCCGCACATGGAACACGCTCAGCGGCAGAACCGCTGGACCCCGAAACACTAGACTGCATTAGGACTCCAGCACCCTCCACGCACTCAACCCCGGACAAAACCACCCCTGCTACCGGGCCATCCCGAAGCGCACCCAAGGGCCTTTCACCTGCCGGAACTGCAGATTCACCAGCATCCAGCCCACCAATCCACCAACCAGAGAACCCAACTACCTCCGCTGCATCCTCCTTAACACCCGCTCCGCCCGCAAGCACGCCATCGAACTCTGGGACCTCCTAGACTCCACCGCCCCAACGTCGCCTTCTTGACGGAGATCTGGCTGAACGCCACCTCAGCATCAGACATCGCCATAGCCATCCCACAGGGCTACAAGATCTCCCGGAGTTGGAGGAGGAATCGCCATCATCCACAAAGACACCCTCAGAGTCTCGACCAACACCGACGACACCCTCACCACTGCCGAGCACATGCACTTCCAGATCCACACCGACCTCAACACCACCCTCAGAGGAACACTCGTCTACAGACCACCCGGACCACGACCACAGTTCAGCGACACCATTGCCGAACTCGTCAGCACCCACGCCCTCGCCTCCACGGACTACATGCTCCTCGGGGACTTGAACTTCCACCTCAAGAACAACAACGACGCCTACTCCACTGCCCTGATCGACAATCTCGACAACCTCGGACTCAAACAGCTCGTGACGACACCCACCCACGCCACCGGACACACGCTGGACCCCATCTTCTCCGCAAGCCCCCACGTCTCCTTCAACCACACTACCGAACCCCACTGGACTGACCACAGATGCGTCCATTTCACCTTCAGGAAACCCACCACACACCACCGCACCCAACAGCTGCCAGGCCGCTGCTGGGGCAAGGTCACCAAGGACCAACTGACTATCACCCTCGCTCTGAGACCACCCGCCGACTTCATTGACCCCGACACTGCCGCCACCAACCTCAAACAGTGGATCAACAACTGCGCCAACACCCTCGCCCCTCTCTAAAATTTCCACAACCAACCACACCAACAAGAAAGCCGCCTGGTTCACCGAAGACCTCCGGACCTCCAAACACACCTGTCAGAAGCTGGAGAGGAAATGGCTCCGCGACCGTTCACCAGACAGCCACACAGCCCACAAGAACGCCACCCGCAGACATCACCAACTCATCAGGACCACCAAGAGGACCGCCTTCAAGGACCGCCTAGACAACAACACACACAACACCAAAGAGCTCTTCAGCATCGTGAAAGAACTCTCCAACCCCAGCTCCAAAACCAACGACATCCCACCATAACAAGACCTGTGCGACTCCCTGGCCACCTTCTTTCACCGCAAGATCACCGACATCCACGACAGCTTCAACCCGGACACCCCCGCACCCACCACCGATACCACCACCCCGGCGACAATTACCCGCACAAATCACCTGACCGCCTGGTCCAACGTCAGTGACGAAGACACCATCAAAACCATGAACTCCATCCACTCTGGATCCCCATCCGACCCCTGCCCTCACCACGTTTTCAACAAAGCCAGCACAACCATCGCGCCCCACCTCCGGAAAACAATCAACATCTCCTTCAAGACAGCAACCTTCCCGGAAAGCTGGAAGCACGCCGAGATCAACGCCTTACTGAAGAAATAGAAAAGAGAGAATCTCCACAGCGGATCACACAGCAAGCACCTCAAATTTCCAAAGTTCCACAAAAAGTTCACTCTTATTGTGCTGTCCTGTGCACTTTGGAAAAAACGAAAATAAAAAGAAAAATCTATTTTTGCACAACTCTGGCCTCTTGCAATTTACTTTACGACTGGTGATGCCTCCACGCTTTTCGCCTTACTGAAGAAACCAAAGGTGGACCCCAAGGACCTCAAGAACTTCCGGCCCATCTCCCTGCTCCCGTTCCCGGCAAAAGTAACAGAGAATATTGTCAACAAACAGCTAACCCGCTACCTCAAAGACAACAACATCCGGGACCCTTCCCAATCAGGCTTTTGCAGCAACCACAGCACCGAGACCGCCCTCATCGCCGCCACCGACGACATAAGGATCCTGATGGACAAAGGAGAAACAGCCGCCCTCATCCTCCTGGACATATCAGCAGCCTTCGACACGGTCTGCCACCGCACCCTATCAGCACACCTCCAGGACGCCGGAATCCAAGAGAAGGCCCTGGCCTGCACCATATCCTTCCTCTCCAGCAGAACCCAGAGCGTCCGCCTCCCACCCTTCTGCTCAAAAACAACCGAGATCATCTGAGACGTCCCACAGGGATCCTCCCTCAGCCCGACGCTGTTTAATATCTACACGGCTCCGCTAGCCCACGTCACACGACAACATAACCTCAACATCATCTCCTACGCCGACGACACCCAGCTGATCATATCCCTCACCGAAGACCCCCACACCACCAAAGTCAACCTCCACAGAGGAATGAAGGCCTTCGCCGAATGGATGAAGGACAGCAGACTGAAGCTGAACTCAGACAAGACGGAGGTCCTCATCCTCGGACCCACCCCATCAGCTTGGGACGACTCCTGGTGGCCCACATTGCTAGGCACAGCCCCGGGACCCACCAACCATGCACGCAACCTGGGGTTCATCCTCGACTCCGCCCTCTCCATGACCAAGCAAGTCAACACCATCTCTGCTTCCTGCTTCAACACCCTCCGAATGCTCCGTAAGATCTTCAAATGGATCCCTCCCGACACGAGAAAGACCGTCACCCATGCCCTCATCACCAGCAGACTCGACTACGGGAACGCCCTCTACTCAGGAACTACAACCAAGCTCCTGAAACAACTACAACGAATCCAGAACGCCTCGGCATGACTGATCCTCAATGTCCCCCGACGCAGCCACATCACACCCCACCTGAGAGGCCTACACTGGCTCACCATCAACAAGAGGATCACCTTCAAACTCCTCATCCACGCACACAAAGCACTACACAACACCGGAAGCACATACCTCAACGATTGACTCAGCTTCCACACCCCCACCTGCAGCCTCCGCTCCGCCAACCTCGCCCTTGCCACAGTTCCTCGTATCCGGAAAACCACCGCCGGTGGCAGATCCTTCTCCTACCTCACCGCCAAGACCTGGAATGCTCTCCCTAAGAGCTTACGACAGACCCAGGACCTGCCGACCTTCGGAAGATTTCTTAAGACCTGGCTCTTCGATCAGTAACAGCCTTCCTCCCTTCAGCGCCTTGGGACCCTCACGGGTATTTAGCGCGCTTTTCAAATACATTGATTGATTGATAAATCTACCACCCCCTGAGCAACACTATAGGTTCAGAATGTTTCTGCCCTACCCCCTTTCCTTATTTCTCAACTTTGTTTTACTGTTTTCTTGTGGCTCGGCTCTTGTGACAAATAAGATGGCTGCCAACACTTCCTGGTTTGGAGTATTGACAGCCAATCAGCATCCAGCTCCTGCTCGTAATTGTACGGATTTCCATACGCGTACGCCGCGATTTTTCTTTATAAAAAAATTAATAAAACAGAGCCTAAACATCCATGTACGACCCCCTGAGCAAGCCTAGAGGTTCAGAATGTTTCTAGCCTGCCCCCTTCCCTTATTTCTCAACTTTGTTTTACTGTTTTCTTGTGACTCGGTTCTACCGAGGCACAAGATGGCCGCCAACATTTCCAGTTCACAGCCAATCAGCATGCAGCTCGCTCTCGTAATTCAACGGATTTCAGTATGTGTGCTGAACTCCGTCTCTAGATATCGCTATGATTTTACTTGCAATTTTCTCAGAAACTACTGAACAGATTTACACCATTTAACAAAAAGCACAATCTGCGCACCGAACTCTACCTCTCTGCCAAATTTCGTGTAATTCCGTTGAGCCGTTCGGGCTGTAGCCCTGGCTAAAGGTCCCTATGGAAGTTTGCATGGGGAAAACACGTTTTGGGACCCCCTTTTTTCTCAGCCCCACTTGACGAATCACCCCCAAACTTTCAGGGAAGGAGCGGAACCGAGCAGGCCATTTTCTTGGAGAAATTCACGAAGATTCGTCCACGGGCGCCAAAGTTATTCCAAATAGAATGTTGTGGATTTCCTATGGAAACTAGGTCCTAACTATAACTACCTTCTGACGACTGCCAGTAGGTAATATATATATATATATTACCTACTGGCGGTCGCCAGTAGGTATATATAGTTAGGACTTTTTCTCTATGGGATTTTTGAAAATTCTATGTCTAATAACTTTGGCGTTTGTGGACGGAATTGGCTGAAAGTTTCAGGAAAATGGCACATTTTGTTTCTGAGCAGCCCTTGAAAATTTGGGGGGGGGTTCGTCAAGGGGGGGCCGAGAAAAAAGGGGGGTCCCAAAACGTGTTTTTAACATTGAGTTTTCCATAGGGCGGTTGGCCTCACTTTTAGCCCGAACGGCTGAATGGATTTGCACGAAACTTGGCAAAATTGTAGGGACTGGTAGCCCGATGTGCCTTTTGTAGGTCTCAATATATGTGCTTCAGTGGATTTTGAGAAATTAACGTTCAAAAAAAGATATATATCTGTAACAGCGGACCGGGCAGCGCTCCAGTTCGCGTACTTTTCGCGCAACGGAGCTTTGTGAAGCGAAGATGATTGGTTCTCCGGCGTCTGTAAACATTCCAAACAGTCCGTAGCGGCCGCCATCTTGTCTCTCGGTAGGATCGAGAGACAAGAGGAGGCGAAAGCGAAGGGGCAAATGACCATAAGGGGGCATAGTAGATCCTCGCTGACCCCCTAGGTTTGATGTGGAGGTTTTAAAAGGGCCCCGCGGGGCAAAAAAAAAATTAATAATAATAATCGAACGGCTGAATGGATTTGCACGAAACTTGGTAAAATATTAGGGACTGGTAGCCCGATGTGCCTTTGCTAGGTCTCAATATATGTGCTCCAGTGGATTTTGAGAAATTAACGTTCAAAAAAAGATATATATCTGTAACAGCGCTCCGCTTCGCGTACTTTTCGCGTTACGGAACTTTGCGAAGCTGATTGGTTCTCCGGCGTCTGTTAACATTCCAAACAGTCCGTAGCGGCCGCCATCTTGTCTCTCGGTAGGATTGAGAGACAAGAGGAGGCCAAAGCGAAGGGGGAAATGACCATAAGGGGGCATAGTAGATCCTTCCTGACCTCTTAGGTTTGATGTACCATTTTGCCAAGTTTGGTGTAATTCCGTTCAGCCATTCAGGCTGTAGACGTATGTAAATGTCCTATGGAAAATTGCATGGGGAAAACACATTTGAAAGTGTTGAAATTTAGAACCAATTAAAATGTTACTTTGGTTTTGTATTTGTGTGTGATGAAAGTTAATTGGTTATGTATATATGTCAAATGAGAGGAAACCACAGCCATTTTGTGATACTACTGTCTGAGGTACATTTGTGAGGAATTTTTGGTGGTGAATTTCTGGTGTTTGATTTACACAGTACTAACACTTCTCCTACTTTTAAAAAGGTGAGTTGTTAATTTGTAAGGGGAACTATGTTGTACACTTGAAGATAATTTGAAAAATGTTTTCTGTTATTTATTTGCAGTCCTTCTGTTATACTAAATACTTGATAAAGTTAGTTTTATATTATGTATTACTAAAAACGATAAATGAAAGTGATTATTTTTTTCTGCAATTTACAGCAAGCAATTTCAAAATAAATGGCTCACAATGAAGAGACCATGGCAATTTCTTTGTAAGGGGAACTATGTTGTACACTTGAAGATAATTTGAAAAATGTTTTCTGTTATTTATTTGCAGTCCTTCTGTTATACTAAATACTTGATAAAGTTAGTTTTATATTATGTATTACTAAAAACGATGAATGAAAGTGATTATTTTTTTCTGCAATTTACAGCAAGCAATTTCAAAATAAAATGGCTCACAATGAAGAGACCGTGGCAATTTCTTTTGAATTGTCCACTACATTGATTGAAATTGAGAGCACCAATAATGAAATATTGTCACAAGGAGATGACTTGTATGATTCCATTAGATTGATTGAAATGGACAGCACCAATAATGAAATATTGTCACAAGGAGATGACTTGAATGATTCCACTACATTGATTGAAATTGAGAGCACCAATAATGAAATATTGTCACAAGGAGGAGATGACTTGTATGATTCCATTAGATTGATTGAAATTGACAGCACCAATAATGAAATATTGTCACAAGGAGGAGATGACTTGAATGATTCCACTACATTGATTGAAATTGAGAGCACCAATAATGAAATATTGTCACGAGGAGATGACTTGAATGATTCCACTACATTGATTGAAATTGACAGCACCAATAATGAAATATTGTCACAAGGAGGAGATGACGTGAATGATTTTTTTGATCAATCTGTTGATGGCGAATTTATCGAATGTTTGGAGACCATAGAGTTACAAGAATCATCATTGCAGACTTTTCATGAGGAAATTGCCGATGAGGACATGTTACTAGTTCTTTCAAATTTAGAAAATTCTGAAGAATAAATTTATATTTAGAAATCAAAAATTGTTTGAGACATTATTCATTTTTATTTTTAATTTATGAGGTTGTAGCGAAGTGATTGTAGTATAAAATGAGACTTATAGTATAGAGTGCAACATTTTTATGTTACATGGTAAGTTTACTCATATTTACTTCCCTTCTGCCACTATATTATCTCCAATGTGTATTTGACATCTCTTCTTCATCTCCGGCCTCCTTTCTCTCACTGTGGGGTATATTATCAAGGGGTTTATCTCCGCTTTTTTGGCTTTAAAAGCCAAGAAAGCGGAGATAAAATTATCTCCCTATTACCAAGCTGTCGCTAACACCAGTTAGTGACAGCTAATAGGAGATAGCGACCATCTTGGGCCCCGCTTTGCATGTCAGTGATATTTATCACTAATGACATGCAAAGTGGGCGTGCCAAGATGTTAGCGACTGGAAACAGTCGCTAACATCGCTATCTCCTATTACCAACTTTTGGAGATATTCGCGCTAAGCGCGAATATCTCCAAAAGCTAACACCTGCCCTGAGCAGTTCTTCACCATGTTATCCAATGGGAGGTGGATAACATGGCTAAGAGCATTTGCTCGATAATGCATGAATATCGCTGACTTTTCAGCGATATTCATGCATTGCGGCCGTTTTTTATCGCATTTGCGATAAACCTTGCTAATAGCAAGGTTTATCTGCGATAAAAATCGCCGATGTGCGGCGATAATTTTTGTCTCTAAACAAGTTTGAGACAAAAATTATCGCTAGTTGTTGGTAATATACCCCTGTGTGTCTCCGATGCATCTTATCGCTGCTATTTTGTGTAATTACAGAAGAGAGTAAAATAAAATAGTTCGGAACGTGAAAAGGGGGCAAAGTAGAGTACTCCTCACCCCCTAGGCCTTTTTAGGCGGTCCCAAAAGGATCAGTTTCTGCTTTCCTGAGAGATTATGGTATGAGTTCCATATACCACAATAATTTGCATTACAACATGCAAGATCTCTATCTCCTATTACCAACTTTTGGAGATATTCGCGCTAAGCGCGAATATCTCCAAAAAGTAACACCTGCCCTGAGCAGTTCTTAGCCATGTTATCCAATGGGAGGTGGATAACATGGCTAAGAGCATTAGCTCGGTAATGCATGAATATCGCTGACTTTTTAGCGATATTCATGCATTGCGGCCGTTTATTATCGCATTTGCGATAAACCTTGATAATAGCAAGGTTTATCTTCGATAATTTCTGACGATGCTTAGCGGTAAAAAATTCGTTGGTAAGCATCGTTAGCGATAAATATCGCTTAACTTTGGTAATATGCACCAACGTCTGTCAACGTTCGATTCGAAGGAAATGAGGAAGTGTTGAAAAACATTGTCTGCGCCATCTTGCCTTTTTTGAAATGCCACACTTTTGTCGTGCACGGCAGCCATTTTAGATGCCTTGACCAGACCCACTCTCTGCACGCTGTCGATTCGTAGCATGGCTCCCCACCCTCGCAAGCATCTTCCCCAGGCACTGGTCACCCCCGCTCTCTGTCTTATGCATCGGCAATAAACCTCCCCCCATCTGCGCTGCTCTTCCCTGAAAATCACACTCTGTGCCCGCCCGACACCTCCCTTTCGCCCTATTCACTACCGCACCCTCTGACACTCCTCTTCCTCTGTGTCCGATTGTCCAGGCTATCACCTAGCCCTGCAGATGTACTTTATGGCCCCAGCTGTAAAGAATCACCCCTCTTCAAAGGAGTTATAGTAGATCAAGGCCCACACCCGATGAGATCCGTCACACCACACGTGTTCCTACTATCTGAAAACCATCCTGTATTGTGATTGGGGAGGGGACCGAGCCTGAAGCGGAAGATTCCAGGAATGACTCTTTGTACATCAAAGTTTTTACAATTATGTGTCACATTAAAAATATATAGCACTCCAACAAAGTAGTAGGAATATAAAACTTTAATACCATATAAATATATACAACAAAACAAAAACAGTAAAAACATTTAAACAACGAAGAGACCGTGGCAATTTCTTTTGAATTCCTGATGAGGACATGTTACTAGTTCTTTCAAATTATGAAAATTTAGAAGATGTTGCCTGGGGGTGGGTCGTCAGTAGCAGTCTGTTGTGCGAATAGTTCCAAGGCAGCAGAACGCGCTGAAATCTAGATGGCACGAAAGTGATGTCTAGTAAGTTGCCGCCCAGCAAATAACGGCGTGGGGCGCCGCGGGGGTGAGTGAGTCCAGTAGGCACCACAGCTATTCTTACCGGCATTGCAGAATTACTGCTGGGGACAATGCCTGTGCTGTAGCAGGGTCACAGCAGAAACAAAAAGGATTCTGTTGAAGATGTTGTTGGTTTTCAATTTGAAAACAGTTCTGGTGTCAACTGCTATGCTAATGTAGTGGTTAATGTTTTGTTTTCTCTAGAAAATGTAAAAGAGGGGGAGGCAGTCCAAAGTTCCGTTAAAAGGGCAAAGGAAAGGATCGGTGGTTTGAACTATCACTCAAAAAGGGGAGGGGGTGCAACAATTTTTCCTACCGGGTCACACTGTGCTTTCACCGGAACTGAGGTCTGCAGGATTCTAGTAATTCAAAGTGAGGCTGGCGCCAGCATGGGAGCGCCGACGTCCCGCGGATACAGTTTCGTCACTCCACGGGCGATCATGGCAGTCATTCCCCATCGGGGGTCGGAGACTCCCGCGGCTCCTCTAGAATCTTCAAGGTCGTGGAGGACTACGGTGGTGGAGTCAACCAGTGACCGGGCCATTTCTTTATGCTGGGCCCGCTCTTGCCAGGTCGACCGCCATTTTGAGAGTTCGGTAGCTACTGGCGATCGCGGGGTCAAATGAGCGGACGGGCTCCACCCTGCCGGGCGAGACGTTGCAGCATGGCCACAGTGGAAGAACCCTTTTCCGGGCGCCTGGAGCGCTGAGGGTGCAGCTGGGAAGCCTCCACCTGGGGAGGCGGGAGAGGCCTGTTCGCACCGTCTCTCCCTCCCAGTGCACCCCACGGCGTCTCGCTTGAGATTTGTTATGGCCGGACCAGGCGATGAGGACGAGGGGGGGGGGGGTCGGAGGCATGTGCAAGACATCCCCCCCAGTGTTGTCGCAGCCATTATTCAAGAAAGAAGAAGTGTCCCGTCCGTCTTTGGGCCGGGCTTCCGGTAGATGTCGGCCGGACGCCCCTGGCTCTGGCCCCATGAACGGGTTTCTTGGTTTATCGGCTGCAGCCGGATCCCGTCGGCCTCGGCCCCCCGACCGTTGGTGGCCGGACCGGAAGAGCATGTGGCGGGACTACCTGCAACTCTCAAGGGCCACCGCGGCCGGACTGGGAGAGAGAGGGGAGGGTCGAGGAGACATTCCCCCCCCCTGCAACTGTTCAGCGTTGTAAAGGCAATCCCCTGGCCGGGTCCCGCTGGCCTCGGCCTCTCCTCCGGCTACACCCTACGTTAGGATCTCCTGGCCGAGGCGTGGCAGCAGGACCCGCCTTATATGGGCTGCTCCCGGCTGGGCGTAGCCGCAACCCTGCCCCACCTTGGAAGTTTCCAGAGTGGGGGCGGATGTTCTACTGACTTGCATTTTCCCTAGTCTATCGATTTTTTTGGCGTGGCAGGCGGTGGGACAGCGAGGGGTGATTTGGTTTCTCTTACTGTTTTTCTGGTCTCTCACCACTGGCATATTTCTAACGTTTTCTTGTTTCTAGGACATTAATAGGTGTTATCATTACGTTATGTTATCGTTTCTTTGTTCGTTGTTTAATAAAAGTTCATGTTCATCAGTGGCCTACTGATTTTGTTTTCCTATTCTTTTCTTTCCAGGTTGTTTCATGCTAAAGTTTCTGTTAACAGGATACAGTGATCACTTCGTTATTATTGCATATGTCCTTTTCACTAGGGGTGCTCTCTGGTCGGGCCAGATGACGTATCTCTAGTAAATGGTCCGGGTGAAACAGGTGCATCAATCAGTGGGGAGTAGATAGGCATGACAGATTACAACGGGGGAGAAAGGTCCGCATTACGTATCCTTTCACTATTTGCAAAGATTTTCCTACGTATATTTGCAAACAGGGAATACCTCCAAAAAGAACCAATTCCCAAACAGTCAATGTTTGGGGAAACAATCAATCAATGAGGAACGAAATAGGCACGACGTGTTAAAGGTTTGCGTTACCTACCCTTCACTATCTTCAAAGGGAGAGAGAATATTCCTATTCTTCCTCGTTTGCAGGCAGAGAAGATTCATTTTTTTTTTTTTTTTTTTTTTTGTTCCTCATCTCAACCATGGCTGAACCATCAAAGCCGTGGGCTCGAAAGAGTGTGACTTGGAAGACTAAAATGCTGTCTCAGTACATGACTGGTAGGGGTCGGTCGTTTAAGAGGGAGCGCCAAGACCCTACAGCTAGATTAGCTTAACGCTAAGTCACAACCCCTTTAACAATATAAGATGGAACTTGCCATTAGCCAAATTACACCACCGCCTATGCCACAATTGACCTTAGGTATGAAGGACAGATGTGAATAAGCAAAAAGGAGTTCGACATGGCTTCGTAATCATAGGAACTGGGAGAAAAAAAAAAAAAGAAAAAAAAAAAAAAAATACCCAGTTTCTACTCATTGAGACCAATCGAGTTTCAACCAAAAAGCTCTTTTTTCTGGTTTACCTCCTCTAGATAAATCTAGTTTCGATATAGAAAGCATGGAGGAGCTCCAATCTTGTAGAGTCGGTGGGGAGGCCTCTTTCCAACGCTTACAAATCTCTCGTCGAGCCACCAAAATTGAGTAGAACAAAAGGTTATTATTTGCACTACGCTTTTTGTCTTTTACTCCAAAGATTACAAGGCCTAAATCTATATTCACCATGGTACCTATAGAAGATGTTAGTCTGTTGCTTATTGATTGCCAGTAAACTGTTAGATGTGGGCAATCGTGAAACATATGTGCATCTGAGGCCTCGACTTGTCCACACCGAGGGCAGGCCACTGGTGTACCAGATGAAAATTTGGACAACCTCTGAGGCGAATAATAAGCCCTATGGAGGGTAAAGAGGTGGTTTCTTCGCAGCCACGCTGGTTTTACAATATCCCATAGCACGGTAAAGGATATTTCCCAAAGTTCATGCAGATTAGTTATCGGCAATAGACGACCCCAAAGATGATCTGGAAGGTGGAATATTCCGTCTATTTCCTCTAAGATTAAATTATAGAAATGGGAAACCTCTTTGGTTTTTAGGGCATTGTCAAGTAGGGAGGATTCTAGTTGGCTGATATCACCCAATAAAGGGATTAGTTGGCGAGTGGAGTCAGATTTTTGTGCTGCCGCCCAACTGGAGATCTGGAGAAATTTCAGTCTTGATAAGTTTGAGCCTACCCTACTCACTAGATGTTCCCAGGAATACATTTCCCCTTCAAAAAAGAGATCACCCCAAGTCAAAATCCCAGCTTCTTTTAGCGGGCTTATCAATGCATCTTTAGTCCATTCAGGTGGAGCTGGAAGATCCCATATAGGAGAACCGTTGGAATAGTAGCCTATTTTGGTAGTAGTTCTAAGGTTGTACCAGGTTCTTGCCAGACCCTGTAGTATCTTCAACTTAATTTTCTTAAAAAATTTTGGATCTCCAAACTTAAATAAAAATCCTGTTTGATTTAAGCCTTCACATTTTAGTAGTGTAGAAAACATAAGGCCTATGCCCTGATCTTTTGGAGTTTTAAATAGGATTCGAGCATGTGCCAACTGGAATGCCCAAGCATAGATTTGGATATCGGGGCCAGCCAGACCCCCCTTCTCCCTACGGCGCCTTAGTTTATTCCAAGAGATTCTTACAGACTTATTCCTCCATATAAATGAAGTAATGTCACTTTGCATCTTTGCTATCATTTTCTTCTCAAAGTAAAGTGGTAAACTGTTGAAAATAAAGGTCAATTTAGGCAGGATGGACATCTTGACCAGATTCGAGCGGCCTAAGAGCGTCAATGGGAGATGTCTCCAAGAATTCATTAAGTTCCTGCAGTCTTTGGCTACCTGGGTAAAATTTATGTGGGCAATCTGGTTGATATCATTTAAAATTTTAATACCTAAATATCTCATATTGTCACAGGGTTGTACTGGTAATGTCGTATTAGTAATGTTCCATACCATTACCTCGGTTTTTGTGGCGTTGATTTCATAGCCGGAAATTTTACCGAATTTTTGTGCCAGATTAATTACTAATGGGAATGCTGTGTTGATGTCAGATGTTAAGATCATAAGATCATCCGCATATAGAGACACTTTTTTTTCCCAATTTCTGTGACTAAATGGAGTGATGTTAATTTCTTCACGAATCAATTGGGCGAAAGGCTCCATATAAATATCAAAAAGTAAGGGCGAGAGCGGGCAACCCTGCCGGGTGCCTCTTGTAATGGTAAAGGGTTCCGACAGCCCACCATTGACCAAGACCGAGGCTGAAGGTTCATGGTATAATAGTTCCACCGTTCTACGAAAAGCTCGGCCCACCCCAAATTTTTCCAAGGCCCCCGACAGGTATTTCCAATTGACCCTGTCGAAGGCCTTGGCAGCGTCTAAAGCAAGAATGGCCAAGGGCAGTGATGAAGTAGTTGCCATGTCAATTGCACCTATAAGGTCGTAAATTAATTCGTAGAGTTGGCGACCCTTAACAAAACCCTTCTGGTTAGAGTGTAAAATTAAGGGGGCTACCTGTCCCATTCGTATAGCTAGTATAGACGCGAAAATCTTATAGTCAGCGTTGAGGACTGAAATTGGGCGATATGAGCCACAGGCTGTAGCTACTTTGCCTGGTTTCAAGATAAGCGTAATGGAAGCTTTGTTCCATGATGGAGGGGGGAAGTCTCCCTCAACCAGTATCAGATTAAATAAATTGGTAAGAAAAGGGGCGATATCGGCTACAATATGCTTATAAATCTCTACCGGAAGACCATCCGGGCCTGCCGCCTTCCCATTTTTACTGTTTAATATGGCTGATGTTACCTCCTCTAACATAATTGGGTGGTCTAATAGGTTCGCCTGCTCTTTAGAGAGAGTCGGTAGGGTGATTTTGTTAAGCCAGTTTTCTATCTGAATTGGGGTGATATTGTTGTCCTCCCTATAGATAGCTTGAAAAAAGTCTTTAAAAGCTAATCTTATTTCTGGGTCTGAAGTCGCTGTACCAGAATTCGTTATTATAGAAATGATATTATTACGTTTTTGATCTGTTCTGGACTTCCAGGCTAACAGTTTGCCTGCCCCTTCGCCAAATTCGAAATTAGCTAATTTACTAGCTTCCCACCTCTGCAGGATTCGCTGATTTAGTACAGAAGCCATTTGTCCTTTAAGTTTCGTGAGCTCCTCCTGTTTGGTCTGTATAGCATAGTCTGAGCTGTTGTTTGTATTTTCTAAATATGATTCAGCTTTTAGTATATTGGCCTCTATCTGTGAAACCTCTTGAGTATATTGCTTCTTACGGTATGAAGTTTTGTTCTTGACAATCCCTCTCAAAGAACATTTGAATGCATCCCATACTAAACTGTGTGACGCCGAGCCAATGTTGGTTTTAAAAAATTCTTGCGTCTCGACCTTAACATAGTCCAGATCCTCAGGGGATGTAAGGAACGATCTGTCAATTGTCCAAGACCTTGTCACGGTGTGAGACTGTAGTTCAAGGTCTAAACATACTGCCGAATGGTCGGACAGGTGTGATGGTAAATAAGTTATATCCCTTACTGACTTTTCCAAGCACTTGTTAACCAATATGAAATCGATCCTTGATCTGTGTCGATACTTATAATTTCGAAAAGAGAAGCCAGATTTCGAGCCCGATCTTACCCTCCAAATATCAATAAGTCCGTATTGGTGCATATTTTTAATTAGAAAATCTCTTGATTTGGAATGTAGCTGTTGTCTGGTAGAAGTGGACTTATCCAACTTCGGATCAAGGACGATGTTAAAGTCACCCGCTATTATCATTGGTTCTGGAAAATGTAACAGCTCGGAAAACAACGTGGCCAGAATAGATGGGTCATCTCGATTAGGCCCATAATAGCCTACTAATGTAATGCTTGACCCCCCAATCATTACTGTCGCGATTGCCCATCTGCCATGCGGATCGACCTTTTGTTTCAAGAGTTTTGTAGTGATGTTTTTTTTAAAAAGAATGACAACCCCTTTTGTGTTAACTATCTGAGAAGTAGAGACTGTTAAATCTATCCATCTATTCTTTTTTACCAAGTCTAAAATTTCATCTTCAACCAAATGTGTCTCCTGGAGGATAATGACCTGGGCACCAAAATCCCGAATATATTGTACTATTGTATTGGCTCTAGGTTTGGTGCGCAGGCCATTAACGTTCCAGGAGAGAATCTTAATGGTGCTCATACTTGGCATGTCTACTGATATTTATTGAAAGTCCTGCCGATACATTTCCCTTAATATTGCTAAGATAAGAAAAGCTAGCCCATTTTTTATTTATGTAATTATCGACCGCCATTTTAGAAATGAGAAACATTTTATTTTTTATTCCCCTAACCCCTTCCCTCGTGTTGATTTCCCCCCCACCCCTGAGGAACCCTAGATTATCCAACCGGAAGGGATCCGGTTTGTGATACCCCTAAAGCTCTATCTAGGCTCAGGCGGAACGTTCTTAAATTGAGATAGTAGAGGACCTAATATAAGTGATGTGTCTAACTCAAGTGGAACCTATGGTGAAAATATAATTCAATAGCTTAAAGTAGTATCTATAAGTGGGTTTAAAAGTGCTCTTTATTGATTTATTGATTTAATTTGTGAAAAATGTGAAAGAAATGTACAAACACACACACATATATATACATACATATATACACACATATATATATATATATATACATACACACGCCTTTCCTTCACTTCCTACTCTCCCATTTATCCCCTTTTTTTTTCCAATTTATTTTATTTCCTTCTTCACCCCCTTTTTTTTTTTTTTTTGTTTTGTTTTTTCCTTAGTTTTTTTTTTTTTAGTGGAGCATTACGTGGTTGTGAAGTGATATTAAAAAAAAAACAAAAAAAACAAAAAAAAAAAAAAACACATTTACCCTTCCCTTTTTTCTCTCTTTTCTAAGTTGACTGTTACGTTTTCCTTATTTTTCCCTTATTTTATTTTTACTTTCTTCTGTAAGCAGGATCAAGTAAGATTTTAAATTTTTTTTTTTTTTTTCTCTTTTTCCTTCTCCCTCCCCTTTGTAGTTTCACTCATGAGTAAGCGCTATAAACTCTATGGAGTTAATATTATAGAAAAAGCTATAGTAGCAGCTGACATTATTAATTGGAGGTGCCTAAACTTAACAATAGTTCATCTGCTGCTTGAACAGTGTGAACGTTATACATTTTGTTGTTTAGCATAATCTTGAGAGCTGCAGGGAAACTCAACTGGACGGATGCTCCCAGGTTTCTAAAGGCCTCCATTCTTCGACCCAACTCCCATTGTCTATCAAGGGTCGCCCGCGACAAGTCAGAACGCACTTGAAAAGAGAAACCTTCACCTGACAATGATTTTTGTTTTAAAGCTAAGTTTAAAATATGGTCCTTGAGTTGAAATGTGTGAAAATTCACTAATATCTTGCGAGGCTTTGTACGTTGCGGATTGCGCCTGAATGGGTCCCTGTGAATCCGCTGAATATCCTGATTAAGCTCCTCCTCCGTGTGTTTCAAATTTAGGGTTTTAATTAGGAGTTGGATAATGTATGCTTTGATATTAGTACCTTCATTTGCTTCTGGTACATTCAAAATGCGGATATTACAGCGCCTCGAATTATTTTCCAAGTGTTCTATTCTTTCCGCCAGTGCCGTGTCTTCTCTTTTAAGCTTCCGTATCTCCTCTTTGGCATTGTCGAGTTCTATGGACATTACCGCTGTTGTCTCTTCTAAGACTCCCGTCCTAGAATATAACCCATCAATCTTACTATCTAGTGATTCACAGTAGGACCTTATCTCTCTTTGAATTTTAGATGACTCCTCAAATCCACGTTTGATGTCGACTGTCAAGTTAGTAATCATAGATAATATTGTAGAGAGGTCTGAAGGAGGAGTAGAAACAGCGACTTCTGATAGTGAATGCTCATCGGAACTGAGAGATTGGGAAAACTGACTTAGTTGCTGTACAGTGCCCTGAATACTGAGAGCGTTTTGGTCCAAGACTGGAGGCACTTCAGTCCCTTGAGGCGGATTATCTGGTTCTAATACTCGACTCTTACTTATTTCCGCAGTGTTGCAACTATCAGGATCTACCTGTCTAGTGTCGCTCATGTTGGTTTTAAGGGCTTTAAGAGTCTCATTATCACCTTTAGAGACTGAAAGATTTTCTAGCTCAGGAGCTAACTGTATGCCATCCATAGAAGGAGAATCAGAAACAGGGACTGTAGTCATATTGCTGGTTAATGCTAAGCTTAAGACTGCCCCAGGAGAGGCCCCACTGGAGGAATGTGCAAGGCTCAAGACCTGGGGAACCACTTTAAAGTAAGAGCGCAAAGAAGGTGTTATCTTTGTGCCCGGGTCTAACACTGATTTTTTTTTATTAGACTTCTTCGAACGTTTGGGCTTGGCTTCTGCTGAGAGGTATGAAGAGGGCTTGGGAAGCGTGGGTTTTAAAGCACCGCTAGTCCAGGTCGATATCTCAGCATTAGTATCTTGAAACTCCTGCTCGGATGCCTGGGAAGTCTCCAGTACTGGGATAAAGTTAGGTTTTTCTGGAATTAACCTCCCTTGTTTGTTTACTGTGCTCCGTACTTTAGCTGATGTTTTACCCCTATGGCCTTTTCTGGGTATTGTAGGTGTCAGATTTGTTACTTGTTTGCAGTGAGTAATAGCTCTGCTCCTGAGAGAATACAAATTATTTGCGGGGGTTATAGCTTGCGTTGTACTCGTTGCATTTATTTCACTCTCAGGTTCCAAGCTAGGGTGTAACAAAATCCCAGCCTCCAACTGTTTAGCAACCACCTCCTCCTCCCCTGCTCTCTGTAACCCCTTCACCTTGTTCGTTAGAAGAATGTCTCTCCCACAGCCTTTCGCCTCCTTGCGCTGTGGAAAATCCTGCGCGGAGTTGTCCTTGTCTCTGCCTCGGTTCGCCGCCTCTGTTTGCAGGTTATCTCCCCCCGGTCCTGCAGCTGCCACTACAGTGTCCCTTCGGAGAGAACGAGCCCGCCTTTCTCGTCTGCACTCCAGGGCGGCTCGGTTCCACCTCCAGGGAGCCGACGCAGAAACAGAAGCAGAAGCAATTAGAGTGTGGGAGGTTGACTGGGTCGACAACACGTAAGTTACCGCCGGGTAGGGACTCAAACATGACACACCCCCAGCGAGCCCAAACATAGAGGGTTTTCAGTAAATTACTGCAACTCCGTGAAAAAGTGCAAAAGCTGAAAATAAATGTCTTTTACATGCGAAGACAGCGCAGCGGTGATATACGCTCAAAAAGAAGTAAAAAACAAGAGCCTCCTTAGTTTAGCCCTCATCCGAGAGATCCCGGTTAAGAACGCCCGTGTGGGCTAGAGCAGGGTATCGCGACCGCTAGCCTGCAGCCGCCATGTTCCTCCCCCCTAGGACTATCCCAGGTCGCGCAAGGGATGGTGGATCGTGCACATGATTGGCAGAGAAGATTCTTAAGAGAATCAACTTCGAACAATTCAATGCTCGATTCAAACAATCAACAAGGGGTACTGTGAACACAAATGAACGCCGCTTATGTACATACACATTGGTATTATCAACAGGTTGTTCCTAATGTTTCTATTTTAGGGAGGTCAAAAAGAGATCCCATTAGTGGCCTACTGATTTTGCTCGATTCCTTTTGTTTTTTTACAAGATTTTTCGCTATCTGCAAAGACTAAACAGAGTATTGCGACTCTGTGCTTGTTTGTAAATAGAGAATGAACCAAAGAGAACAATCAATCAAATGGAGAGAGAAGCAGGCACGACGGATTACAACGGGGGCAACGGGGGCAAAGGCCTGCGTTAACTACCCTTCACTATCTGCAAAGAGAGAGTACTCCTAATAGAAATGAGGGGTGGGGGGCAGCATTCAAAGCAGATCAGTGTGCATAAACACGAAAATGTTTTTACTTACCACGTACTTGACATTCGACAGCTTATGATATTTGCTATTAAAAAACCATTGAAATTCACTGAAAAAACCATAGGTTATAGACCATATATAGTTAGGAATTAGCATTTAAAAAACCTTATTTTACTCACACAAAACCATTGAAATTCCATATATAGTTAGTTGCACTAACTATATATCGCGCACCCGCAATCCACTGCTGATCATGTCACATATTACATCATTCATGACATGGTCAGTGACATCACTGATGACATCACTGATGACATCTCAAATGACATCACTGATGACATCACTGATGACATCTCATTTGACATCATTCTTGTGCTAATACGATAAACCTCTTCAGACTCTAATATAACCTTAGATACACTCAGTGTATACAGACACTCACACACTGCCACTCATCCATGGAGTTACTCACACACCCAGTCAGTCATGCAAAGAAACAATCTCACCTCCATTTCTTCAACTATACAGTTAAACACACCTTACTTATTGAAACATATACTAACACATATTTACTCTCTTATACAATCCCTGATACAAGTTCACAATGATCGATAAAACCACTCACTCATTCAGTGGCTCTCATGCACAGTTATTTATATATGCCAACTCTCACATGTACTGTGTTTAACATATGTACTTACTATGACATGTAGCATTGAGATATCCATTCACTCATCAATACACTCATGCACACAGTCAACTGCCCATGTAGCTGTTTCCACATGCAGTCTTGAACTCATACACCTAGTGAATAAACTGCTCACACATCTATGCATAGAGTCACACACCTTCCAGCCACCCCCACACAAACTCAATCTCCCATAGAAATACTTGGGCAACCAATTAATAACACATATAGCCTCTCGTATAGCTAATGATCAACACATGCAGCAGTTTACATCACAACAGACATAATGATGCACAAATTAAGACAGTTTAGTCACTAACCCATGCATTCAGTGAGACACATTTAATCACTCACTCATACAGTCAGTCACGCACCTACTAAATCCTTCATCCAGACACTTATACATCCACTCATTCTTCAATATGTAAGACATATTTTAACTTTACAGAAACATACAGTCACTGGATGTTGTCATCAGTGATGTCATCAGTGATGTCATTTGAGATGTCATCAGTGATGTCATCAGTGATGTCACTGACCATGTCATGAATGATGTAATATGTGACATGATCAGCAGTGGATTGCGGGTGCGCGATATATAGTTAGTGCAACTAACTATATATGGAATTTCAATGGTTTTGTGTGAGTAAAATAAGGTTTTTTAAATGCTAATTCCTAACTATATATGGTCTATAACCTATGGTTTTTTCAGTGAATATATATATATATATATATATATATATATATATATATATATATATATATATATATATATATATATATAGTGAGGTACTGTACGACTAAGCAACAACAGTGTATCAATTCCCAAGTCAAACCACACCACCAGAACATATGTCATTTTCAATCAGCATAACAATATACAGATGTAACAGTTTGCATTGTGTGCATCTAAGAATGACACCTGTGGCAGTCAGGGGGTTGCAGGGGAAAAGTGAATAATGCTTAAACATGAATGCTGGTGTGTGCCTATAGCAGACAAGAGGGTTCGGGGGGGGGAAATAGAATAATCCTTAAGAAATAATTCTGGTGAGTGTGCATGTATGGCTGGCAGGTGGTCTAGAGGAGAATGGATAATAATACTTAAAAATCAAAAGTTGTTGTGCTTATGGCAGGCATGTGGTGGATGGATGGATGGTGGGAAAATGTACAAAAAAGAGAATTTAAAATGAAATGGAAATAGAAAGAAAATGTAATTAATTATTTAAAAACATAAATTAAATTAAGAAAAATAATAATACATACAAGAAAAATGATGGCGTACTAGGGGATACTAGGGGACTATAAGAAACACAGTGGGAGGCAAGGAGGTGCAAGTGGAAATGCAAATAAAAAATGCTTTTAATATAAAACATTGTTCATATAAAAATACTAAAATGAGCCTCAAGCATGATATTAAACTGATATCAAGAAAAAGTAAAACAATGAACAAATACAAAAAGGCATAGCCCTTTCCTATCAATCTTCATTTGAAAACTGGAAAAAAGGGTGGCTGCACAAAATGGCCCCCAGCCACATGGTCAAACAAGAACAGCATCCAAGGAGACAAGGCCACAACAAAGGCCACAAGCAGACCTATTGCAAAAGCACACTGGCTGGCTTCACAAAATGCCCATCGGGCACATGATCAACAAACAATCCGAAGCAAGAAGACATGGCTATAACAAAGAACACATGCAGGCCCATGACAAAAAGACACTGACTGTCTACATAAAATGGCTACCGATTGCATGGTCAAACATCAACAGCATGCAATGAGGCATGGCCACAACGAAGAACATATGCAGGCCTATGGCAAAATCACACTGGCTGGCTGCTCAAAATGGCTACACCAAATGCCCCCTCGACACATGGTCAAGCAACAACAGCAATCAAGGAGGCAACAAAAACACATGTAGGCCTATAGTAAAAGCACATTGGCTGACTACACTAAATGGTTTCCGGCCCCATGGTCAAACAATAAGCAAGGAGGCATGGACAACAAAGAATACATGCAGGCCTATGGACCCTAACTAAACAAAATGGCCACAGAGCATGGAAAACAAAGACAAATGGTGGCCTAAGGCAAACACACAGACCGACTGTCAAACAAAGTAGGCAAGGGAACACTGAAGAAATCCCTACCATTAATTCAGCAAATACCCAAAAAGAAAAGTAATTGAGCTATATACAAATTTTAGCGGTACAAAAGGGGGTGGTGATGGACGGAGCATCTGAATCAATCAAACACTCACACCCAGTCAAAAGATCTGGGTTTAATCCATCTCCGTTCTTTAGCCCGCTCTGCCACCCCAGTTCAGACATGGCTATATGCAAATCAGTCTGACCCTGAGCCTCATGGGAACAGTCCAGCCCGAACTGCCAAGCCATGTCTTCCCTAGACCAGAAACAAGCTTCCGAGGACCGGTTTCTGGCATTCCAGCCGTCTTCAGCCCCGCTTGCTTGAATCCAGTGGCAAAGTGAGCAAGGGACTCACGTCTGAGCATACCCTGCCACACTTATGGCGGCCAAAAGCGGTACAAAAGGGGGTGGTGATGGACGGAGCATCTGAATCAATCAAACACTCACACCCAGTCAAAAGATCTGGGTTTAATCCATCACCGTTCTTTAGCCCACTCTGCCACCCCAGTTCAGACATGGCTATATGCAAATCAGTCTGACCCTGTGCCTCATGGGAACAGTCCAGCCCGAACTGCCAAGCCATGTCTTCCCTGGACCGGAAACAAGCTTCCGAGGACCGGTTTCTGGCATTCCAGCCGTCTTCAGCCCGGCTTGCTTGAATCCAGTGGCAAAGTGAGCAAGGGACTCACGTCTGAGCATACCCTGCCACACTTATGGAGGCCAAAAGCGGTACAAAAGGGGGTGGTGATGGACGGAGCATCTGAATTAATCAAACACTCACACCCAGTCAAAAGATCTGGGTTTAATCCATCACCGTTCTTTAGCCCACTCTGCCACCCCAGTTCAGACATGGCTTTATGCAAATCAGTCTGACCCTGTGCCTCATGGGAACAGTCCAGCCCGAACTGCCAAGCCATGTCTTCCCTGGACCGGAAACAATCTTCCGAGGACCGGTTTCTGGCATTCCAGCCGTCTTCAGCCCGGCTTGCTTGTATCCAGTGGCAAAGTGAGCAAGGGACTCACGTCTGAGCATACCCTGCCACACTTATTGCGGCCAAAAGCGGTACACTACCATTAATTCAGCAAATACCCAAAAGACAAGTAATTGAGCTATATACAAATTTTAGAACAACACACATCCTCCTGGGACATCAAATATTAAGCCAACAAAATACACGTTTTGCCAAAATACACATTACATTTAATATTTAAAATACCCTCATGTTTCATATAATTTAATGCCATCTCTGCACTAAATGTTGTTTTAAAACAAAATATACCACAGAAACAGTTGCATCATGTACCCATGACTAGTACTGGACGTCCTGGCCTGATGGACCTTGGGCAGACTAGGACACATAATAAAATAAATGAATAGTGCACATTTAACCAACATGAAAAATTTACTTTACTACACAACCTTTTTCCCATACAAAAGATACAAAATAAAATGCAAATAAATACCTAGGCCCCTACTGAAACTCCAGGCCCACCTCTACAATCAAGTTTAAAAAACTAATAAAAATACAAATAAATACTGTGTATGCACTCTATCAAATAAATAACAGCCTTAAACAAAAGTGTGTCAACTCACATGAGATATCACGAAAGAGAAGTGCTTAAATCCAATGGTGAGAGTGATCCTTTCAGCTCCAAATCCAAATGAACAGTGACATGGAGCTGGACAAAGCTCAGAGAGGAGCCTGCTGGACAGTAACAGGAATTTGGAGTCACTGGGGCACATGCTTCTTTTTGAAAAGAAAAGTAAAATTTAAAAAAGGCTTCTCGCACTAAACAAATAACTTAAACTATATGCTGGAGTAGAAAATACCCTCGAAAACATCTTTCCGAGTAGATTTAGCTGCTTCTCGAGTAGAAAATCTGCTCAAGGTGCAGCTGTTGTCACTCATTTTCGCCAACATTACGAGAAAGATGCTGTTGCGGCGAGAAGCAGCGCTAATAGGTGCAAAAATCCTGTATGTGCTTGCTAGTGATAGGCAAGTCTCATAGCGCTCACCAGCATGTGCCAAAAGAAGTCTTGTGCGCACCAACAGAAAAAATTTCTACTCAAAGCCGTATGGTGCAATTAAGCTTGAACTCCACGTTATATGCAGAATGCGAAGTTCCCGATTCCACAAACTCCACAAGTGGAGTATATTTGTCCTCCAAGTCCTACAAATTTTCTGGAAAGTATGGTATATTTTAACTTCTGCTGTTACTGTCTCTGGAACAGAATCACCTAATTTCAGCGTTAATGACCATTTTATCTCAATATTCTATTCATGAAAAGTAACCAAAACAGAAACATTTTAATTTCCTACAGTTCCCATTATAAGCTGCAGCTTGAGGCAACAGATCCTACAATCTCTCCATTTTACATACAGAGTGTGATTTTTTACTTCACAATCCATCAAAATATACTTAATAGGTAAGACAATGATCAAAACCCTGCTGAAATAGCAATATTGAAGCAAATAGCAACAAACACCCAAGAGACAACTTTCAAATGGACATCAATGCCCAATAAGCAGAAACATCAGCAAACAAATTCAAGGCCCAAAGTAAACTTTTGCAAAGGTAAAAAGGTGTAGTATTGGGTATTTTAAATATTAGCCAAGTGCTACTCATCGTGATTGAATTAAGTTAATTACTTTCAAAATGTTACCAACCTGGTGGACTTAAATACAGAACTAAATCAGAGGGGCCATTTCAATTTCAGAATTTAAAATGTGTGTTGGGATTCTGCATATCGAATGAGAGTTTGCCAGGCTAGAGAGACTGCTTCTGCAACAGTCATCTCAGAGAAGACGGTGGACAAGTGATCTGATCCTCCAGGGCTGGTGAATCCCAGACATCTATTATAGAAGCCTCTGAAAGGCAGATTGCCTTCCTGGCATCAGTGCCTAGAAGTAGGATTGCCGTAAGCTATTCACTGTATGGGTATACTGTGCTGAATATTTAGCATTTCTTATTTTTAAACAAGCAAAGCCGAGGGCTACAAGGCATGCTTAAGGTAGATTTACCCAATATACATAGGAAGATGTTTCTACATGTTGAAGCACTTTCCTTTACTATGTGCAACTGCATTGTTTTAATCTGCAGAACCAATGGTTGACCTAGTGCCATGTTTTTCAGTCACTGATGCGTGTATCGTAAATCTACACCACAGTCCATATGTGACATTCAATATATATGCCACTAGTGTACTTTCTGTGGCAACTTACTGTCACCTTAATAAAAGTTAAATTTACCAATTATGTGTAACCAATTCAAAAGTATAACAATAGAGTAGTATCTCTTAGAGGATTCAACAATCAAACAGATCACACTCCACTGTCTTCACAATCAAAAAGCTATTCCCTACCAGTCCTTAAAGGACCCAACAGGCAATTAAAAAAAAATCTGTTTAATGATGCAGGTAAGTTGTACAATAAATTAAAATGTATATAGTTAAAAACACCCGAGCTATATCACAAGTGACATATTGCACACACATTATTGAAACATTGTAAATAAGAGAGACACAACATCCAAGACATTCATATTTCTCATTTAGAAACCTGTTAATTTGAAGGAGTCAACAAATGAAGTAGTTTTTGATCGTGAAGACAGTGTGATCTGTCTGCTTGTTGATTCCTCCAAGAGATCCTTCTCTATTGATATATTGTTGGTGTAAGGAACCCTGTTTCTTGGAGTAGTAGGGCCACTCTCCTTTTTATAGACAGTGTGCATGTAATGAGCGAACTGATTCAAGTGCACTTCGTTGACACTCTGGATTAAGTACAACTTTATGGGACTACGGTTCCCATGATCCTTTGCGAACCGACGTAATGTGTGAAATCGGAACCGTCTATGGCTTCGAGACGGAGCGCGCCGAAGCGTCGGAAATTCAGTAATCAGAGGTCTCACAGGCATATAAAAGAAGAAAGAACTTACTAAAATGAAGGTGTAATACCGAAATATTGTATAATGAAAAACATTATGAAGGATGAATGAGGATGTATGAATGAACATAAGGATCGTTTTATTATACAGCAATGATAAAACATTTTTTATTAATTTAGTTATAAATTGTATATAGATGAAATTGCATGTAGGTAAGTAATTTCTCTCTTTTTGATAATATAAGTATTCTATATTTAGCTTTACTTCTGAGTTTTGGTATACCTATTCTGAGGCCCCTGTCGCAAATGGAACTTGTTTTAATGTATAGTTGCCTAAGAATTTCAACCCCACTTTTTCACCTGACATCGCCACCACAATACACGAAGGATGAAAGATCACCCACCATAACGGCATCAACACAACTGGTAGAAGAATCGCCATAATACACAAGGAATCCATCCAATTCACCACTACAAATGACGACATCACCCGAGCCATGGTACATCTTATTTTCCAACTCCAAACAGACAGTAAAAATGACCATTTGGGGCAACCTCACTACCCGTCTTACAGGACCACATTCAGCCTTCTGCATCTTCATCGCTGACTTCATCACCTTCATCGCCATAGATTCTAAAAACATTTTCCTCTGTGACCACAATTTCCATCTTGACGACCACTATGACATCAGCACTACCAAACTCCTTGACAGCATGCACAATATTGGACTCACCTATCTCATCCGTGACCCCGCATACATCGCAGGCCACATGATAGTCGCCATCTTCACCTCCAGTGACCACATTAGGTACAGCTGCATCACGGAACTCACCTGGACGGACCACTCCATTGCCAACTACAACAGCACCAGCTCACAGACCTCTGCCTCAGTGTGCCCAACACTTCCCACTGCAGCTAGAGCAAAGTCTCAAAGGACACTTCGATCAATGCCCTCAATAACACCACCACATTTTCTCAGACAACCTAGACCAGAACGTCAGAAACTTCAGCAACTGGATCACCAACTGCACTAACAGTGTAGCTCCCATCGGCAACAAACAACACAGAAAGTCTACCAAGGAGACTAGCTCGTACACTGAAAATCTCAGAACTGCTAAACAACACTGTAACCAACTGGAAAGAAGATGACGCACCAGCAAAGACACAATCAACAAGACCGCCTTCAAAACAGCCCTCAACCTCTTCCACAGACAGTTGAGACAATCAAAGAAAAAGGTCTTAGTTTCACGCATCAAATCAAGCCCCAGTGACAGCAAAGAACTCTTCAACATCATCAAAGAATTCTCCAATTCCTCAGCTGCAATAAAAATACCCCCTCACAGGAGGTCTGCAACGACCTTGTAAACTTTCTCCATGGCGACATAGCAAACATTTACAAAATCTTCAGAACCCAGGCCAAGGCCATCAACTTCTTCAAGCAACACAACAATACCGCTACCACCACAGATATCCGACTAACTGAATGGAGCCAGCTCGTCTCACAGGACACCGCTTCCATCATGAACTTAATCCACTTAGAGGCCCCAACCGACCCGGTGCACAGTCAAAATATCGATTATTAAATATCAACCTACCTTAATATCGATATTTTAATATCATAGGGACAGAATATCGAAGTCAAGAACATCATTGATCAGAATATTGACCTTAAGGTAAGTAATATCGGTTTTTTAAACTATCGAAGTAATATCGAAGTAAGTAATATCGTTAGCAAAAATATCACTATCAATATTATCGAGAAAAAAAATTAGTGGTATGTATTTAAGTATGTATTTTATATGTATGTTTAACATTTTATTTTAATGTATTTTCATAATTTTTAAATATATGTATTAAATGTTTACAAATAGGCAATTGTTTTAAAGTACATTTTGCGTTTTTGTGTCAGAGCATGTTGTGGGTTTATAGGGGAATAGGGCAGGAAGTAATTTAATTATAGTTAATTTATTAATATGTTTTTTGTTATTGATTATTAATTGATTGGTGATTAATTAATAATTGGTAATTACTTTTTATTAATTGGTTAATTTATGATTATATTATTTATAATTAATGTATTTTTAATTTTGATTTATTGTTATTGCTAATTCGTTTGTTGTTAATTATTAATTGGTAAATAATCTTTATTAACGGATTAATTGATAAATAAACTAATTATGTGATTTTTTATGTGTAATGGGTTGTGGGTTTATAGGGGAATAGGGTGGGAAGTATTTAAATTAAATGAATTATTTAATATGTGTATATTTATTGTTATTATTGATTTATTGTTAATTACTTATTAATTGTTATATCATGTTTATTAATTGGTTAGTTTATAATTATATTAATTATAATTCATTTAATATCGATTTTTATTTATTGTTATTGATTAATATTTCATTGTTAATTAATTTTTCATTGCTAAATATTTTGTATTAATTGATTAATTAATAATTAAATTAATTGTGTTTCTATGTGTATATTGCTGTGTGTTAATGGGGGAATAGTGTGGGAAGTAATGTAATGCTAATTAAGTAAATATTAATTAAATGTCATTGATATTTATTAATAATTGTTTTGTTAATTCATTATTATTATGTTATTTAAATTCCATTTTTTTTTAAATTGATAAGTATGTAAATTTAACCCCTACGCTATCCTACATTTTCTACACTGTTACACTCACTGGAGTTGCAATAGTAATTTTAACTGTTACGCTATTGATTACGGGATTGAGTAATTAGATGTCTTCTTGGAGACTGCAAGGAAATGATAGTCTCCAGGAGTGATATTACATCAACGTGAGCAGCAGCAGCAGGGTGGCGGTAGTGGCGGTGGTGGAGAGCGGCAGCGGGAGGCCGGGAGGCCAGGAGGAGGCCAGGAGAGTAGCTTCGGAGGTCATCCAACAGTAGGAGGAATGGCGGGATTCGGTGTCCCTGGCGAGCGGATCTGGAGTCGACGCAGTGAGGCCTGAGTGCTGTGATCACGCCAGGCCCTAGTTTGCCAGGCACGCCCACAACCCCGTTGAGCGACCCGGGAGCGCGCAACATCGAGTCTTCCAAAATCGGAAGCGGATCATTGAGATGGCCAGGAGCTCCTGAAACAGATGCTGTTTTCTCCTCAGGTAACACACGGAGCAGAGCGGGTGCTGGGGGCCCAGACCGCAGTACCAGACGCCGCAAGTGAGTGGGGGGGCTCTTTTGGAGTGCTCCCCCCTTCCCCCGGCCATACTAGAATTGGGGAGCCTGCTTGGGAGAATTGGGTGCAAGAAGACGTCTGCTGCGCAAAAGGATTGGCATTAGCACACATATAGAACCACCCCCCAACACGCTTGATTATGGTCCCTGGGAGCAGGCTAGAAAAGACTGACTTGTATAGTTCCTCCACTGCAGCACTTTCTGACAGGCACCCATTGCTCAGCCCAAGACTGCCACACTACTCGGGGGCTGGAAAAGGAGTTCGGTGGCCGGTATTGCAAAGATCACTGCAATTCAGCTTACTGCCTCACTCCCTCACTCCCTGGTCATCACCGCTTTGGGGATCGTCCCGCTGCAACTGCAGCGATTGCGGGGACCGGCACAAGGATCGAACTAAAACACCCAGGGGGTTTAAAGCAACGCCAGGGCACCCGTGGCGGGGGATGTGCGCGGGCGAAGCCCCGGCCAAGGGTGGGCCCGTCTGTGCCCGATAGGGGCCGTAAAGGGCTGGGCTGGGCCCCCCTAACCTCTTGCATCTGGGCACAATGCATGGACATTGGACTACCTGTTTTCAGTAGTAAGCGAACTGTAGTGCCCCTATAAACTGTGTATTAAAACTGTTGTGATCATGCCCAAAAGGAAACATCTTAGGTGTACTACAAATGCTGAAGGAAAGGCTGGGGGCCAAACTTCATTACTGTCATATCTCACCGGGGCCATGGGGGCCATTGAGGAGCAAATTAGCACTGTTGAGGAGTCGCTAGTGAAGGATAGACGGCACCCAGAAGGGAGGGAGGGAGGCTGTAGCCGGGATAGTTCTTTATCGCTTGCTCAGATTCATTCCACCCAGACCCAACGAAACGGCTCAATACAGAACATCTCTGGTCATATAACTCATAGCGACCTCAGTGATGTAGTGGAGGATATTCATCCTCCCCCAAAGCACAGAAAAACTCCTGATAGGCGGGAGGATAGAGCAGAAGAGAAATCAAGAGGACAAGGCCCTGTAAGGGGTCAAAAGGGTTCCCTGGTGAAGAAAAGGATAACACAGGGTAAAGTGTCAGTTCAGGCTCAGTCCTCCCGTAACCCTATAGCTGCAACATGAAAACCTACAAAGCAGGCTCAGTAAGTGGCACACTCTCAGGCCCTGGAAAAATTATCTAAAAGTATAGACGATTTGCATATGCTTATCGAAACTGCTATGGGGAAACTAATGGAGAGAGTTGGAAACTTGGAGATGAACCTAATGGGAAAAATCTGTAGAAATAACAAGGAGAATTCCACACTCGTTCAAGAAAAAAACCCTTTAAGGGCCCTAAATTGTACCACACATCCAAACCCTCCAGTTAGGGATTTTACTTCAGGATCTGAAATACAGGGGCAAAATACAGCTAGGAGTGAAAAGCATGCTTATCTCAAGACAACTGGGCTGGTGGGGGAGATTAACACCCATCCAAGTAACTTAAGAACTAATGCCCGACCCTTAGGTGTCCTCAGGAGGCACAAAGGTTCACATGTCTGGACCTGCCACCGGAGGCTACACCATACGTGGTGATCCTGGCAAATGCTCCAATACTTGAGTCTCCTGAATTAGAAACTTGGTCTAATCTTCGTTATAAGTCACTACACTGGCTGGGTAGACAAGGTGTCCCCCACGGATGTGCTATTTAATCATTTCAAAATGGCCAGGCGGGTTTCCTGGGTGGTAGGGAAAGTAAAATGTTGCATGGTGACTGCATAGTATTAACGTTCAATGAGCCCAGACTAGTGCATGAAATTCTAAACAGGTTGGGAATTGCTGCCTTTAACAACTGCTCAATAAATGTACTGCCACTAGGGACTTTTTATCCGCCACATGTGGGCATATATAGGCACAAGAGAAACACTCTGTCCAGGGCCCCCGTGTTAGAAACACTTTCAGCGCCACAAACGGGGATCTCATAGGAGGCGAGGGTGTTGTACTTTCCAATCGTTTTGATCCATTAAGGGGACTGGAAGAAGTGGATTGACCTATTGGACCCACAGGGCGGGAGGAGATCCAAAGAAGGTGGAGACAGACTGGGATGGTGTGAAATAATGAAGTGAGCGAGGGACCAGAAAACTGTACTAAAAGTATAAGGACCCCAGATGCATTTACTGTTAAAGATATAAGTAGGATGGGGCTGTTAGTTGTATAGATTTAGCAAATTTGCCAAGTGAAGATGGTCAACTGGACTCCATGTCAACGGAGAATTGTAGGGCCAATGAGGGTGAAGAGATTAAAAATCCAGTAAACATGACATTATATTAACATGGAATATCGCAGGGTTATATAATAAAGTAAAAGACCCTCACTGGATAACGTATATACAGGATTGAGATATAATTTGCCTTCAGGAGACTTGGGTCATAGAGCCACAGCATATAATTGGTTTCCAGACATTCAACACTGTAGCACAGGTTAGTAAATATGGTCGAAATAAAGGAGGTCTCTGCACTTATGTCTCCAATACGGCAGGGGTCTCACATGTGAGAGTTATAGATGGCAGTGATTATTACCAGGTTTTGACCATGTATTTAGGTGGGCAGAAGGATACGGTTCTGATAAAGTTTTATAACAACATCCTCAAAATCCAGATAGTGAAGATTCTATCTAACTTAGTCTCTTGTTTAAAAAATCTCCAAGTAACAGCGAAGGGAGACCTGTTCATCATCTGGATAGGTGATTTTAATTGCACCTTGTGTCGATTTAGCCATCAAGGCATCTGCGGTCTGGGGATGGACAAGGAAGATACCCCCACACATTTCTCACATACATCTCTAGGGGAATTGCTGAATGACATAGCCTTTCAATTTGATCTTGGCTGTGCGAACAAATTATGATCACCTTCTAGCCCCTTCTAACCAACTTTTAATGGAAGGGGATGTAACTCCATTATCGACTTTGTCTTAATATCTAGTAGGTACTCCTTTCCTGCAAGACATTTGATAATCTAATGAGTGACCACTATCCAATATGTCTGGTCCTTCTGCGAACAGGGTCAGAGGAAAAACTTGTTAGGAACTCACAATATCCCCCTGCTATTAGCCTCGCTAGTATTAATGGTTACACTTTAAAGTGGAAAAAGTCGACACTGAGGCATTCCTGGTAAACTTGATTACCAATTCAATTAAGGAACTAGAGACATGTCTTTCACATGACAGGGAGGACAAAGATGTTTTTAATGCTTACCTTAAGATCTCAGACAAGGCCAGAAAATTGTTGACAAGGGAAAAACATAAGGGATGCCAACCTTCTAAGGGATGGTTTGATAATGATTGTACAAAGGCCAACATTACCCTAAAGAAGGCATTGAATAAAGCACAGAGATCTAGGGATGAAATTAGGCAGGCAAGATCCCTGTACCGGTTGGCACTGAGAAAACGTAGGAGTACATTAAAAAGGGAAGCATGGGAGGCCCTACACGCGGCATGCGTATCCAAAGATAACACCGGCTTTTGGAGAGCTTTTAATGCCCCATTTTTGAATGACAGGGAGATAAATACCATTGATATGGCGATCAGTGGTGAAAATTGGGTGAATTTCTTTGCTGGACTCTATATGGATGAATCGACTGGTGCTAATATGTCAGAGACTGCCACGGTTAGCAAAGCTGATAAGGATGTCCAAGGTTCTTTCCCCCTAGAGATTAATATCACCGTGGAGGAAGTCACCAGGGAAATTAATGACAGTGCAACAAGGAGAGCCCATAGGCCGGTGGATGTTTATAAAGCTAACACTGGTTTATGGGCTCCCCTCCTAACCAATGTTCTTAGGTGTTGACCTCATTATGGGTTAATTCCCACCTGGGCAGATGCGATCGTGATCCCCATTTATAAGAAAGGGGATAGGAATTAACCCAGTTGTTACCGCCCAATATCATTACTAGATGCCTATGTGAAAATAGTAGGCAGGGTCATTTTGAACAAGCTTGAGATATGGGCTGAGGAGCCTGGAGTGCTACCAATGTTTCAATATGGCTTTCGAGGAGGCGTAGGCACCATTGAACAAGGACTAAATTTGTCTCTGATCATTGATAAATACACCAAAGCTAAGAAGGGCAAACCTTTTCTTACTTTTGTAGATTTAAGTTCCGCTTTTGATCATGTAAAACACTCCATGCTGTGGGATACTCTTGAAGATTTAGATCTGGATCCATCCCTGATAACGTTTATAAAGGAATTATACAGGGGGGCAGGAGCAAGAGTACGGTATGGGAAAAAGGGAGAATGCTCAGACAGATTTCCCATTAAAAGAGGGGTGAGGCAGGGGTGCATTCTTGCCCCCTGCTTTTCTCTCTCGATATCAACAGCCTAGGGCAGTTTTTGGCTGAGAAACAGCATGATTATCCAATGATTAGGGATTCCCCTGTCCCGATTTTATTGCACACAGACAATGCGGTTTTAATGTCGCGGACTCATCTGGGTCTGCAAAGCTCTGTGGCAAACTTTGCTGCTTACATGTTAGAGCGTGGCTGAAAGGTCAACATCACTAAGACTTTTACTATGAGCTGCGGTTTAAAAGCTAGAAAGACTTTTGACATTTTTATTGAAAATAAGAATGTTGCTAGCACTGACATATTTTCCTACCTAGGGATAACCTTTGATAGGAAGGGATCGTGGAAAGTGGCCTTGAATAGCAGAAGCCTGACCTTCTCGAGAGCTAGAGGTGCTAAAATTAACTTCTCGAAACAATTAGGCGGGAGACCTGTTCTGGAGTTAATGGCAATTTATAAGGCAAAATGTATTTCCACAGGGACATATGGGGCAGGCATTTGGGGCATAGAACCCATGGGCCAAATTCAATGTCATGAAACTAGCTTTTTGCGCTACCTTCTGGCAGTCCCCTGTTCCACTTCAACTTACTATTGCCATAGGGAACTTGGTATTGCTTACATTTCTGACATTATAAAGATCACTCCATTGCTTTTATGACATATGATATGAGTGTCGTTAGAGACTGGATTTAACAGGGACGTAATTAAGAATTGCCTTAAACAAGATGGGGTGCCCAACCGCCTTGGATTAACTATATAAAAAATCTGTCAAGAGAGATCGGTCACCCAGAATACTTGTATCATCCTAGTAGCCTGGAAAGTGTCCCTAGAAAATCCCTTAAGACACATTGTATGAATTACTTGGAAAACAAGCGGTGGCTCACTGAGAAAGAGAAAAAATTGGTTTTGGCAAATGAGCTGATGTCCACTTGCCCAGGTTTACAACCCTATTTAATATGTGTAGAGAGTGGCTTTCCACAAATGCTTTTGTCTCGTTTTTGCTATTGCTCTTTTTGCAGGATGTTTACATTTCCTGACATTAATGATTGGTCGATACTCCATCCAATATGTCCATGAGATAAAACTTCTAGATTGACCATGATGCACTGCACTTTATTTTGTAAATATTATGTCATTCCCAGGAAAAAGTTTTTGCTGCCCACACTAAAAAGCTGGAAATTAAAGCAATGTAAAATAGCCTTTTTAAAACTGCAAATGCTGGAAAATGAACATACAATCCTGGCTGTGTCTGCTTTTCTAAAGCTCGTTATAAGGTTCCGTAACACCATGTTATAATATTATAGAGACTTAGGGGCCGATTCCGAGTCGGTAAAATCCCGTATGAATAGCCGTTCGGAGCATCTTTCCCATACGAATCATATCCTCGAACATCCCTGTACGTACGCTGTCATACGATGCGTACCCAAAGCAGTTCTCCGACCGAATCGTACCAAAACCCGTATGACTCAATAATCCGTACGAATCGCATTTGGAACGCGCAGTACGCGATGTCCGTACGGATCAAAGCTCATTTTCCGACCCAGCAAGTACGATTCGTCCAGTCAACACTCCGTACGATTTGTTTTTAACGAGAGCTCAAAACGTCCAGAAAAGCAGGATTCGACTCGAAATGCGTGCAAAACGGACCCCCGGTACGGTTCGTACACCCCATGAACGTAGCTGTACGGTTCGCACACCCCATGATCATAGGTGTACTGTTCTTACACCCCATGATCGTAGGTGTACGGTTCATACACCCCATGATCATAGGGGTACGGTTCATACACCCCATGATCTTAGGTGCACGAACCGTACCCCTACGATCATGGGGTGTACGAACCGTATCCCTATGATCATGGTGTGTATGAACCGTATCTTTTTGATCATGGGGTGTACGAACCGTACCCTATGTGATTGTGTGGCTCTCCATACGAATTGCTCATACGTGACGTTTACCGTACGAATCGCGTACTCATTCCACGGTCCGGATCGTACTTGTCGGGTCGTACGGCATGTTTACGATTCGTACGGTTCACTTTCAGGGTCCATATCGTACGGATTTTCGATTGCTTTTCGTACGGTTCGCAACGATTCGGACATATTTTTTTACTATGGATTGTACTACACGATTCGGACGGATTTGTACGATTCGTACGGAAACGGCTACGAATTCGAATCGTCGTACGGATTTGTTTCCCGAATTGGAATCGACCCCTTGGTGTTTGTGTATTTTTATCAACGTATAATCTTTAAAATAATGTATTACTGCCCGTTTACATGAATTGCTTCTCCTGTACTTTACACTATCTCTGGAGCTGGAAAAATGAATTATTTTTAAATTGTTTTTTATCATTGTACTTTTATGATTTTATGACTCAAAATCGAATAAAGCTGATTTGATTTGATTTGATTTGGACCCTTACGCTATCCAACACTTTTCCTACTGTTGCACTCACTGGAGTGGGTATAGTAATTTTTACCCCTACGCTATCCAAAACTTTCCCTACTGTTCCACTCACTGGAGTGGGAATAGTAATTTTTACCCCTAGGCTATCCAACACTTTCCCTACTGTTGCACTCATTGGTGTAGGAATAGGACGTTTAACAACTACGCTATCCAACACGTTTCCTACTGTTGCACTCTCTGGACTGGGAATAGTAAGTTTTGCCCCTACGCTATCCAACACTTTCCCTACTGTTGCACTGCCTGGAGTGGGAATAGTAATTTTACCCCCTACGTTATCCAACACTTTCTCTACTGTTGCACTCACTGAAGTGGGAATAGTTACTTTTACCCCTATCCTATCCAACAGTTTCCCTACTGTTGCACTCATTGGTGTAGGAATAGGACGTTTAACAACTACGCTATCCAACACGTTTCCTACTGTTGCACTCTCTGGACTGGGAATAGTAAGTTTTGCCCCTACGCTATCCAACACTTTCCCTACTGTTGCACTCCCTGGAGTGGGAATAGAAATTTTAACCCCTACGCTATCTAACACTTTCTTTACTGTTGCACTCACTGGAGTGGGAATAGTAATTTTTACCCCTACGCTATCCAACACTTTCTCTACTGTTGCACTCCCTGGCGTGGGAATGGTTATTTTAACCCCTACGCTTTTTCACTACTGTTGCACTGTTTGGAGTTGGAATAGTTATTTTATTCTATCCACTTTCTAATATTTTTTTTAAATTATTTTACCTAATGTAGTATATAATTAATTTTAAAAACCTGGGGGTAACAAAGGCAACACAGTAGCTATATGCAGTAACTCTTCCATGACCATAAATGATTGGGCTGATCACAACGGACATTACCAGTGTTGAACTCTTCGGTTTTAATCATTCAATTGTCGACATTAGGAATAATTTTATAAATGAATTTAATGTTGAATACATTGTTTAATGTAGACATACATGCATGAAATTATGAAATGTCTAGTGATCTATGCCAATGGTACTTTGAAGATTTTCTTTAGGTCCAGAACCATAGGGTCTATTTCGGAGGGTGGTGGAAGTACGGGAAGTGACTTGACAAAGGCAAAAGCCAAAACGCGTCATCCTTGAAAGTTTTGGTGCACAATAAATCAGTTGTGCAGTTTCCTGGTGTGCCGCCTCTTAATTTTACCAGCGGGGAGTGTATTGAGGATCACACGAGATACGAAGTGGCTGCTGCTGCCATAGGCTGGCACCAATGTCGATTGGATAGGAGAACCACCTCAGCAGCGATTCGTAGAGGATATTATATTTTATTTGTATATATTTACTGTCTTTTTAAATTATACTCCTAACCCCACTGACCATGCAAGGAACCTAGGTCTCATTCTCGACAAAAAACTAAACATGATAACTCAGGTCAACTAAGTCTTCTCCTCCTGCTTCTTCATCCCCTGTATGCTTCATAATATATTCAAATTGTTACCCCAAAGCACAAGACGCACCAACATCCAGACCCTCACCTCCAGGTGACTTGATTGCTGCAACACTCTATATGCAGGGATCACAGCTCACCTCTTCTGACAACTACAGACCATACAGAAGGCTGCATCTAGACTTGACCTCGACCTTCCTAGATGAACTCACATCACCCCCTACCTCTGGAAACTCCACTGGTTCACTGTTCAGAAAAGATGCAAGCTCAAGTCCCTGACAAATGCATACAAGGCTCTATGCGAATGTGGACCAGCCTATTTGAACCACTGACTGAACTTCCATCAGTCCACCAGACACCTCTGCTCCACATCCCTTTCTCTAACCCTCACCACCTGCATCAAACATAGCAGATGCAGAGGTCAGTCATTCTCCTTCCTAGCAGCAAAGACATGGAACGAGTTACTGTCTCATCTATGAACCTTCCCATCTCTTTCAGAGTTCTGTAAGTCCCTGAAGACTTGGCTATTCAAATAATCGACTGGATCGTGCCATTGATTGTTTGATTGATTGATTGATTGATTGATTGATTGAAGGTGAAGAAGACTAATGTTTGATTGGACTTCTCTGCAGGCTCATCCTGGAAATAACTTGCCTTCACCTCTCTTGTTGTCTGAATTAATTTTGTTGGCTTTAGTACTCTGTGAACTTTACTGCTAACCAGTGATAAAGGGATTGTGCTCACCCCCCTTGAACATGGTAAAACTGGCTGCACTTAAGTGCCACATTTATTTATGTGTAAGTCCTTGGTAAAGTGCTGCTACATATATCTAGGGCCTGTAAATTAAATGACACTATTGGGCCTGTACCATTTGTTGTGCCATGCACTAAAGTAGCACTTTATTGTGTCTCAGGCCTGGCATTGCAGCCTGTAGTGCAGCTCTAAAATGGGAGTTCAACATAGCAAAATAAAACTTTTGCCAGACCCAAATCTTCCTTTTTAATGCATATAAGCCACCCCTCTGGTAAACTCTAAAACCCCAGATGGCAGGGTGTATTGTGTTTAGAAGATTTGACATATGTTTTTAAGTTTTGCATGGCCTGGTAGTGAAAACTCCTAAAGTTGTTTTTCATTACTGTAAGGCCTAGCTTTACCGTAGGATAACATACGGCCTAGCTTTTCCATAGGGTAATATTGGGTTACCTTATTATATTTAATAATGGCTACACTGTGATTGGGAACAGGAGGAATGTCATATTTGAACTGAAAAAAAGTTTAATTTAAAATCCTCTGTAATTTAAAATCTTCTTAAATGGCAAGGTCAAATTGTAAGCCACAATTCTGAAAATACCACTTTAGAAAGCTAGTATTTTTTAACTTCCCTAACCATTTCGTGCCTACTGACAGTGGCCTTGGTCACATCACTGTGATTGGTGTATCTATTGGAGTTTGTGTGTTCCTTCCAGACAGTGTGACAATGAGGGTTAGAGGTTGGCAGTATGGGCCATAATGCAAGTTTGGCTGAAGGTGGGACTCTTCCCTTCCATACTTACACATCAAAGGGCTGCCTCCAGCACACACACACAAAGGAACCTCTCACTAGCCTTTTGTCACCCTGACTTCCTGGAGCCTTAGCAGGAAAAAAAGGAACCTTCCTGACCCAGAGGTGGAGGTAGCCTAGTAGATTTCAAAGCTGGGAACAGAAATAAATATTGGACCCTCAGAGCAACTCTCCAGTACTCTCTTGAACCTGTGGAAGCCCTCAGAAGAACTGCATGGACTCCCAGAGGATTGCCTGGCTGTTTAAGGCCTAGCTTACTGTGTGATCCCAGGACTACCAGAGTGACTCCAAGGGCTAGTGTCCTGGCCTCCTGTGTGAGCTAAAGAGATATAACAAGCTCTGCAGACCTTGAACACTGCACCTGGTCTCTGTTGTAGTGAGTCCAGATGACCCTAATGGTTCTTACCAAGTCCTGGACCCTTGGAAGTGGTGTTGAAGGTGCTGCTCCTGCCTAACCCTAAAATTCGTAACTTAGAACATTTTTCTCAAAAATAGACCTGAGAATCTACGGAATATTAGGACCTACCTGCCTGCTGATCCACCCAAGGTGCATCGCCGGTTCACCTGACTCCAAGGTAGCTCCCCCTACATTCTCCTCCACAGCTGCAAATCCTGTTCAGCTGAACCTTTAAAAAGAGGTATCCCTCATCAGCTCTAGCATGCTGCTTTGTCCCACTGAAGATTTCGACTTTCAATAAATTGACAAAGTCCAACGGTAGAAATCTTCACCTGACTCCTTTGAGGTGACTCTGCAACAACGACACCGCCTTCTCGGACACCACTGGCTGTCTTGCCCCACTGAGCTTTACCTTCTCTGAAGTTTTTATCTGATTTTCTTCTAAGTTTGAAGGTAAGCCACGGCCAGATCCAATCCACCTTGTGCATCTGACCTATGCCCTATTGTGTTCAGCCTTAAGTTTTGACTTTGCCCCAGTCTCTTGAAACCAGATACCCACTGTTAGAGCTTTAATCTCTTGGGTGCTACATTCAAATAAAACACATTAAGATTCCTAACTTGGTTCCTACTAATTGGAAGTATTTTGTTCTGGTGTAATTTTATTTATGAACATTTATCCAATGTTTCTAAATTGGTTGGAGATGTTTCTTTTGTTCAGCTTTCACTTTATTACTGTTTATGTGCTTGCATAAATACTTTACAACATGCCTATAAGTTACGCCTGACAGCTTTTGTGCCGAACTACCCTAGGGTTAAGCACAGGTTAATATAGCAACTTTTTTGGTTCACCCTGACAAGGATTGTGGTGTTGATTGAGAAGTGTTTCACTCCACTCAAACAAATCTTACAATCTCCAATTAAGAAAAGTAAATCACTTGCTAATGGCACTTACTACAGCAAGGGCCAGATGTATGAAAATACATTTTGCGATTTCCGAATTGTGAGTCACAAGGATTCACAATTAGGAAATCACAATTTGGAATATATGAAAGTGTGTTGTACACTTTCTGAGATTTCTAGGGGGTCGCAAGCGACCTACCTCCTGAACAAAAATGAGGTAGGTCGCAATTTGAGACCCCCTAGGAAGCGCTAGAATCACGGGGATGGTGGCCTGCTGGAGTCAGCAGACTACCATGTCTGTGATTGCCTTTAAATAAAGCAATATATATTTTTTTAATTCAGCCCATTTTCCTTAAAGGAAAATGAGTTGCATTTAAAAAATAAAAAGTAAATGTTTTCTTTTTATTTTTATAGTGCAGGCAGTGGTTCGTGGGAGCACTGCCTGATCTTGAAAAATGATTTTACAAACATTCGCAAAGGGTAAGGGGTTTCCTGGGGACCCCTTCTGATCTGCGATTTGGTTACCACCTACTTGAATTAGGTTGTAAAATGCGAATGTTTTGCAACCGCATTCACGGTCACAAAGCATTCAAACATACCAATTTGATTCAGTATTAGGGAGGGATGCCTTAAACACGCCCCTTCCTACTACCGAATTACAAACCCAAATTGCGATTCGGTAAGAGGTTACTGAATCACAATTTGGGTTTGATTCATTTGAAAAGCCTTTTTTCAGGTCGCAAATGGGCAGATTCATTTACAAGCTAATAGGCACATACATCTGGCCCCAAGTTCTTTATCTCATGTTTGTATTACATTCTGTTTTATTAGTGAAGACACATTTATATGTTGTGTCATTTTTGGAATCATGCCAACTGTAGCTACATTTCATATTGTTTGCATATATCCACAAAATAGGACAGGCAGTTAGAAAATCTATTATAGCCTGTATGTTTCTATTGGCACCTAAATAAAGACACCACTGCTACAGATCATCAAAGCACTATGTAAGCCATTAAGGTGAAAATAAGATTAGAACTCGGAATCAGTTCTCTTTACTTCCTGTAATCAGGTATGTTCCAAGTAATTCTTCTAGCAAACTAGAATTACCATCAATTGCAAAAACCTTGGGACTCATTTATGGCCTATTGGCGTAGGGCAGCACAGCAAGACACATTGCTGTGCTGCCCTATGCCAAATTGAAAGGGCAGGAATACACTGTATTTAAGCAATTGCAAAAACCTACTTTTTTTAGAATTACCTTTGCGAAGGAAATTAATTTTATTTATAGGCGGTTTTGTAGCCTGCGGACCAACATTCTCATAATTTGCCAGTGGATCATTTTTCATGTTCTTAAAAGTTGCTCGTTCCACAATGGCATCCACTGTTTGGTCATCCAGGTCCTTTCCAACGAATCTGCATATCCTCAGTATGGCCCCTCTCAGATCCTAAAATTAACACAATCTCATTAGTGTGTCTTGAGGTGTTTAATCCTGTGAAAGAGAATTAACTTTACTTATAGAGTATTGCCCACAAGAAGCCCTAAAAGATTAAATACTTCTTAAGTTGATGCCAGGTTATCTGACATTAAACTATTTCAACAAAACAGAGAGAAGAAATTGCATTAATTTGACAAATTTTTGACTTATATGACAAGCAGGGAAACTGAAACCAGTCATATGCAGAAACTTAACAATACTTTTAAATCAAGGTGCATGTGTCTATTTGGCCAAACTACACACTTTGACAGAGTAGTTGAACAAAATGGCAACATTGGCTCCACAGGACTAATCACAGGACATCACTGGCTGATGAATTATTTTTATCAGTTCTGAAGTGGAAGTATTTGGGTAGTAATTAGGATGTAGGGCGGATCGCCACTGCATGCATGGTGGTGGTGATCCGCCCTATATTCGTCCCCAACCGCCACCCGTTTTCCCCCGCCACATTAGTATGGTGGCGACCGGGCGGAAAATAGTTCAATATGGTGGTGGTTTCTGCTAGACACCGCCAGCCATATTAGAATGGGGGTGGAAACATGTCTTTCTGTGGCGACATTGCCGCCACGGAAAGGCATGCGGAGTTTCCTTACGGGGGCCCATTGCGGACCCCCAGGTACTCTGGGGGTTGGGGGGGTGCACATGGGGTTACCTATGGTACCCCCCTACATTGTCATTGACATGGTGACAGGCACATCGCGGTGCCTGTCACCCTATGCATGACAACGCACACAGTGCATTGCCAGCATTTTGGCGGGCGGTGCTGTTAGCACCACCCGCCACAATGCTGGGAATGCAGGATGCCACCGCCACAGTGGCGGTGGCATCCTAATCGTCGGGGCGGGGCCGCCGCACCACAGGCGGTCGGTCCCAGCTCCTCTAGGGTGGCTGGGGGATGGAAGTCCGCCCGCCATTCTAATGGCCCCCTTGGTGTTTGTACATCTTCTGCGGCTGACGCTTTGAATTAAGTGCCCGCCCACGTTCTTTTCATCAGCAGGACAAGTTCCTCATAATTTTTTGACTTACTGAAAAAATTGTTTAAGTGCATTTGAATGGTCTGACCCTGGCTGTTGGAGGTTTTTTTTCCATCTACAGCACCAAGATACCTCTCCAGACAAACGTTGTGCTTTATAAAACAAAAAAAATTGCAATTTCCTATCGGACAGCTTCACAAATAATCTTTTGAGGGTTTAAGTCTATACTTTCCTACTAAGGTTCACATAGATTTCTCACTCGCAAACATCCCATGGAAATACAATGTATGAGACTTACCTAGCTTTTGACCATCATGAATAGCCTGACCAAAAGAGAGACAGCACTCAAATGTGAACTTCCTTGATTAAAACAATATATTTGCCGATCTAGAACCACGTTTTACCTCGGGAAATGCATGTGTTAATCTCTATATGGAAAAGGCTAAAGACCACTTTGAACAAGAATGTCTTTGCCACAAACCTGGCTCTGTCTGCTGTATTTGACGCAGCCCACCAAGACTCTTTTCTAGTGAGGTTACAGCAACTTGGAATCAATGGAAGAATGCTTGTCTAAATCAGATCCAACCTCTCAAACAGAACCAACATCATAATGCAACCCCGTTCACATCACCTCCTTTCAAAATCAATCTAGGCAAAGCTAAAGGCTCAGATATTGCTAAATTGTTCCTACATCAGGCCACCACAGGACATTTAATGACACCCTGTAGTGCCACAAATACACCATCTACACTCAGAGCATTTTAAAAGAGAAAATGCAAAATACCTTGACAGGTCAGGACTAGACCACTGCCTCTGAGTGGTAAACCAATGAATGCTCAGTAAATGCCTTAAGCTTAAATCATCCTATACTGAAAACCTGACAAGCAGAGACTCGAAAAACTGCCAGTCCATAGGAATCTGTGCCTAGGAACTAGTTGCACTGCCAAGAATATTGACAGAGGTGAGATACAGGTAGTGATTTGAAACTCACTTTCATTCGTTGTTTCCTGATTCAGTAAAAAAAAGCATCTTCTACAAACAATGTATACTTTAGGGTGATTTTTTCCAAAACCACAATTCCTGAAGAAATTGCAGGCTATGGTTTTCCTTGGCTTGGCACACTTTTCACTATGTACACACACATTCTATGCCAAGGTACTACTCTTTCCACTTCTACAACATAGAATTCAAAACACTGCAGCAAAATCATTTATCCACCCACATCTCATCAGCCCTCAAAGCACATTACTGTCTTCTCATTGCCGGATGTTCAACATCCAAATGGCCATCCAAAACAAAGGTCTAGTCGTCATCCAAGTATTGCAGAAGCTAGCGCTGGCTGAACGTGACTCACCTTCTCTCTTTTTATAAACAACATGCACCATGAGAACACCTTCTTCAAACAAACAGAAAGACTCTAAGAATCACTTCCTTCCAGAAAAGAGTAGAAACATAGAAGACCATTTGGAATTCAATAAAGACTTTGGGGCATATTATCAAGGGGGTTTATCTCCGCTTTTTTGGCTTTAAAAGCCAAGAAAGCGGAGATAAAATTATCTCCCTATTAACTAGCTGTCGCTAACACCAGTTAGCGACAGCTAGTAGGAGATAGCGACCATCTTGGGCCCCACTTTGCATGTCAGTGATATTTATCACTAATGACATGCAAAGTGGGCGTGCCAAGATGTTAGCGACTGGAAACAGTCGCTAACATCGCTAACTCCTATTACCAACTTTTGGAGATATTCGCGCTAAGCGCGAATATCTCCAAAAGCTAACACCTGCCCTGAGCAGTTCTTAGCCATGTTATCCAATGGGAGGTGGATAACATGGCTAAGAGCATTCGCTCGGTAATGCATGAATATCGCTGACTTTTCAGCGATATTCATGCATTGCGGCCGTTTTTTATCGCATTTGCGATAAACCTTGCTAATAGCAAGATTTATCTGCGATAAAAATCGCCACACATGTGCGGCGATAATTTTTGTCTCTAAACAAGTTAGAGACAAAAATTATCGCTAGTTGTTGGTAATATGCCCCTTTGTTCTCTCCCAGATGATGCTTTAGCGACTACAATAGATCATTTGCAATGGCTAGACGTCATGGACAATACAGTTCTCAGGAAGATATCAGGCCTAAACTGTAATCAGTCAATGATGTGAGGCACAACAGGCATAACGATTTCACTTTCTCTTTTTCCCCCCTCCACAGCAGGTCACTGTAACAGAAAATGATGATGGCATATCTCGCGCCCTCACAACATGAAAATATTACTGAGAGTGGCAATTGCAAACATACACTTCTTCCACCGAAGAATTCTCCTCAGTAATTAAATATAATTCTGATAACATTCAAAGTGTGTAATGTTTCACCTGAACTCAGTTTGACTAGTTGCTTTCCTATCAGCTATTTCAAGAGAAGAAACTAAAGAACATATAATAACCATAGTGTGAATTTCTCCTGGGCTCCATACCTAAGAACTCAGAGAGCTCATATACATGCACGTACCTCCCTAAATCTGCACCCTAAATCATGGCAAACAGCCTCACTAAAGTTGTTTTTAAACTCTTCACTGCTCCACAACCTAATCAAGTATGAAGGTAGCTTTAGCTTCAGGAGGGCAGTGATGGCCTTGCAGATATGATGAAGTGGCTTTGGGAATACTTGATGGTAGGCCCTATTGTTGTGAAAAATGAGCCCTCACTGGTGGTCAAGAGGGATATGTGTGTGTGTATAGCCCCAACCTATATATCACTAATGTAAGTAACACCTCTTACCTGCACATCATAGTAGCAGGTGGCTCCTGGTGGTAATGTTGTTTCTTATGTGCAAGTTTGGGTAACAACGTTTTTGTATGGACTGGTGATTTACATGATGAATGTGTCCTTAGTATTTATGAAGTTAATCAATCAATCAAGAAATTTATATAGCGCGCTACTCACCCCAGAGGGTCTCAAGGCGCTTAGGGAGTGGGTCTGCTACTGCTGGAACAGCCAGGTCTTGAGTTGCTTCCTGAAGGCGAGGTGGTCTTGGGTCTGACGGAGGTGGGTGGGGAGGGAGTTCCACGTCTTGGCTGCCAGGTAAGAGAAGGATCTTCCTCCCATGGTCGTCCTGCGGATGCGTGGAACGGCTGCGAGGGCGTGGCTGGTCGATCGAAGCTGGCGAGTGGGAGTGTAGAAGGTCAGGCGGTTGTTGAGGTACCAGGGGCCCAGGTCGTGGAGGGCCTTGTGTGCGTGGGTGAGGAGTCGGAACGTGATTCTCTTGTTGACGGGGAGCCAGTGCAGGTCTCTCAGGTGTTCGGAGATGTGGCTGTGGCGGGGGATGTCCAGGATGAGTCGTGCGGAGGCGTTCTGGATGAGAAAAATAGTGATTCTCCATTTTGTGTCATCACCATTAATGGAGAGGATGTCAAGGTCTTGGCTGACTCTGGTGCTCGTCCCTCTTAAATAGGTGATCAATGGTTAAAGAAGTTTCCTAAAGTTTAATTGATACCATCAGACATAAAACGTGTGGGCTATGGGAATAAACCCATTGAAGTTTAATTTTATTTTATTGCCAATATAAGTTTTAAAGGCGAGACCATTGTATCAAATGTGTATGTTGCCAAAAGAAGGATCCTGCTTGTTGGGATGGGTGCAACAAAGGACTTGCTCATTTCGCTAGATCAAAATCACCCTTAACAAGTCTTATGTTACACTGACTCAATTTCTCAAGTTATTGAAGTCAAATCTGTTGAATGCGAAAAGTTTTTTCCTAAGGTATTCTCATCTAATCTGGGATTAGTGAAAGACTTTGTACATAAAATCATATTGAAACATTAAACTGTACCTAAGGTACACAAGGTTAGAAACATTCCCGTGAGCCAAGCATTAAGGGAAGAACTGGATAGGCTATCCAGTCAAGACAATATTGATGAGATTGAGTTATACGAATAGTTGTCACACGTTGTCGTAGTTCATAAATCAAATGGGAAAATGTGACTTTGTGTTGATTTGAGAGAATTAAATGAGTGTGTGTGGGTGGATCGACATTCGTTGCCAAATATTGGGGAAAGTTTTCCGCAATGAAGGGTGCCAATGTATTTTCAAGGTTAGATCTATCCAATGCCTATCCTCATATTGCTTTACACAAGGATAGCAAACACTTCACTTCATTTATAACGCATGAAGGAGCATTTAGATACAAAAGAATGCTTTTGGTCTAATTTCTGCTTCAGATATATTCCAAGGATTCATGCATAAATTGTTCAAGGATATAAAAAATGCTTTGTATTTCCAAGATGACATACTTGCTTTTAGGAACATCAAACAAGATCGTACAGAGACTTTTTTAAAGATTTTGAGTATTTTACAGAACCATGGTATGACTTTACCAAAAGAAAATTGCAAATTTTAAGTGGAATCCATGGACTTTTTGGGGCATACCATCAGCAGACATGTTGTTTAACTGAAGCAAAATTTGGTAAAGGCTATAATGGAGGCTCTGGATCCCGAGAATAAAGATCTGCTTAGACCATTTCTTGACCTAGCTGAATATTATGCTAAGTTCTTTCCACTGTTTGCTGACAATACAAACCACATGAGAAATATCAATCAACAATTTACTTGGAATGAAAACTGTGATACTGAATTTGTCAATCTGAAAAAAGAGATTTCCTCTCCTCCCCCGTTGGCAACTTTTGACATCTGAGATAATTTGATCATTGTTACGGATGCAAGTAATTTGGGCATTGGTGCAGTCTTGATGCAGGTCCATGAAGGCAAATTATTCACCATTGCATTTGCATCAAGACTGTTAAGAGATGCAGAATTTAAGAATTCTATGCTGGAAATGGAAACACTAGCTTGTTGGTTAGGAATTGAGTATTTTCCCAAATATGTATATGGCAAAAAATGTAAAATAAGATTACATCATCGTCCCTTAATGGAGCGAATCACTACAAAAGGATGTGGCAAGGCTACACCAAGAATTGCCAGCTGGGAATATAAACTGCAGGATTTTCATTTCAGAGTTGATATATTCCAGGTGCCAGAAACATCTTAGCAGATTGTTAATCTCTCCTACCTATTAAAGAAGAAAGTGACTGATGTATTATCGATGAGGACATTGGGAAACTGGTGTCCACATGTGAGGTGTCTAGCGGCTGCATTAAACAGAATGAATGGAAGTATGCATTCAATAACGATGAGGAAATTCAGGAAGTCATTAAATATAATAGGTCACAATGACCAGAGAAGAAGTTATTGAATAAATAATTGTTACCATACTTTAACATTGCAAATTAACTTTCTGTGATAGATGATGTTTTGTATTGAGGGGAGCAACTGGTGGTACCCCAGGATTTAGGACAGCTTGTGTTGGATATGTCTCATGAAGGTCCTCCTGGCATGTGTAGCATGAAAAGAAGAATTGGGTGTGAATTTTGGTGGCCAGCCATTGATAGATGTATTGAGGCAAAAGTTAGATCATGTATTGAGTGTGCCGTCAGTGATATATCTCAGAAGTGTGTTAATTATGAAAAAGCTCCCATTTCTAGACCAGGAAGGGTATGAGAGAGGATGTCTCTTGACATTGCTGATTCCATGTATTTATCTAACAGCCCAATTTACGCCATTGTCCTCATTGATCAACTATCACAATGGCCTGAGGTTAAATTGGTACATCAAGTGGATTCCGATACAGTAACACAGTTTTTGAAAAAGGTCTTTGGAAAAGAAGGATCTCCGAAATGCTTAGTCATGGAAAACGGAGTGCAGTTAAGATCCTCAGAAATGAGAGATTATGTGGACCAGCATGGGATTCATCATTTATGAACTTCCGTAGGGTATCCGCAAAGTAACGGCGGAGTGGAACGGTAGATAAGAGTTTTGAAGGAAGGACTACACTTGGCATTGGTCAACTGGAAAGTTGTTCTCAGGGTCTCAAAGATGTATTATGGAATTATAGAGCCACACCTAGAATGTTGGGGGATATGTCTCCATTTGAGAAGATGAGAGGAAGGAAGACCGTGTGTAATCTTAACCAGATATGGATGATATGATGGAAATGAAAAGTAAGGTTGATGGTACAATAGTTTAAGGATCAGATTGGAGATGGGTGTCAAATGATAAACATGGGTCTTATCAGGGACATATGATTCACACACATGAATCCAACAATGGTGATTGGGTGCATGTAAAAAATGAAGATTGGCTTAAGCTGGAAAATCTAAGTTTCTATTCCCATGAAAATAGTCAGAGTAGGACATCAAGTAGTAGAAGTGACCGACGGAAATTTGTGGAGTACGGGCAAGGTTGTTAAAGTACGTAAGTGTTTGTGGCTAAAAGAATGTAGCTGCACCGAGAGTTCTTCACGTCACAGTAGTTATTCTGAGGGTCTTCAAGGGGGACATACAGTTAAACAGAATTTTACAACAAGAGTTAAAAGGAAACCTGCTTGGTGCAAAGATTACCATAAGTCAGGTTAGTTTAAGACAATGCTGCATATATACAGATATCTATGTGTAATTTTATTTTATTGTATATCAATGCAATTTTGTTGCACCCATGTAAAGAATGCAACTTTTATAGTGCTGAAATCAAACTAGTTTATAGATACATATGTTTGTTTAACTTACATTTTCTTCATGTTATTATTGTTAGGGGATGTGTTGTATCCTGGCCAATCAGGTTGTATGGAATCTGGTGGTAGAACCATGGGGGGTCCAGATTCCACACAACAACAGCTGACCAAGGCTTTTCCTAGAGAGAGACACACTTCTTGTTTCTCCAATAAACTTACCTTAATTTCTTCCACACATGATCTTCATTATTTACATTGGAATATCACACCTTCCCTAGCCTTCCACAACATTTCCAGGACGGTCCTGGCCATCCTAAACTACAAGTATGGCTATGCAGGTATTCTACAGTGGAGCACACCTTACACTCATTCATGAATTGTGCTCTTTTATAGGCCACCATACAACACTACTGCCAATTCTCCAATGTTTAGTGCTTCATCATACTCTAATACTTAGCTATCCTACTCTCCAAACAGTAATATTCCTTTTATACAATGCTATTACGTTAACTTATTTTGCTACTTTGATGACTAGCATGTTGTTGTGTGATGTAGTTTATCACCCTCTGGAACTTTCTCCTCGGGCCTCGCCATTATCTTATGCAAACTCAATACAATTGTGCATTTCTCTTTCTGCCCTTCACGTTTATACCTATAATTCCATAGCTCCTCCTTGGCCTTCTTCTTGCAGAAAACTAAGTTAGCTTATTCAGTCCACGGTTGCAGCTGTTGAGTACAGCTGCCTTTTATGTAATCTTGCTTTTTCTTTTTGACTGTCTCTTGTTTTTGTTTGGCGGTTGTTTCCTGCCCGGTGGCTATATCCTCTGGATAGGTGCACTGAGCATTCCTCATAGTGTTCTTGGACTGCATACAGATGCTTGATGTGCTCTGAGAAGAATGCCAATTTTGTGTTGTTGATTGCCATTTGCTATCTCAATTTGATGCTGGCATGTGTGACATGATGCAGTAATGTGAAACTTTTTTGTATTTTCTTTATTGCTGCTGAGAGTATAGTATTAAAGGGATCTATTTAACATATACACATCTTTGACTTCAATATGTGTAATTGTCCTCATCTTTAAAGCATGTAAACTATCTATTTGTATTGAAAACAGACATGCTGTATTTATATCATTTTACACCACTTTCTTTTCTTCAAGCTTTTAGTGATAAGTAATTAACATATTTATACTATTTTTTATATATGGGTTGAATCTAATTATCTGAGATTTTAACTGTATTGCATTTCGAATTGTTTATACATTTTAAACCTCTCTTAGCTTAAACAATGCTGTTACCTGTGAGAAGACATGTAGCTTACCTCTGTGGAGACATTTCCCAAGGGCATTGTGATGCTGAGCTGAAGGGTTTTATTTAGTACTAGCAGCCCGTCCCGATGTTGTCCGGGAGCAATTAGGCTTCAGGGCCCCCGCCCGCCCCGACGTTGTCCATGGGTCCCCCGGAGCCTTCCTCCATATATTGCAGTATTATACCTCTATGTTTACTTTGTACGCTTTTGTAGCAGCCCGTCCCGACGTTGTCCGGGAGCAATTAGGCTTCAGGGCCCCCGCCCGCCCGACGTTGTCCGTGGGTCCCCCGGGGCCTTCCTCCATATATTGCAGTATTATACCTCTATGTTTACTTTGTACGCTTTTGTAACCTGCACACGTAACTTTTTCCTCCTATAATGCACCGTTTGGCTCACTTTTTTAATGCTCTGTTTGCTTCCTCTTGCTACCTGCACACGTCACTTTTTCCTCCTATACCTCTATGTTTACTTTTCACGCTTTTGTAACCTGCACACGTAACTTTTTCCTCCTGTAATGCACCGTTTGGCTCACTTTTGTAATGCTCCGTTTGCTTCCTCTTAATCACGATGTACGCTTTTGTGACCTGCACACGTAAATTTTTCCTCCAGTAATGCACCGTTTGGCTCACTTTTGTAATGCTCCGTTTGCTTCCTCTTGATCACGATTTTCATTTTTGCTTCATTTTTCCGCCGCTCACCGCTCCTAAATAAATAAATAAATAACCTACCTCATCCGCCGCTCACTGCTCCTCCCCGCCTGTCCGCCGCTCCTCATCGCCTGTCTGCCGCTCCTCACTGCCTGTCCGCCGCTCCTCACCGCTCCTCCCCACGCCAAGTCCGCCAGTCCTCCTAGCGCTCCTGGACGCTGCTCCTCCCTGCGCTCCTCACGTCGGGCACGCACGTCGCGGCCGGCGCTTCTTCCAAGGGACTACTTTTTTTCGGTAAATTTTTTAAATAACGTATATTTATTACGTTTATATAGCCTATGTCCATCTGCACACCCTGACGATTACAACGATGTATCGGGTGTGTGGATTGGCGCTGTGGTTCCTGAGTTTACCCGCCTCAAAGGTTCAAAGTTCTTCCTTTATAATAGTAGTATAGATATTCTGACACACTGTAGAGCAGCAAGCCTTCCTGCTATGCTGCCATGCATCAAAATATGAAACCGATACAGCACATTCCTGTCCTTATCCACACAAACAGCAGCTGTGGGCCAAGGCAGACACCCTTTTGGCATGGTGCAAGGGTGCCTACGTTGCAGGGATGATAGTTTATGTGCAGGAAGGGACACCTTCCTGCACATAAACAATCATCAAAGGCGCATAGACGGAGCAAAGAACGAGGAGAAATACAATTATTTCCCTGGGGAGGCGTAGGATTCTGATGCTTTCTCAGGTTTGCAACACTTTGTAAATCTGTGAAAGTATCAGGTTTCATGAATGTTGTGTGGGACCATCCACAGCAACACCCATAGAACACCCCTTTCATGCAGAGTAATGCGTGAAAGGGAGCCATCTTTACAAGGCCCTGAAAAGTCAATGACTGTACGTGGCCTTTTAAATATGGACAGGCATATTTTGCTGCCGGTGTGTCTAAAAAAGTGACACACCGGCTGCCCAATGGGCTTGTAAATGAGGCCCAGTGTGTGCACATGTCCTCTTGCCATGCTCCCAGGACTTCCTGCTATGCATATTCCTTCTCCTGTGTTTTATTGTGTAACATGTCGCATGCAGTAACATTTGTAAGCCATAGGCAGAATTTGGCATTTGTTGTACTACTGGCTTACTCCTAAAATTACGATAATGAGACTGGGTCACCTGTTTTTTTCTTGGGATTTAAGAGTAATCCAGAAGTACTTCAAGAGATAGCAATATGTAGTTACAAGCAGATCTTTGAGCATTAGGCCCACAATATTGACCAAATCACACTAAATAGCAACACTCTGCACAATGAACAGTAGTGGCTCCTGGAGGGAGTGCTGCGGGCGGTGAGGCGGGGCAGGGAGGGGCAGGGTGGGGGGTAGGAAACTCCAGCATACGGCGCATCAGAGGGAAGTACATAAATAAATAGATAAAACAAATTACATTGTGCACGGTACATCGCCATTTGGCGCTGCAGCGTGCACAATGTAATTAGTTTTATTTATTTATGTACTTACCTCCATTCAGCCGTATGCCTGAGTTTACTACCCCCCACCCTGCCCCTCCCCTGCCCCACTTCACTGTCCTATAGCACTCCCTCCAGGAGCCGCTACTGACAATGAACTTTAGCACAAATCATTTTTTGACACCGAGAAATATTTCCTGAATTAATTCTCAAGAGGTTCTGATAACTAACCTTCATCATATCTTCATATTGGAGAAAAAGTATATTAAAGTCACCCTTGTGAGTATGCCAGCCTTTAACATGGTCAAACCAGGAGCCTCCGACCACTGTTGGGAAAAAACGTTTTGGTATTAGAAAAACAAAGCAAAGTTTAAGCAATGCTAAGCATCAGACACACAATCAAAAGGGGAGGTTTGAAAAGTGAACAAAGAATATATGTCACTATTATCAAGTTATATTGCATTCCTGATCATGTATATTATTTTTTATTTTGTAAGTATGCCCTCTATTGCCCCCGCTTATTATTACAGATCTTGGGAAGGATAACATTACTCTGCCATTTCTTCTATTTATAAACTAAAAATGCTACCTCAACTCAGCACACCCAAATCATAGAAACAAAAAGTGAGGCTGAATAAAAACATGGGAAAACGTTGTGGAAATGAGTGGATTAGAGTGAATATTACAATTTCACTATTTTGATACCTTAAAATTATTGCACGCCCAACTTCTTGGCATGGTGGATGGCGTACACTATGAGAAAATAGTGGTTGGATGCCATCTACCCACGTGTATCCCTGACTTGTGCCCTGCGAGAGTCTATTGTTGCAGAATAATGTCCTAAAGTTTCCCAAAATGGAATTTGTATGTCAGGTTTAATGAACTAAGGGGCATATTACCAACAACTAGCGATAATTTTTGTCTCTAACTTGTTTAGAGACAAAAATTATCGCCGCAAATCGGCGATTTTTATCGCAGATAAACCTTGCTATTAGCAAGGTTTATCGCAAATGCGATAAAAAACGGCCGCAATGCATGAATATCGCTGAAAAGTCAGCGATATTCATGCATTATCGAGCAAATGCTCTTAGCCATGTTATCCACCTCCCATTGCATAACATGGCTAAGAACTGCTCAGGGCAGGTGTTAGCTTTTGGAGATATTCGCGCTTAGCACGAATATCTCCAAAAGTTGGTAATAGGAGATAGCGATGTTAGCGACTGTTTCCAGTCGCTAACATCTTGGCACGCCCACTTTGCATGTCATTAGTGATAAATATCACTGACATGCAAAGCGGGGCCCAAGATGGTCGCTATCTCCTATTAGCTGTCACTAACTGGTGTTAGCGACAGCTTGGTAATAGGGAGATAATTTTATCTCCCCTTTCATGGCTTTTAAAGCCAAAAAAGTGGAGATAAACCCCCTTGATAATATGCCCCTGAAATTCGGGAGCCTTAGCGGTGATTTTCAGCGTGAAATAAAAGTCGCCGAATATCCTCCTCGGGGTTCTGCAATTTATTATCCTGTGAAGCGGGAAACCCTTCCAAGCTTTGTCAGCATTCTGTTTGACTGTCATTTTCTACAAAGCTGGTCGGTGCCTTGCCATTCGTCACATCCACATTGTTTTAAGCCAGGGTTTGCCGAGTCCTGGTTGCACCAGAACGAGTGGCTTTACATTTTATCAGAGAATTTTCTTTTTATTTGCTTTTCTGTTTTCCAAGGTTGAAAATAAATTGGTGAGCGAATTCGGGAAAGGAGACTTGACATGACTGTTTGTTTATGCTTGCAGTCCTTGCCCTTTTACGAATACCTGGGCCTACTACCATTACCGGGAGTTTCATTTTTTTTCTAATTGCTCCGCCTTTGTGGCTTTCATGGTTGAGAGGGCCTAGTTGTAGTCCTGGGGCCGTATTACCGAAGTGCCCCAACAGCGCAGCAGGCATTTGGGTCCTCTTTGGGTGCCCCCTGGGCCTTTTGGTTTTAACCCCTTCAGCGCTCATGACAAGGTCAGCTCGTCATGGGTGTAACCTGCGCTACGCGGATGACGAGCTGACCTTGTCACGTAACGCGGGTTTTTTTTTATTCGCAGCGCGCAGCGGGAAAACCGCTAGCGCGCATGCGGTTAAAGAAGGGGCCATTGATGCTTGTGCAGCCCCTTCTGTAATACAGATAGTGCTGGCGCACAAGCAGCACCAGCTCTATCAAAAGTGGGCGTTCTCTCATTTGCATTAGGATGTGGTTCCATGCAAATGAGAAAATCAATTTGCCTCTGTGCCTGCATCGTATTCCCGCCCTTAGGAGGTGCACTGAAACTGCACCACAAAAAGAGGGTGCACTGTCAGTCTGCCCCCCCCAGGACAGCCCCCTCAAGGGCTGAAAGGGGGTCCAAAGGGCCCCTAGACATCCCCTTGTAGGCGGATGCAGTCACTCACTGCACCCACATGCAAGGGGATGTCTAATCCCTTTTGAAAGTGCAGGCAGGTGCCCACTGCATAGGGAAACATGGAGCAGCTTTTAAATAGCTGTTCCATATTTCTCTTGAATGCAGTGCCCTGGGGCCAGTGCGAGTTCGCATATGTCCTGATGGCAGCGCATTCTTCCTAATAGGAAGCACTTTCCATGTTTGGAACTGGCGCACCTGCTTTAAGGTGTGCTGCAGCACAAGCATAAAAATGCACCCATATCAGTAATAAGTTAATATAGTAACTGCTTTCAGCTGCTTGTTGCCTCCATAAGGCTTTTCATATTGGCACCCATTGCACCTCCTTTAAACTGTGCTGCGGCACAAACAGAAAAATTGAGTCCTATCTGTACTAAGTTAAAATAGTAACCACTTTTCATCTGCTTGTTGCCTCCATAAGGCTTTTGCCTGGCTTAAGCTTAATTCTATTGCCTATTTGTAACACTTTGTCACCTTCACTTGTGCTCTTTTGTTCCGTTTAAGCTGTTTCTGTTTTCTTTAACGTTATTTGGTTCTTGCTTTTATATTGTTTATGTGATTGTGTTCTTATAATATTAAGCTCAAAAGCACCTCATGCATCCAACTTAGCTGCTGGGCAGTGGTGGCTGGTGACATGCGTCACCTAAATGATAACAAGTTCAATGTAATGTTAACATTAGAATACAGTTACTCCCGTATCATGTTTCTTGATGTTGAATTATTCATTGAAGGTGACAAAATCAAGAGTACTTTGTATAGAAAACCCACTGCCACGAATTCCATTTTAAGATTTGATAGTCATCATGCGAAATCTGTTACTAGAGGTATCCCCTATGGTGAGATGGTTAGGATCCGTCGAAATTGTAGCAGGGAGGGGATTTCCACAGAGAACTCAATTCATTACTAGACAGACTTACTGAAAGAGGATATCCGCAATCTGACCTCATTAAAGCTAAAGAAAGAATCTATAAACGAGACAGGAAATCTACTTTGATCCCTAAGAAAAGAATTGATACCACTAGAGGACAGGTAGCCTTTGTTACTAAGTATTGTGCACAAAAGGGTGCTTTATTCAAGGCACTTAGTAAACACTGGGATATTTTGAAGGGAGTTCCAGCATTATCTAATGTGATTGGGGATCGTCCTGAGGTCATTTTTAAAAGATGTCCCACTATTAAGGAATTGATTGGCAGAAATTATTTGGAACCAATGAGAGACAAAGATCCAGATTGGTTATCGAAACGTCCATCTGGCTTCTATGTGTGTGGCTCATGTAATGTTTGTGACTATGGATGTAACAAATTGAAGAAATTTTGTTATAATACTGATCAGGTTTATACCATCAAGGATTTCATCAATTGCAACAGTGAGAGTGTTGTCTATGTTATTAAGTGTGATTGCAATATGGTGTACATTGGTAGCACTAAGAGGAAACTCAAAGTCAGGATTCAGGAACACTTAAGATCAATTCATAACAAGGATGAGAAGTCACCTATTTATCAGCATATCAGGGTTTGCCATCCCCTTAAGACTAGGATTAGCTTCCATGGCATAGAAAAGGTTTCACCGTGGGAAAAGGGGAGGGGATATGATCCTTCGGTTGAGACAAATGGAGGCAAGATGGATAGCGCGCTGTAGATTGGTTAAACTGGGGCTAAATACGGAAAAATACGGAAAATGAATTTCATTACTTCTTATAATTATGTGTTTGACCCTCTGCATAAGTGTTCGTAGTGATACAACACTTTTTCTTGTAGCAATTGCAGTTTTATTATTGTCTGACGTGTTTGTATATTGGAGTTATTTTTGGAAGGGAAGGTAGATTCAAGTATGGATATTTTTTTAAATGCTATGGAGTGATATATATATCATAATAATGATTGGTACTAGGAGTTGAGCTACTATTTATTAAATATGGACATTTATTCAAGAATTATTAAGAATCATGTAAGGTAATATGCCCGTTATAAAGGATTAGTATATTTGTCCATTCATAGCCCTCTGTTGTGAAACAGATATATAATGCAGGATGGTACACGGGTGTTTTTTTCGTAATCGTCGTTATGATTGGACAGAGTATGGGTTGTACTGTAGTATTTTATATAATTTGGGGCAGAGGTATTGAGTAAACATGGAAATCCTATTGGATAATTCAATGTATTTTGATTGGCAGATAACATTATGGAAACGGAAATAAACAGTCAAGATCCACGTAACCGGATATGCGTTTACGATGGATATAATTATTTGTTGTTAATATGGCTTGTAGGCATCAACTCCATAGATTAGTAATTCTTAGCGATTTAGAATGGTTAACCGGAAAGGATATTGAGACTTCATTTTGATTGGGTAGGACTGGTCCGGAAACGGAAATAAACAGTGGAAACACTGAAATCCTTCAGGATTATTTAACGTATTTTAATTGGCTGATAACATCATGTAAACTGAAATAAACAGTTAATATCCACGTAACCGGATATGCGTTTACGATGGATTGAATTAGTTTTGTTAATATGGCTTGTTGGCATTCACTCCGTAGATCAGTAATTCTCAGTGATTTAGAATGGTAAACCGGAAAGGATATTGAGACTCATTCTGATTGGTTAGGACTATTCCGGAAACGGAAATAAAACAGTAGAGATCCATGCAACCGGATATGTAGATATGCATCGCATCCATTTCCCTCATTATGAGTAACGGACGCAAGTGAGAACTATCTTGTGAGCCTTAAACAGAGTATGCAGGGCGGACCGGGTAGGAGACTCAGGCTGGCGGGAATTCCGTTTAAGAAAAAAGACAGGAGGGCTGCTTTGATTGGCTAACATTTGGTTTAAATGGTTACGGGTGAAATGGAGCATTTGCACGCTGTTGATGGAAGACGCCAGACGTTGCCTGCCGAGACTCCCCATGTTACGGAACTACTGATATTGTTACCAGGTAAAATGGAGGGTGTAGAGGCGAGGGTCTCTTAGTAGAATTAGATGGGGGGGTCTAAAAGTTGAATGTTTAAGAGTCTAGAGTCAAGACATGACCTTCTAAATACTATTTTTTTATATTTTGTGTTTATCTCTGTTTAGGGACGGCACTTGTGGAATACTTTGATATAAGGTGAGGTGCAGTATTAATATGTTTTAGTAGGGTTTTGGAGCTGGTATTTACAAAAACGGATAGATGTCTTGCATATCCATTTTGATAACTGCTCAGCCTTCTCTTCCAATAATACCCAGTTGTTGATCCTCTAGTAGAATAACTCTTAGTATTCATAAGTTTAGTGTTAGGCTTTCTTCAACTAACTGATCAGCCCTTTTTTTAAATGCCTCCCCTTAATTTCACAGTGACTACAAAGACTAAGCATTATTATCTGGGAAAGATAAAGAAGGGGAATTTCAGGCTAAGATTGGGCCAGTAGATAAATTTACTTAAGGTAAGAAACTCATTTCTGAATAAACATTTCAATAATAAGGTTTCTCAGTAAATTTGGGTTCTGGTGCTTTATGTTTCCTTGGTATTTTTGTAATGACCAATCAGGGAATACTTGGTTGGGGTATACATGCAGTTTTTTAGAAAAGTACCATTCATATATGAATTATTTTGAAGATTATAGGTGTGTACTTTACTTTTTAGTGATGTCTAAATACGGACTGCTACATTAGGAATTTATGTGAATTTGGATATTCATGTATTAAAACTCAAAGATTAGAGCTGTATTCCAATGCTATTTATTTTGTCATTAGGATATTACTACAGTGGGAAACATAATTGTGGAATTCAGAATCAAGATCTTTTGTACATTTTCACAGGAGGTAGGCCTCTCACTTTCTCTTTTAATTGTCAAATCCTTTTAGTTATTGAGTTGATGGGAGTGTGTATATAACGTTTTGTTAATATAACAGAAATGTTTTTAATATTGATATTCTTTGATTCTGTGTATATTGTCAAATAGGCAGGTGTCCTGAAAATGTAAAATTGATGACAACTTTTTTGTTGAGTTAATATTTGTAGGATTATGTACTAAAAGTACCAGTTATTAATTCTTTTTCATGTTATTTTCTTGATAATTACAGCCCTGATGATGTCCACCTTTGTAAGAAACGCGTCGGCTGTACTGACTATGTATTGATTCGTGATTGAATGAAGATGTATCATTGATTGAACATTATCATCTCTGTTGAACAAAGACTGAATAAAGAACATTTGTTGGAATTCACATTTGTGAACCTTGTAATTTCACTTGAACGTGGTCGCTCCCTCAATCTCTTTTGAATTCAAGTTTGGACTTTACTGGATCGTTTCGGTGGATCCATTTGAGGTATTGAGCTGACATCATCTGGAAAATATATTGACGAGCACTAATTGTATGAATTTGGTTTTTGTCGGTGCCCAATTCTGTACCCTCACCGTTTTCTCATTTGTGTATTGACATTTGAAAGTGGCGAGGAGTAAAAGTTAGTTCTAACTTTTATGTAGGGATGGAAGCGAAGTAACTTAATAGACACATTTGGGTTTGGGTGGGGGTGTCCTCCTCCCATTTTAGAGCAAATGAATTTAGCAAGGAAACAAGGTTTATAAAGCAATGGGAACATAGAGTCTTGAAATATTAAACCCATTAAAACCTGCCTCATACCTTACTGCATTATGTTCAGCAGTTACAGTAATGTCCACATTGTGTGGAGCACAACTTCAGGAATTTAAAAGTGTGTGCTTGCCCAGAGTCTTCTCAACTTTGGAATAAAATGCTCTAAACAGGCATCTTGACGCACCCACAGCTGCTGGCTGCAATTTGTCTAATAGAAATATGTGCAGAGAGATCTTTAACCCCTTCGACGCTCATGACGAGCTGGGCTCGTCATGGCGTAGCCTCCTCGCACGCTCATGACGAGCCCAGCTCGTCACGTAAAGTGCGGTTTCGCAAAACCCAGCGTACGGGCGGAATTCCGCCCGCACGCATGCGGTTAAGTGGGATTAACAAAGTGGGGGCTCACTAAAAGTGAACATGTAAAATGAAAGTCTGTGATTCCCATAGTGTGCCACCTGGCTGGTATTTAAATATTTTTGAGGCTTTAGTTATGTGCTTTTTATGTAACATGTGTGCGCCCTTATTCTCTGCACATCTCATCCATCTGCACATCATCAACCTCATCTCTTTCCTCTTCACCACCCTCTATTCACTCTCTCCCGAATGCACCTCCTTGCATCTCCATTACTTCACCCCCAAACATACACCTCAGTCATTCCCATTTAAGAACTTTATTTTCTTTTTGTTTTGCCTTGTAAATAGATTGATATCTATGCATCCCATTAACACACATTTGCACAGAATGTTAATGGCAGCTAGCATACATGGCTATTGTCCTGTGTGCTCCATGGAAAGGCAAACCCACTGACAGGCACTTTGCTTTGCTATCTTCAGTCTCAGTGCCAGAGCTCTCAACAAAAGCCCCTCATAAACACTTGGCACTCCTCAAAGTATGCTCTACAGAAGAGTAATAGGATGTACAAAAAAATACAGAAACACACATGGTGAAATAGCTAACACTCCTGGGGAATGCAAGATTAGGTAAAGCATATGAAATAAAAGAGGAACTAAATCACTGGTATGCATTGCCTTAACATTTAAAACATACATTATTTGTAATTCAATCCATGTGCTTGCATCCTGTACTACCGTGTGATGAATGGGAAAGGATGTGGGATCTATGCCTTTGAATGTTTGATGTCTGGCCTCACACAAGGGCGAAGACTCCGACGCCTAAAACTGTGTTGGCTACAGCGGAGTCCACCACAGTCTACAATGGCAATGAAAGATAAACCCTATGTCTGGCTTCTGTGCACTGCTTCAGAGCGAGGTGAAGCAGGCAGCCTGGGACATAAAGCCCAGACCTAAATACATTGATTTGTTTAGAGATATGAATGTGTAGGAATTTAAGAAGAGTGCAGCCCCAGAGCCCTAATGGAGAAACCGCCCCTGATGTTGGGTGCAAGCTGGTATTTGCCACTTAACCCTTTACCTCTTTTCCCTTGTTCACCGCTCATTGATGTTTTGACCTCCCAGGTGAGGTGCAATATTCTGCTCTCTGCCAGACCATGAGATTGCCAGCCATCTGTCCCCAGCCTTGGGTGTGCTCTTTCATGGCCCCCAACCCAGTGCTGCTTCCCTGCATGTTTGCAGCCTCCTCCATCATCGGGACTCACCAGTAACTACCTCTGCTGAACTGGTCATCAACAGACATCAGGAATCAGTGGTGACATAGCAACATGGCAGACGAGGGATAAAAGCTTCTTTCAGCATGCATACCAGGCAGGCCTCGGATGCAGTAGGATCACCCCAACTTCCTCTGCGGTCTTCTGCAGCATTGTAGCCATTGTTGTGCTCCTCTGGCACCATATTGCTTGGTGGGGCTTGGTACATCGCTGATGACACCTAATAGCATTGCGCATCGTGCATCATTCACTAGGTAGGGAACAGTTGAATCATTTGTGAATTCAGCCTAATGTCCTGTATGTATGTGTTATCAAACATGAACAGAGTCTGTGGATTGCTGGTCCTAGATACAGCTTGAATATTGTTTTACTAGGATGTCCACAGACTTGCAGCAGGACGTGGCTTCTTCTTGTTCTCCCCAAAGCTCCTCTCCGATTGTGACCAAATCCCATAAACAGATGCCCCTCATCCTGTTCCAAACATCAATGCTGTATTGCCCAAGAGAGGAGCAAACAATCAAGCTGCTAGAGATATGATAAAGCTGAAGATCATCTGATGAATAAGTAACTAAAGGCAGCCTCAACAATGTATCTCTACTCAGGAAGAATGGATGAGGTAAGTGTTTGTGCAGGAAGATGATTCCAGGATGTGTGAAGGGGATTGCTGTGATCCAGTTTGATTTTATGAATGTATGTAAGAATGCAAGCAGTTTCTGAAGCTTCCAGAGAGAGTTAGTCCTCGCATTTCCTATTGAGAAAAACAGACTGAGGAATTGCCTTTGTGGGTTTGGCCATGCCAAGCTATGGCATAAAAGATTGGCAAGAAGAAAGAGCTCCATTTGGAGGGACTCTAAAGTGAAGCAGAACCCCCTTGAAGACCCATTAGGTCACAATGCCTAGATAGTCTTTCACTGGACTTGGTCCAAGCAACCAGTGGTTCAATTCCTCTGGGCCATCCTTAGTTGGTTTGAGGCACAGAAAATGGGTATGAGTTGGCTGAACCAGACCCAACCAATGCCTGTGTAGGTAGTACCTGAATGACGAGCTAGGAGTTAGCATTGTAGGGCTATCACGTTGGGTGCCCTGGTAAATTTCTCATTCTTACTTCCCATTGACCAAAAAAAACAAAATGAGTTTTCCCATATAAAGTCCATGTAAAAAGTAAAAATATGATTTTCGAACTTTCATCACTGGTTAAGGCTTCATATAATCAATTGCTTGGACTGTTGAGAGTGGACTACGGGTAATGGTATATATCATCGCATTAATACCTATATTACTGAAATATTGCTGTGCCTGAAAAGTGTTAGGTAGAGTAATCACAAGAATTCAACAGAAATACAAATTATCAGGTTGAGCTTGCATGACCTGTTAAGGAGGAACATACTTTGCTGAATTTCTTGTCCAGACTCCATCTAAATGTCCATAACGTGAGGACTCACTTTGTTTTTAAAAGAAATCTAAGTTTACACACCCAACCTCATCGTCTACTCTGGCGTCACAAGACAGCGGAAGATATCTATTGTAGGTGAATAAGGTGCTGGTATTTTTCCTACCTAACTGCACACCGCTGGAAATATCTTTCCCAGTAACTGCAAGCCATTGGCAATTTCTTGCACCTTTGGCAAAAAGTTGATCTTCAATCTCTAATATCAATAACAATAGAGCACAAAACATTTATGTCGTCTTTGGTAACCACTAGCCCAGCAGGCTTGTAGCAACAGATTATTTCGGCGAGTGTTGCACTGTATATGCACTAATAGCAACCAAAAGACATCACCCGGGTGGTCTGGCCACGTATGAAGAGGGCCGCCTAATTGAGGAGCTCCGCACTGGGGACGGCACCCATATGGAGACAGCATTATTTACAGCTTCTCCAGAACAGTCACTACAGAATTCTATTACAGGACCGGAGGCTTCGGATTATGCTTCTCTTTCTTATATTTGCCACTCACAGCAGCCAATGAAAAACGTTTTGTATGCAATAAAAACTACATTTCCCATGATGCTTGTACATACATCACATCCTGTATAGCCCCATAAGAGCTGCTGCATCCTGTGTCTCCTCCTCTTTCTTTGCTGCTCACGCAGCCAGTTAAGTGCTCTCTACTTTATGATATGATTAATGTCTTGGTTGACTAACGGATTTATTTGAGGTTAATGCCAGTAGTTTGCGCTCATTGCGCACTGTATTACAGGCCTTGCGTTTAGTTCGCTTGATGTTGCAATGCTTTGCGCTTATATCGCGCTATGTTTCATGCTTGTGGCGTGATTGTGGTTTGTGGGAGCTGGAAACGCACGTGTTACGTGCAGTCATGGTGCTTAACGAACGGCCCTCCCTAAGTTCAAGACTGCTTGCTGGCGGCGCTCTGGATATACCACAGTATCGATGTCCTCAAATTGCAAAGGGTCCTAGGGGTCTGTGTTGGTGATTTACGCTGCATTTCATGTTTTTCTTGCGTTAGCGCTCGCGGGCGCCATGGGTTGTTTTTACCGCCTTGGAGGGCGGAGCGGCTCCCGCTGGGAGCAGCGTACTCAAGGACGCTTTTATTTGTTACATGGCCTGCGGGCATTGCCGCGTTCTTGCAGGGGCTGTGTGCGGCGCCGGATGTGGCGCCTCCTCCTGCAGCGGAGTCTGGCACTTTACCGCTACATCTCCGCAGAGCGTCAGGGCTCGCCTCGATAAAGGCAAGCGCGCGTCGCCTCCTTGCCACGTCCTAGGACTGTGGGTCCGGTGATGTTTCCTCTACGCGGGGGCCCCCCCCCCCCCTTTTTGAAAGGCGCTCTGTGCTCCCGCTGATCAGCGCATGCCGCGCTTCCCTGCCGAGGTCTTCAGGTTTGATCAGCTTCGTGTGGATCGGACTACACGTGGCCTCGGGGCAAGGTCTGCTGCCTTTGATTTCCATGGTACAGGGTTCGATCCCGGGTGCCCCGAGTCATGTCCGTTTTTTCTATAATGTTATAATTTGTGTTTTCTCACGTTTCCAGTTTACTATTCTCCTGGGATATGTTTCGCTGTTTATACTGGACGGCAATATGCACTTGGCAGTTTTTTGGTAGCGCTGATGCAACTTTCAATGGCTCCTGCGGGAGTGGTGAGGTCGCTCTGCTTATGCCGGCGAGATTAATCCTCATGAGGGGCCTAGACTGCCGCAAACTGAATCAAACACTCCTCCTGGAGCTGGAATTCGGCGCTAGAGTGCGCCATGATGTATTAGGTGAATGTGTTTGTGTCTTGATTTGTTGCTCCTGGATGAGGGGCCTAGACTGCCGCAAACTGAATCAAACACTCCTCCTGGAGCTGGAATTCGGCGCTAGAGTGCGCCATGATGTATTAGGTGAATGTGTTTGTGTCTTGATTTGTTGCTCCTGGATTACATTCCAACGGTGCTCTTTTCCACGTTGCGTAAGTTTCCGGTCACTTCCATGGGGTTGTTTGAATTATTGCGCGGTCACGCGCTGTCTCCGCCAAAGGCTTTCCCTAGTAGCCGAGTGCGGTTATGGAGTCGTAACGCTCCGGTGTGCGTAACCCATTTGGGCACAATTTGGGCTTACTTTGGGCACTTTGGCCTACGCACGTCGCAGGCGTCCCTTGTTTGTTTGGTTTGAGGTCCCAGTGCCTCCTGCTTACCTGGGCAGATTCCTGGTAGCCTCCAGGCTTTAACAATAGGCTGGCCCTCGGAGTGCGCACACGCTCCTTGTATTTTACAAAGACTCCCGACGCCCTCTGGGCTGGTATAATGACTACAGCTTTGCTGAGGAGCCGATGCATTATTCATTTCTCTGTTTTAGTGTGCACAGGGTTGGCTCCCCCTCGACCCCTCCATTGCACTGTGCCTTGCACTTCATATATATAGAACATAGATGTCGCTTGAGGATGATGTTGGAATATATGTATGTATATATATATATTTCTATATTGGAGGATGACAACTACTGATAGGAGCGCGAGAGCCTCCTGAACGGATTATGTTGACACCCAGGTTCTTCCCGTTCTTGTGTGGTCAACAGGGCCTCATGTTTGACGTTACCTACCTCAGGGTGACAGGGCTTGATTGACGCCCATTTTGGTCTGCTACCACAATACCTTCAAGAGCCCAAGTAGCGCATGCGTTCGTTTTTGTCTATTTACTTATTATTTTTACGTTGTTAGTTATTGTCTTTATTCTTTTCCATAGTGTTTCCGCAGTTCCTGGCATATAGCGTTCAGGAGAGAGTCTGGTTCTCTCCTTCCCGGCAAGGGCAGTTGTTCCGATAGTGGTACTAAGGGTTGATGCGAGGGATAGGCTATCCCTCCTCAGTTCCCTCTTACCGTCCGAGTGCCGTGTTGTGCTCTCAGGTTCATTGGTTACTTAGAAGTATGGTTGATCTATCCTGGCAGGCCTTGGCCTCCCAGTTCCAGACGTCGGCGGATGGATGTGTTGGGATTGCTCGGTTATAACCTTCATGCATTTGGGCCTTTAATTTAGGTTCCGAGTTTATCTTACTCCTATGCGGCTCAGTGGCTTTATCCCCACTTTACAATGCGAGGATGCATTTCCGATGGTATTAGTACGAGAGTTTCCCTTTGGGTGGATGCCTCGGTAGTGGTGTGTTGGGCACCGTCATGCTGTCAGTTTTTCCGACCCTTCCAGTTATTCGGGCTCTTTGTCGTGCACGCCTCTGGTGGCTTGCTGTTCAGCATGCACAATGTCTCAACTGCGAGTACGATCAGCGGATATGGGCATATAAGTCATCTTCATAGTGGAATAATTTCAGGACTCAGGTCGTCTTGCCGACGATTTTCATATTCAGATTGTTGTGGTATAACTCCTTAGCCGACATGGCAGTAAAGGTTGGCTCCATCTGGTTTCCTGGTATTCTGACGACTGGTCGCATCTTTCGTGCAAGGAGGACTCCATTTTGGAATCCCAATGCCCCTGGGTCGGCGGAGGACGGCTCGTTCTCCCGCCTTTTCTTGCAATTTTCTCCTTTTTCTAATGTAGTGACACTCATGTAAATCAAGGCAGATGCCTTATGGTTCACCAGAGAGCTACGGCCCGCAGATTCATAGTTGCCATTTAGTAGGCCGGTCCGGGTTGACACATGGCAATGTGGTACGAACAGTTTTCCCTAGGTGTATGTATTCCGACTTTGCTTTATTGCGATCAAGTTTACGGTATCTACGTTACCTTCTTGGTTCTCGAACGCGTTCTTTTCGTATTTCTGGACCTTTCATTCCCTGCAGACGTTTCGGTGATAGAGGATAGCTTGTGGATATGCCCGCCATTGGCGGCTTTGTGAGGACTGATTTCTTCTGGTGGATTGCTTTCCAAATGTGTACGGGGACTTCAGTAACGTTCTCCTTATAACGTCCATTTAGCCGTTTTCCTGCGGCTCTTCTCGGTTCAGGGCAGGTTGCTGACCTTGAGTCGGGTTTCTTTCCAATTCTTTTGGTGGCCTGCGTTTACAAACGGGACGTTTATTATTGTCAGGCTGTGTTACGAAGTATTCCACCTTCGGGGGTTCCTATGGCGAGGCAAGCCCGCGTTTTACAGGTATAGTATGTACTATTACTTGCCCTGTCGGCGAGGTCTGACATACATGTGGTCAGGGCCTTGTCACACGACTTTGCACTTTATGGGTGTTTCTTCCGATGCCTCATGGCTTACGACGATGGTTCTCGGAATTGCAATCTGATATGATTTTTCGACTATATGTTCATGATTGTTGATGATTGTTATCATTTTCTATGTGAGTACGAGGCTATTACAGCCGATGGTTGAGGGCCTTTGGCCGGAATGGGTGTTGGAACACTGGTGATACGCAGTTTGCTCAAGTACAATACTTATCATTCTTGTTTGGATAATTCTCATTGTTGTGCAAGTTTTAACTTTTCTGATGGAGTTTCTCAGACTCTATTTAACCTGTATTATGTACCGGTGGGAGATTTCAGACTGTAGTTGTGTTACTAAGCGTTAAACTAGCATAATCCGAAGCCTCCGGTCCTGTAATAGAATCAAAAATTAGCTAGCATTCGCGCCAAGAATTTTCAATTCTATTAAGGACACGGAGGCGAGGATTATCCCACCCGGTTTATTACAGTATTGGTAATAATTACCCACCCGAATTTACTTGATATTCTGTATCAGCAGAAGTTACGGGTTTTTCCTGTCTCATTCCTTTCAGCTTCGAGTAAAGAAGAAGGAGCAGGTGTTCTTCTGGCTTAAAAGACGTGATTCGTCCAGTTGACGATGGTTCGCCATGTTGAAGGATGTTTCTTGAGATTCATATCCGTGAAAAGGACTGGATTTATTAATGTTTGTTCTCCATGTTGAAGGATGTTTATTGTGACTCTTATTCCGTAAAATGGACTGGATTTATTAATGTGTGGACTGTATATGTTCGAGCAAAGAAAGAGGAGGAGACACAGGATGCAGCAGCTCTTATGGGGCTATACAGGATGTGATGTATGTACAAGCATCATGGGAAATGTAGTTTTTATTGCATACAAAACGTTTTTCATTGGCTGCTGTGAGTGGCAAATATAAGAAAGAGAAGCATAATCCTCGCCTCCGTGTCCTTAATAGAATTGAAAATTCTTGGCGCGAATGCTAGCTAATTTTTGATTCCTGAACAGGTTGAATTCGTGGGCATGCCCGGGATATGTTTATATCCTGCAGTGACCTCTTCTTGAACCCTTTCTAAGCTGCGGAATGTCTGTGGGAAAGAGCACCGGTCGGGCCTCATGACGCATTTGAAGCCTCGAACCTCTCGCTGTCTTTGCTCCCGCTTATCTGACGGAGCTGGTGGCATTGAAGTGCAAAGATTAATGAGGTAGGCGACCTTTCCACTCTCAAGGTGCACAGCAATTATCTCTGTCAGCAACTGCTGTGAGAGTTTATTTTTAAATGTCCCTGGCAATACACCTTCACCGCCTCTTAATTTAATCGTGATGTCTCACAGCTGGCTAAGATAACTACTGGTTTCTTTAAAAGCAACAAAGTCTAAAATCTATATGCTTCATGTTCTGTCAAAAAAAAAAACTTTAAGTAACTAAAATTCGCTTCATTCCTATGGGAAAGTCTGAATCACTATTGTTCTATATTACTTCAAATACTGGAGGTGATGCCTAATAACAAGAACGAGAACAAGTCTACCAAGTTACCTTTTGCTGTCGCACTAAAGCAACCAAATACTATGTCTGCGAAGAGTTCTGCCTCGTCTTCATCCAATCAGCCTCGCACTACTTCCAATGCAATCTTAGGAGAAACTATGGACCGTCTTTTTCAGGAAATTTCAACCATTAGTAGTCGCTTAACGGAAATGGACATTAAAATGTCTTCCCTTGCATTGGAGACCAAATCAATAAGAGCAGATATTGCGCAATTTCATACTAAAACAGAAAAGTTGGGCCTACGCTTGACAGCTCTTGAAAATAAATTCGACACAATACAATGAAGAAGAATTATTATTTCTCCGAAGCAAACGGGTTGATTTGGAAGACCGTAGCAGGAGAGATAACATTCTTTTTTTTGGCTTTCCATAGAAAATTGAAAGCAAGAACAATAGAGCATTTTTGTGTGCAGTTATTCCAAAATTGGTTGGTATTCAATTTCACCCAGTGCTTGAAATTCAATGTGCGCACCGTATTGATCCTCCGCGTAAAGATCTTAATTCCCGTCCAAGACCCCTCATTGCTTGCTTTTTGAGACATGATCAGGTTCAACAACTACTGACTGTGGCACGTACACAAGGGTTCTACAGTTATGAGGGGCATGAAATTCGAATGGCTGCTGACTTTTCTAGAGAAACTAATGAGCGACGGAAAGCATTTTTATCTATGAGGCCTCTGTTACGAAAAATGGACATCAAATACGGCTTGTTTGATCCAGCCCGTTTTCGTGTTACCAAAAATGGTGAATCAAGAGACTTTTACAATTCAGAAGAACTACAGCACTTCTTGGATGACATGAAACTGCAAGATATGGACATTCAACATACGTCTACACCTCATACTTCTCAAAGTTCCCAGCCTACTCATCACTTCTTAGATGGCATAGGTCGAATCACAGGGGAAGCTTGCTAATGTGGCAGAGAGCTTGAGAGATTGAATCAAAGCCTGGTAGATAAAACCTCAGCTTTGCAGACAGTGTCTAACTTCACTCAAGATCAACGTAGAGACAAATCTCACTCTCCTTTACACTCCGATTCAGATGCAGAGTAGTTTTTGGTGACACATCTCTTTTATTGATAAATAGTTTCCACACTTCAGATGAGTATTTTCAGTATTACTTCCATACCTATTTACTCATTATTGTTATTGGTTCCTACTACTTATTTGTGTGTACCATATGATCTAAACCTCGCTTAAGATGTTTCTAATTCTAATAAAGAATATTTTCTATATAGTATTCATTATTGTATTTCATAGGGCTTCTATCATTTCATTACATCATATCAAGTGTTATTCCAGTGGATATATTTGAATTAACTCCAATTACAAACCTGATTATAATCTACTTTTCTATCTTAGTTTTAGATGGTGTATGGTTCTTAGTGTTGTATTTATCTTATAATTGTTATCTACTCTAGTTTATGACTTCCATGTTCGTATTTTGCAGAATCACTATTCCCTAACATACATCAGATGGATGTTGTATATTTTCTTTCTCTATTTGTTTTTTTTAAATCTTTTTTTTATTACTGTTGCCAATGTTTAACATAGGGTGTTTATATATTTCTTTTACTCACTTTAAGGTCTGAATTTATATATTCTAATATTTATTATAAAGATGTATTTTAAAGGTAATATTTACTGCTTAGATTTATAATCTCTCGTGCATGATATTTCAACAGTTATGTGGGAACGCATTTTCTTGAATCTATTGATACTCTGGAGATTATGTTATATACCTATATATTAACCTTTTCACTTAGGATGTATGTTTATTGCTTTAATTACTTTATTATTCATTATTGCTAGGATTTATTGGATAATATCTCCTTTTCGGTTCATTTTCTCATATTTATTCACTCGCTAGATTAACTATCATTTGACGGGGCCCTCTGGTCAGAAAAGTGGTGGCCTGACAAATTAAAACCCGCACTAGAAGAAGGCAGTAAAGAACCTGGGATTCTAGAACGATAGCGAGCTCTCATTTGACGTACAGTCAAAAGCCTTAGCGGGTTCAGGTTTCGGTCTCTTGAGAGGGCTGAAACCGCTCTTCGGTTACTTATCCCCTAAGGTGCGTCAAACTATTCTTCAAGCTACAATTCTATTGAGACTGGATTATGGGAACTTGCTCTATTTAGGTGCCAACAAATCCTGAATTTTTCATCTCCAAAGAATCCAAAATGCGGTAGCCCGTGCTCTATTTGCATTGCCCAAATCTTGCTCATTTACAAACCTCCTGCCTCAACTCCATTGGCTGCCGATAGCTAAAAGAGTCCACTTTAAGACACTGTGCGTAACCCATAAAATCTAGACACATAAAGGTCCACCGATCCTAGCAGATCTTCTGGTCCGATATGTGCCAAATCGTCCTTTGCGCTCGGCCAACTCTGGCTCAGTCTGCATTCTTTGCTTCCAAAGAGCCAGAACGGGTGGCCGCTTGTTTAAGGTCCAGGCGGCGCAATTGTGGAATTCTCTTCCTATGTCTATCAGAAGCTTTCAGAACAATCTAGCATTTCGAAAGGCCATAAAGACCTGGCTTTTCCCTGCGTAGGCCGCTCTCTTGGGTTGAGTGGTCCAGTGTCATTTGTTGGGGTAGCGCTGGGACGCCTAGCCACTGAGGCAGCTATGGGCTTTATAAAATTAAAAAATAAATAAATAAAATAAATGTATTTATTTCACTTATATGCTTCTTTACAAATATGCATGCTAAAAAATGTATATAGTTATGAATACAATTTATTATTTATTTGATCCTTTATGATACATCTAGAATGAAATATTCTTGCTGGTTCATATAATTGACACATATGACCATTTAGAATATTCTCTAGATCTCTTTATTATATTTCCCAGACATGCCTGATTACATGCTTCATAATGCTTGGCCCTTCCCTTCATAGATCATCAGTACGTATAATTGGATTCCCTAAATCCTAATACTTTCCATATCTGGTCCTGGCCTTTGCTTAAGACTCCTGATGGGGGCCCTGCCTGGAGCGGTGTTCTTGTGAACCCAGACCCGCAGTTAAAGTTTTAATTTTGTAGTACCCTATATACCAGTTTATTATACCTTGAACGTATTTTTCTATTTTTCTACACAATACATTCTTTCTCTTTTTATCGACTAGTAGATTTTAAAACATTTTTATACTGATTACTGGGAAAACTTTTCCTCCATAACTCACTCAATAGGAACCGTCTTTTACATTTTCCTATATCATCTTCGATTGTTCTATACAATATTTTATTATATTGTTTCTCTGCTTATACTATACTTTCTTAACCTATAAAACTCTTATTTTCTTACACTTTTCTATTACTTATCAGCCAGAGTACTCTCCCTTTCCACCCTGCCCTATTCCCTCTCATTTTATTCCTACTTTTTATTTTTTATTTTAAATTTTCCCCACTTTGACTAATACATTGACTCACAATTCCTTTTAATTGTATCCCATCATGGCTAATACTCATCCTTTCCTTTATCTACCATTACGTCGAATGTCCATGGCCTCACCCAAACATGTAGACATAGCTTTACTACAGGAAACACACCTTGATGCGATTGAATCTGACAAACTATGCAGAGATTGGTTGGGGAAGGTCATTCACAGTAGCATTCACAAACATGACCCTACAGATGCTAACCCTGTCTGCAAATGTGAAATTGCAATTCTTATTCGCAGATCACTTCCAGTCACGATTTCCAAGACCTGGCCGGATCCTGATGGTCGATATGTATTTGCCAAATTACGTATTGGGAATCCTTACATTTGTCTTGGACCAATGTATGCTCAGATTGGCACTACAATGTCTTTTTTCCTTGAACTGAATCGTCTTCTCACAGAGATTGATATTTCGCAATACCTCATTGGTGGGGATTGGAATTTGATACAAGATCCTATTCTAGGCAAAACTGGTGTGTTTGATAAGGCCAATGCAGCAGATAGAGCTGTATTAAATGACATACTCTCAGATAATGGTTTGGTTGATCATTGGCGTCTCAGTCATCCACAAGATAAAGAGTATACGTTCTTTTCACCATCACATGGCACATTTTCCCAGCTTAGACTACTTTCTGATATCACATAAAGAGGTCCACTTGGTCATGGAGTCTCATATCCTAGAAGCGGCCTTATCTGATCACTCTCCTGTCCTTTTATCTTTAGATTTAGGTCTATCTCGACCAGGGTGTAAACCATGGCGTATGAACATTCAAAGACACAGGAAGCCCAAGGGTAATCTCCAATTACAATCCCATCTCCAAGATTATCTCTCTATCAACCAGGGGTCTGTCACTTCCAGCAGGACTGTTTGGGCGGCGGACAAGGCTACTATCAGGGGGCAGTTAATGCACGATGCAGCACTCGCCAATAAGAATAATATTGCAAAGCAAGCAGAACTAGAACAAAACATTCAACTTTATTCTCGTTTATATACATCGGATCCTACCTTGCATAAACACAAGCTATTGGAGCAAGCACGCATTTATCTTAATAGTCTCTTTACATGTAAAGCTGAATATGCTTTACAAAGAATGAAGGGGAGGCATTACGAGCAAGGGGGAAAGGCCGGGCCGTTGTTAGCTGCATAATTACGTCAAAGAGAAGCTGCAATGGCTATTCCAGCTATCCGATCGACTCAAGGTGACAAACTTACAAGGCCCCAAGAGATAGTTAATTAATTTGCCTCCTTTTATCAATCCTTATATACCCCAGGTAACCAAATAGACCTAGATAAGATGTCCTCTTTTTTAGAGAATGTGAATCTTCTGCGTCTTTCTGATGATGGTAGAGCTCTCCTTGGTGGTGTATTCACAAGAGATGAGATTTCCAAAGCTTTTGATGCTCTGCCTTATCATAAACCTCCTGGGGAGAATGGCTTCCCTGCTGATTTTTATAGATGGGCAGGTCATAATATGACAGATACATTGCATGCTGCATTTCTTGAGGCTGATAAAGAATCATCATTGGGTCCTCTTTCTAATAAGGCAGTTATAGCCGTGCTACCTAAATCTGGCAAAGACCCTCTTTTATGCGGTAGCTATCATCCCTTTTCTTTATTGACTTGTGATATTAAAATCCTGGCCAGCATCTTGGCATCTCGACTCCGCAAAGTACTGCCTTCTTTATTACATTTCACTCAAGTGGGTTTTGTACTGGGCGGTCTTCTCGGAATCATCTCCACACACTGGCTCATAGCGTGTGGTCTGCTAAACATCTTTTAGAAGATGCCTTGGCCCTTTCGCTTGATGCAGAAAAAGTGTTTCACTGCATTGAGTAGAATACATTTTTACTATGAAGCTGAAGCTGAAAGTATTTGTAAAGCGCTCTGTGAACAAGCGGTTTCCTGGCGCTGGAAAGATGATAGTGTCTGATGATAGAGGCGGCCAGGAAATTAGAGGTTGTTAAAGGTTTGGGCGTACAGATAAGTTTTGAGCGCCTTACGGAATTGCAGATAGTTAGTAATGGACCTAATGGTGGGAGGAAGACTGTTCCAGAAGCGGGGGGCAAGAGTGGAAAATCTGGTGCCGCCGATTCTGGATTTGCGGAAGCGGGGTATGCAGAGGAGGGCCTGACTGGAAGAGCGAAGGTTACGGCGAGGATAATAGTTAGTGATCAAGGAGTTGATGAAAGCGGGGGCAGTGCGGTCCCGGGCCTTGAAGGCTAGGCATCCCATCTTGAAGAGAGATCTCTGTAGGATGGGAAGCCAGTGAAAGGATCTGAGGAGAGGGGTGGTATGGTGGGACTTGGGAAGCCGATGGATAAGGCGGGCGGCCTGGTTCTAGATGGTCTGAAGGCGCCGGAGCTCGGAGGCAGGGATGCCCACGCAAAGGCTATTCCCATAGTCCAACCGTGAGAGAATCATGGCCATGACAATTATTTTAAGGGCATCAGTAGAGAAGAAACGGGAGATCTTGCGAATGATCCTAAGGGAAAGAAAGCAGGATGAGACAACAGAGCTAACCTGGGGACGCATGGAGAGGTCCTGACTGATTTTGATGCCCAGAGTTCTAACTGTCCCTGAAGGAGCTGGAGGGGGGCCGAAGGTGGAAGGCCAAAAGGCAGACGTCCAGGGACTGTTGGCACCACCAGTCAGGACCAACTCCATTTTGTCCGGGTTGAGCTTAAGGGAGTTTGGATTCATCCAGTCAGAAATAAAAATAAGGACAGATTGGAATTTGAGAAGAGAATCAGGGGCTGGGACGAGGTCAAAAACAAGCTGGAGGTCATCTGCTTAATTATACACAGAGACCTCCATGTTGAGTAGAGAAATAATGAGGGGATAGATATAAAGATTAAAAAGAAGAGGGGACAGGGACAAGCCTCTGGGGACCCCGCAAGGCACAGACCGGGAGGGAGCAGAGAAACCGGAAAGATGAACGGCCTGCGTTCTGCCTTGGAGGAATGAGGAAAGCCAGGAGAAGGCAGTGCCCTGGATGCCCGCTGCCCTGACACGGTTGAGAATGATAGAATGGTCGACCGTGTCAAAGGCAGCGGAAAGATCGAGTAGCACCAGCGCTTGGGGAGAATTGGAATCCGCCTTGCTCTTCAACTCATCAAGGACGGAAATGACCACAGATTCGGTCGAGTGGGCTGGGCAAAAGCCAGCTTGGTGGGAGGCTAAGAGATAATTTTCCTCTATGTAGGTCGACAGGCACGAAGTGATGTGGCTCTCCAGAATCTTGCTTAGGTAGGGAAGCAAGGAAATGGGTCTGAAGTTAGCGGGAAGGGTGGGGTCAGAACCAGTTTTTTTCAGAATGGGAATGACTGCAGCTGATTTAAACAGTGAGGGAACTTTACCTTGGGAAAGATGCATTGAGGAGGGATAAACGGGGGTCAGGGCAGCCAGAAAACAGCTGTCGTAAGATACGAGCCGGACCACAGTCAGCAGGGGAGCCTGACTTGACCTTCCCAAGAAGGGCAAGAAAGGATTCCTGCGAAATGAGAGGGAAATGGTCAAGGGAGGAAAGCAGGGGGGGAAGGGGGTCAGCGGGAAGAACAGGAGATGGTGGGGGGATGTTCCATTTAATATTAGTAATCTTCTCGAGAAAGAAGTCGTTCAGGGAAAGACAGAGAGATTGGGAGGGGATGGGATTGGGATTAATTCTGTTGGATGCGGCCAGATTGTGGACAATGGAGAAAATCTCCTTAGATTTGTCAGCTGGCGACAGAATTTTACCCGAGAAGTATTCCAGTTTGGCTGAGAGAATAGCTCTCTTATAGTTTTTGAGAAGGGACCTGTATCGGTCCCTCAGGAGGGGGCAATAAGTGGGCCTCCACTGGCGCTCTGACTGGCGAAGGGCCAGTTTGAGTGCTTTAAGGTCACTAGAAAACCATTTATTGGCTTCGCGGAGGCGACAAGCCTTAACCACCCTAAGGGGAGCGACCAGGTCACAGGAAGAGGACAGCCAGGAATTAAGCGCATCAAATTGAGAATCGAGGGGAAGGTCGGATAACTTGGGAAGAGAAATTGCTAGGGAGGAGTGGAGGGTGTTAAAGTCCACTCGGTTCCAATTTCGTGCTAGGATGTTCTTGGGCAGAGGGGGCCTATTAACGACTGAGAGGTCTATGGCGAAGGAAATAATAGAGTGATCTGACCAAGGACAGGGGAGAATGACAGTGGGGTAATATTGTTCGATCATCCGACCATATTTGGTCGAGAATATGGCCATGAACATGAGTTGGGGCATGAATGTGGGAAGTAAAGTTAAAACAGCGGAGAGTATCGGAAAAGTCTTAGGAGGCCTGATCTTCCCTAGGGTCACCAGGCCAATAGTTAAAGTCACCCAGTAGGAGGACAGATGAATTGTTAATGGCAAGAGTGGCCAGTAAATCTTGTAGAGCGGGCACAAAGTGAGGCATGGTTTGGGAGGTCGGTATAAAAGGACAAGAGTGAGGGGTACTGACAGGTTCGTAGAGCGGGCAACTAAGAAGTCCACATTAGGTATAGGGGGGTAGACCAAAGGTTGGAATTGGAGGTGAGACCGGATAATCATGGCCACACCTCCGCCCGCTTTCCCATCAGGGCGATCAGCCCGGAGGGCATAGTAGGACGCAGGAAGTGTGGATAGCACATCGGGCGCGGAAGCAGTAGAGAACCACGTTTCCGTCAGGAACAGAAAATCAGGGGACTCATTATCGAGGAGATTAAACAGTTTCAGTTAGTGTTTGCCAGCTGAACGAGTGTTAAGAAGGTAGGCAGGGGCCGAGGAGGGTAAGGGAGAGGGGGAAGTGGAAGGACATACCAAGTGAGGAGCAGGTTTAGGCTTAAGTGGTGAAATAATAGCAGGAACGGGAGAAGAAGATAGAATTCCAAGGGCTGCTATACTTTCCAGTGTGGAAGGACTGGTGGGCCAGTTGCCCTGAAGGGCAAGGAGCTGCGCGGAGGTGTACATGAGGAAAGGTACAGAGTTAGTGGCCCCTGGTCCCGGTTGGTCGCGGACGGGCGCAGACGGGCTCGCCTTTGGCGAGCCTTCGGCGCGCCGCTGGCGCGCCAGCTGCGCTTCCGGGGAGGAGGTACCATTTTATAGTGAACGGGAGGGGAGGGCGGAGCAAGTAGTCTGCTCACCCTCTCACTCACCCAAGATGGCGATGATGTTGCACTGAGAAGCATCGAATCGGCTGCTGTGGCCCCCGCTGCAAGCGCAGTTCAGAACCGGGGGTAGGGGGTGCTCAGGGAGGGTTTCCAGTAAAATGACACCAAAAAATAAAATTTTACCGATTTAAAAAAAGTTACGTTTCGTTTTTGCTTTAAAATGAACCACTGTTCCCGGCTCATGCCTCAGGAACCATGCAGGCAAACTATCAAGGAGGGAATGGCAACAGATCAGGCTTTATAGTGAACGGGGTGGGAGGGCCGAGCAAGTAGTCTGCTCACCCTCTCACTCACTCAAGATGGCGGCGATGTTGCACTGAGCAGCGCCGAATCGGCTGCTGTGGCCCCCGCTGCAAGCGGAGGTCAGAACCGGGGGTAGGGTGTGCTCAGGGGGGGTGGGGTTTCCAGTAAAATGACACCAAAAAATAAAATTTTACCGATTTTAAAAAAAGTTACGTTTCGTTTTTGCTTTAAAATGAACCACTGTTCCCGGCTCATGCCTCAGGAACCATGCAGGCAAACTATCAAGGAGGGAATGGCAACAGATCAGGCTTTATAGTGAACGGGGTGGGAGGGCCGAGCAAGTAGTCTGCTCACCCTCTCACTCACTCAAGATGGCGGCGATGTTGCACTGAGCAGCGCCGAATCGGCTGCTGTGGCCCCCGCTGCAAGCGGAGGTCAGAACCGGGGGTAGGGTGTGCTCAGGGGGGGTGGGGTTTCCAGTAAAATGACACCAAAAAATAAAATTTTACCGATTTTAAAAAAAGTTACGTTTCGTTTTTGCTTTAAAATGAACCACTGTTCCCGGCTCACGCCTCAGGAACCATGCAGGCAAACTAACTAACTACTATCATGCACAGATTTGGTTTGGGTGATCAATTCAACACTAAAGTGCGTTTATTACATGACAACCCCTCAGCTCAGGTAAATTGTGGTGGTTTTTTGTCCTATGCATTCCCAATTCGGAGGGGAACACGCCAAGGTTGCCGGTTGTACCCCCTTCTTTTTCTTTTAGCAATGGAACCGCTTGCTGCTGCAATCCGTCAATCTGATGATATTATAGGTGTCCCCCTCCCAATTGGATATTCTAAAATCTATTTATATGCAGATGATTTTCTTCTTACTCTTACTAATCTTCCTCGATCTCTCCCATCCCTCCTTGAAAATATTAATGATTTCTCCTCTTTTTCGGTTTGTAAAATACATTGGGACAAAAACAAAGCATTACCCATTTCCGATGGCACTACAAAGGCAGTGATTCATGGATTTCCTTTTCATTGGCAGTCTTCACATCTTAAATACCTAGGAATTTTGGTCAATAAAGGTTTGGAAAATATGGCTGCAGACAACTTAGCTCCTTTACTTTCTCAAATGCAGAGGGATTTTGATAAGTGGAAAGCTCTAGTATCTCTTTGGTTTAAAGTTCAAGCTATCAAAATGGTCACCCTTCCGCATTTCATCTATATTTTAGGTATGCTTCCCCTCCAGATTCCTTTAGCTACCCTTAGATTAATCGATTCTAAGATTAAGATTTTCATATGGGTCTCAGCTAAACCACGTCTTGCTATGGCAAAATTAAAGGCCCACCAGTTATATGGAGGTTATATGGGTCTTCCATCCATCGAACACTATTTCTTTCTCTACACATCTCCCAATTCTCTTATTTTGTGCTAGGAACTAAAGATGTTCCACAATGGGTTTCCATTGAGCGTCATCTTTTATCCAAGGATTCAGGTCTTTCTCTTTTATATGGTAGTGATACTAGTTCTTCTGACCCCAAAAATCCGATCTTATCAGTCATTCACAAATCTTGGCAGAGGGGGCATCGTATACTAGGTGTATTTATTTATTTATTTATTTGTAAGCGCAACATTCATCCCAAGGGATATCAAGGCGCTGAAGCGAGAAAAAAAAGGCCAGGCTGCAGATGAGGTAGAACAGATGAATGTTAGTCTTTGGGGAACAGATGGGTTCTTAGTTTTTTTCCAGAATATTAGCGAATTGGTTGTGAGGCGTAGATCCTGGGAGAGTTTGTTCCCTTTCCTAGCCGCCAGATATGACAAGGAGCGCCCTCCTGTCCTCACTTTCTTGATTCATTTGGTTCTGGCTAGTGCTTGGTGGAGTGACCTAAGGCTCCTCATGGGAACATAGAACTCGTTTTTCCCCTGCAGTATTCTGGGGCCATTTTGATGTGGTACTTTATGTGCATGACTCAGCAGCTTGACTACTGCTCTCTGTCGCATAGGTATCCAATGCAAATTTTTCATGCACATTGATGCAGAGCTAAATCTGCTTTCGTTTCACACCAGCCTGGCTGCAGCGTTTTGCAGCACTTGTAGACGTGTGAAGAGAAGCTCGTTCTTGCCCACAAATAGGGTGTTTCCGTAGTCAAGCTGGCTAATAAATAAGCAGGGCCTGCGTGACTGTTCTTCTACAGTCCAGCGGAATCCAAGGGAAGAGTCTAGTCAGCAATTTCAAGGTTGCAAAGCCCTTTCCACAGAGGGCCCGCACATGGTCCTTCATGGAGAGGGCATTGACAATGGTGATGCCCAGGTTTCTTGCGCATTGCTTGGGGGTTGGGGCAGTACCAAGGGTTTGCGGCCACCATGTGGCATCCCATATTAAATTGGCGCCTCCAAAAGGCAGGATTTCTGATTTCCCAGCATTTAATTTCAGATAGTGCTCGGACATCCATTGTGCCATCTCTGAGAGGCAATTATGCAGTTTTACTTTAGTGACTTCAGGTCTTTCCTCGAGGGCTACCATTAGTTGTGTGTCATCTGCATAGGAGCAGATGCCAATTCCCTACTTTCTACTAATTTTCGCCAAAGATGATATATAGGTGTTAAATAGGGTGGGGCTGAGCGATGCCCCCTGCGGGACACCACAACTGATGGTGCTAGGTTTAGATTGGTAGTTGCCCACTTGAACTGTTTGTGTATGATTACTTAAGAACGAACTGAGCCATTCCAAAGCTTTAGAGTGGATTCCCTTTTCGTAGAGGGTATCCAGCAGTTTGATATGTGAGACTGTGTCGAACACCGCCGACAGTTCTAACAGTATCAGGGCTACCGCTCCCCCCTGGTCGGTGCATGCTCTGATGTTGTCCAGAACTGCCAGCAGCGTGGCCTCTGTGCTGTTTGTGGCCCTGAAACCTGTCTGGGAGGGGTCAAATAAATCGTTAGTTTCAAGGTAATTTGATAATAGTCGATTTATCAGCCTTTCCAGCACTTTGGAGAGGTAAGGTAATTGAGAGATCGGCCGATATTGTCAGAGCTGACCACATCTGTTCCTGCTTTTTTCAATAAAGGGATTACTACCGCCTGTTTCCAGCTGTCTGGAAAGACGGCCGCCTGAAGTGAGTTATTGAGGAGCTGTGTGACATAGGGGCAAAGGATTGGGGCAATCTGAGTGAAAATGAAATGAGGGCAGGGATGTGAGGGGGAGCCAGATTTTACTTCACTCATAGCTTCCAGGACCTCGTTCTCTGTGAGGGGAGAGAAATTGCTCATCTCTGATGGAGCTTCTGGGTGAGGGGTCCTAAAATTCCTATTAGTTGTGTCCAGTTTAGTGATCAGACTGAAGGTGGAGTAAATTTTCCTTTTTTTCTCCGAAAAGAAGTTGCTGATTTTTTCGCAAGCCTCTGTTGAAGGGGGTAAAGTTTGGGACATGCTGGCTGGTTTGCTAAGTTCTTTGACTATTTTGTAGAGTTCCTTAGCTCAATTGCAGTTCTCATTAATTTGTTGTGCAAAATAAATATTTTTTGCATTTCTTATAGCGTTATTGTAGGATTTAAGTTCTGATTTGTACCGTGCTCTGTCTGTTTCCTGTTTGGACAGCCTCCATTGGTGTTCTATGTTTTAACATTTCCTTTTAAGAAACTTGAGTTGAGGTGTGTACCATTTCTCTGTGGGGTGTCTCTGTGATAGTTTCGATTTTCGCATAGGTGCAATTTGGTCTAATGTCACTCTGATTTTTCCGTCTCCAAATGATCTACTCCCGGGTTGACAGGGAGATTGCTCAGGTTCTGGGTGTTGTGTTGTTGCAATAAAAGTGTGAATGGAATGATATGTTGGTGACTAATTTCCAGGCTCTATTGGTAGACAGCTTGGGCTTGCAGGTTGTTTTGTTTGTTTTAACCGGTAGACCCAGTGAAAATGATATGAGCGAGTGATCTGTCCATGATAATGTTTCTAACTCGTGAATTAGGGTGTGTTTGATGTTAGAGAAAAGTAGGTCAAGGGTGTGCCCTGCTGAGTGCATCGGCCCCTTGATCCATTGCTTCAATTGCAGGATCTGCATATCATTCTCCAATTGTGAGGTCACAGGACTATCAGCTTTTTCATAACATTAAAGTCCCCTATTACTAGGTAGTTTTTATGCTTTAGGCAAACTGGGAGGATTTGGGTGAGTAGCCTGGTACTAAGTTCAGATTGGTGGCCAGGTGGATTATAGATCACAGCGCCTGCCAATAAAGTGAGACCCTCAAGGAGCAGCTGAAAAGCTAATATTTCATGTTTGACCGGTTGTGCCACTTGAACAGGTTGACATGTCAGGTGGTCCTTAAACAGTATTGCTACCCCCCTCCCCTTTGGCCGTGCCTATCTTGTTTAACTATTTTGTAGTTGGCCGGTAGAGCATTAGCTTCGTCGGGGGAATTATTGTCATCCAGCCAGGTTTCAGTGATGAAACTGAGGTCGGGATTCCTCTTACTGACGGTGTCCCAGATGTCATGGCAGTGCTTTGGGGCCGATCTGGCGTTAAAGTATATGCAGGTCAATTTGCAGAGGTCTGATTCTATCTCCCTGTCTGTCTGATTTTGCCTTAAGCTACACCATTTGCAGCCAAGGCAGCAGAATGAGCAGTATGTAAATCCTGGGTAGGCTTTTTCGCATTGTGTGTTATCAGTGTTGGCCATGTGGGAGAGGGCTATAAATGTGTCTCTCGAATATCTGGGAACAGTGCCTAGGGCTGGGTTGACACAGGCAGGGGTTCTGGACCCTGGTCCCGGCCGGACGCGGACGGGCGCAGGTGGCGTGCCCGCTGCGCGTTCACTGACACATTGGATAGATATCGTGGAGAGCGCGGGAGTGTAAGTCCGCCCTCCCTCAGACCGGTAGTGCCAGATATTGGTCCTGCTGCTTCCTGTAATGCCCTCCACTCAAACGGCACACAGCCGCGGTGGACCAGGGCGGGGGAGCCAGCAGGGGACAGAACAGCAAGCGGCAGTGCAAAGACGCAAATAAAAGAAGTAAGCACGCGTATTCATGTTAAGGCTCCCCTATGGAACAATTCAGCTATCCGTATTAAAGGTCACACTTTATCCTGGCCTTTATGGCAAGCAGCTGGCATTTACTCCCCAGATCAACTTCTTCATGATGGAAATTTCAAAAACGTTTCCCAATTATGTGAGGAATTTAATCTTCTTATACAATACTCTCAACTTCAACAATGTCTGAGGAAACACTTGGGAACTCCCCCTTGTTTGCTTCAGGTAGCTCCAAAATTATCTTACCTACATTTGTGGGGGAAGCTTAGAGGAGTGACCTCTGCTCTTTATAAAATCTTTATGCTTCCTCTATTTTCACAGTCTCTCTCCCATGCTCTTCAAAATAAACGGCAATCTTGTTTATCTATTTCATATACTCCTTCTGAATGGGACAAGATATTAGAGGGATTACATAAAGGTGTTCGTGAAGCAAGGCTTACATTTTGTATATTTAAAATCCTCCATGAATGGCACTGGTCACCGACTAAATTACATAAAGCTGGATTACTCTCACACACTAATTGCTGGAGATGTTCCAACTTTGGTTGTGACATAGTTCATATCATTTGCGAATGCCCAGAAACAAGGTCCTTTTGGTTCTTTGTTGGCAAAACTTTGCATTCCACAATGTCATTACCTTTACCATTTACATCTGCCACAATCCTTTTGCATGATTTACGACACTTTCCAAAACTTTCCAAACTACAAATTTGTCTCCTACATACTGCACTAGCTACAGCTAAAATCTGTATTTTCCGTCATTGGAAGTCTCCTTCTCCACCCTCCCAGGAAGAATGGCTGGTGGCAATGATGCTGACGGACCTACATGAGCGCACAATGTATAACCTTCAGGACCAAGTTGATATATTTCTCCAAACTTGGTCTCCTTTTTGACAATGAAGCCAACTCCAATCTCACTCCTAATGCAAACAATCGAATCAATTAATTCATGATTTTACATTTTTGTGTATGTCTTTTTTTTTCTCTCCCTTTACCATTTCATTTTCCCTACTCCTGTCTTTCTTCCCTCCCCTCCCTTACTCTGGCTTTACTCTCTCTCACTGTTCTCTCATTCTCTTCTTTACAGTTTATCTCTCTTCTCTTATTTTCTTCTTCCTTCCACTTTCCATATCAACTTTCTACTCTTCTTTAAACTTTTGTGCCCTGATATTATTATTATATTTATCTCGTACAGTCATTGTCTCCTTTTTATATTTAGATATATTCATATTTTATATATTATAATATATCCAATATCAATTTCTTATTCATGTTACTTATACTATATATCTACTCATTTATTTATTTCAATATGTATATATAATATGATTCCTTATTTATTGTATTTGTTCGTCCATATTTATCATCAAAATATGTATTTAATTTTATCAATAATTCATTGTTTTATTATTTCTGTGTTACTATGTACTTTATTGTAAAATTCAATAAAAAATGTCAACACAAAAAAAAGACATCACTCAACAAAAGAGAGTAGGACAAGGCATTCCTGGGTAGCACCACAACTTTAATATGAAGCATTTTCTATATCCTACACACGTAGGACCTTATTACAAGTTGGGCGGTTAAATCTATCCCGTACGCAAATCTCTGTTTAAGCACTGGTCGGAATTACGAGTTTGGTTTTATTTATCGCATCCAAAAGCTATTGGATTTGTTAAATAACCCAACATTTTTTTAATTTTGGTAGGTCAAACCTGTCGGAAATTAACAGAGGAAATGTCTATGGTATTCAACACACCAAAATCTGCATGTAATTCATCTATAACTTGTAATAGGTGCTATTTATTGCATCCCATAAATAACTAACCCCACTGTATCATTGTTTAATAGGTGCGATAAATAGCACCTTTACTTGGAATCAGGCCTATACAATGCAGTGGACTAGATTATGTATAATCCTTGTTAATTCTTTTTCAGAAGACCCCCAGCAAAGGCACTCGAAGTCATAATAACTTTAGCCACAACACAACTGATGACTGGCCGTCCCTTTCTATCAAAACCCATAACTTCAACAAAAATAAGTTCTGGTCATCAATGATTTCCTTTTGTCTTCAATCCTTGTTGGTTTATTTCTATTGATATATTTTATTTGCTACATCTGCCTGTGGCCCTTATTTAGGTGATTGTTTTTCTATCAATATTTGTACTTGTTTTACAGCAACCACTCAGCAAGTTGACTATGATTCAAAGGTCTGGCACCCTTACACCAGGTTGTACAATATTTTAGCATGCAGACACCTTTGCCATATGTTGGAAGCAGACCCTCTCAAAGAAGTGTGTCTGCAGGACTGTGTTCACGTGGGCATGCACCATTTAACCAGCAAGGCAAACTTCAAGGTGCAAGCGCAACAAAGCTGGACAAGCATTATCAGATGAAAAAGATTCATGGCGTGCAGCAGCAGGAAGATATGGCAGTAGGAACTTTAAGAGCCAATAATCTTAAGGCATTTTTTTTGTACTTGTTTTTACAGTGTGAGCTCATCTAAAGTGGCATATGACCAATCATGTCTACAATGTTAATTCTGTACAGCATTCACGTTTGCATTTTTGTTTCTCCCTGAATAATTCAGAGTATTATAATATATGGGATCCTGTAATCCATGTGTAAAGGACATTCACAAATTTCTTTATGATCAGTGGCTTGTGAAGCATCAAGTCTACAAATATAAATAAAAGACGTCAGGACTCAAATATTAGAAGGGTATTACTTTCAAGTTCTTACTTCAGCCAAGGTGACAGGCAGGTCAGGTCATGGAACATAATTAGGCAGCTGTTTAAAGCAACAATAAGAAGTTGTTTTGCTTTCTTCTGATCTACTGCAACGAAAAGCAGAGAGAATATGTATATTGTTTGCACTCCTTAGATAGACAAAAGCTAGAATCTTTCTCCATGTTTCCACACAGTGCGAGCTATTGCAGCTTTATTTTTGACTGACTTGTACTGAACTGTTTCTAATGTCTGTTTGAAAAAAATTTTAAACAGGTTTTTGATGTGTTTCATTTTGCACTATAGATTTTATTTTTATTATTCATGTTTGAAAACATGCTCACTCTTTTCTATGAAAGAGCTGCACAGCAGGGTTTAAGTGGTTCGTGACAAAGGTGTTGGAGTGACTGTATTATACGGGATAAAGTACACGCTGACATACATGATAAGGATATTGCAAGTCACCTCAGGGTTCTACAGCCTTACAAAGGAACTCAGCCTTCAGCTCTGTTCTTGTAGATGGGTATGGAACTCCTCAGTGACTTGAAATTTCTTCATAATGTGAGTCAGGGGGCATTTATCTCTCATAAATCCAAGGTGGATATGATGTTGAATAGCATTATAGCACATCCGATGTGTGCAATAGTGGTGGTTCTAGGATTTTTCACTGTGAGAAAGACACAGATAAGTGGTAGGTGGTGGCAACTGCCCGATGGGGCAGTCCTTGATTGACACTTTCTTTTGTTAATTTGATGTCATTAAGGCACTCCTGTCTTCCTACCGTACCTTTTAGTTTTTCAAAGTTGCCGTCTTGATTTGGTGCGCCATACATATTGGCCTGCTGAAGATGGGGCACAACCAATAACACTGGGGTCTGCACAGTGCAAAAGGTTATCAAACATCTGCTTCAGCAGATAAGCAAAGAAATTGCAGCAGCCTCCCATTTGCTGAAGGTAAAGGAGGTGGAGGAAGCATAGGCCATGAGGTTACTATGCCATCCATTGACACAACCCACCAGCCGCTGGCTGGAAGCCCCAACCACTGAAGCCATAGCATAAAGCCAAAGACCACCATTGTTAGGCTTTTCAAGGAGGCAGCATGAAAACACTTTGGGGTTTATAACGATGTTGTTCGTAAAGCATTCCCACCGACTCAGAATAGTTTCCTACCAAATCAGATTGGGGAGTCCAACTGCCGGATTACAATTGATCTGAATATGATTCGGTTGGATTCCCATTTACTTCAATGGGAACCTGTGTTCTGACTGAAGACACAGGCTCCCGTTGAAGAAAGGGGTGGGTGGGGAAAATCGTGCACCCTGTGGCAGGCACCCCACAGTGCCTGCCATACTGTGCATGATTGCAAAGAGAGGTCCATTGGATACCCCATGAGACCCATTCGGAAGGCTACGGCTGAAGGGGGGCCTGCTACGGGCCTCCAAAGTCAGATTCTGACATCCGATCCGTGTCAGAACAACCAATTCTGAAAGGCTGTCCTAATCTGACATCGTAGTCGTTCAGTCAGAAACACGGACCGCTGACCAGTAAAAGTCGGCTCCGAATGACTCAGTTCCTCCGAATGCCATTTGACCCGGCTTGGAAAGTCCGAACGCTTTCCGAACATAGTAATCGGTAATTTGGAAAGTTTTCTAATTCGGTCGGAAAGACGGGTTCTGACTCTGATTCGGCAGACCCAAATCCAATTCGGAGCCTTTCCCACCGACAGCCTAATCAACCCCTTTGTGCCTTAGCGTAAACATGTTCACATTTATTTACAATTAAATGGTCTAAATGTCAAAGCCATTCAAGTAGAATTCCACACAAAAGTGGCTTACATATATAATAAACCTACAGCCCTGGAACAACCGTGAACCACCATTCTCATTTTTGTTTGCTTTTTGTTAAGGCTGTGGAGAGTAAGAAGAAGTTATTTGTTGTGGTTGGGTTTCTTGGGTGTATGGAGGGGATATGCATGTTGTAGTTGGCATAGTGGAGGATTTGGAAGAGCCGGGGAGGTTTGCTGGAGGAATATTTGACATTTAGAGAGGAGCTGTGAATTTAATTTTAGATCAAATTGTTTGGCTTCAGAAGAAAGGTAGGAGTGAGGTTTTCTGTAAGATATTTGGAATTTACGGCATGGTGATTGTGTTAAGGTAGTTTGAATTTAATTGGAAGGTGTGAGTTTTGTAGTGAAAAAACATTTCTGTTTATAATTGTTTTTTTAGAGTTTTATATACCACAAACTTGACCCAAAGGTTACAGAGCATTTTACATGAGGCCAAGTTAAGTTACAGATGGACACCTTCATTTTTAGTAGGCCCGGGGAGATTAAGTGATTTGCCCAGAAAACAGGATGTGGAGTGTGCCTGCCGGGACTCAAACCCAGTTCACCAGTTTGAGGTCGACCGCTTTAGCCGGTAGGACATATCCTCTCCCTAATAAATGCCTAATAAATATAGTTTAAAATAAATAATTTTAATATTTTTTTCTTGGTTGAAAAATGTTTCCTGTTGCATCCTAATTTGGAATTTGTTTTCTGCTTTTGTACCCTTTTTGAAAAATCAAAGTAATTACTGTGAGGACATGAAACTAGGTACTTGTTATACCCAAAATGTAGCGTGTTGAATAGGAAAATGTAAGTGCTACTTACAATATTGAAATAAATTGGGTTGCTGATTGGAGGGGGACCCTACTGAAGCAGCAACCACAACTCTTTGTCAGGGAGAGGCACAAGCAAACCCCAAATTAACTTGTGTTCAACCTTCTGGTAGCTTAACTTTGAGGAAATGTGTAAAGTATTTATGCAGCTCTTCAAACAATAATGAAATAAAACACAACCAAGAATAATCCCACACCAATTTAAAAAATACAGTACCCTTTATAACAGACAATTTAAGATCAAATTGACAAACTTAAAATACATAGAACTGGAGATAAGCAGTTTCATTTTTAAGTGTAAATTGCACCAGAAAAGCACAAACCACCAACTGTGGTCATCTGGTTATGCTGGACTGAGACAATGTCACAAGTTCAGGGCACCCCAGTGGAGCGCGGGCTGGCAACAAGAATCAAGTTAGGCCCGCTGAACACATGTACATTAAATCCTGATTGCAGAGCATTGTGAGATCCGGTGTCAAGGACGCGCCACACAGAGGAGGCGATGTAAGGTCCTGGTGTAGACCTGCCTTCATGGAGCATTAGTTTTGGGAAACTGCAAGGTTGGAATGTGAGGTCCTTCATCATTGTTGAGGATCCCATCAAGCAGGGCTTACGATGTGAAGTCCTGCATCGAAGATGCATTGTGAACCGACTAATCCTGAAGAAGCTGAGGGGCTTGTGATGCGAAGTCCTGAGTCGTTGTTGAGGATGTTGCTGACTAAGAGCTTGCAATGCGAAGACCTCATCGAGGTTGCTGAGCAGAACAACGGTTCTTAGGAGGATTTGGGCTGTGAGGCGAAGTCCTGTGTTGGAGATGTGTAACGCAGAGGTTATGATGTGGAGTTTGGTGAGGTGATAGTGGCTCCTATGGAGAGTTTCTGGAAGATGGTGTGTCGGTTCTGCTGGCACCACAGTTGAGCTGGTAAAGCACCTTCAGGCCCACTTCCAAGGGTCCAGGACTGAGGTGGCACCACTTGGGAGGGTAGGACACACAGTTGGCAGATTCTAAATGCTGGGTTAAAGATGAAAGAAGCCTGTTTGATCCCTGAGGCTTCTGACCAGGAGGCCAGACAACTACCCCTTGAATCACTCTGGAGGTTCTGGGTTCAAGATGCAGATCCAGTACTTCTCACTCAGGCGGGGAGGCAGCAAGGCAGTGGAGTGGCAGTCCTTCTTTCAGCAAAGCAGCATAGCAGTCATTCTTCTGAGTCTTCTATAAGTCCAGATGTGTACTAAAGAGTTGGGTCTGAGGTCCCATATTTATACGTGATGCCCATCTTAAAGTAGTAGAAGGTTCTGGAGGCTTCCAACCTCCAGCAGTGTTTGGTATTTCCTGCCTACCTGCCCATACCCTAGTTTGTTTGGGGTCACAAAAGACCAGTGACAGACCCTTTTTGACTTGCAAGTGTGGTAAGTGCCACCTCCTCCCAACACCTATCTCCTCTTTGTTTTATCATCTCGGAGCAATCCACAAAGACCAACTGCCAGCTATACCTAGTCGTGTGACCCAGGTACAGGCTGCAGGTGCCAAATAGTTGGGAGAAGAAAATGCTTTGCACTGATGATTTACACTCCATCTTTACAATTAAAGAGGCCTTTAAATTGCAATTCTTTAGACACCAAACTCGACCTGTTTATCTGCTGTCAATTGAAAGTCTTCCCTTATTAAATGTAATACGGTAACCCACTGTTATCCTATGAAAGTAGTAGGCCTTGCAGTAGTGAAAATGTATTTAGGAGTTTTTCACTACTAGGAAATGTAAAACTTAAAGTTGATGACCAACTTTTTAAATACAATTCCCCCAGACCTCTGGGCTTTTCGTGGCATGCTGTAGTGCTGACTTATACGAATTACAAAGGAAGGTTTGGGCCTGGCCAAAGGTTTAGTATGGCAGGTCAAAACAACAGTTCAAAACTGCACACACACAGGCTGTAATTGTAGGCCTAGGGCATCTTTTACAGGGCATCTCAAGTGGTTGGCACAATCAGTGCTGCAGGCACACTAGTATCATTTAGTTTACAGGCCCTGAGTATATACATTACCACTTTATTAGGGATTTACGACTAAATTAACTGTGCCAATTGTGTGTAAGCCAATTCGACCATTTTTAGTGGAGCACGCACAAGCACTTTATCAATGATTAGCAGTGCACATAATACTAGGGCCAACAAAACAAGATCAGCTAAAAATGGAAGTGATGAAGGCAAAAAGGTTGAGAAAAGACCACCCTAAGGTTGACAGGACTAATAAATATACTTTATATAACCTAGAGGTGAGCAAAATGCATATTAGGCCACATACACATTTGATGAAGCTGGTACATTGTGGGCATCATGAAGTCAACCAAAGCTTTGCAACCCTCACTATATTTGCTATTAGGGATATAAAATGAAATACAGTGAATCAAGCTGATTTGCATTGGTTTCCTTCTTCAGGGTGCAAATGTTGAGAGTGGAATGCGACCTGAATGTGGACAATCTTTTCCCTTGCTTGCCTAGCTGTGAGTATCTTGAGTACTGGGTTTTGGCCCCAGTCACAAGGTAATCTATCATGTGTGCAAAGGCAAAGGACTAACTTTGAGAAGAGTCTGGTCCTGGAATCAACAGTGATAGAGGACAACTGCTTCTGTCACAGGTTCTTGCACGTAGCATGTTGGTGGCAGCCTACTGTATTTTGTAGTGATCCTAGTGTGACCAGTACTTATGATGAAATGCATCATAAGACTAAGAAACTATATACAATTTTATGGCAGTAGGGAACAATGCGCAAAAATAGTATGCATCACAATCTATTGCTTGTAAGTTAATCTAGCATATGCTCTAAGGTTGAGATACAACTCCTGCCATTGGTTGTAACAAAAGGTATACAAAGTATGCCAAACAATTTTCCACAATAACTCTCAACCTGAGGAACAATGCTACTGTCAATATGGTGTGCACTATCTGTCTGAAAAACCACTAAATAAACCTACAGTCTCTTACATGTGTGTACAATGTTTGAAGAATAGCCCTAGTTTCTCTCTCAACTTTCAAAATGTGTTATAACACAGGGGAAGACATCCCTTAAGGATAAGACCCCTCACTCACCCGAAGGTGACATGCTTCATCATATGGGTCCTCCTTACCAGTGGGGAAGACCTAGTCACCACTGGGAGCTACTACTTCAGGGCTTAAGGAAGGAGCTCAGAGATGTTTTAAGTTTCTAGGGAGTAGGATGGTAATCCCATATGTGTGCTGATGGGTTGTAGTTAGGTTTTATGCAGCGCTGTGTGAAGGAAGGGTGTGAATTAAAACTGCCTAGATAGAATCACCAATTGACTTTATTAATGTGTTCTACCTGACAGGATTAAAATGTAACAGCACAGTGGTATAGATATAAACCACTGTTAATAATAGGTCGACATGTTTCAGCCTGTTGATCAATTTATGTATAAGCGGCTTTCTTCAGAACCAGATATTTTACAATGCTGCTGCAATAAGTGTGAGAATGATAATGGAAATACATTTTAATACACCACCAGTATTCCTGCTCAATTCTTTTGCTTGTGTCAGGCCATACTCTGGGTATCTGTGGAAAAAACACAAGATGCAAAGGCGGTTTTTAGGAAAGAAGGAGAGGAGAGAGAATGAAGGATAGGGCACATCAAACCATTTGTAATTTAATCACATGTTAAACTGTACATTGTGCTTTGTCACTATGTCACAATTGAGTATTACCTTATTAATGTTTATAAGCATTATGGACTTACCCACAATAGTTGGATAACCCAGCCTCACCTCTACCTGTCAGGCCGCTCAGGAGGGAGGCCCCGCTCTGCGGGAAGAAAGAAGGCACTGTAGTAATTTCTAACTACACTGTCTTTTGTCTAGAAATCTAAATTCTCTATTATACAGAGGGACATAGACACGATAAGGCTATGAAAAAAGCGAGGTCTGTATTTTACATTCAGGGCAGGGAGTGTTTTTAAAATAACAATTTGTCAAAAAAGAGAGTTCTTACTACCAACGGTTTGGAAAAAAGTTAACTAGATCCTAGTCTTGTGGCAATAAAGCAAGTATATGCTCCTTTTGAGTAGAGTTACTGTAAAGCCCATGTTTATCTAAAAGGAGCAATCTAAGAAGCAGACCATCCTGGGTTAGGTGACTTACCTGTCCGTCGGTACCTCTTCGCGGAAAAGAGCTCGCCCCGGGAGGTACCGAACGGCAGGCATGCTCATGTTTAAATAGTCTGTTTCTTAATTACATACCGCTGTGCGGGGAGACGGGTCCTGTTAATCTCGGCAGTCTATTCTTATGCCTGCGTGGTACTTAATTAATGCGCATGTGCAGGTGTTAAACACTGCTTTCTAGCGCATGGACAGATCCTGTAGTTCACGGCCGTCTATTCTTTTTCATGCGCGGTACTTAGTAAGTGCGCATGTGCGGGCATACAATACTATTTTCTAACGCATGCGCTTAATCGTGCGAAGTAACGAGTACCGCGCTCAAACTATTTCATTATTCTGCAATTATTGCATACTGGAAATGATTTCTTTGAGGAAAAACGTAATACATTTACCATTTGTTGCTAAACAGAGGGAGGAATCTGTATCTAAGTTTTCCCGTTTATGACTCATAGATTGGGTCTGTATGGGGAGTTGCTCAAAACACTGCTTACTCACATTAGCGCTAGTCGTTCCAAGTTGCCATTGCTCTCTTGGCTAATATGCTTTGGATATTCTGTTTATTTAATAATACTGCGCAATGGGTATCACTTCTAAGAAAGAGAGTTGTATGAACATATATTATCCTTATGGCTAAGATTAATCACCAGAATGTGTTAGTAATGGAACAAATATGTGGATTTTATCAATTCTTAAGCAGTGTTAGTGGATTATACTGAGTCTTGACCCTATACTAACCGGTCTGGGGTTCTTATAAGAAGGCAAATCCCTCTTCATCCTGCTGCCCTCATTCACTTAGGTTAGTCTATACTTGCCCCAGACAACTGTAGTATGTATTGTTTTTAATTATTACCATGTCGTTCTTTCAGACTAGGGTCCAGGGTATTTCATCATTTAGACCTTTGGTGTCTGTCCTCAATTTATATACCGACTGTTGTTCTTTACGGAACAGTAATTTGGAGGGGTCCGTCATGTATGATGGGATCCAAGGTTTTTCTAACACCACCCATTTAAAGTCATTATCAGTGTGGCCTTTGTCAAGAAAACGATTGGTCAGTTTTGTTGACCGTTTGCCACATCTAATAGTACTATTATGTTCTTGAATGCGTATTTTGACTTTTCTAGTGGTCATACCAACATAGCGAAGTTGACAAGGACACCAGATAAGGTAAATCAAGCATTCGCTATTACAGTTGGTATGTTTCTCAATTCTCCATGGACGTGACGTTCCGATGTCTAGCTCTAATGTCTTTTCTGTTTGTGGGCAGACTGTGCAGGTACCACAGGGAAAGTGGCTTACCTCTGGGGGCAAGTTCCACAAAGTCGTCTGTGTTCTAGTGTTACTGACATTTTGTGGGCGAGTATGGACTAATTTGTCCCTCAAGTTGGCACTGCGCTTGTATGCAAATAAAGGTCGGGGGAGTTCATTATTTGCCACAGTCAGAATAGGCCAGTGTGTGTTAATACTTTTTTTAACAGAGTTCGAAAAGCTGGAAAAAGTATTTACAAATGTCATTCTTTGGTTGGGTTCTTTTTGCGTTTTCTGCTCTAATAATGATTCTCTGTTATTATTGGCAGCTCTTTTCTTAGAGTTCCGAATGATGTGATCTGGATATTTCTTCACTTTCAGATCTTTTGTTAGTCCCTTCGCATGTTCTTTGTAGAGCTCCAAGTTTGTACAATTACGTCTTATGCGTAAAAACTGGCCGAACTGTAAGTTCTCACGCAGAGCTCATGGATGGTAACTCTGAAATGGTAATAACGAATTACATGATGTGGGCTTACGGTATAGCTCTATTATCAACTCTCCGTTCATGGGTCAAATCAATAGTTCCAGAAATGGAAGTTTGGTTCTGGAGAATTCCAGAGTAAAGCGTAAGAAGTCATTTTGGTTGTTAAGCCATTCGTGGAACATGTTTAGGGTTTCTTCCTCTCCTCGCCAAATGACAAAAATGTCATCTATGTACCTTTTCCAGGTACGTAGATGACTGAAGAACGGATTACCTGGTGTCAATATTATCTCCTGCACTATCTGTCGCCATTCTCATGGTAAAAGTCTAAACCATGCTTCTATTCATTCCCCCATCTCCCTGTAATCATGTTTTCTACATCAGGTCCCAACCCTTTTGTGGTGTTGTCGTGTCATGCCTGGAATCGGGAACACTGCTGGGTTCCAGATTCCAGGAAAGACGGTTACGACCCAGGCTTCATGATAAGACTTATGATTATATCTCTAAATAAATAATCTACTTTAATCCACCAAACTTCGTGATAACTTCATTTCACTGGCGACGATTGGGCAAAGAACGAAAACATTAGAGCCTGGAGTCCCTACCTGCATCGTTGGGTGTCGTGTTAAGCGGAGGATCACGAATCGTCTTCGATTTCCTTAAATGCTGGCAAACGCTGAATCACGGACTGGAGCGGAAACGTGCAGGTGAAAACCCCACAATTGTGTGCTCTTCCGTGACTGAATTATATAATTTTGTTCAATTTGAGCATTTCGAATTATACGTCAATGCGAGAGTAATGGCCCCATAACAAGCTTGTGCGCATGCGCGTGACGTCACAGCGTGTCAACACGCATTTTGACGCACGGCGGCCATCTTTTGGGACAAATCTCATTGAAAAATCATTGAGGACGTGTATTGTATTGTATTGTGACTTATATAGCGCACGTATCACCCGAAGGTATCAAGGCGCTTGCTTAGGGAACCCGTCCTGGTATTCCCCTGTGAGATACCCCGGCAGGGTATCCACAAGGTGAAAGCCAGGCATCCCGCCGCGAGGGGCCGTAGTGGAGATTAAGCAAGCTATTGCCCAGAGTCGCAGAGTGTGACCCCGTGAGTCGAGTAGGCACCGGAACGAGAATTGTCGAGTCCGTGGAATTTTTTGAGCCCGAGACCCACCAAGGCGGGGAATCGAACCCTGGTCCACGGCCGATCTCAGCTTCCGGGTCTGCCGCCTCTAACCACTGAGCCACGCTTCTCCACGAGTAATAACAAAAAGAAAACGTTTTAGCGAGCAATTGTTGGCAAATAAAGCCTTGAATATCAATAAAAAGCCACGAACTATCTTTGCAAAACATATTAACATGGCAATTATCAACAGATAAAAAAAAAAAAAAAAAAAATATAAGAAAATTTAAACTTCAACATATTCACTGCAAGATTCATCTACTGTTAATTTAAATTCATGTTAATCAAAATGGAAAGTTTCTCTGCTCCTCCACCTTTTCTACCAAGTCCAGGTGAACCAATTCTAGAATGGAAAAGATGGAAAGAAGGTTTTTATGCTTACATTGAGGCAATTGGTGGAGAAGACTACACCGATAAAAGGAAACTAGCTATCTTAAAACACTGTTTAGGTGCTGAAGGAAGACATGTCCTGAGTCATTTACCATTAGATTCACGCATTGTAACATCTACTGAACAAGTGATAGACGTTTTCGAAGAAGCGATCAAACAGTTGGATAAACAGTATATAAAGAAAGTTAACGTTTTGGTATCGCGTCATAAATTCTTGAGTAGAGGTCAATTACCAGGTGAATTCGTTGACTCGTTTATGAATGACTTGAGAATTTTAGCATCTAAGTGCAATTATTCAACCTTTCATGATCAAATGTTGCGTGATCAAATGGTCCACAAAATTGCTGATGTCAAGCTTCAAGGGAATCTTTTGGACACAGAGGATCTAACTTTAGACAAAGCGTTAGATATCGCTCATCGTTTTGAGAGCATGAATCTGGGTGTGAAAGAACTTACGGAAAAAAAAATTGCTGAAGTGAATATTGTTAAAAAATCTAATTTTGAGGAAAGAAATTCTTTTAGAAACAGAAACCAACCATTCCAAGAGAGGAGAGAGTAGAGAGTATGCATGTTTCAAATGTGGTAGTCCAGATCACCTAGCGAATGACAGAAAATGTCCAGCAATTGGACAATTTTGCAGATATTGCAGATTGAAAGGCCATTTTAGTAAAATGTGTAAAAATAAGAACAAATTTAAAAGTAAGAGTTTTGTTAAAAAAAAGAGTTCTAATGAACATGTTAATGAATTAGATGACGATAATTTAGAGGAAGAATTTCTTTTTGTGGTGTATGAAGTTAATGAGTGTGATAAAGATTACCCATATTGTACTGTAGACATTGGGGGGAAGAATATCAGTGTTATGGCAGACTCTGGAGCAAAACGTACTCTCATTGGTGAAGAATGGATAAAAGAGTTTCCAGGTTTAAAATTATCTCCTCCTGACATAAAGTTGCTTGGGTATGGGAAGAAACCCATTGAAATTCTTGTTTTTTTACAACATCTCTAAGTTTGAAAGGAAAAACCATTAATTCCAAGGTTTATGTGGCAAAAGATGGTTCTTGTTTATTGGGATGGCCTCAGCAGAGGGACTTAATGATAAAATTGGACCCTAACCATCCTGAACAAGTGCTTAGTTATTCAGACCTGGTCATGAATGTAGAGTCTGATCTTAGTCATGAGTGTGAAAAGAAGTTTCCTTCTGTGTTTTCTACATCTGCATTAGGTCTCTTAGAAAATTTTGAACATAAAATTATTCTTAGGGAAGATGCTGTACCAAAGGTCCATAAAGTAAGAAATGTTCCTTTACATTTAAGAGATGCTGTGAAGTCTGAACTCAAGAGATTATGTGAGTTAGATGTCATTGAGGAAATAGAATCTTCCGTTTGGTTGTCCCCAGTTGTTGTCGCTCACAAGCCCAACGGCAAAGTGAGACTTTGTGTGGATTTGAGAGATTTAAACGAGAACGTATGGGTGGATAGACATCCATTGCCTAATATAAATGAAATGTTCACAAAATTGAAAGGGGAATCCATTTTTTCCACATTTGACCTGTCTAATGCTTACCATCAAATAGCATTACACAAGGACAGTAGGCATTTGACATCTTTCATCACTTCAGAAGGTGCTTTCAGGTACAAAAGGATGCCCTTTGGTCTAATATCAGCATCTTTTGTCTTTCAAAGAGTAATGCATAACCTTTTTAAGGATTTTGAAAAAGTCTTATACTTCCAAGATGACATTTTGATCTTTGCATCTAATCCATCTGATCATTCTGAAATACTGTATAAGGTATTATGTGTGTTGCAAGATAGTGGTCTCACTCTCACAAAAGAAAAATGTAAATTTGGTGTGTCTTCTGTTGACTATTTGGGACATACTATTAGTAAAGAAGGCATTTCTCCGAAATTAAATGTAGTCAAGGCCATTGAATCAGCTCCAGACCCTGTGAATAGAGATCAGCTCAGGTCTTTCTTGGGGCTTGCCGAATATTACTCCAAATGTATTCCCCTGTTCTCTGATAAAACTGTAAATATGAGAAATTTGATGAAAAAAAATGTTCATTTTCTTTGGGATGAAAATTGTAAAAAAGAGCTTCATGTTGTTGAAGCAAAACATTGCATCTGCACCTGCTTTGGCAACGTTTAATACTGCTCATTGTTCATTTATCATCACTGATGCTAGTAATGTGGGTATCGGTGCAGTTTTAATGCAGCGTCAAAAGGGTCAAATGGTAACAATTGGGTTTGCTTCAAGACCTTTAAGGGATGCTGAGTGCAAATATTCTACATTAGAAAAGGAAGCTCTTGCTTGCTGGTGGGGCATAGAATATTTCCGCAAGTATGTGTACGGTACTGTTTTTAAACTCTGGTCTGACCATCGTCCTTTAGTGGATTTATTTACTACGAAAGCTTGTGGGAAAGCAACTTCAAGAATTGCTAGATGGCAATACAAGCTTCAGGATTTTCATTTTAAAGTAGAGTATATTCCTGGTGTTAGGAATGTGTTAGCTGACTGCTTGTCTAGATTGCCTGTGCATGATGACAATGTAGTTGAAGAGGACAATGATGATGATAATGGTGTGTCAATTTGTGAAATTTCCAAGGGTTGTATCCGTGAGGATACATGGAAATTAGCATGTAGTGGTGACTCTGTTTTTAATGATATATGTAGTTTTGTAAAAACTCAGTGGCCACGCAAGGATTTGTTGTCTGATGATATTCAACCGTTCTTTCACGTTGCCCAAGAGTTATCTGTGGTCGAGGGAGTATTGTTTAGAGGTCTGCAATTGGTAGTGCCTCGTGAATTGCAGTCTAAGATTTTAGAGATGGCTCATGAGGGTCATCCTGGAATGACATCTATGAAAAGGAGGATCAGAAGTGAGTTCTGGTGGCCAGGGATGGATAAATGCATAGAACGGCATGTCAGGGACTGTATGGATTGCTGTTTAAGTGATAAGTCTCAAAAGCATGTTGCATATGAACGTCTTCCCATTTCTAGACCTTCACGGGTTTGGGAAAGTGTGTCTTTAGACATTGCCGGTCCTATGTCATTCAACAAGAGTATGATGTATGCTATTATCTTGGTAGATCAGTTGTCCCAATGGCCTGAGGTAAAAATGGTTTCTAGCATACCGTCTGGTGTGGTGATCAAGTTTTTAAATGAAGTATTTGAAAGAGAAAGTTTCCCTGAATCGATTACAACAGACAACGGGGTACAATTTGTCTCTCAAGAGATGAAGGAGTTTTTGGTACGTCATGGTATAAGACATAAACGTGTGTCAGTTTACTATCCCAATAGTAATGGCATTGTAGAGAGGTGGATCAGGGTGTTTAAAGAGGGTCTCCAATTAGCCTTACGTAATGGTAAAGATTGTAAACAGACCATAAGTGAAATTCTGTGGTGCTACAGAAATACACCTAGGAGTATGGGTGATCTCTCTCCTTTTGAGAAGATGAGGGGGAGGAGGAGTGTCTCCAACATGAGTCAACCTTGGATGAAAATGCTTGATTCAGAAAGGGCTGTTGAAGTTGATCGTTCTCTATGTAACAATTCTTCACAGTTCAGTGTCAATGATTGGGTGCGTGTTAAGAAGTGCAGATTAGTCAGGTCAGGGGAGTCACGGTATTCGGATCCTTTGATGGTCAAGCGTGTTGGTCGTCAGGTTGTTGAACTTTCAGATGGTAAAGTGTGGAATATGTCCAAAGTGGTAAAGATTCCCAAGTGGTTGTGGCCTAAGGAAGTATCCCCAGAGTCTAGAATTCCGTCCAACTCAAGGTCCTCCAACAGTGCTAGCAATTGGAGGAAGTTCTCTGGTTCAACAACTCTTCTCAATGATCCTGAGAATAAGTTCTCCTGTGCTCCTGACGACTCTATTTCTGTTCAACGGACACAGAGGAAATATCGCACTCCTGTGCGGTTTAAGGATTACCATCTTTATAGATAATCCGATTTGTTTATCATACAATTTGTTCTCTCATTATTGATGCCTTTGTTTTTCTTTTCAGAATTCAAATTGTACTTTGTTTATCTATTCTTGTTCTTTTATTATCAGTTTAAAGTGTTTCTTTATTTCTCTTTACGAAGGGGAATGTGTGGTGTTGTCGTGTCATGCCTGGAATCGGGAACACTGCTGGGTTCCAGATTCCAGGAAAGACGGTTACGACCCAGGCTTCATGATAAGACTTATGATTATATCTCTAAATAAATAATCTACTTTAATCCACCAAACTTCGTGGTAACTTCATTTCACCTTTCTCTATAATCGTGTTTTATCTTTGGTTGTGCCAATGTTTAGTGTAAACAAGCAATGTACACTTGGTTGTGCCAAATGCTTAGTTTTTTCTCGTGCTCAAGCAATTGCGTTGCTCATCTACATATTTTGAATGCGGCCCGATTTTTTTCAGAACTCTGCTTGGCGTGTCCATACATTATTCATGAACCGCTGTGAGCGTTTACACATGCTGGCACCATGCAGCGCGTCAACGCCCAGTCAGCTATAAATAGCTGCTCTTCATTTCCGGGGTGCTTGGCTTTGTTCCCTCAACTTCTCTCAGGTTGTGTGCACCGGGCTGAACATCGTCTGGATTCCTGAAGCAGTTAAGCCGGTTTCCGAGCGTGGATTGTTTTTTCCTGCTGACTCATTTAAAGATCCTGAACGAGATGGAGACAGCTAAGTGATTTCAGCTGTTTTGTCGTTCTTAACTTTTCGGGACATAGTATTTGTTTTGAACTTTGTAAAGACTATCAATGACATTTAATTTTCAAAAGTGCACTTTGATGTAAAATATTGCTTGACCACTGTTTGTGAATTCATTCAAGCGCTCAACAACAGTATTTGCTAAATGTTACATGAAACATTTGTTATAACATAGCATTTATGTGATATACTTCTTTTTAAGTGATACAAGTGTGATGTAAATATTATTTGTGTAGAACTAAGAGACTACTTTTTGGCGCCTGGATAGTTTATTGACACTCTGAGGTTGCGCTGTAGTCTCAAATAGTTCAGTGATACCAAGAGACTTTGTCACATTGCAAGATAGGCCATTGAATATATAAGAATATAAGTCCAGGAGTAAAGGATATTCACAAGAGTGAGCTGAACATATGACAAGCTTTTACCTCTAACAATATTACCATTCAGGTAGCACTCTAATATGTTGTTTATTCTTAGTTTAGTATTCATGAGAAAGTGACCAAAGAAAACACGATCATTCACGCAGTACCAAGACCTAAGATAGAGGTATTTATTTGATGTTATGTAAATCTAAATATTATTTGGCAGGTTAGGGAGAGTAGTGATTACAATTTCTTCCTTGTTGTTTCATAGACAAAACTTGCAAGTTCCGGACAACCATGGCTGGTCCAGATGAAGGTAAGTATGGGCGCAAAATCCGTTCAGCTCGCGGAATTTGCGAATTTTTGGCAATTTCGCGATCCGCGAATCTCGCGAAATTGCAAACAATTCGCAAATTCGCTTGCGGGCGGATTTCTTTGCACATGCCCGAGTTGCAGCTCAAATAATCAGCCCAAACAACTAGTGAGCACGGTCTAGGCTAGGCAGGTGTGCTTCCTCCCCTTATCTACCGCCTACAATTAGATGTAATCCTTGATGGAGGTCTTTGCATCTGTAGTGTAGTTCCTATATTGGAATAACATAAACGGCAGTTTAGACGTAGGACTGAGGTCGACTAGGTCTCTACTGAATATGTTAGACTTAATTAGGTATGCCAGCTAGCTCAGAGGTCACTAGAAACTTTCTCGAATGAACAGGGAGGAGTTAACTTCCCTGATTAGACAAGAAGGGATTAGTTTCTGACAACCGCATATACATGCCAACTTTGCTCCCTCCAGAATAAGGAGTATGTCTCCAGAGTCGTGTGAAAACAATAGATAGCTATTTCACTCAGTCAATCGTGCATACTTAGTTTCACCAGAGTGCAGAGAAATAGAGAGACGGGCGTTTTCAATAAAAGGTGTTATTTATTGAGTAGTCTTCTTTCTCATGCAAGAGAAGTGAATTGCCACAATTGCAATACTTATCATAAAGTAAAGTGCGTACAGTAAAAGGATTATGAAATAATACTGTAAAAGCATTGATATGGTTTCTGAGCCATATGATACTTAAAACGGATAAAATATATACAATTACATACAATGATAAAAGTTGACTAAACGTACTCAACTGGTGCTTCTAAATTATGCCTACCCCAGTGTACCTAACCTAAACCTAGTACGTGGGAAGGAGTAAGGGAGTTGCAGTTTAAGTTTAAGTTAGTTTTGCCAAGAATCTGAATCAAGAATTCTCTAAGGACCTAATCAGATCCGTACCTTGGTTTTAGAATGAAGGAGGTCTTGTATCTCGTTCTCAGGACTCGATCTCCCAGTAACCCACAAGGGTGACTGGAAACACTGGAGCTGGATTTTCTCGGCAGGAGAAAAGACAGCGTCTTTCTCAGTGCGTCAAATGGGATGGACGGCTTCCTTCGGCACTCGCATCAGCTGGGCTTTGGGTAAGTAGATAGCCGCTCTGCTCCAAACCACTGTGTGTTGCTTAAGGCAAATGCTGGTATATTTATACCTGGAAGGTGCCGTGTTTGACGTAAGGTTGGACATAAGACGTCAATAAGAACTGTCACTAAGAACTGGCAGTTCTTTCAGGACTCGCAGGAGTTCTAGGACAAATCAAAACAAAAGCAGTGGGAATTCCCGGGCTGCTGGAGGTTTGGTTTGTTTAAATAACGCGTTGTACTTTCTAGGAGTCTAAGGAAGTGGCCTTGCCTTTTTTGGACTGCATTGGCTATGACTAAATATGGATATGATTCTTATGCCTTTATAAGGATATGATTTGTTATAACCACATAAGGGCATAAATCGAGAATATTTAATTAGGGTACTAGATACGTTCACAACACCCACTCCACATATAATGTCCATCATTACTAAATAATAAGCAATATATAAACATATAAGTATGCATGTGTTTTCCAGCCCACCCCAAAATACATCAAATGCATTTGAAATGGTATAGATACACGAAAATGAGTATTATACTGTACGCTTTCAAGCAGTGGTATCATTCAGATAAAATTTGGATTCATTTAGAATGTTGACTGAATGAATCACGAAAATTACATTCATGAAATGGCTCTTAATACAGAAAAAAGGTTGAGACCATTTCATCACATATTTATACAAGATTATACATGTGCTAGAGGCTGATTCAAAATATTGTCTCTAGAGTCTCTAAAAATAGAAGTTCCGTTCTCTAAGAATAGTTCTACTTTAAGCAGAGTACCTTGTCCCAAAAAAAGTAAATATTTTGGAAATTGGGGAAAAATAATTTCGCTTTCATGGGAAAAATAGTTCCAAATGTTTTCATCAGTGCTGTTCAAAACTGAAGGCCGAATTCAGAGTTCAGGGAACGCTGTGTGCTCACTATTTCAAATATTATTCTGGTTGTTAGGAGAGAACATTACCTCAGCTAGGCCAGCAAAAAATTTGTCTACAACAGTAGGTGAAAGTTGGGCCAACGCTGAAAAATCAGAAATAATGCATATATGCGATGCATTGCCATCATCGGTGTTCAGATCAGCAATGTTCACAGAAGGTTGTACCTGTGTGGTGCCGCTTTCATCTCGTACTTCACCGCCACCTAATCGTAATGGTGAAGTCTCAACGAATGCCGTCATCAGAATTGGTAGCCGCTGGGGACAACACGTTGCATGAGTCGTTACCGGACAAAGCAAAGCATCGATATCTATTGGTACTGCTGATGGTAGTGTAAAACAGACGCCCAACACGCATTCTTCTCCGCATAGCAGACATCGAAGCACAGGTAAGATGCAATTTTGCCAGATTGGTCGGAATGAAAGAAACCAGTTAGTATTCAGATCTCTTAGCCGGGCCAATCCGAGGACTTTAGTGATACGTTCTCGGTATCGTATTGCTAAGATCGTTTCTTCCATTGTAGCTTGAGTTTTGTCTGTGACTTGGCTTGCCATATCAGGGCAGAAGGAACAAAAATAAAATTCCTGCTACGAGTCCCAAAATAAGAGGTAGGCCACCGAATAGAGAATGCACAAAATTCGGGAAGATGCCCAGAACTGTTTCAAAGGGTGCTAACAGTCCCGAAAAAATTGTCTTAAATACATGTGCGATGCCACTGGTATCTGACATGTTTAAGATTTGGCTTAACATTTCTACGAAATGCACGGGGCAATTTGTCAATAATAGGCTGCTGTCCTTGCAACTTGCAGGTCATACACCTCTTTGGGCGAGGTTAAAGGCACAGTTGTTTGTAAAAGAATAGACTTCATTCGGCTTAAAGTATCAATTCGAATAGAAGAGATATTCACAGAAGGCCATATTGCTGCCTCCATGTCTGGATTGCTGTTTGGATACAATACTTGCATACAACAAATGACCCTGGAAGTAACGCTCACGAGATAGGCTTTTCCTGGCATCATGCCACAACAGCTGTGGTCACTTATTATAAAGTAGCTACCGTTGGAAAGTTGTCTGAAAAAGGGCTCTATCTGTGTAGCAGGGGTGCCGTACAGATGACATGAAAGGTTGTTTGATGAACCTTCGCAGGCTCCATGCAAGTTAATACCTTGACACAGAAGTGTACCGCTTAGTGATTTTTTACAATTGTTACCACTAAGAAATACTTCTTTTTTCCCTTCACTATAACATCTATGTGTATAAGGTAAATTCCAGGTCGACTTGATGTATCCTTTACCCAACCTTTCATACAGGCCTGCTGGTATATACTTTTGGCAGTATTGAAACTGAAAAGTTGTTATCGGGATTATAATGGTGCCATGTATTATCCATTCAATGACAGGTCTTTCTGACATTGTCAATGGTAATCTTTCTAGTTTTTCAATGCTCAGCACCGTATAGTCTGCTCCTTTTTGTGGCAACGAGATTTGTCTATCAGTAAGGTTAAAGATAGAAAATAATGACGTTGTGTTGATTACACACCATGGCACGTGGCCTGAACGGAGGTTTTTTAACGTCCAGCCTAGCTGTACAATAGAACGTAATTGGGATTGACCATGTTGCAACATTAGCATATCCTGTTCTATTATATCAATAGCAGATGATACAATGCTGTCCAGTGAATAAATTATGGAGGACAGAGTCGTTAACCCATTGTCCACTACAGAAAGTGATTTTTCCAAATTAATACAATCAGTTTCTCGTATTTTTTCTGCAGTTTCAATTTGTGTTACTTTCCAAGCTTCACTGTAAGCTGCGTATATACCGGCGTATATGAAACGTTTTTGACGCTGTTTGCGAGGTCCCATTATGAAATCTCGCAAGTCAGCACCTTCTTTAAGTAAAGTTAAGTGTTGCTTAATTTCGGGAAGTGTGGATATCTGGCTAGCCAGTCGAGGCATAGTTTTCCTACACTGTATGTTCTAATTATCCCTGGATGTTGTCTCTGGGAATATCTTGGGTCTGGCCTGTTCTGTTTGAACACCTGTATTTTGTTCCGGAATCTATCTTGACAGTTATTTGTGCCTGTGGGCCAGATCAACCATTTGTTCCAATCAGGAATTGTTCTGTTTTGTTTTAAAATATATGACACGACTAACCCCTCATCTGTAGTGGTGTTTCTATCAGGCATAGTCTTTGGTATAGACGAGTTGTTTACATCTTTTATCTTGGCTAGACCAAGACAGGTTGTTTGTTGAATGGTGTCATTCAGGAACAGTATTTGTTCTGGGATCATGCAGGCTCTAAACAATGATTCTAGACATTGTACCTGCCACTCTTTTGTACCCCAGATGGTTTTTGTCTCAATGTTGTTTTTCCAAAATTCAAAACCAAATGTAGTCATTTTTTCATAACATTTTTCAGAATAAATCAGTTTAGTATTTGTCAACATGTTTTTCACTCCTGTCTTATTTAACATTTTGAAATAAAACGTTTCTGGATTTGTGTAATTAAACGCTGAGAAGTAGGGACATTTCTCATAAAATGTTTTCGAACTGCCTTATGGCGGAGTTGGACAATGTAACCACTGATTATAACTGAAAACATTTCTAGGATTAGCAGATTTATGCAGATAGTGATGCCCAAAGTGATTGAAACAATACATTTCCTCATTATTCGCGAACCCTGTAAATAATTATGTTCTGTAAATTTTGCTGACATTTCTAAATCTGACATCATATTATTAATATTTTCAAAGTCCCAATCATCAGAGAAAGTACTAGGTGATACAAAGTCACTTAAGGAAATCTTAAATTGGTGTGGATATTTCAAGAGCTCAACCGGGCCATAGATTTCATAGTCAGTTTTGTCCCATGCTATACCACCAGGTATAGGGATGGCTGTGATGTTCACGGATGATAGTTCTCTTTTTTCAATGTGAGAGGATCTGTGTGGTTTCAGGACCAAGTTGATGTTCTGACTTGCTGTGTCCATTGTACTATATTTTCCATCAATAAATCTACCCAAACTTAAAACCAAGATGAGCCACAGAAGGAGGAAAAGTACACCTAACACAATCCATAATTTAATCCATGGTGAAATTAGATATGTTTCTCTCAGTTAATGAAGGAGCTCTGTGATTTTTTCTTTGAAAGTTTTTGTTTCTGGCTTGTCTCCATGTTCACTTGGATAATAGGAAAAGTCATCAAAGTTGATAAAGTAGCCAGATGCAGTTCTGTCAATTGGTGGAATTGCTTCCGGATTTCCATTGATCTTTGGATTTTCTTTTGTTACATTTGTATAGTCCGAAGCTACATCGTTGTAGACAGGTGTTTCTTGATGAACTGTTGCAATTTGGGTTTCAAGAGGCACAAGTTCCATGGCTTTGTTGCATAGTCCTTTTTTGTTCACTGAAGGTTTATCAAATGTAATTAGTCTCTCAGTTTGAACCTCTTGGATTGTAGCAAGATTCGGTCTTCTGCTATTTCTCGGGAGTCCACTGGGCGTACTACTTATTATTGGCCACATGGTTGTGGTTTCACCAGGTTGATTGATACAACACGGTTCTTCTTTTTACCAGCAAGGGGCGGCAGCACTACTGATCTTGTTCCGCTGACAGCTAAGACAGGTACTGCTTTTCTGTAAGAAGGCCCAAATTCCTTCTTCACCGCAATCTTTTCTCTGACCAGATCCCCAATCTTTGGAATCCAGACAGGTCTTGCTGGGACAGGTGGTTTTTCTTCAGTGGTTGCTGGCTTTTGCTTTTCGTTACTTAGACTTTTTCTTGTTTCATTTAAGTCCTGTAAAAAAGCCAAACGATATTTGATATCAAAGGTTTTTTGTTTCACCACTGAAGTCTGACAGTCCAAATCCTGGATGATCATTCTAGTACCAAATAAAAGTTCGTACGGACTGATACCTCCTAGAGAATTTCTTGGCACGGTATTAAGACTATGTTGGACACTTATTTGATGTTTGACCCACCAGTCACCCGAACCTAATACCCTCGCTGTTATAGATTGCTTTATGTCACGTTTTTTTCTCTCCACTACCGCATTTCCTTCGGGATGGAATGGACTAGAGTACCGCAATGCAATGCCCATGCTGGCCATGGTCTCCTTGTAAGCCCAAGAGCTAAACGCAGGACCCTGGTCAGAATGTAGCATGCCAATTGCGTATGTGCCGATAAAGACTCGCAAATCTTTTATAACAGTTCTGGCGTCAGCCGAGCGCTGGGGCCACATCCAAATGAATCTCGTGCAGGAATCCACTGTTACAGAAAAAACAGGCGAAGTTCAGGCACTCTCACAGAATATGTAATGATCCAAGTATTTAACACAGGTTTATACAATACATCAAATCTTTATTTCATAGACATTAAAAATATTTCCAGCTTGTCCTGCCTATAGGCAGGACAAGCTGGAAATATTTTTAATGTCTATGAAATAAAGATTTGAAGTCTAACGCTTGGCTCTGGATCCGTACTTTGGAAGTTTATTTCCTATTAATATACTGTATTGTATAAACCTGTGTTAAATACTTGGATCATTACATATTCTGTGAGAGTGCCTGAACTTCGCCTGTTTTTTCTGTAATTTTGAACATTAGCAGGAAATTTCTTGTTCTCTGCTAATCTAACACTCCTGGTGGTGTGTGTTTAACAGGACGATAGAGCACCTTACCTTAAGATTTGTACATATTTTACATTACACGTATACGTGTGTAGAGAACTGTATTGCTCATATGTGCGGACGTTTTCTCACCCTTGAGAAACACTACCACCACAATCCCATATTGCAGGAATCCACTGTGACCATGATATATTTATAGTTGCCGTCCCTTTGTAAGGGACCACAGTGGTCCAGGTAAACACATGCTAATGGTTTGTCTGAGATTAGAAGGGCCGTCTGCACTGGTCGTTTCACTGTTGATACTTTCATTTATTGGCATATTTCACATTCTAGAACATAGTTCCTAGTCTGTTTTCTCATGCGTGGCCACCAATATCTCTGTTTTAATAATAATACTGTGGCGGAAACACCAGCATGTGCAGAAGCGAGCCCTCCGTGTGCCGCTAAAATTAGTCCTAACCTGTGTTCCGTGTTTGGAATTGCTCTATCCCCCACTCCAGGGATTTGACCAAACGGAACATTGTTTGCATCAGTTTTGTATGAGTACTTTACTGGAAAGCCTTTCGGGAGTGTCTTACCACTGTCTTTTACTGAAGCACTGACAGCTTGCATTATCTCGCTGTCTATTTTTGTTTTTAACCGAGTAATGGCAGCTATGGAAGCCGTTTGTACAGCTGCTTTCGCGGCCTCATCAGCCAATGAATTCCCCGCAACGTGAACGCCATCACGTTGATGACTCAGTGTATGAATCACGTGAGTCTTTTGTAGTTCTTTCTGTAAAAGAACTACTTGTTCCCAAAGCATTTTATGCTTGATTGTGCCACCTTTTGCATCTTTGAAGTTGTTTTGAACCCAGTTCTGCAAGTATTCATTGTAAGACTGGACACAGTAATAAGAATCGCACACTATTAGTGTGGGGAATTCGCGATCGGTATTTTCAAGTGCCATCTTAAAAGCCTGTAGTTCAGCTCGCTGAGCTGTACAGTCTCCGAGTGATTGAGTTTTAGTTACCAAAGGTTTACATTTTCCTTCGTGCCAACGACCTTTAACAATCACGCACGCAGCACTATAGGCTTGTTTACCCCCAACTGCGGGTTGTGCTGAGCCGTCTGTATATATTATACAGCCGTAATGTTCGAGAGGCAGGATTTCGGTCGGCAGAGGACATTCATATTCGTATTGTAGAAATTCTTGTGTTTTTAAGTTAGGATCAAATTCGTATACTACGTCTGGTGCAGCAAGAGAATTAACCCATTGTATCCATCTCGGATGTAAAGCTTTAGCATTGGGAATGCTTGCTCTTGTTACTGCTTCTAGGGCAGGTAGCGTTGTAACGATTATTATAGGTTTACCTTGTGCGAGGGCTCTTTCTTTTGCTACAGCAGTTTGAACCGCAGTTAGAATTTTTTCAGTAGAACTGAATTTCATTTCAGCTTGTGTGTACAAGTGTGATTTGTAAGCTATTAGTACCATTTCTCCCTCATTAGAGGTCAGGTATGTGGATCCGCATCTTCCTGGGATGACTCGGATTACAAGGTTGCGTTCGTTTGCGCGTGTTTGCATTTTTGTTTTAGTTAACATGTCTGGCTGTAATGATCTTAAAATTTCTGTGTGTTTTTGAGTCCAATTAATTGGTTTAAAATCAGGTTTTATTAGTTCGTAGAGAGGTTTAACCCTCTCTGCATAATTTAGAATGTATGTTCTTCCGAAATTCAGGAAACCTAGTATTGATTGTAAGTTTTTCAGCGTTTTTGGAGCTTGGAGTTCAGCACACTTCTCTAAGAAGTTGTCTGCTAGGCTTTTGCCTTCACTTAATAATTCATATCCTAAAAATAGGACAGTTAGATGGGCAATTCATGATTTTTTAAACTTGAATTTGTACCCTTCAGATAGGGACCCAAGTATGATGGTGTTCACTCTTTTTAAGTGAGTCTCCAGGTCATCGTGTGTAAGATAGATGTCATCGACATAAGATAATGCCTCATCATCATATATTTGCAGTAACTCTGTTACCCTGGCTGAAAATAATCCTGGGCTGTTCTTGAATCCCTGTGGGAGACGACAAAATTGTGCATGGGTCCCCATGCTGGAGAAAGCGGTCAAATATCTGCTTTCAGGTGCTATGTTTTGACAGAAGAAACCATTTGAAATATCTGATGTCGTTTTATATTTCTTGCGCACGATTTTATTCATTAGTGCTGCACTGTGTGAGTTTTGTACTGCAAATGTTTTACAGCAGGAGTGTAGGTGTCTGTAGTCCAAAACTAGACAATATGAATCGTCTGGCTTGGAGACAGGAAACAAAGGATTGTTCATTTGTGAGGTGCATGTTTCAATCACCCCCTGATATTCAAGTTGATCTAAAATTTCTCTTACTTGTTTTTTAGCTTCTTGTTTAACAGGATACTGCCTCTGTGCAGTAGGTTGATTTTTTAACTGGATTTTATGGTGAGGAGAATCCTCATCCCATCCTACATGATTTTTATATAATGCAGGGGCTTGGGCCACTGCCCATTTTCAAGCAAATGTGTATTTTTTATGAATTGGAATGTGATTTGAGAAGGCAGGTAAAATCATTTCTTCGCCATGTGGGCACTCCCTGACAAATTCTGGTGGCAAGTCTTTTTCTGCTAGAAGGATATTGTAACCTTTAGATAGATTTTCCCAGAAGAGACATTGTATTTTCCTAGTTTTATCTCCCTCTATACGTAATGTTATTTCATATAGTTTATGGGGCACGCTCACTCGGGTGTCTGCAGTTTCCACTTGAATGTATTCATTCGTGTCCACTGTCTCCAGAAGATTCATCAGGATCTAGCGAGCTATGGCCACTTCTGCTGCGCTGTCTAGCATTGTCTGGGACCACTCTCCGTTTTTCAGTTGTGTCCTCAGGATTCTCGGCATGTTTTATTTTAATACTGGCTACCTTCTGTCTGGGAAATTTTAATTTTTTACTTTGATGAGCAGGTTCCTTGTCTTTGGACTTGACGTGCTCTTCTTTATGTTCTGACCGTCCTCTACTTTCCGATTTCTGTGAGGAAGTCTGAAAAGATCGAGAGGGACGCGTATTAATATCTTGATATCTGTCAGGTTTTCTCAAATTGTCCCTATTTCTAAGGTTGTATCTTTTTTCAGAGGGCTCCCTTTGGGGAGACTTGCCCCCCCCCCTTCTGGAGATCTATTTCTTCATTGGGGAGACCTTCCTCTGGACTGAAACTGTTTTTCTCTGGGAGAGGTTTGTTAATTACCCTCCCACTTCTTCTTTTGAGAATTGAGATTATTTTTAATGAAAGTATTTTTTGGATTTTCTATTAGTGTTTTTAGTCGGTAAGTTGTACCGTCAACTGTTAATTGAACTAAATCTCTACATGCTTTTGTTAATTCTATTATTTTAACCAAGAGTTCTTCGCTTGACATTTTTTCAATGTCGGGCTGTGGTGTGGAGCTGGCTAGAACCGGCCATGTGGCTCCTGGTCTACCTAGTGGACCGAGCCTGGTAATGTGATTTTGATGTTTTAGGGCGCCATTAAACCAGAGCAGGTGCTCTTTGTATGTTAGTGGAATTTCAACTTCCTCGAAAGGAGAGTATTCCTCTGGAGATTCCGCTATTTTGTAGTAGTGGAACTCATGTGTTACATCATGTGCTGCAGGAAAGCTCATCAGGAATAGAATACCTCTGTCTGCCGATATTCATGTGCCTCTACCACAAATACCACTGTACCACCTCTTGATGATACTCCATTCTCTATAAGTGTTATAGTTATTGTTTTTCTTATATTGACCGGGATGAATATTGCATCCGGGTCGTTATTTTGGACAGTTGTGTCGCCCGCTACGAGTTGAGCTGCTAGTCTAGCTCTCTCCCTTCCAACCTCACTGTCTGACATTTTTGCTGACAGAATGTTTGCAGAGCAAGTTTTGAGGAAACAAAGATTAGGTGCACAATATTTTGGAACACTGTATCCTTCAACGTTGACTAAACCAAAAACTAATACATAGGAATCTCTTCCTACTAAGTTTCGGCAGATATTAACCTTTCACCCACTCCAGACGTCTATTGGAGTTTTTACGGGAAAAGGGTTCTGTGTGAAAAAGCACGACTGAGTTACTCTAGTATCTTGCGTTAGATTATCGCCTTACCAAACGTTGGGCGCCATGTAGTGTAGTTCCTATATTCCCAATAGGCTCTGCGCATTGGAATAACATAAACAGCAGTTTAGACGTAGAACTGAGGTCGACTATGTCTCTACTGAATATGTTAGACTTAATTAGGTATGCCAGCTAGCTCAGAGGTCACTAGAAACGTTCTCGAATGAACAGGGAGGAGTTAACTTCCCTGATTAGACAAGAAGGGATTAGTTTCTGACAACCGCATAAACATGACAACTTTGCTCCCTCCAGAATAAGGAGTATATCTCCAGAGTCGTGTGAAAACAATAGATAGCTATTTCACTCAGTCAATCGTGCATACTTAGTTTCACCAGAGTGCGGAGAAATAGGGAGACAGGCGTTTTCAATAAAAGGTGTTATTTATCGAGCAGTCTACTTTCTCATGCAAGAGAAGTGAATTGCCACAATTGCAATACTTATCATAAGGTAAAGTGCGTACAGTAAAAGGAGTATTATGAAATAATACTGTAAAAGCATTGATATGGTTTCTGAGCTATTTGATACTTAAAACGGATAAAATATATACAATTACATACAATGATAAAAGTTGACTAAACGTACTCAACTGGTGCTTCTAAATTACGCCTACCCCAGTGTACCTAACCTAAGCCTAGTACGTGGGAAGGAGTAAGGGAGTTGCAGTTTAAGTTTAAGTTAGTTTTGCCAAGAATCTGAATCAAGAATTCTCTAAGGATCTAATCAGCTCCGTACCTTGGTTTTAGAATGAAGGAGGTCTTGTATCTCGTTCTCAGGACTCGATCTCCCAGTAACCCACAAGGGTGACTGGAAACACTGGAGCTGGATTTTCTCGGCAGGAGAAAAGACAGCGTCTTTCTCAGTGCGTCAAATGGGATGGACGGCTTCCTTCGGCACTCGCATCAGCTGGGCTTTGGGTAAGTAGATAGCCGCTCTGCTCCAAACCACTGTGTGTTGCTAAAGGCAAATGCTGGTATATTTATACCTGGAAGGTACCATGTTTGACGTAAGGTTGGACATAAGACGTCAGTAAGAACTGTCACTAAGAACTGGCAGTTCTTTCAGGACTCGCAGGAGTTCTAGGACAATTCAAAACAAAAGCAGGGGGAATTCCCGGGCTGCTGGAGGTTTGGTTTGTTTAAAGAACGCGTTGTACTTTCTAGGAGTCTAAGGAAGTAGCCTTGCTGTTTTTGGACTGCATTGGCTTTGACTAAATATGGATATGATTCTTATGCCTTTATAAGGATATGATTTGTTATAACCAAATAAGGGCATCATTCGGGAATATTTAATTAGGGTCCCAGATACGTTCACAACACATCCATGAGTTTCTCGAGCGCAATCCCCGTGTACTACATGTTGAACTGTGCTTAAAAATGACCCACATGACTCCATTTTGTGTTGCCATGCTCTCGGCAACCTGATGAAGAATTGCTTTCCACGTCCCTGTTGAAACTTGCCCAACCCTCCCTGCTCCTTGAGGTCGAGCCAATTCCGAGAAGCTGCCTGTGTGCCTCAACCCCAGTTGTGCCAGAGACTCAGCCACATCCTGTCCATTGTTGGTAACTCAACCTGTCACGACCTGCTGACATGTGACCACACCAACTGATAGAGGAAGCACGAGGCTGTGCACTGTGACCACACCAACTAATAGAGGAAGCACGAAGCTATGCCCCATGACCACACCAGTTGGGCAAGGAAGCACGGGGCTGTGGACATTGTGCAATCAGATAACAGATGTCCCCTGACCACGATTGCACCACAAGACTGACAAAGAACTTGTCAGAATGAGGAACTTATCAAAATGTGGAACTGTGTATTGTACAAATGGGCCTAGTTAGCACTATAAATATGTGTAAGCCGTGGAGTAAAACAGCAGTCTCCGTAGAATTGTCTTTGTACCATTCTGGGACCTCTGTCCTTAGCTCGAGCTTATAAATAACTTACGTCCCTCCACGGCTGGTTGTCCTCGTCTCTTTGGTAACGTATTATTTGAGCAAGAAGAACCTGTACATTTTAAGGTGTCCCCTGCACCACTGGCTTTGACTCTCCTAGTGGGGGGGTCTCCAAAAAGCCTGTTCTACAATCTGGCGCCCAACGTGGGGCGTCTTCGGTGATCGTCATCAAGCCTGGTGGTCGTGAGGGGTCTGTGATCGAATTCCAAGGGAGGCGCGCCACTACATTGGCTGAAAATTGTCTTTGTGGGCCCAAGGTCTCCGATTGCGTGACTCCTCCTTCCTATGGGCTACCTGACTGCGGCCCGACTGACGCCCCAGTTCTGGTTCCTAGTCTTTGGAGATCGAGACCTTTGTGACACTTGCCGTGTGATGGAAGATTAATGGTCAGGTAAGAGTTGGAGTGACCCACTTCTTTGGTGAATTGTATTTGTTTTGGTATTTGATTCGACTTTTGCAAAAGCCGAAGCCAAGGGGTAAGCACAGTTATAGGCTGTAAATATTCAATTGCACCCTTTGACGTTTGGATCCAGGATACACATCTAGAGATGCCTGGACTTTGTAAATTCCGGAAATGGTATTGTTGTTGTTGTACACGGCACTCCACATTGGAGGAATCTTGTCAGATTTCTCCTCTGGGTACCCCTAATCATGACGTCTTCAAATATTTATTTAACACATAGTATTAATTAAGTGTGGGCGAATTTTGCAAATCAGCGGTTCGCAAATTCACGCGAAATCGCAAACAAATCCGCGAATTCGCGGATTTCATCGCGAAATCGCAGATTTTTTGGTGATTTTGCACCACCGTTAGTGTGTGCGGGGGGGGGAGCAAACGGGGGTCTTCTATTGTGTATAAAAGGACAGGCACCGATCAGAGCAGCAGATGCGGAGAAAGAAGCTTGTGGTCACAGGAACTGCACGGGGATAGAGCTCGTGAAAGTCAAGGATGCAAAGGCCTCCATCAAGCATCATAGCTAATTTTCGACTGTAGATATGGGGAGAACACACACCTGCCCAGCCTGGACACAACGCACATTAACATTGGGCTGATTAACTTTGCCATCGCACTGAAGGGCGTCGGGGTCCCTCGAGTGAGCTGTCCATCATAGTGGCTAAAGGGCGGGAAGACGGTGCACACCACTAGTGTGTGTGGGGGGGCAAACGGGTGGGCTTCTATGCGAGTTCACATGCCTCTTGTGTGTATAAAAAGACAGGCACCGATCAGAGCAGCAGATCCGGGGAGAAAGAAGCTTGTGGTCACAGGAACTGCACGGGGATAGAGCTTGTGAAAGTCAAGGATGCAAATGCCTCCATCAAGCATCATAGCTAATTTTCGATGGTAGATATGGGGAGAACACACACCTGCCCAGCCTCGACAAAACACACTTTTTTTTGGGCTGATTTACTTTGCCATCGCGCTGAAGGGCACCGGGGTCCCTCGAGTGAGCTGTCCATCATAGTGGCTAAAGGGCGGGAAGACGGTGCACACCACTAGTGTGTGTGTGTGGGGCGGGGCAAACGGGCGGGCTTCTATGCGAGGTCACATGCCTCTTGTGTGTATAAAAGGACAGGCACCGATCAGAGCAGCAGATCCGGGGAGAAAGAAGCCTGTGTCACAGGAACTGCACGGGGATAGAGCTTGTGAAAGTCAAGTATGCAAAGGCCTCCATCAAGCATCGTAGCTAATTTTCGACTGTAGATATGGGGAGAACACACACCTGCCCAGCCTCGACAAAACGCACATTTTTTTTGGGCTGATTAAGGAGTTACTGAATTTGACCTTCAGCCAGGCACCTGCTTTATCTATATCTGTAAGTGCTTCCTGCACGAGCCTCGTTGTCTACTTGTAACTAATCTCTGACCCTGCTTCGAGGGTCAGAGCAGGGTTAGAGAATAATTGCAAGTAGCCAAGGAGGCGCTGCTCAGGAAGCACTTACAGGGTTACTGCAGGTGCCCAAGTTGAAGTTAATTTCTTTGTAACCATTTTGTAAATGGTTACAAAGAAATTAGCTTCAACTTGGGCACCTGCTGTAACCCTGTAAGTGCTTCCTGAGCAAAATTCGTCCCGCACGCGAATTCGCGGATTTTGGCACAATTTCACACGATTTGCGAATCGCGAAATCACGGAAAATCTGCAAATTCGCGAGCGGAACGAATTTTCCGCCCATACTCAGTATTAATAAAAGGGGCATTGACTGGCATTTAAAATAGACAGGGGCCTGTAGAGAATGTTTTTAAAAATATTCTCTGTATCAATAAACTAATTGATATGTGGATACACTGCAGGAGAGCCTGGGTTAGAGAATAATGTATCTGTACCTACACATATAGGAAGTAGTGAAGCAGGGGACTTTTCCCTTGTAGGAAACGTTTTGAATTTATCTTTCAGGGTGTACACGCACATTGTAAGTACAAAGCAGACATCACGAGACAGGATCTCAGATGAAAATAATGATAAGCGCACTAGAAAGCTGTTTAAAAAAGAAAAAAAAACATCAGGAGAGAAAAATTCAAATGAAGGTAACAATATGACGTATAAAAAATATGTTAAGTACTATGAACAGTGAAGCAAGTACAAAGTAGGGTTAGAATGCCCTTTTGAGTCTGTGCAAACCTAGTGACTTGCGTGTTTAAGAGTTTGCACCAATTCTTCTAAAATATTCTCATAATGAGAGGGGTTGGAAATGTACTCTTGACAGTGGCAGACATAAAACTTCTACCAGGGTTAGAAAAAAGTAGTTGGAGGAAAAGTGAACTTAGAAAGATTCAGATTTTCACATGCACAAATGTACACATGCACCTTTTGTGTATATTAAAATGATGCCTGTCACTCTCTCTCTATCAGCTGGCATCACTGTGAGTGACAGTATTCTGCTGTTCACAAGGATCATATTGACACACAAAGTAGTTTTGTACAGTGCACAGAATTCCTGTGACAATGTGTAATTTTTTAGAACAAAAAAGATTTTTGCTTTTGCCAATGCTTGTTACAATGGTGAGGGCCTAGCAGCTCCAACACTGATATGGTTTTACAAAAAAAAGAAAAAAAAAGAAAAGAAAAACATGCCTAGAAGAAGGCATGCATTGAAAAAGAAAAATGAAAAGACTGACCTCCAATTTCAGACCTACTGGCTTTGGCAATGCTTGTTTATTTTTGTTTTCTATAAATGTATTTAAACTGGTTAAACTAATTTTCCAATATGAATATTTTGTGAAATACTAGCATACATCCTCATGTTACTAGGAGCATTATACATAGCCTCACTGGAACTTCCGTCAGTGGAGTGAGAGGCTTTTGGCCGCAGCTGTTGGCCCAGGACGTGTCATAGAGTAGGAGGTAGCCCTGATGCTAAGGGAAATGCTGGGTGGGTATACATGTTTAAATCGCTTAAATATGCTATTTACTTTGTCAGAGTTTGTTTATGCCCAGTTGCTACAAATAGGGGTTGATAGTGTTGACAGAAGTGAAACCTGTTTCAGGTTTCCTACTGTCAAAATGGGGGGAGGAGGCTAGCTCCTCTACAAATTAGGGGTAAGAAAAAATATGGTTGCTCTCTCTTTTCCTCAATCTCTTTTGAGCCTGTCTAAACCGTCTGTGAAATAGCCATGAGACATTTAATTGGCTATTCAGTAATACTGTTTTAAAAAGTGGTAACATTAATACAATGAATATATATATATGCTATGTTACTGCCCATCCTGTCTGATGTTTTAATGAGAGGATGAGTAGTCTGCATAGTTTGGATGAAAAGTACGCAGGCAAGATGCCCATGTGTTCCTTAGCAAACAAAGAAAATGTACCCACCAGAATACCTGTAAAATTAGCAGTTTGGGATTTTCCTGCTGCTCCTATAACATAAGCGAAACCCACCCCCTTTTGCACCACGTTTGGCCGCCATAAGTGTGGCAGGGTATGCTCAGACGTGAGTCCCTTGCTCACTTTGCCACTGGATTCAAGCAAGCCGGGCTGAAGACGGCTGGAATGCCAGAAACCGGTCCTCGGAAGCTTGTTTCTGGTCCAGGGAAGACATGGCTTGGCAGTTCGGGCTGGACTGTTCCCATGAGGCACAGGGTCAGACTGATTTGCATATAGCCATGTCTGAACTGGGGTGGCAGAGTGGGCTAAAGAACGGTGATGGATTAAACCCAGATCTTTTGACTGGGTGTAAGTGTTTGATTGATTCAGATGCTTCGTCCATCACCACCCCCTTTTGTACCGCCTATAACATAAGAGCATGGTTCTAAGCATACAATGTAGATGCTTTTATTAAGAGAAAGAATTGTAGAAGTGTCTGCAGTCCTGTACAAGTAATGGAAAATCTGTCCACGCAGGGAGTTTTGAGCATTTTGTGTTTTTTGCCACTGTGTGTGTGTGTGTACAGGGCTTTGTTTGATTGAAGGGGGAACTTATTCATTTTCAGCAGATTTGTTTCTATTTTGGCCTACAGCAAATAAGTGTTAAGCAAATGCAAACTCCAGTGCAACTTGTCCTAAAAGAAAACAGATAGATATAAAACCTGCTTGTAATGTTGAAGAGTAGTTTAAACAACTTAAATTCCTTTATATTAATTCAATATCCTGATTCTACCATTGTAGGGTACAATACTACAGGTAAATGTAAAATGTTGCTCTAATGATGTCTAAATCTATAATGTGCTTAGGGAAATTAGGGTAAAAAAAATGAATTCTCAATTCATGGTAATAATATTAGGGATATCACATTAGCCTTCCTAGAACTATATTGGACACCACAGATCTGTTTAGGATATCACAGTTTTTTTATTTTTAGAAATAATAACTTTGCTGGAGATATGCAGGGTGGGTTTATTCCACTGAATAACATTAGCAAGGGGTGCTACGTAGATACCAGAGAGTAGATAAGAGTATGGTATCAGTTTTATTGTTGCACAGTTTTTCAGGATGAAGATATCAAACATGCCCAAGGAGAATCTCATGGTTCTACTAAAGTGGAAGATGTTTCCACTAACGTGGGAGATAAAGGGATACATTTCACAACTTTAATATAAATAAATATCATTTTGCAACAGTATATATATATATATATATATATATATATATATATATATATATATTCACTGAAAAAAACATAGGTTTCACCCCAGTTATAGTTAGGAATTAGCATTTAAAAAAAACTATTAAATTCACTGAAAAAACCATAGGTTTCACACCAGTTATAGTTAGCTGAAAGTTTTACTCGCATAAAACCATTGAAATTCCCACGTTATAGTTAGTTGGACTCACTATAACTTGCGCGTGCAATGCACTGCTGATGACGTCACATATTACATCACTCATGACATGGTCAGTGACATCACTCATGACATCACTGATGACACCATCCAGTGAATGTGTGTCTTTCTGAAAAATAAATATGTTTTATGTATGTATATGTAAAAGTTGATGGAAGAATAAATGTTTAAATAAGTGTCTAAAGGGATTTAAAAAAAAATTGATTGGTTAACTGGCTTATTAAGTGTATCTTAGTGAATACATATATTAGTGAGTAATGTTTAAATATTTAAATATATGTATTAGTGTTTCACTTTGTGTATAAGTGGCTGCATGGGTTGGTGAGTAGCTACATGTGTATGTATATGGGTTATCAGATTTTTTTTAGTATCAGTATGAGTGGCTGTATGGTTTGGTGGGGGTATTACTTAGCACATAGATGCATGAATGACTGACTCTCTGTATGAGTTTTGAAGACAGCATATGTGCAGGACTGTATGGGTGGATGAGTGTGTATATGTGTGTGTTAGTGAGTGAATGACTGTCTCACTAGTGTCTTTATCAGTAACTACATATATTTTAATCTAGTATATGTGAATATTGATGTATATAAGTGAATATATGTGAGAATAAGAGATTGTAAGAGTTCCTGTTTAAATAAGTATGTGTTTCTATAAGTGATTGTTTAAGAGAGTAAGTATGTGTAAGTTTCCTTAGAACTAAGGTGGTAGTGTGTGTTTAGCTGTATATGCAAATAAATGGATGTTCAATACTTTATTTGCATGTGTGAGTAACTTTTGGATGCCTGTCAGTGTGTAACAGGATGTATAGGTGTATCACTACATATGATGAGTGAGTATATGTATGAGTGGCTATATAGAACTGTTGGTGAATGAGTGGATGTATATATAGATGGTGGAATTTTTGAATTGGTTGTTGTAAGTGGTATGGGTATCTCCATTTTTTTGAAAATGTTAGTTTCTATTTTTGAATATGTGTTTCAAGGGTTACATTACAGTGAAAGGAGGTCTGTCACTCTGTCACAAGGATGGTGTCATCAGTGATGTCTTGAGTGATGTCACTGACCATGTATTGAGCGATGTAATAAGTGACGTCATCAGCAGTGCATTGCACGCGCAAGTTATAGTGAGTCCAACTAACTATAACGTGGGAATTTCAATGGTTTTATGCGAGTAAAACTTTCAGCTAACTATAACTGGTGTGAAACCTATGTTTTTTTCAGTGAATTTAATAGGTTTTTTAAATGCTAATTCCTAACTATAACTGGGGTGAAACCTATGGTTTTTTCAGTGAATTTCATAGGTTTTTTTAATAGCAAATATCTTTAGGTAAGAAAGTAATAATTTTTATAATAAATTTTAAATGGTGTAAATATATATATATTTTTTTTATTGTTTGCCCTGGTACGCGCCCCGGAGCGCTCCCGAGGCGCGTACCGGTGAACGCACAGGTAAGCGCAATGTTACGGCACGCCCCGGGTTGTGTACCGGGGAGCTTCCAGAGAGCGCTATTCCCGCGAACGAAAACAACATCATGACGTTTCACATAGTCGCGTGATGTGTCATATGACGCCCTGCGTAAGCGCACCCGGAATCGCGCGATGGCATACGATCGCGCAACGTCTTGACGCGCTTACGCGACGCGCCCCAAGGCGGGTACCGGTGAACGCACGGGTAAGCGCAATGTTACGGCGTGCCCCGGGTCGCGTACCGGGGAGCGTCCCGAGAGCGCTATTCCCACGAACGAAAACAACATCATGACGTTTCACATAGTCGCGTGATGTGTCATATGACGCCCTGCGTAAGCGCACCCGGAATCACGCGATGGCATACGATCGCGCAACGTCATGACGCGCTTACGCGACGCGCCCCCAGGCGCGTACCGGTGAACACACGGGTAAGCGCAATGTTACGGCGTGCCCCGGGTCGCGTACCGGGGAGCGTCCCGAGAGCGCTATTCCCGCGAACGAAAACAACATCATGACAATCCGCGTAGTCGCGTGATGCGTCATATGACGCACTGGGTAAGCGCACCCAGAATCACGCGATGGCAGACGATCGCGCAACGTCATGACGCGCTTACGCGACGCGCCCCGAGGCGTGCCCGGGGGCGCGCTCCGGGCCGCGTAGCGTAAGCGCGTCGGGTCATGTGATCTAAAAATAACACTTTTCATTGGTGCAGATCAGTTTTGGTTTCCAAATGATGAAACCTTGAATCATGTGACTTGAAAATAACACTTTTCATTGGTCCAGAACACTTTTTTTTTTCAAATGATGAAAGCCCCCACCTTTTTCCTCACTCTGACTTTCTACTTTGAGAGAGGAAGACCTGTATCTGATTCTCACAATGGGATCATTAGTAGCTGCAGCTGGTGGACCCCCTCCACCACTACAACCACCTAGAAAGGAAGGACCACCATCCCAGTTCCTTCTCCCTGAACAAGAAGAGAATGAGGAGGAAGAACAGGAGGAGGAGGAACAACTCAGGCAATTTTTGCCTGAAGAGCCAAGACAGAGTCACATAAAAGTGCATTTTATTTGGGACATCTTCTCCCACCCTCCTGGGTAGAAGAAAGTGAATGCCCCTAAGGTTAAGTGCCTTATTTGCGGAGATATTCTTTCCAGGGGCAATTCCAAGAAGAAATATTCATTCGGCAATTATACTATGTTGCGCCACATGCAGAGGTTGCATCCTTATAATCTTGCTCAAGCAGAGATTCGTGCCATGGCGCAAAATCAGAAGAATCCACAGCCCAGCACCTCCTCTGCCAAAGTATCACATGCAGCACCTGAAGGACGTCAAATGGTGGCCAATGTTCAAAAAAATGTTGGCAGTCTCAAATTTGTATGTGTCTTCTGTGGCAAGACACAGTGCTATGGGGAACTAAGCGTGATCTTAATAAGCAATGCGGTGGAAAACCATCAATGTAACCAAAAGAAGAAGCAATAAATCTTTTTTTTTTTTGCTCCTTTTGAGCCATTTGTAATTCCTTTTTTTGTTGTTCCCCCCAAAAAACACCCAAAAAATTATAAAAGTGTTCAAAAAATCAAAAAAAAAAATGTTCAGAAAAATAATAAAAAAAATATAAAACAACAAAAACATTTAAAAAAAAGTTCTTTTCCGAACTACCTCCCATTTTTAAAAAATTACAAAAATTTTTAGCACTCTTGACTTCATTTTTCTTATGGGTTCGCTTCCCGGTGTGCTTCCCGGTGCGCGCCCCGTTAGCGCAATCAAAAAAAAGAAAAAAAAAAACAAGAGAAGGAGAGCATAAGAGAAAGAGAGAGTAATGTTAAGAGACACACAGCAAGAGGGAGCAACACAGAGGTACTGTGTAATACATAGTAAAACAGTGTAAAAGATATAAGAAAGTGTAAGAGAGAAAATGAAAAAGATATAAGGCTGTGAAACAAAGAAAGAGAGAAGAAGAATACTAAAGCAGAGGCACATGAAGAAAGTGAGTGGCTGTAAAGAGTAAAAGGAAAGAGAAAAAATGATGTACAAATAAAAGATAATAACGGAACCACATTTAAATAACACTGGTGAGGGAGAGAGAGAAAAAAGTAGTGTGCATAACTAAAGAGGGATGAAATAATATGGATAAAATCGACTAAAGTTAAAACATGTGGATTGACAGAGAGAAAAAACTGAAAGAAGAAAAGAAGAAGTAACAGAAAGGGAATAATTGAAGCAGCAAATAAATGTAAATAACGTAGTGTGCTTGAAAGAGTGAAGAGACAGAGACAATTACAGTAAGAGAAACGGACTGAGTGAACGGGAGTGAGGAACTGTGAGAACAGAGGGACTGAGAAAAGGAGTGGAAGGAGTGCAGTAAGTAAATCACCCACACAACACAACAGCTACCCTACCTCAAAGCACTCTAAAATATTATTTTACTGTTTCTCTTGGTTTTCCCCTTGTTACGCTCCCCGGTGCGCTACCCATAGTATAAGTAAAGAGGGGTGAAAGAGGGAGAAATATTGAATTAGGATAACACATGGAGAGTGACAAAGGGAGAGGACAAAGAGAGTAAAGGAAACAGTACCTGAATGGGCTTGAGTAAAACAGCAAAAAAAGATAAGTAATGCAGTGTGTGTGATTTACAGGGAGTCAGTGGGTGTAGGTCGGAGTGTGGGTGTGTAAGGTGTGTCTGTGGGTGTGGTTGTGTGGAGTGTTTTGGTGTGGGTAGAGATGAGGGTGTGTGAAATATGTGTGAGAAGTGTATGAGTGTGGGGTGTATATGTGTTCGATGTATGTGTGTGTATGGAATGTGTGTGTGTGTTTGAGGAGTGTGTGTGGGAGGATTTTTTGTGTGTATGAGGTGTGTGTGTGGTGTGTGTGTGGGGTGGTGTGTGTATGTGTTGGGAGGAGGATGAGGTATATGTGTAGGAGTAAGGTAAATAATTAAGAAAAAGAGAATGAGTGAAGAAGCAAAGGAAGGGAACAGAGGGTAAGTAAAGTAAAGAATAGGGATTAAAAGAAGTTGAATATGAGAGGGTAAATAGGGAAAGGGGAGTAAACATGGAGAATAAGAATAAGTGAGAGAAGCAGAGTAAAAACACAGGAGTGAGGTAGATTGAGAAAATGTTAGTGACCTTAAAGCAAAGGGTGATAACAAACTACATTTCTTTAGTCATACTTACCATATAATAAATGTAACTTTAATTTTTTTTACTACAGTTGGTATCTGTGAAAGAGAGAAGAAAAAATAAGTTATAATTAGTAAAATATGTATTTTAAATTAAAAGATACAAATGAAGAGGTTAAAAATCATAGCACTCTATTTAGAAATAAAGTTAGAGTGAAGAACACAGAAAGGGAAATAAACTAAGGTAGAAGGACAAAAAGAGGGAAAAAGAAATAGAAGGAGAGCAAATTACAAAGAATAAGGCATATAGATTCAGTGAGAAAAAGAGAGAGAAGAACAGAGAAATGAACTGAAGGTAAGAAAGATACTAAAACAATGTGAGTTAGCAAAACTAAATCAGGAAACAGAAGTAAGTAAAAAGATAATGACTGAGACAGAAAACAGTCTAATTAAGGATGCATTTAGAAGAATGAGGAATAGAAGATAACTGAGAGTAAGTGAAGAACAGTCATAGAGTAAAAGGATGAAGGGAGACAGGATAATATACAACGATTGAAGGAAATGGACTGAGGAAGTTATAAAGTAGACACACTAAGAGAAAAACTGAGTGAGGTGGAGTACAATGAGTGAGAAAAGGAAATGAGTAAGTGAGGAAAAAGAAGGAAAGAAAGGAGAAGACGACTAAAACAGTGGTACTGAGAAAAAATAATTTGGTGATGAAAGTAAAGAGAAGGACATTGAAAGAAAGGAAATGAAGGATAGTAATGGAACCAGAGTAAAAGAAATGGGATGAAGAACGATGAGAAAGGAGCAGTGAAGTTGTTGTAAAAGAAGTGATAGAAGGTATATAAACACAAGTGAACATAACACAAGTAGAGTGAGGCACTGAGGACATAGAAGTAGTGAACGAAAAACAGAGAGAAGAGGTCAAAAGTAAGGAGCAAACAAAGATAAGCTAAGGAGAGTGGGTGATTTATAGTGATAGAGTGCAATAATACTGCTGAGTGAGTAAACAGGAATTACTAAAAGAGCAAAGGAGGAAAATACGGAAAAGAAAAGAAAAGCAGAAAGACTGAAAGCTGAAAAGTTATGCAAGGGAGAGACGGGATACACACAGTTGAAATGAAAATGAGGGATTGTCAAAGAAGTGGAGTAAGGGAACGGAGGTTACAGAGAGTGAGAGAAAGACATTATAAGTGAGTAAAAAGAGGTGAAAGAGGATGGAAAAAGGAAAGTAAATGTCAGAGAATGGAATACAATTTAATTTACACAATCCAAAGTATAAAATAACTTGTACAACATGTTACAAAGTTTATTTTTGCTGTTCTCAGAATATATTGAATTTCACTTAAAAGAGTGAGTTCAAATTACTCATCATATGACAGCGGGAAAAAAAACCACAATCTAAAAGATTGTGTTTTAAAAAAAACCTTAGATTCTGACAAATCACACATCTACGCTAATCTTAGATTACCTTACTTTTCCTTGAAGCCAAATACTGTATCATGGTGGTCCTTTTCACGTTGGAAAGTACTTTGCTGTTCACTTAAAAATCCATTTCATCGACTTTCTAGAAGAAAAGCTTCAAGAACATCTGAAATATTTTCAATATTTTCATATACTCCTTTTTTCAGTCATGTCTCTTTACTCATTCCTGCACCTTTCCATTTGGCCAAATAGTGTCAGATGTATGAGTATTTGTTCAAATTAATTCTAAGGCACTCTGAAATGATCTTTTTCCCGACGTTCTGAAAGAAAGGCTCTACAACATTTTCACAACATTTAAATATTTGTAAAACCATCTCTAACTCACTCATGTTCATCATTTTGTAAAATAATAACCTCACTTATTATGAGATCCAATTACAGTACCTCAGGTTTTAATGTCTTTATTTCGATGATAAAATCATAAAAGACAAATTTTAACAATCATTTAAAACAATTTCATTGTCCCTACATAAAACAGAAAATATTATAAAATAGTTACTTCTATATATAATCAACGATCTAGACTCTATTTAGAATCCAAAGTTTAAAAAGTTATTAAACCTTTGTTAGAAGTGAACAAGACATTAAGTTTTAACAATTCTTAAAAATTAAATTTAACAATTCTTAAAAATATATTTGGCATTTGCTGAAAAGTACTATGCAATTTACACACTATTATTTAATCATGTGGCGGTAGAATTCCTTCTTGCCCTAATTACCCATGCCCAGCCTAAATATTTGGCCAAACATGTCACAGTGAAATCAGTTGTATTTGTTTTTAAGGCCCATATTGCATCCGAGGATTTTTTGCATTTCATGCGTTTAAAAATGGGTTTTAGCCATTTTAGACGGGATTCTCTATATTGGGGGCAGGCGAACAAAAAATGGCCCTCTGTTTCCTTACACCCGGGGCAGTAACTACAAAGATTGGTAGTATTGTTGCACCAGGATGAGGTAAAGGAATTAAGGGGTAAAGAGCCCACCCGAAATTGGTGGAACAATTTTCTGTCCAGTGGCCTGGAGATAAGATCCCAGTATATCTCGCGTGCCGGATCCAATTTGAATCTTAAAAAACGCCCCGTTAAATCATCAAAGCTTGATGCATGTGCCAACGAGTGACGAGTTGAGGCCCAAAATAAACTCTTAAATTCCTTTTTCGGGGGGAAATTGTTAATACTTGGCAAGACCCACAGATGGCTAAGACCCATATCACAAAGGCTCTTTTTCACCGATTGAAGCCAGGGTATTCGCTCTGAGCGCCCAATTGCCTTCACCTCACTTAGCTCCTTTGCAAAGAGTGCCAACTCCTCCGTAGTCCACAAACGCCTCCAGGTGGACACTACTCTATACCTTGCCATGTCTGTTATTGGCAGGCAACCCATGTCATGACAAAGAGGGGTTAGTGGAGTTGATTGGGGAAGCCCCACTAGGTTGCGAAGAAACCTACACTGGGTTTTATACAAGCTTGAGAGATCCATAAAACCCCATAGCTCAGCCCCATAGAGTGTTGCAGCATTAATTTTAACATCATAAATTTGTAATGCAGGGGCAACCCTTTTGGTGATAGATTTCTTTTGCTCTCGCAGGAGACAACCAGTCAGTTGGGCCAATTTTAACTGCTGAGTCTCTATTTGTGGCTTCCAAGACAAACGGTAATCCAGAGTGACCCCCAGATACGTCATCGTGTCAACTTGATCCAGGTTAACCCCGTTAAGTTGAACACTACTGCGTATTGGTTTTTTCCTGGAGAAAACCATGAATTTAGTTTTCCCTACATTTATTTGGAGGTCATTTTGGTGACAGAATTCCTCAAAGTGATTTAGAGCCCTCTGCAGACCCCCCCTCGTCCTTGATAAGAGGAGGGTGTCGTCCGCAAAGATCAACATTGGGAATTTAGTCCCCGCCAGGGACGGTGCATCTGTGTTGATAGACCCGAAGAATTTCACTACCTGATCTATGAAGAGTAAGAATAGGGTGGGTGCGAGAACGCACCCCTGACGGACTCCTCGTGATACTCGGAATGGGTCCGTAACTTGCCCTTGTGCCCCCCATCTAACCCTAGCGAAATTATCTTCGTGTAGTCTAATAATAATTTCCACTAATTCCCCCGGCATTCCTAGGTCCCTTAATACCCGCCATAATTTTTCCCTCGGCACCAAATCAAAAGCCGATTTCAGGTCTATAAAAGCAGCAAAAATGGTACCACCGCCGAGTGTGACAGTCTTCCAAAAAATCATACAAAACCTCAAGACCTGGTCAATGGTACTTATACCAGATCTGAAGCCCGCCTGTAATGGGGACAATATTCCTTCAAGCTCCATCCACCCAAGAACCCTCACCAAAATCATTCGAGCAAACACTTTTTGAAAGCAGTCAATTAAGCTGATTGGGCGGTAGTTCCCAGGGTTTGATCTATCGCCCTTTTTGTGTATGGGGAGGATCTCCGCCCCTTTCCAGGTCTTGGGGATGCGAGCACCTCCTGCTATGGTATTGGCTATACTAGTTAAGTAGGGTACCCAAAGGCCTATATTTGCTTTAAATAGGTCTGCCGGAATTTGGTCCAAACCAGGTGCCTTCCCCCTCTTTGTTAACCCTAATGCGTACTCCACTTCTGCTTCAGTAAAGGACAGGGTCGTAGTGCTGGGAATTGTTACCATCAGCATAGAAGGACTGGGTAAGGAGTCTACGGCTACTGGGCAAAATTGGGTAGAGTAATATTTAATCCAGTCTTCCGGGCATACATGGTTAGACGGAGTACGAAACTCACCATCCTTTCCACTTTTGACTATATCCCAGAATTTAGTCTGGTCGTTTGATTTACTGGCATCTAGAAGATCCGACCAGAACTCATCTTCTCATTCCTTTTTAGCCACCCATTGCACCCTTTTATACCTTTTCCTGGCCTCTTTAACTGCACCAGAATCTCTAGATTTGACTTGCTCAATGAGATATCTATGGGCCTCTCTACTTTCTCTATTGTACCATTTTGCTCTTAGGGGATTCGAGTGCCCACTGTTTGACTTACATGGCTTTGATAAAATAATTTTAAGTTCAGAAAAACATTTGTCATGTAGGCCCATCATCTTATTTAGTTCACCCTGACCCCGCTCAACTGCAACGGACCTCATGTTGTTTAAGGCGTTTGTCACCACATTTTCAATGTCGGCCTGTATCGTTACATCATTTGAAATTAGTGACCACTTCACTCTCCTCCGATCATTTGCCAAGGTTACAACCCCAAGCCCCCTTGGATCTGGTTCCCCTAATCTTATCTGATCAAACATTTTAAATTTCAGGGACAGGGGGTTATGGTCACTTTCTGGACGTACTATGATTTCCATGTCATCAATTACACTCCAATATTCCATTTTTATAAAGATGTAATCAATCCGACTTTTCCTCACACCATTGTCAAAAGTGGGTTTAGCTTCAGTGTCCGATTTGGTGCGACCATTCACTGCCCTTAGTCCCCAAGTAAGACAAAAAGCTGTCCAGTTCAGGGCGGCATCCGTTGCTTTGACTGGAATTTTGTTGGAAAGTTCGGGGATCATCCATGTGGCGTCTTCCTCAAACCCCCAATTATCCTCCGGCAGATACAATGGCTCGATCGTACAATTGATATCCCCTGCTATAATGATTAGTGAGGCTTTATTCCAGCCCGTTAATAGCGTGTCTAAAGCACCAATCAGCTTGGGGCTTCGGCCGCCAGGGAGGCCTCTGGAATATATATTAATAATAAGCATATCCTGCCCCCCTGCTTTGCTCAGCCTAATAGCCAGTATGTCAGGATTGTCTATATACAATTCAGCAGCTGAAAAACACCAGGCCTGTTTTACCCATGTGGTTAATCCCCCAGACGCCCGCCCCTTTGTACCTTTTATTGCAGGTTTAGAAAAGTTTAAGTATCCAGCCATATAAAATGGAGCTGTAGCCCACGTCTCCTGCAGCAATACGACCTCGTGGTTACCTATAAACCCCAACCAATCCTCCGATTCCAAGCGTGACTTGGCTCCAGCAACATTCCAAGACACCATATATGAGTTTAGTGAATCTATCTCTGCATGATTGTTACTGACAGGGATAGAGGAATGGGGGCTCAGTGGATCAGTATCTGTTGGTCCAGTTTCTTCTATATTAGAAGTGGTAATATTAGTCCCCACATGCTCCCTCTGCATCATGGGATTATGGAGCGTGAACAGTTGCTCCTTTGCTAGTTGTTGGATGTGGGTGGGAGGGGTGTACACTCCTTCAACTTCCACTGATACTAAGTTAGGTAACTGGGGCGTTGCACATAGTCAGTCCACCCATTCTAAGTCTGACAGTGCCTCAAATTGGTTGTGAGGCGGAGGATAATATTGGGGGTAGTGTACTGCGGGCTCTCGGGGTCTTCCCCCTTTAACTTTCCAAGGGTTGTCACCCATATAATTAGTTTGGTGTATATGGGGGTAGAAGTAGCCAAGGTGTAAGGTCTGAACGTCACCCAGACGGGCGAATCTGGCTTTCCTCTGGATTCTGTCTACTACCCAGTGATCTCTGAATGAAACTAAAATACAGTCCCCTTCCAAATCTTTTTCGCCCTTTCCTACCCATTCTACTCTCCTTACATAGAGGATTTCGGTAGGGGATGACGGGGGAAGTGGGCGATGTTTATTCAGCCAGAATGTGACCTTATTTCGCAAATCCATTTGAGATTCTTTAGAACCCTCTCTAAGAGGGGCCACTCCTGTTAGTACAATAGTATATTGTGACGCTTCTGGGGGCAGATTAACTCTCAATGGGTTTCGTGTAATTCTATTATTAGTCCTCTTATTCCTGTCTGTATATGGGGTTTTATTATCCCTTCCCAATGCAGGAGTGTATACCGGGGTGTTTTTTTTTCTGATTTGATGCACCATTTTCTCGTTCTTTTTTTCCCTGAACAGTATTGGCTGCCAATGAATGTTTGGCCTTCGGTGTTTCTTTGACCGGGACTCTACTAGCAGGTGGTATTTTTACCCCCGTTTGTTGTTTCTTGTTTGTATTAGTATTTGGTGTCACCACCGGATTGATTTTGATTATCCCCGTATTTACAGTTGTTCCCCCAGTTGGATTTGGGCCCCTCAACTTTATACCAGTAGGTATTAGATTTTGTAGGAGGTCCATATTAATATTAATAGCTGCTTCTAAGACATCTATTTTAGCGGACATTATCCTAGTATTCTCTATAACCAGAAGCAATAAAGATTTAACCATTGCTTCCATTTTTGCCAACAGGGCATCATCACTGCTAAAACAGGTTGGACAAGTGTTTGACGACCCAGAGTGGGCCAGTGATGGGCAGTACACTAATGGGGGTCCTTGAGTAGACTGGGAGTGGGAGGAGCTATTTGCGTGATCTAATTTAATTTGTTTCTGCATCATGACCCCCTGTGGACTTGAAACATGTTTTCTTTTTCGTGAAGCCTGCTTAGGAATTACAGGTAGCGGGACGGGGGTACTGGGTAGGGTAAGGACATGTACTTGTGGGTTTCCTGGCGAAGTACACTTATCATTCTCACTAAGTAGGCTATCCCCATCTGTACTAGTCAAACTATAGTCAGGGTTCAGATCCGTATTTTCTTGTGACCTGTGTGTTATAGCTTCGACCCCATCCTCATGGACTATTATGTCAGCGTTTGATGTAGAAATGCAGTTAAACGCTGCATTGGTTAGTGGGCTTTTAGCACAGGCCAGAGCACCTAGTGAGGAGCGTTTCCCAGTAACTAGGTCCAGGGACAATCTATGCTCAACCTGTTCAATTTCTTTTTCTAGTATTCCTGTGGCTCTGGTAATAAAAGCATCTAGGGGGCCTGAAACAACACCCTGTGAAGTTTGAATATGCACCAGTCGTTGTTTACCAGATCTCAGGGCCATATTTATGTGCAGGTGATAGAGCCTCTGGGTACAGTTTGTCAAAGGTATCTAAATATAAAATATGAATTAAAATGGACCAGGGCTCTTGGCCCAACCCAACCTCGTCCGGCCCCGGACGGCCACAGACGGTCCCGCCCTTGTCCCGGGCTTCTCCCGGCGCGCTCCCGCGCGCTCCCGCGCAGCGGGAAAGACTACTCCTCTTAAGGAAGCACAAGGGTGAACTAGGGGGCGTGTCCGGCAGGGAGAGGAGCCCAGCTGACAACGGGCGCGCGGGGACTCCTGGGAGTTTGAGTCCACCCGCTCTACCCTCGCAGCCCTGCCGGTGTCTACACGAAGCCCCTAGCGAGTATCCCACAGCCGCCTGAGTCCGCGAAGCGGGACCCGCGCAGCGGGTCCGGCGAGCAGGAACGGCTCAGCAGGCTGGATTCAGATGAAGCAAAGGTCCGTGGCGAGGCAAGGATTCCCGGTGAGGTTTTCCACTCCTGTGCGGGCTGGAGGCGCTTAAATGTTGTTAGGTTGGGGGCGTGGCCGGCAGGGAGAGGAGCCCAGCTGACAACGGGCGCGCGGGGACTCCTGGGAGTTTGAGTCCACCCGCTCTACCCTCGCAGCCCTGCCGGTGTCTACACGAAGCCCCTAGCGAGTATCCCACAGCCGCCTGAGTCCGGCGAGCAGGAACGGCTCAGCAGGCTGGATTCAGATGAAGCAAAGGTCCGTGGCGAGGCAAGGATTCCCGGTGAGGTTTTCCTATACAGTACCTATATGACAAGTCAATTTTTTATATTGCCTGGAACACTTTTACTCAGAATATATTTTTAAAAAGCAAAATAACCTTTATAAACTACTCCCGTCTTCATATGCCAATTACTTTTACCTAAATTTTGGCTGTAAAAACACTAGGTATGAATTTTTAAAGCCAAAAGGCAAACGTTGTTTGAAAGTCAAATGAGTGTCGTTACATTGGGTCCAACCTTTAGAAGTTTTTAAATAGCATGTGTAATGCCCTGATGTTGTAGAAGGACCATCATGAAAAATAATAGCTACAGTTGCAAAGGTTCTTCCTGATATCGATAACTGAGAAGCCACAACATTTTTAATAGAAGTTGTCAATTTAGTTCCATCAGATCTACATCGTTGGAACATTAAAATGACATAGTGACCATAATTTTGTAGAAATAATGTGGACAGCATTGTAGACTTACATTGGGTACACACCATATTGTGATCCGCTGCTTTAACTAGATTATTAAAAGGCACTGATTTGCAGTCTGGTAAAGTCAAATATATAAATCTTTCAGAGTCTATTCTAGTACTACTTGATGAAGCACAGTTATCACACTCATGTTGCCATTGATAAGAAAGATTAAAAAGATTTTTTATATCTACTCCTTCATCTTCCAATACATCACACATATACATTAAAAATTCCTGACAATCCTGCTGAATTTTCTGTGAAAATTGATTTTGACCTGAACATATGTCTACAAGATTCCTAATTTCTGAAACACTTTCTATTTTTCCTCTATCACTACTACATTTCTCTAACACAGAATTCAATAAACAGCACAATGTTTGTTCCCGATTTTTGACAATCTATTTTTGTAAATTTTGAAGAAAAAAAACAACATTAACTACTACATTAGCATAGCAGTTGACACCAGAACTGTTTTCAAACTGAAATCCAACAACATCTTCAACAGAATCATTTTTCTTTCTGCTTACAATTACAGTTTCATCTACTTTTTGCCTTTTTGCTGATACCTCACTGCAATTACTCTCATTTCTTCTTTTTCGGCCTACCACACGTTTTTCAAACAGAGGATATTGAGGCAAATGTGGAGCATACTCTCTTCTTAACCTATTGTATTCTTTAACACAATCTAGATCAGCACAAATCTTTGTTTCATCACACTCAATCACACTCAATCAAGTACAATCCTGATAAAGTTCTCACTCATGATAATGCCACATATGCCATACCCTCTTTAAACACAGAACTTCCAATGTTCACCAAAGCACTATCTACACTTAAACCTTGAGATTTATGAATTGTCACTGCATATGCCAAACAAACAGGAAACTGTTTTCGGGGAACATATAAGTCTTTCACAAGCAAAAATCTAGCTGAACAATGACAAATTTGTTCTATTTCGTCAATGCCATCAAATTTAATTTTTAACATTTCAATTCCATCTCTATTTTTCTAATTCACAAAACCAACAACATGACCCATTGCTCCATTTACCAGACCTCTTTCAACATTTAAATTCCTTCTCAAAATAATACGACAATTTAAACACACATTCAGAGTCTTTTCAAAACCAGTAGTTTTAGATATAGTCTTCTCCAATGAATCCAATTTTGATTTCAAATTTTCTGACAAAATAATTGTTGCTCCCAAATGCTCTATTTTATCTACAGCTTCCAGTTTCACTATCTCTTCATTTTCTAACTACAGCATTTTGTTGTTGAACATGGAACATTCTTTCAGAGTAGGCATCAAACATATGGCAGATTTCTTCTCGTTAATTTTCTTAAAAATATTCTCTGGAAGAATGTTTTCATTTGGGTACAAATTAGAAATTAACCGTCCATGTAAAGCTTCTTTCCCTTGTTGACTTATTTTTCCTACTCTTACATCTTGTAAAATATTTTTATAATCTTCATCGTTTGCCTGCCGCATATTTTGAAGCAGTTCTGCATATTTGAAGTTTAACCATATATTAACGTTTCCAATGCTTCCTAGGCACTTCCTGGTATCTTCATGTGTGAGCATTTTGAACACAGGTTGTCCTTTCACTGGAGTCAACTGCAGAAGATCTCCAAAAACAATAATATGTTTTCCTCCAAATAAAACATCATAGTCTGTTCTAAGAATTTCTTGCATTCTCAAATGCACAAAAGCAAGCATTATATTTGACACCATGCTTACTTCATCAAAGATAAGAAGTTTCATTTTCTTCAGGACTCTCGAAACTTCGGAACACGCATCTCCAGATAGCTTGTGATATTGAAATTTGTTATCATGCTCCACTGGCAGCATCAGTAAACGATGTAAAGTAATCCCTTTAATATTATGTGCTGCCAGCCCAGTTGGAGCGGTAACAACACAAGACAGCGGTGATTCAGTCCTTTTCTGCAGATAAGATGCAATTGCTTTAATCAGAAAACTTTTTCCAGTTCCCGCTTCTCCACTCACGTACAGTTGGACAGGCTTAAATGATGTACATGAGCACTCTTTCTTCTCATGACTCAATCTATGTTCAACCTGTTCTGTGACTTCGTCATATATCAGTTTCTGCTCAAGGTTTATTTGTTCCACCAAATCTTCTAAATGAATTACATCCTCTTGAGCTTGTTCCATGGCTCTTTCCACTTCATCCATTGCAGTGGCAGCTTCATTTTGAATAATTGGTCCTCCTAGTGGATCCTGACTCAATGAAGCAGAACTCTGACTGCCTTGAGAACTATCTCTCGCAATCTCTGCAGCAATTGTTGATTCTTGCTCTATTTCTTCATTCAACATTTGCAGATAATTTTGAAAAACAGGACATTCTATTGTATCCTTTGTAGCATTAAAAGAGTCTTCATAACAGAGAAAATCTCCAAGTAGTTCCTCTTCTTCTCGCCATGGTTTAAAGAGTTGCAAAAGAGCCAAATAGTAAAATTCTCTTTTGTCTGGATTTTCACAACTCAATTTTCGATGATTAATCAAATGACCTTTTTTCTGTTTCACTAGACATCCTTCACATCCAATGATTCCATATATTCCATTATTGATATCTTCTCTGATGTTTCTTTTATAAATATATCTTTGCAGAACTTCATAGAGACAAACGTTCTCAAGGTGAGGACTTCTATTTGGATAGTATGTATCCAACATGTTTGTCTTCAAAATATCTGTACTTTCTGGTTCTTTCTCCGCCAAATACTCTATCTCTTGTACAGATTTCAAAACTCGATTTCGTGTTGCAGCAAGACCTAGACTCACCCAAATGATGGTTCTAGATTTGGCATAGAGACTTGCTGACGACAATCGATCAGAACATTCATATGCTCCAATTTCTCGATGCGACACCATCTTCAGACTGTAACTGTACAATTTCTTGCTTAGGCTCTTTTCATGTGAAATGTCCTCCCACATTTCCTTCAGTTCTGTCTTTTCTTTTTTTGTGATGTAAGACGTCACATATCGAGCTACAGCAATAGAGTTGTCAGCAACAAATTGAATATCCATGTTAGCATTCCACATGGACAAAATCACTGGGTTGTAGTCGTTGATGTACTTGGACTCTTCGTTTCTTTTTAAATTGTATGTATTTTTCAGTGATTTTCTCGTCACAGTATGTCGCAGAGAAGACATTAAATTATTTACTATTCCTTTAGAAATCACTGGTCGTGGAAAAGCTAAACGACATTTTGTGTAGAACTTGTCCTTGTTTCTGAATTTTCGACGACAGTACTTTCCACAACGATGGGATTGAAAGCGTAAAACTTGTTGCCTTAAATTGTTTTCTTCGGTAGTTTTCGGAACAGCACATGTTGAATACTTTTCAATGAAGCTCATCACTGTCTCATCTGAATCTGTTCCAAATTTGGGTGCATCTTTAATCCATAATCACATATGTATGTGAGGAGCACCTCTCGCTTGATACTCCTTTCTCCAAAAGAAATCCAAAACCTCTCCAAGGGGAGGATTTTTTTGTTGGTAATAAAAGACATCATAGCTTCAAATCTATGATTGAAATATCTGCATACATTCACTGGATCCAAAGAACACAGATCTCCAGTTGTTTTGAATTCTATATTTTGTATATTAGCATTGGCCTCACGTAGAAATTGAAGTAAGTCCTCCCATGCATACTCGGCACAGCTAAGAGTGAGGAACCATGTAGGAGTTCCTAAGTTTCTTAGCATACATTTCAATTCCCCATGGCGACGGTACCAATACTCATTTGTACCACGCTGACATGCCATGAGATTGATTAGATGAGATTCTAAAATATTATCTCGCAGATTCACTTTCTCCATAAAGTCCCTCGCCGAAACATTTTGCAGATGTGCTCCACTTTTCAGAATATGGTTTACTGCATAAGAAAGCCCAGACAAGTCACTTTCATACAGTAGATGAAAAAAATAGGGAATGCATTGACGAAACCTTGCATCTTCGGCATATAATCTTACAGTTCGATATTCAGATACAGGAATTTGAAGTGGTTGATCGTCATATCGTCCACCTCGACCTGTTGGAAATAGCTGTGGAAAACAACGAGCTTCCAAACTTTCTTCCCATACACTAATGGGACTTCCTTTTGATGTTTTCATTTGAAACAATTCAATTGCATTCCCCATTACTTCTTTGGAATGCAAAGGATGAACAGTATAATATTCATATATTTCTTCACTTCTAGACACATCAACTTTTTCAATTTGGCCCCCTGAACAATCACTGTCTTCATCTGCAGCTTTTTCCTCTGCTGCAACACATACATCTTTGTAGTACTCATTGTTTTTGACTAAATACAACGTTGCCTTTTTGACTTTCCTAACATCCACTAAATCTTGCCAGTTTTTTTTACTCTTTGTTGGAACCCCATTAACTAGAATAACCAGAGGTTCCTCTTCCACTTTCTCTACACCAATTGTATCAATATTTGTTTTCAAATCTAGGGGCAAATAAACAACTCTTCCCTTTAATCCTCTCTGCAAATCTGTAGGAGGCAATTTCCCTATCTTAGGCTCCATGCGAACAATTGCCTGAAAAGGATGGACACATTAAATCAAAATAGACTCATATGTATTTAAATCCATCAATTCACGGGGAATGTCTACAACTCCGGATTATTATGAACAGCTCTAGCAGGCATTCTGTTTTGATTTAATTTATCATAACAATATTTACAAATACGCTGATCAGAACTCAAATCAAAACAATTCTCCACCCACAAATAAGTTGCTAAATCTTTCCACTCATAATTATCCATCTTTTAACTTTTTGCATATAAATCAACTAACCTAGTCTGAATCTTATAATGAGTCAGTCGACAACACACACAAGTAAAATTCATCCTTTCACTTGATTTTACCTTACACCTGGTAATTTCCTTCTCAAACTTTTCTGTATTTAAAATCTGTACATTGTCTTCCACATTACCTTGAATTGCTGTCTCAATTTCCACACTGTCCTCTTTTTCACGAAAAAACCAAATCTCAATTTCTTCACAAATCTTCTTCACATCTAATTCAGTTCCATGCAAAAGAGCACTGTTTAATTGTTTAAGCTTAAGTGCTGGACTTTTTGCATAATACAACATTCTCACTAATCTCCTCATTTTGGTATGATGCACTGCTAACATCCTAAAATGATGAAAAACACTCTGACAGACTTTTCTAGAAAGACAAGCCAGTGAATGGCCTTGCAAACCTGTGATTCCTCTCACTCTGCAAGGATCTAAGTCTTGCAACAACTTCACTTACTGCTTTATACTTTTCTTACTATATGTACATAAGAAATTACAAAACAAATCAATTGATTCCTGTCGCACACTACAAATACTACTACACTTCCAAGTGTACACTGGACCCTTAGTACGTCTCCCTAAAACTCCATCAGATAACACCTCTTCTGGTTCTCTAGTCACAAGTTTCTCTTTTTCAATCGGACAACCGTCTTTCACTTCTTATGCTCGACCACTGGTGTCAACTGCATGCACTAAATCATTCTCCTGGAAGTAACTCTCCTCATTAAAAAATGGCTCACAACTTGAACTGTGCATCCAATCTCCAGAAAAAACTTTACAAAAATTAGTCCGATTAATTACTCTTTTCCATCTACTGTTTGATTTGAAAACATCAATTGTCTTGTTAAGTGTCCTAATTCTATTGATTATTAACATAAATAAGTTTTTCTTAACTTCAAAAGCCTGATCAACAATCTTCTCTACACTTTTCTTTTTCTTATTAAAAGCAGCTCTCTGTTTTCCTTTCCTAATGTTTTTTAACAAATTTAAAACCACTCTATTGCCAAACATTCGTCTACGAATGTCTCTAAACTGATTCTGCCTTCTACTCCTATACATATTATTCTCTCCTGCTCCAGTTTTAGGATTCTTTGAAGTTCTCTGCTTCCTTTTTAATTTTACTCTCTCATTTTCTTTTTGTACATGCTGTCTATCATTTTTTTGGGATGTACATATGTTACGTAAAAAAGACTTAGTTGTCTTACCAGGAGCTTGGTTCCTGTTTTTGAAGTATTAGTTGTGGAAGAGTGCTGTAATTCCGTTGCAGTTTTTGTTTTTACGTTGTTTTCTTGTCCTTTCCCTTGTGGGCATCTTTGCTTACTCTTCAAATAACGATTTCAATCTGTGTTAAAGAAAAAAGTAGCACATTATAGACCACTATTACCAAACAACAAAGCAATGACAAAAAGCAAACGATCTATACAGGGTTACAGATCAGGTGAGGATTCTCCAGGGGTGCACAAAAGGTGAGGCCTGTATTGAAGAGTATAGTGGAAGACAGCTCTGTCCACAAGTACAAAGAAGATGAGACCTATGTCTAAGTCCACTGCACTCTTATACACAGGCTTCACCACCTATGCTTCCCGAGAAAGTATTGAGTTATATAGTTATATAGAATTGTATTTTATAAAATTGTGAAGCTCCATATGAAAGCGTTTGCCCCAGTCTTATCCCTGTTGTGAGGCAGGTGCAAGATTTTGCCTCAGTCTTATCCCTGCTGTGAGGCAGATAATTGTAAATAGGATCTGCGGTGTGTTTCCTAAATGTGATGTCAAAAACGATTTTGGGGAAAATAAATGAATGGTTTTTACATTTTTGAGTATATTGTGGCGCAGAGGTTTAAAAAGTGACGCATCTACCTACATGTGTCACTTTTTAAATATGGGGCAAAAAGGTAATTGTTTGGGCTTTCCTGGGGAGCGTAGGTGGTGAGGCTTGTTTCTAAGAGTGCAATGGACTAGGCTTCATGAAGCATATACCTGTCTGCATTCTTAGACGCAGGTGTCAATTTGACTCTTTACAATGATGTTACCTGTGTTTTAAATCAGTGTAGGAAGCATATTGAGTTTGTTTGCATAGAGGAATTGTATTTTTGTAAAATTGTGAAGCTGCATGTGAAACCGTTTGCCTCAGTCTTATTCCTGTTGTGAGGCAGGTGCAAGATTTTGCCTCAGTCTTATCTCTGCTGTGAGGCAGATGATTGTACATACAATTTGTGCTGTGTTTCCTAAATGTGATGTCAAAAACGATTTTGGGGAAAATAAATGGTTTTTACATTTTTGAGTATAATGTGGCGCAAAGGTTTAAAAAATGATGCATCTACCTACATGCATCACTTTTTAAATATGGGGGAAAAAGGTACATGTTTGGGCTTTCCTGGGGAGCCTAGGTGGTGAGGCTTGTATCTAAGAGTGCAGTGGACTAGGCTTCCTGAAGCATATCCCTGTCTGCATTCTTAGAGACAGGTGTCAATTTGACTCTTTACAATGATGTTACCTGTGTTTTAAATCAGTGTATGAAGCATATTGAGTTTGTTTGCATAGAGGAATTGTATTTTGTAAAATTGTGAAGCTCCATGTGAAAGCGTTTGGCTCAGTCTTATACCTGTTGTGAGGAAGGTGCAAGATTTTGCCTCAGTCTTATCCCTGCTGTGAGGCAGATGATTGTACATACAATCTGTGCTGTGTTTCCTAAATGTGATGTCAAAAACGATTTTGGGGAAAATAAATGGTTTTTACATTTTTGAGTATAATGTGGCGCAGAGGTTTAAAAAGTGACGCATCTACCTACATGCGTCAATTTTTAAATATGGGGCAAAAAGGTACTTGTTTGGGCTTTCCTGGGGAGCGTAGGTGGTGAGGCTTGTGTCTAAGAGTGCAGTGGACTAGGCTTCATGAAGCCTATCTCTGCTGCATTCTTATATTTCTTTAAACATGCACACATTCTTTATTCCTTTTAAAAAATGTAAAAGCCATTCATTTTTCCCAAAATCGTTTTTGACATCACATTTAAAAAACATAGCACAGGTCCTATGTAGAAGCATTCCATGTCACTACTAAAACTTCACAATTTTACAAAATACAATTACTCTATGCAGTAAAAACTTTTTACCAAGCATTATCAAAAACCACAATTTGCTTCCAAATCTTCTCCATAGAGTATACAAGTCTCTATGTATATTAAATGAATCATAACTCACCTTTACAAATGCTTTAGGAGATTCAGAACAGTGTCAGATACACACACCAATATTTCTTTAGCAGAGCAAAAGGTATGTTCTTCAGGCACTGCAAACCATAAAGGCACAGAAAACCTCTAATTCTACACACATATTGCTCATGGTAACCAATCAAAACTCTTCCCTCTGTATTTTCAAACCAACACCCTTCCCCCCCTCAGCCCTTTCTACCTGTTACCATAGCAACTCCCTCCTCACTGAGCTGCCAGGGTTAAAAGTTTATTCTACAATGTTGCAAATCACCTCTGCAAGGAAGTTTGACCTGCAAATACACCAGCTTATCTGTTGTAAGGTTTCTTTAAATGACTTTTTTTTAACCATTCAAATTACTTCTTACACAGAACACAACCATGCACCCTAACTTTCAGTTTTCACCTATCTCATTCTACCAATCATTGCTTGGTAGAATGCAAGCAAGAGCACTGAAACTCCACACATTTTTTTTGCAAACTCCTATTGTTCCAACTGCCATTTCTTTTCCACACTTCATCTGACTGCACCAGAATCTCCTCTCACCATGTATTCTGTCTGGATTATTGGACATAGCTATATCCACTGGGCTCAAAGGTATGCTAGTATCAGAAATTTTCACAACCTTGATTTATCAAACGTGAACATCAAATGGATTGGCCAGAGAGGATTAAAATGTCACCAATTGATTCCATTGGTGAAACCCTTTTTGCATTTGCCACACCTTGACCTGTTAATTGTGCACTGTGGAGGAAATGACTTGGGCACTTTGACTGGGGTAGGTCTGGAAATGCTTTTAAAGGACACCTTTGATCATTTGATGGCACTTTTTCCACAAACTGCCTTGGTATATTCCAATATATGCCAAAGACAGAAATGGAAGTGGTCCAATCAATTTTGTCTACAATTTGAGAAAGCACGGAAACATGTGAATAAATCTGTTTCTGCTTACATGAGAGACTATGGAATGGGTTCAATATACAATAATAACTTACGTTACAACATGGAAGATATCTACAGGGAAGATGGTGTGCAATTTTCAGATGAGGGTAATAGAATATTCCTCCTGAATTTAAGACTGTTCATTGGTACCTACTTGTAGGTACCTAAATCAGCCACAGAACCCAAAAGCCCTTTTCAGGGCTACCCTATCTCTGATCACTCCAAATGATTATCTTTTTCTAACTTTTTTCACTATTTTTCACCATAGTACGCTCCGTGGTACGCTCCCCGGTGCGCGTACCGGGCGCTCCACCCGCGAAAATTTAAAAATAAGTTGGTTTTTTTTGGCCTATATGGGCCTCCTAAGACCCCCTCAGAAAACCTAGGGGGTCAGGGGGTGCCTACTGTGCCCCCTTATACCCATTCCCAACGTTGTTTGTCCTCCATTTGTGGAGGACTCCACGGGAGTCCTCCACAAAATGGAGGACTCCCGTAGCGCTGCCGGTACGCGTACCGGGGCGCGCACCGGGAAGCGCACTCAAAAAATGTTAAAAGTTAATTTACATAAAAACCACTGGAGACACTTTCACCAAATATAGAATAGCCCATACTACATACCAGTCCCTACCATTTTCCCAAATTTGGTGGAATTCCATTGAGCCATTTAGCCTGTAGACCTCTCTAAATACCCTGAGGTAAATTACTTCACAAAAACACATCTGAAGTGTTAGAATTTACAACCAATTAAAATGTTACTTTCATTTTCTACTTTTTTTTCCTGACATTTCATTGGTTATGTACATGAATATAAATGAAAAATGAGAGGGAAACACTGCCATTTTGACTACAACTACCTGAGGTACATCTTGAAAGGATTTTCGCATTTTAGCTTCTTCACCTCTCTGTAAAGTAAGTTGATAATTTGTAAGGGGCACTTTAAGTTAATTTGTAAAAACTTATTCTGATAGTTATTTACTGTCTCTCTACTATAGTTATAGATAGAGATAGGCTCCTCTGTTATATTTATGGATTGACTTTGGCTTCCCTGCTATAATTATGAATTTACTTAGGCTTCATCACATGCATTTTTTTATATTTATACTTCCTGCCTGATACCATACACTTCCCAAAGATAACTTCACTGTTAAAAACTCAGAACTACCTTTCTGAACTTAAACCTAACAGTGCCCTATCTCTACTGATATATTTATTTTTTATGCAATTTATAGCAAGAAAATGGAAGGAGAACAAAAAGTGTCATTTGAAATTGTCCTTGCAGACAACAATCAAGAAAACATTGAACCAAATGACAGTGAATTCATGGACGAATCACGAGACCATGAACTTCTACAATGTGTAGAATCTGTGGATTTTCTCCTTCAAAATGAGGACATTTCGGACAGTCAAATGTTAGACGTAATATTTAATTTGGAAAAAGAAAATGAAAAATAAATTTATATTTAATAATTCGAAAATTGTTTGAGACATTATTCATTTTTATATGTAATTCTTAAACTAGTACCAAATTGATTTTAATGTAAAGTCAGACTTATAGTATACTGTGCAACCTTTTTGTGTTACATAGTAATTTTGCTCATAGATACTTCCTTTCTCCACTATATTATCACCAATGTGTATTTGACATCTCTTTTTCATCTCCTGCCTCCATGTTCTTTCTGCTTTCCTGACAGACTATGGTATGGATTCCATATACCACAATAACTTCTGTAACAACATGCAAATTATCTACAGAGGACACGGTGTACATTGAATTTAAGACTCTGCATTGGTACCTACATGTTGGTTCTTAAATCACCCACAAAACACAACAACTCTATTCAGAGATACCCTACCTCTAAGCACTTTAAATTATTATTTTAGTGTTTCACTGAGTTTTCCCCATGTGTGGGAGTGGGAGAGGTGTGTGTGGGGGATGTGCGGGGGATGTCTGTGAGGTGTGTATGTGTGTGTGTGTGTGTGTCTGGGGGGATGAGGTGTATAGGTGTGTGGGGTATGTGAGTGTGGGTGGGGATGTGGGTGTGTAAAGTATGTGTGTGGGTGTGGGTGTGTGGGGTGTTTGGGTGTAGGTGGGAGTGTGGGTGTGTGAGGTGTGTGTGGGGTGTGTGTGGGTGTGGGAGGTATGTGTGTAGGATGTGTATGTATGTGTGGATGTGTCTGTGAGTTGTCTGTGTGTGTGTGGGGGGGGAGATGTGTGTGTGGGGAGTGTCTGTGAGATATCTGTGTGCATGTGTGTGTGTGTTGGAGGGGGGGTGAGGTGTGTGTTTGAGTGTGGCTGTATGGGATGTGGGTGTGGGTGTGGATGTGTAAGGTGTCAATGTGGGAGTGTGGGGTGTTTGAGTGTGGGTGGAGGTGTGCGTGTGTGAGGTGTGTGTGGTGAATGTGTGGGTGTGGGGTTGTGTGCGTGTGGGTGTGTGTGGGACAAACTAGTAGGTACCTAAAACAGCCACAGAACCCAAAAGCTCTTTTCAGAGCTACCCTACATGTAATCACTCAAAATGATTATTTTACACTATTATTTTCACTATTTTTCACCAAAGTACGCTCTTTGGTACGCTTCCCGGTGCGCGTACAGGACCCTTTTATGGCCTCCACATCAAACCTAGGGGGTCAGGGGGGGTGTACCCTGCCCCCTTTTGCTCATTTCCCCCTTTGATTTTTGCCACCTCTTGTGTCTCAATTCTACCGAGACACAAGATGGCGGCCGCTGCGGACTGTTTCGAATGTTTACAGACACCTGAGAACCAATCAGCTTGCCATGCGCAAGTCGCGTGGCGCGCCCGGAGCGCTCCCCGGTGCGCGTACCGGGGCGCGCTTATAGATATATACATTTTTTTTAACCTAAATTACTCAAAATCCTCTGGAGCACATATCTTGAGACATAGCAAAGGCACATCGGGCTACCAGTCCCTACAATTTTGCCAAGTTTGGTGAAAATCCATTCAGCCGTTTGAGCTAAAAGTGCGACAGACCACCCTATGGAAATTAACATGGGGAAAACACGTTTTGGGACCCCCCTTTTATCTCGGCCCCCGCTTCACGAATCCCCCCAAACTTTCAGGGAAGGAGCGGAGAGCCGCGAGGCAAAGTTGCTGAAAAATTCAGGCTGATTCCTCAACTGGCGCCAAAGTTATTCTCAATAGAATGTTGCGATTTCCCTATGGAAATCGATCCTAACTATAACTACCTGCTGGCGACCGCCAGTAGGTAATATATATATATACATTTTTTTAATAAATGGAATTGAATCACAAAATACCTAACGATAGGTTAGAACAGGGCACTTGCTGCTTTCAGCTTCAGTAAGCATTCTCTGTTGTATACAACCTCTGTAGAGCATGTATGGATGTGTTGAGAGATGATGAATGATGCTGTTAGACTGCAGTTTTATACATATGAAAAGGAAATGGATGGATGTACACATAACTAACAAGAAGTTTTAAAATCTATGGAACGTGGGAGGTTTTGGATACATTTATTTATTATAAAGTTTTATATAGCGCAAACTTGATACCGAAGGATATAATGTCCTCACCTCAAAGTGATATTTAAAATAAATAACATTTGTTTTAAAAAGAGAGGCTGGTGAAAACATGCTGTCCCCATAAAGTGATTACCTTGAATTTGTGGTTCCCTTAGAGCCTGTTGTGCCTGACACCAGTACGATATTATTATTTATACCTGTAGAGGCAGAGTATTTTTCTCTCCTCAGTGGGTTTTAGCATTAAAGTCCATCCACTGGGTGAAAACCTCTTTGCTGTCATACTGGGATACCAAGTCCTCTTCTTTCACTGTGAGTGCCAATGTCAATAAGCAGGCAGTAAAGAGACACTTGGGACACCTATGCCTGGAAGGTTGTATATTGTCTTGCAGTAAGCTGATAACCTCCTTGTGACATCTCCATCACTTGAGGCCTGTAAAAGTCTGTGATAAAAGACACTGTAGCTCTGCTGAACTACCTCCAGGGGAGAAGAGAAGCCTCATTGTCAAAATGCCAAAGCTGCCAAAAAGAGATGACTTACTTGGGTTTTGAGATATTCCAAGGTACCCGCAGCATATCACCAAGAAATTGAAAGAGACATTGTGTACTGCACCTTCATGAGGACTGCCTGACTAGAAACTGCCTTTCCATCTCAGTTTCAGAGCAAAATAACATTGCAAATGAAGTGATGCTGCCAATGATGTGCTGACACAGCTGGAAAATAAAGGCCTGTGGGACACAACTATGTGACTTTGCTTTCTGCAGTGACTAGGAGTCAGCAGCTGTGATGGTGGAGAGGATGGCTCCCATTGTGTTGGACTATACCTGTATTGTCTAGGTGCCATATTTGGTGCAGTTGTTGCTGTCTGGATTGATACAACATTTTTCTGCTAGCAGGCACACAGGTTATAATGGCACCATGTAAGATACCCACCTGTTAATTTGTCAAAAGTATTACCTGTAATAGGTTATTCTGAAGAGATCCATTCTCTTAGAAAACGATTAGACCCCCAAGTAAGTTGGTGTTGAGATTGTAGAAAACAGCACCGCGCCAAGATGAGACACCATTTAAAAAAAGTTAGTCTATAGGAGTGGTACACTGATGGTTCCTCCAGCAGACAGATAGACACTGATTACAGAGCAGGGTATGCCTTAGCAATAGCTGAAGTGCAGCTCTGCCACTTAGAACATCTACCCAATAAGATGAGCTGTATTCTGTGACAAAAGCATGAATGCTAGTCAAAGGGTAAAACTGTTAACATTTAAACTGACTCACATTATGCTTTTCCGTTCTTATTTGTGGCCAGCTGTGGAAGTACCACAGATGCATAGCAGAAGCAGGGCGCCTTATTAAAAATGGTCCTTTAGTAAGGATCTGGTTAAAAGCAATATTATTACACACCAGGATAGCGGTAATAAAATGTGAAGCCTACACAGGAGCTAATACTAAGTTAGCCAAAGATGATGCAATTGCTGATACAACATTAAATGAAAGCATGTTACAGCCAGTGCAGATGGGACTAATGAACAAAGCATTCCAAAAAAATAAAAAATAAATACAGCTTATTCAGAGACAATTGTTGTAGGCTAATGTAAAGGAAGCACAATGGTCTCCAACAACAGATGAACATAGAGGGAGGATTGACGATGGATGTGAGCTGAATAATGAAGAGAGTATGGGCCTACCAGGATGAGATAGAGGCCTGTGTCCCCACGCAGTATGTTCCTTTCCCTTACAAGACTGGAAAGGGACCCTCTGATATTGCACAAGGGGGGATGAATGCGCAGATGCATGATGCTTCCCAGTGAATGGATTTAAATATTTGCTGGTGTGGGTGGATATGTTTTCAAAATAAATGGAGGTGTATCCAAAGGGAAGAATAATGCAGCTACTGGGGCACAGTACTTCAGTAAAGCCATCTCTCCAAGGCTAGGGACCCACCAGGGCATAAATAGCGATAAAAGGAAATAACTTAGTGACTACATTTATGCTGAAAAGGTTGGTTTTGGGAATAAAGTATAACATGCATACCCCATACCACCATCCAACTTGAGGCCAGGGGGAGTAAATGAACTCCAAAAATAATAATAAAAATAAATAAATAAATTACTAGTAAAAGCAACTGATGTAACACTCCTGAAAGGGCCTGGCACTCTGAATATTAGGACTGCCTGCAATGGGGCAAAGACTTCTAAAGTGATTATGGATACATCGTCATTGCGACAAAAATAAAAGCTGTTTTTTTTAGTTTTAGGTGGACTTGACCACAGACGGTGAACCAACGACATGAATGGATTGAGGGGAGAAGATGCAAGGCAGTGCCCCAACGCCTGAGAGGACGGTACCAGAAAGTGATGACCATCTGTCACCAGAGGACCTGAGCAACACAGCAGTCAAAAAGAGGACAGACCAGACCATTTCCACGATCCATGAGGGCACACCATAAAGTGTCAAAGGGACACGACATCGACATCTACTGATGCTGTTGAGTGAAGTACACATGATGGTCTGGAGCTGCACCTGACACACCACCAGAATGCCATGATGATGGTCGAGAAAGAGGTCCAGAAGATGATGGACATTGACCTAGATGATGACTGATTGTTGCCTCTGCATGGCAAAAGGAGGGGCTGTTGAACTGTGCTTAAAAATGACCCACATGACTCCATTTTGTATTGCCATGCTCTCGGCAACCTGATGAAGAATTGCTTTCCACGTAACTGTTGAAACTTGCCCAACCCTCCCTGCTCCTTGTGGTCCAGCCGATTCCGAGAAGCTGCCTGTGTGCCTCAACCCCCAGTTGTGCCAGAGTCTCAGCCACATCCTGTCCATTGTTGGTAACTCAACCTGTCACGACCAGCTACCCTGTGACCACACCAACTGATAGAAGAAGCACAAGGCTGTGCCCTGTGACCACACCAACTGATAGAGGAAGCACGAGGCTGTGCACTGTGACCACACCAACTAATAGAGGAAGCACGAGGCTGTGCCCCATGACCACACCAGTTGGGCAAGGAAGCTCGGGCTGTGGACATTGTGCAATAAGAGAACAGATGTCCCCTGACCACAATTGCACCACAAGACGAACAAAGAACTTGTCAGAATGAGGAACTTATCAAAATGTGGAACTGTGTATTGTACAAATGGGCGTAGCTAGCGCTATAAATATGTGTAGGCAGTGGAGTAAAACAGCAGTCTCCGTAGAATTATCGTTGTATCATTCTGGGACCTCTGTTCTTAGCTCGAGCTAATAAATAACTTACTTCCCTCCATGGCTGGTTGTCCTGGTCTCTTTGGTAATGTATGATTTGAGCAAGAAGAACCTGTAGATTTTAAGGTGTCCCCTGCACCACTGGCTTTAACTCTCCTAGTGGGGGGGGGGGGTCTCCAAAAAGCCGGTTCTACACTTCCTGTGACCAGGAGGCTGCTTTCTTCTCATCTGCTGCTCTGATCGGTCTCTGACCCTTTATAAACAAAAGGCATGTGAACTCGCATTGAAGCCCCGCCCGTTTTGCCCCGCCAAACACACACTACTGTATGCAATGTCTTCCCGCCCTTTCCTCACTATGATGGACAGCTCACTTGAGGGACCTCGGCGCCTTTCGGCGAAGTGGCAAAGTTACAGACACACGTGGTCACATTATTTGTGCAAATGGCAAAACTTAGGTAAAGGAGCTGTGCAGACCCAATTTTCCTGTTTCTCTTTCTCTGTCCAATCCCCTACCCCTTCGGAACATCTGTCAGGGCTTCTGTTATATCAGCAGCGCTGAGGGGTGTTCGGAAGGGTTAGAGAAAAATCATCGCCCCTGCAGACATTCCTGGTTTTCAGGTGAGTGCTTTGGCATACTCTAACACTGTCACTTTTCACATGATGTACCTTCTTAACTTATTGATGGCTTTCAGTATAAATGGAATAAAATAAGACAGCTCACTTGCATTGTGTGAGTCAAGAATAGTGGCACACGTGTACTCCACAGAGTCCACTAAATGTGTTCAGTGATTTGTCTTCAGATCCAGGAGTAGTCAGTCAACCAGCATTGTCCCACCTATTTGTGTGACAATCTCAAAGTATGCAAGCATTTCTATTATGCAGTCTTTTAACCTACATAGGCCACTATCAGTTCCATGGCTAGGACCAATAGATTGCCTTGTTGGTAGGAAAATTGTGCTGCTAAATTGGACAGTGAAGCATGTGTAAGGTGAAGTTCTAAAATGTGGGAGCCCACTATGTTAGGGAGTAAAGCAGGAAGCCAGGATTTGCCTTGAGCAATCTCATCTGCTTCCAGGCTTTAAATAATTTATCCAGAGTGGGTTGCCAGTGGCTTGTACTATTTGCAACCATTCCTTGCATCAGCTTGTGTGTGTTCGATATAACACCTTAAGTTGCCAAGGGTATGACCAGATGTAGGCCTCTTGCTCATTGTGCCACATAATCCACGTTTTTCCTCTCTGATGAGGTATGATAGGGTTGTAAACTCCATTACAGTTCCCATTAGATGCAGGGTTAGTATTGACTTGAATACAGTGGGCTTCTCTGTTGACTGAGTTAAAAAATAAAGAGTTCAATGTTAAACAGATCGACTACCAGTGTTTTAGAATCTTTGCAAGCATTTGGCTATTCACCTTTATTAGGCTCACCCTTTAATGCAAGCACTAACCTGCCTGGTTTGTTTTGTGGCCTACTGCTTTGTGGCAGACTGTTCACAAACGTATTAGTTATTTATAAATCTGGCTGTTTATGGCTACAGGTGTTCTACCATACACCATCTGCTAGGAAATCTGCAGTCAATGATGTGAATTTCCATTGTAGATACGGAAGACTGTCCATATTATAACAATTGTTTTTGAAATGTATTCGCTCTTAAAAATGCATACCTTTTATCCCCAACTAAGTGCAGGACATTAATTCGCCCAATCTGTGTTACACTAGATAGGAAATGTGGTGACATGCTGTGTAGATCTATTTCTGACCTTGAAAAAGAATGCCTATATTTTAATATTTTGTTGCACATTCAAAGTCAAAGTCAAAAATTACTTTATTCGGTTTCAATTAAGAAAAACCATAAAAGTACATACATATGAGCCAAATACATTCATGATAATTAATACAAAATTTAAAAAGGCCAAGTCAGGTCAAATAAAATAGCTTAAAGGACAGAATAATTGCTAACAACCAAACAATATATACAACAGAGCAGAGTTGAAAGTGCATCGACCTTCTGTTATAAATTACTCCTGTGGCGAATACAAAATTTCAGGAATTTAGCAATGTTTGACACCAAACAGTCTGAATCCATAAGTTGTAGGACAATAAAAGCAGGACGACATTGACGTAAACCTAAACTTTTTAGGATTGGAATTAGCCAATGCTTTCTGGGTTCTACATAGAATTTACAAAAAAGGGTCATATGAATTAAGGATTGGGTTGAGACATCGTCACAGGGGCAAGGAGATAATAGCTTTGACCAGTCATTAGTTTTAGGAAAGATTACCAATCGATGGAAAATGTTAAACCTAAAGCGGGTCAACAAAAACCCATCATAACCATTCAAATTACAGTTTAGATAAGACTGAATGGCCGCAGAGGATTGTATCAGCAATGAGTGTTGATCCGAGGTTTTGTTAACGTCAGAGGCCAGACGCAAATCAGCTAGGTGACACAGGCATTGGTTTTTCAACTTTTTCCTTGATAGATCTGCAATTAATAGGGGATTGTAGTAATATCTTTCTAGGCCCAAATTGTACAGGAACTTCTTAACAAATAGGAGCCAGCCTATCTTAGCTGAATTTTCAAGTGCGAGACAGTCCTTCAGGAGACTTTGGGTAAAAACGAACTTAGTAGACAACCAAAGGCGATGCCATAACAGTACTGGCTGCATTTTTATGATGTCAGTAATATAAGGCAAGCCTAGTTCTAGGTGGCAACCAAAGGTCGAAGTGCCTCGCGGGACAGCAAGGAGAAACCTCAGGAAATTATTCTCCACTTTTTGGAGGGCTTCCGTCTGTACGTAGCCCCACACCCCTGCTCCATAAATAGCAGTGCTGATGCATTTTGCCTGATAAAGATGAATCATCTCAACCGGAGGTCTTTTACCTAGCTTCTGTGTAAAACGTACTAACACCATGGTAGACTTTAGAAATAACAGCTTTCTGGCCTCCATAGCTTTTCTTCATGTGCCTTTGTCTTCTATTAAAATTCCAAGATAGGGGTACGTGTTTGTATTCTCCACCTTGGTGTTATTAATAAAAATGTCTCTCCTTTTTTGCCTTGGGCCTGCTACATTATAAATGTTTTTTTGATGTTGATTTTTAAGTCGAGATTGTACATAAAGGTGTTATATCTATTCAGTGAGCATTTGAGCTCCAGGGGGGTACGTGCAATGATCACAGAGTCATCTGCGTAGAGGAGAGCGGGTATTGGGCAATTTTGGAGTAAAAGGAAGGTCCTGGCACCCCTCCAACATGGCTACTTCTAAGCCATTTGTATAGAGTGTAAAAAGGTAGGGGGCCAGAACACAGCCCTGCCGGACACCCCGCTCAACCCTAAACGGTGCTGTCAGCTCCCCTCTCACTTCAAATCTCACTGGCCGTGGCATTGGAGTACATTTCACGCAGGAAAGTTACTAAGGAGAGATCGACACCCATTTCTATTAAAATGACCCACAGTTTCGAATGGCTTACACAATCAAAGGCTGATTTTAAGTCTACATATGCCATGTGCAGTCTCCCACCTATTGTGTTTACATATTTGCCCGTTAGTAAGGTCAGGTTTAAAACTTGCTCAGGGGTACCCAGACCTTCCCTAAACCCGTACTGGAGATCCGATAATATCTTATTGTCGTCAGCCCAGTGTTGTAGGCACTCTAATATAATGCGCCCAACAACTTTTCCCAGAGAGTCTAGTAACGAGATGGGTCGATAACAAGTTGGGCTTTCACGATCTCCCTTTTTAAATACCGGGACCAAGATGGAATCTGACCATGAACCCAGCAGACCAACTTTGCAGGTTGCTTCCAAAACCCTGAGCAGGATTGGCGACCAGAGGTCCATTTTGTGTTTAAAAACCCCATCAGGACCTGGCACTTTACCCCCTTTACTTGCCATTAAGGCAAGTTAAATGTCAGCCTGCGTAAAGTCTAAAACAAGAGGAGTGAATGGGGGTTTTATGCAAAAACTATTCGTCCCCGGTTGATTCTGGGCTGTTAGTGCACTGGCTGTTTGTCCGAAAATCAGGGAAAAATGTTCCACCCAGGACAATTCATCAATAGCGACTTCTACTTTACTAGTTTCCCTAGGTCCGGACAGAAATGGAGATTTAATTATCTTCCAAAAAGCAGTGCTATCTTTCGTTAAGCAACTCCTGTGGAATTCAACCCATGGCTCCTGTTTCAGTTCAGCTTTCCTTGCTTGAATTACAGATTGATAGATTTTTCTAAATTGAATAATTTCTCTCTAATCTCTTACTGGGTTATGAAGGGCAGTTTTTAAATTAGAATGTGCTTTAGTACAGGCACTATTAAACCAGCCCTCTGATTTACTCTTATTCCCTTTAGATTTAATACAAAGGGCTTCCTTTACTGATTTTGTTATAACCATGAAGTTGTCTAAAATCTCCTGCGGAGTAGAGGAATCATCCAAACATTTGTTGATGGCATTCATGGAATTCTTCACAACTTCCTCAGTTATCTTAACCGGGTCAGCATGTTCCCACTTAAGTGAGTCACCATATAATCTTATTTGTTCAGTATTTCCTCGCCCAGACGGGAGAGAAAGAGTAATAGAGTTGGGAAAGTGATCACTTAAGGTACAATCATGGGTTTTAAAGTTCAGAATAAGGGGTGCTGCCTTGCTTGACAAAAAGATGAAATCTATGCAAGTAGAAGCTCCTTTACCATTAAAGGTCGGTGTAAGAGGAACTATGGGTGACATTAATTCATTAGCAAAAGCAAGTTCTAAAATAAATATGGTCTCATTTAGACAGGCCCCACTCTGAGTTTGAGAAAAATGTGTCAAGTTGTTGGCTCTCTCATTTAGTATGCCACAGGATATATTGTCATTGTGGCCACACGGGGATAGATTGAAATCGCCACCCCAAATAACGGAAACTCTCTTCCTTTGAAATGTGTTATTAAGTTCCAAGAGGATATGGCATATCTCTTTTAGAATGTCAAACAGATGGGTTTTAACTAAATCAAAAATGTCCAATTTGTTAATATTAAGGACGAATATTTGAAAATTCACATCCAAGTTTAAGGCACTAATTTCCCATCCTGATAGTAAATTAGAGATATATACCGTCAGACCTCCTTTTGCACGCCCTGATAGAGATGGAATCGCGGGTGAAAAGTACGTTTTATATCCAGTTAAGTGAATGGGTAATACAGCCCACGTCTCTTGGAAACAGAGAATGCTATAGTTCAGCGAGAAGGTAAGCCACTCATCATAATTGACCTTAGATTGTAGGCCAGCAATGTTCCAAAACACACTGCTGAGTGGCAGCCCTCTCAGGTTACTTTCTTCATAGGAGCTTTGTATAGCGGAACCTCCTGCTCGAACTAGAGGAAGATCATCTACTCTAATACCGGAACTTAGACAAACATTATTTTTAGAGCCTGAACTCTGTGATACATGTGATTAGGAGACTACAATACACAAGGCAGCAGCATCCTAGAAGCAAAAATATAATTGTTGGCAATCTACATGGTGACAGTTTAAGAAGGGAGAAAATGCTAGGCATCAGTTGTTTCGCCATGGTGTACATTGCCATGTAAGTACATTGATGCAGAATTATTAGAATAAAACATGAACATTGTCTCAATCAAACCTCAGGGTCTGCCCATTGTTGAATGCCACTTTGAGGTCTAGAAATGCTACAAATAGCTTTTTTACCCTTAATTCATGGAGAAGCATTATAATGCAAAATAAATATAAACCATGCTCAACCAGTCCTGACACTCAGATATTTCATTTTCTGACGAAAACACCTGGAACCTGGAAGACAAAATTAGTCTAAAGATTTTCCGAATACCACCTAAAAGGAAGCTGGGTTGTAGTTCCAAGTCTCCTTTCCATTGAGAAAATGCCAGTTCTCTCCCTGATCCCTTAGCAAATACAAATCAGAATCCATAGTCAATCAAATAGGCATATATCCTCAATAGTACAAATAACTCTTGAGTAGGAAACTATCAAGTTCTAGTTGTACTATTCCCCCATTCGAAATCATGTGCCATAAAACAAATAGACGACCCTTAATCATGTTGGTCCAAAGCAAGCATGTTCCATTTGCAAAAAGTAGGATGTTATTGGGGTCTGATTTTTGAGAGATTTTGACACCCAGTCTGAGACGTTTTGTTTAAGTTTCTCTAGTGCAATCTTGTGCCAGAGTCTGTGGAACTAAAGGGCTTTCGCAGGAACTGTCTTCTACTTCCAGTTGATAGCAATTAGCATTTTTACAGCACACAACATCTGCTTCAACAGTTCCCTTTGGCCTCTAAACATGTAATTCTATTGAGGCAGCACAGTCCTAAATAGCAAAGGGCCTGGTGATCAGATGCCCCACTGATATTTTGAGTATGCGCACATGTCCTCAAGATGAGTAGGAAAGAACCCACATAAGTTTCATGTCTCTAACACCTGTCCAAGATAGAAGGGAAAATGTGATGTGATATAGGGTCAGGTACCATTGCTGCATGGAGGCATATTTACAAGGGAATGGCTAAGCGTGCTGTTAAGCAAACATTGCAAAAGCTACGCTCTGCCATTCTGAAAACGCAGGGATGTACAGTATTCACAGGAATGTGACTCACCCCAGAGTGTCCACTAGCACTGGCTCTAAATGTAGCTGCCTAGGGCAAACACAGGCACCCTTGCACCATAGTGCAAGAGTGTCTGCATGGGAATAATGATTGTTTATGTGTAGGAAGGTGTGCCTTCCTGGACATGAACAATCCAGAATGGCGGATTGCAACTTCTCTGTGTGCTGCATTGTGCAGCACTCATAGAAGTTGCAAATCGTCATTCTTTAAATGATTGTTCATGTGCAGGAAGGGACACCTTCCTGCACATGAACAATCATTTATGGTGATTTGATGATTCTATGTATGTGCACAATTCAGCACGCATAGAAACAGCAAAAGCGAAAATTTCAGCATTTCTCCTGTTTTCGCCATGTTAAGATCATGTTATCCCTGGTCTTAATTTTGGCACTGCCTCCTATTTACGCTACCCTTGTAAATAAGGGGCAGCATCAAAATCAATGGGTGCTGTGGTGGAACGCCCAATTGTAACACCCATTGCACGCCCCTTTCATGCTAAATGTAGCATGACTGCGGGCATTATTTACAAAGCACTGTTAAGCCACATTAAGTAGCTAAACCCCTCCTTGTAAATAAGACAAAGGGTTTATTGCGATAGGAATGTCATAAAAAGTGGCGTTCCTGTGGCAATAGGGGCTTGTAAATATGCCACCTGGTTTTATAAGAAGCTTCCCAGTAAGGTAAGCTTTCAATTGCCTGTGAGAAAGAGACCCACTGTTTGGCCTATCCTTTCTCACCTAGCTAGTCAGCCAGTTCTTCCCACTTACCTTTTCTGGTAGACCCATGTATGTAGTGCTGACTACCCTGGAGAGTTCTAGATATTTCTTAGATATTAGACCATCATACTTTCCAATAAATGCTCAGACGGGGTTATATGCATCGGGTTTGCTTCTCTGTTAGGTGGGTGGAGTCCCCAAAGCTGCAATTGTAAGTACTGCAGCTTGTTGTTCTTTTAAACTCTAAATACTGCCCTGCTGTGCTCAAAGGATTTGGGTTGGCACTCTTATTTAAAATCAGACAGCAGCCTAATTTCCTCCATCCTCCGTTTTTCGAAGGTGCCCCTTACCAATGCTGGTAAGAACTCAGGATTATTGTGTACAACAGCATTAGATAATGAGAATGATGTAAAATGTCCCCTAACCGCTATAGTATCCCACACCTTCACCACCTTCTTTCCCGGAGTTGACATTTAACCCTTAGATAGTATAAGACTCTATCCAGCACATGCCAGGTCCCAGTATGATATACCTACCACTTCACTCTCCAGTAACAGCTACTTCTTATCTGTCTCATAGATGGCCTATTCTTATGTTACCTGAGAATGTGCCACCTGATATTACTGTCTCTAACCTGTCTGGGAAAGCCTAGCGGCTTCATTACTTAGGAGCCATTAGTATTGGTTAGTTCATATTTGCTTAACCATCTGCCCACACAATTTGATTAACTATGCAGTGTTGCAAAGTTTTACACATTTTGCGAAGTTCACAGTGTGTGCAAAGCTTCAAAAGGGACGATGTGGTGGAAATAGCGACACACTTACACTTTGGGTGGGAAAGTACTACACAAAAAACAATTTTTTGCCTGATAATATTCCTAGAAGCATGTTTGGCAGGAATCTTCAGCCACATGGAAAGTTGTAGGAATTGACAAAATTCACAAATTTAACAGAGTGCCAAAGTGTATTGGCCACTGCCCATTAACCCGTTAACTGCGGCAGTAATTCCGCCGCAGTGCGGGCGTTTCCGTGCGCGGGTGGAATGCCGTCAGCCAATGGCCGACGGCAGCACTGGGGAGGTAGCGTTGCTGTCGGCCATTGGCCGACGGCAGCGCTTAAGGGGTTAAATAGCAGAGAAACACCACTAATTACTCAGGCAACATTTCAGTAATGGACCTTCCGTATTATTTGACTAGAGGTCTGGAAAGAAACTACACTATTTATATGGTAAATGACTAAAGAGTAAACAGTATTGTTGTGTGGCGTTTTAGGCTCCGATTGAATTTTCCCGATTCATGTCCTTATATAGGCATAGAAATCCAGCCCTTATTTAGGCATAGCCCATGCAACCCAAATACAGGCATGGCTATATCCATCCGTTCACCAAACTTCACAGCGATTTCTTGGAAAACCAGCTGAAGCCGTTAGGGACTTCCCCTTGATTGAATATTGATTTCTCCAAGAACTCAGGGGCATATTACCAACAACTAGGGATAGTTATCGCTAAATAGCCTTAGCGACAATTTTTCTATCGCCAAGCATCGCCGGATTTTATTGCTGAGATAATGTGCTATTAGCAACGTTTATCTCAAAAGTGATAAAATTCCCGGCGATGGCGTCGAAATCCGTGAATATCGCTGAGAATACAGCGATATTCACGCATTATCGCTAACAGTGTCTTAGCCATTATATCCACCTCCCATTGGATATAATGGTTAGGAACTGGTCTGAGCAGGCGTTAGTTTTTGGAGATATTCTCGCTTAGCGTGAATATTTCTATTGCTACGCCTGCCTTGCTACTAGGCGATGTTAGCGACTGTTTTCAGTCGCTAACAGTTTGGGTACGCCCACTTTGCATGTCATTAGCGATAAATATCGCTGACATGCAAAGCGGGCCACAAACCGCTTTCTATCGCCTCAAAGCTGTCACTAACATCAGTTAGCGACAGCTTGCTAATAGGGCGATGTAATAATCTTATATCCCCAACCTTGGTAATATGCCCCTAGTTAGTTTTACAATGAACAACTATTCCTGGGGCTTTATTCATGACGTTCATATGCCCGACTCTACGTCAAACATGGTATTCCTAAACACCTTCAAGGTATGAATATACCTTCACTTGCTATAGCAAGATAGGGTGGTTCGGAGCAGTTCGAAGACCTACTTGCCCGATGCAGCTCCCTACAGCAAGTGCCGAAGGAAGCCAACTCTCCAGCTGACGCACTGACCAGGAAGCTGCCCTTCTCTGCCAATAATCCAGCTCTAGTGTTTCCGGCTCCCCTTGCCGGGTGTTGGGAAATAGAGTCCCGAGAGAGATACCAAACCTCCTTCATTCTAATAAGGTAGGGAGCTGATTAGAACGTAGAGAAACCTTTGGTAGATTCCTGGCAAAAACAAAACCTATGCTAAACAATACTTACTTCTTCCCTCGTACTAGACCTAGGTTAGGTACATTGGGGTAGGCATATTTTAGAAGCACCAGTTGAGTTTTTTAGTCTATGTTATTTATGTATGTATTTTTATAGGGCTTAGAAACCAAACAATGCTCTTACAGTATTATTTCATTTTACTGTTTACGCTGTACGCATTATACTTTGCAGTCTGCATAACGATTGTAGCAGTTCACCTCTCTTGCATGAGAAAGAAGACTGTTTAATAAACCTTTTATTAAAAACGCCCATTTCACTAATTCTCTGCAAACTCTGTAGAAACGAAGCATGCAGGATTGACTGAGTAAAATAGTTATCTATTGTTTCTACTACTTTGAAGATATTTTCCAGTCCTAGGGAAACAAAGTTGTCATGTTTATGCGGTTGTTAGAAACTAATCCCTTCTTGTGAATTCGAGAAAGTTTCTAGTGACCTCTGAGCTAGCTGGCACTCACAACTAAGTTTAGTATATTCGATAGCGGCCTACTAACCTAAGTCGTACGTCAAATCTATAGGATATATTATTCCAATGCGCAGAGCCTATTGGGAATATAGGAACTACACTACAGTATAGAAGAATATCTGCCATGTAACTAGTAGTCGGGTAAATATTTACATTACTTGCTATTCATGCGACTGCTAGCCAAATAGCACATAATCAGCTATTTATTCCAGTTAACGGCAAACAGTATATCATCTCACCTATTTAGGCAGTCTCCATATAGTTTTTTGAGTTTTTACTAGAGCAAACCTGGCCCAAAAGTATTTAAGTGCTTGATGTGAGCACCAAATTACATTAAATTAGGTCAGATTGTTTTCTTTGGCCTACAGGGAGAATAAGTATTTTGCCCAAAAACACACGATTTTGATTAGATGCTGGGAAACCTAATTCCAATATGGGCATCTCTGGCTGTGATAAATAGCATTATGTCCCTTTGGCATGACTAAACAGTTGCCAATATTTTTAGAATACACATATTGCAATAAGTGGCTTAGGGTGTGTAGGAAGGTGGGTTGTTACTAGGCGCAGGTAGGCACCTACAGCTGGTAATAATACCACAATCACTAATAAGTGGCAGTAAAGTCTCAAAAAATGTATCGTTCCTCAACCCCTGGTAGCTTGTCTAAACTTAACTTAAGAGACAAGTATGTGCATAGCATTCAATATCACCAAAACAGTAAATAAGTAAAATACACAGCACAATAAAAATCCAGCACTAATTTATAACAATAAGGAATATGTTTATCTTTAAAATGTCACTAAAATGACCAAAATCCAAAGTGGGGAACTGGAGAAATTAATTTTGAAATTTTGAATTGAATAAATGTGCTTTCTAGTGCCAAAAAACCTAAAGGGCCAACTGTGGCTATCTGGTTGGCTGGACTGGGACAAAGTCAAAGTTTCAGGTCGAACGTGATGAAGCACGGGTCAAATATGATGAGCGGGTGGGCCCTGCCAAGTTTTTCCTTCTGACGTAGTCACTTGTTTTTAGCTTTTTCTCTCAATATCGAGTGATAGGGCCTTCCGATCTGGATTTTGCATTAGCAAGAGCGGCCGGCTGCAGCGTGATGCCTCAGTGAGCCCTGGAGGTCTCTGTCATCAATAGCGAGTTGCTGCGAAGCTCTCAATGGGACAAATATCTGTGGTCAGGCCAAGTTGCGGTTTGACGTCGCCAGCTGGACTCTTCTAATGGATGCCAGTCTACCTCTGTAGTTTTTTCACAAAACTTGCTAAAAAGAGCTCAAACTTTCAGAAGTTCTTCTCTGAGGGTTCCTTGCTGCAGGAAAGGGTTCCACAGCACCAGACAAGTGTTCGCAAGCTCTGGTTTGCCTCCTAGGGCCCGGGACTCCAACTCTGACAATCAACCTGATCAGTCCAGAAAAATCCAGATGAAGCTAGTCAGCTGAAGTTGTCCTTACAGTGGATGTGACTGGTGGCTTCTTCCAGCACTTTCCTACCTGACTGCTCAGGGATATAGTGCTTATCATTAAAGACAGGCAAAGTCCTTCTTGTGTGGAGCTTTTAGAGTGCAGTAGGCGCAGTCCTTCTGAGTGCACTCCTTTGTTATGCAGTCCAAGGGCCCAGCAGTACAGTCCTTCTTCGCCGGATGTTTCAGGCAGAGCCCTGAGGGGCTCCTGAAGGTCTACCATATTTATTTCCAATTCTCGGCTGGCAAGAGGAGGGGCACCCCATTCAATGGGGTTCTTGTTGCCACCCTCTGCCATGACAAAGTGTGACATATTTTTGTCCCAGAATGCACATTTTCTCAAAAACCAACATGGAGACATTCTCTCCTTGGAGTGAAGGTCTGACTAACCCACCTAGTTGTCCCTACACTACCCTTCCAGTCCCTCTCCTAATCTAATTAGGGGGGATGGCCTGGCTCTAGTGACATCTGTGCTTCTACCTTTGAAAAACAGTTTTTCTCTCCTACCCCCTTTCTGTCCCTGGCTTCTCTAGGAAGCAAATCTCCTCCCACACCTTTGCACCTAATGAGGGAGCAGCTTGGCTCAGACTGTCAAAGGCCAATCATAAGAGGCTGCTACAGGGTTGTTTCAGGTAACATCAGGATAGTAACTTATAAAACTACTTTCCTGAAGCAGTTATAATAAATCTAACTTTGGCAAGCTGTTGGATTTATTCTAACTATTATTTTGGTACTTTAAATCGTGTTGTTAGTTTACTCCAATCAAATATTAGACTTTAGTAAAGTTTAATAAAGCCTTCTTATGGTCGCCTATGGAGATAGAAGCACTACAATGGGGTAAACAGACTGTGCTGTTTTTCCCCAACAGGGCATATGCTGTTTTAAAAACAGCCTACAAGACAAGGAGGTTTAAAATGACACCAGATACCACAGTGTATCACGGCCACTGCGATCTCTAAACCTGCATGCCCTAACTTATACTAGGGACTTAAAGGTAGGTTATCCTAGCCAATTATAATTATATCAATTTCCTATTACCTTTAGGGACAGAGCACTGGCCCTGGGCAATGTTCCCTCTAATTTTTTTCCTCTGTGTGCGGCAGTGCACGGTCTCTGTGCGCTGCAACCATGGCTATATGCCCCAGGAACCAGACCGCGCATGGGTGCGGCGCCAAATGTCACTCAAAACGTTTACTTAAAAAATTGAAAAGATGGTGCATTTTCATACATACAGCGCCACAATAAGGATCTTAAGGGCAGTTTGCAAATTGGATAAACACGCCCTGTCATGAATTGGTTACACAGGCAAGTACACTTCAAGTTTGGAAAAGCACAAGACCTCAATGGTGGTACCATCATAAGATTTAAATATATATTTTTAACTGGAGCACTGTTCATTGGGTGGGGAAGTGTGCGAGCCTATACAATATCACATAGACACAATAAGGGATTTTTTTCCAGGGGAGAGAGGAACATGGTGGAGGCAGGCTGACGCTGGTCGCAGGAGCTTAGGGAGGCGGCATGGTGTATACGTTGTATACCTCAATAAGCGACATGAGAGAGTGAATCATGAATCTTCAAACCTACTCGGTGAGAGGATGATGTTTCTTTTCTTCCTTTTTTCGGCAAAACAGGATTAACCGGCTCCTCTCCTTTCTTTCATCTCCCGAAGCTCTTGCGGCGAAGTGGTTCAGCAGCGCTCTACGGCGCTAGGACTCTGGGGCAGCGGATGGGCTGCGACGCGGAGGTCGAGGCAGAGCAAGCATCCCAGGAAGCAGGCTCCACAGCAGCGCGGCAGCATGAAGAGCGTCGGAGGAGTCTTTGGTGCCGGGCTCGGGCTGCTCTCATGTTTACCCAGTTTCGAGGTCCGGTTTGTAGAGATTATCTCCATCAGCACCCCAATTCTCTACAACTAACCCCGATAAGGAGGTTCCAAGTAGGGGAGGAGCTGACGTGGGACTGTATGGATCTGGATTCTGCCGAGGTCCATTTAGTTAACCCCTTGAGTGGGGGGGGGGACTTGTACAGTGCCTGGGGCGGATAGAAATCCCTAGCTTACAGGCGGCTCTTTTTTCAAATTGTAACAGCAGAAAAAGTCCTTCTGTGGGCCAGAGAGAGTTGTCAACTTCACCCCTGAAGAAGAATAGAAATAGATATCAATTGAGGTCCCAACAAGAGCTGAGGTCAAAGGGTGTATTGGACTCTGTGGAGAGAGAGGGTCCAACACCACTAACCCATTATAAAAGGAAGAAATAACTTGGAGGCATCAAAAAGGTAAAGGGTCCTAAGGTCGTTCAACAACCTCAAAAGAATACTCCATCACTCAAGACCTTTTTTAAAATTATGGAGCAGGTTGTAGGTTCCGAGGTGACAGCCGACACCGCCATATTGGTCCAGGAGCCTAGTGGCCCCCCTTGGTACTAGAAAATCGCTATGCACCATTAGAAAGCATGCCGGACTCAGGGAATGTGGAGAGCTTAAATGAGGATCTTACTGCGGATCCATTGGTGCGTCCATTAGTAGTCAGCCATACCAATCACCCCCCCTCCACAAGTTCTTCAGGCTCCTCTAGTGACTCTGGACCCTCTGATTTTACAAGTTGAAGGAGACCATAATGTTCAATGTCAATCACAAGCTCTAGTCCAGGCCAAGTTGCAGGTTCAGGCCCGGGAGAGCTTGCCGCGGTCAGACTGTCCTGACGGGGATGGAGACAGGTTGGGTTCCTTATTGCAGTCATTAAGGGGGGACCTTATGACTAAGTTTGAAACATCTGAGAATAACCAAAAAAGCATTCATGATAGGTTTGATGTTCTGGAGTCTAGACTGGATGACATCTGTGCGCGGACAGGATCACTTGAGTTTAAAGTTACCACATTGTCAGAATCTGTTTAAGGGAACTTTAAAGATATTGATGCCCTAAAGACCCAGAATCGGTTTCTTATGATGGATATGGAAAGACTAGAGAGGCAAGCCCGCAGGAATAATCTCAGAATTTTGAAGATACCCGACGGCATTAAGGGATGGAGTCTTAAAAGATCGGCTTGATATTGATCTGGAGGCGGAGATACAAAGGGTGCACAGGGACCCTTTTAGGCTGCATCCAGACAGGAAGGCACCTAGGAAAATTCTTGTTAATTTTCAGACCTATAGCGTTAAGGAATTAATCTTAGGCAGGTGCTTATCTCGATCTACTCTCCATCATCGGGCCAATCCATATCAAATTTGATCAGATATTGGGGGAAGAACTGCGCAGAGGCAGTGGGAACTGGGCTCCAGAATGCCTGAATTAAGATCACTCAGTGCACAAGTCCAAATGAAGTTCCCCGCTTTATTGAAAATAATGAGGAGGAACAAAATGTATAACTGCAGTCAACCAGAAGATGTTGATGACCTTTTATCTCAGATGAAACGGCAATAAAGAAAGGTTGATAAATTCTACCTTGGACAACAAGGAAAAAGGGCGAAGGAGAATACTAAAATACTAAAATATGGGAAAAAGTGTTGTATACATTTCAAAAAAAGGGGGAAACAAAGAAGGTGGGAAAGATAAAATATGGGAAAGGAAAAAAAAGGGTTTATGAAGAGGTGTAGGGATTTAAAATATGGGGAAAATATATATATATATATATATATATATAAACAAATAAATAATATACATAGTAGGAAAAGATATAGAATCATGTCGCTTTTTTGTTTTTGTTTAGGGTAATAATTTAGCCGTTGTGTCGCCTCTGTGGGGGCTCCTAAAAGGCGGCACCAACGCCAGGTATGATGGGAGGGTTCCTCAGGGTAGGGTTAGGGAGGGTCACAGAGGGGGGGGTAAAATGGAAAACTGTCCTCATGCGAAGTAAAATTGTCTTTCTTTTTAAAAGCTCTAGATGTATGGCGTTCACTGGTTTGGTCATTAGTAGGTTAATCGGTATAAAATTCCTCTCCTGGAATGTGAACGGCCTAGGAGGAGGAAGGAAACAATCCGTGGTTTGCGATTTTTAAAAAAATACTGAAGCCCACGTTTATTTACTGCAGGAAACCCACCTAGAGGTCAAAGCATGCGAACAAGTCTTTGGTAGTTTGGGTTGGTTTCAGGATGTACTATGCTCAAGGCAGAAGGGGTGCACAAGAGATGTAGCAATTGTTGTCAGGGCAAATAAGGGGATTAAGGTCCAGAAATGGGACACAGATCAGTCTGGTAGATGGCTCGTGGCAACCCTTTCCATATGCATCTCATTTTTTACTTGTGCTGTGTACTATGGTCCGAATGAGGACAATCCTGTTCCTCTTTTGAAACTTGGTGCTAGCCTATTACAGACCTCGGCCCCGGTCATACTTGGGGGAGATTTCAATTTGGTTTTCGATAAGCAGTTGGACCGGACCTCCAGGGTTAAATAGTGTGTTCCAACTAAAACAGTTTCCCACTTAGGAATATTATGAAAGATTTCAACCTGCTGGACTTGTGGAGAACTAAATATGGCGCCTTAAGAGAGTATTCTTTTTATAGCAAAAAGTACAAGCAATATTCTAGAATAGATTACTTCCTGGTTGATCAGTTATTGCTTGCGGATACAGTATCGGTTTGCCATATCCCGGTGGGTATTTCGGATCATTCAGTGGTTGAACTAGTATTTAATTTGGGGTCTAGGACTGAAGAGAATAGATGGACACTGGACAGAACACTCTTTCTGGATGAAAGAGTGAAGGTAGAGGTAAAAGAGAAAATAATTTATGTTTTTTAATTTTAATATAGGTTCCTCTACTGAACAAATCGTCTGGGAGTCCTTTAAGGCCTACCTACGGGGGTTACTGAGTTTACTAATGATTCACAGGAGGAAAACCATTAAGAAAAAAGAAATAGATGATCTTAAAGCTATAAAGGAGAAAGAACTAGAACTACAGATGGCTGCCCTGACAGCTAGGGAGAGTATCCCTAAGTTAGAGAGAGAGCTGTTAGAATTACAAGCAGAGCTTTAAGCCAGGAACGATAAGATCATCAAGGATAGGTGGGAGGTCAGTAGATTAAAGAATTTTGAGTATGGTGAAAAATGTGGTGCCCTCCTCGCGTGGAAGTCAAGGACTGAGAAGGTCAGAAATAATATTAAGATGTTGATCCAAAGAGAGTCTGGTCTACCGATATCAGAGGATGAGCTGATTAGGGAGGAGGCTAGGGAGTTCATGCAGGGTTTATATCAAGAATAGATTAGCCTTGGATCAGCGGAAGTTAGTGCCTGGTTAAACCAGAGAGATCTACCCCAGTTATCTGAATTAGACAAGATGCATCTAGCTAGTGAAAATACAGAGGGGGAAAAAAGAGAACAACTTAAGAAAATGAGCCGAGGTAAAGCCGCTGGCCCAGATGGCCTGCCGGTTGAGATATATCCTGACATCCTAGAGACAGTTGTTCCGGTGCTTATGACACATTTTAATAGAATTTTTATACAAGGGGATAGTATCCCTCTTTCCTGGTCAGAAGCCACCATAACTTTGATAGCTAAGCAAAATAAAGACCCACAAAAAATTGAGTCCTATAGACCAATTTCACTTTTAAACTCCGATCTGAAAATCATTTCTGGGATACTAGCCACTAGATTAGCTAGAACTATGAAAACTGATCATACACCCAGATCAGAGAGGGTTTATACCCGGGAGGCAGCTCAATGAGCTCACGTTCCAGGTAATAGGGGCAATAGATTTTGCGGAGGTGAGGGGGTTGCCACTTGCCATCATAGCAATCGACGCAGCTAAGGCGTTCGATCAGGTCAACTGGGCGTATCTCTTGGCTACCGTGACGAGGTTCGGGTTGCCATCGATCTTTATTGAAGGAGTTAAATCCTTATATCGGAACCCTCGAGCAAAAGTTCTAGTTAACGGTGGGTTATCAGACTGGTTTAACATTTCCAGAGGTACTAGGCAGGGATGTCCCCTGTCCCCCTTATTGTTTGATGTTTATATTGAGCCTTTTGTTTGTGCACTTAGAACCAACAGTATTAGTTCACCTTTTAAAATTGCGGATCTAGAGCTTAAAACCGCTTTGTATGCGGATGACCTCCTCTTGTACACTTCAAACCATGTTGAGGCAATTCCGCGGCTATTTGAACTGGCTGAGGAATTTGGAACTGTATCTGGTTATAAAATCAATAAGGAGAAAACAGAAATATTGGGATGGAATAACGTAATTGCTATACAGGGGGTAAGACAAAAGATTAGGTATCTGGGAATACACGTAACCCAAAAATGATTGATATCCCTAAAATCAGCTGGCAGATAGTAGCGAAGGAAGTATGAAAGCTATTGTTAAAATGGGGAAGCTTGCCACTGAATATATATGGGAGAGTCAATCTCGTGAAAATGACTATTCTCCCTAAAATAACCTTCCTTTTTAATACTATCCCGCTACCATTTAATCCTAAGGATATAGCTAACCTTCAAGGGAAGATTGGATCGTTCATATGAGCGGTAAGAACACCCAGGATAGCCTGGAAGAAATTGAGGAGAGGGCTGAAGAACGGAGGTCTGGCACTACCCGATTTATTTTTATATTGCCATGCCTTTTACTTTAAGAATTTCAGAATATTGGCCAATAAATTAGATTCTTCTTCACAGGGCCGCCTTTTTCAGGCAATATTGCATGATCAGCCACAGGGTCTGGAATTCTTTCTTTTTAAATTCGGGGACCAAAAGTTTTACAAAAAAGTCTGCCTTCAGATCATGCAGGCGACGCTTAAGAATCGGGGATACATCCAGAGCGTCTTGTGGATACCCTACTATAATGTACCGGCTCCAATTTGGGATTCCGCTGGCACCCAGGAATGTCTTTTAGATCAATTGTCACAGCCACTTAAAACGGCTGATTTTAAGACATGGGGTGACCTTTGCGTTAACTCTCGGCTTATGAATTGGGAGTCCTTTACAAATTTGACTAATGGTCTTTAACCAGATTCAAGTTTTATCAGCTCTCTGCATGGTGGGCAAGACAATAATGGGGGACTGGAGTGGATACCCTGATCCTAGATTCCATCTGTAGGGGGGGTGTTTGGAAACGGAAGGTCTCCTTCTGGTACAGGACACTCACTGGAGTAAAAGATAGCTTGGTTTTTGAACTGGCGAACCTTTGAGGTAACGTTTTAACCGGAAGCTCTGAGGAGATACAGAGAGTATGGAGTGTCTCATTCTCTATGTCCCAGAGATTAATTAAACCAGCAAACCTGAGGAGAAATCACTTGTTTACAGCTTACAGGGTATATTGGACACCGGCTAAATTATCCAAGGTGACATTGGATAACTACTCTTGTCCCAGATGTAAACATCCGGCAGTGGATGATCAACATATGTTCATGGACTGCCCAGAGATCTCCAGATATTGGGCGGCTGTATGTAGTTTTTTAGAGGAGGTCCTATCAACGCCGATCATATGCTAGATTGTTTTTTTTTGGTTTGCCACCGGGATACATAATGAACAACTTTGTTTCACAATTATTGTTCTACGTGATAGTTATTGCCAGGAGAGAAATATTTAGAGAATGGAAGTCAGAGGCTCCACACAGATTTGCTGATTGTTTAAAAAACATCATGATGATCAGTCAGTCAGACATGGCTTGTGATGAAGCGAGTGCCAAAAGGGTCTGGTCCGTATTAGTGCCTGGTCGAAGAACTAATATTGGTCCAATGATTATGCCAGAGGTTTGTGGTCCGGACCTACCTGGTACTTATGACGGTCCATCGAAGGGAATGGGAGCTGGACAAGGAGACAGCCTACCTCTGGGTGAACCCTGTATGCCGTACACAGACACTGGGGGCGGAAATCGAGTTTTGTTTGTGTGGAAGGCACAGAGAGATCCCATCTAGAGCATAAATCTTCTGGTGGCATGTATGAGGTCAAAAAAAACATATACACAATAAGGGAGAGGGCCGTTCAGACAAGTCAAGTGGCATCACTAGATGGGTGACAGGGTTGCTTCTCACGGCGATCCTTGCCATTTTTCCAGTGCTGATAAACTCGGTCTATGTCAAATTTCAAATTCAGTAAGTAGGCCTTTGTCCTCATCAGCAAATCTAAATGCTTCTGCTCTAGTCTATTCCTCAATTTACTCGTGATAGTATTCATGAGGCTGAATCCTTGTTCACATTCTGCTCTAGATGCTGGAAACTTTGCGCAGACATCAACAAGCTGAGACACCCAGTCCCAAAATCAAAATGTGATTGTGTTGCTATTGCCTGGATTTCAAAACTTGCCCATTCTTTCAGCTCATCTCCAGGGAACCTTTTTTGCATGTGCTCACCAAGAAGGGAAACAAAAGACTACATAGGCCCACTGTCAAACTCTTGCCTTTCTTTGTACAACACCATCAGATCTCTTACATTGCTGCTCCAAAAGACTGTGGGGCATATTACCAACAACTAGCGATAATTTTTGTCTCTAACTTGTTTAGAGACAAAAATTATCGCCGCAAATCGGCGATTTTTATCGCAGATAAACCTTGCTATTAGCAAGGTTTATCGCAAATGCGATAAAAACGGCCGCAATGCATGAATATCGCTGAAAAGTCAGCGATATTCATGCATTATCGAGCAAATGCTCTTAGCCATGTTATCCACCTCCCATTGCATAACATGGCTAAGAACTGCTCAGGGCAGGTGTTAGCTTTTGGAGATATTCGCGCTTAGCACGAATATCTCCAAAAGTTGGTAATAGGAGATAGCGATGTTAGCGACTGTTTCCAGTCGCTAACATCTTGGCACGCCCACTTTGCATGTCATTAGTGATAAATATCACTGACATGCAAAGCGGGGCCCAAGATGGTCGCTATCTCCTATTAGCTGTCACTAACTGGTGTTAGCGACAGCTTGGTAATAGGGAGATAATTTTATCTCCCCTTTCATGGCTTTTAAAGCCAAAAAAGTGGAGATAAACCCCCTTGATAATATGCCCCTGTGTCCCCCAAATACTGTTGCTTAATTTGGTCAATCTTTGCTCTTACATACTGTACAGCTTCATCAGTAGTCAAAGAACTGTATTGAAATAGTTTGCACAAAGATGCAAATTCACCCAGAATGTCATTAAGTACTGCAAGGGAAATATATGAGTTGTTGAAGTCCAATAGCTTTTTAGAACAATATTTAGCAACTGGGTCATTCTCCTCAACTTTCTCATGTTCAAAGTACTTAAGAACAGTCTTGTAATTATGAATAAGTGCACCAACAGCAAAATGCCTTGAAAACCACTGGATTTCATTCAGTGGTTGAAAAGAGACAACTTCACATTCAGTGACCGGTGCAATTTCATCCAGCTTGGACTTCCTTGCAGGAGATCTGGAGAACACAGTGTAGACAGTCCTCAATAATGTCTCCCTCTCTTTAATCATTGGAACCCTCTTTCAGGCATCATCAACTCCCAAATCTCCTCAATGGGCAACACAATGCTGCTCAACTAGATGAGGAATGGATTCTTTAGGGCGAGTAGCAACACCATTATTCTTGCCCAGCAACACAGATGCACCATCGGATGTGAACATGACCATTTTCATGCAGTCCAGATGATTGGCAGTGTAAAATTCTTTCACGGCAGTAGTGATAGCCTCAGCATTACAACTAGTCAGCTTCACTATGCCCCCAAACTGCGTTTTGTGCTCTGTTGATGTTACAGTTCGGTACTTGAAGTACAGGATGAGCATTTTTATAACAGGAATATCTGTGCTCTCATCAATTATCAAGGTGTGATACAAAGCTTGCCGAAGTTCTGCCATAGCTTTACAGTGTATCACGCTATTGATGGCCTCAAAGAACTCAAAGCATAGTTCTTGCTCCTCTGGTATCTTCACATACAAAGCTAGGTGATCATGGATGACTTATACAGATAACATTGAAGTATGCATCTTGACTGCCAGCAATACGTTGTTGATGAGAATCTTTATCTCCTCAGGCATAGATCTTTGGCGTTCACCTACTTCCATTCTATTTGCTTTATCAGTGGCAGTTTCTGTCAGCATTGCCGGCACTCCATAACCAAACCTAGCTGTGGCACTTCTGTTTCTCAATATCACCATGGCAGACTTGTGTACTTTGCTAAGTAGATGGCTTTTCATGTAGTCCAGTTTCCAGCCATCACTCCATTTCTTCCCTGTAGAAAAGTCCCCAACAATCTTGGCTTCGGCACATGCTTTGCAAATCAAGCCCACGTCTGGACTGTATTGAAATAGTTCCTCGAGTTGCATGCGAACCTTGCTTTGTGACTTCTGTGTCTCAGCCTCCACAATTTCCTTCATCCACTCTTCCTTGAATACAAGTCAACATTTCTTCCTTTGTGGTGAAGCATCGCACCTTCCTACAGTTACAGCTTTGTGCTTGAACATTTCTGTGCCCTCCGGTTTGAACCTCCTGTGCCACAAAGCCTGCAAATTAAGGGAACATGGTTTACGTTGACGCCTAGCTCATGAATGCAATCTGTTATACTACAATGTACTTGATGCACCACCGTTTAACTCTAGCAAACAATTACCTCTTCTGCTTGAACGCAAGTACTTCCGTTTAAATGTATGGCGTTCTGGCTGCAAAACCTGCAACAGAAAAAAACATGGGTAAGTATATTATGCAACAATATACAAGATGCACCACCGTTTAACTCTACCAAATAATTACCTCTTCTGCTTGAACTCACGTACACCTGTTTCAATGTATGGGGTTCTGGCTGCAAAACCTGCAACAGAATAAAACATGGGTAAGTATATTATGCCACAATGTACAAGATGCAGCACCGTTTAACTCTACCTAATAATTACCTCTTCTGCTTGAACTCACGTACACCTGTTTCAATGTATGGGATTCTGGCTGCAAACCCCGCAACAGAATAAAACATGTGTAAGTATATTATACTACAATGTACTAGATGCATCACAGTTTGACTCTACCAAACAAGTACCTGTTCCGCTTATACTCACCTACGCCCGTTTAAATGTGTGGGGTTCTGGCTGCGAAACCTTCAACCGATTAAAACATGGGTAAGTATATTATGCTACAATGTACAAGATGCACCCCAGTTTAACTCTACCAATCAATTACCTCTTTTGCTTGTACTCACGCACACCCGTTTAAATGTGTGGGATTCTGGCTGCGAAACCTGCAACAGAATAAAACATGGGTAAGTATATTATACTACAATGTACTAGATGCATCACAGTTTGACTCTACCAAACAATTACCTGTTTGTTCTGCTTGTACTCCCTTCTGCCTGTGCAATTGTATTCGTAGACCGGTCTCACAAACCTGCAAAAGAAAAGGTGTGCAGATTGTGAATCTATTTATACAGCAACCCCCAACCCAACGAGGAACGTAAACAGTATTACCTTGTCTTTGTGGGCACTCGCATCTGACCACTCAAATCCAAATACCTTGCAGACTAGAAACCTGCAATTGAAGACAAGATTGTCAGAAAATGCTCGAAGAATTACAAACTATGAAACCTTGGCAGCTATGCTCACTTTACTGAGAAAAGAGTAGAGCAAGTTTAAAAACGGCTCATGTGCTGTGTTTTTAAACTTGCTCTACTCTTTTGATAGTAATTGACAGGGTTGCCTCGGCTGCCCTTCTTTTTCAAAGGGACAATTAGGGGGGTTTTCACAAACCCTGCCATGGTTGAAGGACCGGAAGATACTTTCATGAGCTTCTGGACATACAAACACGGTCTATCACTACACCTTCTTTATCTCGACCAAATGCCCTGGCAGCTTTTCAATGTAAGGACAGAAAGGGAGGTTTCATAAAGTGTCACCCAAGAGCAGCAGGCAGTTTCAGACGTTTGAGCGATGGGGGTAGGAGGGCCAAGCAGGTTTTGAATACTGAAGTTACATGGAAACTTAAGCCTGATCCTTTAAGATTAGAAACCTGAAGATAGCATGTAAAATGCATTAGTGCCTTGAGCACCTAATCTCCTGGCGCAGAAGAGCCCCTTCTGCAACTAGATCTGGGCTACTTGTTCACCTGTTACCATTCTTTGCATTTAGCACATGTGAACAACATTCCAGGTAAAGTGGCATATAGAAAACTGCTTTCACAAAAACACATACCCAAAAAAAACTCAAAAAAAGTATTTGCTCCTCAACTGTGCAAGTTCAAATATAATTTCTTAGACGACATCACTTAGCAAGCAGGCTTGATGCATGTCACAATTTTTTAGTGCAGGGGTCTTTAACAAAAGCCCACAATCTTCCCCGCACTGCGCATTACTAGGAAAATAGTAGAGCCAGTTTAAAAACACAGCGTGTAAAAGTGGCTCTACTCTTTGGTAAGTAAAGCGCGGTGTGGGGACGATTGTGGGCTTTTTTTTAAGTATTCATGTTAACGAGAGCCCCTTCAATGGTTCCTGTAGAGCACAAGACTAATCCCAATAACCAACACTAACTACCCCAAAAAACACTAACCCCATCAGGGGCAGTAAGTGCTATGTAATGCATTTACAACACATTACATAGCCCACACTGAAATGAATACCATAACACTCAGGAGCCAGACAGTCAACTGTAGTTCATACAGGCTGCTTAATGTTACCCTTTTACTGGCTGCCACTCTTACACTCACATACGACAAAAAGGTTAATGGTCATATTCATCACCCAGTACTATACCAGTCCACAGAAAAAAACACCTATCACCAATTGAACAAGCACAGATTAACTGAACAGATCTGCCATCTACTGCTTGCCAATGAAGGACTTTAATTTAGTCCAATACGGCAGGTTCAGGATATCAACATACTTCACTTCACTTCTTGGCAACTCACAAGGACGATAAATTGTGAAAACGTAGCCTAGATCTGCATGTATGTTTGTTGTATATGTACAGAGCACACTCGCCTGAAAAGAAATGGAGCACTGTATAGGATCAAAGACAAGGATACAGTCAACAAGGGATTAGTTGCATATCTGGGTTTGGAGAGTGAAAATTGACTTGTACTACGTTGTATTGCTCTTTATGGAGGTGTGTCTTCACCTCTAATCTAATTTAGAGTGAGGTTAGGGCATTACTGTTGGATATAGGGACGTTGTTCCAAATCCTGGTGCACAAATGAGAAAAGTTTGTTGCCATGTTTTTTTAACTCTTGCCCATCAGACAGCACAAGTTGACTGGTTGGAAAAGACTTCTTGAGTGTCTGGTGGAAAGCGAACGCAGTAAGCATAAGTGACCGACCCCCCACCCCGAGAACATTTTGAAAAATGAGTGGGCAAATGGTACATTTCCAAGCATATTTGAGAAAGCAAGAATGTAAATAAAGCAATTGTGAAAGTGTAGCTAAGACATCAATAAAAAAATTGCATATGATAATGACGTACGTAGCTGCTTATTCAATATAACCATAGAACGTAATAATAGACTTTGAGATAACAATGCTGAGTACCTCACAGATTTCAATATTTATTGATATACCTTTGCAAACAAAATCTGAGGAAATAGCAATTATTATGATTTGTGGGACTGGACACAATGAGACAGCAAGGAATAAACATTAAAACAGTAAAAGGCAGAAGCGCACCCTACAATGCACTGTTCTCTTTCAGGGAATGAAGAAACATGATCACATCACCCCCATCCTGATGATGAAACACCATTAGCTCCCCTTGCTGGTCCACTACATCATCAAAAACAGCTGCATAATTTACAAACATTGTAAAAGATGCAACTGTTCTTCATGCAGTAGTGGCCCAGCAAAGCCACAATGACCTGCTGCAGTAGTCAGGGCCTTGTTACCTGGTGCTGTAATTGGTACCGGGGGGGTTACTTTTAGGGGTGATTTACATCACTTACTTGACCTTGTTGTAACTAACTATCAGTCTTGCACTTTTCTCTGTTATGCAGCATGCTCATAAAAAAGAGTAAAACATGTGAGGACCTTGACAAACGTGCACACACTAAACTATGTTTACTTCCCTCTCCTTTACCAGCACTACGGTTACCACTTGCCACCCCCACCCGAGTAGTGTACTGGATTATTGGTGCACTTTCATTTCTAGTGCTGCTGTGCAGTTATTTTAAGATCCTCTTAAAGTTTCTTGTTGCCGAAATGTGTGTATTTACTGATAATTGTATGCTTTCCTAATCTTTAATGCTTTATTTTGCTTGTGAGACAGTGTCACTCTTAATAGGAAGCAGCGCATTACTAACCAGTGCCGGCTTTAGTACTGGTGGCGCCCTGTGCAACAATGTTTGTTGATGCCCCCCAATGACTACCTCCACCACAGATTCCCTTACTACCACCATTTGGCAGTGCGTCTCAAGTATCCATAACCTCTGTCTCTTAGATTCATTTCGTTTTATAGTGCCACTCATTCCATTTAAAGATGTCAGAAAACTTTACATCACACACGCATTGCACAGAGACCATCAATCATCACTGTGAAAATCAGTATATAGGAAATGTTACATAAGACAGAGGCCTAAAAGGGGTAGGAGTCACATGTCATCTATACTGGTAGGCAGTATAGTTTAAGAGTTCTTGGACTGGAAAAGCACAAATTCCGTTGTTAGGGGTTTTCTTTAATAAAATAATTGATTTCTACCCAAATGAACCCCTTTTGCAATATTAGGACAAAGAAAGTCTGGACAAAAAATATATAGCTATAATATTTTCCTTGCAGTTTCCATGCGCTGATAGCAGTTATTAGCTCACTGCTCTATATTACGATTTTACCTTATAAACTGCAAGTAAGAAAAGGATCCCATTGACCTATTAAATTATATGTACTTTGTGATGTTAATCAATACTTAAACAAAAGCCCACAATCTGCCCGCACTCTACACATAGCAACATATCCCCAAGAAAGCCTTACCTGTACTCGGACCTGCACTTCGCCCCGACTCTTCTCCAGCACACGCATTCAGAAAGTGCCTGTTTATCGCATCGCTCGCTTTTTTAGAGCAGCGGCGCAAATCTCTCACACGATGACTTGGATGTGTCCACGCTCCATACACAGCAGTGCGCCCTAATGTTAGGAGAGGTGTGCATGCGCGCGCACCTTAAAGGGAACGCTGGCCCTGGGTCTAGTTAGCAGAGTCCAAGGCACCTTCTGTCCTTTAGCACAGCAGTTCTTCTAACTGGCAGAGTTGTTACAGGTCCAGAAGAGTACTGCATTGGTGGTTTCAGAGGCCCAATAATTATACCTATTTTGGCCTTTGGAGTGTGGGAGACTTTACAGAAAACTATAAAGTGCACAGAGGTCCTACTTTCCTGCCCAGGCTCCACATTCACTACAAGGGGGTATGCAGCCCTTTGTGTGTGGACAGGACACAGCCTATTCAGGTTTAAGTGAGAGACTGTGCTCAGCTCCTCCCTCCCATCCTCCCAGGATGACCAATCAAGTAACAACTAAATTCCCTTTATGTGTCTCTGCCTAGAGGGAATGCACAAAGTGGACTGTCACGCAGCCCAGTCAGTGATCAGAGACCGACAGCAGACACCAAAGAGCTAATAGCAGGAAAAGGTCTATCTTTCTATAAGTGGCATTTTCAGAAGGGTACCCACAAATCTACTTTTACAGTTAAAGAGTATTTGTCATTCCATTTCCAGAGAAACTAAACATGAATTTTCTATCTTCTTTCAATTAGGAATTACAGCTTATTAAGTGGTAACCTATGAGGGGGTAGGCCTCTCAAGAGTGGAAAATGAATTTGTCAGTTTTTCTCTACTAGGATATGCAAAACTTAAAGGTACATGTCCTTCCTATTAGTTACATAGTACTCTGTCCTTAGGGCTACCTAGGTCCTACCTTAGGGGTGACTTATATGTAATGAAATGGCTGTTTAAGGCTTGGCAGGGGTTTATAAATGGTAAGTCAAAGTGGCAGTGTAAACTGCGCATACAGGCTCTACAGTGGCAGGCTGGAGACATGTTTAAAGTGCTACTTGTGTGGGTGGCACCATCAGTGCTGCAGACCAACAGTAGCATTTAATTTATAGGCCCTGGGCACATGTAGTTCACTCTACTAGGTATTTACATGTGAATTAAATGTGCCAATTGTGGATACATCAATAACACCTTGTTTGAGGGGAGAAGCCCATGCACTTTACCACTGATTGGAGGTGGTAAAGGGCTCACAGTCCTAAGGCCAACAAAACGAATTAGAAAAAAGAGAAGGTAAGCATACCAAATATCTGGGATAAGACTACCCTAAGAATGTCAGGTCTAACAAGTGTGTACCCCAGCTGAAAGTAGGGAGAGCTACCCAACGTATTGGTAATTCTCTTCACTAAGGCGGAAGAACATGGAAAGGCCATTAGCATTGGCGTGGTAAATTCCAGGTCTATGTTACAAAGTAAAGTCCATTTCCTGTAGGGAGTTGGACCACCTCAACAATTTGGGATACTCACCTCAGTTGGACAAACCACCTGAGGGCCTGTGGTCTGTCTGAACTCGGAAGAGAGTCCCAAACACGTATGGTCTCAACTTCTTCAAAGCCCAGACCACAGCAAACACTTCCCTTTCAATAGCACTCCACCTTTTTTCCCTGGGAAGTAACCTCCTGGAGATAAAGTCTACAGGTTGGTCTAGGCCTTCTTCATTTAGCTGTGATAAAAATGCCCCTATGCCATGATCTGAGTCATCTGTTTGAACAATGAATTCCTTTAAAAAATCAGTGGACTTGAGCTCTGGGGCTGTACACATGGCCAGCTTCTGTGAATCGAATGGTTTTTGGCATGCCTCTGTCCAAATCACATTTATGGGCTGCTTCTTTGAAGTCAGCTCTGTTGAGGGGGCAACAATGGTGCCATATCCCTTAACAAACCCCCTTTAGTACCCAGTGAGGCCTACAGGAGGCTTTAACCTGTGGATTTGGAAGGTTCCTAGGTCATGACAGTCTCTCTCTCGGCCTGGAGGGGCTGCACCTTACCCCTGTCACCAGGCATCCCACGTTTACCACAGACCTCTGCCTTATCTGGGACTTATTGGCCTTGATAGTCAGGCCTACTTTTTGCGGAGCCTGATGCATGTCCGGAAAGTGAAAGGGGTGGTCCTTCCAGCTGCTCCTGAAGACAGCTACGTCATTCAGATAAGCAACACCGAAGGCCTCCATCACAGATAACACTTGGTTCACCAACCTTTGGAAGGTGGGCAGGACGTTCTTCATCCTAGGCCAATAAACATGGGGGACAAGCCTTGCAAATGTCTTGGCCCAGATGCCCTGCCAGGGGTATTTGGTGAGCCAACTCCAGTAGGAAGGCCCTGTAGTACTGGGGGACAACCCAAGGGTTGCCCTTGTTGCCCCATACACAGCTGGTTGTCTTAGGCTTACTGTGAAGGAGGTTGTTCTCCCAGTAAATGTTGTGATTATCAGAGGCATCACAGCTGCCTGGCTTCGGCCGGTTGCATCATGCCCTCCAGGGCTGGGTATTCTCTCTGTGCCTGACAGAACTCCTCCCTGGTGGGTGCTGTAAGAAAGTAGGATCTGCTTACTATGGTTACCCCCACTTTTTGCTGGTGTTTCACTGTTTTCGACTTTAGTCTGGCTGGGGCCCTGCGAACCAGGACCCCAGCCTAGCTGCTTCCTCTCTAAATTGATTGCATGTACATTAGGTACACTCCAGATTGGTTACTGGGTTACCCTGGTGAGTCCCTTGTATATGGTACCTTAGATACTAAGGGCATAGGTACCCCAGAAGCCTACCAGGGGCTGAAGCATGTATTATGCCACCCCATGTGAAGTCTTCCAAAATGGCACCACAGGTCTGCTACTGCAGCCTGGGTAAGGTGGTGCATGCACCCCTTACTAAGATATAGGTTACCTATATCTACCTTTAATCACTGACACATATAAACCTATAAGTCACTCCTATGGCAGGCCTTATCAATCCTGACAGCAGAGTGCTTGGTTTTGTGTGAGAGGGTGCCCATGCATGAGCAGGACCCCTCTGCAGCTTTTTGAATCTATTCTCTGTAGCTCGTTTGTGATGCAGCCAGACCATATATTCTTAAGTGTATTATAACCTCGCAATTAATGCTAACTTTGGAATGGCTGCATGGAAACATGTCGTGTTTGGTGTCTTGCACTTTGGAATCCTACTGCTGGCGGGGGTAGAATTCCACCCTTCTAGCGGGAGAAAACATGTACACACTTACCTTACAAGTAATAGTTTAAAAGAGCCCCAGCATCACAAAAGGGATGCTGCAGCCATAGACACGAGTCTGACCTCCTGCTGCTGGATGAAACTCCAGCAGGGGAGGCCTGGACAATAGGTTTCCTGTCAGAGGGAGGTGTAACCACCTCTCAGACAGGCTTTAGTGTATTGGGGCTGGGTGGGTGCATTCAGAGAATTCAGAGAATGGTTTTCAGACAGTGCTGGGGGCACACTTCCTGTCCCTGTGCATATCCCAGTTCAATTATTGCAAAAAAGAGGGGACCCCTGAGAAACTAGTGTGAAGTACACCTAGACAGGGAAAATACACTTATGGAAACTTTCTAGGGCTACTTCAACTTAAACAATTCCCTATAGCATAATTAAAGGGAACACAATAGTGACACTCAAATCAAATATCTTTTTTTTGAAAAAATACAAAATATGTATTAGTGCAATTTTGTTATTATTCAATATGTTATAAAACACAATTAATTACATAAAAGACATATATCTTGGAAAGAGTCTTTCCGCCCGTTCAGCCTGTTATCTAGAATTCAGCCGTCATCCACGTGCTGTCTCTACGCGTTTATTGCCTTAGGCCTCGCAATTATCCAGAGTTGGCTGCCGGCTTACATCAGCTTTGTGTCCTCCCAAATCTTGATTTTTTCAAGCACTTTTTATCGCTGTACGCTGTGCACCTTTCTCGGGCTCGAGTTAGGTCCACAACTAATCAGAGGGACAGATAGAACCTCGAACGTCGATACACCATTTATAACCATCATTAGCATCGCGATTTTGGGCCCTGTGCTCTGCAAGGATTTTGTCCTTTTTTATCAGATTTTATTACTTCGTCGGAAGACCTTTCAGTTGTTGCTCCTCCATTACATAGGAAACGTTAACTTGAGACTCCTTGCACAACATCTAGAGGTGAAACTCCTGATGAAGACAGTGTTTCTGTTGAAACGCGCGTTGAGTCAGCCTTGCACCCGTCTCTACAAAAAGACCTATCAATTCATCCAAATAAATTGATTATGTTTTTGGTCTTATAAGATTGCATTTCATCCATATTGCATATCTTGTGAAAATTAGTTCCAATATTTGCATTTGTGTGAATTGAGTATATATGGGAATGAATTAATGTGGTATGTATGTTGTGCGTCAGTGAAAGTCTCCATGATAATTGTTTGTTTCATTGTCTTTTTATGTAATTAATTGTGTTTTTTAACATATTGAATAATCAGAAAATTGCACTAATAAATATTTTGTCTTTTTTCCAAAAAAAAGAGTAAGTCCGACCCCCAAACTTAGTATAAGTATAGGAACCCAGTCCTTAGGACTTTAGATTAACCTGGACGAAACTCTGCAATATATATCCTGGAACTTCGACATTCTATTTCAACTAGAAGATGGAAGAATCTCCCTTGGGGTCAAGGAGTGACTCCCCTGTTCAAACAGACACCAAAGAAGCATCTTGCTGGTCTGCATTCCCAAGGCCCACGCTGGATTTGCAACATAGGACACAGTCTTCCAGAATTTTCAGAGGCCCACACGAGATCCCAGCAAAGCTGAGACCCGCAGCCCTCCTGAGTGACGTGGGACCGGAACTCCTTGACACCGTGCATCTTTGAAAGTGCAATGACTTCCCGAGCTTTCCCGAAGTTGTGCATTGGGCTACTTGTAGTCCAAGCCCCAGCACCATTTGCACTGAAGAATGTGGGCCTACACTCCAAGAGTGTTCCGTGGGCCTGCTTCTAGCATTTACGCTCCTTCAAGATCCTTGGTCCATCGACTGATGGGTCCCCACGATGGTAAATCCTCTGTTTCTTGGGCTTTCCTGGTTGCTCCAGATGTGACCTGACTCTCCTTCAAAGGGTGAGTCCCTCAGATCTTGCTGGTCTGCACTGAAGCCAATCTTTGCTTTCTGCTTGGGTTGCTAATGACAAGTCTTGTTGGGTCCAATTCGGAAACCGACACTGCAGCACTCGACATCCTTCATAGGACAGCTGGAATCCAGCTCCTGGTCATCGTCGATGCCTCCTGGTCCTCGTGGCTGGAGAGTCAAGCTTCACCTGATTCACATGAAATCAAGCAACATCGGTTGGCATCTTCCTATTGCCTTTCTGGTCACTGGCTAGTGACCCAAACTCTGTCCCCTCTGGGGTTGTGGCCACAGAGGGGACCAAGATGGCCGCCTTTGCCTGAAGCTCCCCCGGCCAGGCTGAAAAAACGTTATTTCTCCTGATGTAGGAACATTCCTGATCCAGCAGATACCCTCCATCTGCTGCGGGGTACCCGAGGAACAACCTGATGCCCAATCTGATGACTACAAATTTATTTATTTTATTTATTTATTTTCGAAAGTTTTATAACGCAACAAATACCCTGGGGTGTCTCGGCGCTGTGGAGCTACTAGGATCAACCATCATCTTACTGGTTGAACAGCCATGTTTTTAAGAACCTGCGAAAGCTCATCAGGTTCGGGGCGGTCTTAATGGCCAGTGGCAAAAGATTCCAGAGTTTTGGAGTGGCCACCAGAAAACGCCTGTCTCCCCAAGTGGCAGCTCTTGTACGCGGTACAGGGAGGAGACTGGTGTTAGCCGATCTTAATTGCCTCTTGGGAGTATAAAGCTGAAAAGCTTCAGTAAGGAACCTGGGTCCTATGCCATGTACTGCCTTATAGGCAATGCAGAGGGCCTTAAATTTAATGCGGCTCTCGACTCTCAGCCAGTGGAGGTGGCGGATGGCAGGGGTGGTGGGCTTGCGGCGAGGGATATTTAGGAGAATCCTTGCAGCCGCATTCTGGATAGACTGCAACTTCGTTAGGACACGCTTCTGAGTATGTAAAAAGAGAGCGTTCCCATAGTCTATTTTTGAGAAAACTAGGTAGAGACCAGAGTTTTCCCAGCTGAGGTAGGGAGGTAAGGCAGTAGTTTCTTAATTTTTTTCAAAATAAAGAAAGCTGAAGAGACAACCTTATTAGTGTGGAGGTCAAAGGACAGCTTACTGTCAAAGATCACTCCCAGGTTTCTGGCCTTTTCCACTGGGACAGGTGGAGGGCCCAGCTTTTCAGGCCACCAGATAGACGACCATTCAGGGGAGAGCCTGCCGAAGGTCATGATCTCGGTCTTGTCCAAGTTAAGCCTCAGACAATTCGAGGCCATCCAGGTGCTGACCTCAAGCATGGTTCTTTGGAAGTTGGCTGCCACAGTAGGGCCATCTCTGTGGATAGCCAGAACCAGCTGGGTGTCATCTGCGTAGGATGTAAGCCGTACCCCATGGGCCTTTATTACCCTCGCCAAGTCCGCTACGTAGATGTTAAACAGCATGGGACTTAGCGAGGAGCCCTGTAGGACTCCAAAAGGGAGTGCAGAGATAGGGGAATAGAATTCTCCCAGCCTCACTGTCTGGGTACGGTTTTCCAGGAAAGATGAGATAAGATCCCTGGCCAAACCGTTTATCCCCAGGGCTGTGACACGGTCGACCAGAATGGTATGGTCGACCGTGTCAAAGGCTGCTGATAGATCCAAAAGGATCAGGACAGCCGCCCCTCCCTGTTCCATAATCGCCCTGATCTCATCAGAAGCCTTTATCAAGGCGGTCTCAGTTCCATGCCCTTTCCTGAACCCAAACTGCGTTTCGTCGAGGAGTTGGTGAGCCTCGACGAACTCTGAGAATTGTCTATTCATCAGGAATTCGCATACTTTGGCAGGAAAGGGCAGACACGCAATGGGTCTGTAACTGGCCACAGCTGTAGGGTCTAGGGAAGGTTTTTTTAAAAGGGGTTTTATGACAGCCTTCTTCCACAGGCTGGGGTATTGACCTGTGTGGAATGCAGTGTTGCAGATTTCCATGAGTGGACGTGAGATCACTTCTGTGAGTTTTGCCATCACGGAGGGAGGACAAGGGTCCAGAGGGGAGCCCGACTTGATGGTGGAAATGAGTCTGATAATGTTATCCTGTGAGGTGGGTGTAAAACAGGGAAAGCAATCATGATTGTGATCAAGAATTACTTCTTCCCCAGTACAGACTCTATGTTTGGTTCTGATATCCCCTTCAAAGATGCATATATATCTGCCACCTCTGTGGTAAAGAAAGTGGACGGTTGATTACAGAAGATCTGTGAGGGTTCGACCCCGGGTCCAGTGGAGGGAGTGAACAGAGTCGTAACGACAGAGAACAGCTCTCTAGCAGAATTTGCGGAGTTCTCTATTTGTGCCAAAAAAAAAAAACAGTTTTACGGGCAATAATCGCCTTTTTATATATTCTGAGGGCATCTTTATAGATTTGTTTGGGTATGGGGCAATAGACTTTCCTCCAGCGCCTTTCTAGGTTCCTGCAATGTTGGCGGTGAAGTCTAAGATCTTCAGTGTACCAAGCGGCCGACGGAGATGCTCTATTGGGTCTCGTGAGTTTCTCCGGGGCCACTAGATCGGCGGCACTTCGAATCCAATCCTGGAAATCTGAGGCTGATAGGGCAGGGGTATCTCCTCCCTGAGGGCAGGAGAAGGCCAGGGAATCTAACATCTGAGGGATATCCACGTTTTTCCAGGCACGAGTCCCTACCCTGGTTCGTGGCCTGGGTAATGAAAGATTTGCGGTCCGGATATCTAGCTGAAATATAATGGCCCTATGGTCTGACCACGTGATAGGAATGGTGTCCAGTACAGAGATGTCAGGATCATTAGTGAACAGACCATCTAAGGTATGTCCCGCCTGATGTGTGATGCCCTTGACCAATTGGTGCAGTCCCAGATTGGAGAGATCAGCAATAAGTTGAATAGTGTCATGGTTGTCCTGCTCTTCCAAGTGGAAGTTAAAGTCTCCCAGTATCATATATTTCTCGGAGCTTATAATGTGATCATTTAAGTCAAAAAAAGTAGAAAGAAAAGGGTTTCGGGGGCCAGGAGGCCGGTATAGTAGTATACCTTTCAGAGCTTGTTTGGAATTAATGCTGATAGCAAAAGTAGCTGCTTCACAGTTGGCGGAATTTATGGGATCCAAGGTGGTACGGTATTTATCCCTGTATATAATAGCGAGGCCGCCACCTCTTCCTATGGGTCTGTCATGTCTGGCTACATTATATCCATCAGGGGTTGCAGCGCAAAAATCCGGCCCTGACCCGGCATCTGCCCAGGTTTCAGTGGCAAATAGTAAATCCAGGTCATGGGCGAGTATAAACTCGCTAATCTGGAAACTATGGGATGGAAGAGAGCGTGTGTTAATAAGCGCTGCTCGACAGCTATGAGAGACAGCGTTATCTGGAACATAAGACAAGGTGTAATTAGGGTCTAGATGGACTGAAGAATAAGAATGTGGGAGTTGGTAGCTACACCCCGGACACGGGGGGGGACAGACGCCCACCGCCGCGGTAGGACACACAGTAATACAGTCATGATGTGGAAAAGTAAATTTTGCCATGTTCTGTGTCCCTACGTGTTCCCCATCTTATGTTATATGTGCATGATCAATATGCATATGTATTCCCTCATGGTCAATTAAAGACGCAATTATAGTTGTGTCCATCTCTAATATGCCAGTTTCCAGTTCTCGTGAAAGCTACGAGTATTAGGCCTATGCAAGGTTATGTTGCCACGTTTCACAGTGTGCACGTTAATCCAGTAAAAGTCCCCGTTTCCAGGCCTCAAAAGGGCCCGGACACCAGATTCAGCTCCTGTCTCCTGAACCCTCGCTGAGGAGCGATACAGCCCCCACCTGTATTCCTGACCCTTCACTTACTTCCTGCCTCACAGTGCCGGCACGGCCTGGCTCTGCCTGCCAGTCTGCCAAGAGTATGTTATGATTCTAGTTATCAGTCCAGCTCTCCTTCTCTGCACTCCTAAGCTACTGAATCGCATCAATAGTTTCAGTCATCGTCTAGCCTTTACGTCTCCATGTAAGAGAAATACTGTATTAATGGTCATTTAATATTCTTCAACACGCACTACATGTAGAATAATGCATGCACCAGTCTTTGAGTCTGTTAGCCTTTGCCCTGATAACTTTTGGATTCTATCAACATGTTCTCTAAACATCAGATACTAGATAGTGTTTAGGCACATGTCGCCCTGACTCTCCAGACTTTCGTCTCCTCCTCTAGCGCAGAAGTCATAGCCCCCAGCTTCTCCTAGTAACACGTCACTGCCAGCTTGCGCGCACCACTAGGTCAGAGGTCCCGGCTCCTTAGGTAGCCCCTCCATGTTTCCGCCCCATTTATGACATATTCTGTTACGTTTGCATCACATATCTATGTATACGCCCTGTTACACCTACTTTTAGCCTTATCTTTCGCGACTGTTACACGACACACCTTCTGCTCCGCCCACTGCTCCGCCTACTGTATGTACTGTAATGCAATTGTTTTAGTATATATATGTTGTACATTGTTATTAAAGCTAGCGCGCTCATTCCAGATCCTGCCCCAGGCAGCTGCCATCCTGTCCCTGTGCAGGTTGTCCTGTTCCTGTCCTTTATGCTGTATTAAACCTGCAAACTCCAGCTACCTCGAATCTTGACTCTTATTTATTGAGCTATCTGTTATTATTATATCCATTCAAAAATAGAGGTATTATTTATTTATTTACCACATAATGGCGCCCGAACAGGAACTTGCCCTTTCCACACGTGCCGGTGAAGCCACGTATGCCCCCTGACCCTCTGCAGCCGTGACGGAACACTTCTGCGCATCGGCAGATATTTCTGCTTCAAGTATCCCTCAGGCCCACGGAGGAGACGGAGGTTGCGGTCCAGCATCCAGACGAGGCGGTGGAGGAACGCGGCGAGTCCCGACCAGAGCCCAAGCCGAGAGTCCAAGGTCCGAGGTATCCGGAGGCCCACCCGTAACTGAAGTCCGAAGTTCGTCCGTCCGTCGTCGTAGCAGTCCAGTCCAGTCCGAGGCCTTCCGTTCTTGCTGCCCGGTGAGTACCGTTGCTGGGGTAGTATCTAGACAGGGTCAATCTAATTGTCTCTGATCCGTGGGTTTGGGGTACACAGATCCAACACGAAGTGTCCACTTAGGTGGGTGCGGGTCCTGACGTGTCTCTTTGTGAGACCGGTAAGTTTCGTACTGTTTCAGCAGTGCATCTAGTACTTCTAGTCATGCAGTTCTGTTTCTCGAGAAAATTCATGTGTTCTGTTCTCAGTATTTCAGGTAGTATCTTGTCCGAACTGTTATTTTAAATGTCATTCATGTATTTCAGTGTCGTGGTACGAATGTGTTGTAATTATTGTGTTTATTGTGTATTGTATTGTGTCTAGACCCCAGTCCAGTCATGCCATTGTTTTCCAAATTACGTCAGTTAAAAACTAGGAAAGGTCTGTTAGAAGAAGCAGTTCCTGTCCCGCCTAGGGACAGTCCAGGTCATTTTATGTATCAAAAGCATGGCATAAGTGCCATAATATATCTAGATTTATGGGTCGAGTACACCAAGGAATTAGAGGAAAAGTATAGATGGCCTGTATCAGGCACATGGGATGCCGAGTGCATCATGCGAGTAGAAGAAGTATTATGGAAAAAGAAAGCCAGACAGTCACAGAAAGATGCCATCGAGTTATGGCGCAAAGAATCTCATAAAAGAACCGAAAAAGAAATCAGAAAGTCAGAATTAAGTAGAGAATCCGCAGAAAGAGCCCAAGAAAGGGAATTAATCGGAATAGGTGAACGAGTTAAAACCGAACAGTCAGACAGACAGAGGAATGCCCTTATTAAGGGTATGTACCCTCTTCTTGCCGAGGGCTTGCCAAAAGCAACCCCGGAGGCATCCAGTAATTTTCCGCCGCCATTAGTTCCGACCAAGCTACGTCACAAACCGACCGCAGCTGATATTTTTCTCTCGTCCTATTTGGACGACACAATTCCAGAATATGCAAATCCTGTTCTGCCAGCTCCTGTAAATAATGCAATCCCTGCTCCTCCAGTCACCGGGCCACCTGTTACAGCACCTGTTACGGTACCCCCGGTTCAGCCTACATTACCAGTACCCGCTACATCAGTCACTATGTCAGCACGAAGAGTATCAGTCGACGATTCCAGTTTAGGGGCCGCGGGAGGAGGTCCTCCTCATACCCCGCCGCCAAATAGACGTCTAGGAGCAGTCGAGTTACATGAACGTGCGTTACAGCGCACGCCTAAATATAAGTCCATTGCAGAAATCAGGCGAGCTCTTACTGAATGCTGTTATGATCCAGTTCCAGGCGAGGATAGTATGGTTGTATATTCCGTACGTATAAGGCAGGTGTCCGAGTATTTGGTCACCTTACCGAATATGAAAGAAGATCTAGACAGAATGTATCGTTTTATTCGTACAGGAGACGATCCAGAAAGTGTTGGCGAAGCCATATCTCAAAGGAAAGCTGAGATTCAGCTCATGCTATTAAAGTTTCTGATTAATTGTTTAATAAGAGAACAAGATTCCCCGACTAAAGATCCGGCCGAAATGAAAGTTCTGACAAAGTGGAGTGATAATATAGCCGAGGGTAAGCACAGAACCATCAGTAGTATAGAGAGTATGTACAAGAAAATTCGTAAGGAAATAATAAGGTTACACGAACAACGCAAAGAAGCACTAGTAAGCGAGAAAGAAAATGACTCTTCTACTGAAGAGGTAGACGACGAGAATCCCACCAGAATAGCGTATGTAGGTAGAACTAGACTTTCCGACCGACATTCACGTCTAGACTACAAGAAAACTGTTCCTCATCCAGCACCAGAACAAGGTTCTCTAGAACAAGTATTTCAAGCTACCGATCACATTCTGAAATCACGCATCGGTTATAGTGAACTCAGTACTATGCATGAACAAGAACTAGCCCGATCAGCAGTCCGATGGATTACTGATTCTACCACTTTTCCAGACGAAATAGTGGCACAAATGTTTCTGAAACTGCCCCCAGCCGAGCAGCGACTGGTGGGTATGTATATGATCCAGCACCTCATTACTCTGTATGAGGGTCAGCATTCCGATCCAGGTCCGTTACATGACGTTCTGAACGAGTTACTCCAGTATAGATGGAAAGGTCTAGGTACCGATTTAATTAGTGTCATTCTAGAACAGCGCCACAAATACCGAACGTTTCTGAACCCGCATTTTATTCACGTCCCACCTCCAGAAAGTAAACCCTTTTACATAGACAGACAGAATCCGTTACGAGAAGTACACCCAGTTAGGGGAACGGGTGGCGAACTAGAACGAGTGTTTGTTTACACCCCGATTACCAAGATGGAACTCTTAGAGATGAAGAAATTAATTCCCTGTCATGATAAAGATCCAGCAGGGTTCCACCGTGAATTAAAAGACATGCTCCGTATGGGAGAATACACGTATCTAGATATAATTAAAATGTTAAAGGTTCTGTTGCCTGCGGGCACATATGAAAAACTCAAGGAGAAAGAATGGGAGGTGGGAGAGAAAAAGATAGATTGGGCAGCTCTAGAAGCTGAAGAAAATTCACGTGTACCAGGTACCGGTCTAGGAGAAAAATGTAAGGATTTACCTGAGCTGTTAATTCAAGTTTTGCCAAGATTACTAGCCACGAAAAAGGAAGACTGGGATGCAATCTCAGCCTGTAAACAGAAACCAGACGAAGATACTAGTGATTTTTATTCGAGATTTGAGAAATGCTTTAGTATTAACAGTGGCCTCAAGACAAGTAGTGAGTCGTACCCTCATCTTTTTGTTACTAAACTAGTCGAGAATTCAAGTCCACAAGTTAAAACCCGAGTTTTGAAAGTCGAAAGTACCTGGCAAGCTAATACTCCATCCCAAATGCTTCAGATGCTTCAGTATCACCAGAATAGAATCAGAGAAGAACAAGATCATGAAAGGAAACGTATGAAAGACACGAAAATGAAAGTATTAGTTGCACAATCTGTTCCTCAAGACAGTCAGAAGAGGGGTCCGAATCAAGCCAGTCATCCTGCAGTTCCTGTTAAAGGGACCTGCAATTATTGTAAGCAGCCAGGTCATTTTATAAACGAGTGTGCAGTTCTGAAACACAACATAGCTACCGGTAAGACTAAAGAAAGACCACGTCCGCCTAGACAAGAACAAGTTTCACAGACTTCTCAGTTACCACAGAATGCACCACAGACAGTTCCAGCACCGCAGCCTATAGCTGCAACACAGCATGTTACACAGCAGATGTACCAGTATGCACAGTCCGAGTATCCAGAGTACCAGCAATACTCATGAAACAGCCTAGAGAGGGAGGTAGGCTTGCCTCTCATCGAGATACCTGTAGATCAAGAGGGTCCCTATGTTCACAGTCAAGTTTTAGGGAAAGACCGAAAGTTTCTGATTGATACAGGGGCAAGTAGGACGACCATTAGTCACGACGAGGTTCCAGGGGCTCCGCTCTCAGGCTCAAGAAATGTTTCCCTTGGATTTTCAGGAAAGCCTATTGTAAACGAGATATCAAAACCAGTACCTCTAGAAGTAGGTCCATTGTCCCGTACTACTGACCTGTCACTTACAAAGTCATGTCCAGAAAATCTGTTAGGCATTAAGACACTGAAGGTGCAGTTATTTGCTGCTCCCCAGAAGGAATACGTCTGTTTTTACGTGACTTTAAAGGTCACTATGTATTACGTGATTTTGATCCAAGATTGTTAAATGTCCCCCAGCATCTATGGGCACAAGGTCCAACTGATGTTGGTTTTATGCAGATCACACCCCATCGTGTGACTCTCAAGCCAGGTGTAGTGTTACCACGAATCAGACAGTACAGATTGCCACCTGAGGCTGTAGCAGCCTTATCCAAAATTATTGACGAGCTCATTGCTCAAGGAGTGGTTGTAGAAACTGACTCCAATGTATGTAATTCTCCTATCATTCCAGTCATGAAACGTACTGATCCAAATGCACCTCCAGTATATCGATTAGTGATTGACCTCCCAGTTGTCCCAGATATTTCTTCCCTATTGACAGCCATTGATTGTGAGGCCACATTTTTTACAGTCATAGACCTCAAGAATGCATTTTTCAGTGTCCCCATACATCCAGACAGCCAGTTTCTTTTCGGATTCTGTTTAAATGGAAGGAGCTATAAGTTCACACGAGCTCCTCAAGGTTTCACAGAAAGTCCTAGTATTTACAGTCAAGCACTTAAGAGACAACTAGACAATATTCACATGCCAACTGACACTGCCCTACTCCAGTATGTCGATGATCTACTGATCACAGCCCGTTCTGAACGTGACTGCGAGCGAGCGTCACTTACAGTTCTGTTTTTCCTAGCCGAGATGGGGCACAAGGTGTCCCCTTCGAAGCTTCAATTCTGTGTCCAGCAAGTGATCTATTTAGGCCACTTACTGTCCAAGAGGGGTAGGCAGTTGACACCTGACCGTATCCAGTTAATAGCGAATCTTCCCCAGCCCAAGGCCCAGAAGGAGGTACGTGCCTTTATCGGCCTCACTTCTTATTGCAGACAATGGATTCCCCAGTATGCATTTCTAGCCAAGCCACTGATACAGTTAACGACACAGGAGGCAGCCGTATCGACTGTCCTCCCTTGGACATCTGAACATACCCTTGCTTTTAATGAATTAAAGAAAGCCTTATGCCAAGCTCCTGTTCTAGCTACACCGAACTACAGTAAGCCTTTTATACTTTTTGTCACTGAACGTGAAGGTACAGCATTATCTGTTCTCACACAAGATCAAGCAGGACAATACAAGCCGTGTGCTTATTTTTCGAGCACATTAGATCCAGTAGCCCAGGCTCTGCCTGCGTGCCTCAAGTCAGTTGCAGCCACTGCACTAGCTATCAGACAAAGTGACTCCATAGTATTAGGACACTCCCTGACAGTACAAGTTCCACACTCCGTGGAAGTTCTTTTAAATCGAACACAGACCCAGCACTTGACTATTGCACGTTTAACAGGTTATGAATTGACACTGTTCCAGCCACACATAGAAATCAGACGCTGCAACGTTCTAAATCCTGCTACACTGTTACCGTCAGCTACTTCAAATCCCGCTACACATGACTGTATGGAAGTAGTTAACTTCCAATTGTGAAGGAGAAACCCTTTGTGAAAAGGGAAGGGGTTAAAGAAATAGACAAACAAAATACGAATTCCCTTTTCATGTAGTCTAGAGAAAGAGACTTTTGTCTCTGGGGAGTTATAGAAAGGTGCTTTGGGTGAATAAAAACTTTTTATACAATTCACACTAGAGTGTTTATAAATTTATTAACTGTATAGTGACAGAAGGTTGTGAACTGATGCATACTGATGTGATTGTAAATTTGTTGATCCCTCTATAACCTTGCTACAGTGGTTGGCTCACCCAAAGCACCTTTCTATAACTCCCCAGAGACAAAAGTCTCTTTCTCTAGACTACATGAAAAGGGAATTCGTATTTTGTTTGTCTACTCCTGGAAGTAGTTAACACCATGACAAAGCCAAGACAAAACTTGACAGATATTCCATTACCAGATCCCGACCTGACACTTTATGTGGATGGTTCATGTATGAGAACAAGTACAGGAGATCTAGTAGCCGCGTATGCAGTGACTACTGACACTGAAGTTATAGAGACACACCGTATTAACACTCTGTCCGCTCAAGCAGCAGAGCTAGTCGCTCTGACCCAAGCCTGCATACGTGCCAAGAACCTGAAAGTTAACATTTACACAGATTCACGTTACGCATTTGGAGTCGTACACGACTTTGGAGTGCTCTGGCAGGAGAGAGGTTTCATGACTTCTCAGGGGACCAAGATTCAGCATGGTCTCCTTATTCAAGCTCTGTTAGAAGCAATACATTTATCGACAGCTATCGCTATTATGAAGTGCAAAGCACATACGAAAGTCACTGATGTTATTTCCCAAAGTAATGATCTAGCAGATCAAACAGCCAAGCTCACAGCTCAGACTCCAGACATTCCAGTCAACAAGACACTGACATACACTCCAGATCCGACTACATGTATGACAGTTAAGGACCCCACTCAAGATGTCATAGATATCCAGTCACATGCTACTCCCGATGAAATCAAGAAATGGTCCGAACAAGGAGGGGTCCAGACAGATCAAGGATGGTTGACGAAGGGAAAAGCCACATGGTTTCTCCCCGACTCAATGGTTCAAGTCATTATTAATACCGCACATAGTCCTGCACATTTAGGAGAAAAAGCCATGTTAGACAGTATCCAGAACATTTGGTTCAACAAGCACTTACGAGCTGCAGCCAAGCAGAAAGTCCGTACCTGTATGATATGTTGTCAGTTCAATCCAGGTAAAAGTGTCCCGGTGGAACAAGGGGGATTCCAGCCTCCTGACCACCCTTTTGAAGTCCTCCAGATGGATTATATTCAGATGGAGCGATGTCGAGGTTTCAAGTATGTCCTTGTAGTTGTATGTGCTTTGTCCAGGTGGACAGAGGCATATCCAGTTCCAGATTAAACAGCCGCGACCACTGCCAAGCAGCTGGTTCGTGAATTCTTCCCCCGTTACGGACTCCCTAGGGTCGTGTATTCAGACAACGGCCAGCCATTCTCATCTGAACTCATGAAGAACGTTTCCCTTCTGTTAGGGTACCAGTGGAAGTTTCATTGTGTACGCCATCCTGAAGCAGCAGGTCTCGTAGAGAGACATAATCAGACCCTGAAAATCCGTATTGCCAAAGTCTGTAAAGAGAAAGGTGTGGATTGGCTAGTAGCTCTGCCAGTCGCCCTATTCTATATGCGCATGGTCGCACATTCCAGATCAGGTCTGTCCCCGTATGAGGTCGTATTCGGCCGCCCCCCTAACATGTGGGGTACACCTAGACCCCGAAGTATTACAGATGTTTCCAGTAATATGCTGACAGATTACCTAGCTTCCTTGATGTCTGCCCTACACTCTTGTCGTTCACAGGTTGCCGCCGCATTTCCCGACAATACTGAAGTCAAGCCGCACGAGGTCCTTCCTGGCTCCCTGGTCCTCGTCAGGAATTTTGATCGCTCAAGTCCGCTGGAACCTAGATGGAAGGAGCCGAAGTTAGTCCTTCTTACCACCCGTACTGCCGTCAAGCTGGAAGGGAGAAAAGGCTGGGTGCATCTGTCGCACGTCAAGAAATTTCACGAACTCAGAACTAAAGTTTTTCCTAAAAACATTTCCGAGGATTCCCAGGATTTTAAGGACTGCCAAAATACTGTTCTCAAGGACTGTCCCGCAAATGACTCTGATCTGAAACCCTCCCTGTTAGAGAAAACTCCGCAGCAGGAGTATAAACAGAAGTTACGGTCTAGTAAAATAAGTCAGCCAGTTTGATTGTCTAAGTCCTCCCCTAGGTGAAACGGTTAGACAGGTTTCTGACATGTATAAGATAGACCCCCATAGTGAGAGAGTTAGTCAAAACTCTATCAGATGTATCATTATTTTATGTTTTCTTCTATTTTTGAGTTTGATGGTTACCTGTACAAGCTATGCATTACATCTATATTTTCCAACTTCCCATGTAAATAAGTCTTCTAATGCTACAGTAGAGCACACATTTAGTGATCTGCCTCCTCACGAACTATCCTATCGTCTTGCTATGCGCAATAACACCTTCATCAGAATGTTACACTATTCACACCAGACCAGCAATGCCACTAATTGTTGGGTGTGTGGTCGACTCCCCCCTTTCCAGACACCGAAGGGAGTTCTGCCACTCTTTCCTTATCCATTTTCCCATAATGGTTCATGTGGAGCATGGTCCACGTTAACGTCATCCTCAACTGATATGTCCCTTCTTAACAGTACATGTTTTCCAGACAAACAAGGTCTTTCCCATAGAACCGGGTTAGATCTAGAAAATGAGGTTTATAATTTAGGTAATTATTCTTCGAATTTTATGGTCCTGAATGTTCAGTCTGATACTACTCCAGACTTACCTGCAATTTCAGTACTACCAGTCAAAGGCGAATTATGTGTCCGAAAGAATGGTTCTACACATGTAGGACATAGTGATTGTACTACCATTATCAAGTATAGTGACAGTAGGGAATCTATTTTCAAAGCCTCACGTCATTCATATTTTGTTTGTGGTCAGATCGCATATGTTCGTCTGCCCCTCGATTGGGATGGAACCTGTTACATTGCCTTCCTACTGCCACCAGTTTTTCTAGTCCCATCCGATTATCATAGAAACACACATCTAGTACACATTAGACATAGAAGGGAGATCGAGTCCCCGATTGTCGATCAAACTGAAACCACTCTAGAACAGTATCAAGATTTTAATAAAGGATTCTTCTTCTTTATAGGTCCTGTCCAGAATAGTAAGCTAATCCGTAGGTTAACCAGAACCCTTGAAGCAGTAGTGAATGAGACTACTTCTGCTCTAGGTAACTTAACCGAAGAGCAATCTGCTATTAGATTTGTAGTTTTGCAAAATCGTCTCGTCCTTGACGTCATACTGGCCGATAGGGGCGGGGCATGTAGAGTCATCGGATCTAGTTGCTGCATTTTCATTCCTAATAACGCGCCGTCTGTTTATTCAGCTATAACCAGACTTCATAAAATTGCCCATCAGTTACACCAGAATCCAGGCACCTGGACATGGTCCGGTTGGCTCTGGAGTATAATTTCTGCCTGGGGATGGAAAGTACTGTCATTCCTAGGTATAGCAGTAATGATCATTTTCAGTTGCTGCCTCTGTTTACAATGTGGCCCTGCGATTTGCGGCATTTGTGCTACATCCTGTATTCCTAGTCCTAAACCCCGCTCTAGATCCCGTTCCAAGACAATTCGAGACGAGCAAATGATACTATATGAAATGATAGATGGTATCATGAATATTGATGTTTCCTGATGGAAACGTAGTGACAAGGAGGGAATGTGGAAAAGTAAATTTTGCCATGTTCTGTGTCCCTACGTGTTCCCCATCTTATGTTATATGTGCATGATCAATATGCATATGTATTCCCTCATGGTCAATTAAAGACGCAATTATAGTTGTGTCCATCTCTAATATGCCAGTTTCCAGTTCTCGTGAAAGCTACGAGTATTAGGCCTATGCAAGGTTATGTTGCCACGTTTCACAGTGTGCACGTTAATCCAGTAAAAGTCCCCGTTTCCAGGCCTCAAAAGGGCCCGGACACCAGATTCAGCTCCTGTCTCCTGAACCCTCGCTGAGGAGCGATACAGCCCCCACCTGTATTCCTGACCCTTCACTTACTTCCTGCCTCACAGTGCCGGCACGGCCTGGCTCTGCCTGCCAGTCTGCCAAGAGTATGTTATGATTCTAGTTATCAGTCCAGCTCTCCTTCTCTGCACTCCTAAGCTACTGAATCGCATCAATAGTTTCAGTCATCGTCTAGCCTTTACGTCTCCATGTAAGAGAAATACTGTATTAATGGTCATTTAATATTCTTCAACACGCACTACATGTAGAATAATGCATGCACCAGTCTTAGAGTCTGTTAGCCTTTGCCCTGATAACTTTTGGATTCTATCAACATGTTCTCTAAACATCAGATACTAGATAGTGTTTAGGCACATGTCGCCCTGACTCTCCAGACTTTCATCTCCTCCTCTAGCGCAGAAGTCATAGCCCCCAGCTTCTCCTAGTAACACGTCACTGCCAGCTTGCGCGCACCACTAGGTCAGAGGTCCCGGCTCCTTAGGTAGCCCCTCCATGTTTCCGCCCCATTTATGACATATTCTGTTACGTTTGCATCACATGTCTATGTATACGCCCTGTTACACCTACTTTTAGCCTTATCTTTCGCGACTGTTACACGACACACCTTCTGCTCCGCCCACTGCTCCGCCTACTGTATGTACTGTAATGCAATTGTTTTAGTATATATATGTTGTACATTGTTATTAAAGCTAGCGCGCTCATTCCAGATCCTGCCCCAGGCAGCTGCCATCCTGTCCCGTGCAGGTTGTCCTGTTCCTGTCCTTTATGCTGTATTAAACCTGCAAACTCCAGCTACCTCGAATCTTGACTCTTATTTATTGAGCTATCTGTTATTATTATATCCATTCAAAAATAGAGGTATTATTTATTTATTTACCACAATGATGTAGCTTACCTAGATTCAGCTCTTTTAATTGCTGAGGAGAATAGCGCAGTCGGGGACCAGGGGTCATGGCCCTGGGCCCTATCCGGCCGCTGACGGGCGCAGACGGGCTTGGCTTTGGCGGGCTTCGGCGCGCGCCCGCTGCGCCAGCCCGCTGCGCCGTCTTGTCATAGTGCTCATTTATTGGCCGTAAGGAGTGTGGGAGGCCAGCGCGACTAGAGCGCAGCCCCAGCCCACACCCAAGATGGCGCCCGCCGCCGCCTACAGTCAACCAAAGCGGCTAGGCGAGGCGAAAGAGAGCTTAATAGCGTGAGGAGGGGTGTTAGAGTGCCTCGTCTACATTCCCGTTAAGCTAAAAGAATAAAATGCCCCCAAATAGATTTTTCAGCACGAAATGTAAAAATGAATTAAAATACGAAGAACAACAGGTTAAAAAAAAGCAGCAATGAGTATAACTGATCCCAAATAGCTCGCAGCCCTAGTGATCACACAGGGAGAGCTCAGAAGGCAGCGAGCGTCGAAACACGGCAAGCTAAATAGTCTGGGAGGGCGGGAGGCCAGCGCGACTAGAGCGCAGCCCCAGCCCACACCCAAGATGGCGCCCGCCGCCGCCTACAGTCAACCAAAGCGGCTAGGCGAGGCGAGGCGAGGCGAAAGAGAGCTTAATAGCGTGAGGAGGGGTGTTAGAGTGCCTCAACTACATTCCCATTAAGCTAAAAGAATAAAATGCCCCCAAATAGATTTTTCAGCACGAAATGTAAAAATGAATTAAAATACGAAGAACAACAGGTTAAAAAAAAGCAGCAATGAGTATAACTGATCCCAAATAGCTCGCAGCCCTAGTGCTCACACAGGGAGAGCTCAGAAGGCAGCGAGCGTCGAAACACGGCAAGCTAAATAGTCTGGGAGGGCGGGAGGCCAGCGCGACTAGAGCGCAGCCCCAGCCCACACCCAAGATGGCGCCCGCCGCCGCCTACAGTCAACCAAAGCGGCTAGGCGAGGCGAAAGAGAGCTTAATAGCGTGAGGAGGGGTGTTAGAGTGCCTCAACTACATTCCCGTTAAGCTAAAAGAATAAAATGCCCCCAAATTGATTTTTCAGCACGAAATGTAAAAATTAATTAAAATACGAAGAAAAACAGGTTAAAAAAAAAATGTGGCGGGCGTGAGGCGGTGGCGGTGGTGGGGCAGTGGCTTGGCTGCCTTTCCCGATAACGATATTCCGGTCTGTGGCGGTGGTAAGTTTGGCCCTGGTGGGTGCCCGTCGCTGCACTGTGCTCTTTCCCCGCTCCTCCTGTGGGCTTCCCCCCCCCACCCCTCCCACTGCGGCTTGGCCCCGTCGGGCGCAGGGCGCTTTCGGGGGTCTTCTGGCCTGGTGGGCAGTTCCGCGCCCGGGCCTGGCTTGTGGATTGTGGCGGAGGACGAGACAGGCTTGTGGGGAGGCCCTAACGGTCCAGATTGAGGCTGCGGTGGCGCTGGGCCTCATCGGCTGTGCTGCCCCCCCAGCCTCCCCTGGCCCCCTAACTGCCACGGATGTAAAGGCCTGCTGTGGAGAAGACACGCGCGGGTGTGTATGCTGCGACGGGATTTTCTCGGCTCTGATGCGGCTTTGTTTAGACCGCTGACTGCTCCTGTGACCTTAGATCTTCCCTGCTGGCTGATGATCTCCGGGGTCTTTATCTGCCTGAATGAGGGAGCCCCGCTAGCGCATCTGCATGCCTAGGCATTCCACCAGTGCCCACAGACCCCTCCATGCCTTGATCCAGTCAGTTCTGTGTGGATAATTGTTACTTTACCGTCTTGTCCGCCGCTCACTCCTCTGTGATCTACCCTGGTCCTGCCATTGGGCTCGTATAGCCGCACCACCGCTCTTTCTTGGGAGCTCATCTGCCCTCTTTCCACTGACTGGCGTTGCCGCGATTGCCACATGGCGTTTTCCTTCATAAGTTGATATCGTCGCTTATCATGTAGGCGGAGACTCCCTCGCGCTCTCATATTGTGCCTCCCTGTTCTCAGTTTCGCCTGTGGCTATGGCTTTGCCACTCCACCGACAGATTTCCTTCCTCTTCCTGAAAAATGGAGAAGAAAGACCCCAAGCAACGTATGCTGCACTTTCACAAAACCCCTGGCCCCACCTCGGATGTCCCTACTGGCTTAGCTGATGGGGCTATGGGCTCAAACGCGAAGGATAACCCTGCCTCTCTTGCGACGGCCATGCTCAGCAAAATGAGTGCTGGATTCAAGGCACTTGACAGCCACTTTGACGACCTGGATAAGAAATTGGCCGACGTGGGGTCTAAAATTCAAGCACACGATCGGAGACCAGATGTTGTGAGGCGCATCATCCTCACTGAAGCGGCTGGACAGGGTGGAGAAGATCCTCAAAGACATTGCTATTAAGAATGAGGATTTAGAGGCGCGCAGCCGCCTAAATAATATTCGAATCATCAGTGTCCCGGAGATGACCTCCACTGGTCGTATGGATATCTTCGTGGAACAATTGCTTACAGAACTGTTTGGCAGGGACACGTTCACACAGGGCTTTGTGGTGGAGCACGCCCACAGATCGCTGGGGCCCCGCCACAGCCGGGCCTTCCCCCGCATCCCATCATTGCCAGACTCATGAATTTCAGGGATAGAGATGCTGCTCTCCGTTCGCCTTGACACAAGGGGGACGTCCAGTGGCAGGGGAGGTAGTTGGCCTTTTTCCCTGACTTCACCATCATGGCTCAGGAGGCAAGACGCAAATTCAATGGAGTCAAAGCGACCCTTAAGAACTTGGGCCTAAGGTACGGCATGCTATACCCGGCGAGGTTAAGAGTCGATGTGGATGGCAGATTTTGCATATTTGATACTCCCACCGAGGTGCAGGAATTTTGCCAGGAATACAAGAAAAGACACTCTGGGGCGGCCGGCGTGCCGCGCTCTGTCTCCCCGTCGCAGGGGGGCTTACAGGACTGTGTTGATCTCTTCTCCAACCCCGGGACTGGATAAATGATTATTGCAGGTATCACGGTGTTCTGCTACTTTCGTTTATACAGCCATTTCTAACCTACATGCGGAGCTCATATGTCTTAATGCCTGACTGGCATGGCATTGCCATGCCCTATGGTGAATACCAAAGTTTATTTGTTATGTATGCTATTTTTGCGATGAGCACATTTGTTTTCTATTGTAATGGGACTGTTTTTATTGCACACGTATTTGATTAAGCAAGTCGGGGTTGCCTCTTTGGGTCCAGTAGGAGGCTGGGTGGTGGGTGGCGGGTGGGGTATTCACGCAAATTCATTGTTTCTCTTACAGTCATTGCTTGGATTGCTAGTTTGCGGCAGCAGATTTGCATGCATTGGAGTGCAAATTACCTAGCAGAGATTGCAATGGTCTACTTAGAATGATACATGCAGGATTTTATGGCCGTCCCCATTACCCAAGATAGCATATTGGAGGCCATTGATGCTTTGCGAGGCGCCTAAGCTCCTGGTCTTGACGGCTTTTCTGCTGATTTTTATAAAGCATATAAAGATATCTTAGTTCCAAGACTGTTGGAGGTGTATACTGAGGCACTGGAGGTGGGCATCCTTCCCACAACATTCAGGGAGGCGGTCATTATTCTCCTCCCTAAGCCAGGCAGAGACCCTAAACTATGTAGCTCCGACAGGCCATTATCTTTATTAAATCTCGATTATAAGATACTGGCCAAGGTGATTGCGATACGATTGTCCTTAATAATGAAATCCATCATTTCGCCGGCACAGTCAGGTTTCGTGCCTCATAGGTCCACATCACTCAATCTGCGGACCTTATTCACTGTATTGCATAGGATCGATCCCACCACACCCGCTGCCGCTTTCCTCCTTGATGCAGAGAAAGCATTTGATTCCCTCGAGTGGCCCTTTTTCCTGTCCATCATGTGAGGTATGGGCATGCCCGAATGCTTTGTCTATGGGGTGGCTCTGCTGTACACCAGACCAACTGCTAGATTGCGCCTAAACGGCATTCTTTCCGAACCTTTCACTCTGTCCCGTGGCACGTGACAGGGCTGCCCCTTATCCCCACTGCTTTTTATTTTGGCAATGGATCATCTGGTACGCCACTTCAAGGAAAAGCACCTACAACGTAGCCTACAATTTCGTACTGGCCCCCTTTTGATCTCGCTTTATGCAGATGACACTATCTTGTACGTTAGGATGCCCAAGCTTAATCTCGAACCCTTAATTTTGGAAATGATTCGATTGGGTAAGTTTTCCGGGCTAAATATCAACTGGCATAAGTCGATTATTTTCCCACTAATGGCGGGCATGACTTCCTGGACCGCTTGAGTGGTGCCACGACGCGGGTCGAATACCTTGGAATTTATATTCACCTTGACACCACTCCCATAATTAGGCTAAATTACGGCAGGGCAATCAGCTCCCTTGATTCCAAATCGGTGCCACATTAACCAACCCTTGGGATCCAAACTGGAAATGTTAAAGGATGAATTTAGCAAATGGGTTTGCGATTCTCTAATTGAAAATGTAGTTGAGTTTTCCCAACCCGAATATTCTTCCAAATCTGGGTAGGAAGGAGAGTTTAATTTTTTCGGAGTAGCCAATCCAAAGCATGTTGTCTGCGAGATAGTAGAATTTAAAAACAATATATGATTTGGGATGAGACATGCATGGTGCAAAGCCTCAGTGCCTTGTACCTGCCAACTTTTAGAACCCCAAACCGATTTAAGGTCAATAGTTTCCTTCCACCCACAGCTAGCTGGTCTAGAAAGGACTTCGAATACAATAACTTAGTATCGGTAAGTCTAACTTTGGAATTGGATATGTCTGTCATTTTAAAATAAAATGAAGCGGGATTGGACTGATTAAAATCAGTAAAATATGTATACTTTTTCAAAAATGTGTCTGAGCTGCCTCTCAAAGGAGTCGGGCAATGTTTCCACTGGGTATAATTCACAGTACTCCTCCTAGAATTAGTTTTGTTTAAGTAGTGATTGCCAAAATGTTGGTAACAAAACAAATCACCATAATTAGCAGATTCCAAATATAAATCTTCAGCATCAAAGGCAGCATAATATTTCAAATCAGCAAACAAAGCCTCTACGGCCCGAACTTCCCAATCATCAGAACGTATGTTTTGTTGAACCACATCCCCCATATTAACTCTAAGCACAATAGGATCATTAACAACTTCAGTCGGGCCATGGATCTGAAATTTAACTCCATCCCAGACTATTCCATCCAGGACAGGCCACGCGGTGATGTTAACAAAGGCCAAGTCTCTCTTCGATCTGTGTGCTGAATGTGATGAGGAGAGGGGAGCCAAAGTTCCATTCAGATGTCTAATGCATGTTCTCTCCTCGACATAATGTCCATTTATAAATCGAAAAAAATAAAACACAAAACCAATTGACATAAAAAGATAGAGAGCAAAAAGCCCCAGCCAAATGTAAGTCCAAGGGGGTATTAAAAAATGTTTTTTTAACAAAGTCCCATAGGCTCTCAGCCTTGTGGGCTTCCCTGGTGTACGTGAAACAGTGTCAAATGAAAATCTGGATTCTGTGGCTAAACGAGTTTGCAAATCAGGCATCGACAAGTCAATTGGGTAGGTGTAATCGGTATCATCAAGGTGAGTACCAGGCAAAGCACTCAATAAAGGACTGGAAACTGCAGGCATCTCGAGGACCACCTCCGGTACACAATTTGAAGCAGTGGCCAAAACAGAATTTTTCACCATCGAAGGACATGAGACTGCCGGAGTCATGCTAAGAAGAATCGGCCACTGTGTATTTTTACATTGTCAATGGAGATATACCTGTTCTCCTTACGACCTGGAAGTGGTGGTAAAATGACTGTTCTTGTGCCCTTCACTCCAAGCACGGGAACCGGAGCACGGTATGAGGGACCAAATTCCTTTTTGTTATCGATCTTCTCCCGAACCAGTTCTCCAACTTGGGGTAGCCAGCCAACTACTGGGATCTGCAACGCATCATCCGAGGTGGAGGGCAAATGTTCCTTTGCAAGACTGTCTCTGGTCTCTTGTAGAGTCTGTTAAACATTGCAGTGTTCATCTACGTCAAAGGAGGCAGCCGAACCGACCGCGTCTAGACGGTCATGGTCCGGGACATACATCTTAATACCAAAGAGCATTTCGTATGGGGTCCGCCCACCCAGAGACCTTCTAGGGAGATTATTAAGAGCACGCTGTACGCCATTGAGATGAGCCAGCCAGTTTCTGCCAGTGCCTATAACTCGAGCTGTCAGTGATTGCTTTAAGTCACAGTTCATTCGTTCCACAACGCTATTACCCTCAGGTCGGTATGGAGACGAAAACTTGACTTGGACCCCCATCGAAGTCATGGCATCCCTATACGCCTTAGAGGCGAAAGCAGGACCCTGATCCGAATGGAAGGTACCACAGGCAAAAATCCCTACAAAGACAAGCAAATCCCTGATGACAGTCCGTGAATCAGCGCTGCGATGAGGCCAGACCCAAACAAAGCGTGTGCATGAATCAACTGCTACTAAGATGTACTTATACGCAGTATCAGAAGAAAAAGGACCGCAGTGATCAAAATAAACACAACCAAACAGTTTATTAGAAATGAACAACGGTGTTTGGGGCGGACGCCTAGCAGTTGAAGGCTTAATCTGCTGGCAAATGTCACATTGAAGGACATAGTCACGTGTCTGTTTGTACAGTCCCCGCCACCAAAAACGTTGTTGCAACTGAGACACAGTAGCTGAAACACCCGCATGCGCAGACGCAACCCCTTCATGGGCCGCTGTGATCAGCGAATGTCTGCGATCAGAGTTGGGAATCAATCTCTCTCCAACTTCCAGAATTTTCACATACGGAACCTTATTGGGACTTAAGTGGTATGTGTACTTCGAAGGGAACCCCGTAGGATGTTTATCTCCCTTCTCAGTGGCAGCAACAGCCGCCAAGATTTCATTATCAATCTTACTTTTGGACCTTGTGACTGCTGCAACTAAATATGTTGATACCGCTGATTTCGCTGCTTCATCTGCAAGCGAGTTGCCGACAGTGTGGACTCCAACGCGCTGGTGACCGAGAGTATGAATTACAAACACGAGTGACAACTGCTCTTTAAGCTCAGCCACTCGGACCCAGATCATTTTATGTTGTATTGTGCTACCCTTGGAATCACGAAAATCATTCTGAATCCAAAAGAACAAGTTCTCATTGTAAAACTGGACACAGTAGTAAGAATCACTTACGATAAGTGTTGTCACACTAGGATCAGCGTACTCCAATGCAAGCATTAGAGCACAAAGCTCTGCCAATTGTGCGGTGCAGTCCCCTAGAGTCTGCGTGTGCACGACTCTCGACTTGTACTCATCGTTCACCATGGCACCTACCACAATGGCGCAAGCGGAAACGTAGGCGTGTTTAGAACCATGCGCAACCTGCGCCGAACCATCGGTGTAAATGATGCAATGAAAATCCTCCAAAAGCCGCATAGCCAAAGGAGCAGGATGGACAAACTCATATTGCAAAAACTCCTGCGACCGTAAGGAGGCATCAAAAATGAACGTGACATCCGGAGACGTCAATGATGCAGCCCATCGTATCCACCGAGGGTGCAAAGCTTTTGAATTAGGTACACTGGCTTTCGTAACCGCTTCCAAAGCAGGACACGGGGTAACAACCAACATGCGTTTTCCCTGTGACAGAGCGCGTTCCTTTAGAATCGCCATCTGCACAGCCGTCAAAACTTTCTCCACAGTGGAAAATCGCATTTCAGCCGAAGTGTACAAGTGTGACTTGTAAGCAATAGGTACTGTATCTCCTTCGTTAAAAGTAAGGTACGTGAAACCCACCGTCCCAGGGATGATTCTTATCACCAGGTTGGTGTGATTATCATGAGTCAATAAGTATTTAGAAGCGAGCAGATCAGCTTGCAAAGATTGCAGTATAGCTGAGTGCTCAGGCAGCCAGTTTGATTTTGTAAAATTTGGTTGTATCAAAGCATACAAAGGCTTGATACGCTGGGCATATTCGGGAATGTATGTCCTCCCGAAATTAAAAAATCCCAGCAAAGATTGTAATTTTTTCAGAGTTGTCGGAGCGCGCAATTGTGCGCATTTCTCCCAGAAGTGAGGAGCTAATCCTCGACCTTCATTGTTGAGCTCGTAGCCCAGGAACAACACTGTATACTCAATGTGTGATTTTGCAAAGTTGAATTTGTAACCGAAGTCCGCAAAGCTACAAATTAAGCGGTCAACTCGACACAGATGCTCCCACAGTTCACCATCCGTGAGATAAATGTCATCCACATACGACCAAGCATCTGGGTCAACTCTCTCTAAGAGAGAGACTATGCGGGCAGCAAACACTCCAGGACTATTCTTGTAGCCCATCGGTAAACGTTTGAAATGTTTTTTGACATCACCGCAAGTAAAGGAGGTCCATTGGGAACTAAGACCATCCAAATGGTGGGCATAAAAACTGTTGGAAATGTCAAGCGTGGTTTTAAACCGCTTACGCACAAGACTATCCACTAAAGCAGAGCCGTGAGTATTCTGTACTGCACAAGTACGGCAATGCGAGTTTAAATGCCGGTAATCCAATACCAAATGATAGGAACCGTCAGGCTTGGTTACAGTAAAAAGAGGGTTATTCATTGGTGACACACAAGTTTCAATAGCACCCTGATATTCTAATTGTTCAAGGATTTCCGCAACGGAAGCCTTTGCTTCACGCTTTATGGGATATTGAGGTTGAGGCTGTGGCATAGACCGTAAAGGAATTTCGTGGTGCGGGGAAAATTTATCCCACCCACAGTGTGTACGATATAGAGCCGGCGCAATAGCCTTACCCCACAAAAAATTCAGCGCATGCTCCTTCGAGACTGTGTGCGCGAAACTAGGGAGGATTACCTCCTCCCCTCTCGGAGCTGCGAGCACAAAAGGTGGGGGCCAGTCAGCCTCCGCTTACAAAATGTCATAGGTAGTCGTAAGATTCTCCCAAAATACCCCTTCTATGGTGCGTTGAATGTCACCCTCAATGAATAAGACAATTTCATAGATCCTGTCAGGGGGAGCTACTCTAGTGTCAGCTGTCTCCACAACAACATAACGGTCAGTCGCTGTCACCTTCAGTAGTGGACGCAGGGCCTCTTGCACTATGGTAATCTCCGCTGCGCTGTCCAGCAAGGTCAGAGCCCATGTCTGATTCCAAAGCTGGGTTCTCACTATCTGTGGCATATCTGTGTGCTGTTAAAGCAGCGACTTTCTTTTTCTGAAACTGGGGTCTCTTCGGTGTAGAATCGTCGTGCTTGCCTTTGCCTTCTTTCGGGCGGGGCTGGTCGCGTCCTTGCAGGCCGCCCCGACCCCTGCCGCCTCCTCCACCACCGGAAGAAAAAGCTGATGACTCCTGAAAAGAACGAGGAGAGCGTTGATCAGAAACCTGAAAACGATCAGGTGATTTTATCATCGCGCGATCGCGCAAGTCATAAACACGTTCTGTGGGCGCTGGCAATGTAGACGCAGGACGTGACTCCTGTTTCTGCTGTTGCTGTTGTTTACCCTGTTTCTGTTTTTTAGGCCAATTTAGATTTTTGGACTTGGGCTGTTTGTCGCTTTCCGACTTCTGCCCTTGGGGTTGTTTTTTCTCTTTAGTAGAAAAAGGCTTGAGGCCCCTACTATTGCGGCCCACGGTTTTATAACGCGCCACAATAATTTTCGACAACTGTCGGGGTTTATCGGCATCGGGAACCCCCTGCAAAGCATTGGCAACCTGAAAGTTCACTGCATCCCCCTTGACATTAGCAAGTATGAGATCGGAAACCACATCAAAGGAGCCACAGAGGCGAATGCCCAATTCAACCGCAGCCTCCGGTCCGTGGTCATCCTGAAGACGTTTAAGGACCGTCGGCAGGACAGTCATAGACGGAGTGCCATAACACCTCGCGTAGACCACCGCAAATGTTTTACCCCAGGTCTCACAGTCACCGATTTCGGGGGTCAAATCCTTTGGTAAGCTAATTGTCAGAATCCTGTGTTTTTCACCAGGAGATTTGTTAGGAAATACAGATTCCAGCTGATCAAACTTCTCGGCAAGCCCGAAAGGAATATCATCCTGTTCTTGGGGACGCTTGCCCATCACAGTGTTGACCATAACAGGACTGAGCTTCATTCCGCCCTGTCCGGCAGGAAGCGCCGCACCACCCGGGGCCCCGCCCGGGAGATTGCGGGTGATGTATTGCACTAACGACCTAATCACGCTCATTGCGACTACATGTAGTGCTCCGTGCTGAGGATGAGGCGTAATTCCAGCCAAGACAGGCCAAGTTGCGCCTGGAATGGACAAAAGACCTAACCTCGGAGCTGATAATGAATGGGGTAAGGCGCCATTAAACCAAACGGGGTGCTGCTAAGTATCAATAGGAATTTCCTGTGCCCTATACGGAGTATACTCATTAGGCACAGCAGTGGGAGTGCACGTATGGAACACACCTGAAGTTCCGTCCACAGCCGGGAAGGTCACCCACTAGTAAAATATTTCGTAGGGTAAGCCACCTCTGCACTCACCACCAATATTACTGCCATGCCATCCACGGGAACATTATAATTTTGCAAATGATTGCGCACCGCAATGCGACTATGCTGCGGAATGTCCACCGCGGCCATAGTGACACAGAAAGAAAAAGGTACAAAGTCAACCCTGTAGCACAACTGGGTAGTAATTCAAGGAAACCGTTTAGAAAGATTCAAGCTTGAAAAGACCTATACTAATATAGGTAGGTTTGTCCGACACCACCGTTAACCGGAAACAATAGTGACGGTGTTAAGGACTGAATGATGTACTACTCAAGTATCACGCTATAAGACCACCAACGATTGGGCGCCATGTCGCAGGGATTCCATGCTCAGACAGAACTGTGCATAGAGGCTTGGAACCTCAGTAAATTAGGATGTCCCAAAACTCACCTTAGTACCCAAAAATCCCCTACAAGACTAGCAATCAGTGTCTCATTGGTCATCATAAACTCCCAATGCTTAGACAAACCAGAACATGAACTTAGTACACCTTAGGTAACTTGGAACACATGAACACTCTTTCGTTATACAATCATTTCAATCCAGAACAAGGAGTAAAAGAGGACACATGCATATTTGAAATGTTTATTCACTAATGCAGTGCTCTTAGCTAATACAAGCAAACATATTTTAAGAAACAAAGTAATCAGCATAGTCACTAGTCCATAGAACACAAACGGTGCAAGCATAGTATTATGCTAAAATGAATAGGGTTTAACAAAACCTAATTCTCACCCTCCCTAGCTAGTATATTATATTATTGTCAGGAATCATTCAGTCAGCTCTCTATACAACACAGGACATTTCCGCCCCAAGAAGACATTCAGGGTTGTGGTGAAACCTAGAATGGTGAACTTCTGGGTAAATGTGAATTAGTTGGGGAATTCAAGATGGTCGCCGCTATTGCCGTGGTGACATTTCGGCGACGTTCTAGTCTCCCGCTATCTTGAAGAGCGAGAGCGCTGAGAACTGCGCACTTCAAATTAGACTGTACCGTGAGTGGCCGTAATCCAAGGCACTCACAGGAGTTTCGAGTTTAGTGTTTCTGTGAGAGTAATTCATAGTCCTGTTCCTGAATATCTTAGTCCAGAGTCGAAGTTAGGTGTAGCTGTGAGAACTAAGACCGTGAACGGTTCTCGTCTTTCGACGCTTCAGTGAAGAGAAGTTCGTCGAGAGCAGGTTGCGCTTTGACAGTTATTCTAGCAAGAGTCTGAGGAGTTTTGTAAGAAAGACTTTCTGAACTCTTCCTGAGGAAAATATCCTCAACCTGCAGTTCGCCCCGCAGCGTGGACAAGTCTACGGACGTCGGAGGACAGCAAGTCGGCATCCACTGAAGGACCAAGTAAGACTTTTCCAATTTCCTGGAAGACCTTCTAGTTTTCCCCAGAGCTCCCCCATTGCGCTGCCCTATCTTTTCCCTTCCTCTCTTTCCTTCCTGGTTCCTTTTTGCGCGCATCTTCCAAAGGTTCAAGACTGTCTCCATGAACTGCATGACCAACTTCACATACTTGTGAACAGACTCCCATTTAACAGCAACGTTATCATTGAAGAAGGTAGGCGAGGGAATACTGGGTAGAAGGTTAAGGAACATATCCTCTAATTCAGTTACTAACGGGGTGTCCTCCTTTTGCAGTATTATCCACTCCTTCATGGTGACCACTCGCAACCACATACAGAGAGGGGCAAGGCTCTAAAGACAACTGGTAGGATAAACTGGATTTGTGTACTATATGTCCTGGAAGTGTAGTTGGAGTTTCTGTATTGTCTTTCTCTCTTTCCTCTGTGCATTAGGAACCCATGTGCAGTCCTGACCACCAATAGAATATAGAAGGTCAAGTGGGTGCCAGTTGTCGTGTCTCTCTTTTCTGTCCACTTCCCCTTTCCCCGTCTCTGGTGCCGTTGCTCGCGAAGCGGCGTCACTGGGGATAGGGCATTGGGAGCCAGCATCAGTTCTGCCTCTGCGAAGAATCTGGGACCTGACAATTATATCTAAGAAGGTCTCTTTTGGGTTTTAGCAGAGCGGACCCCTACCTCAAGATCCTAGTGGTAAGGGATCACATCATCAGCAACCAGCTCTCTGCATGCGAAGCACCATCAAGTGTGTTGGTATGCTCTTGTGCAAAGCAATATAAAACGCGCCTAAAGCCAGAACTTGGCTGAAGCTGCATGTATGTTATGTCTAGGAACGTGCGAAGATCAGTGCTCATAACAACTACTGTGTTGAGATATCCTTGAAGGTTTCAGCACTCACTGTACAGACACAGCTCGCCAAGCAAGACTGATATCAGTGCAACAACATATTATTCTCGTATGAATCGAAAACATTTTACTAGGCTCAAAGCTAAAGCAGCAGATATGTGTCATGTGCAAAAGCAGCAGAAAGGTAAAATGGCGTTTAAACTCCTAAAAAGCTGTGGAAATAAAATTGACAATTGTGCCCCATCATTTCCCTGTTTCTGCCTGACAGCCATTTTTCTCATTCAGACAAGCACCCATTTTGTGTGTGTCCTCCATTTTGTCTTCAGACCCACAAGCAAGACACCCTGCCTCTGGTACCCCCGTTCATTGACCACACATTTCTGTCGTTCTGCCAATTCTGGGAACCAGCAGCAGATAGTTCCTGTTTTTAACTGTAAGACACCCTGCACCTGGCATCTTAGTTCATTGACCACCCCTTCCTGTGCTTCAGCCAATTCCCAGAACCAGCAGATAGTTCCTGTTTTAAGAAATAGTTACTGCAAGCCAGAGAGCAGATGGTCTCTGTTTTACACAAGATAGTTCCTCTTTTTGACTCTTGTGGTTTAGCCAATTCCCAGAACCAGCAAGATAGCTTCCTGTTCTTGACTCCAAGCCAGAGATAAACCCCCGAATGAGGAAGGGCCTTCAATTGAAAGAGAACACATTTCCACACATCGCATGCCCTCTCACGAGACACAAGACACGCCCCTACCTTGACACATCTGTTGTAAATTACTGCTTGTCACTTCCCTTTTTCTTGTCACTTCTCTTTTCTTCTTTTGCCTATTGACTGAAAACTGTATAAATATTCTGATGTGTGAATAAAGCTGCAGACCACTTCTGTACCCGCTTGCTGCTGGAGCTCTCCCCTTAACTCGAGTTACTCTACCCTTTTTTTGTACTCGAGCACCACGGACTCCTCTCTTTGCTTTGACTGAAATTATGATTATTAAGTATAGAAATTCTGAGATGAGGTAATATTGAATTAATTTACCACAAAGGTCATGCTAACTTAACACAGCATACAGGCTATATATAACTATATATCACCACTACTGGGTTATGTGGCCAATTTCCCTCGAACGGTCAGGAAGCTGGCAGCACTGGGCCTCCTGTTGGCTAAAACCGAGATCGCTCTATTGTGGGGCAGCAGGAGAGCCCCAACATTGCAGGTGTGGCTTAGAAGCTTGGCCTTTTGCAATGTAAACTGTGAAGAATACTCCACTCTGATCCCTAGCTCATCACGACCAGTGGACATCTGGGGCCCATATAGGGATTACATTGCCAAGAAGCAATCCGATTCACACTTGCAGACAGCAAGCGATATTGTTCTTGAAGAGGTTGGCTAGACGCGAGGTTTGGAACAGTTGCCTGCATGGTCGATCTGCCTTTGTTAACTGCTGCTGTCATTATGGTGTTGTCTATGATGCTTAGAAGGGGGAACATCCTATACAACAGAACTTTTACAACGAGGTACCGTTACCACGCAGGTTTTACAACGAAAGTTGTAACAACGACTTGCACTGGAGGGCGCTGTAGGGTAGGGAATAGTTTAATTTACTATCCAAAACCTTCCCTACTATCCACGGGGACTGGAGTTGGAATAGTAAATTAAACTATTCCACTATCCAGCGCCCCCCAATGCAAGTTGTTGTAACGACCTGCGTTGTAAAACCTGCGTGGTAACGGTACGCGTGGTAATACCACGCGTTCTACCGTCATACATCCGCTTAGAAGTTATTGTATCCTAGCATTGAATATCTTCTGATTGATCATTTTTGATTGATGTCATTGATTTCTGCCAATAATGCGCTGTCCCTTTACATTAGTGACTGTATGCCTTTAACGCTTGATTTGATATGCATGCCCTTTTTTTTTTCAACTACTGCTGATGCTATAATCTGCAATGTACTGCTTATTCCGCTTCCATATGTAAAATTGGGAAAAAATAAAGCTTTAAACTCTGTCCCCTCTGGTTTCAGGTTCTTCAGCTCTTCGATCCACCCTTGGATCACCAGCAGCACTTTGCAGCAGATCGCCATTAAAAACAACGACGAAACCCAACACCAAAACACACCTATGCACCCGTCTTCCCTGGGTGAGGTAACTCAAGTACTCCGGTGCTCCGCTGAGTATTGACTCTAGAACTGCCTAGTTCTAAAGGAGTTTGCTCCAAGTCCTCTTCTAAGTGTCCTTTATCTGTACTTTCCCAACGGCGACTTTCCCTATAGAAGTTAACGGTGATTCGAGGCTGTGTTTAGACACTGCATGAGTACCCCGTGGGTCCCCTACGTCACTACCTTGGGTGTTTCCTGGTGGCCCCAGTCGTTCTAAAGGCTCAAGGCCTTGTATCTATGTCAGTCGTGTTTCTTATACTACTTTCTTGGTATATGGTTTGTGACGCCCCTAGGGGTAATCATATAATTTACTGTGTGCCAAATAAGTTTACTGAATGTACTTTTGCCTCTAGCCTCATAAAGAGACTAGAGGTATGTGTTTAGAATAAATAAATATATTTTATATATATACCTGGTGTGGTTCTCCTTTCATTTGGTCATTCATGAGATTATAGACTGGTAAAACAAGCTGCTTTACATTCCTTCAAGACTTAGCCTGAAGGCTGCTCTCCACAGCCACCACAAGGATAGCTTTTTATATAGGTTGTCTTCAAACCTACCATCAATAAGGGTTGTTTGGACTGGTGCAAGGTGCCCACTAGAATAGTGGACAGCATGTGCCAGGCCAACTTCTCACATTGGTGTGCAACGTGTGGGATTCTAGCTTCCCATTGTTTTACCAGATAATCTCAAGTGATTGATCATTTAAAAACCACTAAAGATACCAGAGGTACATATAATGCAAGCTTAAATACAGTAAGTTCTACTGAACTTAGAGTTATGTGTCAAGGGCTTAAGCACACCCTTTCTACAACTCAAGAGAGTCCAGTAGGTATACATCTAGAGTAGGTAGTGTATACACCACACCTCACTAGCAATGTCTTCAAGGCCAGGAATCAGTGGATCCCTGACAAATGTTAGTAGATTACAGACATCCAAGTATGACACATTCTCTTTTCAAGCGTTAAGGGCTCTGTGTAGTATAAGGAAATTGAAGACACCAAAAAATAAAACCACCCAACATCTCAGAGAGGTGTTAATGCTTGATGATCAGAGAAAGACTTCGGAGCCTGAAGGGGTAGGCAGTGGGTTGGGAGCAGCAGAAGGGGAAGAGGCCAGTGGTTCCAATCCACAGGGCTCAGACTCTGATGTTGACCAGGTAGGTGACAATGACCTAGACCTGGGAGAACCAGCTCAAACCGGAGATGAAGAAGGCCAGCTGGGCCCTATCTTTGTCCCCCCAGGAAGAGTTGAGGGTGTGCCTAGAAAGCCACGATCTCCTTCAGTGGAGTCTAACCATTCTGGCACATCAATAGGGTCTTCTGTCTCTTTCCATAGGAGGGCCAACTCCTAAGAAAAGAGAGAGACCGCGTTGAGGCTTGAAGAAGCACAACTGGAGATAAGGAAACAAAGGGTAGCCTTAGAAAGAGTGTCCCTAGAGGTTGAAAGAGCAAGAAAAAAGAAGGGACTATAGTCCCATGGTGGCACAGCAATGTCCTTAGAGGTAGGGATAGGTCTTATGACCATAAAAACTTAAGCTAGATTGTCCCCCCCCCTACAAGAGTGGGGATGACATCCACAAATGGATAACTGCATTGGAGAGGGCCTGCAAAATATAGAAGGTTCCCCAGGAGCAGTGGGCAGCAATCTTGTGGCTCTCCTTTGCAGACAAAGGTAGAGACAAGCTCCTTACTGTCAGAGAAGAGGATGCTGATAATAACAAAGTCCTGAAGAGTGGCCTAACCACTGAACAGTATAGAATACAGTTCAGAGACACCCAAAAGGCACCGACTTAGGACTGGGTTGACTTTGTTGATTGTGCTACTAAGGCTCTGGAGGGCTGGATACTGGGCAGTTGTTAATTTCTCCTGGGGAGGGATAACTGGCCTTAAGTAAGTTGTAGTGAGTGCAGACCGCCCTGTTGAATGCTTGCTTGGCAATGATCTAGAGACTTTAGCCTGGTCTGTAGTGGAGTTAAGAAACCATGCAAAAATGTTAAGGATCTCCGCACATGTGTTTGCTGTGACTAGGTCACAAGTCAAAAAGTCTGACACTGAACAGGCCCTGGATTCTGGAATAATATACCAGGTGCCTTCCAAGAAAAGGAGCAGTAGGTTTAAGGCAGTGCCCCCCCGACTCAGAATGATGATCAGTCTCTTGAGGGAGATGATTGTGCTCCTGAAGAAGGCCTGATCAGGTTGAGTTCTTGGGGACAGGGGGCCCTTCCTGGGCAGATCTGAGTCAGGAAGTGTGTGATTATACAGTATTGTATAACTTGATCATGAGGGAGCAGATTCTTAATAATTGTCAGAATCAGCAGTTGCATCAGCACCTGGTAGACTCTGATCTGCCCTCTACCCAAGAATTGGGAAAGAAGGCAGATAAATGGGTCAGAACCAGCGTGAAGCAGAAGGTACAGAACCAAGGTGGTTAGCAGAAGATGCAAGATCCTAATCAGGGTGTGGAGAAGGGTAAAGACAAGAAGTGTTCACAAGGTCACCAGAAATCTTCTACTGGTGGGGATTCCCAATCTTCTGAGAAGGGTAAAGGCCAAAAGAAACCTTAGTGTAAAATCTGTAAACAGAATAGCCATTGGACTAGTGATTGCACTAAGAAAGATGCAACCCAAGCCACCTTTGCCCCTAAGGCAACTGTTCTCCCTAGTTCATCTCAAGGTGTCTGTACTTAGCAGAAGGGTGTAGTAGGGTTAACCCTGGGTACTGAGATGGGCTCTGGGTTAGTCAGAGTGCCAACTCAGGCTATCTTGATCTGTGATGGAGGCATGGATATGTCCTCCTCTGTGAGTCCCAGTAACTTGGGCAAGTACAGACAACAGCCTTTGATAAATGGAAAAGAGGCTTTGGCCTACAGGGACACAGGGGCAAGTGTCACTATGGTGACACAAGACTTTGTGGACCATGGACAGATCACCTTGGTGATCTTTACCAAGTGACCATTGCTAGCAATGTCAGGACCAACCATGCCCTGGCAGTTGTTAATTTCTCCTGGGGAGGGATAACTGGCCTTAAGTAAGTTGTAGTGAGTGCAGACCGCCCTGTTGAATGCTTGCTTGGCAATGATCTAGAGACTTTAGCCTGGTCTGTAGTGGAGTTAAGAACCCATGCAAAAATGTTAAGGATCTCCGCACATGTGTTTGCTGTGACTAGGTCACAAGTCAAAAAGTCTGACACTGAACAGGCCCTGGATTCTGGAATAATATACCAGGTGCCTTCCAAGAAAAGGAGCAGTAGGTTTAAGGCAGTGCCCCCCCCCGACTCAGAATGATGATCAGTCTCTTGAGGGAGATGATTGTGCTCCTGAAGAAGGCCTGATCAGGTTGAGTTCTTGGGGACAGGGGGCCCTTCCTGGGCAGATCTGAGTCAGGAACAGCTGAGCTGCCCTTTTTCTGACCCCTCCAACAGCAAGCTGCTGCTGAGGCTGCTGGGCATGCTAGTGGCACCCATAAGATTTATTGGGATGATGGACTCCTCTATTCAGAGAGTAGAGACCCCAAACCTGGTGCAGCCAGGAGGTTGGTTATACCTTTGAATTTCAGGGGCTTCCTATTGACACTAGCCCATGATATTCCTTTAGCAGGACACCTGGGCCAAAACAAGACTTGGGACAGAATTGTCCCTCACTTTCATTAGCCCCACATGTCTGAAGACACAAAGGAGTTTTGTCGCTCCTGTGTCACCTGTCAAGCCGGTAGTAAGGCGGGTGGCACCACAAAGACCCCACTGATATCACTACCTGTAATGGGGGTTCCCTTTAAGCGAGTGGGGATTGACATTGTTGGACCAATGGATCCTCAGACTGTATCTGGGCACAGGTTTATCCTAGTGGTGATGGGTCCTGCCACTAGGTACCCAGAGGCAATCCCCCTTACGACCACTACAGCACCTGTTGTGGCAACAGCCCTCTTGGGAGTGTTCTCAAGAGTGGGTTTGGTTTCCCTAAGGAGGTAGTATTTGACAGAGGTGCACACTTTATGTCCAGCTACTTGACTGCAATGTGGAAGGAGTGTGGAGTGAATTACAAATTCGCCACACCCGTTCACCCACTATGCAATGGTTTAGTTGAAAGATTCAACAAAACCTTAAAGGGTATGATTAAGGGTCTCCCAGCAAAGCTTAGGCGGAGATGGGACATCCTGCTACCCTGCCTTTTGTTTGCATACAGGGAGGTATCTCAGAAGGGGGTTGGCTACAACCCTTTTGAACTTCTACTGGGCATCCTGTAAGAGGCCCATTGTGTCTGGTGAAGGAGAGATGGGAGTTACCTCTCAAACCCCCTAAACAGGACATAGTGGACTATGTACTTGGTCTCCGCTCCAGGATGGCTAAGTATATGAAAAAGGCAACTAAAAACCTTGAAGCTAGCCAGGAATTACAGAAAGCCTGGCATGACCAAAAGACTGTACTGACTGTTTACCAGCCAGGACAGAAGGTATAGGTGTTGGAGCCTGTGTCCTGTGGCCCCAGCAGCTCTCCAAGACAAGTGGAGTGGACCCCACACCATTGTTGAACAGAAGGGAGAGGTTGCCTATTTGGTGGACCTAGGAACTCCCAGGAGCCCCATAGGGTGCTTCATGGCAACAGAGTGAAACCATATGATGACAGGGCAGACATGGGCTTGCTCATGACTACTGATGAGGGACAGGAAGAGGAGAGTGACCCTCTCCCTGACCTGCTCTCACAGAACCCTTATGATGAGTCAGTGGATGGTGTAGCCTTTGTAGGCAGCCTCACTGCTCAGCAGCAAACTGATTACAGACACGTGCTCAGTCAGTTTAGACATATGTTCTCTCTGACTCTAAGTCAGACCACCTGGTACACTCATGAAGTGAACACTGAGGACAGTCTGCCTGTTAAAAATAAGATTTACAAGCAACCTGATCATGTCAGGGACTGTATCAGGACAGAAGTCCAGAAAATGTTTGACTTGGGAGTTATTGAACCCTCAGATAGCCCTTGTGCTAGTCCAGTGGTCTTGGTACACAAGCCTCACACCCAGGGTGGTAAGAGAGAGATGAGGTTTTGTGTTGACTACAGAGGTCTTAATGCAGCCACTAGGACTGATGCACATCCAATTCCAAGAGCAGATGAGCTCTTAGATACTTTGTCCTCAGCCAGGTTTCTGAGGACATTTGATCTTACAGATGGCTACTGGTAGATCGGATTAGCTGTTGATGCAAAGCCAAAGACAGAATTCTCAACCCCTAGTGGGCACTACCAATTAGTGGTAATGCCCTTTGGTCTGAAGAATGCACCTGCCACTTTTCAAAAGTTGGTGAACAAAGTCCTAGCAGGCCTGGAAGACTATTGTGCAGCATATCTAGATGATATTGCTGTCTTTAGCTCCACCTGGGAGGATCACTCGGTCCACCTATGAAATGTTTTGGAGGCCCTGCAAAAGGCAGGCCTAACTAGCAAGGCTACTAAGTGCCGGATAGGTCAGAGTCAGGTTGTGTACCTAGGCCACCTTGTAGGTGGAGGCCAGGTTCAACCATTGCAGAGCAAAATCCAGACCATCATGGACTGGGTTGCTCCAACTACACAGACTCAGATCAGAGCTTTCTTGGGCCTGACTGAGTACTACAGAAGATTCGTCAAGGGGTATGGTTCCATTGTGACACCCCTGATTGACTTAACTTCTAAAACAATGCCCAAAAAATTTGAGTGGACTGTTAACTGTCAAAAGGCATTTGATGACCTGAAGCAGGCCATGTGCACTGCACCAATTCTGCAAAGTCCTAACTATTCCTGAGAATTCATTGTCCAAACAGATGCATCTGAGTTAGGGGTAGGGGCTGTGCTATCACAATTGAATAATGAAGGTCAGGCCCAGCCAGTAGCTTTTATTAGCAGAAGGCTGACCCCTAAAGAGAAACGTTGGTCATCTATTGAGAGGGAGGCCTTTGCTGTGATTTGGGCTCTGAAGAAGCTGAGGCCATACTTGTTTAGCACTCACTTCACTGTTCAGACTGACCATAAGTCCATCTTAGGGCTAACACAGATGAAGGGTGAAAACCCCAAACTTTTGAGGGGGTCCTTTTCCCTACAGGAGATGGACTATACAGTGGAACAAAGACCTGGGAGTAACCATGCCAATGGAGATGGACTCTCCAGGTATTTTCACTTAGAACATGAAGACTGAACTGGTCAAGGTTAGTTTAATGTTCCCGCGTTGGGGGGGTTGTGTAAGAGAGTAGGATCTGCTTACTATGGTTACCCCCACTTTTTGCTGATGTTCCACTGTTTTTCGACTTTAGCCTGGCTGGGGCCCTGCGAACCAGGACCCCAGCTTAGCTGCTTCCTCTCTAAATTGATTGCATGTACATTAGGTACACTCCAGATTGGTTACTGGGTTACCTTGGTGAGTTCCTAGTAAATGGTACCTTAGGTACTAAGGGCATAGGTACCCCAGAGGCCTACCAGGGGCTAAAGCATGTATTTTGTCACCCCTGGGAAGCCTTCCAAAATGGCACCACAGGTCAGCTACTGTTGTTTAGCATTTTGGGATCCAAGCCTAATTAACCGATTCATGCCCTTATATAGGTATGATTCATATCGCCCTTATATAGACATAGAAATCATACCCATATTTAGACATAACCCATGAAGTCCAAATACAGGCATGGCTACTTCCACTAGTTCCAAAAAGCCACAACAATTTCTTGGAAAACTCGGCTTCAGCAGTCAAGGACATCCCCTTACTTGAATATTTATTAGTCCTAGAAATAATGGAGTTTTCAATGTACTACCATTCCCTTGGGGTTCTTTGATGATGTTATTATGTCTGACTTTACGTCAAACTAGGCACCTTCAAGGTATAAACATGCCCACACTTGCCCTAGCAAACACACTGTGGTTTGTAGCAGCTCAACTATCTACTTGCATGACGCAGCTCGCTCTAGCAAGTGCCGAATGAAGCTGACCCTCCAGCTGACGCACAGACAAAGAAGCTGTCCTTTCTCTTGCTGAGAATCCAGCTCCAGTGTTTCCAAGCTCCCCTCGCGGGGTGTTGGGAAATCGAGTCCCGAGACAGAGATACTAGAACTCCTTCATTCTAAAACCAAGGTACGGAGCTGATTAGACCCTAAGAGAAATCTTGGTTTAGATTCTTGGCAAAGAAAAACTAAACCTATGCTACACCTCACTTACTTATTCCCTCGTACTAGACTTACGTTAGGTACATTGGGGTAGGCGTGTTTTAGAAGCACCAGTTGAGTACCTTTTAGCCTTTGTTATTGATGTATGTATTTATCTATGGTCTAGGAACCATACAATGCTTTTACACTATTATTTTATAATACTCTTCTTACTGTACGCCTTATACTTTGCAACCAGTATTACGATTGTAGCAGTACACTTTACTTGTCTGAGAAAGAAGACTGTCCAATAAACCATTTTTTTTTTAAACCCCGTCTCTCTATTTCTCTGCAACTCTGATGAAACGAAGCATGCACGATTGACTGAGTAAAATATCTATCTATTGTTTCCACAACTCTGAAGATCAGTTTTATTCTTGGGGAAAGAAAGTTGTCATGTTTACGCGGTTGTCAGAAACTAATCCGTTCTTGTTTATTCGAGAAAGTTTCTAGTGACCTCTGAGCTAGGCGGCTCTCATAATTAAGTCTAATCTATCCGATAGAGACCTAGTCGACCTAAGTCCTACCTCAAATCTATAGGATATATTATTCCAATGCGCAGAGCCTATTAGGATAATAGGAACTACACTACGTGGTGGCTAACATTTGGTAAGGCACTAATTAACGCTAGATACTAGAGAAACTCAATCGCGCTTTTCACAGAGACCCTTTATTCCCTTCAAAATACTCCAATAGATGTCTGGAGTGGGTAAAAGAATAAAATATCCACCATTACTGAGGAGGACACAAATCCTATGTATTAGTTTTTGGTTTGATTCAACGTTGAAGGATACAGTGTTCCAAAATATTGTGCACCTTATCTTTGTTTCCTTGAAACTTGCTCTGCAAACATTCCATCAACAAAATGTTGGCCAACGACACCAAGACCGGTACACCTACAAGAAGCAACAACGCAACCAGTGGAGCTGTAGCAGCAGACCAACCGGGCTTAAACATTACAGGTTTCCAAGAAACCTACCTGGATGCTATATTCATCCCAGTAAACCTAAGGAAATCCATCGGTATAAAGCTTATAATAAATGGCCTATCATCAAGAGGTGTTAGGGTAATTTTTGTCATAGAGGCACACGAATATCGGCAGACAGAGGTATTCTATTCGTGGATTATTTTCCCTGCAGCAAATGCAGTATCGCATGTGTTTCACTTTTACAAAGTAGAGGATAATCCAAAGGAATACGTTCCTTTCAAGGACATTGACATTTCACTAACTTACCAAGAGCATCAGCATTGCTTTAAAGGCGCCCTACAACATCAAAGTCACATTACCAGGCTCGGTCCACTAGGTAGACCAGGAGCAACATGGCAGGTACTAGCCAGCTGTACACCACACCCTGTCATTGAAGAAATGTCAGGTACGGAACTATTAGTTCAACTGAAACAACTAATAAAAATACATTGACAATTGGTGCAATATGTCATGCAGACTCTAACAGTCCAACCTCCTATAAGGATTCCACAACACATCACTCACCAGGGGAACATAAATAAATTAACACCACAGACTATTCAATCAGTCATTGGTAAATTACCTGCAAAAAGGGAACAAATTCCATTCTGGATAGTTAAAAAAATTACTCAAATCGAGGCAGTATTTCCTGACAGTACACCTCATGAGAAACACAGAATTTTAACAATCTGTTTACCAATGGGGATCGCACCACACCTGGAGGACTGCGACAGTCTTTGCTGCAACCTACAGAAAAACTCATGGTGTTCCGTCAATGGCGGTTGTACCAGATGTCCTGAAACTAGGTACTAAGGGCATAGGTACCCCAGAGGCCTACCAGGGGCTGAAGCATGTATTTTGTCACCCCTGGGAAGCCTTCCAAAATGGCACCACAGGTCTGCTACTGTTGAGTAGCATTTTGGGATCCAAGCTTAATTTACAGATTTATGCCCTTATATAGGTATAATTCACATTGCCCTTATATAGACATAGAAATCATACCCATATTTAGACATAACCCATGAAGTTCAAATACAGGCATGGCTACTTCCACTAGTTCCAAAAAGCCACAACAATTTCTTGGAAAACTCGGCTTCAGCAGTCAGGGACATCCCCTTACTTGAATATTGATTAGTCCTAGAAATCATGGAGTTTTTAAAGAACTACCATTCCCTTGGGGTTCTTTGATGATGTTATTATGTCTGACTTTACGTCAAACTAGGCACCTTCAAGGTATAAATATGCCCACACTTGACCTTGCAAACACACTGTGGTTTGTAGCAGCTCAACTATCTACTTGCATGACGCAGCTCGCTACAGCAAGTGCCGAAGGAAGCCGACCCTCCAGCTGACGCACTGACAGAAAAGCTATCCTTTCTCTTGCTGAGAATCCAGCTTCAGTGTTTCCAGACTTCCCTCACGGGATGTGGGGAAATCGAGTCCCGAGACAGAGATACCAGACATCCTTCATTCTAAAACAAAGGTACGGAACTGATTAGACCCTAAGAGAAATCTTGGTTAGATTCTTGGCAAAGAAAAACTAAACCTATGCTTCACCTCACTTACTTCTTCCCTCGTACTAGAATTAGGTTAGGGACATTGGGGTAGGCGTATTTTAGAAGCACCAGTTGAGTACCTTTTAGCCTTTGGTATTTATGTATGTATTTATCTATGTTCTAGGAACCATACAATGCTTTTACAGTATTATTTTATAATACTCTTCTTACTGTACGCATTATACTTTGCAACCAGTATTACGATTGTAGCAGTTCACTTTACTTATCTGAGAAAGAAGACTGTTCAATAAGCCCTTTTTATTGAAAACGCCCGTCTCTCTATTTCTCTGCAACTCTGATGAAACGAAGCATGCAGGATTGACTGGGTAAAATATCTATCTATTGTTTCCACTACTCTGAAGATCAGTTTTATTCTTGCGGAAAGAAAGTTGTCATGTTTATGTGGTTGTCAGAAACTAATCAGTTCTTGTTTATTCGAGAAAGTTTCTAGTGACCTCTGAGCTAGCTGGCACTCATAATGAAATCTAATATATCCAATAGAGACCTAGTCGACCTAAGTCCTACCTCAAATCTATAGGATATATTATTCCAATGCGCAGAGCCTATTGGGAATATAGGAACTACACTACATGGTGCCTAACGTTTGGTAAGGCACTAATTAACGCTAGATACTAGAGTAACTCAGTCGTGCTTTTCACAGAGACCCCTTATTCCCGTAAAATACTCCAATAGACGTCTGGAGTGGGTAAAAGCATAAAATATCCACCATTACTGAGTAGGACAAAAATCCTATGTATTAGTTTTTGGTTTGATTCAACGTTGAAGGATACAGTGTTCCAAAATATTGTGCACCCTATCTTTGTTTCCTTGAAACTTGCTCTGCAAACTTTCAGACAACAAAATGTCGGATAGCAACACCGAGACCGGTTGACCTACAAGAAGCAATAAGGCAACCGGTGAAGCTGCAGCAGCAGACCAACCGGGCTTAAACATTACAGGTTTCCAAGAAACCAACCCGAATGCTATATTCATCCCAGTAAACCTAAAGAAAACCATTGCTATAAAGCTTATAACGAATGGCCTATCATCAAGAGGTGGTAGGGTAATTTTTTTCATAGAGGCACACGAATATCGGCAGACAGAGGTATTCAATGTGTGGATTATTTTCCCTGCAGCAAATGCAGTATCGCATGTGTTTCACTACTACAAAGTAGAGGATAATCTAACGGAATACGTTCCTTTTAAGGACATTAAAATTCCACTAACTTAACAAGAGCACCAGCTCTGGTTTAAAGGCACCCTACAACATCAAAATCACATTACCAGGCTCGGTCCACTAGGTAGACCAGGAGCAACATGGCCGGTACAAGCCAGCTATACACCACACCATGCCATTGAAGGTGCGGAACTATTAGTTCAACTAAAACAACTAAAAAAATACATAGACAATTGGTTCAATATGTCATGCAGACTTTAACAGTCCAACCTCCTATAAGGATTCCACAACACACAACTCACCAGGGGAACACAAATAAAATTACACCACAGACTATTCAATCAGTCATTGGTAAATTACCCACAGAAAGAGAACAAATTCCTTTCTGGATAGCTCAAAAAATTGCTCAAATCGAGGCAGTATTTCCTGACAGTACACCTCATGAGAAACACAGAATTTTGACAATCAGTTTACCAATGGGGATCGCACCACACCTGGAGGACTGCGACAGACTTTGCTGCAATCTACACAAAAACTCATGGTGTTCCATCAATGGCGGTTGTACCAGATGTCCTGAAACTAGGTACTAAGGGCATAGGTACCCCAGAGGCCTACCAGGAGCTGAAGCATGTATATTGTCACCCCTGGGAAGCCTTACAAAATTGCACCACAGGTCTGCTACTGTTGTGTAGCATTTTGGGATCCAAGCGTAATTTACCGATTTATGCCCTTATATCGGTATAATTCACATTGCCCTTATATAGACATAGAAATCATACCCATATTTAGACATAACCCATGAAGTCCAAATACAGGCATGGCTACTTCCACTGGTTCCAAAAAGACACAACAATTTCTTGGAAAACTCGGCTTCAGCAGTCAGGGACGTCCCCTTACTTGAATATTGATTAGTCCTAGAAATCATGGAGTTTATAAAGAACCACCAATCCCTTTGGGTTCTTTGATGATGTTATTATGTCTGACTTTAAGTCAAACTAGGCACCTTCAAGGTATAAATATGCCCACACTTGACCTAGCAAACACACTGTGGTTTGTAGCAGCTCAACTATCTACTTGCATGACGCAGCTCGCTACAGCAAGTGCCGAAAGAAGCCGACCCTCCAGCTGACGCACTGACAGAGAAGCTATCCTTTCTCTTGCTGAGAATCCAGCTTCAGTGTTTCCAGACTTCCCTCGCGGGGTGTTGGGAAATCGAGTCCCGAGACAGAGATACCAGACATCCTTCATTCTAAAACAAAGGTACGGAGCTGATTAGACCCTAAGAGAAATCTTGGTTAGATTCTTGGCAAAGAAAAACTAAACCTATGCTTCACCTCACTTACTTCTTCGCTCGTACTAGACTTAGGTTAGGTACATTGGGGTAGGCGTGTTTTAGAAGCACCAGTTGAGTACCTTTTAGCCTTTGTTATTTATGTATGTATTTATCTATGGTCTAGGAACCATACAATGCTTTTACAGTATTATTTTATAATACTCTTCTTACTGTACGCATTATACTTTGCAACCAGTATTACGATTGTAGCAGTTCACTTTACTTATCTGAGAAAGAAGACTGTTCAATAAGCCCATTTTATTGAAAACGCCCGTCTCTCTATTTCTCTGCAACTCTGATGAAACGAAGCATGCAGGATTGACTGAGTAAAATATCTATCTATTGTTTCCACGACTCTGAAGATCAGTTTTATTCTTGGGGAAAGAAAGTTGTCATGTTTATGCGGTTGTCAGAAACTAATCAGTTCTTGTTTATTCGAGAACGTTTCTAGTGACCTCTGAGCTAGCTGGCACTCATAATTAAGTCTAATATATCCAATAGAGACCTAGTCGACCTAAGTCCTACCTCAAATCTATAGGATATATTATTCCAATGCGCAGAGCCTATTGGGAATATAGGAACTACACTACATGGTGCCTAACATTTGGTAAGGCACTAATTAACGCTAGAGACTAGAGTAACTCAGTCGTGCTTTTCACAGAGACCCCTTATTCCCGTAAAATACTCCAATAGACGTCTGGAGTGGGTAAAAGAATAAAATATCCACCATTACTGAGTAGGACAAAAATCTTATGTATTAGTTTTTGGTTTGATTCAACCTTGAAGGATACAGTGTTCCAAATATTGTGCACCTTATCTTTGTTTCCTTGAAACTTGCTCTGCAAACTTTCAGACAACAAAATGTCGGATAGCGACACCGAGACCGGTTGACCTACAAGAAGCAACAACGCAACCGGTGAGGCTGCAGCAGCAGACCAACCGGGCTTAAACATTACAGGTTTCCAAGAAACCAACCCTGATGCTATATTCCTCCCAGTAAACCTAAGGAAAACCATTGCTATAAAGCTTATAATGAATGGACTATCATCAAGAGGTGGTAGGGTAATTCTTTTCATAGAGGCACACGAATATCGGCAGACAGAGGTATTCAATTTGTGGATTATTTTCCCTGCAGCAAATGCAGTATCGCATGTGTTTCACTTCTACAAAGTAGAGGATAATCCAACGGAATACGTTCCTTTCGAGGACATTAAAATTCCACTAACTTACCAAGAGCATCAGTTCTGGTTTAAAGGCGCCCTACAACATCAAAATCACATTACCAGGCTCAGTCCACTAGGTAGACCAGGAACAACATGGCCGGTACTAGCCAGCTATACACCACACCCTGCCATTGAAGGTGCGGAACTATTAGTTCTACTAAAACAACCAATAGAAATACATAGACAATTCGTTCAATATGTCATGCGAACTTTAACAGTCCAACCTCTTATAAGGATTCCACAACACACAACTCACCAGGGGAACACAAATAAAATGACACCACAGACTATTCAATCAGTCATTGGTAAATTACCCGCAAAAAGAGAACAAATTCCATTCTGGATAGTTCAAAAAATTACTCAAATCGAGGCAGTATTTCCTGACAGTACACCTCATGAGAAAAACAGAATTTTAACAAACTGTTTACCAATGGGGATCGCACCACACCTGGAGGACTGCGACAGTCTTTGCTGCAATCTACACAAAATTGCATGGTGTTCCGTAAATGGCGGTTGTACCAGATGTCCTAAAACAGAATGAATACGGGGCAGAGCCTTCTTTAAATCTGGGTATGAAATTACTGAAAGATTTCAAACAGGTCCCAGCTATAATATTAGCTAATATTAAAGGTGAAGCAGCATCTGTGGCGATTCTCCAAAAACTAAGAGAATTTGATGTAACTGAGCAACCATATGAACTGGCCAGAATAATAGAAAAATCCTATGAAGAACTAGTTAGTGATAGTTTGGGTGGGAAACCAGTCAAACCCCAACCAGCAGAAAATCCTTAAATGGTCTTTATTAAAAACACCCCCACCTTTCCTAAAAGGAAGTGGGAGAACACTAAACAGACTATTCCTAAAGAGAAGCTTTCTCAATCCAGAGGTAGGTCTCTTCAAAGGAGCCCTCTGAAAAGAGGTATAACCTCAGGAACTGGGATAATTTGAGAAAACCTGATAGATATGAAGACACTGATACACGTTCCTCTTGTACCTTTCAGACTTCTTCACAGAAATCGGAAAGAAGAGGACGGTCAGAACACAAGGAAGAACGCGTGAAGTAGAAAGACGATCAACACGTTCCAAAAAATAAGAAAACCAATTCACCAAAAAGAAGGTAGCAGGTCTAATAATCAGACATGCTGAGGATCTTGAGGACACAACTCAAGAACGGGGAGTGTGCCCAGACAATGCTGGATAGCGCAGCAGAAGTCACCATAGCTTGCAAGATCTTGAAGGATCATCTGGAGACAGTGGACTTGAATGAGTACATTCAAGTTGAAACAGCTGACACCAGGGTTAGTGTACCCCATAAGCTATATGAAGTAACGCTCCGGATGGAGGGGGACATAACTAAAAAAATAAGAGCACTCTTTTGGGAGAAGCTCTCTAAGGGGTATGACATTCTACTCGCTGAAAAAGACTGGCCACCAAAATTTGTCAGGGAGTGCCTACATGGCGAAGACATCATTATGCCAGCCTTCTCGGATCATATTCCAATTCGTTTAAAATATACCTATGCCAGAAAATGGACAGTAGCCCAGGCAAATCATGTGGGATGGGATGAGGAATCCCCCTCACCACAAAATCCAGTTAAAGACTCAACCAACTGCACAAAGGCAGTATCCAGTTAAGCAAGAATCAAAATAACAGGTCAGGGAGATATTAAATCAACTTGAATACCAAGGGGTGATTGAAACATGCACCTCGTTCATGAACAGTCCTTTGTTTCCTGTCTCCAAACCAGGCAATACATATCGTCTAGTTTTGGACTACAGACGTTTAAACTCTTGTTGCAAAACATTTGCAGTACAAAATGCACACAGTGCAGCACTGATGAATAACATTGTGCGCAAAAAATATAAAACAACGTTAGATATTTCTAACGGTTTCTTCTGTCAAAACATTGCACCTGAAAGCAGGAACTTGACCGCTTTCTCAATTATGGGGACACAGCGTCACTTCTGTCGTCTCCCCCAGGGATTTAAGAATAGTCCAGGGTTATTTTCAGCCAGAGTAACAGAGTTACTACAAACGTATGATGATGAGGCATTATCTTATGTCAATAACATCTATCTAACAAACGATGATTTGGACAGGCACTAGAACAGAGTGAATACCATTATACTTGGACTCGCTTCTGAAGGGTACAAATTCAACTTTAAGAAATCAAGAATTGCCCACCTCAACGTCCTTTTTCTAGGATACGAGTTATCAAGTGAAGGCAAAAGCCTGGCAGCAAACTTTTTAGAAAAATGTGCGCTGCTCCAACCTCCAAAAACGCTGAAAAACTTATAGTCAATTCTAGGTTTCCTGAATTTCAGGAGAACTTAGATTCTAAATTACGCAGAAAGGGTTAAACCTCTCTACAAATTATTCAAACCTGATTTTAAAACTACTAATTGGACACAAAAACACACAGAAACTTTGCGTTCAGTACAAACAGACATGTTAGCAACATCACATTTACAGACACGCGTAAAGGTACGCAACCTTGTAATCAGAATAATCCCAGGAAGATGCGGATTCACGTACTTAACCTTTAATCAAGGTGAGAAAGTACCAATTGCTTACAAATCACACTTGATCACGCAAGCTGAAATGAAATTCACTTCAACAGAAAAAATTCTGACAGCGGTTCAAACTGCAGTAGCAAAGAGAGCGCTCTCGCACAGAGTAAATGCATAATGGTCATAACTCCTGTACCTGCCTTAGAGGCAGAGACAAAAGCAAGCAATCCGAATGCAAAGGCTTTACATCCAAGATGGATACAATGGGTTAACTCTCTCACTGCAACAGATGTTGAATACGTTTTTGACCCCTACTTGAAAACTCAAGAATTTCTACAATACGAACAAGAATGTCCTCTGCCAACTGAAATTTTGCCTCTAGAACAGTACAAATGTATAATTTATAGAGACGGATCAGCACAGCCCGTAATTGGGGCTAAACAAGCTTTCAGTGCTGCGTGTGCGATTGTTAAAGGTCGCTGGCGCGATGGTAAATTCCGACCGATGGTCACAAAAACGCAATCTCTCGGAGACTGTACAGCTCAGCGAGCTGATCTACAGGTTTTCAAGATGGCGCTTTAAAATACCGATCGCGAATTCCCCACGCTCATAGTGCCATTCGTATTACTGCGTTCAATCTTACAATGAATACTTGCAAAACTGGGTTCAAAACAGTTTCAAAGATGCAAAAGGTGGCACAATCAAGCATACGTTGCTTTGGGAACAAGTAGTTCAATTACAGAAAGAACAACAAAAGACTCACGCGATCCATACACTGAGTCATCAGCATGATGGCGTTCACATTGCAGGGAATTCATTGGCTGATGAAGCCGTAAAGGCAGCTGTGCAAACGGCTTCCGTAGCTGCCATCACTCATTCAAAAACAAAAATAGACAGCAAAATAATTCAGGCTGTCGCCGCTTCCAATAAAGACAGCGGTAAAACGTTACCAAAAGGCTTTCCACTCAAGTACTCATATATAACTGATGTAAATAATGTTCCTTTTGCTCGAATCCCTGGAGTGGGGGATAGAGTAATTCCAAACATGGAACATAGATTAGGACTAATATTAGCAGCACATGAAGGGCTCATCTCTGCACACGCAGGTGTTTCCGACACAGTGTCATTATTAAAACAAAGATACTGGTGGCCGCGCATGAGGAAACAGACCAGAAACTATGGGGCATATTATCAAGGGTGTTTATCTCCGCTTTTTTGGCTTTAAAAGCCAAGAAAGAGGAGATAAAATTATCTCCCTATTACCTAGCTGTCGCTAACACCAGTTAGCAACAGCTAGTAGGAGATAGCGACCATCTTGGGCCCCGCTTTGCATGTCAGTGAAATTTATCACTAATGACATGCAAAGTGGGCGTGCCAAGATGTTAGCAACTGGAAACAGTCGCTAACATCGCTATCTCCTATTACCAACTTTTGGAGATATTCGCGCTAAGCGCGAATATCTCCAAAAGCTAACACCTGCCCCTGAGCAATTCTTAGCCATGTTATCCAATGGTAGGTGGATAACATGGCTAAGAGCATTAGCTCGGTAATGCATGAATATCGCTGACTTCTCAGTAATATTCATGCATTTCAGAAGATTTTTATCGCTTAGGAGATAAACCTTGATAATAGAAAGGTTCCTAAGCGATAAAAATCGCCACAGCTCGGCGATAAAAATATTGCCGTTAAGCCAACATAGCGATAATTATCGCTAGTTGTTGGTAATATGCCCCTATGTTTTGGAATGTGGAATCTGCCAAAAAATAAAGGTTTCAATAGTGAAACGCTAGCATGCGTTTACCTGGACCACTGTGGTCCATTACAGAGGGATGGTAACTACAAATATATCATGGTCGCAGTGGATTCATGCTCAAGATTTATTTGGATGTGGCCTCAGCTCTTGGCTGACGCCCGAACTGTTATAGAAGATTTGCGAGTCTTTATAAGCACATACGCAATCAGCACGCTACATTCTGACTAAGTATGGGCGGAAAATTTGTTCCACTCGTGAATTCGCGGATTTTCCGCAATTTCGCGATCCGCGAAATCGCTGCAAAATCCACGAATTCGCAAACTGGACGAATTTTGCTCAGGAAGCACTTACAGGGTTACAGCAGGTGCCCAAGTTGAAGCTAATTTCTTTGTAACCATTTACAAAATGGTTACAAAGAAATTAACTTCAACTTGGGCACCTGCTGTAAACCTGTAAGTGCTTCCTGAGCGCCGCCTCCTTGCCTACTTGCAACTAATCTCTAACCCTGCTCTAACCCTCGAAGCAGGCTCAAAGAACAGTTACAAGTAGACAATGAGGCTCCTGCAGGAAGCACTTACAGACATAGATAAAGCAGGTGCCTGAGTTGAAGGTCAAATTCAGTAACTCCTTAATCAGCCCAAAAAAATGTGCGTTTTGTCGAGGCTGGGCAGGTGTGTGTTCTCCCCATATCTGCCGTAGAAAATTAGCTATGATGCTTGATGGAGGCCTTTGCATCCTTGACTTTCAAGAGCTCTATCCCCGTGCAGTTCCTCTGACCACGAGCTTCTTTCTCCCCGGATCTGCTGCTCTGATCGGTGCCTGTCCTTTTATACACACAAGAGGCATGTGAACTAGCATAGAAGCCCGCCCGTTTGCCCCCCCCCCACATACACTAGTGGTGTGCACCGTCTTCCCGCCCTTTAGCCACTATGATGGACAGCTCACTCGAGGGACCCCGGGGCCCTTCAGCGCGATGGCAAAGTTAATCAGCCCAAAAAAAATGTGCGTTTTGTCCAGGCTGGGCAGGTGTGTTTTCTCCCCATATCTACCATCGAAAATTAGCTATGATGCTTGATGGAGGCCTTTGCATCCTTGACTTTCACGAGCTCTATCCCCATGCAGTTCCTGTGAACACACGCTTCTTTCTCCTCATCTGCTGCTCTGATCGGTGCCTGTCCTTTTATACACACAAGAGGCATGTGAACATGCATAGAAGCCCCCCCGTTTGCCTCCCCCACACACACTAGCGGGGGTGCAAAATCGCAAAAAAATCGGCGATTTCGCAGGGAAATCCGCAAATTCGCAGATTGTTTTGCAATTTCGTGCGAATTCATGAACCGCTGATTCGCAAAATTCGCCCATACTTAATTCTGACCATGGTCCTGCGGTTAGCTCTAGAGCTTACAAGGAGGCCATGGCCAATCTGGGCATTGCATTGAGGTATTTAAGTCCATTCCATCCTGAGGGAAGTTCTGTAGTGGAAAGAAAAAACCGGGACATAAAGCAATCTATAACAGCTAGGGTATTAGGCTCGGGTGATGGGTGGGTCAAACATCTAATAAGTGTCCAACGTCGTTTAAATATTCTGCCAAGAAACTCTCTGGGTGGAATCACTCCATATGAAATCCTTTTTCATACTAGAATGCTTGTCCAGGACCTCGATCCTCACACTTCAGTGTTGAAACAAAAACCCTCTGATATCAAAGACCATTTGGCTGTTTTGCAGGACTTAAATGAGAAAAGGAGCAGTCAAAGCAACACAATACAGAAGCCAACGACCACTGAAGGAGAACCACCCATCCCAGCAAGGCCTGTCTGGATTCCAAAGATTGGGGATATAGTCAGAGAAAAGATCGCAGATAAGAAGGAATTTGGGTCTTCTTACAGAAAACCAGTACCTGTGCTAGCAATTCACGGAGTAAGAACAATGTTACTGCCGCCCCTTGCTGGAAGAAAAGAGAACAGGTTTGTATCCATCGACCTGGTCAAACCACATCATGTGGCCGATAATAAGTAGTAGGCCCAGTGGACTCCAAAGATATAGCAGAAGACCAAATATTGCTACTATCCAAGAGGTTCAAACTGAAAGACTCATCACCTTTGAAGAATCTGCAGTAAGAAAAGAAGGACTAAACAATAAAGCAATGGAACCTGTGCCTCTTGAGACCCAAATAACAGTTCATCAAGACACTCCTGTCTACAATGATGTAGCATCTGACTATACTAATATGACAAAGGATCTGGTAGCCCCAGTGATTTAAAAAAATCCTGATGCAATTCCAACAATTAACAAAACTGCCTCAGGCTATTTCATTAACTTTGATACGTTTTCTGAGGATCCCAGTGAGCCTGAAATGACGCCAGCAAATAAAACATTAAAAGAACAAGTAACAGTACTTTTTCAACAACTTGAAAAAACATATCTAATTTCACCATGGGTTGAATTTTGGATTGTGCTTGGCGTACTTTTCTCCTACTTTGGCTAATCATGGTATTAACTTTGGGGATGCTGATAAATGGAAAATATGGTAAAATTGGCACATCAAGTAAGAACATCAACTTGCTCCTGAAGCCACACAAATCATCTCATCGTGGACAAAGAGACTTGACATCAGTAAACATCACAGCCGTCCCTATACCTGGTGGTATAGCATGGGACAGAACTGATTATGATATCTATGGTCCTGCACAGCTGTTGAAGATTCCACATCAATTTAAGGTTTCCTTGAGTGACGTCGTTTCACCCAGCACATTTTCTGATGATTGGGACTTTGAGACTATTAATAATATGATGTCAGATTTAGAGATGTCTGCAAAATTTACAAAACATGAATACTTAGAAGGTTCATCAGATTATGAACAAATGTACTGGTATAATCACTATGGTCATCATTATTTGCACAAATCTGCAAACCCTAGAAATGTTTATACTTATAATCAATGGGGGCATTGTCCAACGCCACCAAAAGGTATCTCAAAAACATTCTATGAAAAATGTCCATACTTCTCAGGTTTTAATACCACAAATCCAGAAATGTTGTACTTTAAAAATGTTAATAAGACAGGAATGAAAAGTATGTTAACAAATACAAAGCAAATTTATTCAGTAGCATTTTATGCTCAGCTGTCCTCATTAGAGTTCGACTTTTGGAGTGACAACATATAAACAAAAACTGTCTGGGGCTCAAAAGGCTGGCAGGTGCAGGGAATAGAAGCTTTATTTCGAGCCTGCATTATCCCTGAACAAATAATGTTTTTGAATGACACTGTGCAACAGACATCCTGCCTTGTCCTGGCCAAGATAAAAGATTTAAACAAACCGTCCATACCTACAGCTACACCTGATGGCAAAAACACTTCAGAGGAAGGGGGCGACGTAAAATATATTTTTCTAAAAAACAAAACTGATCCTGATTGGAAAAAATGGTTATTCTGGCCCACAGACACAAATAACTGTCAAGATAGATTCCTGAACAAAACACAAGGGTTTGTAGTAACTAGGCCAGATCCAAGATATGTCCAGAGACAACATCCAGGGATAGTAACAACATACAGTGTAGGAAAACTGTGCCTTGAGTGGCTACAAAAATCTACACTTACAGAGGTCAAACAACACTTATCTTTACTTAAAGATGGCGTTGATTTAAATGTAAATGTACATGTATTTATATAGCGCAAATCACCGACACGGTATCTAAGCGCTTGCTTAGGGAACCCGTCCTGGTATTCCCCTGTGAGATAACCCCGGCAGGGTATCCACAAGGTGAAAGCCAGGCATCCCGCCGCGAGGGGCCGTAGTGGAGATTAGGCAAGCTATTGCCCAGAGTCGCAGAGTGTGAACTCGTGAGTCGAGTAGGCACCGGAGCGTGAATTATCGAGTCCGTGGAATTTTTGAGCCCAAGACCCGCCGAGGCGGGGAATTGAACCCTGGTCCAGGACCAATCTCAGCTTCCAAGTCTGCCGTCTCTAACCCCCGAGCCACACTTGTCCACACCACACTTAAGGGACTTCTTATCAGGTCCTGTAAAAACGACTTCATAAACGTTTCATATACGCAGGTATATATGCCACTTATAATGAAGCTTGGAAAGTGACACAGGCAGAGACTGCAGAAAGAATACGAGAAATTGATCGTATTCATTTAGAGAAAGCACTCTCTGTAGTTGATAATGGGTTAACGACCCTGTCATCCAGAATGTATTCTTTGGACAGCATAGTATCCTCTGCCATAGACATAATGGAACAGGACTTGCTCATGCTACTGCATGGACAGTCGCAATTATGTTCTATAATGCTTTTAGGCTGGACGTTGCAAAATCTTCGCTCTGGATATGTGCCATGGCGTCTAATCAACACCACGTCATTGTTTTCTGTATTTAACCTATCACACCCTGGCACAAAGAGGAGCCGACTATACAATGCTGAGCATTGAAAAATTGGAAAGATTACCATTAACTGTATCAGAAAAGCCTGCAACAGAATGGATAATACACGGGATAATCACTCTGCCTGTCACAATTTTCAATTTTCAATAATGTTTGAAACATATACCAGTTGCCGTGTATGAAAGGTTGGGTAAGGAATACATAAAGACAACCTGGGAATTACCACACACACACAAATGTTGGAGTGGGGGAAAAGAGGTATTTCTTAGTGGTACACAATGCAAAAGTGCACTAAGTGGTACACTTTTATGTCAGGTTATTAATTTACAATGGGCCTGTGAAGGTTCTTCTAACAACTTATCCTGCCACCTGCAAGGTTCTCCAGCAGCAGTGATGATCCAATTTTTAGACAGCTTTCTAATGAGAGCCATATAATGTTGAATGATCACAGCTGTTGTGGAATGGTGCCAGGAATAGCCTATCTCATAACTGTGTCATCCAGGGTCACTTGTTGTAAGCAAGTATTGTTTCCTAAAGCTAAGACAGACGGGAAGTCGCCGTTATGGCCTTCACTGAACATCTCTTCTTTTCGAATTGATACTTTAAGCAGAATGAAAGCCATTCTTTTACAAAAAACTGTGCCACTGACCTCGTCCAAAGAGACAAATGAACTACAAGTTGCAAGGTCCTCTGCCGAGATACATGCCCTATTATCAACAATCTGCCCAATACATTTCATAGAAATGTTAGGTCGTATCTTAAACATAATGGGGTTTGGGAGCACACTGCCTCACAGTCCCAGCACAGTTCGCCCCTTTGCATCCTGGTAAATGCAGTCCACAGTTCAAACTTACTTCAAAAATAGCTGGAATTTTTCACCAAAGTTGGTGCAGACATTGCTGTATATCTCTAGACACGTGTTTCTGGGTTGAGCCCATCATCAGTAGAGAGCAGCAGTATTAGAGAGCAAAGAAAAATCATCTGGGGTTGCGGAAAATGCTGCCAAGTTCCTCTCACGTCACAGCGCCCAGTGAGTGGTACTGAGACCTGAGAAGACTTTGGACAGCATCTCCAGCACCCCCATAAAAGTGTTGCTCTCTACTGAAGAAGGACATTTATCCTGAAATACGTGTCTAGAGATACACAGCACTGGCTGCACCAACAAGGGTGAAAACCGAAAGCCTGGCACCGAAGAAAGTGTTATAATGCACTGCATTTATTATGATGTATCGGGGCAAACTGAGTGCTGGAGTGTGAGGCAGCGTGCGCCCACCCCCTCCTACTCATATCTTAAACATGTCTGATATCAGTGGTATTGTACATGAATTGAAGACAATTTTTCCAGGACTGTTAGCACCCTTTGAAGTAGTTTTCAGCATTTTTCTAAACTTTGTGCACTCGGTGTTCGGCGGCTGCCTCTCATTTTGGGATTCGTAGCAGGAATACTATTCTTGTTCCTCCTGCTCCAATATGGCAAGTCCGGTCAGCAGCGATACCCAGATTACCATAGAGAACACTCTTCTGGCAATGAAGTGTCGTGAGCGCATGATACAGGTCCTGGGCCTGGCTCGGCTAAGAGACCTGAATGCCACGTGGTTCCTATCATTCCGACCAATCTGGCAAGATTGCATCTTACCTGTTCTACGATGCCTGCTATGTGGAGAAGAATGCATGTTGGACGTCTGTCTAACACTTCCATCAGCACTGCCAACGGATGTTGATGCGCTGCTTGGTTCAGTAGCAGCCCATGCATCGTGTTGTCCCCAGCGGCTACCAATCCTGATGACGGCATTCATTGAGATCTCACAGACGCAATCTGCTAATGGTGAGATACGTGGATCGACAGGCACACAGGCACACAGGTACAATCTCCATCTCCAACGAACATTGCTAATGTGGCAAACGCTGACGGCGATGCTTCACATTTTTGTGCAATCGGTTTACTTAATGAAGTGGTCCAACTTTCACCTACTATGGTAGACAATTTCTTTACCAGCCTAGAAGATTTGATGTTTTCTCAGAGAAATGATTTTTGAAGTTACCACACAGCGTTCTATGGGACTCTGTATTCGACCTTCACTTTTCATAAACAAAAATTCCAACTTTAAGAACTCTATTTTTAATACAATTTGACTTTTTCCAAAATTGAACTTTTTTTGGCACAAAGTAATCTGCTTAAAGTAGAACTATTCTTAGAGAACAAGAATTCTTTGAAACCCTTCCAAAGAGACAATATTTCAACCTAAACAGTATATATTCTATCATGAAATGGTCTCGACTTTTTCTTCAGTATTCCAGAGCCATTTCATGAATGAAAATATTACTTTGTCAAATGCGCACAGCATAAATGCTTATCTTTCGTGTACAACCATTTCGAATGCATTCTCATGTATTTTGGGAGGGATTTTTTACACATCATGCTTTAGATGAAGGGAGATTTTTTACACATCATGCTGGAGGAAGGGGAGGAGCCGAGACGGACGGACGTGGACCGTCTCGGCTCCCGGTCCGCGCGCTGCTCCGGCCTGGAGCCCAGCGTCCTTAGGAAGCCCTCCGCGATGCACACGCTTCATAACTGAAGCGGAAGGTGTGGGGCACCTGCAGGGCTGCCCCGATCGCTGCTGGTGCCTGTGGAGCTGTGTTGGTTGATTGCTCCCGATCCCTGCCTGGGACCCAAGATGGCGGCCGCCCGTTACCAGCTAAACAACAAGGACGAGGAGCGGAGCCTGTGGCGTCCTGCCGGGGGCGAGTCTGACAGGCGCTGATCACCCGAGCGGTATGTAGGGCTCCTACCGCGTCCCCCGCTGCCACCCGCCGAGACTCTGAGGTCATTCCAGGGGCACACCAGAAAAGGGCCGGTGATTGACGGCGGCGCCCTCTGCTGATGACGGCGCCGCCTCGAGACCATCCTCACTTACCTGCTCCGGGGGCCATACATCCGTTCTCCGCCACAGACGGGCCTGGGCCCCCCCCCCTTGCTGACCACGCTGTTTCGCGCCAACGGTGCCTGACTCCAAGATGGTGCCCTTGGGGACACGCTTCCTACGACCGGCGGACACAGGCTCCAGGGACACAAACGCATGCCAGGGCGGATGAACTCACACGCAACTCTCCGGGAGCCAGCGTGACCGCATCCATAGTGCCAACACGGTCTTCCCCCCCCACACGCTCAACGCCACCACCCACATTGTGCTTAACTGGGCTCTGGTGAGAGGCCCCTCCTTCCCTTTGCTTCAAACTTTGCTGCCTTCCATCTCTGCCTGGGCGCCTGTGGTCTCTCTCCCCTGACCCTCCTCTGGTCTCCGGATTGATCTCCTCTGCCCCAGCTCCTCTTGAACGATGAGGCTGCGACTTTGCTACGGACTGCCTTTCTCCCCCTGGACCTCCTGGCTATGCCAGCCCTCTTCCTGAACTTTCGGACTTGGACCTCCGTGCTCCCCGCCATTTTCTCTGTATGACTTGCCTCTTCTTCTAACTTTCTCTTCCGCCATTTTAGTGATCTCCCACTGACCTTTCAACTTTCCTATTGTCTCTCCTGTTGCCTCTGACACACTCTTCACTATCTTTTTCACCACTCTCTGCTTCCCTCTCTCGTTTATCTCACGTGCCTGCCTTCTCTGTGACTCTTAGAGTATATCCAGTCCTTTCCCTTCCCTATGTATATAGAGATAGCTCTAATCACTAGTATATGCTGTAGAACATTGTGCTCTCCACCATTCCTATGTGACTCTTAGAGTATATCCAGTCATATCCCTTCCCTATGTATATAGAGATAACTCTAACGACTAGTCTCCCATGTGATTGTTAGAGTATATCCATGTGTATCCCCTCCCTATGTTGATAGAGATATTACTAGTTTAGGCCTAGAGTATATCCATTTGTATACCTTTTTGTAACGCTTGTAATCCTAAGTCCGTATGCTTTTAACTGGTTCTTTTGTAATGCAAAATTTTTGCAATCATTTTACGCATGTAACCGTCAGTCCTTATGTTTTCCACTGGATCCTATGTAAAGCGCTCTGACACCTTCGGGTAAAGTTCGTTATCACACGTGCCTGCCTTCTCTTAGAGTATTTCCAGTCCTTTCCCTTCCCTATGTATATAGAGATAGCTCTAATCACTAGTATATGCTGTAGACCGTTGTGCTCTCCACCATTCCTATGTGACTCTTAGAGTATATCCAGTCATATCCCTTCCCTATGTATATAGAGATAACTCTAACGACTAGTCCCCTATGTGACTGTTAGAGTATATCCATGTGTATCCCCTCCCTATGTTGATAGAGATATTACTAGTATAGGCCTAGAATATATCCATTTGTGTATCTGCCTTGTGTACGCATGTAATCCTAAGTCCGTATGTTTTCAACTGGTTCCGCTCGTGAGAGGAGTCACTTGCTCTAATCGTTTCCTGCTTCCCGGCGCTACAGGAGTAGCCTGCTTCTGTGCGTGGACACTTTGCCAGCGTGAGGAGGGTCAGGCGTGAGGCCGCAGAGGAGGTGAGAGGCGCGGCCCCGGGACTGCGAGGACCAGCCTTCAACACACACAGCTGTGTCCTCTTCCCGGGTGAGCCGCGCCCCCTCCCAGTGCCCGCCCCCATCTGAGCGCTATTTACTCCTCGCGGCCCCCGCGGAGCGGGGGCCGCTCGTGAGAGGAGTCACTTGCTCTAATCGTTTCCTGCTTCCCGGCGCTACAGGAGTAGCCTGCTTCTGTGCATGGACACTTTGCCAGCGTGAGGAGGGTCAGGCGTGAGGCCGCAGAGGAGGTGAGAGGCGCGGCCCCGGGACTGCGAGGACCAGCCTTCAACACCCACAGCTGTGTCCTCTTCCCGGGTGAGCCGCGCCCCCTCCCAGTGCCCGCCCCCATCTGAGCGCTATTTACTCCTCGCGGCCCCCGCTCCGCGGGTGGCGCTCGTGAGAGGAGTCACTTGCTCTAATCGTTTCCTGCTTCCCGGCGCTACAGGAGTAGCCTGCTTCTGTGCGTGGACACTTTGCCAGCGTGAGGAGGGTCAGGCGTGAGGCCGCAGAGGAGGTGAGAGGCGCGGCCCCGGGACTGCGAGGGCCAGCCTTCAACACCCACAGCTGTGTCCTCTTCCCGGGTGAGCCGCGCCCCCTCCCAGTGCCCGCCCCCATCTGAGCGCTATTTACTCCTCGCGGCCCCCGCTCCGCGGGAGCCGCTCGTGAGAGGAGTCACTTGCTCTAATCGTTTCCTGCTTCCCGGCGCTACAGGAGTAGCCTGCTTCTGTGCGTGGACACTTTGCCAGCGTGAGGAGGGTCAGGCGTGAGGCCGCAGAGGAGGTGAGAGGCGCGGCCCCGGGACTGCGAGGACCAGCCTTCAACACCCACAGCTGTGTCCTCTTCCCGGGTGAGCCGCGCCCCCTCCCAGTGCCACGCCCCCTTAGAAGTCCTGCCTACATCAGCAAGGTCAGTGTCGCGGCCCGCGGGACGCGCGCGGGACGCAGCCCGGGGCTAAGCCCGGGCAAAGGGCGGGCCCTCTGTGGCCCTCCGGGGTCCGAGGGTGCCGGGCCGGGGCCATATCCCCTGACAAGTCTGTTCCCCACCAGCGCAAGTACTTTGCTATATGAGACGGAAACTGCCCTGGAAATATTAACCACGCATGTCCAGCTAAGTTCCTAATTATACCCCATAATGCCCTCTAAATTGGTAACCATGGACAATTTTTTAATCAAAAAGGTTGCCCAAATTAATAGTAATAGAAGGGCGTCTCTGGGGTTGGACCTCTCTTCTACGACTACTCTGGAGCAACCACTTATTCCCATAGAGACTCCCCTGTTAGAGGAACCCCCTGTCCCTGTACGCAAGACAATTACTGCAGTTGCCCTGATACATGCGGGCCAGAATGATGAGGATTCCAGTGTCCCAGTCTTCCTAGGGACAGGTATAGGCTCTTCTGGATTACACGAGCTTGCAGTAAAGGAATCACCACGTAGATTTAAAAAAGCTCGAGTGAGGCGTAGGGGGAAGCAAGGGAAAAATAGTTCTAAGCATCCAGAAGGAGGGGGGGTTGAGTCTGTATCTTCATCAGTTTTTAAAGGAAATAGATTAGGTGCATTTGGTGAGACAGGAGATACTACTGTGCCTAAACGACTTGGTGTTTCTTGTCTCCTGATTGATTTTTCAGACACAGGGGTTGCTGCTAATGGCGAAAGTGTTGCCAATGAACCCAACATGATTAACAACCAGCCATTGTCCAGTACACCTACTAGTGTATCTGTACTGGACCTACTCACTGGGAATGATAGTATTAGGCTGTCAGGTTCACCGAAACTCCCCATTGAGTCATCTCCCATGTCCCCTACATCCCCCCTCATCAGGTCAAGTAATGAAAATAGGGAGGGGAAGTCATTGGGAAGTCAAGTATATAAAATACGGGAAGAGGTTGAGAGTGTTTCCCAATCAGAAACTGGCGAAACCCCCGGTTGTGAGGAAGCTATGATGGCCAAAATTGTAGATCTCGTCAGGGGAGTGATGCAACCTCTCCTTGACAGGACTTCTACGATGTGTGCACATCTAGACCTAATTGAAAAGAAGGTTGAACAGAATTCCCTCCTCCTATCAGATCTGGTAAAGGGGATAGGAAACCCTAAGGAAAATCCGCTACTAAAATCAAATCCACCTGTGAAACCTTTAGTAATAGGTCCCCCCTCACTGCAAGTAATAACGACACCAGCACAAATAATATCAAAGCCTAAGCAAAAAGCAGTGAAAGAGGGAGTAAGCTCGGCTAGCCCGGCGATTACATTAATCACCCTGACCCCACCGATGGCCACACCACAACCGGTGGCTCCTGTAACTAAGGAGCAACCGTCTAAGGCAGGGGGAGGTCAAATTAAAGATGCTAGTAAGGACATGGTAACGACTAAGTCGAATATAGCTAACAATAATCCCACTGTCCCTCAAAAAACTAAAACTAAAACTAACCATAATATAGACCTAACCCCTGACTCTGCCCCTTATGTTATTGTATTGGCAGGGGTACCGGAACTGCCTGCAGGTAAATGGGAAGATCAGGGAGCGCTACGGAATAAGGTGGTGTTCTGGCTCCGTGATACTAGACCGTTACCCGCCTCAATAAACGGTGAAATTCTAAGCCTAAGGCGTGCTAGCTGGGTAGGAGTGAGGCCTAAGGACAAAATTGGTGATGTTATAATCATCAATTTTAAGGATCATAGGGCCGTGAGGCATATCGGGGACTGGTTTGATGTTAGTAGTAGTGATTCAATTTCTACGCATCTCCTCTCTTACTTTTATCCCTATGCACCCCCGAAAAGCACCAACAACTGGGGCAGGGATAGTCAACTTATTAGGAAGCCTCCTCAACAATGTCGGAGGTTTGGAAATGCAAGATTATGGGACATGGCTGGGTTGGAGGGAGTACCGCCCCCGTTGGGTAATCATGGTTATGTAAATGGTCAAGGTTCCTCCCTTTACACCCAGAGACCGGAGGACTATTATCCCAGAAATGGGTATCCATCCTACCAACACCCCCCTCTCAGTGACCATTACCCATTACATCTGGAACCCAATCCTTACCAACGTAGATTAAGGAACTACAGAGAATTACTACCAAACATGTATAATTTACCAATCCAAAATCGATACCAGATTTTTTCTGGTTTGGATGGGGTAGATTGACAACAAGCCCAGTTCCCTATAGAATTCCTGGATGGGAATAAGCCCCTGTCTCCAGTTCCCGAAATGTGCACTAAGGATGGAGTTTCTTTCTCTAATATCATTCCTAATGGTATAGACGCCCCTAGTGAACTTTTACAAGAACCTTCTGTATTAAATAAGACTTGCGCCTCCGATAGGCTGACACCCTGTGACAGTGTTCGTCTGGATCAGGTGCATTCCCTTGTAGGTGTTAATAATAATGGGAGTAGGGGAAATATAGGCATTAGTTCAGGGCAGGCGAAGAGTACTTTTTGTGAATTGCTCTTTTGGAATGTAGCTGGGCTGAAGCAAAAAATTACTAACCCAGCCTGGGAGTCTGTAATAGGAGGCAAGGACATAGTGGCCCTACAAGAAACATGGACCCAGGACCCTATCCATATAAATGGCTATAGAACCTTTTTTACCCCCGCAGTTGGAGGCCATTTCGGTAGGGCAAAAGGCGGTTTGACTACTTATGTTTCTAACCACCTTAAAATAAAACAGGTCCATTGTCACTTAAACTCCAAATACTTCCAGTTAATAATTCTTAGAGACCTTAAAAGAGCAAAGGTGATTATTATTAATTTTTACAATAATGTCCCGAGGGATGAAATCGTGGTCGCGATTAAGCTACTTAAGGAGGAAGTTCAATTAGAGGTAGACAAAAATGATAGAGAACTAGTAATTTTATGGGGGGGGGATTTTAACTGTTCGCTTTGTACCAAAGGGAGTCAGGGCCTATGCGGTCTAATGACCGAGAGAGATGTGAATCTGACCCACTTCGATCACACTTTAATGGGGGATTTGTTGAATGAAATATTGTTTATGTTTGACTTAGGGTTTGCCAATGAATTAGCGTTAAAACCCACACCCTTTGTCCCGACCTTTGTTGGTAGAGGTTTATCCACCATTGACTTTATCATCGCCTCCAGTAACCTTGGCCATAGAGTCGCGACGGTTACTAACATTCCATTGCCCATAAGTGATCATTTTCCCCAATGCCTTAAGATTGTAGATCTCTTCCAGGACCCATCTACGGCCGCGCCACTTGTTGAGGCAGCGGTTGATGTGGCTCTTGGGAGACATAATGGCTATTCACTTAACTGGAGTAAAGTAATCCCCTCGACTTTTTTCAAGGAACTCTGGGAGGCGTGTTCTACTAGTTTTACGATCTGGCTGGGGCATAACTCTAGTGGTGATCAAATAATTGACCACTTTGGCATAATAGCTGCAAACATAAAAAGCAGTTTAAGGGTGGAGTCGAAGCGTAGAGGTAAGGGCCCTAGGAGCTGGTTTGATAATGCATGCACCAGGGCTCTGAATAATCTAAAACATGCAGTGCATAGAAGCCCCAGGGATATTGGCGAAATTAGATCATGTAGGTTGGCATACAATCAGGCCCTTAAAGCAAGGAAATCTGCATTAAATAAGGAGGCCATTGACTTACTCTGTGAGGCTTCAAAGTCAAAAAACCCTGCTGCATTTTGGAAAGTAATCAACACCCCTTTTCCCTACGAAACCCATAAGGCGCGATTGGAGATCGCTATTACTGAAGACAATTGGGTGGACCATTTCTCCAACCTTTACAATGTACAGGTCGACACTCATAGTAGTGATTCTCAGACCAGCTGGGACTCGGAACCAGGTCCAAATCTGGTTGTTTCACTTGACAAGGTACTGCTCGCTCTAAGAGCTACTAAAGGAGGAAAGGCAGCAGGACCTGACGGGATCCCCGCGGATATATTCAAAGAAAACCCTGAAATCTGGGGCCATTGTTGGTACAACTTTTTAATGCGGCCTTATCAAGGGGCCTAAAGGAGTCTTGGTTCACTTCAGTCATTGTTCCCATTTATAAGAAGGGCGATAGAAGCAGCTGCGCCTGTTATAGGCCAATCTCCCTTCTTGATTCCTCAATCAAAATCTTGGGTCGAATAGTGTTGGCAAGACTCCAAAGCTGGGCGGAGGAAAACGAAATTATGAGCGACCTCCAATTTGGTTTCCAAAAAGGGATTGGCACAACCGAACTAGGCTTAAACTTGATGTTACTGCAACACAAATATATAAGGATTAAGTCGGAACGCTTGTATTTTACTTTTGTGGACCTCTCATCAGCGTTCGATTGTGTGTCGCACACCAAACTGTGGGCAGTTATGAAAACTTTGGGAGTGGACACGACCATCATCTCTTTCTTGAGGGAACTGTACAGTGGAGCCACAGCTTCTGTTCGCTACGGCAGGGGGGGTGAATGCTCCAGACAATTTAGTGTGGGTCGTAGAGTGTGCCAAGGATGCGTTTTAGCACCTTTCCTTTTCCTGCTTTACATTAATGGGCTTGAGCACCACCTGTTGCATGAGTGCGGGGATATGCCCAGAGTGGGGAGGAGGGCAATCCCTGCACTAATGTATGCGGATGATGCCGTGCTTATGGCACGCACTCCCCGGGCTCTGCAAAAACTAGTAGTATGCTTCGAGAATTTTATGCTTAATCTAGACCTGCTAGTTAATTGTAGCAAAACTTTCACAATGAACTGTGGTCCCAAATCAGGTAAACCGATGAAACGGATGATTTTAAACAACGTTCCACTAGACAATACCCCAACTTTTTCGTATTTAGGCATTTTATTCCATGAGTCAGGTTCTTGGACAAGTGCCATCAAGGCGAGAACCCTTTTATTTATGAAAACTATCATGGCTTTAAAGAATTTTGTAAGAAAACTGGGCAGGAAGCCGATAAAAGAAATGATAACCATTTACAAAGCAACATGTGTGTCGGTGGCTATGTATGGCTCAGGCTTGTGGGGGTACTCAAATGTTGATCCAATTCAGGTGGTGGAAAACAAATTTTTGAGGGAAGTCCTTGCTGTTCCACAGTGTGTTGCCACTTTTAATTGTCACGCTGAACTTGCCCTGTCACACATAACTGACATTATTAAAATTCAACCCATCCTGTTGTGGCACAGGGTATGGACTACAAACGAATGTGTTATGAACCGGGCTCTACTACAGGACACCCTCAATTTGGATCACGTGGAGAGATCACAATGGTTGGGTTACGTTAAGAGCTTTTTGACTGAGATTGGGTGCTATTCTTATTATTCGGATCCATCTACAATGGATAGCATCTCAAGGCGCTCACTGAAGGCCCTCTGCTTGGCTCACCTTGACGCTAAGAGGAGGAGAGATGAATCTCTAAAACATTCAGTACAGTCACACCTCCTGACCTTATGTGAGATTAAGTCTGTACAGCCATATCTATCCCTGCCTATGACAAACTATGATCGTTTTCTTTTAACTTGATTCAGATTTTGTATTTTTTTTAGATTGGTGTCACTTCCAAAAATGAACTCATGGACACGTACTTTGCCCTTCTGCCCGTGCGATGTCACCTCACAACAATCAGATATCCATATCCTTTTTTTGCAGACTCTATAGTGCCTTACGTAGAGAAATTATAATTCCCTTTTTAAAAGAAATGAATTTTACCAGATGTCGCCCAGCCTTTTTAGAGCTCCAGAAAATGGATACGGTTTTATCTGTATCTGTGGTTTTAAAATTTTTAAAGAGTGTTTTTAAACTACGGAAACATATGATAACAGAAATCTGATAAATGTCTAGTTCTTTTTCCGTTTTAAGAATCTGTCTTTTTGGTCCTCGGTATTGAACTTACTCTAAGAGCTGTAATTATTGTAATTTGTTTTTGATGTTTGTTACTTTCTTGGTTACTTGTTTTTAACCGAATAAAGATCATTGAATCTGAATCTGAATCAACTGGTTCTTATGTAAGTCAAAAATTTGCAAATCTGTTCTTCCGAATGTAACCATCAGTCCTTATGGTTGAAACTGGGTCCTATGTAAAGTGCTCTGACACCTTCGGGTAAAGTTCGTGCTATATAAAATCGCATAAATAAATAAATAAATAAATAAATAGATATGTTTGAAATGCTTAGAATTTAGTAATATCGAACATAATAAAGTGGAGTGCGTGTTGTGTTGCATTTTGGGATCCAAGCGTAATTTACCAATTCAGGCCCTAATATGGTATAATTCACATTGCCCTTATATAGACATAGAAATCACTACCATTCCCTTGGGGTTCTTTGATGACGTTATTATGTCCGACTTTACGTCAAACTAGGCACCTTCAAGGTATAAATATGCCCACACTTGCCCTAGCAAACATACAGTGGTTTGGAGCAGCTCAACTCTCTGCTTGCTCGACGCAGCTCGCTACAGCAAGGGCCGAAGGAAGCCGACCCTCCAGCTGACGCACTGACAGAGAAGCTGTCCTTTCTCTCGCTGAGAATCAAGCTCCAGTGTTTCCAAGCTCCCCTGGCGGAGTGTTGAGAAATCGAGTCCCGCGACAGAGATACCAGACCTCCTTCATTCTAAAACCAAGGTACGGAGCTGATTAGACCCTAAGAGAAATCTTGGTTAGATTCTTGGCAAAGAATAACTAAACCTATGCTACACCTCACTTACTTCTTCCCTCGTACTAGACTTAGGCTAGGTACATTGGGGTAGGCGTATTTTAGAAGCACCAGTTGAGTACCTTTTAGCCTTTGGTATTTATGTATGTATTTATCTATGGTTAGGGACCATACAATGCTTTTACAGCAATATTTTATAATACTCCTCTTACTGTACACATTATACTTTGCAACCAGTATTACGATTGTAGCAGTTCACTTTACTTGTCTGAGAAAGAAGACTGTTCAATAAACCCTTTTATTGAAAACGCCTGTCTCTCTCTTTCTCTGCAGCTCTGATGAAACGAAGCATGCGTGATTGACTAGGTAAAATCTCTATCTATTGTTTCCACGACTCTGAAGATCAGTTTTATTCTTGGGGAAACAAAGTTTTCGTGTAAATGCGGTTGTCAGAAACTAATCCCTTCTTGTTTATTCGAGAAAGTTTATAGTGACGTCTGAGCTAGCTGGCACTCACAATTAAGTCTAATATATTCGAGAGAGACCTAGTCGACCTAAGTCTTACGTCAAATCTATAGGATATATTATTCCAATGTGCAGAGCCTATTGGGAATATAGGAACTACACTACACTACTGCAGCCTGGGTAAGGTGGTGCATGCACCCCTTACTAAGATATAGGTTACCTATAGCTACCTTTAATCACTGACACATATAAACCTATAAGTCACTCCTATGGCAGGCCTTATCAATCCTGAAGGCCGAGTGCTTGGTTTTGTGTTGGAGGGTGCCCATGCATTAGCAGGACCCCTCTGCAGCTTTTGGAATCTATTCTCTGTAGCTGTTCTGTGATGCAGCCAGATCATATACTCTTAAGTGCATTGTAACCTCCAGTTAATGCTAACTTTAGAATGACTGCATGGAAACATGTCATGTTTGGTGTCACACACTTTGGAATGCTACCCCCTGCCAGTTCTGGCGGCGGGGGTATAATTCCACCCTTCTAGAGGGAGAAGACATGTACACACTTACCTAACCGGTCATAGTTTAAAAGAGCCCCAGCATCAAAAAATGGATGCTGCAGCCACAGACACGAGTCTGACCTCGTGCTGCTGGATGAAACTCCGGCAGGGGAGGCCTGGACAATATGTTTCCTGTCACAGGGAGGTGTAACCACCTCTCAGACAGGCTTTAGTGTATTGGGGCTGGGTTGGTGCATTCAGAGCATGGTTTTCAGACAGTGCTAGGGGCACACTTCGTGTCCCTGCGCATATTCCAGTTCAAACCGGTTGCAGGGGCACTCGGCCCCGGGTCTGGTGTGAAACTGGACAAAGGGAAAAGGGTGTAACCAGCCCCCTCCCTGGATTCAGCCATAGGCGGGTCCCTAGAGTAAATCCAAACCCCAAACTTAGTATAAGTATAGGAACCTAGGGCCAACGCTGAACGCTGAAACGCGTTCGCAAACGCTGAAATTCGCAGAATTTTGGGGTTTGCGATCGCATTTTTGCTAAATGGTATGTATAAAGCACATCTGCGTGCAAAATCAAGGAATCACAAAATTGGCGATTCCTTATTTTGCGATTGAATTTAAGGAATCGCAAATTTTGTGATTCCTTTAAATCAATGTAAGAAGCACAAAAAAGTGCAATTTCGCCTTAAGGAATCGCAAATTACCACCAACTTGAAGTTGGTGGTAATTTGCGATTTCTTTGAAAAATTCAGTTTTTTGCATTTTTCAAAGTGCCATGTGACGCACATAGATGTCCTTAGTGTATGTATGTTTGCCACAAATGCACTCATGCTTATTTCAGGGGTGCAACAGGGTGTCCTTTGGACACCCTTGCACCCTTGAAATTGCATTCTCAATTTGCGATTCGCTAATTGCTAATCGCAAATTGAGAATGTCTTCCCATTCATTCCTATGGGCCTCTAGGCCCATAGGAATGAATGGGGAGGTATTCCTTAATTGTGAATCGCAATTTGAGATTCGCAATTAAGGAATATGTAAGATTCACAAAATGTATTGCAAATCCTACATACATAGCATTTTGCGATTCTCAAATAGCGATTCGCTAAAAATCGCTATTTGAGAATCGCAAATTGACTTTTTGATTCATATGGCCCCAAGTCCTTAGGACTTTAGATCACCCTGGATGAAACTCTGCAACATATATCCTGGAACTACGAAATTCTATTTCGGCTAGAAGACGGAAGAATCTCCCTTGGGATCAAGGAGTGACTGCCCTGTTCAAACAGGCACCAAAGAAGCATCTTGCCTGTCTGCATTCCCAAGGCTCCCGCCGGATCCTGATGGATTTACAGCACAGGGCACAGTCTTCCAGACTTTTCAGAGGCCGACACAAGATCGCAGCAAAGCTGAGACCTGCAGCCCTCCCGAGTGACGTGGGACCGGAACTCCTAGACACAGTGCACATTTGCAAGTGCATTAACTTCCCGAGCTTTCCCGAAGTTGTGCATTGGACTACTTGTAGTCCAAGCCCTGAGCAACATTTGCACTGAAGATTGTAAGCCTACATTCCATGAGTTTTCCGTGAGCCCGCTTCTAGCATTTCCACTTGAAGCTCCTTTGCGATCCCTGGTCCATCGACTGCTGGGTCCCCACAAAGGTAACTCTTCTGTTTCTAGGGCCTTTCTGGTTGCTCCAGATGTGCCCTGACTCTCCGCCAAAGGGTGAGTCCCTCAGATCTTGCTGGTCTACACTAAAGCCAAGATCAGCCTAGTTATTAAGGAATGTGCTCTAAATCCTCTTCTGAGTGTCGTTTATCTGTAATTTTCCAACCCACTTTCCCCATAGAAGTTAATGGTGATTCGCGGCTGTGTTTAGACACTGCACGCGGCCTCCGTGGGTCCCCTGTGCCACAACCTCGGGTGGTTCCTGGTAGCCCCAGCGCTTATAAAGACTCTAGGCCTTGTATCTATGTCAGTCGTGGTTCTTATACCACTTTCTTAGTATATGTTTTGTGACGCCCCTAGGGCTAATCACATATTGTGCTAATTTACTGTGTGCCAAATAAGTTTACTGAATGTACTTTTGCCTCTAGCCTCATAAAGAGACTAGAGGGCTGTGTTTAAAATAAATACATACATTTTATATATATATACCTGATGTGGTTCTCCTTTCATTTGGTTATTCATGAGATTAGAGACTGGTTAAACAAGATGCTTTACATTCCTTCAAGACTTAGACTGAAGGCTGCACTCCACAACTACCACCAGGATAGCTTTCTATATAGGTTGTCTTGAAACCTACCATCAATTAGGGTAGTTTGGACTGGTGCAAGTTGCCCACTAGAATAGTGGACAGCATATGCCAGGCCAACTTTTCACAGGTGTTCCTTCTACTTGCCATCCAGGAAGTTCACATAGGTCACCAAGGGAGACAATGGCCTCCACAGAGGGCTTCAGGGCGTCCGCCTCAAATGCCTGGTCTACCTCATTTGGGAGATATTTGGGGGATGGTTTCCCACGCCCTCTGCCCTTCCATCTATTTGCAGCAGTCTAGGCCATTTTGCCAGGCTCCAAACATTCCAGACTGGTGGTAGCACATATCCACTGATGCAACCCTAACATCTCCACATGTGCCTTAAGCTCCACTTCCTTCCAGGTAGTGTGCTCAAGGTCATTCCCTAACAGATAGTCCACAGGCATGGCAGGGCTAACAGCAGTTTTCAGAAGACCTGATAACTCCCCTACTCAATTGGAAAATGGGCCAGTGGATAGGACCCTCCCTGTTGTCAGCCACTACAACCTAGTGAAATGCATTGGGTATAACTTGTGCTCGGACTGGCAGCTGACTCCTTACCATAGTCATACTGGGTGCTGTGTCCCTCAGAACCTCAACACCTTGCCCATTGATGGTACCCAATTGCGTATACTTAGCAGTGTTTGATTGCACATAGATTTTAGGAACCGTCTCCACGCCGCCCAGGGACACTAGGGTAAACTTACTGGAACAAACTTATACCCAAGCACTAAACTTGCCACCTGTGGTGTCTTTCCTTTCCTGGAAGGTGGTGCTGTTTTTGGGCACTTGGGATCCTCCTTGTAGTGCCCGTACTCAAAACACTTGTAGCAGTTGAGAGATTTTGTCTGACTATTGTCAGGGAAGCTTTTTCTGGTGGAGAGATTGGGAATGAGATCCTTTCCCATGGGAAACATTTTGGGAGTCTTAAGAGAGCTCCTTTTTCTTCCCCCCTCCTTCATCTGTTGGGGACCCTGACCACCATTTTGGGAGCCCCACAGATACCTTCTTGGACACTATGGTGCTAACTCAGATGTCAGTCACATTAGCAAGTTTCCTGGGGTCAGTCAACTTGCTATCAACCAGGTGTTGGCACAACTCTGGAAAAAAATATCAAGCATGTGCTCCTTCAAAATTAGGTTGTACAGCCCTGAATCATTATCAATCTTACTGGCCCTCACACAGCCCTTCAGTGCCATACTACCATAATCAATAAAATCCATCCATGTCTGTGTTGTGAACTTGTGGCTGCCCCTGAATCTGAGCCTTTACCTCTCAGGGGTCAGAACTTAATTACCAGAATGGCTTTCATAGCAGTGTAGCATGTTTGTTCCTCTACCTCCAGTGTTAAGATATTGTCCTTTCCTACTGTAGGCATGTACCTCCATAGACTACCTCCCAGGAATCCTTAGGGAGTTTGGGCACTCTTAGAGCCACTACATAGGCTGCAAACTATTTGTCTATGTCATCCTTCACCACATAACTGGGCACCCAGTCTTTTCTTATGTGGACCCTTGCTTTACCAGTGGACACTGTGGGGACACTGCCACCTAACTGCTGGACCCCACCTCTAGGGGAAAAAGCATTTACTACGCATGCTTTACATCACATGCTATTACAACGTGGTTGTTACAACAACCGCATTGTTACATCGTGAACCATTACATCACAAGTAGTTTCAACAAAGTGTTAGCCCAAAAGGCAGGCTTCAAAGGTGAAGCCGCCTTGAATGGATGCTGGTAACAATATTCCTGAGCATGATGTCTTCTGTTGCTTCAGACTTGGCCAAGGGAGGGGAACCTGTGCCCTAATCAGTTTTCCAGTGGGCATGAAGCCCTCTGCCAGCCACACCCATAGGGTGGGCTACCCTGCTCCTCAGGACAAAGTACTCTTGGGATAACCATGTGCCACATATCACAGGAACTACATCACTAGAGAGGAGTGGACCCACTAGCCCATTGGCTAGTTCTCATGGTCATTCAGCATAGACTAGAGGTGGATAGTACACAAGCACTGATACACATGGCTTTTCTACCCTTTTTCTATCATTGTGTGACTTGGGAGAGACTGGTGTCTGAAAACAAAATCATCTGGTCCAGAAAATGAAACTACAAGTCACAGAATCCACTGGGACTCATGGAATACAAGAAAACCTGAAATGTCATGTTTTATTGCCAAGTATATAAGCCCCTCCTCTTACAGAGGTCCGGCTTGACAATGGCCACTGTAGCTTTGTGCTTTTTCTCTGATCGTTTTGTTCCTGCTACTGGAAGGACCTGGAATTGTGTTTGTTTGCTCAACTATAGAGGAGGTGCTTCTGCTAATCTTCTGGAGGATGCTGGATCATTTAAGCAGCACGCTTTCCCGTTCTCCCCGTGAGCACTTGGTGTCAGAGGGATCTTGCCTTACTGAAAGGCGGGGAGAAAAGGAGCACGTCTCCCGTGTAACATGCAGGAGGAAATTTGTCTTGCTGTGACTATTCTACAGAGGGCAGGTAGCAGAGTGTGGGAGTGTTCGACATTCTGCTATTCTCTTGGTGCCGAGACATTTGATTTTATTTTTGTTTATTTTGCCAGTTTGTTGACTTGATGATTTCAGATATTGTTATCTCGTAAGGATTGCTCTACAATTACCTTAATCTACCTATCTTTGGGCGATCCTATTTTTGATGTCTTCAGGATTAATGCTTACTGCTGCTTACATGATTGTGAGTATGTATGCTGTGTAAAGTTGTTTTCTGTTTCCTGTTGTGCATGCATAGGAACTTGACTTCTTTGCTTCCTTCTCTCCTTTCTTGTCTACAGAGCATTCCTTCTGGGTAGTGTTTTTCCTGAAGTGGTGCCTTTCTACTTGTTCATAGACACAGTTAAGAGAAGACACCCAGTCCTAGTAGCACCTTTTCTTCTTTTCCCATTCCTCTTTTCCTTATGTATTTTTTACCAAAGCAGTGGTAGTTTCACTTTTTGGGGGTTTACGCAGAGGCGAGTGGGCTATCAATCATCGAGCCATCATCCCCGCTGGTTAGTTCCGGTAGCTCAGTGGCTTTTTTTGCAGTCTGACACGTTCTGACACTAGTGACCATGTGGATCCTTCTGGGCTCATTTCTGGGATAAATATGGCACCCTACCCTTTAGTTCATTTTGGAAAAGAACTGAGGACCGAAGTAGGACTGCCCTGCTGCTCTTGAAGCATGCAAAAAAAGGGTGCATTGTCGAGAGGACTACACTTGTTGTATTTTTTGGCAGTGAGATTGGAACTGTGCCTGTGGCTCCTCACCCAGGGAAAAGTTGATTTCCGAACTTCACCAAGATCAATGACTCTAAGGATCAGTCGGCTGATCCCCTGGTGCCTGCTCCAGGATCATAAGAGCCAAAAGAGTGATATCTCTGCAGCAATTTTGCAGCTACCTATCACCAAGCACAAGAAACACAAAACTTGAGCTAGCCAAAACAAGCAACCGAGTCTGGTGAACTCAGGAATGCTGTCCAAAGTCTGATTTCTCATTATCAAGCCCCAAGAAGAAGTTTGCATCCAACTGCGGAGCAGTGTGACCAGCATTGACTATCTGACCACTGCAACATAGAGGACTTCAAGGGACCCCGATCTCTGTGGCCAAAGTCGCCCAACATCACCCATCGTCCGAGGAACCACCACTGAGACTCCCCCATCAACCACACCACAACAGGAGCATCCTTTTGAACATCTTTGCCTGCATCCCTCAGCATCCAGACCACTCCATTGACTTCTACGGCGGTTGTCATCTCGCTCGGTTGGCCAAGTAACTGTACAAAGTATACTTTCTGGCACCCTAGACCTTTACCGTGCTGGATTTGGTCGCCAAGGCTTGGCCAGAGTATGCACACAAACTCTTTCAAACTTTTTAAAAGTTTTCAAACTTTATGTTTGCCAATGCTTGTTTTCGGTTGTCTTTAAAAGTGATGAAAAAGCTCTAAAATCTATATCTCTGGAACCCTCCTGTGGATTTTAATATTTATGGTCTTTAAAAATTCATAAAAATATGGTCTATGTTTTATAAATTGTTGTTGTGTCTTTTAATTGGTGTTTGATTTTCTTATTCAGTTGTTTGATGCTTGTAAATGTTTTACACTATGCTCCTTTGCCAAGCCTTATTGCTCACAGCCTCAGCTACAGAGGGTTGAGCTATGATTAAGTAAATATTACTGATTGCACTCAGGATGGTATCTGTTATTGTCCTCTCCGATAAGACCCCCAGAGCCATATCATGTAGTAGACCCAGATCCTCACAAAGGCGAAACGTTTGGGGGAAGACCACCCTAAGACTGTCAGGTCTAACAAAACAGCTGTTGTTTTATAATCACTTAGAAAAGTAGCATGCAGAACAGTACCTTTTCCTGTGCAATACTTCTCAAAGTGCTCTTCCAGCATTACAGTAGGTTCTTCAATAGACTCTCGCATCATATTTCCAAAGTGATAGTAAGAAACCATATTGTCTTTGGGGTTTCTGGTTACATAAATAATCTGTGAGAAAAAAACAAAATTGAACACAAATGTCAATGAAGAATTAAAGCAAAGTGTTAGGCAGTAGGACAAGCAGTGGTATGAGGTGCCATTCCAAAAAAAAGATACTTTTGATAATATTAGGCATTCCGAAATTATCTCTAGCATTGAATAAAGTGCCACAAAATGCATATATTTTACATTGATATAAAATATTATTAACACCCTATTCGAAGAACAAAGGGGATCATTATGATGGCGGAAAGACCTCCATGGCCGGGCAGGCGGTGGCGGTTCTTCCGCCATCACCAAGCTCATTACTCACTGCCAAATTAGTATGGCGGTGGGTATCGCGGTGGACACAAAGTCCATTTGCTGTTTTACCACCGGAGGCAATCGCACTTATTGGCTGGCAGATGGTGTAGGGCCCCTGAAATGGTGGGGGTGCCTAGCAGACACCGTCCACCAGATCAGGATGTGGGTTCAGGAAGGCCTTTCCATGTGGAAAGGTAGGCAGGGATTGGGTTTGTAGGCCTGTTGTGGGTCCCCCTTGTTGGAGGGGGGTGTCACTGCACTGCAATTCCATGCACCAAGTGGCAGGCACCTTGTGGTGCCTGCCACACGGTGCAGGAAAATACAGTGTAATCACTTTTAACATTGCGGACGGTGCTGCAGCCAGCAGCATCGCCTGCAATGTAAAAAGCCCAGGATGCGCCCACCAGTATGGCAGGCACATCCTAATCGCAGTGATGGGACCGCCACATGTCTAGTGAGCGGTCCCAAACACAGCTATGGTGGCGAGCAGACCAAGTCAGCCCACCATCGTAATCAACCCCTAAGATATTCACTCTTACCTCTGAAACCTGAAGGCAATGCAAGTAATGCGATGCAAGTAAGCCTTAACCAATCAAATCAGGCTTCACTAAACGTAGGCACTGTGACAGCAGGACACAGGGAAGTGTACTCTCCCAAAATTATTTCAGAACAATACAGTCTGCTAAATGAATGGCAGTTTTGGAATGGTTAACAAAAATATTAGTATGGGAAAGGCTTGTGGCCAACTGATACAGCTGCATGAGGTGATCGCTTTTGCTGCCCTACAGTTATCTTTTGGAATGATGAATGAGAGTTGTAGAGGTGGTTAAATGCTATTGGTTTAGCAAAGCATTGAATATTACAATCAAGCTGTACCATTGGAGACCAACACCATTTCTATTGTCTGGCCCTTGCTAGAGCTACTTCCAGTTGTTCTTGCGTCCAAGCCAGTATTTCATGGTCCCCTTCTCTGATCTGCTTGATGCCGGCATCTTCTGCAATTAGGTGCCCAAGGCTGAGTTTCCAGGAAGCATTCCCAATATGGCGTCTATTATGGAGTTGAAGCCAGGTATCAGCAGCCCAAAGCAGCATCTTATTTTGGACAACCAGCCAAAAAAGAAGGCTGCATCATTGGTGCTCCTCCTAATGCCTAGAAGTCATATTGCAACCTGACAGATTCTACCCAACAAGTACTGATGAAAAAAAAGTGCTGAAAATATGAATGACACCGGAATCCATTAGGGCTTATTGCTGTTCCAAGATGCATGCAAAACTGCAGTAATGTGTCAGGATAGTGCTGGAGTAAGCAGTCGCTTGATGGTGGTGGTGGTCTCTGGTATTTACCTCTTTCTATGCACTTCATTGCCTGGCTTTAGTCACAACAAAGTGTCACTCTAACTGACACACATTTGGCAGTTGAATTTCACTCATAAGTGCACTTGAACCATGGAATGTCAGACATAAGCAATCTGAAAACTTGTCAGCTATTGCATTATGAAACACAAGGCTCAGTGGGAGGCAGTATGACCTCTCACATCATGTTTGGTGTAGTCAGGTCCCACAGTGCCCTTCTATTTGTGGTACTTTGCAGCAGTTTTAAGATCTTCTTAGAGTTTCTTGTTGCTCAAATGGGTGTAATTTCTGAAATGTATATGTTTCCCTCGTCTTCAATGCTTGATATTGCTCGTGAGAAAGTATCACTCATAGTCATTGAATGTCACTCATAACTACACTGAAATTAAGAAAATGTCACACATAAGCAATTTGAAACCTTGGCAGATATGTTTTGCATCTGTATATTGCCAACAGAGCTAGGATGGGCCTGTTCTCAACACTCAAACCCTAAAATTAAACAGAATGCCCACTAACTGTGAAAACCTTAGGCACACCAGTGAAAGGCAATTAGCTGGTTAAATCAAAGTTACTCCCAGGTATGAGAAATTATTTAAATTCCAATATTCCTTCCTTGATCTGGATGCATCTGGATTTTGTTTTCTTTGGACTGCAGGCCATATAAAAGGTTTTCAAAAGATTAGATTCTAGATCAAGGTTGTCCATAAAGAGGAGAAACTTATCAATTATACGCTTTAACTCATATAGGGGCCGATTCACAGAACTAATCTGAGATAAAATCCTAAACTTACTACTTTTGGTAGTCACAGAAGGCATTTAGTAGTAGTAAAGTTAGGACTCCTAACTTTACTACTACTAAACTGAGACAAAATCCTAACTTTAAACTCCCTCTTCATGCAATAATGCTGGCATGGAGTTGGATTGTTCCTGTTCCATGTCCAGGCTATGCATTTTCAAAAACTGATTAAGGTTGTTGACAGTAGAAACATTGTAGATGCAAGAACATACCTCTGACGTACACTCAAGTCTAGTGAAAAGTACTTACAATTTTCACACCTTCATTGTATCTTACAGAGGCTGAGACTCCTATGTGTAAGGCCTGAGAGAAATCAACCAGGGCCTGGCCCAGACCCATGCTGGTTACCAGACCCCACAGCTTTGTTGTATTTACTCAGTCAAAAGTGCTGCTGAGTTCCATGAAAGCTAAATACATGGGGCTCCCCTTCGATATAGTATATTTACCTATGAGTTAATGTAAGTTGAGACACTGCTCCATCGGCCTGAGACCATCATTTAATCCATACTTGACACCGGAGACAATCTCAGATTAGAGTTACCAGGCAGCAATCCCGTTTAGAGCTATACATCCAACGATCTTGACCATGGAGTCTAGTAGAGAGATGACTGAAACTTGCAGTAACTACCATATATGCTTTGAAAAAGTTCTATCGTCTGAGCCGGATCACTGATACAACATCGAATTGCAGAATTATCCAGTCAACTACATCAGAAACAAAAATATCGACACACAACACCCAAAATAGAAATAACACTAATATTGATGGAAACATTTGGGGGTCCATTAGGATGTCGGACGGTGGCACCACCGCGGTGCTGGTGGGGCGGAAAAACACCTTTTTCCGCCCGTGAGCAGCGTAACTCACTACGGCCATATTAGTATAGTAAAACATAGGTCATTTCCCGTCCGATGCGGAGCAATGCGCACCGCCATCAAAGTGCGCCCGGCACCGCGGCGGTGGGAGCCAATGGAGCCTCACCGCTGTGCGGAATGACGTCCGCCCCGCTCAACAAATTAGGATGGCCAAAACAAGCAGACGCACCGCAGCGGAGACGCCGCCCAATCTGACACGGCGGAAACTCAACAGCGGAGCGCGATATCAGAGCAGCAGTCATGAACGCCATGGACCCAGCCCTACATATGCATCCGGTGATGTACCTGCTACAGTACTATCATCAAATGGGCCACCGCGGACGCCGCCGCAGATACGCAACTACACAAACACAACACACAGGCCGACCTAGGGTATAATTTCACAACAAACACCCTGCTGGGGGTCACAACACATCCATAAGTGCACCAACACATTACCCACCTGGCACAAAGTCACCCCTCTGCATCCGGGACACACTTCGACCACCAACTAGCAGCAACCTTCCGTTCCAGCCCACGTCAACGCAGCGGTCAACACATGCGCACAAAGCAGAAGGCAGGACCACTCCAAGGCATGGGCAGGGCACAAAGAGCACAGGGACACACCACCCCCAACCAGACAGCAACACACACCATCAGGCACAGGCCAGGTGCCCATCCTGTGCACCCACATGTACACCAACAAGCAACAAGCACAGCAACAAGCAAGCACAATACACACCCTGCACCACACAACAAACAACCAGGGACACAGCGACTGCAGGAGAGGCTGACAAGTAACACACAACACCAGTGTCAATAACACTAAAGGCGGCCAACATCTCCCAGCACAAACACACACAAACAAACACACACCCTGGGTGTAGGTACAAACATAACACACACACAGGGGCGCTTGAACTGATGCCTTCATAAAGACAACACACAAACACCACAGGAACACACACAGAATCACATCAGAAACAGACATAACCTGACAGCCAAACTGTGGAAGGGCAATGCTATATTATGTTATGTTATGTTAATTATTTTGTAAAGCGCGTCTGCTACCCGAAGGTGTCCTGGCGCTATCTGCTGTCCCTAGGGAGTAGTGAGTTGCACGATCAGGAAAGAGATTCTAGAACATCCATGTTTTAAGCATTTTTCTGAAGGGGAGTAATTCGGTTCAGCATCTCAGATGAGGGGGGAGCTGGTTCCAAAGTCTTGCTGCTGCCACCACAAATCTCTTACCACCCCAGCGAGCCTTTTTCACTGGTGGTACTCTTACTAATTTTTGCACTGATGAGCGCAAAGTTCTAGATGGTGAATACCATTGAAGTTGGTCTTGAAGATAGTGTGGACCCTGCTTATGAAGTTATCTGAAGACAAGGCACAGAGATTTAAAATGTATCCGTTGTCTCACCGGTAACCAGTGAAGTTTACGAATTTCACTAGAGATGGGGGAAAATTTGGATATGCCAGAAACCAGCCTGGCAGCTGTATTCTGCAGCAGCTGCAGCCTCTGCAACAGCCTCTCTTGGATATTTAAATAGAGGCTGTTGCAATAATCAAGTCGTGACATGACAAGTGCCGTAACCACCGTCTGCCGACTCTCCTTGGGCAGGAAAGGGAGAATTTTCTTGGTGGTTCTAATGGTGAACATCGTAGAAGAGACCACGGCATTAATTTGTTTCCTCATGTCCAGTCTGTCATCCAGGTCAGAATCAGAAATGCTTTATTCGATTTAAATGAAGTATAAAATCATAAAAGCTTCACAATGCAAATACACATTCCATAAAAACACAGTCATCATCCAATAAAAACAGTTAATTTAAAAAAGGATTAAATTAGTACATCAGTGATATAAAGCAATTCATAATACATACACTAAATATCTCAATTAGTTGATCAATCAGTTAACATCATTAATTTCCGTTTCTTTAAAATACTTTTTAAAAAGCCAGTCATAACCATAATGCATTTCTCACTCCCTGATTGCAATAAACTTAAATATGCTGGTCTACATTGTCGCCATTGGTTCTGTCTCAACTATTGTCTGATCCACCCTCTGCGTTCAGCATTATAATATTTGCAAAACAGAATCAGATGGAAAGTAGATTGTGTCGACATAGTGTCACAGGTACAGGGTGCCAGGTTCCGTGACCAGTTGTTTTTTAGAGGAAAGGTTACCAGGCGGAAGAATAGTTCAAACCTAAACCGTGTTAATATAAAACGGTCAAAACTCACAGTGCAAATGGATAAATAGGGTTGGATCCACTGGCATATCAGGGTCCCTTGGTGTTGGATGACTGAACATTTCAGGAGTTCACCTGAACTTCTCAATATTTCAAAGTGGCTCATACATAATTTTTTCAAGTCTTTCCTTGAAATTCCAAGATTATTAACTGGGTTACTGTATAACTCTGGTCTTTGCAAATCAGAGAGAGTGTTCTTAACATACATTAACCAAGGAATAGATTTAACATTGTCAAGGGCCATCGCATCCTTTATAATGTCCCGATTGAGTCCCAGAGCTTCCGTCGTCCATACCCTGTGCCAGAGTAATATTGGCTGGAGTTTAATAAGATCGGAAATATATTCTAGATCTAACTCTGCATGGCAGTTAAATGTTGCCACACCCTGGGGCAATGCTAATAAGTATTTTAAGAAGCAGTTTTCGACTATTTGAATGGTCATTGCATTCTGGATCCCCCAGATACCAGCCCCATATAGGGCAATACTCCTACACTTAGCCTTGTAGATTTTTAAAAGGATTTCTGGTGGTATTTTGCCGAGCTGTTTAGCAAAATTCATAAGTGCCGCCATAGAGCGTTTAAATAGCAAGGCCCTGGACTTTATGGCTGCCCCCCACAGGCCCGAACCATGCAATACCCCCAGGTAGGAGAAGGATTTTGTACATCCAATTGTGAGGCCATCCACCTTAATTTCCTTATGTTCGGCCCGCCCTTTCCCACACACCATCATAAATGATTTCTTTGCATTGATTTTCAGCCCTCTTGACCCCATGAAATGATTATATTTTTCTAAAGCCCTTTTAGCACCTATCTTTGTTCGGGCCATAAGCACTGCGTTGTCCGCATAAAGGAGTGAGACTGCCTGTCTCTTACAGAATCTAGGGGAGTCAATGGTGCTGGCCTCCAAATCCCCCTCCAAAGCGTTGGTATAGATGGAGAAAAGGAATGGGGACAGCACACAGCCCTGTCTCACCCCCTTCTCAATGCAGAAGGGCCTAGTGCACTCCCCCTTAGTCCCAAATCTCACCCTTGCTGTAGCCCCGGAATACAGTTGGCGAATAAATTATACTATGGGTGGATCCACTCCTATTTCTTCGAGGGTATGCCATAACTTCGCATGATCCACACAGTCAAAAGCGGCTGTGAGATCTACGAAGATGGCATATAAGCGTTCTTTCTTCGCCCGTGTGTATTTCCCCTGAATGATTATAACATTGAGGACCTGTTCCACTGTACCCATCCCTTCTCTAAAACCATATTGAACGGGGCTCAGGATGTTATTATCTTCTGTCCATGTATGGAGTTTATTTAGGACCACCCTGCCTGCTAGCTTCATAAGGGAGTCTAGCAGGGAAATTGGCCTATAATTAGAAGGGCTCTCTCTATCCCCCTTTTTGTGTATCGGTATAATCACCGACTCAGTTTAGGTTTTATTAAATCCTACAGCACTACATGCCTGCAGGACTCGTGTGCATATTGGGGCCCACAAATCCGGGATCAACTTAAAAACGTCGATCGGTATTCCGTCCGGGCCCGGTGCCTTATTTCCTTTACTACTATTTATTGCCACCAGGACTTCATCAAGGCGAATTTCTAGGTCTATCGGTGAGTGGGCCAAAATTGGTGCGTTGGTTTCAGTAATAGTGCACAGACTTTCCCTCTCCCTTTTATACACATTTGAGAAGAAATTAATCCATGCCACTTCGTCAATGGCAACCTCTATTGTTGCATTATCCTCTCTTTTAAAATATGGTGCATTTACTGCTTGCCAAAACAGTTTAGTGTTTCTGCTTTCAGAGGCCTGAAGCAGATTTTGCCATGCTTGTTCTTTAAGCTCCCTTTTCCGCTGGGACCTTGCTAGGTTATACACCCTTCTACAGTTCCTTATTAATTCAAGATCTCTGGTTTTGGTGCTAAGCGCGGCTTTTAATTGGGTATATGCCTTTGTGCATTTGTTATCAAACCACCCTGTAGACTTAACACGTTTTTTGCTTGGTTTAGTGAGGGTGTCCTGTATTATCGCCGTAATACCTCCAAAGGCATCCAATATTTCTTTATGAGAGGCCTTTTCATCTAGACAAACCTGAATGTGTGACTGGGCATTAACGATAATGCCCTTATTTGTTTCCACTAGATCTAACGCACTCCACTTTAAGGTAAAGCCATTTCGCCTGGCTAATGTTATATCCTTCACCCATGCCAGAGCCTCGATGGTAGTGGATTTATTGGAAACTGGTAGGGATAGATTAAGACTAATGGGCAAGTGGTCACTGAGGCCATTTGAGTGGATCTCAAACTTCTCCACCCAGGTATGATGTTTATTGGGAACTAATATAAAATCAATGACCGATTGTAAGCCCCTTGAGATAAAGGTGGGGCTAAATTCCACCACAGGGGAGCTCATCTTATTAGCGAATCCCAAATCAAGGGTGGCTAGTATATCATTTAATTTCTCCCCTTTTCCTGAGTGAATAAAGTGACTCACATCGTTACTCCCTTCCTACTCGACTTCTCTAGCATTACAAGCATGGGAATTACAGATGCTGATGTTGAAATCCCCTCCCCACACAACAATTATATCTCTCTCATTGTTGAGGTACAAGTGGTTTAAGTCTTCCATTAGGTTATTCAATACCTCCTCAAACATTCCTTTAGTATTGTTGTAAAAGTTCACCACCAACAAGCACAACCCAGATGTTAGATAGATGGACACCAATTGATAGTAGGGGGAACACTTCAGCATTTTTATGCTCCGCACTCTCAGCAAGTTAGATACATAGACACAAATTCCCCCTTTGTGTCTACCATGTGGGGAATATACCGCCGGGGTGTGGAATGTCTTATAACCATCAAGGTGTTTTTCACCTATAAGTCATGTTTCTTGGATACCAAGAATGTCGAAGTCTTTTATAAGGTCTCTCCATGCTGTATTAGAAACCTTACTCTCCAAGCCACAGATGTTCCAGAAAACAACCCTTACCCTATCTCGTGATGCCACTAATTTAGTTCGTGGGCGGTTAGACAATGGAGCAGCTACCTTAGCCGCAGGAACAATTTCACAGGCTGGTTTCTTGAAGAGGTTGACTTTTCTTGCTTTGGGGGTTACCTGTGTTCTAATCTGGTTAATTGGGTCCGTTCTCATGTCATTAGGACTCGTGAGTGGTGTAAGTCCTAATACACTATCTTGTGAATTACCGGGTTCTGACGATGGTCCTCCTGTTTCGTCTCCTATCGGGGGTAATACTGCCTTATCCTCGCTCTGCTTTGGGACACTATCCTTATGTTTAATATTGCCTTTATTTCTTTCACACCGTCAGTCGCAGTCATTCAATCCTGACAACGCTGTAAATCTGTTGGGCCCTGGATACCTATTTAATCCCTGTATACCCCATCTCTGTCCTCCAAGTGTCCCAGCCTGATAATATACCTGGGGGGCTCTCATCTCTACTTGCCATTTATTTCCATTAACTGATCTGGCTAGGTTTATTGGCCTGTAAAAGTAGCCTAATGGCAGTATCTCTATGCCTTGGCCCCAAATCCCTCCCCCATGCCCCACTTCACTCATTATCCTCTCAACTGGTGCCTGGCTATTAAAATTGACCACCACGCAGTCACCCTTTTTTAATTTCTTAGATCTACCAAGCCAGGACACCCGTCTAGCCATTATGATATTTGGCCCTACCATCTTACCCTCAGTTGTGTTGCCTGATAGCCAATGCATGACCTTATTTCTTAGCTGGATGTAATTCTCACTGACTCCCTCTTTAAGGGGAGGCACATTTGCAAGTACTATAACCAGTGGAGCAGATTGTGGAGGAAGGTGATACATTTCTTACACCCTCATCCTTTAAAGGACAGGAGTTTGTCCCAGGATTCTTCTGCTCTTTAGTATTAGTATTCTTCTCCTCATTCCCTGGATTATTCCCAGTATTGTTCCCTATATCGCTCTCTGTCCTACTTGGTCGTTTCCTCGCAAGTTCACTGACTGGATTCAACCATGGAGTGGCATGGGTAAAATTATCCTGTCTGCCTTGCTCATTAGCAGGTCCTCTGCTTTGCTTAATAATTACAGGATTCCCTGACCCGTTAGTATTGCTCATTGCAATCTTATGGAGGTTATCCACCTTGTTAGTTAAGACCCTCAACCTCTCATTAAGTGGGAGTATGAATGATCTTAATAGGTGCTCCATAGTACAAACCCCATTACTGTCTACTCTGATTAATGGCTGATGATCAATCACTGGGGAGGGTGTGGATAATACTAGGGGTGGATTTTGACTTAGAGGGGTAGGCGGTGTCGCCAAGATTTTACCCAGATAGGATTTCACCAGTTTGTTAGTAGTTTTCGGTATCGTGGATTTCCCACCTACTTGAAGCTTCCCTCCCCTTTTCCTTTTCCGTCTGTTACCTTTTGGCACGCTTTTGCTGTTTAGCACTATTGGATGGAATTCCTCTAGGGAGATAGTACTACAAGTCGACAAATATCATCAATAGTGGAAATAGAGGAGATTGTCTCATTTCGTTCGTTTCCTGGGGATATCAAGCTTACTGCTGCAAATTTTGGAACATCGTTATGGTCTGGAGTGGCTACATCCTCTATAGCACCAAGAGACGATCTTTTAGTAGTTCCAAGTTCAAGGGATAGCCGCTTTTCTGTTATTTCTATTTCCCTCCCCACCATAGCAGCAGTCCGTGCAAAAAAAAAAACGTTCCAAGGTCCCAATTATGCTGCCGCCTGAAATCATTGGATCAGTGTTTTTCCCTTTCTTTGATTTGGAAACAATCTCGCTTTGCTCTATAGAGGACCACTAGTCAATATGTATAAGTTCAAGGTCACAGTCTCACCTGACAGGCACTGGTTCTCAGCTCTTTCAATTTGATTGTTAGGGAGGTGGCCCAGCCCTGCCTCCTCTGGCCTCTGAGGGCTTAGCCCGGCGCAGACCCGCGCGCGATCCCGCGACGCGGGGGCTGTGGTGATTTTGAAGCACCTCCGTGCGCGAACCAGGGTGAGTCACTTCCTGTGTTGGGGCGCTGGGGAACCTGGGAGTTGTGGTATCCCTCCACTCCGCGGCCACAGGATAACGAGCTGCGGCAGCGGGAGGGAGACTCTGCAGGGGCACACCGGCACCGAAGGATTACAGGGTCACAGCAACACAGCAGGTAAAGACTGAATGGCCCCAGTCAGAGTGTCATCCAGGTAAACTCCCAGGTTTTTCACCTGTGTGGAGGAAATAGGTAGAGGGCCCAGGAGTTTGGCCAACATGTTGGGGTCCAAGTACTCATGTCATTGCCAAATAGGACGACCTCAGTCTTGTCTGAATTTAATTTCAGACAGTTACTGGCCATCCAATGTCCAACTGAATCCATACAGTCGTGTAACTTGAGGCTAACCGCCCCTTCTAGACCAGGAAGGAGGGATACCACTATCTGCGTATCGTCCGCATATGATGTCAGCTGGAACCCATAAGATCTTATCAATGGGGCCAGGGACGATACATACACATTGAAAAAGGTTTGGCTTAATGACGATCCCTATGGGACCCCACAGGGCAGATGAAAAGGAGTTGAGCAGAAATCTTCAAGGGCTACTATCTGCCTCCGCCCAGAAAGGAAAGATTTTAAGACCTTCCAGGCGGAATTTTTTACTCCGCAGGCTGACAAACGGTCCATCAACAATACGTGATGGACCGTGTCAAACGCTGCGGAGAGATCAAGCATAATCATTGCTGCTTTACCCCCCTGATCTAGCGTTTTCCTGATCTCATCAGTTGATTTTAGGAGAGCAGTTTCTGTACTATGACCCTCCCGGAAGCCATATTGTGTACAGTCAAGCACCTCAGCCTCATATAGGTACCTGCTCAGCTGTTTATTTATCCATTTCTCTAGCATTTTAGCTGGGAACGGTAAGTGAGAAATGGGCCTAAAGTTACGAACATCTGAGGAATCCAAATTAGTTTTTTTTAGCAGCGGGATCAAGGAAGCCGTCTTCCAATGTGCTGGGAAGCTGCCCTCTCCCAGTACCCTATTAAAGAGGGGAGTCAGCACTGATGTGATTACATGAGGGGTCAGTTTAGCAATTTTAACAGGACAGGGGTCATAAGGAGAGCCAGATTTCAGATTTTGCAGGAGTGTAACCGTATCCGTGTTAGCTAACAAAGGGAATTCCCTTAATGCATGTTGTGTTTGCGGAGTTAAGTTTCTGTCCATGCTTGATTCATAAGAAAAACCATTGTTGGCATTGTTAAAAGTTGAAAAAATTTCTTCAACTTTATCTAAAAAGTGTTTAGCAATTTTGTCACAGAGTTCATGACTCTCTGTTACTTTTGGCGAATGAGGGTTGGCCAGTTGGCAAACAATCTTAAAGAGTGTCTTTGCTAAGTTTGCTGCTAGTTTAATTTGGCTCGCGAAGTAGTCTTGCTTAGATGTGAGCAACAATTGTTTGTATGCTCTTAGACTATCTTTATGTTTAATTTTGTCCTCAATCTTATAGCTCTTCCTCCATTCCCGCTCAGAGTGTTTATATATACATTTCTGGGCTTTTAAATTAGGGGTATACCAAGGGGCAGAAGGATGAGTCCTTTTACCATCAAAATGTTTTTTGGGGGCGAGCTTATCGCAAGGTTTTCTTTATCCAATCATTAAAACTAGTGATAACTGAATCGACCACATAAAGAAGGCAAGGTAGATTCTAGGAGGTCTGACAATTCCTTCGTTTCAATCTTATTCCATGCGCCTGAATAGCTAACTTTTGTTGCTGCTTTCTCATTATTCTGATTCTCTACACCGACTATCTCAAATAGAATGGCCGAATGATCCGACCATACTACAGGGAACACATCCTTTACCGATAGCTGTAGAGAATTTGAAAAGATCCCATCCAGGGTATGACCCGCTGTGTGGGTGGCACCTTTAACTATTTGTGGAAGGTCGAGTCCATTCATAAGATCAAGCAGCTCCTTTGTATCAATATCTGCAGGGTCTTCCAGATGGAAAAGTAAATCGCCCAGTATGGAGAAGGATCTATCGCTTATACCTTCCTCCATCAGATTGCATACTAGATCCGTGAAGGATTTCCGCGGTCCTGGTGGCCGATATAACAAAACTCCCCTAAAGTTCTCCTTATGTGGGAGGAAGAGGGAGAAGCTCAAGGCTTCACAACCCCCCTTAGTGATTGTTTTAAACACCGTTTTAATGGAGTCATGATAGATGGGAGCACAAACACAACATGAGTGCACAAAATAATCTCTCAAGAATAAAACACACACAACAGACCACAAATCACACAAGAAGGGCACCTGCACAGACCCACACTGCCACATCAAACCAACTACAAATGCACACGAAAGCAAAAATCTACAAACACCACAGGACATCAGGGGATGCACATCAGTCAATGCCAGGGTCACATACACACACCACTGTATGTACAACAAGCAGCCAGTGCACAATAAGCACAACAGACACACACAGACATGACTGATACAACCTCAACACACACACCACAAATCAGTACAGCACAAATACAACAGCACACAAAGGAAGTCAAGCAATACAACATCCTACACACATACATCCAACACAACAACAACAGGATGCACCACTCTGGGACACAAGAGCACAGCCATCTCCACCAGATCTCTGGGCAGCACACACAGCTGTAGTGCACATGAACAATCCACACTAGACAAATAGCACAAAACATCACACATAAACCAGTTGGGCAAGGTCCAATGTGGAACAACACTCCAGGCCCAAGAACTGCACCACATTGCACAGTGCCACAAACAAGTGAAGTGGGAGCACCTACACATGTAAACAAAGGGGATAGCTGACATTCAAGTCAACTGACTAGCATGTCAGTAGTAGACATGTAAGTGTTGTATCCTACACAAATAAAGGTAGTGCAGACCTACAATGGTCAGGCTCAAGTGGCACACATAGGTGATGGCTGTGCACCACACACACCATGCCATGCAGAAGGCTAAAAGGCACCATGTGCTTGTAATGCACGACAAACAGAAACACAATGCCAGTGAGGAGCAGCAGGGCCACACAGTCTACACAAACACACTTCAGACACGTTGATCATCAAACTATCACAAAACTGAAGTGCAAGTCACACACATTTCACACCCATAATTGACAGAAACAACAAGGAAGAGTCACACAGAACTGCATGGACACACCAACACACTGCACAGTGCACTCCAGACAACTCACACAACTGCATACAATCATTTACACAGGGCAGGACAATACAAACAACAGGCACACACCTCCTGGTTGAGACATGTGAGGTCATCACAATCCAGGGACATACACACACCCATAACCACCACAAAGTCACAACCTTCACACTGCACACCTCATCACCAACCAAGAGCACACATCACATGTAGTCCAGGGGACCATGACTGAGGGCCAACACAAAATGACCATACACAATCATATACACAGCTGGGCACAGAAACAGGAATAACACACATACATCATGAGCTTGCCCAGCCTGCATGTAAACATGTGCACACCATCACACCCATGTCAGCTTGGGGCACTGTACCCCAAGCTGACATAGCAAACCACCACAAAGAGAATTGTATGACAGGCAAAAGATGCAACACAGATAACACAAGTATCAGTGTCTGAATGGACTGAAGACCCTGTTACCCCTGTCTAGAAATGTGATGCGGGCAAACAGCTTGGTGATATTGTAGTCACACATAGAGCATGGGGTAGAGGCAACTAAATGCACAGCCCAAAATAACTTTATTCTGCAAGGACACTGATAAAACAGACAACAGGAGTAGCTGTCTTTATTGACATATTGCACAGATACGACAGTAGAACAACAGTAGACAAGAGCAAGGCACAAAATGCTGTTTAAATGCAATACAATCTGCACAGGCAAACTACAAACAGGAAGGCCAGTGTCCATGGCACAGGGGGGAGTCCAACACAGCAGAACAGCAGGGCCGGTGTCCATGGCACAGGGGGGAGTCCAACACAGCAGAGCAGTAGGGCCAGTGTCTATGGCACAGGTGAGAGCCCAACACAGCAGAGCAACAGGGCCAGTGTCCATGGCACAGCGGGAGTCCAACACAGCAGAGCAGCAGGGCCAGTGTCGATGGCACAGGTGAGAGCCCAACACAGCAGAGCAACAGGGCCAGTGTCCATGGCACAGGGGGAGTCCAACACAGCAGAGCAGCAGGGCCAGTGCCCATGGCACAGGGGAGAGTCCAACACAGCAGAGCAGCAGGGCCAGTGTCTATGGCACAGGTGAGATCCCAACACAGCAGAGCAACAGGGCCAGTGTCCATGGCACAGGGGGGAGTCCAATACAGCAGAGCAGCAGGACCAGTGTCTATGGCACAGGTGAGAGCCCAACACAGCAGAGCAACAGACTAGTGTCAACTACAGGGCGCACAACAAGTACATGTTAAGCTTGGCCAGGGAGAAGTGCAGAGTCAGGACATGAGAAGCTGCACAGGCAAGGGCAGAGCAGCAGTGAGTGACAAGGCCAGTGGCCAGTGGCCAGGGAGAAGTGCAGAGTCAGGACATGAGAAGCTGCACAGGCAAGGGCAGAGCAGCAGTGAGTGACAAGGCCAGTGGCCAGGGAGAAGTGCAGAGTCAGGACATGAGAAGCTGCACAGAGTGTGTGTGTGTGACTGTAGCCTTCCATGGCCAGCAACACCCCCAGGTGGCAAACAATGGCCAGGATTAGCACACCTGTATGAGAGATAGTTGTATGAGGGGGACTGCAATTCACATCTGTGTTTCATGCGGGCTTCGAGCTGGCTGTGTGTCGGGGACAGCAGGAGCACTTGACTGGGGAGACAGAGGCACAGATGATGTAGCCCTATCAGTGGTTTGGCAAGCTGGAGGGCTGTTTGGACCAGGTGGCATAGTGGCATGTGGAGGTGGAGTCATGCAGACCTGTGACACAGTGTCGGTGGGAGAGGTTGGAGGGGTGCCCTTCCACTTTTTGGGAATATGAAAATGGCCTCCCTGTCTTGGGGTTAATGGGAACTGGCGAAGACACAACAGGCACACACACCAACAGTTCCGCATCAGGTGCAGACACTGGCACTCCCTCTGGTGATGTGCTGGATCCTGCGGAATGCTTTGTCTGACTACGCCTCTGGACCACCTTTCCCTGTTTGCCCGGTGTCCCACCTACAGTGCCCCCTTTGTGTATTTGCCAGGTGTAGCACCTACAGTGCCCTCCTTTGTGTGTTTGCCAGGTGTCCCACCTACAGTGCCCATGTCCACATGCTTCACTGGGCTTGGATTAGGAGTTGACGCGGTGGGGGATGTTGCCCTTTGCCCTTCCTAGGTGTACCCTTGCGAAACAACACCTCCTCAGTGGGCATAGACACTGCATGCCTACTTCTGCATGAGGTCTTAGGGACAGTAGAGTCCTTTACTGGTGATGCCTCTGAGGCATGGGAGCCTGATGCCACCCTCACTGCTTTATCGGCCTTGCTCTTCCCTGACGGGCCCTTGTCTATGCATTCTGAGGTGGATCTGCTCTTCCTAGGGGATGGTGTCTGTGGGCAGGACTGTTTGGGTTGTGTTTGCTGTGTGCTGCATGTGCTGTATCGTGTTTGTGACGCATGCGCACCGTGGTCACTTGCATCTGATGTGTCCACTGACTGGGGGGTGGACAAAGGCACCTGAGCAGGAATGGGAGCATGTGCCTGGTGAAGGGCAGAAGTCACTGCGGGTGACAAAGCCTGGACTGCACGGTGTAGCCCACCCAAGTCACAGTGTATACCCTCCATGTATGCAACCACCTCGTCTAATTTCTTGTCATGCTCGCTGAAGGCATTGATCAGGGCAGTCTGGCCCACACAAAGCTGGCGCAGGAGCTCTACTGACTCTGCAGTGAGGGCAGCAGGGGGGACAGGTGCAGGCTCAGTGGTGCCATGTGTGAATGTAACTCATCCCCTCTTACGAACACGGATACGGGCAGCACCAGAGGAAGTGGATGGGAGGCTCGCCACTGGCCGCTGTGTGGTAGGTGATGACGCTGACTCACCATCCCCTGTGCCTAACAACAAAGATGCATCACCGCTGGCATCAGATGAAATAGTAATCTGTGTCTCAGGCACGGATTCCTCCTGCATATTACGGTCCCCCTCAGATGCACTGGTGAGCTCTGTTTCACTGGCCTCCAGTGCAGCTGTGGCGGTACTTTCGCCACCACTGGTTTCCAGGTCCCGGTCCTCCGTGACCACAGTTGATTCTGCTTGAGAGAGAGAGACAGGGTTGTGTTAGTGTCAATATCAGGACAAACCAATCCAACACTGTAGTACAGGAGATGCCCAAATCGACATGCTGAACAACAAACCCTGCAATCACATAGCAGCACCACACTACATAGACCACTACTGTGCCTGTAACACTGAATCTCTGCCATGACTGAGCCATGTTGAGGACACATACCACAACAACCCTGTCTGTGGATTAAGTGTACCAGACATACAACTTGACTAGCCCACACCTAGGGGCCTGATGTGTGGACAACACTCATTACTACAGACATACCTTCAGGGTAAAGGGGGGGGAAACACCCCCACATTAGGACATGACTGGACACAATGCCAAGTGGGCCATACCAAGCATCATTTGGTACTCAGGACCACCTTGTTGTCAGATGTGCGGCCCTCAACGGTCATGGTGCCTGCAAAGTATGTATACATGAACTCACACTCAGATAGTAGACCCTGCTGTTCCCACCCTTATAGATTCCTCACACTCTACCAATGCTGAAGTACCATGTGTATCTTTACACATCTGGAAATGAGGAAGAACATCATGGAGGGTCACCTTTGTGAGGGAATTTTGTCACAATGCATGACACTGGCACACATTCCAGCAGACACTCACATGACACAGCACAGCTCCAGCACAAGAACATCACATGGTCCCCGCTGCAACAGGCCCTGTACACATGCATCCACTCCCAGCCACAGTCACCCTCCCCAAAAACTCACCCCTGCCTTCTTGCCGATGCTATTGCGGACCATCAGTGGAGTTATGTTGCGCCGTGCTAAACGCCCAGTGCGTGGTATTATGCCGAATGTCATCTCAGCCTCGGTTTTTGCAAGCCGACTGATGTCGTCCCATCTCTTGTGGCAGTGTGTGTGTCGTCTGTTGGAGACCCCCAGGGCTCGCACCTTTGCTGCAATGGCCCTCCACACGGCCTTACGCTGGTGTACCTTGAGCTGCAGGTATGGGTGGGAAGAAGGGAAAATGACCAGTCACACAGTGTCATGTACTAACATCTATCACCACAGTAGCAAGACACCTACTCATGACCATTTTTAAACTCCCAACATCACATACTGGGGGTTACCACAAGGGCACTCTGCATGGGCCAAAACCATGTGATTGCATGCATTCATGAGGGCGTACAGGGTCACAGATAATCACACACACATTCAGGATGACTGCACTGAACGCCTTCGGTGGCTTGCAGACATCACCAGTCCCATGCATGTCTGCACACTACATACATCACATTCATACCTGTGTGTGTTTTGAAGCACTGTGTGCAGGCACTGGGCCCAGTCTCCGGGTTCACAGTGATTCAGCCAACAGTGGCACATAGAAACAATCTCCCAAGCAATTCCTGTCCTGACACCTACATGTCCAGCATCCTGTGGCCCTTGATGGCTGATAATGTCACACACACAACTCACACATAGAACTGCAGGCCGGTAAAACTGTGACATTTGGACACACACACTCCCTCGCCCTGGAGACAGCTTGTTTGTCAGTGTATGACACAACCCCACACCCTCAGGCATATCATGCTGCAGCACAAGTACATGTCTGACACCCCACCTGCCCTACAGCTACCTCGACAATGACTTACCACTACATTGGGGCCACCATACAGCCTTGGGTACTGTGCCAGCACCTCGTCCACCCGGACCTCCAGCTCCTTGCTTGTGAATGGACTGGCACGGATCTTCTCTGTCCTTGCCATACCTGTGGCCATGGAACACCTGTGTTGGAAGTGACTTGTGAGGGGTCCCAGGCAGCAGCAGGAGAGGGTCCCAGGCAGCAGGCACTTCAGGCAGGAGAGGGTCCCAGGCAGCAGCAGGAGAGGGTACCAGGCAGCAGACACTTCAGGCAGGAGAGGGTCCCAGGCAGCAGCAGGAGAGGGTCCCAGGCAGCAGCAGGAGAGGGTCCCAGGCAGCAGGCACTTAAGGCAGGAGAGGGTCCCAGGCAGCAGGCTCCGTGAGCAGTGGAAATGTGAGGCTCACTCCCACAAATTTATAGCCCCATGGGGTCGTTTCCAAGCTGCAAAGCTACAACAATTGGTTGTGTAGTTCTGCCTCATTCAAATTCATCCAATGACCGCCTCCGCGGTGGCGGAGCACGCATATGGCAATTTTCAAAACTGCATCATGCCACCGAGATCGTCTCCCCCATTGGCTGTAGGCAATGCTCCATGGCGGTGATGCACCGCAGGGTCCCGTGGTGCACTACCGCGATGGTGCATCGTTCAAATTCATTCAATGACCGCCTCCGCAGCGGCGGAGCACGCATACCTGGATTTTCTTAAATGCATCATGCCACCGCGATCGTCGCTCCCATTGGCTGTAGGCAATGCTCCATGGCGGTGATGAACCGCCGGGGCCAGGCGGTAGCTACCGCGATTTGGGCGGCAGAGCATGCCCACCGCCTTTTACACATGTCCATATGCCAATGGCTTTTAATCAAGAAGGGGAAAGGATCACTGGTCCTGCTTAAACCATGGTTTTGCAGGGCGAGGGTTGGTATCTCCCAAAATATGGCCCTCATACACGTGTATGTTGGAAACTTCTCTAAGCGGTATATACTGTGTCCCCGCTTTTCTTTACACGTGCGTGCGTAATCATTGGGTCATTTTTTGTGTGTGCACCCTCCACCAGGAGGTTATACCTTAGGTTTAAGGCAGTAGTGATCGTGAAACAGTGGGGGGGGGTTGGTAGTGATTCTAAAAAGTCCGGACAGCCAGATGGAGAATTTTAATAAATCTGGATTCGGACTGTTGATAAAAATATTTATGCACCCTCCGAATTTAGTAAGGAATTCAAGTGCATTTCTTTTAACAAATTAAAAAGAGGTCAACATGTTTCAGCCTTTGGTAGTCAAAAGATAAGTAGGCTTTCGTCAGGACCAATAGGAGTGAATGGTGAAAAAAGTGTGAAGAAAAAGGTATATTGACCTGATTCGTCAAGTGGTTAAGGCTTCATTGTACCTTATTAAAAGTAAGAAATTGCTTCTTCGGGGAGTTAGGCTGGACGAGAGAGGTCTCACTTAGTCCCTTCTGCTCTGTCCTGGCAGCTTGTGCTGACTCTGCCTTTCGTCACCCGGTGTTTCCCCATGCAAGATGGATACCTACCAGTTAGTTTGTTTGTTTTGCTGCAAAGGCTGCCACGCGCTCCTAGGTGGGGGAGGGCACCATGTTGATAAGCTGTGGGACAGGGGGCATGATGGGAGAGGTAGTACAGGCCCCCCTCCCACAGACAGACCTCAGATGCAAGATGGATACCTACCTGTTAGTTTGTTTGGTGTGCTGCAATGGCTGCCACATGCTCCTGGGTGGGGGAGGGCTCCATCTTGATGGGCTGTGGGACAGGGGACATGGTGGGAGTAGTAGTACAGGCCTCCCTCCCCCAGACAGACCTCCCATGCAAGATGGATACCAACCTGTTAGTTTGTTTGGTGTAGTGCAATGGCTGCCACATGCTCCCAGGTGGGGGAGGGCTCGATCTTGATGGGCTGTGGGACAGGGGGCATGGTGGGAGTAGTAGTACAGGCCTCCCTCCCCAAAACAGATCTCCCATGCAAGATGGATATCTACCTGTTAGTTTGTTTGGTGTGCTGCAATGGCTGCCACATGCTTCTGGGTGGGGGTGGGCTCCATCTTGATGAGCTATGGGACGGGGGCATGGTGGGAGTAGTAGTACAGGCCTCCCTCCCAAAAAAAGACCTCCCATGCAAGATGGATACCTACCTGTTAGTTTGTTTGGTGTGCTGCAATGGCTGCCACATGCTCCTGGGTGGGGGAGGGCTCCATGTTGATGGGCTGTGGGACAGGGGGTATGGTGGGAGTAGTAGTACAGGCCTCCCTCCCCCAAACAGACCTCCCATGCAAGATGGATACCTACCTGTTAGTTTGTTTGGTGTGCTGCAATGGCTGCCACATGCTCCTGGGTGGGGGAGGGCTCCATCTTGATGGGCTGTGGGACAGGGGACATGGTGGGAGTAGTAGTACAGGCCTCCCTCCCCCAAACAGACCTCCCATGCAAGATGGATACCTACCTGTTAGTTTGTTTGGTGTGCTGCAATGGCTGCCACATGCTCCTGGTTGGGGGAGGGCTCCATCTTGAGGGGCTGTGGGACAGGGGGTATGGTGGGGGTAGTAGTACAGGCCTCCGTCACCCAAACAGGACTCTCATGCAAGATGGATACACACCTGTTGGGTGAGGGTGGACAATGCAATGGTGTTTGGGTTGTGCAAGGTAGTACTTATCAGTGTGTTAGTTGACATTAGTTTGTAATTACCAGCCTCCACTCCCCCGGCTACTCCTGTGAGACTCTCAGGATGCAGTATAGCAAGCACCTTCTCCTCCCATGGTGTGAATGTTTTTGGTGGAATGGGAGGGCCACTGCAAGTCCTCTCTGTCAGGAAAATACGGGCTTGCGCCTGCATTACCGATCATCTGCAGGGGCAAGCGCTTAGATGAAGGACTTGTATGCGGAAACGGGAGTGCAGACTACAACTCCCAGACTCCTCGGCGCAGGGAAGTATTTGTTCAATCCCCACACGCTTCCTGTTGCGTGTAATTCGTTGATGGCTTCCGGGTTCCAGGAAGGCAGCGGATACGCCGTGCGGCTGCTCGTCGGCGTTCTGAGTCAGCCCCTGTTCAGATCCTGATTGCCCGTATTTGATCCAGGTAGGATCGGAGAAGTTGTGAGCGTCAGGCTGCTCACGAGCGGGTTTCCTGTTCTTGTGTGTTTTGCTACTGAGAGCGGAACGCGGTGGTAATCTGCCACGCGTTACCATTCTGTCTTCTCTGGAGTGCGGTGACTCCATTGGACTTGCTACAAAGGGTATTTTACTAACTACTGATCTTTCCACCTGTTGGGGGATACAAGCTAACGGAACGTGGTGGAGATCGCATCCACACGTTACCGTATAGTGCTTTGTTTATTTGTCCTTTTTCTTAATTTGGTACATTTAACAGGAGCGAGGAGGATTTACTCGCTGGACTTACCTGTGAGACTATGTACTTACTCTTTCAAGGGAACATTGGTATCGTGAGTGGATTATCTTATGGCATGTAGAGCGGAGTGCTGTGGTTCTTGCTTCCCACGCACTACCGTATCTACAAATAAGGATTCTGAAATACCCCTTAAATACCACAGGCTCTTATCCCTTATTCTATCGCAGCTAGGAGCTGCGTTTCCGGAATCCAGTTAACCTCCCTTTTTGCCTATTGTCATGGTATGTGGTGTTTGTGATACAAACCGAGTGGTCTGTGGGTCCTATAGATACTGCGTTGTATATGACCTGTGTTTATCTTTCAATAGGACTCATTGAAAGGCAAGAGGTGATCGAAGTGTATTCCATCCAGGCTGTTGTACTACATACCTTAAGGTATTTAGGTGCCATTTAGCGAGATTTTATGAGAGTAGACTGTCCTCATGTGAATGGTACTAAGTATATGTTTTGTCGTTTCAGGTATATCCCTTCCCCAGCTGACCCTTCCCTTTCCCTTCCCTGTTCTTTTTTCCCTCGCCTAATGACTCGAGGCCTCTGTGTATATATACTAGAGGGTTCATGGCATTTGGAGGTGGACCCTTATAAGCATCAAACGGATCCCGTGGAGCAAATCTGGACAGAATTACATGCCCACGAAATTAGCTCTACCCGATCCGGTTGTGCTTATAATGGCGTCTTTGGACGATGTGCTTCAGGCCTTGGTGTTAGTCCAGCAGGAGTTAGCGGCTTCTAAGACAGAAGCAGCGGCCTTGAGGGATAAGGTAGACAGACTAAGTCGTAACCCTTTTGACGCATCCTCTTCACAGGTACAGGTCACAGTTCCTCCACCCATTCCTCTGGCTAGTCCAGAACGTTATTCAGGTGATCTTGCTAAGACGCAGGTGTTTTTGACGCAGGTCATGCTTCATTTCTCCTGCAAACCGGCCTCTTTTCCAAATCATCATTCCAGGGTAGCTTTCGCCATTTCCTATCTGATCGGAGATGCAGCCAATTGGGCAGTACCCTTGGTGAGAAATAATGACGCCATTCTGTCAGATTGGGCTGCTTTTCGCGCTGAATTTGAGAGGGTGTTTGATAGACGCGCCACTACATTTAGCGCAGATAGAGAGCTGCTCACCCTTAAGCAAGGTCGTAGGGAGTTAGTATCTTACTTGACCGACTTTAACAGGTTGGTGGCAGAGACGTCCTGGCCAGAAGAAAAGAGGATGTCCCTTTTCTATCAAGGGTTGAGGGATGGATTAAAGGACATCATAGCCCAGATAGACCCACAACCCACTACATGCACTGATATCATTAATCTAACCTTACGGCTAGATGGCAGACAAAGTGAAAGAGGAGGAGAGCGAAGAAGGTGGGACCAAGCTTCTGCGGGGTCCGAGTTCGGCCCTTGGGGTTCTTTGCCTTCCTCTGGACCTAGCTCAGAGCCCATGGAAATCGGAGCTGTTTGAGCACCTTTGACTAAGAAAGAAAAAGAAAGCCGTAGAGCTCTGGGGTTGTGTCTATATTGCGGGAAAAAAGGGCATTTTGTTAAAGAGTGCCCTAACAAACCCAAGACATCGGGGGTCTGGACCAAAAGCAAAAGAATAGCGGTCTCGTTGTTAAATACAGCAGAGGCGGTTATAGAAAAACCTAAGGAAGCACATAAAGACTCCCAGCCTTTGACAATTCCTTCTTTAACCGTTATGGCTGTAAAAGAAACGGAGACACACATAGTTCTCCCTATGAGTCTAGAGAGCCAGAGGACAAAACATCAGGTTAAGGTCATGATTGACTCAGGGGCCACGGGGAACTTTATCAATAGTAGTTTAGTAACCTCTTTGTCCCTGGCCAGAGTGAACCGAGAGATCCCCGAAGAGGTTTTAGCAGTTGATGGGAAACCACTTATATCTGGCCTCATCACGGAACAAACAGACGTAGTGGAATTGTCCTTTCAGGGACCAGAGGGATGGCACAGAGAGAAAATATCCTTGAACATTATAGTGGCCCCTCAATATGAGGTTATTTTGGGAATGCCCTGGTTAAGCTATCACAACCCTTTGATTGATTGGAAAACGAAAGAGGTCAGGTTTTTGTCGGAGGTATGCAAGGAACATCTGGACTCTTCACACATCCATTCTTCTGCTGCCCTCTTTCTTCCGGTGGTTGTGGCTACTGCCGCGGAGAAAAAGGTTATCCTTCCTTCTGAATATCATTGTTTTGAGGATGTCTTTAGTGAAGGTCAGGCTGAACAACTACCCCCACACCGGATGTATGATTGTTGGATAGATCTAGTGGATTGGGCCACGCTCCCGTCATGTCGCGTCTACGCGCTGTCGGTACCTGAGACAGCGCACCTAAAGGAATACCTTGACCACTATGTGGAAATCGGGTTCATCAGACCCTCTAGATCCCCTGCGGCCTCTCCTTTGTTTTTTATAAGAAAAGCGAATGGAGAACTAAGAGCCTGTGTGGACTACAGGGTATTAAATAAGAACACAGTACGTAATCGATACCCTTTGCCACTCATCACGGTCCTGTTAGAGCAAGTGAGAGACGCCCAGATCTATACCCTTTTGGACTTAAGGGGTGCGTACCATCTAGTGCGCGTTAAAGAGGGAGACGAGTGGAAAACTGCTTTCAAGACTCGTTACGGATTGTATATATATACTGTTATGCCGTTCGGGTTGTGTAACGCCCCGGCGGCATTCCAGTATTTCCTTAACGACGTCTTGAAGGAGTTTGTGGATGTTTGTGTGGTCGTCTACATCGACGACATACTCATTTACTCAGACAAGACAGAAGAGCACAGGCACCATGTATACCTGGTATTACAGCGGTTGGGGGAGCATAAGCTGTTTTGTAAACTGAGTAAATGTGAATTCAGCGTTACCGAGGTGGAATTTCTGGGGGTGATACTGAGCCCTACTGGTTTGCAAATGTCAGAGAGGAAGGTGAAGGCAGTTCAGGAGTGGCCGATTCCTTCTAATGTCAAAGACGTCCAGAGCTTCTTGGGGTTTGTGAACTACTACCGTAGGTTTATTGCGCAGTTTTCCTGGGTAGCCTCGCCTCTGTCCAAACTGCTCAGAAAGGGGGTTGCCTTTTGTTGGACTCCAGAAGCCGATACCGCTTTCAAGACTCTGAAAGAAGCCTTTACCACCGCCCCGATCTTAGCCCATCCCAAGCCAGAACTACCGTTCATAGTGGAAGCAGACGCTTCCGACACAGCAATAGGGGCTATCCTATCACAACGGAACCAGACCACTGGTCAATTGCATCCCGTTGCCTACATGTACAAGAAACTGTGCCCAGCAGAGACAAACTATACCATAGCCGAGAAAGAGCTGTTAGCCATCAAGAAAGCCTTTCAGGAATGGCGTCAGCATCTGTGGGGGGCGGCGTACCAGGTTACAGTGTTCTCTGATCACAGAAACCTTCAGTATATGAAAACAGCGAGGAACCTCACTCAGAGGCAAATGAGGTGGATGTTGTTTTTCTCTGAATACGACTTTGTTATCACTTTTAGACCCGGGGTGGAGAATAGGAAAGCTGACACCCTGTCCAGACAGTATCACACGGACAACAGTTCCAGTGAAAGACCGTTGGAGCCGATAGTGGATCCGGGAAAGGTGGTTTGCGTAGTACAGGCCAACACCTTCTTGGACATGGTACGGCACTCCAGGACACATGATGCCTGGGTGACTTGGGCTACACAGGGGAGTGGTCGCTCCTTAAAACAGGGGCTACCCTTTCAAGATGGCAAACTGTTTCTACCTAGAGTAGTGCTACAGAAGAAGGCCTTCGATTGGTGTCACAATTCCTTGATGGCAGGTCACTCAGGAGTGGCAAAAACGGTTCAGTTGCTTCAACGACATTTCTGGTGGGAAACCATCAGTGGAGACGTGACATCATGGGTAAAGGTCTGTGAGGAATGTGCCAGAGCCAAGAGTGAGACAGGGAAGAGGAAGGGGCTGTTGATGCCTCTGCCCACGCCGAGAAAACCTTGGCAGACCATCAGTGTTGACTTTGTTACGGGGCTGCCCCCGGATCAAGGCAAAACGGCTATCTTGGTGGTAGTCGATAGTCTCACCAAGATGGGTCATTTCATTCCCTGTGTAAATCTTCCCACCGCCAGTCAAACAGTACAGTTACTGTTAAGCAATGTTGTTCGGTTGCATGGAGTGCCAGAGGTTATAATCTCGGATAGGGTTCCGCAGTTCATCGCCAGGTTTTGGAAGGCCTGGTGTAAAGCCATTCAGATCCAGTCCACTCTCTCCACTAGCTTTCACCCTCAGACTGATGGGCAGACAGAGAGACTTAACCAAACGCTGAAAAAATACCTTAGATGTTATGCTGCTGAGGCTCAGGATTCATGGGTCTCCCTGTTATGGATGGCCGAAGTGGCATACAACAATGCATGGCACAGTTCTCTGGGGGTTTCTCCTTTTTGCGCCACCTATGGGTTTGATGCCCGTATTCTTCCCGTCAGCATCCCAGACGGGGTGGCTGATCAACCTACCGTGTTGGTACAAATGCAGGGCTTACATGCTATGCACAAAAAGATCAGGGCTAACCTTCGGAGAGCAAAGGTTGAGTATAAGAGAGGAGAGGACAAACATCGAAGGGCTGGTCCATCCTATGCTGTTGGAGATAACGTATGGCTCTCTACCAGGAACATCCGTTTCAAATTGCGCAGTATCTTTCCCCCCAGATACATTGGTCCTTATGTCATCACCAAACAAATCAATCCGGTGGCGTTCAAGTTGAGACTACCCGGCACACTCAGGATCCATCCGGTATTTCATTGCAATTTATTGAAACCGGTTTTTGGTGCTCGGAGGCGTGCTCCTCCTCCTGTTGCATGTGCTGATGGTTTTGAGTATGTGGTCAGGAGCATCAAGGACTCAAAGTTTCGGAGGGGTGTGTTGTGGTATCTGGTTTCCTGGAAAGGGTACTCGGCTGAGGATGATTCCTGGGAACCGGTGCAAAACATTCATGCTCCGGAGGCTGTCCGTTCGTACCACCGTAGATTCCCTCAGCGGCCTGGCCCTAGAAGGCGCTAGGAGGGGGGACATACTGTCAGGAAAATACGGGCTTGCGCCTGCATTACCGATCATCTGCAGGGGCAAGCACTTAGATGAAGGACTTGTATGCGGAAACGGGAGTGCAGACTACAACTCCCAGACTCCTCGGCGCAGGGAAGTATTTGTTCAATCCCCACACGCTTCCTGTTGCGTGTAATTCGTTGCTGGCTTCCGGGTTCCAGGAAGGCAGCGGATACGCCGTGCGGCTGCTCGTCGGCGTTCTGGGTCAGCGCCTGTTCAGATCCTGATTGCCCGTATTTGATCCAGGTAGGATCGGAGAAGTTGTGAGCGTCAGACTGCTCACGAGCGGGTTTCCTGTTCTTGTGTGTTTTGCTACTGAGAGTGGAACGCGGTGGTAATCTGCCACGCGTTACCGTTCTGTCTTCTCTGGAGTGCGGTGACTCCATTGGACTTGCTACAAAGGGTATTTTACTAACTACTGATCTTTCCACCTGTTGGGGGATACAAGCTAACGGAACGTGGTGGAGGTCGCATCCACACGTTACCGTATAGTGCTTTGTTTATTTGTCCTTTTTCTTAATTTGGTACATTTAACAGGAGCGAGGAGGATTTACTCGCTGGACTTACCTGTGAGACTATGTACTTACTCTTTCAAGGGAACATTGGTATCGTGAGTGGATTATCTTATGGCATGTAGAGCGGAGTCCTGTGGTTCTTGCTTCCCACGCACTACCGTATCTACAAATAAGGATTCTGAAATACCCCTTGAATACCACAGGCTCTTATCCCTTATTCTATCGCAGCTAGGAGCTGCGTTTCCGGAATCCAGTTAACCTCCCTTTTTGCCTATTGTCATGGTATGTGGTGTTTGTGATACGAACCGAGTGGTCTGTGGGTCCTATAGATACTGCGTTGTATATGACCTGTGTTTATCTTTCAATAGGACTCATTGAAAGGCAAGAGGTGATCGAAGTGTATTCCATCCAGGCTGTTGTACTACATACCTTAAGGTATTTAGGTGTCATTTAGCGAGATTTTATGAGAGTAGACTGTCCTCATGTGAATGGTACTAAGTATATGTTTTGTCGTTTCAGGTATATCCCTTCCCCAGCTGACCCTTCCCTTTCCCTTCCCTGTTCTTTTTTCCCTCGCCTAATGACTCGAGGCCTCTGTGTATATATACTAGAGGGTTCGTGGCATTTGGAGGTGGACCCTTATAAGCATCAAACGGATCCCGTGGAGCAAATCTGGACACTCTCAGCCTGCTCCCGGTTCTTGCTCCTCTTCTCCTTGACAACCCTCTTGAGATCATGCCACCGCTTCATGATCTCCTTCTTGGATCTTGGGGTGGTCCCTACTGCATTGACCCTTTGAACTATCCTTTCTCACATTTGTGTCCTTCTGGCTAATGGTGTCTGTTGGACCAGGCTACCAAACAGTTGTGGTTCCACTCTCACTATCTCATCGACCATGACTGTCAACTCACTCTCAGTGAATTTGGGCATTTTCTGTGCTGCCATCATGCGTGGTGTATGAAGTGTTTGTGGGTGCAGGGGTGTGTGTCGTGGATGTGGTGTTGAGGTGTGAGGTGTGTTGTGTGGTGGGGTATTGTTGGTGCTGGTGTGTTGGTGGTTGTGATGGTGGTAGTGGTGGTGGTGGTGGTGTGTGTCCTGTGTTCTTTTGCCTATCCTGTCAGATGTGGTGTATGGCCTTCTCTTTTGGAGTGTTGCAAAGGATTGTGGTCAGTGAAGGAGCTGGTTTTATGCTCAGCTGTGTGGGTGTGTCCAAATGGTATTTTGATGTCAGGTGTGTTGTGGGTTTAGGCCAATGGTTTTTTATTATTTTTTGGGGGTCTGTTCTTTAATTGTTATGTGTTTTGTGTATTTGTCGGGCATAGCTACTTTACTTTGTGGCAGTTTTGGCATGTTTGTGGTGTTTTGGCATCGGCCGCCATGTTTTTCGCGTTTGATCCGCTGTGGTAGCTATGCTGCGTCTCATCCGCTGTCTCTCCCATTTACTCCTATTAGCGACCACGGCGGTCGTAAACACCGGATCGTTCCGCGGGACCATCGGGGATATACTATTTTCACATACGGTGTCTCCGCTTTGCTTGCGGCGGGTTGTGAGTTTTCCGCTGCGTTTCCAACCGCTGCAGTCATTTTTTGGATGTCTCCGCCCGCGTGGAGCCGTTTTTGTTAGCCCACTACTGCCGCGGTCGGTCTTTTTTGGCGGTTGATCCTAATTTGACCGCCGGTTTATCCACGGTCCCGGTGGGTGGTTGTTTCCCGCCTCCATGGCGGTCGGAGTGATTTTCCGCCCGCTATCCTAATGGGGCCCCTAGTATTTACACATTGAAAGAAAAACAAAGAGAACATCCCGTCTTAACTAAACACATAAGGTAAACAAAAATTAATCGATCAGCAAAAGTGTTATGTTATGTTATGTTATGTTATATTTACTTTTGTATAGCGCAAGGCTACTCAAAAAGAGTGTCCCGGCGCTTTGAGTAAGGAGGACTACAGCACAATAACATAACACAGTTAAAAAAAAGAAGGAAATAGAGATAAAGAGGGCAGGCCAAATATATGCAGCCTACTGGGTAAACAACCAGGTTTTAAGACCTTTTCTAAAAACAAGTAGGCTGGTGGCTCCCCGAAGTGTGAGCGGCAGAGAGTTCTACAACTGTGGCGCCAGTAGTCCAAAGGAGCGACCTCCCAGGCGAGCTCTCTTCACTCGCGGGACCACCGCCAAGAACAGGAATTCCGATCTCAGAGAACGAGCAGGGTGGTAGAATGCAAGTCTCTTTTGGAGGTACTTTGCTCCAACCGCATGGAGGGCCTTATAGGCCAAGGTCAAAGCCTTGAAGGCGATCCGTTTGCGGATTGGAAGCCAGTGCAGAGTCTGCAGCAAGCCTGCTGTACTGGCCCGTCTATTCAAGCCAAAGATGGCTCTCGCAGCAGCATTCTGCACCACTTGGAGCCGCTGTAGCAGATACTCTGGCAGGCCCAAGTAGAGAACGTTCGAATAATCTAGCCTAGAGCCGATCAGGGCCTGCACAGTCAGCTTCCTGTGCTCCTCAGACAAAAGAGGAAGAAACCTCCGCAGCATCCTAAGGAGGCCAAAGCACATCCCTGACACCCAGAGGATCTGGGATTTCAACGTAAGCCCCTTATCCATCTTGACCCCCAAGTTCTTCGCAATCTGGGATGAACCAGACGGAGGGAACATATTGATGGGCCACCAAGCCTGCCAGTCTGGCTCCGTGTCGCACCCAAAGAAGAGTACCTCGGACTTATCGGAAGTGCACTTGAGGCTGTTCAGTTGGAACCATTGAAAAACAGCCCCAAGGCAATCCCGGATACTCTCCCCATCAAAGTCTCCTCCTCTCTTACACGAGAAGAGGAGCTGGGTGTCGTCTGCGTAGGATACGATCTGGGCCCCAAACGACTCCGCCAACGCCGCCAAAGGGGTCATGAAGATGTTAAAAAGGGTCGGGCTCAAAATAGAGCCCTGTGGGACCCCGACTCCCAAAGGCGGCATCACGGCGGAATCTGGCGAGGCCCAGACCGTTTGCCGGCGGCCAGCTAGAAAGGAGGAAAACCAGCTGAACACCGTCCCCCGTAGTCCTATCTCATAGAGTCTTGCGAGAAGGCCATCATGGGGGACGGTGTCGAAAGCCGCCGACAAATCCAGCAACATCAGCATGGCTTTGCCTCCCGAGTCCAGAACCCCTTTAATGGTTTCTGATACCTCAAAGAGCGCGGTCTCTGTGCAGAGATTTGGACGGAAGCCAGACTGAGTGGCATGCAGGATCTCATTTGTCTCCAGAAAATTGGAAAGCACCGTCTGAACGTGCTTTTCCACAATTTTCGTGAGAGCCGGCAACAAAGAAATAGGCCTGTAGTTGACTGGGGCCTTCGGGTCCAGGCCAGGCTTCTTAAGCAGCGGGATGACCATTGCCTGTTTCCAGGCCTGCGGAACCACCCACCGGCTCAACGAGAGATTCAATAGCGGGTTCGCCAGCGGATTAATCACCTCCGCAATTTTCGCCAGAAACTTAGCGGGGCACGGGTCCAGCGGCGAGCCCGATTTGAGATTGCCCATGAGTGCTAAAGAGGCAGGGGCAGAAATAGGTGGAAACACGCCCAACGTCAAACCTGGCGATGCCAGAAGGGACCGGTTAGCCTCAGGGTTAATCAGCCCCACGGGTACACCCGAAGGGAAGGAATCCTGTATCAGTTGGATCTTGCTAGTTAAAAAGTTAGCAAGATCCGAAGCCCAGGAATCAGCTGGCCTCACATCAGAGGTATTAGACCGTGGGGATGTAAATTCTCTCACAATGGAGAAAATCTCCTTACAGGAGTTGGAGGCAGCCTCTATCCTCCCTGCCAAATAGGCTTTTTTTCCCAGGCGGATGTCCCGGTGATAGGCCTTAACCGCCGTCTTATAGGTCAGCTTGGCCACTGTGTCGTATTGTGCCCGCCAAGCTCTTTCGGCCACCTTACACTGCTGCCGCGTAGCCGACAGTGCTGCGGTGAACCACGGAGCGGAGACCCGTTTCGGTGTCAAGCGGGGGGTCAGTCCTGGGCGAGATCGTTTAGCCTGACTACAAGCCACGCATGCAAGGACTCCAGATCCTTCTCTAGGTCGCCAGAGAGGGGGCAGGGGTGATCCAGGGCAGCCTGGGCCAGCATCGCAGGGGTAACTCGATGGTAAGCTCTATGGACTCGACCCTGCTGCTGTGACAGAGCAACAGCCGCTTTAACTGTGCCTTTGATTGAAAATTTAGCAAGCAGATGGTCTGACCATAGTACCGGGACGATCTCTATCACCTCAAGAGGGGATGACGAGAAAACCTGGTCAAGCGTATGCCCCTTGTCATGCGTAGGCCCCTGCAGATAAGGGATCAGTCCCAGCGGGGCCATAGCCTCTGAAAGTTTAGTAGCGGCAGGGTCCGACGGATCATCCATCCGGAAGTTGAAATCCCCAGCCACAATGCAATGTTCCGCTTTCAGGGCCAGTCCCAGCAGAACGGAGTCAAGATCTTCGAAGAACGTACCCGATGTACCAGGCGGTCTATAGACCAGTAATCCCTTGACTGATTGGTGCGGTGCCAGAGTGATAGAGAAAGCAAGGGTCTCAGAGCCGCGGATGTCGTCCACTGGCAAGATAGCACAAGGCGTGCCTTTCTTCACCACCAGTGCCACTCCACCGCCCCTTCCCTTAGCTCTATCCTTCCTGAAGATGTTATAATCAGGCGGGATTGCCATGGCGACATCTGGATTAGAGAATTCACCCCACCACGTCTCGGTGAGCATAAGACAAAGTGGCTTTAACGTATCAAGGAGCTCAAAAATGTCCTGTGCATGTCTACACGCCGATCTCGTGTTTAATAACATGCAGAGATATCCAACGCTGGCGATGTTATTGTAAGGAGACGATGACAAAGCGCGGGAGGGGCACCAGCCACAAACAGGGCAGGTGGACTTACCTCGGTGGCGACCAGGGAAAACAGTGCAACAGCCACTGGCTGGAGTAAAGAGAGCGCGAAGCTCCCCAGAAGTATATCGCCGCACAGGTGACCCTGTATGGCACATGCCTGGTAGCAGAGCTCAGCCGCCGCCGACCGCCTCCGGGACGCTGACGGGCGCAGACGGGCAGGACTCTGGCTTGACTCCGGCGCGAGTCAGGCGCCACCGCTGCGCGTCTCCGCTGCGCGAAGGAAAGTGAGCTTTAAATGCAGCCTCACCTGGTCTCCCAAACGGAGCACTAGAGCGCTGGATCCGGTGGAGCGCTGGAAGAACAGCAGCCCCAATATGGCGGCCAGGCGCCACGAGTGAGCGACCAAAATCCAGATAACTCCGCTCTAAAAGCGGTGGGGGGCACAATTAAGATGCAAGTGTGTGGGCGCGACGGTGATAATAAAAACAGGGGCTAAATAACATAAGTCAACAAAGATAGAAAAAGCGGCAAGTTTAAAATGCAAAAGCGCTGCGCGCCTACTGCAGCATTAGACAAATAATGTAGCACGTTGGTAATGCCAATCCCTCCTTACTGATCCCAGACCCTTGCAAATTTTTTTGTTGCCCCCACCCACTTAGCATGAGCCTCTTCAAAACACTTTGTACATTGCATTTTATTCATCCATTTCCCAAACGTAGGTATTATCATTGATCTCCAGTTTTGCAAGCTCAATGAACAAGCAACTAGCATCGAAATGGCAAGAAAATGCCCCTGAGATTCAGAGAGTATCACCTCCTTGCTGCCTATACCAAACATAACTGATTCTGGTGAAGGTTTATAGGTTTTCCTTATCGCAGTACTAAAATACACAAACATTTGTTCCCGAAAAACTTGAAGTTTAGAACAGGAGAAGAAAATATGCCGCCATCCTCCTGCTGCCAAAGTTCCGCAACGAACACAGCTATTCCGCACTTCTGAATAAAATTTGTTTAGTACTTCTGGAGTGTAATATACCATCCAATTAGCAAAAAATGCCATCCTTTTATAATTAGCTGCTCTCAAAACCTTGTTGCCTAAAGCCGAGATCTTTTACCAATCCTGATACGAAAAAACATATTGTGTATGCACCTCAACTTTCTCCAACATCTTTAGTACCAAAGGAGATTCATCCTGCTGGTTTAGTAAACGGTACCAGTTTACCACTCCAGTTAATCTTGCAACATTTAATGCGGAAGCAATTTACCAGGAGGGATGCAAGAAATAAAATTATACTTTTTTTAAAAGTTAATAATTTGAAGAAATTCAAAAAAAGACATTTTATTCGGCCCGTACATCTAGCTTGAACTTCTTGCAAAGTAATCGCCCTGCCATGGATGCCTAATTGACTCAAAACCCCTAAGCCAGAGTCAATCCATTTTTTCAATTGAGCAGAGTGGAAATATAATCCTAAATTACGAGACTTGGATCATTTTAACACAAAAAAACAGAGAAGTCTTTTTGTTTAAAAACCATGCATAAACGATATGAAAATTCTACCAATGTCTTATAGTGAGTTTTTTGGGGAAATTTCTAAGTCTTTAAAAAGGTAGGGAGTTGAGATCCGGCTTCCAGGATCATCTTACTGGTTAAAAAACTATCCATCTGATAAGGTTTAGACAACAGACATGCTATATAGTCAAATAATGCTGCTTCATAATATAATCGAATATTCGGGAGTGCAAGCCCACCCAGCTTGGTATCTAATTGCAAAATCGGGAGCCTCACTCTAGCTATTTTTTTGTTAAACACAGAAGTTCAAATCATAGCAACAATTTTGTTTTAAAAAAACTAACATTAACTTTAACCGGGATATTTATAAACAAAAAAATCAAAAGCGGTAAAATAGACATCTTGATTAATGCCACTTGTCCTATCAATGTCAGGGGAAGATTGGACCATTTATTCAGAAGATTTTGGATCTTGATGCTGGTGATTTCATAATTATTCTTAAATAAGTCCCCATGGAAAGCTGTGATATATATCCACAATTATCTGTTGGGATCAGTTTTCATTGCATGGTACTTTAATTCATCTGGAAGACATCCCAACCCGGAATTTAACATTAAAATTTCTGTTTTAGAAGAATTTTTTTTATAACCCCCTATTTGTTCGAATTTCTGAAATTCAATCATAGTAGACTATATAATTAATTTTTTCAGGATCCAAATATAAAATGGCGTCATCTGCAAAAAGTTTTAGTTTTGCCATCCCTTCAATAGGGGCTCGAATATTACTATTCGTGCGTATTCTAATCGCAAGGGGTTCAATAAAAAAGGTAAACAAAAGAGGTCATAAGGGACAGCCTTGCCTAGTTCCCCGATTTATCTTTATTAGGCCTGCTTGATCCCCATTAATTATAATCTGAGCCTGTGCCCCCCTGATAAATATTTTTAATCATAATTATTACTGATAATGGAAACCCAAACCTAAAAAGTACGTAAAATAGTGAATCCCAATTAACTAAATCAAAGGCTTTTTCTGCGTCTACCATCACTATACAGGCAGGGGTATTATTTACATTAAAAAAATCCAAAGCTTGAGTCAAAAAGCGAGTATTAGTTGACATCATTCGACCCGCAATAAACTCAGTTTGATCCTCATGAATTACTTCCTTAGCTCTGGGAGTCAGACGCAGAGCCCAAATCTTCATAAAGATTTTATAATCAGTATTAGGTAAACTGATTGGATGGTAAGAATTCAAATTATTGTATGGTTTGCCTTTTTTCACGAAGCTAACAACTATCGCTTTTTTAAATTCCGGAGGTACTACTCCGCCCATTTTGATGTCATCAAATAGTTTAACCAGAAAAGGGGTTAGCTCCTTCATAAAACACTTATATAATTCACTTGGAAATCCATCCTCGCCACAAGCTTTAGCACCTGCCAAAGATTGTATTACTGCCTCTATCTCCACTGCAGTTATTTTCGTCTGCAGCATTGCCGCCAAATTGTCCGATAATTTGGGGACTTGAACTGAGTCAAAATAGCCCTTGATCAACTCTTTATCAACCGAATAATTAGTGGTATAAATCTGTTGAAAATGATTAAAAAATATTCGAGAAATTTCCGCTCTGTCAGTAACTACTGTATTCGATTGATGATCTATTATTTCAATGATGCAAGCAGATTTTTGTTGAGCCCGAGTTGATCAAGCGAGCATCTTGCCCACCATTTGGCTCTCTTCATATACCTTCTGTAAATAAGTCTGGGAGCTATTTTATTTTTCCAAAATAAAGAAATCTCGTAACGCCTTCCTCGCCTGTTCCAGCATACTTTGATTTATGGATCCCGCCGGATTAGCAGCATTAGTTAATGACTGCTGAAGTTGTGATATCTTATCAAAGCGTTCCCTTATTTTCTTAGCGGAGGTGGCAATCATCCTCCCATGAGCTGCCGCCTTAAAACCCCCCCAGACTGATAACATATTGGTGGTCCCTTCATTAATGGAGAAAAATTATTTTATCCAATCTCTGAATTTGTTGACCCATACTGGATCCTGCAGAAGGAGCCGGTCCATCTGCCACTTGGACATGACCCTTCTGCCAAGATGCAGTTCTATACATACTTTCACATAAGAGTCATCAGAAAAGGCATTAGCGCCAATATCGGCATCACTGAAACTCAAAGAGCGTGAGAGCAATAAATAATCTATGCGAGATGCAGTTTGATGTTGACGTGAAAAACAAGTATATTTCTGATCAGTTCGATTTGAAAATCGCCAAACATCAATTAGCTGAAAATCATCTATCAATGCATCAAAGAGCTTCTTTGTTTAGGTTTCAATTGTTTTTCCCCTCTATTGGAAGTATCCAACTTCAAATCATGAATATAATTAAAATCGCCCCCTAAAGCAATTAGACCCATAACCCCTAATGACAAATTATGTAAAAAACGTAATATGGATTTATCATCAAATATTGGACCAAAATAATTAACAAAATTCAGAATCTGGCAATTTAATGACACTTGTACCCAGATCCACCTTCCTTGAGGGTCTCTTTGTTCCTGGAGAAACACCCAGTCAAACTCACGTGAAAAATAAATCGCCACCCCCCGCATTGCAACCCCCGCTGAAGCAAAAAAAAACCTTGAAAACATTTCCGGTATATAACATTTTGGGGTATTTGATTTCAGATGAGTTTCCTATCAGAAAAGAATTTGAGGTTTTAAAGTAACTAACCACGTAATCAACCCCCCGTATTTACGTCTATTCAAGATTCCATTTACATACACAAAAAGTATTTGACAATTACTCTTTTACGAAAAAGAAAAAAAAAGACAAAAAAAGGAGAAAATTCTTTCCAAGAAGCTCCACATACTGCAATTCTTTTTTCCATAGGTTCCTCAACCATCTCACAAATTCCGTTTAGCAACTGCTCATTTTTTCAGACCCCCATAACCCATCCTCAGCCAAAAACCCTCCACCACAAAGGAATCAATCAATCAATCAGAGTACTTGTAGAGCACGCTACTTACTAGTGAGGGTCTCAAGACGCTGAGGGGAGGGGGGGTGCTGCTACTGCTCGAAGAGCCAGGTCTTGAGGTCTTCTGAAGGCGAGTAGGTCTTGGGTCTGCCGTATGTGGGTAGGGAGGGTGTTCCAGGTCTTGGTGGCGAGGGAGGAGAAGGATCTGCCACCGGAGGTTGTTCGTTGGATGCCCGGGACAGCGGCGAGGGCGAGGCTGGCGGAGCGGTGCTGGCGGGTGGGGGTTTAGAAGCTGAGTCTTCTGTTAAGGTAGGCTGGTCCGGTGTTGTGGAGTGCTTTGTGTACGTGGGTGAGGAGCTTGAAGGTGATCCTCTTGTCGACGGGGAGCCAGTGTAGGTCTCTCGGGTGGGAGGTGATGTGGCTGCGGCGGGGGACGTTGACGATCAGTTGGGCGGAGGTGTTTTGGATGCGTTGTAATATTCGTAGGTGTTTGGCTGGGATTCCTGCGTAGAGTGCGTTGCCGTAGTCCAGTCTGCTGATGATGAGGGCCTGTGTCACCGTTCTTCTTGTTTTGGTCGGAATCCACTTATAGATCCTGCGGAGCATGCGGATGGTGTTGTACCAGGAGGAGGAGACGGCGTTGACCTGCTTAGCAATGGAGAGGTAGGGGTCGAGGATGAATCCTAGGTTGCGAGCATGGTCGGTGGGTGTTGGTGCTGTTCCCAGTGTGGTCGTCCACCAGGAGTCGTCCCAGGCTGAGGGGGTGGGCCCGAGGATGAGTACTTCCATTTTGTCCAAGTTCAGCTTCAGACGGTTGCTCCTCATCCAGTCGGCTGCGGCCTTCAATCCCTTGTGGAGGTTGGTTTTGGCAGTGTGTGGGTCCTTGGTGAGGGAGAGGATGAGCTGGGTGTCGTCGGCGTAGGAGATGATGTTGAGGTCGTGATGACGGGCCACTTGTGTGAGGGGGGCCATGTAGATGTTGACCAGTGAGGGATGAGCCCTGGGGGACGCCGCAGATGATGTCGGTGGCTTCGGATCGGAAGGGTGGGAGGTGGACGCACTGGGTTCTGCCAGAAAGGAAGGACATGGTCCAGTCAAGGGCCTTCTCTTGGATTCCGGCTTCTCGGAGGCGTGTCTTTAGAGTGCGATGGCAGGAAGACCGTGTCGAAGGCAGCCGACAGGTCCAGGAGGATATGGGCTGATGTTTCGCCATTGTCTAATTGGCGCCTGATGTCGTCTGTGGCAGCGATGAGGGTTGTCTCGGTGCTGTGGTTTCGTCTGAATCCGGACTGAGATGGGTCCAAGATGTGTTGTCTTCCAGGTGGCGGGCCAATTGCCTGTTGACGATTTTCTCGATTACCTTTTCCGGGAACGGGAGCAGGGAGATGGGCCGGAAGTACTTGACATCCTTGGTTGCTGCCTTGGGCTTCTTGAGGAGGGCATTGATTTTCGCGTGCTACCAGCTTTCTGGGAACGTTGCTGTTTCGAAGGAGATGTTGATGACCTTCCGTAGTTGGGGTGTGATGGCTGCATCTGCTTTGTTGAATACGTGGTGTGGGCACAGGTCTGACGGAGATCCTGAGTGGATGGAGTTCATGACCTTGCGTTTCTCGTCACCGTTGACGTTGGACCAGGAGGTCAGGTGGATGGCGCTGGTGGTGTTCACAGGGGAGGTGGAGTTTGGCGTAGTCGGGGAGGTTGTGGTGTTGAACATGTTGTGGATGTCAGCGATCTTGAGGTGGAAGAAGATGGCTAGTGAGTCGCACAGTTCTTGTGAGGGTGGGATGTCATTGGCGTTGGGGTTGGAGAGTTCCTTCACGATGCTGAAGAGTTCTTTGCTGTCGTGTGCGTTGTTGTCCAAGCGGTCTTTGAAGGAGGATCTCTTGGCTAATCTGAAGAGGTGGTGGTGTCTGAGGGTGGCGTCATTGTGGGCTGCGTGGTTGTCCCGTGTGCATTCATTGAGCCATTTTTTCTCCAGTTTCTGGCATGCTCGTTTGGAGGTCTGGAGCTCGTCAGTGAACCAGGTGGCTCTCTTGCTGGCGTGGCTGCTGGAGGGTTTCTTGAGGCGGGCGAGGGTGTTGGTGCAGTCGTCGATCCACTGTCTCAGGTTGCAGACTGCGGCGTCTGGGTTGGTGGGTTCGATGGGTGGGTTCTGGGCGAGGGTGGTGATCAGACGGTCTTTGGTGACTTTGCTCCAGCACCTGCGAGGCAGCTGTTGGGTGCGGTGGTGCGTGGTTGGTTTCTTGAAGGTGAAATGAATGCAACGGTGGTCGGTCCAGTGGAGTTCGGTGGTGTGGTCGAAGGGGAAATGGGTGCCTGTGGAGAAGACGGGGTCTAGCTTGTGGCCGGCGGCATGGGTGGGTGTGCTGACGAGTTGTTTGAAGCCGAGGTTGGCGAGGTTGGCGATCAGGGTGGCGAAGATGGCGTTGTTGTTGTTCTCGAGGTCGAAGTTCAGGTCCCCGAGGAGAATGTAGTCTGTGGAGGCGAGCACGTGGGTGCTGGCGAGGTTGGCGATGGAGTCGCTGAACTGAGCCCCTGGTCCGGGGGTTCTGTAGATGAGTGTTCCTCTTTGGGTGGTGTTGGTGTCGGTGGGGATCTGGAAGTGCAGGTGTTTGGCGGTGTTGAGGGTGTCGTCTGCGTGGGTGGCGACCTTGAGGGTGGAATTGTGGACGATGGCTATTCCTCCTCCGATTCCGTTGGGCGATCCCTGCGGGTGATCTTGTAGCCGTCCGGGATGGCTATGGCGATTCCACCAGGTCTCGGTCAGGAAGACCACGTCTGGGGCGGAGGTGTTGAGCAGATCCCAGAGCTCAACTGTGTGTTTGCGTGCAGGGCGGGTGTTGAGTATGCAGCGGAGGTGGTTGGGTCCAGTCCTTGGAGGTTTGGTGGTTCTGTCGCAGGTGAAGCTGCAGGTACGGCAGGAGAAGGGTCCGTGGGTCCGTTTCAGGGTGGCCTGGAAGCAGGTGTGGTTTCGGCCGCCGTTGAGTGCGTGGAGGCTGCTGGCGTTGTAGTGGAGTCTGGTATCGTGGTGTTAACGGGGTCCAGGGGTTCTGGCGCTGGGTGCGGTCCAGGCGCGGACGGGCGCAGGCGGGCTTGCATTAGGTGCACCTTTGGTGCGCCCGCGTCACCCCTGCTGCACGCGTCCGCTGAGCGCCCGCGCAGATGCCACCATTTTAAGGGGAGCTGGGAGGGAGGAGCAGCTGGGAGGCGGGAGGCAGGAGGCAGGGGAAAGCGAATGGGCACGGGGGCAGGGCCGCAGGGGCAGCAGTGGTGGTAAAGTGAGCAGTGGGCACAGGGGGCGAGGAAAAATAGCGCCCAGGAATGGGCAGCAAAGAGACCAGGGATGCAGGGCACAAGCGCAGGTGGAGCTGCAGCGGGGGGAGCGACCTACCTGGAAGGCCAAGGGAATGTGGATACTCCAGCTGTCCACATGCTCCACCCCCCAACACATACAGGTGCCCTGATATTGCACCTCCCAGTGACCCCCCCTCCCTCAGTTAAAAAAAAACCTAGAAGAAACCCCCAGGAAAAAAGAAAAACTTTTTTTCCTTTTTTTTCTCTCTCTTTTTAAATCTTTCAAAAGAAAGATTCTGTTAATCCTATGGCCTGCAATTCAACTCTACATGAAAAAAGAATATTTTCTCAGAAAAAAAAGACCAACTAGTCCGTTACTTTCCAGCAGAAATTGTCTGAAGTAGCTGCAGTGCATCTTCTAAATGAGTGAATAGATGAAACTTTTCCTGTAGAAGCACTTTAAGTTTGGACTGTTGTGCAATCGAAGCCTGTGCCCCTTGAGCCTTAAATAAATACAGTAACTTAACAAACTCCTTCTGCCTCTTAGTGGCCGTTACTGACATGTCAGCAAAAATTCTGCATCTTCCTCTGCTTTCAATTTCAAATTGCCTTGCCTGAATTGCTGAGGAAAAAACTTTTTCTTTCTCACAATAATCTGCAAAGTTGACGATAATCGTACGAGGAAATTTCTCATTTGGAGAAAGATTAGCGGGAACCCGATGTGCTCTAGTTAATGTTAGATCCCTGCAAAATCTGTTAGCACAGTCCTCTTTATGAAGGTTTCTACCCATTTAACAGTGTCGGCCCCTTCAAGCCGTTCAGGAACACCAATTATCTGAAGGTTCGAACGTCAGGAAAATTTTTCAAGTTCCTTGATCTTTGTTTCCATAATTAGTTTTTCCCGTGACGCTGCTTCCACTTGCTGTAGAACGCCTATCATTTGATCTTCCAAAGTGGATATCCTTGACTCAGCCTCAAGAAGACGGCCCGGCAAGCTCAAAATAACCTCCTCTATCTTTCCAAAACGTTGCTGGATTGACTGTATCTCAAATGACTGCGTTTTCTTCATGTCTCTGATCTCTTCCAGGATCATGTTTAGCATTGTTTTAATATTCATCTGACATGAGATCTGCCTCTCTTCCTGGATTATTAGGACCGGTGCCTTGAGCTTAGCTTGAAGATCATTTTCCTGTGAATTAGTCTCAGCAATGAGTAGATTAGAGCTGTTAGCCAGAAGGATTTGCTGTCCTAAATCAGTTTAAAGCTTTAATTGTTCTGTTAACAACTGTTGATCTGATTTATTTATCTGATCCTGAACCCGAACCATGGCCTAAATCGCTATAGTATCCTCAGATTGGAATTGTATAGCCTCAGAACCAGTTTGACCAGAAGAGGGAGGAGACATAAGAAGAGGGGTTGCAATTGCCGCAGCCATCTTTACTCCATTACAGAGGGTTGGATTCAAAACATCAAAAGCTGGGTCATGCATCTGAGTCAATAGTGAAGAAGCCAACCCTTGAGGTGAGGTGATCCTCTCTAGTGAATGTTTTGATGCTGCACCCCCAATGTCCCCCAAAGTCGTTTGCACAGTATCCTACAGAGGAACATCCTTTCTTATGTTACTAGTAGAAATAATGAGAGGAACTGACTTTTTCATGAAGAGAGGGAAAGCTTTAGCATTGTTCCGCTCCTGGCCCACCTGGGCATCCGAGCTCCCAGACGAAGAGTTCTGATTTCTAAGAACTGCTTCTGTAGAAACCATCATTCTTGTCTTTTTCAAAGGTGAGTCCTCAACCCCAGAACTTTGTGAAATTAAAGAAGACTCCGCAGGCTGTCATTTATTGCTCCCTTTAGACTGATTTAGTTTTGCTTTTGCAGAACGCGCTTTATTTTTAGCGGCAATTAAGGCATCCGTTTTTGCAGCAGCGGCCAGCAGCTTGTGTTGCTTCTTCGTTGTATTTTCTTCCTGCTCCACCTGAGGCTGTCTCTTAAGTTATTTTTAGACGTGTAGCACCTTCTTTGCCTTTTATTCTTTTATCTTTCCCCCTTTTATCTCAGAGGTTCTATAATAGATGCACAAGGAACCTTTTGATTTCCTCTTTTACATTTTTTTTTACACTCTGTAGGTCCTAACGCTGGGTGCTCGCCTATTCAGTTCAATGGGAGCAGTATATTAAACTTAATGGTTTCTCGCCACACTCTCCTTAAAAAGCATTTAAATCAGTTACCGGCAGCCGCCCGCATTGTACTCACTGATGTCTCGTATCCCAAATGTCTCAGAAATGTCTCTGAAATTTTCCTTAACGTTTCCGCTCAAAGCGCTGGTCCAAACAAGCCAATCCTGTGAAGATGAAGCCGCCGGCGCCCCCAAGCCAACAAAAACCCAGAACTGCATACATACACTGTCCGAGCATCCACTGGGAGCAGAGGCAGCCCACCAGAGAATCCAGCGGATTAGGGAGCAGGAAAGGAAGCTTCCGTGCTTGCCGAACAGTGAAACCAGCAGAGTTAGACAAAAAAGGCCAACTTCCCGCCTTACTGCCTCCAACTAATTAACAAAGCCATTAGTTCTCCGTTAAGGCTCAATCCATTCGCTGAAGCAGGGGCAAACAGCAAAAGTTTTTCAAAGCCGAAAGAAAAGCCGCCTACAGCGTCCTGGCTCAGCATCTCCACACACCTGGGGCTCTTCCGCCATCCGAATGAGGGGGAGCATTACCGCACCTATGCGCTAGCGGGAAGTGCCGTGTGTTTAAATAAATCTAGATGACAAAAATATTGAACACAAAACTATCAATAAAATTAAAATAAAATTAAACACATCAAAAATATCTATACAAACAATATCGACAACACAGACATCGATAAAATACATATAAACTATATCAAAAATAACATTTAAGCATAAAAAATACTTTACAACTATACAATAAAATAATACAATAAAATATACCAAATATTTAAAATAAACAATATAATGAATTATGAATTAACCACATAAATTTAAACAACTACATTAAATATACAAAAACAAATTAACACAAAATATTACATGAAAAATATATCAAAAGATAAATATATATAATATATTTTAAAAAATAACACATTTATCTACTTATAAACTGTATAGCGAACAACCGAGGAGGAAGAGTGAGCCTTTGAGAGAGAGAAGAAAAAACGGAAAACAACTACACCAAAAACTATTCCAAACATCCTGCAATAAAGGTAAGCACAAACCTTTGTAACTAAATAAATAAAAATAACTTGCAAATTAAAATAACATAATTTTCTTTTTGTATAACAGATTCAACATCACTAAAATTGCATCTAGAAAATTCAACACAAAGATTTACGTTCACTACAACAATAAATTATAACACAAAGTAAGTATATGACTTCACCAACAACGAACAAATTATTTAAAATGACTAAACCGAACAAATACTAAAACATAGCTACCAAATGTTCTTTTTTACAGCTCCTACAAAAATCAACAAAATCACAACATCTACCAAGGACATTCCATCAACTAAAAAGTATAGTACATTTATTTAATTACAAATAAATAAAAATAAACGCTTAACAATAAAATAATCAAATTAACTAAAATCACAACATAGGGGCTGATTACGATGGCAGTCATAGGCACCTCCGCAGTGCTGGCAGTGGCCAAAAATGTCATTTGAGTTACTCCTTTGCCGGTCCTAGCGACCGCCATATTACAATGTGCAAAGATAGCCCTTTTTCTATCCGTCGCGGTGTTTCCGGTTCCGCCAGAAGTTCCGTTCTGCAACGGTGCTGGAGGGAGTTAATAGAGAAAGCCCCCCGTGCAGAATGAGGTTCCGTCCGCTGGACAGATCATGATGCTTCAATCAGCACAACTGAACGTGGTGGAGAAATCAGCTCTTCTGAGATGGCGGAAGCGCAACTGCGGAGATAGAAACTCGAGTCTGAGACACCTCCTCACGTTCCTGGCCGTCATGGATCCTGCTCTACCAGCCCTTCCGCTGCTGTACCTTATTCACTACCAGCAGATAAGACGCAATCGCGGTCATCACCGCAGGTAAGTCAAAAACATATTCCTGCATACAACCCTTGTACAACAACAACAACACACAACTGTCATGCTGAAATACGTGTTCTGTCTATATCAGACACCCTGGTGGAGACAGAAACATTTACAATAGTCTGAGTACACATGTCTTGCACATAGGTACATTTTTACCTCATCATCGGGGGCACCCATCTCCACAGAAAATATTGCATCTAGCCCGGTCATGGTGGTCATGTCGCCACAGCTGGGAAGACGAGGTAAAACTTGCCAACAAAGTTGTAGGGGTCCAGCACATTTTCTAGGCAAGCAATATCATCATTACAAGCTATACACCATATATTGATAAGAGGGGCACCACTCTGCACATCATATCTGCAGCAAGACGTCATGTGCAGGGACACTGTCTAAAATGACATTTCATAAGGATCATCAGCAATTGTATAGCATTGTGAGGGATGAGGCTAGAGTCCTTACGAAAGGACAATAGTCATCAATCTATCAAAATAAGGGTCAGTCCACATACAATGTAGAACAGAGGAGGGCAGAGCAACCAGGGTGTGTAAGTGAATTTCACAGTAGTCCAGCACGGTGTTGGATGAGTCAGTGAGCCAAGGTAGATGACATGTGATTTGAAACACCACTGCCACATAATCACAGATCAGCACACTACCCAAGCAGACATTGGTAGGCTCATCACATACAATGGCAGGCCATACCACATAATGACAGCCCGTCCCATGCAAAACAGTACAAAGTTTTGGACTAAAAGTAGGCACCAGTGTGCATTTGACTAATTTGTGTACTGCTGCATTAAATGCTACTATGTGAGTATGTCCTGTACATTAACAACACTAACTACACTGCCACTTCACAGAACACCCCCCCCCATTACTCCACCTCAACAAAGGTAGCACCAACTATAAAGTATTGAATGAATGCCAAGTTGTCAGGAAGAGTCCATCTTGACAGCAGTAAACGCTGACCTGAGACTCATGATAACCCTCCTCTTCTTCACACCTGCCTTCCACTCTTGTGAATAAAAGTGAATAATTGAAGAAATGAAGAGTCATTGTGCAGATTAACAACCTTGGAAATGTTCAGTCTGCATGGTATGTTCTTGATACAGCTCACACACTTTAACTCTGCCTCATACACAAACCATAAGTCAGCAGCACTGTATGACAACAAGTAAACTATTCTGAAGTAGAGTGCACAGTGCAAGAAAAGCATGGCAAAATGATTGGTACCATATGTACATGGCATTCAAGAGGTACCACATATGACGCTAAACTTAGGACATCAAATAATACATGGGTGGCACAGAGATTAAAATTGTATGCACTGGACCAGAAAGAGATTAACTGTTATAAGCCATTCAGTGACCAGCCCCTCATCTGTATCAACTATCTTGACATGTGTATGCCACCAGCAAAACACTCATGGCTCACTGTGACATTCCCTGACTGTTAAACTCAACTATGCCCTTCACACATACCCCTCATCTACCCACCTTCCACCTTCACTGTTCTACATCTGGGAGAAACTCTGATAAATGTGAACATAAGGTCCTATGAGTTCCCTGATATCCAATGCTACACCCTGCTGTATATCTACAAATGTCTGAGTTCCACTCAGGAATGTCTGATCCAATGCTGAACTCATACCAATTGCCAAATACATGTATCACAAACCACACCAAAAGAAGTCCAACAATCATGGCCATGTGCAGCAAAAGTGTGGATAGGCAATGTGATCCTAGACCACCATGGAATAGATAAAAGGTCTCCTCTGGCCAAATGCACTGACAGCATCATCAAAACTAATCCAAAAATACACGAACAAATGTCAGATATAACCAAAAACTGTGTGCAACCAGACAAATCTGCCAAGACAGACATAGACACTCCACAGGTTAGTAAGTGAGCATGGTGTCAATGTGCTCCACAAGCATCCACATACACAAACCTGACAAGTGACTGTTCAAATATAGTAGGCCATAGCACAATTGTGCACACAAAACAAGCTAATAAACAAGACTCCACATAGCTGTATGTGACATGCACACAATAAACAAACAGTAAAACTCACATCTGAATGCATTCACATACACCTCACACACATGTTCATGCTAAAAAAGACATTACACACATGGGCCTGTCAGTAGAAAGAGCCAACACAGGATAACGACTGCATCCTTCAACAACAAATTAATAACATGTGCACATCCAAACACGTCACATAGCAATCTCAGCTGGACATCAGGGTGACCCACACCTGATAAGGAAAATGCAACATCCACTGACAGTGCATTTACAGTAAGCAGTGTGTGAACACCACTAAAACCAGTATTACACATATCTGAGTTCACCACCATGAACTTTAACATCACAAATCATCACATCACACAGATCACTTCACACTCAGGATGAGGAGCAGTACCTTAGGAAACAGAGACACAGTAAAGGTAGAAGGGACTCCTTTTGATCCAATGACACAGATAATGGTGACAATGGACGTCACGTCCCTCTACACCCAGATCCCCCAGGACGAGACATTAGAGGTCATTGAGTTGTACCTTGAATATAGAGAGAGACCACATCGATTGCCCACTTCATTAATTCTAAAATTGGCAGAAGTGGCTCTGAAAAAGAACTACTTCATGTTTAACGAGCAATTTTATATGCAAGTGAAGGGGACTGCCATGGGATGTCCTTACGCCCCAGAGATGGCAGTCCTCTTCATGGCACAGTACGAAGAGAAATTTGTGGAAATGAACAACCCATTCAAGGATCATATCAGTCAATGGTGGCGTTATATAGATGACATCTGGCTCCTGTGGCAGGGGAGCCAGGTGGAGCTATTGGCGTTCCACGGCTGGTTGAATGCAAGACATGCTGATATTAAATTCTCCATTGAGTCTTGTATGGTTCAGATGACATTTTTAGATGTCACAATACCAGCTGTTGAAGGACAGCTAAAGGCTTCTTTGTATAAGAAAATTACAGATAAAAACACTATTTTACATCATAGGAGTGCTCATCCTAGGAACCTGAAGGCGAATCTGCCGTATGGGCAGTTGCTCCGAATAAGGAGAAATTGTACTGAGCTAAACGACTATGATGAACACTCTCAAACCTTCTGTAGAGAAATGATACAGAGGGGGTACCCCAAAAAGCTCTTGAAACATTCTAGAAAAAGAGCAAGATTCACGCCTCGTGAATGTCTATTGGAAAAAAAAACGAAGAAAGAACTAGACAGGCTAGTGTGCGTGACCACGTTTGGCCCTGATACACATAAAATGAGGCAGACGGTACTCAAAAATTGCCATCTTCTGGAGGCACTTGAATGCCCTTTCCCGAGACCGTTTTTTTTTTTTTTTTGTGAAAAATACATGAATTAGTCGGAAAATAACTCGAAATTAACAGAATACATTGTCTAGAAAACTCTTAGGCACATCAAAAAAAATTGCATAAATAATAGAGATGCACTTGACAGATCATTAAATGATGAATACAAAAACATATGTTAAACCGAATCAGAACCAACCATTCAATAAGGTATTCCATTAGTGTAAACAGTAACAATACAATCAAAAGTAAGAGCAAATTTAAGAGCTCCATCAATCACATTGTAGCTTCCAAATAATTGGTAACTCTACCCCAGATTTCTAACCCAAGCTTCTTTTTCCTATGGCCTTTAAGTGCATATAAACTGTATTCCATATTATGAACTGCAAAGAAGCGGGCCCTCCATAATTCAAAAGAGGGGGGTTCCTGTTGTAGCCACCAGGAAGCTATTATTAATCGATATACGGCTGTTACTAGAAATATTAATTTTGCGTGTTGTTGTATTACAGCTGAGACTGATGCACTCATTTATACCCCTAATAATATCTGTGTTGCACTTAAATGAACTTGACTTCCCAAAATAATAGAAAGGTAATTCTGAATCTGATTTAACAGAGTTGTTAATCTCGGGCAACTAAAGAAAATATGAAGATCATCCGCAGATAGATATCCGCAACGAAAACATTTCCCCATATTGTCACCCGACCATTTGGAAATTTTATCAGGTGTGTAGTATAGATTGAATATGGATTTATAATGCTGTGCAGATAATTTTGCTGACATGAATAGATTCGAAGCCATCTCCAGAGATTTTTCTATCTGTATTTCTTGTCTCCCTAATTTATTACCCCATTTAATATTTTGTTGAATTAGGTCATCAGACTTAGTACTTAGCATATGACAGTATAACACTCCTATTTTAACCTTTTTTATATTGTCTTCAATTAATGCGTTCGCCTGGAGAGTTATTGCTTTTTGAGATAAGAAATTCCTAATTTGCAGATATTTTACAAAGTCCTCCCTAGAGAGATGGTATTGCACTCGTAGTTGTTCGAAGGACTTAAGAGAACCATCTCTATAAAAATCCCCCAACAACCTTAATCCTTCTTTCCACCATATATACACAACTCTATCCCATAAATCAATTGGTAAAAATATCGGGGATGTTAATGGTGTATACCAAGAAATTTTCTCTATGCCCAACAATCTCCGTAGTGTTCTCCAGATCTTAAATGTAGCCATCAAAACCTTAAAACGTGTACGTTTATAATAACTCCAATCCTGATAAAGAAATAAGCAATTCTTAGCCTTTGAACCTAATAACATCCGATAAATTGACGGGCTCTCTGCCGGGTTTGGAGGACCTATCCCTGTTAGTAAAACATTCATACCTTGTAGCATACAAGCATAATAATAAAATGTAAAATCAGGAACCGCCCACCCTCCTAGATTTCTTGGTAGGGTCATAAAACGAGCAGCACGACGGGCTTTACCTCCGGCCCACATAAAGCGCATACAGAGTGTTTGTAATTGTGCCAGGCTAGCTGTAGAAATTTCTAGAGGAAGACACCTGAAAAGATATAATATTTGTGGCAATATCATCATTTTTAATAAACTACATCGGCCGACTAGCGAGAGGTGTAGACATTCTGCGTGGACTAATTGTTTCCGTACCCCTGATATTAGCCCCTCCCAATTAGCCTTAACCAAAGCCATTGGTGAGGTCTTTAGCTTAATCCCCAAATAGGTTACTTCTTTACAAACCCGTTCATCCGAATATTTTGGCAAGTTAGCACATAATAGCTAAGTTTTAGCAGCATTCAGTTTATACCCTGCTGCCGTCCCGAACTTTGTAGCTAGACTTTCAATTTCTTGCATTGCAGCAGCAGGGCATGGCGTGACTACTGCAACATCGTCCGCATAGGCTAAGACTTTAAAAGAATAGTTTTGTATCCTAACCGGAGGGATCTTAGAACTAGATTCCAGCATTCTTAAAAAAGGCTCAATATATAAAGAAAATAAAAGAGGGGAGCAGGGACACCCCTGTCTAGTACCCCTTTGTATTTGGACCACGTTAGATACTAGTCCCATGGTGCTAATACGGGCAGTAGGATGATAGTAAAGCGTCTGAAGTGATGTAATAAAATCAGGGCCAAACCCCCTACGCCTCATTACGTCCCATAAGAAGCACCATGAGACCCGATCGAACGCCTTTTCGGCATCTAATAAAATTAAACACAGAGGCTTCTGGCTAACATTAACAAAGTCAAGTAAAGTAATTACCCGGCGGACATGATCCACCGTACCACGGTGTGGGATAAACCCGTGTTGTATAGTAGAGACTAGTTTCGATATTACTCCGGACAATCTATTTGCCAAGATCTTCGAATAAATGTTGCCATCCGCATTTAAAAGCGAGATTGGGCGGTAAGACCCAGGTAGATTCGGAGGTTTGCCTTTTTTGTGAAAAACTATTATACATGCCTTGCTCCAACTCCCCGGGGGTATACCCTTCTGAGCGGATCGCATTGTTACAAGAAGATCAGTTTTTAAGACAGAAAAAAATGACTTATACATTTCGAGGGGTAGCTTATCTGGGCCTGTTGCCTTCCCACTGGCTAATCCCTTAACTGCCAATTCTAATTCTTCTAATGAAATAGGAGCCTCTAAGCTTTCTCTTTCATTATCCAATAAGTCTGGCCTGCAAAATTGGTCTATAAGATTAGCTGCCCTTTCCGTATCATACTCGTCTCCTTGATATAATGCTTCATAAAATTGCCTAAATACCTCTAATATGCCTGTTTCATTAGTAACCGATACCCCCCTTACATCAGTAATACTATCTATCCGCTGTGTTACTTCCCTGAACCTTAGTTTTTGGGCCAGGCATCTGCCACTTGCCTCCCCATACTCATATTGAATTTGTTGTTTAATAAAATATTTTGCCTACAAGAAAAATCTAAGTATTGGTCAACAAATTGTCAGAGCTGACATTTCTGTTCCCAAGGCGAAAAATGATTTGCTTAGCCAGTGGAAGATGAAGCCACTCGAAGGCCATCATAGGTGCGGAAACTGCGTCGCCTGCTCTAGCACGATTGAGGGAAACGTATTCCAGCATTTGAATACGAAATGGAAACATCATGGGTTCACAACCTGTAAGTCAAAAAAACGTGGTATATGTGATAGTATGCCCGTGCAATAAGATTTACATTGGAAAAACTAACCAACAGGTCAATTTGAGAATCAGCCAGCACAGGTCACGTATACAAAAGAAAGTCTTGTCAGCTCCTATGGTTGAGCATTTTGTGGAGAAAGGGCACAGCGAGAATGATTTCAAATGGTCTATTTTATTTACCATTAATCCGAAGAAATGCAAAACAGATGTGGACAGAGTCTTGTTACAGAAGGAGGTATATCTCATTCTAAAATTTAATAGCACATTAACAGGGCTAAATAACTTAACAGAGATATCACGCCTGTGAGTAACGTCATTCTTTCTCTTTAGAACTCTGATAATTTCAGCAGTTTGCCTTTTCTTTGGGGCGCCTAAACACTCCGTGGAGCAACTTAAGACAATACCCAACTGTTGTGATAGCCTTATAATTAGAGCTAAGAGGGCGCTTGGTTGGTTTCCATGCTCAGTGCCGTACGAAGAAACTCTGTCGCTTCTGGTTCAAAAGACTTTGCTTAAAAACCTAGCACTTGTGTCAAAATTGCACATGTCCATTTAGATAGAAATAGAGCCTCCAAGTATGAGAGATGAGGGGGACAATAAAGATTTGAAATGGCCTCTTTAACTATTAGAAACTACGAGTCCCATAATGCCCGGTTAGATCCACGAGGGAGTCATTATGGGCGGTCTAAGATGGCCCCTGCAACACCAGACTCAAGCGATTTCGTCTTGGTGGAGGTGCTGTGAACAGGTACTTGGGGGCAGATTTATGAGGCCCTTGCACCTTTTTGCGCCGCAATTGCGTCACTTTATTTGACGCAACGGCGGCTCAAACAATGCGCCCTATTTACAACGTGACGCATCTAGGAGATGCGTCACGTTGTAAAGCCCTGCGCCATAAGGAGGCGTTCCTGCGCAGGGGGGGCGTTCCTGCGCAGGAACGCCTCCTAAAAGTGGCTGAGTGAAATCTATAAGATTTCACTCAGTCACTTTCAGGCCAATGCTGCGTCAAAACCCTGCACCTGCTTGAAGCAGGCGTAGGTCTTGACGCAGCATTGTGAAGATGGGGCACCCCCGAGCCTTGCTGGAGCTGCGTCGCGCTTGCGACGCAACTCCAGCAATGCGCCACCTTTACGGCACAGACGCGTCACGCATCTGTGCCGTTTTTGCCCCATGGTGCGCCGCATTCTAAATGCGGCGCACCATGGGTGGCGGAGCAGCGGCGGAAGATAACTGGCGCATCCCTGGGGATGCGCCAGTCATCATAAATCTGCCCCTTGGTGCTTAGTCGTGCGAAGCAGCGGTTTGCACAAGTGATATTCGCGCTGTGCTTTTGATATTGCGTGCCCGCTCACTAAAGATTTTTGTATTTTAGATGAAAGAGTGAGGAAACGCGCTCTTTGCTAAAAGAAGTCATGAGAGGACTTACAAATTTCAGTAATATCCGCGCTGGGAGTGCTTTGAGAGAGGGCGCAGTGAAGATTGATTAATGAGATTCTTCCCGTTTCAATAAAAACAAGGGACGTGCTCTCAGAAAGCTCTGGGTGACGTATTTGAGCAAATTCATTGAAAATAAAGACTCTAACATGGCCGTTTTCCTTTATTAGATTCCGCTTTACAAATTGAATATAAGTGGAGTAACAACCGTGACTGAGATTTTTGAATCCTTGACAAGTGAGGTAGGATACAATTGTTTTCCTTACCTTAATAAGTTTCAAACACGTATAGCAAGTAATGCTACAATGTAGCCTTCATTTCCCATTGTAGGTTGTAACGTCCCGAATTCTAATAGAATAATACAACTGAGTACGGAATATTTTTTGCCTAGGCCTGAAGACATCGTAAGGGGCCAGGTCTCAGATACTAACAGGTATTTTTTATACAAGTATTTGGTGGTGCAACGTGAATAAAAAGAAAGAATGAGGAATGCAGTTAAATAATGAAAACTTTATTGTTTTTCTGCATTTTGATACAGACAAGTGACAAAGCCCTGATGAAAGTCCAGGAACTGGTTTCCTTGGACTAGAAACGCGTCGGCACATCTGAAGGAGCTATTTATAACATCAAGCGTTTCAACTGGCTGCGGCCACTTGTCAAGTTGTTTGGCAACTTAGAAGTTTTGCTCTTTCTTTTTGACTTTGTCCTTTTCTTCTTTTTTATGGATATAGATTAGCTCTATTCAAACATTTCAATCAAGTCTATTTTGTGTTGTGTATTATGTGTAGAATGTATGATAACTGTATATAGGAAATGTACATATTGTTGTTTTGTAAATAGTTTTGTATAGGTATAATTGAAATATATTGAATGTATTTTTTCCTTTTCTGTATAATTCATATGAAAATAATTGAAAAATATTGAAGTAAAAAGGTATAAATAAAATACCGGGTCAAACTTTAAAATGTTCGTTTGCCCTATTGTTCTAAAGAAGTAGTTGAAGAAAAGGTGGGTGCAGGCAATTTGTGTTTGCTATTATATGCCATCAGATTAAGAGCAAGCAGAACAATAAAGTGGGAGCAGGGCTCCAGCGAGTTTAACCACCCCTTTCCCCAGTAAATCATTTATCTGCAAATATTTATTTATAAAGTGCATAGTTAATTAAAACCATTACACTACCAGCTAGTCAATAAAAGCCTATGTCCAAGTTTTCATATCAAAAGAGGTATTCAAATGGTAATAAAATAGCAAGGATTCAGAAAAGGTGAGGTCCGCTATGCAATTATGCAAATTCATTCTTAAGTAACCCTATTAGTCTCTGCTGTGGCTTCTACCTCCTTCTTGAAGATGTCAAAGAATTGTACTTTGAAATTGTTCAGCATGGCCCTTGGGGGCTCATTATGATGGCGGTCGGACATCAGTCCGCCCGCCATCGTAATGGTGATGGGACTGCCCGCCAGATGTGCGGCGGGCCCACCGGCCCAATTAAGATGCGCCCACCACACTGGCGGGTGCATGCTGGCCTTTTACCATTGCGGACAGTGCTACTGGCTACAGCACAGCCTGAACTGGTAAAAGGGCATGCACAGCATTTCCCTGCACCACATGCCAGGCACCACGCAGTGCCTGCCTCTTGGTGCAGGGAACTGCAGGGGGGTACCATGGGGACCCCCCCCAAGTGCACCCCTCGGGCCCGAAAGCCAATCGCTGCCAGCCTTTCCTAGAAAGGCCTATAGATCACCATGATCATAATATGGAGGACAGTGCCTGCTAGGCACTGCCACCATATTAGTGGCCCAGCTCCGGCCAGCCGGCAATCGTAATGATTGCCACCGGAAAAAAGCGGCGGACGGACTTTGCATCTGCCTTGATACATACCGCCATCCTAATATGGTGGTGGGTATATCTCCTTACGATGACGGAACAATCACCACAGCCGGGCCGGTGGTGGCGATCGTTCCGCCATCATAATGAGCCCCTTAGTTCTTTCCATAGCAAGGCCCAAATACGGTTACTCCAGGCTATTTGCATAAGAATTTAGGACGAGCCACCCATGTGACCACTTTGCAAGGCCGCTCTTAGCCTCCAGTCGACTTATCACCTGTACACAATCATTTGCCTTTTTATTTAATACAGCCTGGGCTGTTGACAATTGCCACAGCTCCCCAAGATCCAGCATTTCAATGGATTCCTCTAAGTAGTTCTTAAAATTTACCACTCTTGTGTGTGAATTTATTGCAGCCCATACATAGTAATCCGAGGTTTCCCTTGCACCAGACCGAGCTTTGTAACATAATTTCAAGACAATGCCTCTCCTGGCCAAGGTTTGATTTGCCAGGGCAAACTCAAGCCTTACTCTCAGAAGGTGGAAGAGTAGCTTATACATTCTAATCCAAAGGGAACCCAGACGTTTTGCATTACGCCCAAGCATCAGTTTGCTTCCTTATTCTAGCTTTGGCAAAAGTTTGGCGTTCATCACAGATAGAAATGGCAACAGAGAGTGACCCCACAGTTTTTTAAAAAAAGTTAAGAATGCAAAGTTCAAGGCTGTGGCTTTTCCCTTGATCATATCTTTCTGGGAGGGAAAGAAGGACCATGGATCTAGCCTAACTCCCAGCTATTTATAGGAGGTTTTTCCTTCTATCAGCTGGCCACCACCGGACCTGTCTGGTGATGTGCTCCCTAAGTGACATAATTTTTCTTTTTTCATTATTGATTTTGAGGTGGTTATCCATGTTGTACCTGGAGACCTTGTTTATTAATTTTTGTAGCCCCACTTGTGTTTGAATCAGCAACAGTAGTCATTGAGAATGTTTGAAATGATGTGACCTCCCAGACCTGGGGCAAGCAAAGGCACTTTATCAAGGATACTTGAAAGATCATAGATATACCGATTAACCCACAGGGGGGCAAGAAAACACCCCCTGCTTCCATCCTATTGTTGTTGATACAACCCTTGAAATATGCCTTTCATTCCCTACTTTGATCTTCATTCACATGTTGTTGTAGAGCATTCTATTACATCCTGTACCTAGGAGCAACCTCAAGAAATCTTAATATCTTGCAGAAAGACCAGAATTCTGCAGCTCGACTAATTTTGAACACCCCTAGGCGTTCCTCAGTGGGGAAGGCCCTGAGGAAGTTACACTGGCTCCCTATACAGGTAAGGCTTTGTGTGTTGGCCACAGGATCCTCAATGAGAAGGGGCCAACATTCCTGCATCCCCTTCTCCCTGCTTATAGGCCTGCGCATAACCCGAGATCTCTGGGCACAGCTAAAATGACTATGCCAAAGGAGCAAAAGGTACAAGCAAGAGGGTGTTCCTTTAGCTTTCTTGCGGGGAGGGCATAGAATGACTTGCCTATGGATTTAAGGTTGTGTGCATCTGAGACTCAAAACCTGGCTCTTCAGACACCCTCTGGGGGGTTGTAAGAAGGCCTTATTTCTTGTACCATTGGGGCTAGAGGTAGATAGAGGGCGGTACTTGAGGGCAGTTACTGTGGTACGGATGATGTTCTAGCGCAGGGACACTCCGATGGAGTACCTTGGGGCTCTACAAGCTAAATATTATAATAATAATAATAATAACGGTTTTTAGAAGGCTTGAAGGAATGCTCTGAGCTGATAGTTTGGTCCACAGTGTATGCCTTCGAAGGCTGCCTTTAAGTTAACGAAAGACCGAGATATGGGCATGCTGTGACTGTAAGCTCTCTCCATTAGCAGGTCCACTGCCATCAAATTTGTGAGTGAACCTTGCTTTTTAGTGAACCCTGTTTGATTTAAAGTGAATTTTCCTGACTTTTTTGCCCGGTTGAAGAGGTTGCAGCAATAGAGATGAGAAGTGTTTGAGTTCCACTTCTAATAAGGCTATGAGGCAGTAGCTGCTTGGCGAGGATGCGTTACTGCTTGTTTCCTGATAGCAGAATCTTGTTTTAGATTATTGCCAAGTGCCACAGTACATTGCTTTAATATGGCTTGGGGTCTGGTGCGTAGTTGGAGAGAGACCCTTCTATCACTTTAATGATTGCATCGATTGAGTAGTATAGTCGCTCTGGTGCGAGCTGAAAGTGGCTTCCCGTAGGGATTCCCGGTTCTTTCGATTCTGGGCTTACCCCACATACTGGGTGTGTTGAAAAATGGGCTTTAAGGAGCTCCACCCAGGCCACTTCACTGATATTGGTATTATTGGCAGCCCCCAAACCGTTTTCTAGATTGTTAATGATCCTTCAGAACCTTCTTTAGTCTTTACTTTTCGTGGCACCTATAAGCTTTACCCAGAAGCTCTCATCAATTAATCAAGTAGTACCTGTATAGCTCTGCTTGTCATCCAGGAGCTTTTTAGGGACCAAACCTCTTTTTTAAGTCTTCGAAGACCCTCCCTCAGTCTTGTGATTAACAGGTTGTTTCATGGGTCGATCCTTATTTCCCCCAGAGGTTGATTAATTCTCGACTTTACAAGGCATTTGTTTTTTTGGTAGGCTAGTCTTTCTGCTGCCACTTATGACCATGCTTTCTGTGAGCGTTGGGCTGAACACATTGTCTTTATTTGGTCCCTGAATGATGCTCAAGCTCTTGTTGGATTCGTTTTTTTCTTGACAGCAGTTTCCAATACTTCTAGTAACCTAGCTTTGATATTATCTGAGTTCCATTGTAGCCATTTAAGGTTTTTGGTATTAGCCTGTTCGATCAGAACTTGTGCAGGGAAGAGTCTAAAAGGCTTGATTCTAATACATACATTTTGGGGCTGGTGGTTGCTTTCAGAGCAATTATCAATCCTGAAGTCAACACCGACCATGTTGAATATGTTGGAACTCGCCATGGTGTATCTATATAGGATGCTGTAATGGTTGAGGCCCAGGTCCATGCAGGTGGAAGGTCTCCCTTAAATCTCGCATTCAGGATTGCCAGCCCTGCATGTTCACATGCTCTTAGCATTCTTTGACCTATTTTGTCTGGGCGGATAGATTTGCTCTGGTAATACGCTAGGTGAAGTACTTCTTGCCTATTCGTCTGGAGAATCTTCGGTCTGCTGGAAGAGATTTATGTTGAAATCTTCAGTTACAAGAAAGCTTGATGTCACATGCTTGCTTTTCAAAGCAGTTAGTTGGCCAATAAAGCTCTCAACAGAGCCCTTCTTGCCTCTGGGATGGATGTAAACATTGAGTAACATCAAGGGGGATCACCATTCCAGAACTGGTTACTGTATCCATGGATCTTGCATAACCAACATTTTTACCCTTATGAATATGTTTGAACATACGTAGACCGATAGACCTCCTTTGCCCTTTCATATTTGCTTGATTTCTGTTCTCAGATATGGTGCTCCACAAATCCAATGAGTGCAATGCTCGTCATTGGCCATGTCTCCTGTAGAGCTATTATGTCAAACTATTCCATTCTTGTGTGGGGTCTGGGTGTTTTAGCAGGTAAGACCCCCACATTTCAAGAACAGATCCAAAGATTGTCATTTGTGTTTGCTGGTTGTAAGTGTCATTACTTTATGTTTAATAACAAATTACCAAAAGGATTTGCCTTTGAAAAACAAAAAAGTTAGGTGTGTGGCCACCTAAGATGATGAAAGGGCCAGGCCCATTAGATCTAGACTTTCTCTAGAGTCACACTCTGATGGTTCTTTTTCGCAGCATGAAAATGTAAAGGGGAGAAACGTTGTTGAGAAACAGTCAATTAGCCAATAATTCTCTTTGATACATAATAATCCACTGACAACTACTTAAGGTTAGTTAGTTTATTACAAAGACAAAAATAACTGGACATAGAGACGCCTCAACACGAAGGTATAGAAATACAAAGGAATTAGCATGAAGCCAAATCTATGCATCCAATTTAGACGGGGCAGGATAAACAAAACTATTTATTCAAGAAGTAGGATACAGAAATGAAGGACAACAACATCTCAACCGGTATTATTGAGGAAGGTAAATTAATCAGTATGTACAAGACATTACTAAAAGAAGAAATTAGGGAGACTCATAGTTCATTATAAACTGTGCTCAAGGCATCATATATTTTGCATAAGAAGAAACAGTTGTATCAGCACTGTAGGCAAAATTTGCAAAAACAACCCAAAAAACGTTGTGCACTATGTGCTTGTGACACTTGAAAGTGAACGGCGCAGGTGACAAGTGAAAGGAACAGTGGAAGGCGCAACATGAAAAGGTGAGTGATAAGAAGGCAAATATATATGGTTCATATACATTATTTATAATGATTGGTCATGTAATTAAAGACATTTTTGAATGAACCATAGTTGAAAAAGCGCCATAAATTGCCCTGAGATGTCGACAGCGTTTTGATCCTTTATCATTTAGGATCATCTTCAGGACTGGGTTGCTGTGTTGAAAGTGCTGTACAAGCAGGGGAAAGGGGGAAAAGGGAAAAGTCAGAAGGGGATTGGAACAGGATGAAGGGTGCGCGCGAGGAAGTGAAACGGGTGCTGGATAAACGAGGTGGGGAGGCATACCTGGAAGGTACCAGGCAATAAAATTGAGGCAGTGAGGTTTGCCCAGAGTAGGTGGCAATAATATCCAAGGTGAGGGGTCCAGTGGGGTTAAAGGGAAAGGTGAGAGAGGGCCCAGAAAGGCCCATGAGAGGTGAAGAGGAGAGGGGTAAGGATCTTACCCAGGGAGGAGCGCATGAGTTGAAAGTGTCACCAAAGCAGACAAGGTCCAGTCGGTACTTAGGAATCTGAGTAGGAACCATGAGTTTGCTGGGACTGTTAGGGGTGCGCCGGATGGACAAGGCACCTAGAAACCAGGGTACCAGTTGATCAGACTGATCATTGAGTTTAATGGATGTTAACGGCATGGTGGAAGCTGGGAGGGGGTACAGGGTAAGGCCTAACTTACCTTATCAAAGGCCGGTGTACCACGCAGCTTGCGAGGAAGTCGTGGACATGGTCTAAGCCACGATCGGGTGACAGAGTAAGAGTGTAATCGTCCGTTGACTCAGTCCTAACAACGGGGAGAATGGGAAATGAGTCAGGGGCTAGGAGTTCAGTGAACGACCGGGAGATGGGTCTGTGTTGGTGCGAGATGGCTTAGCATTAGAATGAATGCTGGGGGCCTGGAGTGAATCCAATGGCATCAACGGAGTCAGGATCAGAGTGGGACCTCCACAGTCGTGTGCGGCAAGCCGGTGTCCTAGGGGTGACTGGGCGCTGGTCATTTAAAAGTTTGTCGGGCCGGCGTGAGCATGCGTGCAAAAGCATCAGTATGGAAGCGCCGGTAGGCATGTACAAGGATGGTAGCATAGTCTAGGAAATAGGGGAAGCCTAGCCATGATAGGCAGAGGAAAAGAAGAGGCTGTTCTAGTAGATGTTGTCATGCTAACAAGGGAGGGATGTATCCGGGTTGTTGTCATGACGATGGGGTAAGCCAATATCCTGGGAGTAACTTCTGACCTTTCCCTTTCCCCCCCTTGTACTACACTTTCAACACGGCAACCCAGTCCTGAAGATGATCCTAAATGATTAAGGATCGAAACGCTGTTGACATTACAGCGCAATTTATGGACCTTTTTCAACTATGGTTCATTCAAAAATGTCTTTAATTACATGACCAATCATTGTAAATAATATATATGAACCACATATTCGTGTACATATCAGTCACCTTTTCATGTTGCGCCTTCCGCTGTTACTTTCACTTGTCACCTGTGCCGTTCATTTTCAAGTGTCACGAGCACATAGTGCACAAAGTTTGAGGGTTGTTTTTGCAAATTTTGCCTACAGTGCTGATACAACTGGTTCTTCTTATGCAAAATATATGATGCCTTGACTACAGTTTACAACAAACTATGAGTCTCCCTAATTTCATCTCATAGTAATGTCTTGTACATACTGATTAATTTACCTTCCACAATAATACCGGTTGAGATATTATTGCTGGATTAAACTTCCTTACCCAGATCTCAATTCGGTCTATGGGTTTTACTCCTGTCGCCGCTTACTACAGAAAATAAGGAAGCATGAGTCCAATTTTACCTGCATCAAGGTTTGGTGAGTAAAAAACAGCAAATCTATCCCTACTCTAACACTAAGATGACAGCCCTACTTTATTGGGTGAGCAATTTAAGTCAAAGGGAAATTAAGGTATAAGTCATGGAGTCTTCCTAAGAAGTCTCTCCACCATCAGGATGGGTCTGGCAGCACAGAGCCACCATCGCAAAGAAAGAGCTTGTTTTAGGATGCTGCCTCCCCAAAGGCAAGAAAGAAGTGGGGCACTTTCCCTAGTTCCAACAATCAGTTATGCACAGTTAGAATTCCCACAGAGCAACTCGCTCACACCATCCACTCTGGGTACAGTCCTGAGCATACCTTTCCAAAGTGTTAGTCATGTACCTTCCTCAAAACAATTTGTTCTTGGCTCCCAGGATTTCTCCCATGGGAATCCCAACATCCTTCATTTATTGACCCAAGTCACACAATTGTAACTTCTTCTCTCATTGCCTTTCTGGTAAAACAAAGACATTAGTCTGCCTAAAAGAACGCTTCTTCACCTGCAACACAAAACGTGAGATAGAACAACTTCCTCAGAACACATTGAACTCAAACAAATAATTCCAAAGCGAGAGTTGTCAGGGACTTGCATTTCAGGCCTACATTGCAGCTAACATAAGAATGTATTGTGTAAGCTTTATGAATTGACATAATCATTAATACATTTCCAACTAATGCATTTAACTATGTGTGAAATGTCACCATTAATAAAGACTTTTAGGACATGAGTATTTATCAGTTTTACAACACAATATATTCATGTTAAAGTTTTCTGCTAGTTACATCCATTTCCTACGTTAATACTCGATACTACTTGTCAATATCCTAAAATATGTCATGTAGTTATGTTAATACATTTAACAGTTCTAACACCTCACGTTAACATAGTATCACGATTATATGCAAACGCGCTCTACACATGATTATGATGCACCACTACAAATGGAATGAGATTTTCGCTCCATAAATGGCAACTGCGCACCAAACTTGCAGTGCCTGCAAAGGATCTGCAATGACAGTGGTTCCGATAAAGCCACAGAAATCACTGCTGGGCCGGCAATGGTCTCTAAGTAATGGCAGGTGGCAGTCCACCATGGTGACAAAGGTAATAACCTCCTCCACACTGGCAGACATACAGACTGTTCGCTAAAACTATAAATCCTCCCCTAAGTCTGGTCATCAAACGTGAATGCCAATACCCACCACCAGTAACCACTGGCACAAATTAGATAATGCACTCAACTTTGTGTGCTCCTTGTCAATGGATTCTGCTCAATTATGGTTGAAGTTGTGGTCAATTTTTTGATTAGGGAAGGAGCTGAGGACTCTCATCAGAGAGGAGTACCCAAATATTTATGAGCTGTCAGTAAGTGAAGGAATGGGTGAGGTCTTACTACCGGGATAGGTAAAACAGAAGAGGAAAGAAGCTCAAATGAGGGCAAGTTGGGATGGAAGTTTTAGTGCATTTTAGTTTCCATTATTATTAATGCAGAACTTTCTATATGGAACTATTAATATCATCTTTCGAGCTGAAGGAGGCGTTTTCAGAAAGCAAGGCAGTGCAGCACCCTACTGTTTTAAAGCACATTTTCCCTTCTTTTAAGTGGGACTCTCATGCATATTGAAGAAGGTGTTGGCAGGAGGTTGGGCAGTCCACCATCTTCAATGCAACGCTGCACAGTAGTGCTGGAGGAATGTAGGATGTCCTGGACTGTAACCAGGTGAAAACCAGGCAAAGACTGGGCTTGTCTGTACTCATCAGCGGCTGGAAGAGTATGGGCTGGGCCATCTCCCTTTCTTTTCGTTTTTTCTGCCAGGATGGATAAGCGCCAACTCAGGGAAACATTTAAAGCTAACCCTGAGTGAAGGTTGCCACTGTAAACTCATTTGCGGAACAGGAAGTATGAGTTATCTCAAAGTAGATTGAGTTAGTGGAGAGGCGGCTTCCCACTGCGGATAAGAATTTTATTATTTCCTCCTCAGATGCACACTCTGTCCAAATGCAACACAAAGATAGGGAAAGGGTAGTGTTCCTAGTAAAGCTCCAATTTTTATTGAAGGCCAAATTATTGAGACATCTCCCTGGATTGCTTCAGAACAAGGCCAAGCAGAAAAAAGAGCCAACCAGACTTCAAAGCCATTAGCCAATGCATATAATAATTCAACTACTCTTTGGTTTGTACTAAATTTCAATGTTTGTTATAAGTCTGTGTCCGCTTCTTGATTAGCTAAGTAACATTGAAAGTTATCTATCAAAATGTCAACATTAGTTTTTACTGCAACACCCATGACAACTGTGCATTTAATAGTTTCTTCCACTTTGGTGACTGAACCTACTCTTTCAGTTGCAACCCTGCTTGCCCCTATTGAGAGCCTGTAGGACTTGGCCCTTTTTACTAAAATCCCTAAACGTTTTGCTTTCCCCCTAGACCTTTTATATGGCATGGTGTTGCCAACTTAGATGCTTTGGACACTTTGTCTCTGCTAAACAGTGTCAAAGCGCAAGTGCTCCCTGTATAAATTGTAATGGTAATTGGTTGTCCATGATTGGCATGTTTGCCTTACTAGTAAAGTGCACTAGGTGTGCCAGGGCTGGTAAAGCAAATGCTACTAGTGGGCCTGCAGCACTAATTGTGCCACCCACACAAGTAGCCTTAAAAAGGGAACACAGGCCTGCCATTGCAGGGCATGCACCCAGTTTGTTAAACTGCCAAGTTGTACTGACAAGTGCACTTAATTGCCAGACCTTACCCTTCCCTTTCTATGCACATCAGACACCCCTATGGTGGGTCCAGGGTACCCCCTGGACAGGGTGCAGTGTATGTGAAAGGTAGGACATGTATTAAGGTGTGTACCATGTCCTGACAGTGAAATAATCTCCATTTCGTTTCTCACTGTTGAAAGGCCATCGTGCCCATAGGATAGAATGGGAAGGCTGTGTAATATGTTTTCCAGCCTATCTTCCCAAAGGCTTAAGAAGGAAAGGTGAAGGTTAGTATGTCTTAACTCACAATGTAATAACACATCTTTTTATGGAGGTAGTTTTTGCATTGTGTGTTTAGAAGCCACTCTTTTAGAAGTGGCTTAGTTTTTGTGCTCTAACATTTCTGTGTGTCTCTGCCTGGCTGTGGATTGACTGTCTGGATTTGAAAGCGATAGGATCTGGGGAATGTCTTGACCCAGGGGAGGAGATGAGACAGCAACAGGCTGACATGCATCTGGAGTATAGGGGGAGGAGAAGCTCGTAGAGATGAAGAGGCATGGGTTGCTGCTGAAAAACAATTATCCCATCTCGTGCTGAGTGATTGAGAATCCAGACACCCGCTAATCAGAGGAAGAAGGTGACACTGGCAGGGGGGCACCCAGAACTGGTTTGAACAGGGGTCAGTGCCCCCTGAAACACAAAGACTCCAAAGCCATTGAAGGGTACAACTATCAGAGCTGAAGCCCCTGAACTTTGGAGAATGGCTTGATCAAGTGTGAACAAGACTGGTGCTACTTCATGTTCAAGAGGACTTTTGCCAAGAAACACACAACTGAATAGACAGAAGGAAAGGACTGACCCTTGCGGTGTGTTCTGGGGCTGGCCTGCAGTTTTCTGTTTTAACCAAGGAAAGGCTAAAGGGACTTTGTTGTGTGCTGTGTCCCCCTGCTTGAAAGGACTTTGCTGTGTGCTGTGTCCTGAAGTAACTTATCCCCAAGGGCCCAAGGTGAGCTGGCTACCTGTTGCAGAAACTAAGGAACACAAAAGTTTCCAGGTGAGTCTCAACGGTGCTGTGTGCCTGTTCTTGTGGCAGCCGGAGACCCTCGTAAGGTGTGCCCTGCGATCGTGGGCACCTGGAGTCCAAGCAAAGATCAGCAACACGGTGTGTGTGTGCTTTGTGCAGCCTTAACCCCTTTGTGAGCATTGTCCAGTTATCATGTGCCCCAGAATCCAAGTGAGTCTCATCGATGCTGTGTGCGTGTGCATTGTGCACTGTGACACCTTTGGGAGGATTTGCCCTGTTATCTCGTGCACCGGAATCCAAGTGAGTCTCATCGACGCTGTGTGCGTGTGCGTTGTGTACCGTGAGACCTTCGTGAGGAGTTGCCTTGTTATCGTGTGCACCGGAGTCAAAGTGAGTCTCATTGACGCTGTGCGCGTGATCTTCGTGCAGCCTGAGACCTTCGTGTGGAGTGCCTGGTGATCGTGCACCCGAAGCTCAAGGAAGTCTAAGAGACGCTGTGTACGTGTGCCCTTTGGCAGCCTGATAAGAGATAAAAACGATTTTCTACATTTATCTTAATCTTTTGTGTTAGCATGATGTATCTATATTCATATGTATATCGTAATTTAGACTAATTAGTTATGTCAATGCAGGAACTCCTTTCCCGCTCTTGCATTATATTTCTTTGCATGCAGACTGAGAACCAAACAAACTCCATTTTGCCTGTACATTTATTAGACTCGAACGGTGGTCACATGCCACACTCCAGCAGCCGAGTAAGCCCTGTTAGTTGAGTTATATAGACAGCTGAATTCATACTATTCTTTCTTGTTCTGAGACCCAAGGTCGCATCTGGTTTCAGAGGTGATAAGCACAATCCTGAAGGCGCCGTACCTGTACTCCCAGGCACCGAGACGAAAGGGAGTCACCCCTCCTGACCCTCCCCAATAATAGCAGAAGCAGACTTCTAAATGAGCTTTGTGTGCCATATATGGTCTTTCCTTTAAGCTACTGTGTCTACCAGTATTTTTCCATGTACGGTGATCTCATGTAACGCAATGAAAGTATATATGCCATGACTTGAGTGTGAAAAGGCAGTCTTCTCCACGCACTGGCTGGGTGGCATTGGAGAGGCTCCTCTATAGAGTATTGGTTGTCTAATAAACGATTGACTTTTCTTCACTGCCAACTGACTGATTATTTGGTAAGAGGATATTTGGGGGCTATTGGTAGGTACTGCTCCATAGATTACCTTAGTAATACGTCAGTTGGCGACTCTGGTGGGACTCCGCGTTTGGGGTCTTCCTCCCGTAAAAGGGGCAAGAAGGGCAAGGAAAAGGGAGCTCTGGTCGAGGGGGTGGACTGACTAATGATTCTGGCTGATCAGAGAGCCCCAGCTGCTAGTGACCCCTCACCGGAGTCCTGTGGGCGTAACCCAGGAGCTGACCGTATGGTCTTCAGAAGTGGGCAGTGGAGAACACGTAATCATACCTGAGTGCACCAGGTAAATGTATTTGTTTGGTGTCTTTGGATTACGTTGTTGCGTGGCATTTTATAAACAGTTAACTGTATTTGGCTGGTGGTCGGTGTACCACGGAGAACTTTGGAGGTCTGACGGGGTAGCATTGAGGCTGCACGGGCAGATGCTCCACGGACTTGTTTGGTGAATAATAGAGGTTTTTGATCGGACGCCTTGGTGAGGCACGTGTGGTGCTCACCCGGCCGGACTGTTCTCGGAAAGGCCCGTGGTTGCACCTGGGTAGCCTTTAGGACACATCTGAAGCGGCGCTAAGGCAGCGGGCTCAGTCAAAATAGTCCTGAAGGTGATCCAGGAAGACTACGGCATGGTCTGTAGGCCGGTCTGTGGTTAATTCCTGTCTGATGGCCTCTTGGTAGTCTCCGGACTGCCTGTTTCTGGTATCTGTTGGTCTGGCGGTTGGAAATCTACGAGTTCTCCACAAACGAGAGTCGACGGGCTCCGTTCTTTGGTTGTTTGGTTCTGAAAAAGACATGTCAATGTAAAATATTGTATGTTTTGTTCGTCCTTTTTATGTGACAGACCCTGTTTGAGGAGAGATTGAGCATGAGTGAACATGGCCATGTTTGAGAGTTTGTGAGTGGGTGTATTGTTGATAAACAAAATGTTGTGTTTTAGTAAAATATGTTTTGGATGTTGTTGCCGCCGCAAGAGCGGACGATTGGATGAAAGCCAGCCTGCTCCACCAGAGGGCAGCACACATTTTGATATGTATGTAGAACATGGCCTTACGCCTTTTTTGTTTAATAATTTATTGCACAAATATACAAAGGATAATGTAGAGTTGCAATGGCCCTTAAGTGGATCGTTCGATGAGAAAAAGATATAGTATTTACAGGATCGATTGTTCGCCAAAATGAAGCCGGCAGGCAATGTTCGATTCTTTAAAGCTGTGGTAGAAAGAGGAAAAAACGCCGTTGCATAAGGGAAGAAAAATTGCTCAAAGTTAAAAATGGCCAGACCATAACTCAGAAGGCTGTAGCATACGATAGAGAACAAACTGAAAAAAACGTTGAATGTATAGACAGGCAGTTTAGGTTACAGGCGGATAAAAGTTACACAGCTCGAACTGAGCCGGAAGATGAAATTGAGGACCTATTAGATGTAAGTCCTCCGCCTCCTTATGCCCCGCAACGTGTATACCCCGCAATACCACTTGTAATGGCCCCCGCTTCGTCCGCCCCACAAGCTACGGCCCCGGCTTTTACTACGGCCTCGACCCCTATGGGGCCAATTTTCACTCCTGTTTCCCCAGTACCAGCCACGGCTACATTATTGACTGGCGGACTGTCACCTCCCTCTATGTCCTCTGTAACATTAGCTTCACCAGCTTCGGCTTGGTCTTCTTTGTCAGCCAAGTCGACCCGCAATGACTGATTCGACCCCCTCCCATGCCTCCAGGACACTGGGCGCCCGACGGTTGTATATCCGCGCTATAGTAGGCTCCAGGGACAAACAGATGGTAATAGGGCAAGCATCCCAATGGGTGTGGAACTCCATCCATACAATTACAGATATATGGGGGACCATGAAGGATTAGGAACCAGTTAGGCAGCAATATGCTTTAGAAACTATGGCCAATCGTTCAATTTCCCTATGGGAACAATGTCTCGCCGATGGGAGAGCCCCACAGGTCCTATATGACATTGTGGACCGGGCACATAAATTTGAATTAGGATTAGAAGATGTATATTGGAATCTGGTGACTATAATGAAGTATCGGGAAAGGCTGTTCACTAAATGCCCAAATTGGGACTCTCAGAATCCTATGCGGGAAGTTCATCCCATTTACCATCCCGAAATCCCTGAGGTCAGGGACAATGGTAATCAAATCATTCAAGCTTGTGTTGAAGCCCGGTTCCAAGAGCAATGGGTTCATACCCCTTTGAAAAGAAGTGAGGTTCTTTCTCTGAAGTCCCAGTTACCTGACACTCGGAAAAATACCTCTGCTTATTATAGGGAACTCACTGAGGCCGCTTCATTGGCCGTGATGACCTTAGCTTATGTAGAATTATTTTTTGGGTTACTAGTCCCTGTCGATGTATGGCGACAGGTGCACGATCATCCTCACGTTAACAAGTAAGGAGGAAATTGGGATCAAATTAAAGACTGGGACAAGGATCGGAAACCGGGAGATAAACCTAAACCGGAAATTTTAGCTTTGCCGGGTCGGATCATTACATATATGCATTCATTAATCCCACCCCGTAAGGTGGATTGGGATAATTTAACTGCCTGCAAACAGAATAAGGATGAGAGTGTGTCTGATTTCTTTACTCGATTTGAGAGGGTATTCATTGATTTTAGTTGGCAAGATTTGTCAGTGGAAGGTGGGATAAGATTATTTGTTAATCGTTTTGTGACTAATCTGTTGCCCGAAATATCCGCCCGGCTCCAGGCAGCAGAAAGTACTTGGACCACTTCTACTCCTTGTTATTTTGCGCATGGCCCAATATTATGAACATAGGGAAAACGAGAGAAAAGATAAGTCTGACAAAAAGACAAAGGATCTTAAGACTCAAGTGTTAATACAGCAAGAAGCCAGAGGACGGGTTAGAGACGCAGTGGGAACAGGATTTGTTCCAAGAGGGGTGGGGGTAGGACGGGAGGAGGTCCAGCTGTTACTTTGGGAGCAAACCAATGTGCTTACTGTAAACAGGAAGGGCATTGGCAAGCTCAGTGTCCTGTCCTCTTAGCGCAAAACAGAGCCGTAAGAGGCAGAGGAAGAGGACGAGAAGGAATTGATCAGAGTGACATGAGAAGAGAAGAGGTGATACGAGGTGAGGCAGGGGGAAATTGTTTTGATAAGACAAAAGGGAGGCAGTACTATAATGAAGATTATGGAACTGAAGGGCCAGATGGATATTACTATGCGTAGGACAGCCACGGACAGAGCAGGGGCCAAGTGGCAGTACCCGTCAATCAGAGAGGGCCTTATGTAAAAGGACAATTAATGGGGACTGTAGAGGATTTTGCGGTAGACACGGGTGCAATGAATAGTTCGATTGCTCGCTTACTGGTCCCAGGGGCTGCTCTGTCCAGGCAAAATAATGTTTCAGTCGGGTTTTCTGGAATCCCGGTAGTAAGCCCCATTTCTAAGCCCCTCCCGCTTACCATAGGTCCAGTAACGTTAGATTCCCCATTTTTGTTGACGTCACATTGTGGGAAAAATTTATTGGGATTGGACCTGCTGAAGAAATTGCATGCAAAGATTTATTGTTCTCCTGATGGAGTGTATTTAACTATTCAATCGCCCTATCAGCACACTTGGCAGAGTGTTGCGAAAAATGAACCCCTCCCTCCTGAGTTTGCTGTTATTCCACCTACATTGTGGGCGACTGATGATACGGATGTTGGCCTTTTAAATATTCCGCCAGCCTCTATCACTTTAAAACTGAATGCTCGTCTGCCCCGTATTCCGCAGTACAAGATCTCATTGGCTGGTGAGAAGGCATTATTGACAATCATACAGGATTTAATCGCCAAAGGTGTAGTAGAAGAAACGGTTTCTAATACCTGTAATAGCCCTTTATTACCGATTTTGAAAATGGCCCCTACAGGAAGTGGCCCTGATTATGCTGATATTTATCGTTTTGTAATCGACCTGCGTGAAAATAATAAAGTAGTAATACCTCAATATCCCGTGGTTTCAGATATCACAACAACTATTACTATGATTCCCCCAACAGCTATGTTTTTCTCCAGTATAGACCTGAAGAATGCTTTCTTTAGCATTCCAATACACCCTGATAGCCGTCATATTTTCGGCTTCTCGTTATCTGGGCGCAGCTTTAGATTTTTTCGCGCTCCTCAGGGCTATACGGAGAGTCCTAGTATTTACAGTCAAGCTTTGAAAGTACTTTTAGACAAATTGACTTTGCCCCAGGGATCGTCCTCCTGCAATATGTGGATGATTTATTAGTGGCATCAGATGAAGAAGGCTGTAAGGAAGCAACGGTTAAATTATTGTCGCATTTAGAAGCCAACAGTAATAAAATGTCTCTTTCTAAGTTTCAATATTGTCGACAGGAGGTGACCTATTTCGGTCATCTACTGTCGAAAGAGGGGAGGAAACTAACTCCTGAACGCGTGCATACTATTTTTAACATGCCTGTTCCTCGTACTCAACGTGATGTTCGTGCATTTCTTGGCATAACCTCTTACTGTCGCCAGTGGATTCCTAACTTTTCTTTTCTTACTAAACCTCTTTTGTATCTAACCACTAAGAATGTGCATGAACCTTTGCACTGGACTGATGAATGTCAGAAGGCTTTGACTCTTTGAAAACTGCTCTTTGTTCTGCACCTGTCCTGGGAACTCCCGACTACCGAAAGCCTTTTGTGCTTTATGTACATGAGGTGGACGGTTGTTCGCTTTCTGTGTTAACAAAAGGATTTGGTGGTAAGCAAAGGCCTTGTGCTTATTTTTCAGCATTTTTGGATTATGTTTCCAGAGCACTTTCTAGCTGTTTGAGTGCTACTGCAGCGGTGGCGGTTGCCATCCGATAGTCGGAAGGACTTGTTTTAAATTCTGACCTCACAGTGATGGTACCGCACGCTGTGGATACACTCTTGAATAAAAATGAGACTCAGCACCTTACGAGTGCATGTCTTACTGGATATGAATTGACTTTATTCGCCCCCCATATCACTATCAAAAGGTGTGCCACTCTGAATCCAGCCACGTTACTACCCCTCCCTTTGGACGAGCCAAACAATGACATACATGATTGCATATTTTGGACTGAGGAAGAAACGAAGGGACGGGTGGAACTCACAGACACGCCCCTATCTGACCCCCAAGGGGAGTTGTATGTGGATGGTTCCTGTTTCAAGTTACCAGATGGCACAACGACAGCTGCTTATGCAATCACCACTCTTCGCACCATAGTTGAGGCTTCTCGAGTTCCCTATCATTCCGCGCAAGCAGCTGAGTTGATAGCACTATTGCGAGCCTGCGAGTTAAGTGAGGGATTGAGGGTGAACATTTACACTGATAGCCAGAACACCTTTGGCGTAGCTCATAGTTTCGGAAAATTGTGGGCAGAAAGGGGGTTTCTCACCTCACATGGCCAACGAATACAACATGGCCCTTTGATCTTAAGGTTGTTAACTGCTTTGACACTGCCCCGAAAGGTAGCAATTGTGAAATGTAGTGCACGCAAGGCAATAGTGGATACTGTGGGAGAAGGGAACGCTTTTGCTGATCAAATAGCGACGGAAACGGCTAGATCTAAAGTGTCTCCCATGTATGTATGTTCGGCTAGATGGGTTGAGGAGTCTGATATGTTTGATAACACCATGGAAAGCGTCCAAGTAATACAGAAAGAAGCTACCCCTGCTGAACTGTTTCGTTGGGAAAATGAGGTGGAGAGGTTGGATGACAATGGTTGTTGGATTGACTTCAGTGAGAAACAAAGGTGGATGCTTCCCAATGCATTTGTTAATGCTGTAGTAATTATGGCTCATGGAACAGCGCATGTTGGAGCAAAGGGCATTTGTGCATTGTTAGACACAGTTTAGAATAACACTAATATTGCCAAAACTGCAACTCATTTAGTTCAGCATTGCATGGTTTGCTAACGACATAATCCAGGAGGGCGGGAATCTGTTCTTGGTGGAAATGTTGCACCCCCGTCCTTACCTTTTGAAGTACTTCAGATGGATTATATTCAGTTCGAAAGAGTGAATAATTTGAAATACGTTTTGGTGGTGGTTTGCGCTTTCAGCACATGGGTAGAAGCCTACCCCACCAAAGAAAACACCGCTCTAGCGACAGCCAAAGCCCTGATTAAGGAGTTTTTCCCTAGATACGGATTACCTAGAGTGATGTGGTCAGATAACGGAGGGCACTTTAATGCAGAGCTTATCAAGCATATCTGTAATGGATTACACATAAGACAGAAATGTCATGCTGCTCGGCATCCTCAGTCTGCAGGGTTGGTTGAAAAATATAATAGAAGTTTGAAATTAAAAATGGCCAAAATTCAGGAAAGCACCGGGTTAAAGTGGCCTGACTCCTTGCCTTTAGCTTTAATGTCCTTGCGTGTTACCCCCCATTCCCGATCAGGACTGTCACCATATGAGGTTATTTTTGGACGGCCAGCTAATGATGGGGCGTTCCTCGACCAAGAAATTTTCGAGAGATTTATTACTCAATGATGACAGATTACCTGTATGCTTTGACTAAAAACCTTTGTTCTATCCATCAACAGGTGTCAGATACGCTGCAGTCCCTGCCGGAGGGTCCCGGACATCGTTTGGAACCCGGCCAATGGCTGATGGTGAGAAATTATAAGCGGAAGTCTAGTCTGGAGCCCAGATGGACCGAACCAGTCCAAATTCTACTGGCTACTAGGACAGCGGTGAAGGTGAATGGTCAGAAACATTGGATCCATGTTTCCCATCTGAAGAAAGTACCTTTCCCGCTTCCTTTTGATCAACCAAATCCGGAAGGAATTTTGACCCAGGAGAGTGAGAGGGCTCCTTGTGGTGTTCCTTTTTCTGACGCCCAGGAAATTGAGAAAAGGGAAGAGGAAGGAGCATCGGGCACAAGAGGGGTCTCTTCATCTACAGTGAAAGTGGCTCCGGAATCAGTTGCCCCTATTGTTGCACAAGGAGTTCATGTTAAGTCAGGCATCACAAATGCCACTTCATCTGTTTTGTTTGCCGACCAGGAGTAACCTGGTCATGTTCGCTACAACCTGCGGCCCAGAAAACAACACGGTACCCCCGACGAACACGGCAGGAGATAGGGAGAGACTTGAGTACTAGGGTATTGCTAGATTGGTTCGGGGGTACTGAGCGAGACACTGGACTGAACACGTTGAGAGCTGGAATATTGTATTGCTCTGTTCAGAAAGAAAGACTAAGAAGCTGAAGAGGGGCCCAGGTTGCAACTGTACATAAAATCATTGCAAGGATCTGTTTTCTTTTTGATGAATGATAGGATCCTGCCTGTGAGGATCTAGACTGACACAGGAAAGAAGTACCCTCTGGCAGGTTGGACTGCGTTCCTTAGTGTAGTTTGGACTTTTAGTTAAAATGTATTCCTTTGGTTGTTTTATTCCTGAAGAGGAACTCCCCCTCGATATATGCCTACTTATGTACCCATGTTTTCTTCTTGGACAACACAAGTGCAAGTCGCTTTTGTGATTACCATTGCAGCGCTTTTTATCATAATAATGAGTGTATTTTTATATTTAGAATTTCATCATCCTATGCATACTGTGTTAGGAACTTCCGCTCCACAGACTGAGCATTACTTTCTTACTTTGGCCCCTCATAAAAAAAGGCATCGCTAGACTTATGTTAAAAATGTATTTGTAGAAATGTTTCATCAAACGCATAGTGCTACTAAAACGACCAAGTGTTGGGTTTGTGGCCTATTGCCCTCAGTGATGCATAGACATGATCTTTTTATTTTGTTGCGTTTATCTTATTTCGGAAGTTGTGAGGCCTGGTTTAAATTGCTGTCGGTGATGTACCTGCATTGAACGTGATTATAAAATGATCCTGGCCTACATAGAGGTGCACCAGGGTTTTGTCCCACAGGGTAATAACGGGGAAGGATCGCTTGACCCGAATGCCTGCATGAATTTATATACACAATATGAAAATGTTACATGGTTAAAAAGCGAAATTCTTGACTTTGCAGAATTTAATTTTACTCAGTATTTTCAGCAATTTCAGGATCGAAATGTTACTGATGACAAAGCTATCCAGGTGCCTATATTAAATAGTACCTCTGCATTCTGTGTACAGGGAACTGGGCACATTTCAGTGTGTGTACAGGGAACTGGGCACATTTCAGTGGGAGACAGCCGTTGTAATTATTCTTATCGACTACGTACTTTTAGTAGCCCTCCGTTGTTAACACCGCCAAATGTTTATTTTGTGTGTGGCGAGAATGCCTACACATGGCTTCCCCGGGGATAGACAGGTCGTTGTTATTTGTCCTTTCTGTATCCACCTGTCTATATAGCACTCTTCAATCATCATAAAGATCATCGGTTAGATGGACAAAGTTTGCCTGTAATACGAGATAAAGTGGAATTGGATACATCTGAGATACATCACTCACTCTTTTATTGTTATTGTGTATATTACTATTTCTCATCGTTCTTGGGATGATTGTCTACGGCTCTGCTGAGCTGTTTTCCCTGCGCCACCCCTCTCCGCTGTGCCACTGTTTACTACCGGGTAAGCGGGTTTTGAGGAAAGGTTGTCTGACCTGTGGCTGGCGGCCAGTTGTCTCTCTGGAGTTATCGGCACCACCTCCCTCCCAATACTGCCAATGCGCTCTCTTGAACACCAGGTCGCTTGGTAGACATTCCACGGACATCTGGGATTTACTTTCCAACTCTCAACTTTCATGTCTGTTTCTAACGGAGACATGGCTCGGGGAAGGCTCAGGCCCGGATGTGGCAAAAGCACTGCCCCCGAATTACACCATCCTTAGAAGTGATAGAGTTGGGGGGAGAGGAGGAGGTGTAGCGCTTATTGTGAAAAAGGACCTAATCTGTTCCTCTTTCGTGATAGATAATATATCTGGTTGTGAAGCCATCGGCTTCAAGCTGTCTCTTTCATCTCGCCAGACATGCACTGGACTTCTTGTCTACAGACCACCCGGTCCTATTGGTACTTTTTTTGAAGATGTACAAGCCGCGCTCTCCATTCCCTGTATGCGCTCGGCGCATTGTCTTTTGTTGGGGGATTTTAATTTCCATATGGATCTAGTAACGGATCCAAATGCTGTTAAAATCCAAGATGTCGCGGCATTGCTCGGCCTTGTCCCTTATATTAATAGTCCTACCCATAACAAAGGGCATGTTTTAGATCAAATTTTTTCCACCAAATTGATTGAAGTATCATCTCCATTCCCAGTGCTGTGGTCTGATCATTTTATGATCAATTTTAAAATTCCTTTTCATACTACCACAGGGTATAGAGGACAGAGTAGTGGGTCCCGACGATCGAGAGCCTTTCACCGTATTTCGTTGGAAGCGATGACTGACGCTATTCGTCTTCATCCTTGCGAGCTCACTGATGATCTGGAGGCAAACCTGGAGGTGGTGCAAAAGTGGCTAACTGACAGATTTGATGAACTGGCCCCTGTGAAGACAGTTAACTCAGCTTATTACTTGGCCTCTGCTCCATGGTTTACCCCCTCACTAAGAAAAATGCGCCAGGAGTGTAAAAAAACTGAAAGGCTCTGGTGACGAAAATATGATTGTGAGGATAAACAAAGATATAAGGACATGATCAAAACGTATCACAAACAGATTGCTGAGAGTAAGCAAAGCTATCTGGAACACAGAATAGACGAAGCCAGCAATACAAGCAAAGAGCTTTTTAAAATAGTTAAAGAGTTCCCTTCACCTGCTGCCTGCTCTTCTGCCCACTCGCATTCTGAAGAGTGGATAAAACAGCTTGCAGTTTATTTCACTCAAAAAATTAAGACCATCCAGGAGTCTTTTCCTGTTGTAGACCCCACATTGCCAGTACATAGCTCCACTTTTTCCTCTTTGAGTGAAGACACTATGCCTTCCTTTTCGGCTTTCCCTCAAATGACCTGCTTAACCTCGTCTGATCTTCTATCCCAACTACAATCAGGTTCTCCTATGGACCCCTGTCCGGCTAAATTCTTGTGCAGAGTAGCTGCAGCTGTTAACAGCCTGCTGAACCCTCTGATGAACATGTCCTTGTCTACGGGAGTGGTTCCTCTGGCATGGAAGCATGCACTGATTCTGCCTCTAATCAAAAAGCCGAACTTAGATCCCTTGACGCATGCTAATTACAGACCGATATCCCTTCTCCCTGCTCTAGCTAAGGTTGTTGAAAAACACGTGCAGCTCTCGATTACCAACTATATCGAGAGCAACAACTTCCTTCATGACACTCAGTCGGGGTTTCGTGCTAACTATAGCACGGAGACAGCCCTTCTGGAGGTCACAGAAGCTATCAGGGAGACGCTTGATCTAGGAGGTAAGGCTGTACTAGTCATCCTGGATCTGTCGGCGGCTTTCGACACCGTCCCGCATGACGGTCTCCTTTTAAGACTCCAGGAGATCGGGTTCCGTGGGACGGTGTTGGACTGGTTTAGATATTTTTTATCGGACCGCCGACAGGTGATCTGGGCACCACCGTTCTCCGCTGAAATGCCGCCGCTAGGGGTGGGGGTTCCTCAAGGATCCATTCTGAGCCCCATCCTTTTTAATATCTATATGGCCCCTCTGGCGGCGGTGGCGGAGGCTTTTGGTGCCCAGGTCATATCCTACGCTGATGACACCCAGCTCCTGTTTACCTGCAGGAAGGGAGAGGCGTTTGATGGGGCAAGAATCAGGGACTGCCTTGGCTCTGTTTTTTCGTGGTTCCAACAACATAGCCTAAAATGCAACTCAGACAAGTCTGAGTTGCTTTTTTTTGGCTGTGTGCCGGACCCATGCTGGAAATCCTGGTGGCCTCAAGGCATGTTTCCTCCCGAGACGGTATCAATGCAGGCCAAAAATCTGGGTGTGATCTGTGACGTTGATCTGTCATTTAGATCCCAGATTAGTGCACTATCAGGGAAATGCTTCAGCATCCTCCGGATGCTTAGAAATTTTTTACCGATGCTGTCATTACACTACAAGAAAATTGTAGTCCAGGCATTAGTTGGATCACGTTTTGATTATGCTAATGTACTGTATGCGGGCCTGCCGAAATATTTGGTCGCAAGATTGCAGATAGTCCAAAACTCTGCTGCAAGGGCAATCTTTGGCCTCCCACGCAGAGCCAGAGCCTCTGGTCTGCTTAAGGAGCTACACTGGCTCCCGATCTCTAAAAGAGTCATTTTCAAAACTTTGACTCTGGCTTTTAAAGCTCTCCATTCTGTAGGCCCTGTGTATATTAAGAAGAGACTGGCCTTTTATATTCCAAGAAGGATGCTGCGATCGGCTTCATCTGCCACGATTGTGGTCCCGTCTATTAAACGTGCTCGGATGGGTGGTCGGTCCTTTCGCTATTTAGCGGCCCTCCATTGGAATGGGCTCCCGATCTCCTTACGGAAAGCCAATAGTCTCCTGACGTTTAGAAAGGAGCTAAAGACGTGGCTCTTTTCTGCGTGATCGCCATGACCCCCTGAGCTGCTGTCCGGAGATACTGGTCTCTGATCTCTTTGCAAAAGCGCCGGGACACCCGTTCGGGTAGCCGTGCGCTATAAAAGAGTATGCACATAACATAACATAACATCAGACCGATACTCCTGTACAGCACTTTCTCAACATTGTCAAGGAAGTATTTCCTATTTGGGGGCCCATCAGCACTAGTAAAGAAGTAAGGCGCCTATCTAGGGTAGTTGAGAGAGTTATAAATACCACTGCTGGTATATTAACTAATCTGACTGTAGAGCTTCAGGCTACGAGACTTGTTTCTCCTCAAAATCGTATGGTGCTAGACGTTATCTTAGCAGATGGAGGAGGAGCTTGCCGCGTGATCGGCAGCTCCTGTTGCGTGTATATCCTTGACTCCGCCCCCTCTGTCGACATGGCTATTCAAAAACTGCATTGTTTAGCTTCTGAAATACATGCAGACACTGGTACCTGGTCCCTTTCTGGATGGTTTTGTGGTTTATTGTCTACCTGGGGTTTGAAGATTCTGATGGTATTAGCTGGCATAGCAGGTGTCATCTTTGCCTGTTGTCTCTGTATACACTGTGGACCTGCTTGTTGTTCTTACTGTGCATCAAAATTAACTTCCTCTGTGACAGAGCCATCCCCAACTAAAGTCAAAGCCCAAATGGTCCAACAAGAAATACAAGAGATGATGCAGATTGACAAGGGTATTTTTGAGGACTGACTTTTTTGATTAGCTACATCATGATGAAAGGGTGGTTCTGAGGGATAAAATCGATGTTCTACATTTATCTTAATCTTTTGTGTTAGCATGATGTATCTATATTCACATGTATATTAGACTAATTAGTTATGTCAATGCAAGAACTCCTTTTCGCTCTTGCATTATATTTCTTTGCACGCAGACTAAGAACAAACAAACTCCATTTTGCCTGTACATGTATTAGACTCAAACGGTGGTCACGTGCCACCCTCTAGCAGCCGAGTAAGCCCTGTTAGTTGAGTTATATAGACAGCTGAATTCATACTATTCTTTCTTGTTCTGAGACCCAAGGTCGCATCTGGTTTCAGAGGTGATAAGCACATTCCTGGAGGCGCCGTACTTGTGCTCCCAGGCACCGAGACGAAAGTGAGTCACCTCTCCTGACCCTCCCCAATAATAGCAGAAGAAGACTTCTAAATGAGCTTTGTGTGCCATATATGGTCTTTCCTTTAAGCTACTGTGCCTACCAGTATTTTTCCATGTACGGTGATCTCATGTAACGCAATGAAAGTATATATGCCATGACTTGAGTGTGAAAAGGCAGTCTCCTCCACGCACTGGCTGGGTGGCATTGGAGAGGCTCCTCTATAGAGTATTGGTTGTCTAATAAACGATTGACTTTTCTTCACTGCCAACTGACTGAATATTTGGTAAGAGGATATTTGGGGGCTATTGGTAGGTATAGCTCCATAGATTATTTTAGTAATACGTCACTGAGATCTTTGAAGTAGTAGCGGCACGGACCGGCGGCCCAGGAGGAGCTGAGCCGCCGGTCCGAGCCCACCATTGCCAAATCCCAAGGATTGCATCGGAGGCCCAAACTGCTGGACGAGGATAGGAGAGTGAGTTTGCACCCCCCCCCAGGGAACGTGTGTCGACTCCTGGTGCGAGGTGCAGGCTCGGAGGGAGACGCTCTCTGCCTCTCTCTCACTGCAGCAGCTCGAGCCTCTGCTTCAGCTCGTATTGCGGCCCGTATTGCCAAGGGAGTGGCAGTACCGGGGATGGAGCGCGGAGCTGCTTTTTTGTGTTATACCATACCCTTGTTGGGGGCAGCTGTTGTCCAAGGCTACCTGAGAGTAAACATGAGTGGCGGAGAGACCGCCGGAGGCACCGTGATCGGTGCCAGAATGTAGTATGGATTACTCCATTTCTGCATAACGGAGTACCTGATTTTGTATTACACATTGCATCCTTTCGGCATAACAAAGTACCTGTTTAGTGTGTTACGCATTGCATCTTTCCTGCATAACAAACTACCTGATTAGTGTATGACACATGCCATTGTTTCTGCATAACAAACTACCTGAATGTCGTATGACGCATTGCATTATTTCTGCATAACGAACTACCTGAATAGCATATTACGCAGTGCATTATTCTTGCTTAACAAACTACCTGATAAGTGTATTACGCATTGCCTTACATCTGTATGATGACGTACCCGGTGGTTGTATTACGTATTGCAATATTTTTACATTGCAAAGTACCTGATTGTCGTGCTACGCATTGCATTTTTACATCGCAAAGTGCCTGATTGTTGCGTACACATTGCATTATTGTTACATTGCAAAAGTGCCTGATTCTAGCATTACGATCTGTGTAACATGTTGTTAGGATTTCAGTAGAATGTTTTGAAGTGCTCATTATTATTGCCAGAACTTACAAGGGCTGGCTGGCCTAACAACCGGCCAGGAGAAATATTACAAATACGCATATGTTGGATTTATATTGTGTGGTCTGATCTGATATCTTTTTGTATAAAGTTTATACTCGTTTTTATAAAACTCATGTGGAATCTAGTTGTGGTGTCATCATTGGGTTGCTGTGAGTGTGGTTGCAAATACTTTACAGATTTGCCTTGAATATAAACCTGGCTGCTCGTGCCAAGCTACCAAGGGGGTGAGCGGGTTATCTCAGGAGGTGACCTTACTTACCCTGATGTTGAAACGCGGGTCCCTATTTGGCCTAAGGTACCTACCTCAGCCAAACAGAGATCCTGGGTCTAAGAGTACCCCATAATACAGAGACATCATTACATCATAGGATATTATCAATGGTAAAGGAAAATGTTGTTCCGTGTTTAGTGCTAGCTGGGATTTGGAGGGCTCCACTTAGTTAAACCAACCGGTCATACTTGTTGTTTTCAATCTGCCCTCTGAAGCCTACCCCTACTTTGTTATAATGTCTAATGTTCTGACCTTACCATTTAATGTTGCAAAGTCTTCCGCCCAATGGAAGAACAATATTTTCCATTTATTAAATAAGCATTTGGGTTTTGTCAAAGTAAACTTAAATGAGATTGTATTTGTATGTAGAGCAGCTTGGATAGGTCATACACCAAAAAGATATAAAGAGAATCTAAATTACCCTTCCTTTTAGGTTTCCCAATATTGCCAGGAACATTTTATATTGAGCAACTGACAGGCTAGGATACCTTTGCTAAGTCAACATTTTATCCCAGTCCTATTTTTTTTACAAACACCACTGAACCATCATAAACTTATTGAATGCTGGAAGCGGATTCCATTCCCAAGTGATGGCAAGAAAATTTAACTGAGTGACTTTTTGTGGTTTACCCTACAAGGGATGATGGATGTTTCTTGAACAGGGATCATACCCCAGTCAAGCAACAACCTAATTTCTCACAATTATATTTGTGACACTCCTTGTATCCTGGCTTAATTATCTCAGGTGACAACAGGAATAGCCAAAACGGCAACAAGAGGGATATGGTTACTGTATTCAATTGCACAATATCCCTCCATCCAGAGGTGTGCCTCCTGTGGCAGAGCTCCTTCATGAAAGAGGTCTGCCATAGCAGGCACGACTCTGAAACTGATTGTCCACAACAAAATTCATGCGAGCGGCCAGAGTTCACACCTGGATATCAGCCACAGTGAAAGAATAATCACAGACCTCCTGCCCTGCGTCTCTTTATAGCCTGATCTCCCTTACTGAGATGTGTCACAGCCCTTCCTTTGTCATCTATCACTGAATCAAAGACCAGTCTTTTGAAATGTAAAGTTAGTCTTGTCATTTTCCCTCCAGTGTATCACCGCCCAGCTCACAGGAATCCAGCAATCCACAAAATTGTCTGGGGGAATCCTCGCCTCCTCCATGTCTTTACCAGGGAGGTCTGGGCTGTCCAAAATGAAACCCACTGCCGCCACACTCACACTATATGCCACGTTGCCCAACTCCTCATCCCTCATCGATTGTACTTCAGGCAAGAACACATGCACCCAGCACATGCAGACCCTGCGTACACACTGCACGGAACTACATCCCTCATGTAATGTATTCCTCTCAGTGATACATACAACCCACACATGTACTAATCACACATGTATTGAACTGTACTGTACCTTCCTTGTACCGTACCCCTATTAGGCACTCATATAATCAACGCAGAGTCACCACTCCTGCACTGTGCAGCACTCCACATCTTTCCGATGTAGGCCAAGGGTGATATAAGCACACAGCAGCTGAACTTTTAAAAGGCTTTGTGAACCTATCTGCCTTACTCCAGTTACACAGGTTAAAAAGGTTCTATTCACTACTGCTGATTTCTGGAAAAAATGTTCTGAGAGGGTAAAGTTCAGTGTGGCAAGGATGCAGATGGTATTGGAGGGAGGTCCATCATGGGGGAGTAGTTGAAGTTGTGGTGAAGATTTCTACGTCGGACTTAGTCGCATTTTTGGAAGTAAAAAAAAAAATCACCAATAGGATGAGGAAGGAGGCTGTGGTTGAGGACAGTTACAGGATTTGGGGTACTCCTTTGGCACGGCGTCACTTAGCAGGATTTACAACTGCAGAGAAGAACGTAACAAGAGCAGCTGCGAAGTCAGGCCTACTGCCAATGCACCTTGGGCGGCTTGAAAAGCAGGTTGTTGTAGGTCTACATTTCGGTCTGAAAGCAGTTTTTAACCAAAAGATTTCTAAGTCACAGGTTTGGGGTGTTAGCTTTCTGGGTACATTTAGCATCAAAGCCAAGGGTCAAGGACTGGTGGGATACCACTTGGGGGTTCAAGACTCACTCAGGCTGGGTCAAGTGTGAGTTCAAAATGGTGGGAGTATTTTATGTCCCTGTGGCTCTGATCAGGAGGCCATCAAACTAGCCCTTGGAGTCCCTCGGGTAGTCCTAGGTTCAGGTGAGGATGCAGAGCTCAAATAGCAGGGCTGGCCTCTCAGGGTTCAAGGCAGACTCCAAGGAGCCTCCAGGTAGCAAGGCCATTCTTCCGGGTGCCGCAGAGCAGTCTTGTGGAGTACCCAGCAGCCAACAACTGCTGCCCGTCCTCTGAGAGTCCTTCCGCAGCTCCACATAGTGAACTGAAGAGTGGGACCGAGGGTCCTATTTTTATACCAGGTACCTTCTTTGAAGTTTGAAGACGTGTCCAAAGATTTCTCTACCTTTCACTTACATCCAGTCATGTGATCCAATAGCGGCTACAGGAAATAAATGACTACGGGCAAGAACATGCCAACTTTCTAAATGTAATTGATTATCAAGGAGAGAGAGAGGACTGGGTAGCCAATCCGTATCCCCAAGGAGTTTATATGTAATCAAAATTGGACTGATCTATCAAGATTTAGTACAGGACTCAAAAACTGTATGTATCGGGGAACAGAGTGTGTTCCTTCATGAAGCCCTCACCCACCAACCTAGTTGCTGGCATGCTTCATCATCGGGCCGACCCAGTGACACCAAATGTGTCCCAGGTGTGCTTCAATGCCTGTATTAGAGTGGAGCTGGTATGTTACTGAGAGTGCAGTGGTGGTGGAGTGATACGTGAACAGGTTAAAAACTATCCAGTGGTCCCAGTGCCCGCGGGGGCTATCTTTATTATCTGGGCCTCTGGTAGCGTTAAAAACAAGGCATGGATGTAGGTGGAGTGGTGATTATGAACTCCTGCATCCCGTGGTAGGTCTACATGTTTCAGCCAGGTCTTTTCTTAAACTGGCTTTCCTCAGAAACAAAAAACTGTGAAGGTGGACACTACACTAATTGTGAGTATGTGGTTTAAAATGTGTTGCACGTGCTAAGGTGCCATACGTGTGGGAGGGGGGATTCCCTCTTGAAGCATAACTGTACATACAACATAAATGACAGACAAAACATACATGGAAGAGTCTTAGCATGGTTGCAGTAGAAACAGCAAAATAATATCGTTTCTGGTGATGATGTGCATATAAAGCAGGTAATAATCGATTAATGTGTAGGATGTGAAGTAATTTATTCAAAATGAATAAGTAATTAACTGATCATTAATAGTAATTAAGTTATTCAAAATTAATTATGGCAATTGTTTAATTAATTTGAGATGTGAGTTGTGGGTTTTATAGTGGTAAATGGTGTGAAGTAAATTATTTTGAAATTATTATTAATTCGTAATTTGAAAAACATAAAAACATAAAAAATTAGGTATGGAAATTGTGTGATGACTTTTATGTGTGTTTTGTTTTGTTAATTGGGGTAAAGGGTGGAAAGTATTATACGTTTTATTAATTAATAAATATTTGCGTATTATTATTTATTAATTGATACATTTTTATGGTTACTGTTTACTTTTATTTTGTATTTGGATGTTTGTTTTATAGGGGTAAAGTTTGGTCAGTAAATTTGTACATGTTTTAATTTGATGTTTAATTAATAATACGTGTTTATTTGATAATTGATTATGTTAATTATGGAGGTACAAAATTTCTTTTAGAAATTTAAATGTGTGTTGTGAAATGTGTGGTGTTCTAGGGTAGGAAATAAAGAGTATTGTTTTTGAATGTAATTAATTTATAATAACTATACTGATTTGTGTGTAATTTTTTTAAATGTTTATAAAATATAATGTTTATTGGTAATTTTTAGATTTTTAAAAAAAAATTCACGTTTCTATGTTTTGTTAATTTTAATATTTTTATATATTTATTCGTTTTGTGTTTTTAACAATTTTTGTATTGTAGTTGATCTTTCGTTTATTTTTATTTTTTTATTCAGAATATTAATTTTAACCATCTGCAATCAAACACTTTCCCTACTGTTGCACTCACTGGAGTAGTAATAGCAATTTCTACCCCTCCGCTATCCAACACTTTCCCTATTCTTGCACTCACTGGAGTAGGAATAGTAATTTTTACCCCTTCGCCATTCAACAATTTCCCTACTGTTGCACTCACTGGAGTGGGAATAGTAATTTCTACCCCTCCACTATTCAACACTTGCCCTACTGTTGCACTCACTGGAGTGGGAATAGTAAATTGTATCACTATGTTATCCAGCACTTTCCCTACAGTTGTACTCACTGGAGTGGGAAGAGTCATTTGTACCCCTCCGCTATGCAACAATGTCCCTACTGTTGCACTCACTGGAGTGGGAATAGTAATTTTTCCATATCAGTTATCCAACTTTTTCCCTACTGTTGCACTCACTGGAGTAGGAATAGCAATTTTTAACCCTGCGCTATCCAACACTTTCCTTACTGTTGCACTCAATGGAGTGCAAAATGTAAGTTTAAAATGTGTAAATTATATTAAGATTTTGTGTTATAGTGATATGTATATTTATATATATTTATTTGTTAATTTATATATATTTATAACATTTTTAAATACATTACATTTATTTGTGTATTAATTGTTTTAAAGTAAATATATATTTATATATTACATTTTATATATAAACATTTACATTTTTTAAATAAAAATGTATTTATTATATTTGTTTAAATGTACATTACATATAAATATGTTTTTAAAGTGAATTTTATTATTGAATTTAATAAACGTTAATTTTTATATATTGAAAAAATCGATATTTTGTATATCGATATTTTTAAAATCTATATTTTTGGGGATATTTTTGTATTTTACATTTTAAAGATATGATGTCGATATTGTGGATGTCGATATTTGTGTATGGGGATATTTTTTAGGTCGATATTATGTCAGTGATCCGAAATAACGTGTTATGTTTAGGATCACACAAACTGATTAAGCATGCAAGCTAGGATTCAAATGTATGTCTTATAAACTAATTGCCATTGACTTATCCACTGTATCACATATCCCGCCTTCCGAATGAAGAAGCAGTTTATTTTTTTATTTTTTGCATATGGTGAAGAGCAAGATTAAACCTGCTAACGAACAGTAGTTGGAAGTTAATATGCGATGCTCCTAAAGCTTCTATCTTCTACAAGGACCAGGCCTATCTGATTCCACAATTGGGCTTCTAAGAGGATTGCTCCAGGGTCACGGTGCTCCAAAGAAACAACCTGGCCCAGGGCTGTAGGGCAGTGGGCCACTGCACCCGGCGCTGACTTGGGGTAGAGGTGCCTCTTTTGCAAGCATATTATGGTTTTAAAAGCACCTGCTGCTGCGTTCTGGGCCTCCCAAAAAATTTCAGGGAACAATAAAAATGTAAATATAATTCCAGTGAATAATGTTCTTTCTGGAGAGATCAGAGATTTGTCTAGTGGAAGTATGATATCTCAAAGGGTTAATATGCTTGCTGCAAAGAAGGTGTACCATGCAGATCACAGACTGCATATAATGTAAATAGGCCAGTGGGTTACTACTTTTGTCAGAGAGATCCTTTCGTTACTTGCAGTTCATAAGATAACATCCTAATATAGAACAGTGAACTATTAACTTTCATTAGAGAGCTGCATGAAAACTATAGGTTAGATGAGAGCATTATGATGTTTTCCCTATTATTTCCAAAAGGCCTAAAGGGTTCATTTGGGTAGAAATCAATTATTAGTAAAGACAACCCCAACCAAGGTGTTAATTTTCAATTCTGAGTTTGTGCTTCTCCAGACCAAGCACTCCTAAATTTTACTGCCTGGCAGTATGAGTGACATATGACTCCTACACCTGGTAGTCCTCTGGCTTATGTAACATTTACTATACACTGATTTACTGACGTTTGATTGATTGTCTCTGTTTAATGTGTGTAATGTAAAGTGCCCTGACACCCTAGGCTGATATCAGTGGTGCTATGAAAAAAAAGAAATGCATTAGAGAGAGAGTGGTTGTGGATACTTGTGGGGCACTGTTAAAGGGTGTTAGTGAAAGACACCATGGTGGAGGTGGTCATTGGGGTCACCAACAAATATTGTCGCACCGGGCTCTACCAGCGCTAAAGCCGTCTCTAACTTGACTTTTCTGGTTACGGAGGCAGTAAAAACCTCCGGAGAAAATAGAGTAAGAGCGCAGAAAACACGTACGTTTGAAAATGTTCAGCTTCTGCCTCTCAGCTCTTAAGCTGAATAATTGACATGTCTTACGAAACTAGATTTATTTCATACTTTTTTTTATTCCCGAACATTACCTCTATGAAGCTCTCCTTATAATTATAATTAATGCTTCTGAGCGACTAAGGGGCCGATTCCGATCTAGCTTGGAAGGGCACCGAATGCGATCCAGCCGAAAAAAGTACGAGCCGTACGCGTGTTTCCTGCCCGACTCGTACAGCTGTACGAGCGAGCAAGTACGATGCGAGCAACGTGAAATTCACCGACCGAGAAGAACGCAAAAATGCAAAAGACTAACAGGAATGGTGGGATCATATCCCCATTGACATCAGTGCCTCCGCCCGCAACCTCTACCTCTGCAGATCTCATGGGTGCTCCCACATCTGATGCCTATGAGGTTTTGTTGGCTAAAGTGGGGGCTCTTATCTCATCATCTTTATCCCCAATCCTCAACAGACTGATATTGATGGAGGAAAGACTAACCAACTTTGAAGTGCTTGTTGTATCTAATTTTAGCACTATTGAGGATACCTTGGGAACAATCAATAAGCCACCTGGAATCTTGACAAACGTTTTGTGTAACCCTGCAATCCCTAAATCCCCTCACGCCATTTGTTCATCATCTAACAGACCAAATGTAACTTCTAATAGTGTGGGTAGTCATGTCCGACGCCAAACAATGGGGCCTCCTGTAGCTTTTTCAGGCTCTACACATGATACTCTCAGAATGTTGAGCCCCAATGTGCACAAAACTATTGGTAGGACACAGCCACAGATAGTGGCACAAGGTAGCCTCGAACATACTGGCTGTTTAAGGCCACAAGGCGAATCTCAGACATCCACTAGTTTAACAGCTCCTCACCCACATTTAATCCCATCTGTTCCTTTAATTTGTCTGGAGGAAAAAATAAATTCATTGTGCCCAGAAGTTAGAGTCTTTCAGCACCAAGATGATAGTGGCAACATCAAGTCAAGATTAGATCTCCCTCCAACTGCTTGTCCATATGTTATAGTGCTAGCTAATATCCCAGAACTGAAAACAAATGTGACAGAAAATACGGAGCAGCTAATAAATAAATCTAAGTATTGGTTATCTAATTCCCTAGGGGAAAATGTTAATGGCCTTCATAACATTATTATGGCTAGGAGGGTCTCCTGGGTAGAAAGAGCTCCTGAAAGTATCAAAAGGAGTCTGAATCGTAGTAAACTTTGATAACCATCACATAGTGGGTGAACTTATTTCACTCGCAAATCTTTGCTCTACCTCTGGGTTTCTTCTATAAACCTCATTATTTGCAACAGCTGTCTACTGTTAGATCTAATGTTCTTTGGAGGCCTTCACACCTCACCGTTATGTATGCCATTTTCCTCTTCACGCCCATTGTTTCCCTTAAGGAATAGATTTGCTGCTTTAGAAGGTATGTCCACCTGTGATTGACTGGAATCTGAGGCTATATTACCTAGTGGAGATGGTGTCTTAGATTTACAAAAACTGTCTCCCTCGCACACTCTCTCTTCTATAAATTCTTGTGTGACATTAGCCAGTCATCAATACAGTTTAAATCTGCCAAAGATTCCACTACCTCGAGAGAATCTCTCAGGATCTATAGCAACTATGTCATGGAACATTGCTGGTTACAACCAAAAAAGGACTAATACTGACTGGTTATCCCTGTTGACATCTATTGACATAGTGTGCTGTCAGGAGACCTGGGAAATAGATCTAATATTCTTGAATGGGCATAGCTCCTTTTATACTCCTGCTATACCGTCACCTGCTGGTCGGGCCAAGGGTGGTTTGTTGACACTGTTGTATAATGCCTTTTCTATTAAAGTGAAGTCATTTTTTAACAAGTCAACTTATTATCACATTATTTTAATAGATCATTGTGTGGATTACTGATGGCTCTTTATCAACTTCTATAATAACAAATTTGGAAGCAATCAAGCAGATGTGCTGCTCCCTTTGGAAAAGGATATCATTGAGCAACAAGATAAATGTACCCAATCCGGTAATATAATTTGGCTTGGGGATTTCAACATTCACCCATGTGATAAGATAAATGTGTTAGCTTGTGAAATACAGGATGCTGATGGGGAGAGCGCTTTTCACTTTTGTCACACGTATGGTAATACTTTGAATAGACTATTAATAATAAAAAATCTTGTATTTTTAAATAAGTCTGAAAATGTAACTGGTCAGTTAGAATTTACCTTTTTAAATCATTTCTCTACTTCTACCCTTGACTATGTGTTGGTCTCTGACTCTATAAAAGGTATTTTTTTTCGTTTTGAGATTGTGTTCTATCCATTTAGTGGTCACGCTGCAATAAGTTTTCCATGCAATCCTTAAAGAAAGCTGATTGTGCTTTTAAACTCCCTATAAATCCCGTAATTGCAAGAGAAAACGGGATTGTCCTAAAATAGGAAAACATAGACAGTGTGAGTTTTTTGGCCAACCTAGTGTCTAACCACCTTGCGGAGATAATGCTTTGCTTGGGTTCAGTTTTACACAAGAGAATTATTCTTGATTTTGAGCTAATTTTATCTGACGTTAAAAATAATTTAACTCGCGTTATTCGTAATAACCGACGTAAAAAATACAGTTGGTTTGATGATGATTGTGATAAAACTTTAAAAAGTTTATATGTGGCTTTGAAGTCCAAACCCTGAGACACATTATTAGTTAAACATCTACGTACAGCCTATAAAAAATCAAGAATTACCAAGTTTAAAACCTTAAAAGAAGAATGGTGGGAAACCTGTAGAAGGCAGCAAAACTAAAAAGCTCGCAAACATTTTGGTCTTTTGTGGTATATAAATAAATAATACCCTATTTTTGACTAGACTTATAGCATAACAGATAGCTCAATAAATAAGAGTCAAGATTCGAGGTAGTAGGAGTTTCTGCAGGTTTATTACAGCATAAGGACGGGATCAGGACAACCTGCATAGGATGACCCAGCAGCTGCTGGGGCCGGGTCTGGGATGAGCGCGCTCTCATTTAATAACAAAACATTGACATTTATACATAGCGCGAACACATAGCATTACATTGCAGTAGGCGTAACAGTGGGTGGAGCAGAAGGCGTGACGCGTAGCAGTCGCGAAAGATAACAGTAAAAAGAGGTGTAACTGGGAGTATACATAGACATGTGATGCGAACATAACAGAATATGTCATGAATGGGCGGAAACATAGGAGGGGGCTACCTAAGGAGCCGGGACCTCTAACCTAATGGTGCGCGAAAACTGGCAATGACGTATTACTAGGAGAAGCTGGGGGCTACGAACTCTGTGCTAGGAGCAGAGACTAGAGTCTGGAGGGTCGGAGCGACATGTACCTAAACCCTATCTGGTATCTGATGTTTAGGGAACATGTTGATATGAACTAGAAGTCATGAGGGGAGAGGCTAACTTGACTCTAAGACTGGACCATGCATTATTCTACATGTAGTGCGTGATGAAGAATACTAAATGGCCATTAAATACAGTATTTCTCTAACGTGGAGCCGAGTAGGCTAGACAATGACGGAAACTATTGATGCAGTTCAGTAGCTTAGGAATGCAGAAGAGGAGGACTGAACTGATAGCTGGAACTATAACATACTTTTGGCAGACTCAGAGGCAGAGCCAAGCTGTACCGGGCACTGCGAGGCAGGAAGTAAGTGAAGGGTCGAGGATACAGGTGGGGGCTGTATCGCTCCTCAGCGAGGCTTTCAGGAGACAGGAGCTGAATCCAGGGTCCGGGCCCTTTTGAGGCCTAGAAACGGGGATTTTATAATGGAATAACGTGCACACTGGGAAACGTGGCAACATTACTTTACATAGGCCTGATATTCGTAGTATTCACGAGGACTGGAAACTAACATACCAGAGGTGGACACAACTGTAATTGCGTCATTAATCGGACATGGGGAATAACATATGCATATTAGTCATGCACACATAACATATGATGGATGAGGCGTAGGGACACAGAACATGGCAAAATTTACTTTTCCACATTCCCTCCTTGTCACTACGTTTCATCAGGAAACATCAATTTTCATGATACCATCTATCATTTCATACAGTACCATTTGCTCGTCTCGAATTGTCTTGGAACGGGATTTAGAACGGGGCTTGGGACTAGGAATACAAGAGGTAGCACACATGCTGCAAATCGCAGGGCCACATTGTATACAGAGGCAGCAGCTGAATATGATCGCTACTGCAATACCTAGAAAGGACAGGACTTTCCATCCCCATGCGGAAATTATATTCCAGAACCAACCGGACCATGTCCAGGTGCCTGGATCTTGGTGTAACAGATGGGCAATTTTATGGAGCCTGGTTATAGCTGAATAAACAGACGGCGCGTTATTTGGAATGAAAATGCAGCAACTAGATCCGATGACTCTACAGGCCCCGCCCCTATCGGCCAGTATGACGTCAAGGACGAGACGATTTTGCAAAACGACAAATCTCATAGCAGATTGTTCTTCGGTTAGGTTACCTAGAGCAGAGGCAGTCTCATTTACTACAGCTTCAAGGGTTCTTGTTAACCTACGGATCAGTTTACTATTCTGGACAGGTCCTACAAAGAAGAAGAAACCCTTATTGAAATCTGTATACTGTTCTAGAGTAGTTTCAGTATAATCGACAATTGGGGACTCCCTTCTATGTCTAATGTGTACTAGATGTGTGTTTCTGTGATAATCAGATGGGGCTAGGAAAACAGGTGGCAGTAGGAAGGCAATGTAACAGGTTCCCTCCCAATCGAGGGGCAGACGGACATATGCAGTTTGACCACAAATAAAATAAGAATGACGTGAAGCTTTAAAAATAGATTTCCCACTGTCACTATACTTGATAACAGTAGTACATTCACTATGTCCTACGTGTACGGAACCATAATTACGGACACATAATTCACCTTTGACTGGTAGTACTGAAATAGCAGGTAAGTCTGGAGTAGTATCAGACTGAACATTCAGGACCATGAAATTCGACGAATAATTACCTAAATTATACACTTCATTTTCTAGATCTAAACCTGTTCTGTGGGGGAAACCTTGCTTGTCTGAAAAACATGTACTGTTAAGAAAAGACATATCTGTTGAGGATGACGTTATCGTGGACCATGCTCCACACGAACCATTATGTGAAAATGGATAAGGAAAGAGTGGCAGGACTCCCTTCGGTGTCTGGAAAGGGGGAAGTCGACCACACACCCAACAATTAGTGGCATTGCTGGTCTGGTGTGAGTAATGTAACATACGGATAAATGTGTTGTTGCGCATAGCGAGGCGGTATGAATATTCGTGAGGAGGCAGATCACTAAACGTGTGCTCTACTGTAGCATTAGCAGACATATTTACATGAGGAACTGGAAAATACAGATAGAACGCATAGCTGGTGCAGGAAATCATTATGCTGATGAATAATACGAAACTCAGAAAAACGATACATTGAAGTGAACTTCGACTGACTCTCTCACTATGGGGGTCTATTTTATACATGTCAGAAACAATTTAACCGTTTCACCTAGGGGAGGACTTATACAATCAAACTGGCTGACTTATTAGACCTGAGCTTTAACTTATACTCCTGTTGCGGAGTTTTCTCTAACAAGGGAGGGGTTGTAATAATGTCCGGTGCGGGACAGTCCTTTAAAACAATGTTCTGGCAATCCTTTGAATCCTGGGAAATGTTCTTGGAAATGTTTTTGAAGACTTGCTTCGGTCCTTTGAAAAGTTTTACATGAGAAAGGTGTACCCACCCCTTCCTGCCTTCCAACTTGACGGCAGTTCGGGTGGTCAAGAGGACCTGACGTGGCTCCTTCCAACGTGGTTCCAGCGGACTTGATCTGTCAAAATTTCTGATCATCACCAAGGAACCTGGAACGATCTCGTGCGGTGCCACCTCGGTATTGTCTGGAAATGCGGCGGCAACCTGTGAACGACATGAGTTGAGGGCAGACATCAAGGAAGCTAGGTAATCTGTCAGCATATTACATGAAACATCGGTAATACTTCGGGGTCTAGGAGTACCCCACATGTTAGGGGGGCGGCCGAATACGACCTCATACGGGGACAGACCTGATCTGGAATGTGCGACCATGCGCATATAAAACAAAGCGACTGGCAGAGCTACTAGCCAGTCCACACCTTTTTCTTTACAGACTTTAGCAATGCGGATTTTCAGGGTCTGATTATGTCTTTCGACTAGACCGGCTGCTTCAGGATGGCGTACACAATGGAACTTCCACTGGTACCCTAACAAAAGGGAAACGTGCTTCATGAGTTCAGATGAGAATGGCTGACCGTTATCAGAATATACGACTCTAGGGAGTCCATATCTAGGGAAAAATTCACGAACCAACTGCTTGGCAGTGGTCGCGGCTGTGTAATCTGGGACTGGATATGCTTCTGTCCACCTGGACAAAGCGCATACAACTACAAGGACATACTTAAAACCTCGACATCGCTCCATCTGAATATAATCCATCTGGAGGACCTCAAAAGGGTGGTCAGGGGGCTGGAAACCACCTTGTTCCACCGGGACACTTTTACCTGGATTAAACTGACAACATATCATACAGGTACGGACTTTCTGCTTGGCTGCAGCTCGTAAATGCTTGTTGAACCAAATGTTCTGGATACTGTCTAACATAGCTTTTTCTCCTAAATGTGCTGGACTATGTGCGGTATTGATAATGACTTGAACCATAGAATCGGGGAGAAACCATGTGGCTCTACCCTTCGTTAACCATCCTTGATCTGTCTGGACCCCTCCTTGTTCAGACCATTTCTTGATTTCATCGGGAGTAGCATGTAACTGGATATCTATGACATCTTGTGTAGGGTCCTTAACTGTCATGCATGTAGTCGGATCTGGAGTATGTGTCATGTTAACTGGAATGTCTGGAGTCTGTGCTGTAAGCTTGGCTGTGCGATCTGCTAGATCATTACCTTGAGAAATAATGTCAGTAACTTTCGTATGTGCTTTGCATTTCATGATAGCAATGGATGTCGGTAAATGTATGGCTTCTAACAGAGCTTGAATAAGGAGACCATGCTGAATCTTGGTTCCATGAGAAGTCATGAAACCTCTCTCCTGCCAGAGCACTCCGAAGTCGTGTACAACTCCGAATGCGTAACGTGAATCTGTGTAAACATTAACTTTCTGGTTCTTGGCGTGTATACAGGCTTGTGTCAGAGCGACTAGCTCTGCTGCTTGAGCGGACAGGGTGTCAATACGGTGTGTCTCAATAACTTCGGTGTCCGTAGTTACTGCATATGCGGCGACTAGTTCTCCTGTACTAGTTCTCATACATGAACCATCCACATAAAGTGTCAGGTCGGGATCTGGTAACGGAATATCTGTCAGGTCTTGTCTTGGCTTTGTCGTAATATTTACTACTTCCACACAATCATGTGGGTCTGGATTTAAACTAACTGATGGTAACAGTGTAGCAGGATTCAGGACGTTGCAGCGTCTAATTTCTATGTGTGGCTGGAACAGTGTCAATTCATAACCTGTTAAACGTGCAATTGTCAAGTGCTGAGTTTGTGTTCGGTTTAAAAGAACTTCTACTGAATGTGGGACTTGTACTGTCAGGGAATGCCATAAAACTATGGAATCACTTTGTCTGATAGCTAGTGCTGTGGCTGCAACTGACTTGAGGCACGCAGGCAACGCCTGGGCGACTGGATCTAATGTGCTCGAAAAATAAGCACAGGGCTTGTATTGTCCTGCTTGATCTTGTGTGAGAACAGATAATGCTGTACCTTCGCGTTCAGTAACGAAAAGTGTAAAAGGCTTACTGTAGTTCGGTGTAGCTAGAACTGGAGCTTGACATAGGGCTTTCTTTAACTCGTTGAAACTAAGTGTATGGTCAGATGTCCAAGGGAGGACAGTCGATACGGCTGCCTCCTGTGTCGTTAACTGTATCAGTGGCTTGGCTAGAAATGCATACTGGGGAATCCATTGTCTACAATAAGAAGTAAGGCCGATAAAGGCACGTACCTCCTTCTGGGTTCTGGGCTGGGGAAGACTCGCTATTAACTGGATGCGGTCTGGTGTCAACTGCCTACCCCTCTTGGACAGCAAGTGTCCTAAGTATACCACTTGCTGAACACAGAATTGAAGCTTCGAAGGTGACACCTTGTGCCCCATCTCGGCTAGAAAATACAGGACTGTAAGTGATGCTCGCTCGCAAGCACGTTCAGAACGGGCTGTGATCAGTAGATCATCGACATACTGGAGCAGGGCAGTGTCAGTTGGCATGTGAATATTGTCTAGTTGTCTCTTGAGTGCTTGACTGTAAATACTAGGGCTTTCTGTGAAACCTTGAGGAGCGCGTGTAAACATATAGCTCCTTCCATTTAAACAAAATCCGAAAAGAAACTGGCTGTCTGGATGAATTGGAACACTAAAAAATGCATTCTTGAGGTCAATGACAGTGAAAAACATGGCTTCGGAATCAATAGCAGTTAACAGGGAAGAAATATCTGGGACAACTGGGTACTGAGGAATAATACATTTATTAAGCTCTCGTAAATCAATCACTAATCGATATACTGGGGGTGCATTTGGATCAGTACGTTTCATGACTGGAATGATCGGAGAATTGCATACATTGGAGTCAGTTTCTACAACTACTCCTTGAGCCATGAGCTCGTCAATAATTTTGGATAAGGCTGCTACAGCCTCAGGTGGCAATCTGTACTGTCTGATTCGGGGTAACACTACACCTGGCTTGAGAGTCACACGATGGGGTGTGATTTGCATGTAACCTACATCAGTTGGACCTTGCGCCCATAAATGCTGCGGAACATTAGACAATCTTGAATCAAAATCTCGTAACACATAGTGGCCCTTAAAGTCACGTAGGAACAGACGTATTCCCTCTGGGGAGCAGCAAATAACTGCACCTAACTCTTTCAGTGTCTTAATACCTAACAGATTTTCTGGACATGACTTAGTAAGTAACAGATCAGTAGTACGGGACAATGGACCTACTTCTAGAGTAACTGGCTTTGATATCTCATTAACGATGGGTTTTCCTGAAAATCCAAGGGAAACATTTCTTGAGCCTGAGAGCGGAGCCCCTGGAACTTCGGCATGACTAATTGTGGTCCTACTTGCCCCTGTATCGATCAAAAATTTTCTGTCTTTCCCTAATACTTGGCTGTGAACATAGGGACCTTCTTGATCTACAGGTATCTCGATGAGAGGCAAACCTACCTCCCTCTCTAGGCTGTTTCATGAATATGACTGGTACTCTGGATACTCAGACTGTGCATACTGGTACATCTGCGATGTAACATGCTGTGTTGCAGCAATAGGCTGCGGTACTGTAACTGTCTGCTGTGCATTCTGTGGCTGAGGAATCTGTGAAACTTGTTCTTGTCTAGGCGGACGTGGTCTTTCTTTAGTCTTACCAGTAGCTATATTATGTTTCAGAACTGCACACTCGTTTATAAAATGACCTGGCTGTTTACAATAATTGCAGTTCCCTTTAACGGGAGCTGCAGGATGACTGGCTTGATTCGGACCCCTCTTCTGACTGTCTTGAGGAACAGATTGTGCAACTAGCACTTTCATTTTCGTGTCTTTCATACGTTTTCTCTCGTGTTCTTGCTCTTCTCTGATTCTATTCTGGTGATACTGGAGCATCTGGAGCATCTGGGACGGAGTATTTGCTTGCCAGGTGCTTTCGACTTTCAAAACTCGGTTTTTAATTTGTGGACTTGAATTCTCGACTAATTTGGTAACGAAAAGATGAGGGTATGACTCACTACTTGTCTTAAGACCACTGTTAATACTGAAACATTTCTCGAATCTAGAATAAAAATCACTAATGTCTTCATCTTGTTTTTGTTTACAGGCTGAGATTGCATCCCAGTCTTCTTTCCTAGTTGTCAATAATCTGGGTAAAACTTGAATCAATAATTCTGGTAATTCTTTACATTTATCTCCAAGACCGGTACCTGGTACTCGTGCCTTGTCTTCAGCTTCTAGAGCTGCCCAATCGATCTTTTTCTCTCCCACCTCCCATTCTTTTTCTTTTAACTTTTCATACACCCCTGCGGGTAACAGGACCTTTAACATTTTAATGATATCTGGGTAAGTGTATTCTCCCATACGGAGCATGTCTTTTAATTCTCTGTGGAACCCTGCTGGATCTTTGTCATGACAGGGAATTAATTTTTTCATTTCAAGGAGTTCCATCTTTGAAATCGGAGTGTATACAAACACTCGTTGCATTACGCCACCCGCCCCTTGGACTGGGTGGACTTCTCGTAACGGATTCTGTCTGTCTATGTAAAACGATTTACTTTCTGGGGGTGAGACATGAACAAAATGCGGGTTCAAAAACGTTCTATATTTGTGGCGCTGTTCTAGAATGACAATAATTAGATCGGTACCTAGACCTCTCCATTTATACTGGAGTAACTCGTTCAGGACATCGTGTAACGGACCTGGATCAGAATGTTGACCCTCATACAGAGTAATGAGGTGCTGGATCATATACATACCCACCAGTCGTTGCTCGGCTGGGGGCAGTTTCAGAAACATTTGTGCCACTATTTCGTCTGGAAAAGTGGTAGAATCAGTAATCCATCGGACTGCTGATCGGGCTAGTTCTTGTTCATGCATGGTACTTAACTCACTATAACCGACTCGTGATTTCAGAATGTGATCGGTAGCTTGGAATACTTGTTCTAGAGAACCTTGTTCTGGTGCTGGATGATGAAAAACAGACTTGGGTTCTAGGCGTAAATGGCGATCTGGAAATCTGGATTTCCCTACATACGCTATTCTGGCGGGATTCTCGTTCTCTTCCTCTTCAGGATCAGAGATACTTTCTTTCTCGCTTACTTGTACTGCTTTACGCTGTTCGTGTAACCTTACTATTTCTTTACGAATTTTCTTGTACATACTCTCCATGGCACTGACGGTCTTGTGCTTACCCTCGGCTATATTATCACTCCACCTTGTCAGGATTCTCATTTCGGCGGGATCTTTAGACGGGTAATCTTGTTCTCTTATTAGACAATTGATCAGGAACTTTAATATCATGAGCTGAATCTCGGCTTTCCTTTGAGACATAATCTCGCCAATACTTTCTGGATCATCCCCTGTACGGATGAAACGATATATTCTGTCTAGATCTTCTTTCATATTCGGCAAGGTGACTAGATACTCGGTCACTCTCCTTACACGTAAGGAATATAAAACCATAGTATATTCGCCTGGAACTGGATCATAAACACATTCGTTAAGGGCTTGCCTGATTTCTGTAACAGACTTATTACTTTTAGGAGTACGCTGTGATGCTTGAGCATGTAATTCGAGTGCTGATAAACGCTTGTGTGGCGGCGGGGTTTGAGGAGGACCTCCTCCTGCGGCCCCTAAACTGGAGTCGTCTACTGAGGCTCTACGCCCTGGCAGAGTGGGAAGTGGAACTATAGGCTGGACCGGGGGTACCGTAACAGGTACTCCGGTGTCTGGAAGAACATGAATTACCTGGTTTACAGGGACTGGCGGAGCGCGAACAGGATTGGCATATTCGGGGACTGTGTCGTCCAAATAGGATGAAATAAAAATATCAGCTGCGGTCGGTTTGTGACGTAGCTTGGTCGGAACTAATGGTGGCGGGAAATTACTGGATGCCTCTGGGGTCGCTTTTTGCACACCTTCGGCAAGAAGAGGATACATACCCTTAATAAGGGCATGCCTCTGTCTGTCTGACTGTTCGGTTTTGACTTGTTCACCTATCTCGATTAATTCTCTTTCTTGGGCTCGTTCTTGGGATTCTCTACTTAACTCTGACTTTCTGACTTCCTTTTCCGTTCTTTTATGAGCTTCCTTACGCCATAACTCGATGGCATCTTTCTGTGACTGTCTGGCTTTCTTTTTCCATAATGCTTCTTCTACTCGCATGATACATTCGGCATCCCATGTACCCGATACGGGCCATCTATACTTTTCTTCTAACTGTTTGGTATACTCTACCCATAAATCTAGATACATTATGGCGCTTATGCCATGTTTCTGATACATAAAGTGACCTGGACTGTCCCTAGGCGGGACAGGAACTGCTTCCTCTAACAGACCCTTTCTGGTTTTTAACTGACGTAACTTGGAAAAGAGCGGCATTCTAAACTTGAATCGGAACACAATACAATACACGAAAAACAATAACAATTGGGAAAACAATTCAGGCATACCACGACATTGGAAATACATTAAACAATATCATAACATAACAGTTCGAACAGAATACTACCTGAAAATACTGAAAACAGAAACAGAACAGAATTCTCGAGAACGGAACAGACTAGAGTTGCTGGATGCACTGCTATAACAGTACGGAACATACCGGTCCCATAAAGGAACACATCAAGACCCGTATCCACCTAGGTGAATACTTCGTTTGTGGGCTTGGGTACCACCAACCCACGGACCAGGAGTCAATTTAGACTGACCCTGTCTAGATACTACCCCAGCAATGGTACTCACCGGGCAATACGGAAACGGAAGGCCTCGGACTGGACTGGACGACGGACGACGAACTTCGGACTTCAGTTACGGGTGGGCCTCCGGATACCTCGGACCTTGGACTCTCGGCTTGGGCTCTGGTCGGGACTCGCCGCGTTCCTCCACCGTCTCGTTTGGATGCTGGACCGCCTCCTCCGTCTCCTCCGTGGGCCTGAGGGATACTTGGAGCAGAAATATCTGCCAGTGCACGGTATGGTTCCGTCACGACTGCAGAGGGTCAGGGGGTCGGCGTGGCTTCACCGACGCGTGGGGAAAGGGCAAGTCCCTATTCGGGCGCCATTATGTGGTATATAAATAAATAATACCCTATTTTTGACTAGACTTATAGCATAACAGATAGCTCAATAAATAAGAGTCAAGATTCGAGGTAGTAGGAGTTTCTGCAGGTTTATTACAGCATAAGGACGGGATCAGGACAACCTGCATAGGATGACCCAGCAGCTGCTGGGGCCGGGTCTGGGATGAGCGCGCTCTCATTTAATAACAAAACATTGACATTTATACATAGCGCGAACACATAGCATTACATTGCAGTAGGCGTAACAGTGGGTGGAGCAGAAGGCGTGACGCGTAGCAGTCGCGAAAGATAACAGTAAAAAGAGGTGTAACTGGGAGTATACATAGACATGTGATGCGAACATAACAGAATATGTCATGAATGGGCGGAAACATAGGAGGGGGCTACCTAAGGAGCCGGGACCTCTAACCTAATGGTGCGCGAAAACTGGCAATGACGTATTACTAGGAGAAGCTGGGGGCTACGAACTCTGTGCTAGGAGCAGAGACTAGAGTCTGGAGGGTCGGAGCGACATGTACCTAAACCCTATCTGGTATCTGATGTTTAGGGAACATGTTGATATGAACTAGAAGTCATGAGGGGAGAGGCTAACTTGACTCTAAGACTGGACCATGCATTATTCTACATGTAGTGCGTGATGAAGAATACTAAATGGCCATTAAATACAGTATTTCTCTAACGTGGAGCCGAGTAGGCTAGACAATGACGGAAACTATTGATGCAGTTCAGTAGCTTAGGAATGCAGAAGAGGAGGACTGAACTGATAGCTGGAACTATAACATACTTTTGGCAGACTCAGAGGCAGAGCCAAGCTGTACCGGGCACTGCGAGGCAGGAAGTAAGTGAAGGGTCGAGGATACAGGTGGGGGCTGTATCGCTCCTCAGCGAGGCTTTCAGGAGACAGGAGCTGAATCCAGGGTCCGGGCCCTTTTGAGGCCTAGAAACGGGGATTTTATAATGGAATAACGTGCACACTGGGAAACGTGGCAACATTACTTTACATAGGCCTGATATTCGTAGTATTCACGAGGACTGGAAACTAACATACCAGAGGTGGACACAACTGTAATTGCGTCATTAATCGGACATGGGGAATAACATATGCATATTAGTCATGCACACATAACATATGATGGATGAGGCGTAGGGACACAGAACATGGCAAAATTTACTTTTCCACACTTTGATCAATGCTCCGTTCTTAAAAGACGAACAGGCTATGACCACAGATACCAACGTAGATCAGGAAGAATGGGTGACCAACTTTGAAGGGCTTTTCGTATTGGGTGATATACCAATTCTACAATCTTATTCCCAATCTTTAGAAATTAATGAGACTCCTGCTAGTTTTACACTTGCTGAAACTAAGCACACCCTAAACCAATGTAAACGAGCAAAAGCACCAGGACCAGATGGAGTCCCTATTGACCTGTTCTTAGATAATCAAGACCTGTGGGCCCCGCTCCTTACAAATGTTTTTAATAAAATTGCCCAAACATGTACACCTACATCATGGAAGACAACTGTAATTGTCCCAATATATAAAGAGGGGGACAGGTCAATTGCGAAAAACTATAGACCAATATCTCTGATTGATTCTACTGCAAAATTAATGGGCCGTTTGATTTTAAATAGATTAGAGGATTGGGTCAGAGGAAAACAATTTTATTATTCCATGTCAGTTTAGCTTTAGAAAAGGGAAAGGCACTGTGGATCAGTGTCTGAACTTGAGCCCAATTATATCGAAATACACGGCTGCAAAAAAAGGTCATCTCCACATGGCCTTCATGGATCTGTCCACAGCCTTTGACTGCGTGGCACAGCCTAGGTTGTGGCAGATCATGGAGGCCATGGGAATTAACCTGAATATCATTAATATTATTCGTGACCTGTATTTAGGTGCCACAGCATATGTTCGCTATGGACGGGACGACGAGTGTACTAGGTTCTTCAAAATTGCAGGAGGCGTAAGGCAGGGGTGCGTCCTCGCCCCCTTCTTATTTGCTCTTTATACCAACGGCGTGCAATCTGCTCTGTCAGGTTCCACCCCGGATGTCCCTTTTATAAACTCAGCGCAGGTGCCAATTTTATTGTATACGGACGACGCAGTGCTTTTAGCTCGTACGGGCAACGCACTGCGCCGCCTACTTCTGGAGTATACTCAATTCATGAATAACCTAGATATGAAGGTTAATTATTCGAAATCTTTTATTTTAGGGGCAGGTACTAAACAGCGAAGCTATCCACAAATTATTACTGAAGGGGGTAAATTGAGAGTAGTTGACTCTTTTAATTATTTAGGGATTACCTTTGATGCCCAAATTAACTGGCAGAATATGATTGCTAACAGAGGGTCCCAGATGGAGAAGAACATTGGGGCACTAACAAGATGTATTTAAAAAACTGGCCAAAAACCTATAGATATGATAAAAACAGTGTATCAAACAAAGTCTGTGTCTGCTGCCACCTATGGGGCAGCTCTTTGGGGAACAAGGGATTGTGCAAAACTGCAGACAATTGAAGATAATTTCATAAAAAGGGTTCTTTCTTTACCAAACTCATGTGCCAACTATAAGTGCCACATGGAACTGGGAGCACCTTACATTACTGACACTATTGCAGTGGCGCGGATTCTTATGTGAGATTCAGTATGGTGAAAAGAGACCCTTGCCTTAACAAGAGACATTATAAAGGATGTTCTGAAGTTGGTATACAACCTTTACAACAAAACTTTTACAACGACCTACCATTACAACGCAACTTTTACAACGCAAACTATTACAACGCATTGCGCTGGGGGGCGCTCTAGGATAGGGAATAGGTTAATTTACTATCCAATAACCTTCCCTACTATCCACGGGGACTGGAGTTGGAATAGTAAATTAAACTATTCACTATCCAGCACCCCAAAGCGCTATGCGTTGTAATGGTATGCGTGGTAAAAACCGCGTTGTAAAGGTAGGCGTTGTAAAAGTATGCGTTGTAACGTCATACATCCTCTGAAATTAGATGGGGTGGGTAACATCACTTGTTTAACCTATGTTGAATCCACATTGAAAGCAGTTGGGCTACATCGCCTTTTTTTGGACCCTACTACTTGTTGTTCAATCTCAAAAAATTACCTAAAAATGCAATTGCATTCTAATTGGCAGATAAAAAGGGAGGCTAAAAATATTAATCTGTCGACAGTAAAGACATACCTGACTTCTCCTAGCATAATGCAAAAGGATACAAATACCATATATTTAACCTTCGTCACTTATCTAGAGCATAGGTACATTCTGGTGTGAATTTGTCTGAATTATATACCTATAATGTTGGGTTTTCCCCGTAATGTTTATGTTGCTTCTGACCTCCCATTTTGTCCATGTAATCAGCAATCTGCTCAGAATGACATGCACTTTTTGTTTTTCTGTAAATTTTATTGTGATGCAAGGAAGAGATTTATTATCCCCATTATGCGTAGGATGAAGTTCAGACAGTGTCGTGTAGCCCTTTATTACCTCCAATCATTACCTGACCCTTTTGTTTGTTGTTCTCTGGCGTCCCTTTTGCTATCTGCATTAAAAAAGAGACGTACAATTTGTTAAAATTATATACCAAACAATGAACTGATTTTATTGTATTGTGTAAATAATTATGAATTTTTATTTTTATATTACCATTTTTATATATTTTAACCACACTGTAATGTTGTGATATACAGCAAATGTCCCTTTTCACTGTCGTATACTTTTTATGCCTACATTGTGTTGGCAATATAAAGTTATTCTGACTGACTGACTGACCAACCGAGTCGTTTCCGAGTTCGAATTGCTCCGTACGTTTCATCTGTAAGCAAACCGCGCCGTGCAATGGATGTGATTTACGACCGAGCCAGTACGATGCACGCATTGGACAGCCGGTGCGAGCCGAAGTTTCTGGCTCGAAAAACGTCCAGGAAGTTGCCTTTGGGGGTCTGCGTCAGACCCCCTGTCACCCGCAGCCTTACGACTCGGACACAGGGGGAGACCCAAGGGTCTCCCCAACACAGGCATGTATGGTGCGGATGGCACCGAAGCGTACCCACTGTAGGGGGCGCCCTTGTGCGAGACGTACTAATTCTGTCAATGGGAGCCCATGTACGCGTCGTACGACCGGCTCCCATTGACTTCTATGGGAGTCCGACCGAACCGAGTCCGGCAGCATGCAGCCGCATCGTACTCGCTCAGTCGGACTGCAGCACTCCGGCTCGGTCGGAAAACACTCCGGATCTGCCTCGGTCGGAGAGCTTTCCGATCCAGAATCGTCCCCTAAGTAGTTTGCAGTACGGCTTTCCATATGAGCGCTGTTGTAATCAATTTCAAACAGAGCGTATTCCACAAAGCCTGTGGAGGGAGGTACAAGTTAAAAAGTTTACAAATGGCATTTTGCCACCAAAGTTGCAAAAAAAGCAAAATCAAAAACCTAAAACTTTTTGGGGGAGGAAGACAAAATACTCACAAAAGAAGCTTGCCTCTGTAAATCCCGATTCCGTGGTCCCCGCACTTAATCCAAGCTGCCACCTTGTGGTTAATTTAATACCCTATTATGCAATCCCCGAATGATGACACAAAGAGCTTCATACAACTCCAACATCAATAAACCAATATGGTCAGAATCACCCTGTGCGAGCATAGAAAGTCTTGTTCATCAGGCCCAGTTACATCATCATGCAAAGGTCTAGCTTTTGTAATGTTTAGGATATTCCTGTGCTAAGGGATAGCCTGTGCCATATATAGCATTTAATCATTATTTCAAGTTTCCTGTCAATGGCAGCTGATACAGTGAGCTTCCTTTCCAGCGGTGCTTCATGACTCGCTAAGTAATTGGCATGCTGTACAAAGTTCTACAGAAAACGACACAATATCGAGTTCTTTCCTTTATTAAGGTAGAGAGGACATATCCTTACCAAGTACATTCATTTTTGGTTGTTTAATCATGTATAAAGTAATTCTAAAAGTATTATTTATAGGGGCTTTTGTGCAGCCCTCAACAGCACACCACCTCATTAAACTCCACTGCATACCACTCCACAACACAAAATACAATTCCACATAATTACACTCCCAAACACACAATTCCACTCTACATAATTCCAGTAAACTCAATACACACATAATTACTGTCCACATATTTCCACAGCAGACCATGCCACAAAATTCAAATGCACAAATCCACTCCACACCACACAATTCCATGCCATACAATTGCTCAACTAACTAATCCAAAACAAACCACAGAATTCCACAAGACATCACACACATAGACTCCTTAATACATAGGTAAAAAGCATTGCCATTTACAATGCCAATAGCTGCAACAAATACAAGACCTGTTGCTTAGGTAAAAACACATTGTCATTTACAATGCCAATAGATCCAACTTCAACAAATGCGAGGCCCATTGCACATCCAATGCTTGTTTGAGTTGTTAACACAAATGTGTGGCTGCTTCCTGATGATCAACCCTACTGGAGAAGTGAGAAGTAGACATGAACACCTTTCGAGTGGGGGCTGAGCAAGTGGGGATACCAGGATGAAGGGGATAGGCAGAAGTTCCTCAGGGATAAGGGCAGATGGGAATGACTCATACAGCTGGCTAGCGAGGACAAGCAGTACTCAATCAAGTGGCCTGGACCGACAGAAATGCTTGTAGAAGGTTGTCTCAGAGTTCCTCTAGGCCCCCGAACGCAAGGGAGGATTAATGTGTGAGCTCCTTGAGGGCAGGTTGGTTAATTGTAGCCACTGGCAAGGAGCTTCTGTTTTTTTCTCTTGTCAGTTGCAGTCCTGGACTCTTTTTTCTCCTACCCAATGCTATTTGAATGTTTTTCTTCCCTCTGCATAGCCACAGGTATTGTGTTTCTGTGTGAAAGTCACACGCAGTCGATATCGGGAATGCCACATAATATTTTGAGTTCATGTGCCAGAATGTTCAGTTATTGTGCAGCTAAACAATGCTATGACCGAAAAAAGAAACCCACATTAGAAAGGAAACACGGTGTAGTGGATACTCAAGGAAGCATGATGATTTTTATAAGTCAATAACAAGAAACATGCAGTAAATAATTCAATATTTCATACCTTTGCTTTTTTGTTTTTGAGCCCTTTCGGAACCAAATAATGTGGCAGGTGTGTTGTCAAAAGGCGAGGCGACGGAATCTGCTCAATATCCACTTTACTCATATTATATTCAATCCAAGGCATTCGATCAACTGTTTTAATGTTTTCAGTTTTGTTGAGATGCCCTTCATGATAAATCGAACATAGTATCTGTTGTGTCCATGCGGTCCCTTCAAAAGTAAAATACAATTGTTTCCTCAATATGTCATTATGTTCTTTATTTATTTTACGGGTATCACTTCTAGACATCTTTAGCTGTTCTATTGTCAATGATTCATAAACATATCCCCGTCCCCGCTATCCCATTTGACTCCTTCCCTCTAAATCCCCGCTCCCTCACCCAGTTCCCAGCCATCACCCCCAGTATCCTTTCAGAGCTCACTACCCGCATCAAATCAGGATCTCCTAAGGACTGCTGTCCTCCTCCAGTCCTCAGAGCGGTCTTCTCAGCTTTACCTGACAGTATTCTTCCCCTTCTGAACACCTCCCTGAGCACTGGTACGGTCCCCAGTGCGTTAAAGGAGGCCATACTAGTTCCTCTCCTGAAAAAAGCAGGAGCTGACCCCACTAGCCCTGCCAACTACAGGCCCATCTCCCTTCTGCCCTACACCTCTAAACTCCTGGAGGCTCACGTGACCACTTGCCTGTCGGCATTTATAGAGAGTTCTGGTTTCTTGGAACCTAACCAAGCCGGCTTCAGACAAGCACACTCCACTGAAGCAGTCATCCTGAAAGTCCTCGACACTCTCCCGAAGAATGCTGACAGGGGGTCCCCACAGGCACTGGTTCTCCTGGATTTATCGGCCGCGTTCGACACGGTGGACCATGACATCCTCCTCCACCGTGTCGGACAGGCGGGCATCAAGGGCCCCGCCCGGGAATGGATTAAGTCCTTCCTCTCGGGCAGAGTGCAAACAGTCCATCTAGGCCCCTTCACAGCAACCCAGGTGCCTACTACCTGTGGAGTCCCGCAGGGATCTTCCCTCTCACCATTATTGTTTAATCTATACCTCCGGCCGTTAATCCAATCACTGAGAAACTGGAAATGTACTGTCCTCAACTATGCAGATGACGTGCAGATCATCTTTCCCTTAGATACCCCTGATGCCGCATCTGATTTTCAGGCAGTGTTGCTCCACATCCAACAATGGATGATTTCTAACCAGCTCAAATTAAATCCGGAGAAAACGGAACTCATCTTGCCTGGCACTAGCCCGGCATATTGGGGCCCATACTTCTGGCCAAAAGAGCTAGGTACACCTCCCAGCCCGTCAAACTCGGTAAAAAGCCTGGGCGTCACCATCGATACCGACCTTTCTCTTAAAACCCATGTCGGAGCCATCATCTCGGCCAGCATGTTCCAGTTACGAAAAATTCGTAAAATCTCCTACCTACTCTCGCATGAAGCACTGGTGCAAATTGTCATCTCCCTTGTTCTCTCCCGCCTTGACTTCTCCAAGCCTCTTTACTGGGGCCTAGCTAAGTCCCTGCTCCATCGTCTCCAGATGGTGCAGAACCAGGCAGCAAGGTTCATTTACAAGGCCCCTAAATGGCAATCAGCAAGACCCCTCCTGTACAAGCTGCACTGGCTGCCTATCGAACAAAGGGCTGCTTTTAAGATCAGCTGCCTAACTTACAAGGCCCGGCAGACCAAGTGCCCGGCCTTCTTGAAATCTCTTATCAACTCGCATTGTCCGGCCCGTAATCTCCGATCTGCCCACCTCCACCTTCTTACCACCCCGGTGGTTAAACAACAGAAACTGGGCGGCCGCAGATTCAGCTATCTGGCACCCAAACTGTGGAACCCTTTTCGAATCAAAACCTCTGACACCCTGCTGAGCTTCAGAAAGAGCTTAAAAACCTGGCTCTTCTCGAACTCCCACTAGCCCCTGCCATCACCTTCAATCCCAATCTCAGCGCCAGGAAACCTTCGGTGTCAGTGCGCTTTACAAGTGTAGCTTAACATAACATATCTAAATATAGTGGGATTGGGATCAGTCCCTTGTTCTTGATTGAATTAATGTCTTGCTTAACACGTATCTCTGCTCCTTATTTCTAAGCGTTCCTCCCAATTTATTTTTGACTCGACTCCAGAGTATATCTTCCTAACTGTTTTCTGATTGGATGGCTTGTGCCTTTTCACTGTTTTCATTCAGGGAGCTACTTTTTAGGTTTCACCAGTACAGAGTACCACTGTGCTTGTGAAATCTGTTTTATTTAATGTAATTTTAAAAGGGTCTTACATCGTGCCCTTACTTTTCAATGGTTGGTGTGCTTTCCACTTACTTTTCCTCCACTTCTATTTGCTGTAGCATACTGTTTCTCTTGTGTGTTTCTTTTATCAGTGTCCAATGGCCAAGTACTGTTTTATACACCTTTGTGGAAGTTTTCGTTTGCTGTCCAATCAGGTGTCTTTCATTTGTTTGACTTTGTTCTCTTGTTTCTGTTTCACTCAGCGACATAGGCCGCATACATGTCCTCCTGTAACTTTCATTTCTTCCATGAGGCTTGGAACTCATCATTTCTATGGCTTTCTTTCAGCCCTGAAACCCAACCCCCAATTTTCACTACAAAAACGTAGGCGCAGTGCTCTACCCCAAACAGACTTCTACTACCCATGTTAAAGAGTTTCCACTCAGTAGACTGTCTTGCAGCTCACAATGAAATGTATTTTTACTAACCAGGAACCACAGGTACTGGCATTAGGTGTGTCTGTAACTTCCATTTCTTAAATGAGGCTTGGAACACATCAATCTCCAATCCGCGCTTTTAGCCCTGAGCTCCCCGCTGGTTTTCATTCTAAAAAACATAGGTGCAGAGCTCAACCCCATACATACTTCTTCTACCCACGTTAAGGAGTTTCCACTCAGCAGACTGTCTTGCAGCACACAGTGAAATTTATTTTTACTGAACAGGAACCACAGGCCTAAGAGTTATGCCCACATGCATCAAAGTCAATTGCATTCGCAAACGGTGCGAATCGCATTTTTCGGCCGTTTGCGAATGCAATTGACAAATTTGGAATGCATCATGCATTTCACAATTTTAGGAATCGCAACCATGTTGCGATTTCTAAAATTGCGATTGCATTTAAGAAATCGCAATTTCAGATTTCTTAAATGCAATGCATGATCATTTTTTAATTGCGAATTCGCAATTTGGAAGTGGTAAATTAGCATGAAGTTGAACTTCATGCTAATTTACCGAAAACTTTCAAATATGCACAAATTGCATTTTTGAAAGTTTTAACTTACACACACACATGCCCTTGGGGCATGAGTGTGTGTAAATTGCATTTAAAGTTACATTTCAGGGGTGCAGGGAGGGGTTCTTTGGACCCCCCCTGCACCCTTGAAATTGCATTCACATTTTGCGAATCGCAATTTGAAATTCGCAAAATGTGAATGCCTTCCCATTCATTCCTACAGGAATCAATGGGAAGGGTTTTCCTTAATTGCGATTCGCAAATTGTGAATCGCAATTAAGGAAAAATACCGAATCGCAAAAATAAATGCGAATTGTTCATGCATTGCAGTTTGCGATTTCTAAATTGTGATTCCTTAATTTTCGCAATTTAGGAATCGCAAACGGGTGCAATGATGCATGTGGCCGTTAGTGCCTTAGGTGTGTCTTCTGGGATAATTCCTGACTCCACATGGGCCTCTGTTGGCTACCCCAGCCTAAAGACACTATAATAGTTCATTTCTTCTTTAGATTGGTGCTTGCTTTTAAATGACTGATAGGTTTAACAGGCAGCCATTGGAGTAATCAGGCCTCTCCTCAGAATTATGATCCCATGTAAAAACAAAATCATAACTTAAGACAAAATCCTACCTTAAGACAAAATCCTACCTTAAGACAAAATCCTAATTTAAGACTACAAAATGCCTTCTGTGAATACCAAAAGTAGCAAATTTAGGATTTTGTCGTAAGTTAGTTCTGTGAATCGGGCCCACTGCATCTAATGACTTCACTGGCCCAGGTTCATTGCTCCATGTGATTAGCCTCAGTACCACCTAAACTGAATGCCAGGAGACACTTATTAAGAGATACCAGATAAAGCATCTCACACTACTGTTGTGGTCTCCTTGTGGACGTGAATCTACAGGGCAGTCACATTCAGACAAACATATCAAATGCTTCTTATATTATACATGCACACAATTGTTTACTTTTTCTCTGCACTTCACCTAATCTCCCTCTGTTTGCACGCCTTCACTCTATATTAGGTAAGAAGTTCACAGACGGTGTAGATATTTCATTAGGACTGTCTATGATTTGCGGGTTTTTCGGCTGCATTTTTCGGTTTGTCAGATACTTTTAATTTAATCTCCTTGTGTCAGCACGCATTTCACGAGTGCTTGTGAGCTGTTGAATTTTTTGTTTCTCCAACGCCTTTTAACTCATCTTCTCGTAGTTTCTGCGATGCCCGTTTCCACCTCCTAAATTACAACTGTATTAAATCATGTTTCCCACATTTTTATTTGGAGAATGCTGTGAACTGCTTTTCATTTTAGTTAAATTCTCTGCCCTTCACCTAACGGCCCCACTTTATATTACCACCAGTTACTGCACAATGTATTGTCTTTCTCAATAAACAAGTCATAATACTTTTATGAAGTTTCAGTAACTTATATTGCACAACTGCTCACCAAGCTAAGAGAACAAAAAATAACTTATTATTAATAAAGTAGGTAAAACCTATTGGGTTTACCAATGATTGTTTCTTTTTCTTCTAGCATGCAATGGCAATACATGTGTGTGTAGAAAGAACAGATGAAACAGAGACCCATCTGCAGCATTCGGGAGATTCAAATGTATGTTTATTTCATCAGCAAATGACTCTTCTATCATTACCTCAGCACTTCACCTCTCCAAATTCATTGAAAGATTCATAACTGTACATTCCAAGGTTGGTAAACACTGAGTGCACCACATGAGTTACAGAACATTAATAGACAACAAATTTCACAATATCAGGATACTGCACACAGCCTCTCTAATACATTAACAACTCTTATCCCCACTAAACCAAAGCCTTGGCTTAGTCTATCTCATTTTGTTGGCTGATGAAAGTTAAATTATATCTCTCTCACTGTTCCTTGTCCCTTGATTCTCACATATTCTCTTCCGAGAGGATACGTCTGACCACTCTCTCTGTCCCTCCCTTGGAACATGTCCCTCCTGGAAAATCTAGTCTCATTTCTCATCACCATAACCCTGATCTTATTCCACATCCTGGAAATCACTACTCTCATTGGTCTGGAGTATTACAAACGGTTGTTTGTGCAAAGTGTTCTTAATCTTTACTGTATCACCAACCTTTACATGAGTATACCTGGTTGCACAAAACTGTTCCTCTCTCTCACTTTGTTCTCCTCCATTTCTCTCTATATAACATGTTCTGTATTTATGTTACCACTCCTTTTATTTATCTACTAGCAGCCCGTCCCGACGTTGTCCGGGTATGAATTTCTGCCGGCCAGTAGTATATTTTTTTCTAGGATTTCGTTTTGATAGCATTTCTTATCTGTGACAGGCCTGTGAAATGCTCTGATTCACAGTGCACTGCTGATGCACTTAAGAGTGCAGGTTCAGTAGTGTGTGAACTCGAGTTTCCCTACTTTATTTTTCCTTGCAATATTATATAGCGCGAACTCGACAACATGTCATGAGCACAATTTACATTACAGAAGAACACATTCATTTGTGGTAGGCACGGGGAGACAACGCGATTTGCCTGGAATCACAGGATGTTGAGCTGATTCCGAGATTAAAATGTAGCTCCCCAGCTCTAAAGTTCGCAATTCTAGAACTTGTGGCGGGAGGTGTGTCTAAAAGTGTATGTTGGTGCTGGCCATCAATGAGAGAGACCTGTGCCTTTTTCAAATGGGTGGTGAAAAATTATGAGTATGTTGCTGGAGATGTGGGCCGCCGTGCCACCAATGTACTAACCGGGGAGGGTAAACACCCATTATTCCGCAACTTTCTTTCCGCATACCATCACTCCGCATACTTTCATTACGATAGTACCATGCCTCCGCAATGCCATTTCTAACGCATGGCATTACATTTTATATGCTTTTACCCGCATACATTTACAACGAAATTCGTTGTAACTGCAAGAATGGTAAAAGCATGTTTTTTTTTAATGTTTGGATAAGGTAATTATGGGTATAGGGGTATATGTTTTGGGGTACTGAGGTACATGTTTTGGGGTGTTTGGGTATTTTAAGGGTTCAGATATAGTTTTGGGTTATGGGGTACAGGGGTAGTTTTAGGGTTTAGGGATAGGTATGGGTTTTGGGGTACAGGGGTATTTTTAGGATTCAAGGCTAGGTTTGGGTTTTGGGGTATAGGGGTATTTTTAGGGTTCAGGGATAGGTTTGAGTTTTGGGGTACAGGGGTATTTTAAGGGTTCAGGGTTAGGTTTGGCTTTTGAGGTACAGGGATATTTTTAGGGTTCAGGGCTAGGTTTGGGTTTTGGGGTACAGGGGTATTTTAGGGTTCAGGGGTAGGTTTGGGTTTTGGGGTACAGTGGTATTTTTAGGGTTCAGGGCTAGGTTTGGGTTTTGGTGTACAGGGGTATTTTTAGGGTTCAGGGGTAGGTTTGGGTTTTGGGGTACAGTGGTATTTTTAGGGTTCAGGGATAGGTTTGGATTTTGGGGTACAGTGTATATTTATAGCGTTAAGATGGGTTAGTGTTTAAGGGTTTTGGGGTGGGGGCGTGGCCGAACAGCCATGATGGCGGGCGGCATTTGCTGAGCTCCGGGCCCGGCCGAGAGCATTATTCTGCAACGGCGGAGCTGCGGGCGCCTTAAGTGGCAGGAAACAGGCCAGGAAGCGCTGGTGGATCTGGTTGTTGCTTCCGGTCACGACCCGCAGCGTTCCTGCATTCCCTGGCCGCTTCTGAGGTGGAGTCGGCATCTTTGGAGTGACGGCCTGCGGAGCCGGGGAGTAGCGTGAGGTGGCGCCCATACGGGTAGCGATGCGGTCGGCGTGTGATTGACGCCCGTTCCAGGCCTAAGGTACGGGCAGAGAGTTCTTCACGGCGGGTGCGCTGATATCGGTGGTCCCTTCCCCCCCCCCCCGCAGGAGTACCGGACTGGGAGAGGCCAGGTGGGGGGCAGAGGCCAGCGCTCCACTGGCTGAAAGATCCCTGGGAGGAGCCTGGTTAACTTCTTCGGCGCCATTTCCGGTGTGGGGAGGACGGACGCGGACTAGGCCCTGGGGCCCCAGGAGAGACAGTGGTGACCGGTGGAGCAGGAATCGGCCCGACTGAAATACGGAGGTGAGATGGTTGCGAGGGTGGCGCACAGAGCAAGCTGGAGCACCGCTACGTATACACTGAGTCCCCCTCGAAGCTCAGAGACAGGGGAAGCGCAGAGGCCCTTCAAGGAACGCGGCGAGAGTGGCAGATAAAGGGACTCTTGTCCCCCTTTCCCTTCCTTACCCCCTCCCGCTCTGGTGTCGGTCATGGGGGGCAGCTAATGGACTGTCTGGAGTTCTTGGGGGTGAGGACTGCGTGTGAGTTATCTGGGGGTCCCTGATCGGAGTGCGTTGGAGACGTTGGAGGGCCGGAGGCCACACTGGGGAGATCATAGTGAGGACCCGCCTGGATCGACAGCCCTCTGGCATAGAGTGGTGAGACATCTCCGGGGGCCCCTCCTAGGCGGACACATAAGGCTGACGCCTGTAAGTGGGAACTGGACATCTGGAGGGCCCTGGAACAGCGGGAGTGAAACAGGAAGGTCCCTCCCCTAGGACAATTTTGCTTGGACCGCTCTGAGCCTCCACCCATACATTTTACAGGGAATATTCGAACTGTGGTCAGTTGGCAACTCCTCCCCTGGAGGGAAGACACGGACTGCACGGGAATACACTGGAAGTGACTGTTGTACCCCGGAGGGGTCAAGGAAATAACGTAACTCGCCATGGTGCGCAAAGGCACCAATTCCGTTGAAAGCCAGGGAGAGCTGGACGGTCCCCAACAACAGACCGGGACTGGAGAGGGTGGAAACCGACCGGGGACTGCCGAGATGGCCCATCCGGGTGCGCAGCAAATGGACAAGCTTGACCTCATATTGCAGGAAATCAGAGACTCTTGGGCAGCGATGGAACTCCAATTTGGGGCCCTCACCACCAATTTCTCCCTCCTGAAGGCCGACCATGCCAAGCTGGCGGAGAAGGTCAAAGAAAAAGGGATGGCGTTCTCTGAGCTCACTCCAACGGTGGCAGAGCATACCACCTCTATCCTGGAGCTAAAGAATCAGGTCGCCACACTGATGGATAGGGTGGAAGATGCAGAAGGGCGTAATCGCCGAAATAACATACGGGTGATTGGATTGCCAGGACGCTGTGAGGGAACGAAGGCTGCGGATTTCATGGAGCAGTGGTTCCGAGATCAGGTAACATCAGATGGGCGGTCCCCGCACTTCTGTGTGGAACGAGCACACAGGATCCCACTTGGCCCGCCTAGGCCGGGACGCCCTCCCCGCCCTTTAATAGTCCGTATATTGAATTATCGCGACGGGGATATCTTATTGCAGAAAGCCAGAGAGAAGTCCGACATTCGTTTTGAAAGCCAAAGAGTGTCTCTCTACCCGGACTATACTAATATGGTGCAGAAACAGCGGGCGTCATACATGGAGGTGAAGAAAAGACTCAGAGAGGCGCAGTTACAATATACGTTACTTTTCCTGGCCCGCCTGAAGGTAATACACGGCCGCAAGACCCACTTCTTTGAGAGACCCTCGGATGCTGCTGACTGGCTGGAGGTGATGGGCTTGGATGGCAGCCAGGGTAGCTCGCAGACGGCAGCTACGGACGCCTCGAGACGGGTTCGGCCCACGACGACCAGGGATACTCGGAAGTTGGGAAGAAAAGACTCCGACAGGCCCCATCTCGAGAACAGCAGAAGAAAGGGCAGCAGGGGGCACTGTCGATGGCTGGAAGCTTCAGGGAGGACACAACGAAAATCGCCACTGACTCAGAAGACAGTACCCTACACTCGGATTCCGAACATAGTGTGATACTTTTCCCTACGGTAACTTCCCAAGTGGCTGATGAACTGATGGACAATTGAAGAAATAGCCGGTGAAGCCTGGCAGACTTTCCCATTGAGAAACGTAACAGTATCCTTTTTTGATATGCAAATGCGGGGAGAGTTTTGTGGGGCCTCTGTACGTTTATGCAATTGTGTGTGGGAAGGGGTCGAGAGAGTGAGTTAATATTGAGGTACTGTTACTTGGAATGTACCCCATTGCTAATAGAACTTTGTGAGGGCCACTTTTACGAAGTATGGAAGGCCTCAAATTGATTGACCCGCGGCAACCGCTGTTGAAATGTTTCTTTTCAATTTATGTAAATTGTACTCTCTGGCTGGGTTACCGTTGAGCCGGCGGCCTCCGTTGTCAGCAACATCATGACCATGTGTGTGTTCAGCCTCCCCCCTACAGGCGAATGCACAGGACTTTGGATCTTGTTCTTGCTTTGGTTTAGGTTGGGCTCAGCTACGTTGCACTGCTGTGCCGAGATGTTTGCTTTTTTGTTTCAAATGTTGGGGTATGTCGTCTCCTGGGCGCTTCTCTTGCGGAATCCTCATATTCCACTGCTTACACTGATAGACCAGAGAACGGATGACCATGGCTGAGAAAGTGGGGTCATACACTTTCATTATCTGGAATGTGCGGGGCCTGGGTGCAATACAGAAACGACACAGAGTCCACTCCTTCCTCCTCCGGCAGCGCACACATATAGCTTTCCTACAAGAATCGCACCTGACTGGGTCTGAGGTGCAGAAGTTAAGGAAAAAGTGGAGAGGTACAGTTTATTCCACCTCTTACTCTGTTTTTTCCAGGGGGGCGACCATATGGGTTAGACATGGCACACCCTTCGTAGAATTGGACCGAAAGACGGACGATCAGGGCAGATACATCCTTATCAAGGGCACCTTAGATGGTGCGCTATTAGTACTGGGACGCATATATGCCCCGAATTACGAGCAGGGCATATTCCTACAAAGGGTTGGGTTGGCAATGTCTGACTGGGCTGGGATCCCGTGGGTCCTTGGAGGAGACTGGAATGCGGTGCTGGACCTAGGGCTGGATAGGTCCCACCCCCCACTCCAGGCAACTGGGGCTGTGAAACTGACTGACACATTTAATATCTGGACGGGAGGTTGGGACTGCGCGATATCTGGCGAACACTACACCCCTCACACAGGGAATATTCATTCTACTCTCCGGTTCACAACTTGCATACCCGTATAGATCGATTCCTGTGCTCCGGTACCTTGGCCACGTCAGTCGGCTCCTCGGAGTACCTGGCAAAAACCTTCTCGGACCACAGACCACTAATGATCATTCTCCTCTGGGGTTGAGTCCCGACCCCAGTTCCCACCTGGAGACTCAATCCACACCTTTTGGAGGATGGCCCATTTCGGACGACCTTGTCGGATGCCCTGACACATTACTTGGTAGATAACTGGGACTCAGCCTCCTCTAACTTGCTGGTGTGGGACGCAATGAAGGTTGTAATACAAGGGAGGGCGATAGGCCAACAGGTGGGGGCCAGACAAGAATTACACCAGAAACTGTGTGGGGTGGAGGAACGGCTTAAGGTGCTAGAGCAGGAGGCGAGTGTGGATCCCGAAAAAAAGAAAGATCTGCGGGAGAGCTATGTAGTGCACGCAGAGACGTTAGAGTCACTGCGCAATATAGATTATAAGATGTATCTACGGAGACAACATACAGAAGCGGACTGCTCCGGAGCCCTTCTGGCCCGATTGATACGGGATAGCCCGGACCCACCGATCATTACCCAGATACGAAGCCCGGTGGGAACTTTAGTTCAAACTCAGGCCGAAATCAACCTAGCATTCCATGATCACCTGAAAGCCCTGTACGCTTCTAATGACCTGGTAGATCCTGCGCAGATAGCTGAATTCATGCGCCATCTCCCCTTCCCATCCTTAACAGCGGACATGCAGAAGGCGGTGGAGGGACCCATTACACAATATGAGATAAGGGCCGTGATTAAGCACTTAAATAGGAGCAAGACGCCGGGCATGGACGGCTTCCCCGTGGAGTTCTACTCTGCCTAGGCGGAGACCCTGGTACCGGCCCTGGAAAAGGTCTACAAAACTGCATTCGAAGAAGGTCGCTTACCGAGGTCGACCATGCAGGCCTTAGTGATCTCCATACCTAAACCGGGCAGGGGGACCCTAGATCTGGTAAATTATAGATCTCTATCTATGCTGTCCACGGAATATAAAATATTAGGCAAGGAGATTGCCCTGCGAATTCAGCCCTACTTGGCAGCCCTTATTCATCGAGACCAGTGCGGGTTTCCTCCTGGACGTAGTACTTCCATGAACACAAGACGCCTGCATGCCCTGATGGCTGCGTCGCCGGTGGAGTTGAACAGAGCGGGGTGCATTGCTTTGGATTTAAAGCAGGCTTTCGACTCCCTCTTTAGGCAATTTCTGTTCGAAGCCTTCACACGCTTCAGCTTTCCCGCCCCCCTGTTGAGATGGATACGATTACTGTATACAGACCCCACTGCCCGGGTGCGAACTGGGATTTATGTCTCGGCAGAATACCCAGTGCACAAGGGCACCCGACAGGGTTGCCCACTGTCCCCGATGCTGTTCGTCCTGGCATTAGAGCCACTGGCCACTGCTCTCCGGACATATGCGGACGGACTGGGCATTCCGATAGAGGGGACGCCCCATCTGCTTTCCAAAAATGTGGATGACATATTATTATATCTTCGGGATCTTGAAGCGGACTACACACTGTTGTTTGATACTTTTTGTAGATTCGAAACGGTATCTGGATTAGCTATTAATCCAGAGAAATCGGTTGGTTTTTATTTTCGGGATGAACCTCATCCACCTGATATAACCTTTGGAGCCTACCAGATCCCGGTGGCACATTCAACCTTTAAATATCTGGGAATCCGAATATATAGAACTATGGAGGATCAGATAGATGGCAATATCTGTAGAGCTATTACCGGTCTCCGCAGCAGTATCGGTTTCTGGACTTCGCTTCCCTTATCGGTCATGGGCCATGTGGCGATTGCTAAGATGGTCATGCTCCCCCGCTTACTTTACTTCTTTGTGAATCTGCCGGTGTGTCTTTCGCAACAGATATTTAACACAATGAACACCTTACTAATTACTCTAATAGGGGGGACGGGCAGAAGGAGGATTAGCCTCCGTAAACTCCAGCTTGGCACTAGTCTAGGTGGCCTGGGAGCTCCGGATTTTCTTAGTTATTATTATGCTAGCCAGCTCCAATGGCTGTCCTACTGGTTGGTGGGTAGGAACCTACATGAAATCGGTTTTACGACTGACCGAGTGGGCCGAGGGGAACTACACTGTTTACTGCTCCCTAAAAGTAAGATTCCTCAAACATGCCACCCCCTGCTGCACACCGCCCTCTACTGGTGCGGTATATGTGAGCGCCTTCCTGGAGGAAGGCGCTCACATATACCGCACCAGTAACACCCTATGCAGGGAACATCCCATTGCTAGGCATCCCTACCCCACGAGGAAGGCTCACACGACAAACACTGACCCGCTGGACTGAAGACGGCATAGAGGGAATAGGGAGTTTCTTCGGAGACGATACACTATTGGACCATGACACCTTTGTACAGATCACTGGGACCTCGAACAGACAGTATTTATTACACGCAACGGTATCCTACTACATCCGGACGACATGGGCACCACAGCGTACTCAACCACCACAACACGAATTAGTACACCTGATGCACTATATGGGGACAGGGGGCCACTTGGTGCGATGGTTATACACCGGGATCGGGAGGCACGCAGCGATACCCCTCGCTTCATTACAAGATTCTTGGACACAGGACGCTGGGGGGGGAACTGACTGATAAGACTTGGCAGATGATGCTCGAACACCCTAAAAGGGTCTCCCGGAATGTGAAATTCAGGTTCATCCAGACCATGGTCCTCCATAGAGCGTATTTAACACCGGAACGGATCCATCGGATGTTCCCGGATTCCCCCATCACTGCCCTCGATGCCAGGCGGACGAGGCGGGTCTACTACACATGCTTTGGGCGTGCCCACGACTGAGGAGATACTGGGGGGAAGTATGTCAGACGATGAGGGAGATCACACAGGTACAAATACAGGAGACTGCCTTGTATTGTCTGGTGGGTGCTCGACACCGCCCCAAGTCGCTGAAAGCCAAAATAAGATTTGTAGACTTAGCTCTAATATTAGCCATCAGAGCGATAACTATGAGGCGGATGTCCCCCAGGGTGCCTAGTGAGGAGACATGGAGAAGGGAAATGGTGAAATGGGGACGGGCGGAGGGTATCGCCCTTAAGAGAGAGGAAGACACCGGGAAAAGAAAGGTCCCCATAGCGATGGACTGGGAGGTCATGATACTGGATCTGGATGGGCGGGACCCAGCACAGTCGCAGATGAACAGGCCACACGACACTGATTGAGTAAAGATGCTTAGCATAGAGTCATGCCATTGTCAGAGCAGGCAGTTATGTTGTTATTGTCGTTTTAATCGAGGGCCTGTTAATATAAGCTGTAACACCATGATAAGGAGAGGTTTTTGTGCCCAGGAGATGGAGAGGGTGGGGGAGGGATAGTTGGGGTGGAGTGGGTGGGTACAGGCCTTCCTTTATAAATACTTAAGTGTTGTTGGGGCGAAAAGGAGAAAACCAGGATTGTGGACCAATATGAAAAATGTGTTTCATTTTATTTGTACATGCAATCACGAATAAAGTTTTAAAAAAACCAAAAAAAAAGGTTTTGGGTTATTTTAAGGAGTACGGGTGGGTTATGATTATGGGGTGCAGGGGTATTTAAAGGGAGCAGGGTGGGATTAGCACACAATATGAGACATGGCATGAAGGGCGGAACGTACCAAACGCCCCAACATTTGTCACGCCCGCAGCACACGCCCACAGCACAACGCAGACACGCCCACAAGGGACTACTTTGCTGGCACGGTTCATTTACCTTTTAAATATATATGGTGGGCGTCTGCATAGCCTATGTCCTTCTGCTGCAACTACCCTTTCCAACGCTGTATTGGGTGTTGTGATTGGTGCTGTGGTTCCTGAGATTAACCGCCTCAAAGGTTTGGGCTCTCTCTTTAATTTATTAGTATGGATGCTGGGCTTAATTGTATGTTAGGCCTCCTTTGCCTGAAAATACCAATGGACTATTATCATGTTCTCTGCAATCTTTCCCATTCGAACTGGTACATTCCATGGTTTCAGCACCCTAATATTATACCTAGTACAGAGGTATCATTAAGTAGCTCAATCATACTTTTGGCTTCTGGATCAGTTAACATTGTGCCATGGTTGCTTTTCTGCTGAACATCTCACATAGAAATCTAATCATGGGCTTTGCTTTCACGCTCATAGCTAGTTAGGCATACTACCACGAATATGGAGCATATATCAGCCAACCAAATATATACTGTTAATTGTTTGTTCCATATAATGGCCCCCCAATGTCTAATGCTACATCCTCCCACAGTTGACTTGGTAGCCTCTTTGCCATCACTCATTTTTCCCTGGGCTTGTGTATTTTATTGCTATTCACACATTCTTGCACTCCATGGCTGCTCTTTCCATCTGCACATCAATACCTGGCTACCAGTAGCTGTACCCCAGTCTCTCTTTGGCTTTGGAGATAGTTTAATTCAAGACACTCTGTGATATTAGTCTGGTCCCTCAAAAAAGTAGCCCATCAGATAATTGATCTTCGGCTCCCAAAGTTTCTTGCACTTAGTACTTATGCTGTCCATTTTCGCCCATCCACACCATATATTTCTCAACAATTCTTACACACATTGCCCTTTGAGTAAATTTATTTTTCATACTTTTTCTTTAATTGTTCCTTCCTTTATCACACATCCATTGGACGTCTTTCATCATCATGAATGCTCTTCTCACCATGTGACATAACCAGAGTTGAGAGACACTCAGCCACACTATTATTTGACCCAGAAAAGTACATGACCTCAAAATGAAATTCCTAGGCATCGACAACCCACTTACATATCCTAGTTCTTACACAGTCAATTCCTTCGTTTGTGAACACCTCTTTGAGCATCTTGTGGTCTGTCTTCAACCTAAATGTGTAATCCCCTAATGAATGTTTTAAATTTTCTCTATGACAGAGTACCTTCAATATGATATCTTTAAACAATACAAAATAGGCATAACACCTTTTTCATTTTCAACAGAACTTGCACCCAATCTTTTCACAGTTTCAGGTATTATCATTGATAAGCCTTAGGTTCAGTTCCACGAAGACCAGGAGCATGTAGCAAATATTGTTTATGTCTGAAAAGCCTTTATCACACTCTAGAATCCATATGACCTTCACATCTTTCTTAAGAACGTTCTCATGTCTTTATTCTTGCCAGCAAAGTTATGAATACATGTTTTTAAATAATCTGAATTGTCTTAAAACAACACTAGTTCTTCTGCTTGTTGGAGTAGGGAGTTTTTCTGTGGTCCTCACTAATTTACAAATCAGTTTTTTTTCCTTGATTGGTGACATTGCGACAAAACTAAGATATTTTGTCACAATCAAATTGTACTTTCCTACTTCAACATGAGTATATTGTCAATCTATTTAATACTGTACTTCCATTACATAAGCATATTGTTACACAATGTTGGTAATTTTAGTTGTGATTTCCAAAAGTACACTGATCTGCCACCTAATTACATGCTATTCACCATAAAAATGTATTATTAGCACACCTCTTCATTGAGAATAAAAATAAGCACAAGCAGTTGTTGTTCACTGTGCTTGTGTTTTTTTAGCAATTTTTTTATGTGGAAGCTGTCCTTGTATTCACAATGAAGGCAAGGACACATTTTAGACTAAGGTATAGCCTTAAATGCGGGTTTTCCATTTGGTCTAATTTTGGGAAATTATACACCATTCTCCCAAAATGCTGCCAAGTTACAAAATTACAAATTATGTGATTTTTGCAAATCCCATTCAATAAATGTTCAATAATTATATGACATATTCTTAATTTTTTATGGTGGTGGAATTAAAAACGAATATGGCATTCTGGTAACCCTTAACCCCACTTATATAAACATTCTCCATATATCTAGAGAATACAGAGGCTCCAAATATGAACCCAAATGGCATTCATAAGTATCTGAAAGTACCACATTAAGTGATAAAGCAGTAAGATTTTTTTAACTCTTCATCTAACTTGACTTAATGATACACTACTGACAAGTCAAGCATTGAAAACTTTCTAGCACTCTGAAACAATATCATCCTTTCTTTGTTGTTTAGTATTGGGTGTCTATCCACTATATATATGTGAGACTAACACATCGATACAAAGTCTTACATCACCTCTGGGTTTGTGCACTGCAACAACAGGAGTCAACCAATCTGTCTCTTCTACCTTCTCTATTATTTTCTCTGGTTAAAACATACTCAGCTCTTTCTGCATTGCTTCATTTACCATGTTGGGCACTGCCCTAATGTTACAGGCCAGTGGTTGGGTGTTTTTCCAAAAATAGGATGTCAAGCACATAGCCCTTTAACATCTTAAATGTTTTTTTACTTTCCCTTTTTAGGGATGCATATATATTGACAAGCAGTGACTCTTCCTCTGTGTTCCATATTTCTGATAAAGTACCATTTTAATATTAGCTTTTTCCCCTGTATGCCAAAGGTATTATAAATGACTAACACAATCTTGTGTTCTTATTGGCCTGCATTATTATGGCCCAGGGTACCTTGCTTCTGAGTCAAACAACATACACATGCCGGTGCCTTCTACTTTCAAAACAAGGAGGAGACTCTCCACTCTAGTCCCTTGCACTTGTAGCACAATTTTTTCACAATCTATATCATTTTCTTCATCCATATCACTTTCCTTACTGTCTCTTTTCCTTTCATCACCTAGCAGTTTTTTTTGTCAAGTGTCTCTTGCAGCTTGAAGCCACATGCGTTTCAAGCCACCTTTCATGCTAGGCATGTCTTGTCATTGGGCATGGCCATAATTCTCACTTCTTTAACATCCCTGTTTATTTTTTTGTGATCAGTTCTTATCCAATACATTTTATTTCACTATCAACATATTTCTTTCAGATGTTTTTGATTTCCCACTATTATGATATAGTCACCCATATTTCTGTCTAATCATCTCCACATATCCAATAGAATGTTCAATCTATTTTTACTGTCCCAATGACCTCATCTAAACCAGGGTCTTTTTTCTGTCCCGCTCATCTCTAACATTTTTCATGTTCTAGTTTATCATAAATTGATTACTTAACCTTTCTTTCAATGCAGTTCCAAACCTACATGCAATTTACATCACTAAGTGATGTGGCTCTCCCCGGACTCATTCTGCATCCTCTTCCCAAAATGACACTGCTCTTAAGTGTGCTCACCTTGATAAGGTAATGCCGATCTAGTTTGTTGATACAAATGTTGTAGTTATTGAGTCCTAATTCATCCTCATAACTTAGTTCAGGTAAGTGATTGAACAGTTTCTGACCTTCAGAGCTAAGATAATAAATAAATAAACAAGTCTTTTTCTCAGCACTGAATTAAAATAACATACTCTGGTCTAGTGCCCAAATTCCTTATCCCACTTCTGCCACTTTATGTTTGGTTCCCCTGGTGGAGTGAAGGTAAAGGAAATTGATGGGGATGGTACATTTTGCATTTGACTGAGTATTCTCAATAAAGAAAGAAAACATGACCACTCCTCTTCTCTGCCGGCCACATACATTTGTACCAAGACCCCATTTTCTGGACTCAATATAATTCCCAAATCAACGCGTGAAAGTAAATTGCAATATATCCCACAAGATACCAGTAATGTGAGTTAATGTAGCAACCTCCCTTGGACTAGAGTTTCCTTCTTTCAAAGAGAAGTTAGAGACACCCACAAGAGGCTGGTTTTTTGGGTATTTGGGACATTCCTTTTAGCCAAAGTTCTACACTATCTCAAAAGCCTCTAAATGTCTTAAACAGTTCACTGCAACACATAAATTTTTTGGCATTGAGCCTGTAGGAGCAATGGCTAGCCCGACATTTTAGAGAACACAAAAGTTACCATACTCAGAGTTCACACATTTTACTGTATCAGATACAGTGTTAAGCCTCAATTTGATTAGGCAATGTTACACCACATTAAGGCACCTCCAGAAGCATTAAAAACTAGAAAATACTATCTTACGTGAAATGGGCTCACTCAATAACTGAGTTATAGAGCAAAAAACAAAGTTTAAGGATTTTCTTTACAGAATTAAAAAAAATAAAGCAGAACAGAGTCAATATCATGAAGGCTCTCAAGTAAAATTATAGAGAAAATGGAAACAATCTGAAACTATCAATTCTCCCAAGTGGGCAGAAAAATTAAGAGTGTAACAGATAGCATCCCAATAGTAAAACATGAAAGTCTTCTCTGGCTCACTCCAAAATTAAGGATTTTTTTACATAATTCTTTTCACATGAAATTACAGAATCTGCAGACCCACTGTTGTAAGAGCAAATGTAAAATTTCATTGACAAATTGGAGCATTTACAAATAAAATCATATTATATTAGTACCTAAGCTCTTTTCCACTAAATTAATAATTATTCAGCACCATCTATGCTATCGTTGTCTGGAGATGCTAGAACAAAACTACACACAATATGTTAGATGAATATTTAGCCACAGTGAACCAGTGGAAGAACTCTGGAAAACATTTTGTGCTGGGATTGAATGTTCAAAAACAACAGTTGATGGACAAAATGCAGAACAATGTCATACATTCACCCCAGTACAGAGATCTGGACCTAAATCCATCGTTTTTTTGCACTCCACACCACCCCAGTTCAGACATGGGCATATGCAAATCAGCCTTGACCCTGTGCCTCATGGGAACAGTCCAGCCCGAACTGCCAAGCCATGTCTTCCCTGGACCGGAATCAAGCATCCTAGGACCGGTTTCTGGCTATCAGCCGTCATCAGCCAGGATAGCTTGACTCCAGTGGTGTGGAGAGCACGGGATTCACGTCTGAGCGTACCCGTCCCACTCGGGGTGACGAATGCAAAAACAACAGTTGATGGACAGAATGCAGAACAATGTCATACATTCACCCCAGTACAGAGATCTGGGCCTAAATTCATCGTTTTTTTGCACTCCACACCACCCCAGTTCAGACATGGCCATATGCAAATCAGCCTTGACCCTGTGCCTCATGGGAACAGTCCAGCCCGAACTGCCAAGCCATGTCTTCCCTGGACCGGAATCAAGCATCCTAGGACCGGTTTCTGGCTATCAGCCATCATCAGCCAGGATATCTTGACTCCAGTGGTGTGGAGAGCACGGGACTCACGTCTGAGCATACCCGTCCCACTCGGGGTGACGAATGCAAAAACAACAGCTGATGGACAGAATGCAGAACAATGTCATACATTCACCCCAGTACAGAGATCTGGGCCTAAATCCATCGTTTTTTTGCACTCCACACCACCCCAGTTCAGACATGGCCATATGCAAATCAGCCTTGACCCTGTGCCTCATGGGAACAGTCCAGCACGAACTGCCAAGCCATGTCTTCCCTGGACCGGAATCAAGCATCCTAGGACCGGTTTCTGGCTATCAGCGGTCATCAGCCAGGATAGCTTGACTCCAGTGGTGTGGCGAGCACGGGACTCACGTCTGAGCATACCCGTCCCACTCGGGGTGACGAATGCAAAAACAACAGGTGATGGACAGAATGCAGAACAATGTCATACATTCACCCCAGTACAGAAGACGGGGCTGAAGACGGCTGGAATGCCAGAAACGGGTCCTCGGAAGCTTGTTTCCGTTCCTGGGAAGGCATGGCTTGGCAGTTCGGGCTGGACTGTTCCCATGAGGCACAGGGTCAGACTGATTTGCATATAGCCATGTCTGAACTGGGGTGGCAGAGTGGGCTAAAGAACGGTGATGGATTAAACCCAGATCTGTTGACTGGGTGTGAGTGTTTGATTGGTTCAGATGCTCCATCCATTACAACCCCCTTTTGAACCGCTTTTGGCCGCCATAAGTGTGGCAGGGTATGCTCAGATGTGAGTCCCTTGCTCACTTCGCCACTGGATTCAAGCAAGCCGGGCTGAAGACGGCTGGAATGCCAGAAACCGGTCCTCGGAAGCTTGTTTCCGGTCCAGGGAAGGCATGGCTTGGCAGTTCGGGCTGGACTGTTCCCATGAGGCACAGGGTCAATCTGATTTGCATATAGCCATGTCTGAACTGGGGTGGCAGAGTGAGCTAAAGAACGGTGATGGATTAAACCCAGATCTGTTGACTGGGTGTGAGTGTTTGATTGGTTCAGATGCTCCGTCCATTACCACCCCCTTTTGTACCGCTTTTGGCCGCCATAAGTGTGGCAGGGTATGCTCAGACGTGAGTCCCTTGCTCACTTTGCCACTTGATTCAAGCAAGCCGGGCTGAAGACGGCTGGAATGCCAGAAACCGGTCCTCGGAAGCTTGTTTTCGGTCCATGGAAGGCATGGCTTGGCAGTTCGGGCTGGACTGTTCCCATGAGGCACAGGGTCAGACTGATTTGCATATAGCCATGTCTAAACTGTGGTGGCAGAGTGGACTAAAGAACAGTGATGGATTAAACCCAGATCTGTTGACTGGGTGTGAGTTTTTGATTGGTTCAGATGCTCCGTCCATTAGCACCCCCTTTTGTACCGCTTTTGGCCACCATAAGTGTGGCAGGGTATGCTCAGACGTGAGTCCCTTGCTCACTTTGCCACTGGATTCAAGCAAGCCAGGCTGAAGACAGCTGGAATGCCAGAAACCGGTCCTCGGAAGCTTGTTTCCGGTCCAGGGAAGGCATGGCTTGGCAGTTCGGGCTGGACTGTTCCCATGAGGCACAGGGTCAGACTGATTTGCATATAGCCATGTCTGAACTGGGGTGGCAGAGTGGGCTAAAGAACGGTGATGGATTAAACCCAGATCTGTTGACTGGGTGTGAGTGTTTTATTGGTTCAGATGCTCCGTCCATTAACACACCCTTTTGTACCGCCTTTGGCCGCCATAAGTGTGGCAGGGTATGCTCAGACGTGAGTTCCTGTTTCACTTTGCCACTGGATTCAAGCAAGCCGGGCTGAAGACGGCTGGAATGTCAGAAACCGGTCCTCGGAAGCTTGTTTCCAGCCCAGGGAAGGCATGGCTTGGCAGTTCGGGCTGGACTGTTCCCATGAGGCACAGGGTCAGACTGATTTGCATATAGCCATGTCTGAACTGGTGTGGCCGAGTGGGCTAAAGAACGGTGATGGATTAAACCCAGATCTGTTGACTGGGTGTGAGTGTTTGATTGGTTCAGATGCTCTGTCCATTACCACGCCCTTTTGTACCGCTTTTGGCCGCCATAAGTGTGGCAGGGTATGCTCAGACGTGAGTCCCTTGTTCACTTTGCCACTGGATTCAAGCAAGCCGGGCTGAAGACGGCTGGAATGCCAGAAACCGGTCCTCGGAAGCTTCTTTCCGGTCCAGGGAAGGCATGGCTTGGCAGTTTGGGCTGGACTGTTCCCATGAGGCACAGGGTCAGACTGATTTGCATATAGCCATGTCTGAACTGGGGTGGCCGAGTGGGCTAAAGAACGGTGATGGATTAAACCCAGATCTGTTGACTGGGTGTGAGTGTTTGATTGGTTCAGATGCTTCGTCCATTACCACCCCCTTTTGTACCGCTTTTGGCCGCCATAAGTGTGGCAAGGTATGCTCAGACGTGAATCCCTTACTCACTTTGCCACTGGATTCAAGCAAGCCGGGCTGAAGACGGCTGGAATGCCAGAAACTGGTCCTCGGAAGCTTGTTTCCGGTCCAGGGAAGGCATGGCTTGGCAGTTCGGGCTGGACTGTTCCCATGAGGCACAGGGTCAGACTGATTTTCATATAGCCATGTCTGAACTGGGGTGGCAGAGTGGGCTAAAGAACGGTGATGGATTAAACGCAGATCTGTTGACTGGGTGTGAGTGTTTGATTGGTTCAGATGCTCCGTCCATTAACACCCCCTTTTGTACCGCACGGGATTGAATGTTCATCAAGAGCAGAATAGCAATTACAGTGGAAATGAATAATTACATCTCAGCGTGACAGTGGGATGCAGAATTTGCGAGGAGAGAAGTGGGCAGGTGGGGGAAAGAGACATGAGTGACAGGGGTGACTTACATTTTGGAAAAGAAATTGTTTGTACCTGACTTGTGGCCTAGTTAACATATATCTGGAAATCAAACCTCTACACAACATAGGAACATTATTTCAAAAGCAACAGAACTATATAAGTGTATACATGTGAAACAAAGTGTGAAAATCTATTATGCACATTGTTAATGATGCACAAAAATATTAACACACAAACATCTCCTACAAATCTCCCTTTGATTATTTTATAATCACTGAAGCACACAATTGATAGTGTTAATCCATTCAGAAATTATAATGCATTCTGCGTCACTTTCTGCTGCTTTCTAGGTGACTACTCCATAAGCTTTAACTGGTTGTAAAAGCAATCCTTAGCATTTTTTGTCTCAAATTCTTCTTCTTCCTTTCTCACTTTAATGACTTTCTTTTACAGTTTTACCCACAATTTAAAAATGGACATCCAAAAAATTTGATCAATAGAACAATTGCAAAAATCATTATAATTGCTACAGGAGTTAAGATTAATCTTAACATTCCCCCTCTCCAACTATCAAACTATTCAACAACTTTGCTAACACACTTCCCTATCTCACGAGCTTAGGAATTTATTTAACATATGCCATGTTCTCCTAAAGCATGGACTTCATGAGAAATGTTGACAATATTTTTCACGTGTGCATTAATAACCCTATAGCACTCCATTACCTTCAGTACCCTGCAAATACTGCCTTTCTTTGTGAGAAGGATATCTAGTGATAAATGGTTTAACATTATCATTGCTCGCTTTACAAATAACTCAGAATTAATGTAAGTCAATGCTCCAAGGGTTTAGAAGTAAGCCGATCCACAAGTGTAGACAAATGCATATATCTAATTCTATATGTCCACTTATACATTTCACTCTCTTCAAGCCACCTGTATCACATTCATTCCACTCATGCGATATGCTCTAAAAACACTAAAGCAAGATGGCATGATCCAACCCAATTACACAGCAGATTGAAGTAAGCAGGCTTATTACACACTTAATAGACTCCTCTTGGAAATGGCTCTTTGCCAGTCAGCGAATCACCATTCATAACATAACTCCTTTCATACTCACTTTCTCCTACATTCTCAATTTTACCAACTCTTGTAGGTTAATGATGCACAATACATATGTTATCCTTTCTCTCAGGTTCCCTTCACAATCTTGGATGCAAGAAGTGAGATGCATAGGCTTTGAGTCTCTGAGGCACACAGGTGCCAGTATGACTATGGGAAGGATTCAGCTAGTATCCCCTGAGCAGATTGTACACAATACATTTCTACCAGGCTGAAGTGGCAAACTACTCAGTGGTCCATGTTCAGTTTGTGTGGGTGGAGATCTCAGGTATTCTGAGAGTAGCTGTGAGACCTGCCATGCCTGTGGATTATTTGCTAGGGAATGGCCTAGAGCACACTATCTGGAAGGTAGTGGGGCTCAGGTCACACTTGGAAATGTTGGGACAAAATGGGGCTTATTTAAAAGCCCTTTTCACCACAGGAGCGGCACTTTTTATGAAATTCATGTGGTGATAGGGGCTTCGCCTTATTTACGAGACAGTGTAAACCTCGCCTTGTATACTGACCTGAGTACATTCGACATAGGTCAGGAACCAAAACCGACCGAACTACTGTCGTCAGTTAAGGCCCTGCAAGTACGATGCAACCTAACCCTGTTCGGTCGCACTCGTATGTAGCACAATGGGAGCATGCATTCCGAGTGGAATGCATGCCCTCATTGTGAAATGGAGGGGTGAGGTTTATCCTTGCACCCTGTGGCCGGCACCCCAAGCTGCCTACCACCGGGTGCAGGGATCAACAGAGGGGCACCATAGGTCACCCCAGGCTGCCATTTGGTGGCCTGGCCCCCATGGGGGCCCTACTGGGGGCCCCCAAAGACAGTTTCCAACTGCCATTTTGTGCAAGAAAGACCGGCACGAAAAGGCAGTGGAAAACTGCTATTGTACTCCCTCGGTTGTAAAGAGGTGGCCGGGGTAGTACGGTAGGATTTCCGGATGGTGGACAGGCTCTCCGAGTCCGTCGGAAGCCGTCTGGAAATCCGAGGCGGATTGCTTTCCGACCAAGCCCATCGGAATGGCTCGGTCAGAAAGGAATCCAAATGGCATCTTACGATACAGACAGAAGGGCTCCGAACATTGTTCGGAGCCCTTCCGCCTGACATCAGAATCGGCCCCTTAGTGTGAAAGGGGTGGGCATTGTATGTTTGGGTGGGCATTCCGACGCAACCCCCAATGATTTTCACATTGTCCCATATATACAATGGTGGTGTAAATATGGGGTAGCGCCAAAATTAAGACCAGGGAAAACCTGGTCTTTACTTCGAGAAATAAGGAAAAAGGCTTTATTTCTCCTGGTTTGTGCTGTTTCTATGTATGCTACATTTTGCAGCACACATAGAAACAACAAAACGCCATTAATGATGTTTCATGTGCAGGAAGGGGTCCCTTCCTGCGCATAAACAATAATAAAAACAAATTACGATTTGCAACTTCTATGTGTGCTGCACAATGAAGCACACATAGGAGTTACAAATCACCTTTTGAGATTGTGTATGTGCAGGAAGGGACACCTTGCTGTACATAAACAATCATTCCCCCCAACACAGGCACTCTTGCACTATTGTGCAATGGTGCCTGCATTGGTGCTAGGCAGCTGAATTTAGCGCCAGCACTTGGGGAAATGCAGGTGTGCACCTTATCTTTGTAAATACAGTGCATCCCTGCATTTTCAGAATGATGGAGCGTGGCGTTAGCAGGTTTTGCTAAGTGCCATGCTCTGTCATTCTGTTGTACATAAGCTCTTAAATTCTTTTTCCGCTTTAATCTGCTCCCTTATCTTCCTTTCATCTCCCCAATCGCTCACAATTTTAACTCTCCTCTTATTATACTCTTTAGCAAACTCATTAAATACTTAAACATATTCTCATTAAGGATTCAACGATTACTGATACACCTTCGATACAAGCCCAGCGATGAACCACACTTGCAAAAACTACGGAACCAAAGAGCAGTCCTCAAAAAACTAAAATGGGACGTGAACAGAGCTATGGAGGAGGATTTTTGGGTTAAACTATATGCTGATGTCAAACATAACGATAGCACCAGATTCTGGGGTACCATAAACCAGTTTGTTTATCACAACCACGATGGCGTTTCCTCAAACATCACAGAAGGAGCCTGGATACAATATCTCAGGTCTCACTTTCAACAAGGCATTGAATATAGCGAGAAGTGCCAAGCCTGCCAAAACGAACTCCACTTGCAAACGACAATTAAGGCCTGGGCTGAAATCAATCTCGCCATCTCTGAGAAATCAGGGCCAGATCCATCAAATAATGGCTAGCAAACATCTCAAATTGACGCCATCAACAGACAGATAGGAAAGGGGAGAATAGAAGGTGCTCCTGGCCCAAACGGAATTCCACCATTTCTCTATAAACAGGAGGCAACTTTCTGGGCATAAGCTTTGGACCCACTCTTCAGAGAAATCAGATTGTTGAACATCTTGCCCAGCTCAAGGAGAGGTTCAATCATCTCCTCAATCCACAAATCTGGTGACAAGCTGGAACCTCAAAATTATCGTTTAGTGGCACTACTAGACAACAAAGCAAAATTCTTTGCAGGCGTGTTATTGGAGGACCTTCAGGCTCGGGTGAAAGAAAAATCCGCAATTCCTCTCCAACAGACCGACTTCACAAAATCAGTTGGGACAACAACTAACATATTAAGCATGGCAATGCTCATGGGCAAGGCATCAGCTACACGATTGTCACTATACCTTTGCTTCATCGACTACAAGCCCCCTTTTGATCATGTTAACAGCATCAGACTTTGGTCCAAACTACATCACTGGGGACTTCCTCAACCCCTACTCAACTTGATCATAACCCTGCATACGGACACGTGGCTTCAGTGAAGCTGGGTAATGGAACCTTCCTGTCAAAACGCATTCCCACGGAAAAAGGCCTGAAACAGGGCTGTGTTTTGACACCCACTCTCTTTAATCTGTACACAGCCGACTTAGTTCCCCTGTTAATCAGCTGCAATTCACACACCCCAAAACTAGGAGACATGGCACTTCCCTGTCTTCTTTATGCAGATGACATAGTCCTGATTAGTAAAACAAAAGTAGGGCTACAACCTCTGCTAAATACAATGCAGGACTTCTCACTAGCAAATTATCTAACAATCAACCTGGACAAAACAAGGACAATGATAATCGGGAACAAAAGACGTCAATCAGCAGCCTGGTTTTGGGGAGAGACCAGAATAGAAGGTAACCAGAACTCAAATACCTCGGCGTGAAGCTTGATTCTGGTGGTCATTTCTTGGTGCAGGAGAACAGCATGAGGCAAAAAGGTTTAATAATAGCAACTTCTCTAAAAACCTTAAATTCTAAATTATCTGGCCCATCTATCCTGCCACTCGTAGAGGTGGTTAGTGCAAAACTCCTACCAACAATCGCCTATGGTAGTGAGGCACAGAAAGGCAGGGATGCAGGGACGCAGAAATACTTGATGCCACTGTAACAACTGCATATAGGGTCATTTTTGGGCTGCCGAAGTACACCTCACCGGCACAAATCAGACTTGAGGTTGGCGTCCTGAAACAAAACAATTGCCAGACAAGGGGCCTTTGTCACTGCATAGGATAAAGTACAAAAAACTCCTCAGGGAACGTTAAATTAACAGCTGTGGAAAGAGCTATACACGCACACTGCATTACCAGCCGCAAAATATCTTCACAGCAGCTTACGCAAATTAGGGCTAGTTCAACTTTGGGAAACATCAACAACCACCCCAATTTTTTTTTAAACTGTGTGGAAGACGGTGAAACTACTGACATGGCTGGAAGATAAGACCGCCCTTTCACAGAGAGCCCATGGATGGATGACTTTGAACACATACACGAAGCCCGGTGCTCAATCTTATTTCAATCTGGGATAGCACAAAAACATACAAATTGTATTTATGAAATATACATTGGGTCTGCTCCCCTTCACCCAGCATCTTCCACCTTGGCTACGCTATAAAGCAGGCTCTGTGTGCCGATTATGTGGAACAGCTCAGGGAGACCTATTGCATTTACTTTGCTCCTGTAAAAAACTTCTTAAAGAACGGAAGAAAGTTATGAAACAATTGTTTAATCGATGAGGGATTCGAAGCTTTGCACCTAGCGATCCACAATTGAACTGTAGAGCAGTAAAGTTCCTGAGACTGTGCAGGAGCAAAATGCCAGAAATGGAATCATCAAGAACCCAGCCAGAAGAAATATAAGTTAAGGTGCAAGGCAGCTCTGAAGCCAGTGTTAAACTACAAATTAGGAGACAAAAACTGATAAATTATCACGATGCTATAGTTGTTCAAAACTAGCAAGCTTTACTAGCATAGTTTTAAGATATAAGTTTTATGAAGAAACACGTTTTATGCATGTAAATGACAGATTTTTTTATTGAATACATATATATTTTTTTTTGTATTGCAACGGTTTTAATTAACTATGCAAATAAAATGTACTTACTTACTTACTTACTACTCCCATTAAGTATTTTTTATTATCTTCCTAATTTGTACAATTGTATTCAGAAACTTACCATAGTTCAGACCCTTATTAGAATTTTCATATTCAGAAATAGGTAAATCTTACAATGAAATGTTGGAATCTGACAAGTAATGAGACAAAAATTCTGTTTTGTTAAAAATATTAAAAAACACATTACAGGACACCCCATAAGATATTAGTAGTTTTAAGTAAGTATCACCTTCACCTGAAGAAGAGGAAGGAATGGTACACACAAAGCAATCTGTGACTCACATGATTTCAAAACACTCATTTAACATTTTATTATAAATATTATAATAAAATCCACTGCCTAAACTTTCTCTGCATGTCAGTGTGTTATGCTTAACTGCCTACTGTACTATACAAAGTGGTATAAATGTACTGCAGTTATTTCAATCTTTGTGGAGTAAAATCTCACCGGAGAAAGGAGGCACACTAACAGGTCAACTAACTCATCAATATCTTTAGTCCGGTAATCAGACTAATAATTTTGTAGCATAGGTTCTATGCCATTTTTAATAGAGACTGACTTATGGGCAGACTGTGCAATGTATTGTTATGTAGTGCTGATATAACTACATTTACTTAAAACCTACCAACCTTTTTGGTCCCCTTTGAATTATTGTGGTCTCCCTTATTTCTATTTTGCATGACATTGATATGTTTAACCAAATACTCGTCTCACTTAATGATGACCGGTTTTTATATACATACAGATTGAATTTTACTATTTATTGGAAGTATGAATTTATTTCCCATCCTGTATTTGGGATTATCTCATTATTCTTCATGATCAATAACAAAAAGAATAACTGTCAATATATTTGTATACCTTGTTATTAAAAATGCTTTTATGATAACTTTTATTTTTATTGCTGAACTGTATGAATGATGAAGCTGTGATGATACTTGTTATCGAAATAAAGCTATTTGACTGACTGACTGACCGATTACCGGTTGATACTCTAGTTGAACTGCAGCACTGCTTGTACCACCCACTCAAGTAGCCCTTAAACAAGGCTTAGACATGCCATCACAGAGGCTGTGTGCGCAGTTAACAATGCCATGTCAACTTGGCATTTAAAACCCCATGCCAAGCCAAGCCTTAAACTCTCCTTTTATTACATAAATTCACTCCTAAGGTAGGCCCAGGGTAGCCCATAGAACATTGGTCAATGTACCTAAAAGTAAGGAAATGTACTTTTAGGTTTTACATGTCCTGGATGAAAAAGACTCCCAAACTAATTTCCCTCTGCTGAATGGCCTACCCCTCTCAATGTTTAATATTGGGGATTCCTCATTACATTTAACATTTTGTAATTCCTAATTGAGAGAAGGAAGAGTTGCCATGTTTAGTACCCATGGAATGGTAATGACTAATCCTCTTTAATGGAAAAATTAAATTTGTAGTTAGTATTCTTAGAATGCCAATTTTAGAACGTTAAAGACACACAGATGATGGATGGAATGCACAGCAAACCATACATTCACCCCAGTCTATAGATCTTGGTTAAATCAATCATTCTTTTGCTCTCCATGCCGCACCAGTTTAGACACAGCCATATGCAAATCAGTCTGACCCTGTGCCTCATTGGAACAGTCCATCCAGAACTGCCAAGCCAGGTCCTCCATGGACCGGAAACAAGCATCCTGGGACCGGTTTCAGGGCATCACCCCATATCAGCCAGGCTAGCTTGAGTCTAGTGGCACAGTGAGCCCGGGACCCATGTCTGGGCATACCCAGTACACTAAGGGTGAGATAGCAAAAGACACACAGATGATGGACAGAATGCATAACAAATCTAACATTCACTCCAGTCAATAGATCTGGGTTAGATCCATCGTCCTTTTACTCACCATGCCACTTCAAGTTTGACCCAGCCATATGGAAATCAGTCGGACCCTTTGCCTCATTGGAACAGTCCAGCCCGACCTGCCAAGCCAAGCCCTCCCTGGAACGGAAACAAGCATCCTGGGACCGGTTTCTGGGCATCACCCCTCATCAGCCTGGCTAGCTTGAATCAAGTGGCACAGTAAGACTGGTACCCACGTCTAAACATACCCAGTGCACTTAAGGTGAGAAAGCAAAAGACACACAGATGATGGATGGAATGCAGAGCAAATCAAACATTCACCTCAGTCAATAAATCTAGGTAAAATACATTGTTTTTTTGCTCACCAAGCCACCCCATTTTAGACCCAACCATATGAAAAGCAGTCTGACCATGTGCCTCATGGTAACAGTGCAGACCGAACTACCAAGCCAGGTCCTACCTGGATCAGAAATAAGCATACTGGGACCGGTTAGACATTTTACTGCTCCTAGCTATTTGGTGTCTCATGCCTGTCTCTAATCACTGGCTAGGCTGGGGGGTGTGTATTCCCTCTAGACAACCTCACACTAAGGAAGGCTGGGTCTGACTTCATGCATCTTCCTGGGAGAATGGGAGGAAGGAACTGGGCACACTGACATCTGCATAGGCTATGTTTTGTCCACACAGAAAGGGTTACATACCCTCCTGTAATGAGTCTGGAACCCGATCAGGAAAAACAAATCTCTGTGCACTTTAAATATGCTTCTTTGAAATCACCTCCACTTCAAAGGCACAACTGGGTATAGGTACTGGACCTCTGACCCTACCAATTCAGTAAAATTCTCGAACTAAGGCCAAATGTATCAAGAAGAGACCTTGATGTGCTAAAGACTGCCATTCTGCTAGACTGCTGTTTCTTAACACTGCTGCCTTGCTGTGCACTGCATTGCTGTGCTACCCTGCTATCTGCTGCTTATTCTCTGACTGAACCTTCATAACCTGAACTCAGAGTGACTCCAAGGGCAAGCTGACTGGCCTCCTGTCAAAGACTACGGGACATAAAAGTCTTTCACCCTACTCCTGGGCATGCTTCATTAGAAGTGAACCCAGGTGCTTGCTCCAGCAGAACTGACACATCCTCTGCTGCAAGAGCAAAATCGATGCATCAACGCTGTTGCTGGAATAGAACTGGTGCATCACACTTTAAACTAGCAGATCGCCATCAGAACCGTTGCATTGGAACCGGGACCATAAAAGATGATTGGCGCATCCCCTTGACTGCATGGAGAAACCAAACGCTCGGCTTCGGAAACAATGCTCTCGAACTGGTGCTTCATCTTCGGAACCAGCGCTTTGCTGCTTGAAGGTAATCAACACATCATCTCGACTGCGGGATTGACACTGATGATTCTCTCGACTCCACCCCACATCTCGTGTTTACAACCAGTATTAAAGTGCTTTTGCTCAGCCTGCCTGCTTGGGTCCTTATCCAGGCTGTGCTCCATGTGGTCGACCTGAACTCTTGACTTTGTCCCAATCGAGGACAGCCTATTTACTCTTTAAGTGTTTACTGCTTTTAAAAAGCAATTTTTGCATTTCATCTTTTAAAATTCATATCTTGTGTTCTACTTATTGGATTTTTGTCATTTTGGCGGTCTGTTTTATTTGGTCTAGATTATTTTTGAGTGGTGTTTTCACTATTTAAATTTTTGATGTTTTGCACAAATACGTTACACATTGACTCTTAAGTTAAGCCTAACTGCTCAGTGCCAGGCTACCGGAGGGTGAGCACAAAATAATGTAGAGTGTATTGAGACCTGACTAGGATTGAGGTTCCTGCGGTGCATACCTCTACCAACCAGAAACCCAATTTCCAACACTATTTAACAGGTTTATAGGACTTGAATATCACAAACAGAAAGAAAGGATGTATCCAAAAGTGATCCCATTGCTATAGTTATTGATCTCTATATTGGTCACTACCTCACAGAATTCTTTGGTTAAAGTACTCTTAATCCAACGGACATTAGACTTAGTGTATTTACAGGGCACACCTAGGGGCAACACCATCCCAAGAGCAAAATCATCTGTACCATTATGAACATTAGAATAAGTAAAATCCCGGGTGTGCATAAATTGGTCCTTCGTAATCTACTGCAGCATAACTGTTGTTCATTCCAAACGTACTCGGATCTTTGCCATTCACCAGGGACATTGTATTTTTGTTCAGCACTATGCCAGAACAATTTATATACAGAGAAGTATCTGTACTATTCACGATAGGGCAACAGCCAGGATAATAACCGGTCTCCCAAGTAACTATCAATTCTTTATAATGCCAACCACCAAATCTAACATTTTGTTCTTCCATGTAGAAATTGTCACAATATGTGTATCTATCACACCCTGGATAACCCATCCCCAGTGGCTTTCTATAATATAAACAGGGACCTGGATATCCAAAACCAAAAACTTCCTTCACTTCTTTAAATTGCGGTGGACGAGTAGAGGGATAATTTACAAGTGATAACGGATATGCAGTCCATTAACTAGTGACAGATTCAGTGGGGTAACAAGCGGTCCCTTCTCCAAAGAACCTCTTGTGCGTGTCTAGAAACACATTACTCGGTGCTGTCCTTCTCTTTCTTGTTGGAGGAATAACCTTACCTTTCGTGCGTAGAGGTACATCCTGACCATTTTCAAAGACCCAAGACACCCCACACAGTATTATTAGCAACAAAACCACAAGAGCAACACATATTATTTTATTTTTGTGGGTCCACACCATATTATGCTGGGCAATAAGAATCACTAGCTGCTCTTCCTCAGCAATGCGTCTGCCAAAGGGATACGTAACGAATGATTAAGAGGGGATAAAACTGCAAGGAGAATATTTAAGGTACAGTGTGAACAGTGAACAAAGGCTCTTGAATGGCTCCAATTTCCATCGGCACAGCCTCTTTCAGCACATCTGCATTTTCCTTATCCATCTGCGTCCACGTTAGCTGGGCTTTGCTAAATGGGACAAACGGAGGTACCTACTCGCACTCTGAGTCCCCAATGCCGCCCTTAGCCCACTGATCGTGTGGTAGAGGTAAAGGAACCTTCGGACAGTGGGTTGCATGATTCCAGTTCTTATGGGCAGCAACCTTCACAGAAGTGCAGGTCACCAATAAAACCTGTTCAGGCCCCTTCCAGCGCAGCTCCATATCTTTCTTCCACTGGAAGTTCCTGAAGATAACGAAATCCCCAGGCTGAATGTCGTGGCCGGTTCCCTCTGGTGTAGAAGCTAGGGACTCTCGACTGACCAAGGTAATCTAGCAATACAGGGTACTAAAAAGCAGAAAATCTACGAGGATGTGGGACACCCCGGATATTTGCCAGGCACCCAAACATGACCTCGTAAGGAGACTGCCTGTCCTAGAATGTGCTGTCATTCTTGTTGACAAAAGAGCTAATGGTAAAGCATCTGGCCACTTTAAATCTGTAGTTTATTGTATTTTTGCCAATTTCAGTTTGAGACTACCATTATACTTCTCAACCAAACCTGCTGACTGTGGTTGATTAGCAGCATGGAATTTCTGCTTCACATGAAGACCCTCACAAATCAATTGAGTCCCTTTTGAATTAAAACGACTTCCCTTGTCACTCCAGATAACTCAGGCCAAGCTGAAACGAGGCAAGAACTTCTTCAGGAGGACCTTTGCAGTCGTAATGGCTGGACTCTCTTTAGTAGGATAAGAATCCACCCATGTACAGAATGCACATACAACCACCAGAACATACTTCAGATTTTTGCATCTCTCTAATTCAATATAGTCCGTTTGAAGGACTTCAAAAGGAAAAGTAGGTGGAGTAAAATTACCAGGTGGTGTAGGGGTACCCTTCCCTGGATTATGCATCATGCAGACTATATAAAAGTTTACCAAATGCATCACTGTCTTAGAGAAATTGTCATTCTGCCATACAGGATCTAACAATTTACAAATGCCTTTGGCACTGATATGAGCTGGACCATGTCCATAGTCACCATGTGAAAAACAGATTAATCTGGAAACATCCATCTCTGTTTCCCTGATTTATCAATACAACATCCTTCGCCATTTAACTATGCTGTGCTCTCCTGCCTTTCTGCTAATTCTTTCATTGTGGCTTCACTTTGTATCTCGTTTACACTCTCAAGGGTATTCTCAAACATGACAACTTTAGGGACCCACCTAGCTGGACCTGCTACGAACATGCATTTCATCGTTTGTTTGGGCTATTTTCTTAGCTGTCTGATCTGTGAAAGCATTTCCTCTACCCACGTCATCAATAACCTTTCTGTGGGCACCACACTTGATTACGGCCAACTTCTTGGGGAGTGTGAAAGCGGATAAAAGCCTCAATATGAGGTGTCCATGCTGAATCCTGGTGCCATGAGAAGTAAGGAACCCTCTGCCCAGAGTCGTCCAAAATTATGTGCGACCCCGAAGGCATACTGGCTGTCAGTATATATGTTGACAACGAGTCCCTCGCTCAATTCACAAGCTCCAATAAGAGCAGCGAGCTCAGCAGCTTGATCCGACTGATAGGGGACCTTTGATGTCTCTACCACTGTGTGTAGCATAATGACAGCATAAGCTGCCGTTGTGGTGCCATCTGTTAATTTAAAACAAGTGCCATCAACATATAATTCTCCTTGGGTATCAGATAAGGGAACATCAGTCAGGTCTACTCGTCCCTCCGTCTCTTCTTCTGTCCGGTAGATACAATCATGTCTGTCGACTGCATCATTCTCAGAAGGGAGGAGTAGTAACGTGGCTGGATTCAGAGTAGCACATCTTTTAATTGTAATGTGTTTAGCAAAAAATGTAGATTCATAGCTGGCAAGACATGCACTGGTGAGGTGCTGTTTCTTTGTCTTATTCAAAAGTGTATCCACAGGATGGAGTACCATAACTGTGAGGTCTGTATCAAGCATGAGTCCAGCCAATTGTCTTACTCAAACGGCCACCGCCACGACTGCTCTTAGACAACTCGGTGGGGCTCTTGTGACGGGATCAAGCACAGCAGAGAAATAGGCACACGGCCATTGCTTATCCGCACATTTTTGTGTTAGGACAGAAAGCGCGCAGCCAGGCATCTCGAGGACATGGAGCATAAACGGCTTGCCATAGTTAGGTGTACCAAGCACTGGAGCCGGACAAAGAAAAGTTTGCAATTGCTCAAAAGACTGCTGACATTCAGGAGTCCAAGATAAAGGCTCATGCACTTCTTTCATTGTTAATTCAAGCAAAGGTTTGATTAGTAGTGGGTAGTTTGGGATCCACTGGCGACAGTAGGAAGTAGTACCTATAAAAGCACATACATTTTTTTGAGTTTGTGGGATGGGCATTTTAACAATGTGCTCAGTGGTCAACCTCCTACCCTCCTTCAACAGTAGGGGACCTAAGTAGGTGACCTCTTGTTGACAATACTGAAATTTAGAAAGAGAAACCTTAAGTCCATGATGGCCCAAATGCAGCAACAATTTAACAGTACTGTCTCTACAACATTGTTCTGTATCAGATTTTATGAGGAGTACATCAACATAGCACTCCAATACATTACCTGAGGGAAGTGACAAGGAATCCAACTGACCTTTTAATGCTTGACTTTCCATATGGCCCTGAGGAGCACAACACAATCTAAAGTTCCTACCAGCTAGTGTGAACCAAATAATTATATACTGTCTGGATGAATAGGAATGCTAAAGAAAGCTTTTTTGAAATCAGTAACAGAGAAATATTTAGCGCTTGAAGGAATCATTGTAAAAAGTGCAGTAATATCAGGAACCATGGGGAACTGTGGAACCAATATTTTATTAACTTTGCACAGATCAATCATAAAGCGATAAACATCATCAAGATCCGCAGAGAAACCTGAGGGTGCCCGTTTAAGAATCTGAATAATAGGACTATTACAAATATTGCCAGATGTTTCCTCAACTACAGACTCCTGAATAATCTGAAGAAGAGTCTGTTCTCCTGCATACGGTATCTTATACTGAGGAATACAAGGCAAAAACAGCATTCTCTTTGATTTGTTTAGAAACTGGTGGTATATGCAAAAGTCCTGCTTCTGTGTCACTTGAGGCCCACAGAGTAGGGTGAGACATCAGCAAATTTAGCTGGAAGGGGTGTATCCTGAGACAAGCACTGTTTAGTACTCACATCACGACCCATGGTGATATAGACACCAGAAGGAGAGCAATAGATTCTAGCATACAACTTCTTCAACAAATCCAAACCCATCAGATTCTCACCTTAGTTGGATGTCAACAAAAATGGAGACTCCAAAGTAAAAGGAACAATAGTAAATGCAAGAGGGGAGAAATAGGGCTTACAACCGGTACACCTGAAAAAACTACTGAAATATTATTGTGGCCAGACAGGGCTGCCCAAGGGACCATATGTTGAGAAACAGAACTTTTTGTTGCACCTGTGTCCACCAAAAATTCCTTAGTCGAGCCTTGCAAGTTCACTGTGACATAAGGACCACACTGATCTACAGGTAACTGAACTGGTCACTCTCCCTATCCCTGGCTGTCCCAGCTAAAGGACATACCCGTTACCTCATCCATATTGTAACCATCATGATAATACTGGCCATCTCGAGGGTCATCAAAGTACTTATTATCAGAACAACCCTGTGAGAACATAATAATCTGAACTCTCTCTGTCCCTCGACCTCTCCCACAGGAATCGCGTCCTTTAGGAGCAGCAACTTTCTGTAAAAGCACAGAACACTGGCTACACCAATGACCCTCCTCCTTACAATAGGCATACTGATTTTGCCCTAAAGGTGACGTTGAAGGCTGTTTACAGGTACACAGAAGCCGTCTGAAAGAACTACCCCGTCCCTTACTGTTTCCCCTAAACGCTTGCTGCAACAACACATTCGCCTTTAAATCCTTGTGTTTCTTATCAGTCCCATCCTTCTCCTCCTGACCTTGCTGTTCATAGTACTGGGCCATGTTCAAAATAACAGAGGGGGAAGAAGTGGTCCTAGTATTCTCAGATGCCTGTAAACGAGTCGCAATCTCAGGAAGAAGATTAGAAACAAATCTGTCCCCCGACAAACAACTGAACTCCTCCTTTAATAGACATATCCTGCCCACTATAGTCCAAAAACGTTGGATAAAAGGTTCAAAATCTTGCATAACTTCCCAAACATCCTCCACACTATAAATCACATTACAGGCCCACCACGCAGCCTGGTCAGCTTTTACGTGTTCCTCTTCATCCCCCACGCCATATCTCCCTAACAGGCCAATTCGCTCCTTAAATTTCATCCAATCTGTATCCACGAATCCACGTACATGTGACTCAACACTCAAATGTATCGGAGGATGAAAGACCATGGAAAGAGAAACAACAGAAGTGACCAGTCCACCCGTCACTGGTGTTTGCAGTTGGTGTGCTGAGGGTCACAGTTGCCAAAGACGACGTGGGTAAAAAGGGAGCAGGAGGTGCCGTACCCACAGCCGTCAAAGCAACAGCTGTTGATACAGAAACAGCCAGAGCAGATGTAACAGGCTGCTGTGATTGTAAGGAAATAACGGGGTATATTCTCTGCTGGGCATAAGGGGGCGGAGAACGAGCCTCTAGCAAATCCTCTACAAAGGTATCATCTTCTTCTTTGGTCAAATAAGACTTATCAATATTCAACCAAAATCTCCTATCTTCACATTCAATTCCAGACTCTTGTTTTTCTCTATCATATGCCACAGCTTTCTGTGTCAATGTTTGCTTTTACCCTTTCCCTGCAGCTTTCTCCATCAATAACCGCCTCTGTCTATCCTCTTTCTGCCAGGTTCTGAGGGAGTCAAACATAGACTGCCTACTTCTTTTCTTAAATGATGGCTCCTGTAAAACCCCAATTTTTTGCTCATCAAAAGTGCCCGTCAACAGCCACTGCAACTCGGCATGGTACCTCGTATATTTGTGCCATAATGTACTAAACATAATAGGGCCAAGACCATGTTTCACATACATATCAAAATTAGGGCTGCCTTCAGGAGGCGCTGGCTGAGCTTCTTCCAATCGAGCATTTGCAGAACAACGACAACATGAATACAAGATTTTACTGAGACTAGGCATTTTAAAAGGAAAACAAGTTTGTTGTCTTTGCCTAGCAAAGTAGTTGCAAATACTTTCATCAAAAACTGTTCTCAGACCATACCAAACTGAAAACACAATGGTACAATATCCATAAAGAACTAAAACAAATTCACCTGATATGAGTAGCACAAACGGAAAAAATTCTCCACTGCCGACTCTTCAGACCAAACAATCAGATCCAAGGGTTTGGCGTTCAGTACTCCAGTCGGGATGACCACTGCGTGAGGCACCGTCCGGCAGGACAGAAGGGGCAGGTACCAGCAAATAATACTCCTCGTGCAGGGATCCCTGAACCATCAGTCCGACCCAAAGGTGTCCTCGGCCTCCCCTCCGTCTGCGGAAGGGGATGGATCAATCACCCGAAGGAGTCCCTGTTTGGGCACCAACTGAAGGAAGTGGCCCGAGTAGGGTCACCTGGGTCACTAATGACCACCTCTCAGCCTTCCATACCAAATGAAGAGTTTGTCAGACAGTAGAGAATACAAAACAATGAATTTTTATTCATATACACTCAGAGCGGAGCCCAATCTGCAGTCACAAGGAGTGCTTCAGAGGGACTGAAAACAACAAGCAAAAAGATACATTATCTACATCTTGCAATTGGGCTGAAACACGCCCACAGTGGAATTTTCCAGGCAGGTGCAGTTGGACAGTAAAATAAAAAAATTAGTTTTGATTCTCATATCTTACACGACCTAATACAACCCAAGGTCGTTTGGCTCTGTACCCGCCAACAGACAAGTGGGAGAGGGCCTCTATCTAGTGAGAAAGGTATGCACTAATAAGAATAGTCTATTCATTAGTGAAGCAAAACCTAACATCGCAGAAACAAAACAGAACAAAGGCCTTTCTCAGAAATAGCCAAGGATTTGTTTCGATCATGATTCAAAATGGCGCCTGAATAGAAAATGGTTCCGCGAATGCTAACTTACATAGAGTAATACACAAACATGAATATTTCTCTTCTAACATCTGGCAGTTGTATTGCAAACTGCCCTTTCTCCCCCCACCCAGCTGAGTTTTGTTTTTTAAATATCAAAAAGATCAATGTACTTGCCCCTATGGAGATGGCAGCTGTGCTGTTCAGTCCTCCCAGCTTCTGCACTTTAGCCATGGTTAACTTTGCCAATGATGAGAGTCCCTGAGTAATTCTTCCAGCTTTGAACCCAAGGAGCTTTGCTGAGGGAGCCACTCGGCAGGCTCATACTTTCCAGGCTGCCATTGCCACTTACATACGGTGCTACTCCGAGCCCTCATTGTCCTCCTGCCCTTAGGAGTCTTTCTGCTTCTGGATCTCATCCATCTACCACTTCCAACAGCACAGTTGTCCCTATGGCTTCCACCTGATGTCACTTCATGTAATTGTCTAACTGCTGCGTCTGGCGAGCAGACCTTTAGTAGACCGAATAGTCTCCTAACATTGCAACAGCAACTCTAGCCCCTACCAATGTTGTGACATTTGTCCAGGGCTTTTTCAGGCTCCCTGTCTGCCAGGTTGACTTGGAGAAAGAGAGAGGGCTTATGCTCGGTCCATCATACGGCACCATCTTGATCCCCGAGGAACATATAAACTCATAGTTGTCATTACAGAAATCAAATAGTGATATTATATTAGAGCATATGGTGAATGGAGATGTGAATTGTAGGAAAGTAGGATCTGCTTTCATGGTTACCACCACTTTTTGCTGGTGTCATACTTTTTTCTGACTAGTCTGACTGGGATACTGATAATCAGGACCCCTAATCACTGTGCTTCCTCCCTAAATTGGTTATGGTGAGTATCATTGGTACATTCCTAATTGGCTGCTGGTGTACACTAGTAAGTCCCTGCTATATGGTACTAAGGGGTCCCCCATGGGCTGCAGCTTGTGTTATGCCACCTATAGGGGACCCTTTAACCTATGACTACAGGCCTGCCATGGCAGCCTGTGTGAGTTGGTGCACCCACTTCTTACAAAAGATATGTCTCCTTATTTGTAATACAACTGCACTTGTAACATATCAGTCAAAACTCTAGCAGGCCTTCAGTCACGAAGGCAGGATGCCAGGTTCTGAGTGTGAGGGTGGCTTTGCATGAGCCAACCACCCCTATGAAACCCGGAGTCCATTCTCCATGCTTTGTGAGTGAACCAGCTCTTACTATATATAGGGGCCATGCGTCATTACGCAATGACCATCTCTAAACTGGCAGGAACGAACCTGGGCATGTTTAGTATAAAACATGTTGGAATCATACCTCAACACTATATCCAGTGTTGGAGTTATGATTCCATCCACGGTAGGGCCCCTCTGGGGAGCCTTCCATACTCCTGGGACTGATCTTACAGAGCCTGACAGCAAACTAGGGCTGCTGCTGACCACAGACACGATTCTGCTATCCTGCTGCTGGGCCAAGCCCGAGCATGGGAAGGTAGGACAATAGGTTTTCTGTCACAGGGAGGTGCGGCCAACTCCCAGACAGGACTTAATGTATTAGGCTGGGTGGGGGCGCTTGCCAGTGCTACATAGTCTGCTGAAAGGGCACATTTGGTACCCTCATTGCATACTTCATTTCAAACCAGATCAGGGAAAAGTTGGCTCCCTGCTCTGGCGCGAAACTGGACAAAGGACATGAGAGTATCCTCCCCACTGTGACCCCTCCTCTGGGAAGGACCCCTGAATCTTCCATACCCTCACCTTAGGGTACTTAAGGGCTTACTTGTGGGTGGGTACCTAGATTCGTCATAGGATTCGATTCAGATCCAACTCCACTTCTATATTGAATGTCTGGGTAATCTGGACTCTGCTTAGCTTAGTTCTGTGCACTGAGACCGCACCTGGGAAGATCCCTGCTGCTCCTGACCTCCTTGTCCTGCAAGCTTGCTGCAACTTCCATGCCTGTGCTCCATACAGGTCATCCCAAGGCCTGTGGACATCAAAAACATCAGAAGGAAACTCCCTTGGAGTGAGGAGTCACACCCCTGCATCCGCAGGCACAGCAAAACAACTGCCGATCCTGGGCTCCCATGCATTCCACAAGACACAGCAAACACAGGTGGAAGTTCTGTTTACGCTTGAGGCCTGCGCTGTCCATTCATCAAGTCGAGGCCAGTATTCTTCGTCCAGATCTCTACAACCGAAACGCCTGTGCACCCCGTCGTTGCATCGCTTCAGCCCACGTCAACCGCATTGGTTGTACCAACCAACTTGTGCCAACAGAGTTGGACACATGGAAAGGTTATGTCAACGAGTCTGTCCCCGCTATAAGTGATTAGTACCGACGCGGTTGATTGGAGCTACCGACTCCATGCAACAGTGTTTGAAGCTCCTCTTCACCTTTTTACATGCAGCTTCGAACTCGAGGGACCTTCGTCTTCCACGCCTCCTGGTCACCCCTGAGTGGCAAAGATTCTGTCCCTTCTGCTTTCAGGTACTCTTCGACTCAAACTCACGTGTGGGTTCCAACCAAGGCTTTTCATCCTCCGGTGGTGAGACTGCATCCACGATGTACTCAATGAGTAGTATTGAGTATGCGGGCGAGTATTTACTTTACACACAACCGTCATGGGGTTCCTAGACTCTCACCTGTGGTGGTTCCTTGGGTCCCTGACTCTTCTACATCTTCTGGGCCCAGTCTAGACTTAGGTCGTGGTTTGCATCCCACTATTGTTATATATTGTCTGGTCTTCCCCCTGGGACCACTGTGTGTTGGTTCTACTTTCTATTCTATGTCCAAAGTATTGTGTGCAATGTGATTATATCTTTGGGTAGGAGATATTGCAATCTATTAGTGAGCGATTGCAATAAATATTTATTTTTATAAGTACCCTGTGTGGTTCTTTTCATTTAGCCTACATTAAAGATTAGATACTTGTGAACCATGCTGCTTTACACTCCTTCTGGTTTAAGTCTGAAGGCTACTCTCCACAGCTACCACTTAGAGAGCATTCTATGGTTATCTATACACCTAAAATCACCATAAGGGTCGCCCAGGTTAGTGCAGGGTGCTACACTTACATAAGTGAACACCATATACTGACCCGGCTTCTCACATTGGTTTGCAGCGCTTGGGATTCAAGCTTGCAACGGTTTACCAGCTAATCTGAGTGTGGTCTAATTGAAAAACCATCACTAACATATTTACACCTATAAAACTGTATAGGCAGGTAAGTTCTACTGAATTTTTCAGGTTGGTTGCTAAGGGCCTAGCACACCCTTTCTCCACTCTTAGGAAGTTAGTTTCTACTAGGTAAGTGCAACACCACACTACACCTAGTATATCATTAGTGGGAGATGCTTTCTGGACACAGTGGCTTCACGTTCCAAGAACTGAGGCCCCTGTGTTCCACTAGAAAGCTGAAGACTGGGGAAAGTCTTAGCACTCAGCACCTCTTTGAAGTGGTACTGCAAGATTACCTCCAGAAAGCCGGTGAGTCAGAGGAGCAGGGCTGAGTGGGTGTGCAGGGGTCAGAAGAGGAGACTGGAGGGTCCCCCCCGTCTTGACCTCAATTTTGATTCTAACCATGAGGAGTCCACCTGGGGAGCTCTGATTCCCCCAGAGGAATGTGCAGATGGCACAGAGGGTATCCCTAGAATGAGGTCTCCCTTTATTCCACCTGGGAGGGTCCTGGGTAGGCAGAGGAGTGCTAGGTCTTCCTCTGTAGAGTCCATTACCTCTGGTACTCCTGTAGGGTAGATTCATTTCTGACAAGAGGGATACCTCCTGAAAACAGAGTAAACCAAAGTGTCAAGCTTGAAATCTTGAGACTCAAGCTCAGGCGAGACCAGGTGGCCCTGGATAAGGAGGCCTTAGAAAAAGAAGGCTAGGAAAAATTTGGGACTAGCATCCTTAGAAGCAAGGAACCCTCTTTTGACACTAGAATCCTGAGCAAGATGGTCCCTCCTTATCAGCAGGGAGCCAACATCCACAAATGGATCACTGCCTTGTACAGGGCCTTTAAAGTACAGAAGGTCCCTTAAGGACAGTAGGCAGCTATCCTATGGCTCGTTTTTGCTAAGAAAGGAAGAGACAAGATCCTCACTGTTAGAGAGAAGGATGCTGACTATTGCACTGTCTTGAAAACTGCTCTCATTGTGGGTTTGGCCTAACCACTGAACAACACAGGATTAAGTTCAGAGATACACAGAAAGTAGATACTCATGACTGGGTTAATATTGTAAATAGTGCTATTAAGGCTTGGGAAGGCTGGCTTCAGTTAAGCAAGGTAAAGGACTTTGAGGGACTGTATATTTTGATCATGAGGCAGCACATCCCTAATAATTGCCAGAATCAACTTTTACACCACTGCCTGGGGGACTCTGCTCTGACCCCTCCCCAAGAATTAGAAAAGAAGGCAGACAAATGGGTCAAGCAAAGACACAGTGTTGGTGATCAGAATAATTCAGATTCTTCTAAATCTCAAGACAAGGGTAGGGACAAAAATTAAGACAAGAAATAGTCTTCTCCATGCCTTCAAAAACCAGCATCTGAGGGTGGATCCCAAACCTCCAAAACGGGCATGAATAAGCCTTGGTGCTACTTTTGTAAGGTGAAGGTCCACTGGACAAAAGATGCTAATTGTCCTAAAGCCAAGGAAGACACTAACACTTCCCCTAAGGAAACTGTGGCCCCTAGCTCCAGTACAAGTGGAAGTACTGCCCCCAAGGGATTAGTAGGGTTAACCTTGGACTCTGAGAAGGGTTCTGGCCTAGTCAGGACTCCTTCTTAAGCTGTTCTTGTCTGTGATGGTGGCATAGATGTTGCCACATTACTGGTAAGTTCCACTAACTTGGGCAAGTATAGACAACAGTCTTTAATCAATGGAAAAGAGGCTAGGGCCTGTTGCGACACAGGTACCAGTGTCACAATGGTGACAGAGGAACTTGTGTCACCTGAACAGATCATACTTGGTCAGCAGTACCAAGTCACCAACGCTAGCAACGTCAGGAACTAACCATTCCTTGACAGTTATGAGTCTCAGCTGGGAGGGATAACTGGCCCTAAAAGAGCTGTAGTTTCTCCAGACCTACCGATAGATTGTCTGTGGGGAATGATTTAGAGACTTCAGCTTGGTCTGAAGTGGAGCTCAGGATTCATGCAGAGATGATGGGCATTATTTTCCAGTGTTTGCTATCACCCTGGCTCAGGCCAAACAGCACAGTACTGAATGGGCACTGGATCTTGAAATAATGGACCAGGTTGCTCCCAAGAGGAGGAGCAGGAATGGTAAGGAAGTATCCTCCTCCCTAACTCCCAGTGAAGATTAGTCTCTTGAGGGAGAGGATCTCAGTCCCTGGGAAGAAAATGTCCGAGAAGAACGTTGGCCTGACCAAGCAGAGTTGTTGGGGCAGGGGGCCCTTCCAGGGCAATACTGACTTTGGAGAAGAACTCCTGCCCCTCTCTTGACCCCTCAGACAGCAGGCTGTGGCAGAGGAAGCAGAGGATGTCAGTGAGCCCTACCGGATTTACTGAGAAGATGGGCTCTTGTATTTTGAGAGTACGGACCCCAAGCCTGATGCCAACAGGAGGTTGGTCATGCCTCAGAAGTTTAGAACTTTCTTTTTTTGTCCCTAGCACATGATATTCCACTTGCAGGACACCTTGGGTAAAGTAAGGCTTGGGACAGGCTTGTCCCTCACTTTCACTGGCCCCACATGTCTGAAGACACTAATGAGTTTTGTCGCTCCTGTGTTACCTGCCAAGCCAGTGGTAAGTCAGGTGGCACTACAAAGGCCCCCTTCATTCCACTTCCAGTGCTTGGTGTTCCCTTTGAGAGGGTAAGGATAGACATTGTTTGTTCCTTAAACCCTCCTACAGTATCTGGACGCAGTTATATACTAGTGGTGGTGGACTATGCCAATAAGGTATCCAGAAGCCCGTTCCCCGTAGGACCACTACAGCTCCTGTGTTTGTTAGGGCCCTCCTGGGAATCTTTTCCAGGGTGGGCTTCCCAAGGAGGTCCTAACTGACAGAGGTACTGACTTCATGTCAAGTTAAATCACTGCAATGTAGTAAGAGAGTGGAGTAAAATATAAGTTTACCCCACCTTACCATCCACAGTGCAATGGGCTTCTTGACAGGTTCAACAAGACCGTGAAGGGTATGATCATGGGACTCCCAGAAAACTTCAGGTGAAAATGGGATGTGTTGTTATGCTGCTTTCTCTTTGCCTACCAAGAGATCCCACAAAAGGGGGTTGGCTACAACCCTTTTGAACTTTTGTTTGGTACCCAGTTAGGGTACCCTTATGTCTGGTGAAGGAGGGATGGGAGCAGCCTCTAAAACACCCAAGCAAGACATTCAAGACTATCCCCTTGGCTTGCGTTGTCATATGGCTGAGTACATGAAGAAGGCAAGTAAAAAAAACCTTGAGGCTAGTCAGGAACTACAAAAAGCCTGGCATTGCCAAAAAGCTGTGCTGACTGCCTACCAGCCAGGACAGAAAGTGTAGGTGTTGGAGCCTGTCACCTCAGCGGCTCTTCAAGACAAGTGGAGCGGCCCCATATCATAATTGAATAGAAAGGTGAGGTCACCTACTTGGTGGATCTTGGCACTCCCAGGAGCCCCATCAGATTCTCCTTTGGAACTGCCTGAAACCTTTTCTGGACAGGGTGGACATGGGTTTGCTCATGATGAGGTACAGGAAGGAGAGAGTGACTCTCTCCCTGATATCCTCTCTCAGAACCCTATTGGGTCAGTTGAAGGAGTAGCATTGGCAGACAGCTTCACTGCTCGGCAACAAGCTGATTGCAGGAAAGTCCTCAGTCAGTTTAAGTGCCTGTTCTCTCTGCCACCCTGTCAAACCACATGGTGTACCCATGATGTGGACACAGGTGATGGTCTGCCTGTGAAGAACAAAACGTACAGACAGCCTGACCATATCAGAGAGTGTATCCAGACTGAGGTCCAGCAAATGTTTGAAAATAGGGGTTATTGAACCCTCAGATAGCCCTTGGGCTAGCCCAATAGTTCTGGTGCCAAAACCACACATCCAAGATGGCAAGAAATAGATGAAGTTTTGCGTGGACTGCCGGGCCTCAATGCTGTCCCTAAGACTAATGCACATCCAATTCCAAGCAAAAGACACACAGATGATACACAGAATGTAGAGCAAATTAAACATTCACCCCCAGTCAAGAGATCTGGATTAAATCCGTTGGTCTAAACTGGAATGGCTTGGTGTGAAAAAAACAATTGAATTACCCATATCTGTGACTGGGGGTGAATGTTTGATTGAATCAACATTTCATCCATCATCTGTTCTAATTTGCATTTGTCGCCCTAAGTAGGAATGGTATGCCCAGACGTGGGTCCCGTACTCGATACACCACCATATTCAGCCAATCCTGGCTGATGAGGGGTGACACCCCCAAACTGGTTCTAGGATGCTTGTTTCTGGTCCATGGGGGACCTCACTAGGCAGTTCGGGCTGGACTGTTCCCATGGGAAACAGGGTCAAGACTGATTTGCATATGGGTGGGTCTAAAATGGAATGACATGCAAATAAAGATGGATTTAACCCAGATCTGTAAATGGGGTGAATGTTTGATTGATTCAGCATTCCAACCCTCATCTGTTCTAATATGCATTTGTCATTCAATTCCATGGGCAGATGAACCCACAGACACCTTGGCCTCAGCCAAATTCTTGAGTACATTTGACTTTTGTGTTTTATTTTATTTTATTTTATGTAACACGACTTTATATAGCGAGAACATTACCCGAAGGTGTCAGAGCCGTTACAAAAAAACCAGTTGCGTTACATAAGGACTTTGGATTACATGAGCTACATAAGAGATATAAACAGGAAAAAAATTGCAAATGTACAAGTGTAATGTAATGTAATGTAAACAGTTTTATAAAGCGCATGGTTACCCGGAGGCATCCCAGCGCTACAGTAGAATCAGGCTCAAAAGGGGAAGTGGGAGACAAGAGGTCACTTGGGGAAAAGGAAGGTTTTCAAGAGCTTCCGAAAATGTTGATGACAGGGCTCCATGCGCAGTTTGGAAGGAAGCGAGTTCCACAGTGACGCCGCATTGCAGAAAAACGGCGGCCTCCTGTGCGTGCCTTCTTGAATCTTGGCACTCCCGCCAGGTACTCATTATCAGAGGGTAGGGGCCTGCTAGCCTTATAGGGCGTAACTAGACTCTTCATGATCGCGGGTCCCTTACCTTGAAGAAGTTTATGAGCGATACATAAAGATTTAAACTTAATCCTTTCCCCGATGGGGAGCCAGTGGAGCAATTTAAGAGCTGGTTTTGCTGACGTCCTAACTGAAGTGCTTGTTAAAAGCCTAGCTGCAGCATTTTGAGTCTGTTGAAGTTTGTTGATAGTGGCTTCAGGTGCCGCCAAAAAGATGGCATTATTGTAATCAAATCTGGACAAGACTAGTCCTTGCACTAGCAGCTTCCTAGAATACTGCGGAAGGAGAGGAAGAACTTTTCGAACAGACCGTAGAAGGCCAAAGCAGGTTCCTGCTGTCTTTTGTGCTTGTGTTTTAAACGAGAGGTCCTGTTTCAACCAGTCCCCTAAGCTTTTAATTTCTTTTTTTGGGCTGGGGAGATCCCCTAGACAAGCAGGCCAGATGGAAGTGGATATAGAGGAGCCCTTATGACCTAGGAACATAATTTTGGTTTTTGAACCGTTCAATTTAAGAGAGGAATCACACATCCAGGCATGTATTTTCGTCAGGCAAGACTGAAAATTATCCGGACATTGATCAAGTTGGGAGAGTGAGATTACCAGTTGGGTGTCGTCAGCGTAACTTACAATTTAAGCCCAAATGGGACAACCACATCCTCCGGGGGGCCATGTACACATTAAACAATGTGGGGCTTAACGGTGAGCCCTGAGGCACACCGCACTGGAGGGGGATTGGGGCAGATCGTAAATTATTCCCACCTCAGCCAGGTGCCGGATAAGGACACGGTGATTAACCGTGTCAAAGGCTGCACTCAGATCCAGGAGGATCACTGCCACTGATCCCCCTGAATCCAAGATGCACCTTGCCTCCTCTATGACAGAGAGGAGGGCCGTGTCCGTTCCCTGGCCTGGGCGGAATCCGGTTTGAGAGCTCCGCAGAAGTTTGTTTAACTCCAGAAAGTGGGAAAGTTGGAAATTCACCAATCTTTCTGTGATCTTACTGAGTCCTGGGAGAAGTGAGATTGGTCTGAAATTTGCCATCTCCAGTGGGTCGAGGTGTGGTTTCTTTAAGAGGGCCTTTACAATGGCCCCTTTCCAACTGGGCGGAACAATGCCCTGGGAAAGTGAGGCGTTAATAAGCTCAGTTGCTGAAGTAGCAATGGTGGTAGCGATCTGTTTAAGAAACCGCATACGGACCGGGTCACTAGGGGAGCCGCTTTTCATAGCTGCTAGAACTTTTAGAAATTCGAAAGGAGTGAAAAATTGCAAATGTACAAGTTATAGAGTCACTCAAGGAGGAGATACAAACAGATACACTCTAAAATCACAAATGAATGGTAGTAAGTACAAAGGTCTACTACATATATTAGTGGTTAGAGTAATATATACAAGTGGAGAGAAAGGAGGGAAAAATTGCAAATGTATGAGTTGTAAAGTCACTCAAGGAAGAGATACAAACAGATACATTCTAAAATCACATAGGAATGGTAGTAAGTACAAAGGTCTACTACATATGCTAGTGGTTAGAGATATAAATATATACAAATTGCAATTTCACTCAGTATTACATTTTAACAGCGATTAGGCTTGGACAAATATATATTACATATTTACAGAGCACTCAAGGGTGGTGGTCTTGGGCCTGGAGGGATACCTGAGTTGGAGAAGTCCATAGGGGTAGAAGGCCAGATGGTGGTGAGGATAGCAGCATGCTGGATACAGGTTGTACTGGGCCATACCAAGTAGGCAGAGTCGACAAGGGTGAACAAGGGGTCAGCCGATGCTCTCCCCCCTCCGATGCCCGCTATTTTAGATAATAATCACAGCAATTGCTTCTGGGAGGGGGAGGCTTCAAGTGCGCAGATACAAACCTGGCGTTGGCCACCATTTTAAGGCCAGGCATGTTCCAGAGATAATGCAGTAACTTGGCACATGCAGGGGTGCGATGCCCCCCGTGGGGCAGCGGTCGTCTCGGGGCATGGCAGCCTACCTGCTGACGGTGGACAGAGTGCTCTGGTGTTGGCCCGCAACTCTCCTCTCTCCCAAAGTCAGCTGCGAAATCCAACGGGTGCCATTTTGGAACCAGGCATCCCGAAGGACTAGTGTTACTGGGATACATGTTGGGGCCATAATACGAGAACCTCTCACCCGCTGAGCTCAGGTGGAAGGTGGCGGGTCGCTCCTCTCTGCTGCGCCTTCGGCCAGTGCTGGTCTGGATCCTTGACGGCATCAACATCGCGTCAGTGGGAGAAGGGGGCAGTTCCCGGTCCAGTCCTGCACATCCCAGCGGGTATTACAGCATGCTCCGCAGGTGTCGCGTCAGTAGGTCCGCTGCCTCACCGCTCTTCAAATGTGAGTCCTCCGCCCTGTAAATTGTGCTGCAGGAGCCTCGCAATCAGTTGCGGGCTCCTCCAATTGGGAGCAGGCTGATGTGTGCGTGCTCCAAGGAGGGACAAAGAGTTTGAAGTATATTGAAGATCAAGAATTACATCTGTGAAAGAGATTTACTTGAACGGATCCCAAGCCTCTTAAGTATATTTTAAATGCACACAATCTTCACTCGTCCGTGTCCGGCTCCAACCCTCCAAGCCAAACACAGCTTTCTCAACCCCTAGTGGACATTATCGTTTACTGTAATGCCCTTTGGCTTGAAGAATGCACGTGCCACATTTCACAGGTGTGGAAGCTTACAGTGCCACCTACCTCGATGATATTGGTGTCTTAAGCTCCACATGGGAGGATCACCTGGTTTACCTCAGGAATGTAATGGGGGCCCTGCAGAAGGCAGGCATCACTATCAAGGCCACTAAGTGCCAGACAGGGCTGAGTAATGTTGTGTACTTGTGCCATCTGGTAGGTGGAGGCCAGGTTCAACTATTGGAGAGCAAAATCCAGACCCTCATGCACTGGATTGCTCCCACTACCCAGAATTGGGTCAGAGATTACTTGGGATTGACAGGGTACTACAGAAGATTTGTTAAGGGTATGGGTCCATTGTGACTCCTCTTAATGATCTCACCTTCAAAAAAATGCAAAAGAAGGTTCTGTGGACAGCAAGCTGTCAAAAGGCATTCAAAACCTGAAGAAGGCCATGTGCACTGCTCCCATCCTGCAAAATCCCGATTACTCCTAAACCTTCATTGTCCAGACAGATGCTTATGAGATAGGGGTAGGAGCTGTGTTTTCTCAGCTCAATGCAGAGGGCCTGGACCAACCATTAGCTTTTACAAGCAGAAGGTTGACCCCAGGGAGAAACGTTGCTCAACTGGCCAAGGTTAGTCTCATCTCCATATGTTTGAGGGGGTTTTGTAGGAAAGTAAGATCTGCTTTCATGGTCACCCCCACTTTTTTCTGGTGTCATACTGTTTTCTGACTAGTCTGACTGGGATCCTGCTAATCAAGACCCCGGTCACTGTGCTTCCTCCCTAAATTGGTTACAGCGAGTACCTTGGTACATTCCTAATTGGCTTCTGGTGTTCCCTAGTGAGTCCCTAGTATATGGTACTAAGGTAACTAGGGCTTAGGTACACCAGGGGTCCCCCATAGGATGTAGCTTTTGTTATGCCCCCCTTAGGAGACCCTCCAAACTATGACTACAGGCCTGCCATGGCAGCCTATGTGAGATAGTGCATGCACCTCTCACGAAAGATCTAAGTCTCCTTATATCTCATACCACTGTACTTGAAACCTATAAGCCACCCCTCTAGCAGACCTTCAGTCCTGAAGCCAGGGAGCTCAGTTCCGAGTGTGAGGGTGGCTCTGCATGAGCAGACCACACCTACAAATCCAAGAGTCCATTCTTCAGGCTTTGTGAGTGAACTAGCTGTTACGATATAGAGGGCCCATGAGTCATTACACAATGACCATCTCTAAACTGGCTGAAACGAAGCTGGGCATGGTTGTTATCAAATATGTTGGAATCATACCCCAACACCATATCCCGTGTTGGAGGTATGAGTCCATCCACGGTAGGGCCCCTCCGGGCAGCCCTCAATGCTCCTGGGACTGATCATACAGGGCCTGACACCAACCCAGGGCTGCTGCCGACCACAGACACAATTCTGCCCTCCTGCTGCTGGGCCAAGCCCGAGCAGGGGAAGGTAGGACAATAGGTTGCATGTTACAGTGAGGTGTGACCACCTCCCAGACAGGACATAATTTATCTGTGCGGGGTGGGTGTGCTTGCCAGCATCACATAGTCTTCTGGAAGGGCAAATTTGGTGCACTCCTTGAATACTCCAGATCAAAGCCGATCAGGGAGCTGCTAACTTCCTGCTCTGGCTTGAAACTAGGCAAAGGACATGGGAGTTTCTCCCCACTGTCTGACCACTCCTCTTGGAGGTACCCCAGAAACATCCCAACCCTCACCTTAGGGTAGCTAAGGGCTTACCTGTGGGTGGGTCTCTTGATTCTACCTGGGATTCGATTGAGCTCCAACTCTACTTGATCGTCAGGGTACTCTTGACTGTTGAACTTTACTCTGGGCACCGAGACCGCACCTGGGAAGATCCCAGTTGCTCCTGCTCTCCTCCTTCTGCAGGCTCGCTACCATGCTCCATGCAGGTCCTCCTGGACATCAAAGTCAATGTCAGGAATCTCCCTTGGAGTGAACGAGCCAATCCCCTGAATCCGCAGGCACTACAGCATTTCTGACCGGATTGCCGATCCTGGGCTCCCACGGATTCCACAAGGCTTATCAACACAGGTGGTGGTTCTGTTCTCCCTTAAGGCCTGAGCTGTCATCACACCAAGTTGAGGCCAGTATCACTCGTTGGGGTCTCTATCTACAACCAAACCCCTGTGAACTGTGTCGTGACATTGCTTCACTGCACCCACATCGGCTGTCCTGACTGACTCACATCAACAGAGTCAGATGCATCGAAAGCTTCTGTCACATGTCTGCCCCGCTATAACTGATCGGCCCTGACGTGGTTGGTTGGAACGGATGGACTCAGTAGTCTTCTGCATCATGCCAGCTCACGTAGGGTTACCGACTCGGTGCAACAGTGCTCAAAGCTCCTCATCACCTTTTTACCTGCAGCTCTGAACTCGCTTTGCACTCCTAGATTAAGCCTGATAGCTGCTCTCCACAACGACCACTTAGAGAGCTTTCTAGGGTTATCTAGACCCCTAAAATCATCATAAGGGTCGCCCGGGTTAGTGCAGGGTGCTACACTTACATAAGTGAACACCATGAACTCTCATGATCGTGATTTTACTCTTAATACTACAATGCTGCATGTGTGATTCACTGTTAAGGTACATGATACAATAGGTTATTTACAGACAAGTGTATTAATTTTGAATAACCGCATATGTAAATACGTTTTTTGAATGCAAGCGGATTGAGCCAGCTCATAAAATCGTATAGAAATTATGATAAATGACACAGTGCAAAAATACAGTTCAATACCATAGGACAGATAGAGTACTATATAGTAGGGGTGGACAGTAAACTAAGTATGGGTGAATTTTGAGGATCTGCGGTCTGCGAATTTGCACAAAATGGCAAAAAAATCAGCGAGTTTGTGGAGTTTACCGCAAACTCGCGAACTTTTTTGCCATTTGCACAAATAATGAGACCACGTGTGTCTGTAACTTTGCCAACGCGCCGAAAGGCACCGAGGTCCCTCGAGTGAGCTGTCCATCATAGTGAGGAAAGGGCGAGAAGACGTTGCATACCCTAGTGAGTGTGTGGCGGGGCCAAACGGGCGGGGCTTCTATGCGAGGGGATTGCGCTTGAGAAACTCGTGGATGCAAACACCTCCATCAAGGATTACATCTAATTGTAGGAGGTAGATATGGGGAGGAAGCACACCTGCCTTGCCTCAACTGTGCTCACTAGTTGTTTGGGCACCGAGGTCCCTCAACTGAGCTGCCCATCATAGTGAGGAAAGGGGAGGAAAACGTTGCATACCCTAGTGTGTGTGGGGGGGCTTCTATGCAAGTTCACATGCCTCTTGTTTATAAAGGGTCAGAGACCGATCAGAGCTCCAGATGAGGAGAAAGCAGCCTCCTGGTCACAGGAAGAACACGGGGATTGCGCTAGAGAAATTCGCGGATGCAAAGACCTCCATCATGGATTACATCTAATTGTAGACGGTAGCTATGGGGAGGAAGCACACCTGCCTAGCCTCGACTGTGCCCACTAGTTGTTTGGGCGCCGAGGTCACTCGACTGAGCTGTCCATCATAGTGAGGAAAGAGAGGCAAAACGTTGCATACCCTAGTGTGTGTGGGGCGGGGCTTCTATGTGAGTTCACACGCCTCTTGTTTATAAAGGGTCAGAGACCGATCAGAGCACCAGATGAGGAGAAAGCAGCCTCCTGTTCACTGGAAGAACATGGGGATTGCGCTAGAGAAACTTGTGGATGCAAAGACCTCCTTCAAGGATTACATCTAATTGTAGACGGTAGATATGGGGAGAAAGCACACCTGCCTAGCCTCGACCGTGCTCACTAGTTGTTTGGGTGTCGCGGTCCCTCGAGTGAGCTGTCCATCATAGTGAGGAAAGGGTGGGAAGACGTTGCATACCCTAGTGTGTGTGGGGCGGGACTTCTATGCAAGTTAAAATGCCTCTTGTTTTTAAAGGGTCAGAGACCGATCAGATCAGCAGATGAGAAGAAAGCAGCCTCCTGGTCACAGGAAGTACACGGGTATTGCGCTCGAGAAACTCGTGGATGCAAAGACCTCCATCAAGGATTACATCTAATTGTAGGCGGTAGATATGGGGAGGAAGCACACCTGGACCGTGCTCACTAGTTGTTTGAGCTGATTATTTGAGCTTCAACTCGGGCATGTGCAAAAAAATCCGCCCTTGAGCGAATTTGTGAATTTTTTGGCAGTTTTGCGAGATTCGCAGATCGCGAAATTGCCGAAAAATTCGTAAATTTCATGAGTGGAACGGATTTTGCTCCCATACTTACAGTAAACCCTGCTCCGTTGTTGGGGTTCTCAGAGTTTGGCCCACTCCACCCTCTGCCCTCAGGGCGGAGTTTTTGAAAAACTCCACCAACTGCTGCATGGCACAGTTTTCCTCACATATGTCTCACCAACCTTAACTTGGTAAGCACACACGAGTAAAACGAGCACTAGGAAAAGTCCTGGCATGATTTCTCAATGCGGGCAGACGCAGCAGGTCACAACTGTTTGCATTGAGAAAGCTGCAGTTCAAATGGAAAATCTACTTGAGGGGCAGAAAGAAGCAGCGACCTCTAGCCACCACATGGTGCCCTAAGCTCTAATTTTACTGTTGGGGACAAGCTTCCAGAGCTAAAATTCAGCATGAGCAGTGCAACGTGCTGAAATTCAGCATAGCTCGTGGATTTGTAATGGAACACTGTTGAATTCCATTAAGTGAAATTCTGCAAGTTCCACCCACCAATACTATACAGTTCATTTCACACTAATCAGAAAACCTAGGTAACTAAATCTATAACTCATTCTTCCAACTGTAGAAAAATGAAGCTTGTTCATAATTTCATAAAGCAAAGAGCATTATGATAAAAGATGATTAATACTAATACATGTATGTTGTAAAGCATTTCACCAACACAAAGAATGCACTATACAATTCATCTCACACTAATCAGGAATCTAAATGATAATATCAGTGAATCATAAAAAAGTGGTGGAAGGCATTGTAACACGGAAATATTGGATGATCCTAGTTTACAAAGTGGCTAGTGTAGGAAGATGTACCTGGAGCGAACAAGCGTGGGAGTACAGCGCAGACTGCAGAGCAGAGCATGGAGCACAAAGAGCACAGCACGAGTGAGCAGAGCAGCTGAGCTCCTTGTCGAAGAGTGTCAGAGAGCTGCATGAGGCGGGGTGCCGCGTTGAGCTGAAAACCAACGGAAAATCAGTGGTTGGCTAAAAAAAGCCGCCCCAAATGAGCAGCGGAGCCGGCGAGCCACGGGAGCGATGCTTATGACGCCTCAACCGCACAGCTGCTAAAGCTGCGGAACCGGTGGAGGGGAGAAAGCGATCAGTAAGAGGGCGGACAAAGCAAGGAAACCAAGCCCTCCCGCTGGGCTATGCTGTGTGGGGATGACAGAAAAGGTGGAGTAAAGATCTGACAAAGCCCAAAATTGATTGGAAGCCCTCCAGTGCTTGCGGGATTTATGCAGAGTGTGTAGCTTAAGTCCTGCAACGCTTGTAGGAAAGCGCGTGAAGGGCAGGGTTAACATAGAACACGGTCTGAGCGGCGGAGCGGTCTAGCACCAGCCCCATACACCCACGAGCCTATCACCTGCTTTCCAGCTATCCTAGAAAGGATTGTGAGGACAGTGAGGACCACGTGGACCCAGTACTAACTGCATAGAGAAAACACACAGAAGGAGCAGTGCTGCGAAGGCAGAAAGTATACCACATCATCACTTCACCCTGGAGCGAGAGCGCGGTCGCTGATAGTAGCGACTGCAGAGTGAGATCCCATGCGAGCTTGCGGAAGCGCCCCAACTAGACTGGGTGCAGCTAGTGACCGCCAAGTGAGTCCTGCTCTCTGGGTCTCCCAACCTGTTCCCTGCCATATCTTTATTGCAATTCCCACCCAAATACTGTTTTGAGAGCAAGAGAAAATACAAAGATAGAACTTGCGCAGCAGTATGGCATATAAAAAACTGAGATCGCAAACAATTTTTTAGGAAAAGACTGGGAACTGACCAAGCAATAAGAAGGAGTGCTGGAAAAATGGCCTGGCTAGGAAACGCTGGAACGAATCCTGGAATAACTAAATATTTTATAATACCAAATACAAAGGAGCTGGAGAAAATACAATGCAAACAACAAAAGAGTTAACGAAAGAAGTTGAAATGAAAGTGGCGGTCTCCAACAACTCCACTCACGGTCAAATCGGATGTGAGGAAACCTCAAACAGTAATTCCAAAATTGCGGATGAGGTAAGCAGCAATTCTAGAAACATTGGGCCCGATTCACAGAATGAACTTAAGACTCAATCCTGAATGTACTACTATTTTAGTATTCACAGAATGCACTTACTACTTTTGGCATTTACAGAATTAACTTACTACTTTTGGTATTCACAGAAGTTAGGATTTTGTATTAAGTTTGTCTTAAGACAAACTTAAGACAAACTTAAGACAGACAAGACAAACTTAAGACAAAATCCTAACTTCTGTGAATACAAAAAGTAGTAAGTTCATTCTATGAATGCCAAAAGTAGTAAGTGCATTCTGTGAATACCAAAATAGTAGTAACGTAAGGATTGAGTCTTAAGTTCATTCTGTGAATCGGGCCCATAGAATCAGCAAATTCAGAAGCACAACAAACCTGGGAAATTATAGAATTCGATATCACTTGCCCGGAAATAAACATCAAGGATCTGGTTTTCAGCCTGGACCCTCAAAAGGAGCAGCCAAAAATCCAAAACAGTACCCCACAAAAATCTTCAGATCCAGAAGGGTCCCTCATTCACCAGATGTTTCACTTTTAAAATCCATTGAATTCTCTAATGAATACATGTCGGTGTCTAAAGCCCGATTCACACTTCACAGAATCTTAGAGTCATCTCCCAAAAATCTCCCATCTTGGGAACATTTTTTAAAACTCCGACCTGATGCTGGACACCCAACTAGGAATGTTAAAATATGTAGTAGAAAAAAAGGAGGAAACGACAACTAAAATCACAACAACCTGCAGAAAAAAGGAGAAGAACCAACAGAGGAAAACCTCCCTAAAATAAAAGCCCTTCTCCTAACAGGAGCAGATTCTATGTCAAAGAAAGGAACAGCGACTCAAACTGGCTGAAGTAAACACAAAGCAAATAAGGAAAAAAAAACATATTCAAATGTATTCCCTTAGAAAACTTTTTAAGGACCCTAATGTGGTCGAAACTCAAATACAGATCACTGCATATTACCCAATTTTTACTCACCAAAAACTAAAACTCCATCAAATTTGATTACTACACCAGTGTCCAAACAAAAATCAATAGAAACCTCTACAATTCTGTCCATAGTCTCTCCCGACCCAGAAATATAAAAAAAAGAGGATATCAAATAAAACCAGTCCGAAACGAGCAAAGAAAAGGGATACAAGAAGGTTTGCAGTACAGAAGGTCTGGAAGACAAGGTTTCCGAATACTTTACCCCCTGAAATTATGACCTCAGAAAAGATCTCTTCAGTCAAAAAGCAAAGGGTAAATTCCATTCATCTTAATCCTACCACCCCCAAGTTGCGTATCTATAACGACTGAAAGAGAGTCGCCAGCACAAAAGGACACCCAACTGCAGAACCTATTGATAGGGAAGGCGCCCACTCTGTCACAGAAGATCCTACCATGCAGCTTGGAAATTACGGACCTATTCCCCTCATACGAAGACCCGCTAAATCGAGAGAGAATAAAAAATCTACTTCAAAGGATACAACAACTACTGTCTCTAGCAAGAAATGAAATAAAATTAGTAACTTTCCAGGACAGAGCTATAGCCATAACAGCTGGCGTAGAATTTTGGTCTCCAGTAATACCAGGAATTATATTAAATGAAAGCAAGACTCTACATAAATACGGATTCGACTTGGCCCCAGTAAAAAATAATAATGATAAACCAGAAGAAAACTTTACAACTGTAAATCAGCACTTACGCCAAAGACAGAGTGGCACAAATAACCCTCTAAATTTCTATGAAGAAAATATATCAGCTTCGATTATGAACGGAGTAAGGAGCAGCCGGAACAAAAATACATAAAAGAAGGAAAATATAACCAGCAAAAATACATGGGCATGGATAGCGGAGATTCTAAACAACAACAAAGAGGGACATTGAAACAAGTGCCCTTTTTAGCAATTGTTTGACCATCTCTTCCTGGAACATAGCTGGAAAACCCAGTAGAAATTAGCAATAAATGTGGAAGACAGACCTGTGATTGTGGCTCCTCAAGAAACCTGGGCAACCACAACTTGTGACCACCTCGATTATTTTGTGTGTGACATTCCAGCAGAACCGGTCATCCGAGGGCATGCAAAAGGAGGATTAGCAATTCTCCTTCCTGAAGAATATAACTGGGATCAAGAAATCATCCCAATGAGCTCAAAGAATATCCAATGTATCAAGATCATATTTGGGATGGACCCTATGGAAACCATGAATATCCTGCTTATTTTTAATGTCTATATTCCCCTGGATCGAAAATGGATGCACTAGCGAAAGAAATATTTGAAGGTCTTGAAAAGGTGGTAGAAGGCCAAGATTTCCCTTCTGTTTTCCTAACAGGTGATTTCAATGGGCAAATATCTAACGACCTATTAGAAAAATGGACGATTGTCGAAAAAGAAGAAGCCAAGGCAATACCTATTCCACAATTTCCTACAGGTATCAAAGCTGATAAAAGAGGGAAAATTCTATTATCGTCACTTCCTATGCTGAAAAGTGTAATATTAAATGGCAATACAGAAGTAGACATTCCGGCTTCCTACACAAGAAAAGGCAACTTTAACACCTCAATTCTTCGTTATATGATTTGTAGTCTAGATCTGTGTGGCTCAGCCCTACAATTAAACACTAAGCTTGAGATAGGAAGTGATCATGCAATATTACATGTAATAACAGATTTAAGACTGAAACTAACATTTCCTGGGCACATCATGTATTTAGAATGTACAATACTGGTGAACAAGGTCCAAGGGCGGCTGTTTTGGAATTCTAGAACATGTAACAAAATTATGCAACTAATTGAGATGGCACAACCATTACAAACCATTCACTCAATAAATCCAATAACACATTTTGAGGCTGTCATCCATAAATTGGTACAATTTCTGCATGAAAATTTAAAACAACGAATGCCAAGAACCCCAAAAAACAAAAGATGGAACCCAGATATAAAGGCAACGGGATTAAATAAACTAATAAGGGCACAATTTCTTCAATTTTCTGAAATCATAAATTGCAAAATCAATAAATTAAAAAACTGTTGCAGGAGAAATAAGGAAAAAAAGCGAAAAAAGATAAAGGACAAAAAATGGGTGGACTTACAGATAGCAGCAAAACAAAACGATAAACGCTCCTACTGTGGAAAAGTAAATTTTGCCATGTTCTGTGTCCCTACGTGTTCCCCATCTTATGTTATATGTGCATGATTAATATGCATATGTATTCCCCTATGATCGATTAAAGACGCAATTCCAGTTGTGTCCATCTCTAATATGTCAGTTTCCAGTTCTCGTGAAAGCTACGAGTATTAGGCCTATGTAAAGTTATGTTGCCACGTTTCACAGTGTGCACGTTAATCCAGTAAAAGTCCCCGTTTCTAGGCCTCAAAAGGGCCCGGACACCAGATTCAGCTCCTGTCTCCTGAACCCCCGCTGAGGAGCGATACAGCCCCCACCTGTATCCCTGACCCTTCACTTACTTCCTGCCTCACAGTGCCCGGCACGGCCTGGCTCTGCCTGCCAGTCTGCCAAGAGTATGTTATGATTCTAGTTATCAGTCCAGCCCTCCTTCTCTGCATTCCTAAAGCTACTGAATCGCATCAATAGTTTCAGTCATCGTCTAGCCTTTACGTCTCCATGTAAGAGAAATACTGTATCAATGGTCATTTAATATTCCTTTACACGCGCTACATGTAGAATAATGCATGCACCAGTCTTAGTGTCTGTTAGCCCTTGCCCTGATAACTTTTGGATTCTATCAACATGTTCTCTAAACATCAGATACTAGATAATGTTTAGGTACATGTCGCCCTGACTTTCCAGACTTTCGTCTCCTCCTCTAGCGCAGAAGTCATAGCCCCCAGCTTCTCCTAGTAATACGTCATTGCCAGCTTGCGCGCACCACTAGGTCAGAGGTGTCGGCTCCTTAGGTAGCCCCCTCCATGTTTCCGCCCCATTCATGACATATTCTGTTACGTTTGCATCACATGTCTATGTATACGCCCTGTTACACCTACTTTCACCCTTATCTTTCGCGACTGCTACACGACACACCTCCTGCTCCGCCCACTGCTCCGCCTACTGTATGTACTGTAATGCAATTGTTTTAGTATATATATGTTGTACATTGTTATTAAAGTTACCCATCCCATCCCCTCTCGAGCGCGCTCATTCCAGATCCTGCCCCAGGCAGCTGCCATCCTGTCCCCGTGCAGGTTGTCCTGTCCCTGTCCTTTATGCTGTATTAAACCTGCAAACTCTAGCTACCTCGAATCTTGACTCTTATTTATTGAGCTATCTGTTATTATTATATCCATTCAAAAATAGAGGTATTATTTATTTATTTACCACATAATGGCGCCCGAATAGGGACTTGCCCTTTCCCCACGCGCCGGTGAAGCCACGTATGCCCCCTGACCCTCTGCAGCCGTGACGGAACTCTTCTGCGCACCGGCAGATATTTCTGCTTCAAGTATCCCTCAGGCCCACGGAGGAGACGGAGGTTGCGGTCCAGCATCCAGACGAGGCGGTGGAGGAACGCGGCGAGTCCCGACCAGAGCCCAAGCCGAGAGTCCAAGGTCCGAGGTATCCGGAGGCCCACCCGTAACTGAAGTCCGAAGTTCGTAGTCCGTCGTCGTAGCAGTCCAGTCCAGTCCGAGGCTTTCCGTTCTTGCTGCCCGGTGAGTACCGTTGCTGGGGTAGTATCTAGACAGGGTCAATCTAATTGTCTCTGGTCCGTGGGTTTGGGGTACACAGATCCAACACGAAGTGTCCACTTAGGTGGGTGCGGGTCCTGACGTGTCTCTTTATGAGACCGGTAAGTTTCGTACTGTTTCAGCAGTGCATCTAGTACTTCTAGTCAGTTCTGTTTCTCGAGAAAATTCATGTGTTCTGTTCTCAGTATTTCAGGTAGTATCTTGTCCGAACTGTTATTTTAAATGTCATTTCATGTATTTCAGTGTCGTGGTACGAATGTGTTGTAATTATTGTGTTTATTGTATATTGTATTGTGTCTAGACCCCAGTCCAGTCATGCCATTGTTTTCCAAATTACGTCAGTTAAAAACTAGAAAAGGTCTGTTAGAAGAAGCAGTTCCTGTCCCGCCTAGGGACAGTCCAGGTCATTTCATGTATCACAAGCATGGCATAAGTGCCATAATATATCTAGATTTATGGGTCGAGTACACCAAGGAATTAGAAGAAAAGTATAGATGGCCTGTATCAGGCACATGGGATGCCGAGTGCATCATGCGAGTAGAAGAAGTATTATGGAAAAAGAAAGCCAGACAGTCACAGAAAGATGCCATCGAGTTATGGCGTAAAGAATCTCATAAAAGAACCGAAAAAGAAATCAGAAAGTCAGAATTAAGTAGAGAATCCGCAGAAAGAGCCCAAGAAAAGGAATTAATCGAAATAGGTGAGCGAGTTAAAACCGAACAGTCAGACAGACAGAGGAATGCCCTTATTAAGGGTATGTACCCTCTTCTTGCCGAGGGCTTGCCAAAAGCAACCCCGGAGGCATCCAGCAATTTTCAGCCGCCATTAGTTCCAACCAAGCTACGTCACAAACCGACCGCAGCTGATATTTTTCTCTCGTCCTATTTGGACGACACAGTCCCAGAATATGCAAATCCTGTTCGGCCAGCTCCTGTAAATAATGCAATTCCTGCTCCTCCAGTCACCGGGGCACCTGTTACAGCACCCGTTACGGTACCCCCGGTTCAGCCTACATTACCAGTACCCGCTACATCAGTCACTATGTCAGCACGAAGAGTATCAGTCGACGATTCCAGTTTAGGGGCCGCGGGAGGAGGTCCTCCTCATACCCCGCCGCCAAATAGACGTCTAGGAGCAGTCGAGTTACATGAACGTGCGTTACAGCGTACGCCCAAGTATAAGTCCATTGCAGAAATCAGGCGAGCTCTTACTGAATGCTGTTATGATCCAGTTCCAGGCGAGGATAGTATGGTTATATTTTCCGTACGTATAAGGCAGGTGTCCGAGTATTTGGTCACCTTACCGAATATGAAAGAAGATCTAGACAGAATGTATCGTTTTATTCGTACAGGAGACGATCCAGAAAGTGTTGGCGAAGCCATATCTCAAAGAAAAGCCGAGATTCAGCTCATGCTATTAAAGTTTCTGATTAATTGTTTAATAAGAGAACAAGATTCCCCGACTAAAGATCCGGTGGAAATGAAAGTCCTGACAAAGTGGAGTGATCATATAGCCGAGGGTAAGCACAGAACCATCAGTAGTATCGAGAGTATGTACAAGAAAATTCGTAAGGAAATAATAAGGTTACACGAACAACGCAAAGAAGCACTAGTCAGCGAGAAAGAAAATGACTCTTCTACTGAAGAGGTAGACGACGAGAACCCCACCAGAATAGCGTATGTAGGTAGAACTAGACTTTCCGACCGACATTCACGTCTAGATTACAAGAAAACTGTTCCTCATCCAGCACCAGAACAAGGTTCTCTAGAACAAGTATTTCAAGCTACCGATCACATTCTGAAATCACGAATCGGTTATAGTGAACTCAGTACTATGCATGAACAAGAACTAGCCCGATCAGCAGGCCGATGGATTACTGATTCTACCACTTTTCCAGACGAAATAGTGGCACAAATGTTTCTGAAACTGCCCCCAGCCGAGCAGCGACTGGTGGGTATGTATATGATCCAGCACCTCATTACTCTGTATGAGGGTCAGCATTCTGATCCAGGTCCGTTACATGATATCCTGAACGAGTTACTCCAGTATAGATGGAAAGGTCTAGGTACCGATTTAATTAGTGTCATTCTAGAACAGCGCCACAAATATAGAACGTTCCTGAACCCGCATTTTGTTCATGTCCCACCTCCAGAAAGTAAACCCTTTTACATAGACAGACAGAATCCGTTACGAGAAGTACACCCAGTTAGAGGAACGGGTGGCGAACTAGAACGAGTGTTTGTTTACACCCCGATTACAAAGATGGAACTCTTAGAGATGAAGAAATTAATACCCTGTCATGATAAAGATCCAGCAGGGTTCCATAGAGAATTAAAGACATGCTCCGTATGGGAGAATACACGTATCCAGATATAATTAAAATGTTAAAGGTCCTGTTGCCTGCGGGCACATATGAAAAACTCAAGGAAAAAGAATGGGAGGTGGGAGAGAAAAAGATAGATTGGGCAGCTCTAGAAACTGAAGAAAATTCACGTGTACCAGGTACCGGTCTAGGAGATAAATGTAAAGAATTACCTGAACTGTTAATTCAAGTTTTGCCAAGTTTACTAGCCACGAAAAAGGAAGTCTGGGATGCAATCTCAGCCTGTAAACAGAAACCAGACGAAGATACTAGTGATTTCTATTCTAGATTTGAGAAATGCTTTAGTATTAACAGTGGCCTCAAGACAAGTAGTGAGTCGTACCCTCATCTTTTTGTTACTAAACTAGTCGAGAATTCAAGTCCACAAGTTAAAAACCGAGTTCTGAAAGTCGAAAGTACCTGGCAAGCTAATACTCCGTCCCAAATGCTTCAGATGCTTCAGTATCACCAGAATAGAATCAGAGAAGAGCAAGATCATGAAAGGAAACGTATGAAAGACACGAAAATGAAAGTATTAGTTGCACAATCTGTTCCTCAAGACAGTCAGAAGAGGGGTACGAATCAAGCCAGTCATCCTGCAGTTCCTGTTAAAGGGACCTGCAATTATTGTAAACAGCCAGGTCATTTTATAAACGAGTGTGCAGTTCTGAAACACAACATAGCTACCGGTAAGACTAAAGAAAGACCACGTCCGCCTAGACAAGAACAAGTTTCACAGACTTCTCAGTTACCACAGAATGCACCACAGACAGTTCCAGCACCGCAGCCTATAGCTGCAACACAGCATGTTACATGCAGATGTACCAGTATGCACAGTCCGAGTATCCAGAGTACCAGCAAAACTCATGAAACAGCCTAGAGAGGGAGGTAGGCTTGCCTCTCATCGAGATACCTGTAGATCAAGAGGGTCCCTATGTTCACAGTCAAGTATTAGGGAAAGACAGAAAGTTTCTGATCGATACAGGGGCAAGTAGGACCACCATTAGTCACGACGAGGTTCCAGGGGCTCCGCTCTCAGGCTCAAGAAATGTTTCCCTTGGATTTTCAGGAAAACCTATTATAAACGAGATATCAAAGCCAGTTACTCTAGAAGTAGGTCCATTGTCCCGAACTACTGACCTGTTACTTACGAAGTCATGTCCAGAAAATTTGTTAGGCATTAAGACACTGAAAGAATTAGGTGCAGTTATTTGCTGCTCCCCAGAAGGAATACGTTTGTTCTTACGTGACTTCAAAGGTCACTATGTATTACGTGATTTTGATCCAAGATTGTTAAATGTCCCCCAGCATCTATGGGCACAAGGTCCAACTGATGTTGGCTATATGCAAATCACACCCCATCGTGTGACTCTCAAACCAGGTGTAGTGTTACCACGAATCAGACAGTACAGATTGCCACCTGAGGCTGTAGCAGCCTTATCCAAAATTATTGACGAGCTCATTGCTCAAGGAGTGGTTGTAGAAACTGACTCCAATGTATGTAATTCTCCTATCATTCCAGTCATGAAACGTACTGATCCAAATGCACCTCCAGTATATCGATTAGTGATCGACCTTCGAGAGCTCAATAAATGTATCATTCCCCAGTACCCAGTTGTCCCAGATATTTCTTCCCTATTGGCAGCCATTGATTCTGAAGCCACATTTTTCACAGTCATAGACCTCAAAAATGCATTTTTCAGTGTCCCCATTCATTCAGACAGCCAGTTTCTTTTCGGATTCTGTTTAAATGGAAGGAGCTACCAATTCACACGAGCTCCTCAAGGTTTCACAGAAAGTCCTAGTATTTACAGTCAGGCACTTAAGAGACAACTAGACAATATTCACATGCCAACTGACACTGCCCTACTCCAGTATGTCGATGATCTACTGATCACCGCCCGTGCTGAACGTGACTGCGAGCGAGCGTCACTTACAGTTTTGTATTTCCTAGCCGAGATGGGGCACAAGGTGTCCCCTTCGAAGCTTCAATTCTGTGTCCAGCAAGTGATCTATTTAGGCCACTTACTGTCCAAGAGGGGTAGGCAGTTGACACCCGACCGTATCCAGTTAATAGCGAGTCTTCCTCAGCCCAAGACCCAGAAGGAGGTACGAGCTTTTATCGGCCTCACTTCCTATTGCAGACAATGGATTCCCCAGTATGCATTTCTAGCCAAGCCACTGATACAGTTAACGACACAGGAGGCAGCCGTATCGACTGTCCTCCCTTGGACATCTGAACATACACTTGCTTTTAATGAATTAAAGAAAGCCTTATGTCAAGCTCCTGTTCTAGCTACACCGAACTACAGTAAGCCTTTTACACTTTTCGTCACTGAACGCGAAGGTACAGCATTATCTGTTCTCACACAAGATCAAGCAGGACAATACAAGCCTTGTGCTTATTTTTCGAGCACATTAGATCCAGTAGCCCAGGCTCTGCCTGCGTGCCTCAAGTCAGTTGCAGCCACAGCACTAGCTATCAGACAAAGTGATTCCATAGTATTAGGACACTCCCTGACAGTACAAGTTCCACACTCCGTGGAAGTTCTTTTAAACCGAACACAGACTCAGCACTTGACAATTGCACGTTTAACAGGTTATGAATTGACACTGTTCCAGCCACACATAGAAATCAGACGCTGCAACGTTCTAAATCCTGCTACACTGTTACCGTCAGTTACTTCAAATCCTGCCACACATGACTGTGTGGAAGTAGTTAACACCATGACAAAGCCAAGACAAGACTTGACAGATATTCCATTACCAGATCCTGACCTGACACTTTATGTGGATGGTTCATGTATGAGAACAAGTACAGGAGATCTAGTAGCCGCGTATGCAGTGACTACTGACACTGAAGTTATAGAGACACACCGTATTGACACTCTGTCCGCTCAAGCAGCAGAGCTAGTCGCTTTGACCCAAGCCTGCATACGTGCCAAGAACCTGAAAGTTAACATTTACACAGACTCACGTTACGCATTTGGAGTCGTACACGACTTTGGAGTGCTCTGGCAGGAGAGAGGTTTCATGACTTCTCATGGAACCAAGATTCAGCATGGTCTCCTCATTCAAGCTCTGTTAGAAGCAATACATTTACCGACAGCTATCGCTATCATGAAGTGCAAAGCACATACGAAAGTTACAGACATTATTTCCCAAGGTAATGATCTAGCAGATCGAACAGCCAAGCTCACAGCTCAGACTCCAGACATTCCAGTTAACAAGACACTGACATACACTCCAGATCAGACTACATGTATGACAGTTAAGGACCCCACTCAAGATGTCATAGATATCCAGTCACATGCTAATCCCAATGAAATCAAGAAATGGTCCGAACAAGGAGGGGTCCAGACAGATCAAGGATGGTTGACGAAGGGAAAAGCCACATGGTTTCTCCCCGACTCAATGGTTCAAGTCATTATTAATACCGCACATAGTCCTGCACATTTAGTAGAAAAAGCCATGTTAGACAGTATCCAGAACATTTGGTTCAACAAGCATTTACGAGCTGCAGCCAAGCAGAAAGTCCGTACCTGTATGATATGTTGCCAGTTCAATCCAGGTAAAAGTGTCCCGGTGGAACAAGGGGGATTCCAGCCTCCTGACCACCCTTTTGAAGTCCTCCAGATGGATTATATTCAGATGGAGCGATGTCGAGGTTTCAAGTATGTCCTTGTAGTTGTATGCGCTTTGTCCAGGTGGACAGAGGCATATCCAGTTCCAGACTACACAGCCGCGACCACTGCCAAGCAGTTGGTTCGTGAATTCTTCCCCCGTTACGGACTCCCTAGGGTTGTGTATTCAGACAACGGCCAGCCATTCTCATCTGAACTTATGAAGAACGTTTCCCTTCTGTTAGGGTACCAGTGGAAGTTTCATTGTGTACGCCATCCTGAAGCAGCAGGTCTCGTAGAGAGACATAATCAGACCCTGAAAATCCGCATCGCCAAAGTCTGTAAAGAGAAAGGTGTGGACTGGCTAGTAGCTCTGCCAGTCGCCTTATTCTATATGCGCATGGTCGCACATTCCAGATCAGGTCTGTCCCCTTATGAGGTCGTATTCGGCCGCCCCCCTAACATGTGGGGTACACCTAGACCCCGAAGTATTACAGATGTTTCCAGTAATATGCTGACAGATTACCTAGCTTCCTTGATGTCTGCCCTACACTCTTGTCGTTCACAGGTTGCCGCCGCATTTCCCGACAATACTGAAGTCAAGCCACACGAGGTCCTTCCTGGCTCCTTGGTCCTCGTCAGGAATTTTGATCGTTCAAGTCCGCTGGAACCTAGATGGAAGGAGCCGAAGTTAGTCCTTCTTACCACCCGTACTGCCGTCAAGCTGGAAGGGAGAAAAGGCTGGGTGCATCTGTCGCACGTCAAGAAATTTCACGGACTCAGATCTAAAGTTTTTTCTAAAAACATTTCCGAGGATTCCCAGGATTTTAAGGACTGCCAAAATACTGTTCTCAAGGACTGTCCCGCAAATGACTCTGATCTGAAACCCTCCCTGATAGAGAAAACTCCTCAACAGGAGTATAAACGTAAGCTCCGGTCTAGTAAAATAAGTCAGCCAGTTTAATTGTCTAAGTCCTCCCCTAGGTGAAACGGTTAGACAGGTTTCTGACATGTATAAGATAGACCCCCATAGTGAGAGAGTTAGTCAAAACTCTATCAGATGTATCATTATTTTATGTTTTCTGCTATTTTTGAGTTTGATGGTTACCTGCACGAGCTATGCGCTGCATCTATATTTCCCAATTTCTCATGTAAATAAGTCTTCTAATGCTACAGTAGAGCACACATTTAGTGATCTGCCCCCTCACGAACTATCCTATCGTCTTGCTATGCGCAACAACACTTTCATCAGAATGTTACACTATTCACACCAGACCAGCAATGCCACTAATTGTTGGGTGTGTGGTCGACTCCCCCCTTTCCAGACACCGAAGGGAGTTCTGCCACTCTTTCCTTATCCATTTTCACATAATGGTTCATGTGGAGCATGGTCCACGTTAACGTCATCCTCAACTGATATGTCCCTTCTAAACAGTACATGTTTTCCAGACAAGCAAGGTCTTTCCCATAGAACCGGGTTAGATCTAGAAAATGAAGTTTATAATTTAGGTAATTATTCTTCGAATTTTATGGTCCTGAATGTTCAGTCTGATACTACTCCAGACTTACCTGCTATTTCAGTACTACCAGTCAAAGGCGAATTATGTGTCCGAAAGAATGGTTCTACACATGTAGGACATAGTGATTGTACTACTATTGTCAAGTATAGTGACAGTGGGAAATCTATTTTCAAAGCCTCACGCCATTCATATTTTGTTTGTGGTCAGACCGCATATGTTCGTCTGCCCCTCGATTGGGATGGAACCTGTTACATTGCCTTCCTACTGCCACCAGTTTTCTTAGCCCCATCCGATTATCATAGAAACACACATCTAGTACACATTAGACATAGAAGAGAGATCGAGTCTCCGATTGTCGACCAAACTGAAACTACTCTAGAACAATATCAAGATTTTAATAAAGGATTATTCTTCTTTATAGGTCCTGTCCAGAATAGTAAGCTAATCCGTAGGTTAACCAGAACCCTTGAAGCAGTAGTGAATGAGACTACCTCTGCTCTAGGTAACTTAACCGAAGAGCAATCTGCTATGAGATTTGTAGTTTTGCAAAATCGTCTCGTCCTTGACGTCATACTGGCCGATAGGGGCGGGGCATGTAGAGTCATCGGATCTAGTTGCTGCATTTTCATTCCTAATAACGCGCCGTCTGTCTATTCAGCCATAACCAGACTTCATAAAATTGCCCATCAGTTACACCAGAATCCAGGCACCTGGACATGGTCCGGTTGGCTCTGGAGTATAATTTCTGCCTGGGGATGGAAAGTATTGTCATTCCTAGGTATAGCAGTAATGATCATTTTCAGTTGCTGCCTCTGTTTACAATGTGGCCCTGCGATTTGCGGCATTTGTGCTACATCCTGTATTCCTAGTCCTAAACCCTGCTCTAGGTCCCGTTCCAAGACAATTCGAGACGAGCAAATGATACTGTATGAAATGATAGATGGTATCATGAATATTGATGTTTCCTGATGGAAACGTAGTGACAAGGAGGGAATGTGGAAAAGTAAATTTTGCCATGTTCTGTGTCCCTACGTGTTCCCCATCTTATGTTATATGTGCATGATTAATATGCATATGTATTCCCCTATGATCGATTAAAGACGCAATTCCAGTTGTGTCCATCTCTAATATGTCAGTTTCCAGTTCTCGTGAAAGCTACGAGTATTAGGCCTATGTAAAGTTATGTTGCCACGTTTCACAGTGTGCACGTTAATCCAGTAAAAGTCCCCGTTTCTAGGCCTCAAAAGGGCCCGGACACCAGATTCAGCTCCTGTCTCCTGAACCCTCGCTGAGGAGCGATACAGCCCCCACCTGTATCCCTGACCCTTCACTTACTTCCTGCCTCACAGTGCCCGGCACGGCCTGGCTCTGCCTGCCAGTCTGCCAAGAGTATGTTATGATTCTAGTTATCAGTCCAGCCCTCCTTCTCTGCATTCCTAAAGCTACTGAATCGCATCAATAGTTTCAGTCATCGTCTAGCCTTTACGTCTCCATGTAAGAGAAATACTGTATTAATGGTCATTTAATATTCCTTTACACGCGCTACATGTAGAATAATGCATGCACCAGTCTTAGTGTCTGTTAGCCCTTGCCCTGATAACTTTTGGATTCTATCAACATGTTCTCTAAACATCAGATACTAGATAATGTTTAGGTACATGTCACCCTGACTTTCCAGACTTTCGTCTCCTCCTCTAGCGCATAAGTCATAGCCCCCAGCTTCTCCTAGTAATACGTCATTGCCAGCTTGCACGCACCACTAGGTCAGAGGTCCCTGCTCCTTAGGTAGCCCCCTCCATGTTTCCGCCCCATTCATGACATATTCTGTTACGTTTGCATCACATGTCTATGTATACGCCCTGTTACACCTACTTTCACCCTTATCTTTCGCGACTGCTACACGACACACCTCCTGCTCCGCCCACTGCTCCGCCTACTGTATGTACTGTAATGCAATTGTTTTAGTATATATATGTTGTACATTGTTATTAAAGTTACCCATCCCATCCCTTCTCGAGCGCGCTCATTCCAGATCCTGCCCCAGGCAGCTGCCATCCTGTCCCCGTGCAGGTTGTCCTGTCCCTGTCCTTTATGCTGTATTAAACCTGCAAACTCTAGCTACCTCGAATCTTGACTCTTATTTATTGAGCTATCTGTTATTATTATATCCATTCAAAAATAGAGGTATTATTTATTTATTTACCACACTACTGGAATATAATTACCATAGAAACAGGCACAAAAAAATCACTACAAGAAATTCCAGTCCCCCCATCAGAATGGAAAATATACATAACCAACTTATATAAAATAAATGAAAAGACAGAAAGCATGACTCTAAGGCCAAGCAAGAGAGGAAGGGAAAAAATTACAGGTAATGAGGCTGCATCTCCTTTTCATATTGAAGATTACACAAAGAAGGCAAGATAGTTGGCAGCAACGGGACCGGACCAAATCCCAATTAAGGTCCTTAAAAGCAACCCTAAAGAGTAGAGCAAGTTTCTAGCTCGCCTTTTTTTCTACATATTTGAAACTGGGGAAATCCCAAAGTCCTGGAAGAGAAGCATAGTAATTCCAATCCATAAAAGGGCTCCAGGCTGCTCCCCTGCAATGACCGGCAGGTAGCTCTCCTCGACGCGACTGGGAAGATCTTTGCAGCATCTGTTTTAGATCATCTCAAAGAGTGGGCATATTCAACTGGTTCCATTCCTATAAATCAATCCGGGTTCGAAACAAAACACTCGGTTACTGACAATATAGCAGTGCTACAAACGATAATGAATAAATATGTCATTAATAAGTCTCAGGATGTGTACGCAGTCTTCATCAACTTTACGACTGCATTTGACAGGGTAGATAGAGCTATGCTCTGGTAAAAACTCCAAAGAATAAGAATTCCGGATAACCTCCTTCACTTAATAATATCATTGTACTCAGGGACATGGGGTCAAGTTCAAATGGGAAGGGAGAAGGGTCTCACCAGTCCAATACCTACATCTAACGGCCTGAGGCAAGGGTGCCTCTTAGCTCTCATACTGTTCTCTTTATATCTTAGTAACTTGACGGAAAGTCTCAATCAGGTTAATAATTTTCCACCTAAAACTGCATTTTATAAAATTCACACAATGATGTACGCAGACAATGTAGTCATCTTAGATCTGACTCCATTTGGTCTGCAAAGGAATCTGCAGGCCCTCACTAAATATAAGAAAATGATTTAATACCTAATGTCACTAAAGCAAAAGACATCTCGTTTACAGGAAGGAAATTACATGTTAAATACAACTGGTCTTTAGGGGGAAAACCGCTGGAAGTTGTAGAGGAATATACATACCTAGGGAGAATTTGTTCACAATCTTTGCAAAACCTGCCCCACTTGCAAAACCTGGGCCGTAAAGTCGATGTCCACCTAGGGGCTCTCCAATGATTATACTCCTCCACTGGTCAAAGGCACTTCTCTTCTACAAGTATATAGCTCTAAGATTCCATCAGTACTATCATATGCAATAGAATGTATTCCAATAAGTCAATGGAAACAACTTGACCTGAAAAGGGGAAAGTTCTCTGAAAACTGACTAAGATGTCACAAGCTGTGCCGGTACAAGCTCTTGGTCTCAAACTCTCATAAGTCAATTATTATGCAAGAGGGATCACTAACATAATAAGATGGGCATATAACCTTGTTCATGCGCATCAATGAACCCTACGATTCTTACTAAATATTGAGACATTCAAATAAGGATCGCCGAATTATGTATTTTGTAGAAACGTATCTATCGCTTTTAAACTATCAAATGTTACTCTTGACTTGTTGAAATCATGGACTCCGGCACATCTGAAACTTTTCCTAAAACATTGAACACCAAAATTAAGCATGGATCTTGATATCCAACATTGCTCCGAACTACCATTGTACAAACAATTTGTGGAAACTATTGTATTTAAAAAATGCAGCAGTATATCTTTTTTAACTTAAACCATGGAGTCAGGCGAAGCATTATATTACTCCGCCTTGGGATACTGCCTTTAAAATCATTCACTTTTAAGTGATATCCAAAGGAGAAAGCCACTAGTCTCTGTGATCTGTAAAGGTGGGGTGCAAGACTTAGAACACGTGTTATTCGTTTGCTCAAACTTGAACGTTGTGGAAGCTAGAAAGAGATTTTTAAAACCAATCAGAACAAAATGTAAAATTAACTCTATTCAGAAACTGATTTCTCTCTGTAAGGCACCGCCTAATGAATTTGTGTTTATTAATATGTTTACATTTTTTTAAATCATTTTTAACTTTGTATTAGAATGACAATTCTACAATCCAAATGTAATTTTTAATCCTTAAATATTTGTTGTTCTCAGTCAAGAACTAAATCAAATAAACTTAAACTTGGCTAGTGTATTCCATTCTCACGATACATTCAAACCATAGTAACACTGTTTGTTTTCCAAATCCATCTGTTTTCATGCCTATCAGCAGAGTTTCATTGTTAGTGGTTTTGAAATTTGGTTTAATCACTTCAATGACCCACCATGATATATCCCAAGCTGAATGATTGAGCTTTGTAAAATTTACAAGAGGAGTTTGTTCACTTTTTTCTTCTGATGTATGATTGATGCTGTGAAATTCTTGTACGTATAGGTTGTGTCGTCTTATCAGTGTAACTATGGAAGATCACACTGAGAGTTTGAAAAGTCTTTACTTGTAAAGTTAAATACATATAATGTGAAACTATTCTCTACTTTACATGTGTCACATGCTGTACGACTTCCACATTGGAGGTGTCCAACCGTTGGAGGTAGATGCAGACTATGGAGGAGATTGTTTTTCTGGAATACGATGTGCACCTTATCTAATTGGTCCTTCAAATTGGAGCTTCTTTTGAACAAAAACATAGGCCTTTCATGAAAAATTGTGTCATCATTTAACAGGTTCCAATGTTTTGGGATTATTTTCTTGATTATATCTGAAAAAGTGCCAAAGGTGGATATGCACACAGTCTCAAATCTTTGGGTCTTTTTTTGATCTGTGAGAGAAATTTGCTGCACGTTTCAATGATCATCTTAATAGTCTATATGCGTATTGTCTAGCTCTTAGGGGGATATTTACAATGCCGCTGTGGCACTTTTACACAGCTGGAGCTTCTCTTCTGTGATGCTCCTGAGGAGCAGTATGACAGCCTGCATGGCTTTTCATGGTCTTGCAAATATGGAGCAAGGCAATGCCTTACTTTGCGTGGAAGGGGCGTTCCATGGGTGTTGCTTTGGGTGTTCCAGTGCAACATCTATTGTATTTGACACTGCCCCATATTTACAACGAATGCCTTCCCAAAGCAGATGTAATAATGAAAAATGTTTACATATAATGAGGAAAATGCCTCATTCGATTTTATTTTGTGTGCAAAAAGGTATCCCTTCCTGCACAAAAACAATCATGGCAACAACACAGACACCCTTGCACCATGGTGCACTGGTACCTGCTTTAGTGCTCATCTGCAGTTTGTGCACCAGCACTGGCAGAAAGAACAGTAATGCGCTGTATCTTGTAGATACGGTGCATTCCTGCCCTTTTCTTTTCTCATATAGCAGCTATTAGAAATGGGGGTATTTAGTTGGCAATGGTTTGCACCTGTGTCCAAGTAGGGACCCTTCCTTCTAGTCAGGATAAGGGAGTAAAACTCCTAAAATAATCCCTACTCACCCCCTTGCAAGCTTGGCACAAGCAGTCAGGCTTATCTCAGAGGCAATGTGTAAAGCATTTGCACCTATCCAACAAAAATACAGTGACACCACTACAAAAGAACACCACACCACTTTAGAAAAATATCCAATACTTTTATATATCCAAAAAAAGGCCAAAATGATAAGAATCCAACATATAGTACTTAAAAATATATACTTTGCAGGATGTCCTTTAAGATGGTAACGAGATAGGATGGTGTTTCTCTGCTCCTGCCTGTTGTCGCCTAAGTACAGCACCTCCCGGAGGCCAGACCCGGCCCGAGAACGGAATCTGTTTGGTTTTGGTTCAGTGAAGCACTGGGCACATTCTGACGGCCCGAGTTTTGAGAACACCGGATGTAAACACCGCAGACAGCAGCCCGGCGGTGGACGGCAGCCCAGACTGAGACGAGTGCGAGCGCGGACGCAGGCGGCCTGAACCAATGGAGGGGGCGAGACCCCGAAACCGATCGCTGCCCTGAGCATTCAACATCAGTGTGGCTGATGGCGGTGCCACCGAGGAGATCTGAGCGGTGGCGCCAGCCTTGTACAAACCGCCGAAGGTGTGAATTGCACTGAGACTACACCCGGCCCACACAGAGGCCTACGCGAGGTGGGTGAAATGACGCTGGTCCTGGTGGAGCAGTAAAGCTAGGCCTGGCAGAGAGCGGTGACAAGCCATCGGGCCGAGCACAGACGGGAGGCCATGATTACCGTGGTTCCGGCTTTCCAAGAGGCAGAGACTCGACATTCCCCGTATTGAGAGGTACGGCATACGCCTTCGCAGTTGTGGGGACAAGCAAATAGGCTGGAGAATTGCACATCGGTGGAAGCCACTGGATTGTGGATTGGACCATCGTCTACCGCCTCGGAAGTGTCTGACATCCATGAGCGAGAGGCACGGCCGTGGGTAGCGAGAAGAAGGCCATAGAAGGAAGTGAGCGCTGCCACCATTAAAGGCGCTTGCTGAGAGTGGAACCCGGCATCCTGCGGAGGCAGCCTGGCTCAGCCCTAGTGCGGCTTGTGGGTGCACCATGCGGTTGCCCGTTCAACCCCTAGCCTTGGCCCAGCACTCCAGTGGAACCTTCACCAACCTCTCTACTGCCTGCCCACACCTGGTGTCAGAGATCAGGCCTCGCCGCTGTGCATGCAGGCGCTAAGGCACAGAGAACGCGGACACCTTGGGAGTCTCGACGAGATGAGCTCCAGTCTGAACTTGGGGAGTCTACTTTACGGGTCTGATGTGGGGAGTAGCACTACAATGTCCAGGGCGGTGGCACACTTGGGCCAAGCATTAAAGAAGAAGAGAGAGGCCGGATCAGAAGGTCGACTTGGCATCACCTGGCCGAAGAGTCACTGACAGTACTGGAAGTACACTAACCTTCGCCCCAACAAGTATACAGTAGGGGTCACCTGGTGGTTCTTCCCGAGCACGGCCGGGCTAGGCCCCGCCCAAACATTACCCACCATGGACTGAGATCACCGTAGACTACGCTGGGACCCTAAACTTCCCTGGAGGGCTGGGAATTGTGGCCCGCGACATTCAGAGAAGTAGGATCTGATTGCAACATGCCGGATCCCCTGAGAGGCCACCCTGGGAGACACCCCAAACTCCTATCTCCGTGGAGTGTTTAGCCTCCGGAGCTTGCGCAGCTCCCACCTCTGTTAGGAGCACACCAACTTACCCGAAGCAAGACAATGACCTCTACCCGAGGGAAAAAGATAAAATGCTAAAGGATCTATTTGGACGGCCCCAGGATGAAACTAAGATGTATCACACTCTCCCGGGTGAGCCCACCCAAACGCAGGTGGACAGCGCCATTGAGGAACCAGTGACATGAGCCTTCCTCGAGTCCCTCTCCACGGCTCTCTGTGAGGACCTGCAAACAGTTAAGTGCGACCTCACATCTGAAATTAAAGCTATCAGAAGAGATGTGGACGAAATAGGGGAGCGCGTTGCCACACTGGAAGACAAGGGTGACAGCAGGGACAATAAAATGATGGTCCTACAGCAGGAGGTCATCTGCCTCCATGAACACCAGGTGGATCTGCAGGCTCACCTAAAAGACCAAGAAAACCGCTCCTGCAGACATAATATTAGGATTAGAGCAGTGAGAACCAATGAGGAGGCTGGGTACATTTTCACCTACACGAGAGACCTCTTCAATCAAATCCGTAGCAACCCACCTGTCACAGACCTTAAACTAGACAGAGAACACAGGGTGGGCCCACCTCGCTCCGATATGCTGGTCTGTTACAGGACTTTCGTACGAAAGTGGAGATACTTCGCAAGGCCAGATCTATGCACCTGGTCACTTTCAGGGATTAGACACCAATCTTGTATCAGGATCTTGCCGCGCTCACTTTGCAGAAATGTAAAGCCTATTGACCCATCATGATGCATCTATGTCAGTGCGACATCTCAAACTCCTGGGGCCACCCGTTTTGGCTCATCCTCGGCCTGGATGGTAAGCTTCACCAATTGCGCTCCTTTTCCGAGGCAAGACAGCTTTTAGGCCTTGTAGTTCCCGAACAAGACAATGGGAGCCACAGTCCCACCCATGGGGCAGGGGACTCACAACTGAGATGGCGGCAGTAAGGTCGCAGATGCCGACTGAAACAACCTGACCCAGCAAAGATCACGAAGGGACAGGAGGCGGTACCAGAGACTCCCCGAGAGGCACTGGCAAAGACACAAACTTCGTGAGCACCCCATGAGATGTCTGTTTTTCTTCTCATTGCACTGGGGGGCGATCGGGATGGGGGGCAAACTTGGCCACACTATGGTCCCCGTAAAGACTCTCTACCGGTCATCCTCGGATGACGGACTGTATCCTGAACTCTCATTCTTTATTCATAAGTTTGTTGTGTTAGTTCATAAGGGTTATTTATTATTGGGGTCCCCTGTTCACTGCTCTCTGGCACACAAGGACTTTGTAATATGGTGCAGGGCCCACTCCGCATTCACATGCTTGTCCGAAAACACAGACCTGGTCCTGGGTCCCTACACGTACTCTCTGTTCCTAGATGCCCCTCACTAATATCAAGATCCTCATGCTAAATGTGAGAGGTCTTAACAACCCGATGAAGCGGAGGGCGATCCTCTCATACCTGGAGAGTACCAGAGCTGACATATGCCTGTTACAAGAGACACACCTGCTCTCCAGAGACTGTCATCGACTTAAATCCCGTCTGATCCCCACACAATTTTTTACCTCCATTCCTTCTAAGACAGCGGGGGTGGCGATCTAAGTCTCCCAGGCCTTTCAGGGGAAGCTAGTGGAGAAAGTGGCGGAGATCAGGGGAAGGCTACTGACTTATCAATTTACGATTGGGGGAAACATGTTGGTTACTGGGTCTCTGTACGCACCAAATGAGGACCAGGAAAGATTTCTCCAAGAGGCTCTGACAGAAGCCACTGCAACAGTTGAGCGCAAGTTACTCCTGGGGGGCGATTTTAACTTAGTATTTAATAACTCCCTAGACAGGTTGGCACAACGCTTCGCTCAGATAGGCACAATTTCTGCAGCAGGGTTGACCAGACTGAAGTAACTAGGCCTGGTGGACGTCTGGAGTTATGCACAAGAACCCGGAGTGGAACTCCACCCCACCGGATGCACAGCGGACCTCTGGAGTTGTCACCACCCTCACCTTAGAGAATACTCCTACTACTCTAACCCTCATAAAACCTATGCCAGACTCGATTAGCTGATAGCCTCTGAGGCTCTCCGTGATATCACATCAGATGTCAAAATCTTAGTGGCATCGCTGTCAGACCACACCCCCGTTGTAGCCACACTAACCCTTCCGCCTACTTAATCACCCATGCGACAGTGGCGTCTTCGGGACACCCTTCTGCAATGCTTAGACTTGGTCGAGCAAGTGCAGTGCGCTATTGATGACTATCTATCGCACAATGACAATCCCGACACGCCCATGTCAACACGAGGGGAAGCACTCAAAGCCGTGATTAGGGGCAAGCTAATAGCCATCTCGATTTCAGACAATGCTGAGCACAGGCGAAACAGAGACTACCTCATGCAGAAAACAACGGAATTACAAGAAATGCACCAGTGGACAGGGGCACCGCACCTAGATCATGGTGTCAATTGACTGCAGGCCGGGCACAATTAGCGGCTCTAGACCAAGACAGAGCGGAATATGCAGCACTATGCCTGCACCACTCATTTTACGTTGGGGGAGATAGATGTGGGCGCCTGTTAGCTCACAAACTAGGCGAGATCTGACAAGGGGTACAGGAGATACGAGAACCGACAGGGAGACAAGTCACAGAAGAGGCAGCTTTAGCTGAGACCTTTCGGGACTTTTATACCAAACTATACGCAGGGCAGAGGCTGGAGGACTCAGATAGAGATGCTTACCTAATAGGGGCACACCTCCCCACACTAACCCCGGAACAAGCAGAGCAATTAGAAGGAGACATACAGGTAGAAGAAGTCATAGCAGGCCTTATCAAGACTTAAATTAGCTAAATCTCCTGGGGCAGAGGGCTACAACACAGCCTTTTATAAACAATTATTTTCCACATTGGCACCACTATTAACCTGGCTCTTTAATACCTTTGCGTCCCCAGGGGTGATCCCCAAGTCCATAGTTGAGGCCTCAATAGTGGTTAGTCCCAAGCTAAGGAAAGATAAAACTAGCTGCGGTGCATGTCGCCCCATTTCTCTCCTGAAAATAGACCTGAAAATATACACCGGGATTTTGGCACGTAGATTACCTATTTATATGCCAGGACTAATTGATCCCGACCAGGTGGGATTTATCCCCCACAGATAGACCAGCGACAACACTAAGAGGGTCTAACATATTATAGAGAAGGCCTCAAGAATCCCGGGAGACTTTATGCTCCTTACCATTGACGCGGAAAAGGCCTTTAACAGGGTCCACTGGCCTTATCTAGAGCAGGTAATGACCCGCGTCGTCCTGGGTGAGAAAATGAGGACACAAGATTTAAACTGCTATCACGCCCCTACAATGTCAGTTAAAGTTAATGAACATACCTTAACACTATTCCCCATAGGCAGAGGCACAAGGCAGGGGTGCCCCGTGTCGCCCCTGGTCTTTGCACTGTACATGGATCCTATGGCCCGAGAGTCATAGAACACCCACATATCACCGGAATTTGATTCGGGGGAGATGCACACACCATAAGCTTATACGTGGATGATGTACAGGTAACCTTATCTGACCCAGCTGTGACTCTGGGAGCTTTTCTGACTCAGCTTTTCTCCTTAACGAAGTCCTCCAGGTTCAAGGTCAATACTGAGAAATCAGTCGCTCTCAACCTCTCATTGTCACCACAAGGGCAGGCATGCCTCCAAAACCAGCATCCAATACAGTGGGCTGGGGACACGGCCCCATACTTGGGAATTCAATTAGCACCTCCGCTACAAACCACAGCGTCAGTCAACTACGCAAAATTGCACCCTCAAATCCGCTCAGACCTACAAAGGTGGAAGCATTACCCTAATTCATGGCTAGGGAGGATAGAGGCCATCAAAATGACCATTTTACCAAAGATCTTATACCTATTTCAGATGCTTACTCTACGACCCCCTGTAGGATGGTTAAACCATGTACAGTCAGAGCTGTCCCTTTTTATATGGCAGGGTTGTAGTCCACAAATGAAGAAACTCATTAGCACCCTCCCACCTAGTAACGGCGGACTGGAGATCCCTGACTCCAACTCTATTATAAAGCAGCGCAATTACGACATCTAGTACAATTGAACCACACTGAGTCAGAGAAGCATTGACTATTCCAGGACCAAGTGGTGGTGGGCACATCACTCAGGAAGATCCCCTTCCTGAAGAAGCTGCATAGACCCCTTAATCTATTCGCCTTTCACATTACATAAAAAGCACTAACAACATGGGATCAGAGACATGTGCTGACTACCTTTCCCTCTACTCTAACTCCTCTTTTCGATAACCCAGACTTTAGCCGGAGGGCTGGGTGAGCAGCCTCCACACACTGGCACGTTACGGAATGCTGAGCCTTGGGACACCTATTTGATGAACAGAGAGTGATTTCTTTCCCACATATTTGATCTGACTATGGAATTCCTGAGTCAGAAAGGCTGCAACTTAGACACTGGGCAATACACCCCAAAAATAGACCGCAGGCACAGAGACACCTCACCCCTTATGAACATTGGCTTATCACAAGATCATCAGATAAGAAATTAATCTCAGACCTCTATAAGATGCTGCTCACTCACTATACGCAAGCATACAACGCAAGCAGCACACGCTGGGAGAGAGATCTGGGAAGAGAACTTAGCATTAAAGATTGGGAGGGTGTATATTATAGTGCGCGGCACACAGCAAGTAACATGGGCCTAACTGAAACATTAACCAAAATAGTCACCTATTGGTACTACACCCCTGAGTGCATCCACCGAGTCGACCCCATACAAAGCCCAGAATCCTGGAGAGGGTGTGGGAAAACCGGAACATTGGTCTACCTTCTGTGGGAATGTGAGCATGTACAACATTATTGGTCTCAGATTCTAGACAAAGTCGATAAACACCTTGACACTGAACTACAGAGATTCCCAGCATACACTCTTCTTGGAGTACCACATTCCATAACATATCCCCTCAAGTCCAGGAGAGGATGCCAGATAGCGATAGCTTTAGGAACGGCCACTCAAAGCATTCTGATTAATTGGAAAACTCCTTGAATTCCGATACACACCGGTTGGCTCCAACACTTGTGGCATGTATTGGAGATGGAGAGATGGAGATGCCTGACACTTGCAGGGGAAGGCTCGACTTTTGGAGACCTCTGGCAGCCATTTGTAGCCATACTTGCTCAGGAGTTTTGAAAACGTACCTGCCCCAGGTATCTACGTCTCCTACGCCTTACCCTATCCGACACTACCACTCATCAGGACACGAAGCAACAGTGAAACAGTATATGCCCAAACATGACTCCTAACTTGAAGTGAATAGGGGACGGGAGAGGGTAGAGGGAGGGGGCTGAGATAATATTTATTTTATTCTTTACATTCCGTTCGCGTTTTTTGGCATGTCACCTGCCCGGACTCTGCGTAGCCCATGATTTGATAACTCTTGCACAGCAAATTCACTTGCTAATTGGTAAATCAATGAAAAGATTTCAACCTAAAAATACAGTTCCTTGAAGTCGGTGGCTCCGTCTGGTGCCACCGCATGCCGTAAACAACAGAATACAACAGTTCCATCTGACCGCATCGGTCAGGGTCGTCAACAGACTTGTTAACGATATCTTTTGTGTTGTGGCTGACAAGTTGGTGTGGGCCGGTCGTAGCAACCATTGCGGGTGTGGTATGCAGTGGAGCGGTGCGGTGGGCTGTGCCCTCAAGTCGTAGTGAAGGTAGGGGCTCGGTGAAGATCGTCCAACGGCATCTGTGAGATCAGGGCTGCAGTTCAGAGTGAATGCGGTGCTCATTGCTGTGCTGACAGATCACGGTGCAGGTGACAGAGCCAGCTGGGAGAAGCTTGAGTTGGTCAGTCCGGACTGTAGTGTGGGATTGGGTGGTGCATCGTGTGACTTCCGAGCGGCGCCCTCAAGCCATGATGCGATCATGGAAGTCCCGGTCAGCATTCAGCAATGAGGTCGGTGAGACCAGGGCAGCAAAGTGAAGCAAGGCGGTACAGAGTGCAGTGCCTACAGGTCATGGTACAAGCAGTAGCTTGGTGGTGGCAGCGACGGTCGTCAGCGTCGGTGAGATCTCGGTTGCAGTGCGAAATGCAGTGGTGCCCTCTGCGTTGCCTTCAGGACATGGAGCAAGTGATGGAGTCGGTGACTGAGTCAGTTGCTTTTCTCTTCTCTGTGAAAACTGAAACAGCGTTTCCAAAAGTGGTATCCCGAGGGTAAGTGACGTCTTTGCAGTCCCTGAGACTTCAGAACAGGAGGTAAGCTCTACTTCAAGCCCTTGGAGGTACTCAGCAAAAGTAAAGAAAGTTCAGTCCCGTCCTTTCACTGCCCAAGGCAGGAGCAGCATCTGAAGGTAAACCCAGCAATCAACAACACAACAAAGGGGTAGTACTCCTCCTAGCAGTTCTTCTATCTCTTCTTGTTCACAGGTTCCTTGATTCCAGCAAGTTCTAAAGTTCTTGGGTCTGGGCCCAAATATTTATACCCAAAATTCCCTTAGTTTTCACAGGCATAGAGGGTCTGTCCTAGTCCAAACAAGTTTGGTCTTCTCTGGCCCAGCTGCCCAGCTGAAGGTAGAGATAGCATTGTCTAAAGCACACCAGGCCCATGGAGGTGCAAGGAAATCTCTTCCCACTACTCTAAATGCAGCCCAGGTCTATTCAGCCAAGCCTTGACTTATCCAGGAAAGGCAGGACACACCTCGACCCCCCCAAGTGGCTGTGTGAAGAGAATGCACATCCCTAGCCCCTGTCACTCCAAAGCCAGGCAGTCAATCCACAAACCCAGCAGAGGCACACAGGGTGGCTAGGTAAGAAAATACATACTTTCTAAAAGTGGTATTTTCAAAAACAGAACATAAAAATCATCTTTACGAAAATAAGCATTTTTACATCCTGAGTCCAGGCATACCAAACTCAATTTCCCTATCTTGTCCCAATGGAAAGTTATGCTTATAAGAAGGTATAAGTAAAACTCTCATTCTTTCCTATGGGACAGATAGCCTTCCAGTGGTGAAAAAACAAAATACAGTGTAATTTACCACCAGGACATGTCACACACAACAGTACATGTCCCACCTTTAACATACACAGCACCGTACCCACAGGGGTACCTTGTGCCTGCCGTAGTGGTGACTTACATGAAAGAAAAGAAAAGATTAGGGCCTGGCAAGTGGGTGCACTCGCCAGGTCAACATAGTAGTGTACAAACTGCACGCATACTCTGCAGTGGCAGGTCTGAGTTACATTTAAAAGGCTACTTCTGTGGGTGGCACAATCAGTGCTGCAAGCCCACTAGTAGCATTTGATTTACAGACCCCGGCACTCTCAGTGCACTGTACTAGGGAATTACCAGTAAATTCAATATGCCAATCATGGAAACACCAATCCATAACACAATTTGCAACAGGAGCACTTGCACTTTAACACTGAACAGCAGTGAGAAAGTGCGCAGAGACACCAAACCAGCAAAAACAGAATCAAAATAGGGAGGTCAGAAAGCAAAAAAGACAGTGGAAACACTCCAAAAGATGGCAGGTATAACATCAGTGCAGTAGGTCTGGATGAATCATCAAAATTTCTGAATGAGGAATCTCAAACAAGTGATGGGTTCTTACCAACAAACGGTTTGATAAAGAAATCTACATCTTGAGGAAGTGGTTTTAAGATAGAAGTGCATCCATACACCTTGGTGGGTTTGTCAGGTTTTTATGAATTTTTGGCAAAATGTATATTGCTGGTATGGTGATATCTGTTTGTTTTTAAACGAGAATTCTTAACTGCTTAACCAACCTTCATCCAGACCACTAGAACTGATATTTTTCATGAGAGAGCTTTCTGTAAGGAGAAGATACATTGAGCTTTTTAGAGACTTATTTGTCATAGTCTGATTTGTTCATCAGGACAATGACTCCACCTTTATCAGTGGGCTTGTTCACCAAATATTTGGTTGTTTGCAAATTACATAGGGCAGATTGTTGATGTTTGGTGAGATTACATTTGTAGCAGTGTGGTCTTTAGAATATTAAATTGATTTCAGTTAATATTGCATCATCAAAATTAATGATATAGATACCATGTGGTTGTTAAGGTAAAATGATAAAGAATTGTCCAAACCTGTGATGTCAAAAAAAGACACTGTTTCATTTTGAGCAAAGTAATGTTTCAGCTGGATGGACAGAAATAATCGCAAAAATTCAATCCGTGTGTCAAAAAAATAATTGTTATTCATGGGAACAAATGATAGCCCAGTGCTCAGTAATAAAATCTCTATGTTATATACCGGTAAGATGACAAATTAAATATGGGCATAGATTGATCATTGGTTACCACTCGTAAAATTGATTGCGTGTCTGCTTCTGACCCAGACTGTATCGATTCCTGTACCAAACCCCTTTGGAAGCCCTTTGTCTTTGACAGGGGCTGGACCTCTCTGAACCTGTCCTAAAAGGTTTAATGCAACATGGATGGTTGGTCAATGTAAATGGATGCTTCTGAATTGGAAACTGGTTAATCACTGTCTGTATAAGTACCAGTGTCTACAAAGGTCACTCGCCTCAGTGGAGGAAAAGATGAACCAGTTGGGTGATAAAAATATATTTAGGTAGGTCCTTTCTCTATTGTATCTTATAATACATTTGTGTAGGTTGGTTTGTTGTTGCTGTAATCGTTTTTTCACAGACTTTTATTGCTTGCTTGTTGTCTTTCTGCTAGGGTAAACATATCTTGCCTCCTTCGTACATTACTTTGTTTAGACTGCTGCTTCCTAATAATGAGGAGTCCCTGATTCTATCTTTTCTGAAATGTTTTCAGTTTGATCCAAATGTTTACTTACTTAACATGTAACAACTGACAAGGTCTAGATGAGCTCATTTGACACTCAGTTTGTTTTGTGACTTTACAGTTGTTTTTGGATACTGACCGATCATTTCTTGGCTCAAAGAGTAAGTCAATCAATCGATCAAAAAATATATCATTTAGACCATTAACCTTTAAACAGTACACCAACTTCTGTCCATTGCACTATATACAATTTCTATTTCCTTTTAAAACAATTTAAATACACATGAATACCATTCAATTTCATCCTGATAAATCTTATATAATCTTATATACCCTTCAAAAATATACTTTTCAATTGAAATACCTAATACAGTCCCATAAATTAAATAATACACCATACTTACTAAAACTCAATAATCACATTTCTTACTGCCTTCATGAAGCTCCCAATGGCACATGCTATATCGAAAAAAAGCATATCAGTAAGAAATTCTGCAGCATGCCCACGAGTTTTGATCCCATATTTAAAGAATATTGGGCATAAAAACTGTCTCTGCTGTTGTTTAACCATGAAACAATCCAACAGAATGAGCAACATATCACTTTAAGGGCCGTTTACAATGAGGCCTGGAAAGGCTCAGACCGTAGGTCAAAGCCCTTCCAGGCCGCATCGCGGTTTAATTTCCGACCGCAGTATTACAATGCTGGAAATTAAAGTGGGCGGTCATTCCATCTGACTTCCAATGGTCTCAAGGAGCACTTCGGCCAGTGCAGGGTTTCCATGCTGGCCTTTCCGACATGGAAACCCTGTCAGAAAGCATATTTGGGGCTCCTAGAAGGGCCTCCTTGTGTTCGTAGCCTCAGGTTGGCAGTCAAGCCCTGTTAATCCCTGCACCCCTTGGTAGGCACCTTGAAGTGCCTGCCATGGGGTGCAATGATTAACACCACCTCCCATTTCCCTATGGGAGCATGCCTTATGTGCAGGTTATGGCCGTAAGACATACTCCCATTGGGAAATGCGACCAAACAGTGTTCGATCACATCCTAATTAGGCAGTTGGGACTGCTGACCAGAGGTCGGTAGGTCCCTGGACTGAGAAGTCCACCCAGCATCCTAATTAGCCCCTTAGTGTTCAGGCCACAAGTACAGTTTTCCCCTGAATGGATCCTTATAGATTTTACTATATCACTTATCTTACAGAGGTTGATTCCATCCTTTACGCCAAATAATTCATTTCTTAGTAGCTGATTTCGTAATCTATCGACATACAGAAAACTTTCTTTATTCTGCCAAGATTTTAGCATAAATTGTCTTGATTTTGTTCCCACTTAAGTAGTAATAGTTGCATTTATGGGACAAGTCTTTACCTAGTGCTTTTGAAATTTCAATTTGTAGGGACTGTGGGAGCAACATTGCTTTCATATCCTTACAAACAGTCCTAATGTTTTCCTGACAATTATTGTGCATTATAGTTAACTTTTCAGGATTTTGTTCTTGCACCACTGAGAAACTTTCTGTACCTCCTCCCCACTCAATCTTCCTTAGAATCTTATTAATGCTTTTGCAGCCAATATATTCCAAAATGTCATACCGGTTTTGTTTCCTGTTGCTTGAATCATGGAGGAGCCGGGGAGGGACTATAAACTCTTCAAACATTTTCCCTGCTCAGCATCACACCTACTTGGCAGTTCGGGCTGGACTGTTCCCATGATGCTCAGGGTCGGGACTGATTTGCATATGGCTATGTCTGAACTGGGGTGGCAAAGTGAGATAAAGAAAGATGATGGATTCAACCCATATCTGTGACTGGGGTTGAATGTCGGAAAAGTTTAAACGATCCGACCATTATCTCTTTGTGTTTGATTTGTTCGCCCTAAGTTGGGTGGGACGTGGGTCCCTTGCTCACTTTGACACTGGATTCAAGCTAGTCTGGCTGATGAAGGGTGTTACCCAGAAACTGGTCATGGGATGCTTTTTCTGGTCCAGGGAAGACATGGCTTGGCAGTTCAGGCTGGACTGTTCCCATGAGGCACAGGGTCAAGACTGATTTGCATATGGTTATGTCTAAATTGGGGTGGCAAAGTGAGCCAAACAATGATGATTGATTCAACCCAGATCTGTAACTGAGGGTGAGTGTCTGAAAAGTTTAAGCGCTCCATCCATCATCTCCTTGTGTTTGTACTGATTAAAGTGGGCACCTTGCACCAGTCCAAACAATACTTATGGTGATGTAAGAGGTCAAAGATAACCTTAGAAAGCTATCCAAGTGGTAGCTGTGGAGACCAGCCTTCAGGCTTAGTCTTGAAGGAGTGTTAAGCAGCTTGTTTTACCGGAATGCAATCTTATTGTATTGGTTAAATGAAAGGAGAACCACACAGTAGCTTTAAAATATGTATTTATTGTTATAACACACCTTAAATACATCACAGTATCTGCTACATGCAGATTAACACAAAGCACACAATATTGTAGCACAGAAACAAACGTAAGTAGCACTAATGCACAGTGGGCTCCCGGAGCAGATCAAACCATATACTAAAATAGTGGTATAAGAACCACGACTCGAGTCAAGACAGTGTCTAGAGGATATAGAATCGCTGGGACCCCAAGGAACCGCCCAAGGTGAGTAAGGACGGACCCCACGGAGGATGGGTGGAATGTGTGAACACGACCACATGCTACGTAAAATTCAATGGGACAGTCGCGGTTGAAGTTTTACAGTTTAAGGACCCTTCTCAGTGGATTACGAGGAAACCCTTTGGAACATAGAAGGTTGGAGAGCCACCCCACCCGTGGATACCAAAGAACCAGAGTTACCTACCTCAGGGAAGCCAGGTGAATTGGGCTGAAGGGGTCGTTGTCCGGCGGGAGAACCAACAAGCCTTGGCAGCAGCAACCCACGAAGAAGGTCAAAGAAGGTTACGGTCTGGCCCAGCAAGGACCAGGGTACTCACCACAACAAGGGGAGTCAGGGCAGGCCTGAAGCAACCAGGGGAGCCCAAGAAAAGCACTGTTGTCTCTCAAATGGACCCACAGGCTGAAGGCACAGGAGTCTCAAGGATCCCTCTGTAGTTTCACAAAGTCACAGCTTGTAGGGTACAGAGTGTGAGGAGGACCAAGTCCCTTGTATGAAATGTGCGCAGTGATTGGAGCTATCACTAGCCCAATGCACTTAGTTGGGGAATTCCAACAAGCATATGCACTTGCAAAAGTAAGTGGTGCACAGGGATTTGGGTTATCTGGTCCCCACGAGGAATACTGGTCTTAAACCTGGTGAGAGGATTATCAAGGTCTGCTATGGGGTACATATACATTTGAAGAGTAGTGACCTATAGATATAGTAAATCTATATCTAAAGGAAGTGGTGCATGCACCATCTTACACAGGCCTTTAGTTGCAAAGGCAGGCCTGTAGTTCCATTTTGCATGGCCTCTCATGGGTGGCATAATACATGCTTCTGCCCATGGGAGGCCTCTGCGGTACATATGCCCTGGGTACATGTGTACCATATACTACGAACTGAGAAGGGTACCCCAGTATCCAATCTGGAGTGTACCTAAGTACATGGCATAACAACCTAGGGAGAAAGCAGATAGTCTGGGGGTCCTGATTAGCAGGACCCCAGTCAGACTAGTCAAAAACAGAGTAGCATCAAGCAAAATGTGGGGGTACCCATAAGAAGCATATCCTACTTTCCTACACCAACCATAACTATTGCTTTTTTTTCTATGTAGTAAAGTTCATTTGATGTTCTTGGTCTATGACAAATGTACATATCTTTCACTGTCCTCCCTTTTAGCACTTGCTGTTCTCGTACTATAATATCAAAGTTGATGTTAAATTACGATCTGGTGCTATTTTTAGTTTTGTATATTTGGTTGCATACCTTTTAGCTCTTAAGGCGTCTTCCTTACAATTTCTTTAATTAGATTTTTCTGTGGATGGTCTTTCGGAGACCGAAATATCGACGGCAAGTACCACACTATCCAATTACAACTCCTGGATCTACATCATCGCATTGATTCATTGTGTGTGAAGGACTGACAATATTTTTAATGAACTTTGTAGACATTAATCTTTCATGCGAGCAACTATCAATTTGTGCCTTGCAAGAGCATGTCAATATGGTGGTCCTATTGACAGTTGGAAGGATTCAAAGCAATATAAATGCTTCCACTGTGGTTGATTCCATGAGAGAGGGGGGAGAGCACCAACCAGCAGCAGAGTTGCCTAATCTGTACCTTTCCCCTGCCTGCTGCCCCTATGTTGCAATTTTGGCAGAGGTACCCCACATCAGCTCACATGAAAGATAATCTACCACTCAACTGAAAAATAATGTTTGCCACTGGCTGCATAAGAGGACAATTTTTAACACTACTTATTATAATGACATTCTATTTGTTAGAAAGATTGGCTGGGTTGGTCCCTTGGCAAAAATGTTTTCTGGGGATTGTATAGTGATAAATTACAGGTAACCTAATGTGTCAGAGCAAATTTGTTTATAGCTTTCCACCAAAGCACTTAAGTAATGTAGGAATTAATATTCTCTTGCTTGACCTTTTCTATTGAAACCTGTAATTCAACTCTCCAGCTCCAGATAATATGAGACAACATGCTCCTCATCAGTATGCAGCACCTACTGCTGACAGATGTTTTCCTCTAGCCATGCTAGATCAGAATGACTGAATCTACCATTTGGCCCCCCACATGAGTAGTCTTAGGGTTTTTAACCCAGTCCGTTGTTCATCACTGTTAATGCAAAATGGATCTCTATCCAGAAATTATATAGGAACAGTTCTAAGGGTGCTTAACTTTGCTTCCCAGTTTGATGTCCTTCTGCTGCAGGAGACCTGGGCCCACGAGCAAGTAGCATGGGATGGGTTTGAAAGCTATAATGTGGCAGTAACTCCTGGACATAGAGAGCTCGGAGGCCTAGCCATTATGATTCATATCTTAAAAAGTTGAAGGTTGTACCTATCCCCATTATACATACCAAGATTCAGATTGTATGGGTGGTTTCTTCCCACGAATTACACTTATTTTTGGTAAACTTTCATAATTCAGTTTCAGAATTTGGTTGTTGGATCGAGGCGTTATATCAAGTGATATCAATTCTTGAGGCTAGGTCACCTGCTTTCTTAAGGCTTTTAATGTAATATTGGCCAGGGATTTTAATGCTAAGCTGGGTGCAAGCCAAAATTGATAGTAATCCTTTTCCTGTTGAAGATTCACCCTTCACATACATCCATTTAGATCAAAGGGAGCATGAACTATTTGAAGCTCTCGGGCAGGCAGGCCTTTGCAATGTAATGACCAGGTGGGTTTGTCCTACATTTGTTGCATGGGCTTAATGGGCAATCATCAATTGCGTGTTTATAACGAGAACCCTTGTGAACCTGGGGTTGTGCATGATGCTGGTTTTAGTGATCGCAACCCAATTGAAATATGGGTGACAGCACTACCTGAGACTAGTCCGGACAATGTGCCGTGCTTGGCCGGCTTAACAGTTAAGGACAAGGAGATAAGGGTTTAGTGGGGTAATCTTTTTATTACCTCCTTATTTGAGATCGTAGTATGCAGTTCCTAAATTGGACAGCCGTACAGTAAATATTTAAATCGGGTAATGCCAGTCCCCCTTTCATTTACCTCCTTCCCAATTTTTTCCAAGGAAGCCTCTCTCTTCTAGAAGCCCAGATGAAACTATTGATTTTCCCCTGTAAATTTCTCAGCTCCTTTTTAAAAAAGGTAAGAATAAAATTAAAAAGATAAGTTAGAATTTGACATTGTAGTCAAATTCATCCAAACATCAATTGACAATGGCAGGTTTCTCCATCTAATGAGAAGCACATCTATCTCCTTTGCCACCTGCCTTAACGTATGCGCAGGAACCATCGCCAATGAATGCACTATTGAGATAGGTACCTAAACCCGTCCACCACCTGATTGCAGTTAGTAATATTCCAACACATAATCTCCCGCTTGGATGTTTTCACAGAGCAACCAGATAGAGCACCAAACTCTTCTGCTAGATTGTCCACCCTATGAATAGTTTCAAAGGGATATAATGTATATATAACAATATCATCTGCATATATCACTATCTTGTTCCTGAATGGTCGAAAAGTGAAAGGTACCACCGGGGGTCTCCTTTGAGTAGCTGAACAAATGGTTAATATCAAACAAAAGAGGAGAAAGCTGGCCCTTCTGCCTCATACCCCAGGTGATCCCAAACCTCTTCGTCAAGATTCCATTGAACAAGATACCGGTGGATACATTTGCATATACTCTCTATAGAGTCAAGATCAAACATACTGCCAAGACCTCCAAAAGCATGCCCAACAGACCCTGTTGAAGACCTTGGTAGCGTCTGTTGTGGCAACAGCCAATAGGATGTGTTGTGTTATAGCCAAATTGCTACATCCAAATAACTGCTGGGTGAGATCACGCATCTGGCCTTTAGGTAAAATCCTTTCTGGTCAGCTGTGCTCTCGGAAAACAAGGCTTCTTGCAGTTTTTGTGGCCTGTAGATTAAGTGGAGATCAGCCAAGTGACTCTTAGAGTCCACTTCTTTGTCCTGGGAATACACAGGAGCAGGTCCCACCCTTGGGGCTCTTCTCCAGAGGTTCAATAGCAGGCACAGCCCTTTATAGGTTGAGCCTGGGCAGCGATTGTGCTGCTCTGCGAGGCATACTGTACTGAGGTATGGCATAGAAGCAGTGCCCATTTCCTGCCCATCTTTTCAATTGGCTCCTGTTACTGTTCTTGCTAAATCCTTGCTTTTCCTTTGTGAATAGGCTTAATAGTCCCTCCTTGGTACCGCCTTGTCTGCATTTGTAATCTCTGATAACGACTGGACTTTTTACTTGTGTTGTTACAGGGTCTGCTTTATAAATCGGTGAGCACTATTTTGTTTAATGATCTTCCCCTATAACACCCACGACATTGCAGTACGGAGCATGCTTTTAGCACTGTATTTATTTAAATTACATCGTGGTCCGCTTTAACTATAGCAGCCACATGTATGTAATTTACGGCACAGTACGCTTTCACTTTAGCAGCTGCGCTTATTTAATTATTTATTGTACAATGCAGGCCCCTTTCACATTAGCGGCTGAGCTTATTTATTTATTTAATTAACAGTGCAGGTGCTTTCACTTTAGCGGCTGCACTACAGAACCTTTCTAAATTAATTACATTTTTTTAACTTTGGGGGAAAGGGCCCCATACGCGCTTTTACTGTAATGTTGGCTGCACCCCTTTCTTTAGAAGCTGCTCACTGTAACCTGAATACGCGAGCAGCATCTAAAGAAAGGGGGCAGCCACCATTAAAATGCTTTTGCATTTGCGAGAGTTTGAGCTATTGGCATTAAAATTAACAATGACTTTTATATGTGTGTTGCTTTTAAAACACGTAAATAAAAGGGATTGTCAATAACAATATCAATAGCTTAAACGTTTGCAAATGCGAGACTTGCATTGAAAATGCTTGTTCTACAGGTCCATATGTAAACTGAAGAAGGTATCCTGGGATGCCACATATATGGCTGCCATTAGATTGTGGGTGGGGAGGAAACTCCTTGATCAATCAGGAAAGCTTTCCCGGGGCTACCTTATCCACATTGACATCACTTCCTACAGGTTGGGCCCTAACCAATCCCAGAATGCACTCTTCTGCCAAAATCCAAAAAGGCAGAACCTTTCTTCCCAGGGACAGACCTCTAGCCACACCCCTGCGATGTGTCTGGGAAAATAGAAACTTCCCATGCAAACCAGTACCTGTGAGTAAAGATACCCCCTTTGATGCTTGGTCTGTTGGTATCCTCCAGCCCATCCTGTCAGGATTTTGAATCACATCCTTCCACAAATGGCCATTTTGTTCCCTTTCCTTGGAGCTATTCACTCCTCCTTGTGGACATTGTCAGGCTTGTTGAGGATTATCGCTGAAAATGCTAGGCAGAAAAATAGTGACTTTCTACAGCCACTATTTCTGAATTTGTTAGACAAAAGCTAACGTTAGCATTAAATTGGATTTTATTTAACTATGAGTTAATAAGTGTAATAAAGTAACCCAGTGTTTCAGTGCCGCAACCATCATTGCTACAGTAAAAAAGACCAGTGGGGGGCCTTTTCTTAATCTGAGGGCCTGTAAAAACATGAAATATATATGTTCTTCTTTTAAATACTATGCACGCTGCCTTGGGGCCTGTAAGGCTTCTTTTGGGCTATTAAAAATAGAGGCTTAGGCTTGAAAAAAGGGTGATTTTGGTAAGTTGAAATGTCAGTTTTAAAACTGCCCAACTAGGCTGCTATGGCAGGCCTAGAGTCATGTTTTACATGGTCACTTTATTGGTGACCAATAAGTGCTGCAATCCATTAGTGCTTTTAACTTACAGTTCTGGGCACATGGGATATGATATATGAGGGAATTATTGGTAAGCTAAATGTGCCAATCAGGAATTCGAGCCATTCATGGCACTACATGTATCCAGGGCCTGTAAATTAAATGCTACCGGAGAGCAGGAGCACCCCCTGTACCACCCACTGAAATAGCCTTCAAAACCATGTCTCATGCCAATTCATCAAGTTTTTAGGGGTCAGCACACAGGCCCTTGGAGCCTCGTGACCATGGTCTCTGTATACAGAGTCCAAAAAGCAGTAGTATCAGTTCAAAAGCAATTGCAATGATCATGCAAAAAGAGGCCTTTCCGTACACCTTGTATATGCACTTCATGACTGTTTAAGTTGTTTTAACACTGTGGCTTGACAATTGGCTTTCCAAGAGTTACCTTCTCAAGTCTACATGACTGTACTTTATTTAATCACCTGGACAAACTAATTTGGTCAACATGAAATGATGGCACTCAAAGCGCCACAAATATATCATTGATGTGAAACGCATACATTTTGAGAAAGCTTCACACCTATGCAATTCACAAGTGCATTCAGTATCAGAAGACAAAGACCCTTGACATTTCACAAATTTCAGATGGTTGTGCATTAGCTTAACTTTCATACTTACTTCAGACTCAGCAACAAACTTAATGGGATATTTAGCATCTTTATATCCCATGAGTGCCTGAGGAAAAAAATATGCAATAGCAGTCTCTAATTCCACCTATAATGGACATCAAGGAAAAGGCACTTTCTCTTCTTTGGCTGTTCAACAGCCTGTTTAGTGTTATTTCCTTGAAGTTGTTTTTGTGGGTTATAATGTGAGTTTTTATGTTTACTTTTATTTTATTTCAGTGATAATCTTGTTGCTGATGATTCTCCTGTCCCCCTCTCCAACATAAACCACCACCTCAGGCTGCAGCAGAGATGGGGCTTTTGACCTATTACTTAGTTTGCACAATCTGCACATAGACTCCTGCAAGTCATGACTTTTCATCAGTGCACAGAGCTCAACTTGCATTTAGTGTGTAGTGCACCAATCTTGTCCCCAGAAAGGGCAACCTTCAACACCGTCTCGCGTCTCAGTATACCCGGCGACTCCTACCTATGCTATTGTATCCAAGAGAAAATGTAGGCTTCAGGCAGGTATTTCAAATGCACTGGCTCAATTTGGCTAGTAATTTCCTAAATTACAAGAAGCGCATGTTCTAATTTTGGAATTTTCTTACTGTGTTGCATCTCTCTTAGCCCTGTTTATCTCAGGGTGATTTCTGTTTTAACTGCAGGCTAGGTGTCTTTTTTCACTAACTTTAAAAGAATGGGCTCTGGTGTGCCTTAGTTTAATTTGTTGCCATCTCCCCAGTACCTGTTGCCAAGTTAACATACAGTTCAACCAGATCATGATGACAAGACCATATTACTCCAGTTACTTGGAAGATGTCTCATGGGTGCAATGTTTTCTGTCCATAGATGGTAGTTTGAGGGTGGCAATCAATCCTTTGTCTAAAAAGGTGGTGTCTTCCACCGTGGAGCCTCTGGGAAGGCAAACTATTTTGCTTTCCTCTGTACAGAGTATTCTACCCCTAGTAGAGGAGGACCCAAGGCCTATTAGGCCACTGGACCATTAAATGTCCTTCCAGCAAGACCTTCCAAAAAACCCTTTTGTTAGTCTCCTTCAGGTGCTTTTGAGCGTGGTAAGCAAGTATTCTGAAAATGCAATTGATGACTCGAGGCCTTCCCTGGCAGGAGGATCAGTCTGCTTATGTCCTGCAGAGAGAGATTCATTCTCCCCTTCTAGAAACATAGGAGATGATGAAGATGTGGATGTTCTGGACCATGGAGAAGAATCAGAAGACAAATCAGATCTAAGCAGACCCTGGTGCCTGGCGGCTTGTACTAAATGGCTCAGACTGGATGACAAGAACACCTGGGGGGCAAGCCCCGATCCAACATGCTGAACTAGGAAGATATTTACCATCCCTGCTATGCTCGCTGGACTCCAGCTGACAAGGCGGCCCAATATTTAGGTAAAAGATTGTGGAAATCTTTTGACAAAGAGGGACAGGGTCACCTCAAACTGGAGTGTCCCAGACCTTCTATAGAGGTTAAGGTGCCAGTGACACCAGAGATCAACAGAAAAATGTCAATATTCATCTCTAAATTTCTTAAGGGACCCAAGAAGGTTATTGCAAGATCTTGGAGATCATGGCAGGACAAATTGTTGGATATCATGTGCCTTCTTCCAAAAACCCTGAATATGGCTGAGGAGGCCAAAGAAACTGCCAATGTAATTTCTTGGGAGACCCTGTCAGCATAGGCACACAGGCAATTTGTTTCTTCAGAAACAAAATGTGTGACCTTTTTTACAGAAATATGTTGATCTCTCCTATTTAAGATTGTCCCTACGTTGGTAACTTGGCTATCCTGAATAGGGGCCTCTGTGGAGATCCTCCTAACAAGAAACTCTGTAAAAGTGTAACAATCTTCTTCTCACTGGTTAGCATCCAACAATCTATTAGGAAGATCTTTGGATGAAAGAATTTTGGAGAGCCTGTTAGAGGGAGGAGTCACTCTTCTGACAAATTATATTTTCCAGCCTCCCAACAAGACCAACCCTGCAGAAGAAACCTTAAGTAGAAGGACCAGAAGACATTTGATTTATTCTTTCACTTTCAGAGCAGCAGACACAGGGGAGGCTCTATCTATATCATCAAAGCTCCCAAAGGCGTAACAGGTAAAAGTTACTCTTTCTTCCCAGCCAAAGATGGGAGGCAGGTTAACATTGTTTCTCCTAAAGTGGTGGGAAATCATGAGGGTCTTAGATGCTTGGATTCTGTAAACTGTCCAAGGTTTCCATATAGAGTTTTAGGATTCTCCAAATCTGATGAGGAAGCTCACTGCCCTGTCTTTGTCTCACACAGAAAGTTTGTTCATAGGCAAGAGGTCTACTCCCCCCTTTTCAAGGGGGTAATTTTCCATCCTCCCTTTACAATAGAGGTTTTTTAAGCAATCTCTTTCAAGGGCATTATTATAAAAGGTCCCCCTGGGGTGCAATAGGTGTTTGCACCCGCTTTGTGCACCCCCCGGAAACTTTGTTTTTACAGAAGCTTCCACAGATACTTGTGTGTCTTCTTCTGTAATACTGATAGAGCTGGCACTCATAAAGCACCAGCGCTATCTTCAGAGGGTGTTCCCTCATTTGCATGGTGGCATGGCCCCATGCAAATGAGAGAATCCCGTTGCCTCTGCACATGCGCCATATTACAGACTTGTATAACAATAAAATTATTTCTCAACAGGTAATGTTTAGAAGACCGTTCAATAAAACATGTACAGCAAGTTGCAAAGAAAGAAAAGAGAGACTCCAGGGTAGGTAAGAGATGTAAGGAGCAATCGGTATTAAAGACAAATTGTGAGCAAGGAACAGTATCCGCACTGTTTACAATAAATGTGGGTGTAACCCGAAAAAACTTTTGCACATGAGTGCTCGTGGACAAACAGTGAGTGGCACAAGTGACAAGTGACACAGCGAGGAACGGCACAGAGTGAATACAATTAACAATATATACAATATACTTCCTGGTTCACAATTGAATTTAGCAAGAATTGTTTTACAAGGGATAGACAATTTTGTGAACAGTAGATTTGTGCCAAGGATTGCATTAAAAGGACAATGGTGTTTCAACCTTTAACAGGTTACTGTAATTTTCAGGCCCAACCGGAAGAGAATCCAGCCGGCCCTCATGCCCTAAAGTCACTCCTGAGAATAATCATGTTTCAGCTGCTGGATTCTTTCCGCTTGACGCTAGGTCGGCGCAACCCCGAGGCAATTGTTATTCCCATACTGGATCGTAACATTCTTAAATCCACAACAGTGCATGTTACTCGAGCAGACTGATAGATCAGCTCGCTGCAGTACTCCTTGACTATCCACCCTGGTCCCTCCTCCTTCCCAGGAATCTTTTATTGGTTTCCCATGATCTAAGTTGAGCTCAGCACAAAAAGTAATAGTAACCTGGTCCTGAAGATGACCATAACCGGTTAAAGGTCGAAACGCCGTTGACCTCCCAGCGCAATCCTTGATGCAAATCTACTATTCTAGAAATTTTCGATTCCTTGTAAAGCAATTCTTGAATAAAAATCAATCATGAAGTATCTTGTATATATTGTATTCACTTCGAGCCGTTCCTCACTGAGTCACTTGTCACTTGCACCACTCACCATTTGTTCCTTGAGCACTCATGTGCACAGGTTTTTTCAGGTTACACCAACATGTATTGTAATTAGTGCTTATACTGTTCTCTTGCTTATAATTAGTCTTTAATACAGTTTGCTTCTTGCATCTCTTACCTACCCTGGAATCTCTCCTTTCTTTCTTTGCAACTTGATGTGCATGTTTTATTGAACGTCTTCTAAACATTACCTGTTGAGACATTGTTTATTGTTACACACTCATACCACCCAGGTCTCAACTGGGTATACGGGTGATCTCCCTTTTGGTTGATTCCAGTATTACAGACTTGAGCGCACAGGCAAAGAAGCTGTCAGGAGGTGCACCTACAGTGAGCCACATAATAGGTGGTGTTCTGTCAGTGCGACCCCTGAAAGCAGCCCTCTGGAGAGTGGAAAGGAGGTCCCTTGGGCCCTTCAGATATCCCCTTGCAGGTGGCTGCAGTCATTCACCGTACCCGCCTGCAAGGGGATCTTTAATCCCCTTTAAAAGTGCAGGCATGTTGCCACCTTCAATGTGAAAACACAGAGCGGCTTGAAAGCAGCTGCTCTGTTTTTCACAGGAATGAGCAGACCCTAGGACAGCACGGGTTTGTACCATGATGCGCTCATTTTCCTGTTTAGTGCTGGGCGCACCTTTTGAAAGTTGCGCACAGCGCTAACCATGAAAATGCACTGCAAACTTAATACAACCCCTGGTAGCAAAGAAAGACAAGGGCCGCTGCCCGGTCTTCTCACTGAATTCAGTGGGTGGGTGATCAACCACCACTTCAAGGTGGCAAGAATCCATCTTCTCAGAGATATCTTGTTATGTTATGACTGGATGAAGTTTGACGTAAATAATGCATATTTTTCTATACCCCTTTCCCCTCCACACAGGAGATTTCTGCAGTAGAAATGGTTTTAATTAGATGCATGAGTTCACCACACTCCTGTTCAGCCCGGTGCTTGACAAAGGCTTGGAGAACAGTCATTGGATGGTTAAGAGACAGTGAGGGTTGTCTAATGGCATATTTCGGTGATATCCTTCTTATGAATCAGAGTTTGACTAAACTCCTAAAAGAGCTACTGTGACAACTTCACTCCTGAAGAGTTAGGGATTAATCATCAACGGAGAAAAACCAGAGACAGTGCTATCTCAGAACATCTCATTTCTCAGCTTTGTGGTGGATTCAGCTCAACAGATTTTGAAGCTTCCCCAGAAGAAAATGAACTCTATTAAGAAGAAACTGAGGTTGGCACTGAGGAGTTGCACTGGCACTGAAGAAGGTCACGCTCTCTCTGAGATTGCAAGCCAGACTGGTGGATCTTCTAGCATCATTGATTCAAGCATATTTCCCATGTCCCTTGCACCACAAGGGCTCTATAATGCCTGAAGATGTCTCATCTAGGACTGTCCCACATAGAGGAAGGAAAACTTTCTGATGATTTGGAGATAGAGTGGTGGTTAAACCACATGAAGGCGTGAAACAGAAAAGCTATCTATGAGATTATTCCATATTTTGAAATGGAATCATATGCAAACCATTCAGAATGGAGAGCACACTGTGGGGAGGATACCATCAGTGGACACTGGTTGAAGAAGAATTGGCCAGTCAAATCAACTTTTTGGAACCTCTGGCAAGATCCTTCACAGTCAAATGTCTCACAAAGAACAAGGTGTCCTGCTCTGTACTTTTGGAAACTGACAATGTATTGGCAGTCGTATCTATCAACAGGTTCAGAGGTAAAAAGCTCATAGTTGTGGCTGAGTTGGCCATGGACTTTGACACTTCAGTCTCAACAATAACATATCAATAGCAGCAGAATATTTGCCCAGCAGGCAAAATCTAGTGGCAGATTAAAACGTCAGCTTTTTCAAAGCCTTCAGTGTATGGAAGCTGGAAACACATGTTTCCCAACAGTTGATGTAGAGATAGGGACCTTCCAACATAGATCTATTTGCCTCATGGTTGGAAAGTCAGCTTACTAGATTCTATTGTTAGCATTCAAACCCCCTGGTGAAAGCCATGGATGCTTTCACTCAGGACTGGTCCCTAACTCAGCATTATGGCTTTCAACCAATATCAATGGTCACATAATTGTCTGCTCAGGTAAAGAGACAGACATCAGATGTCATACCTGTGACACCTTTTGGAAGGTTCAAGTTTGCAGCCGAGTTCCATGCAGGTAACTGAGGTGGTGCCTGGTAAGGGGGGATTTCGAGGGAAAATCAATTTTTTATTTAATTTTCCCTCTGCATCGTCCCTCGAAATCCCTCTTTTCCAGGTCCCACTGCCCCACCGCTGTTACCTGCATGGACCGCGGCTGCAAGTTTGGCTGCAAGTTTGCCTTTCAGTTCTTCTGTACCTTTTTTGGAATTCTTTGATCCTTCTTCCTCTTCATCTGAACAATCTGAAGGATTCTCTTGTCAGATTCCATCAATTTATGATAAAAGGCTTGTAGCAATGAGGATTGAAGGACACACTAGGACCTCTCATATCTTTCTCAACAAACTCCATAATTAATGTGGAAATCATGATCACCGTCCACAGTCCACTGTCAAACAGTAGAACAGTACTGCTTAGCTTGGAGACAATGGAAACATTGGTGTCTGGGACACTGCTTCGATCATATTAAATCAAATCAGCTTGATTCGGTGCATGTAAAAATCACCATAAAAGCACAAATTCACATAAAAAATCACAATTCATGAAAAATAGGAAATTGTAAAACATTATTTAATTTGAAAAATTCTATCATAAGAAGCAAATTTCTATAAAAACAATATATAAAAATTATTTTAAAACTTTGACTAATTGTTTTTATGTATTGATAAAGCCTAGATTATGTCATTTTCATTCTCATATAATAATTCTTCCAGATGGGAATAATCTTCTCTTTTTCTAGTTGCGCATTGAATGTATCTAATGACAGAGTTAATAATTTTTGCATTTCCCAGATTACAAATAAAGCTATAAGCGTCATGTATAAAAAATCTATTTGATAAGAATAAAGGTTTTAAAAACAGTTTCCGTATATCCATATACAATTTACAAAAAAGGATAAAGTGCATAGTTGTTTGTGCAAATCTCACTGCTTCGATCCTGTGGGGGCAGTTGTTGTCCATATCCTGATAGACCATCCCATCATCAATGCATTTGGTCTGCAATTCCAGCGGGTTACACTGCTTTTATTGGGTTCCTTTGGGGGAGCACCCTTTGGTTTGCAAATTACTCCAGGGTATCAGGTCAACTTGTGCCCCAGAACACAGATACTCTGAGTAGTGGGGCATTAACATTGTCTTAAAGCTTTTGGAGTTCTAGCAAGACAGTCAGTAACTTTCTAGGAAGGAACTTTCGGAAAAATTGGCTAAGCTATTATGCTTTATTTCTTGTAAACCAGTTTCTGACTCCTGAAGGAGTGTCTTACAGTTTCTAAAAGAGCTAAAAATAACATCAAGGTAATATCCTACCTAGGTTTTCCTGACACCCACAAACATTGTTCATATGAGGCAATAAAAGAGCAATTTACATCACCAAATAACTCCTAGTATGCATTTGGACACTGTTTGGCCTGATATCCTCTTTCACCATTGCTAGAGGGATTAGATGGCTCAGATGGGTCTTATGGTGGAGGCAAGCATTGACTATTCTCAATTTGGGGCACACTCTATTCGAGGGGTTATGGTATCCAAGGCCTTCTCCCTCTGCTGTTGCCTGGGAGACATTTTACAGGAATCGGATTGGTCTTCGCACTCAAGTTTTCAATGGTTTTATTATAAACCAGTGGTGGGAGTGGCATCACTGGTAGTCGGCAAGTTTTAAACAATCATAATCTGAAGACTCTGCTCCTGAAAAACATTTAACATTTCCTAGCGTTCATGAAGGAAAGTCTTAATTCTTTTAGGATCATCACACACATCTACTTATGTTGAAGGCCCCCAGCTAGAAGAGGAGGTGCATTCATCATTAAATCTAAGTATATCGTGTATTTATCTAAATGTTCATACTCTGGTTACCATGATAGTTATTGATTTATTACAGTATTTATGTATTGTATAGCAACTTTGCATTATTTGCAAATACTATTAAAAAATTTGTATAGACACTTGGGTCAAACTCAGGTCAGACCAGAAACAGGATTTTGAATGCAGAAATGGGAATACTTGTCAGCTGCTCCTGCACAAAGAAAGAAAAAGTGTGACATCCCTGATGTCTATTATATGTAGATTGGGACAATACTGCTGGATATATTTTGTCTTCGGGGCTCATGTGATGTGTAGTCCATATATATATCCTGGTATTCTGTTTGGCTGCTGAGTCTAAAATAACAAACAAAGTTAAGCAAACCCTTGTCTCTCCGTCATTAATAAAATGTAAACTTTCCGTGACAGTAGCTAGGAAATGTTATGATTTATGTTTTTTCTAATAGTATTTTTTATTACATTATTTATTTATTTATTTATTTTTGACATTTTTAAAGTGCACTGTCACCCGGAGGTGTCCTGGCGCTGACTGATCGCTAGTTGGCATAGACAGGGGAGGTAATGTGTAAAGAGCCAGGTCTTAAGGGCCTTCCTGAATATGAGCAAATCGGGGCTCTGTCTGAGGCTCAAAGGCAGCGCATTCCATGCCTTGGCAGCTCCTAGGGCAAGACTTCTACCTCCCCAACGGACTTTTCTTACCCTAGGGACTACAGCCAGCCCCTGCTCAGCTGACCTTAAAGCTCGCACTGGCTTGTACCACTGGAAAAGAGGGGTCATGCATTGGGGGCCCAGGCCATGCAACGCCTTGAAAATCACGCAGAGTGACTTGAAAACAATTCTTTTATGAACTGGCAGCCAGTGTAACTTTACAAGGTCCTGAGCTACTGAGGCGAACTTGGGGGTGCCCGTAATCAGACGTGCTGCTGCATTCTTCAGGATTTGAAGTTTATTTAAAAGCCCCTGCTGGGCATTCATTAGCAGACCGTTGCAGTAATCTAGTCGGGACATCACTAGTCCTGTCACTACTGTCTTCTTGTGTTCCACCGGAAGAAATGGCAGGACTTTCCGGATAGTTTTAAGCACATAGTGGGTAGCTGAGGACAGTGCATTAATTTGTGGCCTGAAGGACAGAGAGTCATCCATCAGTACACCCAGATTTTTTACCTTCGAAACTGGAGAGGGGGGAGACCCCATTTCCTCTGGCCACCAACGACGGGACCAGAAGTTGTCTCTAGACCCAAACAGCAACACTTCTGTTTTTGCAGAATTGAGCTTTAGGCAGTTTCCTGCCATCCAGTTGCTCACCTCCCGCATGCAGCATCTGAATCTATCTGCTGTGCTGTCCAATTCTCCCGGACGCAGCGACACCACAATCTGCGTGTCGTCGGCGTAGGATGTAAGATTGAATCCGAAGGATCTAATCACTGGGGCCAGGGTAGAGACATACACATTAAAAAGGGTCGGGCTCAGGGATGACCCTTGAGGGACTCCGCAGGGGAGCACAAATGGCTCTGATTCGTAGTCCCCCAAGGCCACCGACTGAGTCCTGCCGGATAGGATGGCTTGCAAGATTTCGAGTGCCTTTCCTTGAATCCCACTGGCCCTCAACCGGTCCACCAATAATTTATGGTGGACCGTGTCGAAGGCCGCCGATAGGTCCAGCAGGATCAGGGCGGCTCTGCCCCCTGCATCCATCACCCTTCTTATGTCTTCGGCTGATTAAATCAGTGCAGATTCCGTGCTATGTCCCGCCCTGAATCCATGTTGAGAAGGATCCAGCCTCTCTCCTGACCCCAGGAAGGTGCTGAGCTGTTTGTTTAGTATGCCCTCCATAATTTTGGCTGGGAAGGGTAACCTGGCAATGGGACGAAATTTGTTCAAGTCGGTTACATCTAGGTTTTTTTTTTTTAGAAGGGGCAAGATGGACGCTTGTTTCCAGCGTAGGGGAAATTCCCCCTTATCCAGCATGACATTGAACAGGGGGGTGAGTCCCGAGGCGATGATAGAGGGAGCTAGTTTGGCAATCGTGGCTGGGCAGGGGTCGTGAGGGGAGCCAGATTTTATCCTCATTAGCCGATTTGATACCTCCTCCTCACTAATGGGGGAGAAGTTCTCTAGTGTATCAAATTTCCTGTTGGTCTCAGAATGCGTTTCTGGGGTAAATGTATCTGGTGCATTGGTCATGATTTGGTTGTCCAGGGAGTAAAAGATCTTCTCTACCTTACCCAGAAAGAATTTGGCTAAGTCTTCACATAGTTGGTGACTAGGTGGTATATCTACTGGTTTGGGGGCTGCCAAGGAGGAAATTGTGTTAAATAATTCCTTAGGGGAGTTGCTTGCTTCCTTAATGCGTTTAGTAAAGAACTCGCACGTAGCCAGGCGGATCATCTCCTTGTAAACTCTCAGCTCTGCCTTGAGTAGTTTTTTATGCTCCTCCCTATAATTTATCCGCCACAATCTTTCGAATTTTTTGCAGAGAGTTTTGTGGTCCCTAATTTGATCTGAGAACCAAGGGGCGGAGGGGTTTGTGCGAGTAGAATGATGGATAGTTGGAGGCGCAAGTTGTGTGAATGGTGGCCTCCAGCCAGCTCGTATAGGCTGTAGCTGCTTCCTCCACATTTCTTGTGGGGGGCAGTAAAGAGGTTTTCAAAAGGCCCTCCAATGTCTTACCTTCTATGTTTTTCCATTTCCTAATCTTTTTGGGGGGAATTTTGGCCTTACTGGGTCTGGGGGAGGGACTAGGATAATGTTGAAATAGACTGCGGCATGATCCGACCAGGAGACCGGCTGAACTGTCGTGACCTCTAGGTTGGGATGGTTGGAAAATATACCATCTAGAGTGTGTCCTGCCTTTTGAGTCGGGCCACAGACCTTTTGTTTTAGCTCCACTCCGTGCAGCAGTTCTAAGAGATCCTGAGTGTCCGAGTCTAAGCCATTCTCGAGGTGAAAATTAAAATCCCCTAGTAACGTGAAGGTATTGGCGCAGATAGCTTCTTCTGACAGGCTACTCAAAGCAGAGAGAAAAGGTGCTTTAGCCCCGGGCGGCCTGTAGAGTAGGCAGCCTCTAAGGGTTTGATGGTCAGAGAGGATGAAGTTGAAGACTAGTGCTTCATCTAAGTCGGTTGCGCCAGGCTGCACCATCCCTCTGAGTGATTTATGGTAGATTATAGCCAGCCCTCCGCCTTTCTTCCTTTCTCTGTTCTGCGGGAGACAGACATAGTCCGGGGGAGTAGCAATAACAATGTCTGGGCCCGAGGATGCGTCTGTCCAGGACTCCGTTATAAAAGCAATCATGACCTTAGAGTCCTGAATGAGCTCCGCCAATTCAGTGCTATGTTTTACCAGGGATCTGGCATTAAGTAACATGCATTTCATGGTGACCGGCTTTTTTATCTCTATAGTTTTGTGTGGGACCGTGGAGGATGGTAAGGATTGCCAAAGTACCTTGGGAAGGGTCTGCTTACAATTGACACAGTGATGAGGATAGGTCGACAGGTCATCCCCCATTTCAATGGTGACGCAGCCTTTTGCATGAGTGTTGCCGCCCATCGTCCATAAGGTATTACGGTTATAAACCTGCCGCGAAGTAGATTTTAAAGCCACCTGACCAGGGGTCCCGGCCCTAGGCACGGGTCCGGCGCGGACGGGCGCAGACGGGCTTCACTTTGGTGCGCCTTTAGCGCGCCGGCAGCGCGCCCGCCGCGCTCGTCCGCTGCGCTTCCTAGGCCAGGGTGTCATTTTATGCAGGCATGGGCTGGCGGGGCGGAGCACTAGACTGCTCGCCCAGCTCGTGTTCTTCACTCAAAATGGCGGGACCGGTGGGGCGATATCGCAGGGTTCGAGCCCGGATGGTGCAAATGCGCAGTTTTAAAATCAGCAGTAAAACAAACTGGTTGTGTGACTGCATTAAATGAATGTGAGTTTTAGATTGTTTAACAAATAACGTGTGCTGCAGTCTAGGATAAGTGTATATCTCCCTAACAATAAAAAAAAAGATAATTTAGAGTTTCAGAGACAACTGTAAATGCGTGCATTAATCGACAACAAAGGGAATTTGATCTTACCAGATTTTGGATATGTGATTAGAAATACATCAGTGTCCCTGATTGGAAAGTGCTCTAGAGAATCTATTTTTTCTGGCGTATTCGCCTCTTCCATAAAATAGATTCCTCTGTGTAGAAATAGTTTGGCCAAAGATGGCCTAGCTGTGCCCTCGTCCATTATTCAAGGAGCTGAAATAGAAACAGAAAATAAATCTAACTCAGTTTTAACATACTGAAGACTTTATTGTACAGATATTCAAAGAGGGCATCACTTTAAAGAGGATCATTTAAATTAGAGAGCTGGCAAAATACCTGCTAAGTTGTGTGCATAGATAAGCACAAGTACTTCTGTTTACCATATAAGCCATTTTAAGACACACAAAAAGCATTTATTTCTCCATAACAAATTTCTATTTAATAATTGGTTTGGCCTGAAAACAGCCAAGGCCAATAAGAATTCTGGTAAAATTATAGAGGTGTGCGAAGAATTGCACTCTGCGGTGGAGCTCGTAGAGTTTTTCCTACTCACGGTGAAGTTCTGCAAAACTCTGCAAAGTGACGTGGAGCGGCGTTCTTTCTCTCACGTGGCTCACAAATGTTAAGTTGGCAAGCATGAGTGAGAAAAATTGTGAACAAGACCTCCTACTGGTGAGATTTCTCAATGCAGATGGTTGCGACATGTCGCAACCGCTCCCAATGGGAAATCTGCCGTTTGCATTGATGAACCTGCCACTTGAGCGAAATATCTACTCTAGTGACAGACACGTAGTGCTGTTCGCACGGATTTTACAGCTTGGTACAAACTCCCGGCACCAAAAATTGATGCGAACAGCGCTACTTACGACACTCTGCCACGCGCGGAACACTGCGGGTGTGGGGGAGTTTTTTTGCCACTTCGCAGAGTTCCGCAGAGCAGAACTCCCCGAACTCTGCCCAGGCCGATATATCTTCTGTGTATGACACCTTTTCCACTGACCTTCTACAAACTTTAAAACCTTCATTGCGGGGTGCTCCCTGTTGGGTGTGATGACTGTCACATTTAAATAGAAATGACACTATATAAACAGTGCAATAATTATTACCTTTCACATGTTTTTGGGGAATAATGTGGATGTTGATATTTACTGCAACAAAATCTTCCTGTTTCAGCAAATACTGCCCATTTTCCCCCAGCAGCAGTTTGACATCCTGATATTTATCACAAAACTTATAATCACGATAGCACGACTGTGTTGTAGCAGGGTCACTGCACACATCCCATTTACCAGGATGCCCCTAATGAGGGCCTATGAGATCTGGGTGACAATAATGCGTAATCATGTAGGACCAAATGGAAACAGCAAAATTGATACTCTGGGTAGCAAGCCGAAAACACCACCTATTCAAGGCGGACAGGCCATTCTGTCTGTTCTAGCTCTTCCCTACTGTGCTGTGGCATAGTTGGCTGCGTTCAGAGCAGAATTGTTGGCATGTCTCAACCAAGGGAGTCCCTAGAAGCCCCTTCTAGTTTGTAGCATCCTGGAGTGTGAGGGTGGTTTAAACATATTTATATAAGGGCTCGTTTTCATTGGAGAAAAACATGTTAACATCAATGAGTGCCATTGAAGAACTGCACCATCTGAAAACTGATGGTAACTACAACAGAAATTAACACCAGCTGTGGACTATTCTCAAAAGGGCCCATCACATACCAGTCGTCTGCCACTTGTCACAATTATCAACTTAACAGCCCAAAATACTCCAGGATTACTAGTGAATATTTCCTGATACAGGGCCTGGTTATGGTCATAGAATAGTGTCTAAAGAAATAGATCACTCATGTTGCAGTGGGAGGAATTTGTTTGCAATGTGTAGATAGCAAAATGTACACCCTCTCCTACATCACCTAGAAGTTACCATAGAAATAATGGATCCCATAAAAGATGACAGCACACCAAGCGAGCAGGGCACGAGAGACCACAACACCGTTATGGAAAGCTGCTTTACTTTATATATTTACACTGAGCTACTTCCAAAAATACAACAGGGCAATAAGCAGGTATCTCCCATTTATCCGTGAGTGTGCTCTTGCAGCATTTGATGCAGGCTATTAAGGTTTCGCCTGTCATACTACACAGACAAGCTACAAAAAACAAAGGTAACCATAGCACAAATACCGAACAAAGGGGCCCATTAGGATGCACCACCATAGCGGTGATGGGACCGGACCCCAGCAGTGCGGCGGTCCCGCACCGCTAATTAGGATACGACTGCCACCCTGGCAGTCGCAATCCGCAATGTTGACATTGCGGCAGGTGCTGCTGTAAGCAGCATCCACCGCAATACCAAAGAGGCATGTTGTGCATTGCCATGCACCACGTGGCAGGAAAGGCGCAGTGCCTGCCACCTTGTGCATGGCAATGTAGGGGTATACATAGGTACCCCCCAAGTGCAGCCCCATGGGGGCCCGCAACGGGTCCCCAAAGCAATTCTCCACTAGCCTTTCCATGGCAGCGAATCCGCCACGGAAAGGCCTGTGAAACCCGCGATCATAATATGGATGGCTATGCCTTCCAGGCAACGCCACCATATTATGCCCCAGATCCGTGGAAAAGCGGCAGACGTACTTTGCGTCCACCGCCGCGCCCCCGCCACAGTAATATGGCGGGGTAAATATAGTTGGGATGGCGGGCGGATCGCCATCGCTGAGCCGACGGTGGCGATCTGCCCGCCGTACTAATGACCTCCAAAGTATTTAATAAAGTTGAAAAAGTTTATTTTTTTCATGTGTAGCAAACATGTTTAACCAAAATATAACACAAGGGCTACAAGTGGACTTATGTTTATGGGTTACAGGTTACTCAGCCATAGTGTCAGGTGGCTATGGATAGTGTTAGGTTTAGAATTAGGATTAGGGTCATATCTAGATTACCCAGTGGGGTCAGTGTTGGCCTAGGTCAATGTCCCAAACTGGTGGGCTGCAGTCCGTATTTTGGTGAGATGTGAAAGTCCAAGCAATTAATAAAGATCCCTTTAAATTCTGTATTTATCTTGTCACACTTCCTGAGCTTCAAAGACAGAGGTCAAATACCAGGCAATGTCTTCTGACAAATTGCTGCTTCTGGTTTTTAACACGAGGATTGGTGTTTGCAGTCTCCTCTTCCTTTGTAGTCAGAGAAAGAAAATTAAAGGGAATTCATGTTTCTGTCCAGATGATGACCTCAGAAAGTGAGTATTGAGGTTGAAACATCATCGGAATTGCAACTAACAGAATAGGATTATTCTGAGAATAATAAATCTCTAATCCAGCTGACTTTATTAGTAGACCTTTGTGGTTCATTGATCTTCGCACATACGCCCTTGCAATATCATTGTTGTTATCTGTTTTATGTGTGATCTCATGACACGGAGCACCTTTGCTCTTTTGGATGATGATCATAAATTCTAGAAATTATTAAATACAATACTAAAGTCATGAAGGATAGCTGATTCTTTTTTATTCCATTAGCTGTTGCGGTAATTACATTGTTATTCGAAATAGTGAAATACTCTGCACTGATAGCATGTAGTAATGCTACCTGTATATTGAGCATGATTTGGTGATTCATTGTTTCATATAATCATATTTACCAACATTCCCTTTGACATATTGGTGTCTCTTGTACTTGTTTACAGTTTTACTTCAAACCTGAATTTAGTGTTCAATTTGACAGTATGGAATGCTTAAATCATGTGCCATAGAGTAAGCTCTAACACACTAATTTTCTGCGATGGATTATGCAGTATACACAAAGGGGCCTGCGATTGGAGGCTTTCCGACCGAAATCTGCAGTTTCATATCTGACCACCTAATAACAATGTAGGCAGTCAGAAATTATATCGGCAGGTCATTCCAGGTGGATTCCGACGGGCAAAGCAAACACAAGGAGATGATGGATGGAGCACTGAAACTTTTCAGACACTCACCCCCAGTCAGAGTTCTGGGTTGAATCCATCATCGATCTTTAGCACACTTCGCCACCCCAGTTTAGACCCAGCCATATGCAAATCAGTCTTGACCCTGTGCCTCATGGGAATAGTGCAGACCAAACTGCCAAACCTGGTCTTCCCTGGACTGGAAACAAGCATCCTGGGACCGGTTTCAGGGTAACACCGCTCATCAGCCAGTCCAGCTTGAATCCAGTGTCAAAGTGAGCAAGGGACGCACGCGTGGGCATACCCTGCCAACTTAGGGCAAACAAAGCAAATACAACGAGATGAAGGATGGAGCACTGAAACTTTTCAGATACTCACACCCAGTCACAGATCTGGGTTAAATCCATCACCCAACCATACCCAAATCAGTCTTGACCCTGTGCCTCATGGGAACATTCCAGACTGAACTGCCAAGACAGGTCTTCCCTGGACCGGAAGTCTGAATTTAGTGCTCACATTGATAATATGGAATGCTTAAATCATGTGCCATAGAGTATGCTCTAACACACTGATTTTCTGCGTCGGATTATGCAGTATACACAAAGGGACCTGCTGTCGGAGGCTTTCTCTCTGACGTCTCCGGTTTCATTCCTGACCACCTAATAACAATGTAGGCAGTCGGAAATGACACCGGCTGGCCATTCCAGGTGGATTCCGATGGGCTCCTTGAACCCCCTGGCCAGTCAGAGGCCCCAATGTAATCCGCGAGGACAGTTTTTCCGTAGTCGGAATTACGATGTCGATTTCCAACAGGCTTTCCATGTTGGCCTTTCCGACATGGATTTCCTGTTGGAAAGAGACTTTGGGGCCATTCCTCCATGGCATCCGGTTAGTGGGCCTAGGGGCACCTATGGTTGCACCCTGTTATTCCCCGCACCATGTGGCAGGCAACACGGTAGGAACCTTGAGGTGCCTACAATGCGATTCAGGGATTAACTGAATCTCCAATTTCTCCATTAGGGCTTGTGCTACAGTGGGTTTATGACCGAAACAGTGTCGGGCGGACGTGAGTCCACATGATATCGTAATGAGGCCCAAAGTGATTTGTCCCTTGTCATTTAATATCTCCCCAAAATGGCAGCAACTTTATGGATTAACAAAATGAGAAGCCTGTCATGCTAGAAATAGAACACATAATCTGATGGTGACTAAAATATGGAGAGCAGGTTTTCAACCCACTGAGTTATCCGTCCGCCACAGGACACAGTAATGTAAATTAGGTCTTTAGAGATTATTTTACATGCCTCTCTGCTGAGATTCAATCAGCACCTTACGTAATGGTTTATTACACCCTCTGCACCCAGGAATTCTTAGGACTTGTTCACCGGCCTCTGTTCTTTCTTTCTTTTTATTTTTTAACACATTTTTATTAGAAGATTATTCCACAGTACATCTTTGGGTGAAGCATTCCACATATTCATACCTCAACAATGCAAAACATATCACGGTAAGACTGTGTTTTTCAGCAGTTGTCACTATTTAACATGTATTTTCCTGAATGCATACCTGGTTGATTTCCTATTCTCATTTTGTTTTTTATTTAAAAGAATAGATAGAACCCTCTTTATACATAGCTAGCGTACATGCCTCTCCGACAGGAGACGTCCTGGGTTCTGATACCCTGTCCAGTCCGCACTGTGTCCTCACTTTGCATAATGTGGAAATTTTGGAAAAACCAACAAAAACTAACCAACTTCCCCTGCCTCTCCCTCCCCCCTCAGGCTCAGCGATTTAGAACACCGGCCTCTGTTCTTTCCAGTGCAGTCCTTCCCTTCAGTGTTAAAGCTGGTGGCCAGTAAAGAGGCAACTTACTTGTGACTGGTCTGTGAACAGGTTAAAGGACATCCCTGTGTGCTTCTGGCATAGAAGGCCTAGTAGAAACTGCAGAGCCTCTCATTTCTACCTTCTCTACAACAGCAACACCACCATCGGACGTTGAAAGAATGCGACATTCAGCTTGGAGTAAAACTCGTGCCATGCTTACTGCAGACAGACCTCAGCAGTATAGATACAGACCTTCCAAAAGTCTTGCACAGACACACGTAAGCAAAACATCTGAGCTCCAGGATGTATAGTAGTGTTTGAGTTTGATGATTGTAGATCCTGATTAGATGGATGCTCTCCCACCTTCTCCACTAGGCCACAAAGGTGAGCTCCTTGGCAAATTAAGAGATCTGATTTCAGTCATTGGTGACAAAGGGCACTACAATTACTATATCGTAACATATGCGGAGGTACTCTGTCACCTATAATGATAATGTTTTAATGATGTTTATACTGCTGCTCTCTGAGCCCTGTCCAGGTGAAGCCTATCTGCTTTCTGACCCTGTGATCTCTACCTAACTGAGTAGTAGCACTTCTGTCTGAACCTATAGATTTGTCAAGCTCTGGCATCTGCGACCTGTGTGTTGGACTTGGCCCTTCTGGCAGGTTCACACCTGAACTTTTTGCTTTTTAATGTTACATCATTATAGTGAGTGGAGGCAAGATGGCGGCCGCAACCGTGGCCGCGTGAGGTGCTCCGTCCATAGCTCCATATGACTCCCCTTCATTCTCGTTACTGGTTGTGATTTCTTCCCCGATAGTAATAACGATATCCGTGGGAGCAGTTCTGCAGTGTTATGCCGAGCTGTGGCTTACCGTCCTGACGGGGTTCAGAGTCTGCGGCGTCCAGCCCAGCCCGGTCCAGCACAGTCTCACGCCGACTTGACGGGCTACACCTGAGGCGCGTTACAACTGGGAGGCGCCGGCACGAATCGCTTTGGGCTCAGTGTGGTGAGTTGTTGTTTCCACGCTACCTCTACGGCTCCTAAGCTCCTAAGCTTTCTACGGCCCGGATTTTTGGCTGAAACTGCGGAAAAACAAAAAGCAGAAGTGGAGAGCGCGGTGGTGGTGTTTCTGATCAGGCGCGCTTTCGAACAGCTGAGAGACCGCACGTTATCTGTTATCGCTACCGCTTCTCAGACGCGGTGGACAGTGTTTGCAGGTAAATGGCGCCAAAGGGCAGAGGCGGTGTAAGGACCCGTGAGGGAGCATCTGCAAATACACCCGTTGAAGATACAACTGAACCTGCCATAATGGTTGTGGGGCATTGCAGTGCTAACGATAATGCTACATCAGTAAGTCGTGGCATGGCTGCGAGTAAAGGCACCCACGCCAGTGATAATAATACCGGCAGCGCTGACAACACCGCTTTGACCTTGGAAGGCAGTAACGTTCAGCAGGGTCAGGCGGCGGCCTCAAAGTCACAGGGCGTTCGCCAGACCTAGATAATGCAGCAGAATCAGGATACCCCTGTAAAACAACGGACTGTCCCGGCAATTTTCAATAAAAAACAAGGAGCAAAGGCTAAATTGGTATCGGAGACAGTTGGAGAGGTCTTGGTTTCAGCTGATCAAGAAAGTGGAATTAATACTACTCCAATGGAAGCCTCGGTAGGTAATGGAGGTAATGCAGTAACAGTAACAGCTATAGAAGACAGCAGCTCACTGCCAGGGCCAAGCACTAACACTACTACTTTATCGACTGAAAAGGGCAGTGAGTCAGAGTACGCTGGATCTGATGGCAAGTTCTACTCCATGTCTGATTTAACGACTGCATCAGACAAGGAGCATGTTGAGGATAGCTCTAGTAATCCAGGCGATTGGGGGGACTTGCCGGATGACGTAGAAGGAGATGAGTGTGAACAATATCTGCCCCATGAAACAGTAAGAAAGGTGGTGGAGGTGTGTGAAGGATCAGTGCATGAGCAGAGCCTTCCATTAGCTCAGTTTAACCTGAATGAGGATCTTGAGGAGGACTCAATCACCCTTGATCTAATCTATAAGAGTATAATGGCACATCGCAGTGAAACTAAAGCAGAAGGCTTACGCACACAAGGCGCTGTAAGGAAACTTCAAAATACAGTGCGACGATTGGTTAAGACCTGTGCAGAAGTCACCACCCGTGTGGTGGAGGTGGAGGAGAGAGTTTCCTCAGCAGAGGACTGCTTGGTTGAGCAGCAGTCAGCCATCGAGACTCTGCAAGAATCCAAAACAGACGTGGATTGGAAACTCACGGATTTAGAGAACAGCGTGCGACGCAACAATCTGCGCGTGCTAGGCATAGCTGAGACAAAAGAAGGTGCAGACCCACGGAAATTTATTATCCAGCTTTTTAAAGAAGCCTTCCCTGAACTCAATACTTGGAACTGGGAAATTGAAGTGATTCGGGCACATAGGTTTCCATTCGTGGTGCGGCAGCGTGTTAAAGAGCGTGGTAAAGAGCGACAAACTGACCAAAACTCATACCCCAGGGCGATTCTAATCTGCCTTAATAACTATCTGCTCCGAGAGGCACTCTATGATCTGGCACGCCCCAAGAAAAAACGGAGTGGCATGGGGTGTGAGTTTTTCGTGCGCCCGGATTTCTGTCCTGCAACGGTGCACGAACGTTGGCAACTGCGGAAATTATTAGCACCCTTCCAAGCAAAAGGGGCCCAGGTCTTTTTGTTAAAGCCATCTTAACTAAAGATCATCTTCAGTGGCCAAACTAGATATTTCACATTCGGGACAGTTGCACAGGATTATTTGAAGGAAATGGAGAAGAGTCCGAAAAGAGTCCAAAAAGTTAAAGGGACATGATATATATCTCAGTTGCTAAGCAAATGAGCATATAGAGGTAGTAGACTGTAGTGTGGGTGTATCACGGGGTGGAATGAGCAAAAAAAAAAATCTTTAGATTATAGGGGTTATCTCTCTCTTATAGATTCTTTTTTGTCTCCTTTGGATTTTTTTTTAGTTTGTGTTCTCTCTCTCAAAATTGGAGCGGAAATTTGTACATTTCCTAAGAAACATTTTGAAATTTAGATTACTGGGCATAAGGGAAGGTATGCCTTGTAAAGTTTACGCTTTTCCAAAAAATGTCTATGATATGTGATATAGGGAAGGGTGGTATTGAGGGGTGTGTGGGTTGGGGGTCGCGGGGGGGATGGAAAACAGAAAATAATACATGAGTACAGGATGGAAACGAGTTTATTCTGGGCAGTCATTGTTTTTTTTAGCCCATTTGTGGAGCTAGTGGAGCGAAGCCAGACACAGCTAAATGGTGGGTAGGGGCATCAGGATAGGTACGTTGAATGTGAGGGGGATGAATTCAGTGGATAAAAGACGGCGGGTGGCGCAGGAGCTATGAGCTCTCTATTGCGATATAATCTCTCTCCAGGAGACCCATATAGTATGGTCAAAGCGGCTATTGCTGGAAGAGCTGGGATTTAATCTCATAGCCTGTACTAAATATTCTGGTACGGCTAGAGGCGTTGCAATTTTGGGGAAAAAACATATAGGCAATTTTAACTGACGGATTAGGTAGGTGGGAAATTGCAGATTGTTCGGTTGGCCCTACAATATTCACGATCTGTGCAGTTTATGGGGCCAATTTAGATGAAGCAACCACCCTAGACTTTTTAAATGTCGAGTTAGCGACTTGGCCAACACCACTGATCCTGTGCGGGGATTGAAATATAAACTTAGCGCCCAATAGCCTATGTAATTAAAAGTCGAGATATAGTGGTAGGAAACCGCGAGTTTTTAAAGCGCTGCAGGCACTAATGATAGCACATGGGTTGGTGGATGCTTGGGCTTTTTTAAGGGGGGTGGCCCCTGGATACACTTTTTGTTCTTTCCCCCATCGGAAGTTAGTGCGGCTGGATTATTTCTTTACTCTTCAATTGTTATTAAACCAGGCTGTCATTCAAGTATACCCAAGAATTACATCTGATCACGGGCCGGTAGTTCTGTCAATAACAGGCATAGTAGCAGTCACAAGGCCAAGAGGATTTTCTTTTGACCGTAAACTATTATTAGAGCAGCAATTCATTGAATATATGAAACAATAGATCACTACTTTTTTTAATATTAATTGCGGGAGCAGTATTATGGGCTGCGTTTGGGATTGTTTCAAGGCTGCCTTTAGAGGAGAAGCTCTCAGCTTTGGTTTATATAGTCAAAAAAACAGGCAGCAAAGTTCCAAGAGCTATACCAAGAGTTAATAAAGGCTGAGGGGTTACTGATGCAGGGCATCCAGGCTGGCAAGGATATAACTGACTTGATTACGGCGGTGAGACGGCTTAAAGCAAGGCTAAATCTTAATTGGTCTCAGGAAACTGCAAATTTCTTTTTTTATTAAACAGCAAATGCATTACAAGTATGGCGAGGCAAGTGGCAGACGCCTCGCCCAAAAATTAAGATTGAGGGAGGCAGCTCAACGGATAGACAATATCATAGATTTAAATGGTGACTCTGTTGAAAATGAAAGTGGCATTTTGGAGGTGTTTAGACAATTTTATGAGGTTTTATATCGAAGAGATGAGTACGATAAGGATGGTGCGGCCACCCTTATTAGCCAGTATTGCATGGCAGATCTCCCAGCGGTGGAGATAGAAGGGCTAGAAACTTCCATTTCGTTAGAGGAATTAGAACTAGCAGTAAACGGGCTGGCAATGGGCAAGGCGGCAGGGCCAGACAAGCTACCCTTGGAAATTTATAAAACTTTTTTTCTGTCCTGAAGGCAGATCTCCTGGCAACAATGTGAATGGCCCAGAACGGTGTTCCCCCTACGTCTTGGAATGAAGCATGTATAGTAGTGTTCCATAAAAAAGATAAACCTGCGAATCTGCCCGGCTCCTACCGTCCCATCTCGCTTTTGAATGCGGATGGGAAGATCTACTCGAAGATTTTGGCCAACAGGCTATCTTCTGTTATCTCCGCATTAGTTTCCACTACACAACATGGGTTCATTCCGCATTGAGGAACGGTGAATCATGTCAGCCGTGTGATAACTTTTTTTGATTATGTTAATGCAACTCGGGAACCACTCTGTTTAATTTTATTAGACGCCGAGAAGGCCTTCGACCGGGTCTCATGGTGCTTTTTATGGGATGTCATGAGGCGACAGGGCTTTGAGCCAAAGTTTATTACATCTTTGCAGACACTGTATCATCAACCTTCAACCTGTAGCCCGCATTAGCACCATGGGACTCGAGTCGGAGGTGGTTCAAATACAGAGGGGTACCAGGCAAGGTAGCCCCTGTTCTCCCCTTTTATTTTCACTATACATCAAACCATTGTTAAGAATGCTGGAATCTAGCACTAGGATTCAACCAGTGGCCATACAAAACTATCAGTTTAACCGCATGCGTGCGGTAGGATTTCCGCCCGTACGCTGGGTTTTGCGGATTCGCACTTTACATGACGAGCTGGGCTCGTCATGAGCGTGCGAGGAGGCTACCTCATGACGAGCCCAGCTCGTCATGAGCGTCGAAGGGGTTAAGGTCCTCGCCTACGCGGACGATGTTGCAATCGTTACCCCGAGCCTAACTATAGCGATGCAGGAGATTGAACATCTAGCTATAGAGTTTGGTGTGGCTTCTGGCTATAAGCTGAATACGACCAAAACTCAGTTGCTATGCGCTAATATGTCGAAGTATTCTGACCCTAGGGTATGCCAAGAAGTTACATATCTGGTGGTCAAGCTTAGGGTCTCTACAACTGACCTGGTTAAATCAAACTGGGGGGCTCTATTATTGGAGGTAAGGAAACAGTTTGACCGGGCGGAATGTTTGCATCTATCCCTAGTGGGGCGATGCAGGTTATTAAAAATTATGATACTCCCGAAAATACTTTACTTTTTTAGATGTGTCCCCTTAGAAATCCCTAAGGCAAGCTTGGCACAGTTCCAAGCTATTTGTATGCGTTTTATGTGGTCCTGGGGTAAGGCTCGTCGTGCTGGACGATATATGATTTTACCTAGAAAGCTAGGCGGTTGGTCAGTACCAGATGTCACGTTGTGCTATTATGCTTGTATGATTTAAGGTATGAACATTTTGTTAACAGGGGCTAGTCCCCTGGATATTGCTGAATGCCCATCCATATATCAGATGTTACTGGGGGTGAAAGCCAAAAATTTTTTGTTTTTGCACCTTGAGTGGAGCTACTACAAGCGCACGAGATTTAAGGTCTTGAAGGGTGCATATAAGGTATGGAGAACACTAAGGGACATGTTTGGTCTCGAGAAAATTTCTTGGTATACACCACTGGTATCTTCAATATTTTTGCCTGTTGATTTGTGGGATCGGGTGGTGCATAATTGGAGGGTGAAGGGAATAAGGGTGGTGGGTGACCTTTATTCTGAAGGTTGTCTCAAATCTTTTGAACAATTGCGGGAACAGTACCAGCTCCCTAGGGAGAACTTTGCTAAGTATCTACAGATTAGGAATTACTTGGTGAATAGTGGTTGCATTTTTCAAGTTAATCCCTTGATAGAAGTTAATATGAAAGCAGCAAGGATAGGTACGTTATATTGTCATATGTTAAGCACTAAGGCCAATGATATTAAACAACAAAATTCTAAATGGGGGATTAAATCGGGTAGGCAGGATATACAAATAGAAACTTCTTTGGAAATGGCTAAAAATGTATTCCTCTCTGCAAAGTTATCTGCGCAGCATTTCAAATCACTTTTTAATTTATATTGTACACCAGATAAGGTGTCAAAATGGCCTGGGGATTTAATAGGAAAATGTTTCCGCTGTGGATATCCATCTGCAGACGATGTTCATATTATTTTTGGGTGCCCATCATTAGCATGTCTATTGATGCAGGTGGAGAAATGTATATCAGAGATTATAGGTAGCCCAACACACTTATCCGCCGCACAGATTCTCCTAGGTGTAGAAATGGGACTGGCGGAGACAGGAATAGCAAAACAACATGCTAACTTAATATTTTTAGTTACAGCGGTATATAGACTTAGTATAGCCTGCTCCACCCCCTGTGGTGTGTCTGATGTCCCTCACCCACCCTGTGAATAGGCAGAGGGGCTGAGCAAAACAAAGTGCCCAGGAACCAGATGCGTCTGGTTCACCCCTTGCCTTCACCTTTGACAACAAAGGATTTTTGTGTATAAAAAGAGGCTGTGACCTCAAGTTAAATGTTCTTGTTTCCTGACTAGAATCTACCAGGGGCGTGCTGCTGCTGGGGCCCAGGGGATGGCTTGCCTCCCTGGGCCCTGCCCACCCCCTGGATTGCTGGAGGACTTCTCCCTGGGACCCTCCTGCCCTCTCACCCATGAGGACTTTGTGGCTGGACCCCTTTTTGGCTGTACCTTTCTTCCCAGCACCTCTGGCAGCCTGGAAGCACTTTATTTTTAAAATACTCTGTCATTGAGGGAGCCTACCCCTTCTTGCTGCAAATTATTATTGGCAGCACGATGCTGCCCTTTTTCCTGAGAAGATTCCTCTGGTGTGGGGATCCCCCGAAATTGCTCCCCGGTGGATGCCCACCCAGCTTATTTAGTTATATTTTTATTTAAGGGTGCCACCCCTTTTTATATGTGCCTTAACGGGTTCCCCCCCGTTTCTACTTTTATTTTAAACCTCGAGGGTGCCTACCCCTCTCTGTGCCCCGAAAATCACCGCCGCGGCCCTCGCGCCGCACACAGCAAGTCAGGCACCATACTTGCTTCCGGACTTCCGGCTTTGAAGGGAAGTCCCGCCCGCAGCCGCGCTCTGATTGGGGGAGTGCGGAAAGGAGGAAGGCCCGCAAAAGAGAAGCTGCCGAGCCGCACAGGCTTCACTCTGAGTCCCGGTCTTGAGATGAGGGAACGGGTGAACAAGGGCGCTGTCGAGCGGGGCTCCCAGGGATCGGGAGAGCTCCGCTACTGCCGCCGATTGAGGATTTCTGCCTCCGCCCCCCCCCCAGCCGTTGAGTCAGCCAAGAGTCCGGGTGGGGAGAGGTAGAGGGGGAGCGGTCCCACCAGGAGAGCGGACCACTGCAGAGTAGACCAAAGTCCTTTCTGATGGCTTGAGCGGGCCCGCGGTTGCGGGCCGCTCCACCGCCACCCCTCTTTTGTTTCAAGGGCCCTGTAGGGGTCCTGCGGTCCCGGGGGCCGGTGGAGCATTCTTTTTACTTAGGGGGCAGTAATGGCTTTAGAGAGCCCCCGTGAGGAGCCTGGGGCATATGCACTTTGGGAGCATATATTGTAAGAGCCCCCTGTGGCCCCACCATGTGCCCATTTATTTAACCCCTTCCGTGCAGCCGCGATTCCCCCCGTGTGTGGCCGCGGAACGAACAGGGCGGGGCCGTGACGAACCCCAGCCGTCATCAGCACATGAGCACCGTGGAGCGTGACCGCTAGGGTTCATCACCAGCATGGAAGGGGTTAAAGCGCCAGCACACTCCCCAGCGCTAGCCCAATTATTGTGTCAGCGTCAGTGCGCTCCACGCCTTGGGGGGGGCAGTTCTTGCTACCTATATAACTCTTTGGTCCAGAGTCAGATGGCTCCAACATGTGCAGTATTGTTTTAGAGCCTAGAGGGCTCCAACGTTTTTGCGCAGTCTTTGCTCCATAGGGCCAGTGAGAGCCCATGTTGTAGTTTTGACCTACAGCTGCCCAGCATGTAGTGGGCAGCTGCACCGTTTAGTTTCTTTCCTTCCTAGGGGCATGTCTCTGGACTCAGGAGTGAGTCGCACTCCTTCATCCCTACTTTGGCCTTCCCCAGCTGCGCAGCACTTAGTGCCAGCTGCAGCGTTTAGGCCCCTTGATATTTGTCCTCAGCTGCCCAGTAAGTAGTGGGCAGCTGCTACGTTTAGGTTTTGGTGCAGTGGCGCAACCTGGACCATAATGTGATTTATGTGCTGTTATGATTCATGTGTTATTGCTTTTTGGGTGTTAGGAAATGTACTGTGTGTAGTATGTTTTGCACACCCTGCGTTCTGATACCTCTAGACATATGTTTATGCTTAGGAGGTTGTTTTATCTAGTATGGGATATACTAGTGAGTTCATGGTTCCCGGCGTGATATATGCCTAAGGTGGTTAGGATTGCGTAGGAGGTACTTACCTGTTACCAGTGGTTACTGGTTGTGTGCTACATTTGCTATTTGGTGCTACAAGTATTATATGTTCTAAAAGTGCTAGTTCTAAAAGTGCTTATTCCTGACAGTGGTCCACGTGGCCATGTCCCATGTATATAATCCCTTGTAAATATTGCCCGTGCCAGTTGGCACAATGTACATCCTGTGATTATGATTCTGATGTGTTTTGATAATACAAAGGCTATATTTGATATAACCTTGTGTGGAGTTCCTTTTGTGCGGGGCCTTGGATGTTGTTGCTGGTGGGTGCGTGCGCAAATGCTTTACACATTGCCTCCGGGATAAGCCTGACTGCTCGTGCCAAGCTACCAAGGCGGTGAGCAGGGGTTATCTTTGGCAGGTGACTTCCTTGCCCTGACTAGAGTGGTGGTTTCTGCCTGGCTTTGGCGCAAGCCTTAGTCAGCCAGAAATCTCCATTTCTAACACTGTGTTTTTTATAACCTTTGATGTCCCATGTTAGCTTGCATAAACAGATTTTGTAAACAGCTCTGATAGTTGTAGTTCTTTAGCCAATTATTCAAGGAGAGTATGTTAGGAAAAATCAACATGTATTTATCAAATTATACTTGGGAAGGGGTGGGAGAGTGAGCACCAGCACCCGTGTGGAATGTAAGGTTTGTGTTACACCCCGCAAAAGTATGAGGAATATTTATTTCGTGACCATCCTTTGCGACTCTATGAATGATACCTACATTTGCTGGAATACAATTTTGATCTGTTTTTCAAACTTTTCTCAGGAAAGACCAACTGAACCATACTAAAGGAAGGGGTTTGCTCCAGTACAAGGAATGTATTTGCATCAGACCAATTTCAAAGCTGTCCTTCCACCACTGTTTAGCACTATTATGTGATTATTTAAACATCATTATTAATGTTCTTTCTTTTACTTGTTTACAAAATACTTTAAATATCTGTTCATGGAAACTGAGGCAGCTTAACAGGTTTTCATGAATAACATTTTGCTTGTAGTGGGCAAAGTCTCTTTCCAGGATGGCTTCTGAATTCACCAAATAGATCCTATCATAAGCCGAAGATAACACATTTCAACGGAAATACTCACTAGCGGACAGAATGATCAATCAAACAATCAATTGCATGTAGTGAGAGATGTTTACTCCTCTGAAACCTTCTATGTGTATAATTATTTAAAGAGTAGTGTCAAAAGCCACGACAGACGTCTGGCCTGTTAAGCTGGACCTATCTTGGTGTAAATGAATACTTTTCTAAAGCCCCCTGAGTGTCAATTTTATAGAACAGTAGGGTCACAAGGTCTGGCAGAAATCTATGCTGTGAAGCCAGATTTAAGAATCAGACAATTGTATTTACAATATTTACTTCTGTACATGTGATAGAGGATAAAGCAAACAATGCTTGCACCTGGGCAAACATGGCACACAACAAGCAGCTTTATTTTTGCTGTGTCTACTTAATAAGTGTTGGTGAATATAATATATCCCCTTCTCAAAGGTAGACCTATGTTAACATTGTCAAGGTCAGCACTAGGGCAAGTATTGCCACTGCAATTTTGTGTTGGACAAGTAATGGACTTTAAAGGTAGGGTGGGCTGTCTGTCAGCCCAGCAGAGGGCCTTGTAGCCCCCTTGCTGCAGATGACCGCCTGCCAAATCTAGAGATCCCTTCTGTCTTCCAGGGGATTGATCTGGCTAAAGATGTGGCGGGTGTGCTTTCCGCAGAACTGTAATGCCGGGTGGGGCGCTATGTCACTGCTGTTCGTTCGTCATTATTTTTGCTTCTGAGAGGCAAACTCCCGAAACGGCGTTTGTTTGCAAGAAACAAATATCAACGGCTATGGCAAATGGGCAATTTTCTTCCTGAGCGCGGGGTAATTGCGGTTGTGCTTGCTTACAATACTGCATTTTTAGCTATTACCTACGTGGATTTAATTACATGAAAGTATAGTGTCTGTTTCCCGCCCTTACATTACGAGGTACAGTAGTATAAGGTTAACTCCTGCGAAAAGTCATTCATTTTGTTCACCAACCGAACTTTACTTTGGACTTTTCGACATTGTTAGGATCAGAAAGGTATCCTCAAGGTAACCGACAGAGCAGCCCGCCCTTAATAAACCGTCAGAAATATTTACACAGTTCTGCTTTCTCCTTTCGGCTTGAGCTCTGGTCTTACTCTCCACAAACTTTTCCTCACAAAGCGGCCCCTAGTGCTTTCCAATCAATCCCAGCTCGCTCCCTCCAGTTAGATCACCCTATAGTGACCTCGCGCCTCGAATGTACTGTTAAGTCAGTCGTTTTAAGATAATATTGCCTTACCCTGGTCCAGCATGTACAGATTCCTCGTGCAGGCGCTGGTTGAATTCGTACCGAATGGAGAGCAAAGCACAGATTGTTGATTCACAGCGCTACGTGAGCAGCAGCACGGTTCGTATGCCAGCGTCCCCGCCCTTCACTTATCACAAAAAAACTGACCTCACGAAAAGGTTATCCAGATTTGCGCACATGACTTTCTAATGCTATCCTTGAACTACCTTTGGCAAGGCCTCCCTTGCGTTAGTCATCATCATCATCAAAAAAGTCTTTATTGCGATTATTCATCGTAAAAGAAAGAAAAAAATTAATAGAATGCAAAATACAGATGTGGGCAGTCATAAATACACATAACATTTATCGTTGCAACTTACCGTTAAAAATATAAATATCTATAAAAAGATAAAATTCATTAAAACAGAATTAAATATATCATACGCAAAAGACTTTTACAAATGTCTACAAGACAATAGATAAAAACCCATAAAATTCCAATTTAAACATGCCAAGCCTGGGAGTGTCAGGACTAAGTAATAAAGCCTCCATTTTTCTCTCGAATGGCCCAAGACCAGCTCAGAAACTTAGCTACCCCTATCACTACGGTATCATTACAACTAGTTTTCAATAGCCTTTTAGCAGTTAACGCTGAACTAGTTCCCAGGGATCTACATAGGAGTTTGAGCCACATGCTTTGCGGTTGTTGGTAGGCAGGGCAAACACATGGTCAATGTCTTCTGTACACTCCGGACAGAAAGGGCATTTATCACCAGTAACAGGTTTTCATTCACATGTAAACTTCCTCAGAGGAAGTGTCTCAACTCGGAACTGATGGTAAAGCTTGCGATCTCTAGGTTTCGCTATAACATCCCAATAGCCTACCAAACATGTTTCATCTTTGAATTCCTAGAAAACACTAGACAGGGATGGACTAGTCAAAGTGGAAAATCTCCTAACTTTAATATGATTCCAATAAGCTGCTCTATAGATTGCTTTTGGTGGGAATTCAGCGGACACTGGACTGACCCACAGGTCCGTCATCCCCATGTCAAAGAGCAAAGCTTTGATGCTATTTATCCATTCAATCTTATTCGAGCGGTCCAATCCCTTTACTTCAGTCAGTCCCCTTGCGAATAGATGTAATTCTTGGGTTGTCAAAGCCTTCTCCAGAAGACCAGCATCCTATACCGTGCAATATCCTCAATTGCATGGCATCCAAGATCTAACAGTAGAGGGATACGGGGGTGTATTTGGGGGAGGCCCACAAGTCATTTTAGGAATTTATTCTGGGCTGAGGCTAAATGGGTTAGATTACTAAATCTCCAGATCTCAGCGCCGTATAAAATTGCCGGAGTGATTTTCAAGGAATATATTTTGACTGCGGGGGCTATAGGCTTAGTTTGTGACAGCCTATGTTCCTTTATCAGTGCTCCCGCAAGCCGTGCATGTTTCAGCGCAAGTAACTTCACCTGAGGGGTCCAGCTCAGTTTTTCACCAAAGGTGACACCTAGATAAGTAAAGACATTGGTCTGCTCCAAGAGCTTCCCGCTCATGAAAACTCTTGATTTAACAGACCTGGCCCCATGGAGTACCATGAATTTAGTCTTCTCCACGTTGACCACTAGTTCATGGTCGCAGCAGAACTCCTCAAAGCGGGACAGTGCCAGCTGAAGCCCCTGTCTCGTTTTAGATAGAATCAGGGTGTCATCTGCGAACATAAGCAGTGGCACCCTTTGGCCAGCCAGCATGGGTGCGTCCGTAGGGCAATTATCAAAGTACCGCACCACCCCATTTATGAATAGTGAAAATAGGGTGGGGGCCAGCACACACCCTTGACGGACGCCCTGCCCTTGCGTTAGTCGGTATGTGTAACATTCCCTCATTTGTGACTTTGGCTTCAGCGTAGTTGTTGATAGCGCACCAGGCCATGTGCAATGGTGACAGGTAGACGTGGGGCTAGCCAACAAATTAACAAGAAGAGCAGAGCCGAGTGAAGTTTTTGTCTAGGCTCGAAGCGCCCCTACACAACCGAGCCCTGAAAAATGTCCATATGGTGTATGAATGAACACAATATCGAGTTGTAAATATCAGGAGAACGAAATCACAGAAAATAAATATTGTGATGCAAAAACATCCTGATGCACAAATATCGTTGTCAAGAATATCATAGTTTTAAATATCATTTTCAATTACACAATTGTAAAGCATATTGTTTTTTACCTAATTTAATGTGCTTTAGTTGATATATAAATGTTATGTTTTAGTATGGTTTGTATAATAATTGTTATTCATTTTTAAAAATGTAGTTTGTAATTTTATTTGGTTTTCATTTTTTTAATGTAATTGTTAATAGTAATGTATAATGTCGTAGCAGGTTGTTGGGTTTGTAGGGGCATAGGGTAGAAAGTTAATTTAGTAATAACAAATTACAAACTAATAATTTTAAGTATGTGATTGATATTCATTATGTGTGCTTTGTAATAATGATTTATCATAATTATATTTTAGGGGTGGGTTGCTACATTTGGTGGGGTATGGGTGAGAAGTTATGTAGGTAATAATTAATTAAGAATTAAGATATAATTTATTATGAATTAGTTAACAGATTACTAATTAGGTAAATTATGTAACAATCATACATTTTTGTTATATTTTAGGTGCGGGCTCCTGGGTGTGTATCGGTGTAAGGTGGGAAGTTAATTAAGTAATAATTAATTAACAATTAATTCATAATTTATTAACAATTAATCAATGTATTATTAATTAGGTACATTATGTTATATTTATTTATTTTTGTTGCAGGTTGTAATGCTTGTAGGAATATAGGACGGGAAGTAATGTAATGATTATAATTAATGTATAATTACATATTGAATTGATTAATGATTATGTACATTTTGTAATAATTACATATTTTAGTTATATTTTTGGTGTGCACTCCTGGGTTTTTAGGATTGTAGGGTGGGAAGTTAATCAAGTAATAATTAATTAATAATTAATAATAAATTGCTAATTAATTATGTCATTGTTTATTAATTATTTAAATTGTGTTATGCTTATTCATTTTCATTATATTTTATTTTAGATGTGGTTTTAGATGTGGGTTGCTAGATTTGTAGGGGTATAGGGTGAAAAGTTAAGTAATAAATAAATAGGCATTCTTTTTTCATTAAAATTTCATCATTACATTGTTTATGAATGTTGTAAACTGGATAATTGTTGTTTACTTTTTTATATATGTTATGTTAAATAATAATATTTATATTTAGAGTATACACTTTTCTAAATTAATATGGTTATTCAAGTATGTAATGTGTTTGAAGTGAAATAGTTTATCTACTGTTGCTTAGACTGGAGTTGGAATAGTAAATCTTGCTCCTCCAAATTCCAGTGCTTTCCCTACTGTTGCACAGCCTGGAGAGGGAATATTAAATGTTACCTTCCAAAATCCAAAGCTTTCCCTATTACGCCACAAACTGGAGTGGAAAAAGTAAATGTAACCCCTTCAAAGTCCAACGTTTTCCCAACTGTTGAGCAGACTGAAGAGGGAATACTAAATGTAACCCCTCCAAAGTCTAATGATTTCCTTATGTTGCACAGAATGGAACCCTACCTAATTAAAATTAGTTTAAGTAAATTATTATGGCGAGGCGAGTGTGCTGGATTGTTGGCACTAAGAAAAGCATTGGAGGGGACTGTGTCATGCTTAACTTTAGCGACACATAGTGTGCCTATGATACACTAAACCAGTTGAAAGACTCACCCACCGAACAGATAAAGGCATGACCCTTGGGTTTCTTTTACCCCCCCAGACAGATTTTATTCCCCAGCATACGGCCAAATCGGTGTAGACACATCATTGATGCCCCTACATGCACCTCTCCCTTTCACCCTAATAGGTTTGAGGCACTCTCAGACCTAACTGAGATTGATTGACTAAATATACAATCTGGTGGGTATATAGATAATGACATAAAAGGCCACCTACATGTGGATGTAGGGGGTGGTGAAACCAATGAGGTATTTGGCATCATAAAACCTCACAAAGACCATATTATAACTTCTGCTGGTCCCTCGGTAAAGGAGAGCACGAATAACACGACATCCTTTATGGTGGATGCAAATACAAACCTTGAAAATAGGTGTCTAAGGGATGGGTTGCCTCAAACACCCATGCCCAGTCTGCTGGTCTCACTAGTTATACCACCAGACACTGATTTGGCCCACTCCATACCCCCAGTTAAGGTAATCTCCTGGAACATAGCTGGTATTTGCTCGAAAATAACAGATGAGGTTTGGCTTGAATACATCAGGGGTTTTGATGTAATCTGTTTACAGGAGACGTGGGCCAAAGAAAATATAGAGATGGATGGCTATCAGGCCTTTGATGTGCCTGCCATAGCATCGTCATCGGGGAGGGTAAAGGGAGGGTTGGTAACCTTATTCTCAGTCAGATTTGGTTCCATAAAAGTTTTTTGTGTAGGATCCTCTCAATGGTTTCAATTGATTATAATTTTTAACATGCTCCAGGTGAGAGTCCTTCTTGTAATCTGGTTCTATAATATTTTCGACCCAAAGAACTGCCATGTTATAGAAGCCTTGCAAATGGAAATCGCTAACATCTCTGGGAAATGGCAACCTTTGTGTGTTTTATGGGTGAGGGATTTTAAATGTACAGCCTGTGAATACAGTAACAATAGAGATTGTGGTCTCTTGGACACAGATGATCAGCCTTTGGCGCATTTTATTCATACCCCGCAGGGATAGGCACTGAATACTATAATTATTGTGAATAACTTGGACAGCCTGACTAACAGTTTCTCAGTCAAGTTCCCTTTCTTGTTGGAGGGGGTAGGGAAAGTTCTATCGACTTCATGTTTATTTCCAGGGAGTGCTCCGCACTGGTGTGCGATTTTCTTGTGGACGCGGAAACAGCAAGTGATCACAACCTACTAATTGCTTCAGTTAAAGTAATAGCTAGAACTACAGGGGGGTGGTTGTTAAACTGATTATAATCGCAATAAAGGTGTTCAACTAAACTGGGGAAAAACTAATCCAATACTTTTTGAGGAGGAAATAGTTAGATCTAATTTCGACCTGATCATGGATTGTTTGTAGCAGGATTCTTCCTCATCTACGATCGTGCAGAACTTTGAACAGCTCTGCACTAACGTAGCAAACAGAGTAACATGCCCAGCTAGGCGCCAGCAGCACCGTGAGAGCCGCTGGTTTCATACAGAATGTCCCAGAGCCCATAAGATCTTAAAAACCGCCCTCCAGACTCACACCCATAACAGAGAACAAATAAAATATGCGAGACACCTATATAAACCACCATCAGTGAAAGAAAAGAAAAGCTGAGGCAAAAATCTTGAAATGGGATTCCCTGATTATGGCTAGGGAACAACAGACAAGTAGAGTAGTTGAGGGGCTCTTTAAGTTCGCCTGTAAGCTAGGCCACAAGCCAGTGCCTGAGCTGGTTACCCTATTTAATGTAAAATGCATGTCAGTCGCATCATATGGGGCGGGCGTATGGGTCTATAAAAGAGGTCGCCCGCTACAAGTAGTGGAGAATAAGTGTATAAAAAGCTTGTTGATGATTCCAAGCAGCTCTGCCACCTCATTTTCTCATCGAGAAGTGGAGATGGAATACATAGAAGATCGAATCGCTGCTGCCCCTTTGCTCTTGCGGGCCAGAATCTGGGGCCCAGAAGAGTTACTGTTTTCCAGGGAGATCACGAAGACTGTATTCATCTGGGCAAGTTTGGGAAGATCCCCTGACTTCGGCTTGTGAGGGATAAGTTATCCGAGATTGGGTTGGGTGAGTACTTTGACACTCCGTCGAATATCCCCTTAAACGCAAAGGATATAATTAAAGAGCAGTATAGGGTCTGGGCAAATTTTCGTCATCTACAAATAGAAGCACCCGGCCCTAGTTGCTCTCTCATGCCCAAACAGCAATATCACCTATCCTTTACAACAAATAGCCAGATACATTTTCTTTTAACAAGATTTCGCCTTAGCACTCTGCACTTTTTGGTAACGTTCCCCAAACAATCTGGGTGGACGGACAAGCTTATTGCCTGCCCATACGACAATAGAACGTATCAAATTACCTTGCACATTACGCTTTTTTGTGCACTTTATAAAGAGCCACGGAGTAGATTTTTGTTTCCCCTACTAATGAGTATTCGCCCAAGTACACATATTGAGGGGTACATATATCTGCAATCACTTACCAATCCTGTTTTTTGAACTGCTGTTTTAAGTTTTATTAGAACCACAAGGGGCATTAGGAAACACTATGAAGTGCAATAAATGGGTGGGGAGTTGAAATGATCTGTATTCCTTGTTTTTATTTCAAATTGGTTCAAATGTTATGGCTATTATTACATCTATGCATAGGTAGGATTTTAGCTTACAAAGGAACTTTTATTAATATTTTTGAAGAAAAAATGTGTATTTTAAATTTGTATTGCTTGATTGTCAAAACTTTAATGGCTATGTGCCGAATCAAGTTAATTTGTCTTGACTTGAATGGGAATAGTAAATCTTATCCCTTCAAAGTCCAATGCTTTTCCTTTGGTTGGGTAGATAGGAGTGGGAATAGTAAATCTTACTCCTCCGAAATACAACACTTTCCCTACTGTTGCAAAGACTGGAGCCAGAATAGTACATTAAACCGCTCCAAAGTCCAACACGTTCGCTACTGTTGCACAGCGTGGAGTGGGAATAATAAATGGAATCCCTCTGAAGTCCAGCATTTTCACTACTGTTGCACTGTTTGGAGTGGAAATAATACATTTAATTCCTCCAAAGTCATACAGTTTCTACTATTGCGTAAACTGAAGTAGGAATAGCATATCGATAGCTCCCAGACTCAAATACATTTTCTAATATTGGTTAAATATGATTTTTTTTATATCTGTTTTTAATTTGAATTTGACAGTATTAAACACTTTTTGAATATTTTTTGTAAATGTATTTTTTCTTTTTAAAATGTTTAAATTTGGTAAATTATTTAGGCCTAATTACAATGTTGGGCGGATTTGTGTCTGCCTGACACTGTTACGGGAAAGGATCCGCCCAACAGTGGTTAGGTGGTTCTGCGTCCGCACATAGTGTGTTCGGAAACTTCAATTTTTCAATGGGAGCTTGTGCGGTTGGCTGAAAATGCACGTACGCAAGCTCCCATTGAATAAGGGAAGTTTGAAAACATCCTTGCACACTGGGTGTGCCTCACGGTGCCTGCCACACAATGCAGGGATGTTGAGGGAAGAATACCTAGGGCCGGGGGCAATGGGGCCCTGCTAGGGGCCCTCAATCTTGCTTTACGATAGCCTTTCCATGTCAGAAAGGCCAACATGGAATGGCTGTCACAAGCCAACATCATAATCCCGAAGGAGGAAACACCGTCCTTAAGCGATCATGATGCCTTTCTGACTAGGAACCACGTCAGATTCCCCCACAGGTTTAAACTCCAACTGCCGTCATCCTAATACGGGGGTCAGACTTTAAACCTACTATGTCGGGCAGAAAGCCTCTTACTGCTGGTCAGAGCCTTTTGCCCAACATCATAATCAGGCCCTGAATGTTTTTGAATTGAATTGTTAATATTTTTTCTGTTTCTGTATATATATAATGTGTTTTTTAAATTAGTAAATTTAAAGAATTAAACAAAAAAAATAATACAATGAAAAATATATATTTTTAATAATTGTATTGCATTACATATACTTATTTTCTGCATTCGGAAAACTCCGAGAACAGAGCAGAGTTTTACTCCTGGTCTAAATATATAAATATAAATATATATATATATATATATATATATATATATATATATATATATATATATATATATATATATATATATATATATATAATAAACTGTCCCCTGGCCCTCAACGATGCCAACACACCCGACGAACTTACGACTCCGCCACCCTCCGCGCACACAACGCCAGCCGGAACCCCGCCTGCTACCGAGCCACCCCGAAACGCACCCACGGACCCTTCACCTGCCAAGCCTGCAAATTCACCTGCCTCCGAAACTGCACCGCACCCGCCAATCCGAGCTCCAGCAACAACCACCTCAAGTGCATCCTACTCAACACCTGCTCCGTCCACAGGCACGCCGTCGAACTCTGGAACCTCCTCGACACAACATCACCAGACGTCGCCTTCCTCACAGAAACATGGATGAACGCCTCCTCAGCCCCCGACATCGCCATAGCCATCCCGGAGTGCTACAAGATCACCCGGAGGGACCGCGTCAACCAAACCGGAGGAGGCATCGCCATCGCCATCGTCCACAGAAACACCATCCGCATCACGACCAACTCCGACGACACCCTCACCGCCGCCGAGAACCTTCACTTCCAGATTCACACCGACCCCAAGACACCCGCAGAGGCACCCTCATCGAGCCCCGGGACCACGCACACAATTCAGCGAAGCCATCGCAGACTTCGTCAGTCCGCACGCCCTCACCTCCACAGACTACATCCTCCTAGGGGACCTCAACTTCCACCTGGAGAACAACAAATACTGCAACACCGCCGCCCTGCTGGACAACCTCACCAACCTCGGACTCAAGCAACTGGTGAACACCCCCACCCACTACGCCGGCCACACGCTCGACCCCATCTTCTCCTACAGCAAGCACATCTCCTTCAGCCACTCAACCGGACTACACTGGACAGACCACAGCTGCGTCCACTTCAACTTCAGGAGAACCACGACCCACCACCACCCGCAAAAGGCTCCCCGCAGAAAATTGATGCATCTAGGCAGATGTGTCATGCTGTAAAAAACCTGTGCCACATGAAACCGATGCAGCAGTGATGCAAAAGATGCACCATGTTGCAAGACAGGCCTCACTTCATCTTCAACAAGATAAGAAGCTGAGTCTTCTGTAAATGTGAAAATTGTTGTATACACTGCTCAACTTCTGTGTACTCTTTGATATGCTAGACTCCATCTGCACTATGAGGTACCTAAGCAAAGGAAACACAGGTGATGTCATTGTAAAATGAGGAAAAGAAACTCCACATTTTTCAATTACATCACCTGTGTTTCTTAAGTTTACGAATGACATTGTGCAGATGAAGTTTAGCTCTGTCCACGGACACAAAAGAGGTCTGGCCTTTGTTCAAGAGTGAAGTGGACATGACTTACTTCATTGGTAGGATTTCACATGTATTATCTCATCTGTATTCTTCAACACGCGTAAATTTGATCTGCAACCCTGAGTAGGCCTCACCTTAAACAAACCTCTGGATAGGCCACACCTTATCGTCATCCTGAATTAATCATTTAAAATGCTAGGGACAGATTTATGATAGGTGTATGCCATTTTTGCGCCACTGTGCATCACTTTTGTGACGCAGTGGCGGTGCAAAAGATTTGCTATGTGGCGACAAAATTACAAATTGATGCATCTAGGCAGATGTGTCATGCTGTAAAAAACCTGTGCCACATGAAACCGATGCAGCAGTGATGCAAAAGATGCACCATGTTGCAAGACAGGCCTCACTTCATCTTCAACAAGATAAGAAGCTGAGTCTTCTGTAAATGTGAAAATTGTTGTATACACTGCTCAACTTCTGTGTACTCTTTGATATTCTAGACTCTATCTGCACTATGAGGTACCTAAGCAAAGGAAACACCTTATCGTCATCCTGAATCGATCATTTAACATGTTAGGGACAGATTTATGATAGCCGTGTGCCTGTTTAGCGCCGCTGTGCGTCACTTTTGTGACGCAGCGGTGGTGCAAAAGATTTGCTATGTGGGGACATATTTAAAAATTGATGCATCTAGGCAGATGTGTCATGCTGTAAAGTCCTGTGCCACATGAAACCTGCGTCAGTATTAATATAGGTGTTTTGTTGCAAGGTATGCATTAATTTGCAAGAAAGCCCTGTAAAACTAACACAGTGAAATTTAGAAGATTTCACTGAGTCAGCTTTATAGCATTGCTGAATCAAATCCTTATGCCTGTTTGAAACAGGCATAAGAAGTGATGCACCATGCAATGTGAGGGTTCCTCCTGTGCATTGCAGTAGACATGTCGCGCTTATGACGTGATTCCTGCAATGTGCTGCTTTTGCGGCACAGATGTGTGACGCATCTGTGCTGTTTTTGCTCAGTGGTGCTCCACATTGTAAATGCGGCACACCATGGGTGGCAGAGCAGCGGTGCACATTAACTGGTGCATCCGTGGGGATGCGCCACTTAGCATAAATCTGCCCCTGTACATTTAAGTATGACCAGGGGACACAGAGTCGGTGAGGCTTATCCAAGGTTAAGAAGAGATGAGTCCTGTTCACTGAAAACTTGGACATAGGCTTCACCTCCTCAGCATCGCTGGACATGGCTAAATAATAGCTGCAAAATGTTACTCTTGTTAAACAATTTTACTTTTATAATCTCTGAGATTTGTCTCTTACTCTGCAACATCTCATTGTTGTTCTCTTTCTTTAAAGATAACGACAACATCAACCATGAGTGACAATCAGCAATCAGTTGATTATGACATTATCATTGAACTTGTAATTGAAACGTCAGTGGAAGTAGATCCCTTGGATGATTTAAATTCTGAGGATGATGAAGAAAATGATGAGGATGCCGATTTGTCAGAATTGTATGACATAGGGTGGGAAGCTGACGTGCTTGAGCCTATGGAACTATAAACATTTATTTTAAAAATTTATAATAAATGAAAAGTAAAAATGTAAACCGTTTCATTTAAAAATAAAGACACCTTCAAAAACAGGTTATGTGTAGTGTCTTCAATAAAATATTAAAATATGCTCATAAAATTAGATCAGATTCACATATAAAACAGCACAGGTAAAATGAATATGAATTCCATTTCTTTTCTGCTATTTCTGTATTCTAAATTTGCCAAGCACTAAAAAATATTCTATGTAAAAATGTCAAGTAGTGTGTTAAGTTTTTGATGACTGTTATTGATTTACTGTTTGGTAATAGTGGTTAATAACATTTTTTATTATATTTTACCACGGATTCAACTGCAGATCATTTCAAGATTTCAGCATGCCAACCAAGGATAGACTTAGAAAGGCTGCAAAACGTCAAAGACAGCAGGTCCATGAAATAATGCAGCAGTCCTCTACCAAAAAAACATGTCAAGTCACCAAGAAAGCACCGGGTAAGACCACGAAAACATTCATAAGAAATATTTGTAGTAAAAAAAGTATTACTACAGAAAATGTTTCAGTCCAGAAAAAGAGAAGCAATTTAAACGGAAAGGAAAGGCCAATCAAAAATGTTACTGCTAGAGCAAGAGATAACTCTGTGCATGATAGTAGAAGGAAACAACAGTTTAGGGACATTCGTAAACGAATGTTCCGCAACAGGATAATTGGCAATTTGTTAAAAAATATTAAGAAAGGTCAACAGAAAGTGTTTTTTTATAAGAGAAAAAAAAAAGTTGAGAAAGTTATTGATCAGGCATTTGAAATTAAACGTAAGTTATTTATTTTGATAATCAATAGAATTAGGAAGCTAAACAAGGCAATTTATGATTTCAAAAGAAATAGTAGATGGAAGAGAATAGTTAATCGTAGTAATTTTTGTGAAGTTTTTTCCGGAGAATGGATGCATAGTTCAAGTTGTGAGGCATTTTTTAATGAGGAGAGTTATTTCCAGGATAATGATTTGGTGCATGCAGTTGACACCAGTGGTCGAGCTTATGAAGTGAAAGATGGTTGTCCAGTTGAAAAAGAAAAACTTGTGACAACAGAGACAGAAGAGGTGTTAGGTAATGAGGTTTTAGGAAGACGTCCTAAGGGTCCTGTGTACACCTGGAAGTGTAGTAGTATTTGCAGTGTGCGACAGGATTTCATCAATTTGCTTTGTGATTTTGTACGGACATTTAATAAGAAAAGTTTGAAGCAGAAAATGAAGTTGTTGCAAGAATTAGATCCTTGCAGAGTGAGAGAAGTGACAGGTTTGCATGGTCATTCACTGGCTTGTCTTTCCAGGAGAGTATGCCAGAGTGTTTTTCATCATTTCAGGATGCTAGCAGTGCATCATAATAAAGTGAGGAAATTAGTTAGAATGTTGTATTATGCTAAGAGTCCAGCAATTATGCTTAAACAATTATGTGCTGCTCTTTTGCATGGTTCAGAAGTAGATGTGAAGAATATTTGTGCAGAAATTGAGTTTTGTTACTTTGGAAGTAAAGAGGAGAATGTTGAAATTGACCAAGAAGAAGAGGGTAATGTGGAAGATAGTGTACAGGTTTCCAGTACAGATAATTTTCAGAGGGAAATTGCGACGTTTCAGGTGAAATCAAGTGAGAGGCCTAATTTCACTTGTGTGTGTTGTCGACGCACTTATTATAAGAATCAGACTAAGTTAGTGGATTTATATGCAAAAAGTGAAAGGGAAAATAATAGTGAATGGAAGGATTTCACAACATACTTGATGGTAGAAAATTGTTTTGATTTGGGATCGGATCAACGTGTGTGTACTTATTGTTGTAGCAAATTAAATCAAAACCAGATGCCTGCTAGAGCAGTTCATAATATTCTGGAATTGGTTGAGATTCCTTCTGAATTGAAGGATTTAAATACTTATGAATCTATTTTGATTCAAAGTATCCATCCCTTTCAGGCTATTGTAAGAATGGAGCCAAAGACAGGGAAATTGCCTCCATCAGATTTACAGAGAGGATTAAAGGGAAGAGTTGTTTATTTGCCTCTAGAGTTGAAGAAAAACATTAACACAATTGGAGTAGAAAAAATGGAAGAGGAACCTCTGGTTATCTTAGTTAATGGGGTTCCGACAAAGAATAAGAAAATATGGCAAGATTTAGTGGATGTTAGGAAAGTCAAAAAGGCAACATTGTATTTGAAAAAAAATAATAAGTACTATAAGAATGTATATGTTGCAGAAGAGGAAGTAAGTGAGGAAGAGGATAGCGATTTGTGTGCTGGTCAAATTGAGAAAGTAGAACCCTCTACTAGTGAAGAAATATATGAACATTATAGTGTTCATCCTTTGCATTCCAAGGAAGTCATGGGGAATGCTATTGAGTTGTTTCAAATGAAACAAGCCAAAGGGAGTCCCATTAGTGTTTGGGAGGAAAGTTTGGAAGCTCGGTGTTTCCCACAGCTTTTTCCAACAGGTCAGGGAGGAAGATATGATGAGCGACCTCATCAAATTCCTGCTTCTGAATACCGGACTTTGCGATTGTATGCAGGAGATGCTAGGTTTCGACAATGTATTCCCTATTTGTTTCATCTCCTGTTTGAAAGCGATCTGTCTGGACTGTCATATGCAGTGAACTACATCTTGAAAAGTGGTATACACATGCAAAACATCTCAGCAAGTGACTTTATGGATAAAGTCAATGTCCAAGACAGTATTTTGGATTGTCACCTGATTAATCTCATGGCGTGTCAGCGTGGTACTAATGAGTTCTGGTACCGTCGTCATGGTGATTTAAAATGTATGCTGAGGAACTTAGGAAGTCCCACATGGTTCCTCACTCTGAGCTGTGCCGAGTATGGCTGGGAAGACTTACTTGAATTTCTACGAGAGGCAAATGGAAACATTGAAAACATCGAATTCAAGACACCCGGAGAACTGTGCTCTTTGGATCCAGTCAATGTATGCAGGTACTTCAATCATAAATTTGAAGCTATGATGTCTTTCATCATGAATAAGAAGAATCCACCTCTTGGAGAGGTGTTGGATTTCTTCTGGAGAAAGGAGTACCAAGCAAGAGGTGCTCCTCATATACATATGCTGCTGTGGATCAAGGATGCACCTAAATTTGGAACGGATCCAGAAGACTCAGTGATGAGTTTCATACAACAGTATTCTACGTGTGCTGTTCCAAACGCAAAGGAGAAGAAAAGCCTAAGAGAAAAAGTTCTACGTTTCCAAAGCCATCGTTGTGGAAAGTACTGTCGTCGTAAATTCCGAAACAAGGACAAGTTCTACACCAAATGTCGTTTCGGCTTTCCACGACCGGTGATTTCTAAAGGAAGAGTAAACAGTTTGATGTCTTCGCTGCGACATAATGTGATGAAGAAATCACCTAAAAACACATACAATTTGAAAAGGAACGAAGAGTCCAAGTACATCAACGACTACAACCCGGTGTTTTTGTCCATGTGGAATGCTAACATGGATATACAGTTTGTGGCTGATAACTGTATGGCTGTGGCTCGGTATGTGACATCTTACATCACCAAAAAAGAAAAGACAGAATTGAAGGATATGTGGGAGGACATTTCCCATGAAAAGAGCCTCAGTAAGAAGTTGTACAGTTTCAGTCTGAAGATGTTGTCGCATCGAGAAATCGGAGCTTACGAATGTTCTGACCGGTTGTCTTCAGCAAGTCTCTATGCCAAATCTAGGAGTATCGTTTGGGCGAGTCTTGGTCTTGCTGCAACGCGTAATCGAGTTCTGAAACCTGTGCGGGAAATTGAGTATTTGGCGGAAAAGGAGCCAAACAGTACCGACATTTTGAAGACCGACATGTTGGATACATATTATCCAAATCGAAGCAGTCACCTCGAGAATGTTTGTCTGTATGAGGTTCTACAAAATTACATATTCAAGAGGAACATCAAAGAAGATACTGAGAAAGGAGTGTATGCTGTAATTGGAAGTGAGGGATGTCTGGTCAAGCAAAGAAAATGCCACTTGGTAAACCATCGAAAATTGAGTGGCGAATCTCCTGAAAAAAAAGGAGTTTTTCTATTTAGCACTTTTGCAACTTTTCAAGCCTTGGCGTGCAGAAGAGGAACTGCTTGGAGATTTCCTCTGTTACGAAGACTCTTTCACTGCCGCCAAGGAGACCATAGAATGTCCTGCTTTTCCCAAATGTCTAGAAATGTTGAATGCGGAAATCGAGCAGGAAGCAACGATTGCAGCCGAGATTGCCAGAGACAGTTCTCAGGACAGTCAGAGTTCTGTTTCATTGAGTCAGGATCCATTAGGAGGACCTGTTATCGAAAATGAAGCTGCCACTGCCATGAATGAAGTGGAAAGAGCCATGGCACATGTTCAGGAGGATGCGGTTAACTTAGAAGACTTGGAAAGACAACTCAACGTTGAGCAGAGGAAAATATATGACGAAGTTACCAAGCAAATTGATCATGGATTAAGTCATGAGAAGAAAGAGTGCTCATGTACGTCGTTGAAGCCTGTCCGACTGTACGTGAGTGGAGAAGCGGGAACTGGAAAAAGTTTCCTCATTAAAGCAATTTCATGTTATTTGCAGGAAAGGACTGAGTCATCGCTGTCTTGTGTTGTCACCGCTCCAACTGGACTGGCAGCACATAACATTAAAGGGATTACTTTACATCGTTTACTGATGCTGCCAGTGGAGCATGGCAACAAATTACAATATCACAAGCTATCTGGAGATGCTTGTTGTGAAGTTTCAAGAGTCTTGAGGAAAATGAAACTTCTTATCATTGACGAAGTAAGCATGGTTTCCAATGTCATGCTTGCCTTTGTGCATTTGAGAATGCAAGAAGTTCTCAAAACAGAGTATGATGTGTTATTTGGTGGCAAACACATCATTGTTTTCGGAGATCTTCTGCAGCTGACACCAGTGAAAGGACAACCTGTGTTCAAAATGCTCACGCATGAAGATACCAGGAAGTGCCTAGGGAGCATTGGCAACGTCAATATATGGTTAAACTTCAATTATGCTGAACTGCATGAAAATATGCGTCAGGCGAAGGATGAAGTTTACAAGAATATTCTACAAGATGTTAGAATTGGAAAAGTGACCGAGCATGGGAAAGAAGCTTTACATGCACGATTACTGTCAAATTTGTATCCAGAAGAAGACGTTGTGCCTGAGAATATTTTTCAGAAAATTACTGAGAAGAAATCTGGAATATGTTTGATGCCAACTCTTGCAGAATGTGCCATCTTCAACAACAAAATGTTGCATTTAGAAAACCAAGAGATTGTGAAACTGGAAGCTATTGACAGAGTAGAGCATATGGGATCAACAATTATTTTGTCTGAGAATTTGAAAACAAAATTGGATTCATTAGAGAAGACTATATCTAAAACTGCAGGTTTTGAAAAGACTCTGAATGTGTGCTTAAACTGCCGTATAATTTTAAGAAGGAATTTACATGTTGAAAGAGGTCTGGTAAATGGATCAATGGGTAATGTTGTTGATTTTGTGAAATACAGAAATAGAGATGGAATTGAATTTTTAAAAATTAAATTTGATGGCATTGAGGAAGTACAGCTAATTGATCGTTGTTCTGCTAGATTTTTGCTTGTAAAAGACTTATATGTTCGCCGTAAGCAGTTTCCTGTTTGCTTGGCATATGCGGTGACAATCCATACATCGCAAGGTTTAAGTGTAGACAGTGCATTGGTGAATATTGGCAGTTCTGTGTTCAAGGAGGGTATGGCATATGTGGCATTGTCACGAGTTAGAACTTTATCTGGATTGTACTTGATTGAGTGTGATGTCACAAACATTTGTGCGGATCTAGATTGTGTTAAGGAATACAATAGGTTAAGAAGAGAGTATGCGCCACATTTGCCTCAATATCCTTTGTTTGAGAAACGTGTGGTAGGCCGGAAACGAAGAAATGTGATCAATACTAGGGAGGTCGTAGCAAAAAGACGAAAAGTCGATGAACCTGAAATTATAAGCAGAAACAAAAAGGATTCTGTTGAAGATGTTGTTGGTTTTCAATTTGAAAACAGTTCTGGTGTCAACTGCTATGCTAATGTAGTGGTTAATGTTTTGTTTTCTCTAGAAAATGTAAAAGAAGAGATTGTGGTCAATTCTGATCAAAGATTTTGTAGTTTGTTAAATTCTGTGTTAGAGAAATGTAGCACGGATAGAACAAAAATAGAAAGTGTGTCTGAAATTCGAAATCTGTTAGACAGATGTTCAGGTCAAACACAATTCTCTCAAAATATTCAGCAAGATTGTCAGGAGTTTTTAATGTATATGCTTGATGTATTGCATGCTGAAGGTGTAGATGTAGATCACCTGTTTGGCCTTTCTTATCAATGGCAGCATGACTGCGAGAACTGTAGGGTATCAAGTACTACTAGTGTAGATTCAGAAAGATTTATATATTTAACTTTGCCAGACAGTAAATCAGTCTCCTTTAATAAGCTAGTAAAAGCAGCTGATCACAACATGGAGTGTAGCCAATGTAAATCTGAAATGATGTCAACATTATTTATACGAACATATGGCCAGTATGTCATTTTAATGTTCCAACGATGTAGGCCTGATGGAATAAAATTGACAACTTTAATTAAAAATTTTGTGGCTTCACAGTTGTCAATATCAGGAAGGACTTTTGTAACTGCAGCAATTATATATCATGACGGTCCTTCAATAACATCAGGACATTACACAGCTTATTTAAAGTCTAGAAACGGCTGGTCATTCTGCAACGATTCTGTTTTAACTTTCAAAAAAAAATTGCCGTATGACCTTAAAAATTCTTACCTGGTGTTTTTAAAACCAAAATTTTAGGGAAAGAATCTCGGGATGTGCTCTGAGGAATTTCAAGAGGTTCTAATGGCTCCTACACGATTTGGTCTTGAGGATAAGTGTAGTAAAGAGACATAAGTTCCTGGAAAAAAAGTAAGAAAGTGGTGGGCACAGATTAGTTGAAGGACAACAGAGTATTTCCCAAAGCAATCGGTCTTCTTACCATAAGACTTGACGTCATGGAAAAATAACTGCACTTTGAATGAGTTCAGAAAAACGGTTTCTTTTTATAAGGTAATTCAAGCAGCCAATCAAAACATGGAGTAGAGGGAATGTAAGTCTGCAATGCTGTCTAGATTATTGGTCCAAACTTTTGATTATAATGTCATTTTAAAAATCCAACTATATAAACCTGATGAAAGTAAGTCTTCAACTTTAATTACAAATGTTGTGGCTACACAGTCGTTGATTTTAGGAAGAACATTTGTAACTGCAGCTATTATATGGCATGATGGTCCTTTGACAAGATCCGCTTATTACACAGCCTATTAAAGATGTAAAAAAATTTGCTGTTTGGGCAATGATTTCCCATTTGACTACGATACAATGTTGCCTTTTTAGTTAGAAATATTCTTACTTTCTGTTTTCAGAAAAGAGAATTTAGGGTAGGTAATTGGCGTATAATGGTTCTAGGGGTTGATATAATTTTATCAACTGTTTTATATTGCTTTGTGATTAAAAGTGATGTAGAGAATTAAATAATTGTAGTAGTCATAGAGGTAGTGTAAGTCTGCTTCATAGTAAGCAGTATCAGTGTCATAGGAAATGTAGAACATGAGTGAGCAAGAAGGGTAAGATATTACTAGTCCAGGATTGTGAAAGTGATCTTGAACGTTTTCTTTCTGAAAGTTGCCGAAATACAAAATGACGGGATTTGCTTACAAGAATTCCAAGAGTTATAAATGGCTCTTACACGATTTGGCCTTGTGGAAACGTGTGGTAGAGAGCGAGAAGACATTTATTGTATGTAACATATTTTTCAAAACGATGGAGATTTTCTTTCAGAAAGTGGCGGGCAGAAAATAATAACAGCACAACAGAGTGTAAGCTGTTCATAGGACATCCTTCGACGTCATGGAAAGTAAGTTAATTTTAAGGAGTTTTGAATTCTGATTTGTTATGTTGTATGGGTTTTTTAAACACAATCATTTTGATTGTGGTTTTTTTCCCGCTGTTATATGATGAATACCTTCAAGTCACTGTTTTTAGTGAAATTTGATAAATTCTGAGAACAGCAAAAATAAACCATTTAACATGTATAATTAATTCTGTACTTTTTGTACTTATGATATACATTTAGAAATGTGAAGTAGACATGGAGAAGCTAATTTTGATTCTTTGAGTTACATAGCCATGTTCCATCCAGTGCTCACCTTCTGCGTAGTCTTTGATATGCTAGACTCCATCTGCACTATGAGATACCTAAGCAAAGGAAACACAGGTGATGTGATTGTGAAATGAGGAAAAGAAACTCCACATTTTTCAATTACATCACCTGTGTTTCCTAAGTTTACGAATGACATTGTGCAGATGAAGTTTAGGTCTGTCCACGGACACAGAAGAGGTCTGGCCTTTGTTCAAGAGTGAAGTGGACATGACTTACTTCATTGGTAGCCCTGCACATCTATTATCTCCTGTGTATTCTTCAACAAGCGTAAATTTGATCTGCAACCCTGAGTAGGCCTCACCTTAAACAAACCTCTGGAGAGGCCACACCTTATCGTCATCCTGAATGAATCATTTAAAATGTTAGGGACAGATTTATGATAGGTGTATGCCTCTTTTGCGCCACTGTGCGTCACTTTTGTGACGCAGTGGCGGTGCAAAAGATTTGCTATGAGGCGACAAAATTACAAATTGATGCATCTAGGCAGATGTGTCATGCTGTAAAAAACCCGTGCCACATGAAACCGATGCAGCAGTGATGCGAAAGATGCACCATGTTGCAAGACAGGCCTCACTTCATCTCCAACAAGATAAGAAGCTGAGTCTTCTGTAAATGTGAAAATTGTTGTATACACTGCTCAACTTCTGTGTACTCTTTGATATTCTAGACTCTATCTGCACTATGAGGTACCTAAGCAAAGGAAACACAGGTGATGTAATTGTAAAATGAGGAAAAGAAACTCCACATTTTTCAATTACATCACCTGTGTTTCTTAAGTTTACGAATGACATTGTGCAGATGAAGTTTAGCTCTGTCCACGGACACAAAAGAGGTCTGGCCTTTGTTCAAGAGTGAAGTGGACATGACTTACTTCATTGGTAGCCCTGCACATCTATTATCTCCTGTGTATTCTTCAACAAGCGTAAATTTGATCTGCAACCCTGAGTAGGCCTCACCTTAAACAAACCTCTGGAGAGGCCACACCTTATCGTCATCCTGAATGAATCATTTAAAATGTTAGGGACAGATTTATGATAGGTGTATGCCTCTTTTGCGCCACTGTGCGTCACTTTTGTGACTCAGTGGCGGTGCAAAAGATTTGCTATGAGGCAACAAAATTACAAATTGATGCATCTAGGCAGATGTGTCATGCTGTAAAAAACCCGTGCCACATGAAACCGATGCAGCAGTGATGCGAAAGATGCACCATGTTGCAAGACAGGCCTCACTTCATCTCCAACAGGATAAGAAGCTGAGTCTTCTGTAAATGTCAAAATTGTTGTATACACTGCTCAACTTCTGTGTACTCTTTGATATGCTAGACGCCATCTGCACTATGACATACCTAAGCAAAGGAAACACAGGTGATGTGATTGTGAAATGAGGAAAAGAAACTCCACATTTTTCAATTACATCACCTGTGTTTCCTAAGTTTACGAATGACATTGTGCAGATGAAGTTTAGGTCTGTCCACGGACACAGACGAGGTCTGGCCTTTGTTCAAGAGTGAAGTGGACATGACTTACTTCATTGGTAGGCCTTCACATGTATTATCTCCTGTGTATTTTTCAACAAGCGTAAATTTGATCTGCAACCCTGAGTAGGCCTCACCTTAAACAAACCTCTGGAGAGGCCACACCTTATCGTCATCCTGAATTAATCATTTCAAATGTTAGGGACAGATTTATGATAGGTGTATGCCATTTTTGCGCCACTGTGCGTCACTTTTGTGACGCAGTGGCAGTGCAAAAGATTTGCTATGTGGCGACAAAATTACAAATTGATGCATCTAGGCAGATGTGTCATGCTGTAAAAAACCCATGCCACATGAAACCGATGCAGCAGTGATGCAAAAGATGCACTATGTTGCAAGATAGGCCTCACTTCATCTGCATCAAGATACTGTTACTTTAAAATGTATATTTTTAGGACTGTGTAGGGACATGGAGAAGCAGAGGCTTCTGTAAGTGTCAAAGTTGTTCAAAAACTGTTTGTCCTTCAATCTTTTCCCTTGTCTTTTCTAATTTTTAAAAACATGTTTTAATATTTTTCAAATGTTTGTTCTCTCTTTCACAGATTGAAAGTATAAAAATAAGAAGTGACTAACTTAACGACAATTATAAGGTAAATGTTTTGTACTCTTTTCGTTACATTTCTATCACATTCACCTACTATTAGTTCCACAGCTTCATTTCTTTAACCCTCAGTTTCCTGCCTTTGCTACTTCCCTCATTCCTTTCTCTATTACCTACTTACTCTACTCCTTCCACTCCTTTTCTCAGTCCCTCTCTTCTCATAGTTCCTCACTCTTGTTCACTCACTCCATCTCTATTACTCTTAGTGTCTTTGACTGATCACTCTTTCACTACTTGTTCATTATGCTTTTTCTGTGTAGTTGAAGCACACTAAGGGGCATATTATGAACACAGCCAATAAAATTATTGCTGTTTTTATCGGCAGAAAACTGCTGCAAAAGTGGTTTTAGCTGCAGTTTTCTGCCGCAAAAGCGGCTTTAGCGACACATTTCTGCCGATAAAAGCTGCAAAACTTTTATTGCCTATGTTGATAATATGGCCCTATGTTATTTACATTTCTTTGCTGTTTCAATTATTCTTTTTCTGTTACTTCTTCTTTTCTGCTTTCTGTTTTTTCTCTCTGTTATTCCACATGTTTTAATCTTATTTTCAACATTCACTCATATTCTCTAAGAAACTCTTCTTTGTTTTTCTTCTACTCTCCTTTTTTTTCACTTCCTTATCTATTTTGTTTTTCATAATTATATCCTCTTCCCTCTTTTCTTCGGTAAATAAATCCATTAAACAGTATCTCTGGTTTACACCCTATAGCTGTCTTTGTTTTAACATTACTCTCGGTTTACTTCCCTTATTCTTACTCTTCTTTTTTTTTTTGAAATTTTTTGGGTTCGCTCCCGGTTCGCGTACCGGCGAGCGAACCAGGAAGCGAACCAAAAGAAATACAGCTTGCCAGAGTGCTAAACATTCTAGCAATTTTTTTTGAAAGGGGAGGTAGTTCTGAAAAGAACTTTTTTTTTATGTTTTTGTTGTTTTATATATTTTTTTTATTTTTCTGAACATTTTTTGTTTTTTTTTGTATTTTTTGAACAGTTTTATGTTTTTTTTGTTTTTTTTGGAGGGGAAACAACAAAAAACAGGCATTGGAAAGGGCTCAACAGGAGCAAAAAATGTTTTTACTGTCTGGGGCGTTTAGAGCAATTGTGGTTGTCAAATGCTCTGTTGATTAAGTTAATGCTCATATTGGCACATGACAGTAATGCACCGCAATATAAACAGATAATCTTCATATGGACAAAGTTGTCCTGAATGTTTGGCACGGTTTCCCGTGCCTCTGGCCCTGACAAAGATACCTGTGTTGATGACCTGGCCACAGGAGTTGGAGGATTGTCCTGAAGGTCACGGATCTCTGCCCGGCTGTAGTTTAATGGATGCCACCTCTGCATGTGACGGTGCATGGTGTAGTTACCGAAGCTATACTTTTTTAAGGTGCCTCTAGATAAATCCTCTTTACATATCAGGCACGTCACATATCGAGCATTAACTTTTTTCTGCCCTTCAGGGATTGAAAAAAACTGCCAGATGAAACTAGTTTTCCGATGAGAAACCCGGGGCTGCTCCTGCAAAAACTGTGGTTCCTCTGTCTCCTCTTCCTCTTGTTCATCCTCTTCCTCCTCTGGGTTGCTAATGAACTGTGGAGGTGGTCCTCTCTTCCCATGAGGAGGTGGTGGTGGAGGTGGGGGTCCACCAGCTGAAGCTACCAATGAAGCCATTACTCAGTGTTCACAAAGGGTCTTTCTCTCACAAATATGAAAGTCAGAGTGAGGAAAGAAGGAGGGGTTTTCATCATTTTGGAAAAAAAATAGGTCTAAACCAATGAAAAGTGTTATTTTTAGATCACCTGACCTAGCCTTACATCATTAGGACACCAAAAGTGAGATGAACCAATGAAAAGTTTTATTAAGAAGTCACATGACCTCTTACGCTTATGTTACGCGCTGCGGAACGCGCCCCGGATCGCTTCCGGGGAGCTGCGCTTCGCGCCTCGGTTCGCGCTCCGGAGCACTTCCGGGTGCGCTAACGCGGCGCGTCATAAGACGCTTTACGCGGCAACGCGATACATCGCGCTTTTGCGACGCGCCCCGGATCGCTTCCGGGGAGCTGCGCTTCGCGCCTCGGTTCGCGCTCCGGAGCACTTCCGGGTGCGCTAACGCGGCGCATCATAACACGCATTACGCGACAACGCGATACGTCGCGCTTCCGCGACGCGTTACGATGTTGATTTCTAACGCGGCAGTTGCGCAAACGGAACGTTTACTGGTTCGCGGACCGGGTCGCGGCACGAAATTAAGCTAACGGGAAGCTTTCCGGTTCGCGAACCGGGAGCGAACCAAAACATAATAATAAAAAAAAATATTAATAAACATATAAAATAAATTTTTTGATTTAAAGAAAAATACATTTTACAGCTATAGATATTAGCTTTTAAAAAACCAATGAAATTCACTGAAAAAAACATAGGTTATAGACCATATATAGTTAGGAATTAGCATTTACAAAACCTTGAAAATTCACTGAAAAAACCATAGGTTATAGACCATATATAGTTAGGAATTAGCATTTAAAAAACCTTTTTTTACTCACACAAAACCATTGAAATTCCATATATAGTTAGTTGTACTAACTATATATCGCGCACCCGCAATCCACTGCTGATCATGTCACATATTACATCATTCATGACATGGTCAGTGACATCACTGATGACATCACTGATGACATCTCAAATGACATCACTGATGACATCACTGATGACATCTCAAATGACATCACTGATGACATCACTGATGACATCTCAAATGACATCACTGATGACATCACTGATGACATCTCATTTGACATTACTGATCACATCACTGATGACATCATTCATGTGATAATACGATGAACCTCTTCAGACTCTAATATAACCTTAGATACACTCAGTGTAAACAGACACTCACAGACTGTCACTCATCCATGGAGTTACTCACACACCTAGTCAGTCATGCAAAGAATCAATCACACCTCCATTTCCTCAACTATACAGTTATACACACCTTACTTATTCAAACATATACTAACACATATTTACTCTCTTATACAATCCCTGATACAAGTTCACAATGATCCATACAGCCACTCACACATTCACTGGCTCTTATGCACAGTTATTTATATATGTCAACTCTTACATGTACTGTGTTTTACATATGTACTTACTTTGACATGTAGCACTGAGATATCCATTCACTCACCAATACACTCATACACACACTCAACCGCCCATACAGCTGTTTCCACATGCACTTTTGAACCCATACATCTAGTGAATCAACTGCTCACACATCTATGCACAGAGCCATACACCTCCCAGCCACCCCCACACACACTCAGTCTCCCATACAAATACTTGGGCAACCCATCAATAACCCATATAGTTACTCATATAGCTACTGATCAACACATGCAGTAGTTTACAGAACAACAGACATAATGATGCACAAATTAAGACAGTTTAGTCACTAACCCATGCACTCAGTGAGACACATTTAATCACTCAATCATACAGTCAGTCATGCACCTACTAAATCCTTCATCCAGACACTTATACATCCACTCATTCTTCAATATGTAAGACATATTTTAACTTTACAGAAACATACAGTCACTGGATGTTGTCATCAGTGATGTCATCAGTGATGTCATTTGAGATGTCATCAGTGATGTCATCAGTGATGTCACTGACCATGTCATGAATGATGTAATATGTGACATGATCAGCAGTGGATTGCGGGTGCGCGATATATAGTTAGTACAACTAACTATATATGGAATTTCAATGGTTTTGTGTGAGTAAAAAAAGGTTTTTTTAAATGCTAATTCCTAACTATATATGGTCTATAACCTATGGTTTTTTCAGTGAATTTTCAAGGTTTTGTAAATGCTAATTCCTAACTATATATGTTCTATAACCTATGGTTTTTTCAGTGAATATATATATATATATCTTACCTACTGGTGGTCGCCAGTAGGTAGTTATAGTTAGGACCTAGTTTCCATAGGAAAGCCACAACATTCTATTTGGAATGACTTTGGCGTCTTTGGACGAATCTTCGTGAATGTTTTCAAGAAAATGGCCTGCTTGGTTCCGCTCCTTCCCTGAAAGTTTGGGGGGGATTCGTCAAGTGGGGGCTGAGAAAAAAGGGTGTCCCAAAATGTGTTTTTCCCATGCAATTTTCCATAGGGACCTTTAGCCAGGGCTACAGCCCGAACGGCTGAACGGAATTATACGAAATTTGCAGAGAGGTAGAGTTCTGTACGCAGATTGCGTAAATCCGTTCAGTAGTTTCTGAGAAAATTGCAAGTAAAATCATAGCGATATCTATAGTCGGAGTTCAGTACGCGTACTGAAATCTGTTCAATTACGAGCGCAAGCTGCATGCTGATTGGCTGTGAACTGTCTGTCAACCCTCGAAACCAGGAAGTGTTGGCGGCCATCTTGTACCTCGCTAGAACCGAGTCACAAGAAAACAGTAAAACAAAGTTGAGAAATAAGGGAAGGGGGTAGGCTAGAGACATTGTAACCCTCTAGGCTTGCTCAGGGGGTCGTACATGGATGTTTAGGGTCTGTTTTTTGTTTTATATTTTTTAAAGAAAAATGGCGGCGCACGCGTATGTAAATACCTACAATTACGAGCAGGAGCTGCATGCTGATTGGCTGTCAATACTCAAAACCAGGAAGTGTTGGCAGCCATGTTGTTTGTCGGGAGAGCAGAGTTACAAGAAAACAGTAAAAGAATGTTGAGAAATAAGGAAAGGGGGCAGGGTAGAAACATTCTGAGCCTATAGTCTTGGTCAGGGGGTTGTACATGAATCTTTAGACTCAATTTTTATTTTTTTTTAAATAAAAAATGGCGGGGTACTCGTGCAGTACTTGTACATGGTGGAAAAGGTGAAAAAAAAGTAGAAGTCCGTTTTATTCATTAGCCATATTGTGGGGGCAATTTTTCTGCATAATGGGGGCTTGTAAGGTGCCCCGAGCACACGGGAGGGCACTCCTCTGGTTTTAATTTGAAGTATGTGGGAGGGGATTTTATGGTCCTTCTCCCCGCAGTCTCGGTGAGCGACACCCCTGGGGTCTTTTTAAAAAATATATATGTTTTGAGCTCTCTCTCTCTCTCTCCCCGTACACGTCGCGGGGAACGCTACCTTTCTGGGCCAGTGATATGCAAAATGACCTTCCAGCTCCGGGTACCTGCATTGTCTGGAGTTTTTTATTAATGTTGGGAGGGTGGGCTTGATAATATGTCCTTGTAAATTCCCATAGAAGCCTATGTTCTGGTGTTAACATGGGCTTCTATGGGAAATAACAAGGCTGTATTATGAAGCTCATTATCGCCGTTTTATCGGCAGTTTCTTGCCAATAAAACGGCGATAATTTTAACACCGGTGGTTGATGATATGCAGCTAAGTTTACTGGTCAAAAAAAAGAGGAATGGGCCATATTCTCAAGAGAAGGGGATACATTATTGCTGTTTTTATCGGCAGGAAATTGTCGATAAAGCGGCGATAATGGGCTTGATAATATATCTTTGTGAATTGCCATAGAAGCTCATGTTGACACTAGAACCTGGGCTGCTATGGGAGTTTACAAGGGCCTATTATCAAGCCCATTATCGGCGCTTTAGCGGCAGTTTTCTGCTGATAAAATCTGCGATAATGTATCGCTCTTTAGTGATGATATGGCACTGAGGGGCGTATTATCAAGGATCGGTGTTAAAATTATCGTTGTTTTATGGTCATGAAAGTGGCGATGAAACGGCAAAAATGGTCTTGATAATATGCCTTTGTTAATTCTCATAGAAGCCCATGTTCTGGTGTTAACATGGGCTTCTATGGGAATTAACAAGGGCCTATTATGAAGCCCATTATCGCTGGTTTATCTGCAGTTTCTGACGATTAAAAGCAGTGGTAATGTATCGCCTTTTGTTGATAATATGCCCCTTCATTTGTATGATAGTATGTAAAACTTTCCTTTTTTTGTGTAGCAGTTGTACTCTCTACACATGCGCAGCCTCGTTTCGAAGCCCACGTTTTTTTCTTTTTCATCAAGTTCAACAAACAAAGCTTTCTTTATTTCAGGTATTACATTTGGCGCTTTGTTTTCTCAGGTCATGTGTGTCATCTGCTGCTGTACTTTTGTGATATATTAATAATCGTATTTTATCTACATTTATTTGGAACATAGTGCCAAGGCGCCAAACGTTGATTATGTACTCCGTCCACCGCCATTTTAGTAGTTTTTCACCGTTGTTTTTATTACATCTGTTACTTTCATTTTATTGTCCTCCTATTTTCTTTGTGATCGACGAGATTTCGAGCCACAGACACCACGGTGTTTGTCCTTAAACTCTGATGTTATCAGACTTGGTCACACGTATACCTAAAAACTAATTTGAAGGTCGTAAGTCTCAGCCATAACAACGCGTGTTCGTCAACATAAAGACATTATTAAGATTATCGCCGCTTTCATCAGCAGGAAAAGTGCAGATAAAGCGGCGATAAAGGGCTTGATAATAGGCCCTTGTGAATTCCCATAACAGCCCAAATTAACACCAGAACCTGGCTGCTATGGGAATTTCCAAGGCCCTATTATCAAGCTCATTATCGCCGTTTAATCGGAAATTTTGTGCCGATAAAAGCGGCGATAATGTATCGCCTTTTGTTGATAATATGCGACTTCGTTCCGTGTCCTGCATCGCATTTTGCGATGCAGGGCGCAGGAAATGAAATTCATTTTATTAATTTAATTGTTTACTTACCTGCAATCATCCAGATTCCGCTGTTTATAACCCCCCACCCTGCCCCTCCCCCGCCCCATTTGCCTACCTCACCACATCTCTCTCCACGGGTCACGGCTGAGTCAGTTACTTGTACTTACGTTAAGCATAATAAATAATAAAAAAAGTATATATTGTAAAATTTTCACCTGTGGAAGATACAAAAAAACACAGTTACTAGATATATTTTACAACACAAAATAATTTGTAAAACATTTCATTTGCCTTTTTTGCTGTTCTCAGAATATATTGAATTTCACTACAAACAGTGAGTTCAATAGTACTCATCACATAACAGCGGGCAAAAAAAAAGACAATCCATAAGGATATCTTAAAAAAACCCAGTCAACATTGTCAATAACATTATAAAAAAGAGAAATAAAACATATCTTAAATGTTTTTTTTAAGAGCAATTTCTTACGTAAATATAAGATGTCTCAAGCAATCATAAAATAACAATATATTCTGATTAATTTTCTTACACTGTAAATAATGTTACTTACAAGTAGATGCTGAGAAAATACATAGCAAAAATCCTTAATGGTTTTGCACACTTTTCCTTACGCCCAAATAGTACGCATCAAGTCCTTTGTTTGGAAGTTGTTCAATAGTAATCCTGAACGTTCGCCTCCCAGCCTTGTGTTCCAAAACCACCAACATCATCTACGGGTCTCCCAGGACTCATCCATCAATCCAACGCTGTTCATCATCTACATGGCCACCCTAACACAAGTAGGCCACCATCACAACTTCAACAACATCTATTACACAAAGAACACCCAGCTCATCCTCTTCGTCACCAAGAAGCCACATACCAGCAAAAGGAACCTCCACGCCACAATGAAGGACGTCAGCAACTACATAAAGAGCAGCACTGTAAACACAAGCTGGCAGAAGATGAAGGTACTCATCCTCAGACCCACTCCATCAGCCTCAGACAACTCCTACTACAGTGTGAAGAGTACCAACACCTACTAACCATGTGTAAAACATAGGATTCATCCTCCACTCCTCCCTCTCCATGTATAAGCAAGTCTACACCGTGTCCTCGTACTGCTATAACACCATCCACATGCTCCGCAACATTTACAAGTGGATCCTAAGGACAGTGACACAGGCCCTCATCAGCAGCAGACCACACTGTGGTAAAACACTCTACACATGAGTTCTAGCCAAACATCTACAACAACTATAACAAATCCAAAAGACCACTACCTGACTGATCATCAATGTCCCCGGCTGCACCCACATCACCCACCACCTGATACACCTACACTGCCTCAATATCAACAAAAGGATCACCTTTAAGCTCCTCACTCTCACTTACAAAATACTCTACAACACCAGCCTATTGTACCTTAACAGCACTAATCCTAAAGGGCAAATTTTGATCTTAAAATGTTGTCTTTAAAAATATTAGGTAAGAATTTGGTAACTCTTTGGGCAAACGTTGCTTAAAAACTAATTGAGTATCATTACACCGTATCCAACCTTTCAGACATTTTAAATAAACAATGTAATGTCCAGATGTGGTTGAAGGTCCATCATGAAAAATAATAGCAACAGCTATAAAAGTTCTTCCTGATATTGAACATTGACCAGCTACAAAAATTTTAATTACAGTTTTCAATTTTCTTCCATCAGCTCTACAACGTTGCAGCATTAAAATTACATACTGTCCATATCTTTGTATAAATAAAACTGCATGTTGTCCACCATTTAAAAAAAATCTTACTTTTGAAAGTGGAATTTTATTTACAGACGCCATCAGAGTGCATCCAGACCTCTCTTCAAAATGCTTACAGTGTGGATTGTGGGACACAGCTATATTTTCTGGAGTCAAAGGTACGCAGAACGGAAAATAATTCACAAGGACTTAGGTTTATCAAATGTAGACATTAAATGGATTGGACAGAGAGGATTAAAGTTGCACCAATTGATGCTATTGTGCCATTATGCATCTCCAACACCCTGACCTCATAATTGTGCACTGTGGTGGCAATGACCTAGGCACTTTGACTGGCGTAGCTCTGGAAATGCTCATGAAGGACACCGTTGCCCAATTGATGACACTGTTTCCGAAAACTGTCTTTGTGTGTCCTAATATATGCCAAAGGCAAAGATGGAAGCGGTCCAACCACTATAGTCCACAGTTTGAAAAAGCTAGGTAACATGTGAATAAATCTGTTTCTGCCTTTCTCCGAGACTACCGAATGGGGTCCGTTTACAACAATAATCTGCGTTTCAATATGCATGGCATCTATAGGAGAGATGGTGTACTTAAGACTCTGCATTGGTACTTACTTGTAGGTGCTAAAATCTCGCAATAAACACAACAGCTCTTTTTAGAGCCACACAACACATAAACAAATACACTTCATAAATATCTAAAATAATTTTTAGTTTTCTTGGTTATGTACGCGTACGTGACGACTTTCAACATTACAGCTGTTCATCGTCCATAAGTGGTTGGTACATGTACAATAAATGTACCACCCCCTGAGCAACACTATAGGTTGAGAATGTTTCTATCGTGCTCCCTTTCCTTATTTGTCAACTTTGTTTTACTTTTTCCTTGTGACTCTGTTGCCGTGACAAATAAGAGGGCTTGCAACACTTCTTGGTTTGGAGTATTGACAGCCAATCAGCATGCAGATCCTGCTCATATTATTTTCTGTACACGTACGTTGCGATTTAAAAAAAAAAAAATAGAGCCTAAACATGCATGTATGACCCCCTAACCACGCGTGATCGTCACCACGAAGCCATTAGCATGCATTTCGGGTCATATTATCAACAAAACGAGAAGGATTATCGCCGCTTTATCGGCACTTTCCTGCTGATAAAAGGGGGGATAATGTGTCGTCTTTTGTTGATATCGCGTTTTGTTGATAATATGGCCCGAAATTAGTTTTATTAATGTAATTGTTTACTTTCCTGCAATCACCCAGATTTCGTTGTTTATCACCCCTCACCCTGCCCCTCCCCCGCCCCCCCTGCCTGCCCCATCGCAAGTCCCTGCACGGGCCGCGGCTGAAAAACGCGGTTGTGATCTAGTCATTTACCACAGAGTTGTGGTGAATCCTTTGTGAGGCGCGCGCTGACTAACGAGTGCGCACTTCACCGAAGATGTTCCGGAGTTCAGACTCGTTTTCAATTGTTCCTTAGACATTCCTGAATAGAAATTGGAAATATTTCTGTGAGAGTTAAAGAACGTTGCTTGACAAGTTAGTGAGTAAGTAAACTTACCTGACATTATAGACAATATTGAATGTAGTCAGTCGATGTATTTTCTCTAATTTAAAAGAAGAATCGATAAAATTTGTGATAAGCAAGGTCTTAAGGGAAAAGAACACATTGAGTTAGGAATAGAAGAAAAACTTTTGAATTAAGAAGGAACATTAATGAAAAACACAAGATATTGAAGGATTGACAGAATAGATAACAAGTAACTGCATAAAGAAAAGTTAGTAGAAGAACACAAGGAAATGTATAATATAAAAATTAGACAATAAAGTGAGAGGCCTAGGTTAATGAGTGTTACGTAATTATAGGTTAAAAGCAGTGAGAAAAATAAAGAACCGTAAGCTACAAGGTTAAAGATAAATACTAGAGGAGAGGCTAGTTCGAAATTGGACGGGGTAGGTAATTAGTAGGGTTAGACTAAGTTATAGATGAAAAATAGAGATAGAGTAAACACATGAAGTATTCAAAAAGTAGTGTGATAATGATGTCTAAATATACACAGATACACAGTGTTGTTCACGACAATGAATACTATCTTTTCCATTATAGTAAAACACATTTACTGTTTTGGAAAGGGTAAGGTGAATAGACATATTTTAGATTTTTTAGTAGTGTATTTTACTCTACCAGCCTGAGTCTTTTTCTATAGTCATAAGGAGTGATTGCTTTCAAAATTTAAGAAAAGCTAAGAACAGGATATCCTTATAAGTAATTATAGTTGTATAATTTTGCAAAGGAGTACAACTGTACTAATGGAATGTTATTAGATAATTGTCTTTATATAGTATTTTTTGCAGGCCCAAATAGGTGACAACTATAGTTTTGTATTATATATAACGAAAAGTGATAAAATTAACTGTTTATATTTTTATACAAGGAGCAAGAACATAAAGGAAAAATTATCGAAAGAGAACAGCCTCATACTCAAGATATTGTGAGTATAATTGAAGAACTAATCATATCTGTCACAGGCAATGAGAGTGAAGAAGGGAAAATTTGTGCTGCAGACATCAATTGTGATTTTGAAGACGAAAGCTGTGATACAGATTTCGTTGATGTTTAAAATTATGTTGAAATTTTAGAACACATTAAATCAGAACCTGCTGACGAGGAAATGGTTCTGAATTACATAGCTGATGAAGATGTATTGGAATGTCTGTTAAATTATGAGATGTTATAAGAATAAATTTATTGTTGAAAAATAATAAAGGTTTGAGCACTATCTACTAATGTATTTATTGTAGTAAAAGGGAATCAGTTATAGATTCAGTTATATATTCTTTTAATGTTTGTATTGATTTAAAATATGCACAGTGAGTTTGAGGGTATCGATTGCTTAAAATCCGTATGGAGTATAGATGTAGTCTTGTATGCAGGTGCAAACTTGTGTTTTATGCCTTCAATTTCCCAGTCTGTATCCTTAGACTTCCACCAAACACTCTGACACTGCTGTTTTAGTATTGTAGTGAGCCACTCAGCAGTATGTTCTTTTTGATAGTACGGGGGTAAAACTGAAGCTGTAATAAATTTAGTGAGGGACTTTCTTTGCAGACGTGTAATGATACAGTCAGTATCTAGATACTCATGGATTAAAAGAGGCCTTAGTGTATAGGTTGTTTCAAAGGTCTATGGACTGTGGATGCACTGTTCTATGTACAAGCAAACTTATGTTTTATACGTTCAATTCCACAATGTGTATCCTAATACTTCCAACAAACATTCTCACACTACTGTTTCAATATTGTAGTGAGCCATTCAGCAGTATGTGTTTATCTGTATACTGTGGTACAACTGAGACTCTTATAAATTCAATCAGGTTCTTTCCTTGCAGTTTTGTAATCATTCACTCACTATCTAAGTATTCATGCTCTAAAATAGGCTTTAGGGCATAGACTGCTTCAAAACCCTTACAGACCATGTATGTAGTCTTCTATGTACTTGCAAATTTGTGTTTTATACGTTCAATTTACTAGTTTGTATCGTTACACTTCCAGCAAACACTCTGTCACTGTTGTTTTAGTTTTGTAGTGACTCATTCATCGGTATGTAGTAATCCTATCACTACATTAAAACACTAATGGGCACATATACAATAACTGGCATATCCCCAGGAATATGTCAGTTATTGTGCTCCGTGACACCACCATCATGGATGCGCCGCATTTGCAATGCTGTGTACCATGGGACAAAAATGCCACATATATGTGATGTATCTGTGCTGTAAAGGTGGTCCATTGTTTGAGTTATGTTGGAAGTGCAAAGTATCTCCAGCAATGGTCCGGGGACCCTATGCTCAGACTGCTGTGTCAATCTTTACACCTGCTTCAAGGTAGTGCAGGGTTTTGACACAGCATTAGCGCAAAAGTGACAAAGTGAAATTTTTTATATTGCAGTGAGCCACTTTTAGAAGGTGTTTCTGCGCAGGAACGCCCCCCTATGTAGGAATGTGTCCTTCTGGTACATGGATTTACAATGTGACGTAGTTCCCAGATACGTCACATTGTAAATACCACATATTGTGATGCATCTTTTGCACCAGTGCTTCATCAGAAAAGTGATGCAACGGTGGTGTGAAAGAGGCACAAGGGTGTTGTAAATCTGCCCCTAACAAACACTTACAAATTCACCGAGGCAGTTTCACTGGCAGTGCATTCTTTTTGAATTTACTTTTGTTATTATTTTACATTAAAAATATAAAATGTAACTTTAAAAATAAAATAAATATAAGTATTTCTAATAAAAATGTAGGAAATTACTATAAAAAGAAAGAAATATAATAATTAGTATATTTCAAAATTATCATTTACAAAACCTTTGAAATTCACTGAAAAAACCATAGGTTTCACACACGTTATAGTTAGGAATTAGCATTTAAAAAACCTTAGCAATTCACTGAAAAAACCATAGGTTTCACACACGTTATAGTTAGGAATTAGCATTTAAAAAACCTTAGAAATTCACTGAAAAAACCATAGGTTTCACCCGTGTTATAGTTAGCTGGACATTTCTCTCATACAAAACCATTGAAATTCCCTTGTTATAGTTAGTTCAGCTAAATATAACTCGCGCGCCCGCAATGCACTGCTGATGACATCACATACTACATCACTCATGACATGGTCAGTGACATCACTCATGACATCTCTGATGACATCCTCATTGTGAAAGAGTGGCACACCTCCTCTTACCCTAATATAATCTTTGATACACTCATTCAAAAATAGAAACTAACATTTTTTTAAATAATGGAGATAACAATACTAGTTAGAACAACCTATTCAGTAATTCCAAAATCTGCATACACATCCACTCATTCACCAACAGTTCTATATAGTCACTCATATATCTGCTCACTCATCATATGTACTCATACACCTATACATCCTGTTTCACACCTACACTCATACATAGAGTTACTGACACACATACTCACACATGCAAAAATACTTTCAAACATCCATTTGCTTGCATACATAGTTATACACATACCACTACACTTATTTGTACAGAAATGTATATATACTTACTCTCTTAAACAATCACTTATAGAAACACATACTTAGTTATACTGGAACTCTTTGAATCTCTCACCCTTATATATACTCACTTATATACACCAATACTCACATATAGTAGTTTAAAGCATATGTACTTAGTCATAAAGACAGTATTGAGACAGTCATTCACTCACTAACACACCTATACACACACTCATCCACCCATACAGTCCTGCACACATGCTGTCTTCAAAACACATACAAACAGTGAGTCACTCATTCATGCATCTATGCGCTAAGTAATATCCCCCACTGAACCATATAGACACTCAGACACTCATATTGATAGTCAAAAAAACAATTAATAACCTATACAGACACTCATGTAGCTACTCACCAACCCATGCAGCCACTTATTAAAAAAATATGTGAGACTGATACAGATATTTACATATTTAAACATTACTCACTAACCCATGTACTCACTAAGATACACTTAATCAGTCAGTTATACAATCAATTTTACAAAACAAATCATCCATTTAGAGACTTATGTACCAATCTATTCTTCCATCGGCCTTGAGATACATATATAAAACATAATTAATTTTCAGAAAAACACACATTCACTGGATGATGCGACATTTCTTGGACTTCAACACCGGTGGCAACCTTTCGAAGTGGGCAGCTGATCATCTCCCCTTTGTATATTCTCTCCTGGTGATTTCTGGCGGAGGAGTAAGTTGTCCATCTCCAGTCCCTGTCGGATCGCGAGACTGTCCGAATCTGAGAGTGTGCCACCTTGCTTCGCTCTGTCTGGAATTCGTGTTGTGGTTTGGCCTATCTGGATTGTTGTGTCACGGGGCACACCTTGATCGCAGCCCTCAGTGTCCACAGTCCTCCTCTTTGGTTCCTTGAGGAGCTTTTGTGAACTTTCCTGCCTTCTCCCGCCGTGGGACTCTGCTGGGAGCCTTCAGTGTATCTTTCTGCAAGATCCTGTGGAGGATTGTGAGTCAGCATCCTCCTTTCTGTGCATCAGCGGACGTGGGGTTGCCTCTTCTCCGCGTCTCCCTTCACGGCGGTTCTGCGTGTCAAGATCCTTTGCGCCTGCACTGAGCACACCCCAGGTGGTCTCACCAGTAATCCAGTTGACGGTGTGCCCCGGTGAACTATTGTCCTTCCTCCTATCTTCAGGACTCTCCGTTGTCTCCATTGGGGCTCGCTCCAGTGCCTCCAGCCGGCTGGGTCACTGCCTCAGGTGGCGACATTTTTGTGATCCTTCCTCAGCGTGCAGAAGACCACAGCTCCTCAAGCGCTGTCTTCCTTGTGGGCTTGGGGAATTACTTAGCCGTCTGGGTGTTCTGCCAGCCGTGAAATTTTCCCCAGCCTGCAGCACACCTCAGCTCAGCCGTGCGGAGAAGTGTGGCTCACTGGTTAGAGGAGGCAGACCTGGAAGCAGAGGTCAGCCCAGGACCAGGGTTCAATTCCCGGCTCGGCGGGGTCTTGTGTCCTAAAATGTCCATGTACTCTACAATTCTCGCTCTGGTGCCTACTCCATTCACGGGTTCACACTCTGCGACTCTGGGCAATAGCTTGCTTAATCTCCACAACGGCCCCTCGCGGCGGGATGCCTGGCTTTCACCTTGCGGATACCCTGCTGGGGTTATCTCACAGGGGAATACCAGGACGGGTTCTCTAAGCAAGCGCTTAGAAACCGCTTGGTGATTTGCGCTATATAAATTCCTGTACATTTACATTTACATTTGCTTCCTTCCTGTCTCCTCAGCCTACGCTGTGTCAGCAAGCAAAGGGGACGGCCTTCCCCTGGTAACCCGGCGTACCAGCATCCGGTGCACCAACAGGTATAGAGACGTTCTTCCTCCGTGTTTCCATTGATGCCCTGCCTTAAATGTGTCGGTTCCTGCTTTGCACTGAGTGTCTCCGGAGCGCACTTTCCCTCACAGTGTTTCCCCATGTAAAGGATCAGAGAGCCCAATAATTGGTTACCCTACCAGTTTTCCATTGTTCAGGGCCAGGACCTTTGAGGTGTCATCCAACTCCAAGAAAGGTCTTTGCAAAGTACATTCTGGGGCCCTTTTGTAAAAAAAATTCCTTTCCCAGTGAAGCAGACTAATCTGTTGCGCAGAACCAGGACTTTTAGGGGTGACATTCAGCTTCAAGTAGGGTTATTATAAAGTACTTTGTGGGGCCCTGTTCCAGCGACACGCTCATCCTGTGTGCCGTCCTTGTTTTCAACAGCCTTTACGGTTGCGCTTCTTTGAGTCCTCCCAGTAGCCTTCATACTGTGTGTTACATTGGTGACTCCCCTGTTCTTCTGTTTTTCTCCAGTCTCAGCTCAAGACTTCGCCCAGTATTATTACTAACATTATTTCCCCCTTGAATCTGCCTTTGATATTTGTTACTGCCCCTGAGAGTTTCCCCATTTTCTCTCTCACGCGCTATACTCCCTACTTTCCATTATGGGCACTGCAGGTATTTGTCAACCACCATCCTTTCTGAATGAATGTGGTGACCCCGAGATTGACTGGAAGGATTGGACTAAGTTATTTGAATAGTACCTGATTGCAAACGGGGTGAGACATTCTCAGCGTTGCGAAAACAGCATATACTACTGCATAACTTGGGTGTTCATGGGCGTAAAGTGTATGAAACTCTACCTGAACCCAAAGTGGATGACGACAATGATTTTGATGCGTACGATATCCCACTTATGAAGCTAGAGACACACTTTGGAGACAAGGTCAATGTGGTACTCGAACGACATAAATTCTTTAGCAGAGTACAAGGGAAGAATGAATCTATAAATAATTATATCGCAGCTTTAAGAGGTCTTACCCAGTTATGGGAGTTTGGGGATCTCACTGACTCCCTCATTAGAGACCAAGTCGTCAGATGCACAAACAACAGCAGGGTTCAAGAGAAGTTACTCGCAAAAAAAAACACTCTTAGAGATGCTATCTCTATTGCACAGTTGATTGAACATACGGCGAAGTGTGTAAAAGAAATGAAAACTAAAGAAGAAATGGTGGCTTCTGTACAAGTAGAGGCCACTAAAAGTGAAGTACTTAAAATATCTAACAAAGTGGTCACTAAAGAAATTCCCTCCATTAAACCTACTAAAGAGGGTCATGGGTGGCTGCAGCAACCATCTGGCCAACAGCCCCTTTTGTACAGCATGAAGCGTTCTATGTAAAAAGTGTATTAGGAGAAGGCACCTAGCCAGAGTGTGTAGAGATGGGGTGAGTAATACTGTCAATATAGTCACCTCTAACGAGGAACCACAGTCTATATCTGTGTTCCAATTAAAAGACAGTGGGGCATATTATCAAGGGGGTTTATCTCTGCTTTTTTGGCTTTAAAGCTAGTAGGGGATAGCGACCATCTTGGGCCCCGCTTTGCATGTCAGTGAAATGTATCACTAATGACATGCAAAGTGGGCGTGCCAAGATGTTAGCAACTGGAAACAGTTGCTAACATCGCTATCTCCTATTACCAACTTTCGGAGATATTCGCGCTAAGCGCGAATATCTCCAAAAGCTAACACCTGCCCCTGAGCAGTTCTTATATAAACAACAACACAACTGCCAGTACTGGATATAACTTGACTTTTTTTATGAACACCTTTATGAACAAAACCTATTGGTCCGTTTTTTTATTTGCGTCACTAGTTTGTGTGTATGTACAAAGATACAATAAAACATTACAATTGAAACATACTATACAAAACAATTTACAATATTTACAACACATCCAAACTTTCACTCTGGCCAAACCTTTCATCCATCTACAATCACACCATCAAGCAAAAAAAAGAAATCCTTAGGGTCTAATGTCAGAAAATATTTATATGTAAGCTCTTTATACATGTATACAATAACTAGAAATGATCATGTGCTAAGAGCAATTTCAGCAATAGTAGTCCTATTTAATAGACACTATTTATATGTAATTCAAATTTTACAAAAGGACCCAAAGACAGGTCGACGCGTTTCGAACTCCCCAATATGGAGTTCTCCTCAGGACCAACAATCTTACTGTGAGAAACAGAGCAATCCTCCTAATAGATGGTGTGCAGCCAATAGTCAACTCTAATTGAGGGGTCGCGTGGCTCTATCGTATGTTTAAAGCGTCCATGCTGCAGGAAAAGGTCGTCAGGCACCGAATGAAGCTAATCGCTGGCGTCCTGCTGGCGTTCGATTGAGCCGTCTTTACTCGTCCATAGTAGCGCTTCCGTATTTCGCATGCCAAGATGTTAGCGACTGGAAACAGTTGCTAACATCGCTATCTCCTATTACCAACTTTTTGAGATATTCACGCTAAGCGCGAATATCTCCAAAAGCTAACACCTGCCCCTGAGCACTTCTTAGCCATGTTATCCAATGGTGGGTGGATAACATGGCTGAGAGCATTAGCTCGGTAATGCATGAATATCGCTGACTTTTCAGCGATATTCATGCATTTCGGCCGATTTTTATCGCTTAGGAGATAAACCTTGATAATATCAAGGCTCCTACGCGATAAAAATTGCCGCAGCACGGCGATAAAAATGTTGCCGCTAAGCCAACATAGCGATAATTATCGCTAGTTGTTGGTAATATGCCCCAGTGATTCTGGTTCCAAACCTAATTACCCCAAGTGTGTAATACTGTTTGACAACAAACCATTAGAAGTATACGTTGATTCCTGTTTCCCGTTCACGTTGGTAAATCTCAAGGACTTTGAGAGCTTGTTGGGTCGTAACAAAGCCACCTTAAATCTTCCAGATATTTCACCTGAAGGATACACTAGATACCCTATTCCTCTCGTGGGCGTGGTAAACAGCCACATAGACTTTAAAGGTAGATCCACGGTAGGCAAGGTGTACATAGTTGAGAAGGGAGGGAATCTGCTGGGATGGCAACACCAGAAAGAGTTGGGTATCATTCTGGACCCCAATGACAAGAATCAAGTCATCCTAGTTGATCTTCCTAACAACAACAGGCCCTTGCAGGAAGCTTTTCCTAATCTGTTCACAGATAAACTAGGTAAATTATGAGACTTTTAACATAACATCAAAGTCAGACAAGGTGCCAAGCCTGTGGTGCACAAAACACGTCCAGTACCACTACGTCTTAGGGAAACTCTTAAAATGGAATGGGATAAACTGTGTGAAATGGGTGTCATCCAACCCATTGAAGCTTTTGAAAGGCTAGCACCATTGGTTCTTGCATCCGAGGCCAATAAACAAGGTATTCGGATTTGTGTGGACCTCAGCTGACTCAACGAAAACATCTGGGTAGAGAGATTTCCTCTCCCCAACATAAATGAGATGTTAAGTCCCATGGGCAAAGCATGTTATTTTTCGGTCATCGACCTATCTATGGCTTATCAGCAGGTAGAACTTCACCCTGAATCAAGACTGCTGACAGCATTTACTTCAACTTTTGGGGCCTATATGTTTGTAAGAATGCCGTTCGGCCTTGCCTCGGCGGCTTCCATTTTTCAAAAAGTGATGCAACACATTCTTAAGGGAGTCAATAACACTCTCTGTTTCCAAGATTGCATACTAATGTACGGAGCAACAGAGGAGGAGCATGATGCCACCCTCAACTCAGTATGCCATAAACTCTCGCATGCAGGGTTAACAGTGAAACTGGAAAAGTGTAAGATCAAGGTCACTTCAGTTGACTATCTGGGGCATACTATTTCCAACGATTGTTTTAGGCCCAAGCACAGCTTAATCCAAGCAGTCAAGGATCCTCCATATCCATCGAGCAAAGATGAACTCAAATCTTTTCTTGGACTAGTAGAATATAGGTCCAAGTTTGTGAGGAACTTTGCTGATCTATGTGACGGATTGCTTGATCTCCTTAAGAAAAACACAGTGTTTGAATGGGAGGAAAAACACAATGATATGGTCAAAATGATAAAACAACGCATCTGGAATCGCCTGCTCTAAGTACATTTGACCATAATAAGAAAATTGTACTAACTACGGATGCATCTGGTAAAGGGTTAGGAGCGAATGTCTCTCAAAAAGGAGATGGTGAAGAAACCGTCATAGCATTTGAATCCCGGTCCCTCAGCTCCACAGAGCGGAACTACTCAGTCATTGAGAGGGAGGCATTGGCATGCTTTTGGGCAGTACACCATTTTAGATTTTTCTTGTGGGGTATAAAATTTGTAATACACACTGACCACAAACCGTTAACTTTCATGTTCTCATTCAAACATACCCAAAATGTGTCCCCACGGATAAACAAATGTGTCCTGGGCCTTGAAAATGTTTGCTTTAAAGTAGAATATCTACCAGGCCCTGAGAACGTGGTTGCGGACTATTTATCTAGGTCACCCCTCATGGATAACCACAGCGAGGAACCGTTAGATGTCCCCATTTTTTCGATGCATCTTCCCTCAATAACAGAAGAAGAGTGGGATAAGAACATGAAGAAAGACAAAGTCATGGAGGTACTCAAAGACATCATTCTCACAGGTTGGCCTAAAACACTTTCTAAAGTCCCTGACATCGTCAGAGATTACTGGGTGGTTAGACTTGAACTAATACTCATGTCTAGTCGGATACATCGGGGTGATAAGGTCATTCCACCCAAGGACTTGAGGAATAAAATAATCGATCTGGCCCATGAGGGACATTTAGGCAGGAGCCTCACAAAAAACCAAGTTAGAAGTTGCTTTTGGTTTCCTAAAATGGATTCAATGATTGAACTCAATCTCCAGCTGTGCTAAAAGCGACAAAAGAAAGTCCTTCACAAAGCCCCTCTCTCCCCTGTCGATGTCCCCATGGTACCATGGGCCAAACTATCAATAGACATAATTGGTGCAATGGAGGCTCTGGGTCCCCAAAAAAAGTTAATGTTTGTTTTCATCGATTACACCTCGCATTAGGTAAATTTCAAGTTTACGTCATTCACCACAAAGAACAATCTCATCTCTTTCCTAAAGAACATTTTTATCTATGAAGGCATTCCAGCAACCCTCGTAACAGGCAATGGGGTGCAATTTGTGTCTGAGACAATGAGAGAATTCTTGGATGAACTAAACATAAAACATGAGAAGACAGCACTCTATTGTCCTAAAGCAAACGGTATGGAAGAGAGGGTGAATCGCCTGGTGAAAGAACACATTCGACCGGCAATCACCAATGGGTTCAATGTTGAAGATTCCCTTAGAGAGTGTATATGGGCATACCACATCACACCCAACAGTGCCACAGGAGTGTCTCCCTTTGTGTTCCTGAGAGGGAGGGAACCTAGCACCAAAATGAACCCCAAGTGGTTGGAGGGTGGTAAAAGTGTTTCCCTTGATCCAGACCAGAGCAATGAGAAAGTTCATCTACATCAACAAAAATACAAGTTGTGGTATGACAAAAAACATGGGGTCAAAATTCCAGATTTCAAGGCAGATATGCCTGTGGTTGTCAAGAAACCCACTCATGTGCAACCCTGGTCGAGTAAGTACTATGCTCTCCTACGAGTGGACAAAGCGGGCAAGAATTTAGTTTGCTTAGAAAATGGACAGACGTGGAGTCATCAAAGACTTGTGGACATTTCATAATGTTGTCTTTATATCAATTTTTGTTTCCCTATATAAAGGAGATGTGTTGTAATCTTGATATTGGGTTCCCTATGTGGTACATTCCTTTCCCCCTCCCCTGCCCTGTCCTTTAGCACCTTCAATGGGGAGTTCATGTTAGAATGTTGAGTTCTCTGACTGTTGATTATGAGGAGAGTGGATGATCAGAATAAAGGTTCCAAATCTTACCTGCTCTGGAGTCTGCAACATTTCTTGGACTTCAACACATTGTTAGTCTTTTTTCGATGTCCTTCATAAGCTATCAGTTACGTGCTGTTGCTATTACTTTAAAACTGCACATAGGACGTCGCTCGGTCATGTGATCAAGGCCAATGGACTTGGTCGAAACGCGTCATGGGATGCACACTGCAACAAAGTGAAAAACTAAAACTTTGCACCACAATTTTATTAAATATTAGCGAGATGTATTTAATTTGCATTATATTAATGGAATATTAAAATATTTAGGATTTACTACTTTAAAAGACATATATTAAGAAATTATGTCTTTGTATGTTTTTTAACAATATTAGTGTGAAAAAATAATGTATTTTCGATATTTTTTAATTTAACATTATAATGATAGGAAATTGATATTTTTGACACAATATTTCTGTTATACAATATTGTTGACTTTGATATCATGCCAGTGTTCCTTCCATGTAAGTCATGCAATAAACCACACATAAAATATAACAAGTATCTTCAAAATTCTAAAAAATGGATTTCTTCAGTGCAGTGGCAATCACTATTTTAACTCTCCGGTCAGGAACACCATGCAGTTCACCCTTTCCACCCATACCATACCAAGAAAGAGGTGTCAGACACAAGGGTGTATGTTCTACCACAATGTAGCTATTTAATCTCTTGAAATTCAACTAAGAAATGGAAGGCAGTTGCATACATCAGTGAAATGAAAGCGTGTAAATGCTTCACACAGAGTGTACAGCGAGTGGCACTTGAAATTATGTAGGATCAAAATATATTCCGCCATTGTCACAGCAGTGGTTTAATATTGAGGATCAGCTCCCCCAGTTGCATGTTCCTAACAATGGTTGCATAGCGGACAGCAAATCATCTTCTATTTACATCCCCACATAGGCATGCACCTTGCATCAACAATTTCTGTTTGTTTTACACATAGGGGCCGATTCCGATCCGGTAAAAAGCGCTCCGATTAGCTGTACGGAGCGGTTTTCTCATACGAATCGTACACCTACAACGTCCCCATACGAACGACCAAGTACGATCCTAACCCCAAGCGCCACTCCGTACGACTCGTACCAAACACCGTACAACTACAAAGTACTTACGGATTCACTCCGGCCGACGCAGTACGCCATGTCCGTACGTAAATAGGCAGCCATTTCCGAACCAGGAAGTACGATCCGTGTTGACGACACTCCGTACGGCCCTTTTGCTACGAGAGCTGTAAACTGTCGTAAAACCAGAGTCAGCCACGAACTGCACCCCGGTACGCGACATACACAACATGAACCCCATCGACCGTGTCATCCGAGCCCTGTACGCCTACAACCCACCGCAACAACGGAAGTATACCTGTACGGTGCGCCACACGCCAGCGCATATCACCATTGCAATAGGGATACGTGCTGCACACACGTCAGAAAGCCGGGGTACGGTACGTCACACGCTAGTGCATATCACCATTGCAATAGTGATACCTGCCGCACACATGTCAGAAGGCCGGGGTACGGTGCGTCACACGCTAGCGCATATCACCATTGCAATAGTGATACGTGCCCCACACACGTCAGAAAGCCGGGGTACGGTGAGTCACACGCTAGCGCATATCACCATTGCAATAGTGATACGTGCCGCACACACGTCCGAAAGTCGGGGTACAGTGCGTCACACGCTAGAGCATATCACCATTGCAATATGGATACGTGCCGTACACACGTCGGAAAGCCGGGGTACGGTGCGTCACACGCTAGCGCATATCACCATTGCAATAGTGATACGTGCCGCACACACGTCCGAAAGACGGGGTACGGTGCGTCACACGCTAGCGCATATCACCATTGCAATAGTGATACGTGCCGGACACACGTCCGAAAGTCGGGGTACGGTGCGTCACACGCTAGCGCATATCACTATTGCAATAGTGATACGTGCCGCACACACTTCGAAATATGGGGGTACGGTTCGTCACATCTGAGTGGTGGTTGGAAAAGACCCCGAGCAGTGCCCAACAGTATAGGGGGTGGGTGCAGAGGACCCCCAGCAGTGCCCAACAGTATAGGGGGTGGGTGCAGAGGACCCCTAGCAGTGCCCAACAGTATAGGGGGTGGGTGCAGAGGACCCCCAGCAGTGCCAAACAGTATAAGGGGTGGGTGCAGAGGACCCCCAGCAGTGCCCAACAGTTCCCAACAGTATAGGGGGTTGGTGCAGAGGCCCCTCAGCAGTGCCCAGCAGTGCCCAACAGTTTAGGGGTGGATGCAAAGGACTCCCAGCAGTGCCTAACAGTATGGGAGGTGGGCGCAGAGGACACCCAGCAGTGCCCAACAGTGCCCAACAGTATAGGGGGTGGGTGCAGAGGACCCCCAGCAGTGCCCAACAGTATAGGGGGTGGGTGCAGAGGACCCCCAGCAGTGCCCAACAGTATAAGGGGTGGGTGCTGAGGACCCCCAGCAGTACCCAACAGTGCCCAACAGTATAGGGGGTTGGATGATAGATGACCCCCAGCAGTGCCCAACAGTGCCCAACAGTATGGGGGGTGGGTGCAGAGGACTCCCTGCAGTGCCCAACAGTATAGGGGGTGGGTGCAGAGGACCCCCAGCAGTGCCCAACAGTATAGGGTGTGGGTGCAGAGGACCCCCAGCAGTGCCCAACAGTATAAGGGGTGGGTGCAGAGGACCCCCAGCAGTGCCCAACAGTGCCCAACAGTATAGGGGGTGGGTGCAGAGGACCCCCAGCAGTGCCCAACAGTATAAGGGGTGGGTGCAGAGGACTCCCAGCACTGCCCAACATAATAGGGGGTGGGTGCAGAGGACCCCCAGCAGTGCCCAACAGTATAAGGGGTGGGTGCAGAGGACCCCCAGCAGTGCCCAACAGTACCCAACAGTATAGGGGGTGGGTGCAGAGGACCCCCAGCAGTGCCCAACAGTGCCCAACAGTATAGGGGGGTGGGTGCAGAGAACCCCCAGCAGTGCCCAACAGTGCCCAACAGTATAAGGGTTGGGTGCAGAGGACCCCCAGCAGTGCCCAACAGTGCCCAACAGTATAGGGGGTGGGTGCAGAGGACCCCCAGCAGTGCCCAACAGTGCCCAACAGTATAGGAGGTGGGTGCAGAGGACCCCCAGCAGTGCCCAACAGTATACAGGGTGGGTGCAGCGGACCCCCAGCAGTGCCCAACATTGCCCAACAGTATAGGGGGTGGGTGCAGAGGACCCCCAGCAGTGCCCAACAGTATAGGGGTTGGGTGCAGAGGACTCCCAGCAGTGCCCAACAGTGCCCAATAGTGCCCAACAGTATAGGGGGTGGGTGCAGAGGACCCCCAACAGTGCCCAACAGTATAAGGGGTGGGTGCAGAGGACTCCCAGCACTGCCCAACAGTATAGGGGGGTGGGTGCAGAGAACCCCCAGCAGTGCCCAACAGTGCCCAACAGTATAAGGGTTGGGTGCAGAGGACCCCCAGCAGTGCCCAACAGTGCCCAACAGTATAGGGGGTGGGTGCAGAGGACCCCCAGCAGTGCCCAACAGTGCCCAACAGTATAGGGGGTGGGTGCAGAAGACCCCCAGCAGTGCCTAACAGTATACGGGGTGGGTGCAGCGGACCCCCAGCAGTGCCCAACAGTGCCCAACAGTATTGGGGGTGGGTGCAGAGGACCCACAGCAGTGCCCAACAGTGCCCAACAGTATAGGGGGTGGGTGCAGGGGACCCCCAGCAGTGCCCAACAGTGCCCAGCAGTATAGGAGGTGGGCTCAGAGGACCCCCAGCAGTGCCCAACAGTGCCCAACAGTATAGGGGTGTGTGCAGAGGACCCCCAACAGTGCTCAACAGTGCCCAACAGTATAGGAGGTGGGTGCAGAAGACCCCCAGCAGTGCCCAACATCGCCCAACAGTATAGGGGGTGGGTGCAGTGGACCCCCAGCAGTGCCCAACAGTGACCAACAGTATAGGGGGTGGGTTCAGAGGACCCCCAGCAGTGCCCACAGTGCCCAACAGTATAGGGGGTGGGTGCAGAGGACTCCCTGCAGTGTCCAACAGTATAGGGGGTGGGTGCAGCGGACCCCCAGCAGTGCCCAGACATAGGGGTGTGTATTTCCAACATCATACAACTACCACATGCCTGTATGTGTTCATCCCTAACTTGTGAGACTCATGATAGTTGCATATCAACACATCACTCACAGCAGTGACCTACTCCACGGAGAATGGTCTCCTGTCACACACTGAGTGACACACCGCATGTGGTTGTTTTGGCAGATCCCACAGCCATATCCACCCATGTAGTTTGCTGGCACATCCCCCCCCCCCCAGCATGACTCAATAGTGTGTAGACATGCAACAGACCACTCAACAAATGACGCACAAATGGAATTAGGAAGAGTCATGTACATCCCGGACTTGATGTGACTGTCCATGTGGTGAAACTTGTACTCCCTCATGGAAGGAACAGGGTAGGAAAGCCCTATATACAAAGCACCCAAATGTGTATTTTTAACACATATTTTAAATGTGACTATCTGAATCATGAGGTCAAGGCGGATAACATTGTCATGTATAGTGTGGAAAATTATGATGGACTCCCTGAAGGCATTAATACACACCACAAACCCAAGCACAGTGACTAGCATGGATGGCACTGACCAATTGTCAGATAGCATTTGTGAGCAGGCATGGCCATTGTGCAAGTGAATGCACTAATCAATGGGAAATCCATACTGAAGTCACCACAACAATTGTCCAACTGTCTGTAGTGAATATCTCATGTGTCTCAGAGGAAGGGACACTCTTTTGGATAATGTCTGCATGCAAACTGCACACACACAAATCTAGATAATTATCAGAAACATTGGGATAGCACAGAGATACCATGGTCCACCTCATTCCCATCTGAAAAATGGACATCTTTCACAATACCAAAACATTAACATTACACCTACTTGTAGGAACACAGCACCTAAAGCAATTCCTTGAAATGCAATAGTTCAGACTGAAAAATAAAAAGCTTTATTCAGCGCCAATATGTTTAAAAAATATATAAATGAGTCCAGGCTCACAGAAGTCCAATGGCCAGTCCAAAATACAGTCCATAACCGTGGTGACTTTGTGGAGGCTGTCACCCCAAAACTTGCCTGCACATGTTGGACTTAGAGGTCTGTGGACCCATGGGGGGCATCATCGGAGTCTGGGTCCGGCACCGCGGGGACAGGAGAGGGAAGGGTATGTGAAGTGGGCGCGGGTGGGGAGGATTCCTCCACAGTGGCAGGTTCAGCGCAAAAGGTTGCAACATATTCAGCGCTGCACACTGCTGCCAGTTCAGACAGGCTACCACCTGAACCCGGGGACACAATGGGAGTGGAGGTAGAGGGCTGTGAGTCAGGTGTAGGGTCCCTGTCGGTGGGTGGGTGATGTGTGTCCCCTGTCCCTGTGAGTGTGCGCACATCCCCCTGAGATTGGGTGAATGCAGGTCTGCGCTTAGACTTAGGTGTGGGTGTGCTGGGTGTCTCTGTTGGGGTGTGTGATCTTGTGCGTCTGCGTGTATGGTGGACAGGTATGGGAGAGGGGGATGTGGATGGGTCAGAAGGAGTGGGGGGGGATTGACGCTGCAGGATGGCAAGTGCTGACGTCAGTGTTGAGTCCATGGACGCCAAACTCCGACGTTGATCAGGCATGTTAGCTGACATGCCCTCCATGAATGACAACAACTGTGTCATGATTTTAGTTTGGCCAAGGAGGACAGTCAGCATTGACGCCTGACCAACTTGAATCAGCCGGAGTAGGTCCACTGACTCAGCACTGAGGGCAGCAGGGGAGACAGGGGCAGGAGCTGCAGTTCCGGGGACAAAGAAGACACGGGGGGTAGAACGGACTCTAGGGCCCCTAACAACTGGGAGTGTGGAGATGGGTCTGGAGGAGGAGGGGACAGACAGTTGCAGTAGATGGCATTGCTGCATATCCCCCCTCCTCCTGGGAGTCAGAATCCGAGCCGTCTGCATGGTAGGAGGTGTCGTGCTCATGAGGGCCGGCCGCCTGACTCCCCTCACCCTCAGTGCCACTGCCTTCCTCCGACTCCTCGAAGGGTGGCACTGTTGCTGGGTCCCTCTGTCCGTTCTGTGTCTGTGTCTCCTCCAGGTTGTGGTGATGATGCTGTTGGCAACGAGAAATTGAACAATATATCAGTCACCTGTCCACATCATACATATCAGCAACCAAAAATTTGGGGGCATTCCTAATCATGGCATGCATCATGAGTCACATGCCACATAACTCTGCACATATATAAGTCTAGTAATGCGCAATTGTAAGAGACACAACGCTCATTGTATACAAAGATCAAAGTCACAGACCAGGCCACAACTTGGATTACAGTCACAATGATGAGCCACTGCCTGTCAACAGGATAGGTGTTGAGCAATCACCGTCAAGTTGCCCACTCTGCCACCCAAGGCCAGAGATGGACATGTTCAAATCTGTTTTAGCCTGTGCCACATGGGAACAGTCTTGCCTGGACAGCCATGTGATGCCATCCCTGGAGCTGAAACAAGTTTGCCATCAACTATCACTGGGATCACAGCTGTATACAGCCAGGCGTGTGTGAAACACAGATGTGTATACAAACAAGCATGGCTGAAGATGGCTGTAATGTCAGAAAGTTGTAGCAGGAATCTTGTTGCCAGTCCAGGGAATGCATGGCTTGACAATTATGGCTAGACTGTTCCCATGAGGCACATGGATAGACAGATTTGCACATGTCCATGTTTGGACTTGGAGGCAGAGTGTGCAACAGAGAGGTGATGGCTAAAAATCTGACCTGTTGACTGTGTGTGAGTATATGATTGGTACAGAGGCTCCCTCTATCACCAGACACCTTGGTGAAACTCCTCACAGTGGCATCTATCCCCGAACCATACAGTTGCTAGCACATAACACACACTGGCTGTCAAGTGAAGTGGCACACATGTACAAAATCATGAAAATGGCAAAGCTCATGTGCCTACAATTGTGAATGTCAGAAACATGTATACATTATTCACACATCTGCAACCAGATGGGAAAAGTGAACACAGTAGTGTGGACACCAAGCCAAAATTGCGTAGCAGCACCAATACATTCATGTATCATAAAACGCTGTTGAACAATCATCTCTGGGAGCCAATAACATTGCCTGTAAATCCTACAATGACTACATTCTCCAGCAGCACAGCCTAAGTGCATAGTGACAAGTCCACATCAGATATGACATCCTCAGCACACCACTGACAAGGCCAATCAGTTGGTCCCATCACACCTCCCATGCACAACATCCCAAGCACTCCGTCAATGTGAGTAATACTGCCCAAGTAGTAGAAAATATGAATCTGGCTCTCAATAACTGAGAAGCTATATAAAGTAAGCCAAGCTCACATTGTTTTGCTGCACATCAATATTAGTCCCAAATAACCTGCAACATTTCTTGTGAATATGCACACACGCACTGCCCATTGTGAGTATGCACAAGTGAAAATTTGTATACATGGACAGTGTGCACATGTGGCTAACACATGAGAAATACAAAGCATATCAAGGACAAAGGCCACTGATGCAGACCCATGCAGAACTCCTTGTTGAGACTCATGATCAGTGCCAAGCTATCATGAAGGGCAACCACAGTGCACAGGTTGTTGAACAGTTAAGGTACCAACAAGTGTTACAGACCCCCCCCCAACATGATGATGTGCTAATCAATCTGCATACTAATACCTTTCTTCCCTAGGAGGACATGCACAAATGTGAAATAGACAAAGCAGGGGCCAAATGTGGAGGAGGGAAAGGGATGTAAAAGAGCATTAGCTTTAAAAAGGGCATTGAAATGACAATGCATAAAGTGCCTGTCTAACCATACCACCCCAACTGTGGGAATGTTACCAGGCTACCAAACACTGCAGGTAGCATGTGACACACATGACAGCAAACAGACATGTACCTACCCTCTCCTTGCTGCTGTCCCTCCTGCATCTGCCTATGGAGGCCGGGAAAACGACCGCCAGGACTCAGAGCAGGTTGGGGGTGAGGTGACGTGTGCCTCCATGCCGGCGTGGAGCCTCAAGCTTCAGCTGCACCCGGGCGATACGGCTGGTCCAGCACCGGATGTCCTGCCACCTCTTGCGGATGTTCTGGACCCTGCGGTAAGGTCCCCCCTCAGACCTGACATCCCTGACAGCCCTGGCAATGTCGAGCCAGATGCCCTCCTTCTCATGGGCAGATACCTGTCAGGAATAAAAAGTGAAAGTACATCAGTACACCTGCTCCATGTCCCAAAGACACACACTTGCCCCACATTGATGATAACAACAGGGCAGAGGATGCAGACAGGACTAGTATCATTGTTCATGTGAATGTGGCCTGTGAGCAAACAACAATGCACTACATGCCTGTGAAAGGCAACAGATACCCTAGGGCTTTCAAACCACTCACTGAGCATGGCTAATACTGAACAAGGTATGCTTTTGCAGGGTGGTGTACAGCACATGACATGCTGGCACATATCCCACTATACCTAAGAACTCTAAGCAGACCACACATTCTCAAGTGAATGTACTTAGCACAATGCCGGTAAGCAGTAAACACTATTTAGTTACATCATTCACTGCATAGTAGATATTTTAATGTACACACCAGGCACTGTATCAAAACTACATTGCATCTCTCTGTTCCATAAAAACACAATGACTGCAGTGACACTCACATATTCATCACTCACCTGATCCCCTGGTTTCCCATACAGCTTGCTGTAGTTGGGTAGGAGTGCATCCAGCAGGGCCTGGTTCTCCTCCTCACTGAATGCAGGTGCCCTCTCCATGCTCAGCAAAAACTGGGTCCAGGGAATGCAGAGACAGCAGCTGTGTTGTCCACTCCTATGTTGAGCAGGCAAGTGCCCTCTCACAGCCACATGCAGCCTTACATCTGTGCTGCTGAGGGGCTGCCATTCTCAGGAAGACAGTGTGATAGGACACACTACTTTGCATCCAATGTTTCATCCAATCCCATTCCACATAAGGGCCTGACACACATTTGCATGGTTTGAAATTTTAGCTCTAGCTACACAACAAACATTGCAACATTGTATAGTTTTGGCCACCTGAATTTGGCAGGACATCTGTAGCACACTCAAATCTCTGTTTCCTTGACAACCAGCCTGCATTCAGTGCATCCAACTCGTCCCCTAGGTGTTTCCTATGTATTTTCAAGAAAACAAAACTGGGTCTTGACTTTTAACCAGCAAGGCTAAGCCAAATCAACTAAACTACCGACACAACTGCCAGTACTGGACTAATTTAAATTCTAATGACCAGAGATCTGTTATGAACAAAACATATCAGTCTGATGTAACATTTGTTACTAGTTTAGTTAAATCATTTTTTCGGAATATTTTTCATTTTTTCAAAGACCTTTCTTGTGCATATGCAAAATATATACAAAATATGTACAAATAAATACAAATGTTACAAAACAGATCATAAACCACTAAACAACACATCCACAAAAGAACTTAGTTAAGACACAATACGATCTGCTCTGACTGAATTTTGTGTTTTCAAAAGTATAAATGACAAAAAAGACAATGTAGACTGTATTATACCTTTTTGGCTTAATGAAATGCTCATATTGACACAGGCCTATACCTCAGAGGTATATGTTGTTTTGTTTTCGTGAATGTGAATGGTTTGTCTGTAGTGAGAAAGATTCAGTGTGGATGTGTTGTTTTGTGGTTTATGATCTGTTTTGTGAAATTTGCATTTATTTGTACATATTTTGTATATATTTTCCATATGGTGTTTAGGTTATTTCCTTCCTCATTTGAGGAGCTGCTTACGGCTCTTGCGGGTGATGTCTACTTTCCTGTCATGGCCCTCACTGATTCACAGGGCTGAGTACGGATAGTTGGCTTTGTGTCATTTGCACTGCTATACGTCACAATTACTGAGATAGCGAGCATCAATCATACACTGTGAGGTCGTTCATGACTGCATGGATCTAATTGCATTGTAGCAGCCTAGTGAGCCTCATACATGCTCCATTTTGGTGACAACCTCTACCAACTCTCATGTGTCCGTGTTGAAGGACCTGATGTTGTCTCATTGCAGGATCTGTGATCAGTAATAGGACACCGTGGCAGTGGTTACAATACACAGGTGTGAGTGGTACAGTGTAGGTGCCAAGGTAATCTGTTAATCTGTAACTTAAAGTATGGAATCCTTATGCTTGTTTTGCTTTTTTTCAGATCTCTCTCCCTGCAGTTCCCATCCTCACCTTCCCTCGCCTGATCACCCTACTGTGTCTGTCATTAGTAGTCAGACCAAGGGGATATTGGGAGATGGAAACCTTCCAGCATCACACCACTCGGATGGTCACAGGTACGGACAGTCCCTGGCAGTTGTGTGGAGAGTGTATCACCAGCATTACAGGTAACATCATTGCATGAGTGTTATAGTCATCAGAGCAATGCCACTGGCCATGTAAACTGGCTGATGCAGCATGGCCTTGCAACTAAGTTCATACTATTGTGTAGGAACTGTGTTTCAAACTGTACATTGTGCCTCATTGCTGTCAGCGCCAGTATCTTTCCAGACTGCATGCGTTCAATATGGCATTCTTTACAATGATTGTTCATATGTGGTTATGTGTACAGTGACAACAAGCATGCTGTTCGTAATGGCTAATGGACCATATTGTGCATGATGTACATGGTTGTGTATGTCTTCTGTTGCTTGCTACACAGAACGTGCAGGCTACATCTGCTGACGCAGTGTGTCCTGTGCCCCGCTTGGCATTATGGTGACTGGTCCTGTGGCCGTGATGTTTATTCAATGTTCACACATTTGCTGGGACTGACCCATGGTTAACCAGCCACTCCAGGCTCACATACACATGTCAATTATTGCCTAGCAAGAATCCTTGGGTTGTGTGGCTGTTTGGCATGTTCTATTGCCCCTTGTGCCGTCATGTGTTCACTCCTCCCAGCTGCAGCATCCCCAGCCACAACGCTGCACTGCGTGCCCCAATCCAGCAACACACACCTATGAGATACTCATCCATTCATCCATCATTGAAGCATGCCGCAGCTTGTCTGTGCCACTGTTGCACAACCGCCATGACAAAGGCAGGTCCGTCAGCACCTGCAACATGCACACTGCTAGACACTCAGCTCATTTGATGACACATGTGACCGCATCAGTAGGAAGTTGTTTAGCTAGCAAGTCCCTCCCCTTTTTAATAGTGGTGGACGATTGTCTTTGGCTATCATAGGAGTACCAGGTGCACACGCACATTAGTTTCACCTTAATTGACATGAGGGGACATAGTGGTTGTTTATTTTTGCACCATATTATTATTAGTTAGGGAATCACTGTTTGTATTTTCCTCTTTGTTCTTTACTCAGACAAAGACAGAGTGGCCGATGATGAGAAGTGGATAAACTGGCAATTGTCTGTCAGGAACCCCCTCGGGTGTTGCTACCGTGAGGCACTCTCTCTTAGCTCTCTTCATTTTTTATTTTGTGAGTGGGATCAGACCTTGATGTAAATTTGATGTAAATGTGAAAGACACCATGACCCTATGGATTAGTGTAAAGGTACACCTCTGAGGCAGTATTTTGAATTGGCCATTTAACTCTGCCATTGGTTGTAAGGAATTTGTTGAGAGTTGGGTTAGGCCTTTTTGTTGTTGAACAGTGTCTGAATGGGGTGCGGCATTTTCCCTTTGTATCCACTTAGGCTCCTTTTGATTGAATGACACATGTGACACAACAGACTCATGCCCCAGCCAACCGCCCCACATTGAACAGGAGACAATCATCCACCTGGTAACACGATACCACAAACACACCCATGACAGTCTCTCAGGCTGTGTGTGCAACTCATACTGACAACACGACGCAGCCACACTTAACAGTGTCTGTACGTACAACCAGGTCATGTGCATCGTACTGCACACACACTACTTCCAGCAGTACCACATTGTGGTGTATTACCTCGTTGACACAACACCACCACACATCGCCTCCAATGCTGTAACCTGGTAGTACGCAACCTGAGAGCACCACTTCTTCCGGGACATCACAGACGGATTGTCCAAATCCCACAGGGATCACATACCCAATCCTGGATTTTGATAGGTCAGACTTAACGACCTACACCCTCAGAGTCATATTCAACACCATGGACACACTCTGCATTGTCAAACATCTGCACAGCCAGTTTCACACCAGCATCCTGACCAGCATAATTGTAACTATCATCTACAGCGCTCCTACCCTACACACACAATTTGGCTACGCCGTCTATCAATCAGTTGATTGATTAGTTAAACGCACTACCTACCCATGACGGTCTCAATGCGCTGGGGGGTGGTGGTACTGATCTAAACACACTGGGCTTGAGAAGTATTGTGAAGGGCAGCAGGTCCTGGGTCTGTAGTTGACTTGTAGGGAGGGTGTTCCAGGTCTTGGAGTCGAGGTAAGCGAATGATCTGTCACTGTCCGTGTTATTCCAGTTGTGAGGGACAGTGGCGAGAGCATGGTTGGTAGAGCAGAGGCTGCGGGTGGGTGTGTAGAAGTTGAGTCTGTGGTTGTGGTATGCTGGTCCTGCGTGGTGTAGAGATTTGTGTGCATGGATGTGGAGTTGGAAGCTGATTCTGTTGTTGACAGGGAGCCAGTGCAGGCCTCTCAGGTGTTTTGTGATGTGGCCGTCTTTTTGTGGCAAATGAGGATTAGATGTGCCGATGTGTTCCAGATGCGTTGCAGCAGGCTCAGGAGTTTGGTTGTTGTAGCTGCATACATGTCATTCACTTACTCGAGTCAGCTGTTGGAGAGATGCAGGCTGCCTGTTTTTTGTGTATTTGAGCTGATCCATTATAAGATCCTGTGGGCCATTCTGAGGGTGTTGAAGCTGAAAGCAGAGATGGCGTTGTCCTGCTTGGTCATGTGGAGTGAGTAGTCCAGGATGCCCCCCAGGTAGTGTGCGTGTTTGGTGGGTTATGGTGCTGTTCCTAGCAATGTTGGCCACCACGAGTCGTCACAGGCTGAGCTGATTGGGCCGAGGATGTGTTCCTCAGATTTTTCTTGATTCTGCATCAACCTGCTGTCCTTACTCCATTTTGCTACAGCCGTGATTCCTCTGTGGAGGTAGATGTTGCCAGTGTGTGGGTCCTTGGTGAGTGATATGATCAAATGGGTGTAATTGCCATAGTAGATGATATTGAGGCTCTGTTCTTGTGCCACATGGGTGAGTTGTGCCATGTGGATATTTAAGTCAGTTGGGCGGTGGGATGATCCCTGTGTGACGCTGTGGATGGTGTCAGTGGTATTGGAACAGTACTGTGGTAGGCAGATGCTCTAGATTGTGCTGGTGGGAAAGGATGTGGTCCAGCCAGGCACTCGCTTTCATACCTGCGTCATGGATGTGTACTGTTAGGGTGCCGTGGGAGACCGTGTGGAAGTCTGCTGATAGGTCCTGATGGTTGTGGGCGTCTGTTTCTCCTTTGTCCATGAGGATGCAGATGTTGTTGGTGTTGGCAATGAGGGCGGGGTCCGTGCTCTGGTTGATGTAGGATCCAGACTGTGTTGGTTCTATGATGTTTTTGTCTTTGAGGTTGTGGGTCAGCTATCTGTTGATGATCTTCAACATGACTTGTTCTGGGAAGGGGAGCAGGGAGATGTGCGTGAATTTCAAGATGTATTTGTGGTCCACCTCAGGTTTCTTCAGTAAGGCGTTGATCACGACATTCTCCAAACTCCCAGTGAAGGTTGTTTTCTTGGAGGAGATGTAGGATATTTTTACAGAGAAGGGGTGAGATGGGTTATCTGGCTTGTTAGGAAATGTGGATATGCCATGGGTCAGATGGGGATCCAGAGTGATTGTAGTCCTTGCTCATGATGGTGTCTTCAGTGCGGACGTTGTAGCAGGCAATAAGGTGAATTTAGTGGGTGTTTGTCGCAGGGGGGGTGGTCTCGGTTGTGGATGTGGGGCTAGTGGAGTACAAGCTTTTGTGAATGTCGTTGATCTTACCGTGAGCGGAGTTGGCCAGTGAGTCACACAGGTCTTGTGATGGTGGAATGTAGTTGGCGCAATATTTGGCTTTAGAAACTTGAATAGCGATGTTGATGTGCTATTTGCTGGTGTATGCGTTGCTGTCTAGCCGGTCCTTGATGGGTGTCCTGTTGTAGGTCATGATGTGATGGTGGTGTCTGCGGGTGGCACTCTTGTGTGCGTTGTAGCTTTCTGGTGATTGTTTGCAGTGCGTGCTCCTCCACAGCTCTGAATAGGTGCACTTCGAGGTGCTGGCTTCTTTGGTAAACCATGTGGCAATGTTGTTGTTGTGTTAGGTGCCGGAGGACTTGATTGGGATGAAGGTGTCTGCGCAGTCGGTGATCCACTGTTTGAGGAAGATGGCAGCGGTGTGGGAGTCCGTGGGGTAGGCTTGTGGGCCTACGGTAAGGGTGGCTGTCAGTTAGTCCTTGTTGAGCTTGCACCAGCAGCTGCGTGGCATGGTCTGTGTGCCGGGGGTTGTGGTGGGTTTCCTGAAGGTGAAGTGTAGGCTACTGTGGTATCTCCAGTGTTGTGAGGTGTTGTTGTTGGATGAGACGTGTGGAGTTTCTGCAAAGATGGGGTCCTGTGTGTGTCTAGCGGTGTGGGTGTGGGTTGTCACGAGTTGTTGTAATCCAAGGTTGGCAAGGTTGTCCATCAGGGCGGTGGAGTTTACGTCATTGTTGTAAATACGGTGAAAGTAAATTTCCCCAAGGAGGATGTAATCCGTGTAGGCGAGGGCATGCGTGCTGATGAGGTGAGCGATGGAGTTGATGAATAGTGTTCGGACGCCAGGTGGTCTGTAGATGAGTGTTCCTCAGAGGGTGGTGTTGTTGTGGATCTGTAAATGCATCTGTTAGGCGATGGTGAAGGTGTTGTTGTTGTTGGTAGTGACTCTGGGAGTGTAAATGTGGATGATGGCAATTCCTCCTACCACTCTGTCGGTGTGGTGTTAGCGGGATTTTTCTTTTCCTTCTGGTATGTCTATGGTGATGTCTGTTGGCAAGGTGGTGTTCAGCCTGCTTACCGTCCACAACACCAGCCAGCCCTACTACAGCAATTACCTTTACACAGGGAACAAGAACGTGACTTACGGAGTACTTGTGGAAGTCCAGGGTGCATGCACACACCTCATCCTCAACATCCCCTGCTGCTGCCACATGACCATCCGCCTGAGATACCTACAATGCTCCCACAGTCAAATGCAGGTTCACCTTCATACTCCTCAGCCACACTCAGTCGGCACTCCACAGACCCAGGCTAAATAAATGATATGGACGTCTAACATCTAACACCCTATTGCCCACAGTCCCTGTTGGCACCCTCGGCCAGGCCATCAATCTTCACATCCACAGTACAACAGCATGTGGCTGCTAGTCCTCATACCTCATTACACAGATCCTGGTGCTCCCTCCGTGGACACCTAGCATATTTGCCATGCTCTTGACACCTCACACACTCTTGTATGACTGTCTGTCATTGCAGTATTTCAAGCAAACCTCATCTTCTGCAGTTAGTAACCATCACAGGTGAGTATTGCTATCCATGTATGTCATTCAGGCTATCTTGTGGCCTATGTGTTTCCACTGCCGGACTAAGATCCCAGTGTGTAGATGGCTAGAGTTTGCATGAGGCGGTGGCATTTGAAGACATTTCACCTCACAAATGTATTAGAATCTGGGTACATACAAATACATCAATGCTTTTTGTGCGAGCAAGATTTATTTTTGACTCTTGTGCGTGTAACGTGAGTAGGTGCTGCACAACAAGGGGGGAATCCAAAGTTCACAGCGGGAGATGTGATGCCTTACAGTATGAGTCAACAGAGTCCAGGCCACAGTGCTTGGCATCATTGGGCACACTGCGACCAGCAAGTCCATGTGGGAGAGTCTGAAAGTCAATAGGGTGATGCTGTTGCCCACGAAGGCAAGATGCCAGACCAGGTGACCTGGGAGTTGTTCATGGCCTTATGCCTCTCAACGTCTTGACCGTGGACGACCCACCTTCCTTGGGGGACCCTCACGTGCAGGCCTTGACGAAGCATTGGATTCTCTGTCTGACAATTTTGCCTCCTCCTCCCTCCCTGTGCCTGTTGTTGGTCTTTGCCTAAATGTTTCTGGCCTTGTAAAACAGGGAGGGTGCTGCATGTTGACAGCGAACAGACGGAGCGATTGGTTAATTTTCCGATGCACCGTCATGAGCTCATCCAGTCTTGCCTCCATCCGTCCCTGGTGTTGTTCTTGACTGGCATGTATCTGGGCCTGCTGATCTGTCATTTTATTGAGGGCCTCCACTACCAGGCTGAACTCCCTGGTGTCCCGCCGGTATTCATCCATGATGTCTTGGAGTTCGGCCATACCGGGCCCTGTAGCTGGCTGGTCAGGTTCTCGCCTCCGCCTTGCGCCACTCCCACCATCCTTGCCCACATGAGCCGGGACTACGTTTGTGGGCACATCATGCCGACGGGACCCATGAGTGCTGGCAGTGGAGGTGTCGTCTGCCACCTCATGGGTGCCCGGCGAACAATGTCCCTCATTGTAAGACAGGCTCTGTTGTGTATTATGGGCAGGGCTCCGAGCTGTCTGCTGGGATGTGTCGGGAATGGGTGTGGTGGTTGGCACATATGTATCTGTTCCAGCTGCTGCAGGGGTTTGGGATCCAGAGGGGCCTGGTTGGTTGGGGTCATCCACAGTGTGTTGAGAGACTTCGGTGAGGGTGGGGTCACTGCCGTGCTGAGCCTGGGATCCTTCTCCCCCATGGTTGGGGGTAGTTTCCACACGTTCCTCTGTGGGTGTAAGAGACAAACACTGTTAATGCACTATCATGCAACATCCAAATGTAATATACATTTTCCTTAGCAATGTTCCCCCTGCTTCGGATATTTGAAATTGTTCACTTGTTTATGTGTATGTTGTTGGCTGAGATTGACAGGTGCTCAGGGGTGCTTGACATGTTGGATACTGTTTACGAAGAATGTCACAGCCATTGCTGTGTTTTGTGTGGCCAGCACCACACAGATCCAGATGTGCTCTGTGTGGCCCAATCTGCACAATGCAGTCTGAATAATTATTGCTGGTTAAAGCATGCACAGGGTTTGTATGCTGCATGTTTATGATGGCGACAGAGTGGAATGTTGCAGATTTCATCCAGCTACTTTAGAGAGGGGTTGCACGGCTGTGACGGCCACCCCCTGCCAACCCCCCAGGACCAGTACACCCTCTTCAGGCACAGGGCTTTAGGACGTGGCACTTCTCTAAGATGTATTACCTTATCAATACCCAGGTCCATGGTGCTACTTGAGTGCATCCACAGCATCACAAAGCTGTGGCAACAGCATTGTGTGAGAGGCACAATGGACTTGTGATTCGGCACTGTGCTTTAGTTGTTTGCATACGTCATCAGATCAGTATTTTTTTGGTTTTTTTACATGACGATTGTGACATTGGTGCACTCCATTGTCTGTCCCCAGGGGCTCAGTTTCTCTAAGGGGTGTGTGTGACAGGCCATGGTAGTAGTTTGAGTGTGATTGTCAATTGGGCGTCCCTCGTGGTGTGTCTGTCCCCCCATGATGCATGCTGCCATGATAGTGGTTGTGAGTTCCTGTGCAGGATATCTGACCTTGTCCTGGTGTTAGTGTTTGCACTGGTCACAGGAGGTCCTTGTGCTGCCTACATCAGGGCCCAGTGTCAGCTGTCTTGTCAGTACTTTCACACTCCCTTTGCATTGAGCATGGTGCATGGATGTGTACCTGGGCCATATGGGTTGAGTTCAGCCTCCTACCATACACCTTGCACCCTCTCACCCTCCCCCTTGCAGCCTTCTGCCACTCCCCTTGCACCCCCCCATGCTGTTGGCCACTGCTGGGAGTCATGCCCCCCCCCCCCTACTGTTGGGCACTGCTGGGAGTCATGGCCACCCACCCCCCCATACTGTTGGGCACTGCTGGGAGTCATGGCCACCCCCCCAACCCCCTACTGTTGGGCACTGCTGGGAGTCATGGCCACACACCCCCACACACCCCCAATCTGTTGAGCACTGCAGGGAGTCATGGCCACACCCCCCATACTGTTGGGCACTGCTGGGAGTCATGGCCAAACCCCCCCCCCAATGTTGGGCACTGCAGGGAGTCATGGCCACACATCCCCATACTGTTGGGCACTGCTGGGAGTCATGGTCACACCCCCCCACACCCCCTACTGTTGGACACTGCTGGGAGTCATGGCCACACCCCTCCACACCGCCCCATTGTGTTGGGCACTGCTGGGAGTCATGGCCACACTCCCCCACCCCTACACCCCCTTACCCCCTACTGTTGGGCACTGCAGGGAGTCATGGCCACACCCCTCCACAACCCCCCATTGTGTTGGGCACTGCTGGGAGTCATGGACACACACCCCCCCACCCCCTTACCCCCTACTGTTGGGCACTGCAGGGAGTCATGGCCACACCCCTCCACATCCCCCCATTGTGTTGGGCACTGCAGGGAGTCATGGCCACACACCCCCACCCCCCCATACTGTTGGGCAGTGCAGGGAGTCATGGCCACACCCCCAACACCCCCCATACTATTAGGCACTGCTGGGAGTCATGGCCACACACCCCACACCCCCATACTGTTGGGCACTGCTGGGAGTCATGGCTACACACCCTGCACTCCCCCACACCCCCCCTACTGTTGGGCACTGCAGGGAGTCATGGCCACACACCCCCATACTGTTGGGCACTGCTGGGAGTCATGGCCACACACCCCCATACCCCCCACACCCCCCTACTGTTAGACACTGCTGGGAGTTATGGCCACACCCCTCCACACTCCCCCATTGTGTTGGGCACTGCTGGGAGTCATGGCCACACACCCCCCCACACCCCTCCTACTGTTGGGCACTGCAGGGAGTCATGGCTGAACCCTTCCACACCCCCCCATTGTGTTGGGCACTGCTGGGAGTCATGGACACACACCCCACACCCCCCCCACGCCCCCCCCTACTGTTGGGCACTGCTGGGAGTCCCCCCATGTTACAAGAGTTGTTTGTATACTCACCAGGCTCAACGGCTCCTTCGATTCTGTGAACTCCCACCGGTGGTAGCAGGGCCATGACTTTCTCCTCCCAGGGATGGTATTGTGCAGGTCTGCGAGGAGGTCCACCTCCAGTGTGATGAGCGTTGGCGTAGTCCTCATCCATCTTGCGCTTGACCATCCTCCGCATATCGTAGCACCCGTTCTGGCAAACCACCCTTGTGCGCCTGATGGGTGCAACAGTATTGACCTTTTTGACGATCCTCTCCCACAGGCGTGTCTTTTGAGCTATGCTGGTCTGTCTGACCAATGCACCAAACAGCTGTGGAAAGACTCTGATGACTTCATCTGTAAGGATCGCCATCTCCGGGTTAGTGAACTTTGGATTTTTTGGTGTGATCATGGTGTGAGGTGTATGTGATTGGGGGGTGATGGTGTGTATGGATGAGGGTGTGTGGGTCTGATTGTGAAGGGGGTGGTGTGTGTGAATGAGATAGGGTGTATGTGTGAAGGTGTATGGCTGCAGTTGTTGGTATAATGTCAGTGTCTTCGCAAGAATAGGTATGTTGCAAAGGATGATGGGTTGTATGTGTGGGCCCTTTTATTGGTCCATTTGTGGGTGTGGCTTTTTTTGAATATTTTGTGGGTGTGTCATAAGGGGTGGTTGTGCCTTGGGCCCTCTGTTTGTATGTTTGCATGTGGCAAGGACATTGTTTTCCTATGCTGTGTAGACTGTAGACTTGTTTAGTGGGGTGTGCGCGTCGTATTTGTTGGTGCGGCTGGCAGTTAGGGTCGTTTATCGGGCCCGCGGTACGTGTACGCTTGATTGTGGGGTGTGCACGTCATATTTGTTGGTGCGGCTGGCAGTTAGGGTCATTTATCGGGCCCGCGGTACGTGTACGCTTGATTGTGGGATGTGCGCGTCGTATTTGTTGGTGCGGCTGGCAGTTAGGGTCGTTTATCGGGCCCGGGGTACATGTACGCTTGATTGTGGGGTGTGCGCGTCGTATTTGTTGGTGTGGCTGGCAGTTAGGGTCGTTTATCGTACTGGGGTACGTGTACGCTTGATTGTGGGGGGTGCGCGTCGTAATTGTTGGTGCGGCTGGCAGTTAGGGTCGTTTATCGGGCCCGGGGTATGTGTACGCTTTATTGTGGGGTGCGCGTCGTATTTGTTGGTGCGGCTGGCAGTTAGGGTCGTTTATTGGACCGGGGTACGTGTACGCTTGATTGTGGGGTGTGCGCGTCGTATTTGTTGGTGCGGCTGGCAGTTAGGGTTGTTTATCGGGCCCGGAGTACGTGTACGCTTGATTGTGAGGTGTGCACGTCGTATTTGTTGGTGCGGCTGGCAGTTAGGGTTGTTTATCGGACCGGGGTACGTGTGCGCTTGATTGTGGGGTTTGCGCGTCGTATTTGTTGGTGCGGCTGGCAGTTAGGGTAATTTATCGGGCCCGGGGTACGTGTACGCTTGATTGTGGGGTGCGCGCGTCGTATTTGTTGGTGCGACTGGCAGTAAGGGTTGTTTATCAGACCAGGGTACGTGTACGCTTGATTGTGGGGTGTGCGCGTCGTATTTGTTGGTGCGGTTGGCAGTTAGGGTCGTTTATAGGGCCCGGGGTACGTGTACGCTTGATTGTGGGGTATACGCGTCGTATTTTTTGGTGCGGCTGGCAGTTAGGGTTGTTTATCGGGCCCTGGGTACGTGTACGCTTGATTGTGGGGTGTGCGCGTCGTATTTGTTGGTGCGGCTGGCAGTTAGGGTCGTTTATCGGACCGGGGTACGTGTACGCTTGATTGTGGGGTTTGCGCGTCGTATTTGTTGGTGCGGCTGGCAGTTAGGGTCGTTTATCAGGCCCGGGGTACGTGTACGCTTGATTGTGGGGTGTGCGTGTCGTATTTGTTGGTGCGGCTGGCAGTTAGGGTTCTTTATCAGACCGGGGTACGTGTACGCTTGACTGTGGGGTGTGCTTGTCGTATTTGTTGGTGCGGTTGGCAGTTAGGGTCGTTTATAGGGCCCGGGGTACGTGTACGCTTGATTGTGGGGTGTACGCGTCGTATTTGTTGGTGCGGCTGGCAGTTAGGGTCGTTTATCGGGCCCTGGGTACGTGTACGTTTGATTGTGGGGTGTGCGCGTCGTATTTGTTGGTGCGGCTGGCAGTTAGGGTCGTTTATCGGACCGGGATACGTGTACGCTTGATTGTGGGGTGTGCGCGTCGTATTTGTTGGTGCGGCTCGCTCATAAGCGATGTTTTCCTTACGAATTGTGCTTCATGCGGGACAACGTTTGCCCGTACAAATCGCGTACTTGGTCCCTGGTCAGGATGGTACTTGTTAGTTCGTACGGCATGTTTACAAATCCTACGGTTGGAGTTCCGACGACATTTCGTACGGTTCTTCGATTGTGCTTCGTACGGTTCACTGATATTCATACGTATTTTCAGAAATCGGATCGGTCTTTTTTAAATCGTACGGAAACGGCTACGAATACGAATCGTACCACGGATTTTTCTCCCGAATCAGAATCGGCACCCATGGAGTCAAAGGCAAATAACGCCATCAGCATTCACTTGTTCAATTCTACCCTTGACTAGGTGAGGGATGAAAAATTACATACAAATGAATGCAAATGCAAACAGCACCAAGGAACCGCATAACGCACCCTTGCTGCCAGTGTACCTGGTGGCCTAACCAGCCTCCAAGCAAAGTCCCACTCAATCATTAATCCCAGGCAAACAAGGGTGGGGCTAAAAGGTACAGGACCACCAGCAGATTAGTTTGCCCTCCAGCCAGACAGGTTACCAGATATCCATGACTCCATCAAGAGGGAAAACCAGCAAAGTAGCTACATTTGTAGGGTATCCCCTTCTTTTCTGTGAAAAGTTCCCCTCATGCTCCAGGTGAAGGTGAGTGGGTGTTTCACAAAGCATCTCCCAACCTCCAGATAGGTGTGTCTGGATCCTCCATATATTGAGTCACATAGTTGAAGAACAAAGAGGCCGCTCTATGATCCTGTGGTGTTTTTAGGACAAGCCGTGCCACCACCCTGATGATGTCATGCCTCATACCTGTATGGAGCTGTAGGGTGGAGCACCCAGTCTTGCTACCTGCAATAACTGGATGACTAGCAGGATGATCCTCTCAACTCCTTGTGCACAAATTTGAGGGCCTCACTACTCTGGACCATAGAGTGTGTAAAGGCAACCCTTTTCTAGCTGCAGGGTTCACCATCTCATAACATTTGGAAACTTTGATATTGATATGTTACCTTATATCACTGCACTGAGAGGAACATATGAAAGAGATATTTGTGTTCCATTTATAAAATATATTTATAAAATATCAAACTATGCCCTGAGAAAGTTTTCATGGGCTTGTGATTGTGATTCTTGTTCTCTACTGTTGGAAAACAAGAAGATCCAACCAGGGTAAAATTTAAGAGGTGGTTAAAAAGAGTATTATTTTCCTTTGTAGGTCTGGTTTGCTATTTTGTCAAAACACTGAGCAAAATCTCCGAAGCGATTTACACCAAATTTGTCATGAACGTAGAACTCAATTTTCTTTCAAAACATCCAGCAGTTTTATTTGTGTTTAAAAAAGGTGCCAGGCGGGATTTAAAAGGTTATTAATTATTTATATAGCTATTACAACTCATTGTTAATCACTTTTAAGAAAAAGTGTACACAGTATGGTTGGCAGGAAGCAGTGATGTCCACAACCGGGAAGAGCATTCCAATGGTAGCAACAGTATAATGAGGGTGACAAGCGCAGATCCAGGTTTACGACACACCACACCCACACATGCCAGAACTCGGGGTTACTATTGGGGATTTGAGGAAGTGCTTCAGTGGCAACATAATTATACTGAACTGTAGAGTGCACAACAGATATTCAGGTGTACATACACCCCACTCACTCATATTACCACTCAAAGCCACAACTGGGGATTTGTGGGAGGACTCAAATGGCAGTATCAGTAGAATGAGCTCGAATGGATCTAATGCAGGTCCAGTTGTACATATAATTCCACTCCCCAGTATCAGTACTCAGGGACGCAGTCAAAGATGTTGGGATCTCTACAATGGCAGCAACAGTACAATGAGAGCGAGAGTGCCCACCACTCTCAAATTTCAACTTTTAAGTCCACAATCAGGGATATAGGGGGACACGCCAATGAAAACAAAAGTATGCAAAAGTACAGCGAGGAATTGAATTTAGCACATAGATTTGAGGACAATTAAGGAGGGAAAGGACCAATGAGAACAGTGTGTGTCTCACATGTTCAAAAACATAAACACAAACAAAATGATCACTCTGAAGGAAGGAATGGCACTGTACAACAAAGAGCAAAGAAAACAAACAGATTTACTCACTAACGCACAAACTCAGGAATCGAAGACTCTGAGGGCTGGTACGGGTTGATGAGGATTATCATCAAGATAGTGTGTCTCTGAAAATGATATATTTAGAAACAAGGTACAATATAAACATTTCCATCAATTGTACAATTTTATAAAAAAGCAATTTACTAGTCTAAATTGTTTAATGAAACAAAATACAAGGTCATAATAAAAAAAGGATTATTCTTCATATCAATAGGACTTGGTCTAACCAAACCTGCAAATTACTAATACATCAATCTACTATATGTAATTAAGACACTGCTCACTCATAAATAATTAATTATTGTTAACATTAAACACCAAAGTTCCCAACTCTAATTGTAAACATTTTGCTTACAAAAAATAATAAAAGAAACCTTTAAATGAAAAAAAGCATGAGCTAAACAATGTGCAAAGTGATTCCCTTTATGAGTGTAATTAAAACACAGTATGCAGAATGTAAGTCTCTCAATAGGTTTATCCTCCCTTACTAAGAAGCCAGTTGGTACCCATCACTTAGTGGCAGTTAAGGCTGTAAAAATTAAAGTGCAAGTGCATTTGTTAAACCTTTAAAATTTGTCCATGCAATCTTAAGATCTAGGTTGTTTTTAGAACAAATATAACACATAGCGAATAGTTCAGCTTAATAATATTATTTTCAATATTACCTTCAGAAAAGTAGTGAGGTTTAAAAATTCAAACACCTCTGCCTCCACAAAGGCCCTACTGCAAATAAATAACTGTTCAGGCTAAATACTATGTGAATGGATGTGTCACTTATTAAGCCCCTTAAAGCTTGTAAGTATTGCCTGAGCCCAAGATTGAGATGCAGTGGACGTAACCATTTATTTCAGGGCATGGCATATGCTGGGCAGAAGAACAATACATGTGCCACTTTTTCTTTAGTGTAAGAGTGGCACAAGGTACAAATACAGTCTCCAAGTTCACCATTACCATCTTACTCATTTCATTGTGCAAGATCTAATTTCTAAGGTGTCATAGCGAAATGTTTTATAAAGTGTGTTATCCAACTGAGGCTGTAGCCCAGACGAAAAAAATTCAAATCATGGTATAGGTTTAACATCGAAGAACTGTACAGACAATCTCCACAAACTAGAGCTTTGGTGAAGGTTAGCAGAAACATATTCCCAATAGGTCAGTTTCAAATGCTTATGCAAAAGCATGGACAAAGAGTGAGGATCGGTCCAGAAAGATCTCAAATCTAGCTTGGTAAACCAGCTTTTAGTATCCCAGAACCATAGAAAGCTGGTAAAATTATCAATCTTTAGCAATTCCCTCATACTCTCCACTATGGAGCAAGTTCTTGTACTGTCTAAATCCTTACCCAATATAGTAAGGGTCTTAAGGCTGCCACATAATCTACTCTTTTGAGAGCTACATCATGAAACGGGGAAATTGACAGAGTGCTTTTCGGGAGTTGTAATAAGGTCCCTATAAAATTGTTCTCACTCAAAATCAACAATTAAGCATTTTCTTCTTGCAGCTGCCTATGCTTTCGATTTATAAACGTCAAGCGCTGGGGAAATGGCTCTAGATATCATTGCATGATGGTTCTTTGATATTGCCAAGGAGCTGTATTGAAAAATAGCTCTACACTTTTGTATATATGGGGTCCAAGACAACTTGTTATCAAGCATTATGCCTATTTACTCAAATTTAGATACATGTCCTAGCCTCTTCTGTTGCAAACATATATTCCCTCTGAATGTCTTATGGGGTCTAATCACCATATATTTGTTCTTAATTATGCTGATTTATAATCCCTTCTTTTCACAGTATTGCTGAATGTTTGGGTGAAACTGAGCTTAGCTCCATAGAAATCAATCCATCCACCAGTTCTTGGGCTCTCAAAGAAAGTCTGCTATAATCACAATCTCCAGTGTCACTTAAGAACCGCTTAGCCTTTAGTATGTCTGAAAGTTCTTGATCTTTAAAATGTCTGAACGCACAGACATTGTTGTTTATGCCTAATTCAGACTATCATTTTGTTTATCATGGATTCACTATCCTCCCTTGAATTCCATCTTCAATTAGGGACACTTATCATGTACACTGAATTTCCTGCATGTTCATAGGTACTTTTTATAGTGTGTTCATTAGATCATTGGATAAAGCTAAGGTGAGAATTTAATATGCGGACGAAGTTCTTGGGGAATTCTTCCTATTATACCCATAGAGGGCAAAATGTAAAAGAGATGTTGAGATGAAGATATAGGAGAATACCTTATATTGCTGTTCGCCCTTAAATCTATTTTAAACTGTGATTAATATCATTCTTGCCACTTTTGTACTGGCCTCTCAAAATTGGCCCATAATCTTGGTTACTTTGGTTACTCGAGAGACAAAAATGTGGGCTACTTTGGGGGGTAAGTACTGGATTGGTTCCTCTCCATCTCTGATCGTTATCCGTCTGATTATGATGTGATATTATGGGTTAATTAGTCAGTGAGTGTCCATTACATATCCAAGATCACAAAATGGTACTCAATGAGATTCTCAATCGGAGCAAAAAAATAAAATTAAGTGAAGATATATTTTTTTTCCAACTAAACAGGTACAGAAAGATTTTGGTTAGAGATTACTAACAGAAGAAAGGTACTTTATAAGTTATCAGGAAAGAATTTGCTGATTTTGAAAAGTAAGTGAACAAAATCATGTTATTTCTTGTTTTGAATCCCAATCTAACTGGAACCAAAACCATAGTTAAAACCGGTATAGCTCTGGCTCAAATTTAGAAAACCGCTGAATGTCATCACAAAGAACATAATTGATGACATCATATGTGGCAACATTGATAACATCAGTTATGTCATCACCATTGACAGGATTGCCCGAAACATGACTTGTGACAGCCCCTTGAACTGCCCATGACGTTATACATGGCATCATTAATGATATGCTAAGAGACATCATTATCAACATTCGTTCATCAGTGGCATCACTGATGGCATTACCGCATCTGAAAAACATAGATCTATAAATGTCAAATGTCAAAGGTTCTTATATAGCGCCTTATCACTGCAAGGTCCCAAGGCGCTTGCTTTGGGAACCCGTCCTGGCTTTTTCCCTGTGAGATAACCCGTACTGGGCATCCCCAAGGTGAAAGCCAGGCATCCCGCCACAGGGGGCCGTAGGGGAGATTAAGCAAGCTATTGCCCAGAGTTGCAGAGTGTGAACCCGTGATTTGAGTACGCACCGAAGCGAGAATTATTGAGTCCGTGGACGTTTTGGGCTCAAGACCCTGCCGCGTCGGGAATTGAACCCTGGTCCCGGGTCTGACCTCTGCTCAGGGTCTGCCTCCTCTAACCAGTGAGCCACACTTCTCCACTACATACAGCAAAATCTAAATCAACTCTAAAAATTCAATAAAAAATAGCACCCTTAACTTAGAACCCTATGAGCTCTGACAAATGCTCTGAGGCACACACAGAATTTTGTTTTGCAGAACAACACTTTCTTAAATACAGGTACATTAAGATTGAATTACATAATCTTGCAAACACCATATACACAAAACAACTGCCTCCGACCCTCTATGGCACAGGCACAGAAAAACACACAGAGCCAAACATATAAGTAGGTATATGGACAGCACCACTCACAAATAGACTCAAACTCAAAAGGTATAGTGACAAAGTTAGAGGCTCGCTCTGATACACTGTTGGCACAAGGCTGAGAACTCAGTCAAAGAGTAGCATTTATATGGAGATAAAATGTGAAGCGCACACATTTTGCACACCACTACTCTGTTGGATATAAGAAAAATACAAACATTAAGACAAATACAATGACAAAAGAACTAAACTGAGGGACAAGCACTCTAAAAATGCTTAAAAACAAACAGTCATAAATCTAAGCAGGGCCATGACCTAAATGTATATTCTAAATTACCCTGATAGACACAAAGGGACACATAAGTGTTACAGAACACTAACATATACACATGTATACTTCTAAGGGGTCACACAGACAGACTTAAATGTTCACCATAACACACATCTAAATGCTATTTAAATATCAAAGATATACAGTCAGATAAACTAATTTTGACCCTACCACAAAGACAGGGAGAGGGTCACTAGCTGAAATGTACAGAGAGCAGGAGTGTTCACAAATGTGACAAAACATAAGCCTTTACCTAGATCAAAAGGCCTGAATTAGAGTTTGATGGTCGGGATACTCCATCACAAACTTGATGGGTGTCCCATCTACCATATTTGAAGAACATTAGATGCTATGGTACTTGTAATATGGCAGATGGAATATCAGTCACATTTGTGACAGAGTATCTCAACTGCCAAATTTTAAATCTGGTCCAAAGCCAGGAAAGGTAAGAATCTGAGGCACTAAGTTATGGGCATACTGCAAATAGTTGTCTTTGTTTGTGTCTTTGCTTACAGCTTTGCACCACACACTGAGATGTTGTGTCACTAAACTAAAATTGGGATGCCGACAGCAGTGCATCTGTATGACTTAACAGTGGGAAAATACGTCGAAACGCGTCTATGTTGTTGTCTGGATTAAAAATTCATTTCACTGAGTCAGTGCCTGTCTGTTTGCTGCTGTCAGGATTGGAATATAATAATATATATTATATATATATATATATATATATATATATATATATATATATATATATATATATATATATATATATATATATATAAAACCAACAGAGTTCCCTCTTATGGAAGAGCCACAAATCAGGTAGGTTGATTCCAATCTTTATTGTGCACGAAGGCTGCACACACGGGTCAAGCAGATGTCGTCTCAAATTTATACACCCAAGCCAGCCGCGTTTCAAGTCAAAAGAGCCTTTCTCAATGGCTATCGGTATCAAAGTCTCGCACCACAAGTTCTTGTGAGCCACATTAAATATGTTCCACACGCCGTAGTGGGCGTGGCCTCACCTTAGGCTTTCTGATCTCTGTAGTTGCACGATCACCTGGGAATCCTCATGTGGCATTCATATTCCTTCGTGCAAGAAAACTACCTGCCTCGCAGGAAATGTCAAGTGAACATCGCCTTGGGAACGCTGTGCTCTCAGCGGGTCTCTTCCGCGACCAAGGAGGCCGCTAAACATAAAACCAACCTTGGTCGCGGAAGAGACCCGCTGAGAGCACAGCGTTCCCAAGGCGATGTTCACTTGACATTTCCTGCGAGGCAGGTAGTTTTCTTGCACGAAGGAATATGAATGCCACATGAGGATTCCCAGGTGATCGTCAATCCACTGGGATGTTATTGACTTTTATTCAAATATCGTAACACGGACACACTTGTGTAATACGAAGTGCAACTACAGAGACCAGAAAGCCTAAGGTGAGGCCACGCCCACTGTGGCGTGTGGAACGTATTTAATGTGGATGCACAAGAACTTGTGGTGCGAGACTTTGATACGGATAGCCATTGAGAAAGGGTCTTTTGACTTGAAACGCGTCTGGCTTGGGCGTATAAATTTGAGATGACATCTGCTTGTCCCGTGTGTGCAGCCTTCGTGCACAATAAAGATTGGAATCAACCTACCTGATTTGTGGCTCTTCCATAAGAGGGAACTCTGTTGGTTTTATATTTAGCGGCCTCCTTGGTCGCGGAAGAGCCCCGCTGAGAGCACAGCATTCCCAAGGCGATGTTCACTTGACATTTCCTGCGAGGCAGGTAGTTTTCTTGCACGAAGGAATATGAATGCCACATGAGGATTCCAAGGTGATCGTCAATCCACTGGGTTGTTATTGACTTTTATTCAAATATCGTAAAACGGACACACTTGTGTAATACGAAGTGCAACTACAGAGACCAGAAAGCCTAAGGTGAGGCCACGCCCACTGTGGCGTGTGGAACGTATTTAATGTGGCTGCACAAGAACTTGTGGTGCGAGAGTTTGATACCGATAGCCATTGAGAAAGGGTCTTTTGACTTGAAACGCATCTGGCGTGGGCGTATAAATTTGAGATGACATCTGCTTGTCCCTTGTGTGCAGCCTTCGTGCACAATAAAGATTGGAATCAACCTACCTGATTTGTGGCTCTTCCATAAGAGGGAACTCTGTTGGTTTTATGTTTAGCGGCCTCCTTGGTCGCGGAAGAGCCCCGCTGAGAGCACAGCGTTCCCAAGGCGATGTTCACTTGACATTTCCTGAGAAGCAGGTAGTTTTCTTGCACGAAGGAATATGAATGCTACATGGGGATTCCCAGGTGATCGTCAATCCACTGGGATGTTATTGACTTTTATTCAAATATCGCAACACGGACACACTCTGTTGGTTTTATATATATATATATTCACTGAAAAAACCATAGGTTATAGACCATATATAGTTAGGAATTAGCATTTAAAAAACCTTATTTTACTCACACAAAACCATTGAAATTCCATATATAGTTAGTTGCACTAACTATATATCGCGCACCCGCAATCCACTGCTGATCATGTCACATATTACATCATTCATGACATGGTCAGTGACATCACTGATGACATCACTGATGACATCTCAAATGACATCACTGATGACATCACTGATGACAACATCCAGTGACTGTATTTTTCTGTAAAGTTAAAATATGTCTTGAGTGGATGTATAAGTGTCTGGATGAAGGATTTAGTAGGTGCATGACTGACTGTATGAGTGAGTGATTAAATGTGTCTCACTGAATGCATGGGTTAGTGACTAAACTGTCTTAATTTGTGCATCATTATGTCTGTTGTTCTGTAAACTGCTGCATGTGTTGATCATTAGCTATACGAGAGGCTATATGTGTTATTAATTGGTTGCCCAAGTATTTCTATGGGAGATTGAGTTTGTGTGGGGGTGGCTGGAAGGTGTGTGACTCTATGCATAGATGTGTGAGCAGTTTATTCACTAGGTGTATGAGTTCAAGAGTGCATGTGGAAACAGCTACATGGGCAGTTGACTGTGTGCATGAGTGTATTGATGAGTGAATGGATATCTCAATGCTACATGTCATAGTAAGTACATATGTAAAACACAGTACATGTGAGAGTTGGCATTTATAAATAACTGTGCATGAGAGCCACTGAATGAGTGAGTGGTTGTATCGATCATTGTGAACTTGAATCAGGGATTGTATAAGAGAGTAAATATGTGTTAGTATATGTTTCAATAAGTAAGGTGTGTTTAACTGTATAGTTGAAGAAATGGAGGTGAGATTGTTTCTTTGCATGACTGACTGGGTGTGTGAGTAACTCCATGGATGAGTGGCAGTGTGTGAGTGTCTGTATACACTGAGTGTATCTAAGGTTATATTAGAGTCTGAAGAGGTTTATCGTATTAGCACAAGAATGATGTCAAATGAGATGTCATCAGTGATGTCATCAGTGATGTCATTTGAGATGTCATCAGTGATGTCATCAGTGATGTCACTGACCATGTCATGAATGATGTAATATGTGACATGATCAGCAGTGGATTGCGGGTGCGCGATATATAGTTAGTGCAACTAACTATATATGGAATTTCAATGGTTTTGTGTGAGTAAAATAAGGTTTTTTAAATGCTAATTCCTAACTATATATGGTCTATAACCTATGGTTTTTTCAGTGAATTTTCAAGGTTTTGTAAATGCTAATTCCTAACTATATATGGTCTATAACCTATGGTTTTTTCAGTGAATTTTCAAGGTTTTGTAAATGCTAATTCCTAACTATATATGGTCCATAACCTATGGTTTTTTCTGTGAATTTCATTGGTTTTTTAACAGCTAATATCTGTAGCTGTAAAATGTATTCTTCTTTAAATCCAAAAATATATTTTATATGTTTATGAATAATTTTTTTTTAAATATTTTTTTTTCTTCGTTCCCGCTTCGCAAATCGGGAAGCTTCCCGTTAGCTGACCTTGATGCCGCGAAATAGACCGCGAGCCGGTAAACGTTTCTTTACCGCAAGTGCCGCGTTACAAAACAACATCGTGACGCCTCCCGTCCGCATGACGTTTCACGTTGTCGCGTGATACGTCATATGACGTACTACGTTAGCGAACTGGTACGCGAAGCGAGTCGCAAAGCGCAGGTTTCTGGAAGCAAACCGGGAGGCCCTGCAAAGCGCTTAACGTAAACACAGCAAGTCATGTGACTTGGTAATAACACTTTTCATTGGTTCATTTCACTTTTGGTTTCCTAATGATGTAAGACTAGGTCATATAATCTAAAATGAACACTTTTGATTGGTTGAGAACTCTTGTTTTTCCCAAATGATGAAAATCCCTCCTTCTTTCCTCACTCTGACTTTCATCATTGTGAGAGAAAGACCCTTTGTGATCACTGAGCAATGGCTTCTTTAGTAGCTTCAGCTGGTGCTTCCCCACCACCTCCACCACATCCAAGGAAGAGTGGACCACCTGCTCAAGTTATAATTCAACAAGAAGAAGAAGAAGAGGAACAGGAGGACGAGCACGAAGAGAGGCAGTTTTTGCCTGAGCAGCCCAGGACGTCTCACCGGAAAGAAAACTTCATTTGGCAATTTTTTTAAATTCCCAAAGGTCAGAAAAAAGTAAATGCAAGATACGTAACTTGCCTTATATGTCAAGATAGACTGTCCAGAGGGACCGACAAAAAATACAGTTTCGGAAACTACACAATGCATCGCCATATGACTAGGTGGCATCCTAACAACTACAGTGCTGCACAGTTTCGGAACGACCTAGATAATCTCCCTATTATGGCCAGAAGATCTGTTGTACCGGAAGTAACGGGACCAGAGGGCAGGGAGATGGTGCCAAATATACAAATGAGATTTGGTGATGTAAAACACATCTGCGCATTTTGCGATGGATTCATTTCCTACGGAAAAAAAGCATCACTCTGATCAACAGAGCTATTGACTATCATATGCAAGTTTGTCCGAAACGCCCAAAATAATAAATACTTCTTTTTTTTGTTTTGTTGCTCCTGTTGAGCCCTTTACAATGACTCGTTTTCATTGCCCCCTCCAAGAAAAACCCAAAAAAATATAAAACTGTTCCGAAAAATTCAAAAACAGTAAAAAAATGTTCAGAAAAAAAAAAAAAAAAGTTCTTTTCAGAACTACCTCCCCGTTATTAAAAAATTGGTACAATATTTGGAACTGTGCCAACCTCTATTTTTCTTAGTTCGCTTCCCAGTTCGCTCGCCGGTACGCGAACCGGAAGCGAACCAAAAACAGTAAGTATAAGGGAAGGAAACAGACACTTATGTTAAAAGAAAGACAGCTATAGGGGAGTAAACTAGAGATACTATTACCCGTAATCCACTGCTGATGATGTCACATATTACATCATTCATGACATGCTCAGTGACATCATCAGCAGAGGATTACGGGTTTTTTGGCAACATGCCTTATCCACGGTTTAATAACGCTGCCTTTTGCTTTATATAAGTTTTCAAATTGTATGAAATATATACCAATAGGTCGTTATGAACCTTTAGGTAGTGCTTTTCTTCATGAGGTCTGGTCGCTTCCATACACATACAGATGTTTCAAAGATGATCAAGAAGTTTATCTGAATGGAGAGGAATGCACTGAGACGCCAGATCATTCACTAATGTGTAGGCACATACAGTTACACGGTTCATGCAACAAACACCGACCAAATATGGCTTGCGTGTTGCAAGGCACGCCAGTTCCTGCTATCATCCCCACGTTCAAGTTGTTGGAAAATGGTAGTTATTTGATGCTCAATAATGAAGATTGTTCTGAGTTAATTAAAAGTATTCCTTTTATCGTAACAGTAAGTGAACGGGTTATTTGCTGCAGAAATTTTCTATTTCCTCCCACACATAAACATAGGGAGTTTTCAATCTGGCCACAAATACCAACCTTGGGACACGTTTCAACGGCATGGCAAGAATAAGAGCTCTTTTGTCTCAGAGAGAGGTGGCCTTGAGTTCGGCCCGTGAAACTTTCGTACTTCACATAGCGAACACCCGTACAGAGGTGCACACCCTTTTCAATTAAGATTTGCCTTTCAATTTCAGCAACATGTTTCCGACTATCTTTAACGCATCCTCCACAAAGTCCCTGGCGCACTTTTTTAAAGTTGTTACCAGTGGTCTCGTGACTTCATTTGAGAAAATCTTTGGAGTCATCCCTGCTTCCTTTCATTCTATTTTCTGCACTCTGGTTCGTGGATTGGCATTTTTACTTGCATTACCAGCGGACGCTCTTGTGCTTTTTTACATTTTTAAATATGGATGTCCCTCCTATGCAACCTCCCACCCTGCAGCTGCGGACACTGTTCCGCAATCGCATGCTAGAATATTATGGCACAATGCCGTTGGCGATATTAAGCACGGCATATGGATTATCTTTTCGATTCTCCTACTTCACCTGTGTCCAGCCTGTATTTCACTGCCTGACCTGTGATTTCGATTGGGCCATTGATTTGTGTCTCTGCGGACCGGTTTCTCCTGACGTCGACTTTAATCAGCTGATGACTCCTATCATTACTCACGAGTTGGTTTGTCCTGGCGAAAGGATTATGGCTGTGGCATTGATGCATGGACTACTTGGTCCCTGGAATTTACTGGCGGCAGCACAGTCTTTCTTGGAACAGAGCTTTCTTGAAAACCCACCGAGCTGTCCTCTGATGGTGATAGAGGATCCGGTGCTGGGAGAGCACGTATGTTCTTTTCCGCTTTTAAATTGGATGGCTGAACTGTTTTCGGATGAAGACGGTGACTTCCTATTGGAGGCTGTTGCAGCTTATTTTGCATACACAGTTATGTCATAGACCTTTTTCATGTTTGATATGCTGAGTACTAGCATTTCATTGACAATTCATTGACTTATTTGTCAAGTTTTTATTATTTACCTTGCCTATTGGCTTAAGACTCGATAAAGTACTTGGCTGTTTTATTTTTCTTTAGCATTACATTTTCCTAGTTTTTAATGCTTTACCTTGCGGACCGTCCACATATAAACTTGCAATCTGCTCTCATGAGATGGCACTTCTATTATCTTATTCAGTTCGTTTCCGGATCATGAGGAGGTGTCATCTAGGTCCTGGATATCTTTACACCGTGTTAAGTTAGCATGGGCTCATTACCGGTTTAAACGCCATTTTTCCTTTTTTGCAACTTCTGCACACGACACTTAGTTGTTGCTTTAGCTTTCCACCTAGTAGTTCATCGTGGTTTACATGAGAATAATATGTTATTGGTCTACTATCTGCTTTACTTGTTAAACTATATCTGTACAGCGAGTGCTAAAGTTTCAAGAACAACACGATACAGAATTGTTATGAGGTCTGATCTCCACGACTTCATACTCATAACATAAGTGCAACTTCTGCCAATTCTGGGCATGAGGCGGGTTTTATATTGCTTTGCCGAACACACATACACAACAGTTGATGCGGTTCACATGAAGAGAGAGCTGGTGTATGCTGATGTGATTCCTTCAAATCTAAGACACTAAAGTATGGGCACGCCCTAAACCAACACAAAGAGACCTTCTTAGCAAATAATATAATATGTGTATTAGGGAGGGTGAGATATAAGCAGCCGCGGGCCGTGGAGGGAGTTACGATGGGGCAGGGAGGCGGGGAGGGGGAGAAGCAGGGTGGAGCCCTCTCTACCTTGCCCCTCCCCCTCCCCGCCTCCCTGCCCCACCGTAACTCCCTCCACGGCCCGCGGCTGCTTATAAGTGTTGCTAACTCTTATTCATTTACAGCATGTTAACATACTGTCACCATTCGCTTTTTATGTACTAGTAACTATGCTGGTAATTTTGCTACTGATAATATGTGTACTTGTATTCTCCACCCTGCTTCTCCCCCTCCCCGCCTCCCTGCCTCACCGTAACTCCCTCCACGCCCCGCGGCTGCTTATAAGTGTTGCTAACTCTTATTCATTTACAGCATGTTAACATACTATCACCATTCACTTTTTATGTACTAGTAACTATGCTGGTAATTTTGCTACTGATAATATGTGTACTTTTATTATCTAAGGTACTACGCCTGAGAAGACGGCATTAGTAAATAAACATTTCAAATACACATCTGTTCTTCTTAACTCCATGTTCTGGTTTCTAAGAAATCTATAACGACCGACTGTTCATGAGTTCCACGTATCCTGAGGTACTATAAGTTCATATTCTGGATTGTCTAAACATTGAGAGTTTGTTATATCCAATGTGACACTGTACCTAGCTTGCTAAGGAGTTTTTGATTACTAACGTGAGTTTTGGGACACCCTAATTCGCCGAGGTTCCAATCCTCTGTCCACAGTTCTGTGTGAGAACAGAAACCCTGCGACAGGGGCACCCCCGACCCTTGCTGGAGCTTCATCACACTTGCGATACAACTCCAGCAATGCATTCGCCGAGGTTCCAATCCTCTGTCCACAGTTCTGTGTGAGAACAGAAACCCTGCGACAGGGGCACCCCCGACCCTTGCTGGAGCGTCATCACACTTGCGATACAACTCCAGCAATACGCCACCTTTACGGCACAGATACATCACGCATCTGTGCTGTTTTTGCCCCATGATGCGCCGCATTGTAAATGCAGCACACCATAGGTGACGGAACAGCGGCACAGAATGACTAACACATCCCTGGTGATGCGCCAGTCATCATAAATGTATCCCTATGCTTCTTATCTTGTTAGAGATGAACCGCCATATGTATCATCAAAGTTTTTTGCATTTCCTAAATAGCGAACTTTAAGGAATAAATAGCGATTCTTTACCATTCCTAGTTTGCGATGAGCTATTTGCTAATTAGCCGAATGTAGCCCAATGAAGCCCAATGTAGCCCAATGTAGCCCAAAGATGGCCGCCAGACACACAAAAAATACAAATGTAGCCCAAATATCAGCCAGATGTAGCCCAACTATAGCCCAGTGACAGAATGACCAATCAGCTTCGCAAACCTCCGTTACGCGAAGCGGAGCGCTGTTACAGATATCTATCTGTTTTTTGAACATTAATTTCTCAAAATCCACTGGAGCACATATATTGAGACCTAGCAAAGGCACATCGGGCTACCAGTCCCTAATATTTTGCCAAGTTTCGTGCAAATCCATTCAGCCGTTCGATTATTATTATTATTTTTTTTTTTTGCCCCGCGGGGCCCTTTTAAAACCTCCACATCAAACCTAGGGGGTCAGCGAGGATCTACTATGCCCCCTTATAGTTATTTCCCCCTTTGTTTTGACCTCCTCTTGTCTCTCGATCCTACCGAGAGACAAGATGGCGGCCGCTACGGACTGTTTGGAATGTTGACAGACGCCGGAGAACCAATCAGCTTCGCTTCACAAAGCTCCGTTGCGCGAAAAGTCCGCGAACCAGAGCGCTGCCCGGTCCGCTGTTACAGATATATATCTTTTTTTAAACGTTAATTTCTCAAAATCCACTGGAGCACATATATTGAGACCTACAAAAGGCACATCGGGCTACCAGTCCCTACAATTTTGCCAAGTTTCGTGCAAATCCATTCAGCCGTTCGGGCTAAAAGTGAGGCCAACCGCCCTATGGAAATTAACATGGGAAAAACGCATTTTGGGACCCCCCTTTTTTCTCGGCCCCCCCTTGACGAACCCCCCCAAAATTTTCAGGGGCTGCTCAGAAACAAAATGTGCCATTTTCCTGAAAATTTCAGCCAATTCCGTCCACAAACGCCAAAGTTATTAGACATAGAATTTTCAAAAAACCCATAGAGAAAAAATCCTAACTATATATACCTACTGGCGACCGCCAGTAGGTAATTCACTGAAAAAACCATAGGTTTGACACCAGTTATAGTTAGCTGGAAATTTTACTGATATAAAACCAATGAAATTCCACGTTATAGTTAGTTGGACTCACTATAACTTGCGTGTGTAATGCACTGCTGATGACGTCACATATTACATCACTCATGACATCACTGATGACACCATCCAGTGAATGTGTGTCTTTCTGAAAAATAAATATGTGTTATATATGTATATATTATTGAATATCTTAGTGAATGCATATATTAGTGAGTAATGCTTAAATATTTAAATATATGTATTAGTGTTTCACTTTGTGTATAAGTGGCTGCATGGGTTGATGAATAGGTACATGTGTATGTATATAGGTTATTAGATGTTTTTCTTAGTATCAGTATGAGTGTTTGCATGGTTTGGTGGGGGTATTACTTAGTACATAGATGCAAGAATGACTGAGTCTCTGTTTGTATGTGTTTTGAAGACAGCATATGTGCAGGACTGTATGGGTGGATGAGTGTGTATATGTCTGTGTTAGTGAGTGAATGACTGTCTTATTAGTGTCTTTATCAGTAACTACATATGTTTTAATCTAGTATATGTGAATATTGATGTATATAAGTGAGTATATGTGAGAGTGAGGGATTGTAAGAGTTCCTGTTTAAATTAGTATGTTTCTATAAGTGATTTTTTAAGAGAGTAAGTATGTGTAAGTTTCCTTAGAAGTAAAGTGGTAGTGTGTGTATAGCTGTTTATGCAAATAAATGGATGTTCAATAGTTTATTTGCATGTGTGAGTATGTGTGTGAATAACTTTTGGATGACTGTCGGTGTGTAACAGGATGTGTAGGTGTATCACTACATATGATTAGTGAATATATGTATGAGTGAATATATAGAACTGTTGGTGAATTAGTGTATGTGTATATAGATGGTGGAATTATTCAATTGGTTGTTGTAACTGGTATGGGTATCTCCATTTTTTTGAAAATTTTAGTTTCTATTTTTGAATATGTTGTTCAAGGGTTAGATTACAGTGAAAGGAGGTCTGTCACTGTGTCACAAGGATGGTGTCATCAGTGATGTCATGAGTGATGTAATATGTTACGTCATCAGCAGTGCATTACACGCGCAAGTTATAGTGAGTCCAACTAACTATAACGTGGAATTTCATTGGTTTTATATTAGTAAAATTTCCAGCTAACTATAACTGGTGTCAAACCTATGGTTTTTTCAGTGAATTTCATAGGTTTTGTAAATGCTACTTCCTAACTATAACGTGTGTAAAACCTATGGTTTTTTCAGTGAATTTCATTGGTTTTTAAAATGCTAATTCAGAAATATCTCGTGTATACAACCTATACTTTTGTCAATAAAGTTCTGGCAATATTTTTTTCGGAAACAAGCCGTTTTCTTCACTGTTCAAGTTGCATAGAGACTCCTTGTAAAGCGATACAGAATTAGAAAGTCTGTACCTTGCCTTTTTTTCAACGCATTAAAATTTGTCTGTAAATAAAAATTGCCTTTCTAAACTTTCGCGCACGACCCGGTGTGCGCACTCTCGGCAACAGTTCTCAATAAAATGGATAGCGCATTTCCAGGCTTTCGTGCGCGACCGACTGCGCGCACCCGCCTATATATATCGTGAAAACTTTGCAATCTGAACTTATTGAATTTCTTCATAGACCCATCAAAGAACTTATAATACGTCAAAGAGACTAAACCTAGGCTTCTTTTTTAATATTATGAAAATTTTCATTAAATGGAGCCGAATGTCTTTATAAACTTTCGTGCGTGACCGAATGTACACACCTTGGTATTTTAAAAAAAATATATAAAAGGTTTTATACTTTAACAATTGTATGCTTGAATCGAGCTCAGAAGATATATTCAATCCGGATGTGTTTGGATTTACTCCTTTTCACGTTTTGAAACTTCGCTGAATTAGACCGCTACTTCCAAATGGCGTACGTGACCAGATACTATCACCGCGTACACGTCCTGAGACGCGCATGTGAAGTCATGTGACTTGAAAACAACACTTCCAATTGGTTCCTAGTAGTTTCTATGCTGCGTCAATACCTACGCCTGCTTCAAACACATGCACAGTTTTGAAACAGCATAGGCCTGAAAGTCACTGAGTGAAATATCATACATTACAGTCAGCCACTTTCAAGACGCATTCCTTCAGAGGAACACTTACCGTTTATTAGAGGTAGATCGTCCGACTCCACCGGAGGACACCCCTAATAAAAAAGACATATATATAAAATGCGGACTAGCCGCTGTATCGTACTAGCAAACTTTAACTTAAAAATTGTTAGAGAAAACAAAAGGAATCGAACAAAATCAGTAGGCCACTGATAGGATCTCTTTTTGACCTCGCTAAAATAGAAACATTAGGAACAACCCCTCATGAGAAATATGAAACTAGTCAGAGAAACCGAGCTCGACGCCATCTTGCCCCCTTTTAGGCCCCATCACGAACATAGATAGCCCCAAATAGCAAAACCTGATCTTATCGCCTGCCCAACTTCAGATCTGCCCCCCCCCTTTTGCTCTCATGTCCTGTCGGAATGTCCGGCTGTAGATTACAATCACATGTTACATTTGGGAGGGGAAACGACATCAGAGCGACAAATATTAGAAATATACCACACGACAGCAAAATAACAGGTTAAAACGTTTTTATACTTGAACAAAAATATATTAAAACAACTATTTACATGACAAACGGCCGCAGCAACAAACCCACAATGCATTTCGCCGTCTACTTGACGCCGTCCCTGTCCCTCCTTCCCCAAAGTAGCAATGTTGGGCTACTTTTGGGCTGCTTTCTAGTAGGGTTTTTGAGCGTCAGAAAGTCTACAAAAGCCGTCGGCAACGGCCTGGGGTGGAGAACCATTACGCGAATAGTCCGGAGGCGACACCACGCGCCAAGGCCTGTCCCCAGGATGAACCAAGGGATCCGTTCCTGGGGCCATGGCAAAGAGCAGCCGGCCGCCATCGGCCGGAGAAGGCATGGGCCCGACCCGAGATGTAGTTGTCTTCCCATTCTCTTCCTCTTTCGGCGCCTTGCAGGCCATGAGGGGGGGATTTCTTGCATATGCCTCCGACCCCCCCCCCTCTTCATCGCCTGGTCCGGCCATAACAAATGTCAGTAAGACGCCGTGGGGTGCACTGGGAGGGAGAGGCGGCGCGGACGAGCCTCTCCCGCCTCCCCAGGTGGAGGCCCCTCAGCTGCACCCCCAACGCTCCACGCACCTGGCAAAGGGTTCGTGAACTCTTGCGGTGCAGCGACGCTCCACGCACCCGTCAAAGGACTCGTCCACTCTTGCGGTGCAGCGACGCTCCACGCACCCGGCAAAGGACTCGTCCACTGTTGCGGTGCAGCGACGCTCCACGCACCCGGCAAAGGACTCGCCCACTGTTGCGGTACAGCGACGCTCCACTCACCCAGCAGGGTCTCGTCCACTGTGGCGGTGCAACGATGCTTCGCCCGACAGGCTTGAGTCCATCTGCTCCTGCAACCCAGTGACTGCCGGTGGTTGCAGATCTCCTAAAAATGGCGGTCGACTTTGCAGGAATGGGCCTGGCGTGAAAAGTTGGCCTGGTCGCCTGTTAACCAGAAAATCGGCCCCTGTCTTTCCTTTCAAAATGCTGCCAACAATATTTTATGAATGGAAGACACCTGTCCAGAGGCGTTCTCCTCAACTTTGAAGATTCTACGAGAGCTGCGGAGGGCCCTCGGCCTCCGCGGGCCTCCGACCGCCCCCGATGGAAAAGGACTGCCATGATTGCCCGCAGAACGACCAAAGCGTAGCCACGAGACGTTGGCGCTCTCATGCTGACGCCAGCCTCAGTTTGAATGACCAAAAATCCTGCAGACTACTGATTCGATCGGTTCCGGTGGAACATCAGTATGACCCGGTAGGAAAGATTGTTGCCCCTCCCTTTTCTTTGATTGATAGTTCATGTCACCGGTCCCTTCTGTTGCCCCTTAACGGAACTTCTGGACTACCGAAAGAGATTCTGGTCCAACCCCGAGTTGGTGGAGACATTTTGACTATACTTGGGCCCGCCTCACCCCACCCAAAATGGCGCCGGTATAAACGAAACTCGCAATTCCCCGTTGTGTTCCGGATGCTCAGACTTCAGATCATGAAATATGGATGCAGTTCTTGAAGCACACGGCGGGAGGGGATGAGTATTGCTTGAACATTCGGACAATGAATTGATATTAAGTTCTGACGCATCATTAATTACAGTATTATTGAAAGGTCGATTTTTCAACACTGATGGTACTTGCCCACAATGAATTTTCGGTATGATTCTATTGCACTTATCGTACCTTGATGAAATAAAATGACCACTGACTCAGTTATGTTTTCCTCAGATAAATATGCCCTCATGTACAGCCCCAGTCTGCTCCGTGGCTGGCCCACGTGGTTTTAGGCCTGCATTTGTGTGTCATCACTTACGTGGTTGTATGCCTGCATTTGTACGTCATCATTTTTTAATAAAGATTTTGTGAAAACCAAATATAATAGTAGCTCTTGAATTGGTAAGTTCGAATACATAGCCATTGTTTCCGATCTACGTAAAATACAGGCGAAATAAAGCAAGTCGGTTACTGAAAGGTCAAAAAGCAAAGTGCCCAGAAATAGTGAAAATGTAAATGATCCAAGTCTGTTACGTGTATTTTTTTCTTTTGTGCAACATAAGGCAATCGATAAAGGTCCCGGTGTTCTGTTTTACCTTGTATGCCACATATCTCAGGGAAATTGTTTCAGGTGTACACAAAAGAAAAACTCGAATTACTAAAAATTTTTGGGGCAGATTTACAAACCCCTATCTCCATGGGAACGTCACTTTTTGCGATATTCCCGTTGCGATATGGGCTTCGCCCTATGTACAAGGCACCATTGAGCCACTTACTATGGCTTAACGCTGCTTTGCAAATAAGACCCACTTTCATGCAATACTTAACGTGAAAGAGGTGGGCAGTGGGTGTTGCGATGGGCGTTCCACTGCAACAGCCATTGATTTTTTAACGCTGCCTCCTATTTACAAGGGCAGCGTAAATAGGAGACTGCGCCATAATTAAAACCAGGAAACACCTGGACTTAACTTGACAAAACGAGGATAAATGCTTTATTTCTCCTCGATTTTGCTTTTTTCATGTGTGCTGCCTTATGCATGGAAAAAGCAAAACGCCTTGTGTTTTTTATGTTCAGGAAGGAGGATCTTCCTGTACATAAACAATCTTCCCCTGCACGCAGTCACACTTGCACTATGGTGCAAGGGTGCCTGCATTGCCGCTACCCTGCTAAGTGTAGCGCAAACGCAGGGAGAAACACAGGGCTGCACCATATTCTTGTAAATATGGCGCAAACACTCGTTTCCGAAGTGGTGGACCGTGTCATTAAGCCAAGGAGGATAACGACACGCTCCTCCACTTCTGTGAATTTACAAAAAACTAAATAATTTAATGGGAAGATTGGTGCTGCATCCCAGTGACAAACCTTTACATGGCTGGTTTTATTTTGCTGTTCGAGGCTCCTGCTCCTGCAAGGGCCAGTCTGGAAACCAAAAGCAGCCCTAGAAAATGTTTTCAGACCAGTCCCCATACGGTGCATACCAAGTGCAATGAGTGAGCCTGACCACTACAGAGGGGGCTTTGGAATGCTCTCCCCCAAAGGTTTTTGGGAAACAATGGTGCAGTCTACAACACAGTTATCATTACAGATTGAATTTTATTAGCTTTCAAAGAATAGTAAATGAAGACCTTATTATGCACAAGGATACGACAATCTGGGAAGAAAAATAAGTTACTTACAAAAGCAGTAAGTAACCCACTGACCTATGCATATAACATTTTTTAAATTAAATACATGGTACATGTTCTTTGCAGTAACCCTCTGTGCTACATTAGATAAGTTGAAGTTGCCACTGGACAAAACTCTCCTCTCTCCAGCAGGTACATTAATCACTGGTGTTATCTTGATACTTTTATTGTTGCTCCAAAACTGATAATTCTGCAAAAAACTTTGACGTGCTTTTAAAACTGCTGCCTGCGGACCCCCTGGGAATGGGTCAAGGACCCCTGGGGGTCCGCGGACCACAGTTTGGGAAACACTGGTCTAACCACTAGCATTTTCATGTATCGTTCCTAAACTGAAAGGCCAGAGACCTTCATCCATTTATTAACATATAATGAGCCTTATTTATGTTAAAAGTAACGCACCGGCGGCGCAAGGCCTTCATAAATCTGCCCCAATATACTTCCTCATAAGAGTGTATAATTAATTTTGCTAAACCATATTCATTTTTCATCAGCTATACCGTTTGTATTTTATGTACTAGTGGCTATACCGATTACTTTGTTTTTTGCAATGTCTGCACTCGTATTAGATAAGAAACTTGCCTTGAAAACAGTGCATTTCTGAATAAACATTTCAAATATACACGTTCTCTCTTTTAATCCATAATCTCAACTAAAATGATTGTATATTGAAACAGTATTCATGTGTTCCACGTAACTTCAGCTGTACTAACCTAATATTTTCTTTTGTCGACCTGATTTACTCATACTAGAACCCACAGGCCTATAACAGCCCGTGAACCCTTTCTTTTACGGTACATGACAAAACAAACAATTACAGACTTACCTTTACCAATGCTTTGTACGATGTACAACAGTGACAGTCACAAAATAGATATTCGTTTGACGGAAGTCTCAATTATGCTGCTATCACTGCAACCGAAATTCAATGGCACAGATATCAGAAACAGAATCTTCCTCTGCAACATCCGGCTCTGCATCGGTACTTACTTATAAATGCAGAAACAACTCAATTAACACAACGGCTCTTTTCAGAGCCACCTTATATCAAAGCACTCAAACGTCTGATTTATCTCTATTTTCACACTCTTGTAAATAGGTGTGCGCGCCCGAATGCACGCACCCCGCAACTTAAAAAATATATATATATATATATATTTTCGCCTTTAAGGGCCTTACTGCACACCCTGAGAGAACCTACGCAGCAAAACAATCTCTACCTTCTCCCCTTTCCATGTTCCAACGCTTTGAAATGACAATATATTTACTCGCAGTGACAAAATGGCGGTCAACACTTCCTGATTTCCTTTGAATCGAACGTTAACAGACGTCACGCAGCAAAAAAAAATTCCGCTCGCGCGCAGCCGCTCGAGTGCGCGCACCCGTCCGCGCTTATAGATATATAATTGACTTTAACTTTAATTTTCTCAGCAACTACTGAACGGATTTACACCATTCCAAAAAAAGCATAATCTGCGAACCGGACTCTACAGTTTTGCCAAATTTCTTATAAATCCATTCAGCCGTTCGACCTGTAGCAGTGTCTAAACGTCCTATGGAAAATAACATGGAGAAAACACGTTTTGGGACCCCCCTTTTTTCTCAGCCCCCACTTCACCAATCCCCCCCAAAATTTCAGGGATGGAGCGCAGCGGACCGAGCCATCTTCTTTGAGAAATTCGCAAAGATTCATCCACCAGGGCCAAAGTTAATCCAAATAGAATGTTGACGATTTCCTATGGAAACTAGGTCCTAACTATAACTACCTACTGGCGACCGCCAGTAGGTAATATATACATATATATATATATGTATATATATATGTATATATATATATAGGCTCAAAAGAACTCGAACCAAAACTCCGGCGGTCCCACAATCTTCAGGATATCGCCGGAGGAAGAAACGAGAGCCGACCCAGCTTGCAGGTGAAAAGATTATTTATTGATTCTATCCGCCATCAGCATATATATATATATATATATATATATATATATATATATATACATAAGCATTTTGTATGATAATACGTCTTTTTTCGCCACAATAAGGAATTAAAAATATATAAAGAACCAAAACTACAGATAAACTACAAAGCAAAAAAATACTGAATGTTGAAAGTCTTCAACAAGATCATATATTTACATCGAAAGAAAGCTGAATAAGTGAAAATAAAACAATATTAATAGGAGCATATAAATTACAACTCAAAATTAAAAATAAAAGACAAAAATAAAAAATAAGCATACTATATTTCACAATAGTATACCTCCTTACACGATAACACCAGACATTGTTCAGATTTTCTGTGTACTGTAAACAAAATCCATATTCTATCTGTTCAAATATTTTTTTTAATAAAAAAATGCAAAACTTCATTAGAAATTGATGAACCAGAAAAAAACACAGTAGGCACAGTAACCAAATCAAGTGCTGTAAAATGTTTTTCATCACCCTTCAAAATTAAGCAGGTTCTTAGATCTAATATATAACAATGACATTTAAAAAAAACTATAGCAAACATTTCTAACTAGTGATGTCACTGATGAAGCAATTTATGATGCCCTCAATGATGTCACTTAAGATGTTGTCAATTATGTCATTTGTGATGTCATTTGACTCACAAAGGGGAGGCGATAGTTATGGTTTCCAACACGGACCATAACTGGGGAAATTCAGTAGTTTAACAAATTAGAGTTAGAACAATGACTCAGTTTTAACCCTGTTTTTTCAGCGATTATATATGGGGGACAAGGTCAAAGGCAAGGAAAAGACACAGTCAAAATGTGATTGGAGGGGAAGCTGGTTTCTGAGAGATAAAGGACATGATTTTTCTTTTTTTTAAAAAGAAAATCCTGCTTTAGGATTTTGTTTTTGAAACAAAGAAATTCCATGTTCGATGTGCAGTTATATCATGTTAAAAGAGGTGTCTGTTCAAACTTACAATGCATTACCAGGAACCACCTTGATGGCAGTTCTTGGAAAAGCTAGTGATGTCTAGAGGGTCAGCGGAAATCTTTAAATACAGCGGGCTGAGTATCCTCGCCTTGGAATGAGTAGAGTACTCTGCCAAGGAGATAGGCAAATAACCCACCCTAAAACTTTTAAATCAGCCACAAAGTAGAGAATTACCACATTAGGGAGGTTTTAGGCAGGGCTCTAATTTCCTGGATCCAGAGCATTGGCCAATGATTTATTTAATACTGAATATATTATAGCATGTTTTATGGAGTTGGAATCTATGTGTGCAGTCTTGAGAAACTATTTTTGGTTATATTGGTCACTTATGTTCTGACTAGGATGTTTGAGGCTTTAAGTTAGCTAAACCTGTTACTCCCTTTTTGGGGGCTTAGGACTGCAAAAAGAGAGAATGAGAAAGGGTTGGGGTGGTGGAGTGGGTGGGGTGGGGAAATATGAAGAATACGGCATAACCTCCATATTCACTGATATTCCAGTTAAAAACCTCAGGATCTTAATCTCAAATAATGATATCAAATGTTCACATTATTGATCAGTGACTAACAGGGAGCTCTCCTTTTACACTTGACACAAATGCTAATGAGATGGAGTCAGCATGGGGAGAGGCATACCAACATAATTTAAAAAGAACTGTAGTTTGCACCTGTAAACTCCATGTAGTGACTTACAAAATAGCATGTAAATATTATAATGATCCAGGAATAGTGTGTCAAAAATGTCTCCAGCTCAGCACACAACACACCAGGCTCTGCCGTAATGGGTCACACAGAATCGCAGAATGAGCGTAACTGTGATGCAGGGTGCTACTACAAACATTTCAGGGCAGTTGTGCAGTCCTTGAAAGGAAGATAGGATGTCAACCTGGTGTGGGCGGACCTGTGTAAAGTAGTGGACAGTGCAAACAATAGAGGGCTTGGTGACAGGATTGCAGGTTGAGGTAAACATGCTGAGGGGAGAGGTTGTACACCTTACCAAGGCCACTGCCATCCTGGAGGACTATGCAGAGGACTCTAAAAACCACTCCCAATGGAATAACCTTCCCTTCTTGAGGTTCCCTGAGCAGGGATCAACTTGGAAGCCTTCCTTGAAGATTGGATAAGTTGGAATCTCATTCTCAACCCTAAAGGCCCTCTCGGTGCTCTCTACAGTGGAATGGGTGCTAACGGATAGACCTCTCCAGGTCTCCGCCAAATGCCCTGATTACCAATATTCTAAATTACAGGGATGGAGACAGCATCTTCAGGGCAGCATGAATGACCACACAAAAGAGGTTTTATAAGTACAACATCACAGTTTATCCTGATTAAACCGTGAAAGTACAAGCTCAAATAAATCATATATAGTAGAGGTCAAACAGAATCACTTTGCACTGGGCCTGCAATACATATTGCTCTTCACTGTATGCCTAAATGTTCTGCTGAAGGGGAGGAGGTATATTTTTAACAGTCTGGAGGAAGTGTGGTTCTGGGTGGAGATGTGCAGCAAGCAGTGCTTAATTTGAGATGGTGATTTCTGGTGCTCGGCCCGGCACTTAATTGGCAGCACTGACACTTATGACAGTCTGCCACATGGTGGGCTGCTTGCCTGATTTAGAGTGAGCACAACAACAGTTTTTTTTACTTATTCAATATACATTAAAAATGACTAATACCTGCCGCCCTTGCTAATTTTATAGCTTTGGGGGGCTGGAATAGTCTGAATTGTCACACTTGTAGGAGTGTGATGGCTAGTAGCTGGTTTGGTACTGTACTTGGTAGCGCTAGAAGAGGCAACGGGTAGTGTAGGCTGCAGTGGCCTCCTGATGATGGCCCTGGCACTTAATTTTTTACAAATTAAGCACTGGCGACAAGGCAGGGACAGGCAAGCCTGTAACATGTGGGTTGTGCCGCACTGATTCTGCTTGAATTGTGGTGAGTGGGCGGAGGAAGAGATTTGGCAGATGCTGTTGAAGTTTCTTCCCCCAACCCTCCGAAATAAGATTGGGGAGGATGGGGCAATGGTGAGAGCAGGGGCATCCTCATCGATCACTCGGAGGCACCACCGATGGGATCAGCCCCACTATAGAGTGAAAATATGGTCCTTGCGGAGATGGGGGATCCTCTGATGCCCTGTATAGACATCTTGGGTAATTGCTGATTGGTCTCTGGTGGCTGGACCCACAAGGGTGATAAGCATTATAATCTGACATGTCAGAGCCTGGACGGTACTCTATATACTTTACAAATGAAGGCCACCCTCTAGAGGCAACCTAGGCCGGCTTACCTAAAGGCTTCATACCAAGCCTCCAGGTGACCCTTTGACAGTTGCGGCCTATAGACTACAACTGGCCTCTTGGGGAAAGCTGGGAGACATAACCTGCTGGAGGGTCTTTGCTGGACCATACGTGGCTTGGTTACTGCCTCATTTTCATGTTTCTGTGATATCCTTTTGTTTGAGGTTGAATTGTAGAAGGGAGCAGTTGAATTCTGAAGTAAATTGGTTAGAGGGAGAGGTATGGTATGGGGCTTCTCCGTGCTATGGGGAACCAACAATCCACCTGGGTGAGCCATCAGTAGGGAAAGAGATGTATTTGCTTAATGGGAGGGAAGGACAGGAAAGGACCGGTTGTCCTGACCTGGAAGTTGGGGATGGAATGTTGGACATACATAGTGCATTCCAACAAGATGGGGTGGGTGGGGTGGAAGCCTTTTCAGGGAGCCAAGTGGGAGACAGCCATAAGCTGATCAAACCCTACATGAAATGTGCACCTATGACCTGGAATGTTTGGGGCATGAACAGTTGTCGAAGCGTTACATGGTGCATTAATTTCTTAAGCGATAGAATGCTCAGATTGCCATGCTGTAGGAAACTGATAGACCTGGCTTTTTTAGATGGTTCACCCCCGGACTTTTTGCTTTTAGGTCTCCTGTTTTTGATCCTATTTTTTGTTGGCATTAGGACTCTGGGCACTTTACGACTGCTATTCAGTGCTAAAGTGCATATGCTCTCCTTGTAAATTGTGCTTATGGATTGGTGTTTCCATGATTGGCGTATTTGATTTACCGTTAAGTCCTTAGTATAGTGCACTGTGTGCCCAGGGCCTGTATATCAAATTCTGCCTGTGGGCCTGCACCACTAGTTGTGTCACCCACACAAACAGCCATTCAAATGGTTCTCAGATCTGTCACTGCAGTGTCTATGCGCAGTTGGGACTGCCATGCCAACTTGGTAAGGGCAACCACTTGCCAGGGCCTTACCTTCCCTTTTCTTACATGTAAGACACACCTAAGTTAGGCCCAATCTACCCCTGCGGACAGGGTGCAGTGTATGTGAAAGATAGTATACGTACTGATGTGTGTGACATATTCTGATAGTGAAATACTATCTGTCCCATAGGATAGAATGGGGAATACTTCGTAACATCTTGGAAGTATAACTTCCCTTGGGACCAGATAGAAAGATGGCTTTTAGACTGAGCTCAGAATATATAAATGGATCTTTTAGTAGAGATAGTTTTTATATTGTGTGTTTGAAAACACCACTTCTAGAAGGTGGGTATTTTCATTTTTAGCCATCGTTTGTGCCTCTGCTGGGTTGTGAATTGACTGTCTGGCTTTGGAGTGACTGGGGCTGGCGGTGTGCATTATCTCAGACAGCCACTGGAGGGGGTTGATGTTTGTACTGCCTTTCCTTAATGAGTCAGAGCTGGGCTGAATAGACGTGGGCTGCATTCAGAATAGCAGGAGGAGATTTCCTTACACCTGAATAGTCCTGGTCTGCATTTAGAGTGGTGGGAGGAGATTTTCCTTGCACCTGAATTGGCCCTGCCTCCCTTGCACAATGCTATCTCCACCTCCTGCTAGGAAGCTGGGCCAGATAGGACAGAACTGGTTTGGACTAATCTGAGCTGAGAGACTTTTGCCACAAGAAAACCAAGGAAAATGTGGTATAAATATTGGGGCTCAGACCCCAGAACTTTAGATTACTGCTGAACTAAGTAACCTGCCAGGACAAAGAGCTGGCAAAGCTGTCAGGAGGAACTGCCACTTTGCTGCATGCTCCCCTGTGTTGGCCTGCTGCTTGCTGCTTCTGTCTTGGGTAGGGAATGGACGGGATTGTACTTTCATCATCCTGATGTTAGAGTTTTGTTCAAGGGCGCTGTAGAGTTTGCCTCCTGTTGCAAGTTTCAGGGAGATAAAAAGGCTTCAGAGAACTTGCTGGAATCAAGTAACCTACCAAGAAGAAGAGCTGGAAGAACTGCCAGGAGGAGTACTACCCCTTTGCTGGGTTGGTCTGCTGTTGCTGCTTCTGTCTCGGGCAGTGAAAGGACTGGACAGGACTTTCTGAGCATGGTGCTGAGTATCCACAAGGGCTTGAAGTAGAGCTTGCCTCCTGCTCTGAAGTCTCAGGGGCCGCAAATACTTCACCAACCTCTGGGCACAGTCTCTGTAACCGTGGTTTCAGTTGCCACAGAGGAGGGAAAGCAACCAACTCTGTTGCAGGCTCTGTGTCCTGAAGGCACCACAGAGGGCACTTATGAATGTCAAACTCCAACCCTGGTCTCACTGACGATGACAACCTCCGTCACCGAGCCAATGCTTGCATCGTGACTTGTGGACATTTCACCCTGCACCGCCTTGCTTCACTTTGCCGCCCTGGTCTCACAGATCCTGTTGCTGCCTGCTGACTTCAACACCCGTGACCGCACCGTGGCTTGGGGGCATCGCCTCGTCCTACACCGCAGTCCGGACCATCTGATATCAGAGACAATGACGGATGGGGGTTTATTGGCTCAAATCTAGTAATTTACTGTCCGTTTTTTCCAGGAAAACAGAGGAACTGCTGCAAGTTAGGTTGCGGAGTTGGAGGCTTATAAAGATACGTTGCATGGAGAATGTATTACAAATGCTTTTGTAGTACAGAGGAAGCTAGAACAGGAACTGATAGCTCTGGAGATGGAGTAGGTGGACATGTAAAGTGAATACAGATCTAGAGCCAGATGAAAGACTCCATTTAGCAGTCCTTAAACAACACACAAGAGAGGTCTTGAGCAAATAATAGACATACACGCACACAACCTACTGGCAGCAGTTGTTCCATGAGGGCACCAAATCGGGAAGATGCTGGGGTGCATGTAAACACATATCCTTAGTGTGAGAAGGGGACACAAGAGATGACATTATTGACCTCTATAGAATATACAGTGCTTGAGGCCAGTACCTCATGACCAAGTATGCAGGGACACCTGTAGTGGCGGAGGAAACACTTGAAGAGTATTTTATGGATGCAGGATTGCACGGCTTAACTGCAGATGAGGGGCAACAACTTGACGCACTGCTGGAACTAGCAGAATTCAGCAAAGTGCTGGAGTCGTGGCCACAGGGGAAAACGGATGGCTTACCCACAGAGATGCAGCAATGGATGGCATCTCAGCTCCTTGAATGCCTGCTGGAGCTTTATCTTGAGGCTTTGAAGATGGGTTACTGCCATGAAGCATGCAGGAGACAATGATGGTGTTGATCCCAAAGGCAGGGCAAGATCTTGCAAACCTGGCCTCCTATAAACCACTGTCTATGCTAAATTTGGATCTTAAATTGCTCTGTAAGGTAGAGGCAAACAGACAGCACAAGGTAGTGGGCTCTCATACATCCAGGCAAAATAGGGTTCATGAATATCTAGATATAGGGAGCAACTTTCTGCCCCAATACCAATGGCACAGCTGTGCCATTGGTATTGGGGCAGAAAGTTGCTCCCTATATCTAGATATTCAGTATCCCAGTGCCAACAGGGCAAGGCACTTCACCAGTGAGCACGCAAACTGTGAACGATCACTCATGAACAATGTGGAAATGTTTTTCAAGAGGGTGTGCATTCCCTTTCCCTACGATGTAAAATAGGGTTCATACCTGAACAAACCACAATGTACAATATCCAGATATTCAGCCAAGTGATGCACTCACTGGCAGGCTTCCCTAGCTCCGCCATGGCAGCTGTGTTAGACCGCAAAATGGCATTTGGCAATTGTGGAATAGCAATATCTCTGGGTAGTCGTCAGACACATGGGATTTAGCCCCAACTACATTAAATGGTTGCAGCTGGTATACACAGACACAATGGCCATGGCCCACATGAGCTGCGTGGTATTAGATGTGTGGATCAGGTAAGGGTGTCCATTATCCCTGGTAATATGCTCACTGGCAGTGGAACAATTTGCATGTCAATTGCGTGCAATACTGAGGCCCTGGGAAGGGGAACAACCTTTATAACGCAACTTTTAGCACGCAGTGCAATTACAACTTTAAAACGAAAACCATTACAACGCATTACACTGGGGGGCGCTCTAGGATAGAGAATAGTTTTAATTTACTATCCAACACCTTCCCTAGTGTCCACGGGGACTGGTGTTGGAATAGTAAATTAAACTATTCACTATCCAGCACCCCCCAGTGTAATGCGTTGTAATGGAATGCGTTTTAAAACTTGCGTTGTTACAGCATGCGTGGTAAAAGCATGCTTTGGAACAACGTACATCCTCCTAGGACATTGGCCTAGGTGAACGGAGGCACATTGTGTCTCTCTATGAATACATGATCTTCTAATCTACTAGAGGGACCTGGTAAGGGCGATGTCTGTGCTACTGAAGTAGCTGGACAAGATTGTCACAGCGTCCGGTCTGCTTACAACCATAATCAAAAGTCACCTGTTCTCCATGGGGTGACTAAACCTGCATGAAGTGACTGCCTCAGCGGCTGTAGGACTGAGGTGCGATTCTGACTGGCTCCGATACATCATCATATGGATTACATGAAAAATGACAGCTCATTACAAACTTAATGCAGGAGCACTGATGATGGGGCTTGAGAACTCGGTAGAGTTCTGAGTTAGTCTACCAGTGTCACTTATGGGCCATTTGTTGTTTGCAAAAAATGTGTTCCTTCCTAGATGCCTGTACATAATGCAGAATCTGCTATGCCCGATCCCAATGGCAATATTTTGTCGTCTTGACCAGATGCTCAGGCACTAGTTTGTGGCAGGAAAAAGAGGTGAGTGAAGCTGGAGATTCTTAAGTTCCCCTTAACATAGGGGGGACTGGGACTTCCAGATTTGTTCCTAAACTATGCTTCAATGTAGCTACAGCATGCAGGCAGCTGGTTTGAGGATGAAACCAACTGGTAGCAGAATTTAATGGTCATTGCCAGCAGGCCGTACTACAGGAGCTCTTCCTAATTGACCAGGGTGTTCCTCAGGACCTCCCATATCTGATACAGCAACTGGCAGCAACATGGCACAAAGTAGCCTATAAACCCTATTGGTGGTTTTATTGGATAGTATGGATGAATGTGTTTTTATTATCAATTGTTTTAATTTTTCCTATATTACTAAAGTAATTTTGCCATTGGACATTTATAATTAATATATTTTTTATTTTGAATATGTTTAATGTTTATAAATCGTTTTGCATGTTAATGTTTTTAAAAAAGGTTAGGTATTGTAATGCTTTAGCCAACCACTCCAAATCCAACACTTGACCTGCTTTTGCTTATGTTGACATCAGAATAGTAAGTCTAACCTGTGCAAAGTCCAACACTTTCTCTACTGTTGCTTAGAGTAAAGGGGCAAAAGTGATATTATGAAGAATGCATCTTGTAGCTTGTTGTGTCTCTGAAGCTTGACCAGGAGGTCAGCCTTATTACCCTCGGAGTCTACTTCTTTGTCCTGGGTACAAGGCAGAGCAGGTCCAATCGTGGGTTCCTCCCAGGTCAGAGACTGATCTTCCTCAAAAAGTATTCTGGGAAGGCTATCAGAGGATGTTACATTTATGCCTGGATCTAGCCCGTGGGTAGGAGTAACTGCTGGCACCACCACCCAATGGAGTAAAAGTTCTCAGTCCCACTTTTTCAGCAGTTCATGCCTGCTCAAATGCCATCACACCGTCTTCCTCACTCAAAAAATCCAAAATGTTAAAATTCTGCTTCCCTTCTGCAAAGTCTGTGTGCTCACCCAGAGATGTGACCAGGGTAACGATAAGTCCCTCCTCCGTGGTCAAATCATTCAAGGGGAATCTCTCCCCCAAATTGGTTATTATGCATGCCCGACTGTGAGGACAAAGGAAGGGGCCTGTCTAGGTGGTGAGTAAATTGAAGAAAATTAAGTTCCTGAGTATAACCCTTAAGAGATCATCCTGCCAGAGGAACATAAACACTTCTTCACATCCAAGCTTTTGTCTTTGTTTTGGGAGCAGTTGTCATACCTCATTTGTGGCCAAGCACTTGGAGGTCTGCAGATGAGGGTAATACAAAACAGCCTCCAGTTGCTTTTAGAAAAAAAATGTTTTCTAAAAGTTCTCTTTTCATTATATTATCAAAAATTCGACTTTACCATTGAGTGAGACCTTCAAAAATATTAAAATTCATTATTGAATCATATTTCTTGCTGTTCTCTAACTGGAGTTAGAAACATCAATATTCAATATGGCTTCCAAGTGTTTCTCAATGAGCCAGCTTTTTGTTTTCCAAAAATATTAAAATTAATTATTGATTGATATTTCTTGCTGTTACCTAACTGGAGTTAGAAACATCCATATTCAATATGGGTTCCAAGTGTTTCTCAATGAACCAGCCAGCGTTCCTACAGTGAAAATATCTTTTGGGCATGTCAAGGACATGTTAAGATCAAATTTATTCATGTCCTACTTGTAAATACCATGCACCATGCCTTGTGGGGTACAAGAGCTACTTATTGGTGTTTTTGTTAAAGGAAGGTTTAAACCCGTCAAAGGGTAAATTTTGGCAGGTGAAACTGCAGTTTTTACACAGTTCTAGTCAGGCTGCAATGGAAGGCGTGAAGCCATGTTTGCACTGCCTCTCTAGTAGATGGCAAAATAGGCATTGCAGTCCACTAGTAGCATTTAACTTCCAGGCCCTCGGTACACTTTGTACAATATACCAGGGACATATCGGCAAGTTATATATGTGGCTAATTCAACCATGTTAAAATGGGGAGCACAGACACTCAGGGTGTCATTATTATGGCAAAGAGTCTGCCACAGCTAGCCGTGTGGTGGTCCTTCTGCCATAGGACAGCTATTTCCCCCCCGCCATATCGCAAAGACCGCCTGCCACTGTTCCACTAGGTGGTCCTTTCCCGAACGCCTTGAGGAACGAAAACATAGTCCAACATTGTGGCTGTACCTTGCAGGCACCGTCGTAGAGATTACTATATCCTTTTCCACCGGTCTTTGCCCGCCACGAAAAGAAAGGTGCAAACGGATTCAGTGGCCTGTAGCGGGCCCCTTCATCCCTGGGCCTTGGACAAGTGCACTGGGTGGCACCTATGGTGTCCCCTTACATATCCCTGCATCATTTGGCAGGCACCACATGTGCCTGCCATGTAGTGCAGGGATTTGCAAGTACCTTGTATTTGCATTGTGGCGTGGGTTGCTGAATGCATCCCCGCCACATTGCAAAGTATGGGCAATGTGAGTTTGAGTTTAAAATATTTATAAAAGCACACTTTCACCAGCGGTTTCATGGCGCTACAGCAAACAAATCCCTAGGGGGGAAGACAGAAAATAACTAAAAAAGAAAAGGAACAGAACAAAGACCAACCTAGTTAAAAGATTGAGCGAATAAATGGGCTTTAAGTTTCTTACGGAAATGAGGGTAATGAGTCAGAGATCTAAGCTCTAAAGGCAGGGAATTCCACATGACTGGGGCCAGGGTCGCGAACTTTGATCCTCCCCATTTCTTCCTCCGAAAACGGGAGACTGATAACAAGGATTGTGTGGATGATCTTAGATCCCTAGTAGGAACATAGGGAACGATCTCCGATGTGATAAAGGCCGGAGCCGCGCCCAGTCGAGCTTGAAAGGTGATGGAAGCGAGTTTAAACTGGACGCGTTCACGGATAGGGAGCCAGTGCAGGGATTTGAGAAGGGGTGTAACGTGGTGAGATTTTGGGAGATTGAACACCAGCCGTGCCGCCTGGTTCTGGATCAGCTGTAAACGCTTTAGGCAGTATGCAGGAATACCTGCATACAGGGCGTTGCCATAATCCAGGCGGGAGATGACCATCGCCAAGATGATCAGTTTCAAGGCATCAAAAGAGAAAAAACGAGATACCTTGCGGATGGTGCGTAGTGACAAAAAGGAAGAGGAGACCACAGAACTAACCTGGGAGTGGAGAGTGAGCTGGGAGTTAAGTTTAATACCTAGGGTTTTAACCGAGGTGGAGGGGGCCGGGGGAGAGCCTAGGGAAGGGGGCCAGAAAAGAGAAGACCAGGGACTGGAGCAACCACCTGTCAACACCAACTCAGTTTTATCCGGGTTGAGCTTCAGGTGGTTGTAGCTCATCCAGTCCCGGATAAAGATCATAATAGACTGAAAGTTTGAAATGGAAACAGAAGAAGAAGACAGATTGAAAACAAGTTGGAGGTCATCCGCATAATTGTACACGTTGACCTCCATTTGCTGTAACGAAAAAATAAGGGGGGCAATATAGAGGTTAAACAAAAGAGGTGAGAGGGAGGAGCCTTGGGGGACCCCGCACTGGACTTTCCGGAAGTCCGCAGAAAAATCACCCAGGCGAACAGCCTGGGTGCGGTCCCTCAGGAAGGAGGACAACCATAGCAGAGCGGTGCCCCCGATCCCCGCCGCCCCGACACGGGAGAGTAAGATGGTATGGTCAACCGTGTCAAAGGCGGCTGAGAGATCAAGGAGAACCAAAGTCTGGGCCTGGTTGGTATCCATTCCCTCCCTGAGGTTGTCGAGGACCGAGAGAACTACGGACTCTGTAGAGTGTGCGGGGCGGAAGCCGGCCTGGCGGGAAGCCAAAGCCCCATGTTCCTCAACAAAGGTGCTCAAACACTTGGTGACATGGCGTTCGAGCACCTTAGCCAGGAATGGTAAGAGAGAGATGGGGCGATATGTGGCAGGGACCGAGGGGTTTGCGCCAGGCTTCTTTAAAATGGGGACAATGACAGCTGTCTTCAGTGAGTTGGGTACGACTCCCTGGGAAAGAGAACTGTTAAGGAAGTGAAGGGAGGGGTCTGGACAGGTTGTGTAAATATGACGAAGAATTAGCGCGGGGCAAACATCCAGTGGGGACCCGGATTTGACCAAGGGAATAATCGAGGTCAAAGATTCCTTAGTAAGGAGGGGAAGGGCATCGAGTTGTCCCTTAGATGGTGGACGTTGAGGGTCAACAAAAGTCGGGGAGGGTAAGGGAATGTTGGCTTTAATAATTGCAATCTTCTCAATAAAAATATTATTTAGGGAATGACAAAGGTCCTGGGAGGGGGAGGGCTTGAGAGATGTCCTGTCAGAGAAAGCCAAACTATGGGCTATCGAGAAGATTTCCCTCGGCCGATTCTCAGCTTTGAGGATTTTAGAGGAGAAATAGGCTGTTTTTGCCTCCAGAATGGCCTTTTTATATTGGGCCAAGAGAGTGGTAAACTCAGATTTGAGTATGGGGCAATATTTCCTCCTCCACGCACGCTCTGCTCGGCGCACCGCCAGTTTGGTGGTCTTAAGATCATTACTGAACCACAAGTTAGCATCCTTCTCTCGCTTTGACGTTACCCGCTTCAGCGGGGCGATGGAATCACAGCTTGAGAGAAGCCAGTGTTCGATAGCCGAGGCCTGAGAGAGAGTTGATAGGCCTTGTAGGGAAGGATAGGAGGAGATTAATAGTGCAGATAAATTCTCCGGATCCACTCGGCTCCATGAGCGGACCCAAACATTCTTTGGGAGCGGGGGTCTAACAGGAGAATTAATGGGAAGGGTAAACGAGATCAAGTGATGGTCAGACCAGGTGCAGGGTAAGATGGACAGGGAGCCTACCGGACAGTCAAAGGACCAAATCTGATCTAAGATGTGTCCTTTGACGTGAGTGGGAGAATGAACGTGTGACACAAAATTAAGAGATTGAAGCGTGTCTGAAAACTGTTTAGAAGATGAACATTCCGCTGGGTCTGAGGGCCAGAAGTTAAAGTCTCCCAATAGTAGGATGGAAGAAATATTAACCGTAAGTGTAGCGAGTATCTCTTGAAAATCAGAAAGAAAAACTAAAGGTGACTGGGGAGGCCGATAAGTGAGAAAACAGGTGAGAGGGGGAGTGGTCGATGTGGTACGGATGACAAGGTACTCTGTAGTGGCGATATCTGGCAGGGATAGAAGTTGGAAGGGGAGGTCGGTCCGGGAAATTACCGCCACGCCGCCCCCAGTCCTACCGGTAGAACGGTCGGCTCGTAGAGCATAATATGGAGCGGGAAGAGTGGCCAGAAGAGTAGGGAGAGAATCGTCAGTAAACCAAGTCTCGGTCAGAAAGAGAAGATCAGGTGCGTAGAAATCCAACAGCACCGACAGTTCGTGTGAATGGGCCACTGCTGACCGGGTATTAAGGTAGTAGGCCGAGAGGGTCTTGGGAGCGCCTGGGCTAGTTTCCCCTCTGGAGAGCTGGAGGGGAGTGGAGGGAGCGGAAGGAACGGAATGGGAGGAAATAGGGGTCAGATCATGTAAAGATATAATGGAACAAGTAGAGGCGGGCAGAGGCCACGGGCCATGAATAGTACGGAGTTGGGAGGAAGTGTAAGTAATAATTTGGGCAGAGTGACATGCCCCTGGCCCCGGTCGGTCGCGGACAGGCGCAGACGGGCTTGCCTTAGGCACGCCTTCGACGCGCCATTGTCGCGCCCGCTGCGCCCGTCCGCTGCGCTTCCGACCTATACACATCGTTTTATAGGGGCGTTAGAGGGAGTAGGGAGAAGAAAAGGGGGCGTGGCCGACGAAGTGGGCGGGGCTAGCTCGCTCGCTGTAGATGGCGGCAGCGAGGAAGGATTCCCCGTGACAGCGTCAAGATCGGCTGTCCGGGGGTTAAAGAATCAAGGCTGGAATCCTAGCTTTAGTGCAGGTAGGTAAAAACACACAAGATATCACAATTTTAAAAATACAATTTTGCTGCGCTCCCGGCTTTCCGCCTCAGGAGATTTGTTAGAGTGGCCGCGCTAGCAGTCAGCGCGCCCTTTTAGCCTGGGAAAAGAGGGCGTGGCCGGCGAAGTGGGCGGGGCTAGCTCGCTCGCTGTAGATGGAGGCAGCGAGGAAGGATTCCCCGTGACAGCGTCAAGATCGGCTGTCCGGGGTTAAAGAATCAAGGCTGGAATCCTAGCTTTAGTGCAGGTAGGTAAAAACACACAAGATATCACAATTTTAAAAATACAATTTTGCTGCGCTCCCGGCTTTCCGCCTCAGGAGATTTGTTAGAGTGACCACGACAGTGGTGGTTGCATCGTAATCGGGGTTGCGGGACCGCCGCCTAACAGGTGGGGGGTCCAAGTTCCTGCTACGATGGCGGTTGGACTCAAGTCTGCCCACCATCGTAATGAGGCCCTTTACTACTGGTTAGCAGGGGTGTGCACAGTGTTTTTTATAAACTGAAGAATTGGTGTGGGACCCTCTGGGCTCTACTACTGCCTACTTGGCTAATACGTGAGTCGTTTATAAAGGACCTGGAAAGGTCCATGTCTGCTGCTACCTGTGTTATACCCAATCTCTGGGCAATTCCAAGAATTGGATGAAGATGGCTCACTTATGTAATGTGACATTTTTTGTCATTTGACACCTCGTCCCACCCTAGTAAATTGGTACTACCAGGGCGGACTCTACCTCAGATTGGTCTTTCCTGAGGGACCTCTTAGATATTTCTTATCTTTTCAGGACAATGATTAGGTCCAGTTTGTAAGTTAAAAAAACCTTAGGATAAACCACTTATGATAAACCACTAAAGTGTCCTTTATTTTGGTGGTATCCTAAGTTTATAAGAAAAATTCCAATGGGTAAATACAGGAGGCATAACTTGGGATGAGGACCTGGGTTGATGACCTATATGCGTCACTTTATTTTGACTAAGTTTCATGCTAACATGTTTCTGCCTATTTCTAGCCGTGGGTCTAAGGCATTCATCAGGGCTGTGTCTATGTATCTATGTATCCCTACAACACAATAGTAAGTGCTGAGTATGCATAGATATAACAAATGAAGAGAGGACCCACCTATCTACTGGTATCATTAGGTGGGAACAACCTATAGATCAAAGAAAGTAGCAACACTGTACTGCTTATGCATTAATAAACAAGGAGTGAGAGTTATCTTAACATTACACAGTTGGAAGCCAGAGTATGGTCAACCCAGGTTAATCCTTAAAAAGCATATATATTTAAGATATTTCTTTGTGTTAGAAGAGGTGACAGGGAATAGAGCATACCAACATAAACTCTAAAAGGAAAATCAGCAGATCTGCACATTTTTGCCGTGGACTACGAGAAGTCTGAAGAGTGCCCAAATGATAAATCAGCTGAATGATCCAATCTCTGACCAATTAGTAGAAGATAATCATATGATTGTGAATATTTATCTCGTGCATTTTACTTTTTATTTACAGAAATGCAGATAATAGTAGAACAAGAGCTTAAATCATATTTTCAAACTTTAGATCTGCCTCAGTTGTCGTGGGACCATATTGAACAGCTTAATAACATTATAGAAGCAATAGAAACTGTGGAAGCGCTGAAACATATAGCTAATGCTAAGGCTATTGGGTGTGACGGGACTCCAGTAGAGGTGAATAAGACAAACTACTCCCTTCCTTAATTTATATTTTTAACCAAATAAAAGACGGGCTATTGTTCCTAAAGAATTTAAAAAGTAGATGGTGATTATTTTTCTTAAAAAAGATAAAGATCAGCGGGATCCCAATTCTTATCGTCCAATTAGTCTGTTAAATACAGACTGAATTGCTCCATCTGCCTAGAAAGTGGTAAACACAGATCAGAATCGTTTCCTTATGGGGAGACTCTTGGTCACCAATATTTATTTCCTAATACAAGCGATTGATTACTTCTCAGCCAATAAGATTAAAGCTGCAAGACTTATGATAGATGCCGAGAAGGCTTTTGATCTGGTGGACTGGTGTGCTTTATTTTTTATTTAGAGAAGTTTGTTTTCCCATACCAACTGATAGGTATGTTTAAATAACTATATAGTCAAGCTGAAGCCAAGAATATTAATAATGGAGCAGAAGTAGGGAGGGTGAATATTAATCAGGGCACTCGGCAAGGCTGCCCATTGTCCCCCCTGTTGTTTTCAATTTTCATTGAGCCGCTCGCAACAAAAATGCGAGCCAATCCACAGATAATACCCCCCAAGGCAGGGATGTCAAAAATTAAATTATATGCAGATTATATATTTTTTTTCTTAACAAGGAGGGATCAAATGTCAGGAATGCATTGGACAACACTGATAAATTTACAAAAATCCGGAGTAAATCACGCAAAAACTGAAATCTTACGTTTAATTTCAGCCCCACAGAGACCCTGGCATGCTTACTGCATATATCGTCTGGTCCTATTAGATATTTTAGGATTGTAGTTACAAAACAATACGCTAATCTGTTCTCATTAAATTATGGAAATATGTTTGGAAAGGTAAAAAGATTACTAAATAAATGGACCCTACTGAATTTACCATTAATTGGAATTGTTTCCATGGTCAAAATGTCAGTATTCCCGCTGTTCTTATTTCTCTTTCATAATCTCCCTTTGAAAATTCCTAACGCTTATTTTAAAGAGCTGGATGCAATGTTCCGGAAGTTTGTCTGGAATAATATATTGCATGGGGGTTTAGCACTACCACACTTTGCGACATTCTATCAGGCCTCCCAGATTAGCTTGATAACTCAACTAGGTGAACCAAACTCAGGTTAAGATGATTTTCTTTTGAATCGTATGAGTAATGAGAGTGCAACTATATTATCAACTTTTCTACAAGTGCCAAAACTCCCCAAGTAAACCAAATATAAGGTTTTATTGGCATCATTAGGGAGAATCCAGTTGTTTTTAAAATCTTGAGATATTCCTGCTTATCATGCATATATCCCTATTGCAGAGCATGTGTGCAGTCTGCGTCTGCCATGTCGACTTCCTGCCAGTCCCTAAACCTTCCTAATTTCTACATATTAGTCACCCCTAAGCTAGGCCGAAGGTACCCTTGTGGGCAGGGTGCATTGTATGTGAAAGGTAGGACATGCCCTGATGTGTGTGACATGTCCTGATAGTGAAATACTCCCAGGAGCCCAGAAGCAGCATACTTCTCAGCAGAAACTGCTGACGTGGCCTGCAGCATTCGCGCTCGGAGCAAAAATTTGCGGCACACACCTGCAGTAACGGCTGCAACCGCAGCTTTACTGGAGGAACATCACATACCCATCTTGTGCCCATGGTTAGTTCCCCCACCAGGAACCGAACACAGTGAACACAGTGAGTACACTTCCTAAAGGAAGGTGGCACGTGACTGCGAATACCCGTTGCACTATGATCTGCAGCCCTGACAGCAATTGCTCGATCCGGTGAATTGCCCACGGCATCAGGTGTGGGGTCGTGCACAGGAATAAGGGCGCCTCACACTGGACGGCATCACATGCAAGTGGGGGTGCTGGTGGGCCCATGAATGACACCCAGCACCAGAACGGAAGATCCTTGAGGTGAGCGCAGACTGTATTAAATCGTCACCAGCAGCAACAGCTGTGACTGCGGCCGTGTCAGAAGTGATCTGAGGCCTGGGGATGCTTGAATTATACTTTGGTGAAGCAGCGATGGGGATAATCAATATCACGCTGCCATGAGGGAAATGGTGGACGCTGCTGGAACTTGCCCACACATGCCGGGAGAAGAACGGCTCACACGGACTCCATCTCCCATCTATCCACGCTCTGTCGCCTGCCACAATATAATCACTGCCAGCCTCCCCCAGCTCGGGACGCGTGCGGGTTGCGCCTGGACCAAGGGCCCATCCTTACCCGTCATAGCCCCGAGGAGGCTGGTCTGGGCCCCTTCTCTTGGCTCTGCCATTCAAGCTATTTGTAAGTGGCTCCAAGGTGTCATCTTCTGCCAAGACCACAGTGGACCACCTAAGGTAATCGTAATTGTACCGGCTTGTGATTGACTGTTACTTAAAGGCAGTAGTTTATTATATCACGGGGAAACGAAAGCCCACTCCGACTCCGAAAAACACCGACACAACTCTTGACGGCTTCCTGCAAAAGGCGGTGGGAGCTATCAATAAGGAGATAGAGCGCTCAGAGCATAGACTCACCCTTGCCCCCACTCTTGAAGCATCATCTAATAATCAGCCATTGTCCACTACTGATGTTCCCCGCATTTATACAGTGGACAGCATAATGGAGGTCAGGCCTCAAGTCCCTATTACGCCCACTGTGACTTTTCTATCAAAGAGTGATTCAAGAGGGCCACGGGAAGGCGAAGTCAGCCCCTGTTCAATACCGAAGGAGTCTGGCAAACCATCCACGAATGGGGGGAAGAGAAAACGAGCATAGAGAGCGAGGTCTGTCCACAAGAAGAACAATCAGTCACCTACAACAAAGACACTTAAACAAACCCATAGTAGAAAAAGTTGTTAAGCCATCTATTGGAAGGAGAGAGAATGCTGGGCAGAATGGGCTTGATATTCTAAATGGTAAATTGAGTAATTTAGCGCAGGAAGCTTTGGCACCTATTTTGGTGAGATTAACCAACATTGAAGATCAGCTAACTGTTGCTTTTAAAGCACTTGTACCAATAGATGTAATCCGTTCACATAATCCATCTGAGAGTGGTTTATTGGCAAGTTGTGCAGCCGAAGGCCACGGGGCAATCAGTTGGAAGCTGCATCTAAGGACGCCGCCCCTAGGAAGGTCCCAATTACCACCAGTGACATCCCTTCTCATCACAGTGACATGCGAGAGACTACAAATTCTAGTACACTGATAGAGAAAGGAAAGATTACCGTTCCTCCTGAAAACTCTCCCCGGCAGGGGCAACATCAGGGCCAGGGTGTCTCGTCCCCAAAAACTTCAATTTTAAGGGCTGGGTGTAGACTCCTCCACAGGGACATAATGCCTCATAGGGACACAACGTCTCATAGTTGCATACTTAGCACTTCAGATGGGAGTGGGAATATAGATTGGTTACACCTACCCCCAGAAAGTACCCCTTATACCCTGATTTTAACGGGGGTCCCGAGGTTATCACCAAGCCAAAAAGAAAATTGTCAGAGCCTTATAAATTAAGCGGTTCATTGGTGCTCTAGAAAAACTCACCTTCTTTTTAACTGGTTTGAGTACATTATCATGGCAAGGAGGGTGAGTTGGGTTGGTGGCACCAGGAAAAGTATTGGTGGGGATTGTGTTGAGTTTAATTTCATCAATGCTAAATGTGCCCTTAACCATTTGAAAGACTCGCCTACCGAGCAGATTAAGATCAGACCCTTGGGTTTCTTTTACCCTCCTAGTCAGATGATGTCCCTTGGCCTGCAGCCCACTTGGCCTATGCATATCATTGACGCCCCTATGTGCCCCTCCTCTTTCCACCGAAATAGGTATGAAACACTCTCGAATCTAACTGAGGTTGATTGACTAACTGGACAAGCAGGAGGGTACATGGATAATGGGTCAAAAGGCCACCCAAACGCTGATGCAGGGGAAGCTGGGATTAAAGTGGCATCTGGTAAATCAAAGCCTCTTAAAAAATATTAGTATACATTTTGTGGACCTCTCGGGAAAGGTGAATAGAATAACCCAACACCTTGTATGGTGGACGTAAATATAACCCCTGAAAATAGGTGCCGAGGGGAGGGGTCATCACAGACATCCGTGGTTAGTCCCCTGGTTCCTTCAGTGTTACGACTAAATTTGGATCTGGCCCACCCTATACCCCTAGTTAAGATAATCTGCTAGAACATTGAAGGTATTTGCTCTAAATTAACAGATGAGGTTTGGATGGAATATATCAGGGGTTTTGATGTCATCTGCTTACAGGAGACGTGGCCAAAGAAAGTATAGAGATGGCTGGTTACCAGGCCTTTGAGGTGCCCGCTACAGCATCATTGTCGGTGAGGGCAAAAGGAGGGTTGGTAACCCTATTCTCAGTTAGATTCAGCTCCCTAAAAGTCTCTTTTGTAGGATCCTCTCAGTGGTAACAATTTATTATGATTACTAACATGCTGCAAATGAGAGTCCTTCTTGTAAACTGGTATTATAACATTTTTGGTCCTAGGAATTGTCATGTTATAGAAGCCCTGCAAATGGAAATTGCTAATGTTTCTGGGAAGTGGTAACCTTTATGTGTTTTATGGGTGGGAGATTTTAATTGTACATCTTGTGAATTTAGTAACAAAAGAGTTTGTGGTTTCTTGGACACTAATGACTAGCCTTTGGCCCATTTCATTCACACCCCGCAGGGAGAGGCGCTGAATACTATCATCATCGAGAATAACCTTTTCAGTCTGAATAATAGTTTTCCAGTCCAGTGCCCTACTTTTGTTGGTGGGGGTAGGGAAAGTTCAATTGATTTTATGCTTATTTCTATGGAATGCTCCTCTCTGATGTGCGAGTTACATGTGGCTCCATAAAAGTGACCACAACCCATTATTGTTTCACTTAAAGTAATAGCAAGAACCTCAGGGGGTGATGTTTGCTCGATTGATTACAATCGTAATAAAGGCATAAGAGTAAAATGGGGGAAAATAAATCCAACACTCTTTGAGGAAGAAACAGCTTGGAACAGGATTCTTCCTCATCCACGATTGTTCAGAACTATGAACGGCTCTGTGCTAATGTAGCTGAAAGATTAACCTGTCCAGCTAGGCCTAAGCAGCACCGCGAGGCACGTTGGTTTAATGTAGAATGCTCTAGAGCCCACAACATTTTAAAAACTGCTCTACAATCACACCCCTATAATATAGAACAAATATAACATGCAAGACGTTTATATAAAACGACTATCAGCGTAAGGAAAGAGTAGTTGAGGCGCATATCGTGGGATGATTTGGAAAGAGCATGTGCTCTTAGAGATAGCAAAAGTTTCTGGGCCATTATCAATCATCCCCAATTCACTGAAGAACTAGGAAAAATGGAGATTTTGATCCTAGGTGATACCTGGGAATCATACTTTGTGCTCATTTTTAATAGAAGGGAATTGTTGATGTCCATTGAGGACCTCCCGGCTGATTTGACACAGGCAGTAGAACTTAGTGCCTCACTGACGGTGACTGAGGTAGAGGAGGCACTTGCGAAGGGGATAAGTAGGAAAGATCCAGGTCCAGATGGAGTCCCATTAGATCTTTTTAAGTTAAAAATAAATCTTTGGGCACCCCTGCTTACTCATGTTTTTAAATCGGTGGTGACCGGCCCAATCCCAGTATCCTGGAAAGAGGCCATAGTTGTACCTGTGTTCAAAAAAGGGAACAGAAATGATCCTGCCTGCTCTAGGCCCATTTCCCTAATTGACTCCACCGCCAAAGTGTTAGGTAGGTTAATCCTTGCCTGACTGGAGACCTGGGCAACTAGCAGGGCGATCATTTCAAAAACGCAGTATGGGTTCCGGAGGGGACTTGGAACTACAGAGCAGCGCCTAAATTTATCCCTGATCATGGGCAAGTATATGATGGCAAAGAGTGGTTCTATCCACCTTGCCTTCATGGACTTCTCCTGTGCATTTGATACTGTGAACAGGGGTAAATTATGGACACTAATGACAGACATGGGCTTTGAAAGTGCTCTAATCCTGCTCCTCAAAAGGTTACATACAAACACATCTGTTTCCTTTAGATTTGGTTCACAGGGGGAAAAAACGACAGCACATTTCATACAAGATGCCTGCTAGTCTTATAGAGCCAGCGGTTAGATATGAGGATGGTCACTCAACTAGGGACAGAGAATGTAGTCTGATTTAAAGTCTCTAGTGGCACCCTTCTTCTTTACCCCTGGCTCAGGGTCAACCACAGAAGGATTTAGGGTTCTCCTCAGGACACGGACTGGATATAGCCGTAACTGGTTGTAATGGTAGTGATACAAATGTGTACGGGCAGCAGCCTCACGGGATGTTCGGTGTCTGATTAGTTTAATGGTTTTTTTGCCAGACGCTGGAGTGACTGAGGTGGAGGAGAACGCTCTGTTTCCTGCTTCTCGACGCTTGTATAAACATCGCTGGACCGACCGGCCAGACCATTCTTCACCGCGTCAAACTGTATGCAAGCCAGACGCTGGGCTCTCTGTACAACAGAATCATCCGCTGGTCTTCTGTTATATATTTTGAAGGACTGGTGCCTATTTTCTGAAACTTTGTATGTAGGCATTGTATTCACGTAATTTGCTTATCGTTTCCTTATCTGTGGTGTTTTTGTAAATTTTGTATTATTAATGTATATATTGATCACTTGTATATATTGCACAAATTTTGTTTTTGAATGCATTCTTTATTGTTTGATGACTGTTTTCCCCTTCTTTGACATATGAACATGAAATGTACAGAGTTTTTTTGAATACTAGAAAACAGATAAAATAACGCATTGACCACTCGGTACTTCAAGGCTGGGTGTGCCAAAACAAAAATAAAAAATAAGTAAAACCTGACCAGCCATCCTTTTGTTTAGTATAGTTAAGTGGTCCAAGTTGGTCAGTGACAGGACCCAAACCTTCCCTTTGCCCCTTTACAAACTTTATGGCAGCACTTGACTTGAGGGTTAATTTCTCAAAGTCTTACAAAATGGTATGGAGCCCAAAAAAGACTAAAACTAGAAGTTTTAAAGTAAGAGGTAAGCCCATTAAAAGGGCAGAGCAGTTTACATATCTGGGTAACAAGTTTATTAAGGATATGAAATGGGATTCGTTGATCACGGCTAGAGCCCATCAAAAAAGCAGAGTAGTAGAGGGGCTTTTTAGGTTTGCCTATAAGTTAGACCACAATCCAGTGCCTGAGCTTGTTACCTTATACAATCCAAAATGCATGCTGGTTGCATTGTATAGGGCAGGGTTGGGGTTATCAAAGAAGCCTCCCGTTGCAAGTGGTGGAGAACAAGTTTATAAAACGCCTGTTGATGATTCCTAGCAGTGCTGCCACCTCATTTTCTCACCAAGAAGTGGGGATGGAATATATAGAAGATCATATCGGTGCTGCTCCCTTGCTTTTTTGGGCCAATATCTGGGCCTCTGGAGAGTTACAGATTTCAAGGGAGATCATCGAAGACTGTATTAACTTGGACGTGTCTCTGAGGATCCCTTGGCTTCGGTTTGTGAGGGATAGGTTACTCCAGATTGGGCTTGGTGAGTACTTTGACACCCCATCAAGCATCCCCACTAATGGGAAGGGCAAAACTAAAGAGGAGTATAGTGTTTGGGCAATAAAATGCACCATTTACAATTGGAGGCACCCGGCCGCAGTTGCCCTTTTATGCATAAACAGCAATATTACCTTTCCTTCACCACGAACAGCCAGTTGCGTTTTCTTTTAACAAGATTCCGACTTAGCACGTTGCACTTTTTGGTAGGGTTCCCTAAACAATCCGGGTGGACAGACAACCTTATTGTTTGCCCATGCGACAATAGCACAACTCAGAGCACTTTGCAGTTTATTCTTTTTTGTGCACTTTATAAAGATCCAAAGAACAGATTTTTGGTGCCTTGTTAAAAAACATTCGCCCAAGTACATATTTAGAGGGCTTCAGATATTTGCAATCATTGACTAATCCTGTTATTTGCACTGCAGTATTAAATTTGATTAAATCAGCAATGGGCATTAGGAAACAATATGAGTACAGTAACTGAGGGGGAATGAGGAAATTAATTATGTTAAACAGGAACTAAACTCGATGGTCGTTATTCCATCTACGTATAATCATGTTTTTAGCTTATATGGGAACTTTTATCTCTTTTATAATATTTTTAATGGACAAAAGAAGGTATTTTAAATTTGAATTGTATATTTTAAACTTGGATTGTCTTTTTGGTTGAAACTTTTATGGCTGTGTGCCGAATAAAGTTAATTTGAGGATAATGATGAAATACTGCCAATTTAGTTTTTCACTATTGTTAGGCAATCTGTTCACATAGACCAGAATGAGCAGTTTGTTTATAACATATTATAAACATAACTGACCCTAGGAACAAGATAGGAAAATAAAGTTTAGTATGCCTGAACTCAGAATGTTAAAGTGCATCTTTTAGCGAGGATGATTTTTACTTTCTGTGTTTGAAAATACCACTTTTAGAAAGTAGGTACTTTCTCGCCTAACCATTCAGTGTGCCTCTGCTAGGTTTGTTGATTGCATGTCTGGCTTTTGGATGACAGAGGCTGGACCAGGGGAGTGGCTCCAGAAGTCTGATGAGTCAGGGCTGAGCTTAATAGGCTTGGTTTGCATTTGGAGTGGTGGAATGATTAGCATCTTCACCTGAATAGGGCTGTGCCTGCCTTCCACAATGAGGGCTCCGCCCCCTATGGTGTGTCTGTAGCCAGGGCTCACACTTACACAGGAGGTTGTTGTGCACTTTCAAAGTGCCCCACAGAACTGGCTTTGGCTGGGTACATACACTTTCTGCCTTCAGTGAACAAAGTATTTTGGTGTATAAAAAGAGGGGCCCAGACCCCAGACTTTTAGATCACTTCTGGGAATCAAGAGAAACCTTTGCCAAGAAGACGAGCTGGATAAGCTGAGGAGGAATACTGTCCCTGTGCTGTTTGATGTCTGGGGTTGGCCTGCAGTGACTGCTTGCTGCCAAGGAAAGGAGAAAAGGACTTTGCTGTTTGCTTTGTCATCTTGAGGAAGATCTCCAAGGGCTTGAAACTCAGCTTGCCTCCTGTAATGAAGTCCCAGGGACACAAAGACTTCACCACCAGCTCCTCTGAATTTGCTTGCTGGGAATTCCAACCTGCAAAGAGGAGCCTGCTGCTGTTCAGGACCTCTGGAGGTTGGTTTTGACTGGGAGCTGGGAAATCAACGCAACACCAAAGAAGCGTGTCACATCCACACTGGTTTCCCGACGCATCGGTGAAGGAACCATTGCAGTGCCTGCCGCGGCTCGAGAAATCACCGCCGCCACAGCGATCCTGACGCAAGCCTGCTGTGCGGCTGCACGAAGACATGCATTGTACCGGATGGACGCATCGCATCTAGGTGCCAAAGACTGTCGCATCGCTTGGGGTCCGCAGTAAGAAACAGGCGCATCAACTCCCCACACAGTAAGGAACTGATGCATCGCCTCCCCTGATTGTAAGGAACAGACGCATCACCTTCCCTGCAGGTATTTTGATTGCTTTGTGTGTCACATCCAAGGTACTTTTAAGAAAAGTGTTTCATTTACAACTTGCATTGAACTGAACTATTTCTACCATTTGAAAGCCTTATTTTTAATACTGTATTGTGGATTTTTGTGATTTGGTCTTGTTTTGGTTTAGATGAAGAGTATTTATTTTTCTAAAATTGTGTGGTCTCCATTTGTGGAGTTTTCACTGTATTATTGTATGTGTTCACAAATGCTTTACACACTGCCTCTGAGATAAGCCTTTCTGCTCGTGCCAAGCTACCAAGGGGGTGAGCAGGGGTTATTTTACGAGTGTATCCCCTTTACTCTGAATAGAAGCAAGGGTCCCTATTTGGACAAAGTTACCTACCTCTGCCAACTAGAGACCCCCATTTCTAACAAGCAGTTTAACACAACTATCAAAGAAAGTGATCTATGTTTCTAAAATGCATGTTCTTTATCTTTTTTATCTCCCGTAAAAAAGTCTCAAGGGCATCTATGTATTTAAGATTAGTGTACACAGGAGGGAAAATCCCTTCACAATGAAAATCTCAGTTTATATAGTTATGATACAATGGCTAATTCCCATTGCATCAGAAATAAGGAAAAGGCAATCAGCAGCACACTTCATCTCTTGGAATGATATATGTCTGTTGCTGCTAGCAATTGACTATTAGCAATATACTTCAAGTGTTGTGTGCGTAGCTCCTTTGGATTCTTTGGGGGAATATATGATGGTAATCGCAGACTGTGGTCTCACATATTCCTATTTTCTATTCAATGATCCACATGTAATCTCATCATTGAATCCCTGAGAGTCAGTATGAAGGTGGAAAACCCATCATTATTTAAACCTGAAGAGTGCTTTGGTTATATCTGTTTCATTTATTAGCCCAAACAGACAGAGGTAGCTGAAAGACCCATTTATGGGTTGTGACCTGCAATTTGTTAATCAGTGCATAGTATTTTCCATGTATGACGATACTGGCATATGATATCATTGGTAACAGCTATGTTATTACAGATAGCAGTATTTTGTAGGATGGGTCCCCCAGTTTTTTGCCCAGTGTGCTGAAAGCAAACTCTAGTGAGCTGGTTCTTTGTGACAAGTAATTCTTCTGTTCTTGGTGATTAAACCTGCTGTCAATATAAGCTTGCAAGTATTTGTAACTGGTTACTTCTTCCAGCAGTTTCCTATCTAACCAGATTTTCTGTGGCGGGCTTGGTAGGTTACTGATCTGCATGTTTTTGGTTTTTAATGTATTTATTTTGGGTTTGTTAGCAATACCATATTCATACATTTCAGTAAGTAACCTCAGGAGGCCAACGTGAGTTAAGCACATTAGTACCACATTGACTGTGTATGAAAGGTCGGATAAGGTTAGCTTTCCCAAATGAGGCGGGTAGGGGTGATCTGGTTAAGCCGAGGTGTTAGGTCAGACATGAACAAGTTGAATTGGTGTGGTGCCAGCATACATCCCTGTTTCAGGCCCAGAAAGCACTCTCTCTGCCACCCTGAAGATCCAACCACCTCATTTAGAGAAGGGCAGATCTTCATTGTGTCGACGGTGGAGTCAGGCTGCCGATATAAACCTCTGAAGGCCTAACAGAGTAAGGGCCATCTGAGGTTTGGCCATGAGTCGGCCCACCTGATTTAGAGTGGATGAGCTCATGACCAGTTTTTACTATCCGTCACCACCAGGTAAATTCTGCGGTAAGGGGCAGTAAAAACTGCAAAATGTCTACGACAACCATGGGAGAAATCCACCATGGCAATAAGGGCATTGTTTTTATTTTTTTTCCCAAAGCAAAATCACACTTTGTTATTTTTGTTTTGGATAATAAAAAAAAACCTTACGATTGCCATGCAGAACTGTCATGGTGAGTGAGCTGTACATCAAACTTACAATGCATTCACATCAACTGTTATGAAGGACTTTCCTGCCAATGCTAAGAAAGTCTCCTGGGCAGGTGAACATTTCACAATTTGGCAAGGGGCACCTTTCATCAGAACAAAGACGTAATTCACTCCAACAGAGTTAAACCCCATTAACCAAACTCTAAATCAGCCAGATAGTTATACATTGCATATTAATAGGAGGCAATGCTTTGTAAATAGAATAACATTGCTTTGTCTGCTACATAACTAAAATGGATGTCTGGTTCCTATCATTCATTCCGCTCCCCAAAGCATGACTATGAATAGAGCACCTTCTGAAGGTTCTCAGAATTTAAAAATATATATATTTTATTAATAGATTTTTGGTGTTACAGCACAGCAAAAACCAAATCTCAAGATGTTACGATACAAAAAAAACAATAGACAATAGTAAATGAAAAATGATATCTCTACAGTAATCAAGCAGAAACCCAAGAAGAAATACATACACCCATCACTTCAAGGTGGATCACGCAGGGGATTTTAAAAAGACTCTTTCCATTTCTGAATAGGTTCCCATATTCTCCTCCCTAATGATCTTCCCCTTTTCCCCTTCCTTGCGTATATACCCTTTTCTAAATTAAAAACAGGAAGGAGATTATCCAGCCACTGATGTAAAGTTGGCTGCGTTCTATCTAACCATCCCCTTGCTATGCACATACGCAGGACAGACATGGCCATGAATAAGAACTGGAAATCAGTCCCCTGCTCACTTTCTCCACTATCCTCAAGGATAACCCACACTGGTGTGAGTGTGATGTTGATTCCCAGTGTCTTAAAGAGAAAGGTTTCTGTGGCCCTGTGAAGGGTGTATAGCTGTGGACAGGTGGAAAACATGTGTACTATATCTGCCTCTAAGGAATCGCAACGGGCACGTAATCCCCATGGCTCCCCCCACTGTGCTATTTTTGCCGGGGTATAATAAAAGGAATATCTTGTCTTATACTGTTGAGCCTGCAGCCCGGCTGAACATAATAAGGTCTGTCCTAGTTCTAAAGATTCCTGAAAGCAGTCCATCTCTATCCCCAGCTTGCTTGACCATTTAACACCATATTTCTCCAATTCATCAGCCTTTGTGGCACATAGCTCTGAGTACAAACTGCGGATAGAGCATTCTGACCCCCCCCCCCTCAATAGCATCAAGGATTTTATTCTTATTAAACCCTACCGAGCCTCCCTGTTTTTTCCAGAGAAAGCTCCGGAACTGCAAGTATTTAAAAACACTCCTTCTATCTACTTCATAGGTCGTCTGTAGTTCAACAAATTGATAAATCTCGTCTGTGCCAATCAGATCACCCAGCTTCACAATTCCCTTCCTAGTCCATTCAGCCATAACTGCATCTGCGAATATTTTACATGGGAAAGACAGGTTCTTAAACATTCGTGTATATCGATTAAATCTGCCAAGCCCATATTTTTTAGAAAAGGCTGTCCATATCCTGCACGCCGCCTGCAGTGTTTTAAATCTTGTTCTCTTATAGTAGCTTGAATCAGTACAATTAAGAAGACAGTTCTCAGCTTCCTCACCCAAAATTGCTGCATACACATCTGTAGAGCCGGCCTTTATTCTTAAATCTCCTGCCGGTCTCCCTAGCAGTCCCTGCATATACTGGAGCGCCACCGCCCAGTAATACATTTTAAAATCCGGGACAGCCCAGTCTCCTCTAGCCCTAGTGAGAGTCATATAACGCAACGCTCTCCTGGTCTTTCTATGTGCCCATAGGAACCTGTTCAAGATTTGCTCTTGTGCAGTGAACCATTTGGCCTCGAAAAAAGTGGAATTGTCCTAAATAGGTATAAAAATGTAGGCAGGATAATCATTTTAATCACGTTTGCCCGTCCTACTAGAGATAGATGCAGATTGTGCATCCTGTCCAGATCATGCTTAGTTTTGGTAATCATAGGCCCAATATTTTCTTCCACCATCCTATCGAGGTCTGCTGAGATGTTAATCCCGAGATAACTTGCTGAGGGAGTAACCCTTTCATCAACACAAAGCGCCCTGCTATTCTTAATTATCTCTGTTTTGGCCCTGTTAAGGGCATATCCTGAAACCCGCCCAAATGCCTGAGCTTCTGCCTCAACCTCTTCGATCGTCCTAGCTGGTGTTGATGTAACAATTGCCACGTCGTCTGCATATGCAAATGTTTTAAAATCTCGCCCTTGTGCAGTTAATGTCCTATTACTTACCGCTAATCTTCAATACTCCGGGTCCCGTAGTCCTCGACACCTTCATACTTACAAGTGGAGATGATCATCTCCCGACAGAAAAAAACAAGAGGAATGCTGGGATACTAATACTGCCCCTCACCCGGGAGTACATAAGCAGTACTTACCCAGCAGCCCTCCTGTACTAACAAGCCCAGACAGGAAGGCCGGCCGCCCGGGAGGGAGGGAGGGGCGTATGAAGGTGCCGAGGACTACGGGACCCGGAGTAATGAAGATTACTGGTAAGTAATAGGACATTACCCCCAGGTCCCTCCGTCCTCGACACCTTCATACTTACAAGTGGAGAATACCAAAGCAGAAAACCCGGCCTTCCGCACGCACAAGCACACCCAGGAAACCACAACAAAAGCAGCCACCCAAGGGAGCACCGAGAAGGAGGAAAGGAAGACCGCAGGACACAGCCGGCCCGCAACCCAGAACAGGACAGCAGGGACAAGGGCCGGAGATAAAGAAAAAAGGGCAGGGCTCCAAAGAAAGGAGGCCGCCAACCCGAGAAACCGGCAACCGGGACCCGGACCAGGACCAGGACACCAAGACCAGCCAAAACAACCCACCGGAGAAGACCGCCCAGGCCAGAACCAGCAGGAAGGCACACAGGGCCAGGCAGACCCACCAGGAAGATGAGACAACCAGGAAGAAAGCCAAAGAAGAAACGGCCAACAGAGCCTAGGCACAAGGACCCAGCCCAAAAAGGAAGGAGAAGCACAGGCCAGAAACACGGCCAAACTCCCACAAAGAAAGGACTCGAGCCCAAGAGACCCGAGGAGGAAACCCCGCCGAGGAGGCCCAGGAAGCAACAAGCACCCAGGAGCCGAACAGGAACGAGAACCCGACCCAAAAGACAGGGACGGGGAAGATCCCCAGAACCCAGCCGAAAGCCCACCAAACAAGGAGAGGCCAACAAGACCGGAAACCAGCAACAAAGAAAAACTCAACCAGGTCAGGAACAGAGAATACGACCACAAGCCCAGAAAACCTCAACCCCAATGGGATGGAACACAAGGCAGGAAGCACAGCACCCAGACCACAACCACAAGGCCCCAACCAGCAACGCCGGAGAGGAGCCAAGCAAACCGCAAAAAAGAGGCCAACAAACCCCAACAGAACCGGGAAGCCAGGACCAGAGCCAAGCAACCCGACCACGCAGGAGAAACAGCAGACCCAAGCAAACCCCGAAGGAGAGCAGAGGACCAAGCAGCAGGAAACCACAGACAACCCACAGCCAGGAGGGAGGGACCCACAGAGGCACGAGCACCACAGAACAGCACCCCAACCAGAGAGGGAGGGGCATCCAAACAGACCCACACCGGGAACAAAGCCCGGGAAAGCAAGGGAGGAAGGAGTGAGCCAGGACCACAGAACCAGGAAAGAACCCAGAAAAGGCCGGCAACAAACCCCCAGAGCAGGCCAAAAAGGGTCAGCACAGCCCGAAAACCCAGAAGGCACAGCCCGAAGCCACACACAACCAGCAAGAAGCCGGCAGAACCACAGCCACAGAACCCCACACAGGCTCACAACACCGGGAAAACAAGCCCGGGAAGAGAACCAACAGCAGGAGAAGGCCCAGAAGGAGCCACCAGGAAGCGGCCCCAACGCGGAACACCTCACCAGGACCCAAAGGGACACCAGCAAGGAAGCAGAGCCCAAAAAGGAGCCCAACAAGCAGGAGCTCCAGCCAAAACCTTAGCCAGGCACCCACCGAGGGAACCAGACGAGACCAGAACAACCCAGGGAGCAAACACCCCCACGAGCCAAAGGACCAAGAAGCCAACAGCACCCAGCAGCTTCAGGAGGCCAGGCAGGCACCAACCCGGCCCGACCAGGCAAACCCACCGAGCAGACAGCGGAGCACGGGGACAGCACACCACACCAGAGAACAGGAGGCACGACAGAGCACGGCGGGCATACAGGAACAACCCAGGCAGCCACCAACGACTGAAACAGGAGGGGCGGCCAGGAAACCCCAGAAGTAAACCAAAGGAAAGCACGGGGAGGGCCAGAGAACAGGCAACCAGGCCAGGCACACAGAAGGCTCCGGGACAAACACCAGAAGCCCCAGGCCGGAGCAAAGGGAAGCCCACATCCCCAGGAAATTCCAGACGGGCGCCCAAGCAGCCACCAACCAGGCCAGACCCAGAAAACCGCAGGGAACAGACGAGAACAGGTGCAGGCAGGGCGGAACAGAACAGAACAGCCGAACCCAAGGCAGCACAAGCCACCCAAGCGCAGGCAGAGGGGACAAAGCACCCGAGAGAGCCCCCGGCACGACACCGGCAAGCATCCAAGGACAGGAACCAGGCGCAGTCCAAACGCCGACCAACCTGAAAGAAGCCAGGAAGCGGAGGCAAAGAACCAGGGCACACCACCGGAGCAAGGCCACCACAGCCAGCCCGCCGCGGAGACAAGGCCACCCACAGAGAAGGATGCAGAAGAAGCCACCCCCAGACAGACGAGCAGCAGAGGGCAAGACCAACCAGCACCCACCAGACACCCACGCACGGCACGGGGGGGGGCAACAGAGCACACAGAAGCACCCGCCACTGAGCACCCACAGGAAGCAAGCAGCGCGGGCACCGGAGGCAGCAGGAAGACCATCCAAAAAAGAAGAGGGGACAAAGCATAGCGCCGAACGCATGCACCCCAAGGAGGAGGTCCGCGTACAAACCACGGCACCCCCAGGCGACCAAGACGCCGGAACACGTCAAAGCCAGAAGGACAGTCAGCCCCCACAACCAGGACCAGCCCATGAAGAAGAAAATGGGGGTGAAACAGCCAGAGCGGGGACCAACAGCACAACAAGGCCCGCACTGGCACATGGAAAAAACAACAGAGACCCAGAGAAGGGCGCAGGTGTACGAGCAGCCAAAGACAACACCCACAGACAGGCGAGGGACAGGGAAAGGAACACGGCACACCAGTGCCTGAGACCAACAGCCACGAAAACCCCCAGCAGCCCGCCAAAAATAACGGCATCCCTGGGACGCCAACCCCATGAAACCCAACAGGCCAAGCGCGGAAAGGCCAGGGCCAAAGGGACGATAAGTGACAGCGAGGGCTCCAGCCACGTGCGAGTGGGTGAGCGCTCCAGCAGAACCAACCCAGAAGCATCCACCAACAGCACAACCATTGCCCAGGAAGGAGCAGGGGGCCTGCCCGGAAGCAAAGAAAACGAACACCACGAAGGGCAAAGCGGAGCTGAAAACAGATGTAAAACGACACCCAACACAATGTCAATCACACCAATGAACCAAGAAGCAAGACGTCACAACATGTGCATAGGACAATAGGCACATGGAGGGTCGGACACGCACATACAGAAAGAAGTAAAGACACTCTAGCAAGGGCAGTCTGTACTCCGAGATCAACCCCCACAGCAAGCGAAAACGGTACATGAAAAACCAACCAGCTGACCCAGGGGAGGCACGCACTCACCACCTCGGCACGGCCCGGGGCAAGCACTGCATCAGGACAGAATAGAGGGCACCCAGCCAAGGCAGGGGAGCCCCTGGAACCTGCAGCAGCAGCCGCAGAAGGACAGCGCCGGTCTGGCATCGAGGCAGCCCGGGAAATGCAGCAGGGAGGGGCCTGCAGCAGGAAGGGGCAGCAGAGGCAGGGGAGCTGCCGGAACCCTCAGCAGCAGCCGCAGAAGGACAGCGCCGGCCCCGGCACCGTGGCAGGCCGGGACAAGTAGCAGTGCGGGGCCGCAGAGGCACTGAGCGGGCCGGGGAACACCGGACACAGAACGGAGAAAGCACTCGCCCAGCTACCAGCTACACAGCACAGAGCAAGGTAACCGACCAACGTCATTATAACTGACAGGTAGTGTCACTCAGCTCATAGGTATCAACTCTATGGACATCAGAGGAATGAACATTGAAAGAAGCTGCCAGGACTGGAACCTACACAGATCCCCGCAATGGTTGCATCAGTCCAGTGAGCCACAATACTCTGCTCGAGAAAGAAAAACCCCGCAAGCGGGACTTACCCAGAGCGGGGGCCAACCCCAGGAACAAGGCCCCCACCCCACCGGTATTACAGAATCCAGCAGGGGCCAAAGAGTCCTCAGCATGCGTCACAACCACCATGCAGGGAACACTTCCAGGCCGTATACCAGAGTCACAGAAATCGATGAAGCATGTCAACAGCACATCGAAGCACACCTGGAGTCCAAACGTTGCAAGTGCGCAAGGCTGGAAATAAAGGAACCCGAAAAAGGGACTTACCCCGAGTGGGGGCCAACCCCAGGAACAAGGCCCCCACACCACCGTCAGTCCAGAATCCAGCAGGAGCCCATCCAGCGAGGCACGGCTCCCCGGCCAGGCTCGGGAAGCCGAGCCCGCGACCCGGAAGCAACCGGAAACGCCAGCACCAGCCACAAAGGGCCGGGAAGTGCAACAACCAGCACACAGCAAAGCCAGGAACAACGTCCTCTTCGTCCAACACCGGCACCAAGCAGAGACTGACCCCGCAGCAAGCCAGGCAGGCCAGGAGGATGTCCAGGGAACCCCGCGCCCACACAGCCAGGCAGCTGGGCGGGGGGAGAAGAGAAGCACCGCCACTCAAGCCCAGCAGGAGCAGCACCAGCACACCAACCAGTCTGTCGACAGACAGAAAAAAGAACAGGAGGGCTGCTGGGTAAGTACTGCTTATGTACTCCCGGGGGAGGGGCAGTATTAGTATCCCAGCATTCCTCTTGTTTTTTTCTGTCGGGAGATTATCATCTCCACTTGTAAGTATGAAGGTGTCAAGGACGGAGGGACCTGGGGGCAATGGCGCAATCCTATTGTTTGATTCCAGCCTGCGCAGGAGTGGATCGATATACAGGGCGAAGAGGAGTGGCGAGCATGGGCACCCTTGGCAAGTCCTGCGCTGTATCTGTAGGGACTCGGTATGTCCACTATTAATTCTTCACCAAGCTGTTGGTCCTGTATATAAAACATGTATGGCCCTTACATATCCCTCCCCTATGCCATTCCACCTCATCGTAGCCCAGAGGTAGTCACAGGAGACCCTATCGAATTCCTTCTCTGCATCTAATAGTAAGACAGCCATAGAGTCTCCTGAGACCTCCGCCGCGTCGAAGAGGGTGATGACTTGCTGTATGTGCTGCGCAGTACTCTTACCTGGTATAAAACTATGCTGGGTAGGGCTAACCAAGCCTTCTATTACTCTGGCTAACCTTAAAGCCAACATTTTGGAAACATTTTTTGTGTCTGCATTCATGAGGGTCATAGGCCTGTAGGACCCTGGTTCTGCCGATGGTTTACCCTTCTTCAAAATTACAACTATATCTGCTCCTGCCCATGAATTCGGTTTAGACTCCCCTACCTGTGCCCTCAATATCGTGTCCCCCATATCCTTACTTAAAATTGTTTGAAAGACTTTATAAAATTCTAGGGGTATCTGATCGGGACCTGCCACTTTACCTGATGGAAGGCCATTTAGTGCCACTAAAAGCTCCTCCATTGGTATAGGAAGATCCAAAAGCGCCTTCTCTTCTTCAGAGAGGCCAGTGGCTAATACATCTCCAAGATAAGCTTGGGTCTCTGTTCTATCCCCTAACTGCTCTTCCTTATACAACTCAGCATAACAGAGCCTGCATATCTCACGAATCCCGCCAGTGTCTATTATAGTGCCGCCTCTGCCATCTGGGATCTCTCTTATTTTGCCAGCTGCCGCCTTTTGCCTTGTGCGTATTGCCAAGGTATGACCCACCTTTTCACTTAATTCTTTGCATAGTTCTTTCTTGAGTAGAAAGTTGCCTGCTGCTTTCCTAGCTATGTTCTCAACTGCCTCTGCCTTGGCGGCTATAATTTTAAGCAGAATTTGCTCAATGAGTATCCCCTGCTGTATTGCTGTGCACAACTCCTCTTCTGCTAGCGCTACTCGCTTAATGAGTTCTGTCACTTTTAATCGATCCTCCTTCTGTTTATGTAGGCTAAAACTCAGAGTCTCTCCCCTTATACCTGCCTTAAATGCGTCCCATACCATCACTGACGACGTGCTCCCCCTGTTGATGTCCCAAAATTTAACAATCCACTTGCTCATATGCTTTATGTAATCATCGTCCTTTAACAAAGCCCTTTCCCCCCTCGATCCCTAAACCAACCATCCCATTAATGTTAATATCCCCGCAACAGATTATCGGTTCCGGCTATAAGCTAATTCTGCATTCAGATATTCAAATATGTCCGGATCGTCCCCTGTTGACCCGTAGATTGAGACAATAGTATATACTTCACCATGCATTACACACTCTAGGAGAACCCATCTACCCCACTGATCTTCCAATTTCCTATTCACACTAATATCGCCCCTTTTAGCTAATACAGCAACCCCCCTAGTCCTAGTGCCTTGTTTAGTACATGCCAGGAGGGAAAACCCTAGCAGCTCTAGGAGGTAAGCCCTTGTCTCCTCGATGTGGGTGTCTTGTAAGCATACCAAATCCAACCGCATGGCCTTTAGCATAGAGGCAACTTGCTGCCTCTTTGCTTGGTCGTTAAGACCACAGACGTTTATGGATGCAATCCGAACACTTGAACGGGAATCCCATCTTTTCACGCCGTCCAGTTAAGTAAAATTAAACACCATATTGATCTGTGCTGTGCTGTGTGTCCTAGGTGTGCCCCCCTTGGTAACCCACCTCCCCCATTCCCCTGTCCCACCCCTCCCCAAGGCCTCCCTTGAGGGCCCACGTTCACAGGCAAATAGATGAATCATGACCTATGTGTGAAGCTCGCAGCCGTCGCAGCCTCCTCCCACCCGATGCTCTACTGTGTCTCAGTGGTGCACCCCTTAGCTATCCTACTAAAGGCAAATACTTGCATTGCCCATTACTAATTAAACGCCGGTTAATTCTTTGAGGAGGATAACTGGGTTTACCTGCATTTACAGCAGACGTACCCTATCCCTCAAACCCTCTCCAACCCTTTCAGCTCCTCCATGTACTGTTGTGCTTTCACCTCAGAAAGAAAACATTTGACCTGCCCCTTCGTAATAACCTTGAGTCTTGCAGGGAACAACAAATAAGCCTTAGAACCAAGGGTCTGAAATGGAGTCTCCACCTCCGTTCTACAGTGGCATGACAAAAGTCCCGGCGGGCAAAGAACGTGACTTGGTTAAATGTTCACTTTGACTCAGGCTTTGCCTTATCCATGATCTCCTGCCTCAACAAGTAGTTGCCCACATACACCAGAATTGCTCTAGGTCTATCTGCCAGAGGTGCCCCAGGTCCTTTCCTTAGAGCTAGTGGATATCCGTGTGCTCTCTGCACTTCGGTCTCCCAGTTCCAGCAAGTCATCTCAGGAAATGCGCCCTTAAGCAAATTAATCACAAACATCCTAGCATCCTGCCCTTCCATCCCTTCAGCCACACCCAACAGGCTTATGTTGTTCCGTCTCTGATGGTTCTCGAAGTCCTCCAGCTTTCACTGGACGTCCTCTGTTATCTTCTCTTGAGATTGCTTAAAAGACTGCCATCTACTAACATCATCTTCAAGCCTTCCAGTCCTTTCCTCCACTTCGGTCACCCTCATTGCCATGCCCTCATACATTTTGTTCATTTTCCTAAGGGAGGTTGGGATTTTCTTCATTGTCTGTTTGGCCCTGCGACTTTCAAGCCTTGCCTCCCCTTGCATCTGCTTCAGAGTGGCCAACAGGAGGTCCAGTGAGGCAGCCTGTGGCTGAGTCTGAGGAGGGGATGTAGCTTGTCCAGCTTGTCCTGCTTGCTCAGTTTCAGTTCCACTCTCTTGGTACATCTGGGATGTGGTAGAGTAGTCCCACACTAGTTTTCTAGCAGTACTGGCAGGGTTTACTTTATCCTTAACCTTAGATCGCCTTTTTTGTTGTGTGTTCCCCTAGCCAGATGATGAACTAGCTAAACCTGAGTCTGAGTCTGTGTCCTCCAGTGAGCCCTCTTCACTTGACATCAATGACTCTGAGTCTTTGTTCAGGGAGTAGAAGCAGTACCCTTCTGTTGAGCCTGCCCGCCCTTTTTCATACACAGGGCGGCCTGAGTCTAGCTGTAACATACTCAGAGCTCCTTTTGCCACGTTCAGATCACTGCACCCTGCGAGTCGGCCTTGTTCGCCCTTCTCGAGCGCTGTAGGGCCTCCATTACTCATGGACTGCTCTCTGTGCCTCATATCCCACTGCACCGTATCCAGGCTCACGCAGCTCTGGGCAGCGCTCCTAGGTGACATGGTTTCACGGCGTTGGCCGGCAACCGAAGCCTCAGCATCCTCGCGGTGAGCTCCAGCGTCACCCTTTTCCGCATCCAGTGCGTTCTCGATTCTCGCCGGAGTTGATTCCTGCCCTTTGCTGGAGAAAGCCTCGTCCAAGGTAGGATGACGGAGCGTAGAGTCTATGGATTTGGCAGCATTTTTGCTTTCTTTCTGTGTGTGGGTTTTCTGAGCACGATCGCCCATTCCTTTACTCGAAATGCTCGAAATGCTTAGCGTGCCTTTGCTGCCTGGATTCACGGCGCTGCCGCCGGGCCCACAACCTGCTTGTTGCTTGGCGTGTTTTTTTGACAACGTCGCTGGGGGCCTCCTTGCTCCCCCCGTGGACCGGAGCAGGGCACTTGCCGATTGTAGGGGCTTGTTGTTATCAATAGCGCCATCGGCTCCAGCAGAAGCCTTAGCATCCTTAGCTTCTTTACTGTCTTTGGCAGGTTTAGGTCCCCAAGGTTCCATCCTTACTTGCCTCGATGTCTGCTTTGTCAGCAGCGCCACAATCTTCGTGCAGCCGAATCTGATGAGTGAAAACAATGTCTCTGCAGGATGCAATATCCATCACGCCGAGCCCAAAACCTGTTGCCTCTCGAAATCACTAAAATCCTGGTGCAATAGGGTCCACCGCATCCTTCTCAGTGTATTTTGCTACATCGAGCCAGGAGGAGGGAAGCCTGCGACTAGGTGCTATGGTCCACTCTCGGCCATCTTGCCCCTTGCAGTCTCAGAGTTAATGTATTTTTCTGTTCATTTCTGGCCAGAGAGAGCCCTCAAAATCCATGTTATCCAAGTCAATACCTTGACAAATCCAGCACAAAGAAGAAACCGTTCTAAACTCTATCTAATTCAGCAAAAAGATATAGCTGGATTCCATATTGTTATGTGTAGTCACAGTAGGAATGTGTGATGTCTCTGTTATTTCCTCATTTAGTGAGTGTATTTCTGACAAGAACAACTAGTTTTATGTGTAGTATATGAAAGTGGGTGTCCATTTAAAAATAAATAACTTTTGCAGACATTTCTTTTGTGAGATTCCCATTTAAACCATGTTTTCAGGAGTTTAAATGAACTTATTTGGCTTTAGTTTTTCACTATCTACTGGGCTGTCTGTCTTTAATCATATGCAGAAGTTGAAGGGTTTTGTAGAGCGCTCTACTACCAAACGGTTTCTTGGCGCTGCAGAAGGGAACTGAACTGAGGAAGGAGGGGGGTTGTGGGATTAAAAGGAATAGGCAGAGGAAAAAAGATGGGTTTTCAGAGCTGACCGAAAGTCCAGATAGGAGGGAATGGACCTAATTGCCAGAGGGAGTGCATTCCAAAAGAGGGGGGCAAGTGTTGAGAACCTGGAACCACCCGATTTCTTCTTGCGGAAGCGAGGGACGTGGAGAAGGAACTGGGAGGAGGAGCGAAGGTTTCTAGCTGGAACATAAGTAAGCATGGGCGGATTTTACAGATCCACGATTCACGAATTTGCGTATTCACGGATCGTGGATCCGCAAAATCCGCGTATTTGCGGATTTTCGTAATTGCGGATTTGGGGCGGGGCTTCCATGCGAGTGCACATGCCTCTTGTGTGTATAAAAGGTCAGATACCGATCAGAGACAGCTGCCCAGCCTTGACAACGCTCACAATTGTTTTTGGGGCCGATAAATGAGTCACTGAATTTAAGCTTCAACTAGGGCACATGCTTACATGATATCTGTTAGTGCTTCCGGTTGCGGTTTAATTTTGTGCCAGGACCATCGTGCCAGAATGAACCCTGCCCTTCATATTTATTCAAGAAGACGCCACCGTTTGGGAAGAGGGCACAGCTGCCTGGCCTGTTAACTATTTTACGATGGCGCCGGCAAGCTGCCAGCGCCATCCTAAAATAGTTGCTACATTAGCTTCAACAGGGAGCTCGAATAGATAAAATAAAGCAGATGCACGAGCGCCTGCTTGATTTTATCTATTAGTGCTTCCTGTTGAAGCTAATTTAGTAACTATTTTACGATGGCGCTGGCAGCTTGCCGGCGCCATCGTAAAATAGTTACAACAACAGGCCAGCAAGGCTTGAACTTTTGACCTAGGAATCCGCCGCTCGCGGATTGCGAATTTTCGGTAAATTCGCGAGAGTTCGCGGATCGCGAATTTACCGAAAATCCGCAGAATCCGCGAGCGGAGCGGATTAGCGCTTATGCTTAAACATAAGCAATGATCTTAGTTCTAATGAATGCTGGAGCAGTGCCGGCCAGAGACATAAAGATCAGACAGCCCATTTTGAAGAGAGAGCGTTCCCTAATGGGGAGCCAGTGGAGAGTTTTAAGCAGAGGGGTGGTATGACTCGATTTAGGGAGTCTGTAGATAAGGCGAGCAACTTGGTTCTGGATAAGCTGCAAGCGACGGCGCTCGTAAGCAGGGATGCCCACATAAAGGGCATTGCCGTAATCTAGGCGGGATAAGATCGTTGCCAGGACAATGACTTTGAGGGCTTCAACCGAGAAGTAACGTGAGACTTTGCGGATGGTTCTCAGGGCCAGGAAACAAGAGGAGACTGTCGAGTTTATTTGGGGGCGCAAAGAGAGGTCTTGGCTGACTTTAATGCCCAGAGTTTTAACGGAGGCAGAGGGAGACGGGGGAGGACCAAAGATGGGGGGCCAAAAGACAGAGGACCCGGGATTAGAGGGACCGCCGGTAAGAACCAGCTCAGTCTTGTCGGGATTCAATTTTAATTGATTGAGGTTCATCCAGTTGTAGATAAAAGTAAGAGTAGAATGGGCCCTAGAAATTGAATCAGGGGAAGAGGAGAGGTTGAAGATGAGCTGGAGGTCATCAGCATAATTGAACGCCTTGACCTCCATGTCCTGTAAAGCAACAAACAGGGGGTGTATGTAAAGGTTAAACAAAAGGGGGGAAAGCGAGGAGCCTTGGGGTACCCCACAAGAGACAGAGCGGATGGGTGCAAGAAAGCCCTCCAATCGAACCGCCTGAGTGCGGTCAGCTAAAAAAGAAGTGTGCAAAATGTTTCTGTGATACTGTTGTCAAAGTATGTTCACTCACTTTCTGAATGTTGTAGGGTGAACTTTGCGTGTTAATTGCATGTGGCTCTTCAAAACATCACAGGCAGAATTATTAGGTAACACTGCACTCCAGCCAAAGTTGCTGCGCTTTGCTGCATCAAAGGTTGAGATGTATGCGGTAACTGTAGCACACATGAAACATTGGAAAAACACTGAGGTGTTTAAATTTACTCCACAGTTAAGCCTGCCTTATGTAGGTGTAATGTTTTTGCCACAAATATTTGTAGGTAGGGATTTGCATAAAAAACCATGGGTGGCTGCATGGGAAAGCCCATGTTGCGGTATGCTGTGTAATGTTATGTTACTTTACGTTACGTTACGTTATGCTTTATTATGTCATTGTATGTTATGTTATGTATATTAGTATAGCACAAAACTCACCCAAGAGGGTGGCCTGGAGCTGCAGCAGGAGCTGTATGGGCCGAACCAAGGTTAGGGCTAGGTGTAGAGCCAGGTCTTCCAATTCTTGTGGAGTTAGGAATGGAGAGGGAGGAGGCTCTGATGTGCAGGGGCAGATCATTCCAGCCCTTATGAGCAAAGTAGGAGAAGCACGAAAACTGGATCTGGTTCTGCATATGCAGAGAATGTGTGTGTGAATAGGAGCCTGGCTAAGCAGAGGTGTCTAGTAGGTTTGTGGAAGTGTATGCGGTCCTTGAGGTATTTTGGGCCAATGTTGTGTAAAGTTGTGCATGCATGAGGAGGTTGAAGAGTGCTCGTTTGTGGATAGCGAGACAGTGAAGCTCTTTAAGGTGCAGTTTGATGTGAGTGCAGGGTGGGTGGTAAACTGTGAGATTGGCAATGAGATTTGTATTGGAGTCCTGTGGGCAGTTGAGTGTTGATTCCAGAATAGTGTGTTGCCATATTCCAGCTTGACAGGGATGAGGGCTTGGGAGACGTTTCTGTAAATGTTGGTGGGGAGCCTTTTGAACATTTTCTAAGCATCTCGAGTGTGTGGAAGCTGGAGACTGCATTCACTTGACCAGGCATGGTGAGTTGGTTGTCAATTACTATTGCAGGGTTCTTTGCGTGGGTTGCTGGCAGGGGTGTGGACAGGGCTAGAGTGGGAACCACAACTGGCCCTGGCAAAGTGCTCAGTCGCCCCCTCCCCACTCATGGGAGGGGGGTGTTTGGAGGCGCCGCCGAGCTCTTTGCCGGGGCCGGTTTTCGGCCGACTTTGGTACAGGGCTGATGTTGCAGCTATGCTGCAAAAACGGCCTTGAAAAAAAAAGGCCCCCAGCGGCCCAAAACGGCCCCCCACCCGTGTGGTGCACCAGGGATTGCCCAGTGCCCGCTATGGCCAGTCCGGCCCTGGGTGTGGATCCGCGCTTTGTCATCCCACCAGGTAGCATCCCAGAGTGAGGTGTCTTTTCCAAAGATTACTACTTTTGTCTTGTCTATGTTGATACGAAGGAAGTTGGTTTTTATTCATCTGGTGACTTCAGTCATGCAGGCTGAGAAACTGGTCCAGGTGTTTAGTGTCTTGTCTAAGAGGGACAGTATGAGCTGGGTATCATCAGCATAAAATGTGATGCTTATACAATGGGTGTGGATGATGCTGGTGAGTTTGGTCATGTAGGCATTGAAAAGAGTTAGGCTGAGTGAGACTCCTTATGGAACTCCACAGATGAGGTTGATGGCATCCGAGGTAAAGGATGAACGGCTAATTGACTGGGTACATCTTTTCAGGAAGGAGCAAATCCAGCAAATTGTGGGACCTTGAATTCCACCTTTGTGCAGTCATTGGATAAGGATGGGGTGGGAGATGGTGTTGAAGGCTGTGGAAAGGTCCAGTAGGATGGCAGCCTAAGTGTCACCTCTGACCGAGATCATACTCATGTCATCTGTGTGTTGATGAGGATGGTCTCTGTCCTGTAGTTGGAGCTGAATCCAGAATGAGTGGTGTTGATTAGGAGGTGGTTGTTAGTGGTCAGGAGGCAAGGTGTTCATTTATCATCTTTTCCATTACTTTTGCTGTGTAGGGTAGCAAGGAGATAGGCCGGTAGTTAGATAGCACCTTAGGGTCTGCTGAGGGATTCTTGAGGGTGCAGATTACTGTGGCTTGTTTTCAGGCATCCGGGTAGGTGAATGTAATGATTGAGTCATTCAGGATCAGGATGAAGACTGCACTGATGGAGTTCAGTTCTTTGATAAAAGCATGGTGACAGCTGTGGTCAGAGGTTGTTCCAAAGTGTATTCATAGTCCTTGCTGTTTCTTGAGTGGTGATGGTGTGCCAGGTGGACAGGGTGGTTCTCTGGGTGTTGGTAAATATGGGCAGGAAAGCTGCTAGGGTAGGAGGGTCCAGATGGGGCTTGACGTTTTCATAAATGCATGAGATATTGTTGCTGAAGAATAGTAAAAGTGGTGTGTGGAGGTCCTGAGATGCAGTTACGCTGGTGGTTCTTGCTGGCAGAGAGGTGAAGGTTTTAACTATGGGAAAGATTTCCTTGACACTGTTGGTGCTGTTTTCGAAGAAATCGGTGAGTGCAGAGCATTTAGTGGTTCAGATTTGATGATGGTAGCGAATGAGGTCGGACTTGTGAGTGCTCTTGTCTGTGACGTCTTGACTTTGTCTCCATCTGTTTTCAAGTTGTTTGCAGTGGTGTTTGGTGAGCCTGAGCCATTCCATGTACCAGCTTGCATGCAATCTGTTTCTCTTGTTTTTTTTGGCTTTGAGAGGGACCAGAGCATTGGCACAGGCAGTGATCCAGGTGTTGAAGTTGGAGATAGATTCTAGGAGGTTGTCATTTTGAAGCTGTTGATGTAGCAGTTCAGAAGACGAAGATGCTTTTGAGACCTTGTTCCAGTCCTGTCTTAAAGATTTGGTGATGGCGATTCTTCAGTGGTGTGGGATGGGTATGCTGGAGGTGATGACAGTGTGGTGGACTAGGTAATTGGTGTTAGCTTTCCTACTCTGATAATGCTGATGCTGGTGAAGATAGGTGAGGATAAGGTTGGACAGGTTCTCGAAGTTGGCCATGTTGGAATTGGTGAGGTACTTCAGGTGCTTGGTCAACAAGGAGGATGAAGACACTGGAGTCAAGGATCAGGAGGGTGAAAAAGTCAGCAATGGTGCTGATAAAGTTGGTCCTTTGTCTGGGAGGGTGGTTGATGAGGGTGCCGCTCGGGGTGTAGTTGTTGGTTATGAGAGGGTTGAAGATCTAGTGTTCAAAGTTGCTGGTGGTGCTTCCTGGGTATTAGAGCATAACATTGATTTTTTGTGTTTGTTCTTGTAATCTTGTATCAAGGGGGATTGCTGTGGCAATCACCAGGGCCATTGAGGGAGTCAGACAGGTTTAGTTAAGAAGAGCAAGTCCAGTGAGCAGTTGTGAAGTAGCTCCCAAATTTAGGTGGTGTGTTTAATGAGGGAGGGAGTGTTGAGCCCTATAAAGGACAGAGAGGGCGGTGTGCAGTTGGGGTTAGGTGTGTGTTTGAGTATTGATTTTGTTGGGTAGTGAGGTGTGTGGGGAAAGATAATGGGATGTGAAATGGTGCATGTGAAATGGCAGGTGCAGCAGGTGATTGCACCTTCAGTGTCATGCAATGCAGCAGCATAGCTGGTACATGGGAACCAGGGTTCAGGACGCAGAGGGTCACATTGGATTTGCAGCAGGAGGAGTTTGGTGGGAGAAAGACCAGTGGTCTAGGTGCTGGGATCTGGCATGAAAGGGCTTTTGTGATGCAAACCTGGGACAAATGTGGGCCCCTGGTATACATTTCCTGCAATATATTTCTACATGAGCCAAATCTCACCCATGAGAAAGTTGCACAGTCAAGGACAAAAGAAAACAGGAAATTACAGAGCTACAGTTAGCCCAATAATCAGGATCTGCTCAAAGTTATGCTCATGAAATAACACCTATGTACTGGCCTCGGCTGTAATTAGAAAAAAAAATGCTTCAAGTACAAAAAGCTGTTTTTAGTAAAGAGTATTTACTCTCTGCACCATTGTGGTTACTACAGAAATAAAATGGCTGTGGCGTAAAGGCCAGTTTATCTATATATATAAAAGCGAAAGTATGTCTGTTTGTCCTTTATGCATTACAACACCATTCATCTGATCGGCATGAAACTTTGGGAAGTTGTTGAGTACACTCCCGCGAAGGTTTCTGGCAAAAAAAGAAACATTTGTCAAATATAGCCCCCCCTGGGGCCCTCATAATCTTTCCAATACTGAACGTTTACAGTTTCCGGTGCGACTCGCTTTTGCAATGACCATCAACAAAGCACAAGGACAATCGCTGCAAGTGTGTGGACTAGATTTGGAGAATGCATGCTTCTCCCATGGACAACTGTATGTTGCCAGCTCACGCGTCGGAAAACCTTCTGATTTATTTGTGTACGCACCAGACGGAAAAACAAAAAATACCGTGTATCCACAAGCACTCGAATAAGTAAACAGAATTAAAACAGCACTTTAAAACGTTTTCCCTATTAAAATGAATAAGTTTCAATAAAAATGACACAATGTAAATTGTACGTTATTATAACAAGTTTCCTTAAATTTCCTTTCTTCTGAGATCGCAGCAACGCGCGACGGCTAAGCTAGTCTATGATAAAAGTTAAAATCCAATCACAAGGAAAAACAGCACCTTGTGTGTGCCTTCCAGATATTAAAGATCTTCTTGAAATAGGTTTGGCTTTCTCACAAATTCCATGCTTTATGTATATTTCGCAATAAAAATTAGCACTTTTAAATGATTGTATAACATGGATTATTAAAAAGAATCATTTTCTAAGGTCTTACAGCCTTATTCATCAACGGGCCGTTTTGCGAGCCCCTAATAGCGAATCATAGCGAATCGCTATTAAGGACTCGCAAAACGGTATTCATGTAGGAATTGCTAAATAAATAGCGATTCCTACACATTCCTTATTTGCGAGTAGCAAATTGCTAATCGCAAATAAGGAATAACTCCCCATTCATTCCTATGGGCCAAAAGGCCCATAGGAATGAATGGGGAGTATTCCTTATTTGCAAGCAGCAATTTGCTACTCGCAAATAAGATAGCGATTGAAAGGGTGCCAGGGGTGTCCAAAGGACACCCTGCAGCACCCCTGAAATGCAAATTGAAACAGGTGTTGCGCACACACATGTCCAAGGGACATGTGTGTGTGCAACATGCAACTTGGAAAAATGCTTTTAAAAGCATTTTTCTAAGTTTTTGCTATTTACCGAGAGGTCTGACCTCTCGGTAAATAGCGGCCCAAAATTGCATTTTCGCAATTTTAAAATGCTTCATGAATTGCATTTAAGGAATCTCAAATAGAGATTCCTTAAATGTAATTCCTCGCAATTTAGCGAATTAGCAATTACCGATTTTTGCATTTGGGATGATGAATCCCAAATGCAAAAATCGCACTCGCAAAGGGCCAGATTCCCAGAATCTGGCCCTTTGCGAGCGCAATTGCACTTCATGAATCAGGCTGTATATACCTTTGCCAAATCAATGCTTGCTATGTTTACATTGCAATGTTGTATTTACCACAGTTTGTAGGTTTGAGACACTGAAACAGATAAAGACCCAGATTTACATGCTTTGCATCAGGCTTGTGCTACTCTTTTTAACCCCTTCCATGCACACGACAGCTGGGAGCCGTCTTGCCCCACAGTGCATGTGTGCACAGGACGGCTCCCGGCCGTCCTCGCACATGGCACTTCAAATACCTCTGGTGCGCTCATTTCAGTTTCATTTTCTACGTGCTCAGGGGGCTATCTCAGCCCCCTGATCACATAGAAAAGATGGGAGGGGTATCATTTAAAAGGGGATACTCTCCCATTTCTAATGGTACCCCATCCTAGTGGATCCCAGCTTGGAGATCGCCCCAGGAGGGGGATCCCCTAGCAGTGATACACCCACTAGACACCAGGGAGGGGGAGCAGCTTCTTAGGCAAGGGCTCGGCTCCCCCAAATATTATTTGGCAAATCCAGTCTTTGTAACCACCCTTGGGGGCAGATGGGGGCAGCAGCCCCCAATCTGCCCACCCAGGGGGGCAGAAAGCCCTCTGGGCACCGGGGGTAATATGTTTTTATACGTAGGGTTGGGGGCTGCCCAGAATGGGCATGCCAATGCCCCCACCGTAAAAATATTTACCGCAGTCTTGCAGCCCCAGGACGCATATGGGGGAATAGCCCTTCATCTGCCCCCCCCCCGGGAGGGCAGAAAGCACATTAGGCATCAGGAAATATATTTTTTTTAATTCAGGGGTGAGGTCAGCCCAGAAGGGGTATGCCAATGCCTACCCCCCATAAACATACCACAGTCTTTTTGCCCCCGGGAGGCAGTGGCCCCTGATCTTCCCCCGAGGGGGCAAAAAGCCCACTAGGCACCAGGATTATTATTTTTTTATATGTAGGGGTCAGGGCTGCCCAGAATGGGCATGCCAATGCCACCACCCCCAAAAAATTGCCACAGTATTTCTGCCCCCTTCAGGAGGCAGATAGGGTCAATAGCCCCTTATCTGCCTCCCGGGGGGGGGCAGGAGACCCAATAGGCATCAGGGAATATATTTTTTTATTTCAGCGGTGGGGGCTGCCCCAGGGGCGGCAGAGAGCCAACTGGGTGGCAGCGATTATGCTTGCTTTTTTATACATGGGGGTGGGGGCAGAAAGCCACAGTCTTTCTGCCCCCCCCCTAGGGGGCATATCTGGGCAACCCCCCCCCAATGTCCCCCCACCAGGGCGGCAGATAGCCAACCAGACAGACTTTTTTTTTACCAATGTGTCTACCAGGGGATTTTGGACCCTAGCACAACTGGCATCTAGGGAAACCTTGCAAACCTGTACATTTTTTAAAACAAGACACCAAGGGCAATCCTGAAAAGGGTGATTTGTGTGCCTCTCACCATGTTCTGTTACGCAGATTCACTTGCAAACCTCAAACTTAGTTAAAAAAATGCATTTTCCTCTCATTTCTGTGATGGAAGTTCTGGAATCTGATTGGATCCCCATAATTCCACCCACCCCAAATTTCCAAAGGTCTTCCAATAAAAATGGTACTTCATTTGTGTGGGTAGGCCTAGTGCCCCCGAAAGGAAATGGCCCAAAACACAAAGTGGACACACCACATTTTTACAGTGAAAACTGACCCTTTTTTGCAAAGTGCCTATCTGTAGATTTGGAATCCTAACTCTGCTGGCACTTAGAAAACCTAGCAAACCTACAATTTTTTTTAAACTAGACACCCAGGGGAATCCATGATAGGGTGACTTGTCTGGCTCTCACCAGGTTATGTTACCCAGAATAACTTGCAAACCTCAAACTTTGTAAAAGAAACACATTTTCCTCACATTTCTGTGATAGAATGTTCTGGAATCTGTGTGGATCCACAAAATTCAACCCACCCTGCATTCCCCAAAGTCTTCCAAAAAAAATGGTACCTCACTTGTGTGGGTAGGTCTACTGAATGCAACAGGAAACGGCCAAAATGCAATGTGGACACTCCACATTGTTACTGTGAAAACTGACCCCTTTTTTGCAAAGTGCCTAGCTGTAGATTTTGAACCCTAGCTCTGCCGGCACCTAGGGAAACCTAGCAAATCTATACATTTGTTTAAACAAGACACCCAGGGAAATCCAGGATGGGGTGAGTTGTCTGGCTCTCACCAGGTTCTTTTACCCAGAATCCCTTGCAAACATCAAACTTTGTAAAACAAAAAACATTTTCCTCACATTTCTGTGATAGAAAGTTCTGGAACCTGTGTGGATCCTCAAAATTCCACCCACCCCGCATTTGCCAAAATCTTTCAAGAATAATGGTACTTCACTTGTGTGGGTAGGCCTAGTGCCCTCGACAGACAAGGGCCCTAAACATATTGTGGAGTCTTAAAATGTACCTATCATAAAACAACCAGGTTTTGCAGGGGTGGCATCTGGGCTTCTGGCCCCGGGCTCAGCAGCCATCTAAGGAAACCCAAACCTACCAAACCCACACATTTTTAAAAACTAGTCCAGTGTGGTATGGCTTGCATGGATTCCCTAACGTTTCCCTAACCAGAATCCCTGCAAACCTCAAATTTAGCTGAAAAACAAAAATGTTCTAAAAATGTAATGTAGGCAAGTTGTAGGATCATCAGGCTGACACAAATGTCCTACCTCCCAGCATTCCCCCAGGTCTCCCGATAAAAATGGTACCTCACTTGTGTGGGTAGTCATAGTGGCCATAAACAGGAAATGGGCCAATTCGTAGTGTGGGGACTTCAAAATTACCTATCATAAAACTCCCTGGTTTTCGAGGGGAGTTCACCTCGGTTTTTGGCCCGGGCTCAGCGGCCATCTGAGGAAAGCTACCAAACCCACACATTTATGAAAACTGGGCACTCTGGGGAGTCCAGTGAGGTATGGCTTGCGTGGATCCTTCCACGTTTCCTTACCCAGAATCCCCAGCACACCTCAAATTTTGGTAAAAGAAATGTAATGTTCTCACATTTTTGTTTGGGAAAGTTGTAGGATCACCAGGCTGACACTAATTTCCTACCACCCAGCATTGCTGAGGACTACCAATAAAAATGAAACATCACTTATGTGGGTACGCATAGTGGCCGCAACAGGAAATGGCCCAAATCGCACATTGGAGACTTAAAAATTACCTATCATAAAACAACCTGTTTTGCAGGGGGGGGCACCTAGATTTCTGGCCCCAGGCTTGAGGCCATCTAGAGAAACCTAACAAACCCATACATTTCTGAAACCTAGACACCCTGGGAAGGCCAGTGAGGTATGGCTTGCATGGATCCCCAATGTTTTCCTAACTAGAATCCCCTTGAAACCTCAAATTTTACCTGACAAAATCACTTTTTTTAGCCATACCTCAATATACTCCCCAGGGTGTCTAGTTTTCAGAAATATGTAGGTTTGGTAGGTTTCCCTAAATGGTTTCCTGAATGCACAGATCGACAACACCATAGGCAAATAGATATGCATGCACAGATAACTTACACGCAAGGATCATGTACAGTAATACATGCACATACACAGGCACACTGACAACATGCATTAATTCATTCACTGCGCAGGCATCGTATACATGTTTGTTTACATGTGTGTGTATGGTTGCAAGTTTTACAGGTAGTCCCAGTTTTTACAACTGCGTGCCTTGAAAACTTTTCTGAAGATTTTAACTTTGATTTGTGCTTTCTTCTGTACCCAGAATTTGTAAAAAAACGGAGTTTGGTCCTGGGACAGAGGGTCAGCTGGACCTAATAATACTGAAAAACAGAAACAATGCTGGCCCTCAAGGTGATTTTACCTCGTGATTTATGAGAATACAAACAAGGGAAAAACCTTTTGTTTGTATGGGTTATTTTATTTAAACCCTTTCTGTCAATTTTTAATCATTTTGAAAAACATTTCATGGGTAAGAAAAAACAGTAGTGACAAACATTTACAATATTTACAACTATCATACATACGAAATATCATACAATAATCAAAGAATAACATATATACAAATGAATCCACAATTATATACAAGCTTCTCTAACAAGAGAAAACAATAATTCGACCATCACAAATAATTAATCTTTGCGAAGATTCAAATCATTAGAATGCCCCACCAGGGTCAAAAAACAGAAACAGGCAACAGAAATTTAAATTGAAACTCTTCAATCAGTTAAGTTTGAGAAATAACTCAAGGCTTTACTACATCAAAAATTGCCTATTTGCCGTTTTGCCGACGCGTTTCGAATCTGGATGCAATCTCAGATTCTCTTCAGGGCTCTGTCAATGTGGTATTCTACAAAAAGAAAGGAAGCTTGCTTTAACCACCATTTTTTGAAAAAATTGGGTCCCCCCTCAGGACAGAAAGTCACAGGGTTTTACCTTTTCGTGTGGATAACGCGGTCCCACGGTCCAATTATTCAAATGAGATAGGGCTTTTGTTTAAGCAGAAATTCTGTTGAAAGAACATGTGAATGGGAATCGGTTACCAGGCCATTCAGAGACACACCAATAGCGTGGTTCCACTACTGTAAAGCGCACGAGTCATACCTTTTAGCTGTGGAGCACGGGGACGCTACTATTTCATTTCGCACTGTAAATCCTCCTCTGACAAATCAGTGGCGCTGCCGCCTGAAAAGCAACAGACAAAGGCTGTACTTAACACACGTGCTCCACAGCTTAAAGGTATGACTCGTGCGCTTTACAGTAGTGGAACCACGCTATTGGTGTGTCTCTGAATGGCCTGGTAACCGATTCCCATTCACATGTTCTTTCAACAGAATTTCTGCTTAAACAAAAGCCCTATCTCATTTGAATAATTGGACCGTGGGACCGCGTTATCCACATGAAAGGGTAAAACCCTGTGACTTTCTGTCCTGAGGGGGGACCCAATTTTTTCAAAAAATGGTGGTTAAAGCAAGCTTCCTTTCTTTTTGTAGAATACCACATTGACAGAGCCCTGAAGAGAATCTGAGATTGCATCCAGATTCGAAACGCGTCAGCAAAACGGCAAATAGGCAATTTTTGATGTAGTAAAGCCTTGAGTTATTTCTCAAACTTAACTGATTGAAGAGTTTCAATTTAAATTTCTGTTGCCTGTTTCTGTTTTTTGACCCTGGTGGGGCATTCTAATGATTTGAATCTTCGCAAAGATTAATTATTTGTGATGGTCGAATTATTGTTTTCTCTTGTTAGAGAAGCTTGTATATAATTGTGGATTCATTTGTATATATGTTATTCTTTGATTATTGTATGATATTTCGTATGTATGATAGTTGTAAATATTGTAAATGTTTGTCACTACTGTTTTTTCTTACCCATGAAATGTTTTTCAAAATGATTAAAAATTGACAGAAAGGGTTTAAATAAAATAACCCATACAAACAAAAGGTTTTTCCCTTGTTTGTATTCTCATAAATCACGAGGTAAAATCACCTTGAGGGCCAGCATTGTTTCTGTTTTTCAGTATTATTAGGTCCAGCTGACCCTCTGTCCCAGGACCAAACTCCGTTTTTTTACAAATTCTAGAGCGAGTGCACACCCGCAAGAGTTTTAAGGGCATTGAATCTTCCGTGTTGTGAGTTATTCTTGGCTCGCGGCCTGGAAAGACATCTTTGTCTCTCCAAAGTAATGGGCGAGAAGGACACTTTGTCTTTCTCTGAAAACCACATTAAGAATTTGTTAGCCACATCCCCTTTGCAGAAGTCACTCTGAGCTCTTCAGCCCAGCAGCAGAACGAAACTGAGAAATTAACTAGACTCCGTAAAAAACAGATTCGTACGGAACTACACGGCCATTTCCTCCTGAAGCACCTAAGGGGTGGGACCATCCCTTGGGGTCTCCAGGTGAAAAATGTCCCGGTCATTTTTACTGATGATGTAGACTACAAAAAGGGCTTTAGCTGTATAAATACTAAGTGCAGCAGGGACCTTATGGTCCATACTATAGAAACTGCCCAGAGATTATGTGCTAAGGAACTAGAAGAAATTGAAGAACTTACTACGGCCATCAGAGACAGCCAAGTGGTTACAGACTCTAAAGCTCTTTTAGAGAAAATTGATAAAGAGATACAATCTTTCAAAGACAATACAATCACTAGTAAGTCAGCACAGTACGAAAGGGACTCCAAATCCTTCACATTAGAAAGGGCTTATCCCTTCCTTAAAGACGATTTCTACTCCCAACCAGAATCTCGAGGAGCTCTTTCCAACTTTCAAGGAAGATCAAGAAACAGGTATAAAACCTTCTCAGAAACCTCGTCCTCTGAGTCATCAGGCTCGGACTCAAGAGGTGGGATTAATAAAAAACAAACTCCTTTTTTAGAGAAAGGCCAGCAGCAAAAAGTAAGATTCAAACCACAATGGGAAATGCGAACCCGGAGGAACTTCTACAAGTCGTAGAAAACCCGTCTACCGTAGTTAATTTATCAGCTCGGACATTGTCAAAAGACGAGGAGTCAGTATTGAATTTGGGGCTAAAGTTTGTTCCTACTAGACGTACAGACTTTACTAAATTAAAGTTAGAAACGTTAGAATTCTGTCGTAAGATCCGACTCAAAGCCTTTTTTGCCAACCAGCCTCCATATAACAACATGGAGACTACGGGCCTCAGGAATAAATCCACTTTTTTACCTACTCAGAACATACCAAAGCAAGTACTTGCATTTGAACAAATTCTTTTGTCATCCATCAATAGGTTAGAACATCTGCAAAAATTTGTGAAACCTAATATCACTAAGGGACAACGGACAGCCTTAAAAAATCTCAAGGAAGACCCCTCATTGGTAATAAAGCAGGCCGACAAGGGCGGTGCTGTTGTTATTTGGCCAAGGGACAAATATTTAGCTGAAGGAGGTTCACATGTTAATAATCAGGAATGGTACCGTAAACTGAAGGAAGACCCTTCACAACAAATTCAATCCCTGATCGCTGATGTTTTTCAAAATGGCAAAGAAAGTGGTTTCTTGGGCCCTAAAGAAACGGATTTTTTAATTAAAAAATTCCCCAGAACTCCGGTGGCATATTTTTTGCCTAAAATACATAAAAACCTGTCCGATCCCCCCGGACGACCGATCGTTTCGGGGTGCGATTCGTGCCTTGAACCTTTGTCCAAATTTGTGGATTTCTTTTTGAAGCCGTTTGTGACTAAAGTTAAGGCTTACCTACGGGATACCACGGATTTTCTGTTAAAAGTAGAGGGCACTTTGTTTGATGACACATCACAACTAATGGTGACAATGGATGTGACGTCCCTCTATACTCAAATTCCGCAGGAAGAAGCGTTAGAGGTGATCGAACTTTACCTTGACTCCAGAGAGAGACCACATAAAGTCCCCACATCCTTCATACTAAGACTGGCTGAAATAACTCTGAAAAAGAATTATTTCCGCTTCAATGACGATTTCTTCATGCAGGTTAAGGGCACCGCGATGGGGTGCCCTTATGCTCCGGAGATGGCCGTACTTTATATGGCTGAATATGAAAAAAAGTTCATAGAGACAAATAACCCTTATTCACGAAACATACTGCATTGGTACCGTTACATCGACGACGTGTGGCTCCTGTGGCAGGGGAGCCACGCCGACTTGAGTAACTTTCACCAATGGCTAAATTCAAGACATCATGACATACAGTTCTCACTTGATTCAAGTAATGTCAAAATGACTTTTTTGGATGTAGAGATAAGTAATGTGGGAGGCACTTTGAAATCATCATTATTCAAGAAGACAACGGATAAAAACACCATCCTTCACTATGGCAGTTCGCATCCGAGAAATTTGAGGGCGAACTTGCCATATGGGCAACTCCTCCGGATTCGGAGAAATTGCTCAGAAGTTGAACAGTTTGAGCAACATGGCCAAAACTTCTGTGATGAATTGGGGCAACGGGGTTACCCCAAGAAATTACTGAAACATTCCTTTAAGAGGGCGCGTTATACACCTAGAGAATGTCTCTTTGAGACAAAAAATAAACGTGAACTTGAGAGTCTGGTTTGCGTCACTACATTTTGTGCGGAAACCCATAAAATAAGACAGATGGTTCTTAAACACTGGCATTTGCTAGATGATATAGGAATACCATTCCCTCGTCCAATATTCGCTTTTAGAAAAAAACAGAATATTGGCCAGCAACTAGTGCGCGCAGACATCAGAACATCAAAACCGAAAAGCGACCTATTATCTCAATGGGGTCTCAAACCAATTGAGGGTCACCACAGATGTGGGAATTGTGTCGCATGTGATACAACCATTGAAGGGAAAATTTTCCGCCACACTACCACAATGTGGACGCACTCGAATTTCACTAACTGCAGAACCAAAAATGTGGTTTATGCCATCATCTGTCCTTGTCCTAAAATTTATATAGGCAAGACAAATCAACAAGCCAACACACGCATGACGCAACATAGGTCACGCATTAAGAACAAAGTGCTCACAGCGCCCCTTGTTCAACATTTCATTGATCACAGTCATGGGGAAAACGAGTTCAAGTGGACTGTGCTGTTTAATCTGACTTCACCTACTGTGGGTGCAAATAATGACCAAATGCTACTAAAGAAAGAAGCATATTTGATACTTAAATTCAATAGCACCCAAACGGGGCTCAACTCTCTGTCAGAGATTTCTCGCCTGTAATAGCCTGTGTATGCCTGAGGAACTACAGATACCATAATGCCGAGCGGCGGGCTTGCTATGATGTAGGAACCTCACATGGTGGTTTTCCACCAATGAGTTCGCATTTCCTGGTCCATCAGTTGGAAAGCAAGGGCGGTGTAAGCGTGTCCTCAGACTATGGCAAAGAAAACACAGCGTTTTTGCGCAAAGTAATTTTAGATACTTCTTTTAGAAACTAGCGCGATTGAAGCACGCCCTGTGGCACGCCGCGGAGGCAACGCCAGCCTGTTCCCCTGCCTGTTCCCCGCACGACAGCCAAGGATCGTCGGGACCGGCTCATCAACCCTCCTTTGCTCCATACTTAGAGCTTCAGGTATGCACGATTGAAAGTAATTCTAATCCCGCAAATATTCGGTACTGTAAAGCAACTAGTGTTAAGTACAGCCTTTGTCTGTTGCTTTTCAGGCGGCAGCGCCACTGATTTGTCAGAGGAGGATTTACAGTGCGAAATGAAAAAGTAGCGTCCCCGTGCTCCACAGCTTAAAGGTATGACTCGTGCGCTTTACAGTAGTGGAACCACGCTATTGGTGTGTCTCTGAATGGCCTGGTAACCGATTCCCATTCACATGTTCTTTCAACAGAATTTCTGCTTAAACAAAAGCCCTATCTCATTTGAATAATTGGACCGTGGGACCGCGTTATCCACACGAAAAGGTAAAACCCTGTGACTTTCTGTCCTGAGGGGGGACCCAATTTTTTCAAAAAATGGTGGTTAAAGCAAGCTTCCTTTCTTTTTGTAGAATACCACATTGACAGAGCCCTGAAGAGAATCTGAGATTGCATCCAGATTCGAAACGCGTCGGCAAAACGGCAAATAGGCAATTTTTGATGTAGTAAAGCATTGAGTTATTTCTCAAACTTAACTGATTGAAGAGTTTCAATTTAAATTTCTGTTGCCTGTTTCTGTTTTTTTACCCTGGTGGGGCATTCTAATGATTTGAATCTTCGCAAAGATTAATTATTTGTGATGGTCGAATTATTGTTTTCTCTTGTTAGAGAAGCTTGTATATAATTGTGGATTCATTTGTATATATGTTATTCTTTAATTATTGTATGATATTTCGTATGTATGATAGTTGTAAATATTGTAAATGTTTGTCACTAGTGTTTTTTCTTACCCATGAAATGTTTTTCAAAATGATTAAAAATTGATAGAAAGGGTTTAAATAAAATAACCCATACAAACAAAAGGTTTTTCCCTTGTTTGTATTCTCATAAATCACGAGGTAAAATCACCTTGAGGGCCAGCATTGTTTCTGTTTTTCAGTTCTTCTGTACCCAGAGCAGTTCTTTTAATACTATGGTTGTGTATATCTGTAGCCAGACGTATCCTGGCTGTCTGATGCTTCAGTCTCTCGAAGGATAATTGTGGTGTTATTGTTCAAATGCAGTGCTATTTGGTGAGGCTCCCATTAACAGGAGATTTGCGATTATAGTGAAAACAACAAATAATTATATTAGCATTTTTGCAAGTTCTTGTTTACTCAGTCGAGAGATTTTCAAAGTAGACAACATAAATACAATCACTTCAGCAGGTGCAATTGGTGAAATAGTTAGATAAAAATGCACAAGGCGTCCATATTAAATAAAACGTACTCTTTAGCACCATATCAAGTTACTGCCACAGGCAACAGATTGTATGCAGCGGGATCATACCAGTCTTAGGATCAACCTTAGTCAAGAAAAAACAGGGTACCAGGGCATTTATCGGAAAAAAGAACTCATTCATATTGGCTTTGAAACTGGGGGGCATCCCAACAACTACAAATACAGCTTGGCTTTTCTCACTGCTGCCCTTACAGTATGAATAAACAACCTGGAGCTTGTTGTTCCACAGGCTCACTTCTGAAAAGTGTCATGATGTACCTCCCTGTCCATGTGACTTTAGTGACAAAGGACTTGTCTTTGAATAAAAAGAACTCTATACAGGGTAAGTTGATTGGCCAAAATGTTGTGGAAAGTGGAAGTGGCGTATGTCACCCTTAACCTCTCAGCGGTTATTGTTTGTTTAGGAGGGGGCAGTGGGAATATAAGGATTGTTACACCATAGTTTGCTTTCTTTTTCATGACCTCTAAGACCAAAAGTAGCAAGGTCATTGTTACTAAAGGGCAAGTGTTACCAAAAGGCAAATCTGGGGTGGAAGGTTTTACTCCTGGCTCTCCCTAACCGTTGTCCAAGGCCCCATATTGAAATGTAAACAACCATGACTGAAGAATCAGAGACAAGCTATTTGATGGCATAGGTTGTTTCCGCCCCTTAAGACCAGAGAACATTCGTTCAGTTTTAAAGACACATTTCTAGCACTGTTAAATGTCTTATTTTCCGGTTTCTTTTTTCCACAGGCACCTTAACCTCGTACTTCAACATGAAAATACTATTTATGTGACCTTGGTTCTTAATCCACCGGAAAACGATGGACTTTTTACATGGTTGCTATGAAAATGAGACTCATTGCCAGCTTGTCATTTGCTTTTTTTACTCTCACCGTGCTCGGTTAGACCAAAACCTGAAGCAAGGTCCAATAGATATATACAGGCAGTGCCTAATTTGTAAAAGAAAGGCAGGGATGTTTTCCTAAGACCACACCTGTCACCTCTGCAGAAGGCAGCAGTTGCCGCATACATTTACTGTCTTGACAGCTAGTCCTACCTCTTTCTCGCCTTGTCTCTTTCTTCCACCACCCTATACTTCCTATCTCACTATTTCACTTCACCAAGTTATTTTTAGTCACTGCACCCTCTCTTTGATATTATTGTCCTGGCTTTCTCCTCCTACCTCTTTCTCTCTTTCTCAATTTTATCTGGTCCAAAGTCTAATGACAAAAAATAAGTCCTGGTCACCAAATTGAGTGTCGAGGCCCTGCAACCAAGGCACACCACCCACGGCGCCGACAAGAAATAAACGCAGTTTCAATTAGGCTTCGAATCTTTCTTAGACACGCATTGACCATCTCATCTCTATGGTAATTGTGGAACGGCTTTGTAGTGTCTTGATAGGAATGATGACAGACACTGTATATCTTCAGCAAGGAGTTTTATTCTCTGCTTGTTGCTTCGTCCCAGTCCCTACTCTAACTGCCCTTTCCTTCCCAGTCTCCTCCTCTTCCCTTGACCCACTAACTCCGCCCACCCAGCTACTAGACTGCTCACAACATCACATCTCCCCCTTTGTTAACAAAACAAACATGACTGACTTGGTCATAGTTCTTCAATTAGCCATCGTGGCCTTTGAATGTCTCGCCGAGGTCGGAGGGACACACCTCCAACTTCAGAATCATCTCCTTCTTGATTGTCCTGTCTCTGGACTACTGCAGCCGGATCAGGCCTTTCACTCTTCTCACTCTCCGATTGTCCAATCATCCTCTGGAGAGACTCTCTCAGGGCAGGAGTACACATTTGAAAGTACGACGCATCTCTGGTGAGACGTCTGCTTTCCGATGCCGCCGTCACCATGGTGCCTTTCTGATGAGCGATAGTCAAAACTTCCGCCCTGAAACGAGACACATCTCCATTTCCTTGGTGTGGTTTTATCTTGCCTTGCTGAGAATCTCCTTGATTGCAGGAGTGCATCTTTTTGAAACTGCGAAATGTATTGTGTGTTATCCTTTTTCCCAATTCGTGGTGGTTTCCGATAAGTTTCTGGATCATTCACTCATCTTCAGTTTCCGAGGCGATCACGAGTGCCTCTTTTGAGGTGGCTGTGAAAGGCTCATCGTGATAGTGACAATTTATTTTCCTTTGTGGCCCTGATGCTATAGATGCTCTATGTTCTTCATGAGTGTGTGCTGATCTGGTTCTCTTCCCAGCACCCGCATATCTTCTTATTTCTATTTGTCCTGTCTGGTTGAGGGCAGCACTGTCCTCCTGTCCAACGTCATGCATCCCGGACTGGGATGCCTTATTTGAAATGATAATTCTGGTTCGGTTCAGGGACTCATTCGCTGCCTCTGGTTGGCCCAGCCATTTTCGCTCACGTCTGGGACTGGGGAACCCTTTGACGATCTGAGAAGGTGTACGTTCTGTTCTCATCTGAGGAGGACCTGTCTCTGTCAACACGTCAGGTTTCCTTCGTAGAGTGACTGGATAGTCCTTTGTTATCCAGTGTGTGACATCTGTTATCTCTGTCTTCGTTCGGTAAGTCCTTCTAGTCAACCTCACTGATCCCTTCAGGGGTGACGGTATATACTTTATGACGTGATATCCCTGCGACTGACATGACAGGTCGGCTTGTGTGGTGATGGAATGTTCAGGAACATTGGTGTGAGGTAGGTTGCTCTTGACGGGAAGAAAGTCCTTCGGTTGTATGAGGTGTTCGGGTGTTTGATGCCGTGGTCGTTGGCGGGACCCTGACCCCGTCGACTCAAAAGATCGGACAGACATGCATTCGGAATCAGAGGAGTCTTGTGTTGATCCCCAGGATCGGACAGACATGTCTCCGGAGTGAGAGGAGTCAGGTGTCAATTGTCTTTGAGAACATTCCGTGTAGAATGGCTTGACTGGTAAATCTCTGACATGAGTAGGCCATGACAAATTGCTCTTCGCGTCGGAGTTGTTTTTGGGATACTTCTCCGAGTATCTTTCTCAAAGTATCTGCGGTGTCAATTCACTGGAGAGGTTGTTTGACACCCATGTGTTGGTTTCCTTTGTTTGATCCCCGGGTATTTCATCTCTGCCTCCCTCACGTGCTGTTAATGACCTATTCTCAGTTTCCCCGTTATCTCGGATGTCATGGATGTGAGAATCAGACCAGCTTCTGCGCTTGGCTTCTTCTTCCCCTTTGTTTTGTGCACTGACATCTGCGCAGCGGGTGTGATGTGTTCTCCAGCTTGATGTTTCTTCTTAATCATCTCCAGCAATTGGCAAACAGTGAGGTGCTCGGGCGTGGTCGTGTATCAACTTCCGGTGATGACATGACTGGTTCAGTGTCTTATAGTTTGTCTTTCTTGCCTGCTTGGTGGGCAGGCTGCCGTCTTGTCCATAGGTGCGATCTGTCCCACTTGACACTTCATTCTCTTCAGAGTATTTTGTGCCATACTTTGAATGACTCCTTGAGGTTGAATAACTCCCCGAGGTTGTGTCAGTGACACTATCACAGTCCTGGATTATCTCGGTCATTTGTGTTGTTGACTCGGAGTATTCTCTGTCATTTTGTCTCTCCCGCCGTCTTCTCTTCGATCTACCTTCATCCTTCATCTTTCTGGTTTTGTTTGTTTCGGTGACTTTATTCTCAGACATAAGGGATGTCTCTTTCCTGGTATCTTTGGTTCTTGCAATGGTGTGCAATTCTTCTGATACGTATCCTGCTTTGATCCGCACTCCAACCTCAGCTTTCCTGATGATTTCTTTTAGCGACCAATGCCCTTGAAGGATCTTGTGTTTCGTGTTAGAGTCTGAACAGCCTTCGATTATCAGAAGCCGAACTGCTTCCTCATTTGTAAATGTGTTGAACTGGCAACCTTTTACCAGACTTTGCAGCCGGGTGATGATGCTTGGCAATGGTTCTCCTGGTTCCTGCCGTGCTGTGTTGAAAGCGATGCAATCAGGATCCACATCTGCCTGTGCATGGGAATGTGCACGTAACTTCTCTTGGAGTCTTTCATAGGTCTCTGTGTCCTTTTCAGAAAAGGTGTTGATTAGACGTCGGCCTTCATGACCCACCAGCTGGAGGAGTAGCATCAGACAATTTCTATCCCTTCGTTCACCGATTGCGTCCAGAAAATCATCCAGTGATTCCAGCCACCGGTTCCATTTGGGACTCAAACTCTGAGTGTCAGTCTGTGTCACTGGGGGTGGTACTCCAAGGCAGGGATTGGACCATTTTGTTGCTTTCCTCACCTCCATGAGGGAAGGAGATTCTGATCTGCTGCGGTCACAGGACCGTTTACTTTGCTTCCCGTCTTCTTTGCTGACTCTCTTTAGCCGAGACCCTTGGTCTAGTCGTTTCCTTTGGGGTTGATAGGCTTCGCAACTATCTCGGTATGCGCCAGTGAATGACAGCTTGAGTTTCATGAGTTCAGAATGGCCACCACTCAGCTATGCTCTGCGTGACTCGTGGCTCTCTTCCTTTAGAGTCGTAGGCTAGCTTGCAGGTGGGTAGTGATTCTTCCGCGATGACGCCTGGCACATTTGACATCTTGTTTGCTCATGCATCTCTTTCCGGACGAGTGCAGGTTATCCAATCACTTCGTTGATGGGAGACGGCTCCCTTGGCATTCATCTACCCATGCTTCTGAATCATTTATTTTCTTCACTTCTGTTACTTTTACATTTGGGATCTGCATGTGCTTGGTGCATTCAGGATGTGCACTTGCTTGTGCTCGCTGACTTCAGAACCTGTGTTGACCCGGGCTTGTTTATATTCTTTCCTGGGCCTTCCGTAATTCTGCCCTCTTTAGGGTCTTCAGTAATTCTGCCCTCTTTGGGGTCTCCTGCAGGACTGCCCTCTTCGGGGTCTTCTGCACTTCTACCCTTTTCGGGGTCTTCTGCAGGACTGCCCTCTTCGGGGTCTTCTGCACTTCTGCCCTCTTCGGGGTCTTCTGCAGGACTGCTCTCTTCGGGGTCTTCTGCACTTCTGCCCTCTTCGGGGTCTTCTGCAGGACTGCCCTCTTCGGGGTCTTCTGCAGGACTGCCCTCTTCTGGGTCTTCTGTGGAACTGCTCTCTTCAGGGTCTTCTGCACCTCTGCCCTCTTTGGGGTCTTCTGCAGGACTGCCCTCTTCGGTTTGTGCCCAATGTTGTCTTTACTTGTCGCTTGCATTTGCCAGTGCTTGCTTTCATTTACCAGTGCTTGTTTTCATTTATCAATGTTTGTTTTCTTGTTCACCCTCTGCATTCACTCGTACTTGTTTAATATTTCACTCTTGAGTTTGCTTGTGCTTGTTTGTTAATTCACTCGTGTGTTTGCTTGTGCTTGATTACTGATTCACCGTTGTATTTACTTGTGCTTGTTTGTGACTCCACTTGTATTAGCCAGTGCTTGTTGCATTAACCCTCTTGGCTCAATCAATGCTTGTTGAATTTAACTCCGCCTGACTCCAAGATGGCCGCTCATGGGTCACACAGGGGATGTTTCTCAAGGCTGCCTGACTCAAAGATGGCCGCTCGCCTGGAAATCTCATTCCTCTCGAGATTTCAGCCTCATTCAAACTGCAGGCTCACAGGGATTCACTCGGCACTCACCAGAAGCCAGTCGTTTGCAGGCAGCAGTGTTTCATCAACACCTCACACGCTCTTTGGTCCCAGGAGCGTCCAGGTAAGATCGGGGTAGGTTCCCGATTTCGTTACTTTGATCGCGTGCTATTCCTCACGCATCGGAGGTGAGCTTTTGTTCGCGTGCCATTCCTCACGCATCGGGGTGAGCTTTCACTTTTGGCGCGTACCGGCGCTCTTCTTTGGGGCACTTCGACGAGGCTTTAGCCGTGCCTCATACGCTCCTCGGTCACTGGAGCAGCAGGCAGGATCGGGGTAGGCTCCCGATTTCTTCTCACTGAGCGTGTGCCATTTTACACGCATCGGGGGTGAGCAATTTTGGCGCACACCGGCGTTTCACTTCAAACGCTTTCAGCGCTCGATGACTCTTCTCCCTCAAGACTCTACGCGGCCAGCCGATCACGGAGCAGGGGCGAATACCGCTGGCCTCTTGGTCTAGGCGGCGGACTCAATGCAAACACACGTGTCACAGCAGCGTTTTATCCTTTTGTGCTGCACGGGACGGGACGCTTCTTCTTGGGGTTTTATGGGTGGCAGACTGCACCATCCCATCCTCGTTGCCAGCTGTAGTGTCTTGATAGGAATGATGACAGACACTATATATCTTTAGCAAGGAGCTTTATTCTCTGCTTGTTGCTTCGTCCCAGTCCCTACTCTAACTGCCCTTTCGTTCCCAGTCTCCTCCTCTTCCCTTGACCCACTAACTCCGCCCACCCAGCTACTAGACTGCTCACAACATCACATCCTTTATCGGAGATTTTCTTCTGAGCAGGTTAAGTGGAAAAGGGCACCCCGTTTTTAAGCAAAATACACAAAAGGAAAATCAAACTATTTATTGTCTATGCCACACTATATTTTCAGTTTAAACTGATTGTTCGCCTTTCACCACACATTTTACCATCAAGGCCACATTATCTATATTTCTTGGATACAACAATCAAATTACAAAACGATTTCAGGGGTGTATATTGCGAATCAAACATCCAGTTTGAACACTGTATTTTATTAATACTGCCAGTTGTCTCCTTAGTTTTCATTAATGTCCCAGATAAATTTGATTGGCACATCTTTCATCTTTTCTTGAAATATTTTGTCAAACTTTTGATTTTGAGCCACAGTCATGACATTTTTCCAGTCTCCAATGGTGCCTGTTGAGACAAAGAGCAGAGTGGGATTTTCAGGCCTTGCAAGAACTCTGATGAGAGACATAGATGACTGCTCTTTAACAAGGAACATGTCTTGAAGGTTACCACTGTGCCTCATTGTCATTGACTGCACTACAATCAACAGTGCCCTTTACATACACCTTTAGATGTGTAGGACAACATGAAGCAAAACATTGAGCTCGCCGATTGACAGTGATAAATCCAGAGTAACGCTGTAGGAGAGCCACTGATTTGGTAGTAGAGCCTAAACAAATATTCTGAACAAATTCATACCAGCTGGCAAACATGCCAGTAGCAGCCTACCCCATCCCATCTTTCTTATCAATGATATTTATCATAACATGCATTGTGACGTATTCGTTTATAGATATTTGTGGCATTTGATGAATAATACTTGATCATGTGACAGGCATGCCCATAGGCAATTACCTGTTTTGTTGCTTGGTAATACCTCACGTTTACACCATCATAAGCTCTGCGGTTGATATTCATACGTTCATTGCTTGCTAGGGATTATTTTGCATAACAATGTAGTAAAATACGATCACATGTACAGCACAGATGACAAACGGAATTAACCACAGCCAACTCAATGGAAATAATTATCTCTATCTCAGAAGGAGGAAAAGCTAGGCGTGCCTACTATGATAGATATCTGTGACCTTCAGACCTGTGGTAGATGCTCTGTCAATAAGATACAATTTATTACAAATCAAGGTTTCTCTGTTTGGCATTGTAGTATGAAGTCACACAGCATCTATTGTGAAATAATTCCTAAGAAAGAATTGCTTTTTAGGGTTGTTGATGTTATATCAATATAAATTGATACTTGTATAGCGCACTACTCACCCGCAAGGGTCTCAAGGCGCTTGTACAAATACCGCTGTGGAACCCATCCTGGCTTTCCCTGTGAGGTGTCCACTCCTGGGCACCCCCAAGGTGGAGGCCAGGCATCCTTAGCGATGTGGGGGCCGTTGTGGAGATTAAGCAAGCTATTGCCCAGAGTTGCAGAGTGGGACTCCTTGATTGGAATAGACACCGAGGCGGGAATTATCAGGTCGGTGGAATTTTGAGCCCAAGACCCGCCGAGGCGGGGAATTGAACCCTGGTCTAGACCTCTGCATCAGGGTCTGCCGCTCTAACCATTGAGCCACACTTCTCTCGAGTAGAGGTCTGCCACTATATCCCTAGTTTATTCATCAAAATACATGTCATCAATCGTTTCAGTTCCACCAAACAGTTCCACAAACAGGAAGAAAATGGCCGCCGTGTAGGAGCTTCCTGTTGGAGCTCCAGGTTTTTGGGATCACCTTTTGGTGGATATCCCTGCATAAACCTAGCCAACACCGGCCCACCTCCTGTCTACACGTCGTGCAACTAATAGGCAACCTTACAGATCCTTTTTCGGGAAATATTGGACAGCAACTCACCTCTGTGGCAGCCTCGCGTCTCGGAAAGCCTGATTCCAGAGCTGCTCACCTCGTGGCGCCTGGGTCCAGCGAACTGGACCTATCATTGCCTGCATAACGCTGGGTTGCATCATATAGGAATCGTTCCACTGTGAGATCCACTGGAGGATCATATGTTATGATCTGATTGCTGCCGGGTGTTGCGATCAGCATCAGAGATGGGGGCGGTCATTCTCAGCACCTGAAGGGAGCCATCTTTGCCTGGAGGGGATCGGTAAATGATCGCCACCCGTCCTTTTGCCCTGCCGCTGACTTTCTACCGTTCTTTTGCCCCCGCCGATTGTCTCACTTCAAGCGCAGCAGGGACGAGCCTACGTTGCCTGCGAACCACCGCTCGTCTCCTAAGCCCTGCCTCGGAGCTGTGTAGGAGGTGGGAGCAGCAGAGAAAGAAAAGTAAAAGGTAGCGCACATCGCCCGGACTACATGGGTCATCGGAACTCTATGTACCGCCTCATCTTGGCTCCAGTCGCGCAACCGGCATGAGCAGCCGACACTCGGATCGCGCCCCTTGCACTGCCTGCACTGAATCTCAGATCTTGTCTGAGTATCGCACGTAACCACACCGTCCACGCACCGTAACACTGCTGTTCTCTCTGGGCAACTACTGAGGTGAGATATTATTTTGGGGAAGTGATGTACAGTATATTACAAAGGTCCTTGGAATAGACAGGAGCCTTAAAACGGGATGCCTGACCTTAGGATGGCGCCTGCCCGAGACACATCATCAATGTAAAGAAACACGGAAACAGGACTGCTCTGTACAGTCTAACCTATCTGACTGCCCCCAAAATGGTGCCTGTTTCGAGAGCCTAACTATGCAAATGGGGCCTCTCTTCCACACCATCCCTAATAGTGAAAGAGGTCTGCAATCGAGGAGCCTTGCTGCTCCCATGTAATAAATATTAAAAAAAGGACTGAAGAGAGGAAGTGAGAGGATTATTCACACAAATGAAAAGATGACATAGTATGGAAAAAGCGGCGGCCATCTTAGAACGGTGTTAGGTCTAATGATTGACACCAGCAATTACCTGAATGCAGATAGGAGGAAACAGTGAAGACGCAGTGAAACCAAGAAATAAGAATATAAATGTTAAGATAAAGAAAACAAGGAAGTCAAGGAAGATAAGTGAGATTAAGAAGATAGAGGGAAAATAATAATTATTAAATATAATGGTTATAAGCTTACAGCCATCAGGCTGCCATGCCTTCATCATCGCATACCCCCCGAGTTATCTAAAAACGCTGCCAAGAACTACAAACGCAGAATCCTTAAATCACATCCGGAGACACTGATGTCAGATCCCTATTTCTCCCCAAGCAAGGGCAGTCTTTCAAATGACCTCATCTTCCACACAAAAAGACGTGCACAGTGGAGGAATACCTTCTACTCCTTGCTTCGAATCTCAAATACTAGGAAAACCCCTCATGCCATCATATTGACGGTTATAGCCTCAGACGTCTGCAAGGCGAATGCTACCATATCCATATACAACAATGGCAACATTCTCATACAAGCCTCCGATAGTAACCTAGCTCTCATAGACGAGTTCTTTCCTATTCTTAAAAGAACAGCAAACAGCATGAGAAATTCCCTACATGATTCAAATCCTTCCATTTTCTCAGAAGACATACAATCGTCACGACCTAATCCACTAACTACTCCAAGGAACCATACCCATCGCCTTACCCTCCTCAACGATTCCCACACGCCCCCTCCAATTGACCTTATCACACCAGGGACCACAGATATAGCTCAGACAGTCACAAACATAGATAATGAGCACCACACACCCTCTGATACCTACACGTCCCCCACTATTGCCTCAACCACACCAGGACCCCCGGACACTGTTAGGACAATCTCAGGCATCGATAAGATTCCCCTCACCCCCAATGCCCCCCACACATACCTCTCAGCCTACTCTACCTCTCCAGGGCCCTCCGGCTCAATTCGGACAGTCATAAGCGATGATAACGACCGCCATACTGATTTCCCCGACACTCCTACTACCCAACTAGCAGTCGAGCCATCTGCTAAACCCCCCCCTGACCCGACAATGACTTTGATCCACGGCCAACTCCTAACACCCCAGATGCCCTACCCATTCTCCTAAACTCTACTTACAGTGCCCATACCCCCCCCCCCACAGGCAGCACCTCCTCCCATGGCAGCTCCTCTTAAGTCCATCCCCCACTCCGACCCACCTTCAACCCCCCTGCTCATCCAACCCCATCAAAAAATAACAAAGATATCCCTACCCAATCCGATACTCAGCTCTCCACGCTAGCGGACTACAATGGAGGAACTAACAATACGGGGAGCACTGGCCCACACACCTAATTGGGTGCCCTAACCATGACTGGACTGCTCGATTCAACAAGCTAACCCTAGGCCTATCCCAGCTCAAGGATGAGATGAAAAATCTATCTTCAATCACTAATGAACTCCTAAACTTTAATAAAGCCACTAGCACAGCGAACCAAACTAGACAGCAGACCAGCAGATACCTATCCACGACTCCACATCCAGTCACTATAACACAGAGTAAATTACCTTCCCATTATGACCCGGATCATCCAATGAGATCTATGGATGGTCTATCTGACAATGACTTACACGACCTTCTCGCCTCATACACAAGCCATTCTGACAATAGCAAGTCCATAGACTGCACCATCCAAGCCATCCGACCCAATCCACACAGAGAACCCACTCACAACCACAGATCGATAATTAGGGAAAACCTCACAAAGGTCAATTTAACTCAATCAACCGCCACTCACCCGATTAGCAAATTAAAGTGTGCTTTAATCAACTGCAGATCGGCTAACAAACATGCTACGGTCATCTATGACCTAATTCTTGCAAATGATCTGGACATCATCATCCTGACAGAGACATGGCTAAAGAGTTCCTCTGCTCCCATCCTGGACCTACTTGTCCCCCCTAGTCATGATATATTTCGCAGGGATAGAACAGGGAAACCCGGAGGGGGGATTGCCTGCATCCATCGAAACACCATCACAGTTAAACAATCAGACACCATCTACCTTTCCTCTTGTGAATATCTTTGTACCAACATCTCGGATGGCAAGGGCATCATCTGCCAACTTCACATAATATACCACCCCCCAGGGAACAACCCAAGGTTCATTGATGAGCTAATGGAAGTCATTACAGTCAATGCAAACTCACAAGTGCCGCAGATCTTTCTGGGAGATTTCAATCTCCATTGGAGCAATACCGGCGATCACGATGTAAGCAGCCTCAAATCCTTTCTGGCAGACCAGGAATTATCGCACTTTTGTGACAGCCCAACCCATAACAAGGGGGAGACTTTAGACCTCATCATAGCTAAGAGAAACATCATATCGCTAGAATCCATCTCCCCATGTGACTGGACTGATCATTACAATATCCTCTTCTCCATCAACAGCGAGGTAACGCCAAAAGGAAACCAACCTACAAAATCTAAACAATGGAAAAGGAATATAAGGAATATCGATGCTACTGCCCTGATGTCCCAATGCAATTCCGCCCTGAAACAATCAGCAGATATGGCCGACGTCCAAGATCTCACGGATTTCTACAACGCCACTATGCTTGAAATTCTGGACACCACAGCGCCCCTTCAAGAAAAAAATGTCTCCACCAAAATCTCCAAACCATGGTTCAATGAGAATCTTAACTCAAACCGACGCAAATTAAGGCTAGCTGAGCGAGCATGGAAAGCAACACCTTCCCCTGATCATCTACACCAACTTAGGGCACTGAGAAACACGTACAACAGAAAAATCATAAAAGCTAAAGCAGACTTCTTCAAAACTCAGCTGAACCAAGCCATAAACCGTCCTAAAAAGTTATTTGAAATCGTAAAACAACAATCCCACAACTCTGCAAATGTAGTGGAGCTCAACAACCCGGGTACCCCCAACTGCGACGAGCTGGCCAAATTATTCCTAGAAAAGACTAGAACCATAGAAAACGACATTCAATCCAAGAAAGAGCCACAACTATCTACTGACCAAGAAAAAATTCTCTACTCACAGATCAAGCACCTTTTCTACCTGCCGACCGGAGTACCAAAGAACAATGCCAACTGGCACTCATTCTCGCCCATCACTGAACAAGAAATCTATAGCACCGTGCTAGCAATCAACCCTGCCAACCATTTCTCCGATCCCTTACTCCTATCCGTATTCAAAATGATAAAGTCCTCCATTCTACCTCTATGGGCAAAAATTGCCAACGCCTCTCTTAGGCAAGGTTCCATACCAGACTGTCTGAAAATAGGGCAGGTCACACCCATACTAAAGAAAGCCAACTCCCTCCCCACAGACCTCAACAACTATCGACCTATATCCAGCATCCCCACGCTGGCAAAGTTAATAGAAAAATGTGTACAAATTCAACTCTGCCACCACATCAAGAATTTCAACCTCCTAGATAATCACCAATCCGGTTTCCGTCAAGGTCACAGTACTGAATCAGCCCTCACACACGTAATGGATGACATCTTAAAAATGCTAGATCACAATGAATCATGCCTATTGATACTTCTCGACCTATCCTCCGCCTTCGACACTGTTAAACACGACAATCTACTATCTATACTGGAACGAAGGATGGGCCTAACCGGTCCAGTTTTACAATGGTTTACCTCCTTCCTAAGCAACCGAACCCAAAGAATCAAGCTGAAGCAATCATTCTCTCAACCTTCCTTGGTCACACTAGGAGTCCCACAGGGATCAGCTTTATCACCTATCCTCTTTAATCTTCTCATGGAACCCCTTGCTAATGCACTTAGCTCTGTAAACATTTTATATCATCTATACGCGGACGACACTCAACTTTATTTGAAAATGTCCTCACCTCAACGCCATTCTTCATAATACCCAAAGTTGGCTCAATGGCAACCACCTCATGCGTAACACCAAAAGAACTGAGTTCCTCCTCATCTCCCCTCCCAATCATGCACCCAACTTAGACTCATGGCTGAAGCATCTTACTTCCTTTGATTGTGCCCCTCACATCATTGACTCCGCAAAATCCCTGGGAATCACCATCGACAAACATTTAAATATGCAGGAACAAATCTACAATACCACCAAAGGAGCCAACTTTTAGCTGAGCATCTTAAGGAAACGTAAACCCTTCCTCCCACAGTCTGATCTAAAAATGGCGGTCCAAGCACTAGTACTACCAAGACTGGACTACGGAAGCACCACTCTCTGCGGTCTTCCTAAATCCAAACTAGCACTGCTCAGAGCTTCACTTAATGCGGCGGCCAGGCTGGTATCCGGAATAAAAAGAAATAACCACATCACCCCGGGCCTTAAGGCTCTGAACTGGCTACCATACGAGTCGAGCTGAGCGTTCTCCCCCATCTGACGGGCAGGTCACTGGGGCGGGGACGGGCGTGGCTTCCATCTCGGGCTGCTCTGGGGTTGGCGGTGCAGCTCCTCTGTCCCTCCCCCCCTGGCTAATACTTCCGGGACTGGCGAGTCCCGCCCTCAGTTCTTCCTGACACTCAGACCTCCCGAGGCTTCGCCGGGAGCAACGACGCTACCTGCTGTGGCGCAACTTTGCTTTTAAAATCGCTTTTTTAGACTGTTCCTGCATCTGTTCTGGGGCCGCGCTCTGGACACCGCGCACCCCTCGCCGCCACTTCACCCCCCTTGGCTCACGCTACCAGAGCGCCCCACGCTGAGCGTTCTCCCCCCTCTGACGGGCAGGTCACTGGGGCGGGGACGGGCGTGGCTTCCATCTCGGGCTGCTCTGGGGTTGGCGGTGCAGCTCCTCTGTCCCTCCTCCCCCTGTCACGCCCCTACAGCTTCCTGTGGCCTATTTTATGGCACTTCTATCCCGGCCGCGCAGCGGACGAGAGCAGCGGGCGCGACGAAGGCGCGCCGAAGTTGCGCCTAAGTTAAGCCCGTCTGCGCCCGTCCGCGACAGGCCGGGACCTGGGGCCACACACCCTGCCCCTTTGCTTGCATACTCCTCTGTGCAACTCCTTTCCTGCTCGACTGATGTGCCCCTTCCCCTTTCCCTTACGCAGCACCTCACTTCCTTAGGCATTTATGCTCCTCATCCTGGCTGTGCCGCTTCCCTGCAGCTTATTTCTTCCTTGCGCTCCCAGGATCCCCCGCCTTCTATTAATATTTCTTCCCCCCCCATATTGCCTCTGCCTGTCTCCTCAACACTCGTTCAGCAGGCAAGCACCAACTGCAACTATTCAACCTTCTTACTTCAGATTCTCCTGATATTCTGTTTTTAACAGAAACCTGGTTCTCAGAGGCTTCACTTCCTGATATCCTGGCCATCCTCCCTGAATCCTATTACGCCCTCCAGGCTGACCGCCCTGACGGCAGGATCGGAGGCGGTGTAGCCATGATTGCTCGGGCCAGTCTTCAATTCCAGCTCCTTTCCCAACCCTCCATAGCTGGGGTGGATTTCTTGGTTGCCCGTTCCACTAACCTTCCCGTCCCTTTGACAGTTGTCCTTGTGTACCGCCCCCCCTGAGTATGCCCTTATTTGTGGCCTCCCTGCAGGAACTCCTCGGTTCTCCTGCTGGGAGACTTCAATTATTGGCCGGGCAACCCCAGGGAGGATCTGGCATCCAGGGACTTTACGGCTACCCTCCTGTGTCTTAACCTCCAGTCCCATGTTTCTGCTCCTACCCACAATCTTGGCCATATACTGGACCAAGTCTGGTCATCTCAGGACGTAGTCTCTCCCCCTAGCATTCTTCCCTGCACATGGTCCGACCATTCTCTTATCTTTTTCTCTATTAATCTTGGTTCCCTTCACAAACCCCCTCGCCCTAGGAATATCCTTGCCCGCAGTTGGAACCGTGCGGATCTGCACTCTCTCTCTATTTCCCTTGCATCTTCTCCCCCTCACCTTAATGGTCTCCCGCTTGATATCCAGGCCGCTGCAGTCAGCAACTGGCTATCTTCTTCCTGTGACCAAGTTGCCCCTCTCAAGATAGTCAAGGCTATTCGCCCTCATGAGGCCCATAATTGGTTTAATTCTGAACTTAAGGTTCTTAAACTGGAACTCAGACGCTCTGAGCGTCTTTGGCGCCGTAATTACTGCCCGACCTCAGGGCTAAATACAAACGTCTGCTGAATGACTATAAGAAAGCCATCCTTGCGCCTAAGACCAAGTACTTCTCTGAGCAGGTCGCACTGTCCGCAAATAAATCCAAAGAGATTTTTTCTCTGGTCAACAATTTGGCCACCTCTGATCGTGTATGCCCCAAGCTCATTCCTTCCCAGGCCCTCTGCTCCTCCTTAAACGACTTCTTTATCGAGAAGATCGTTAAAATAAAATCTAACATTCCCACCACACCTTTTCCCTCCCCTCATCCTGCCCCTTCTGTGTCTAACTCCTCTTTCGATTCCTTCCCGCCTATTTCCTTGGACTCTTTTCTTGCCTTGCTCACTAAAACCAAGTCCGGCTCTCCAGCCGATCGGCTCCTGCTCGCGTGCTGAGATCTCTCTTTACCTCTTGCCCTACCACTCCCCTTTCTCTTCTTAATGCTTCCCTCTTTTCTGGTTTGGTTCCTTCTTCATTTAAATCTGCGATTGTCTTTCCTATTCTCAAAAAACCTGGTCTTGTTTCTTCTCTTCTTTCTAATGTCAGACCCATTTCTCTCCTACCCTATCTTGCTAAAATTCTTGAAAGCCATGTCACTTCTTGTCTTTCTTCCTACATTGAGCAGAACCATCTCCTTGCTTCCCATCAAGCGGGCTTCCGCTCGGGCCACTCTACGGAGTCAGTGGTGCTTGCGGTTCTTGATGAGTTGAAAGCTAAGGCCGATACCAACTCCCCTCAAGCTCTGGTTCTCCTCGATTTGTCCGCTGCATTCGACACGGTTGATCATACCATCTTACTTGACCGTGTCGGCGCAGCGGGCATTCGGGGCTCTGCTCTCTCCTGGATCACGTCCTTTCTAACAGGACGCTCACAAGCCGTTCACCTTTCTGGTTTCTCCGCTTCCCCCCTTCCGGTGTCCTGTGGGGTTCCCCAAGGCTCCTCTCTCTCCCCTCTTCTTTTTAATCTCTATATTCATTCCCTCATTGTTTCTCTTCTTGATCTGGGGGTCTCTGTGTATAATTACGCAGATGACCTCCAGCTCGTTTTCGACCTCTCCTCCTCTACTCACTCCCTTTCATCTTTTCGTTCCACTTTGGTTTTTATTTCTGGTTGGATGAGCGTCAATCATCTCAAGCTCAATCCGGACAAGACTGAGCTTGTCTTGACTGGTGGCTCATCCAGTCCATGGTCTTCTGCTTTCTGGCCCCCCCATCCTTGGCCCCCCTCCTACCCCGGTTTCCTCTGTTAAAACGCTGGGCATCAAGGTCAGCCAGGACCTGTCAATGCATGCACAGGTTAGCTCTGTAGTGTCCTCCTGCTTCCTCTCCCTCCGCTTGATCCGAAAAATCTCCCGTTTTTTTCCCTGGATTCCCTTAAAATTATCATTTCGGCCCTCATCACCTCCCGCCTTGATTATGGAAATAGCTTGTTCGTGGGCATCCCCGCCTACGAAACTCGCCGTCTTCAAGCAATCCAGAATCAGGCTGCCCGTCTTATTTTTCATTTTTCCAAAACCCACCATATCACTCCTGTCCTTAAATCACTTCATTGGTTACCTGTTTTGCAGAGATCCCTATTTAAACTAGGGTGCCTAGTTTTCCGGGCTGTTGATCGCTCTGCTCCGGCATTCATCAATACCTTGATCTCCACTCATACCCCTGCCCGTACCCTCCGCTCATCTACTTCCGCCCTCCTCACTGTTCCTCGCTTTCGCAAATCCCGCACTGGTGGTACAAGATTTTCTGTGATGGCCCCCCGGTTCTGGAACTCCCTCCCTTTTTCTATGCGCTCAATTCCCATCTTTTCACACTTCCGCAAAGCGCTCAAAACCTTCTTGTTTGCCCAGGCCTACACCTGTTAACTCCCTCGGCCCTGTCTGTCTCTGTTGTTTAGAGCTCTCAGCGCCAGGAAGCCGCTTGGCCACAGTGCGCTCAATAAATATCTTATTCATTCATTCATTCATTCATTCAACTAAAGATCGCCTGCATGACACACAAAGCCTTACACAGCAACACTCCCACCTATTTAGCACAAAAGCTAGAACGGTCGGGAGGTGGCAGACAATTGCGAAGCGCAAGCTCACTTCTCCTAAAACCTCAATCCTTCCACAAAAAGAGAACTGGATGCAGAGCTTTCTCTGGTATCGCACCGAAGATCTGGAACAACCTTCCCCCAGACTTACGCAGAATCCCTTCCTTTACCACCTTCAAAAAGGAAAGGAAAATGTTTCTCATGAACAAATTGTCATCCTAAACCTATAACTCCTAGAAGCCTACCTGCCTTTGCTTGTATTCAAACAGCAATGTCTACCTCACCTATATTGTATTATATGCGATCCCCGATTGTCTGTATAACTTTTGATAATTATTTCCTGTAAAGCCCCTGACAACCCCATAGACTCTGTCTGCACTCTGCCTCTGCTTTCAATCAAACAACAATGTCTACCTCACTTGTATTGTAATATATGCGATTCACGACTGTAAGTATAACTTGTGATAATCAGGTACTGTAAAGCGCTCTGATACCCCTGTGGGTCATGTCCGCGCTATATAAAACTTTATAAATAAATAAATAACATAAATAAATAAATTGGTTAAGGGTATACTATGGTCAATATCCAATTGTGCTCTCAAAATATTAGAGCAGGCAATAATCAGAATGGATTTCGAAAAATCACTCCTAGGGTTTCAGTACCAATAAACTCAATGTGCTTGTTTTTCACATTTTGAGGCACAATCCATCAATCATAGCATTTGTGAAGCACACTACATACCCATGAGGGTCTCAAGGTGCTAGGGGGGAGAAAGCTGCTACTGTTTGAAGAGCCAGGTCTTGAGGAGTCTCCTGAAGCTTAGGAAGTCTTCGGTCTGCCGTAGGCAGATGGGGAGGGTGTTCCACGTCTTGGCGGTGAGGTGAGAGAATGATCTGCCGCCGGCGGTCACTCTTCCGATGCGGGGGACGGTGGCGAGGGCGCGGTCTGCGGAGCAGAGGTGGCAGGCGGGGGTGTAGAGGCTGAGTCGGCTGTTGAGGTACGCTGGTCCGGTGTCATGGAGTGCCTTGTGTGCGTGGGTGAGGAGCTTGAAGGTTATCCTCTTGTTGATGGGGAGCCAGTGCAGGTCTCTCAGGTGGGGTGTGATGTGGCTGCGGCAGGGGATGTCGAGGATCAGGCGTGCGGAGGCGATCTGGATGCAATGGAGCCGTTTCAGGAGTTTGGCCGGGGCTCCTGAGTAGAGTGCGTTGCCGTAGTCCAGTCTACTGCTGACGAGGGCCTGGGTGACCGTCCTTCTAGTTTCGGTGGGGATCCACTTGAAGATGCGGAGGGTGTTGAAGCAGGAGGAGGAGACCTGCGTTGACCTGCTTTGTCATGGGGAGTGTGGAGTCGAGGATGACCCCCAGGTTTCGTGCATTTTCGGTGGGTGTAGGGGGTGCTCCTAGTACCGTCGGCCACCAGGAGTCGTCCCATGCCGAGGGGGTGGAACCGAGGATGAGGACCTACGCCTTGTCCGAGTTCAGCTTCACTCGGCTGTTCTTCATCCAGTCGGCGACAGCCTTCATTCCTTCGTGGAGGTTGGTTTTGGCGGTGTGGGTTCCTTGGTGAGCGAGAGGATCAACTGGCAGTTAGCGCTGCTTTTTTTTATCACTAACAGGGTTAGCGAAATTCTTGATAATAGGAGAAATGTCGCTTAACAACATTTCTCCTATTATTTTTCTCTGGAACGCCCCCTTTGCATCTCATTAGAGATGCAAGGGGAAGCGTAGAGAAAAAGGGTGCTAACATGCGAATTTACGTGTTAGAACCCTGTTGCTGATAGAGAGATCATTAAATCTCCACTTTCTTGGATTTTAAAGCCAAAAAAGCGGAGATAAATCCTTTGATAATATGCCCCTTAGTCATTATCGTAATAAAAAGAGGTTAATTTACTAAATTTTTATACAGGGGTATTACTAAAGGCTAGGACTTATTTGCAAATACTTATATGTACTTGGGGCTATGACCTCAGTTAATTTGGAGGTAACAATTTGTCTCAACTGGAAATGGAGATATTTGTTAGCTCGACCAAATCATCTACATCTTTAAAGATACCAGATTTATCTCTCACATCTATACAAAAAGCCCAAAATAAGATCTGTAAATTCCTGTTAAATACTCTTCTGTGTTGACAATGAAACTGCTCCAAGAGGATATCCGAGCTTCGAAACAATTTATTAAAGAAACTGAAATCACATGGTCTGTCTCTTCAGCTGAGTTAATGGTGGTCATCCCAAAAGGGGTGCTATAATGGCTGCTGGCTACACCATGATATATTATTAATAATAATAATAATAATAATGATAATAATAATAATAATAATAATAATAATAATAAGCACATTTATAAAGCAAATGGTTAGGATCGGCCAGTGTGTCCCCGCGCTGTGGTGCAACTGCACAGATTGCCACAGCCTAGCCAATCCTAACCATCCCGGGGGAAGAGATGCATCTTCAAATTTTTTCTGAAGGTACCCTCCCGGGCCTTCATCCGGAGACTCAAGGGAAGTCTGCTCCATTGCTGGGCAGCCAGCAGGCGGAAGGAGCGTCCACCCATCCTTGCTCTCTTAATAGCGGGACCGCACACCAAACCCGCCTCACCTGGTCTCAGTTGGCGCGTTGGGGCATAAGGGGTGAGTAACTCAGACAGATAGGGAGGAGCCATCCCCTGGATAATACGATGGCATACACACTGTGCCTTAAACAGGCCTCTCTCTCTTATCAGCAGCCACTGGAGTAGTGCCAGCGCTGCCTTCGAGGAGGCCCTCCTCGGGCGCATGAAAACCAGACGCGCTGCTGCATTCTGTACCCCCTGGAGTCTAAGCAGAAACTTTGTCGTTGCACCCAGGTATAGAATGTTGCCATAATCTAGGCGCGATGTTACTAGGGCATGAACCATGGTCTTCCTGACTGCGGTAGGCAACATGTCCAAGGTTTTGCGAAGGGCCCTTAGGACTCCAAAACAGGTGCGTGCCACCCCCCTGGTTTGGTACTGAAAGGAGAGCCTTGTGTCCAGCCACACCCCCAGGTTCTTCGCCTGAGCACAGGGCACAGAGTTGGACCCCAGACTCTGGGGCCACCATGCCGATGACCACATCAACGGGGCGCTCCCCACCACAAACACCTCGGTCTTATTGCCATTCAATTTCAGGCAGTTTTTAGCTATCCATTAGGCCAGCTCTTGAAGGAATGCCAGGAAATTGGAGGCTGCCGTATCCTGTGCCTGTGTTAGGCAGACCGCCAGCTGAGTGTCATCGGCATAGGACACAACCCTGATCCCAAACCCATCAGCAATCTCCGCTAGTGGAGCCACATAGAGATTGAACAGGGTTGGGCTCATAGTCAATCCATGCGGCACCCCCTGTCTTAATTTGATGACTTTCGAATATTGGGAGCCCTGCCTCACCTGAAAGCTGCGCTCTGACAGAAATGATTTCATCCAACTCAGGGCACTATCAGACACACCTCCATTCCTCAGAAATAAAGTTAGACCACGGAAAGAAGTTGCCTTCTTGTACTGGGAGGTCATCAATATAGAAGGAAAATATTGGATTGAGCCATATTGAGTGTGGGGTGAAGACTTACTGGAGCTGGCGACAGAAGACTTGTGGCAAGTATCTCTAAGCTTACTTTATTCCACAGTAGAGGGCGTTTCCCTGAAGAAGAAACATTTGTCACTTTCCTCAGACTGTACTGGATGTTCCAAAAATTCGCCAGGTTGCACAAGAGATACAGAGGATCTTAGAAACGCAATCAGTCCAAGGGAGATGACATGAACATATTCGTGGGCTACCTGGGTCTTCTTGTTTACTGGGAGGCTGTAAGTACTACGTGAAGTGAAATCACGGGACAGAAAAACTTAAGGTAAGCCATGCTCTGATTACAATGGGGATGTAGCCATTTATCAGCATATTGCTAAATAAGTGACAGCAAAAGCTGGTGTTCTACCTGATTTTGTTGGCAAGCAGAGAAACTTTTCAAAAAATTGATCTCTATAAATCCCTCCCTAGTCATTGATGGGGTTAAATCAATTGATCATGGAAGTCAAATGGATATTGTATGTGACCCTAAACGTTTGAACAAAACACGGAATTACTTTAGGATATGGTAACTTATGGTTAAATGCCCCATGATTACACCTTAATGTTGCAGCACTTGGTGGACAGCCTTTCCTTACGCTGCACCCATGAGCTCCATTTGTAATATAATTCAGTCAGACTGTCCGTACCTGGGAAGGCACAGTATGCTCAATTAGAATAGACTTGATGATGGAATGAGGTTAAAAAAGAATTAAACAAAATTATCTGTGACAGAGAATAGGATATCTGATTTGGAGCAAAAAATATGTAATGTACACTATGTGATAGGGGAAGTTGACACATCATATACAGATCTGGTGGGGGCTTGGCTACGACTGCAATGGAGGCAGACGTGTCTAAGTAGAGCTCCGCCGGAGGCTCCCCTGCACAGGCCCTGAACTCTCTATATGTAGCCACCCATGGAGGCCCTTGCTGGACGAAACTTTGTCAGGATTGCCGCCCGGACTCCCACTGCTAATTATATCCTGCCCGAGCTCTAATCTGCGGACTTCATCTAGGTTGGCCGCCCTGCATGCGATCCCCTTGGCCGGCATAGACTAAGTGATCCCGGGGTTTAGCTCCGCCCACAGGGCCGCAAAGCATGGCACAGTTGTACTGATATGACGGAGGCGGGCTATGGCTGCTCACCCTGCCGCCGTCTAGCTGGACACTGGCTGCTGAGTGGCGAGGTGCGGTTGGGGCTCCTACAGCGTCGCCTACCTGCCTCCGACACATGAGACTCCTGGATCAGCTGCTGCGGCGAGAGGGGGTACATTGTGGGTGGTAGCACTGCCCAGACTGCCAGCGTTGCCGTTGCCCTCACGGCGCAATTGGGGTGAGTGGGTCCCTGCAGACGGAGGATACCTGTGACTGCGCACCCTGCCGTCGATCGCTTGTCCATCAGCGGGCGGCTGGGTGAGACTGGGGCCCCTACCGGACTGTCTGCGTGACTTCGATAAGCGGCAACCCACCCCCGGATTGGCTGTTGATTGCCGGAGCGCATGTGAGGGGATGATGGGTGTGGCCACCTTCTGGACCGCCTACACTGCCGTTGCTGTTACGGCGAGATCGGGGTGGGAGAGTCCCCCGCAAGTAGAATAAAACTGTGGCTGCCCGCCCTGTTGCCATCCCAATGGACATCCACCGTTGAGCGGCAGGCACGGCTGAGATACCCTGTTGCACCACCCATACATTGCCGCGGAGTATGCCCTCCGGACCAACTGCTGGCCATCACTGAGTTAGCAGATGAATACTGGGCGATATCACTACCCAGATTGCTGATGCTGCCGTTGCCCTCATGGCACGATCTACCAAGGTGAGCCCCCACGAGTAGCTGCCTGCTAAGGGACACAGGTCCCTTCCTGAAACGCCACTGGCCCCTCTGATGCCGCTCACGACACTGCTAGCTGCGGCGCGGAAATGCATAGGCGTACCCATGGCTGAGTGCTGAGGAGCACTGGCACCCCCCGAGTGAGCTGGGTGACCACACACGAGAGTTTAATACAATGGCGCTTGTGATTCCCTTGGTCAGTGCTGCGTGGATGCTAGACCGCCATCTTAGAACACAGCGCCCCGCAGTTTCTGGACGTGAAGAGGCACACATTGATACACTAGCAAGTGCTGGACTGGTGGCACAGGCACGTTTCTGCTTTGGCGTGCTGACAGCCACAGACAGACACATCACTGGCACGGACTGTACCTGGCCCTTCAGTGAGGCACGGATATGAACCACTGCCTGGTGAGACCTACATGGCTGTGAGGTGTGGATGGTGGCTGTGAGGTGTGGATGGTGGTTGTGCCACAGAGGAGACACCTGTGCATGGCGGAGGTGCCCCTATTACTGAAGGTGCTAGTTGCAGCCCATTAACATCGACGCGGGCCACGCTGAGAAGCTCGTGACCTGGTGATGTTATATTGGGGTCCTGCCATACACGGAACAGCGCAGGTGTGTGAACTCTGCGACTCATGTCAGGTGGCACCTGTGCACCGACCGGAACGTGAGGAACTCTGACCCCACCACTGCCGCCCAAACCTAAATCGGACAAAATGACGAAACAGGGACACACTGATCAAACCGCGAATAAACTGGATGCGGTGCTTGCCGCGATGGAACGACTGGAAGAAACAGTTAATCAGACCCGCACCTCTCTGGAATCTAAAATCGATAAGGTGGCCATTGACCTCATTCACCTGAATGCAGACCACCGAAAACTAACAGACCACACCACTGTTCTTGAAACTACGCTTGCTGATATCAAACCACAGGTGACCCAGACGGACAAGCATGTACAGGATTTGCTAAACCGAGTGGAGATCCTGAAGGACAGAGCCGAGGACGCTGAAGGGCGCGCACGGAGAAATAATGTGCGCATGGTAGGGGTGCCGAAATGCTGGGAAGGGAGAGAGCCCACCTTGCACATGGAAAACTGGCTCAGAGATCTGCTGCCGGTGGGGACCCTCTCATTGAACGTGCACATAGAGTTCCAGCGAGGCCCTCCTCCGCCTCCTCAATTACAGAGACCGGGACTCAATCCTCCAGGATACTAGGAAGCTGCAGGATATTCACATAGATAATCATAAAATAATGTTTTTTCCGGACCATACCATCCAGGTGCAGAGGCAGAGATTCTCCTTCATGGCAGTGAAAAAACGGCTTTGGCAAAACAACCTGAAATACTCACTACTCTTACCGGCGCGCTTGCGGGTGGTTCCAAGGGATAAAACGTATTTCTTTGGCACGCCGGAGGAGGCAGAGGACTGACTGGACACCTTCACTCCTGCAGGACCTCAGGAAGCTTCTGCATCGACAACCCTACCGAAACTAAGAGGTCCCTTCCGCCAATGCCAGAGAGAACGGAGATCATCGGAGGCGAAACACCGCCTTCACCAGCTGTGTGTCTGGACTCAGATTTGATTCTCAGTGGGCAACGAGACGCCCTACAGGCGGTGGTGGAAATCAGCGGCTCACGGGTGGCTGAAGATGCATCCAACTCCAGCCAACGTGACCTCTCCAGCGATGGCGAACAAATATATGGCCTACAAAACTCACAGGACTCAACTGACCAGCCAGGTGTCACTCCACAGACGGTTGACATGATAAGGTGAACATTGAGAGACCCTAATATTGAATGGACTGTGGCTTGAGGTATTGTAGTTGATATGTGGGGTTATGCAGTCATTTTCGATATAGCCATATGTGATAGACGCTGCTGTGATTCTGTACGTCCACATGAGGTTGTGGGTGGCATCATGATATGGGGAGGGAGGGCGGGACTTACTCATATGCTTTGTTACTGCTGCGTAGCCGCCAGTACATATGGCTCGCCTGGTGGGGTTTTCCTGAGCCGATGTGCACAGACTGCCTTCTATATGTTGTATTCTGCCTGAGGAAGGGGAGCCTCTAAGAAACTGGACATACATATTGTAAGTTACCTGTATGTAGCACGCAGCGCACCCCCCGGATTGTTTCTTGACCGTTATCTCTATTTAGAGTTTGGACGATTGCTGGTTACACTATCGCCCTTTTGGAATTGTTTATGTTTCCGTTCTCGTTTTGGCTATATTGTGAGATATCCTTTATTGCATGCCGTTTCACACTATACAACATGCCACGAGTCAATATGCTAGGGAAGCTGTGCATCTTAAGGTTATCTACACCGCACAGGTTTGTTGGACTGCTACAGATGCATGGCCACCTAATACATTGTAAGGGTAATGTCTGTGCTTAAAATAGGTACGTGGAATGTAGGGGCATGCATACACAGTCACGTAGGTATCAGATATACTCGTACCTTAAAGGGCATCACATACAAATAGCTCTTCTGCAGGTGACGCACCTGGCCAAACCAGAAATCCAACGCTTGCACCGCCGATGGCGTGGCCAATTGTATGCCACGGAATATTCGGCTTTTGCGTGTGGCGCGCTAATATTAGTGAGACCAGGGGTCCCACTTAAAATCACACAATCGTTGAGACACTGAGGGCCGGTATGTTGTAGTTAAGGGCACATTAGACTGGTAGATCGAAATTGCATGATTATACGCTCCCAACACAGAGCAGGCTGCTTATTTTTACAATATAGTGCGTGTTCTAGCGCCATGGCATGATATACCTATGTTATTAGGGGGGACTATAACAGTGTACTTGATGTATCATTAGATCACTCCTTCCCACCCCTTCCGGGCACAAGCACACACAATGCCATGGATGCGTTAACCAACTGGGCAACACAGTGAAGCCTCAGAGACGCCTGGAGACATCGCAACCCCCATGTTAAGGTTTATTCCTACTACTCAGGTGCTCATGACTTACATGTGCGGCTGGACCGTTACATGCTTTCAGAGGAGCTACTCCCACATATATCCGCAGTCTAATATTTAGGCAGGACACATTCAGATCACAATCCACATATATTGGAGGTGTCGTGGGAGCACCCCCGGCCGCCAATTCCAACCTGCCGATTGTAATCGGACATGCTACTGGGGGCACCCTTCCAGAGCCTGTTAGCTACTAATATCACACAATACTTTGAAGAAAATACTGACACCGCCACGACACCTCAAGTAGAATGGGATGCGTTTAATGTAGTGGTCAGAGGTGATTGCCTCTGTGTGCAAGCGGGTATGCGGAGGCAGCAAGAGGCTGAACTTACACACCTTGAAAATGACCTGCTCCGCAGGGAGGGTGAAGCACCAGAGGGTAACGATGATTGGTCCTTGGCGCAAGACAGAGAGGAACATTCCAGATTTCTAGACCGGCTCCACAATTTGAACTATGCAGCCCACTCGGCGCGCACCCACCATATGGGAGACAAGCCTGGCAAGTTGCAGACGTGGCTGATACAGCAAGATGCAGTCACCACACCAGTGACGTCCATACAGAATGCACAAGGCGACGAGGTGCATACTCAGAGTGATATACACAATGCCTTTGTAGGACACTATTGTACGTTGTACAGGTCCTGAATACTAGCAACAGACACGGTCATGCAGGAGTTTCTTTCTGCCCTGAAGCTGCCACAACTGCCAGAGCATCACCAAGAGGAGCTGGGTGCTCCTCTGCTACCGGAAGAAATAAGGTATAGTATTTTCTCCCTCTCGAATGGTCAATATCCAGGTCCGGATGGACTGCTGGCTGAATTTTACAAAGCCTACTCGGACATATTGATATAGGAGTTGTTGCAGGTCTATACAGCAGCTCTGGAGGACTCAGCCCTCACACCCACACAAAATGAGGCGATGCTGATCTCCCTCTTAAAGCCTGGAAGAGACCCTGAAGTCCTTGGTTCGTATCGTCCACTGGCTTTGTTGAACACGGACTATAAAATACTCGCTTCTGCTCTAGCTAAACATTTAGCCCCGTTTGTACTGGCTCTGGTAAATAAAGATCAACATGGATATGTCCCAGCCAGGAGCACTTCCCTTAATATAGGTCATCTATTTAGGGTCCAGAAATATGCAACGAACAATTGGCCTCAATCTGGATGTTTGGTGCTAGACCTAGAGAAGGCCTTTGAATCATTGGAGTGGCCCTATCTAGCAGCGGTCCTGCACAAGTACGAGTTGGGTGATGGGTACTTGCAACTGGTGCAATTATTGTAACAGCACCCCACAGTATGGGCCCGCACTGGCAGGCTCATCTCTGACACGATTAGAGTCAGACGTGGAACCAGGCAGGGTTGCCCTTTATCCCCATTGCTCTTCTCCCTTGCCATGGAGCCTCTAGCGGCTCTGCTCCGTGAGAGCGGCGTGGACTGGGGTATCCCCTTGGATGATGGTCTCAACACAGTGTCCCTGTATGCAGATGACCTATTGCTGTACATAAGAGACCTCCATGCAGTGCCGCTGGCCATATCCGCGCTATTGCATAGCTTCAAGGAATTGTCAGGCCTTAAGGTAAATTGGGCTAAATCAGGCGTCTCTCCTTTCCATGAAGACGTGGCCGCAACTGATATAGTTATTGACGGGACTGCGCTTGCTTGGTATCCGACCACGTTCAGATACCTAGGCATCTATATCTATAGATCCCCAGCAGGCATCTTGGAGGGTAACCTAGTGCATGCCATTTCCTCCGTAAGGGCGCAGATAAAATTTTGGAAGACTCTACCGCTCAATGTGATGAGACGTATTACCTTAGCGAAGATGATAGTACTGCCAAGACTGTTGTACTATTTTGCAAACCTTCCGGTATATGTTCCGGTACGACTGTTTCGGGAGCTGGAGGGATTAATCAGAGGTTTATTCTTGAGTGCGGGCGACCCAGGATAGCACTACAGAAATTGTATGCACCACCGGAGAGAGGAGGCTTGGCAGTCCCACATTTGGAACTATATTACTTAGCTGCGCAGTTACAATGGGTCACAAAGTGGCTGAGTGGCAAGAACCTGGCAGACACGGCGACTGAGTCATCATCATGGACGTAGACTCAAGTCTATGGTTTGTTTCACCCACTGGCGAAACTCCCCCGCCCAACACAGATGCATAAATAATTAGCCCATAGATGCTACTGGAGGAGCCTTCAGCTCCCAAAAGATACGATCCCTTCTGCCCCAATATTGCCGCTGATTGGGACATGCAGAGGCAGAGATTCTGTGACCGCAGCAGGAGTGGAGATGCTAGAAGACCCATACGTGGACGGTACCCTTATGCCTTTTGCAACCCTGACGGCAGACAGCGGTTTACCAGTCGGCCAGTTCCTTCTACATGCAGCCATCATACAGACGTTGACATCGGCATGGGAAGCCATGACAAATGAGCCACTGACACATCAGCTATTGCAGTATCTGCATGAGATGGGGGAGGGGTCACACGTGATCCACTGGCTAGTGCAGGCCTTACTTACTCACGTATTGAAATCTCCACAGAGACTCCGTGCACGTTAGACTGAGGACAGAGGCCGATCCAGGACTGATATGCAATGGGAACGTGTCTTAGCCAGTGCCACACATATACCACGCGATTCACAATTTAAAGTAATACAAACATATATATTATATGGAGCGTACCTCCCACCAGATAAGATTAATAAATACTTTAACATTAACACCTCTGATTGTCCGAGATGAAGTCTACTAGGCGCTGGCATTCTAAATAAGCTGTCGTGTTGCCCCTCACTTCTATCCTACTGGCGCGCGGTAACAGAGACACTTACAAACAGCACTAACACCGAGGTACCCAACACATGGGAGGTCTGTATTCTGGGGTTTTACAAACAAACGAAAACTAATAAAGTAAGCTCTAGATTCCATGACCTAGGCCTCATAACCGCAAAACGATTGAAAACCAAGAGGTGGAAACACAAGGACCCCCCGGCGGTTCCCCACTGGCTAAAATCCCTAGAGATCTGGGCACAGGCAGAGAGCACTATTTTACATAGGGAAGAAACAGCAGGGTTACGCAAGTATCCCATCACACGGGTCTGGGATGATGTCCTCAAAGCCCTTACACACTCTAATGCCACATCACATACATCCCCCACGCAACAAACAGGGGATAATGACTAGCATGTCGTCTGGGTGCAATAGACACGCTGTATTTACGAAGCAACTCGGCCATCGCTGTCGGGATAGGCAATGACCTTACATTCCATCATGGCATTACATAAACACGACTTCAGATACAAGATGCCATGTGACTATATACAGTACAGGAAAAGCAGCTTGCATCCACTACAAACACACAAGCCTAGACATGACTGAACTCGAAAAGAACCAAATATACTAGATACACATTGCTCTCATTATTTGATATCTCTCTTTTCTTTTGATTTTATTTTGCTTTCGTTAGTTGTGGTTAAAATATTTAAAATATGGATATCTCGCAGTCGGTTATGGTACTCACTTTTTACTGCCCGAGCAATATTGTGTTTTGTGATCCTACATTTGAACCACATATGGGCTGTACACTTCTGTTCCTATTGATATACCTGCATATTGAAAACTACAATTGGAGAGAGACGCACATGATAGACATGTCCCGCTCTTCAATTAGAGGTGTTGGTATGCGTGTGCTATTGATACTCATGCTAATTTGCAAATGCACGTCAACTACAACGATGGCGATGTACACCACGATATAATTGTAAGATGTATATGTTTTGAAATGTGTAAATGGTGGCATTGTAACTCTGATCTTGTTATAAGTGCAACTTGTACCAATGTATGGTTTATGTGGAACAAGGAAAAGATAAAATGCAATAAAGAAATATATTTTTTCAACAAAAAAAAATCAGATACATATGTGGCAAAACTTAAAAAGTGGAAAATGTGGAGAATCATAAGCACAGGAATAATCTACAAAGGTATGGTTTGCTTTAGGATTTAGAAGAGAATGACTTTGTAGATGTGTTTATTTCATAACCATACCAACCGTTCTGGTCTAATCAGATTTAACTCTCTTTAACTTCCAAAGATGAAATCATCTTGTCTAGAGGCTGTTTTTTGGGATATACCCTAACACTAAAATGTGTTATTATTTTATTCCTGGAATATACTGAGTTTCTGAACGTGGTGATGTCATATAAACTTAAGCTGCCAATAAACTAGTTTGGCAGAAAACATTTGTTTTTACAACATGTTGCTAGAAATACATCATCAAAAACGAAAGTGTTCCATGAGACCTACAATGCAAGTGATGAGGGGTAAATATGGGTTTCTGATTCTTTGTTTCTTTGTAGTACTTCATAAAGAAATAACTCCTACTAAAGATGGCCCAATTAAAATAGGGGTGGGCGGCAAATTCCGTTCCGCTCGCGGAACTTGCAAAATTTCGGCATTCTCGCGTTCGGCGTGGAACACGAAAATGTCAAAACTTTTGCGATCTGCGGTGGAACGGAATAGTATTGCACAAAACAGTGGCATCTTTGTGGATAAATATATATGCAGGGCAGGATTCTTTCTGGCACAGTGCTCCTGTCACAAAAATTAAACCTCAACAGGAAGCACTTACAGATATAAATAAAGCAGGTGCCTCAGTTGAAGCTCAAATTCAGTAACTCAGTAATCAGCCCCTAAAAATCGTGAGGTTTGTCGAGGCTGAGCAGGTGTGCTTTGTCCCCATATCTACCATCCAAAATTAGCTGTGATGCTTGATGGCGGCATTTGCATCCTTGACTTTCATGAGCGCAATCCCCATGCAGTTCCTGTGACCAGGAGCTTCTTTCTCCTCATCTGCTGCTCTGATTGGTCTCTGACCTTTTATAAACACAAGAGGCATGTGAACTCGCATAGAAGCCCCGCCCGTTTTGTCCCCGCCCCATATACTAGCGGTGTGCACCGTCTTCCCGCACTTTACCCACTATGATGGACAGTTCACTCAAGGGACCCCAGCGCCTTTCGAAGCGATGGCAAAGTTACACAAACATGGTCACTGGAGACAACTCTTCTGGCCCTTTACACAGCTGTAGTGTAGGAAAAGCACTATACATTTACTCAACAAGTAGCGCTTACTGATTAGTCAGTAGAAAGTACTCCAGTTGAGTAGAGGTATCGCACAAAATGGTGGCATCTTCTTGGATAAATATGCAGGACAGGATTCTTTCTCTGTGGTTACCAGGAGTGCCCCCTGGTGTGGCCATAAGCTCCATAGCGGGTATATCTCTGGTACATTCACAGCACCTATCACCAGCTGGTCACAATACCACAGTCGCATTCCTGGTGCCCCCTCGCCACAGGATCTGATCTCTGCCCTACCCTGGTACTCACCACCCAGCGTTACTCAGGCTTCCTAAGAGCGAGGAGAAGTGGCTCAGGGGTCAAAGCTGCCACTTAGGAACAGGGAAACCAGGTTGGAATCATGTGAACAAGCAAAGAAGTCCCGCCCCTGAAATCTCTGCGAGCACGCGAAATTCCGCGTGTTCATGGAGATTTTTTGCCGTTTTGCAGAATTTTGCAAAAGTCAATTTTGCAAATTCCACCCACCCTAGTTTTATGTTATCGAATTTCCTAGCAAAGGTATACACCCTGCAATTGCGATAATCTCGCTCATCCTGTTAGATTTTTGGGGGATTTCGTTCTCATAGATACATTTGATGTTTTTGTAATTCATCTTTAAGAATGGCCCAATTGCGTTCTGTGACATCTGGTAGATTTAAATCTTGTATCTCTGTCTCCAAGTTGGCAATTTCTAAGAGAAGCTTTTCTCGTTTGAATTCAGCTTCTCTTAATACGATATCCATCATACCCATAGAAGAAGTCAGTAATAATTTCTCCCACTCCTTGAGGTGCCCCCATCTAGATCTTAAAAGGAGGGGAAAATCAATACACGTAGGTCTCTGGGGACTTATCTATGTACTTGCGTAGTACGGCAGCATCCCACCATCGGGAAGGTTCTTGTTTTTTAACCCTTCAGATTGGTCATACTTTTTCCGGGGTTTGACTAAATAGATCCTCCAATAAGGCATCTCTATTATTATCAAAGGTGTCCATATTGGTATTGTACCAGTAAATCTGCACACTATTTCTTTTACCAAAAACACCAATGGAACAATTGTTTAAGCTCCAGTACTGATCTCTTTTTTTTTTTACTTATCCATTTTTCTAATTATCTACAAAACTATACCAGTTTGTAGGACTCAGTTATTCACCTCTTATTATCTCCCTTTCCCTTTTCTTCAATAATTCCTTCTTGATTCAAAGGTACTCGAGTGCTAGATCAGCAAATAATTCATACAACATATAAAACAAGGTGGATTTGCTATTAACGACCTGCACGTCAAAGTGTCTCCTTAATATATGGGTTCAGCAACAGTCGACATAAGTCAAGTATTGAGTGCAACCTTGTGTCCAACGCTCATCCACCTAGAACGTCAAGCTCTGCATCCACAAAAAGTGAAACAGATGTCACTTTAACAAAGAACACCAAAGCACATCATGTTTGAGTTACTCTCATCCTCAGTGCAATCTGCACTCTTCTTCAATCAATGTTCTTGTATTAAAGACTTCTCAATCAATAAGAATCACGTAGTGTAGATCAATCGGATTTTATTCCTTTATATAACACAGTGTTCCACAGCCGACGCACGTTTCGCCCCATCAGGGCTTTACTCAAGACTGCAAATCATATATAAAGAATATCTTGTAATCTACATGTCCATATGATATGCAAATAGATATATTTACATCTATACAGATATATGTAGCATCACTTATTATGTAAAGTGTACTGCAAGAGACTCTTGACCACCAAAAATCCATATACAACATGTATGTGCCATGCCTGTGCTTCAATTCATAAACCAATAATTTCCTCCAAGTGTAAATAGTGATGCACACAAAAGAAGATAGGACAGCCACCACGTGTCAAAGCCAAGACCTAAAATTCCAAGCATTTGGCTGGAAAAGACAAAAAGACATTAGTGAGGTAAAAACATTCGACGGTGAGCTTACCTACACCCATGTGATGATTAAAGTTATTCAATAAAACTTAAATCATCTCACCTCACTGGCGATATATTGCACACCCTGTTTGTCTCTGAAGATATGAGTTTCAAAAAGTCAATTGTCCAATATCCAAAATACTGGTATGTAGGTATAACTGTTCACTATTGATTCTGTTTAAACACTAGTATTTGTAAATGAGAGCAATCAAGGTTCCTGAATCTTACCTTAGTGTAAGATTCACATTAAAATCTCCATGAATGATAACATCACCTGGCGATCCTGCGAGACAACAGCTAACATGAAACATTACCAAACATGTGATCACCTCTCTTGGCTCCCTCGCATAACGTTACCCGAAACAACAGTGAATATGACATATTGCCATAAGTATATGATCACTTCTGATCCAGTGATTCTCTGACATTAATAATGGAACCAGAATAAAACCAGTTCCTGTATTCATCCCACACCGTAATATAACAGCAACGTTTGTTTTCAAATTAATTAATCATTGCTGATTATATTCCAATAACAGTAGAAATAACTTAACTTTCATTTCACTTTATACCAACCAACAATGCCGACCAATACTCGTTGAATAGTCTCTCTTCAATGTCAACTGGAAGCTCTTAAAACCAGTCTGACACGGGAGCGCGTCACCCAAAGAACCAGAGCCAGCACAAGTAAATGCTGCCCCTCTGATGGCCTGACATCTATTTTTCTGAATGCCAGCAACAGGTCTGCCAAGCTGGCCCCGGTCCTAGATGGAGCCGAAAGTCTCAATGATTTAAGGTAAAGACACCGACTCGCAGCGCTCTCACCAAACACACAAGCGCTTCCGAGTATGGGTGTTTTTTTACTTCCTCGTAAAGCTCCGACAACACTGAACCCATTACATTGGTGTCACAAACCCATAACCGATAATGCATCATGCCTTCAAATATGAATATATCTGTATACTATGATCATACCTAGACTATGTATTTTTGCGAACTCCCACAGCTTAAAACATAGCGTAAGAAGGTTTTTTTGTTAATATGAGAAAGTTACTATCTATCATTTAGACAAAACAATGCATTTACAATGAATACTGACTATATAACAACATGAGGTGGGCGCAAACGCATAAAGACCGTGAAACCGAACATGCATTCGACCTTGAACATCCCATAGGTTCTGTTCTATTAATTTACTGACTCAATGTATATACCTCGTCGAGAAGCCCACTCGACATCACCAGGCCTTTTAATACCTTTTAATACTCTCCCACTCTGCCATGGGACTATTACAGCTATACCCCAATATTCTCTCCTTCTCCCCCCTCGCAGCAAAGTTGCACCATGTTTTCAGAATGAACTATGTGACGTTGAAACCTGTACAAATGAAACTGCAACAGCCATACTGACAGATGTTGATATTACTGCATGTTGAAATTACTGCATATTTGTCTTTTCCTTTTAGGTACAGATACAATTTATCTCCATACAACCTACAAAAGTGGTGAGTAGACCACATTTACATGAATAGGAGCAACACTTGGCTCTTAAAATATTGATCCTGACGAAAGCCTCTAGAGTTACCAGAAGGCTGAAACATGTTGATCATACTCACCAGTGCGTAAGGCTAGTAACTAGGCCTACAGCCGCACGTTTCTGTTTTTAACTTCCTATACCTGTGATTTGTAGAATAAAATACAAGAATCATGGTATAAGGAATTTTAATATTTTTCCACCCACCTGAACACAAACACACCCTCTTTTTATTCTTATCTCTGGCCACTACTGTTACACCAGTTGGTCTTCCTTCGTGTGGAGGTCAGCATAACACACTAAGGAAAAGACCCAATGATAATGCTGTTGCGACACTGAATGGCAGAGACCAAGATATACTGCTTTACGCCTGTGTTCGCATATGAGGGTTTTTTACAAAGATGGCCCGTTCCACTTTATCATAGACCCTGGAAACACAGGACAATGTGGTTCATTCTCCCCCATTGATTTTTTGCTCTAGCCTAAGGAAGCAGAATGAACTATAATTTATTTTCCCTCATCATTGATTTTTTAGTTCCTCTCTCCCGCACATCATTGCCCCCAACTACGCATATCTGCCACAGAAGATTTGCAGAGAGCTTGGTTAGTGGAAACATTATCCTCTCCCATGGCTAGGCAAAATAGCAGTGGTCAAAATGACTATTCCAGCCCAGATCCTCTATTTGTTCCGTCCTATCCCTCTCTTACAGCCTCCAGGTTGGATACAGCAGACACAATCAGATCTTGCACAGTTCATCTGGAACGGTTGAAAGCCACGACTGAAACAGATGCTAGCGATGCTCCCTCTGGGGGAGGGTGGTCTCGGGTTTCCTGACCTCCAGCTCTACTTCCAAGCTGCCCAACTGCGTCACCTAGTTGAGTGTAGTCATTGGGAGTCGGAGATGTAATGGTTGTTTCAAGAGCAGGCAGTTGCTGCCAGACCTTTGCAAGAAATCCCATTTCTCCGCAAGCGCATCAGACCCCCCAATTTGTATGCCTCATATATCACATGAGTAAATGTAAATGTAAATGTAGAGGTACTTGTATAGCGCACGACTACCCGGAGGCATCTCGGTGCTTGTACGATTACCGCTGAGGAGTCCTTCCTGGCCTTTCCCTGTGAAGTGTCCACTCCTGGGCACCCCCAAGGTGAAGCCAGGCATCCTAGCGTTGTTGGGGCCGTTGTGGAGATTAAGCAAGCTAATCCCCAGAGTTGCAGAGTGGGACCCATGATTAGAATAGGCACTGAGGCGAGAATTATCAGGTCTGAGGAAATTAAGCCCAAGACCCGCCGAGGTGGGAATTGAACCCTGGACCCGGGCCAGACTTCTGCATCAGGGTCTGCCGCTCTAACCATTGATTATTTGAACAATACAAGGGAACCCAGGGCGCAATTAGCTAAGGACCTTGGGTCGGTACTTATTTTCACAAACAGTGGTCCTTAGACGAGAGAAAGAATGATCAAGGAACAAATATAGACTAAATAGAGCTATATTGTTATGAAATGTCCAGCCGGACAGTTTCATGTTTTGATAAAAATAATGCAAGAAGAATCAGACACAAAGTGTGATGGACGTGGGACACCAGCCGATGTCCGACTAACACACTAGAGGGACACAAACAAGGGGAAAAAATAGTAGGCAAAATCTGGGCATCTGAATATCATAAATCATAAACAGATAATCCACACTATACACATTTGCATGTACAATTTTTATCAACTATGTATTTAGTGCATTTCGGTCGACGACGTTTCGAACCATACATAATATCGGTTCATCCTCAGGACAGAAATTAATTGCCTAAAGAAATAACAATTACACTTGAACCCACTATGTGGGAGTCAATATTCCATTCAATAACAAGAGGGTTAAGATTGGGAATAGAAGAAGGAGAGGAGACATAAAAAAGATAAAACAAGTCAGTTAATCAGACCCTTATTTCAACTACATATGCTGTGCACAACTCATACCATGCTAGGGTGTCGACGGCGACAGAGTACGGTGCATGCTAGATACATGCAGTGTGCTTGGAGGAGCGAGGAAGGTGCATTTAGGGAGGCGCAACATCCCATGTTTGGCTCGGACTGGCGGTGATGGAGAAGACAAAGGTATCGCTATGGTGAGGGGGGTAAAAGAGGTCGATCTACATCGCATAGCACAAACACTAGGTGAAGGGCTGTGAAGAAGTGCAGGGGTGAGGGACTGTGAATATTGGTCTCAATGGACGGAAACAAGGGGGCTTACCGGTAGAGTGAAACTGAAATTAAATCAGCACGATGTAGGAGATTGAGCCAATTTCTATGGAGGGAGGAAATTAACAATTACAGAAATGCCAAATTATCCTCAAGCAGGCTACCGCCTTTGCAGGAAAAACTTACCGCGGGATTGAAGCCAATGCGGATGACAAAAGGATCTATGGAAAATGGGGAGAAAGTGAACTGAGGCAACCAATACGGTTAAGAAATGAAAAACCTGGTGCTATGTTTGATAAGCTTACCGTCGGGAGCGATGCCCTTGTCCGAAAATCTGTGGGGGGGGGAAAGGACAATATACAAATAGTAAGGGCGAGTTCTGTTTGCAGGTGCCAAGATGCTCGAACATAGTACCCATCTGCAAGAACTTACCAGATAATAGAAAAGTGCAGGTCCGCAATGGGGGTCCTTGCCTAGCGTGAGAAATCTTCACGAATCTCCGCCGGCGGAGTGAAACCACAATAAGGAAGCAATTCCTGGTCACGTGAGGGTGATTGTCCAATGGAGGCACGGCAAAAAGTGTCGGCCATTTTGAGTTGGGCACGTAATGTATCTAATCGGAAACAGGGGGAGATTGGTACATTGGTTGCCCCCGGTGGTACGTTTGAGTGTACTGGGGGCAAGGGGTCCTTGTTAATAGTTAAGGCATGCAGCGGGGAGAGCTAGGAGGCTCTTAAAAATTAAAAGGGTGCAAATCGGAGTACCGCCATACGCAATCAAACAGTAACCAGAATAAGGAAGCAGTTCCTGGTCACGTGAGAGTAAATGTCCAATGGAGGCACGGCAAAAAGTGTCGGCCATTTTGAATTGGGCGCGTAATGTATCTAGTAAGAGACAGAAGGGAGATACATGGGTTGCCTCCGGTGGCCCTCTTGAGTATACTGGGGGCAAGGGGTCCACAATAATAGAAAGGCATATGGCGGACGAAGCTAGGGGGCTCTAAAAAATGCAAAGAGTGCAAATCGAAGTGCCGCAGTACGCAATCAAACAGTGACATATTTACAATAAATAAAGCAACATTTGGGCAATGTCATACTGAAGTGACAATTGTAGTTAAAAGAAAACAATTCAAAGTGAACCTAATAAAGTAACGATTGTAGTTAAGAGAAACATGAGTTAAGGAGGGCCAGTCAGAGTCTTGTACTGTTGTGCAAAAGTCAGGAGTTGTCCAGTTACAACAATGGTCATATGAGAGTTCCTTTATGCAGGGCAGCACTGGGGTCTAAATCAAGGAGGTCCAGTCTTCCGTGCGGTTCAGACCAGTGTGCAGGCTCTGGGTCTTGAGTATCCATCGCAGTTCCTCCTTGTTTAGTAGCTGCTGTAAATTTCCTCCACGGCTAGGGAGTTTAATCACAGAAATGATGGTCCACTTAAAGTCCATTTCAGTGTGTGACAGTTCCGTAAAATGATGCACAAGAGGAGGATTGGGAGTCCTGCACCGTATTCTGTTCCTGTGTTGGCACATTCTTGTGCGTACTTTCTGGGTTGTCTGTCCTATATAAATCATAGAACATGGACAAACAATAGCATAGATGTCATTAGTACTATTACAGTTAGAAAATTCTCTGCGGGCATGCTTGATGTCATTGTGCGTGAATTCCTTGCCTTCTATAGTGCTATCACACATAGAGCAGTTGCCGCCTTTCACATGCCCAGTAAGTCTCGGCAGACCCCAGAGCATGTCAATTGTAGCCATTTGATCATGTGCAGGTAATGCTGCGCGCAAGTGGTCTCTCAAATTCTTGGATTTCTTGAAGGCAAACATAGGTTTGTCTAGTTGAAGGTGGCCTGCATTCAACACTGGCCAATGATTTTTGATGCTCTTAGTAAGTGAATTAGATGCTGGCGAAAAAGTGGTGACACAGACCAGCCGGTTCTGTGCTTTTTTAGGTTTGGGTTCTAACAACACTTCCCTAGGGCAAAACCAAGCTCTTTTTAGTGAGGTTCTTATGAGTCTGCGTGGGTAGCCTCTGGCGCTAAGTTTGGCGCTGAGTGATTGTGCTTCCTTGAAATAATCATCTTTAAGGTAGCAATTTCTTCTCAACCATAGAAATTGTGAGTAAGGGAGGGAATCACGGAGGGCTCTAGGATGGTTGCTCTTGTAACTTAACAAAGTGTTGCGCTCTGTGGGCTTCCTGTAGAGGCTAGTGATTAATAGGCACTCTTTATCCTGTATGTTAAGGTCTAGAAAGGGAATGCTAGAATGGCTTGTGGTTAGGGTGTAAGTGAGACCGCTACAATTGCTATTAAGCCAATGTAGAAATTGGGGTAACAGGTCATCAGAGTCGTTCCAGATCATAAAAATATCGTCAATATACCGCTTCCATAGGGCTATGCCACAATGGAAGGGATTTGACGGGGCCAGAATACGTCCACATTCAAGGCTGTCCAAGTATAGTACATCCAAGTTGGGGGCAAAAACAGCCCCCATAGATGTACCCTTAATTTGGCCATAGTATTGACCATCAAACAAGAAATAATTCTTGAACCCACTATTTGGGAGTCAATATGCCATTCAATAACAAGAGTGTTAAGATTGGGAATAGAAGAAGGAGAGGAGACATAAAAAAGATAAAACAAGTCAGTTAATCAGACCCTTATTTCAACTACATATGCTGTGCACAACTCATACCATGCCAGGGTGTCGACGGCGACAGAGTACGGTGCACGCTAGATACATGCAGTGTGCTTAGAGGAGCGAGGAAGGTGCATTTAGGGAGGCGCAACATCCCATGTTTGGCTCGGACTGGCGGTGATGGAGAAGACAAAGGTATCGCTATGGTGAGGGGGGTAAAAGAGGTCGATCTACATCGCATAGCACAAACACTAGGCGAAGGGCTGTGAAGAAGTGCAGGGGTGAGGGACTGTGAATATTGGTCTCAATGGACGGAAACAAGGGGGCTTACCGGTAGAGTGAAACTGAAATTAAATCAGCACGATGTAGGAGATTGAGCCAATTTCTATGGAGGGAGGAAATTAACAATTACAGAAATGCCAAATTATCCTCAAGCAGGCTACCGCCTTTGCAGGAAAAACTTACCGCGGGATTGAAGCCAATGCGGATGACAAAAGGATCTATGGAAAATGGGGAGAAAGTGAACTGAGGCAACCAATACCGGTTAAGAAATGAAAAACCTGGTGCTATGTTTGATAAGCTTACCGTCGGGAGCGATGCCCTTGTCCGAAAATCTGTGGGGGGGGGAAAGGACAATATACAAATAGTAAGGGCGAGTTCTGTTTGCAGGTGCCAAGATGCTCGAACATAGTACGCATCTGCAAGAACTTACCAGATAATAGAAAAGTGCAGGTCCGCAATGGGGGTCCTTGCCTAGCGTGAGAAATCTTCACGAATCTCCGCCGGCGGAGTGAAACCACAATAAGGAAGCAATTCCTGGTCACGTGAGGGTGATTGTCCAATGGAGGCACGGCAAAAAGTGTCGGCCATTTTGAGTTGGGCACGTAATGTATCTAATCGGAAACAGGGGGAGATTGGTACATTGGTTGCCCCCGGTGGTACGTTTGAGTGTACTGGGGGCAAGGGGTCCTTGTTAATAGTTAAGGCATGCAGCGGGGAGAGCTAGGAGGCTCTTAAAAATTAAAAGAGTGCAAATCGGAGTACCGCCATACGCAATCAAACAGTAACCAGAATAAGGAAGCAGTTCCTGGTCACGTGAGAGTAAATGTCCAATGGAGGCACGGCAAAAAGTGTCGGCCATTTTGAATTGGGCGCGTAATGTATCTAGTAAGAGACAGAAGGGAGATACATGGGTTGCCTCCGGTGGCCCTCTTGAGTATACTGGGGGCAAGGGGTCCACAATAATAGAAAGGCATATGGCGGACGAAGCTAGGGGGCTCTAAAAAATGCAAAGAGTGCAAATCGAAGTGCCGCAGTACGCAATCAAACAGTGACATATTTACAATAAACAAAGCAACATTTGGGCAATGTCATACTGAAGTGACAATTGTAGTTAAAAGAAAACAATTCAAAGTGAACCTAATAAAGTAACGATTGTAGTTAAGAGAAACATGAGTTAAGCAGGGCCAGTCAGAGTCTTGTACTGTTGTGCAAAAGTCAGGAGTTGTCCAGTTACAACAATGGTCATATGAGAGTTCCTTTATGCAGGGCAGCACTGGGGTCTAAATCAAGGAGGTCCAGTCTTCCGTGCGGTTCAGACCAGTGTGCAGGCTCTGGGTCTTGAGTATCCATCGCAGTTCCTCCTTGTTTAGTAGCTGCTGTAAATTTCCTCCACGGCTAGGGAGTTTAATCACAGAAATGATGGTCCACTTAAAGTCCATTTCAGTGTGTGACAGTTCCGTAAAATGATGCACAAGAGGAGCATTGGGAGTCCTGCACCGTATTCTGTTCCTGTGTTGGCACATTCTTGTGCGTACTTTCTGGGTTGTCTGTCCTATATAAATCATAGAACATGGACAAACAATAGCATAGATGTCATTAGTACTATTACAGTTAGAAAATTCTCTGCGGGCATGCTTGATGTCATTGTGCGTGAATTCCTTGCCTTCTATAGTGCTATCACACATAGAGCAGTTGCCGCCTTTCACATGCCCAGTAAGTCTCGGCAGACCCCAGAGCATGTCAATTGTAGCCATTTGATCATGTGCAGGTAATGCTGCGCGCAAGTGGTCTCTCAAATTCTTGGATTTCTTGAAGGCACACATAGGTTTGTCTAGTTGAAGGTGGCCTGCATTCAACACTGGCCAATGATTTTTGATGCTCTTAGTAAGTGAATTAGATGCTGGCGAAAAAGTGGTGACACAGACCAGCCGGTTCTGTGCTTTTTTAGGTTTGGGTTCTAACAACACTTCCCTAGGGCAAAACCAAGCTCTTTTTAGTGAGGTTCTTATGAGTCTGCGTGGGTAGCCTCTGGCGCTAAGTTTGGCGCTGAGTGATTGTGCTTCCTTGAAATAATCATCTTTAAGGTAGCAATTTCTTCTCAACCGTAGAAATTGTGAGTAAGGGAGGGAATCACGGAGGGCTCTAGGATGGTTGCTCTTGTAACTTAACAAAGTGTTGCGCTCTGTGCGCTTCCTGTAGAGGCTAGTGATTAATAGGCGCTCTTTATCCTGTATGTTAAGGTCTAGAACGGGAATGCTAGAATGGCTTGTGGTTAGGGTGTAAGTGAGACCGCTACAATTGCTATTAAGCCAATGTAGAAATTGGGGTAACAGGTCATCAGAGTCGTTCCAGATCATAAAAATATCGTCAATATACCGCTTCCATAGGGCTATGCCACAAAGGAAGGGATTTGACGGGGCCAGAATACGTCCACATTCAAGGCTGTCCATGTATAGTACATCCAAGTTGGGGGCAAAAACAGCCCCCATAGATGTACCCTTAATTTGGCCATAGTATTGACCATCAAACAAGAAATAATTCTTGAACCCACTATTTGGGAGTCAATATGCCATTCAATAACAAGAGTGTTAAGATTGGGAATAGAAGAAGGAGAGGAGACATAAAAAAGATAAAACAAGTCAGTTAATCAGACCCTTATTTCAACTACATATGCTGTGCACAACTCATACCATGCCAGGGTGTCGACGGCGACAGAGTACGGTGCACGCTAGATACATGCAGTGTGCTTAGAGGAGCGAGGAAGGTGCATTTAGGGAGGCGCAACATCCCATGTTTGGCTCGGACTGGCGGTGATGGAGAAGACAAAGGTATCGCTATGGTGAGGGGGGTAAAAGATGTCGATCTACATCGCATAGCACAAACACTAGGTGAAGGGCTGTGAAGAAGTGCTGGGGTGAGGGACTGTGGAGATTGGTCTCAATAGACGGAAACAAGGGGGCTTACCGGTAGAGTGAAACTGAAATTAAATCAGCACGATGTAGGAGATTGAGCCAATTTCTATGGAGGGAGGAAATTAACAATTACAGAAATGCCAAATTATCCTCAAGCAGGCTACCGCCTTTGCAGGAAAAACTTACCGCGGGATTGAAGCCAATGCGGATGACAAAAAGATCTATGGAAAATGGGGAGAAAGTGAACTGAGGCAACCAACACCGGTTAAGAAATGAAAAACCTGGTGCTATGTTTGATAAGCTTACCGTCGGGAGCGATGCCCTTGTCCAAAAATCTGTGGGGGGGGGGGGGGAGGACAGTATACAAATAGTAAGGGCGTGTTCTGTTTGCAGGTGCCAAGATGCTCGAACATAGTACGCCTCTGCAAGAACTTACCAGATAATAGAAAAGTGCAGGTCCGCAATGGGGGTCCTTGCCTAGCGTGAGAAATCTTCATGAATCTCCGCCGGCGGAGTGAAACCACAATAAGGAAGCAGTTCCTGGTCACGTGAGGGTGATTGTCCAATGGAGGCACGGCAAAAAGTGTCGGCCATTTTGAGTTGGGCACGTAATGTATCTAATCGGAAACAGGGGGAGATTGGTACATTGGTTGCCCCCGGTGGTACGTTTGAGTGTACTGGGGGCAAGGGGTCCTTGTTAATAGTTAAGGCATGCAGCGGGGAGAGCTAGGAGGCTCTTAAAAATGAAAAGAGTGCAAATCGGAGTACCACCATACGCAATCAAACAGTAACCAGAATAAGGAAGCAGTTCCTGGTCACGTGAGAGTAAATGTCCAATGGAGACACGGCAAAAAGTGTCGTCCATTTTGAATTGGGCGCGTAATGTATCTAGTAAGACAGAAGGGGGATACATGGGTTGCCTCCGGTGGCCCTCTTGAGTATACTGGGGGCAAGGGGTCCACAATAATAGAAAGGCATATGGCGGACGAAGGTAGGGGACTCTAAAAAATGCAAAGAGTGCAAATCGAAGTGCCTCAGTACGCAATCAAACAGTGACATATTTACAATAAACAAAGCTACATTTGGGCAATGTCATACTGAAGTGACAATTGTAGTTAAAAGAAAACAATTCAAAGTGAACCTAATAAAGTAACGATTGTAGTTAAGAGAAACATGAGTTAAGGAGGGCCAGTCAGAGTCTTGTACAGTTGTGCAAAAGTCAGGAGTTGTCCAGTTACAACAATGGTCATATGAGAGTTCCTTTATGCAGGGCAGCACTGGGGTCTAAATCAAGGAGGTCCAGTCCTCCGTGCAGTTCAGACAAGTGTGCAGGCTCTGGCTCTTGAGTATCCATCGCAGTTCCTCCTTGTTTAGTAGCTGCTGTAAATGTCCTCCACGGCTAGGGAGTTTAATCAGAGAAATGATGGTCCACTTAAAGTCCATTTCAGTGTGTGACAGTTCCGTAAAATGATGCACAAGAAGAACATTGGGAGTCCTGCACCGTATTCTGCTCCTGTGTTGGCACATTCTTGTGCGTACTTTCTGGGTTGTCTGTCCTATATAAATCATAGAACATGGACAAACAATAGCATAGATGACATTAGTACTATTACAGTTAGAAAATTCTCTGCGGGCATGCTTGATGTCATTGTGCATGAATTCCTTGCCTTCTATAGTGCTATCACACATAGAGCAGTTGCCGCATTTCACATGCCCAGTAAGTCTCTGCAGACCCCAGAGCATGTCAATTGTAGCCATTTGATCAGGGGCAGGTAATGCTGCGCACAAGTGGTCTCTCAAATTCTTGGATTTCTTGAAGGCAAACATAGGTTTGTCTAGTTGAAGTTGGCCTGCATTCAACACTGGCCAATGTTTTTTGATGCTCTTAGTAAGTGAATTAGATGTTGGCGAAAAAGTGGTGACACAGACCAGCCGGTTCTGTGCTTTTTTAGGTTTGGGTTCTAACAACACTTCCCTAGGGCAAAACCAAGCTCTTTTTAGTGAGGTTCTTATGAGTCTGCGTGGGTAGCCTCTGGCGCTAAGTTTGGCGCTGAGTGATTGTGCTTCCTTGAAATAATCATCTTTAAGGTAGCTATTTCTTCTCAACCTTAGAAATTGTGAGTAAGGGAGGGAATCACGGAGGGCTCTAGGATGGTTGCTCTTTTAACTTAACAAAGTGTTGCGCTCCGTGGGCTTTCTGTAGAGGCTAGTGATTAATAGGCGCACTTTATCCTGTATGTTAAGGTCTGGAAAGGGAATGCTAGAATGGCTTGTGGTTAGGGTGTAAGTGAGACCGCTACAATTGCTATTAAGCCAATGTAGAAATTGGGGTAACAGGTCATCAGAGTCGTTCCAGATCATAAAAATATCGTCAATATACCGCTTCCATAGGGCTATGCCACAATGGAAGGGATTTGACGGGGCCAGAATACGTACACATTCAAGGCTGTCCATGTATAGTACAGCCAAGTTGGGGGCAAAAACAGCCCCCTTAGATGTACCCTTAATTCGGCCATAGTATTCCGTAGAAATCCAAGAAATCCAAGAATTTGAGAGACCACTTGGTGCGCGCAGCATTACCTGCCCCTGATCAAATGGCTACAATTGACATGCTCTGGGGTCTGCCGAGACTTACTGGGCATGTGAAATGTGGCAACAGCTCTATGTGTGATAGCACTATAGAAGGCAAGGGATTCACGCACAATGACATCAAGCATGCCCGCAGAGAATTTTCTAACTGTAATAGTACTAATGCCATCTATGCTTTTGTTTGTCCATGTTCTATGATTTATATAGGGCAGACAACCCAGAAAGTACGCACAAGAATGTGCCAACACAGGAGCAGAATACGTTGCAGGACTCCCAATGCTCCTCTTGTGCATCATTTTACGGAACTGTCACACACTGAAATGGACTTTAAGTGGACTATCATTTCTGTGATTAAACTCCCTAGCCGTGGAGGAAATTTACAGCAGCTACTGAACAAGGAGGAACTGCGATGGATACTCAAGAACCAGAGCCTGCACACTGGTCTGAACCGCACGGAGGACTGGACCTCCTTGATTTAGACCCCAGTGCTGCCCTGCATAAAGGAACTCTCATATGACCATTGTTGTAACTGGACAACTCCTGACTTTTGCACAACAGTACAAGACTCTGACTGGCCCTCCTTAACTCATTTTTCTCTTAACTACAATCGTTACTTTATTAGGTTCACTTTGAATTGTTTTCTTTTAACTACAATTGTCACTTCAGTATGACATTGCCCAAATGTTGCTTTGTTTATTGTAAATATGTCACTGTTTGATTGCGTACTGCGGCACTTCGATTTGCACTCTTTGCATTTTTTAGAGCCCCCTAGCTTCGTCCACCATATGCCTTTCTATTATTGTGGACCCCTTGCCCCCAGTATACTCAAGAGGGCCACCGGAGGGAACCCATGGATCCCCCTTCTGTCTCTTACTAGATACATTACGCGCCCAATTCAAAATGGCCGACACTTTTTGCCGTGCCTCCATTGGACATTTACTCTCACGTGACCAGGAACTGCTTCCTCATTCTGGTTACTGTTTGATTGGTTATAGCGGTACTCCGATTTGCACTCTTTTCATTTTTTAGAGCCTCCTAGCTCTCCCCACTATTAACGAGGACCCCTTGCCCCCAGTACACTCAAGCGGACCACCGGGGGCAACCAATGTACCAATCTCCCCCTGTTTCCGATTAGATACATTACGTGCCCAACCCAAAATCGCAGACACTTTTTGCCGTGCCTCCATTGGACAATCACCCTCACGTGACCAGGAACCGCTTCCTTATTGTGATTTCACTCCATCGGCGGAGATTCGTGAAGATTTCTCACGCTAGGCAAGGACCCCCATTGCGGACATGCACTTTTCTATTATCCGGTAAGCTCTTGCAGATGCGTACTATGTTCGAGCATCTTGGCACCTGCAAACAGAACTCGCCCTTACTATTTGTATACTGTCCTCCCCCCCCCCCACAGATTTCTGGACAAGGGCATCGCTCCCGACGGTAAGCTTATCAAACATAGCACCAGGTTTTTCATTTCTTAACCGGTGTTGGTTGCCTCAGTTCACTTTCTCCCCATTTTCCATAGATCTTTTTGTCATCCGCATTGGCTTCAATCCCGCGGTAAGTTTTTCCTGCAAAGGCGGTAGCCTGCTTGAGGATAATTTGGCATTTCTGTAATTGTTAATTTCCTCCCTCCATAGAAATTGGCTCAATCTCCTACATCGTGCTGATTTAATTTCAGTTTCACTCTACCGGTAAGCCCCCTTGTTTCCGTCCATTGAGACCAATCTCCACAGTCCCTCACCCCTGCACTTCTTCACAGCCCTTCACCTAGTGTTTGTGCTATGCAATGTAGATCGACCTCTTTTACCCCCTCACCATAGCGATACCTTTCACTTCTCCATCACCGCCAGTCCGAGCCAAACATGGGATGTTGCGCCTCCCTAAATGCACCTTCTTCGCTCCTCTAAGCACACTGCATGTATCTAGCGTGCACTGTACTCTGTCGTCGTCGACACCCTGGCATGGTATGAGTTGTGCACAGCATATGTAGTTGAAATAAGGGTCTGATTAACTGACTTGTTTTATCTTTTTTATGTCTCATCTCCTTCTTCTATTCCCAATATTAACCCTCTTGGTATTGAATGGCATATTGACTCCCACATAGTGGGTTCAAGTGTAATTGTTATTTCTTTAGGCAATTAATTTCTGTCCTGAGGATGAACCGATATTATGTATGGTTCGAAACGTCGTCGACCGAAATGCACTAAATGCATAGTTGATATAAATTGTACATGCATATGTGTATAGTGTGGATTATCTGTTTATGATTTATGATATTCAGATGCCCAGATTTTGCCTACTATTTTTTCCCCTTGTTTCTGTCCCTCTAGTGTGTTAGTCGGACATCGGCTGGTGTCCCACGTCCATCACACTTTGTGTCTGATTCTTCTTGCATTATTTTTATCAAAACATTAAACTGTCCGGCTGGACATTTCATAACAATATAGCTCTATTTAGTCTATATTTATTCCTTGAACATTCTTTCTCTCGTCTAAGGACCGATCTAACCATTGAGCCACACTTCCCCACTGAGTCACTCTAGAAGTGTGGGACCATACTAATATCGGGCAATATCTCACCACCTTCCCGTCTCCTCTCACCCCTTTGATAGACAACCCCGACTTCACACCGGGTATGGACTTGGTTGCCTTCGTAAGATGGAGACCCTCTGGATACCGATTTTTGTACCATATGTATGACGCGGATGGAGTTATTCCGTTCCATCTATTTAAACAAGAATATGGGCTGCCTGAAATGGAGAGACTCCGCTATCTGCAGGCACGGCATTGGGCTCTTCACGGTCAGGTTCACTGTGAGGCCGATAGACGCCTTTCCACCTACGAACGGTGGCTTATCACCCACGCATCAGATGAAAAGTTAATCTCCGATTTGTACAAAATGCCACAGGCCAGAAATGCTCACACTTACAATTCCGGTCGGGCATGCTGAGAGAGGGAACTAGGCAGAACACTCAATTACAAAGAGTGGGAAGGGATAAACTTTAGGGCCCGCCATTCAGCATACCACATGGGGCTAACTGAGATCCACATAAAGGTAGCTACCTACTGGTATTATACCCCAGAGAGTCTTCACTCAATGGACCCTACTCGGGGGGCGACATGTTGGCGGGGTTGTGACCACGTAGAAACTTTGGTACATCTATTATGGGAGTGTGAATATATCCAGCCTTATTGGAAACAGGTGATAGATGAAGTGGATAAACACTTCAATACAGAAATTCCACGCTTCCCAGCATATGCCCTTTTGTGCCTCCCAAATCCTTATCCACTGTGATCCCGTAGAGGCCACCAGATTGTAATTGCGCTAGGCTCTGCGAAACAAAATATACTCACACACTGGCACACTTCCCATATCCCAACCTTCACAGGCTGACTAAATCGCCTGTGGCATGTTCTCAGAATGGAGAAGCTGACATTGACAATAGCAGGGCAGGGGTCCAAATATGTTGAACTGTGGCAACCCTTCCTGTCCCTCTTAGCCTCTGAATTCCGGGAAGTCTCCTGCCCCCGATACCTCCGCCTACTGCGCCTCTCTGATACACAACAGACAGAGAAGTGAATAGGGCCAAGTACAGTTTCAGACAGCCTAGTTAGTGGACATGGAACACGGGTGGGGGTGGTGAGGGAGGTTTATAAAGTTTTTTTTCCCTTTCTTAATTTTCACTTCATGCACGGTTTTCCTGGTTTGGTACAAGCCCCGTGTTAAGCCTTGTGGTCATTGATTGGCCATTTAAGTCATATGTTACACAACATCGATGATATGACAGCTAAACCTGCATGGTTATTTTTGTGTATGTTGAAAATTTCAATAAAGAGATTTAAACCTAATTATTTGTTTTAAGTTTGTGATGTGCAACGGTACTTTCGTGAATTTATCTAAAAAGTTCTGCAATACCTTTTGAAATTCCAACATTTTTTACATATGACAAAATAAAATTAGACATAATATAGAGTGCCTCTTTAAAGAGCCTTAGTTTTTTATTATTTTATAAATAATCATATTTATATCTGTTTGACAAGTCAAATGTTTAGGTTTGAAATAAAAATATTATTTTCATCGGATTAATAGTATTGAAAGAAATTATAGCATACATTGCTCTATTGAGTTAAAAAACTTTCCGAACTGCAAATTACAGATTTTGATTAGATAAGAATAAATGCAGACAGCAGCTGTGCAACAGAATATATTTGTTTGCGAAACAGATATGCTCTTCATCTTGGTCAATATCCCATTTTGTTAAAACCTAAAATGACTTTCAAAAGAATATGTCAAAAAAACTACAATGACAAAGAAGAATTGGAAGTACCTAAAAAAAACTGAAAACTAGATACACCGAAATGCGTCACGGCAGGACATCAGTTTCAAAATCAGAGTAGTATAAATTACTACAGCGTATAATTGATAATCATCTTTTTTATATACTTTCTGTCCCCAAAAATATCCACCAGTATGTAGATTAGTGTTTATAGGAAGCTGGATTTTTATTCATGTTTAAATTAATGATCCCAAATGTTCTTTTTTGTGGTAGTATGGGCGAGCAGTTTAGGCTTATTAGAGGGTGGTGTTAGCAAATTTGCGGAACACACACAATCAATAAATGAGACACACTCAAGAAGACATTAGAGATCAACTTAGAAAAATAACATGTATTTATATATATATATTTTATTACCAAGAACTTCAATCTTAGGTAAGTACTTTTTGAGATAGTGATTTTACAAGAAATAGAATATGCACTGTATCTGCAGAGTAACACAGTAACCTAATCATATGGAGAAAAACTCAAACTGCTTACGGTCATTTGTCAGTGACTTACATGACTGTTCATCAGGACTTAAGGGAAGTAGGGTTCTAGGTCATTGACAGCACCAATAAGTCACCTTGGTGGACTCTGGTGCGTCCAGGTGCAAAAGTGTGTTTCGGTGTGTGGAGCACCGTTGATGTGAACATGTAAAAATACCAGTAAAAAGAAGCTGCAGGTGGGGACTGGGAGACCAATCAGGTCAAACTCAAAGGGAGGCTCCGTTCTTTAGGGTCGCAGGAGCTGGGATGCACCATCGATTGCAAGGGGTCTCAAGCTGTGGGGCTTGGGTGCAGTGGTCTTTGGTCCGGCAGGATCAAGGGGGTCAGCGGCACTCAGTTTTGGAGGGCTTGCATAAAGAGGCTGCAAGCAGGGACTGGAGGACCAGTCCAGTGGAACTCACAGGCGAACTCAGATCTTGGGGGTCTCTGGGTGCTAGAGACATTGCTGGTCATGCTGGACTGTGGGGGTTGGTGCAGTTGTCTAATGTCTGACAAGTTGTTGCGGTGAGAGGTACTTGATTCATGATAAGACCTAAATATCGGGACACAAATGGACAGCTGGGCCACTCTGAGGACTGGCTTCTGTGGTGCTGATGTCTCACATGGACTGGTTGGTGACTGTACCGTCAGTGTCCGGATTGGACCACCAACAAGTCTTGGCTGGTGCAAGGGGTCTGCTAACCCGGGTATTGGTGTTGGAAGGCTCCTGGAGGGTCTGTCTCCTTACTACTCACTAGGTCAATGGGGCTGACCTCTTGGAGCATGGAACAACTCCTCCTGGGTCGCTACTGCTTCGGTGAGTCTGGTGGTCAGCAGCTCGATGAACCGGAGCTTGTGTTGATATCTGCAGGATGCCAAGTGAGATACTGGCTTGCTTTACAAAGTGCTTTCAGCTCTCTGAGGGTCTTGGAGTCTGCACAGCTGCAGGACAAGTCATTGTTTTGCAATTGTCAGGACATCATGCAGGCAGGGTTTGGCGCCAAGTCTGGTTCTAGTGCACAGTTCTTGCTTTTTCGGCTCTTCTTGGTCCTTTTTATTGGGGGAATCAGTTGAATCTGAGTTCCTCGGGAATATATGGGTGTTAAGTGGACTGAAGGGTAATAGCAAGAGTTCCTAATTTCCCCAAAATCAAGATGGTGGTATCCTTCTTTCATTGTTCAGATCAGGCAGCCCACCTTACGGGTGAGACTGGCCTAGTTGTGCACCACACCTTCCTGTATATCTCATTTCCCACCTGTTCTTGTGCCAAATGGGCCTTAGGGCAAAGGCAGGCGTCTAACAGTTCTGGAGGATATTTAAAAGGCAGCACAGACTTTAAAGTCCCTGGCCCTGAAATGCCTAATCACTAGCTGACCGGCTGGAGGAGGTGTGAACACCTTCCTACAGTGCTGGCATTGTTTCTGCCCTCAGAGACTATGGCTCAATCCTGCCAGGGGTAAGAAACCTGTCTGTGGTGGCAGGCCAGACTACACCAGTCAGCCAACACACTAGAGGCTGGTAGAGTTTCTCTGGGTGCATGTCTTAATAAATCCACCAAATATCATAGATTTTGTTGAAGTTGTCTAGTAACTGGAACCCTGTAATGACTAGTGCCCAATACATATACTTAAGATGGATTCCCTGTTCCCTTGTAGTATCTAGTAATTGAACTAGGCAGCACAGGGGCATATTTGCTCATGTAGACTTGTCCACATATATAAGATAATGTATCCTGCCTTAGGGCTGTAATGCCTGCTGTTGGGCTGACTTAAATACATTCCATGCAGTGTCTGGGGATATGGCACAAAGGGTGTGTGCTATGTCATGTTTTCCTTTTTGTCTGCACCATTTCATGCAGCCTTCATTGGTCGTCTGCATGAGATTCACGCTGAGTCCCTTATGGTGGCGCAATATCAATTCCGTAGGTACTAGTGCTACCAATTAAAAGTGACTTACAGGGGCGCTAAAGGTCTTGCCAATTAACAAACAATTGTTTTCTTGTTTCTTGAGTTAACTTGGTTTCAGGAACATAGCACTGGCACTGGGTACCTGGTTAGGATCAGCTATCAGGCAGAAAGTGGGGGTGACCAAGTCAAATAGTGGAACTTTCCTACAAAGCTGATAAATCCGTTGTGAACTGATTTGGTCAGACAGCCACATGTGCCGGTCTACACTTTCTATCAATGAACAACATGATGTTCAAGAATTCTGTATGGTCATTCTAGGAATAATAGCTATCAAAACCCACTGAGTTGTGATCTGTTCGCTATAAGCTACTCTTAGTAACCCAAATGCCTAAATTGTCTTCATTCAGCCATCACTGTTACAAAGATTTGATTAGCTACCAATACCTGATTTCAAATGTATCTTATTTACAATTTAATATCTAAAGCACTACAAAACGACTTATGTGCAAACTGTAAATCAGAACTTGACTCCACACTTAGTTTAACAATGGGAACCAAACATTTATTTTTTATGATTCAAAGATGTACTGTCAGTAAGATAAAAATAAATACTTCTGTTTCTAACTTTACTGCTTCATACGCCTCTATTTCAGGATGTAGTAATACTACTAATGCCATCATTGTCCACCATGGAGAGTCTGCAGCATCAGGACACTACACAATTTAAGTAAAAAACAACACATGTTGGACAGAATGTAATGATATTATTCTTTCCTAACATTCACAAGACAGTTAACGTCTTATTTTAAATCAAAAGTTCTAATTTCTGAAGTTGATATTGTTGTAACACAAAACTGGTACTTATGAGTTTTAGTTATATAATTCGGGTGCTACGTCATTATGTGGCTTGACATGGATGATGACATTTTCAAAAATTGCCTTCACATATATCAAATTAGTTAGATATATTAACAGTTGGACATACAGAACATATATGTGTTTTTTCATAGTTCAATTAATTCGTTTTTCCTCAATGTTTCATGATAACCACTACAATATGATCGTCCTGAACTGTAAATATTCTAAATAATGACATAGTAGTATGACAAAAATGGGTGGTTTGTCTGAAAATACATAAACATGAAAACAATGATGACTGGCTTGTGTTATGTTTAAGAAATATTATCAAAACATTACTGTAACAGTCTATTATCAACTTACCATCTTCTATTAAGGCACCATAGAGCAGATGTTTACCTTTCCATACACGTATCATTTATATCTACATTAAATACAATTTAGAATTGCTAAAACCTGAAATAATATGGTTAATATTGGCGCAAGCACTTTATCATTTGAGATATTTTGTTCGTTCTTTTTTTAAATTTTTAATAGTCAATATGACCAAACAACAAAACAGTCTTAATAGTAAATAGGAGAACAACAAAAGAAAGAAATCTAAGACTGTTGGGGAGAACACTTGTAAGCTATGACAAGCTCATGATGGATGGCCATATCTCACTCTCCCACAGCAATGACAGTATAGTTGAGGAGACAAAATGTAGCAGTACTGCCATACAGCTCTATAATTTATCTATTATGCCTCAATGGAGCAAAATCAATAAAAAAACATTTATAGAGCGCACAGTTACTCAATAGAGTGTCCTGGCACTAACAGGTTAGTGAGACAAAAGGATCTTCTTGGGAGATTTAGGAAACTTCATTAAAAGCCATTTTTTCAACTGACGTCTCAAAGACTATTTGGTCCTTAATGGCTCTGAGAGACAAGGGCAAATAATTCAAGCCACTGGTAGCCATTGAAAAAAGAAAGAAAGTATTAGCTCATCTTTTCTTCTTTGTTGTGGGCACTACTGTCAGCAATGCCTCCCTAGAGGGCAGTGTTCTTGTAGGCTGGTAGTGTGGTAGCTTCTTGGACAAATAGTTAGGTCCCTGTCCATAAAATGCTTTATGGGCTAAGGTCAGTCTCTTACATTTCACTCTTGTCTTGACCAACAACCAATGCAAATATTTAAGACTGGCATACACCGTGCTACTCCTAGTAATCTTGAGTACAAGTCGAGCAACAGCGTTCTGCAGCACCTGCAGTCTTTTCAACAAGTGCTTCGAGAGAACCCAGTAAAGATCCTTTGCATAGTCCAGCAGGGATGTTATCGAAGATTGGATCGCTATCCTTTGCCAGGAAGTGGGGAGCCTATACAGGAATTTCCTCAACACTCTGTGGAGGCCATCACATGTCCTGATCATGCCCTCACCTTGAGATTTGAAGGGGAGATTACTATCAAATGTTACTCCTAAATTTCGAACTACAGTGAAAGGAGACACACGAGAGGGGATTTTATTTATTTATTTATTGTACTTATAGAGCGCGCTATCACCTCAAGAGGCATCCTGGCGCTGGCAGTCACAAAGCAAGGGGAAAGAGGCAGTTGGACGCGGTTGAAAATTAAGGCAAGCGTGGAAAAAGCCAAGTTTTTAGCTGCCTTCTGAAAGCAGGCAGATGATCAATCTGCCTGAGTTCCATAGGCAGAGAATTCCACAGCTTAGCCGCAGCCATTCTAAATGTTCTGCCTCCAGCTCTAGATCTTTTAAACCTGGGAACAGCCACCACCCTGGCCAGGGAGGAGCGCAGATTACGGGCTGGAACATACCATGAAAACATCTGTTGAAAGCAAGCCGGACCCAGCCCATGAAGGGCTTTGAAGGTCAGACACAAGGACTTAAAGGTCACCCTCTCCCTCACTGGAAGCCAATGTAGCTGTGCCAAGGCCATAGCAGAAGAAGATCTCGGCGGCCACCCTAAGGCCAATTTGGCAGCTGCAGACTGAAGTCTCTGAAGCCTATCCAAAAGATAGCTCTGGGACTCCAACAAAAGGGCGTTGCAGTAATCTAACCTGCTTAGCACAGTGCAACGTACCACCTCTATCCGTGCCGTCGGTGGTAGCAGGGGCAAGATTTTTCTCAGAGGGCGAATGATTGCCATACAGCTAGCTACCACCTTAGAGACCTGCGCCTCCAAGGAGAGATCACTATTGAACATGACCCCCAGGTTCCGAACTACCCTCACCGGCTGGACCAATGTGGTGAAGTCAGTTGGCCATAAATTGTCAGGTAAGGGAGAACTTATCCTAGGGCGAGGGCAGTAAAGCACCTCGGTCTTCCCGGAGTTACATTGCAGCGAATTGGCTTTAAGCCATGGCTCGCATACAGCTGTGGAATTCCTCCAAGGAGGTAGAATCATTTCCCTCCAAGGACAGAATCAGATGTGTGTCATCAGCGTAGTTGACAATTTCGATCTTAAAATGTTTGATGACCGCTATTAAGGGCTTCATATAGATGTTAAAAAGAACTGGACTAACTGCCAAGCCCTGTGGAATGCCATGCGAGACAGTGGAGAAGGCCGATTGAAAAGGTGGAAGGGATACCACCTGTTCTCTGCCTTGAAGAAAGGACTCACACCATCGTAGGGCATTCCCCACAACTCCAACATCTCTCAGCCTGCCCAGTAGAATACCATGGTTCACCGTGTCGAAGGTGGCGGACAGGTCAAGCAGGATCAAAACCCCTGCCTGCCCCCTGTCTGCCCGCCAACGAAGCTCGTCCAGTACGGTCACCAGGGCCGTCTCGGTGCCATGGGATGGACGAAAGCCAAATTGAGCTTCATCCAAGAGCTTATGCTGTTCGAGATGTTTAGAGAGGGTACCTGCCACCACCCGCTCTACAATCTTAGCTGGATAGGGAAGAAGCGAAATCGGCCTAAAGTTCTTAAGAGAGTCCGGATCAAGGGAGGGCTTTTTTAGTAAAGGGGTCACTATAGCTTGTTTCCATTGTGATGGGACCCTACCCGTGGCAAGAGACTGGTTGCAGACCCGCCTGAGCGTCGGGAAGAGCTTCGGCTCATACTCCTTCCAGATTTTTAATGGGAGCGGGTCCAGCGGGGACCCAGATGTTATACCAAGAGCCACTTCCCTGAATTCTTCCACTGATAACTGTGCAAATTCTGCAAGGGGCTCGACTCCTCCCAATGCAGACGAGGTGTCGGGCGTCAGTAGGCTACCACCGTCAGTTGTTACCAGAGATGTTAGAGGCCTCACTCCCAAGTCATCAATAATCAATTTGATTTTATCCTGAAAGAACCTAGCTAGGTTCTCACAGAGCTCCTGCGAAGGGGGGAAGTCATTCTTCACACACTCTGGACTGATAAGCTTATTCAGGATATTGAAGATACTACGGGAGCTGTTTGGGGCCTCAAGGATCATCCTCGAAAAATGATCCACCTTAGCTCTGTGAATCTCCTTCTTATATTCCCCTCGCTTGATTTTCCAGTTCAGCTTATCCCCATCCAAATATGCATACCTCCACTTTCTCTCTGCCTGTCTACATTCCTGCCGTAGTTTTTTTAAGGCTGTCTGTAAACCACACTGCAGAGGGTCTGCCCCTGCTCACATGATGTTTAAAAGGAGCAGAGGTATTCAGTTGCGCAGAGAGCCGCATAATTCACCTCTGCCTGTAAGGTGAGAGAAAAGCCTTCCTCAACCATAAATGTTGGTGATATATCTTTCTTCCGCGCAAGGGCCTTCCAGTCCCTACTCACATATTCCCTTACTTGGCCGGCCGGCTCTGCTATAAACACATATGACTTTATAAAAAACTTAATGAGTGGGATGAGTTGGGACAGAAGAAAAAGAAGGTGATACTGGAGGGACAGATGCAGCGGCGGCTGGTGGTGTAAGTGCCGATGACACAAAATAATTTGACGGTGTTGCAGCAGTTGAATGAAGTGTCTGCTGTCGATTTTCCTGCTTTGGCCTCTTCTATTTCCTTTTGATGCCTTTGCTCTACATGCGCCAAACAGAAGGAATGAGTTGCTTGGAGGTGCTTTGCCATTCCTGTGGTACCAAATGAGTAATGTTTCATATCCCTAAGGGCAACTACTTTGTTGTATTGGTTGCAGGTTATCAGTTTTGAGTTCACCTTTTTCCTCCAGGTGGCAGCGAGAAAAAGTCCCACACAATCAATCACTTTAGTTTCTTCATCCAAACCACCTCTTTTTCCTCCTGTTCCAGAAACATAGGATTTTCTTCTTCAGAAATTGCAGATCTTAAAAAGTTACAAGGTGGGTTCAGAAGAAACATTCACTCTTCTAGCCAGGACAACCTTCTCCTTGGAAGAAATTAAATTGAATGGGCACAAGGGGCACAGAATTGCAGTATTCTACAATTGAAAGAGTTTTAAGCTAATGAAATGTTGTTTTGCGAAAGCACTGTGGTAGGATCTCAATACTATTACAGAACCAGTATAGTACATATACACAACCTACAGTAACAGCACTAATACATATACTTTTAAAATAAATAAATAACTATCCATGAAACCCTGAATCAATATTTCAAATAAAAATTAAATCTTTGGTTTAAATATGATTTTAACATTTTACAGGGATGCTGTAGTAATTTCAAGGAAATGCTGATGAAGGTACAATGGTGACACGATGAACTTTGAACATTTGCTAAAGAACAGCAATACCCAAATTAAGGCAATTGATACTATAATAAACAATAATAAATGAATTAACATGCATTTGTATTAGAAAAAGTGATTCAATGAAAAAAAACTTGATTGAGGATAAGTTATAGTTATAAAAACACAATTCATTATTTTTATACAAAACCAACGTTTTCGATCAATCAAAAAATTGTTTATTTAGACATTTGACCCTTAACACATAAAAACATTCTGATTTTACATAAATACCAACTTATTAAAGATAAAATACATATAAAATTACATAAAATCCCAATTCTTTAACAATTCAATTTTCAAACCTTGTTGCTTTTCATCATAAAAGGTAACACTTAAAATGTCCGATATCCTATAGACTCTTGAAAACTTTTTTAACGTCTGGCATAAACCTACCAATTGCACTTGCTATGTCCAGAGAGAGCATTTCAGTTAACAAATTGACTGCTTGTGCACAACTTTTAATACCATATTTAAAATTGGAAGTAAAAGCAGTTTACGTGGATCAAAGTTGTTTAAGCACTCTAACAGTATGTGCAAAAATAACACATTTATGGTTAGGTTGCGGGTACATTTCCCTTCAAATCCATTACAGCCCCATTAATCCCTTCATTTTCATGACCAGTGTTAATTTCTATTTGTATCCTTAAAATGTCCTTACTGAGCCATCAATTAGGTAGTATATCTATGTATGGTATGCCTTAATCATAAAGCATACAGATTCTTTCCCCATCAAATACTGGCAATCCTGATCTTGATAAATATCTTTCCCTATTATCTTAAGTTCTTGTTTTGCAATATCAATTTCTAACTCCACCTGCCCATTTTAATTCACTCCACAAAATCTCATTTTTACACCTTTGTGAATTTTGTTGCTCCTCCCTGCACCACAGGCGTAGAAAGAATCTTATTAGAGGAACACCTACCAATGTCACCATGCCATGCTGGTTTCCATTCTTACTGCCTGAATCATAGAAGCTCTGGGTAGACGCAGTAGATTTTTTTTACACATTTTCCCTCTTCGGCATCACACCCCCTTTTGCCACTTGAGCATAACAATTCTGCTCTGTATTGGAATTGAGGTGGTATCACAGCCATACAATCTTTCAAAACAGGTCTATCTGACATTTCTTCAAAGTTGTTATTACATTTTTTCAACCCACTGACCGAAGTCAGTGCTCAGATTCTTAGTGCATTCAGAAGGGTATTCCATGTTAAAGGTGTCTCAAACCACATTACGAGGTATTTGTACTCCTTTACTATTTCCAACTTTGTGGAGCCAAGGTCCCAACTAAGGGGCTGATTCCGATCTTGTTTGGAAAGCATTGGGACCGAATTGTGTCCGGTATGCTTTCTGGATGACACAGGACTGGGGATTCTGACCAAACAAGTACGATGCATTTGTTAGAAACAAATTGTGTGGCTGACCATGCTTAGGCACATCAGTTTCAAAGTAAGCTTTAGTGCACCATCTTTGTCTTCAAGTATGATGCATTTGAATGCATCCGGATTCGATTTGGTCAGACTCCCATTGACTTCAATGAAAGCCTGTGGACCGAATCGTACACAGGCTTGCATTGTTGAAAGGGGTGGTTGGGGATAATCATGCACCCTGTAACAGACACCCCATGGTGCCTGCCACACTGTGCATGGTTGAGAAGAGAGGACCCATGGGCCAGATTCAGATGGCCCAGATGATGGGAGGCCTGCTACAGGCCCTCAAAGACCGATTTCGGCAGCTTTTTATATTTGGGCAAACAGAATCGATAAGGTTGTCTGAATCGTTCATCATACTTGCTCGCATGGAAAACCTAGTCCATAGAGCTGTACTATTTGGCTACGGAAGACTCTATCTCTCAGAATACATCTCGGAACCGATTCGGTCAGCGATACGTTTTTCCTAGCATCGTACTTGGTCGTTTGGAACTGTGAACGATGCGGTTGTGGACAAGGGCTCCAGGTTGGTTGAAGCATTTCTGAATCTGATTCAGAGCCCTTCCATACAAGATCAGAATCGGCCACTAAATGTTTTCCCATTCTTACCAAAACTCAAAACCTTGATTTTTTCCAAATTTACCACAAGTTTTTTGTGGCTACAATATTCATCAAACTTACCCAACTTCCTTTGCAGACCTATATCTGGTTGATCTAAAATTACCAGATTATCTCGATAAAGCAAGCAAGCAATGTGCTTCTCATTGTATTTAGGGCTGGCAACACGTACCCTTTCCAATGTACTAGGTAGGTCAGCTATAAACAATGAGAAAAGGAAGGCAGCCAAATTGCACACTTGTCTTAAACTGTTTCGGATTGGGATCTTATTTGACAATGTACCATCTCTGTCCAGGATGACCTGTGCCCAGTTGTGGTTATGAAGCCCTTGTATTATAGTCAGGAAGCCCTTGGGCATGTCCAGACTGATTAACATCTTCCACAATCGATTTCTGTCCAAAAAATCAAATACCGCAGAGAAGTCGACAAAGAAACTGAACAGTCTACCCCCCTACTCTACTGACGTCTAAACAATAGATCAAAGGGAGAAGCAATGATCAATTGTGGAGTTCCCCTCCTTAAAGCGCCCCGTGTTCAGGAGGCACTATCTGATTTTGTTCTACCCATTATTTGAGTTTTCCTAGGATTTTTTTTGTAAAGACCTTCTCTCCCACATCCGGTAAGTTAATTAACTTACCATTTTTAGGTATCTTTTTAACTTCCTGTTTATGGATGGGTCTAATGATTGCTCCTTTCCAATTTTCCGGGGTCTGATATGCCACAAAACATTTTGGCAAAGAATTCCACCCACCAGTCTGACCTGGTCTTTATGATCACTACCGAAGATTATCAGGGCCAGCTGCTCAAGTCAATGTTAAGTTTGCTATAATGAGCCTAATGTTACATGCCGAGAAGAGAGAACTTATGTCCTCCTCTACCTCATTCCATAGTATAACTTTCTGATTAGCTCAATCCAGTCCGTCCCCATATATCCCTCCCAAATATCCCTGAGAAGCGTCTTCTGTCACCACACAAGTCATAGTCCCCTGTGTCTTTCCAGATCCCTTTTGGACTAACTTCCAGACCATTTTATATCATTTGTTTCTATTTCCTCCTATAGAGTTCCCCAGCATCCCTTTTGAATGTTGTTTTTTGTTTCCTAATGACCATTTTATAAGTTTTCTTTCATTTCTGTAGGTTATCAAACCTGTCTGAGTCATATCTTCAGACTTCTTTAGCCTTATCTTTGTTTGATTTTAGTTTCCTTCAACCCTCAATAATCCATTCTTATTTACACTTTTACCTTTCTTTTTCTTATATTCCCTGATGCTGATCCCCTTTATTTGGACTCTTAGGCATTTGGGTTATTAGATTTTCAACCCATTCTATGTTTTTAATATTAGGGATGTCATCTAATATTTTGCCCTGCTGGAAAGCCATCAGTCTCTCCATATACTACTCAGTCATATGATGAGACAGCCACCTGGGATAGTCCATTTCCACCGGGGTATTTTATCTCTATTTCTAGGTTTCTTATTTCCTTCTACTATCTCAAGTAATAGTGGGAAGGGATCACTACCCTTGTTCTTATCACCTCAAAGGCCCTGTCTAATTCAAAGTTCCATGCATGGGTAATATCATGTGCAGAAAGTTCCCCCTTGAGAAGCTTGCAGCTTTTATCTTATAGGCAGACAGTAACAGGACCCTTGCAGAGTTGACTCAGGCAAGGGTCCTGTTAAAAGAAATAGGTTTCTCTGGTGTAAATCTATTAACTCCTGTATATTATCTTTGAACTTTCTCAGTTCAAATGAATACTACTTATATGCAACCCCCTGCATATAAACCTTTACTATAGTTATACCATCAAACTCTGGGTTAGGATCAGACAGGAGCACTCTACAGGTCATTAACCACTTTAATTTCACCTTCAAGGAGATTACCCTCTTGGCTATTTTGGAGGATATCAGCATTATTTGTCCACCAGATAGACATCCAAATTTTCTTCTCCTGGGGGTATGTTCAATTGTACATACCCTTTGTGTAATTGGGTAACATCGCACAGCACAGGTTTCTTGTAGGCACACAATCTCGTGATGGTAAATTACTTTTTTGAAACTTTCTAATTTAGATATTCTATTGTATCCAAGAATGTTCCAAGTAAGTATACCCAGCCTGTGCGCCAACCCTGCCTCCTAGTCGATCTTATTTAACCAGCTGTTGTCATCATTGACTGATGAGTCTAAGGCCCTATATCTATTTGCTGAGTTAAATCCTTCTCTATCTTCATCTATTTTGAGGGGTCTTAGAGCGATTTGTAGGTTTTCCTTATTGTTATATTCCTGGTTGATCAATCTAATCTATCTTATTCCCTGCACCGCATGATTTATCAATAAAGGTTTCTCATGTTTATCCCTTTCTGGTATTTCCAGATCTGGGACAAATCTGATATCTTCTTTGTGTAATTCCTGTTCTGCGTTTATCAGAGCTGCTATAACCAACTGTGAATACAACACAACCTAGGTTACTTCTTGTCCTGTTTTATTTACATGTCTCCCCACCAATGTCCCCAGCCGCAAAAGTATCAATTTGGTATGAAAAAATTACACCCAAGCCACATCACCAAATTCGGACTGGGCAGCCAGTATTACAGGGGACTGAGTATGTTTGTCATGTGGCTCAGTTAGGCCCAGTAAGAAACACTGCCATTTTAACATGCACATGTTTCTTAAGTTGCCTTCTCTTTCTCAAAATTACTTTTAACACACATTCGCTTACATGACAGTGCAGGGTAGGTTTCGGCGAAACTACATTACTTAACCCCTTCGGGGCTGATGACGAGCTGGGCTCGTCATGGCGTAGCCTCCTCGCACGCTCATGACGAGCCCAGCTCGTCATGAGCCCCACCCTCGGGGGAAGCGCCAGCGCTCCCCCCGAGTCTGCCCGATTTTTTTCGTTTCTTCGGGGATGGCAGGGGAAGACCTTCCCCTGCCTCCCCCCGCCCTCCCTGCCCGTGTCATCAATGACGTCAGCACGCGAGGCGCGCTGATGTCACCGGAGGCTCCTTTTGTTTACAGACGCGCAGGGAACCCATTTGCTTCCTGCGCGTCTTCGGCAAAAGAGGTTTGTTTCGTGGCTGGGGCGGGGGGGATTGTTTTCAAACTTGCATCGAGGGAAAGGAAAGGCTTTTCCTTTCCCTCGATGGCACTTTGGAGGTTTCCTGCTGCACGATCGTGCGATCGTGCAGCAGGAATGTTAGGGATTTTTTTTTTTTTGTGTGTTTCATGATCAATTTCGTAGTTCGGGGAGCGGCCCCTTGGGGAAGGGTCGCTCCGCTTGTTGGGGGAACATAATCTAAGTCTTCTCTTGGCTGCAATGTTGTTGAAAGGCCGTTTTTTCTACAAAAATGCTGATGGGGGTCATTTATAAAGTAAAAATGATAGTGCTCATTGTAATGAAGGATGCAAGTGCCTCTGTCCTTCATTACTTATACTGATGAGTGTTTCTGAAGTGGCTAAAAAACACACCTGTGCTGCCTAGGCAAAGCTCACTAGTGTTGTTGGCCTGATGAATGTTTTTTTTTGTGTGCTGCTTTTCAAACACATGCTTTGTCTCCAGTGACCATGTGTGTGTTACTATGCCATGTGCGAAGGGGTCCCTTGAGTGAGCTGTCCATCATAGTGGGAAGCTCACAAATGTTTTTGGGCTGTTGATTGTTACCTGAATTTGTGCTGCAACTCTAGCGCCATCTTTGTCTCCATTGACCATGTGTGCGTTACTATGCAACTGCACAAATGTGCGCAGGGGTCCCTTGAGTGAGCTGTCCATCATAGTGGGAAGCTCACAAATGTTTTTGTGTTGATGATTGTTTTCCTGACTTTGTGCCGCAACTCGAGCGCCATCTTTGTCTCCAGTGTCCATGTGTGCGTTACTATGCAATTGCACAGATGTGCGCAGGGGTCCCTTGTGTGAGCTGTCCATCATAGTGCTTGGGGTATGCACGAAACATGTCGACGATAGGAGTTGATAGGTACATCTGGACACATTACGTTTAGGGCAGCCTATCTTTCCACCCCGTTTATTACCACCTAGAGGCAAGAATAAAGTTTATTGTAAACCTACTGGGCAGGTATTTCACACATCACATAGTCCACTCCTCAAATACACATGCACCACACATAGTCTAATAAAGTGCTCCTACGTAACTTTCGCAAGTCGCAGCACGCCCCAGCCCGTAGAGGACTGGGATGGCCCCAATGATGAAGCATGTCACCGTGGGGCAACCCTGGTGAGTGAGGGGACACCTAAAAGAGGAGCATTTCTCCCCTTTTTTGTACACAATACCATATTTGCACAATCGACCCCAGTGTGTGTTGGTTGTTATCTGAATAAACTAGCAAGGCTCTTAGGTATCTGGAAACAGAGACCATTTGTTCATCATAGTGGGAAGTTCACAAATGTTTTTGGGCTGATGATTGCTTTCCTGAGTTTGTGCTGCAACTCGAGCCCCATCTTTGTCTCCAGTGTCCATGTGTGCGTTACTATGCAATTGCACAGATGTGCGCAGGGGTCCCTTGTGTGAGCTGTGAATCATAGTGGGAAGGTCACAAATGTTTTTGGGCTGATGAATGTTTTCCTGAATTTGTGCTGCAACTCGAGCGCTTGCTTTGTCTCCAGTGTCCGTGTGTGTTACTATGCCATCGCACCAATGTGTGCACAGGTCCCTTGAGTGAGCTGTCCATCATAGTGGGTAAATTTAGGAAAGATGGTGCACTCCGCTAGTTGGTGGGCGTTGCCAAACGGGGATCTTCTGTGTGAGTTCACATGCCTCTTATGTGTATAAATGGTCAGAGACTGTTGAGAGCAGCAGATGGGGAGAAAGAAGCTCCTGGTCATAGGAACTGTTTTAGGATTGCGCTTGTGAAAATCAAGGATGCAAGTGCCTCTGTCCAGCATCGCAGTTAACCACAGTAATTCTGTTGTCTCCCTCCCCATGAGAATCCCTGATGACGTCAGCGCGCACAGCACGCGCCAACATCTTCAGGGATTCCCAGGCGGTCGGGAAGCCATTTGCTTCCTGCGCCTGGAGGTGTTAGGTTGGTTTTGAGATATTTGGGGGGGTTTGCAAAGAGGCATCAGGGGAGAGGTAAGTGATTTTCCTCTCTTCTGATGTCTCTTTGCAGGGCATTTCTGGCTCACGGTCGCGCACAGCATTGCGATTGTGCGGTGGAAATGCCCCCACTAGCACCAGGGATTTTATTTTAGATTGTAGGAAGTGACCCATTGTGCAAGGGTCGCTTTCAGGTGGGTCGGATTTTAAATTTAGATTTTCTGGCCTCCCCCCCGGTGGGCAAATCAACCCGTACTTTTGTCCGTTTTGCCCTTTTTGATGGCCCATCTGTGTGGATGTGATTTTGGGGGTAAATTTGTGTATTGTTTATTCATTTGTTATGTTGTTTGTGAAATGTAGTATTAAATTATTTTTTTTCTTCTTTGTTTTTGATCCAGGCTTTTGCTGTTTGTATTGGTGTAGGTTGTGGTTCGGTTAATGCTGGTTTTGCAGCTTGTGTAGTTGCATGTGCTTGGTAAGTAAATGTTTTTTGTACTATTTTTCCTAGATAAATGTGTTGTTATGAAAAGTGAAGTTATTGCTGTGTGTGTGGCTTTGTGTTTCTTGATTGTTAACTTTTTTTTTTGTATTGCTGCTTGATGTGTACTTTGTCTAATCTATACTTTTTTTTTTCTTTCCAGTGGGATTTCCTTTCTTTTTGCTGTGTTTCAGCAGAGTAGGTGCTGGTGAGTCTTCTTATATTTGGTTAGATTTGAATTGTTTTTGAGTGTATTGATTTTTGTGTGAAGACTCTACCTTGTTTACTTCTTCCTTTGCACAGTGTAGGTTGTTGTTCACTTGTGTGTGTAGTCTTCTTGATTTGTAAGGATAATGGCTGCTCGCAGGATTACTGCTAAGCAGGTTGTTAGTTTGCTTTTTGAGTCTTCCTCTGACCATGGTCCAGACACTGACTCCGATTCGGAGCATGAGGTAGGTGCAGAAGATTCAGGCAGTGAGTTTTCTCTTCGCATGGTATCATCGGATGATGATTCTTCTTCTAGTGCTGATGAAGTGCCTGTGGTAGAGAGGGACATTGATGTGCCGGTAGAGAGGCAAGAGCCATGTGAGCGGCAGCCTAGGTCCTCAAGGTTTCCCTTTTTTTCTCGTCAGGAACAGGCAAGTGTGGTAAAGGCTGCGCCCAAAAGGTTTCACATTGCTGTGGTGCGCCAAAGGTTATCTGGTGCTGCTAGTCTTCCTGTTGTAGAGCAGCATGAGGCATCTGGTGCTGCTAGTCTTTCTGTTGTTGTTGAGCAGCAAGTGGCATCTGGGGATGCGAGTTCTTCTGTTGATGTTGAGATGCAAGAGGCAGCTGGGGATGTGAGTTCTCCTGTTGGTGAAGAGATGCAAAATGTATCTGGGGATGCTAGTATTCCTGTTGGTGTAGTGAGGCAAGAGGCATCTGGGGATGCTAGTGTTCCCGTTGATGTAGTGCAGCAAGAGGCATCTGGCCTGCAGGCTAGGGTGGCTTCTTCTCCTCATGTTAGTGATGACGTCTGGGTTGCCCCTGGCATGGTGCAGCCGGAATTGCCAGACTTCACTGGTGTTCCAGGGTGTAGAGTGAATACTGACAATTTTTTGCCAATTCAATTTTTTCAGTTGTTTTTTGACGATGAGTTTTTGCGGGAGATTGTGGAGCAAACTAATTTGTATGCAGAGCAGTATTTGAGGGACCACAGTGCCAGCCTTAAGCCCCATTCCAGAGCTACCCATTGGTCTCCCACATATGTCGAAGAGATGAAGAAGTTTTTGGGATTAACTTTTTTGATGGGCTTGCTAAGGAAGCCATCAATGTCTTCTTATTGGTCCACTAGTCCCTTGATGGCAACATCTATATTTCCAGCAGTTATGACTCGTGATCGATATATGCTTCTTCTTCGCATGATGCATTTTGTTGATAATGATTTAGCGTTGCCACGCGATCACCCTGATTGTGACCGTCTTTTTAAGATTCGGCCTGTCCTTGATCACTTTGTTGATCGTTTTCCTGAGATGTTTGCACCTGGAAGAGAAATAGCTGTGGACGAGTCTTTGGTATTGTTCAAGGGCCGCTTGGTTTTTAGGCAATACATTCCTAGTAAGAGGGCACGCTATGGCATCAAACTGTATATGCTGTGTGACAGTGAGACTGGATATGTTTATAATTTCAGGGTGTACACCGGTAAGGATTCCAGCATTAACACTTCTGCTTGTCCGTCCACTTTTGGAGTGACTGAGAAAATTGTGTGGGAACTAGGTAGACGATTATTTAACAAAGGCCACCATTTATATGTAGATAACTTCTACACTAGTGTGCGTTTGTTCAAGGAGTTGGCCAAAGTGGGCACTGTTGCATGTGGCACGATGCGCAGTAACCGGAAAGGTTTTCCAATAGAACTTGTTTGCAAAAGGCTTGTGCGGGGACAGTCTACTGCATTGCGATGTGGGAAGCTTCTAGCTGTGAAGTTTTCAGACAGGAGAGATGTTTACATGCTGACTACTATCCATGACGAAAGCACTGAAGCTCTGCCAGTTCGGGGTGAGACTGCTGAAGTGCGTAAACCTGTGTGCATTTTAGACTATAATAGGCACATGGGTGGTGTTGACAGAGTAGATCAGAGGTTGGAACCTTATGCTGCTCTTCGAAAGGCTTACGTTTGGTACAAGAAGTTGGCTATCCATCTTTTCCACTTGGCATCCTTTAATGCTTCTGGTCTGGTGCTTGGCTGGCATAGTGCATGGATTGGAGTTGTGCTGGGGGGGTGAGTGGATTTTTGCTTGGCTGGCGGAGTGCATGGTTAGGTGCTTGGCTGGTGGTGTGAGTGGATGGCGCTTGGCTGGTGGTGTGCGTGGTCTGGTGCTTGGCTGGCATAGTGCATGAATTGGAGTTGTGCTGGGGGGGTGCGTGGATTTTTGCTTGGCTGGCGGAGTGTATGGTTAGGTGCTTGGCTGGCGGTGTGAGTGGAGTGGTGCTTGGCTGGCGGTGTGTGTGGAGTGGTGCTTGGCTGGCGGCGTGTGTGGAGTGGTGCTTGGATGGTGTTGTGTTTGTGGAGTGGCGCTTGGCTGGTGGTGTGCGTGGAGTGATGCTTGGCTGGTGGTGTGTGTGGAGTGGTAGTTGGCTGTCGGTGTGCGCTGAGTGGTGTTTGGCTGGCAGTGTGCATGGTCTGGTGCTTGGATGGTGGTGTGGGTGGACTGGCACTCGGCAGGCGGTGTGTGAGTAGTTACTTTCTGTTGGTCAATACACACACTGCTAGTTGAGTGACACTCCACACAGTCCATCATTTTGTGTAGTTGCAGTGTCAGAAATGTGGGCGTGTGAAAGTGATGGGCCCTTGAATGGCGCTGTTTGCTGGTGTGAGTGTTGAAATGTGATGGGTCCGCAGCTGGCGGTGTGAATGTTTTGTATGTGTCACGCGTACGAAAGGTGTATGAATGGCCTGTAAAGAGGTTGGTGCCTTGACGTGGCTTTACAGCTCACGAGCTGCGAGTCAGTGGTTCAGTTTATCATACTTTCAATTATACGCAGTGTATTTCATTTTTGATGAAATTACTTGCGTATCCAATTGTATGTACTGAATCATCACTCACCCTCGTGCCAAATCCAACCAGTATGTGTGTGTGCTTGCGTATTAGATGGGTGTGCAGTAATAATTGTTTTTTTTCTCTTTCTGCAGTAGGGTGTACCTTGCCCCTTATTGTGATTGTTGTTATGTGTTGCTTTTCCATTCGGATGGTGTCAATGGTCTGGTTTGTATCAGGTATGAAAGGTGCGTGAATGGCCTGTAAAACGGTTGGTGCCTTGTCGTGGCTTTACAGCTCACGAGTTGCGAGTCACTGGTTCAGTTTTTATGCATTTATTTATTGACAGAGCATTTCATTTTTTTGAAATATCTTGTTAATAAAATTTTATGTACTGAACCATCACTCGCCCTCGTGCCAAATCCAACCTGTATGTGTGTGTCTTTGAGGAATAGATAGCCGTGCTTGAATGTTTGACTTTTGAGTAACTCTGTTAAGGTGTGGTATCCTTTTACTCGGGAGAACAAGGGGAGCGCAGGGTGGTAGGACTTTTTTGCCGGCACGGCGATCCCACGCCAAAATGTTTGGAAAAGTGCTATTTTTACCTATTTTTAAGGTTTGCAAGGAGTTCTGGGTAGGAAAACATTGGTGGACCCACACATGCCATACCTCCCTGGACTCTCCCGGGTGTCTAGTTTTCAGAACTGTTTGGGTTTGCTACTTTCCAAAGAATACCACCCACCCCGGGCCAAAAACTCAGGTGCCTCCCCCCCAAAAAATCAAAGTTATATTGCTTCAGGGTATTTTATATTCACCACTGTTAGATTTGGACCTTTTCCTGTTGCAGCCACTATGGCTACCCACGCAAGTGAGGTACCGTTTTTATCGGGAGACCTGGGGAAATGCTGGGTGGGAGGTAATTTGTGTGAGCCCAGTGATGCCACGCTTTCCCAGACTACAACGTGTGAAAAAATTGATTTTTTTCTGCTAAAATTGAGGTTTGCAAGGGATTCTGGGTAAAGGAACGTTGGCGGATCCACGCAAGCCATACCTCCTTGGAAGCGCCCGGGTGTCTACTTTTCAGAAATGTGTGGGTTTGGTAGGTTTCCATAGATGGCTGTCTCGCACGGGGCCAGAAACCCAGGTAACCCCTAAGTCCACCAGCTTTTGCAAGAGGGGTTACCTGGGTTTTTGGCCCCGTGCGAGACAGCCATCTAGGGAAACCTACCAATCCCACACATTTCTGAAAAGTAGACAACCGGGGGCTTCCAAGGAGGTATGGCTTGCGTGGATCCTCCAACGTTCCTTTACCCAGAATCCCTTGCAAACCTCATTTTTTGCATGGAAAAAATCAGTTTTTTCACACGTTTTAGTGTTGGAAAGCGTGGCATCAATGGGCACACACAAATTACCTCCCACCCAGCGTTCCCCAAGGTCTCCCGATAAAAATGGTACCTCACTTGCGTGGGTAGGCATAGCGGCTGCTTTAGGAAAAGGCCCAATTCATACTGTGGAGACGAAAACATTACCTTTAGCCAAATAATCTTATTTTTTGAGGGGGTCACCTGAGCTTTTGGCCCGGGGCTTGGCAGGCATCTTTGGAAACTACCAAACCCAAACAGTTCTGAGAACTAGACACCCGGGAGAGTCCAGGGTGGTATGGCATGCGTGGGTCCCCCAATGTTTTCCTACCCAGAAACCCCTGCAAACCTGAATTTTTGGTCAAAAAACCCACTTTTCCATACTTTTTTGGGTGGGATCTCGCTGCCGGAACAAATGTCCTACCACCCAGTGTTTCCCTTGTTCTCCCGAGTAAAATGATACCTCACTTGTGTGGGTGGGCCAAAGGCATGTGACTTAGGCTGGGGTGCTTAATTTGTAAAACGTAAATATGAGTAAAAACTACTTTTTTCAAAATTCATTTTTGGCGTATTCTGCTTTGGGGCACCCACACAAGTGAGGTATCCTTTTACTCGGGAGAACAAGGGGAACGCAGGGTGGTATGACTTTTTTGCCGGCCCGGCGATCCCACGCCAAAAAGTTTGGAAAAGTGCAATTTTTACCTAATTTTAAGGTTTGCAGAGAGTTCTGGGTAGGAAAACATTGGGGGACCCATGCATGCCATACCTCCCTGGACTCCCCCGGGTGTCTAGTTTTCAGAACTGTTTGGGTTTGCTACTTTGCAAAGAATACCACCGAGCCCCGGGCCACAAACTCAGATGCCCACCCCCAAAATCAAGGTAGTTTTGCAATAAGGTAATGTAAATTCACCACCGTACGATTTGAACCGTTTCCTGTTGCAGCCACTATGTCTACCCACGCAAGTTAGGTACCATTCTTTTCAGGAGACCTGGGGGAACGCTGGGTGGGTGGAAATTTGTTGATCCACGCAGATTCCAGAACTTTCCACCACAGAAATGTGAGGAAAATGTGTTTTTTTGGTCAACTTTTTATGTTTTCAAGGGATTCTGGGTAACAAAACCTGGGGGTAGGCAGGCGAGTCACCCCATCATGAATTCCCCTGGGTGTCTAGTTTTCAAAAATGTATAGGTTTGCTAGGTTTCCCTAGGTGCTGGCAGAGCTACGGCGCAAAAACAAAAGGTAGTCTTTTTGTCCGAATCGTGCTAAATTTCACTGGGAAATTGAGGTGCGACCATGCTGCGTTTTGCGCTGTTTCATGTCGCAGCCACTATGCCTACCCACGCAAGTGAGGTACCATTTTTTTCGGGAGACCTGGGGGCACGCTGGGTGGGTGGAAATTTGTTGATCCACGCAGATTCCAGAACTTTCCACCACAGAAATGTGAGGAAAATGTGTTTTTTTGGTCACATTTTTATGTTTTCAAGGGATTCTGGGTAACAAAACCTGGGGGTAGGCAGGCGAGTCACCCCATCCTGAATTTCCCTGGGTGTCTAGTTTTCAAAAATGTATAGGTTTGCTAGGTTTCCCTAGGTGCTGGCAGAGCTACGGCGCAAAAACAAAAGGTAGTCTTTTTGTCCGAATCGTGCTAAATTTCACTGGGAAATTGAGGTGCGACCATGCTGCGTTTTGTGCTGTTTCATGTCGCAGCCACTATGCCTACACACGCAAGTGAGGTACCATTTTTTTTGGGAGACCTGGGGGCACGCTGGGTGGGTGGAAATTTGTTGATCCACGCAGATTCCAGAACTTTCCACCACAGAAATGTGAGGAAAATGTGTTTTTTTGGTAAAATTTTTATGTTTTCAAGGGATTCTGGGTAACAAAACCTGGGGGTAGGCAGGCGAGTCACCCCATCCTGAATTTCCCTGGGTGTCTAGTTTTCAAAAATGTATAGGTTTGCTAGGTTTCCCTAGGTGCTGGCAAAGCTACGGCGCAAAAACAAAAGGTAGTCTTTTTGTCCGAATCGTGCTAAATTTCACTGGGAAATTGAGGTGCGACCATGCTGCGTTTTGCGCTGTTTCATGTCGCAGCCACTATGCCTACGCACGCAAGTGAGGTACCATTTTTTTCGGGAGACCTGGGGGCACGCTGGGTGGGTGGAAATTTGTTGATCCACGCAGATTCCAGAACTTTCCACCACAGAAATGTGAGGAAAATGTGTTTTTTTGGTCAAATTTTTATGTTTGCAAGGGATTCTGGGTAACAAAACCTGGGGGTGGGCAGGCGAGTCACCCCATCCTGAATTGCCCTGGGTGTCTAGTTTTCAAAAATGTATAGGTTTGCTAGGTTTCCCTAGGTGCTGGCAGAGCTACGGCGCAAAAACAAAAGGTAGTCTTTTTGTCCGAATCGTGCTAAATTTCACTGGGAAATTGAGGTGCGACCATGCTGCGTTTTGCGCTGTTTCATGTCGCAGCCACTATGCCTACCCACGCAAGTGAGGTACCATTTTTTTCGGGAGACCTGGGGCCACGCTGGGTGAGTGGAAATTTGTTGATCCACGCAGATTCCAGAACTTTCCACCACAGAAATATGAGGAAAATGTGTTTTTTTGGTCAAATTTTTATGTTTTGAAGGGATTCTGGGTAACAAAACCTGGGGGTAGGCAGGCGAGTCACCCCATCCTGAATTTGCCTGGGTGTCTAGTTTTCAAAAATGTATAGGTTTGCTAGGTTTCCCTAGGTGCTGGCAGAGCTACGGCGCAAAAACAAAAGGTAGTCTTTTTGTGCGAATCGTGCTAAATTTCACTGGGAAATTGAGGTGCGACCATGCTGCGTTTTGCGCTGTTTCATGTCGCAGCCACTATGCCTACCCACGCAAGTGAGGTACCATTTTTTTCGGGAGACCTGGGGCCACGCTGCGTGAGTGAAAATTTGTTGATCCACGCAGATTCCAGAACTTTCCACCACAGAAATGTGAGGAAAATGTGTTTTTTTGGTCAAATTTTTATGTTTTCAAGGGATTCTGGGTAACAAAACCTGGGGGTAGGCAGACGAGTCACCCCATCCTGAATTGCCCTGGGTGTCTAGTTTTTAAAGATGTATAGGTTTGCTAGGTTTCCCTAGGTGCTGGCAGAGCTACGGCACAAAAACAAAAGGTAGTCTTTTTGTCCGAATCGTGCTAAATTTCACTGGGAAATTGAGGTGCGACCATGCTGCGTTTTGCGCTGTTTCATGTCGCAGCCACTATGCCTACCCACGCAAGTGAGGTACCATTTTTTTCGGGAGACCTGGGGGCACGCTGGGTGGGTGGGAATTTGTTGATCCACGCAGATTCCAGAACTTTCCACCACAGAAATGTGAGGAAAATGTGTTTTTTTTGGTGAAATTTTTATGTTTTCAAGGGATTCTGGGTAACAAAACCTGGGGGTAGGCAGGCGAGTCACCCCATCCTGAATTCCCCTGGGTGTCTAGTTTTCAAAAATGTATAGGTTTGCTAGGTTTCCCTAGGTGCTGGCAGAGCTACGGCGCAAAAACAAAAGGTAGTCTTTTTGTCCGAATCGTGCTAAATTTCACTGGGAAATTGAGGTGCGACCATGCTGGGTTTTGCGCTGTTTCATGTCGCAGCCACTATGCCTACCCACGCAAGTGAGGTACCATTTTTTTCGGGAGACCTGGGGGCATGCTGGGTGGGTGGAAATTTGTTGATCCACGCAGATTCCAGAACTTTCCACCACAGAAATGTGAGGAAAATGTGTTTTTTTGGTCAAATTTTTATGTTTGCAAGGGATTCTGGGTAACAAAACCTGGGGGTAGGCAGACGAGTCACCCCATCCTGAATTGCCCTGGGTGTCTAGTTTTCAAAAATGTATAGGTTTGCTAGGTTTCCCTAGGTGCTGGCAGAGCTACGGCGCAAAAACAAAAGGTAGTCTTTTTGTCCGAATCGTGCTAAATTTCACTGGGAAATTGAGGTGCGACCATGCTGCGTTTTGCGCTGTTTCATGTCGCAGCCACTATGCCTACCCACACAAGTGAGGTACCATTTTTTTCGGGAGACCTGGGGGCACGCTGGGTGGGTGGAAATATTTTGATCCACGCAGATTCCAGAACTTTCCACCACAGAAATGTGAGGAAAATGTGTTTATTTTGTGAAAATCTTAGCTTTGCAAGGGATTCTGGGTAACAAAACCTGGGGGTAGGCAGGCGAGTCACCCCATCCTGAATTCCCCTGGGTGTCTACTTTTCAAAAATGTATAGGTTTCCTAGGTTTCCCTAGGTGCCGGCAGAGCTAGGGTGCAAAAACTACAGGTAGGCACTTTGCCAAAAAAGGGTCAATTTGTAACTGCTAAATTTAGGTGTGACCACGTTGCATTTTGCGCCGTTTCCTGTCGCAGGCACAAGGCCGACCCACACAAGTGAGGTACCGTTTTTATCGGGACACTTGGGGTAATTCAGATTTGTAAATCAACTGTTATTACCAATTGAGCTTTCATGCATTTCTCCCTTTGAATGAAAGACATTGTGTAAAAAAAAAATCTTTATGAAAAATGACCAATAATTCTCATGCTAGTATGAGTATTCCCAACTTTGAAAATGTGCAATTATATACTGTTTCTGAACTCTATAATTTGTACCCAATTCAGAAATACATAGGTGTCTTTCATACAGATTATTCCATGTATACATTTTCCAAGACAAATTGCACTATACCCAGTAAATGAAAAAATACCATTGCAAGTTGCTGCTCAGTTTTTGGATCTGGGTTCGTCGGGTTCTTGGTGAAACTACAAGTCCTATATATCCCCACAACCAGGAAGGTCTAACGGATGTAACGGTATATTGCTTTCCAAGAGCTGTCAAAATTAGAAAAAGTTATAGGTGAAAACGTTGAGACAAAAGGCTGTTTTTTTTCAACAAAATTTCAAATATTCCAATATCTAACTGTTAGTTTCTATAACGAAACCTTCATGGATTTAGACAAATGACCCCTTTCTGAATTCAGAATTTTGTCTACTTTTCGAAAATGTAAAGCTTTCCAGGATCCATTATTGCTTTCAAACTCATTTCTACCATTAATTGGAAGGAGGTGGAAAGCTCTAAAAATAGCAAAAATAGGCTATGTCCCAGAAAAATGCCAAAACTGAGTGAAAAATTTCGGTTCTCTGACAAAGGTCTGTCATTCCCTGAAAGCTGAGAAAATGGAGATTTCAGCCCCACAAACCCTTTTGTGATACCATTTTCAGGGAAACACCCAGAGGCTTTCATTTGCAGCCCATTTTTCCCATTTTTCTGAAAAAAACAAAAAAATCACCATATTTTGGTTAATTTCTGGGCCCCCTCCAAGGGAATCCACAAACCCTGGGCGCCTTTAGAATCCACATGATGTTGGAAGAAAAGGACGCAAATTTGGCGTGGATACCTTATGTGGTCAAAAAGTTACAAGGGCCTAAGCGCGCACTACTCCAAAACGCCAAAAAAAGCCTCAGCACAGGAGGGGAAAAGGCCTAGCAGCGAAGGGGTTAAAAAACGACTTCACAAGAACTCTATTACGACACCTTGAACATTTTGTACAAGGCCCTGACATACATTGTGCAAATGTTGTTGTTTGTTAATTCATCCATAAGGTGACTTTGCTATCACAGAGACAATAAACAATGTTGACTCAGTTGGGGCATCAACACGGAGGTATGGATGTCATTGTTATAAATACACACGCCCTTCTGAACTTGGGAGGGTAGCACTTGGCTGTCATTTGAGAGGTTGTCGCTGTGTTGATTTTTCAACTCAGCTTGTTCCTGTTGATCCCTCCCCATAGAGGGATGGTCCAACCTGTGACCAATATGGGGACCCACATACTTTGCTTTCAGGTTACGGGGAGTTGGATCATCCTGTAGGAGATTCTTGGCAGAGCACACATACACCCTAGATGACTAGGTTAGAGATCGTATAGCAGGAGTACACTATAGTCAGCACTTATATGTCAGCATATGTACACACCTTTAGCACGATGATGGATTTGTTCATTTATCTTCACCGTTTTTATACTTCTAATCCCTTTTATCTGTTTGTCTATTAACCATTGCAGCACAATGCAATGGTTCAATAAATATAAAAAACACCCCTTGGTGTCTTTCGTATATCTCTCTGAGAGCACACAAGTGACTGAGCGAATAAGTTCTAGATCTGTTACCACGATTCCTGGGAGGGATCTGGGTTGTCATGTTCTGAGGTTGCCCAAGCCATTTGCCATCAGTTTAGGTTAGGGGGGCTTATGGTGGCACTGTGAACTAGCAGGTATCTTGTCAGCATATCCCAAGGAGATGCAGGGAATCAGTCCAACAAATGCACAGTAACTACTGGAAAAGTGGGAACCGTGTGACATGTCGGCTGCCGTAGATATACTAAGGCATCATCAGCGTAGAACCGGACTAATTTTGTAGTCTCGTCAATCATTACACCCCACCCCCTCAGTACAGATTGTAACTGATGTGCCAGGGGATCTATTGCAAGGGCAAAAAGCATAGGTGACAAAAAGAAGCCCTGTCTGATCCTCCTATACTAAGATAAGCGCATTGACACCGTTCGGCCCACTCACACTCCCACCAGTGGGATGCTGTATAACAGCTGCACCTATTTTATGTCCTGATCCCCTATGGCCACCCTGCCAGAGAAGTCCTAACAGTGAGTCAAAATCCTTGCTCAATTCTTAGCAATGCCATAGCATGGAGGTCGTCTTCCAACAGAGGAGCATGCATAATAAGGGACAGCCTCTGCAAGTTACAAATGGTGTTCCTATTGGGAATGAAGCCACACTGGTCCTCATGCACCAACTGTGGCAAGTGCACTAGCAATCTAGACACCAAGATCTTACTGGGGACTTCAACGTTCACATCAGCGTTGAAAGGGGGTGATAGAAAGTCACCTCTTTAATGTCCTTATCGGGTTTTGGCAACATAACAATGAGTGTCTCCCTCATAGATTCAGGCATCATCCCCTTCCCATAGGTCTCATGACTGACTTTTAACATGCGTTTCATAAGGGCACCAGCTCCATGTTGGTACAATTCGGCTGGAAGGCCACCCCCACCCAGGGCCTTGGCAGTCTTTAGTGCTCAAATTGCTACCACCATCTCCTCCTTGGATATAGGTGTGTCCAGCCTATCACAATATACATCAGAACTGGAGACCATTGGCAATACCGTAAGGTAGCCCTCTCCTCTGTTTGGCCAAGGGGCAGCCAGCACATCATATACCTTTTGGAGATGAGCAGCAAAGACATCTGTTATATCCTGTTAAGTAACTCCTCCTACCCCAACCCACTCCGAACTCCTACCACTGGTAGACAGCATGCCTCGCTGCGGAGAAGAATGGCAAGCATCGTGCTAGCATTAACCATTTCACATAAAGGCACTGCTTATACCTGGAATGGTCAAACTTGTAAAAGAGAAGCCACGTTTCCATCAAATCATGCCTACACTCCTCCCACTCTGAAAGCTGTTGTGGTTGCATAATCACATTCTCCTCCAGGACCCAAGGTTTCTTCGCCAGATCATCTAGTGACCTATAGAGCTGCTGTTTCACATCATAGGATACTTTCTTACAGCCCCCAAAGCACTACCTTCATATTATCCTATTCTGTATCTATGATGTTCATACTATCCCAGTTCTCTTGAAAATAATAATCCAGTGCCTCAGCCACCGCATGCATACAAACTGGGTACGCCATTGCCTTGATCCTCATCCTCCAGAGAGGCATGTTCCGCCCATTTGGAATGAAGTTAACAAGGGGGAGTGACTGGACTAGTAGCATGCCTTGTAGGAAACATCTACCACTACGTGAACCAAGGTGTCAAACAGTAGGTAATAACTCAATCAGCTATGAGTGCCCTTTGCTAAAATGCAGCAGGAATAAACCTCACTCTGAGGGAAATGAATCGTCCAAATTTCCTGCAACCCCAGACCCTCAATGGCCTCCCACAATGCGCTATTGTATTGCACTTTTGGGTGCAGCAAATGAGGGGCCACTTAATATGCTCCAGGTAGTGCAGAACACAGCAGCTCGATTGGCTTTAAAACAACCACCCAGGACTCCCTCCCAGCCATGAATAAAAAGCCTACACTGGCTTCCTATTCGGAATCGAATCAAGTTTAACATTTGCTGTTTGATTCTCTTAATGATAGTGGACCCAAGAATATGACCTATAGTCTTGTCCGCTATCATCCCAACAGATCACTACGTTCTACCTTTTAGTGGAAAGGCTCTTTTGCCTATGTAGCCCTGCGCCTTTGGAACTCACCCCCCATTGCGTTACCTGTGTGCCCTGACTTGCTTAAATTCAGAAAACTAATGAAAATCAAACTCTTCTAATCTTGTTGGCTTTTTGCCTCCTTGTTTTCATGTTTTCAAGTTAGGGCCGAGATACCCCTGTAGGGGTGAGTCCTGCACTTTACAAATCCCTCATTCGTTCATTCATTCATTCATATGAATTTTATCAGAAAATGTTTTTGGGGCTATACATGGCACTTTCTGGCATTGCCTGGACTGAAAGTAAAATTTGTGTTTTGCGAGATTTTTTATTAAAGTACATAACTGCACTGGGATAGATATGTTCATCCCAATGAATGTAAAAATCTGAAGAAACCTTGTTCTTTAGGAAGAAACATTGCACCCCATTTGCTATGCGCGGTAGGCAACAGAGTGGTCCCTCTCTAACTATATTCTCCTTCATATAGTATTCATATATACCTGCAAAGGTGTTCATAAAAAGGCAGGAAAAGTAGTCAAACTGCATACACTGAAACACAAACGAACTTCTAGGAATATGCTGCATGTGTTTAAAAAATGACCTAATGCTCAAGCTGAACAAAAACATGTATCATTGAGAACTTCCACCATCCTTCAAACGAATTTCTAGAAATATGCTGCATGTGTTTAAAAAATGACCTAATGCTCAAGCTGAACAAAAACATGTATCATTAAGAACTTCCTCCATCCTTCTGACTTTAAGAAAATTATTCCTGCACTATTAGTCTTAATACTTTTGGGGCCATGTTTATGACCCAGTTTGTGTCGCACTTGCACCACCCAATGTGGTGCAAGAGCGACGCAAACCTTAAGTCATATTTGTAAGGCCACGGAAAGCCACTTTGTGCGATTTGAATGGCTTAAAAAATGTTAGGTAATGCAATGCAAGCATTTCGCTATCTTGCCTTACTCTGCGCCAGGGAGGAGTTGCCAGGGTGTTCCCATGCACCTCCAATGGTTTTTGACACATTTCCAGATTAAGCAAAATTGGTCAACCTGGGAGCCCGCCAAAAAGATCCACCTCCCCAGAAGAGGCATTTTGAGGAGAAATATCTTTATATCATTTCTCCTCATTCTGTAGCACATAAAGAAAGAAAGAAAAACCTTTCAGGATTGTTTTTGTGCAGGAAGGTGTCTCTTTCTGCACAAAATCAATCCTGCCTACAACACAGGCACCCTTGCCCTATGGGCACGGGTGCCTGCGTTGTTGCTAGGCTGCCAACATAGCACCAGTGCAAAGGAAGAAACTCAAAGCCAACAAGACACCAAAGCTGTCTGGTTTCCTAAAGATATCTTGGGGACATTCGGAAACCTTCCTTGTTAATGCATTCCACCCATTCCTTATTACGGGCTTTGTGATTTGTTAATCACATTTGCTGGGTTTCTATTTGCTTGCTTTATTTGTTATAGGCTATCGAGCTTGCCTTAATTCCTTTCATAGAGCATCCCTTGTTTACTGTATCCTTACCAAGTACTCAATTTCTAGAAACAGGTCTTTAAATGTTGTCCTTATTTTGTCACATTTGATGTGCATTCAAAAACAGAGGTCAAATATCAGCCTCTGTGATCTGAGGAAGCCTGGTGCTTATTTCTTTTCTCTGACTTCAAAGTGAGAGAATTTGTGTGACAATCATGCTGGATACTGGGGATGTGTTGGAAGAATGCTAAACAATGTTATTTTTTTTCAATTCAACAAAATTTAAATGCCTGTAAATAAACTGTGCAGATATTTCAGAATATATGTGAATTAGGAAAGCACAAAGGAAGTACAACACTTGGTACTACTGAAATGTAGTAGAAACGAATGTCTTAATATGATCAAAACAAATTGCCTGTGTGTATTTTGCTCTCTCAACCTAAGAGCGCCGGGTATGCCCAGATGTGAATCTCAGACTCACTGTGCCACTAGATTCAAGCTAGCCTGGCTTATGAGGGGTGATGCCCCGAAACGGGTCCCAGGATGCTTGTTTCTTGTCCAGGAAGGACCTGGCTTGGCAATTCGGGCAGGACTGTTTCCATTACACACAGGGTCAAGACTGATTTGCATATTAATGGTTCTAAACTGGGGTGGCATGGTGAGCAACAAAATGATGTATTTATCCCATATCTCCTGACTGCAGGTGAATATTTTCTGTGTGTCTTGTGCAAATGTAATCTTCATTTAACTTGTAGATGTGTTGTCTGTAATGGCAGTGTGCTACCACACAATGCATACTCCACTTGACACCACTCTAATCCACTCAATACCTCTCTACTCCACTCTATGCCACACTATTCCAATCTGTGATGCTCTACAGAACGTCCTCTATGCCGCCTCATGCCACTTTACTTCACTCTATTCTACAATATACTACTCCACTCCGCTCCACTCTATGCAACTCCACTTTATGACACTTTATGCCGCTCATGTCTACGACACTTTATGGCACTCCACTCAATTACACTGCTTGTCAAATCTGACCTGGGTTTCTGCAGGAGCGATAGGAATGCCGTGAATCTACTTTCCAATTTTCAGCCAACACCAAGACTGCCCAACATGGGTCAAGGCTAATCGAGGTGGAATGGGGGAAGAGGGTATGTGAAGAGAAAAACAATATGCCCCACGAAGTCAGAGCAGGCTGATGAGTGGTGCCCAGATAGTCTCTCCCGATTTTAAGTAAGTGAATCGGAGAAGCAGTGCATCTGTAAACCATTATATACAAAGGACAGCTGTTCTAACCTGAGCTAGTATGTGAATAGAAATTCCTGAATTAATCCCCTCTTCTGTTTATAGGGAAGGGACTTTATACACAGGAGTAGTATACAATCTATGAACAAATAAGGAAGAGTATAGGTTTCAAAGTTCCTATTTATATGTGTGTGACATATGCATACTTAGGGGCCAATTAGGATGGCGGACGGACCTGCATCCGTCCGCCACCCCCGAGATGGAGGGACCGTCTGCAGGGGCAGCGGCGGTCCCTCCGGTGCAATTAGAATTATCCTGTATCTTTAACCCTGCAGCGGGTGCTGCTTGAAGCAGCACCCGCCGCAAATTTAAAAACGCATGTTTTACATTTACATGCACAAAGCGGCAGGCACCGTGCGGTGCCTGCCGCTTTGAGCATGTAAATGCTGGGGGGTACCATAGGTACCCCCCATGTGCACCCCCCATCCCCGACACCCTGGGGGCCCGCAACGGGCCCCCAAACACCAAAGACCACATGCTTTTCGATGGCGGAAAAGCCGCCGTGGAAAAGCATGTTACACCACACATCCTAATTTGGCTGACGGTGTCTTGCAGACACCGTTACCAAATAGCCCTACACACACCGCGGATCAGCGGCGGACGGACGGACCTGCCATCCGCCGCTGTTCCCACCGCAATCCCACCGCCATCCTAATCTGGCAGTGGGTGTTTTCTGTGGCCGCGGCGGTGAATCCGCATCCTCCAGGCCGGCGGTGGCTTCCGCTGGCCTGGAGGATGCGGATTCACCCCCATCCTAATCGGCCCCTTAATGTATATGTAGCAGGATACAATGAAAGGCCCAATGACAAAACTGCAGCAAAAATAGAATATCCAGAGTCTGGGTCACTCTCTCTCTCTCTCTCTCTCTCTCTCTCTCTCTCTCTCTCTCTCTCTCTCCCTCTCCCTCTCTCTCTCTCTATCTCTCTCTCTCTCTCTCTCTCTCTCTCTCTATATATATATATATATATATATGCTCCACAGACGCCATCCATCACGCTCCATTACCACACGGGCAAACAACGTCGGAACGAAACCACAAATACGTGCAATATTCTCAGTGCTTTATTCCGTGCTTAAAGTTCAGCCAGCAGAATGTCATGACGCGTTTCACCTCCCACAGAGGCTTGATCACATGATGTGTCACAGACATAGAAGAGGGTATATATACCTTTTTAAAAAAAACCGGTTAATTGCAAACCATTTACAGCTGTATGAATTCTTTCTAAAATGCAATCACAGACATAGTAGAAATATAGCCACAAAGGAAATACTAAGTAGCAAGTAACGAGGTTAAAGGGCAAGTGCCCGACATCACATAGACATGTATATATCACCAATGATTAGAAAAATATATACTCTATAAAAAAAAAATATGTAGAAAAATAGACGATCTATTTACATTCATATTTACATACTATTGAGAAAGAACCAATTTAAAAAGAAGTCATATTTACATATAAAAACGCATTTCATATAACCTCGATTATTAACATTGGTCTTGCTAGACTGGTACAAGATACACCCGGGACAGTGGAGAGGAGTGGAAGATTCAAAACCTCGTTGGTCCCCCGCCTCGCAATCTCCAAAGCCAACTATGATGCTCTACCAGTCAGTCTAAAGATGTCTAAGTTGAATATCTAAATTCCTAGCTGTTACATGTAAATACACCCTACATAATCATACTGGGAAAAGAAATTCACCCAAAGTGAATAAGTGTGAAAGTTAATTTAAAAACTAATACATATTAGTCTGGTTACAGTCGGGGATTTGAACACTCAAATTGTTAATCCTAATAATATCCAATCCCAAATGGTACAGCCCTACAAGCGAAAAGATGGTAACCCACACTCTCAAATATACAATGTTCAAGCCTATCTTGTCAAAGGCAAGTGTACATGTCCTCGGTGGCGTTAAGGCCTCCCGGGGCCTTACTGTTGAACTCCAGAATATATCTCGTCTCTAGTAGTCTCAATAGCGCATCCCTGTTCCCCCCTCTCTTCAGTGGTGGGATGGTGTCAACCAAAAAGTAAACCAATCCATCAGGATTGCTATTGTGGATCTGCTCAAAATGTCGTGCGACGGGATAAGCTGGATCTTTGCCTGAAATAGCTCGAAGATGTTGCAAGATCCGTTTGTGGGCGGGCAGTCGGGTGCTGCCCACATAACATAGCCCACATGGACATTGCAACACATAGACCACGTATTCAGTTTTACACGTCAGTCTATGTTTGCTGGCTATAGGCCTGTCATGGAATGGAATAGAGTAATGGGTTTTACTGAGTCCCTGCTTGCAAGCTTTACAGAAAGGACACCTTTTGAAACCCTTGCTGAGGTCCATCCAGGTGCCTGAGAGGGGCTTGTCTAGAGTACTGCTCACTAAGGCATTTGCCATAGAATGAGACCTACGAAAAGTCAGTTGTGGCTTGATGGATACAAGGTTGCCAATGACCGGGTCTCTCTTAACCAAATTCCAATTTCTGCTGAAGATCTTGCGAATTTCAGCATGTTGGACACTATAGGTAACAATTGCCCTTGATTGTATAGTTTCAGAATCGGTTGCAACAACCAGTTCCTTGCCCTTCAGGGCCTGTGCCCTAGGAATGTTTTTCGTGCGTTCTATTGCACTATCCACTACTTCCGCTCTGTATCCCCTCTCTAAGAAGCGGCTCCTGCTATCTTTTTGTGCTCGGTCACACTCCTCCTCTGTACTACAGAGTCGTCTCATGCGCAACATTTCCCCATAGGGAATGCTGCGTATGAGGTGTCCAGGGTGCTGGCTGGTGGCGTGTAGGAGAGTATTACCTGCGGTCTCTTTTCTGTAGGCCCTTGTTTCCAATGCATTGTCTTTGATGTACACTTCTACATCTAGGAAGTTTATGCTTTCTTTGTGTATCGTGGATGTGAATTCCAAGTTGTAATTATTGTTATTCAGTTTACACACAAAGTCAGTTGCTTCTTTTACATCACCCCTCCATATAAAGAATAAATCATCTATGTACCTGCAGTATAAGACTATGTTCCCCTTCATAATGGCTTCGTGGTCCCCCATGAGGACCCGCTCCTCCCACAGTCCCATGTGTAAACACGCGAAACTGGGGGAAAAGCAGGCCCCCATGGCCACCCCCCTTATCTGTTGGTACATTTGGCCACAGAACAAAAAGAAATTCTGTTCCAGACAAAGTCTTAACATGCTGATGATCATTCTGTTGTGATGTACATAATTCATAGGTCTTTTATTGAGATAGTGTTCAACTGCTTTGACCCCATCATTGTATCTGATGGAAGTATAAAGGGATTTCACATCCAGAGTCATCAAGCAGTAATCTTCACTCCAAACCACCTGCTCCAATTTGATTAAAAAATCGGTTGTGTCTCTGACATATGATTTAAGTTGTATCACCCACTCCTGCAAAAAATAGTCGATGTACTTTGAAATATTTTCGGTGGAACTGCCAATCGCAGAAATAATGGGCCTCCCGGGTGGGACAAGAGTGTCTTTGTGCACTTTTGGCAGCATATAAAAGGTAGGGATAATCGGATGATCTTTTTTCAGAAACTTAAATTCATCTTTAGAGATTAATCCACCACTTTTCCAAGCTATAAGTTTCGAATTTTGATCTTTCCATGCAGCTTTAATTGCTCCAAAATTGCTTTTTTTGTAACATAGTTGGTCCCCCAGTTGGCTTTCAGCTTCCTTTACATAGAGATCTCGATCCCACAACACAATGTTGCTGCCTTTATCGGCTTGTTTAACCACAATGTTCTTATTTTTGTTCAGTTTTTTAACTAGATTTTCATAGTTTTGGTTTTGTCTGTAAATCGCAACATGTTTTCTACTCGTGGTGGTATACAGTTTTTTGAGATCATCTATAATAAAGTCGTGATAGACATCCAAATTATCATGAGGCATGATCGGAAGAAAAGTGGACTTTGCCTTGAATGGGGTAGTGCCCGTCTCTGTTCCTGCCCCTGTCAAAGGGGGTTCCATGAGACTGACCTCTGCTCCCTCTTGCTGTAATGACCATATCTCATTAAAGGAGGATGTATCTGCTGCTGTTAGAGGAGATGGATTTTGTAGTTGCATGTTTTTTGCCCTCTTGTACGGTTGTATCCGGTGAAATTTGCTCAGCTTAAGCTTCCTTATGAATTTATAGGCGTCCAAGCGGGTAGCCGCATAATCAAAGTTCCTGGGAGGACAGTATGATAGTCCTAAACCTAGGATCGCTACCTCCTTCTCGGATAAAGCCACATTAGTCAGATTGATAACAGATTTGGACCCGGAATTACTCACTGTTTTTTCTTCCAATTGCCGCGTTTGTTCTTTCTCAAGCCGCCCCTGTTTGATCCTGCGGCATTTGCGTCGTTCAAGCAGCTTACGGTTTGCTCTTTGGCGCCTTGAGTGGCATTGGCATGTGGTTTCTTTCTGGGTCTCAGGGTATCCCTCCGATCCTCGCAAAGGCAGTTGACTTCCTGGGCGAGGGATAATTTGGTAAACCCCAACTGTTCCGTTCTTGTGGGGCGACTTTCTGTGTCACTCTCAGCTGCTGAGCTCAGATCTATTGACGAGGCTGACGTAGATGCTATCCCTTGTGTGCTTTGAGTTGTTTTACCGCCTCGTGCTTTTATATTGTCATACCTACGGGCAAATGTAAAAACACGACCGTTTAAATAGTCCAATCTGTCCCTCTCGAACTTAAACGCTTTGCGTTTTTTTATAATATCCTCCTCTTTTTCCAAGCGCTTCTGCATATCCTCTCTCATTTTTTTAGTGATGTCATCACTGTTCATTGATTTAAGTTCCTCCTCAATTGTTTCAATCTCAGTCTGTAGTTTCAAACGGTCCTTTTCTGCTGATTCTACAAGGAATCCCATTAACCTGGCTGAGTGTTCCAAGTTGTCTGTTGCCCAACGCTCCAGTAAATCTCCAGTAAATCTGGGTCGGGACTATCATAGCTTGGCGCTAGCGTTATGCGCAGCCCCCGCGGTACACGGCCAGCTTCTAAATAGCGGGTCAGGGACTTATTCTCCCACCATTTCGCTTGTTCTTTTTTAGAGAGCTTCTCAAGTTTACGAAATAATTCTCTGGCTGTGGGATTCAAATTGGAATTGTCTGTGTGCTGAGTGCTCGGTTCTGAAGCTTCCTCCCTCCGTATATATATATATATATATATATATATATATATATATATATATATATATATATATGAAAAAACCATAGGTTTCAGGATTGATATAGTTAGGAATTAGCATTTAAAAAACTTTAGAAATTCACTGGAAAAATCATAGGTTTGAGAGGTGTTATAGTTAGCTGGACATTTTACTCGTACAAAACCATTGAAATTCCTCCGATATAGTTAGTATTACTAACTACATCTCGCGCACCCGCAATCCACTGCTTATGATGTCACATATTACATCATTCATGACATGGTCAGTGACATCACTGATGACATCTCAAATGACATCACTGATGACATCACTGGTGACATCATCCAGTACATGTGGTGTTGTTCGTTATTTAAATATTTCTTATATATATATATAGCAATTTGCATTGAAGAATGAGTGGATAAATAAATATAAATATCTGGATGGAGGATTTAGTAGCAGTGTGATTGACTGTTTACGTGTCTAATTTATAGTGTCTCATTAAATATATTGTTAGTGACTAAACTGAGTGAATATCTGTATCACTTTGTCAGTTGTTGTGTAAACTGCTGCACCAGTTCGTTAATATCGAAGTGACAGTCTATATTAGTTATTGATTAGTTAACCGAGTATTTGTATGGTAGAGTGAATGTGTGTGTGGTTCGGTGGGGGGTGTGTGACAGCCCAAAGATGTGTGAATACTTGATTCAGTAGGTATATGAAGTTAAAACTACATGTTATAACAGTTGTTTGGGTGAGTGAATATCTTTATGGGTGTGGTGATGAGCAAATATATGTCTCAATGGTATATGTCCAACAAACTAGAAAAATAAAAGCCAGTGTATGTGTCAGTTGTTGAATATAAATAAATATACATAAGACTCAGTGATTGTATGAGTGACTGTATGGATAACTGTATACTTGCAATAGTGATTTTATAACACACTAAGTATGAGTTACTATCTATATGAATAGATGAAGTGGTGTTTGTATAAGTGTGTAGCTAAGTAAATGTAAGTATGATCCATTGTTTGCATAAGTGAGTAGGATGACTTCATAAGTGATTAGGATGTGTGCTCGTGTGTAATGTCGATATAGGTGTATAAGTATATTTGATAGTGTTCTATTGATCATTGACAGCATGTGTGAGTGAATCTATAGGTAAGTGATTAGAGGTGTGTAGAGATCTAGGCATCACAGAGTGGGTGTTTAGAAACTTGTATTGGTGTATCAATGGTTTCAAATATGGCACTCTGTATTTTACAGTCAGTGATGAACGGTTAAACTAGTGTGTGATGAGGTGTATCTGATTGTCACGTGGATGATATCATCAGTGATGTCATCAGTGATGTCTTTTGAGATGTCATCAGTGATGTCACTGATCATGTCATGAATGATGTAATATGTGACATCATCAGCAACGCAGCTCTGTGGCGCTTACTGGAGGTACCTGGTGGGCTAGTTGGCCCCTAGGGGACCTCTGGATTGAAGAGGAATTAATTCCCCAACTTAAAACGCGCCACAGGGCATGTTTGTAGACATATCCCCTCGAGCCCCGCCCCCTACCTTCACCACTGTGCAAACGCGCCCCGTAGCACGTTCTAAGTTGGGGGATTAAGTACCCTTGCATACTGGGGGTCCCTGGGGGCCAACTAGCCCATCAGGAACCTCCTGTATGCGCCAGGGGGCTGCGTTGCAGAGAGGTGTAAAAAGGGGCGTGGCCTCATTAAGCCTCTCTGCAACACAGCCCCCTGGCGCATACTGGAGGTTCCTGGTGGGCTAGTTGGCCCCCAGGGACCCCCAGTGTTCAAGGGGAATTAGCTCCCCCTCTGCAAACGTGCCAGGGGGCGCGTTTGCAGAGAGGTGCAATGAGGGGGCCTGGCCTCCTCCCCGATCCTTTTTTTTTAAATTTACTTTCTTTTTCTTTATTTTTGCCCTGGGTAACCCATCCCCCACGGCCTGCCAACAAATTTAAAAATGTTTAAAACAAATTTGGGAAGGGGGCCCCCCTCCCGAGGCCTTTTTCGGCCCTGGGGACCCCATCCCCCGGGGCATGGCCTTTTTTTAAAAAAAATGATCTTTTGGAGGGGGGCTGCCTTGCCCCCCCTCCTGTGGCCTCTTATGGCCCCAGGGACCCCATCGCCTGGGCCGTTTTTAATGTATTTATTTTAAAAAAAATGTTTGTGGAGGGGGGCCCCATGGCCCCCCTCCCGGGACAATACAAGCCCCGGAGATCCATTCCCCGGGTCTGGACCTCTTCTTTGGGGGCCGTGGGAGGGTCCCCAATCCCCCCACGGTCCCAGCCGGCTCCCCGCATCCTGCAGGAGCCGGCATTGCTTTTACACATGGGGAGCAGCTAACATGCTGCTCCCCATGTAGAAAAGCAATCTTCTTTCCTATTTGGAAGAGAGAACAGGTTTCCTGCTCTCTCTTCCAAATAGGGAATCAGTTGGCAATGACAGGGCAGGAGCAGGTGGTGGGCACCCCGGGACACTGCAGGAGCCCGCCCTGGGGGGTGGGGGTCTCCAGGGCCAACAGAAGACTCCAGGAGGGGGCCGCGCGTCCCCCTCCCACATCAATTCCAAGACCTGGGGGGCGGCGGTCCCTAGGGCTGGGGGGCCTCAGAGCCCCCCAAACCCAAATTAAATTAGCTCCGGGGGGTGGTGGTCCCCAGGGCTGGGGGGAACTGAGAGCCCCCCTTACATAATTATGCAATGCCCTGGAGGGTGGCGGTACCCGGGGCTGGGGGTCCCCTTTGGGCCCCCAATATCATTTATTCATTGCCCCCAGGGGCTTAAAAAAACAAACAGCAACATTTTGGGGGGCCTTGGGGGTCCTTGTGGGACTCCCTGAACAGGCCTAGGGAGTCAGGGTGTTTCTACCCTGCCCCCTTCTCGCGTTTTGCGAAGTTTTATTTTAGGTTACTTGTGCCACGGTTCTACACAAGGGAGCACCCAGTATAAGTCAAAACAAAACCCTTTCAGGCATAGAGTGGCACATAAAGTATGCAAAAAAGAAGGAGAGAACTCTGGTTAGTTCTCAAGTTTAGGTGGAAAGCAGCTCCTGTTAGAGCACTCTCAACACCAGCGACACTGCTCACCTCAAATATCTGTTTGTCTATCAAAGTCTGCTAATCCTATGCTTAAAGACTTTGATAGAAAAACAGACATTTGAGGTTAGCAGATCTAGAGTTTCGCTGGTCATGAGAGTGCTCTAACAGGAGCTGCTTTCCTCCTTAACTTGAGAACTACCGAGAGTTCTCTCCTTCTTATATATATATATATATATATATATATATATATATATATATATATATATATATATATATATATATATATATATATACCCGAAATGCCCAGCTATTGAGGCCGCACACCGAAGCAAGTAGGTGGGGAGGTATCGCCGAGTGTGGGATCAACATTATACAAATGCCGCAAGGAAAATCTAAGTGCGGGTCGTTTAAAGAACACCAATTAGGAAAAGGTTCAGCTGGGGGAAGGCATGTCTGCGGAAGCGTTCCGTGTAAGAGAAGTGGAAGCTGAGGAACTGCTTGAGCAAATCTCTGCTTCGGAAAATGTCACCAAAAAAGCCCCTACAAATACAGCAATACGGGAGGAGACAAATATTAAAACACTGTACAAAGACCTCGAAAAACAAAGGCGCCTTGAAATCACCAAGTGGTGGGAGCATTATTCCTTAACGAAGTATGCTGCTGCTGGGCGGGTTCCCAGAGGTTTACGAATTATGCTCGCTCCGAGCTTTGAAAACCCGAGTGCTCAATTGCTAAAAGAATGGGGTCAAAGTAATTTATCTGCATCTATGAACCTAGTTCATATATTAATAAAACATGCAGCTATTGACCGAGCAGAGATTCTAAAAACTATTGAAACAATTCAGGAGGAGATTGACAAAATTACTAAAACTGAGAACATTAAAAAACTAAAAGAGTTAATGATGGATAGACTTAAAAAACACGAGGACAAAATCAAAGTCAGGAATGTGAGTAAATTTGCCCGTGATCAAGCTGATTATGCAAATGGACGCATTTTTACATTTGCTCGTAAATATAACGACATCATACACCAACAGTATAGTGAGAAAGGAAACAAACAGCAAACTCACTTAGCGGATGCCGCCGTAGGGGAAAGTGGCAGTAAAGACAATGATACTTCCAGCGTGGACTCTAAGACCTTATCGAGTGCCTCTAGTAGTGGCTCACTAAGAAATGATCAACCTGGAACAATTTTAAATCTAGAAGAAGAATTAGATTTTTTAGTCGCGGAAAGACTTTGAACATTACGACCACAACAAAAGAATGCAGTAACAAACGAAGAAACAAAAAAAGACGAGAGAGACAAAGGAGACAAAAACAAAAATGCACAGAAAAAGAAAAAACAAAAATGGCAGAAGAAGAAGAAGTAAAAAATAATTCTGTCATAAACTTTTCAAGTATCACTCTAACTAAAGCGGAACAACAATTACTTTCTCTCGGCCTCAATTTTTATCCTGCACAACCCTTTAAATATGCTTCAACGAGAGTTGACGTTTTTTGTTTTATACAAAAACTAAAACTCAAAAAATTCTTCGCTTTACAAAAAATGAAGACCAATTCCAACACACCTACTTTGAATACTGCTAGTGCTGAACCTTTGGTTTTAGCTGTAGATGTCCCAACTCTGCTTGATATGCACGACTTAAATCAGGCAACTGACTCACAACCCATGGGTCCCGATGTGGACATAAGTACCCAAAGGAGATTGAGCAAAATAAACCTGGCACAGAAAGGAGCTGGCGTCACTCCATTCAAAGGCAAGTCCAATTTTGTCCCGTTAATGGCCAAAGATGCGCTGGATACATTCCATGACTGTATCACTACAGAAATTAAAGCGCTATATAAGAAAACAAACTATTGCAAAAGATGAGCGTTCAACCAACAACGGACCAACTACTTTGCATTAATGAAGAAGCTCAGTACCAACACCAATATTGTGGTAAAAACTGGGGATAAAGGCGGAAATATTGTGATATGGCCTAAAACTGACTATACTACTGAGGCCTACAGACAACTCCATGATATCGAGTGTTATACAAAATCCAATAATAAGGAATATTCAAAGGCCAATGAAACTCTTTATAAACTCCTGTTAAAATGGCGTTGGGAGGTCCTCATTTCCGGAGAAGAGTTCAAATTCATGCACACGGAGTTCCCAGTCTTACAAGTCTTTTACCTAATACCAGAAATTCATAAAGGCATCACTCCCATACCTGGAAGACTGATAATCTCTGCTATCAACAGTGTGGGAGAGAAAGTTGGACAATATATAGATTTCTTCCTAAAAGATCATGTGAAGAATTTGCCCAGTTTTGTTCGGGACACCAGTGACTTCCTGAAAAAAGTAGAAGCAGTTGAGTGGCAGGATGACATGTTATTAATAACTTTGGACGTGGAGTCCTTATACACCAGTTTAGCCCATGAAAATGACCTCAATGCTACTAGTCTGAGAACTGTGGAATACTATGAACACAACAAAGTTGTACTAAGCTTAATGGATTGGTGTTCTAACAATAACTACTTTGCATTTGGTAAAGAAGTGTGGAGACAATTGAGGGGTGCTGCGATGGGGGCCTGCTTCTCCCCCAGCTACGCGTGCTTGCACGTGGGCTGGTGGGAGGAGCAGGTTCTCAACACCACGCACAAGGTCTGGGTGAATGAAAAAATAATCAAATACTTGCGGTATATTGATGATATTTTTATTGTGTGGCAAGGGGATGAGGAAGAAGCTGTCTCCTTTATTGCGGAAATCAATAACAACTCCCTGAATTTGAAATTTACATCACATAATAGTGCAAAACAGGTAGAGTTTTTAGATGTTAAAGTGTATATAGATGATTCCAATAAATTACAAACCACACTTTTTAGAAAGCCTACCGCAGGTAACACCACTCTACATGCTTCTAGTCTCAACCCTAAGCACACCATTAATAGTATTCCCTTTGGAGAAATCCTACGGCTAAAAAGAATATGTAGCTGTGTTGATGACTTTGAAAGATGCATGAGGGAATTACGAGACCGGCTCAAAGATCGAGGGTATTCGAATGCTACGTTTGATCAAGCTGTGGCCAAAGCTAGTACTAGAACCTGAGCAAGTCTCTTCCCTGTTGAGTCTAGTAACAATGATATCGAAGAACAGAATCAGACAGTTGATGTAAGGTCTAATGCATGTCCCAGATTCATCACAGCTTTTAGTGATCAGGAAAATACCATGAGAAAAATTATTAACAAGAATTGGCCTATTGTCCTCACGGATAATGTCTTAGCAACCATTTTACCACCCAAACCTATGGTGACCTTTCGCAGAGCACGCAACATGGGAGCAATTCTGGATCAAATTAGTCCAGAACTAAAACAAAAAACCAATTGGCTGCACCCAGCAGCAGGGTTTCGTAAATGCTCCAGTTGTAGAGCCTGAAAGTTTGGTGTCAACAAGACCCACTACTGTACCCCTTTCAGTTTGGAAGAAATTACGATTGTGGGTAATCATACCTGCAAAACGGAGTTCGCTGTACACGTCCTGACGTGCACCTGTGGCCTCAATTATATTGGGAGCACTAAACAACAGGTGCACGTCAGGATCTTACAACATTTACGTGCTATTTTGCACAGCGACCCTTCCTATCCAGTGGCTCACCACTTTGAAATTAAACATAATAAGGATGTCAACTGTTTATCATAGTATGTAGTGGGAGCAGTGCCCAAACTTCGCAGAGGTGGTAACAGAGAACTCAAACTAAGGCTACTAGAGTCTAGCATGATCCTCTAGTTCGATAGTAAGTGGCCCACTGGACTGAATAATACCGAGGATCTGCACACTTTTTTATAAAATGACTCATCATACTTGTTGGCCTATTCCATATTTCTGTTGATAGGAGTTCTGTGACCCCAGGTAGTCAGGTTCCCTGTTGCCTGGGTGGTTTAAATTATATAGAATGGTTCTCTGTGTTTCAGTGTTTCGATCAGTTTCTTCCCCCTGGCTAGTCAGGTTCCCTGTTAGCCAGGAGTTGTAAATGTTCAGATCCTCAGCCCTTTTGTGTAAATATATTGAATATCCTTTTTTTCTAATAAGATCTCTATTAGCACTTTTTTATTCACAGGGTGTTTTTTTAAATCAATTTTTATGATAAACTCCGTAATTAATATGAAATGTTTTTATCATGCTTTATTATATGACAAAATGTGGTTTTATCCTAAATTGTTTAGAAAGCATGGATTCATCATATTTATACAGGTTGTTTTATCATTCACTATAGCCCTTTACTCTTTAACGTTTGCACGTGTTAGTTCGCTTTTTCTGCAATTTAGACATGAACTGTTTTGCACTGTCAAGATCACATTGAAATGTACACTCCTACTCTAGCTCTTTTCAGCATGTGGTGCTCGCAAAATACATTATGTAGGAATTTGGTATTTTACCCTACATGTTTACGTATTTATCCGGTAATAGTTAGAAATTATAAATATTTATTTTCTTTTGAACAGCTATTTATACTGTCAACCTTGCGTATTTGCACAGTAAGAACTACAATGTTTAACATGTTGTTTATGTTTATGGTTACATGACCTGGGTAGAGGGCTGGGATAGGCGGGCCACCTAGCAGTATAAAATCAAAAAAGTTACAAACAGTAATTGCATGTGAGCAAGGGCTTGCGTAGCCCGAAATGCGTTGTGCACTTTTACCAGCTGAATTGCTAAATAAAGAACCTGTAACCTGATCCAGTGGTCCGTCTCCTGGTTATCGCTTCGCCGGTCCGAGCGGGGATTGGAAGTGGCGTGGAGGAGTTTTCGTGTATATATATGTATATATATATATATGTACCCGAAATGCCTAGCTATTGAGGCTGCACACCGAAGCAGGTAGGTGGCAAACTCCTTTATTTTGACAAGCAGGCAGCTTCCCATCCCGTTTTTTTATCCTGTTTGCCTGGCGCGTTTCCGAGAATTTCACTCTCCTTCTTCTATATATCACAATCCTTCCGTATGTTGCACGCTTGCCTCTAAAGACGGACACTGACCCAGATATAGTGCAAAAGGTAATGTTATTCCTCCTCACCAGTCGCCATTACGCGTTTTGGCTCGCATGAGCCTTGATCACATGAAAGTGGTAACTTGTCACAGTGCGATGTTTAAAGTGACAGTGCCCCCAAAAAAATGCATCACAGGTTGTTAATTCCAGTCGAAGTGGAAGACAGACTTGTAATAGTTGGTTCCACATAATGCTAGAGTTACAAATCTTAAACCATCTCATTTTTTGCATATTATTAAATAAATTTCAATAAATATCATGATGCTTTAAAAAATATATATATTGAATGCTTGATAAGAGTTAGCGGTAACTTTTCATAATATCGGTAAAATACCAGACAGTCGTGCTTCACCCTATTCTAAATGACCAAGCATCTGGTAATGGGATCAATTCCTGTTTATTTATGTCATCTTCCTATATATATTTTAACAACATTGTGAACTACTAACCCAAATGTGCAAAGTTGCATAAAAGTGCTTAAGTGTTGTGCAAAATATCCTTAACATTTTTTTTGTGTGTATACAGTTCAAAGATAAATCTATTAATCTCATTGATAACTATATTAATGGTGGCATTTCTTGCATAGCTTTTCATCATAATTTCATCATAATTGTCCTCAGTTTGATACTTCAACCCAATGTTCATTGGACATATATACTTTGTATTAACAACTCTCTCTCTCTCTCTTGCTCTTTCTCTCTCTCTCGCTCTAAATATATATATATTCACTGAAAAAACCATAGGTTATAGACCATATATAGTTAGGAATTAGCATTTACAAAACCTTGAAAATTCACTGAAAAAACCATAGGTTATAGACCATATATAGTTAGGAATTAGCATTTACAAAACCTTGAAAATTCACTGAAAAAACCATAGGTTATAGACCAAATATAGTTAGGAATTAGCATTTACAAAACCTTATTTTACTCACACAAAACCATTGAAATTCGCATATATAGTTAGCTGCACTAACTATATATCGCGCACCCGCAATCCACTGCTGATCATGTCACATATTACATCATTCATGACATGGTCAGTGACATCACTGATGACTTCACTGATGACATCTCAAATGACATCACTGATGACATCACTGATGACATCTCAAATGACATCACTGATGACATCACTGATGACATCTCATTTGACATTACTGATCACATCACTGATGACATCATTCATGTGATAATACGATGAACCTCTTCAGACTCTAATATAACCTTAGATATACTCAGTGTAAACACGGACTCACAGATTGTCACTCATCTATGAAGTTACACACACACCTAGTCAGTCATGCAAACAATCAATCACACCTCCATTTTCTCAACTATACAGTTATACACACCTTACTTATTCAAACATATACTAAAACATATTTACTCTCTTATACAATCCTGGATACAAGTTCACAATGATCCATACAGCCACTCACACATTCACTGGCTCTTATGCACAGTTATTTAAATATGTCAAGTCTCACATGTACTGTGTTTTACATATGTACTTACTTTGACATGTAGCACTGAGATATCCATTCACTCACCAATACACTGATGCACACAGTCAACCGCCCATACAGCTGTTTCCACATGCACTTTTGAACCCATACATCTAGTCAATCAACTGCTCACACATCTATGCACAGAGTCATACACCTCCCAGCCACCCACACAAACACTCAGTCTCCCATACAAATACTTGGGCAACCAATCAATAACCCATATAGTTACTCATATAGCTACTGAACAACACATGCAGCAGTTTTCAGAACAATAGACATAATGATGCACAAATTAAGACAGTTTAGTCACTAACCCATGCACTCAGTGAGACACATTTAATCACTCACTCATACAGTCAGTCATGCACCTACTAAATCCTTTCCAGACACTTATACATCCACTCAATCTTCAATATGTAAGACATATTTTAATTTTACAGAAAAATACAGTCACTGGATGTAGTCATCAGTGATGTCATCAGTGATGTCATTTGAGATGTCATCAGTGATGTCATCAGTGATGTCACTGACCATGTCATGAATGATGTAATATGTGACATGATCAGCAGTGGATTGCGGGTGCGCGATATATAGTTAGTGCAGCTAACTATATATGCGAATTTCAATGGTTTTGTGTGAGTAAAATAAGGTTTTGTAAATGCTAATTCCTAACTATATATGGTCTATAACCTATGGTTTTTTCAGTGAATTTTCAAGGTTTTGTAAATGCTAATTTCTAACTATATATGGTCTATAACCTATAGTTTTTCCAGTGAATTTTCAAGGTTTTGTAAATGCTAATTCCCAACTATATATGGTCTATAACCTATGGGTTTTTCAGTGAATTTCAATGGTTTTTTAATAGCAAATATCAAAAGATTTAAAAAAAATATTCTTCATTAAATCGAAAAATATATTTTATATGTTATTAATAAAAAAAAATTATGTATTTTTTTTAATTATTTTTTTTGTTTCGCTCCCGGTCCCCGAACCGGGTAGCTCCCCGTTAGCTCAATTTGTTGCCGCGACTCGGTCCGCGAACCGGTAAACGTTCCGTTTGCGCAACTGCCGCGTTAGAAAACAACATTGTGACGCGTCGCGTAAGCGCGATGTATCGCGTTGTCGCGTAATGCGTCATATGACGCGCCGCGTTAGCGCACCCGGAAGTGCTCTGGTACGCGAAGCGAGGCGCGAAGCGCAGCTTCCCGGAAGCGATCCGGGGCGCGGCACGGAGCGCGTAACGTAAGCATAGCAGGTCATGTGACTTGTTAATTACACTTTTCATTGGTTCATTTCACTTTTGGTTTCTCAATGATGTAAGGCTAAGTCATGTGACCTAAAAATAACACTTTTCATTGGTTTAGAACTATTTTTTTTCCCAAATGATGAAAACCCCTCCTTGTTTCCTCACTCTGACTTTCATCTTTGCGAGAGAAAGACCTTTTTTTTATTACTTAGCAATGGCAAGTGTTGTAGCTGCAGCTGGTGCACCCCCACCACCACCACCACCTCATAGGAAGAGAGGACCACCTCCTCAGGTTATCATTCAGCAAGAGGAGGAAGAAGAGGAAGAAGAGGAAGAGGAGGAGAGAGAGTTTTTGCCTGAAGAGCCTAGGAGGTCCTGTGTCAAAGAGAGTTTCATTTGGCAATTTTTCAAATATCCCCGGGGCCAAAAAAAGTGAATGCCCGGTATGTAACTTGCCTTATTTGCAAAAAAGATCTGTCCAGAGGGACAGATAAAAAATATAGTTATGGCAATTATACCATGCATCGCCATATGGACAGGTGGCACCCTATCAATTATAGTGCTGCACAGGTACATGACCTGCAGGATAACCCCCGTCCTGTGGCCAGTACATCACATCAAGAGGCACTGACGGGACCAGAGGCGAGGGAGACGGTCCCAAATATTCAACTGAAGTTTGGGGAAGTGAAACATGTATGCATTCATTGCGGACAATTGATTTGTTACAGGGAGAGTAGCATAAATTTAATCAATGTTGCTATTGACAATCATAATTGTCCAAAACGCCCCAGACAATAAATTATCTTTTTTTTTTGTTGCTCCTGTTGAGCCCTTTATAATGAATCATTTTCGTTTCTCCCCCCCCAAAAAAAAACAAAAAAAATATAAAACCGTTCAAAAAATACAAAAAAAGTAAAAAAATGTTCAGAAAAATAATTAAAAAAAAATAAAACAACAAAAATAATTTTAAAAAAAAGTTCTTTTCAGAACTACCTCCCCTTTATAAAAAATTGCTAGAATGTTTAGCACTCTGGCAACCTCTATTTCTTTTGATTCGCTTCCCGGTTCGCGCGCCGGTACGCGAACCGGTAGCGACCCAGAATTTATTATTTTTTTTTTTAAAAGAAAAGAAAGTATAAGGGATGGAAACAGAGAGTAATATTAAAAGAAAGACAGCTAGAGGGAGTAACACAGAGATACTGTTTAATAGATCTACTTACCGAAGAAAAGATGTAAGAGGGTATAATTGTGAAAAACAAAATAGATAAGGAAGTGAAAGAAAAAAAGGAGAGTAGAAGAATAATAAACAAGAGTTTCTTAGAGAATGTGAGTGAATGTTTAAATTAAGAAGAAAAACAGTAAAGGATGTGGAATGAGAGGTAGGCATAGAACCGGACTAAAAGAACAACCCTGAGGGAAAGTGTTAAGAAAACAGTGAGCAAAAGTAAATAGGAATAAAACAAGATGTATGACAGTGACTAAGGTTAAAACATGTGGAATAACAGAAAGAAAAAACAGAAAGCAGAAAAGAAGAAGTGACATAAAAGGAATGATTAAAACAGCAAAGAAATGTAAATAACATAGGGGCATATTATCAACACAGGCGATAAAATTATCGCTGCTTTTATCTGCAGAAAACTGCAGCTAAAGCCGCTTTTGCGGAAGAAAACTGCCGCTAAAGCCGCTTTTGCGGCAGTTTTATGCCGATAAAAGCAGTGATAATTTTATTGCCTGTGTTGATAATATGCCTCTTAGTGTGTTTGAACTACAGGGAGAAAGCATAATGAACAAGTAGTGAAAGAGTGATGAGTCAGAGATTGTGAGAGTAATAGAGACGGAGTGAGTGAACAGGAGTGAGGAACTATGAGAACAGAGGGACTGAGATAAGGAGTGGAAGGAGTAGAGTAAATAAGTAATAGAAAAAGGAATGAGGGAAGTAGCAAAGGCAGGAAACTGACGGTTAAAGAAATGAAGCAGTGGAACTAATAGAAGTTAAATGTGATAGAAATGTAACGAAAAGAGTACAAAACACTTACCTTATAATTGTCGTTAACTTAGTCACTTGTTATTTTTATACTTTCAATCTGTGAAAGAAACAACAAAAATTTGAAAAATGTTAAAACATGTATTTAAAAATTAGAAAAGACAAGGGAAAAGATTGGCAATCATCCAATTTTACAAAGAAATAAAGTTAGAGATAAACATGCAGAAAAAAAAGAGAAAGAAACGGTAATAGACAGTCAGAGACAAAAAGAAAATGAAATAGAGTATATTACTAAGAGAAAAAAAAGGAAGATACTTTCAATGACAGAAAAGAAGGATAGAAGAGAAAACTAAATTGAAGTTGTGTAAGCTACTAAAAGAAAGTGAGTAAGGTAAACTATATAAGGAAAGGGTGAATAAGGAAAACTGAGTGAGGGAGAGAGGAGACAGAGGAAGTGAAGGAAAGAGTGTCAGATACAGACTGAGTGAAGCATCTACACAATGTGATTCGTAATGTTAGGAAACACAGGTAATGTAATTGAAAAACGTGCAATTTTTTTTGCTCATTCCACAATCACATCACTTGTGTTTCCTTTGCTTAGGTATCTCATTGTGCAGAAGTAGTCTAGCATATGAAAGAGTACACAGAAGGTGAGCACTGTATGCAACAACTTTGACACTTACAGAAGCCTCAGCTTCTCCATGCCCCCTACACAGTCCTAAATATATACAGTTTAAACTGACGGTATCTTGTTGCAGATGAAGTGAGGCGTATCTTGCAACATGGTGCATCTTTTGCACGGCTGCTGCGTCACAAAAGTGACGCAACGGCGGCGCAAAAGAGGCGCACGGCCATCATAAATCTGCCCCTAACATTTTAAATGATTGTTTCAGGATGCCGATAAGGTCTGGCCTATCCAGAGGTTTGTTTCAGGTGAGGCCTACTCAGAGTTACAGATTAAATTTAGGCTTGTTGAAGAGTACAGAGGAGATAATACATGTGCAGGCCTACCAACGAAGTGAGTCATGTCCACTGCACTCTTGAACAAAGGCCAGACCTCCTCTGTCTCCCTAGACAGACCTAAACCTCATCTGCACAATGTGATTCGTAATGTTAGGAAACACAGGTGATATAATTGAAAAACGTGCAAATATTTTTGCTCATTTAACAATCACATCACCTGTATTTCCTCAGCTTAGGTATCTCATTGTACAGATGTAGTCTAGCATATCCAAGAGTACGCAGAAGGTAATGACTGTATGCAACAGAGCAATGTACATTACTCACCTCCCTTGACACTTACAGAAGCCTCAGTTTCTCCATGTCTCCTACACAGTTCTAAATGTATATCATGAATACAAAAAGTACAGAATTAATTATACATATTAAATGGTTTATTTTTGCTGTTCTCAGAATATATCAAATTTCACTTAAAACAGTGACTTGAAGGTATTCATCATATAACAGCGGGGAAAAAAAAACACAATCAAAATGATTGTGTTTAAAAAACCCATATAACATAACCAATCAGAAATCAGAACTCCTTAAAAGTAACTTACTTTCCATGACATCGAAGGATGTCCTATGAACAGCTTATACTCTGTTGTGCTGTTATTATTTTCAGCCCGCTACTTTCTGAAAGAAAAGCTCCATCGTTTTGACAAATATGTTACATACAATAAATGACTTCTCGCTCTCTACCGCACTTCTCCTCAAGGCCAAATCGTGTAAGAGCCATTTATAACTCTTGGAATTCTTCTAAGCAAATCCCACAAAGCCACAACATTTGTAATTAAAGTTGAAAACTTACTTTCATCAGGTTTATATAGTTGGAATTTTCAAATGACATTATAACCAAACGTTTGTTCAAAAAATGTAGACAGCGTTGCAGACTTACATTACCTCTATGTTTTGATTGCCTGCTTGAATTAGCTTATTAAAAGAAACAGTTTTTCTGAACTCATTCAAAGTGCAGTTATTTTTCCATGACGTCAAGTGTTATGGTAAGAATACCGTTTGCTTTGGGAAATACTCTGTTGTCCTTTAACGAATCCGTGCCCACCACTTTCTGTAAGAAAACCTTATTTTTTTTCAGGAACTACTTAAAACTCAAAAATAACTTTTTACTCTGTACTACACTTATCCTCAAGGCCAAATAGTGTAGGAGCCATTAGAACCTCTTGAAATTCCTCAGAGCAAATCCCGAGATTCTTTCCCTAAAATGTTGGTTGTAAAAACACCAGGTAAGAATTTTTAAGGTCAAAAGGCAATTTTTTTTTAAAGTTAAAGCAGAATCATGGCAGAATGACCAGCCGTGTCTAGACTTCAAATAAGCTGTGTAATGTCCTGATGTTGTTGAAGGACCGTCATGATATATGATTGCTGCAGTTACAAAAGTCCTTCCTGATATTGACAACTGCGAAGCCACAAAATTTTTAATTAAAGTTGTCAATTTTGTTCCATCAGGCCTACATCGTTGGAACATTAAAATGACATACTGGCCATATGTTCGTATAAATAATGTGGAGAACATTGCAGACTTACATTGGCTACACTCCATGTTGTGATCAGCTGCTTTTACTAGCTTACTAAAGGACACTGTTTTACTGTCTGGCAAAGTTAAATATATAAATCTTTCAGACTCTACACTAGTAGTACTTGATACCCTACAGTTCTCGCAGTCATGCTGCCATTGATAAGAAAGGCCAAACAGATGATCTACATCTACACCTTCATCTTGCAATACATCAAGCATATACATTAAAAACTCCTGACAATCTTGCTGAATATTTTGAGAGAATTGCATTTGACCTGAACATTTGTCTAACAGATTTCGAATTTCAGACACACTTTCTATTTTTGTTCTATCAGTGCTACATTTCTCTAACACAGAATTCAACAAACTGCAAAATGTTTGATCCGAATTGACCACAATCTCTTCTTTTAAAGTTTCTAGAGAAAAGACAACATTAACCACTACATTAGCATAGCAGTTGACACCAGAACTATTTTCAAATTGAAAACCAACAACATCTTCAACAGAATCCATTTTTTTTCTGCTTATAATTTCAGGTTCATCGACTTTTCGTCTTTTTGCTACAACCTCCCTACTATTGGTCACATTTCTTCGTTTCCGGCCTACCACACGTTTCTCAAACAAAGGATATTGAGGCAAATGTGGCGCATACTCTCTTCTTAACCTATTGTATTCCTTAACACAATCTAGATCCGCACAAATGTTTGTGACATCACACTCAATCAAGTACAATCCCGATAAACGTCTGACTCGTGACAATGCCACATATGCCATACCCTCCTTGAACACAGAACTGCCAATATTCACCAATGCACTGTCTACACTTAAACCTTGCGATTTATGGATTGTCACCGCATTTGCCAAGCAAACAGGAAACTGCTTACGGCGAACATATAAGTCTTTTACAAGCAAAAACCTAGCAGAGCAACGACCAATTAGCTGTACTTCCTCAATGCCATCAAATTTAATTTTTAAAAATTCAATTCCATCTCTATTTCTGTATTTTTCAAAATCAACAACATTACCCATTGATCATTTACCAGACCTCTTTCAACATGTAAATTCCTTCTTAAAATTATACTGCAATTTAAGCACACATTCAGAGTCTTTTCAAAACCAGCAGTTTTAAATATAGTCTTCTCTAATGAATCCAATTTAGATTTCAAATTCTCAGACAAAATAATTGTTGCTCCCATATGCTCTATTCTGTCAATAGCTTCCAGTTTCACAATCTCTTGGTTTTCTAAATTCAACATTTTTTTGTTGAAGATGGCGCATTCTGCAAGAGTTGGCATCAAACATATTCCAGATTTCTTCTCAGTAATTTTCCGAAAAATATTCTCTGACTCATCGTCTTCTTCTGGATACAAATTTGACAGTAATCGTGCATGTAAAGCTTCTTTCCCATGCTCGGTCACTTTTCCGATTCTAACATCTTGTAGAATATTCTTATAATCTTCATCCTTCGCTTGACGCATATTTTCACGCAGTTCAGCATAATTGAAGTTTAACCATATATTGACGTTGCCAATGCTCCCTAGGCACTTCCTGGTATCTTCATGCTTGAGCATTTTGAACACAGGTTGTCCTTTCACTGGTGTCAGCTGCAGAAGATCACCGAAAACAATGATGTGTTTGCCACCAAATAACACATCATAATCTGTTTTGAGAACTTCTTGCATTCTCAAATGCACAAAGGCAAGCATGACATTGGAAACCATGCTTACTTCATCAATGATAAGAAGTTTCATTTTCCTCAAGACTCTTGAAACTTCACAACAAGCATCTCCAGATAACTTGTGGTATTGTAATTTGTTGGAGGGTCTCTCTCTCTCTCTTGAGTGAAGGTGTATATAAGCGTCAGGGAAGAATAGTCCCTTGTCGGAACTAGGGATGCCTCACACAACTTACTAGCTTCATGACCGCTGTCATTTTGTCAGAAGGTTGTCTCGTCTCATCATCGGCCTCCTGCTCCGTCGACAGGCCAGTGCTGCAATGCCTGACGGGTAGCACGGTTATGTGCCAAGAGGTAAAGTCCTCGCGCTGCCAAGATACTTACCTTACAGATCAGATCCCACGAGAACAGACTGTGTGGACCAGCATTAGATATTGAGGGGTGGATTCCTGCGCAGGACACCTACCTGCTCCGGTCTGTGACCCCCCAGGTTGTATACTACGCACTCCCTAGCCCCTTGCGGGCTCAATACGAGTTTATGAGCACGACTAAGGTCCTGAAGAATTGCCGATAGGGCATGAAACATGTTGACCTGATCAAAGGCGAGGGTGGAACGAGACCAACTCCAATGGTTTTTGAGTCCCGGTACCCCTCCCTTTACTTATTTTAATAAGGTAGTTAGCTACATGAATAAAGGTGTCTTAGTAGACTATACTAACCTTTTTAAAAAAAACACACACACACCCTCAAGCTCACTACTCCAGCACTTAGGCCCCTCACACACACTCGATCAACGGCCAGGAACAAAAGAACTCCACAAAAGCGTAGCACTCTGTGCTACCCGTCAGGCATTGCAGCGCCGGCCTGTCGACGGAGCAGGAGGCCGATGATGAGACGAGACAACCTTCTGGCAAAATGACAGCGGTCATGAAGCTAGTAAGTTGTGTGAGGCATCCCTAGTCCTGACAAGGGACTATTCTTCCCTGACGCTTATATACACCTTCACTCAAGAGAGAGAGAGAGACCCTCCAGCCATACTAACCCCTAGGGGAACTTTGTACATCTCTTGGTTACTGCTTCAGATAGGACACGTACACTGGACCCCTATAAATATTGTCCTTTTCGAAATCCCTCCCTGTTGCTTAATTGTAATTTGTTATCATGCTCCACTGGCAGCATCAGTAGACGATGCAAAGTAATACCTTTAATGTTATGTGCTGCCAGTCCAGTTGGAGTGGTGACAACACAAGACAGCGATGACTCAGTCCTTTTCTGCAAATAACATGAAATTGCTTTAATGAGGAAACTTTTTCCAGTTCCCGCTTCTCCACTCACGTACAGTCGGACAGGCTTCAACGACGTACATGAGCACTCTTTCTTCTCATGACTTAATCCATGATCAATTTGGTTGGTAACTTCATCATATATTTTCCTCTGCTCAACGTTGAGTTGTCTTTCCAAGTCTTCTAAGTTAACCGCATCCTCCTGAGCATGTGCCATGGCTCTTTCCACTTCAATCATGGCAGTGGCAGCTTCATTTTCGATAACTGGTCCTCCTAGTGGATCCTGACTCAATGAAACAGAACTCTGACTGTCCTGAGAACTGTCTCTAGCAATCTCGGCTGCAATCATTGCTTCCTGCTCGATTTATGCATTCAACATTTCTAGATATTTGGGAAAAACAGGACATTCTATGGTCTCCTTGGCAGCATTGAAAGAGTCTTCGTAACAGAGGAAATCTCCAAGCAGTTCCTCTTCTGCACGCCAAGGCTTAAAAAGTTGCAAAAGAGCTAAATAGAAAAACTCTTTTCTTTCAGGAGATTCGCCACTCAATTTTAGATGGTTTACCAATTGGCATTTTCTTTGCTTGACCAGACATCCCTCACTTCCAATTACAGCATACACTCCTTTATCAATATCTTCTTTGATGTTCCTCTTGAATATGTAATTTTGTAGAACCTCATACAGACAAACATTCTCGAGGTGACTGCTTCTATTTGGATAATATGTATCCAACATGTGGGTCTTCAAAATATCGGTACTGTTTGGCTCCTTTTCCGCCAAATACTCAATTTCCCGCACAGGTTTCAGAACTCGATTACGCGTTGCAGCAAGACCAAGACTCGCCCAAATGATACTCCTAGATTTGGCATAGAGACTTGCTGAAGATAACCGGTCAGAACATTCGTAAGCTCCGATTTCTCGATGCGACAACATCTTCAGACTGAAACTGTACAACTTCTTACTGAGGTTCTTTTCATGGGAAATGTCCTCCCACATGTCCTTCAATTCTGTCTTTTCTTTTTTGGTGATGTAAGATGTCACATACCGAGCCACAGCCATACAGTTATCAGCCACAAACTGTATATCCATGTTAGCATTCCACATGGACAAAATCACTGGGTTGTAGTCGTTGATGTACTTGGACTCTTCGTTCCTTTTCAAATTGTATGTATTTTTGGGTGATTTCCTCGTCACATTATGTCGCAGCGAAGATATCAAACTGTTCACTCTTCCTTTAGAAATCACCAGTCGTGGAAAGGCGAAACGACATTTTGTGTAGAATTTGTCCTTGTTTCTGAATTTACGACGACAGTACTTTCCACAACGATGGCTTTGGAAGCGTAAAACTTGTTTTCTTAGGCTTTTGTCTTCCTTTGTGTTTGGAATAGCACATGTAGAATACTGTTCTATGAAACTCATCACTAAGTCATCCGGATCTGTTCCAAATTTGGGTGCATCTTTGATCCATAGCAGCATATGTATATGAGGAGCACCTCTTGCTTGGTACTCCTTTCTCCAGAAGAAATCCAACACCTCTCCAAGAGGTGGATTTTTCTTGTTCATGATGAAAGACATCATAGCTTCAAATCTATGATTGAAGTACCTCCATACATTCACTGGATCCAAAGAGCACAGTTCTCCGGGTGTCTTGAATTCGATATTTTCAATGTTTCCATTTGCCTCTCGTAGAAATTCAAGTAAGTCTTCCCAGCCATACTCGGCACAGCTGAGAGTGAGGAACCATGTGGGAGTTCCTAAGTCCCTCAGCATACATTTTAAATCACCATGACGACGGTACCAGTACTCATTAGTACCACGCTGACACGCCATGAGATTAATCGGGTGAGAATCCAAAATACTGTCTTGCACATTGACTTTATCCATAAAGTCCCTTGCCGAGATATTTTGCATCTGTACACCACTTTTCAAGATGTGGTTCACTGCATATGACAGTCCAGACAGATCGCTTTCAAACAGGAGATAAAACAAATAGGGAATGCATTGACGAAACCTAGGATCTTCTGCATACAATCGTAAAGTACGGTATTCAGAAGCAGGAATTTGATCAGGTCGCTCATCATATCTTCCTCCTTCACCTGTTGGAAATAGCTGTGGGAAACACCGAGCTTCCAGACTTTCCTCCCAAACACTAATAGGACTCCCTTTGGCTTGTTTCATTTGAAACAACTCAATAGCATTCCCCGTGACTTCCTTGGAATGCAAAGGATGAACACTATAATGTTCATATATTCCTTCATTTTTAGAGGCTTCTACTTTCTCAATTTGACCAGCACACAAATTGCTATCCTCTTCTTCACTTACTTCCTCTTCTGCAACATATACATTCTTATAGTACTTATTTTTTTTCTTCAAATACAATGTTGCCTTTTTGACTTTCCTAACATCCACTAAATCTTGCCATATTTTCTTACTCTTTGTCGGAACCCCATTAACTAAGATAACCAGAGGTTCCTCTTCCACTTTCTCTACTCCAATTGTATTAATGTTTTTCTTCAAATCTAGAGGCAAATAAACAACTCTTCCCTTTAATATTCTCTGTAAATCTGATGGAGGCAATTTCCCTGTCTTTGGCTCCATTCGTACAATAGCCTGAAAGGGATGGACACTTTGAATCAAAATAGATTCATAAGTATTTAAATCCTTCAATTCAGAAGGAATCTCAACCAATTCCAGATTATTATGAACCGCTCTAGCAGGCATCCGGTTTTGATTTAATTTGTTACTACAATAAGTACACACACGTTGATCCAATCCCAAATCAAAACAATTTTCTACCATCAAGTATGTTGCAAAATCCTTCCATTCACTATTATTTTCTCTTTCACTTTTTGCATATAAATCCACTAACTTAGTCTGATTCTTATAATAAGTGCGTCGACAACACACACAAGTGAAATTAGGCCTCTCACTTGATTTCACCTGAAACGTGGCAATTTCCTTCTGAAAATTATCTGTACTGGAAATCTGTACACTCTCTTCCACATTACCTTCTTCTTCTGGGTCAATTTCAACATTCTCCTCTTTACTTGCAAAGTAACAAAACTCAATTTCTGCACAAACATTCTTCACATCTACTTCTGAACCATGCAAAAGAGCAGTGCATAATTGTTTAAGCATAATTGCTGGACTCTTAGCATAATACAACATTCTAACTAATTTCCTCACTTTTTTTATGATGCACTGCTAGCATCCTGAAATGATGAATAACACTCTGGCATACTCTCCTGGAAAGACAAGCCAATGAATGACCATGCAAACCTGTCCGTTCTCTCAATCTGCAAGGATCTAAGTCTTGCAATAACTTAATTTTTTGTTTCAGACTTTTCTTACTATATGTACGTAAGAAATTACAAAACAAATCAATTGATTCCTGTCGCACACTGCAAATACTACTACACTTCCAGGTGTACACTGGACCCTTAGGACGTCTCCCTAAAACTTCATCACCTAACACCTCTTCTGCCTCTGTTGTCACAAGTTTTTCTTTTTCAACCACACATCCATCTTTCACCTCATATGCTCGACCACTGGTGTCAACTGCATGCACCAAATCATTATCCTGGAAATAACTCTCCTCATTAAAAAATGCCTCACAACTTGAACTATGCATCCATTCTCCTGAAAAAACTTCACAAAAATTACTACGATTAACTGTTCTCTTCCATCTACTATTTGATTTGAAATCATAAAGTACCTTCCTAATTCTATTGATTATCAAAATAAATAACTTTCGCTTAATTTCGAATGCCTGATCAATAATTTTCTCAATATTTTTTTTTCTTTTATAAAAAACCCACTTTCTGTTGACCTTTCTTAATATTTTTTAACAAATTACCAATTATCCTGTTGCGGAACATTCATCTACGAATGTCCCTAAACTGATTTTTCCTTCTACTACCATGCACAGAGTTATCTCCTGCTCTAGCAGTAACATTTTTGATTGGCCTTTCCTTTCCGTTTAAATTGGCTCTCTTTTTCTGGACTAAAACATGTTCTGTAGTGATACTTTTTTTTCTGTAAATATTTCTTATGAATGATTTCGTTGTCTTACCCGAGCTTTCTTGGTGACTTGACGAGTTTTTATTGTCGAGGACTGCTGCAAGCATTTAGTAATCTGCTGTCTTTGACGTTTTGTAGCCTTTCGGATTCTTTCCTTCGATGGCATACTGTATTTTTGAAATGATCTGCACTTGAATCTGTGGTAAAATATAATAAAAAATGTTATTAACCACTATTACCAAACAGTAAATCAATAACAGTCGTCAAAAAATTAACACACTAGTTGTCAATTCTACATACAATAATTTGTAGTGCATTGGCAAATTTAAAAGTCACAAATAGTAGCAAAGAAATGGAATGCTTCTACATTTGACCTGTGCTCTTTTATATGTGAATCTGAACTAATTTTATCAGCATATTTTACTATTTTATTAAACACACTTCACACAAGCTGTTTTTAAAGTTGTGTTTAATTTTAAATGAAATGGTTAACATGGTTACTTTTCATTTCCAGTAACTTTTAAAAATAACTCTTTATAGTTCCATAGGCTTGAGCAGGTCAGCTTCCCACCCTATGTCATACAATTCTGACAAATCGGCATCCTCATCATGTTCTTCATCATCCTCAGGATTTAAATCTTCCAAGGGATCTACTTCCACTGATGTTTCAATGACAAGTTCAATGATAATATCGAGATCAACAGTTTGCTCATTATCACTCATGCTTGATGTTGTCGTTATCTTTAAAAAAAGAGAACAACAATGAGATGTTGCAGAGTAAGAGACAAATCTCAGAGACTATAATAGTAAAATTGTTTAACAAGAATAACATTTTGCAGATATTATTTAACCATGTCCAGCGATGCTGAGGAGGTGAGGCCTATGTCCAAGTTTTCAGTGAACAGGACTCATCTTTTCTTAACCTTGGATAAGCCTCACCAACTCTGTATCCCCTGCTCATACTTAAATGTAAAGGTGCAGATTTATGTTAACTGGCGCATCCCCAGGGATGCACCAGTTAACGTGCGCCGCTGCTCTTCCACCCATGGTATGCCGCTTTCACAATGCAGATCACCATTGGGGCAAAAACAGCACAGATGCGTCACGCATCTGTGCCGCAAAAGCGGCACATTGCAGGAATCACGTCACAAGCGCAACATGACTCCTGCAATGCACAGGGGCAAGCCACATATTGCATGGTGCGTCACTCCTTATGCCTGTTTCAAACAGACGTAAGGTTTTGATTCACCAATGCCATAAAGCTGACTCAGTGAAATCTTGTAAATTTCACTGTGTTAGTTTTACAGGGCTTTCATGCAAGTGAATACCCACCCTGCAACAAAACGCCCACATGAAACCTGACGCAGGTTTCATGTGGCACAGGACTTTACAGCATGACACATCAGCCTAGATGCATCAATTTGTAAATATGTCGCAACATAGCGCATCTTTTGCTCATCTTCTCCATGCCCCCTACACAGTCCTAAATGTATACAGTTTAAACTGACGGTACCTTGTTGCAGATGAAGTGAGGCCTATCTTGCAACATGGTGCATCTTTTGCACTGCTGCTGCGTCACAAAAGTGACGCAATGGCGGCACAAAAGAGGCGCACGGCCATCATAAATCTGCCCCTAACATTTTAAATGATTGATTCAAGATGACGATAAGGTGTGGCGTATCCAGAGGTTTGTTTGAAGTGAGGCCTACTCAGGGTTGCAGATGAAATTTAGGCTTATTGAAGAGTACAGAGGAGATAATACATGTGCAATCCTACCAATGAAGTGAGTCATGTCCACTGCACTCTTGAACAAAGGCCACACCTCCTCTGTGTCCCTGGACAGGCCTAAACCTCATCTGCACAATCTGATTCCTAATGTTAGGAAACACAAATGATGTAATTGAAAAATGTGCAATTTCTTTTGCTCATTTCACAATCACATCACTTGCGTTTACTTTGCTTAGGTATCTCATTGTGTAGATGTAGTCAAGCATATCAAATAGTACGCAGAAGGTGAGCACTGTATGCAACAATTTTGACACTTACAGAAGATTCAGCTTCTCCATGCCCCCTATACAGACCTAAATGTTTACAGTTTAAACTGACGGTATCTTGTTGCAGATGAAGTGAGGCCAATCTTGCAACATGGTGCATCTTTTGCATTACTGCTGCGTCACAAAAGTGACGCAACAGCGGCACAAAAGAGGCGCACGGCCATCATAAATCTGCCCCTAACATTTTAAATGATTGATTCAAGATGACGATAAGGTGTGGCCTATCCAGAGGTTGGTTTGAGGTGAGGCCTACTCAGGGTTGCAGATGAAATTTAGGCTTATTGAAGAGTACAGAGGAGATAATACATGTGCAGGCCTACCAATGAAGTGAGTCATGTCCACTGCACTCTTGAACAAAGGCCAGACCTCCTCTATCTCCCTGGACAGGCCTAAACCTCATCTGCACAATGTGATTCGTAATGTTAGGAAACACAGGTGATGTAATTGAAGAACGTGCAAATATTTTTGCTCAATTCACAATCACATCACCTGTGTTTCCTCAGCTTAGTTATCTCATTGTGCAGATGTAGTCTAGCATATCCAAAAGTACGCTGAAGATGAGGACTTTATGCAACAAACCAATGTACATTACTCACCTCCCTTGACACTTACAGAAGCCTCAGTTTCTCCATGCCTCCAACACAGTTCTAAATGTATATCATTATCATCATAGTGACTATGAAACTCTAGCAGTACATATTGTGAAACCTAATTGACTTCAAAAAACGTTATGACCTTCTCATAAATGTGAAAAGGGTTTTTTTTTTTTTTTTTTTTAAACGATTTTCTGGTCATAATTTGAAAACACAACACAGGTCCTATGTAGAAGCACACCCTGTCAGTACTTAAATTTACCAAGCACACATGGGGTCATATTTACAAGGACCTTGCACTACGGGGAAATGACTTAAATTAAAATGGGGAAAATAACGTCAAAGTGACTCAAAGGCCTTCTAAATATGCCCCAAGCAGCCTATGAAACTCTAGCAGTACATATCAAGAAACCTAAATGACTTTAAGAAACGTTTTTAAACACATGAAGTAAAACAATTATTCAACCACATTCTTGGGGAAGTGGCTTAAAATGCCCTAACACACATGAAAGCGTATTTTTAAGGCCCTTGCACCATTTTTGCATCACTTTTAACATGGCTATGTAACTCAAAGAAACAAAATCTAAATTTGCCAAGCACACATGGGGGCGTATTTACAAGGACCTTGCACCACAGGGAAATGTCTTAAATTAAAATGGGAAAAATAACATCAAAGTAACTCAAAGTCCTTCTAAATATGCCCCAAGCAACCTATGAAACTCTAGCAGTACATATCAAGAAACCTAATTGATTTCAAAAAACGTTTTTAAAACATCAAGTAAAGCAATTATTTACCCACATTCATGGGGAAGTGACTTAAAATGACCTAACACACATGAAAGCTTATTTTTAAGGCCCTTGCACCATTTTTGCATCACTTTTAACATGGCTATGTAACTCAAAGAAACAAAATCTAAATTTGCCAAGCACACATGGGGGCGTATTTACAAGGACCTTGCACCACAGGGAAATGTCTTAAATTAAAATGGGAAAAATAACATCAAAGTAACTCAAAGTCCTTCTAAATATGCCCCAAGCAACCTATGAAACTCTAGCAGTACATATCAAGAAACCTAATTGATTTCAAAAAACGTTTTTAAAACATCAAGTAAAGCAATTATTTACCCACATTCATGGGGAAGTGACTTAAAATGACCTAACACACATGAAAACGTATTTATAAGGCCCTAGCACCATTTTTGCGTCACTTTTAACATGGCTATGTAACATGGCTATGTAACTCAAAGAAACAAAATCTATTTGTAAAACACTTGACACAAAGCAACATTTTAAATACACAACTTTCTTCATAATTTTCTCCTTAAAGCATACTATTCTCTATTTAAATTAAATGAATCTTTTCTCACCTTAGCAAATACTTTTTGAGTTTCAAAACAGTCTCAGACACACACCAATTTGTCTTCAGCAGAACAAAGGGTATGCACTCCAGAGGCTGCAACCAACAATGGCACAGAAATGCTGTAATTCATCACACATATCTCTCATGTCACCCAATCAAAACTCTTCCCTCACTTTTATCAAATCAACACCCTTCCCCCCTCTGCCCTTTCTGCCTTTTTTCCATAGCAACCACCTCCTGAAAGACCTCTCATGTTTGCAACTTCACACAACATTGTTTCAATTGAACTCTGAACTCTCAGTACACCTGCGTATCCAGTGCAATCTTTCATAAAATGATTTTTTCTTGACCATTCAAATTACATCTTTCAAAGAACTCATCCATGCACCCTAACTTTCTGTTTCCAGCAATCAAAATCCACCAATCACTGCTACTGATTCATTAGCACAGAAACTCCACAGTTTTTTTCATTACATACTCCTACTGTTTCAACTGCCATTTCATTACCACACTTCATCTGACTGCAGCAGAACCTCCTCTCACTATGTTTTCTGTCTGGATTGTTGGACATAGTTACATCCATTGGGCTCAAAGGTATGCTGATAACAGAAATTTACACAACCTCAATTTACAAAATGTGGAAATCAACTGGATTGGCCACAGAGGATTAAGATGTCACCAATTGATACCATTGGTGAAAACCTTTTTGCATTTGCCAAAACCTGACCTGTTAATTGTGCACTGTGGAGGAAATGATTTGGGCACTTTGACTGGGGTAGGTCTGGAAATGCTTTTAAAGGACACCTTTGAACAATTGATGGCACTTTTTCCTCAAACTGCCTTGGTATATTCAAATATATGCCAAAGACAGAAATGGAGGTGGTCCAAGCAATTTTCTCCACAAATTGAGAAATCGAGGAAGCATGTAAATAAGTCTGTTTCAGCTTACATGAGAGACCATGGAATGGGCTCCATCTACAACAATAACTTGCGTTACTACATGCAAGATATCTACAGAGAAGATGGAGTTCACTTCTCAGATGAGGGGAACAGAGTTTTCATCCTGAATTTCAGACTATGTATTGGTACCTACTTATAAGTACCTAAATCTACCACAGACCAAAAAGCTCTTATCAGAGCTACCCTAACTATGATCACTATAAACAAATTTTAAATGTAACTTTTTTTTTACTAATTTTCACAATTTACGCTTTCCGGAGCGCTACCCGGTACGCGCACCGGACGCTAACCGCGCGAATTTTTAAAAAAAAATGTTTTTTTTTTCTCGCACATATGGGCCTCCTCAGCCACCCTCAGAAAACCTAGGGGGTCAGGATACGTCTACCTTGCCCCCTTCTACCCATTCTGAACATTATTTGCCCTCCATCTTGTATCTCAATTCTACCGAAACACAAAATGGAGGACTCCCGTAACGCTGCCGGTTCGCGTACCGGGGCGCGCACTGGGAAGCGCTCGCTTAAAAAAGGTGGGAAAGTAATTTACAGAAAAACTACTGGAGACACTTTCACCAAATATAGATTAGCTCATACTACATACCAATCCCTACCATTTTCACAAATTTGGTTGGAATTCCATTTAGCCATTTAGTCTGTAGACCTCTCTAAATACCCTGAGGTAAATTACTTCACAAAACACATCTGAAATGTTGGAATTTACAACCAATTAAAATGTTACTTTCATTTTCTACTTTTTTTACCTGACATTTGATTGGTTATGTACCTGAATATATATAAAGAAAGAGAGAGAAACACAGCCATTTTGACTACTACTTCCTGACGTACATTGCAAGAGCATTTTCACTGACAACTTAAACTGGTTTTTAAAAGGTAAGATGTTATTTTCTAAATTTGAAAGGAGAACTACGCCATGCACTTTAAATTAATTTGGGAAAACATTTTCAGATAGTTATATACTGTCCCTCTGTAAGAGTTAGAGATTGAGAAAGGCTTGTTTATTATAATTATGGATTGATTTAGGTTTCTGTGGTATAATTATGAATTTACTTAGGCTTCTTCACAGGCACTTTTTAATAGTACTACTTCACGCCTGAAACCATACAGTACCCATAGATTACTTCTCTGTTATAAACTCACAAGTACCTGTCTGAACTTAAACCCAACAGTGCCCTATCTCTACTGATATATTTATTTTTTATGCAAATTACAGCAAGAAAATGGAAGGAGAGCAGATTATTTCCTTCAAAATTGTTCTGGAGAATAACACAGAAAAAGTTATTGAGGACAATGATGACTCAGATTTCATGGATGAATCACGGGACCATGAATTAGTTCAATGTGTAGATGCAGTAGATTCGCTGATTGAAAATGAGGACATTTCCGACAATGTGTTGTTAAATGTTCTGTTAAATTTGGAAAAAGAATCACAAAAATAAATTTATATTTAATAAAAAAAAGCACAAAAAAACCAACAAAATGAACAATCAATAAACATACAATATTTGAAAAGTCTATCATTCTTTTTTCCTTATAGTACGCTCCCCCGACCGCTTCCCGGTGCGCGTACCGGGCGCTCCCCACGCAAAAAAACGAATTTTTTTTTTCCCCCACCGCGGGGCCCTTTTAAAGCCTCCACATCAAACCTAGGTGGTCAGGGAGGATCTGCTATGCCCCCTTATGGTCATTTACCCCTTTGTTTTGGTCTCCTCTTGTCTCTCGATCCTACCGAGAGACAAGATGGCGGCCGCTCTGGACTGTTTAGAATGTTGACAGACACCGGAGAGCCAATCAGCTTCGCTTCGCGAAGTTCAGTTACGCGTCAGGTACGCGAACCGGGGCTCTGCCCGGAGCGCTGTTATAGATATATATATTTTTTTGAACCTTAATTTCTCAAAATCCACTGGACTGCATATATTGAGACCTAGCAAAGGCACATCGGGCTACCAGTCCCTACAATTTTGCCAAGTTTCGTGGAAATCCATTCAGCCGTTCGAGCTAAAAGTGAGTCCAACCGCCCTATGGAAAATTGCATGGGACCCCCCTTTTTTCTCGGCCCCCCCTTGACGAAACCCCCCAAATTTTTAGGGGCTGCTCAGAAACAAAATGTGCCATTTTCCTGAAAATTTCAGCCAATTCCGTCCTCAAACGCCAAAGTTATTCGACATAGAATTTTCAAAAATCCCATAGGAAAAAAATCCTAACTATATAGTTAGGATCTACTTTCCATAGGATCTACTTTCCATAGGAAATCCACAACATTCTATTGGGAATAACTTTCGCGCCGGTGGACGAATTTCTCAAAGAAGATGGCCCGCTCCGCTCTGCTCCTTCCCTGAAAGTTTGGGGGGGATTCGTCAAGCGGGGGCCGAGATAAAAGGGGGGTCCCAAAACGTGTTTTCCCCATGGTAATTTCCATAGGGCGGTTGGACTCACTTTTAGCCCGAACGGCTGAATGGATTTCTACCAAACTTGGCAAAATTGTAGGGACTGGTAGCCCGATGTGCCTTTGCTATGTCTGAAGATATGTGCTCCAGTGGATTTTGAGTAATTTAGGTTCAAAAATATATATATATCGATAAGCGCGCCCCGGTACGCGCACCGGGGAGCGCACCGGGCTACGCGAGTACGCGAGCGGAAAGCTGATTGGCTCTCGGGTGTCTGTTAACATTCCAAACAGTCCGGAGCGGCCGCCATCTTGTGTCTCGGTAGAATCGAGACACAAGAGGTGGCAAAACAAAGGGGGAAATGACCAAAAGGGGGCAGGGTAGACCCCCCTGACCCCATAGGTTTGATGTGGTGGCCATAAAAGGGCTTTTTTTTCAATTTTCGTGGGGGGAACGCCTGATACGCGCACCGGGGAGCGTACCTGGGAGCATACCATGGGGAAAACCCAGTGAAACAGTGAAATAATAATTTAAAGTGCTAAGAGGTAGGGTAGCTTTGAATAGAGTTGTTGTGTTGTGTGGGTGATTTAAAGTACCAGCATGTAGGTACCAATACAGAGTCTTAAATTCAATGTACACCGTCTCCTCTGTAGATAATTTGCATGTTGTTACAGAAGTTATTGTGGTATATGGAATCTATACCATAGCCTGTCAGGAAAGCAGAAACAACATGGAGGCAGGAGATGAAAAAGAGATGTCAAATACTCATTGGAGATAATATAGTGGGAGAAAGGAAGTAACTATGAGCAAAATTACTATGTAACACAAAAAAGTTGCACAGTATACTATAAGTCTCACTTTATATTATAATCATTTTGGTACTATTTCATGAATTACATATAAAAATGAATAATGTCTCGAACAATTTTTAATTATTAAATATAAATTTATTGTTGTGATTTTTCAAAATGTAAAAGAACTTCCAACATTACATCATCTGGAATCTCCTCATTTTGATTCCATGATTCTATTTCTTCAACACAATTAAGTAACTCTTGGACCAGAGACTGATCCATAAAGTCCAAAACATCAATATTTTCCTCAGGATTGTTCTCCACTACAATTTCGTAAGAAATATTAAATTTGTTTTGTTCTCCTTCCATTTTATTGCTGTAAATTGCATACAAATAAATATATAAGTAGAGTTAGGGCACTGTTGGGTTTAAGTTCGGACAGGTACTTCTGAGTTTTTAACGGTGAAGTTTTCTTTGGGCAGTGTATGGTATCAAGCAGGAAGTAGAAATATAAAAAAGTGTATGTGAAGAAGCCTAAGTAAATTCATAATTATACCAGAGAAGCCTAACTCAATCTATAACTATAACAGAGAAGCGTATCTCAATCTATAACTATAACAGAGGGACAGTAAATAACTATCAGAAAACATTTTTACAAATTAACTTAAAGTGCCCCTTACAAATTAACAACTTACCTTATAGAAAGGTGATGAAGATAAATGAGAAAATCCTTTAAAGATGTACCTCAGGTAGTTGTAGTCAAAATGGCCGTGTTTCTCTCTCATTTTTCATTTATATTCATGTACATAACCAATCAAATGTCAGGAAATAAAAGTAGAAAATGAGAAAAGTAGAAAATGAAAGTAACATTTTAATTGGTTGTAAATTCTAACACTTCATATGTGTTTTTGTCATGTAATTTACCTCAGGATATTTAGACAGGGCTACAGCCCAAATGGCTCAATGGAATTCCACCAAATTTGGGAAAATGGTAGGGACTGGTATGTAGTAGGGCCTATTCTATATTTGGTGAAAGTCTCTCCAGTGGTTTTTATGTAAATTAACTTTTTACATTTTCTGGGAGCGCTTACCGGTGCGTGCCCCGGTACGCGTACTGGCAGCGCTACGGGAGTCATCCATCTTGTGTTTCGGTAGATTTGAGACACAAGATGGAGGACAAACAACATTGGGAATGGGTAAAAGGGGGCACGGTAGACACCCCCTGACCCCCTAGGTTTTCTGAGGCGAGCTTAGGAGGCTCATATAGGCCCCAAAAACTTTTTACTTTTCCGCGGGGGGAGCGCCCGGTACGCGTACCGGGGAGCGTACCGGGGAGCGTACTTTGGTGAAAAGCAGTGAAAAAAGTTAGAGTAAAGTAATCATTTTGAGTGATCAGATGTAGGGTAGCCCTGAAAAGAGCTTTTGGGTTCTGTGGCTGATTTAGGTACCTACAAGTAGGTTCCAATGCACAGTCTTAAATTCAGGAGGAATATTCTATTCCCCTCATCTGAGAAGTGCACACCATCTCCTCTGTAGATATTTTGCATGTTGTAATGCATGTTATTGTTGTATATTGAACACATTCCATAGTCTCTCATGTAAGCAGAAACAGATTTATTCACATGTTTCCTTACTTTCTCAAATTGTGGACAAAATTGGTTGGACCACTTCCATTTCTGTCTTTGGCATATATTGGAATATACCAAGGCAGTTTGTGGAAAAAGTGTCATCAATTGCCCAAAGGTGTCCTTTCAAAGCATTTCCAGACCTACCCCAGTCAAAGTGCCTAGGTCATTTCCACCACAGTGCAAAATTATGAGGTCAGGGTGTGGCAGATGGTGAAAGGTTTTCACCAATGGTATCAATTGATGACATCTCAATCCTCTCTGGCCAATCCATTTGATGTCTACATTTGGTAAATCAAGGTTGTGAAAATTTCTGATAGCTGCATACCTTTGAGCCCAGTGGATGTAGCTATGTCCAATAATCCAGCCAGAATACATGGTGAGAGGAGGTTCTGGTGCAGTCAGATGAAGTTTAGGAATGAAATGGCAGTTGGAACAGTAGGAGTTTGCAAAAAAAACTGTGGAGTTTCAGTGCGATGATTGGTGGATTCAGATAGTTGAAAACTGAAAGTTAGGGTGCATGCTTCTGTTCTGTGAAAGAAGTAATTTGAATGGTTAAGAAAAAGTCATTTAAAGAAACATTGCACCGGATAAGCTGGTGTATTGAGAGGTCAAACATCCTTGCTGAGTTCATTTGCAACATTGTAAAATAAACTTTTAAACCTGAGAGTTCAGTGAGGAGGGAGTTGCTATGCTAACAGGTAGAAAGGGCTGAAGGGGGAAGGGTGTTGGTTTGAAAATAGAGAGGGAAGAGTTTTAATTGGTTAACATGAGGGATATGTGTGTAGAATTAGAGGTTCTCTGTGCCATTCATGGTTGCAGTGCCTGGAGTGCATACCTTTTGCTCTGCTAAAGAAATATTGGTGTGTGTGTCTGATACTGTTCTCAATCTCCCAAAGCATTTGTAAAGGTGAGTAATGATTTATTTATTATAGATAGAGACTTGTATACTCTATGGAGAAGATTTGGAAGCAAAATGTGTTTTTTTAATGTTGCTTTGTGTCATGTTTTTTGATTATGCTTGGTAAAAAGTTTTTGCTGCATAGAGGAATTGTATTTTGTAAAATTGTGAAGTTTCAGTAGTGACATGGAATGCTTGTACATAGGACCTGTGCCGTGTTTCTTAAATGTGATGTGAAAAACGATTTTGGGGAAAATGAATTGCGTTTACATTTTTTAGAAGGAATAAATAGTGTCTACATGATTAAAGAAATATATTTGAACCTTTCACAATGATATCACCTGTGTTATCTCATATTAGGAAGCACATTGAGTTTCTTTCTTGTTGGTTTGTGTCATGTTTTTTGATAATGCTTGGTATGAACATTTGGAAGATAGAGGAATTGTATTTTGTGAAATAGTAAGGTTTCAATAGTGAAATTAGGTCCTTGTACATAGGACCCGCGGTCTGCTTCTAAAATGTTATTTAAAAAACGATTTTGGGGCAAATGAATGGCTTTTACATTTTTGAGAAGGAATAAATAGAGTCTGCATGACTAAATAAATATATTTGAACCTTTCACAATCATGTCACCTGTGTTACCTCAGATTAGGAAGCAGATTGAGCTTCTTTCTTGTTGGTTTGTGTCATGTTTTTTGATAATGCTTGGTATGAACATTTGCAAGATAGAAGATTTGTATTTTGTGAAATGTTGAGGTTTCAGTAGTGAAATTGAATGCTTGTACATAGGACCTGCGCTCTGTTTTCAAAATGTTATTTAAAAAACAATTTTGGGGCAAATGAATGACTTTTACACTTTTGAGAAGGAATAAATAGTGTCTGCATGATTAAATAAATATATTTGAACCTTTCACAATCATGTCACCTGTGTTATCTCAGATTAGGAAGCAGATTGAGCTTCTTTCTTGTTGGTTTTTGTCATGTTTTTTGATAATGCTTGGTATCAACATTTGCAAGATAGAGGAATTGTGAGGTTTCAGTAGTGAAATGGAATGCTTGTACATATGACCTGTGCTCTGTTTCGTAAATGTTATTGGAAACACGATTTTGGAGCAAATGAATGGCTTTTACATTTTTGAGAAGGAATAAATAGTGTCTGCAAGATTAAAGAAATATATTTTAACCTTTTACAATCATGTCACCTGTGTTTCCTCAAATTAGGAAGTAGATTGTGCAGATGAGGTGAGGTATGTCCAGGGGTGCAAAGGAGGTGAGGCCTGTGTCCATGAGTGCAGTGGAGAGGACTCACCTCCTCTGACCCTTGGACAAGACTCACCTCCTCTGTGCCCCCTGGACAGGCCTTAATGTATTGGGTATAATTGATGGTAATAGGGTGCAGATGAGATGAGGCGTGTCCAGGGGTGTAGATGAGCTGAGGCCTGTCTAGGGGTGCAGATGAGGTGAGGTCTGTTCAAGGTTGCAGACGAGGTGAGGATTGTCCAGGGGTGCAGAGGAGGTGAGGCCTGTGTTTAAGAGTGTAGTGGGAGAGTGGCCTGTCCAGGGGTGCAAAGGAGGTGAGGCCTGTGTCTAAGAGTGCAGTGGGGGAGAGGCTTCATGAAGTCCAGCCCACTGCACTCTTAGACACAGGCCTCACCACCTCTGCTTCCCAGGACACGCGTCTCTCCCACTACACTCTTGAACACAGGCCTCACCTCCTCTGTACCCCTGGACAATCCTCACCTCATCTGCAACCCTAAATTGTTTTTTAAACAGGCCTAAATGTATTGGGTATAATTGATGGTAACAGGGTGCAGATGAGGTGAGGCCTGTCCAGGGGTGTACATGAGGTGAGGTCTGTCCAGGGGTCCAATTCATGTGCCCTAAATCGATTTTTAATTAATATTTAAAAAACAGAGCACATGTCATATATAGAAGCGTTTCATTGCACTACTGAAACCTCATTTCTTTTACAAAATACAATTCCTCTATGTAGTAACATTTCCTTACCAAGTATTATTAAGAAATATGACACAAAGGAAGAATAAAAAAGCTTAATCTGCTTCCTAATCTTAGAAAACACAGCTGACATATTTGTGAAAAGTGCAGGTATATTTATTTAATCATGCAGACACTTTCTAATCCTTCTGAAAAATGGTAAAGCCATTTATATCCCCTTTAATCGTTTTTATATCAACATTAAAAAAAATTAGCACAGGTCATATGTACAAGCATTCCATTTCACTACTGAAACTTCAGTTTTTTACAAAATACAATTCCTCTATGCAGCAGAAATTTTTTACCAAGCATTAACAAAAAAATAACAGAAAGCAACAATAAAAAACCACAATCTGATTCATAATGTGAGGAAACACACCTGACATGATTGCGTGAGGTGCAGAGGAAGTGAGGAAAGTCGAAATGGCTTTCATGATAGTGAAAGTTGCTGAGGAGGTGAGGCCTGTGTCTAAGAGTGCAGTGGGGGAGAGGCTTTATAAAGTCCTGTCCACTGTACTCTTGAACACAGGCCTCACCTCCTCTGATCCCCTGGACAGGCCTCACCTCATCTGCACTCCTGGTTAGGCCTCACCTTATCTGCATCCTGTTACCATCAATTATACCCAATAAATTGAGGCCTGTCCAGGGTCCACGGAGGAGGTGAGGCTTGTTCAAGGGTCAGAGGAGGTGAGTCCTGTCCAATGCACTCTTGGACACAGGTCTCACCTCCTCTGCACCCCTGGACAGGCCTCACCTCATGTGCACAATGTACTTACTAATCTGAGAAAACACAGGTGACATGATTGTGAAATGTGCTATTATATATTTTTTAAATCATGTAGATACTATCTAATCCTTGTCAATAATGTAAAACCAATTCATGTGCCCGAAATCTTTTTTTAGAATAACATTTAAAAAACAGAGAAAAGGTCATATGTATAAGCATTTCATTACACTACTGAAACCTCGCTCATTTATAAAATACAATTCCTTTATGCACCAACATTTCTTTACCAAGTATTATCAAGAATGTATAAGTCTCTCTTATATTCTCTTCCTGACTTACTCTATTTTTCCATCAGTCCCCTTCTAATACCCTCTCTCTGACTTATTCCTTTTTACATCCTGACTCTGTGTTACACTCTCTTACACTTTCTCTTTGACTTACTTTCTCTTACACCCTGTCTCTGATGTATTCCCTCTCTCTCATTACTCCTTGTTACATCCTCTCTCTGATTTACTTCCTCTTACACCCTCTCTCAATCTTACTCTCTCTCTCTACCTTTTACAGCCTCTCTCTGTTTTAGTCTCTTTTACATTCTCTCACCTTCTAACACCCTCTCTCTGTCTTACATCGTTTTACACCCTCTCTCTGTCTTACACCCTGTTACATCCTTTTTCTGACTTACTCCCTTTGTCCCTTTCTTTGACTGACTCCCTCTCCCTATTACATCCTTTTTCTATCTTACAACATATTATACACTCTTTCTGTCTTACTCCTTCTCTATGTTTTACTCCCTCTTACTGTTTGTTTGTCTGACTCTCTCTGTCTTTTTGTGTTAGTTCCTCTAGCTCTTTTTCTCTGTCTTACTCCTAGTTACATAGTTGCTGTGATATAAACTTAGATATGTTGTAAACTAGTGTTTATATCGTTTGCTTATTGTCATTGCTTTGTTGTTTGGTAATAGTGGTCTATAATGTGTTATTTTTATCTTTAACACAGATTGAAATCAAGATTTCAATAGTAAGGAAATATGCCTTCAAGGCAGAGGAGAAGAAAAGATGCCAAGCGGAAAAAATCAAAAACAGCAACGGAATTAAAGCACCCCTCTACAACAAATACTTCAAAAAACAGGAAAAAAGCTCCTGGTAAGACAACTAAGTCTTTCTTTCGGAACATATGTAGATAAAAAAAAAATGTTGATGAGAATGTGAATATACAGAAGGAGAGAGCAAATTTGAAAAGGAAGGAGAGGCCCCCCAAAAATGTTACTACTGGAGCAGGAGAGAATAATATGTATAGGAATAGAAGGCAAAACCAATTTAGGGACATTCGTAAACGAATGTTTCGCAATAGGGTGGTTTTAAATTTGTTAAAAAATATTAAGAAAGGTAAACAGAGATCTGCTTTTTATAAGAAAAAGAAAAGTGTAGAGAAGATTGTTGATCAGGCTTTTGAAGTTAAGAAAAAATTATTTATTTTAGTAATCAATAGAATTAGGACACTTAACAAGACAATTGATGTTTTCAAATCAAACAGTAGATGCAAAAGAGTAATTAATCAGACTAATTTTTGTAAAGTTTTTTCTGGAGAATGGATGCATAGTTCAAATTGTGAGCCATTTTTTAATGAGGAGAGTTATTTCCAGGAGAATGATTTGGTGCATGCAGTTGACACCAGTGATCGAGCATATGAGGTGAAAGACGGTTGTCCGATTGAAAAAGAGAAACTTGTGCCTAGAGATGCAGAAGAGGTGTTAACTGATGAAGTTTTAGGGAGACGTACTAAGGGTCCAGTGTACACTTGGAAGTGTAGTAGTATTTGTAGTGTGCGACAGGAATCAATCGACTTGCTTCGTAATTTCTTACGTACATATAGTAAGAAAAGTCTAAAACAGAAAATGAAGATGTTGCAAGACTTAGATCCTTGCAGAGTGAGAGAACACACAGGTTTGCAAGGGCATTCACTGGCTTGTCTTTCTAAAAAAATATGTCAGAGTGTTTTTCATCATTTTAGGATGTTAGCAGTGCATCATAACAAAATGAGGAAATTAGTGAGAAGGTTGTATTATGCAAAAAGTCCAGCACTTAAGCTTAAACAATTAAACAGTGCTCTTTTGCATGGAACTCAATTAGATGTGAAGAAGATTTGTGAAGAAATTGAGATTTGTTATTTTGTTGAAAAAGAGGACAGTGTAGAAATTGACACAGTAATAGAAGGTAATGTGTAAGACAATGTACAGATTTCAAGTACAGAAAAGTTTGACCAGGAAATTACCAAGTTTAAGGTGAAATCAAGGGAAAGGCCTAATTTTACTTGTGTGTGTTGTTGACGGACTCATTATAAGATTCAGACTAGGTTAGTTGATTTATATGTAAAAAGCAAAAAGGTAAATAATAATGAGTGGAAGAATTTTGCAACTTATTTGTTGATAGAAAATTGTTTTGATTTGGGTTCTGATCAGCGTATTTGTAAATATTGTTATAATAAATTAAATGAAAACAGAATGCCTGCTAGAGCTGTTCATAATAATCTTGAGTTGGTAGACATTCCTCTTGAATTGATGGATTTAAATACCTATGAGTCTATTCTGGTTCAATGTGTCCATCCTTTTCAGGCTATTGTTCGCATGGAGCATAAGATAGGGAAATTGCCTCCTTCAGATTTACAGAGAGGATTAAAGGGAAGAGTTGTTTATTTGCCTCTAGATTTCAAGAAAAATATTGATACGATTGGTGTAGAAAAAGTGGAAGAGGAACCTCTGGTTATTCTAGTTAATGGGGTCCCGACAAAGAGTAAGAAAATCTGGCAAGATTTAGTGGATATTAGGAAAGTCAAAAAGGCAACGTTGTATTTGGTCAAAAACAATGAGTACTACAAACATGTATGTGTTGGAGCAGAGGAAACAGTTGCAGAAGAAGACAGTGATTGTTCAGCCGGCCAAATTGAAAAAGTTGATGTGTCTAGAAGTGAAGAAATATATGAACATTATACTGTTCATCCTTTGCATTCCAAAGAAGTAATGGGGAATGCAATTGACTTGTTTCAAATGAAAGCAGCTAAAGGAAGTCCCATTAGTGTATGGGAAGAAAGTTTGGAAGCTCGTTGTTTTCCACAGTTATTTCCAACAGGTCAAGGTGGACGATATGACGATCGACCACTTCAAATTCCTGCATCTGAATACCGGCCTTTAAGATTATATGCTGAAGATCCAAGGTTTCGTCAATGCATTCCGTATTTGTTTCATCTACTGCATGAAAGTGACTTGTCGGGGCTTTCTTATGCAGTGAACTATATACTGAAAAGTGGACCACATCTGCAAAATGTTTCAGGGAGGGACTTCATGGAGAAAGTCAATCTGCAAGACAGTATTTTGGAATCTCAGCTAATCAATCTCATGGTATGTCAACGTGGTACAAACGAGTATTGGTTCCGTCGTCATGGGGAATTGAAATGTATGCTAAGAAACTTAGGAACTCCTACATGGTTCCTCACTCTTAGCTGTGCTGAGTATGCATGGGACGACTTACTTCAATTTCTACGAGAGGCAAACACAAACATACAAAATATAGAATTCAAAACACCTGGAGAACTGTGTTCTTTGGATCTATTGAATGTATGCAGATATTTCAATCATAGATTTGAAGCTATGATGTCTTTTATTACCAACAAAAAAAATCCTCCCCTTGGAGAGGTTTTGGATTTCTTTTGGAGAAAGGAGTATCAAGCGAGAGGTGCTCCTCACATACATATGTTGTTGTGGATTAAAGATGCACCCAAATTTGGAACAGATTCGGATGAGACAGTGATGAGCTTCATTGAAGAGTATTCAACATGTGCTGTTCCGAAAACTACCGAAGAAAACAGTTTAAGGCAACAACTTTTACGCTTGCAATCCCATCGTTGTGGAAAGTACTGGCGTCGAAAATTCAGAAACAAGGACAAGTTCTACACAAAATGTCGTTTCGGGTTTCCGCGACCAGTGATTTCTAAAGGAAGAGTAAATAATTTGATGTCTTCTCTGTGACATACTGTGACGAGGAAATCACCCAAAAATACATACAATTTAAAAAGAAACGAAGAGTCCAAGTACATCAACGACTACAACCCAGTGATTTTGTCCATGTGGAATGCTAACATGGATATTCAGTTCGTTGCTGACAACTCTATTGCTGTGGCTCGATATGTGACGTCTTACATCACAAAAAAAGAAAAGACAGAACTGAAGGAAATGTGGGAGGACATTTCACATGAAAAGAGTATCAGTAAAATATTATACAGTTTCAGTCTGAAGATGTTGTCGCATCGAGAAATTGGAGCATATGAATGTTGTGATCGGTTATCATCAGCAAGTCTCTACGCCAAGTCTAGAACAATTATTTGGGCGAGTCTAGGTCTTGCTACAACACGAAACCGAGTTTTGAAATCTGTACAAGAAATTGAGTATGTGGCGGAAAAAGAACCAAACAGTACAGATATTTTGAAGACAAACATGTTGGATACATACTATCCAAATAGAAGTAGTCATCTTGAGAACAGTTGTTTGTATGAAGTTCTGCAAAACTATATTTATAAGAGGAACATCGGAGAAGATATCAATAATGGAATATATGCTGTCATTGGGTGTGAAGGATGTCTAGTGAAGCAGAGAAAAGGCCATTTGATTAATGATCGAAAATTGAGTTGCGAAAATCCATAGAAAAGGGAATTTTACTATTTAGCTCTTTTGCAACTCTTTAAGCCATGGCGTACAGAAGAGGAACTACTTGGAGATTTTCTCTGTTACGAAGATTCTTTTAATGCAACCAAGGATACCATAGAATGTCCTGTTTTTCCAAATTATCTGCAAATGTTGAACAAAGAAATGGAGCAAGAAGCCACAATTGCTGTAGAGATTGCTAGAGACAGTTCTCAAGACAGTCAGAGTTCTACTTCATTGAGTCAGGATCCACTAGGAGGACCAATTATCCAAAATGAAGCTGCCACTGCCATGGATGAGGTGGAAAGAGCTATGGAACAAGCTCAAGATGATGTAGATAACTTAGAAGATTTGGTGAAACAACTAAACCTTGAGCAGAAACAGATATATGACGAAGTCACAGAACAGATTGAACATGGATTCAGTTATGAGAAAAAAGAGTGCTCATGTACATCATTTAAGCCTGTCCGACTGTACGTGAGTGGAGAAGAGGGAACTGGAAAAAGTTTTCTGATTAAAGCAATTGCAACTTACTTGCAGAAAAGGACTGAATCACCACTATCTTGTGTTGTTACTGCTCCAACTCGGCTGGCAGCACATAACATTAAAGGGATTACTTTACATCGTTTACTGATGCTACCAGTTGAGCATGATAACAAATTGCAATACCACAAGCTATCTGGAGATGCGTGTTCTGAAGTTTCCAGAGTCCTGAAGAAAATGAAACTTCTTATCATTGATGAAGTAAGCATGGTCTCAAATCTAATGCTTGCTTTAGTGCATTTGAGAATGCAAGAAATTCTTAGAACAGAGTATGATGTGTTATTTGGAGGGAAACACATTATTGTTTTTGGAGATCTACTGCAGTTGACTCCAGTGAAAGGACAACCAGTGTTTAAAATGGTCACGCATGAAGATACCAGGAAGTGCCTAGGAAGCATTGGAAACGTTAATATATGGTTAAATTTCAAATATGCAGAACTACTACAAAATATGCGACAGGCAAAGGATGAAGATTATAAAAATATTCTACAAGATGTAAGAATCGGAAAAGTAAGTGAGCATGGGAAAGAAGCTTTACATGCACGATTAATTTCAAATTTGTATCCAAATGAAAACATTCTTCCAGAGAATATTTTTAAGAAAATTAATGAGAACAAATCTGGGATATGTTTGATGCCAACACTACAAGAATGTTCCATCTTCAACAACAAAATGTTAAAGTTAGAAAATGAAGAGATAGTGAAACTGGAAGCTGTAGATAAAATAGAGCATATGGGAGCAACAATTATTTTGTCTGAAAATTTGAAATCAAAATTGGATTAATTAGAGAAGAGTATATCTAAAACTGCTGGTTTTGAAAAGACTGTGAATGTGTGTTTGAATTGTCGTATCATTTTGAGAAGGAATTTAAATGTTGAAAGAGGTCTGGTAAATGGAGCAGTGGGTCATGCTGTTGATTTTGTGAATTACAAAAATAGAGATGGAATTGAAATTTTAAAAATTAAATTTGATGGCATTGACGAAATAGAACAAATTTGTCGTTGTTCAGCTAGATTTTTGCTTGTGAAAGACTTATATGTTCACCGAAAACAGTTTCCTGTTTGTTTGGCATATGCGGTGACAATTCATAAATCTCAAGGTTTAAGTGTAGATAGTGCTTTGGTGAACATTGGAAGTTCTGTGTTTAAAGAGGGTATGGCATATGTGGCATTATCACGAGTCAGAACATTATCAGGATTGTACTTGATTGAGTGTGATGAAACAAAGATTTGTGCAGATCTAGATTGTGTTAAAGAATACAATAGGTTAAGAAGAGAGTATGCTCCACATTTGCCTCAATATCCTCTGTTTGAAAAACGTGTGGTAGGCCGAAAAAGAAGAAATGAGAATAATTGCAGTGAGGTAGTAGCAAAAAGACAAAAAGTAGATGAAACTGTAATTGTAAGTAGAAAGAAAAAGGATTCTGTTGAAGATGTTGGATTTCAGTTTGAAAACAGTTCTGGTGTCAACTGCTATGCTAATGTAGTTGTTAATGTTGTTTTTTTTCTTCAAACTTTACAAGAACAGATTGTTGAAAATCGGGATCAAAGATTCTGTTGTTTATTGAATTCTGTGTTTGAGAAATGTAGCAGTGATGGAGCAAAAATAGAAAGTGTTTCAGAAATTCGAAATCTTTTAGACATAGGTTCTGGTCAAAAACAATTTTCACAGAATATTCTGCAAGATTGTCAGGAATTTTTAATGTATATGTTTGATGTATTGGAAGATGAAGGTGTAGATATAAAAAATCTTTTTAGCCTTCCTATTACCGTTCTGGGAAGGACATGGCTTTTGTAGTTCGGACTGGACTGTTCCCATGGGGCAACAGGGTCAGAGCTGATTTGCATATCGCCATTGTCTAACCCAGGGTGGTGTGGAGTGCAAAAAAACGATGGATTTGGGCCCAGATCTTTTGACTGGGGGAGTGTGTGACATTGATCCACATTCAGTCCATCACTTGTTGTTTTTGCAATTTCCTTATCAATGGCAGCATGACTGCGACAACTGTAGTTTATCAAGTAGTACTACAATAGACACCGAAAGATTTATATATTTGACTTTACCAGACTGCAAATCAGTGCCTTTTAATAATCTAGTTAAAGCAGCTGATCACAATATGGTGTGTACCCAATGTAAGTCTGCAATGCTGTCCACATTATTTATACACAATTATGGTCAGTATGTCATTTTAATGTTCCAACGATGTAGACCTGATGGAACTAAATTGACAACTTCTATTAAACATTTCGTGGCTTCTCAGTTATAAATTTCAGGAAGAACTTTTGCAACTGTAGCTATTATTTATCATGACGGTCCTTCAACAACATCAGTGCATTATACAATTTATTTAAAATGTCGAAAAGGTTGGACTTACTGTAACGATACTCATTTGACTTTCAAACAACGTTTGCCTTTTGACTTAAAAAATTCATACCTAGTGTTTTTACAACCAAAATTTAAGTAAAGGTAATTGGCCTATGAAGACGGGAGCAGTTAATAAAAGTTAATCTGCTGTTTAAAATTATATTGTGAGTAAAAGTGTTCAAGATAATATAAACATTCTAGTTGTCATAAAGGTACTGTAAATGGATCTCATAGTAAGTGATATCAGTATTATAGGAAATGTTGAGTATCAGTGAGCCAGAGATGGAAATATGAATATTTAAACATTGTGAAAATGTTGTAGGAGCTTTTCTTTCAGAACGTTGGGAAAACGGTAATTTCAGAGTTTCTTTTGACTAATTTAAAACATACTAATACATCTGACACTATTTGGCCTTATGGAAAAGTGAAGGAATAAGCAAAGAGTCATGACTGAACACAAGAAGGAAATGAAAACATTGAAAAATATTTCACATGTTCTTGGAGCTTTTCTTATAGAAAGTCGATGAAATGGAAGTTTTAGAAAACAGCAGAGTATTTTCCAACGAAAAGGACCTTCATGATGTACTATTTGGCTTAAAAGAAAAGTAAGTGAATCAAAGATTAGTGTACATATGTGATTTGTAAGTTTATATGTTTTTTTTAAAAACACAATCTTTTAGATTGTGTTGTTTTTTTTCCCGCTGTCATATGATGAGTAGTTTGAACTCACTATTTTTAGTGAAATTTAATATATTCTGACAACAGCAAAAATAAACTATGTAACATGTTGTACAAGTTATTCTATAGTTTGTATTGTGTAATTTAAATTGTATTCCCATTGTCTCACATTCACTTTCTTTTTTCCACCCTCTTTCAGCTCTCTTTACTCACTCACACTGTCTTTCTCCCACTCTGTTTCACCCCCGTTCCTTTACTCCACTTCTTTCACACCCCCTCATTCCCATTTCAACTGTCTGCATCCCCTCTCTCCCTTGCACCACTTTTCAGCTTTCATTCTCTCTGCTTTACTTCCCTTTTCCGTCTTTTCCTCTTTTGCTCTTTTAGTAATTCCTCTTTACTCACTCACCTCTTTTGTCGCAGTCTGTTACTATAACTCACCCACTCTCCCTGACTTATCTTTCTTTACTCCTTTCTTTTGTCCTCTTCTCTCTGTTTTTCGTTCACTACCTCTATGTCCTCAGTCCCTCACTCTCCTTGTGTTATGCTGACTTGTGTTTATCTACCTTCTATCATTTCTCTTACAACAACTTCACTGCTCCTCTCTCATCGTTCTTCATCCCCTTTTCTTTTACTCCGGTTCCATTACTACCCCTCATTTCCTATTTTTCAGTGTCCTTCTCTTTACTTTCATCACCGAATCACATTCTCTCTGCTCCACTGCTTTAGTCCTCTTCCCCTCTCTTTCCTTCTTTTGCTCCCTTAATCATTTTCCTTTCCTCACTCATTGTATTCCACTTCACTCAGTCCTTCCCTCAGTCCCTCTGTCTACTAACTTCCTCAGTCCTTCTCCCACAATCCTTCTATATTATCCTCTCTCCCTTCATCCCTTCATTATGTGACTCCCCTTCACTCACTCTCAGTCATCTTCCATTCATCATTCTTGTAAATGCATCCTCAATCAGACTCCTTTCCCTCTCAGTCATTCCCTTTTTACTTACTCCTGTTTCCTGATTTAGTTTTGCTAACTCACATTCTTTTAATATCTTTCTTACCTTCAGTTCATTTCTCTCTTCTTCTCTTACTCTCTGTCACTGAATGTATCTGCCTTACTCTTAGTAATTTGCTCTCCTTCTATTTTTCCCTCTTTTTCTCCTTCTACATTACTTTTTTCCCCTTTCTGTGTCCTTCACTCTTATTTTATTTCTTAGTACACTTTTATGATTTTTAACCTCTTGACTTGTCTCTTCTATTTTAAAATATATATTTTACTAAGTATAACTTATTTTTTTCTCTCTTTCACAGATACAAAGTGTAGTAAAAACATGTAATTAAATTTACATTAATTATATGGTAAGTGTGACAAAAAAAATGTACTTTGTCATCACCCTTTGCTTTAACCTCACTACTATTCTCTCACCCTACCTCACTCCTGTTTCCTTACTCTGCTTCCCTCACTTATTATTATCCTCCATGTTTACTCCTCTTTCCCTTACTCTCCTACCGCATTCAACTTCTTTCAGTCCCCCTGCTTTACTTCCCTTACCCTCTGTTCCCTTCCCTCGCTCCCTCACTCATTCCCTTACTCATTTACTTCACTCCTCTCACTCCTTCTCTCAGTCCGTCTGTCCTCACAGTTCCTCACTTCCGTTCCCTCACTCTGTCTCTCTTACCGTTGCTGTCTCTGTCCCCTCACTCTGTCACTACTCCTTCGTCATGCTCATGCCCTACAACTCACCCACACTCCCTTACTTACCTTTCTTTGCTGCTTCACTCAGACCCTTTCAGTCACTCCTTCCTTTACTCTCTCTGTCTTTTCTCTCTGTCACTCCTCGTGTCTTACCCTTATTCACTTTTATCCACCCTCTTTCACCCCTCTTTACTTACACTCACTGCTCTTTTCTCACCCTCCCTCACCGTTGTTCCTTTACTCCTGTTCCGTCACTACCCCTCATTCCCCATCCTTTACTTTCCTTCCTTTTACTTTCAACACCCACTCACATTCTCCCAGTACCTCTGCTTTAGTCTTCTTCCTCTCTCTTCCCTTCTTTTGCTCCCTTATTCATTTTCCTTTTCTCAATTACACCCCATTACACCTTCTCTCTGTCTTACTATGTAATAAACAGTCCCTCTGTGTTGCTCCCTCTAGCTCTCTTTCTCTTAGCATCACTCTCTCTGTCTTTCCATCATGCTCACTCATTTATTTAAAAAAGGGTGCACGTACCCTGGAAAAAAAAGAATGACAGAGTTTTTAAAAAATGTAGTTTTTTTTTTATAAAATGGAGGTAGTTCTAAAAAGAACAGTTTTTTTATTCTTTTTGTTGTTTTATATTTTTTTATTGTTTTTTTGAACATTTTTTACTTTTTTAGCTTTTCTGAACAGTTTTATATTTTTTTTGTATTTTTTATGGGTTGAAACAAAAAACAGGGAATTGTAAACGGCTCAACTGGAGCAAAAAAAAAATCAGGAAAAAATTAAGGTTTCTTTGGGCACTTGTGGTTATCACCAGCAAGGTTGATGAGTGTAATACTTTGCTCACCATAGGTAATAGTTTTCCACACAATGTACAAACGATTTTGTATCTACCAAACTTGATTTGTATGTTTGGGACCATCTCCCTTGCCTCTGGACCCGATGGCGTGAGTTCTTTGCTTGTTGAGGCTCTGGAAGACGATTAGGGAAGGTTTCTGCACAGTTCTCTCACCTCTGCCGCAGAATAGTTGTTGGGGTGCAATCGTTGCATGTGGCGAATCATGGTGTGATTCCCAAATGAATATTTTTGGGCAGGGTTCCCCCTGGATAGTACAGCGCCACAGATGAGACAGGTCACCTTTGCAGCATTTACCTTCTTTGCATCCCTTGGGATTTAAAAAAACTCCCATATAAAGTGCTCCTTAGGTTTATATGGGGGATTGTCTTCAGGCAGGAACTGCCTTCTCTCATCTTCCTCCTCCTCCTCCTCCTCCTCCTCTTCTTGTTCACCACCAATGTGATGTTGTGGTGGCCCTTGTGGTGGTGGTGGTGCAGATTCTCCAGCTGCTGCTGCTACTGTAGCCATTTCTCTATCAATAGAAGCAGGTCTTCCTCACTCAAAGAACAAATTGAGAATGAGGAAAAAAGGTGGGGGCTTTCATCATTAGGAAAACAAAACTGTTCTGAACCAATGAAAAGTGTTATTTTCAGGTTACATGACCCGGGCTTTCATCATTTGGAAACCAAGACTGTTCTGAACAAATGAAAAGTGTTATTTTCAGGTCACATGACCCGACGCGCTTCAATCAATCAATCAATGCATTTATATAGCACACTACTCACCCGGAGGGTCTCAAGGCGCTTGGGGAGGGGGGGGGGTCCGCTACTGCTCGAACAGCCAGGTCTTGAGCTGCTTCCTGAAGGCGAGGTGGTCTTGGGTCAGGCGGAGGTGGGTCGGGAGGGAGCTCCAGGTCTTGGCGGCCAGGTAGGAGAAGGACCTTCCTCCTGTGGTGGCTCTTCGGATGCGGGGGACGGCGGCGAGGGCGTGGCTGGTCGATCGAAGCTGGCTTACGATATGCGCCCCGGTGCGCGCCCGTCGGCGCTTACGTTGCGCGATTGTATGCGCTCGGGCGCTTCCGGAAGCGCTTACGCCGTGTGTCATAAGACGCATCACGCGGCTACGCGATACGTCACGATGATGTTTTCGTTCGCGGCAATGGCGCTAACGGGACGCTCACTGGTACGCGCACCGGGGCGCGCCGGAACACTGCGCTTACCCGTGCGTTCACCGGTACGCGCACCGGGAGCGCACCAAGGCAAAAAAAAAGGGAAAAATATACATAAAAAATAGTATTACATAAATATACAATATAGGATTTATTATAAAAAATATTATATTTCATAGCTATAGAAATTAGCTATTAAAAAACCTATGAAATTCACTGAAAAAACATAGGTTTGAGGCCCTATATATAGTTAGGAATTAGCATTTACAAAACCTATGAAATTCACTGAAAAAACCATAGGTTTCACACCAGTTATAGTTAGGAATTAGCATTTAAAAAACCTATGAAATTCACTGAAAAAACCATAGGTTTCACACCAGTTATAGTTAGCTGGAAATTTTACTTGCATAAAACCATTGAAATTCCCACATTATAGTTAGTTGGACTCACTATAACTTGCGCGTGCAATGCACTGCTGATGACGTCACATATTACATCACTCATGACATGGTCAGTGACATCACTCATATATATATATATATATATATATATATGCAAAAACTCATTACCACTCCAATTGCACCATTAGGAAAAAAACAAGTGTACACTCAATTTCCGTGCTGTTTTATTTTATTGCCAATTCTTCAGTCGGCCAATATTATATGTTATATGTTATACATTATATATATATATATATATATATATATATATATATATATATATATATATATATATATTACCTAGGTATATATAGTTAGGATTTTTTCTCTATGGGATTTTTGAAAATTCTATGTCTAATAACTTTGGCGTTTGTGGACGGAATTGGCTGAAATTTTCAGGAAAATGGCACATTTTGTTTCTGAGCAGCCCTTGAAAATTTGGGGGGGTTCGTCAAGGGGGGGCCGAGAAAAAAGGGGGGTCCCAAAACGTGTTTTTCCAATGTTAATTTCATAGGGCGGTTGGCCTCACTTTTAGCCCGAACGGCTGAATGGATTTGCACGAAACTTGGCAAAATTGTAGGGACTGGTAGCCCGATGTGCCTTTTGTAGGTCTCAATATATGTGCTCCAGTGGATTTTGAGAAATTAACGTTTAAAAAAAGATATATATCTGTAACAGCGGACCGGTCAGCGCCCCAGGACGCGTACTTTTCGCGCAACGGAGCTTTGTGAAGCGAAGCTGATTGGTTCTCCGGCGTCTGTCAACATTCCAAACAGTCTGTAGCGGCCGCCATCTTGTCTCTCGGTAGGATCGAGAGACAAGAGGAGGCCAAAACAAGGGGGGAAATAACCATAAGGGGGCATAGTAGATCCTCGCTGACCCCCTAGGTTTGATGTGGAGGTTTTAAAAGGGCCCCGCGGGGCAAAAAAAAATAATAATAATAATAATCGAACGGCTGAATGGATTTGCACGAAACTTGGCAAAATATTAGGGACTGGTAGCCCGATGTGCCTTTGCTAGGTCTCAATATATGTGCTCCAGTGGGTTTTGAAAAATTAACGTTCAAAAAAAGATATATATCTGTAACAGCGCTCCGCTTCGCGTACTTTTCGCGTTACGGAGGTTTGCGAAGCTGATTGGTTCTTCGGCGTCTGTAAACATTCCAAACAGTCCGTAGCGGCCGCCATCTTGTCTCTCGGTAGGATCGAGAGACAAGAGGAGGCCAAAGCGAAGGGGCAAATGACCATAAGGGGGCATAGTAGATCGTCCCTGACCCCCTAGGTTTGATGTGGAGGCTTTGAAAGGGTCTCGCAGGGCAAAAAAAAAATATACAGTTTTTTTAGTTTTTTTGCGTGGAGTGCGCCCGGTTCGCGAACCGGGAAGCGTTCTGGGGAGCGTACTTTCTTGAAAATTAGTGAAAAAAGTTAGAGTAAAATAATAATTGTGAGTGATCAGATGTAGGGTAGCTCTGAGAAGAGCTTTTGGGTTTATGGTACATTTAGGTCCTTATAAGTAGGTACCAATGCACAGTCTTAAATTCAGAGTGAAAACTCTGTTGCCCTCATCTGAGAAGTGAACTCCATCTCCTCTGTAGATATCTTGCATGTAGTAACGCAAGTTATTGTTGTACAGGGAGCCCATTCCATGGTCTCTCATGTAAGCTGAAACAGATTTGTTTACATGCTTCCTCGATTTCTCAATTTGTGGACAAAATTGGTTCGACCACCTCCATTTCTGTCTTTGGCATATATTTGAATATACCAAGGCAGTCTGAGGAAAAAGTGCCATCAATTGCTCAAAGGTGTCCTTTAAAAGCATTTCCAGACCTACCCCAGTCAAAGTGCCCAAATCATTACCTCCACAGTGCACAATTAACAGGTCAGGTTTTGGCAAATGCATAAAGGTTTTCACCAATGGTATCAATTGGTGACATTTTAATCCTCTGTGGCCAAACCACTTAATTTCCACATCTTGTAAATTGAGGTTAGGTAAATTCCTGTTTTCAGCGTACCTTTGAGCCCAATAGATGTAACTATGTCCAACAATCCAGACAGAAAACATGGTGAGAGAAGGTTCTCCTGCAGTCAGATGAAGTGTGGCAATGAAATGGCAGTTGAAAAATGAGAGTGTAAAATGAAAAAAACTGAGGAGTTTCTGTGTTAATCAAGCAGTAAGAGTGATTGGTGGATTTTGATTGCTGAAAACAGAAAGTTAGTGTGCATGGATGAGTTCGTTGAAAGATGTATTTTGAGTGGCGAAGAAAAAATCATTAAATGAAAGAATGCTCTGGATATGCAGGTGCACTGAGAGTTCAGAGTTCAATTGCAACATTGTTGTGTGAGAGGTCTTGCAAGAGGTGGTTGCTATGCAGAAAAAGCAGAGAGGGGGCAGAGGGGGGAAGGGTTTTGCTTTGAAAAAAAGTGAGGGAAGAGTTTTGATTGGGTGACATGAGAGATATGTGTGAGGAATTACAGCATTTCTGTGCTTTTGATAGCTGCAGACTCTGGAGTGCATACCTTTTGCTCTGCTGAAGACAAATTGGTGTGTTTCTGAGACTGTTTTCAAACTCAAAGTATTTGCTAAGGTGAGAAAATATTTCTTTAATTTAGATAGAGAATAGTGTGCTTTAAGGAGAAAATTATGAATTATGTGGCGCAAATTGCTTGTAAATATGCTCCCACCTGTGCATGGAAAATTTAGATTTTGAATGTTTGTGTTACATAGCCATGTTAAAAGTGATACAAACATGCTGCATAGGCAATCAAAAAATGCTTTTATGTGTCTTAAGGACATTTTAAGTCATTTCCCCATGTGCAGTGTTTTCAAATTATGAGTTGAAAATCGTTTTTGAGGTAAAGGAATGTTTTCAAAATTTATGTGCGCCATATGACCCCAAATTTCTTTTTCAGGGGTGCAGCAGGGTGTTCTTGAGACACCCCTGCACCGTCGGAAAAATTCGTAATTTGCGATGAGGTAATTGCTAATCGCAAATTGCACCTTCATTCCTATGGGCCTCCTGCTGCATGGAAATGAATGGGTAATTTGTAATTAGCAAATAGGTCATCGCAAACTAGGAATGGTAAAGAATCGCTATTTATTCCTTAAAGTTCGCTATTTAGGAAATGGAAAAAACTTTGATGATACATATGGCGGTTCATCTCTAACAAGATAAGAAGCATAGGGATAGATTTATGATGACTGGCGCATCACCAGGGATGTGTTAGTCATTCTGTGCCGCTGTTCCGTCACCTATGGTGTGCTGCATTTACAATGCGGCGCATCATGGGGCAAAAACAGCACAGATGCGTGACGTATTTGTGCCGTAAAGTTGGAGCATTGCTGGAGTTGTATCGCAAGTGTGATGAAGCTCCAGCAAGGCTGAGGGGTGCCCCTGTCGCAGGGTTTCTGTTCTCACACAGAACTGTGCACAGAGGATTGGAACCTCGGCGAATTAGGGTGTCCCAAAACTCACCTTAGTAATCAAAACCCCTTAGCAAGCTAGGTACAGTGTCACATTGGATATAACAAACTCTCAATGTTTAGACAATCCAGAATATGAACTTATAGTACCTCAGGATACGTGGAACTCATGAACAGTCGGTCGTTATATATTTCTTAGAAACCAGAACATGGAGTTAAGAAGAACACATGTGTATTTGAAATGTTTATTTACTAATGCCGTCTTCTCAGGCGTAGTATCTTAGATTATACAAGTACACATATTATCAGTAGCAAAATTACCAGCATAGTCAGTAGTACATAAAAAGCGAATGGTGACAGTATGTTAACATGCTGTAAATGAATAAGAGTTAGCAACACTTATAAGCAGCCGCGGGCCGTGGAGGGAGTTACGGTGGGGCAGGGAGGCGGGGAGGGGGAGGGGCAAGGTGGAGAGGGCTCCACCCTGCCCCTCCCCATCCCCGCCTCCCTGCCCCACCGTAACTCCCTCCACGGCCCGCGGCTGCTTATATCTCACCCTCCCTAATACACATATTATATTATTTGCTAAGAAGGTCTGTTTGTGTTGGTTTAGGGCGTGCCGATACTTTAGTGTCTTAGATTTGAAGGAATCACATCAGCATACACCAGCTCTCTCTTCATGTGAACCGCATCAACTGTTGTGTATGTGTGTTCGGCAAAGCAATATAAAACCCGCCTCATGCCCAGAATTGGGAGAAGCTGCACTTATGTTATGAGTATGAAGTCGTGGAGATCAGACCTCATAACAATTCTGTATCGTGCTGTTCTTCAAACTTCAGCACTCGCTGTACAGATATAGTTTAAGAAGTAAAGCAGATAGTAGAGCAATAACATATTATTCTCATGTAAATCACGATGAACTATTAGGTTGAAAGCTAAAGCAACAACTAAGTGTCGTGTGCAGAAGTTGCAAAAAAGGAAAAAATGGCGTTTAAACCGGTAATGAGTCCATGCTAACTTAACACGGTGTAAAGATATCCAGGACCTAGATGACACCTCCCCATGATCCGGAAACAAACTGAATAAGATAATAGAAGTGCCATCTCATGAGAGCAGATTGCAACTTTATATGTGGACGGTCCGCAAGGTAAAACATTAAAAACTAGGAAAATTTAATGCTAAAGAAAAATAAAACAGCCAAGTACTTTATCGAGTCTTAAGCCAATAGGCAAGCTAAATAATAAAAACTTGACAAATAAGTCAATGAATTGTCAATGAAATGCTAGTACTCAGCATATCAAACATGAAAAAGGTCTATGACATAACTGTGTATGCAAAATAAGCTGCAACAGCCTCCAATAGGAAGTCACCGTCTTCATCCGAAAAGAGTTCAGCCATCCAATTTAAAAGCGGAAAAGAACATACGTGCTCTCCCAGCACCGGATCCTCTATCAACATCAGAGGACAGCTCGGTGGGTTTTCAAGAAAGCTCTGTTAAAAGAAAGACTGTGTTGCCGCCAGTAAATTCCAGGGACCAAGTAGTCCATGCATCAATGCCACAGCCATAATCCTTTCGCCAGGACAAACCAACTCGTGAGTAATGATAGGAGTCATCAGCTGATTAAAGTCGACGTCAGGAGAAACCGGTCCGCAGAGACACAAATCAATGGCCCAATCGAAATCACAGGTCAGGCAATGAAATACAGGCTGGACACAGGTGAAGTAGGAGAATCGAAAAGATAATCCATATGCCGTGCTTAATATCGCCAACGGCATTGTGCCATAATATTCTAGCATGCGATTGCGGAACAGTGTCAGCAGCTGCAGGGCGGGAGCTTGTACAGGAGGGACATCCATATTTAAAAATGTAAAAAAGCACAAGAGCGTCCGCTGGTAATGCAAGTAAAAATGGGAATCCACGAAGCAGAGTGGAAAAAATAGAATGAAAGAAAGCAGGGATGACTCCAAAGATTTTCTCAAATGAAGTCACGAGACCACTGGTAACAACTTTAAAAAAGTGCGCCAGGCCCTTTGTGGAGGACGCGTTAGAGATAGTCCGAACCATCTTGCTGAAATGGAAAGGCGAATCTGTATTTAAAAGGGTCTGCACCTCTGTACGGGTGTTCGCTATGTGAAGCACGAAAGTTTCACGGGCCGAAGTCAAGGCCACCTCTCTTTGAGACAAAAGAGCTCTTATTCTTGTCATGCCGTTGAAATGTGCTCCCAAGGTTGGTATTTGTGGCCAGATTGAAAACTCCCTATGTTCATGTGTGGGAGGAAATAGAACATTTCTGCAGCAAATAACCCGTTCATTTACTGTTACGATAAAATGAATACTTTTAATTAACCCAGAACAATCTTCATTATTGAGCATCAAATAAATACCATTTTCCAAGAACTTGAACGTGGGGATGATAGCAGGAACTGGTGTGCCTTGCAACACGCAAGCCATATTTGGTCGGTGTTTGTTGCATGAACCACTGTATGTGCCTACACATTAGTGAATGATCTGGCGTCTCAGTGCATTCCTCTCCATTCAGATAAAGTTCTTGATCATCTTTGAAAATCTGTATGTGTATGGAAGCGACCAGACCTCATGAAGAAAACCACTACCTAAAGGTTAATAACGACCTATTGGTATATATTTCATACAATTTGAAAACTTATATAAAGCAAAAGGCAGCGTCATTAAACCGTGGATAAGGCACGTTGCCAAAGCAGTCAACGTTTTGGATTTATACTGGAAATGTTAAAGGAAGAATTACGGAGTAGGGCCTGTAAATCTTTAATGGACAACGAGTAAAATTACTCCAACCATCATATTCCTCTAACTCCGGGATAGTAGGGGTGTTTAATTTTTTAGAAGTAGCCAATCCAAAGCATTTGGTCTGGGAAATTGTTTCATTCACAAACAACATATGATTTGGGATGAGACATGCACGGTGGAAAGCGTCAGTGCCTTGTACCTGCTAGGTTCGTGAACCCCAAACTGATGTAGATCCTGGATATTTTTACTCTGTGTTACGTTAGCATGGTCTCATTACTGGTTTAAACGCCATTTTTCCTTTTTTGTAACTTCTGCACACGACACTTAGTTGTTGCTTTAGCTTTCAGCCTACCTGCGTCAAGATCTATGCCTGCTTCAAGCAGGCGCAGGGTTTTGATGTAGCTTTGTCCTATCTGATTGTAAATGCGGCACACCGTGGGTGGCAGAGCAGCGGTGCACGTTAACTGGTGCATCCCTGGGGATGTGCTAGTTAATATAAATCTGCCCCTTTACATTTAATTATGTGCAGGGGACACAGAGTAGGTGAGGTTTATCCAAGGTTAAGAAGAGATGAGTCCTGTTCAGTGAAAAATTGGAGATAGGCTTCAGTATATTATATACTTAAGTAGTGTGTTAAGTTTTTGATGACTGTTATTAATTTACTGTTGGGTAATAGTGGTTAATAACATTTTTTATTATATTTTACCACAGATTCAACTGCAGATTATTTCAAGATTTTAGGATGCCTAGCAAAGAAAGAGTGAGAAAGGCTGCAAAACGTCAAAGACAGCAGGACGATGGAATAATCCAGCAGTCCTCTAACAAAAAGATTTGTCAAGTCACCAAGAAAGCACCGGGTAAGAGTCGAAAAACAGTCATAAGAAATATGTGTAGTAAAAAAAATATTACTACAGAAAATGTTTCAGTCCAGAAAAGGAGAAACAATTCAAATGGTAAGGAAAGGCCAATGAGAAATGTTACTGCTAGAGTAAGAGATAACTCTATGCATGAAAGTAGAAGGAAACAACAGTTTAGGGATATTCGTAAACGAATGTTCCGCAACAGGATAATTGGGAATTTGTTAAAAAATATTAAGAAAGGTGAACAGAAAGTTGTTTTTTATAAGAGAAAAAAAATAGTTGAGAAAGTTATTGATCAGGCATTTGAAATTAAACGTAAGTTATTTATTTTGACAATCAATAGAATTAGGAAGCTAAACAAGGCAATTTATGATTTCAAAAGAAATAGTAGATGGAAGAGAATAGTTAATCGTAGTAATTTTTGTGAAGTTTTTTCTGGAGAATGGATGCATAGTTCAAGCTCTGAGGCATTTTTTAATGAGGAGAGTTATTTCCAGGATAATGATTTGGTGCATGCAGTTGACACCAGTGGTCGAGCTTATGAAGTGAAAGATGGTTGTCCAGTTGAAAAAGAAAAAGTTGTGAGAACAGAGATAGAAGAGGTGTTAGGTAATGAGGTTTTAGGGAGACGTCGTAAGGGTCCTGTGTACACCTGGAAGTGTAGTAGTATTTGCAGTGTACGACAGGATTCCATCAATTTGCTTTGTGATTTTATACGGTCATTTAATAAGAAAAGTTTGAAGCAGAAAATGAAGTTGTTGCAAGAATTAGATCCTTGCAGAGTGAGAGAAGTGATAGGTTTGCATGGTCATTCACTGGCTTGTCTTTCCAGGAGAGTATGCCAGAGTGTTTTTCATCATTTCAGGATGCTAGCAGTGCATCATAATAAAGTGAGGAAATTAGTTAGAATGTTGTATTATGCTAAGAGTCCAGCAATTATGCTTAAACAATTATGCGCTGCTCTTTTGCATGGTTCTGAAATAGATGTGAAGAATATATGTGAAGAAATTGAGTTTTGTTACTTTGGAAGTAAAGAGGAGAATGTTGAAATTGACCAAGAAGAAGAGAGTAATGTGGAAGATAGTGTACAGGTTTCCAGTACAGATAATTTCCAGAGGGAAATTGCGACGTTTGAGGTGAAATCAAGTGAGAGGCCAAATTTCACTTGTGTGTGTTGTCGACGCACTTATTATAAGAATCAGACTAAGTTAGTGGATTTATATGGAAAAAGTGAAAGGGAAAATAATAGTGAATGGAAGGATTTTACAACATACTTGATGGTAGAAAATTGTTTTGATTTGGGATTGGATCAACGTGTGTGTACTTATTGTTGTAACAAATTAAATCAAAACCAGATGCCTGCTAGAGCAGTTCATAATAATCTGGAATTGGTTGAGATTCCTTCTGAATTGAAGGATTTAAATACTTATGAATCTATTTTGATTCAAAGTATCCATCCCTTTCAGGCTATTGTAAGAATGGAGCCAAAGACAGGGAAATTGCCTCCATCAGATTTACAGAGAGGATTAAAGGGAAGAGTTGTTTATTTGCCTCTAGATTTGAAGAAAAACATTAACACAATTGGAGTAGAAAAAGTGGAAGAGGAACCTCTTGTTATCTTAGTTAATGGGGTTCCGACAAAGAATAAGAAAATATGGCAAGATTTAGTAGATGTTAGGAAAGTCAAAAGGGCAACATTGTATTTGAAAAAATATAATAAATACTATAAAAATGTATATGTTGCAGAAGAGGAAGTAAGTGAGGAAGAGGATAGCGATTTGTGTGCTGGTCAAATTGAGAAAGTAGAACCCTGTACTAGTGAAGAAATATATGAACATTATAGTGTTCATCCTTTGCATTCCAAGGAAGTCATGGGGAATGCTATTGAGTTGTTTCAAATGAAACAAGCGAAAGGGAGTCCCATTAGTGTTTGGGAGGAAAGTTTGGAAGCTCGGTGTTTCCCACAGCTTTTTCCAACAGGTCAGGGAGGAAGATATGATGAGCGACCTCATCAAATTCCTGCTTCTGAATACCGGACTTTGCGATTGTATGCAGGAGATCCTAGGTTTGGACAATGCATTCCTTATTTGTTTCATCTGCTGTTTGAAAGCGATCTGTCTGGACTGTCATATGCAGTGAACCACATCTTGAAAAGTGGTATACACATGCAAAACATCTCGGCAAGTGACTTTATGGATAAAGTCAATGTCCAAGACAGTATTTTGGATTCTCACCTGATTAATCTCATGGCGTGTCAGCGTGGTACTAATGAGTACTGGTACCGTCGTCATGGTGATTTAAAATGTATGCTGAGGAACTTAGGAACTCCCACATGGTTCCTCACTTTGAGCTGTGCTGAGAATGGCTGGGAAGACTTACTTGAATTTCTACGAGAGGCAAATGCTAACGTAGAAAACATTGAATTCAAGACACCCGGAGAACTGTGCTCTTTGGATCCAGTCAATGTATGTAGGTACTTCAATCATAGATTTGAAGGTATGATGTCTTTCATCATGAATAAGAAGAATCCACCTCTTGGAGAGGTGTTGGATTTCTTCTGGAGGAAGGAGTACCAAGCAAGAGGTGCTCCTCATATACATATGTTGCTGTGGATCAAGGATGCACCTAAATTTGGAACGGATGCAGAAGACTCAGTGATGAGTTTCATAGAACAGTATTCTACGTGTGCTGTTCCAAATGCAAAGGAGAAAAAAAGCCTAAGAGAAAAAAATCTACGTTTCCAAAGCCATCGATGTGGAAAGTACTGTCGTCGTAAATTCCGGAACAAAGACAAGTTCTACACCAAATGTCGTTTTGGCTTTCCACGACCGGTGATTTCTAAAGGAAGAGTGAACAGTTTGATGTCTTCGCTGCGACATAATGTGATGAAGAAATCACCTAAAAACACATACAATTTGAAGAGGAACGAAGAGTCTAAGTACATCAACGACTACAACCCGGTGATTTTGTCCATGTGGAATGCTAACATGGATATACAGTTTGTGGCTGATAACTGTATGGCTGTGGCTCGGTATGTGACATCTTACATCACCAAAAAAGAGAAGACAGAATTGAAGGATATGTGGGAGGACATTTCCCATGAAAAGAGCCTCAGCAAGAAGTTGTACAGTTTCAGTTTGAAGATGTTGTCGCATCGAGAAATCGGAGCTTACGAATGTTCTGACCGGTTGTCTTCAGCAAGTCTCTATGCCAAGTCCAGGAGTATCGTTTGGGCGAGTGTTGGTCTTGCTGCAATGCGTAATCGAGTTCTGAAACCTGTGCGGGAAATTGAGTATTTGGCGGAAAAGGAGCCAAACAGTACCGACATTTTGAAGAGCAACATGTTGGATACATATTATCCAAATCGAAGCAGTCACCTCGAGAATGTTTGTCTGTATGAGGTTCTGCAAAATTACATATTCAAGAGGAACATCAAAGAAGATACTGAGAAAGGAGTGTATGCTGTAATAGGAAGTGAGGGATGTCTGGTCAAGCAAAGAAAATGCCACTTGATAAACCATCGAAAATTGAGTGGCGAATCTCCTGAAAAAAAGGAGTTTTTCTATTTAGCACTTTTGCAACTTTTTAAGCCTTGGCGTGCAGAAGAGGAACTGCTTGGAGATTTCCTTTGTTACGAAGACTCATTCAATGCTGCCAAGGAGACCATAGAATGTCCTGCTTTTCCTAAATATGTAGAAATGTTGAATGTGGAAATTGAGCAGGAAGCAACGATTGCAGCCGAGATTGCCAGAGACAGTTCTCAGGACAGTCAGAGTTCTGCTTCATTGAGTCAGGATCCACTAGGAGGACCTCTTATCGAAAATGAAGCTGCCACTGCTATGAATGAAGTGGAAAGAGTCATGGCACATGCTCAGGAGGATGCGGTTAACTTACAAGAGTTGGAAAGACAACTCAACGTTGAGCAGAGGAAAATATATGACGAACTTACCATGCAAATTGATCATGGATTACGTCATGACAAGAAAGAGTGCTCATGTACGTCGTTGAAGCCTGTCCGACTGTACGTGAGTGGAGAAGCGGGAACTGGAAAAAGTTTCCTTATTAAAGCAATTTCGTGTTATTTGCAGGAAAGGACAGAGTCATCGCTGTCTTGTGTTGTCACCGCTCCAACTGGACTGGCAGCACATAACATTAAAGGGATTACTTTACATCGTTTACTGATGCTGCCAGTGGAGCATGACAACAAATTAGAATATCACAAGCTATCTGGAGATGCTTGTTTTGAAGTTTCACGAGTCTTGAGGAAAATGAAACTTCTTATCATTGATGAAGTAAGCATGGTTTCCAATGTCATGCTTGCCTTTGTGCATTTGAGAATGCAAGAAGTTCTCAAAACAGAGTATGATGTGTTATTTGGTGGCAAACACATCATTGTTTTCGGAGATCTTCTGCAGCTGACACCAGTGAAAGGGCAACCTGTGTTCAAAATGCTCACGCATGAAGATACCAGGAAGTGCTTAGGGAGCATTGGCAACGTCAATATATGGTTAAACTTCAATTATGCTGAACTGCATGAAAATATGCGTCAGGCAAAGGATGAAGTTTACAAGACTATTCTACAAGATGTTAGAATTGGAAAAGTGACCGAGCATGGGAAAGAAGCTTTACATGCACGATTACTGACAAATTTATATCCAGACGAAGATGTTGTGCCTGAGAATATTTTTCAGAAAGTTACTGAGAAAAAATCTGGAATATGTTTGATGCCAACTCTTGCAGAATGTGCCAAATTCAACAACAAAATGTTGCATTTAGAAAAGCAAGAGATTGTGAAACTGGAAGCTATTGACAGAGTAGAGCATATGGGATCAACAATTATTTTGTCTGAGAATCTGAAAACAAAATTGGATTCATTAGAGAAGAGTATATCTAAAACTGCGGGTTTTGAAAAGACTCTGAATGTGTGCTTGAACTGCCGTATAATTTTAAGAAGGAATTTACATGTTGAAAGAGGTCTGGTAAATGGATCAATGGGTAATGTTGTTGATTTTGTGAAATACAGAAATAGAGATGGAATTGAATTTTTAAAAATTAAATTTGATGGCATTGAGGAAGTACAGCTAATTGCTCGTTGTTCTGCTAGATTTTTGCTTGTAAAAGACTTATATGTTCGTCGTAAGCAGTTTCCTGTTTGCTTGGCATATGCGGTGACAATCCATAAATCGCAAGGTTTAAGTGTAGACTGTGCATTGGTGAATATTGGCAGTTCTGTGTTCAAGGAGGGTATGGCATATGTGGCATTGTCACAAGTTAGGACTTTATCGGGATTGTACTTGATTTAGTGTGATGTCACAAACATTTGTGCGGATCTAGATTGTGTTAAGGAATACAATAGGTTGAGAAGAGAGTATGCGCCACATTTGCCTCAGTATGCTTTGTTTGAGAAACGTGTGGTAGGCCGGAAACGAAGAAATGTGACCAATACTGGGGAGGTTGTAGCAAAAAGATGAAAAGTCGATGAACCTGAAATTATAAGCAGAAACAAAAAGGATTCTGTTGAAGATGTTGTTGGTTTTCAATTTGAAAACAGTTCTGGTGTCAACTGCTATGCTAATGTAGTGGTTAATGTTTTGTTTTCTCTAGAAAATGTAAAAGAAGAGATTGTGGTCAATTCTGATCAAAGATTTTGCAGTTTGTTAAATTCTGTGTTAGAGAAATGTAGCACTGATAGAACAAACATAGAAAGTGTGTCTGAAATTCGAAATCTGTTAGACAGATGTTCAGGCCAAACACAATTCTCTCAAAATAGTCAGCAAGATTGTCAGGAGTTTTTAATGTATATGCTTGATGTATTGCATGATGAAGGTGTAGATGTAGATCACCTGTTTGGGCTTTCTTATCAATGGCAGCATGACTGCGAGAACTGTAGGGTATCAAGTACTACTAGTGTAGAGTCAGAAAGATTTATATATTTAACTTTGCCAGACAGTAAATCAGTCTCTTTTAATAAGCTAGTAAAAGCAGCTGATCACAACATGGAGTGTAGCCAATGTAAATCTGAAATGATGTCCACATTATTTATACGAACATATGGCCAGTATGTCATTTTAATGTTCCAACGATGTAGGCCTGATGGAACAAAATTGACAACTTTAATTAAAAATTTTGTGGCTTCACAGTTGTCAATATCAGGAAGGACTTTTGTAACTGTAGCAATTATATATCATGATGGTCCTTCAATAACATCAGGACATTATACAGCTTATTTAAAGTGTAGAAATGGCTGGTCATTCTGCAATGATTCTGTTTTAATTTTCAAAAAAAAATTGCCGTATGACCTTAAAAACTCTTATCTGGTGTTTTTAAAACCAAAATTTTAGGGAAAGAATCTCGGGATGTGCTCTGAGGAATTTCAAGAAGTTCTCATGGGTCCTACACGATTTGGCCTTGAGGATAAGTGTAGTACAGAGATATAACTTCTTACCATAACACTGGACGTCATGGAGAAATACGTGCACTTTGAATGAGTTCAGAAAAACTGTTTCTTTTTTATAAGCTAATTGAAGCAGCCAATCAAAACATGGAGTAGAGGGAATGTAAGTCTGCAATGCTGTCTACTGTTTTACATTGCTTTGTGATTAAAAGTGATGTAGAGAATTAAATAATTGTACTAGTCATAAAGGTAGTGTAAGTCTGCTTCATAGTAAGCAGTATCAGTGTGATAGGAAATGTAGAACATGATTGAGCAAGAAGGGGAAGATATTACTAGTCCAGGATTGTGTAAATGATCTTCAACATTTTAATTCTGAAAGTTGCGGAAATGCGAAAAGACGGGATTGGCTTACAAGAAATCCAAGAGTTATACATGGCTCTGACAAGATTTGGCCTTGTGGAAACTTGTGGTAGAGAGCAAGAAGTCATTTATTGTATGTAACATGTTTTTGAAAACGATGGAGGTTTTCTTTCAGAAAGTGGCGGGTTGAAAGTAATAACAGCACAACATAGTGTAAGCTGTTCATAGGACATCCTTGGCCGTCATGGAAAGTAAGTTAACTTTAAGGAGTTCTGAATTCTGATTTGTAATGTTGTATGGGTTTTTTAAACACAATCATTTTGATTGTGTTTTTTTTTCCCCGCTGTTATATGATGAATACCTTCAAGTCACTGTTTTAGTGAAATTTGATACATTATGAGAACAGCAAAAATAAACCATTTAACATGTATAATTAATTCTGTTCTGTTTGCATTTATGATGTACATGTAGAACTGTGTAGGAGGCATGGAGAAGGTGAGGCTTCTGTAAGTGTCAAAGTTGTTGCATACAGTGCTCATATTCTACGTAGTCTTTTATATTTCATTACTTTCACTGTTTCTGACTGATCTAAATTTTTTTTTTTAAAAAGAACAGTAAGTATAAGGGAAGGAAACAGACAGTTATGTTAAAAGAAACACAGCTATAGGGAATAAACTAGGGATACTGTTACCCGCAATCCTCTGCTGATGATGTCACTGAGCATGTCATGAATGATGTAATATGTGACATCATCAGCAGTGGATTACGGGTAATAGTATCTCTAGTTTACTCCCCTATAGCTGTCTTTCTTTTAACATAACTGTCTGTTTCCTTCCCTTATACTTACTGTTCTTTTTAAAAAAAAAAAAATTTGGTTCGCTTCCGGTTCGCGTACCGGGGAGCGAACTGGGAAGCGAACTAAGAGAAATAGAGGTTGGCACAGTTGCAAATATTGTACCAATTTTTTAATAACGGGGAGGTAGTTCTGAAAAGAACTTTTTTTTAAATTGTTTTTGTTTTATATTTTTTTTATTATTTTTCTGAACATATTTTTACTTTTTTTGAATTTTTCTGAACAGTTTTATATTTTTTTTGTTTTTTTTTCGGAGGGGGCAACGAAAACTATTCATTGTAAAGGGCTCAACAGGAGCAAGAAAACAAAAAAAAAGAATTTATTGTTTGGGGAGTTTCGGACAAACATGAGCATGATTGTCAATAGCTCTGTTGATCAGAGTGATGCTACTTTCTCCGTAGCAAATGAATCCACTGCAATGTACGCAGACTTGTTTTACTTCACGAAATCTCGTTTGTATATTTGGCACCATCTCCCTGCCCTCTGGTCCCGTTACTTCCGGTACAACAGATCTTCTGGCCATAATAGGGAGATTATCTAGGTCGTCCTGTTCCTCTTCTTCGTCTTCTTGCTGAATTATAACTTTAGCAGGTGGTCCACTCTTCCTTGGATGTGGTGGAGGTGGTGGGGAAGCACCAGCTGAAGCTACTAAAGAAGCCATTGCTCACTGGTAACAAAGGGTCTTTCTCTCACAATGATGAAAGTCAGAGTGAGGAAAGAAGGAGGGATTTTCACCATTTGGGAAAAAAAATAGTTCTCAACCAATGAAAAGTGTTCATTTTAGATCATATGACCTAGTCTTACATCATTAGGAAACCGAAAGTGAAATGAACCAATGAAAAGTGTTATTACCAAGTCACATGACCTGCTGTGTTTACGTTACGCGCTTTGCAGGGCCTCCCGGTTTGCTTCCAGAAACCTGTGCTTTGCGACTCGGTAAGCGTAGCAGTTCGCTAACGTAGCACGTCATATGACGTATCACGCGACAACGCGAAACGTCATGCGGACGGGAGGCGTCACGATGTTGTTTTCTAACGCGGCAGTTGCGGTAAAGAAACGTTTACCGGCTCGCGGTCTATTTCGCGGCATCAAGGTCAGCTAACGGGAAGCTTCCCGAATCGCGAAGCGGGAACGAAGAAAAAAAAATATTTAAAAAAAAAGTTATTAATAAACATATAAAATATATTTTTGGATTTAAAGAAGAATACATTTTACAGCTACAGATATTAGCTGTTAAAAAACCAATGAAATTCACTGAAAAAACCATAGGTTATAGACCATATATAGTTAGGAATTAGCATTTACAAAACCTTATTTTACTCACACAAAACCATTGAAATTCCATATATAGTTAGTTGCACTAACTATATATCGCGCACCCGCAATCCACTGCTGATGATGTCACATATTACATCATTCATGACATGGTCAGTGACATCACTGATGACATCACTGATGACATCTCAAATGACATCACTGATGACATCACTGATGACATCTCAAATGACATCACTGATGACATCATCTAGTGTCTGTGTGTTTTTGTAAAGTTTAAATACGTTTTACATATTGAAGAATGACTGGATGGATGGAAGACTGAGTGTGTGTGTGGCTGGCTGGGAGGTGTGTGACGCTGTGCATATCAATGTGTACTTGTATCAGTGATTGTATAAGAGAGTAAGTATGTGTTAGTATATGTGTGAAAAGTATGGTGTTCTGTGTTTAACTATAGATGAGGAAATCGAAGTGTGATTGAGCAAAATTACCAGCATAGTCAGTAGTACATAAAAAGCGAATGGTGACAGTATGTTAACATGCTGTAAATGAATAAGAGTTAGCAACACTTATAAGCAGCCGCGGGCCGTGGAGGGAGTTACGGTGGGGCAGGGAGGCGGGGAGGGGGAGGGGCAGGGTGGAGAGGGCTCCACCCTGCCCCTCCCCATCCCCGCCTCCCTGCCCCACCGTAACTCCCTCCACGGCCCGCGGCTGCTTATATCTCACCCTCCCTAATACACATATTATATTATTTGCTAAGAAGGTCTGTTTGTGTTGGTTTAGGGCGTGCCGATACTTTAGTGTCTTAGATTTGAAGGAATCACATCAGCATACACCAGCTCTCTCTTCATGTGAACCGCATCAACTGTTGTGTATGTGTGTTCGGCAAAGCAATATAAAACCCGCCTCATGCCCAGAATTGGGAGAAGCTGCACTTATGTTATGAGTATGAAGTCGTGGAGATCAGACCTCATAACAATTCTGTATCGTGCTGTTCTTGAAACTTCAGCACTCGCTGTACAGATATAGTTTAAGAAGTAAAGCAGATAGTAGAGCAATAACATATTATTCTCATGTAAATCACGATGAACTATTAGGTTGAAAGCTAAAGCAACAACTAAGTGTCGTGTGCAGAAGTTGCAAAAAAGGAAAAAATGGCGTTTAAACCGGTAATGAGTCCATGCTAACTTAACACGGTGTAAAGATATCCAGGACCTAGATGACACCTCCCCATGATCCGGAAACAAACTGAATAAGATAATAGAAGTGCCATCTCATGAGAGCAGATTGCAACTTTATATGTGGACGGTCCGCAAGGTAAAACATTAAAAACTAGGAAAATTTAATGCTAAAGAAAAATAAAACAGCCAAGTACTTTATCGAGTCTTAAGCCAATAGGCAAGCTAAATAATAAAAACTTGACAAATAAGTCAATGAATTGTCAATGAAATGCTAGTACTCAGCATATCAAACATGAAAAAGGTCTATGACATAACTGTGTATGCAAAATAAGCTGCAACAGCCTCCAATAGGAAGTCACCGTCTTCATCCGAAAAGAGTTCAGCCATCCAATTTAAAAGCGGAAAAGAACATACGTGCTCTCCCAGCACCGGATCCTCTATCAACATCAGAGGACAGCTCGGTGGGTTTTCAAGAAAGCTCTGTTAAAAGAAAGACTGTGTTGCCGCCAGTAAATTCCAGGGACCAAGTAGTCCATGCATCAATGCCACAGCCATAATCCTTTCGCCAGGACAAACCAACTCGTGAGTAATGATAGGAGTCATCAGCTGATTAAAGTCGACGTCAGGAGAAACCGGTCCGCAGAGACACAAATCAATGGCCCAATCGAAATCACAGGTCAGGCAGTGAAATACAGGCTGGACACAGGTGAAGTAGGAGAATCGAAAAGATAATCCATATGCCGTGCTTAATATCGCCAACGGCATTGTGCCATAATATTCTAGCATGCGATTGCGGAACAGTGTCAGCAGCTGCAGGGCGGGAGCTTGTACAGGAGAGACATCCATATTTAAAAATGTAAAAAAGCACAAGAGCGTCCGCTGGTAATGCAAGTAAAAATGGGAATCCACGAAGCAGAGTGGAAAAAATAGAATGAAAGAAAGCAGGGATGACTCCAAAGATTTTCTCAAATGAAGTCACGAGACCACTGGTAACAACTTTAAAAAAGTGCGCCAGGCCCTTTGTGGAGGACGCGTTAGAGATAGTCCGAACCATCTTGCTGAAATGGAAAGGCGAATCTGTATTTAAAAGGGTCTGCACCTCTGTACGGGTGTTCGCTATGTGAAGCACGAAAGTTTCACGGGCCGAAGTCAAGGCCACCTCTCTTTGAGACAAAAGAGCTCTTATTCTTGTCATGCCGTTGAAATGTGCTCCCAAGGTTGGTATTTGTGGCCAGATTGAAAACTCCCTATGTTCATGTGTGGGAGGAAATAGAACATTTCTGCAGCAAATAACCCGTTCATTTACTGTTACGATAAAATGAATACTTTTAATTAACCCAGAACAATCTTCATTATTGAGCATCAAATAAATACCATTTTCCAAGAACTTGAACGTGGGGATGATAGCAGGAACTGGTGTGCCTTGCAACACGCAAGCCATATTTGGTCGGTGTTTGTTGCATGAACCACTGTATGTGCCTACACATTAGTGAATGATCTGGCGTCTCAGTGCATTCCTCTCCATTCAGATAAAGTTCTTGATCATCTTTGAAAATCTGTATGTGTATGGAAGCGACCAGACCTCATGAAGAAAACCACTACCTAAAGGTTAATAACGACCTATTGGTATATATTTCATACAATTTGAAAACTTATATAAAGCAAAAGGCAGCGTTATTAAACCGTGGATAAGGCACGTTGCCAAAGCAGTCAACGTTTTGGATTTATACTGGAAATGTTAAAGGAAGAATTACGGAGTAGGGCCTGTAAATCTTTAATGGACAACGAGTAAAATTACTCCAACCATCATATTCCTCTAACTCCGGGATAGTAGGGGTGTTTAATTTTTTAGAAGTAGCCAATCCAAAGCATTTGGTCTGGGAAATTGTTTCATTCACAAACAACATATGATTTGGGATGAGACATGCACGGTGGAAAGCGTCAGTGCCTTGTACCTGCTAGGTTCGTGAACCCCAAACTGATGTAGATCCTGGATATTTTTACTCTGTGTTACGTTAGCATGGTCTCATTACTGGTTTAAACGCCATTTTTCCTTTTTTGTAACTTCTGCACACGACACTTAGTTGTTGCTTTAGCTTTCAGCCTACCTGCGTCAAGATCTATGCCTGCTTCAAGCAGGCGCAGGGTTTTGATGTAGCTTTGTCCTATCTGATTGTAAATGCGGCACACCGTGGGTGGCAGAGCAGCGGTGCACGTTAACTGGTGCATCCCTGGGGATGTGCTAGTTAATATAAATCTGCCCCTTTACATTTAATTATGTGCAGGGGACACAGAGTAGGTGAGGTTTATCCAAGGTTAAGAAGAGATGAGTCCTGTTCAGTGAAAAATTGGAGATAGGCTTCAGTATATTATATACTTAAGTAGTGTGTTAAGTTTTTGATGACTGTTATTAATTTACTGTTGGGTAATAGTGGTTAATAACATTTTTTATTATATTTTACCACAGATTCAACTGCAGATTATTTCAAGATTTTAGGATGCCTAGCAAAGAAAGAGTGAGAAAGGCTGCAAAACGTCAAAGACAGCAGGACGATGGAATAATCCAGCAGTCCTCTAACAAAAAGATTTGTCAAGTCACCAAGAAAGCACCGGGTAAGATTCGAAAAACAGTCATAAGAAATATGTGTAGTAAAAAAAATATTACTACAGAAAATGTTTCAGTCCAGAAAAGGAGAAACAATTCAAATGGTAAGGAAAGGCCAATGAGAAATGTTACTGCTAGAGTAAGAGATAACTCTATGCATGAAAGTAGAAGGAAACAACAGTTTAGGGATATTCGTAAACGAATGTTCCGCAACAGGATAATTGGGAATTTGTTAAAAAATATTAAGAAAGGTGAACAGAAAGTTGTTTTTTATAAGAGAAAAAAAATAGTTGAGAAAGTTATTGATCAGGCATTTGAAATTAAACGTAAGTTATTTATTTTGACAATCAATAGAATTAGGAAGCTAAACAAGGCAATTTATGATTTCAAAAGAAATAGTAGATGGAAGAGAATAGTTAATCGTAGTAATTTTTGTGAAGTTTTTTCTGGAGAATGGATGCATAGTTCAAGCTCTGAGGCATTTTTTAATGAGGAGAGTTATTTCCAGGATAATGATTTGGTGCATGCAGTTGACACCAGTGGTCGAGCCTATGAAGTGAAAGATGGTTGTCCAGTTGAAAAAGAAAAAGTTGTGAGAACAGAGATAGAAGAGGTGTTAGGTAATGAGGTTTTAGGGAGACGTCGTAAGGGTCCTGTGTACACCTGGAAGTGTAGTAGTATTTGCAGTGTACGACAGGATTCCATCAATTTGCTTTGTGATTTTATACGGTCATTTAATAAGAAAAGTTTGAAGCAGAAAATGAAGTTGTTGCAAGAATTAGATCCTTGCAGAGTGAGAGAAGTGATAGGTTTGCATGGTCATTCACTGGCTTGTCTTTCCAGGAGAGTATGCCAGAGTGTTTTTCATCATTTCAGGATGCTAGCAGTGCATCATAATAAAGTGAGGAAATTAGTTAGAATGTTGTATTATGCTAAGAGTCCAGCAATTATGCTTAAACAATTATGCGCTGCTCTTTTGCATGGTTCTGAAATAGATGTGAAGAATATATGTGAAGAAATTGAGTTTTGTTACTTTGGAAGTAAAGAGGAGAATGTTGAAATTGACCAAGAAGAAGAGAGTAATGTGGAAGATAGTGTACAGGTTTCCAGTACAGATAATTTCCAGAGGGAAATTGCGACGTTTGAGGTGAAATCAAGTGAGAGGCCAAATTTCACTTGTGTGTGTTGTCGACGCACTTATTATAAGAATCAGACTAAGTTAGTGGATTTATATGGAAAAAGTGAAAGGGAAAATAATAGTGAATGGAAGGATTTTACAACATACTTGATGGTAGAAAATTGTTTTGATTTGGGATTGGATCAACGTGTGTGTACTTATTGTTGTAACAAATTAAATCAAAACCAGATGCCTGCTAGAGCAGTTCATAATAATCTGGAATTGGTTGAGATTCCTTCTGAATTGAAGGATTTAAATACTTATGAATCTATTTTGATTCAAAGTATCCATCCCTTTCAGGCTATTGTAAGAATGGAGCCAAAGACAGGGAAATTGCCTCCATCAGATTTACAGAGAGGATTAAAGGGAAGAGTTGTTTATTTGCCTCTAGATTTGAAGAAAAACATTAACACAATTGGAGTAGAAAAAGTGGAAGAGGAACCTCTTGTTATCTTAGTTAATGGGGTTCCGACAAAGAATAAGAAAATATGGCAAGATTTAGTAGATGTTAGGAAAGTCAAAAGGGCAACATTGTATTTGAAAAAATATAATAAATACTATAAAAAAATGTATATGTTGCAGAAGAGGAAGTAAGTGAGGAAGAGGATAGCGATTTGTGTGCTGGTCAAATTGAGAAAGTAGAACCCTGTACTAGTGAAGAAATATATGAACATTATAGTGTTCATCCTTTGCATTCCAAGGAAGTCATGGGGAATGCTATTGAGTTGTTTCAAATGAAACAAGCGAAAGGGAGTCCCATTAGTGTTTGGGAGGAAAGTTTGGAAGCTCGGTGTTTCCCACAGCTTTTTCCAACAGGTCAGGGAGGAAGATATGATGAGCGACCTCATCAAATTCCTGCTTCTGAATACCGGACTTTGCGATTGTATGCAGGAGATCCTAGGTTTCGACAATGCATTCCTTATTTGTTTCATCTGCTGTTTGAAAGCGATCTGTCTGGACTGTCATATGCAGTGAACCACATCTTGAAAAGTGGTATACACATGCAAAACATCTCGGCAAGTGACTTTATGGATAAAGTCAATGTCCAAGACAGTATTTTGGATTCTCACCTGATTAATCTCATGGCGTGTCAGCGTGGTACTAATGAGTACTGGTACCGTCGTCATGGTGATTTAAAATGTATGCTGAGGAACTTAGGAACTCCCACATGGTTCCTCACTTTGAGCTGTGCTGAGTATGGCTGGGAAGACTTACTTGAATTTCTACGAGAGGCAAATGCTAACGTAGAAAACATTGAATTCAAGACACCCGGAGAACTGTGCTCTTTGGATCCAGTCAATGTATGTAGGTATTTCAATCATAGATTTGAAGGTATGATGTCTTTCATCATGAATAAGAAGAATCCACCTCTTGGAGAGGTGTTGGATTTCTTCTGGAGGAAGGAGTACCAAGCAAGAGGTGCTCCTCATATACATATGTTGCTGTGGATCAAGGATGCACCTAAATTTGGAACGGATGCAGAAGACTCAGTGATGAGTTTCATAGAACAGTATTCTACGTGTGCTGTTCCAAATGCAAAGGAGAAAAAAAGCCTAAGAGAAAAAGTTCTACGTTTCCAAAGCCATCGATGTGGAAAGTACTGTCGTCGTAAATTCCGGAACAAAGACAAGTTCTACACCAAATGTCGTTTTGGCTTTCCACGACCGGTGATTTCTAAAGGAAGAGTGAACAGTTTGATGTCTTCGCTGCGACATAATGTGATGAAGAAATCACCTAAAAACACATACAATTTGAAGAGGAACGAAGAGTCTAAGTACATCAACGACTACAACCCGGTGATTTTGTCCATGTGGAATGCTAACATGGATATACAGTTTGTGGCTGATAACTGTATGGCTGTGGCTCGGTATGTGACATCTTACATCACCAAAAAAGAGAAGACAGAATTGAAGGATATGTGGGAGGACATTTCCCATGAAAAGAGCCTCAGCAAGAAGTTGTACAGTTTCAGTTTGAAGATGTTGTCGCATCGAGAAATCGGAGCTTACGAATGTTCTGACCGGTTGTCTTCAGCAAGTCTCTATGCCAAGTCCAGGAGTATCGTTTGGGCGAGTGTTGGTCTTGCTGCAATGCGTAATCGAGTTCTGAAACCTGTGCGGGAAATTGAGTATTTGGCGGAAAAGGAGCCAAACAGTACCGACATTTTGAAGAGCAACATGTTGGATACATATTATCCAAATCGAAGCAGTCACCTCGAGAATGTTTGTCTGTATGAGGTTCTGCAAAATTACATATTCAAGAGGAACATCAAAGAAGATACTGAGAAAGGAGTGTATGCTGTAATAGGAAGTGAGGGATGTCTGGTCAAGCAAAGAAAATGCCACTTGATAAACCATCGAAAATTGAGTGGCGAATCTCCTGAAAAAAAGGAGTTTTTCTATTTAGCACTTTTGCAACTTTTTAAGCCTTGGCGTGCAGAAGAGGAACTGCTTGGAGATTTCCTTTGTTACGAAGACTCATTCAATGCTGCCAAGGAGACCATAGAATGTCCTGCTTTTCCTAAATATGTAGAAATGTTGAATGTGGAAATTGAGCAGGAAGCAACGATTGCAGCCGAGATTGCCAGAGACAGTTCTCAGGACAGTCAGAGTTCTGCTTCATTGAGTCAGGATCCACTAGGAGGACCTCTTATCGAAAATGAAGCTGCCACTGCTATGAATGAAGTGGAAAGAGTCATGGCACATGCTCAGGAGGATGCGGTTAACTTACAAGAGTTGGAAAGACAACTCAACGTTGAGCAGAGGAAAATATATGACGAACTTACCATGCAAATTGATCATGGATTACGTCATGACAAGAAAGAGTGCTCATGTACGTCGTTGAAGCCTGTCCGACTGTACGTGAGTGGAGAAGCGGGAACTGGAAAAAGTTTCCTTATTAAAGCAATTTCGTGTTATTTGCAGGAAAGGACAGAGTCATCGCTGTCTTGTGTTGTCACCGCTCCAACTGGACTGGCAGCACATAACATTAAAGGGATTACTTTACATCGTTTACTGATGCTGCCAGTGGAGCATGACAACAAATTAGAATATCACAAGCTATCTGGAGATGCTTGTTTTGAAGTTTCACGAGTCTTGAGGAAAATGAAACTTCTTATCATTGATGAAGTAAGCATGGTTTCCAATGTCATGCTTGCCTTTGTGCATTTGAGAATGCAAGAAGTTCTCAAAACAGAGTATGATGTGTTATTTGGTGGCAAACACATCATTGTTTTCGGAGATCTTCTGCAGCTGACACCAGTGAAAGGGCAACCTGTGTTCAAAATGCTCACGCATGAAGATACCAGGAAGTGCTTAGGGAGCATTGGCAACGTCAATATATGGTTAAACTTCAATTATGCTGAACTGCATGAAAATATGCGTCAGGCAAAGGATGAAGTTTACAAGACTATTCTACAAGATGTTAGAATTGGAAAAGTGACCGAGCATGGGAAAGAAGCTTTACATGCACGATTACTGACAAATTTATATCCAGACGAAGATGTTGTGCCTGAGAATATTTTTCAGAAAGTTACTGAGAAAAAATCTGGAATATGTTTGATGCCAACTCTTGCAGAATGTGCCAAATTCAACAACAAAATGTTGCATTTAGAAAAGCAAGAGATTGTGAAACTGGAAGCTATTGACAGAGTAGAGCATATGGGATCAACAATTATTTTGTCTGAGAATCTGAAAACAAAATTGGATTCATTAGAGAAGAGTATATCTAAAACTGCGGGTTTTGAAAAGACTCTGAATGTGTGCTTGAACTGCCGTATAATTTTAAGAAGGAATTTACATGTTGAAAGAGGTCTGGTAAATGGATCAATGGGTAATGTTGTTGATTTTGTGAAATACAGAAATAGAGATGGAATTGAATTTTTAAAAATTAAATTTGATGGCATTGAGGAAGTACAGCTAATTGCTCGTTGTTCTGCTAGATTTTTGCTTGTAAAAGACTTATATGTTCGTCGTAAGCAGTTTCCTGTTTGCTTGGCATATGCGGTGACAATCCATAAATCGCAAGGTTTAAGTGTAGACTGTGCATTGGTGAATATTGGCAGTTCTGTGTTCAAGGAGGGTATGGCATATGTGGCATTGTCACAAGTTAGGACTTTATCGGGATTGTACTTGATTGAGTGTGATGTCACAAACATTTGTGCGGGTCTAGATTGTGTTAAGGAATACAATAGGTTGAGAAGAGAGTATGCGCCACATTTGCCTCAGTATGCTTTGTTTGAGAAACGTGTGGTAGGCCGGAAACGAAGAAATGTGACCAATACTGGGGAGGTTGTAGCAAAAAGATGAAAAGTCGATGAACCTGAAATTATAAGCAGAAACAAAAAGGATTCTGTTGAAGATGTTGTTGGTTTTCAATTTGAAAACAGTTCTGGTGTCAACTGCTATGCTAATGTAGTGGTTAATGTTTTGTTTTCTCTAGAAAATGTAAAAGAAGAGATTGTGGTCAATTCTGATCAAAGATTTTGCAGTTTGTTAAATTCTGTGTTAGAGAAATGTAGCACTGATAGAACAAACATAGAAAGTGTGTCTGAAATTCGAAATCTGTTAGACAGATGTTCAGGCCAAACACAATTCTCTCAAAATAGTCAGCAAGATTGTCAGGAGTTTTTAATGTATATGCTTGATGTATTGCATGATGAAGGTGTAGATGTAGATCACCTGTTTGGGCTTTCTTATCAATGGCAGCATGACTGCGAGAACTGTAGGGTATCAAGTACTACTAGTGTAGAGTCAGAAAGATTTATATATTTAACTTTGCCAGACAGTAAATCAGTCTCTTTTAATAAGCTAGTAAAAGCAGCTGATCACAACATGGAGTGTAGCCAATGTAAATCTGAAATGATGTCCACATTATTTATACGAACATATGGCCAGTATGTCATTTTAATGTTCCAACGATGTAGGCCTGATGGAACAAAATTGACAACTTTAATTAAAAATTTTGTGGCTTCACAGTTGTCAATATCAGGAAGGACTTTTGTAACTGTAGCAATTATATATCATGATGGTCCTTCAATAACATCAGGACATTATACAGCTTATTTAAAGTGTAGAAATGGCTGGTCATTCTGCAATGATTCTGTTTTAATTTTCAAAAAAAAATTGCCGTATGACCTTAAAAACTCTTATCTGGTGTTTTTAAAACCAAAATTTTAGGGAAAGAATCTCGGGATGTGCTCTGAGGAATTTCAAGAAGTTCTCATGGGTCCTACACGATTTGGCCTTGAGGATAAGTGTAGTACAGAGATATAACTTCTTACCATAACACTGGACGTCATGGAGAAATACGTGCACTTTGAATGAGTTCAGAAAAACTGTTTCTTTTTATAAGCTAATTGAAGCAGCCAATCAAAACATGGAGTAGAGGGAATGTAAGTCTGCAATGCTGTCTACTGTTTTACATTGCTTTGTGATTAAAAGTGATGTAGAGAATTAAATAATTGTACTAGTCATAAAGGTAGTGTAAGTCTGCTTCATAGTAAGCAGTATCAGTGTGATAGGAAATGTAGAACATGATTGAGCAAGAAGGGGAAGATATTACTAGTCCAGGATTGTGTAAATGATCTTCAACATTTTAATTCTGAAAGTTGCGGAAATGCGAAAAGACGGGATTGGCTTACAAGAAATCCAAGAGTTATACATGGCTCTGACAAGATTTGGCCTTGTGGAAACTTGTGGTAGAGAGCAAGAAGTCATTTATTGTATGTAACATGTTTTTGAAAACGATGGAGGTTTTCTTTCAGAAAGTGGCGGGTTGAAAGTAATAACAGCACAACAGAGTGTAAGCTGTTCATAGGACATCCTTGGCCGTCATGGAAAGTAAGTTAACTTTAAGGAGTTCTGAATTCTGATTTGTAATGTTGTATGGGTTTTTTAAACACAATCATTTTGATTGTGTTTTTTTTCCCCGCTGTTATATGATGAATACCTTCAAGTCACTGTTTTAGTGAAATTTGATACATTATGAGAACAGCAAAAATAAACCATTTAACATGTATAATTAATTCTGTTCTGTTTGCATTTATGATGTACATGTAGAACTGTGTAGGAGGCATGGAGAAGGTGAGGCTTCTGTAAGTGTCAAAGTTGTTGCATACAGTGCTCATATTCTACGTAGTCTTTTATATTTCATTACTTTCACTGTTTCTGACTGATCTAAAAAATTTTTTTTAAAAAGAACAGTAAGTATAAGGGAAGGAAACAGACAGTTATGTTAAAAGAAACACAGCTATAGGGAATAAACTAGGGATACTGTTACCCGCAATCCTCTGCTGATGATGTCACTGAGCATGTCATGAATGATGTAATATGTGACATCATCAGCAGTGGATTACGGGTAATAGTATCTCTAGTTTACTCCCCTATAGCTGTCTTTCTTTTAACATAACTGTCTGTTCCCTTATACTTACTGTTCTTTTTAAAAAAAAAAAAATTTTGGTTCGCTTCCGGTTCGCGTACCGGGGAGCGAACTGGGAAGCGAACTAAGAGAAATAGAGGTTGGCACAGTTGCAAATATTGTACCAATTTTTTAATAACGGGGAGGTAGTTCTGAAAAGAACTTTTTTTTAAATTGTTTTTGTTGTTTTATATTTTTTTTATTATTTTTCTGAACATATTTTTACTTTTTTTGAATTTTTCTGAACAGTTTTATATTTTTTTTGTTTTTTTTTCGGAGGGGGCAACGAAAACTATTCATTGTAAAGGGCTCAACAGGAGCAAGAAAACAAAAAAAAAGAATTTATTGTTTGGGGAGTTTCGGACAAACATGAGCATGATTGTCAATAGCTCTGTTGATCAGAGTGATGCTACTTTCTCCGTAGCAAATGAATCCACTGCAATGTACGCAGACTTGTTTTACTTCACGAAATCTCGTTTGTATATTTGGCACCATCTCCCTGCCCTCTGGTCCCGTTACTTCCGGTACAACAGATCTTCTGGCCATAATAGGGAGATTATCTAGGTCGTCCTGTTCCTCTTCTTCGTCTTCTTGCTGAATTATAACTTTAGCAGGTGGTCCACTCTTCCTTGGATGTGGTGGAGGTGGTGGGGAAGCACCAGCTGAAGCTACTAAAGAAGCCATTGCTCACTGGTAACAAAGGGTCTTTCTCTCACAATGATGAAAGTCAGAGTGAGGAAAGAAGGAGGGATTTTCACCATTTGGGAAAAAAAATAGTTCTCAACCAATGAAAAGTGTTCATTTTAGATCATATGACCTAGTCTTACATCATTAGGAAACCGAAAGTGAAATGAACCAATGAAAAGTGTTATTACCAAGTCACATGACCTGCTGTGTTTACGTTACGCGCTTTGCAGGGCCTCCCGGTTTGCTTCCAGAAACCTGTGCTTTGCGACTCGGTAAGCGTAGCAGTTCGCTAACGTAGCACGTCATATGACGTATCACGCGACAACGCGAAACGTCATGCGGACGGGAGGCGTCACGATGTTGTTTTCTAACGCGGCAGTTGCGGTAAAGAAACGTTTACCGGCTCGCGGTCTATTTCGCGGCATCAAGGTCAGCTAACGGGAAGCTTCCCGAATCGCGAAGCGGGAACGAAGAAAAAAAAATATTTAAAAAAAAAGTTATTAATAAACATATAAAATATATTTTTGGATTTAAAGAAGAATACATTTTACAGCTACAGATATTAGCTGTTAAAAAACCAATGAAATTCACTGAAAAAACCATAGGTTATAGACCATATATAGTTAGGAATTAGCATTTACAAAACCTTATTTTACTCACACAAAACCATTGAAATTCCATATATAGTTAGTTGCACTAACTATATATCGCGCACCCGCAATCCACTGCTGATGATGTCACATATTACATCATTCATGACATGGTCAGTGACATCACTGATGACATCACTGATGACATCTCAAATGACATCACTGATGACATCACTGATGACATCTCAAATGACATCACTGATGACATCATCTAGTGTCTGTGTGTTTTTGTAAAGTTTAAATACGTTTTACATATTGAAGAATGACTGGATGGATGGAAGACTGAGTGTGTGTGTGGCTGGCTGGGAGGTGTGTGACGCTGTGCATATCAATGTGTACTTGTATCAGTGATTGTATAAGAGAGTAAGTATGTGTTAGTATATGTGTGAAAAGTATGGTGTTCTGTGTTTAACTATAGATGAGGAAATCGAAGTGTGATTGATTCTTCACAGGACTGACTAGGTGTATGAGTGCATATGATAGTGTTCTAATAATAACTGACTGTATGTATGAGTAATTGTATGGGTGAATGAGTGAATGTGTGTGTAGACGTACGAATCAGTGAGTGCGTATGTAGTAACTGGTATTGGTGTGTCATGATGTCATCAGTGATGTCATTTGAGATGTCATCAGTGATGTCATTTCAGATGTCATTAGTGATGTCATCAGTGATGTCACTGAAGTATGGTGTTCTGTGTTTAACTGTATAGATGAAGAAATGGAAGTGTGATTGATTCTTTACAGGACTGACTTGGTATGTGAGTAACTCCATGGATGAGTGGCAGTGTGTGACTGTCTGCATAGGTGTATGAGTGCATATGATAGTGTTGTAATAATGAGTGACTGTATGTATGAGTGATTGTATGGGTGAATGAGTGAATGTGTGTGTAGACGTAGGAATCAGTGAGTGTGTATGTAGTAACTGGTATTGGTGTGTCATGATGTCATCAGTGATGTCATTTGAGATGTCATCAGTGATGTCATTTGAGATGTCATCAGTGATGTCATCAGTGATGTCACTGACCATGTCATGAATGATGTAATATGTGACATCATCATCAGTGGATTGCGGGTGCGCGATATATAGTTAGTGCAACTAACTATATATGGAATATATATATATATATATATATACATATATATAAATATATATATATATATATATATATATATTATATATATATATATATATATATATATATATATATATATATATATATATATATATATATATATATATATATATATATATATATATATATATATATATATATATATATATATATATATTACCTACTGGCGGTCGCCAGTAGGTATATATAGTTAGGATTTTTTCCCTATGGGATTTTTGAAAATTCTATGTCTAATAACTTTGGCGTTTGTGGACGGAATTGGCTGAAATTTTCTGGAAAATGGAACATTTTGTTTCTGAGCAGCCCCTGGAAATTTGGGGGGGGTTTGTCAAGGGGGGGCCGAGAAAAAAGGGGGGTCCCAAAACGTGTTTTTAACATTGAGTTTTCCATAGGGCGGTCTGTCGCACTTTTAGCCCGAACGGCTGAATGGATTTGCACGAAACTTGGCAAAATTGTAGAGACTGGTAGCCCGATGTGCCTTTTGTAGGTCTCAATATATGTGCTCCAGTGGATTTTGAGAAATTAACGTTTAAAAAAAGATATATATCTGTAACAGCGGACTGGGCAGCTCCCGGTTCGCGGACCGGGGCGCGTACCAAAACTTCGCGTAGCGAAGCTGATTGGTTATCCGGCGTCTGTAAACATTCCAAACAGTACGGAGCGGCCGCCATCTTGTCTCTCGGTAGGATTGAGAGACAAAAGGAGGCCAAAACAAAGGTGGAAATAACCATAAGGGGGCATAGTAGATCCTCCCTGACCCCTTAGGTTTAATGTGGAGGCTTTAAAAGGGCCCCGCGGGGCAAAAAAAAAAAAAATTTTTTTTGTTTTTTTGCGTGGGTAGCGCCCGGTCCGCGAACCGGGAAGCGTTCTGGGTAGCGTACTGCAATGAAAAATGAATGATAGACTTTTCAAATGCTGTATGTTAATTGATTGTTGGTTTTGTTGATTATATATTTTTTTTTTTTTTTAAGCATTTTTTATTGTGTTTCATAATTTATTAAACTTTCTAACATTTCATTGTCAGAAATTTCATAATTATCATGGAATATACATTGTAGTCTCTGAGGTTGTAAAATGTCCTCATTTGCAAGGAGGTTATCTACTGCTTGTACACATTGCAGTAGTTCTTGGTCCCAAGTTTCATCCATAAATTCAATCTCATTTGGATCAATGATTTCTGTGTTGGACTCTGGAAGGACAATTTCAAATGAAATTTTTTGTTCGCTTTCCATTTTCCCTGAAATTTGCATAAATAAAATATATATTAGTAGAGGTAGGGCACTGTTGGGATTAATTTTAGATAGGCAGTTTTTAACAGTGAATTTATCTTTGGGCAGTGTATAGTATCAGAGTGGAAGTAGGAATATAAAAAATTGTATCTAAATTTATAAGTACTACAGAGGGATAGTATATAACTAACAGAAAATGTTTGCCATATTAACTTAAAGTGCACAATATACTTCAGTTTTAAAAATAACAACTTACCTTTAAAAAGAAGTTGAAGTTATTAATGAAAATCCTATTGAAATGTACACCAGGAAGTAGTAGTCAAAATGGCTGTGTTTCCTTCTCTTCCTTTATATATATTCGGGTACATAACCAATCAAATGTCAGGTAAAAAAAGTAGAAAATGAAAGTAACATTTTAATTGGTTCCAACACTTCAGATGTGTTTTGTGAAGTAATTTACCTCACGGTATTTAGAGAGGTCTACAGGCTAAATGGCTAAATGGAATTCCAATCAAATTTGTGAAAATGGTAGGGATTGGTATGTAGTATGAGCTAATCTATATTTGGTGAAATTGTCTCAAGTGGCTTTTGTGTGAACTACTTTCCCACCTTTTTTGATGGTGCGCTTCCCAGGGAGCGACCCGGTACGCGAACCGTTGAGCGCCCCGGTTCGCGGACCTTAAGCGTTCCGGGAGTCCACCATTTTGTGTTTCGGTCGAATTAAGATACAAGATGGAGGGCAAATAATGTTCAGAATGGGTAGAAGGGGGCACGGTAGAGTTATCTTGACCCCCTAGGTTTTCTGAGGGTGGCTGAGGAGGCTTATATGTGCGAAAAAAAAACATTTTTAAAAAAAAATTCGCGAGGTTAGCTCCCGGTTCGCGTACCGGGTAGCGGCCCCGGTAGCGTATTTTGTTGAAAATTAGTGAAAAATGTTAGAGTTAAATAATAATTGTGAGTGATCAGATGTAGGGTAGCTCTGAGAAGAGCTTTTGGGTTTATGGTACATTTAGGTACTTATAAGTAGGTACCAATGCACATTCTTAAATTCAGAGTGAAAACTCTGTTGCCCTCATCTGAGAAGTGAACTCCATCTCCTCTGTAGATATCTTGCATGTAGTAACGCAAGTTATTGTTGTACAGGGAGCCCATTCCATGGTCTCTCATGTAAGCTGAAACAGATTTGTTTACATGCTTCCTCGACTTCTCAATTTGTGGACAAAATTGGTTTGACCACCTCCATTTCTGTCTTTGGCATATATTTGAATATACCAAGGCAGTCTGAGGAAAAAGTGCCATTAATTGCTCAAAGGTGTCCTTTAAAAGCATTTCCAGACCTACACCAGTCAAAGTGCCCAAGTCATTACCTCCACAGTGCACAATTAACAGGTCAGGTTTGGGCAAATGCATAAAGGTTTTCACCAATGGTATCAATTGGTGACATTTTAATCCTCTGTGGCCAAACCACTTAATTTCCACATCTTGTAAATTGATGTTAGGTAAATTCCTGCTTTCAACGTACCTTTGAGCCCAGTGAATATAACTATGACCAACAATCCAGACAGAAAACATGGTGAGAGAAGGTTCTCCTGCAGTCAGATGAAGTGTGGCAATGAAATGGCAGTTGAAAAAATGAGAGTTTGAAATGAAAAAAACTGTGGAGTTTCTGTGTTCATGAAGCAGTAACAGTGATTGGTGGATTTTGATTGCTGAAAACAAAAAGTTAGGGTGCACGGATGTGTTCTTTGAAAGATGTATTTTGAGTGGTCAATAAAAAGTCATTAAATGAAAGAATGCACTGGATATGCAGGTGCACTGAGAGTTCAGAGTTCAATTGCAACATTGTTGTGTGAACTTGCAAACAACAGAGTTCTTCCAGGAGGTGGTTGCCATGCAGATAAAGCAGAAAGGGCAGAGGGGGGATGGGTTTTCATTTGAAAAAAGTGAGGGAAGACTTTTGATTGGGTGACATGAGAGATATGTGTGAAGAATTACAGCATTTCTGTGCTTTTCATAGCTGCAGACTCTGGAGTGCATACCTTTTGCTCTGCTGCAGACAAATTGGTGTGTTTCTGAGACTGTTTTCAAACTCAAAGTATTTGCTAAGGTGAGAAAATATTTCTTTACTTTAGATAGAGAATAGTGTGCTTTAAGGAGAAAATTATGATTTATGTGGCGCAAATTGCTTGTAAATATGCTCTCACATGTGTATGGAAAATTTTGATTTTGAATGTTTGTGTTACATAGCCATGTTAAAAGTGACCCAACCATGCTGGAAAGGCAATCAAAAAATGCTTTCATGTGTTTTATTGACATTTTAAGTCATTTTCCCATGTGCAGTGTTTAGAAATTATGATTTGAAAATCGTTTTTGGGGAAAAGGAATTGTTTTTAAAATCATGACAAGGAGATAATGGTGTATACTTCTTTATAAGGCTATTGACTGTCCCTGATGTTATTTTTCTCATTTTAGTGTAAGACCTTTCTCTGTGGCGCAAATTGCTTGTAAATATGCTCCCACATGTGCATGGAAAATGTAGAGTTTGAATGTTTGTGTTACATAGCAATGTTAAAAGTGACCCTACCATGCAGGGAAGCCAATCAAAAAACGCATTTATGTGTCTTAAGGACATTTTAAGTCATTTTCCCATGTGCAGTTTTTAGAAATTATGATTTGAAAATCGTTTTTGGGGAAAAGGAATTGTTTTTAAAATCATGACAAGGACATAATGGTGTATGCTTCTTTATAAGGCAATTGACTGTCCCTGATGTTATTTTTCTCATTTTAGTGTAAGACCTTTCTCTGTGGCGCAAATTGCTTGTAAATATGCTTCCACGTGTGCATGGAAAATTTTGATTTTGAATGTTTGTGTTACATAGCCATGTTAAAAGTGACCCAACCATGCTCGAAAGGCAATCAAAAAACGCTTTCATGTGTTTTAATGACATTTTAAGTCATTTTCCCATGTGCAGTGTTTAGAAATTATGATTTGAAAAACGTTTTTGGGGAAAAGGAATTGTTTTTAAAATCATGACAAGGACATAATGGTGTATGCTTCTTTATAAGGCAATTGACTGTCCCTGATGTTATTTTTCTCATTTTAGTGTAAGACCTTTCTCTGTGGCGCAAATTGCTTGTAAATATGCTCCCACATGTGCATGGAAAATTTAGATTTTGAATGTTTGTGTTACATAGCCATGTTAAAAGTGACCCTACCATGCAGGAAAGCCAATCAAAAAACGCTTTTATGTGTCTTAAGGACAATTTAAGTAATTTTCCCATGTGTAGTGTTTTGAAGTTATGATTTGAAAATCGTTGTTGAGGTAAAGGAATGTTGTTAAAATTTATGTGCGCCATATGCCCCCAAATTTCTTTTTCAGGGGTGCAGCAGGGTGTTCTTGAGATACCCCTGCACGCTTGAAAAAAATTCCTATTTTGTGATGAGCTAATTCCTAATCACAAATTGCAACCTTCATTCCTATGAGCCTCCTAGCCCATGGAAATGAATGGTTAATTTGCAATTAGCAATTTGCTCATTGCAAATTAGGAATAGTAAAGAATTGCTATTTATTCCTTACAATTTGCTATTTAGGAAATGCAAAATAGTTTGATGGTACATATGGTGGTTCATCTGTAACAAGATAAGAAGCTTAGGGATACATTTATGATGACTAGCGCAATAAAGTGCACATTACTTACTTCATTGGTAGGCCTTTACATGTATTATCTCCTCTGTATTCTTCATCAAGCGTAACTTTAATCTGCAATCCTGAGTAGGCCTCACCTTAAACAAACCTCTGGATAGGACACACTTTATTGTCATCCTGGATTAATCATTTAAAATGGTAGGGACAGATTTATGATAGGTGTATGCCTCTTTTGTGCCACTGTGCGTCACTTTTATGATGCAGCGGTGGTGCAAAAGATTTGCTATGAGGCGACAACATTACAAATTGATGCATTTAGGCAGATATGTCATGGTGTAAAAAAAACGTACCACATAAAACCCAAGCAGCAGTGATGCAAAAGATGCACCATGCCGCAAGACAGGCCTCACTTGGGGCCATATGTATGAAGGTAATTAGCATTTGCTAAGATCAAAATTCTACGAATTTCGGCCTTTGTGAATGTTAATTAGACAAATGGTATGTATCAAACAAGTTTGATGCAAAATAAGGAGTAGCAAAATTTGCTATTCCTTATTTTGCAATTGCACTGAAGGATTTGCAAATTTTGTGACTACGTGAATGCAATGTATCAAACAAAAACTATGTAAAAAATGACATTAAGGATTTGGAAACTATTGTGGTAAATTGGTGGTAATTTGTGAATTCTTTTCAAAAAGCTTTTATTCAAAAAAACAAAAGGTGCCATATGACGCCAACACATGCCCTTAGGGCATGTATGTGTGCCATATGCCCCCAAATTTCTTTTTCAGGGGTGCAGCAGGGTGTTCTTGAGACACCCCTGCACCCTTGGAAAAATTCCTAATTTGTGATGAGCAAATTGGTAATCGCAAATTAAACCTTCATTCCTATGAGCCTCCTAGCCCATGGAAATGAATGGGTAACTTGCAATTAGCAATTTGCTCATCTCAAATTAGGAATGGTAAAGAATCGCTATTTATTCCTTAAAATTCGCTATTTAGGAAATGTAAAATATTTTGATGATACATATGGCAGTTCATCTCTAACAAGATAAGAAGCTTAGGGATACATTTATGATGACTGGCGCATCACCAGGGATGTGACAGTCATCCTGCGCCGCTGTTCCGTCACCCATGGTGTGCTGCATTTACAATGCGGCGCAGCATGGGGCAAAAATGGCACAGATGCGTGACGCATATGTGCCGTAAAGGTGGCGCATTGCTGGAGTTGTATTGCAAGTGCGATGCAGCTCCAGCAAGGCTCAGGGGTGCTGCATCTCCACAATGCTGCGTCAAGACCTATGCCAGCTTCAAGCAGGCGCAGGGTTTTGATGCAGCTTTCTCCTATCTGATTGTAAATGCGGCACACCTTGGGTGGCAGAGCAGTGGTGCACGTTAACTGGTGCATGCCTGGGGATGTGCCATTTAATATAAATCTGCCCCTTTACATTTAAGTATGTGCAGGGGACACAGAGTCGGTGAGGCTTATCCAAGGTTAAGAAGAGATGAGTCCTGTTCAGTGAATAATTAGACATAGGCTTCACCTGCTCAGCATTGCTGGACATGGCTAAATAATAGCTGCTAAATGTTAATCTTGTTAAACAATTTTACTATTATAATCTCTGAGATTTGTCTCTTACTCTGCAACATCTCATTGTTGTTATCTTTCTTTAAAGATAAAGACAACCTCAACATGAGCGACAATCTGCAATCAGTTGATTTTGACCTCATCATTGAACTTGTAATTGAAACATCAGTGGATGTTGATCCTTTGGATGATTTAAATCCTGAGGATGAAGAAGAGCGTGATGAGGATGCAGATTTGTCCGAACTATATGATATAGGATGGGAAGCTGACCTGCTTGAGCCTTTGGAAATATAAACATTTATTTTTAAATTTTATAATTAATAAAAAGTAAAAAGGTAAACCGTTTAATTTAAAAATAAAGACACCTTCAAAAACAGGTTATGTGTAGTGTCTTCAATAAATATTAAAATATGTTCATAAAATTAGATCAGATTCACATATAAAATAGCATAGATTCTTTTCTGGTATTTTTGTATTGTAAGATTGCCAATGACTAAAAAATCTTCAAATTAAAATGTCAAGTAGTGTGTTAAGTTTTTGATCACTGTTACTGATTTACTGTTTGGTAATAATGTTTATTAACATTTTTTATTATATTTTTCCTCAGATTCAACTGCAGATCATTTCAAGATTTTACCATGCCTACAATACAAAGACAGATAAAGGCTGCAAAACGTCAAAGACAGCAGGTGAAAACAAAAACCCAGCAGTCCTCTAACAAAAAGATTTCTCAAGCCACGAAGAAAGCACCGGGTAAGAGCTCTAAATATTTCATAAGAAATATTTGTAATAAAAAAAATATTACTACAGAAAATGTTTCAGTCCATAACACGAGAAGGAAATCAAATGGAAAGAAAAGGACAATGAAAAATGTTACTGCTAGAGCAAGAGATAAATCTGTGCATGATAGTAGAAGGAAACAACAGTTTAGGGAGATTCGTAAACGAATGTTCCGCAACAGGATAATTGGCAATTTGTTAAAAAATATTAAGAAAGGTCAACAGAAACTAGTTTTTTATAAGAGAAAAAAAAAAGTTGAGAAAGTTATTGATCAGGCATTTGAAATTAAACGTAAGTTATTTATTTTGATAATCAATAGAATTAGGAAGCTAAACAAGGCAATTTTTGATTTCAAAAGAAATAGTAGATGGAAGAGAATAGTTAATCGTAGTAATTTTTGTGAAGTTTTTTCTGGAGAATGGATGCATAGTTCAAGCTCTGAGGCATTTTTTAATGAGGAGAGTTATTTCCAGGATAATGATTTGGTGCATGCAGTTGACACCAGTGGTCGTGCTTATGAAGTGAAAGATGGTTGTCCAGTTGAAAAAGAAAAACTTGTGACAACAGAGGCAGAAGAGGTGTTAGGTAATGAGGTTTTAGGAAGACGTGCTAAGGGTCCTGTGTACACCTGGAAGTGTAGTAGTATTTGCAGTGTGCGACAGGATTCCATCAATTTGCTTTGTGATTTTGTACGGTCATTTTCCAAAAAAAGTTTGAAGCAGAAAATGATGTTGTTGCAAGAATTAGATCCTTGCAGAGTAAGAGAAGTGACAGGTTTGCATGGTCATTCACTGGCTTGTCTTTCCAGGAGAGTATGCCAGAGTGTTTTTCATCATTTCAGGATGCTAGCAGTGCATCATAACAAAGTGAGGAAATTAGTTAGAATGTTGTATTATGCTAAGAGTCCAGCAATTATGCTGAAACAATTATGCGCTGCTCTTTTGCATGGTTCTGAAATAGATGTGAAGAATATGTGTGAAGAAATTGAGTTTTGTTACTTTGGAAGTAAAGAGGAGAATGTTGAAATTGAGCAAGAAGTAGAGGGTCATGTGGAAGATAGTGTACAGGTTTCCAGTACAGATAATTTCCAGAGGGAAATTGCGACGTTTGAGGTGAAATCAAGTGAGAGGCCTAATTTCACTTGTGTGTGTTGTCGACGCACTTATTATAAGAATCAGAGTAAGTTAGTGGATTTATATGCAAAAAGTGAAAGGGAAAATAATAGTGAATGGAAGGATTTTGCAACATACTTGATGGTAGAAAATTGTTTTGATTTGGGATTGGATCAACGTGTGTGTACTTATTGTTGTAACAAATTAAAACAAAACCAGATGCCTGCTAGAGCAGTTCATAATAATCTGGAATTGGTTGAGATTCCTTCTGAATTGAAGGACTTAAATACTTATGAATCTATTTTGATTCAAAGTATCCATCCCTTTCAGGCTATTGTAAGAATGGAGCCAAAGACAGGGAAATTGCCTCCATCAGATTTACAGAGAGGATTAAAGGGAAGAGTTGTTTATTTGCCTCTAGATTTCAAGAAAAACATTAACACAATTGGAGTAGAAAAAGTGGAAGAGGAACCTCTGGTTATCTTAGTTAATGGGGTTCCGACAAAGAATAAGAAAATATGGCAAGATTTAGTAGATGTTAGGAAAGTTAAAAAGGCAACATTGTATTTGAAAAAAAATAATAAATACTATAAGAATGTATATGTTGCAGAAGAGGAAGTAAGTGAGGAAGAGGATAGCGATTTGTGTGCTGGTCAAATTGAGAAAGTAGAACCCTCTACTAGTGAAGAAATATATGAACATTATAGTGTTCATCCTTTGCATTCCAAGGAAGTCATGGGGAATGCTATTGAGTTGTTTCAAATGAAACAAGCCAAAGGGAGTCCCATTAGTGTTTGGGAGGAAAGTTTGGAAGCTCGGTGTTTCCCACAGCTTTTTCCAACAGGTCAGGGAGGAAGATATGATGAGCGACCTCATCAAATTCCTGCTTCTGAATACCGGACTTTGCGATTGTATGCAGGAGATGCTAGGTTTCGACAATGCATTCCTTATTTGTTTCATCTCCTGTTTGAAAGCGATCTGTCTGGACTGTCATATGCAGTGAACCACATCTTGAAAAGTGGTATACACATGCAAAACATCTCGGCAAGTGACTTTATGGATAAAGTCAATGTCCAAGATAGTATTTTGGATTCTCACCTGATTAATCTCATGGCGTGTCAGCGTGGTACTAATGAGTACTGGTACCGTTGTCATGGTGATTTAAAATGTATGCTGAGGAACTTAGGTACTCCCACATGGTTCCTCACTCTGAGCTGTGCCGAGTATGGCTGGGAAGACTTACTTGAATTTCTACGAGAGGCAAATGCTAACGTAGATAACATCGAATTCAAGACACCCGGAGAACTGTGCTCTTTGGATCCAGTCAATGTATGTAGGTACTTCAATCATAGATTTGAAGCTATGATGTCTTTCATCATGAATAAGAAGAATCCACCTCTTGGAGAGGTGTTGGATTTCTTCTGGAGAAAGGAGTACCAAGCAAGAGGTGCTCCTCATATACATATGTTGCTGTGGATCAAGGATGCACCTAAATTTGGAACGGATCCAGAAGACTCAGTGATGAGTTTCATCCAACAGTATTCTACGTGTGCTGTTCCAAACGCAAAGGAGAAGAAAAGCCTAAGAGAAAAAGTTCTGCGTTTCCAAAGCCATCGATGTGGAAAGTACTGCCGTCGTAAATTCCGAAACAAAGACAAGTTCTACACCAAATGTCGTTTCGGCTTTCCACGACCGGTGATTTCTAAAGGAAGAGTAAACAGTTTGATGTCTTCGCTGCGACATAATGTGATGAAGAAATCACCTAAAAACACATACAATTTGAAGAGGAACGAAGAGTCCAAGTACATCAACGACTACAACCCGGTGATTTTGTCCATGTGGAATGCTAACATGGATATACAGTTTGTGGCTGATAACTGTATGGCTGTGGCTCGGTATGTGACGTCTTACATCACCAAAAAAGAGAAGACAGAATTGAAGGATATGTGGGAGGACATTTCCCATGAAAAGAGCCTCAGCAAGAAGTTGTACAGTTTCAGTCTGAAGATGTTGTCGCATCGAGAAATCGGAGCGTACGAATGTTCTGACCGGTTGTCTTCAGCAAGTCTCTATGCCAAGTCCAGGAGTATCGTTTGGGCGAGTCTTGGTCTTGCTGCAACGCGTAATCGAGTTCTCAAACCTGTGCGGGAAATTGAGTATTTGGCGGAAAAGGAGCCAAACAGTACCGACATTTTGAAGACAAACATGTTGGATACATATTATCCAAATCGAAGCAGTCACCTCGAGAATGTTTGTCTGTATGAGGTTCTGCAAAATTACATATTCAAGAGGAACATCAAAGAAGATACTGAGAAAGGAGTGTATGCTGTAATAGGAAGTGAGGGATGTCTGGTCAAGCAAAGAAAATGCCACTTGATAAACCATCGAAAATTGAGTGGCGAATCTCCTGAAAAAAAGGAGTTTTTATATTTAGCACTTTTGCAACTTTTCAAGCCTTGGCGTGCAGAAGAGGAACTGCTTGGAGATTTCCTCTGTTACGAAGACTCTTTCAATGCCGCCAAGGAGACCATAGAATGTCCTGCTTTTCCCAAATATGTAGAAATGTTGAATGCGGAAATTGAGCAGGAAGCAACAATTGCAGCCGAGATTGCCAGAGACAGTTCTCAGGATAGTCAGAGTTCTGCTTCATTGAGTCAGGATCCACTAGGAGGACCTCTTATCGAAAATGAAGCTGCCACTGCTATGAATGAAGTGGAAAGAGCCATGGCACATGCTCAAGAGGATGCGGTTAACTTAGAAGAGTTGGAAAGGCAACTCAACGTTGAGCAGAGGAAAATATATGACGAAGTTACCATGCAAATTGATCATGGATTAAGTCATGATAAGAAAGAGTGCTCATGTACGTCGTTGAAGCCTGTCCGACTGTACGTGAGTGGAGAAGCGGGAACTGGAAAAAGTTTCCTTATTAAAGCAATTTCATGCTATTTGCAGGAAAAGACAGAGTCATCGCTGTCTTGTGTTGTCACTGCTCCAACTGGACTGGCAGCACATAATATTAAAGGGATTACTTTACATCGTTTACTGATGCTGCCAGTGGAGCATGACAACAAATTAGAATATCACAAGCTATCTGGAGATGCTTGTTTTGAAGTTTCAAGAATCTTGAGGAAAATGAAACTTCTTATCATTGACGAAGTAAGCATGGTTTCCAATGTCATGCTTGCCTTTGTGCATTTGAGGATGCAAGAAGTTCTCAAAACAGAGTATGATGTGTTATTTGGTGGCAAACACATCATTGTTTTCGGAGATCTTTTGCAGCTGACACCAGTGAAAGGGCAACCTGTGTTCAAAATGCTCACGCATGAAGATACCAGGAAGTGCCTAGGCAGCATTGGCAACGTCAATATATGGTTAAACTTCAATTATGCTGAACTGCATGAAAATATGCGTCAGGCGAAGGATGAAGTTTACAAGACTATTCTACAAGATGTTAGAATTGGAAAAGTGACCGAGCATGGGAAAGAAGCTTTACATGCACGATTACTGTCAAATTTATATCCAGAACAAGATGTTGTGCCTGAGAATATTTTTCAGAAAATTACTGAAAAGAAATCTGGAATATGTTTGATGCCAACTCTTGCAGAATGTGCCAAATTTAACAACAAAATGTTGCATTTAGAAAAGCAAGAGATTGTGAAACTGGAAGCTATTGATAGAGTAGAGCATATGGGATCAACAATTATTTTGTCTGAGAATCTGAAAACAAAATTGGATTCATTAGAGAAGAGTATATCTAAAACTGCAGGTTTTGAAAAGACTCTGAATGTGTGCTTGAACTGCCGTATAATTTTAAGAAGGAATTTACATGTTGAAAGAGGTCTGGTAAATGGATCAATGGGTAATGTTGTTGATTTTGTGAAATACAGAAATAGAGATGGAATTGAATTTTTAAAAATTAAATTTGATGGCATTGAGGAAGTACAGCTAATTGCTCGTTGTTCTGCTAGATTTTTGCTTGTAAAAGACTTATATGTTCGCCGTAAGCAGTTTCCTGTTTGCTTGGCATATGCGGTGACAATCCATAAATCGCAAGGTTTAAGTGTAGACAGTGCATTGGTGAATATTGGCAGTTCTGTGTTCAAGGAGGGTATGGCATATGTGGCATTGTCACGAGTTAGAACTTTATCGGGATTGTACTTGATTGAGTGTGATGTCACAAACATTTGTGCAGATCTAGATTGTGTTAAGGAATACAATAGGTTAAGAAGAGAGTATGCGCCACATTTGCCTCAGTTTCCTTTGTTTGAGAAACGTCTGGTAGGCCGGAAACGAAGAAATGAGAACAATACTGGGGAGGTTATAGCAAAAAGACAAAAAGTGAATGAACCTAAAATTACAAGCAGAAACAAAAAGGATTCTGTTGAAGATGTTGTTGGTTTTCAGTTTGAAAACAGTTCTGGTGTCAACTGCTATGCTAATGTAGTAATTAATGTTTTGTTTTCTCTAAAAAATGTAAAAGAAGAGATTGTGGTCAATTCTGATCAAAGATTTTGCGGTTTGTTAAATTCTGTGTTAGAGAAATGTACCACTGATAGAAGAAACATAGAAAGTGTGTCTGAAATTCGAAATCTGTTAGACAGATGTTCAGGCCAAACACAATTCTCTCAAAATATTCAGCAAGATTGTCAGGAGTTTTTAATGTATATGCTTGATGTATTACATGCTGAAGGTGTAGATGTAGATCAGCTGTTTGGGCTTTCTTATCAATGGCAGCATGACTGCGAGAACTGTATGATATCAAGTACTACTAGTGTAGACTCAGAAAGATTTATATATTTAACTTTGCCAGACAGTAAATCAGTCTCCTTTAATAAGCTAGTAAAAGCTGCTAATCACAACATGGTGTGTAGCCAATGTAAATCTGAAATGATGTCCACATTATTTATACGAACATATGGCCAGTATGTCATTTTAATGTTCCAACGATGTAGGCCTGATGGAACAAAATTGACAACTTTAATAAAAAAATTTGTAGCTTCGCAGTTGTCAATATCAGGAAGGACTTTTGTAACTACAGCAATTATATATCATGACGGCCCTTCAATATCATCAGGACATTACACAGCTTATTTAAAGTCTAGAAATGGCTGGTCATTCTGCAATGATTCTGTTTTAATTTTCCAAAAAAAATTGCCGTATGACCTTAAAAACTCTTACCTGGTGTTTTTAAAACCAAAATTTTAGGGAAATAATCTCGGGATGTGCTCTGTGGAATTTCAAGAAGTTCTAATGGCTCCTACACAATTTGGCCTTGAGGATAAGTGTAGTTCAGAGACACAACTTCTAATCATAGGACTGGACATCATGGACATATATGTGCACTTTGAATGAGTTCAGAAAAACGGTTTCTTTTTATAAGCTAATTGAAGCAGCCAATCAAAACATGGAGTAGAGGGAATGTAAGTCTGCAATGCTGTCTACTGTTTTACATTGCTTTGTGATTAAAAGTGATGTAGAGAATTAAATAATTGTTGTAGTCATAGAGTTAGTGTAAGTCTGCTTCATATTAAGCAGTATCAGTGTCATAGGAAATGTAGAACATGACTGAGCAAGAAGGGGAAGATATTACTATTCCAGGATTGTGAAAATGATCTTCAACATTTTAATTCTGAAAGTTGCGGGAATGCCAAATGATGGGATTGGCTAACAAGAAATCCAAGAGTTATACATGGCTCTGACAAGATTTGGCCTTGTGGAATCTTGTGGTAGAGAGCAAGAAGTCATTTATTGTATGTAACATGTTTTTAAAAACGATGGAGATTTTCTTTCAGAAAGTGGCGGGCTGAAAGTAATAACAGCACAAAAGAGTGTAAGCTATTCATAGGACATCCTTGGACGTCATGGAAAGTAAGTTAACTTTAAGGAGTTCTGATTTTTGATTTCTGATGTTGTATGGGTTTTTTAAACACAATCATTTTGATTGTGTTTTTTTTCCCCCGCTGTTACATGATGAATACCTTCAAGTCACTGTTTTTAGTGAATTTTGATACATTCTGAGAACAGCAAAAATAAACCATTTAACATGTATAATTAATTCTGTACTGTTTGCATTTATGATGTATATGTAGAACTGTGTAGGAGGCATGGAGAAGGGGAGGCTTCTGTAAGTGTCAAAGTTGTTGCATGCAGTGCTGCACTTCTGCGTATTCTTTCATATGCTAGACTACATCTGCACAATGAGATACCTAAGCAAAGGAAACATAAGTGATGTGATTGTGAAATGAGCAAAATAAATTGCATGTATTTCAATTACATCACCTGTGTTTCCTATCATTACGAATCACATTGTGCAGATCAAGTTTAGGTCTGTCCAGGGAAACATAGGAGGTTTGGACTTTGTTGAAGATTGCAGTGGACATGACTCACTTCATTGGTAGACCTTCACATGTATTATGTCCTCTATTCTCTTCAACAACTCGAAATTTCATCTGCAACCCTGAGTAGGCCTCACCTGAAACAAAACTCTGGATAGTAGACATCTTATTGGCATCCTGAAGCAATTATTTTAAATTTTAGTGTCTTGCGACACTTTTCTGAGACAACAGCAATGCAAAAGATGCACCATGTTTTAAGATAGGCCTCACTTCATCTGCATCAAGATACTGTTAGTTTAAAATGTATGGGGCAGATTTATGTTAACTGGCGCATCCCCAGGGATGCGCCAGTTAATGTGCGCCACAGTGCGCCACAGGTCCGCCACCCATGGTGTGCCGCATTTACAATGCGGCGCACCATGGGGCAAAAACAGCACAGATGCGTGACGCATCTGTGCCGTTAAGGTGGCGCATTGCTGGAGTTGCGTCGCAAGCGCGACGCAGCTCCAGCAAGGCTCGGGGGTGCCCCATCTTAACAATGCTGCGTCAAGACTTACGCCTGCTTCAAGCAGGCGCAGGCTTTTGATGCAGCATTGGCCTGAAAGTGACTGAGTGAAATCTTATAGATTTCACTCAGCCACTTTTGCGAGGCGCACCTGCCCCAGGAACGCCCACCCTGCGCCGGAACGCCCACAAGCGGCGCAGGGCTTTACAACGTGACGCATCTGCCTAGATGCGTCACGTTGTAAATCGTTCGTAGGGATGCGCCACGTTTACGCCGCCTTGCGTGACGCAACAGCGGCGTAAACGTGGCGCAAGGGCCTCATAAATCTGCCCCTATATCTTTAGGACTGTGTAGCTTCTGTAAGTGTCAAAGTTATTGAAAAACTGTTTGTCCTTCAATCTTTGCCCTTGTCTTTTGTAATTTTTTAATACATGTTTTTATATTTTTCAAATGTTTGTTCTCTCTTTCACAGATTGAAAGTATAAAAATAAAAATTGAGGAATTTAATGACAATTATAAGGTAAATATTTTGTACTCTTTTCGTTACATTTCTATCACATTGAACTACTATTAGTTCCACTGCTTCATTTCTTTAATCCTCAGTCTCCTGCCTTTGCTACTTCCCTCATTCCTTTCTCTATTACGTACTTACTCAACTCCTTCCACTCTTTTTCTCAGTCCCTCTCTTCTCATAGTTCCTCACTCTTGTTCACTCACTCCATCTCTATTACTCTTAGTGTCTTTGACTGATCACTGTGTCACTATTTGTTCATAATGCTTTCTCTGTGTAGTTGAAGCACACTAAGGGGCATATTATGAATGCAGCCAATAAAATTAGTGCTCTTTTTATTGGCAGAAAACTGGTGCAAAAGCGGCTTTAGCGGCAGTTTTCTGCCGCAAAAGCAGCTTTAGCGACACATTTCTGCCGATAAAAGCTGCAAAACTTTTATTGCCTATGTTGATAATATGCCCCTATGTTATTTACATTAGGGCTATATTGTCCAGTATAACAATCAAAATTGCTCTCCAAAGACACCAGGCAAAGCAGACGCTCCCTCAAACAGATCACCAAGCGCAATTTACCCTACTTACAATCTAGCCTGTTCTCTGTCGAGACTTTAGCAATCTTTAGAGCACAAGATAAGATCTTTTCACATGGAAGAGCCAGACGTATTGCAATTCTACTTAAGAAACAAGCATTGGCATAGACAATAGGTCTTGCCTTTGGGACCTTATACGTGTTTAGCCATGCAACAGTTGATGTTGCTGCACCAAGGATATTATGCTGCATAACTAAATACTTAGAAGGTCCAAAGTCGATACCTATTGGCTATGCCAATGCTTGTTTTTCTTTCACTTCGTTATCTATTTTGTTTTTCATAATTATACCCTCTTCTGTCTGTTCTTTGGTAAATAGATCTATTAAACAGTATCTCTTCTTTACTCCCTATAGCTGTCTTTCTTGAAACATCACTCTCTGTTTACTTTCCTTATACTTACACTTTTTTTTTTTTTTTTTTTTTTTTTTTGGTTAGCTCCCGGTCCGCGTACCGGGAAGCTAACCCGGGAGCGAACCAAAAGAAAGAGAGCTTGCCAGAGTGCTAAACATTGTAGCAATTTTTTTGGAAAGGGAAGGTAGTTCTGAAAAGAACTTTTTTTTTTATATTTTTGTTGTTTTATATTTTTTTTGTATTTTTTGAACATTTTTTGTTTTTTTTGTATTTTTTGAACGATTTTATATTTTTTTTGGTTTTTTTGGGGGGGGGGAAACAACAAAAAACAGGCGTTGAAAAGGGCTCAACAGGAGCAAAAAAAAATTACTGGGGGCGGTTAGGGCAATCATGGTGTTCATACGCCAGGTTCAGTGCATTGATGCTCATGTTGCCACAAGCTAATAATGCACGACAGCGCATACATAAATGTATCATATTGCCAAAATTAGGTTGGATATTTGGCACAGTTTCCCGTGCCTCCTCTGGTGATAAAGAAACCGATGTTGTTGGTCTCGCCACAGGAGTTGGTTGAGGACTGTCCATCATATCCCTTAATTCCGCCCGGCTGTAATTTAGGGGATGTTTCCTCATCATATGCCTATGCATGGTATGATTACCATAGCTGTATTTTTTGTCCGTCCCTCTGGACAATTGTTCCTTGCATATGAGGCATGTTGCGTACCTGGCATTGACCTTTTTTTGGCCACGAGGGATGGAAAAAAACTGCCAGATGAAACTGGGTTTCTTTCTTGAAACCCGGGGCAACTCTTCCAGGAATTGTGGTTGTTCTCCTTCCTCATCCATCTCTTCATCTTCCTCCTCAGTGTTGGTAACCACCTGGGGAGGTGGTCCTCTCTTCCCATGAGGAGGTGGAGGTGGTGGTGGGGGTGCACCAGCTGAAGCAATCAGTGAAGCCATTTTCATACAATCAAAATAGGTCTTCCAAGAAGCAAAATAGGTCTTCCTCTCACAATAATGAAAGTCAGAGTGAGGAAAGAAGGAGTGGTTTTCATCATTTGGAAAAAACAATACTTCTCAACCAATGAAAAGTGTTATTTTTAGGTCACTTGACCTAGCCTTCCATAATTATGAAACTAAAAGTGAAATGAACCAATGAAAAGCTTTATTAACAAGTCACATGACCTCTAACGCTCATGTTACGCGCTGCGGAACGCTCCCCGGTTAGCTTCCGGTTCGCTGCGCTTCGCGCCTCGGTCCGCGCCCCGGGACACTTCCGGGTGCGCTAACGCAATACGTCACAAGACGCATTTCGCGGCAACGCGATACGTCGCGCTTTCGCGCCGCGGATCGCTTCCGGGGAGTTGCGTTTCGCGCCTCGGTCCGCGCCCCGGGGCACTTCCGGGTGCGCTAACGAAGTACGTCATAAGACGCATTACGCGGCAACGCGATACCGTCACTATGTTGATTTGTTACTGGTTCGCGGACCGGATCGCGGAATCAAATTGAGCTAACGGGAAGCTTCCTGGTTAGCGGACCGGGAGCGAAACAAAAAAAATATTTAAAAAAATTTATTAATAAACATATAAAATATATTTTTGGATTTAAAGAAGAATACATTTTACAGCTGTAGATATTAGCTTTTAAAAAACCAATGAAATTCACTGAAAAAACCATAGGTTATAGACCATATATAGTTAGGAATTAGCATTTACAAAACCTTGAAAATTCACTGAAAAAACCATAGGTTATACACCATATATAGTTAGGAATTAGCATTTAAAAAACCTTATTTTACTCACACAAAACCATTGAAATTCCATATATAGTTAGTTGTACTAACTATATATCGCGCACCCGCAATCCACTGCTGATGATGTCACATATTACATCATTCATGACATGGTCAGTGACATCACTGATGACATCACTGATGACATCTCAAATGACATCACTGATGACATCACTGATGACATCTCAAATGACATCACTGATGACATCACTGATGACGTCATCCAGTGACTGTATAATTCTGTAAAGTTAAAATATGTCTTACATATTTAAGAATGAGTGGATGTATAAATGTCTGGATGAAGGATTTAGTAGGTGCATGACTGACTGTATGAGTGAGTGGTTAAATGTGTCTCACTGAGTGCATGGGTTAGTGACTAAACTGTCTCAATTTGTGCATCATTATGTCTGTTGTTCTATAAACTGCTGCATGTGTTGATCATTAGCTATATGATTAACTATATGCGTTATTGATTGGTTGCCTACGTATTTGTATGGGAGACTGAGAGTGTGTATGGGTGGCTGGGAGGTGTATGACTCTGTGCATAGATGTGTGAGCAGTTGATTCACTAGATGTATGGGTTCAAAAGTGCATGTGGAAACAGCTGTATGGGCGGTTGACTGTGTGCATGAGTGTATTGCTGAGTGAATGGATATCTCAGTGCTACATGTAAAAGTAAGTACATATGTAAAACACAGTACATGTGAGAGTTGACATATATAAATAACTGTGCATAAGAGCCAGTGAATGTGTGAGTGGCTGTATGGATCATTTTGAACTTGTATCAGGGATTGTATAAGAGAGTAAATATGTGTTAGTATATGTTTGAATAAGTAAGGTGTGTATAACTGTATAGTTGAGAAAATGGATGTGTGATTGATTCTTTGCATGACTGACTAGGTGTGTGTGTAACTCTATGGATGAGTGACAGTCTGTGAGTGTCTGTTTACACTTACTGTATCTAAGGTTATATTAGAGTCTGAAGAGCTTCATCGTATTATCACATGAATGATGTCATCAGTGATGTCATCAGTAATGTCAAATGAGATGTCATCAGTGATGTCATCAGTGATGTCATTTGAGATGTCATTAGTGATGTCATCAGTGATGTCATTTGAGATGTCATCAGTGATGTCATCAGTGATGTCACTGACCATGTCATGAATGATGTAATATGTGACATCATCAGCAGTGGATTGCGGGTGCGCGATATATAGTTAGTACAACTAACTATATATGGAATTTCAATGGTTTTGTGTGAGTAAAATAAGGTTTTTTAAATGCTAATTCCTAACTATATATGGTGTATAACCTATGGTTTTTTCAGTGAATTTTCAAGGTTTTGTAAATGCTAATTCCTAAATATATATGGTCTATAACCTATGGTTTTTTCAGTGAATATATATATATATATATCTACTCCACTTCCAATTCACTTGTTGAAGAAATGGACCCTGACACGGAGGTAAGATCAACAATTAGGTCTTAGGTTTATTCAAATATACACAATAACGCGTTAAGGTACTTCCTGCCTTGCTCACACTCCAATCGTCACTTTCCTGCGCCATTAAGAAGCAGAGTCACACAGTCACATTGTTTATAATTCAGTATTGATATAGAAGATAGACTTAGAACAAAGGTCCATTTGCTAAGAGGAAGTAAATATGGATAGTAGTGCATCCTGTATAACGTCGAAACTTAGAAATGAAACATATGATTCCTAATTAATTAAAATCTAATTTTCTGATGTATTGACAATTAAAACAACAGTCACAAATTATTTACAAATTCCAAACTTGGGGTTCATGTTTCTCTGTGACACGGTCCTGTTTTCTTAGCAACATTCGATAAATAGAAGAACTGAGGAACCATTTACTATCTCAAAATTAATGCAATAAAGTGCTAGTGCAAAAGAAACCCTGGCAGATACTGGGTTGACTATTCTTCCACAAAAACTATCAATGCAAACAGATGCTCAAGTGTACTGCCAATTAATAATACTTCTTATTGTGCATTGCATTATTATGAGTTCCTGCAGTTCACAAATGTATACATAATTAATTCAAAATGTATAACGTAATAAAAAAACAATCAATACATTGGATGTACTTCGCATGAACTTGCTCATCTCTCATGTGTTATGGTAGACAAAAACCTGTTCCCAAACATTATATACATGATGAATATATAATGCTTAATCAAATATGCACAGGTCCTTTCTAGATACAAGAGCTGGTCATCTGCCTTGTCTGTGTCTTTAGCCATTTACCATAACTGGAACAGGTAGTTTCCAATTTTCAATTTTCGGTTATATTACTTCTAGAATCAAAAAGTCCTAATGCCTGGTTGTTAAAAAATTTGAAAGCACAAATGCTAGAACAAATATGCAAATTTAAAGTGCAAGTGCAAGAAAAATCTTGATCACACTTGAAGTATATAACCTCTTCATGGACAATAAAGTGCACGTGCAAACAACCTTTTTCCTCCTCTAAAAATAAAAGGGCAGCTTTTTAAATTCTACCTAGGGACTTTAAATGTATCAATCGGTCTAACTTCATTATCTACATTCATCCCAATGTCCTCATTATATCAACAGATGCTCTGCCGAGTTATACACAATCATGCTGTTAAAAAATGATAGGAGCAATTGACATCATTAAACATCCATTTTCGTCCATCTATACAATAATGATTGCCCTGCTATGAAAGTAATTGCTTGAAAACTCTGTTTCTACATACCCTCACTACATCAGATGGAAATGTAAACCCTCTTCAGCATTCAACCCAAATGGTATCTTTGTGTTAAACAGCATTATATATCTTGACTCAAATTGGCGTAATCTGGCCTCATGATCTTCACTCCTTCTTAGTTTGGGCACCCGATCTACCGCAAAATAAGACAGGTCATTTGTGTTACCTCTATGAAATTCCTTAATGTGGCGAGCTATTACATAGTTTATCGTTGTTTTTCACTGCCCTTAGGTGCTGTAAAATTCGGATATGCACCAAGTAAATGGTGCTACCGACATTTAGTTTTGGGCAGGTGCATCGTAAGATGTATTCAACGTAATCGCTTCTGCAATTCAGTGTGCATCTGATCTTCCCAGGGCTGGTCATGAGGGGTGTTATTATCTGTCTTTCATTACATGCAATTTTGAAGGCTTTACACTTAAAGCATTTATGAAAGCCGCGGCTTACTTTTAACCATCTTTCTGCTCTGCCCACCTCTGGACTACTCTTCACTTGATCAGGCCTCGTTGAAATAGCCTTTTTAAAAGTGATTAAAGGTTTGCATGGTAAAATCTCACTAAAGAATGGATCTTTTCTCACCAGATGCCAGTGCCTGCTCAGACTCTCTCTCAACCTAGACTGGTAGGCACTGTATCCGGTGATCATCCTTATTTGATCTCCCGTAGATTTTCTTTTTTGTCTAGCTTTTTCTTCATTGGGCTTGAGCTATGTGTCCCTCTTAATTCAGTTTACTTTGTCAAGCGCCTGATCCAAGACTTCGGGATTGTGGCCCCTACACAAATGTTTTAGTTAGGGATGTCTGGTCTGTTGTAAGGGCTGATGCTTCGCTACAGTTGCGTTTCATCCTCACATGTTCGGCATAAGGGATGCTCATTTTGAGTTTCTGAGAATGAAAGCTCCTGGCGTGCAGGATAGAGTTCCCAGCTGTCGGCTTTCTAAATGTAAATATAAATGTAAATGTCATGGTACTTATAGAGCGCACTGTCACCAGACGGTCACCTTGCGGTGTCGCCTATTCGTCTTCCTGGCGCTGATACTCATACCGCTGTGGAACCCCTCCTAACTTTCCCTGTGAAGTGTCCACTCCTGGGCACCCCCAGGGTGAAGCCAGGCATCCTTAGCGCTGTTGGGGCCGGTGTGAAGGCTAAGCAAGCTATTGCCCAGAGTTGCAGCGTGGGGCCCGTTATTAGAATAGGCACCGAGGCGAGAATTAACAGGTCCGAGGAATTTGAGCCCGAGATCCCGCCGAGGCGGGAATCGAACCCTGGTCCCTGGCCAGAACTCTGCATCAGGGTCTGCCACTCTAAACATTGAGCCACACTCCTCCACGTAATGTACGGGTGTGAATTGCATTGTCTTTGATATATACCTGTAGGTCAAGAAAATATACCCTAGATTGGCTGATGTTATCTGTGATTCTGAGATTCAGAGCATTCTCATCAAATTCCTGTACAAATTGCTTCACTGCGTCCCACGGGCCATCCCACACCACAAACAGGTCATCAATAAACCTGTCCCAAGGCACAATGTTGGCCTTGCATTCCCACGCATCTTTGACTCTGAGCACCTGCTCCTCCCAACAGCCCATATGCAAATTAGCATAGCTGGGGGCAAAGCAGGTACCCATCGACATCCCTTGTATTTGTTTATACTTGTCTTCTGCAAATATAAAATAGTTATTGTGCAGACAAAGTCTGCACATCTCCAAAAGCATCCCTGAATGTTGATAAAGCGAGATGGGCCGAGTATTGAGGTAATGACGAACTGCCCGCAGTCCATTCTCATGTGTTATGATTGTATAAAGACTGGTCACATCCAATGTTATTAGGAGGTAGGAGTCCTTCCTTACCACATTGACGCTTTTATTCAATAAATCTCTTGTATCTTGAATGTATGCTTGTAGCTCTTTCACGAATGTCTGCTGAAAGGAGTCCAAATACCTATAGGTGGGTTAAAAGAGACTGCCCATCGCTGAAAAGATGGGACTGCCAGGCGGGGCTCCTTATTTTTATGAACTTTAGGGATCAAGTAAAGGATTGGTGTGACGGGATTCTCTACTTTCATGAATAAATATTCCGCTTGTGTTATCAAGCCTACACCCCGCCATCTTCCCAGATCCTTCAGGTATTAAGGTTTGACTTAAACTAGGTTGCTTTGAGGCACCGTACGATAACAATGAGGATCCCTTAGTTGAGCTCTAGCTTCTTCATTGTATGAATCAAGTGGCCAGACGACCACATTGCCCCCTTTGTCCGACTGTCGGCCTACAATGTCTTTTCTGTTTTTAATTTTGTTGAAAAGGGTAAAGTACTTTTTATCTTGTTGACTACTACTATTCAGGAATACCTTGCTAGACAATCTTGACAATTGTTTCAAGTCTTCAATTACCAACTCAGAAAAAACATCAATCGCATTGTTAGGAGTGTTGGGGTGAATGTTGATTAAGGTTTAAAAGTTGTTGCTGTGCTATCACATATATCCAAACACAATAGATCAGACCCTCACACTAATATTCTAGTTGGTGCAAATCATGCAGTACCTCCAAGTCCCCAACTTCAAGATTTGTCACCTCTTGTGTGTCAGTATGTTTTTCTTTGAATCCTCCCTCCTGTTCAAATTTTTTATTTGAAGCTTTAGCTTCCTTATGAATTTAAAGAGGTCAATACAGGTTTGGGTATAATTGAAATTTGTCCGTATGCAAAAAGATAGACCCAAAGATAATATTTGAGTCTCCTCATCCATAAGCTATAGATCTCTCAAGTTGATTACAGTCATGGGGTCTTCCAATACCTGCGTTGAAACGGTTCTTTCATTTTCGCTCCAGAGCGCAGCTCCATTCCTGCTCCATCGGTTTTTATTCCAATTTGGTATTCCTTTCTTCTCCGTTGCGAGTTTGGTCTCGTGCTCTGAGTCTGATCTATACTATACTCCTAGACAATAAACTTACTTTTTCATCCCATGTCAATTCCACTGTTTCATCATCATTTTTTAAACTGAAAGCTATAAAAAAGATTCTCCCATTCCTCCCTTCCAACTCCAATAAAACACTGGTCACCTCATTTGTCATGGACTATTGTAACGTACTTTTGGTCAATGCTTAACATAAGGTCATCAAAAGGCTACAGTCTATACAAAACGCAGCGGCTAGACTGCTTTCGAACACCCCTAAACCTATTGCTGACACCATAAAAAAATACCACTGGCTCACAGTCAAAAATAGGATAAAGTTTAAGGCGCTCTGTATCGCCTACAAAGCCACGCACAAACAAGGCCCACGTTTTCTCATTGACCATTTTACATTCAATGTCCCTAACCGATCACTCCGGTTAATAAACAATCTCACCATGACAGTTCCACGCACTAGAACGGTGGCATGGGGTGATCGTAGCTTCCACGTTTCAACGGCAAAACTCTGGAATTCTCTCGATCCAGATGTTAGGTCCGCTCCCACTTTGCCCGTTTTCAGGAAAAAAATAAAAACATGGCTTTTCAACCAGTAATCCATCGCCCTTTCTCATTCTTCCCTCATCCATAGCGCCGAGACGCCCTTGGGCAATTGTTTGCGCTCAACAAATCGCATAAATAAATAATTAAATAAACAAATAAATAAATCTAGGCGTAAAAAACACAATTCATGAATAACAGATGCTGGTTCACGCTGGTTTAAGTTCTGATTGTCATTTCTATTGCCATCTTTTGACCCGGTGTCTACATCAGATTTCATTAGAGAATTTGCTGCTGAGCTCAATTTAGCACCTGCCTGCTGCCCATCAACTCTCCTTAACTCAGCGCCTGTGGGCTTTGACAGTCTCTGTCTCTTGATGTCGTCAAACCGGCAGGCAAATGTATAAATTTGCCCCTTTGATAATCCAATCTGTCCCTCAAGAATTGTGTAGCTTTCCTATCCCGTATTGTCTGTTCATGCTTTTTTAGTCTGGTTACAAGGTCAGACTCAAATTTCTTTAAGGGATCCTCTTTTGCCAGTTTTTTAAGTTCAGTCTCTATAATTCTGATTTCTTCAAGTATTCTGTCTCGGTGTTTGTTCGCATATTTAATCAATATCTTCATCATATTCTGAGATGACAGTGCATTATTCATGGCCCACTCCTGCAACATTTCCGGATCGGGGCACTCAAAAGTGGGGGCTATCAATACTCTTAGCCCACGGGGGACTTTTCCCACATCGAGGTATTTACCTAGCGACTTAACTTCCCGTCATTTAGAAACTTCATTTTGTTTAAGTTTTTCCAGTTGACACATCATGGTGTGCATGTTGGTTTCACTTTGTAGGTTCTCGGATCCACAATTTTAAATCTGCTGCTTCTTGGCTAAATACAGTATCTGCTGCTTCTTCCCTTTCTCTCATCCATGTATCCATGACAGCGTAAATCACACCAGGAGTGATTGTTTGACGCACCACTATGTAGCTGAACAAACACACAACCTTTGATCCTTCCCTGCCGGGTGACCTCCCTGGCTTCACTCCCCTTCAAAGCGTAACAAGGTACCGCACTACCTGGTGGTTCCCCTCTCAGCCTACAGGTGTCCTCCGACCCACTGTGCCTGGGGGTTCCTCACCTTACGGTAGATGTCCTTATTGCCTCTGGATTTGAGAGGGGGCTTCCCACTATGCTCCTCATATCACCACCATTTTTGCCAGATACCGTAGAAGCACCAGAACTAGGCTGTGCCGGTCTGGCCGCTTTCAAGCAGTTAGTGGCTTTACATCTACTCCACTTCCGTTTCACTTGTTGAAGAAACGGACACCGACACGGAGAAAAAATAAATGATTAGGTCTTAGGTTTATTCAAATATACACAGTACCACTTTTTGGCAATTCCTGCATTGCTCACACTACAATTGTCACTTTCCTGTGCAATTAGAAAGCAGAGTCCCACAGCTACATGATTCGTAATTCAGTATGGATATAGAAGATAGACTTAGAACAACGTTTCAGTTGCTAAAAGGAAGTGAACATTGATATTAGTGAATTCCCTATAACGTCTGAACTTAGAAATTAAACTTATCATTCCTAATTAATTAAAATCTCATTTTCTGATGTATTGACAATTAAAACAACATTGTCACAAAATATTTACAAATTCCAAATGCGGGGCTCATGTTTCACTGTGACACACTCCTGTTTCCTTAGCAACATTTGATAACTAGAAGGACTGAGGAACCATTTACTATCTAAAAATAATGCAATGAATTGGTTTCAGAGCTCCTATTTATATGTGTGTGACATATGCATACTTAATGTATATGTAGCTGGATACTAAGACAGACCCAATGACAAAACTGCAGGTGAAATAGAATATCCAGAGTCTGCGTCTTTCTTTCTCTCTCTCTCTCTCTCTCTCTCTCTCTCTCTCTGTCTTTCTCTCTCTATATACATATATATCCGCTCACCAAATCGCTGCTAGAGCGGTTTCCCTTCCTACAATCTTGATGCAGTCTGTGGTAGCAGCAACCACTCAATACTCAGTAATTTTCTTGTTCCACAGAAAAGATTAATGAAATCAAGAGATGGCACACCATGAAAACGGCACAATGATTAATTGTGCACTTTTAAGGACAACCTTTTTAAAGGCACAATGATTTATTGTGCACTAAACTTTTAAGGACGACACATTTCGGTGTTTGCCTTCATCAAGTTACTTCCCATACTCCAAATTCCCATAGAAATAAATTCCATGGTTCATGTAGATAGACAAAATACTTAAAACATTTCACATATCATAACAGCTTCCGATGTTGAAAATATAACATGTTCAATCTACAATCATTATATATTATGTGTAAAATATGCACATGATTATATAGATATTGTTGACAGCACGTAAATTAATTATCGAGTCATCAAAGACAGTCATGAATTTAAATGGTCGTACAATACATCGTGAGTGTATATTGCTGTCTATGAGGCCTGTTCGCACTTGAAACCTTTCCCATACACTTCTGTATGCATCATTACCGCCTGACAATATGTCTTACATGGTTATGGTCGGTTTAGTACAAATATTGTGAAATGTTCCTTTCTTTTACGTTTTCCACATGGACCTACATCGACCCAGTTGAATTTATCCAATCTCTTGCCTATGCTGAATGAATGCCTAAATATAACTGCAATTTGGTTCTCAGTTCATTCAACAATGTTAGCCGTCACAGAGCGATATGATATTGTTCAAAGTCTAATGCCCTTATATTAATGAAGCATGGGTTGTATCCTTTACTTAGTGCAGGGTGTGTAGGGTGTGAAGGGACTGTGGTGTGTGAATATATGATATGATACAAGTGTTGAGTGTGTATTGAGAAGGGATAGGGGCGGGGTAGATGCAACCGGAGCTTTATTGGGTTCGATCGTGTAGCTCCACAATTGTGGATTGCGCTCACTGTTAGTACCTACGTAGGAATTAGTTTGCATAATACACTTCCCTATTCGCCAATCTCAATTAAAATGTGATGAAAATATATAAGGAAAAGTTTATATAAAATACATGGAAATTGCAATCCATTCAGCAAGAGAGTCAGCATAAATTAATAAATTTCTACATCACTGGCCTATATGTGTAGCAAGCTCCTCCCCACTGTTAAGTCCTCTGGGGACCTTACAGTCTAAATCAAGAATAAATCTAGATTAGAGGATTCTCAGACGCTTCTCATGGTCACCACCTCATATGTGTTTTGGTATCCCGTCCACCCCGAAGATTTGTAAACTGCTGTTATTGCTCTTATGGAGCTCTGTGTAATGGCGTGCCACAGGATAATTATGATCAGGATTCGTGATGGCACGTAAGTGTTGCAGTATTCTTAGTTTCAGTGGGAGCTTAGTACTGCCTACGTACTGGAGGCCACAAGGACACTCCAGCACGTAGACAGTGAATTCTCTGTTGCAATTGTTGGCCTGTTTTATTGTACGTACTTGATTGGTGCCTGTGATATAGTCTTTACAGTTTTTCCCAATACGAAAGGCCTTACACGTCCCACAGGTAGTAAAGCGACTAGGCATCTTCAGCCATTGTGACTGTGTATCCTCCAAGGGATAACTGTGGACTAGTCGTCCCGTAGAGATCTGGCCCGCCTAAAAGTAACCTATGGTACGTACCAGATCGTTGTCCATATACAGACTCCTCAAAAAGAAAGATATTCTCTTGTAAACAGAACAGCATCATAGTTTCAACTTTTTGCTGTGTTCCCAATGGTCTATGTGTTTACTCTTCAGGAAGTGCATGCATGCTGCCTCTCCCTTCAACTGATCGATGCAAGTGTACAGAGAACACGCGCCTAGGCTGATCATCAGATACCCTTCTTCCCACCGGATATCATGCAATCTACAGAGAAAGTCTGTACTGTCTTTGCAGTAGGATCCCAAATTGGATACATATTCCTATAGGAAGAGATCCAGGAATATGGATGTATTCTCCAAAAGTCCTCCATTGGAGGAAACTATTGGACGCCCTGGTGGTGAAGTAATATTCTTATGAATCTTCGGAAGAAAGTATATGCAGGGTATTCGTGGTTTCTCTGTTCTTAAAAATGTATATATTCGTCAGTGTCCAATAATCCTTGATGGTACCAGTTTACTAGGAGGCCATAATAGTCTTGGATAGTTCCTTTGTATTTGTCCCAATTGATTACCTCATAGCAGGTCTCATCAGGTAACTGCCTCATTGCTTCCACTTTGTAATTTTTGGAACTCATCACAACGACATTGCCTCCCTTATCGGAGGGCTTGATTACACTATTGGGATATTGCTCCAAGGCATTTATAGCTTCTCTTTGCTACTTTGATAAGTTATCCCAGTTGGAATTGTGGAATTTGTTTATTGTTTTCTTAAGCCCCATAATGTTTGCTGAGCTGTATGCTTCAATATTATCGTACGGAACATTGGGATTAAATCTTGATTTTATTTTGAGTCCACTATGTTCTTTTTGTTTATTTCTGACTCCACAAGATTGCAACATTGAGTGGTCATTCCTCTCTCAATCTTCTCCCATTTCCAATTCATGCATGATTTTTAATAATTCCATGTCTTTTACTTGCAGCCCTGAAGTACTGGAGCTTTCTGGTGTCATATTTGATGGTTATTTTGATTTGTTACATGTTACAAACATTTTCATCAATTTCAGTTTACTAATTTATAGGAACAAATCAATCCTAGTGTCCGTATAGTTCAGATTATTTCTGGGACAAATAGATAGCCCTAATTGTAGGACAGATATTACCACTGCAGTTAATGTTCTTGTAGATACATTGACCGCTGTCTTATTGGTCATTGGATCTTGGATTCCAGCAATTGTCCCCTTATTTTTTAAATGTTTTTTCTTCCTTAATCTTTGTCATTTCTGGTCCCTCGTCCTCTTCCTCTTATTGGACCCTTTCCTCTTGTTTGTCCTCTTGTTTGGGGTTTGTTTACCTGACTTTGCTCATTTTTGTGCTTCATTTTTTGAAACTTGTGAAGGAAAGTGAGTGGGTGTGACCCTAAAGGGGCCGCCACATTGTGATCTTATGAATCTGTACTAATATCTGAGCTTGATCCAGTAGATAGTGTTATGTTTTTGCTAAACGTGGCTCTGAAGTTTCTCTTTACCCAGTCGTATCTTTTCGCATATGTTAAGATGCGTCCCTCGGCATAGCCTCCTTTGTCCATGAGAAATTTACGTTGTTTCTTTTGTTTAATGGTATCTCCCTATTATTTTTATTTTTTGGGGAGTGTTTTCATGACATCTTCCACTGCTTTATCACTTTTGAGTTTATCCAGCTCAGCTCTTTGTCTTGTTAATTCTTTCCTGGTTGTTTCCAAATCTATTTGTGCATATTTGATGAGCATCTCAAGCATGCCCCTGCATGTTTTGGCCATGAATTGGGCCCATTCCAGTAGCAGATCTTGATTAGGGTTATCATAGGTAGGAACACTGGTTATTCTCAGGCCCCTTGGCACCCTTCCAACCTCCACAAAGTTGGTTAGGGAGGCTACTTCCCAACACTTGTTGAATTCACGTTTACTTAGTTTTTTAAGTAGGAAATGCTTCTGCTTGATTGATGAATCACTTCCAGTAGGGACCTTGCTACCTGAAGGTTTGTTAGTTGTGGTATCTTGTTCCTTGTTAAATAACAAAAATGCTTCCGCTTTTCTCTCATTGTCCCATTCACCCATACTCTGTCTGTTTCCTCACGCACACGGCTACATTTTTCGGCAGCAGTCACATCTGTACCCCGTACTTTTTTTCGCTCAAATCATCACAGCGATTAGGGCAGAGGCACAGTATTCAAGCATCGGAAAGGTGCAGAAAACTAAGAATCCCTATCCTCCAACACGGACCCCCAACTCCCACAGATCCCCTTCGCAATGAATAACCGGCTTATCCGCTGTGTCTTCTTCGTGTATTTAACCCCTTCAGTGCTAATGACAAGGGTAACTCGTCATGGAGTTTCCATTGGTTTCAATGGAAATTCAATGATAGTGTTGGGGATTGCTTAGCAGCCAAGTGGTTAAACGTTTAGTGCACAATAAATCATTGTGCCATTTTCCTGGTGTGCCGTCTCTTGCTTCCAATAATCTTTTCTGTGGAACAAGAAAATTAGCAGATATATAGATATATATACATACACAAACGAGCACACACACACACATACACACACACTCGCACCCACAATGTCCTCTTGTATAGTGTTCTAGTAACAGAAAAAAGGTATAAAAAAACACAAAAATTATGCAGAGCCTTATGGTATTTTCAATAGTTATAGGCGGCGGACGGGAAGACCGTCCATCGCTTTTCGCCTGCTAGACACCACCATACATATTACCATGGGGGCGGAAACATGCCTTTCAATGGTGGCGTTGCTGCCACGGAAAGGCAAGCGGATTCTGCTTTTGGGGGCCTGTTGCGGGCCCCCAGGGTATTGGGGGTTGGGGGGTGCACATGAGTGGTACCTATGGTACCCCCCTGCAGTGTCATGACATGGTGGCAGGCCCCTTGCAGTGCCTGGCACCTTGTGCATGACAATGCACGCAGTGCATTCCCAGCATTGTGGCGGGCGGTGCTGTGAGCACCGCCAGCCTCAATGCAGGGAATGGAGGATGCCACTGCCATGGTGGTATTGGCATCCTGATCACCGGGGTGGGACCGCCGCACCTGTGGCGGCCGTTCCCAGCACCGCTAGGGTGGTGGACGGAAGTCCGCCCGCCATCCTAATAGGCCCCCAATACTCTCTACATCATGCCACTCTACGACACTCCACTTCACACCACACCACTCTTCTTTATGTCAGCAACTTTTAGCCTTTGCTGAACAGCAGCCACACTGTTAAAACACATTGCTAAAGCCAATAACTCTTGCATAGGTGAAAGCTATTGGCTTTGCCAATGCTTGTGATATATATGCTAGATCTCTTCCTTTCAAGTCCAAATAAATCAGAAATACATAGATATAAATCTTAGCAAGCTGTGGAAGAGCAATTAATAGTTAATGCATGTAAAATTAAGTAAATCTTTAGGTGTCAACCTGAATTTCTTTGAACAGTCAATCATTCTGCATAAAGGCAGAAGGAGCACCGACTGAACTGCTTAAAATCCAGTGGTCTGTCTTTTGAAGTCTTTGTTATCAGGCTGACAGCATGGCTTCATTAGCATCTGCACAGATACAGGTTGTGGCTTGTGGTCATTGATATTGGCAAAGACAAAGTCACAGGCCATGATATTTCTGCCACCAGGCACTATGTTTAGCTCTTTTAAGAAGTACCCACGTTTTTTAGTCCCATATTGCAAATGTTGCAATATGGGATTGGGTAGTGGAAAACTAGATTTATTCCTGGGGTGCATGCACATATGGGAAGTAGAAGAACTCTCTCCTACTACATCAGATAGCCTTTTTTGAGTGCCACACCAGTAAATTCTATTCTCGCCGAACTTGTGACCTTTGTCATTTCACTGCTTTTGTGATATAGGCTGAACAAAACTGAAAACAAGGACAGGCGGCTTGGATTCAAGCAAAGCCATAAAGTTCTGGTATCTGACAAATGAGAGGCAGAGAAAAAAATCGCAAGTCTTTATTTAGTAAGTAGTTTAAGCTATTAAAGACAAACTCCCCTGCATTTATGTTGTTTTCAAAAAGCAAACATAAATCAGTGAGTTCATTTTGATTGTGATTCATAAAAGGGGGGTGGTGATTGACAGAGTATCTGAATTAAGCAGAACACTCCTACCCAGTCAAAAGATCAGGGCTTGATCCATCACCACTTTTTAGCTCACTGCACCATCCCAGTTCAGAACCTGGCTACATGCAAATTAGTCTGGCCCTGGCCCAGTGCATCATGGGAACAGGGCAGACCAAACTACCAAGCCAATTCTTTACTGGAAAGGAAACAAGCTTCCGGGGACCGGTTTCTGGCATTGCAGCCGTCTTTGGACTGGGTAAGAGTGGTCTGCTTAATTCAGACACTCTGTTCATCACCACCCCCTTTTCTGAATCGTTTTTGGCCACTATAGGTGTGGCAGGGTATACTCAGACATGAGTCCCTTGCTCACTGCTCCATCAGGATTCAAGCAAGCCGGGCCGACGACGCCTGAAATGGCAGAAACCGGTCCCCGGAAGCTTGTCTCCTTTCTGGTGAAGAATTGGCTTGGTAGTTTGGTCTGCCCTGTTCCCATGATGCACTGGGCCAGGGACAGACTAATTTGCATATAGCCAGGTTCTGAGCTGGGATGGGGCAGTCAGCTAAATAACGGTGATGGATCAAGCCCTGATCTTTGGACTGGGTAAGAGTGGTCTGCTTAATTCAGACACTCTGTTCATCACCACCCCCTTTTCTGAATCGTTTTTGGCCACTATAGGTATGGCAGGGTATACTCAGACATGAGTCCCTTGCTCACTGCTCCATCAGGATTCAAGCAAGCCGGCCCGACGACGCCTGAAATGGCAGAAACCGGTCCCCGGAAGCTTGTCTCCTTTCTGGTGAAGAATTGGCTTGGTAGTTTGGTCTGCCCTGTTCCCATGATGCACTGGGCCAGGGACAGACTAATTTGCATATAGCCAGGTTCTGAGCTGGGATGGGGCAGTGAGCTAAATAACGGTGATGGATCAATCCCTGATCTTTGGACTGGGTAAGAGTGGTCTGTTAATTCAGACACTCTGTTCATCACCACCCCCTTTTCTGAATCGTTTTTGGCCACTATAGGTGTGGCAGGGTATACTCAGACATGAGTCCCTTGCTCACTGCTCCATCAGGATTCAAGCAAGCCGGGCCGACGACGCCTGAAATGGCAGAAACCGGTCCCCGGAAGCTTGTCTCCTTTCTGGTGAAGAATTGGCTTGGTAGTTTGGTCTGCCCTGTTCCCATGATGCACTGGGCCAGGGACAGACTAATTTGCATATAGCCAGGTTCTGAGCTGGGATGGGGCAGTGAGCTAAATAACGGTGATGGATCAAGCCCTGATCTTTGGACTGGGTAAGAGTGGTCTGCTTAATTCAGACACTCTGTTCATCACCACCCCCTTTTCTGAATCGTTTTTGGCCACTATAGGTGTGGCAGGGTATACTCAGACATGAGTCCCTTGCTCACTGCTCCATCAGGATTCAAGCAAGCCGGGCCGACGACGCCTGAAATGGCAGAAACCGGTCCCCGGAAGCTTGTCTCCTTTCTGGTGAAGAATTGGCTTGGTAGTTTGGTCTGCCCTGTTCCCATGATGCACTGGGCCAGGGACAGACTAATTTGCATATAGCCAGGTTCTGAGCTGGGATGGGGCAGTCAGCTAAATAACGGTGATGGATCAAGCCCTGATCTTTGGACTGGGTAAGAGTGGTCTGCTTAATTCAGACACTCTGTTCATCACCACCCCCTTTTCTGAATCGTTTTTGGCCACTATAGGTATGGCAGGGTATACTCAGACATGAGTCCCTTGCTCACTGCTCCATCAGGATTCAAGCAAGCCGGCCCGACGACGCCTGAAATGGCAGAAACCGGTCCCCGGAAGCTTGTCTCCTTTCTGGTGAAGAATTGGCTTGGTAGTTTGGTCTGCCCTGTTCCCATGATGCACTGGGCCAGGGACAGACTAATTTGCATATAGCCAGGTTCTGAGCTGGGATGGGGCAGTGAGCTAAATAACGGTGATGGATCAAGCCCTGATCTTTGGACTGGGTAAGAGTGGTCTGTTAATTCAGACACTCTGTTCATCACCACCCCCTTTTCTGAATCGTTTTTGGCCACTATAGGTGTGGCAGGGTATACTCAGACATGAGTCCCTTGCTCACTGCTCCATCAGGATTCAAGCAAGCCGGGCCGACGACGCCTGAAATGGCAGAAACCGGTCCCCGGAAGCTTGTCTCCTTTCTGGTGAAGAATTGGCTTGGTAGTTTGGTCTGCCCTGTTCCCATGATGCACTGGGCCAGGGACAGACTAATTTGCATATAGCCAGGTTCTGAGCTGGGATGGGGCAGTGAGCTAAATAACGGTGATGGATCAAGCCCTGATCTTTGGACTGGGTAAGAGTGGTCTGCTTAATTCAGACACTCTGTTCATCACCACCCCCTTTTCTGAATCGTTTTTGTCCACTATAGGTGTGGCAGGGTATACTCAGACATGAGTCCCTTGCTCACTGCTCCATCAGGATTCAAGCAAGCCGGGCCGACGACGCCTGGAATGGCAGAAACCGGTCCCCGGAAGCTTTTCTCCTTTCTGGTGAAGAATTGGCTTGGTAGTTTGGTCTGCCCTGTTCCCATGATGCACTGGGCCAGGGACAGACTAATTTGCATATAGCCAGGTTCTGAGCTGGGATGGGGCAGTGAGCTAAATAACGGTGATGGATCAAGCCCTGATCTTTGGACTGGGTAAGAGTGGTCTGCTTAATTCAGACACTCTGTTCATCACCACCCCCTTTTCTGAATCGTTTTTGGCCACTATAGGTGTGGCAGGGTATACTCAGACATGAGTCCCTTGCTCACTGCTCCATCAGGATTCAAGCAAGCCGGGCCGACGACGCCTGAAATGGCAGAAACCGGTCCCCGGAAGCTTGTCTCCTTTCTGGTGAAGAATTGGCTTGGTAGTTTGGTCTGCCCTGTTCCCATGATGCACTGGGCCAGGGACAGACTAATTTGCATATAGCCAGGTTCTGAGCTGGGATGGGGCAGTGAGCTAAATAACGGTGATGGATCAATCCCTGATCTTTGGACTGGGTAAGAGTGGTCTGCCTAATTCAGACACTCTGTTCATCACCACCCCCCTTTCTGAATCCCATTTTGATTGTGGCCTGTTGAAGCTAGGGCTGCAAGGGTACTGGCAGGGGTTGCAAAGAGCAAGCCAAGGGTAGCAGTTGCTACTCCTGGCGACCCCTATTAACTAAGCAGTACAAAACGGGCTAGTGATGGACGGAGAATCTGAACCAATCAAACACTCACACCCAGTCAACAGATCTGGGTTTAATCTATCACCGTTCTTTAGCCCACTCTGCCACCCCAGTTCAGACATGGCCATATGCAAATCAGTCTGACCCTGTGCCTCATGGGAACAATCCAGCCTGAACTGCCAAGCCATGCCTTCCCAGGACCGGAATCAAGCTTCCTAGGACCAGTTTCTGGCATTTCAGCCGTTTTCAGCCAGGCTTGCTTGAATCCAGTGGCAAAGTGAGCAAGGGACTCACGTCTGAGCATACCCTGCCAACTTATGGCGAACAAAGCGGTACAAAAGGGGGTGGTGATGGACGGAGCATCTGAACCAATCAAACACTCACACCAAGTCAACAGATCTGGGTTTAATCCATCACCCTTCTTTAGCCCACTCTGCCACACCAGTTCAGACATGGCCATATGCAAATCAGTCTGACCCTGTGCCTCATGCGACAGTCAAGCCCGAACTGCCAAGCCATGCCTTCCCTGGACCGGAATCAAGCTTCCTAGGACCGGTTTCTGGCATTTCAGGGTCTTCAGCCAGGCTTGCTTGAATCCAGTGGCAGAGTGAGCAAGGGACTCACGTCTGAGCATACCCTGCCAACTTATGGCGAACAAAGCGGTACAAAAGGACGTGGTGATGGACTGTAATGCCGGAAACTGGTCCTAGGAAGCTTGTTTCCGGTCCAAGGAAGGCATGGCTTGGCAGTTCGGGCTAGACTGTTCCCATGAGGCACAGGGTCAGACTGATTTGCATATGGCCATGTCTGAACTGGGGTGGCAGAGTGGGCTAAAGAACGGTGATGGATTAAACCCAGATCTGTTGACTGGGTGTGAGTGTTTGATTGGTTCAGATGCTCCGTCCATCACCACCCCCTTTTGTACCGCTTCGATCGCCAAAAGTAGCCTGTTTTTTAAACAATCTGCTTTAAACTTGTATCCCAGTTATAACCTTGCCCTACTACCTCCCTTAACTATATTGACCACCAGGGTTGGATTGCCAATGCCTTTATTGTCTACAATAATTTAGATAAACAACATCTTCAGTAGAAGTTAGTTACTAACTAAACTAGTTCACTTCATTCCATAGTTCTCTTACCTGAATAGATGAAGAGAGCGCTGTTGCCTCTCTCAGTCCATTTACTGCAGGGTTTCCCAAGGTACCATCTCATGAGACCAGAATACCACCATGACACAACAAAGAAGACCTGATATGATTTATTTATTCATTTGAAAAGTTTTATATAAATCTCAACATTTCTCTACATAATAACAAAAACTAGCAATAGTAACTTCTTCTGAGCAATGGGGAGTTAACATTTAATTAAAACTAAACTTACAAAATCCTGGAGTTAGAAGAAGTGGGCTCAGAATCAGGAGTGGACAAGCTTAAGGATTTATACAGCATAACACAAGGCCTGAATGATGATGTTGACGAATGATGTGTGGGAGTGTAAGTGGGGCCGGTGTGGGCTACTGCTCAGGTAATAGAAAATCCTGCAGTAAGTTGGTGTCACTTTCAATACATCTGCCCCATAAAAGTGTCTGATCCATTTATGGTATAAAATTATGTCACACCTCAATAAATAAAATTTCACATCCGAGGAGGGGATGAAGGTTAAGGGTTTGATGAATGGATGGGGGATTTGGGGAAAGGTGTGACAAGGACAAACACCATACAATGACACTATTCATCAGGGCGGTGAGCAGCATATCATCATCAATCTGTTGTAGAAGGAAAAAAATGAATGAGTATGACACCATTCTGTTAAACACACTGCAAACAGTCCTTTAGCCCTAGGGACCCAAGTTATTATATTATATGTCTAAATGTTCTCTCATCTAGGTTTCAAAAATACAAATTATGGAGACTTTAAGTGAACCCACATAGTTCTAAATAAATGAGTATTAAAAGAAAAATAATACTGTATTTCCAAATTGAGCAGTGCATCTGCATTCTTCTCAGATTGCTTGTCTATTTTGGGTGCCTGTCTGCAGTGGTTAGGAAGGATTGTTATGAAGGTTTTGCCTTTTGTGCAGGAGAAGAAGAAGCCCCATATATTGTGAAATAGAAATAAAATTGCAGATTCAAGGAGAAGGAAAGAAGGGAAGCTTCATGAGGACGGAACCAAGAAATTCAGAGGCATACCAAGAGCATAGTCTGCTGCAATCATTCATTTTATGACTCATGTGCGATGAATTACCTTAGAAGTGAGAGCAATTTACAACCAATCACTGACAAGTGGCTGCATGTACTGAGCTGATCAATCTTAGAACTGTCTTCATGTTCATAACATTTAGCCAAGTGTAGGCTTAATGTGATGCTGTGATGGCAAATGACTGTCTCCAGTGACTTACAACAGCCCCCTCACCCGATCACAACCACGTAATAGTTGAGTTTCATATTTGAGCCAGCAAACACACTCAGCAGCATTGCATTTCCTGAATCAGCTCACCTCTAACATCATCATGTTTGTTTCCCTGAAGTCAATAACTTCTTTTTTCTGGCTGTTGCTGAAGTTGTCCCTCCCTGAATCCTTCCATCATCCTCCTGACTCCAAGTATGTAACAGTCCAACTCCATCCCGACCCAAATGAGAGAGATTGACCTCTAATGCACTGCTGTTAAACAAGAAGAGAAACATTGAGTAACTGTTTTTTGTAGATGTATGTTTGACTAAACTGACTGGTCTCTGAAGATTGAAAACCAGAAAAAGGAAGTGGGCCAGTGTCAAAGGGGAAGGGATAATCACCTTCAGGAAAAATGTTCACCTATCAGTTCCCAAACATTGCTATTCATCGCAATCAAGCTTATAAATTAGTTGAACACTCGCCCATACTGTCTGCCACTAAGTGAATCATAAATCTTCACTCATCAATCATACAATAACACTCATTGGAGAAATACTTACCAGTTCCAATCCAAGCGCTGTGGTACACAATTGCATCTCCTCCTTGATGCAAGCAACACACATTGGGCAGTATTTAAATCAAATGAATAGGCATGGGGTGGAGGCAGGCATTGTCTCTCTAATGTCATTGAAGGGAATGGGGGGCTTCTTCATTGCACACTGGTCCAACTACACACTGCCAATACATGTGCCTAAAATGGTGGAGCTGCATAAGTCAGCCAGACACAAACAAACAAAATAGATAATGTTTCCCTAGCTATATACATTTTTTTGGAGTAAATCAGTTTGATGATAAAAGTTATAGTGGCCTACTCAGTCAGGGAAGTAGAGTATGTCCTCAAACTCAGGTGGTCGCCCAGAAGTTGGTCAGTTAATACACTGTGAAGTGAGTCTGACAAATCACCCTCATCCTCCCACTGTAGTATTACAGGAACTGTGAAATTCAGTGACATAAAGTGGGAGTTTATTATGATCATGGTGAATATATCTCCAAGTTTTGAGGTGATAAACAGGTCCTTCTCAATGTGACAACTGTAACAGCGGAACTGAACACATGCTCAGCAGATACACTGGCTGCCAGACAAGCCAGATACCTTACTGCCAGCCTGCAGAGGATTACCCATTGGTACATCTTCCCTTACCAATACACAACTGAGTTTTAATCCAAGAAGACCTCTTTTGGGTCTTCCGGATACTTCCTAGAACATGATCTCAATGGCCATTGGTGCTGGTACTTGCTCAAACTATTTTACATTAGCTTCTTTACTGGACTTAAGCCCTTCCACTTGATGCCAAGCCAAAGCAGAGGTTGCCACAGTGACAATTTCTCATGACAGATCAGCGTACACAAACATACTTTAGGATGGCAGTCACCGATACCTGGAACCACATCGGATCAAGTAAGAGGCGTATCACTTTTTTACACACTTCCATCTATTTCATCTGTCACTTTTCCACACGTCTTCATATGACCCGAATCCTATCGCTAAGTTTGAATATGTAAAGACTTGATTGGTATGCATTTTTCAAGGTGATGTCACCACACTCCAGTTATCTGAGCCTCAGGTACTATTCATTTAGTGTTTATGTTTTAATTCATACGGTACAGCACAGTCATTGCCCTCAACATAGGAATTTGCCACATTCCTTCCTGAGTGTCCTATTGGCCAGGTATGGGCTTTGTGTATGGCTGTGAATTGCCATGAAGTTGACGTCACTATAGTCCGTTTTCCTGAGCTTTGCAAACATTCGTCTTCAATGTTTTTGTCGTAGAACAGTCCTCAGCTGCAACTGAGGAATGTATCTATTGCTTCAGAGCATTCTGTGACAAGGTGTGGATAGGTGACAATCCTTTCAACACTGTGGCAGTTTGCTATGTTCTTGAATCCTGTTCATATTTTGGGTCTATTTTCAAAGACAGACTTATCCTTATGTGTCTACCATGAGGATTGGTAGCAATTTGCCACTATTGGCATGTGGTTTGTTTGTTGCACGTTTGCTCTTTCTTGTCCTGCGGGTGAATGATCATGCTAGTTTGCTAATGATAACAGCACGATTTTTAGGGAACTTTCCTGGTGAACTTTCTTGTTAGGGAGCAACGTTTTCATCTTGGGTTTGAGCCCATTCCAGTGATGGTGTGTTTTAACCACCTTTTGATTCATCAGTCTACACCCTAATACGAACATCCACAGCTGCACATCATAATCAGTGTGGAATACATGAATCAACACACGGCAACTTAACAATAGCTTGTATGTGCTTTGTGAATGCAATTTGTTATTTTGTTTTTGTTGCAGATGTGCCCCTGAAGAACGGACCTCCAGTCCCGAAATTAATTGAACATAAACTTCTAAATGTGATTTTGTAATAATCTATGGTTTGTTATAATGTTTATTCTATGTAAATAAAGTATGCCTGGGCAGTGAACTCCGCTCCGTTTGCAGAGTTTGCTGAGTTTTCTGAACTCCATGGAGGTCAAGGAGTGCAGAAAACTCCGCTTCATGATGTGCCGTGGAGTTTTTCCCCACTCGCGATCACAAACTGCAAGTTTGCGATCCCGAAAGGTAAGTTCACAGCGCCAGCTGCTGCTCGGGTAGAATTTCTACCCGAGCGACAGGAATACCAACACAAACTGCAGTTCGCACTGCACTCCGCCACTCACTGAACTTTGCAGGGTTTTTTTGTAGCTTCACCGAGTTCCGGGTAGCAATACTCCGCAAACTATGCCCAGGCCTAAAATAAAGTGCTCATTGAATTGAACATTGTTCATTGCCAAAAAGTACACATATAAATAATATGTGAACCTCTGGTTGAATTAAATGTGATTTAGGGGTTTAAAATGTTTATGAAAAATTGTTAAATCGCCCATATATTATTTGTATATGGTGCACGCTTTGCCCAAGTTGCTTTCTGAAACTTGACCTTCCTCTCTCATATACACAACGTGCCAGGCAGCACCCAGAAGGCATAGCAGACTGATCGCTCTCTTTGTTCCTCAAGTGCCTTAACCAGCACAAATAATCAGGAGTGTACAATCTACACATTTGCTTTATTCTTAACTATATTGCTGCCATTGTCCTTTGAAACAAATTTAGTTCTGGGACCTATGGGTCACAGCTATACAAACACCTTGCTGTTAAAGTCTTCCAAGATATCTGCAGCTGCATGAGATTTCTCCATGGCAAGCATGGCTATTGGTGCATGCCTCTGAATGCCCTTAAAAGTTACTTCAGCGTAAAACCTGCAGATAGATTTTTCCTAACCACCAAAAAAGAGGTCCAGTGTGCAGTGATACATATGCAATCACTGGCTTGATAACTGGTCCACACGCCTGTTGTCAAGTGGATACTCTACTGCAAAGCTTCTCCAACCAATTGCAGCATATCATGATGGGGCAGTGGAAAAGCAACTCTGGCAAAACAGGTCCTGCTGTCGTGTATTTCTATAGGTTCTGAATCAGTCCCCCTATTCCTGACCCTATTCTGGTTAAACTAACTATCAAGTTAACTAACAGTCAGCCCATGAGGCAAGAACAGCCCCCATGATGCAGATACCGTTATCTGACGCAGTCACACTACGGCACAGGAACGTGTTATCTGATTAGGTCATAACGCTTGAGATCTAATTAGACAAGCGACATTCCTCCAGCCCCTGATAAGGCATACGACGTTCTCATAACAAATCAAACCTATGACAACCTGGAAAATCCGTGCGGCCATTGTTTTGATTTCACAGAGAACTTCAGTAAAAGAATGTGCTAACGAGCAAGTCGTATGACATCTTTATTGACGTATCTATGTCCATCCTTACGTCAATCTCGGCACCTTTAAGGTATAAATATTGCCGATCTTGCCCTATGCAAACACACGCGTGGTGACAAGACGGAGCAGCCATACTTGCCGAAGCCGAGAGCAGAAGCAGACCCCGCAGGCAGCAGCCCCGCCTTCCTGACGCGCTGAGAGACGCGCTGCTATCTCAAGCCGAGAGACCCAGCACCGGCGTTTCTGGGCAGCCCTCACAGGCAGCCTGGAATATCGAGAGCAGAGAAAGAGATACCATTCCTCATTCATCCTAAATTCCAGGTACAGAACTGAATAACCCCTAGCAGAGAATTCTTTAGTTATTCACTTGGCAAAAACAAACTTAACTTAAACTGTAACTTTCTATTCCCGCCCACGCATTAGACTTAGGTCAGGTACACGGGGTAGGCGTATTTAGAAACACCAGTTGAGTACGTTTAGTCAAATGTATATGTGTATGTAAATATATTTTAATCATTTTAAACATCATATGGCTCAGAAACCATATCAATGTTTTTACAGTATTATTTTATACTATTGCTTTTAATGTATGCACTTTACTTAACTATAAGTATTGCAATAATATCGATCCATTTCTCTTGTATGAGAAAAGAGACTGATCAATAAATAACACCTTTTTATTGAACACGCCCGTCTCTTCCTTTTCTCTACAATCTGATGAGACTAAGAATGCACGTACTGACTGAGTAAAATAATTGCCTTGTGCTCACACGACTCTTGAGATTGACTCTTGATTAGGGGAGAGCAAAGTTGTCATGTTCTATGGTTGTCAGAAACTAAATCCCTTCTTGTCTAATCAGGGGAGGTAATTCTTTCCTGAACATTCGAGAAAGTTTCTAGCGAACTCTGAGCTTAGCTGGCAAACCCAAAACTTTAAGTCTAGTATCGACAGTAGTAGACCTAGTTAACGTCTGGTCTAGGCCTTTACTGCTGTAGGTATTATTCCAATGCGCAGAGCCTATTGGGAAGATAGGAGCTACACTACATGGCGCCCAACGCGTTTGGAAAGGGCGATAAAACTAACGTAAGACAGTTAGAGTAACTCAGTCGTGCTTTCTCACTCAGACCCCTTTTCCCACATACTCCAAAGACGTCTGGAGTGGGTGAAAGGTAATATCCTCCAAAACCTCGCAGGAGGGAACTCCTATGTATGGTTCTTGGTCAAGTCAACGTTGAAGGATAAACAGTTCCAAAATATTGTGCATCTAATCTCTGTTTCCATAAAGAAACCTGATCTGCAAATAAACATAATACCATCCTGTCTGTAAAATGGCAGAGAGTGATGACGAAAGAGAGGCAGTTAGATTAGCAACTGAACTCGCAGATGCTGATGCTACCATGCAAGCAGCAGACCCGAATATAACACTCATTCCGGTCATTAAAAGGAGATCTATAACCTTAAAACTTATAGAAAATGGACTGACACCTAGAGGTGGCACAGTCATATTCGTAATTGAGGCACACGAATATCGGCAGACAGAGGTATACTATTCATGGATACATTTTCCAGCAGCAAATGCTGTAACAAAGTACTTCCACTATTACAAAGTAGAGGAACCTCCTGAAACATACACTCCTTTCGAGGAGGTGGAAGTACCACTCAAATTCCAAGAGCATTTGCTCTTATTTGATGGCGCCCTAAAACATAACAATCACATTACAAGGCTCGGTCCTTTAGGAAGACCAGGAGCAACGTGGCCGGTCTTAGCTGGATACACACCACATCCAGACATCGAAAGAATGCCTGCAGCAGAGCTGTTAATACAGCTAAAACAACTACTAAAAATTCATAGACAATTAGTTCAGTATGTAATGCGGACTTCAACAATTCAGCCAGCGATTAAACTTCCACAGCTGACCCCTCACCAGGGGAACACAAATAAAATTACACCACAGAACATCCAATCCTGCCTAGGTAAAGTTCCAGCTAAACGGGAACAGATACCATTCTGGTTGGCACAGAAAATCACCCAAATAGAGGCGGTGTTTCCTGACACCACCCCATTAGAAAAACACAGGATTCTGACTATATGTCTCCCAATGGGAATCGCACCACACATTGAGGACTGTGACACTTGGGGTACAGTCTTTGCTTCCATCTACACAAAAACGCACGGTGTCCCATCCATTTCGGTGATACCAGATGTGCTAAAACAAATTCAAGATGAATACGGTCCAGAACCTGCTTTAACTCTTGGTATGAAATTACTGAAAGACTTCAAGCAGGTCTCGGCTATATTACTAGCCAACATAAAAGGTGAAGCAGCAAACGTGGCGATCCGCCAGAGGTTAAAAGAGACAGATATAGCAGACCAACCAGCTGAAATTGCCAGAATCATAGAAAAATCTTATGAGGAACTAGGTAGAGACAGTCTAGGTGGAATACCAGTAAAACCGCAACTGACTACAAGTCCAGAAAAAATATTTTTTAATAATAATAATTCACCAAAAAAGAACTGGGATGGAAACAAACAATCCAATCCTAAAGAAAAGAAATTCCAGTCCAGAGGAAGGTCTCCTAGGCGAATAGAGAAATCTCCAAACCAAAGACAGAGGTCACCGCAGAGTGACCCCTCTGGGAACAGATATAACCTTAGAAATAGGGATAATATTAAAAAACCTGATAGATATCAAGACATTGATACGCGTCCCTCTCAATCTTTTCAGACTTCCTCGCAGAAATCGGAAAGAAGAGGACGATCAGAAGAGCACGCCAAGTCCAAAGACAAGGAACCTGCTCAACTAAAAAAGAAATTACAATTTCCAAAAAAGAAGGTAGCCAGTATCAAGGTAGTTAACAATGCCGAGAATACTGAGGACACAACTGAAAAACGGAGAGTGGGCTCAGACAATGCTAGACAGCGCAGCAGAGGTGAGCATAGCTCGCAAAGTCCTTATGAATCATCTGGAGACAGTGGACACGAATGAATACCTTCAAGTGGAAACTGCAGACACCAGAGTTAGCAAGCCCCACAAGATATACGAGATAACATTACGTATAGAGGGAGATAAGACTAGAAAAATAAAGGGACTATTTTGGGATAATCTCTCCAAGGGCTATGACATCCTTCTAGCTGAAAAAGACTGGCCACCAGAGTTTGTCAGGGAGTGCCCTCATGGCGAAGAAATAATTATGCCTGCCTTCTCGAATCACATCCCGATTCATAAAAAATATACACTTGCTAGAAAGTGGGCAGTGGCCTTAGCACCTGCTTTATATAAAAATCATGTAGGATGGGATGAGGATTCTCCTCCTCACAAAATCCAGTTAAAATCACAACCAACTGCACAAAGGCAGTATCCAATTAAGCAAGAAGCTAAAAAACAAGTAAATGAAATACTAGATCAGCTAGAATACCAGGGGGTGATTGAAACTTGCACCTCACAAATGAACAATCCTTTGTTTCCGGTCTCCAAACCAGACAACTCATATCGTCTAGTTTTGGATTACCGACACCTTAACACATGTTGCAAAACTTTTGCAGTACAAAACTCACACAGTGCTGCACTAATGAATAACATAGTGCGCAAAAAATACAAAACAACCTTGGACATCTCCAATGGATTCTTTTGTCAAAACATAGCACCAGAAAGCAGATATTTGACTGCATTCTCAGTAAATGGCACTCAAAAACAATTCTGTCGGTTAGCCCAGGGGTACAAGAACAGCCCGGGGGTATTCTCAGCGAGAGTAACAGAATTACTACAACTATATGATGATGAGGCATTATCTTATGTCGATGACATTTACTTAACAGATGATGACTTGGAGACTCACTTGAAAAGAGTGAACACCATAATACTTGGGTTCGCTGCAGAGGGTTACAAATTCAACTTCAAAAAATCCAGAATTGCCCATCTGACAGTCCTATTCTTAGGATATGAGTTATCAAGTGAAGGTAAAAGCCTGGCAGACAATTTCCTAGAGAAATGTGCCGTAATCCAAGCTCCTAAAACACTAAAAAACCTACAGTCAATTCTAGGCTTCCTAAATTTCGGAAGAACATACATTGCAAATTACGCAGAAAGGGTAAAGCCCCTTTATGATCTAATTAAACCAGACTTTAAAAGATCCAATTGGACTCAAACACACACAGAAATTTTGAGATCCTTACAAACAGACATGCTAATTAAAACAAAATTAGAAACACGTGATAACACACGCAACCTTGTGATTCGAGTCATCCCAGGGAGATGCGGATTCACATACCTGACCTCTAATGAGGGAGAAAAGGTACCAATTGCATTCAAATCACACTTGTACACAGAAGCTGAACAGAAGTTCAGTAAAACAGAAACAATTATTCATGCAGTTCAAACCGCAATAGCTAGAGAAAAAGATCAAGCTGACGGTAGACATATCACAGTCAGAACAGCAGAATCAGCTTTTGAAGCACTAACAACACCGTGTAATTTACCAACAACAACATTGAATCCGGAATGGATACAATGGGTGAATTCAATCACAACGGACAAAGTATACTACTACTTTGATCCAGAACTAGAAGAATTAAAAAATCTAAAATATGAAAAGACGTATCCTCTGCCAATCGACATTCTGCCTCTACGACACTACGCCTGTGTAATCTATACAGACGGACATGCTCAACCCTCCGTTTGGGGAGAACAAGCATACAACCCCACATGTGGGATTACAAAAGAAGTGTGGCGCGGAGGTATATTAAAACCTCGATTAACAAAATCACACTCAGTAGAAACAAATTCGGAACTACAAACTGAAATAATAGCTTTGAAAATGGCGCTAGATAATGCGGATCGCGAATTCCCGACGCTTATAGTGTCAGATTCATATTACTGCGTCAAAGCATATAACAGGGATTTGCAGACATGGATTCAGAACGGTTACAAAGATGACACAGATGCACCAATAAAGCAGAAACTGCTCTGGGAACAAGTAGCTCTTTTGAAAAAAGAACTACCAAAGACTCACGTGACTCACTCACTGAGTCACCAACGTGATGGCGTTCACGTTGTAGGGAATTCATTGGCTGAAACAGCCGCAGCGGCAGCCACTAAATCGTCTCCCGTAGATCGAAAAAAGCGTACATTAAAATACATTGACGGTGAAACAATGCTGGCAGTGAAAACGTCATCAAAAGGCGACTGCTCAGCGTTACCGATCAACTATCCACTCAATTACACATACATAATCGATGCAAACTCCGTCCCTTTTGCTCGAATCCCTGGAGTGGGGGATAGAGTGATTCCAAACATGGACAGGAGAAGCTTGTTAATCGCAGACGCACATATGGGTGAGGGTCTTGGACACCTCAAACTAAAAGATTCTCTGGAAGATTTACAATCACGGTACTGGTGGCCAGGCATGAGCCTACATCATACCATGTTTGTAAAAAACTGCAACAGAAATCGCAGTGAGGAGAGGAAAAATAAAATATGGTGGAATCTGACTGCAGATAACATCACCAGTAAGAAGAATGGCTTGCGATTAACATATACAGGCTAGTTTCCACTTATAATGTAGATCCTCAGCACTCGGCTGACGTCGGGACTGTTATACAAGATTTGCGAGTCTAAATGGCATATACGCTAAGAGCATGCTACGTTTGACCATTGTTTTCACTCTAGCCCTCCGGCCGGGGGGGAAACATGGCCAAATGAGCACAGCCCAGCGGGAATCTTCTCACTTCCTTCCTGAGGGTACGGGATGGTGTAAAGAAAAAACCAAGGCAGAAAGCAATCTATAATAGAAAGGATATTAGGTTCGGGAGCTGGGTGGGTCAAACATCTAATAAGTGTCCAACATAGTCTAAATAACTTGCCAAGAAATTCTCTGAAGGGATTCAGTCCGTACGAATTATTATTCGGAACTAGGATGTTGATCTCTGACCTTGATAGTCAGACTTCAGTGGTAATAGAAAAAACCTTTGATGTCAAAGACCGTTTGGCTATTTTGCAGGACTTAAACAAAACAAGAAAAGACCTGAGCAACATACAGTTGAAACAACAGCCAACAACCACTGAAGAATCACCACCTGTCCCAGCAAGACCTGTCTGGATTCCAAAAGTCGGGGATCTAGTCAGGGAGAAGATCGCGGTAAAGAAGGAATTTGGGCCTTCTTACAGAAAAGCAGTTGCTGTCTTGTCTGTCAACGGGACAAGATCAGTTGTACTACCGCCACTTGCTGGAAAAAAGGAGAACCGAGTTGTATCCATCGACCTGGTAAAACCACAACATGTGGCCGATAACAAACAGTAGGCCAAGTGGACTCCCAATAAGTAGCAGAACACCAAGGTTTGCTACCAGTACAGAGGTCCTAACAAAGAGGCTCATCACATTCGAAACGCCTACAGAAGAACAACAAGGACTATGCAACAATGCAATAGAACTAAGACCTCTGAAAACCCAAATAAAAACATTTAGCAGAGACACACCAATCTACAGTGAAGTACCAAGTGACAATGCAAGAAACAAAAATCCTGAAGCAATTGGAACAATTGACAGAACTGCATCCGGGTACTTCATCAACTTCGATGATTCCTCTGACGGCTTCAGTGAATCAAAGACACAGCCATCATCAAAATCCTTTAAAGACAAAGCTAAGGAACTTTTGAAACAACTGAAAGAAACATATCTGGTTTCTCCATGGATTGAATTTTGGGTGGGTTTTGGTGCATTTATCCTCATACTTTGGCTCATCATGGTATTTACTTTGGGACGCTTCATTGAGGGAAAATATGCTAAAATGGACACAGCAAGTCAGAACATCAACTTGGTCCTCAAACCACACACATCTTCACACGTCGAGAAAAGAGAACTTTCTTCAGCCAACTTCACAGCCAATCCTATACCTGGTGGGGTAGCCTGGGACAACACTGACTATGAAATTTATGGTCCGGTCGAAATCCTGAAATATCCACACCAAATTAAGATCTCCTTGAGTGACTTTGCAAAACCAAACTCATTTGCTGATGATTGGGACTTCGAAAGCATTAATAATATGATGTCTGATTTAGTAATGTCTGCTAAATTTACAAAACATGATTATTTGCAAGGTTCAACAAATTATGATAGTATGTATTGCTATAACCACTATGGTAACCATTTTTTGCATAAATCTGCACAACCTAGAAATGTTTTAAATTATAATCAATGGGAACATTGTGCAACACCTCCAAAAGGGAGCTCAAGAACCGTTTATGACAAATATTCATATTTTTCAGGTTTTAACACAAGCAATGCTGAAACATTTTATTTTAAATTGTCAAACAAGACAGGGACCAAAACCATGATAACCAACACAAAATTGATATATTCAGATTCATTCTTTGAAAAAATGAATACTTTTGGATTTGAATATTGGGACAAAAATGTTGTTTGGGGTACAAAAGAATGGCAAGTACAGGGTTTAGAAGCTTTGTTTAGAGCCTGCATGATCCCAGAACAAATGATATTTTTAAATGACACTGTTCAACAAACCACCTGTCTTGGCTTAGCCAAAATCAAAGATTTAAATAACCCGTCTATTCCAAAGCCAATAATGTTTAGCAATAGCTCTGATACAGATGAAGAGATAGACGTAAACCATATACTTAACCAAAACAGAACACATCCTGATTGGAAACAATGGTTGATCTGGCCCACAGATACAAATCACTGTCAAGATAGATTCCTGAATAAAACACAGGGTTTCAAAATGACCAGGCCAGACCCTAGATATCCCCAAAGACATCACCCAGGGATAATAACAACCTACAGTGTGGGCAAATTATGCCTTCAATGGCTACAAACTTCCACACTGCCTGAAATTAAGCAACACCTAACTTTACTTACTGATGGTGCTGACTTGCGTGATTTCATTCTGGGACCACGCAAACAGCGTCAAAAACGTTTCATAGCAGCCTCTGTATATGCAGCATACAATGAGGCCTGGAAGGTTACTCAAATTGAGACAGCAGAAAGAATACGGGAAATTGACCGTATTAATTGGAAAAATCACTTTCTGTAGTGGACAATGGGTTAATGACTCTGTCCTCCAGAATTTTTTCATTGGACAGCATTGTGTCTTCAGCAATCGATATATTATCGCAAGACTTACTGTTATTACAACATGGTCAGTCACAATTGCGTTCTATTGTACAGCTTGGCTGGACGTTACAAAATCTGCGTTCAGGCTATGTGCCTTGGCGTTTAATCAACACAACGTCACTATTCCAAATCTTTAACCTTACTGATAGACAAATCGGTATGGCGCAAAAGGGTGCTGATTATACAATCTTGAGCATTGAAAAACTAGAAAGATTACCAATGACAATGTCAGAACGACCTGTCAGTGAATGGATAATCCACAGAATCATAAATATTCCAATCTCAACCTTCAGGTTTCAATACTGCCAAAAATATATACAGGCTGGCATGTACGAGAAATTGGGAAAGGGGTACCTTAAAACAACTTGGAACCTGCCCTATTCACATGCATGTGTCAGTAATAAAGGACAGAAAGTGTTTCTTAGTGGCAACAATTGTGCTATGTCACTAAGCGGCACGCTTCTGTGTAACGGTATTAGTTTGCACGGAGCCTGTGAAGGGAATTCATACAACCTTTCATGTCACCAGCAAGGCGCACCTGCAACTGAAATAGAACCATTCTTTCAAAGACTCTATAATGGGAGTTACATTCTTATTGTAGACCGCAGATGTTGCAGTCTTCTGCCCGGGACTCCTTATCTAGTAACTACAACGGCGAAGGTCAAGTGCTGTGGACGTTCTTTGTTCCCCAGCTCCTTTCCAGACAGGGAGGCAAGGGCATGGCCCAGTTTGAAAATTACTTCTATTCGAATAGACACTTTAAGCAGAATGAAAACAGTGCTTCTTCAGACGCCTACAAGGCTCACGTCATCTAAAGAAACGTATGATCTACAAGTCGCAAGGACGACTGCAGAGATACATACATTATTATCAACTAATTCCCCCGTACATTTCGCGGAAATCCTGAGCGAAATCTTAAATATTTCTGATACCACTGGGGTCTCAAAGGTATTTAAGACAGTATTTTCGATGGCATTAACACCATTCAAAGCCATAGTGGGTATTTTTCCAGATTTCGTCCATTCGATTTTTGGCGGACTTCCCCTGATCCTGGGACTAATTGCAGGAATCCTATTCCTAGTCCTTATTTTTCGTTATGGCAACCCATGTCACAGAACAAACTCTCGCGACAATGGAAGATACGATCCTAGCCATTGGATACCGGGACCGGATATCAAAAATCCTGGGACTCTCCCGGCTTAGAGACATAAACATGACTTGGTTTCTATCATTTCGACCAATGTGGCAAAGGTGTGTTTTACCTGTACTAAGGTGTCTGCTATGCGGAGAAGAATGCGTGTTAGACACCTGTCTGACGCTACAATCGGATGCGCCAGTGGATGCAGATACACTGTTGGTTCCTACCAAGGTTCACGCTTTGTGCTGCCCTCAAAGGCTGCCAATCCTGATGACGGCATTCCTGGAATCTTCACCACTACGATTGAAGGGTAGTGAAGTTCAAGATGAAAGCAGCATCGAACAGGTACGACCTTCTGTCAGCAATGCGAATCAGAATGTCAATGGAGACAATCATGCGCACGAATGCATGGTTACCCCTATTTCCGACTTAGTGGAACTTTCCCATGAAGCTGTTGACAGTTTTTTCGAAAGCCTGAATGATATGATGTTCTCTCCAGAACAGAAATAGAGACTTTTGAGTAAACTCGCACACGGCGTTCCCTGAATTCGGCCTTCAACTTTAAAAATAAAGTCACATGAACAATTTCACTCCAGTTCACGGACAGCAATTTTTTTCAGCAAGCCCCCTAAAATATTTTTCTACATATTTTTTCCCGGGACACTGATCTCCTGCTTAAAGTAAGAAACTATTCCTAGAGAACTAAGATTTCTATTTTTAGATACTTTATAGACTTTAGCTGCCCGCTGGTATGTTCACAAATATTTTATTATGTGATGAAATGGTCTCGAACTTCCTTTCTGTATAGCCATATTAAGAGCCATTTCATGTGTATTTCTCATATACCAATAAGCAATAATGCATAAAAATGCGTGTTTACTTTTGCATTTAATTCATAGCTTAAGTGCATACAATATATATAACTGCAATTTTTCAGTATATTTGAAAATTTCGAAATGCATTTATGTATTTTGGGGTGGTAAGGTATACACTATACTCTATAGTATGTTGTACTATGTTATACTATGCATAGATTAGTAGATATGACCATAGTTAGCGTGGAGTGGGTGTCGTGTATTTCTATAGGTTCTGAATCAGTCCCCCTATTCCTGACCCTATTCTGGTTAAACTAACTATCAAGTTAACTAACAGTCAGCCCATGAGGCAAGAACAGCCCCCATGATGCAGATACCGTTATCTGACGCAGTCACACTACGGCACAGGAACGTGTTATCTGATTAGGTCATAACGCTTGAGATCTAATTAGACAAGCGACATTCCTCCAGCCCCTGATAAGGCATACGACGTTCTCATAACAAATCAAACCTATGACAACCTGGAAAATCCGTGCGGCCATTGTTTTGATTTCACAGAGAACTTCAGTAAAAGAATGTGCTAACGAGCAAGTCGTATGACATCTTTATTGACGTATCTATGTCCATCCTTACGTCAATCTCGGCACCTTTAAGGTATAAATATTGCCGATCTTGCCCTATGCAAACACACGTGTGGTGACAAGACGGAGCAGCCATACTTGCCGAAGCCGAGAGCAGAAGCAGACCCCGCAGGCAGCAGCCCCGCCTTCCTGACGCGCTGAGAGACGCGCTGCTATCTCAAGCCGAGAGACCCAGCACCGGCGTTTCTGGGCAGCCCTCGCAGGCAGCCTGGAATATCGAGAGCAGAGAAGGAGATACCATTCCTCATTCATCCTAAATTCCAGGTACAGAACTGAATAACCCCTCGCAGAGAATTCTTTAGTTATTCACTTGGCAAAAACAAACTTAACTTAAACTGTAACTTTCTATTCCCGCCCACGCATTAGACTTAGGTCAGGTACACGGGGTAGGCGTATTTAGAAACACCAGTTGAGTACGTTTAGTCAAATGTATATGTGTATGTAAATATATTTTAATCATTTTAAACATCATATGGCTCAGAAACCATATCAATGTTTTTACAGTATTATTTTATACTATTGCTTTTAATGTATGCACTTTACTTAACTATAAGTATTGCAATAATATCGATCCATTTCTCTTGTATGAGAAAAGAGACTGATCAATAAATAACACCTTTTTATTGAACACGCCCGTCTCTTCCTTTTCTCTACAATCTGATGAGACTAAGAATGCACGTACTGACTGAGTAAAATAATTGCCTTGTGCTCACACGACTCTTGAGATTGACTCTTGATTAGGGGAGAGCAAAGTTGTCATGTTCTATGGTTGTCAGAAACTAAATCCCTTCTTGTCTAATCAGGGGAGGTAATTCTTTCCTGAACATTCGAGAAAGTTTCTAGCGAACTCTGAGCTTAGCTGGCAAACCCAAAACTTTAAGTCTAGTATCGACAGTAGTAGACCTAGTTAACGTCTGGTCTAGGCCTTTACTGCTGTAGGTATTATTCCAATGCGCAGAGCCTATTGGGAAGATAGGAGCTACACTACACTGCTAGGAACCTTCCCATTTTGGGCAGAAGGCTAGCCACACATTTTAAAATGCCCACTTCTTCCACAAAAGAAAAAGGGAGGAGGTCCAGTGCTAACGTTTTTAGCCAGCTTCCCATTGTATAAATGTGCCATTGGGTGCTTGCGCTTGTATGGCCCCTCCTGACTAAACATGCCCATAATAGTATCCTGGACTTTTTCTATTATCCGGCGCCACTGATGCAGGAGTCTTCTTGAGCGAAGATGAACCAGCAGGTGGTAGACTTAATGAGAGTCTTGTTGGGAAAGTCACTGTATGCTGCTGTGGTATCGCCATTTGACGTGTGTGCCATTGTGAGGTGGCTGAGGCAGGTGATACTGGTGCACTGCTGGGGACAGAGCTGATTACCCTCTCTCTCCACCTTTACCACCACCACTAACCCAAACTGGGCAGGTGTAATTTTTCAGTGGGCCACTGGTGCCAATGCCCAAAGAAGTGGAGGTAGGTGGTTGTACCAATTATTGCCTCCCTGCAGTGCCTACTACTGAGGTGATGGTGAATGTAGGTCTCATTGGGGCCTGACAAATATGGAAGCTGCTGGTAGTGACACATCCCTCAGAGCACGTCCAATAGGAGAGGTAGTGTATGTCTCCTCTGGGCCAGCTATAATAACAATCACTGGCTCACCCTTTTCCTCATCCCCTCCATTAAATTGTAAGGCATATAGGAATTTTCCTTTCCCTGAACTTCCCCTGGCATATCTCAGACTCAGCCAGGGTCTGATCCATGTTCAGATCATCAGAAAAGGGTCTTGGAGAAGATGGTGGAGTACCCTTTTTTTCTTGCTAGAGATAGGGAATCTAATGGTTGTAAAAGAGATGGTTCTTGCTCAACAGGAAGTTCAACCTTCTGCTCTGCTACTTCAGGAAGATCTATTGCTAGCTGTGGCTGTTTTCCACTTTCCTGCAATGATTAGGTAATACTTTGAGAAAGAGACAAATCCAATTCAATGTCACTGCTTGTCGGCGTAGACATAATTGCAGTGTCTTCCTTGCTGAGAGACATAGCCTGGTCTTTGGTTAGGGTGGTGATGTTGATGCAGTAATGCTGGTCCCAGCTTGCTCCCCGTGGCCGGCGGGCTGGCACACAACCCACACACCAGTGTTGGAAATGTGATTCTTCCTCACCGGCCACTTTCTTGGTGGCACCTTTCTTTGGTGCCATCTTGAAGCTGTCAGTTGGCAGTGGCACTGAGCTGCACAAGCAGAAGAGATTGGAGTACTCACACGATGGTCTGGCAGTACGGTGGGTGATGTCTCTTGATAACCTAAAAAAAACAAGCAAGAAACATGGAATTGTTGCTGTTTGTCTTAGTGCAGACAAATTTAATTTAGTGTGGTTACTTAAGTTATCGTTATTATCATAAATAGAAACAATAGTGTATCCATTCCCAAGTCAAACCACACCACCAGCACATATTTCATTTCCAATCAGCAGAACAATATACAGATGCAACAGTTTGCATTGTGTGCATCTAAGAGAGACACCTGTGGCAGTCAGGGGGCTGCAGGGGAAAAGTGAATAATGCTTAAACATGAATGCTGGTGTGTGCCTATAGCAGGCAAGAGGGTCCGGGGCAAATAAAATAATCCTTAGAAAATTAATGCTGGTGAGTGCTCTTGTATGGCTGGCAGGTGGTCTAGAGGGAAATGGATAATAATACTTAAAAAACAAAAGATGTTGTGCTTATGGCAGTCAGGTGGTGGATGGATGGTGGGAAAATGTACAAAAAAGATAATTTAAAAAGAAATGGAAATAGAAAGAAAATTAAATTAATTATTTAAAAACATAAATTAGATTAAGAAAAATCATAATAAATAAAAGAAAAATGATGGTGTACTAGGGGATACTAGGGGACAATAAGAAAGACAGTGGGAGGCAAAGAGGTGCAAGTGGAAATGCAAAAAAAATGCATTTAATATAAAACATTGTTCAAATAAAAATACTAAAATGACCCTCAAGCATGATATTACACTGATATCAAGGAAAAGTAAAACAGTGAACAAATTCAAAAAGGCATAGCCCTCTCCTATCAATCTTCCTTTGAAAACTGAAAAAAAGGGTAGCTGCAAAAAAATTGCCACCAGCCGCATGGTCAACCAAGAACAGCAAGCAAGGAGACAAGGCCAAAACAAAGACCATATGCAGGCTTATGGCAAAAGCTCACTGGGTGGCTTCACAAAATGGCCATCGGCCACATGATCAATCAACAATCCAAAGCAAGGAGACATGGCTATAACAAAGTACACATGCAGGCCTATGACAAAAAGTCACTGACTGGCTACACAAAATGGCTACCTATTGAATGGTCAAACATCAAGCGCATGCAGGAAGGCATGGCCACAACGAAGAACACATGCAGGCCTATGGCAAAATCACACTGGAAGGATACTCAAAATGGCCACATGGGAAAATAATAATAGCAAGCAAGGAGGCATGGCCACAACAAAGGACACATGCAGGCTTATGGCAAAATCATACAGTCTGGCTACACCAAATGCCCCCCTGACACATGGTCAAGCAACAACAGCAAGCAAGGAGGCAACAAAAACACATGTAGGCCTATAGTGAAAGCACATTGGCTGACTACACAAAATGGTCGCCAGCCCTATGGTCAAACAACAAGCAAGGAGGCTTGGACAACAAAGAACACATGCAGGCCTATGGACAACAGCACAAACCCTCCTGGGACATCAAATATGCACCCACCAAAATACACATTAAATTAAATATTTAAAACACCTTCATGTTTATTATAACTCAATGCCATCCCTGCACTAAATGTTGTTTTAAAACAAAATATACCACATAAATAGTTGCATTATGTACCCATGACTAGTACTGGACGTACTGGCCTGATGGACCTTGGGCAGACTAGGACACATAATAAAATAAATGAATAGTGCACATTTAACCAACATGAAAAATTTACTATGCAACCTTTTCCCCTTACAAAAGATAAAAAATGAAATGCAAAAAAATACCTAGGCCCCTACTGAAACTCCAGGCCCACCACTACAATCAAGTTTAAAAATAAAATAAAAATAAATACTGGTGTATGCACTCTATCAAAGAAATAACAACCTTAAACAAAGGTTTGTCAACTTACATGAGATATCACAAAAGAGAAGTCCTTAAATCCAATGGTCTATGTGCAGAAGACAAAGAGAGTGATCCTTTCAGCTCCAACTCCAAATGAATAGTGACCTGGAGCTGGATAAAGCTCAGGGAGGCGCCTGCTGGACAGTAACAGGAAGTTGGAGTCTCTGGGGCACTTCCTACTTTTTGAATAAAACGTAAAATATAAACAAAGGCTTCTCGCACGAAATAAATAACTTGAACTATATGCTGGAGTAGAAAATTCCCTCGAAAACATCTTTCCGAGTATATTTAGCTGCTTCTCCAGTGGAAAATCTGCTCAAGGTGCAGCTGTTGTCACTCATGTTTGCCAACATTACGAAAAAGATGCTGTCGCGGCCAGAAGCAGCGCCAGCAGGTACAAAAATCCTGCATGTACTCACTAGTGGCAGGCAAGTCTCATAGCGCTCACCAGCATGTGCCAAAAGAAGTCTTGTGCACACCAACAGAAAAAAAATTCTACTCAGAGCAGTATGGTGCAATTAAGCTTGAACTCCGCATTACATGCAGAATGCGAAGTTACCGAATTCCACAAACTCCACAAGTGGAGTATATTTCTCCGCCAAGTCCTACAAATTTTCTGGAAAGTATGGTATATTTTAACTTCTGCTGTTACTGTCTCTGTCACGAATCACCTAATTTCAGCGTTAATGACCATTCAATCTCAATATTCTATTCTTGAAAAGTAACCAAAACAGAAACATTTGAATTGCCTACAGTTCCCATTATAAGCTGCAGCTTGAAACAACAGATCCTACAATCTCTCCATTTTACATACAGAGTGTGATGTTTTACTTCACAATTCATCAAAATATGCTTAATAGGCAAGACAATGATCAAGACCCTGCTGAAATAGCAATATTGACGCAAATAGCAACAAACACCCATGAGACAATTTTAAAAAAACATCCATGCCTAATAATCAGAAACATCAGCACACAAATTCAAGGCCCAAGGTAAACATTCGCAAAGGTAAAAAGGTGTAGTATTGGGTATTTTAACTATTAGCCCAGTGCTACTCATTGTGATTTAATTAAGTTAATTACTTTCAAAATGTTACCACCCTGATGGACTTAGATACAGAACTAAATCAGAGGAGCCATTTCAATTCCAGAATTTAAAATGTGTGTTGGGGATTCTGCATTTCAAATGAGAGTTTGACAGGCTAGAGAGATGCTTCTGCAACCGTCATCTCAGAGAAGACGGTGGACAAGTGATCTGAGCCTCCAGGGCTGGTGATTCACAGACGTCTGTTATAGAATCCTCTGTACTGCAGATAACCTTCCTGGCATCAGCTGCCTCGAAATAGGATTGTCATCCGCTATTCACTGTATGGGTATACTGTGCTGAATATTTAGCATTTCCTATTTTTAAACAAGCAAAGCTGAGGGCTACAGGGCATGCTTAAGGGAGACTTACACAATATACATAAGAGGATGTTTCTACATGTTGAATCACTTTCCTTTACCATGTGCAACTGCAGGGTTTTAATCTGCAGAACCAATGGTGAACCTAGTGCCATGTTTTTCAGTCACTGATGTGTGTGTAGTAAATCTACACCACAGTCCATAAGCGGCATTCAATACATATGCCACTAGTGTACTTTCTGTGGCAACTTACTGTCACCTTAATAAAAGTTAAATTAGCCAATTGTGTTTAACCAATTCAAAGTATAACAATAAAGTAGGATCTCTTAGAGGAATCAACAATCAAACGGATCACACTCGCAGGTAAGTTTAAAAACAGTTGCACAAGAAATTAAAATGTATATAGTTAAAAACACCCGAGCTATATCACAAGTGACATATTGCACACACATTATTTAAACATTGTAAATAAGAGCGACACTCATATTTGCCATTTAGAAACCAGCTAATTTGCAGGAGTCAACAAATGAAGTTGTTTTTGATCGTGAAGACAGTGTGATCTGTCTGATTGTTAATTCCTCCAAGAGATCCTTCTCTATTTATATATTGTTGGTTTAACACCTTGAACGCTATGGGGATTTTTCTCCTGTGCTGGAACTCCTAGAACCCCATCATTCATGACGAGCTGGGCTCGTCATCAGCGTAGCAGGAGGCTACTGCATGACGAGCCCAGCTCGTCATGAGCGTGGAAGGGGTTAAGGAACCCTGTTTCTTGAAGTAGTAGGGCCACTCTCCTTTTTATAGACAGTGTGCATGTAATTAGAGAACTGGTTCCAGCGCGCTATATCGACACTCTGGATTAAGTACAACTACATGGGACTACTGTTCCCATGATCCTTCGCAAAACGACGTAACAGGTGAAATCGGAGCCGTCTATGACTTCTAAGAGAGCGCGCCACAGCGTCGGTAATTCAGTTATCAGAGGTCTTGCAGGCATTTTAAGAAGAAAGAACTTACTAAATTAAAGGTGTAATACCGAAATATTGTATAATGAAAAACATTATGAAGGATGAATGAGGATGTATGAATGAACGTAAAGACCGTTTTATTATACAGCAATGATAAAACATGTTTTTATTAATTTAGTTATAAATTGTATATAGATTAAAATGCAGGTAGTTATGTAATTTCTCGCTTTTTGATAAAATAAGTATTCTATATTTACCTTTACGTCTGGGTTTTGGTATTCCTATTCTGAGGCCGCATTACACATAGAACTTTTTTGAATGTATAGTTGCCTAAGAATTTCAACCCCACATTTTGCTTGACATCGCCACCACAATACCCGAAGGATAAAATATCACCCACCATGACCGCATCAACAAACCTGGTGGAAGGATCACCATAATACACAAGGAATCCATCCAATTCACCACGACAAATGACGACATCACCCGAGCCATGGAACATCTCATCTTCCAACTCCTAACAGACAGTAAATATGACCATTTGGGGCAATCTCACTACCCGTCTTCCAGGACCACGTTCAGCCTTCTGCATCTTTATCGCTGGCTTCATTACCTTCATCGACATAGATTCCAAAAACATTTTCCTATGTGACCTCAATTTCAAACTTGACAACCACAATGATATCAGCACTACCAACCTCCTTGACAGCATGAACAATATTGGACTCAACTATCTCATCCATGACCCCGCATACATCGCAGGCCACATGATAGTCCCCATCTTCACCTCCAGTGACCACATTAGGTACAGCCGCACCACGGAACTCACCTGGACTGACCACTCCATTGCCAACTACAACAGCGCCAACTCACGGACCTCTGCCTCACTATGCCCAACACTTCCCACTGCAGCTAGAGCAAAGTCTCAAAGGACACTTGGATCAATGCCCTCAATACCATCACCCCATCTTCTCAGACAACCTAGATCAGAACATCAGAAACTTCAGGAAATGGATCACCAACTGCACCGACAGTTTAGCTCCCATAGGCAACACACAATACAGAAAGACTATCAAGGAGCCTAGCTTGTACACTGAAAATCTCAGAACCGATAAACAACACTGTAACCAACTGGAAAGGAGATGATGCACCAGCAAGGACACAATCAAGAAGACCACCTTCAAAACAGCCCTCAACCTCTTCCACATACAGTTGAGAGAATCAAAGAAAAAGGTCATCGCTTCATGCATCAAATCAAGCCCTAATGACAGCAAATAACTCTTCAACATCATCAAAGAATTATGTAACTCCTCAGCTGCAATAAAACAATACCCCCTCACAGGAGGTCTGGAACGACCTTGTAAACTTTCTCCATGGCAAAATCACCAACATTTACAAAACCTTCAGAACCCAGGCCAAGGCCACCAACTTCTTCAAGCAACACAACAATACCGCTATCACCACAGACATCCGACTGACTGAATGGAGCCAGCTCGTCCCACAGGACACCGCTTCCAAAATGAACTTGATCCACTCAGGGGCCACAACTGACCCGGTGCACAGTCAAAATATCGATTATTAAATATCGACCTACCTTAATATTGAGTTTTTTAATATCGTGGGGAAGAATATCAAAGTCAAGAATATCGTTGACCAGAATATCGACTTTAAGGTAAGTAATATCGCTGTTTTAATATCGAAGTAAGTAATATCGAAGTTAAGTAATATCGTTACCAAAAATATCATTATCAATAATATTGAAAAAAATGTACTGTTATGTATTTTAATATGTATTTTATATGTATGTTTAACATTTTATTTTAATGTATTTTCATAATGTATTAATATATTTATCAAATGTTGAGAAATAGGTAATTTTTTTTTAGTAAATTTAGCGTTTTTGTATCAGAGTGGGTTGTGAGTTTATAGGGGAATAGGGTGGGAAGTAATTTAATTTTAAATAATGAATATGTTTTTATTTATTGTTATTGATTAATAATGTATTGTTAATTAATTATTACTTGGTAATTACTTTTTATTAATGATTTACTTTATAATAATATTAATTATACTTAGGGCTCCCGGTTTTCATTTAAACAGATTTTTACATATAAATACAGACGGAAAACTATATCTGTATTTATATTTAGAAACAGCAAAATACTAGTAAAGTTTGCAGCGCTGCCGTGCTTAGCCAAGTGTTGCCACACCCCTGTTCCTTTTGATACTGCCCCAGCCCTTCTTTAAAATTGGGTATCTCCAGGGCTCTGCAGCTCCAGTGAGCTCTGCGCCAACCTGTCACCATTTCATAAGATAAATGTATTTCTGTGGCCTCAGGGGGGGCAGATTAATGGTGACCCCTTGAATGCTGCTTTTCACACTGTCTGTCCTGCTGCAGCCTCGGGCTCTGGATCCGGCACCCCCCCACTACGTATGAACAGGCAGCACAAGGGGGTTTTGCATCAGCAATTAACCTTCATTGAGCCGAAGGATTAGGATAACTGCAGCTCAGGGAGTGTGCATTGTATTCTGCGTACTGCGCTTTCTTTCAAATAGTCGTGTTTGCATGTTGAAAGCTCTTGTACGACTGTGATCTTAAAAAAATACACTTTCCTGAAGCGAGGTGATGACAGCACCTCAGCTTTTGAGACCTTGCTGAAAGCCTGCACGCAGTCGGGTTAATCAAATATTAAAACCCGATAAAGAGACATGTTGGACATTGTACTCATTGGTAAAATTAGCACCTCCTCTGAAAAAAAATGCAACCCAAACCAGCGTTATGGCTACAATTTTACCATCCTTTGAAAGGTGAAAGACTATAGTGACTGCTGACATGTGAGCTTATGATATGTCAGAAACCACCACTAAACTTGCTGAGCCATTGATAGAATGGCATTACAGCAACAGTGCTGGGCTTGAAATACAGAACTGGCATATCAGCAGGTTAGGCTTCAGTGTGCTGATTCAGGCAAACTGCATTTGTGCTTTCCTTTGCCTCCATGCGCTATCAAATTAAAGACTGACCATTGATTTCTATTTTGTTTTAAAAAGATGGATTTTGCACATATTTTGATGCATGGGTGTGTGACTTGCATATGATTCCTCATGTGTGTGGGGGGGGGCTTGTGGTGTCCCTTTTGCATTGTGATCTGTGTGTGTTGAGTTCGTTCCCATTTAGTATGTTGTTCCCTCAACTGTTGTGTCCATGTACAAGCAGTTGCACATGTGTTTTTGGGATTGAAATAAATGTGGAAAAATACTAGCGTTGTCTTTTGCTTGTGGCAAAAATAAATGCGGATACATACAGAAAAAATGCCCAAAAAATAAATATGGATAAATACAGACAGAAATGGCAAAAAAATAAATACCATAAGACCAGGAACCCTAATTATAATTAATGTATTATTAATTTGTATGTATTGTTATTGTTAATTAATTTGTTGTTAATTCATTATTAATTGGTAATTATTTCCATTCAGTGATTAATTAATAATTACATTAATTATGTGATTTTTTTATGTTTAGTGGGTTGTGGATGGGATGTATCGGGGAATGAATTAATTAATGTTTATATTTATTGTTATTGAGTATTAATTTATTGTAATTACTTATTAATTGGTAATACATTTTTATTAATTGGTTAATGTATAATTATATTAATTATAATTAATGCATTATTTATTTTTACTTATTGTTCTTGATTATTAATTCATTGGTAATTCATTTTTTATTGCGAAATCTTTTTTATTAATTGATTAATTGATAATTACATTAATTGTGTTTCTTCTTTATGTGTATTGTGTTGTGCGTTAATGGGGGAATAGTGTAGGAAGTAATTTAATGTTATTTAAGTGAATATTAATTACATTGTATTGCTATGTATTAAAATAAAATTGTTAATTAATTATTAATATGTTAGTTATATTACAACAATTATTTAATTGATAAGTATGTCAATTTAACCCCTACGCTATCCTACATTTTCCACTCCGTTACACTCACTGGAGTTGGAACAGTAATTTTAACTCTTACACTATTATTTTGACATCGATAATTTTTTCCTTACTGTACTTACCAAAATGTAGATAGGATGTCTATATTCTTGATTCCGACATTCTTGCTGCAATATTTCTGTAGGTCGGTATTCTGACCTTCTATATTTTGTCAGTGATTCAACCGAACCATGTCCTCACCACATTTTCAACCTAGGCATAGCCAGAATCAGCCATGTAGTCACCACCTAGCCCTCAATTGCCAGGGCCACCTTCCCCGTGGAATGGAAACATGTAAAAGTCAGCAGCCTACTACAGAAACCATTGGCTGACCCAGGCAAACTCAACAACTACCAACTGATCTCCTTGATCCTTGCCAAAGTATTAGAAAAACCATCAACCAACAACTCTTTGCACATCGGGAACCTCCTACCTACTCCTCCCCATCCAAATTCTGCAGCAACAACAGCATCAAGACAGCCCTCATCATGGCTTCCAATGACTTCGGAGCCCTACTCTCCCATGGGGAGACCGCAGCTCTGATCCTCTTTGACTTCTCTGCAGCTTTCAATATGGTCTCCCGCCACACGCGTATTACAAGACTGCACAACATAGGCTTCCAAAGAGCCACTCTCAGGTGGATTACCTCTTTCCTCACCAGGAAAACACAAAAAGTCTGCCTTCACCTCCGAACCTAAGGAAATTATCTTTGGAGTTCCCCAAGGATCCTTGCTTAGTCTCCCCCTCTTCAACACTCATATGACAGCCCTGGCCAGAATCACCAAAACCCACAGACTCAACATCATATCCTATGCCCACAACTCACAGATCATCTTCTCTCTCTCTGAAGACACCACCAAGACCAATTTTCACAACTGCATGACAGATGTCACCAACTGGATGAAGGACAACTGCCAGAAGCTCAACTCGGACAGGACAGAGGTATGGATTTTCGGAAACAAAAGCTCCCCATGGTTATACATCCTGGTGGCCCTCAGAACACAGACCCACTCCTAACCCTACTGACCATGCTAGGAATCTAGGCCTCATTCTTGACAACAAACTAAACATAATGACTCAGTTCAACTAAGCCTTGTCCTCCTGCTTCTACATCCCCTGTATATATTCAAATGACTACCCCAAAGCACAAGACGCACCATCATCCAGAACCTCACCTCCTGTTGACTTGACTGCAGCAACACTCTATATGCAGGGAATACAGCTCACCTCTTCTGACATCTACAGACCATAGAGAAGGCTGCATCTAGACTAATCCTCGACCTCCCTAGATAAACTCACATCACCCCCTATCTCGGGGAACTCCACTGGCACACTGTGCAGAAAAGATGCAAGTTCAAGTTCCTGACACATGCATACAAGGCCTTATGCAAATGTGAACCAGCCTATTTGAACCACTGCCTGAACTTCCATCAGTCCACCAGACACCTCCGCTCAACATCCCTTTCTCTAACCCTCACCACCTGCATCAAACGTAGCAGATGCAGAGGTCACTCCTTCTCCTTCCTAGCAGCAAAGACATGGAATGAGCTACGGTTTCATCTATGGACCTCCCCATCTCTTTCAGAGTTCTGTAAGTCCCTGAAGACTTGGCTATTTCAATAATCGACTGGATCTTGCCAGCGCCTGGATACCCTCAGGGTGATCAGTAGTGCTCTACAAATCTATTGATTGTTTGATTGCTTGATTGAAGGCGAAGAAGACTTATGTTTGATTGGAATTATCTGCAGGCTCATCCTGGAAAAAACTTGTCTTCACCTCTCCTGTTGTCTGAATTAATTTTGTTGGCTTTAGTACTCTGTGAACTTTACTGCTAACCAGTGATAAAGGGATTGTGCTCACCCCCCTTGAACATGGTAAAACTGGCTTACACTTAAGTGCCACATTTGTTTACGTGTTAGTCCTTAGTAAAGTGCTGCTACATATACAAAGGGCCTGTAAATAAAATGACACTAGTGGGCCTGTACCACTTGTTGTGCCATGCACTAAAGTAGCACTTTTTTGTGTCTCAGGCCTGGCATTGCAGCCTGTAGTGCAAATCTAAAATGGAAGTTCAACATAGCAAAATAAAGCTTTTGCCAAACCGAAATCTTCCTTTTTTAATGCATATAAGCCACCCCTCTGGTAGTCTCTAAAACCCCAGATGGCAGGGTGTATTGTGTTTAGAAGGTTGGACATCTGTTTTTAAGTTTTATATGGCCTGGTAGTGAAAACTCCTAAAGTTGTTGTTCATTACTGTAAGGCCTAGCTTTCCCATAGGATAACATAAGACCTAGCTTTTCCATAGGATAATATTAGGTTACCTTATTACATTTAATAACGGCTAACTGTTGATTGCGAACAGGAGGAATGTAATGTTTGATTTCAAAAAAAGTTTAATTTAAAATCCTCTTTAATGGCAAAATTGTAATTTAAAATCTTTTTAAATGACAAGGTCACATTTTAAGCCATAATTCTGAAAATACCACTTTAGAAAGCAAGCAGTTTTTAACTTCCCTAACCATTTGGTGCCTACTGACAGTGGCCTCGGTCACATCACTGTGAATGGCCTATCTGTTGGAGTTTGTGTGTTCCTTCCATACAGTGTAACAATGAAGGTTAGATGTTGGCAGAATGGGCCATACTGCCAGGATGGCTGAAGGTGGATCTCTTCCCTTCCAAACTTACACATCAAAGGGCTGCCTCCAGCACACACACACAAAGGAACCTCTCACTTGCCTTTTTTCACCCTGGACTTCCTGGAGTCTTAGCAGGAAAAGAAGGAACCTTCCAGTACCAGATGTGGAGGTAGCCTAGAAGATTCCCCTACTTCAGAGGCTGAGAACAGTTATAACTATTGAACCCTCAGCGCAACTCTCCAGTACTCTCTTGAACCTGTGGATTGCCTGGCTGTTTGAGGCCTAGCATACTGTGTGATCCCAGGACTACCAGAGTGACTCCAAGGGCTAGTGTCCAGGCCTCCTGTGTGAGCTAAAGAGATATACCAAGCTCCACAGACCTTGAACACTGCACCTGGTCTCTGTTGTAGAGAGTCCAGGTGCCTCAAATGGTTCTCACCAAGTCCTGGACCCTTGGAAGTGGTGTTGAAGGTGCTGCTCCTGCCTAATCCTAAAAGTGGTAACGTAGAAAAATGTTCTAAAAAATTGGCCTGAGAATCTACAGAAGATTAGGACCTACCTGCCTCCTGATTCCCCCAAGGTGCATCACCGGTTCACCTGACTCCAAGGTAGCTCCCCCTACGTTCTCCTCCACAGCCTCAAATCCTGGTCAGCAGGACCTTTCAGCAAAGGTATCCAGCCTCTTAGATCCCTCATCAGCTCCAGCATGCTGCTTTGCCCCACTGAAGAGTTTGACTTCCAAAAATTTGACAAAGTCCAACGGTAGAAATCTTCATCCGATTCCTTTAAGGTGACTCTGCAACAACAACATTGCCTTCTTGGACACCGCTGGCTGTCTTGCCCCACTGAGCTTTACCTTCTCTGAAATTTTTTTCTGAATTTCTTCTAAGTCTGAAGGTAATCTACCTTGTGCATCTGACCTATGCCCTATTGTGTTCAGCCTTAAGTTTTGACTTTGCCCCAGTCTCTTGAAACCAGATACCTACTGTTAGAGCTTTGATCTTTTGGGTGCTACATTCCAATAAAACAAATTAAGATTCCTAGCTGTGTTTCTACCAATTGGATGTAATTTGTTTTGGTGTAATTTTATTTATGAACATTTATCGAATGTTTCTAAATTTTTTAACTGCCGCTTAGTTGCTTTTTACCTGTTATTTAACTCTCGGGCCGCTGGACAACTGTGGAGCGCTCAAGCAGGCTCCTTTGTGTCTCGTGGGCTCCAGTGTGGTGATCAAAGCGGGGCCGCCGCCTTGGGGATAGCGGTGGTGAGCAGTCTAGTCTTTCTCACTCACCACGCTATATCTGGGGCTTATGAAGCGTATGCGCAGCGGAAGCGCATAGCGGGTGCGCCAAAGGCAAGCCGGTCTGCGCCCGTCCGCGCCCAGATCGCGCCGACCGCCATGACACCGGTATCTTGTAGGGCAGATGAAACTACAGAATTTAATTACTCCAGGTCAGTACTGTTAAGCCTGAACAAAAAGGCAAAAGGAGTAAAGTGTATCTGTATGGCTTTCAAAGCTACTTCCCAGTCGTTGGAGTGTCCCGGCTGTATAACATCTCTACCAGAAATAGATTTTTTACAGATAAATAAATTAAGTTTGAGTCTAGTTAAAGCTCCTAAAATTAAAAGGGAAGTCGATAAGTGTGTTTTGTTGAATGCCAGATCCTTGGTTAAACACAGCTTTGACTGTGCCAGATTTATTAAAGATAACGACATTCAATTGACATTTATCACCGAGCCCTGGACAGATGAAGCCTCAGGTCCGGACTTGATACAGGCCACCCCATTAGGATTCTCATGTCATACTTTGAATAGGCAGGGGAAAAAAGGGGGTGGCCTGGCAGTAATTTATCCCAGCACTATGAAGACTGCCTTTTATGCAGTACATAATGCGGAATGTGAGGCACTATCTTTTAACTTTAACTTTAGACTCTCACATCACCACTCATTTAAAGGCATTCTTGTCTATAGACCGCCTAACATTAGACAACTCTTTGTTAAGGCTATGGGCAACTTACTTGAAGATGGTATTTGCCTCTAAACATTTACTATCATGGGCGATTTCAACTATTATTTAGAAGCCATTTCCAATCCAGATATGGTTGCCCTCATTGACATAATGGATAGTGTGAATCTTGGGCAACGGGTAATGGATCCCACGCATACAGCTGGACACACCTTGGATGGTATTTTTTCCAATCATTCAGATCTCCGGTATACAGGAGTAATGCCACTGGTATTGACAGATCATGCAGCAGTCCATTTTGAAGTAACCCTTTCAAGCCAAAAGACGGTTATAATACCAGACAAAAAACGAATTAATATCCAATCTTGGAATAAACTGGACGGTGAGGAATTGCGGGGACTTCTTACGGTAACATCAAAACAAACACATTTGGGAGTGGAGGAGGAGACAAGCACTTATACCAATTGGTTGGATAGTGCCTGCAAGAAACTAGCTCCTACTATTAGAATTAGACCGAGAAGGCTAGCTCCGTCCGCCCCCTGGTTTTCAGAGGATCTGAAAAATCAAAAATCCAGGTGTAAACATTTAGAGCGAACCTGGAGAAAGGAATATAAGGAGGCAGATAAGAAGGCTTATCGAATTGAGCTAAATAACTACAAGAAAATGCTGTTCAGCACTAAGCAAAAATGTTATGTTAATAAAATTGACTTAGCTAAGAACTCAGCTAAAGATCTTTTTAAAACTGTTGCAGGTCTGGCATCTCCGCGTCCAAGTTCTATCCAGCCGAACCAGGACCTTTGTGATAACATCGCCGAATTCTTTTCGGATAAAGTAGAGGCTATCTTTACTTCTCTTAAGGATTCTGTTGAAAGGGAGGTTAAGACCTCCCCTGTAGACCCATTGAGAACTTTGGATAACTTCGAGGCTCTATCTTTGGATAGAACTCAGTCTCTCCTCGAAGCAGCTAAATCAGGGTCCCCATATGACCCCTGTCCAGTGGCTTTTGCCAAACTGGCAATGGAACCCATTACCTGGGCGCTTACATCAATCTTTAATAAAATGATTGAAAGTGGCATCTTTCCTAAACTTTGGAAAGTGGCATCTATTCTACCCCTTTTTAAAAAGCCAATGTTGGATCCTAAGGACCCTAACAACTTTCGCCCTATTTCCAGACTTCCTCTGCCAGCAAAAGTAAAGAGAGGGAGCTAAATACTCAACTTAGTATTTTTCTTGATCCGACCCTAGCATTGGACACATCCCAATTTGGCTTTAGGACTGGTCATAGTACCGAATCAGCACTCATAAAGACAACTGATGAGATTAGGAAAGCAGTGGATCAGGGCGGTAACGCTGCCTTGATCCTACTGGACCTATCTGCGGACTTTGACACGGTCCATCATGATCTGTTGATGGACCGTTTAAGGTCATGTGGACTATGCAATAAGGCGTGGGAGCTTTTACAATCTTTTCTAAATGACAGAGTACAAGTGGTCTCCGTGGGTGCATTTCAATCAAAGCCGTTTGTGTTGCCCTGTGGTGTTCCACAGGGATCATCGTTGATCCCAACATTATTTAATGTGTATGTCTCCTCATTGGGGCCGATTATTAACAACTTTGGCTTTGACCTCACGTATTATGCAGATGGCACACAGATTCTAGTGTCCCTCCTGCCAGGACAGGAAGCAGGCATGAACAGGCGCTTTCACAATTGTATGGAAGTTGTCGGGGACTGGATGGCAAAAAATTGCCTGAGGTTGAATTCTAATAAGACTGAGGTCATTCTTTTTTTTTTGGGAATACCACTAATTTCTGGAGTCCAACTTGGTGGCCGCCAACATTGGGGACCCTTCCCATAACAGTGGAAAAAGTAAAGAATCTTGGTGTCCTATTAGATGACAAACTAAATATGAGTGCTCAAGTTAACGCCGTATCATCCTCTATGACATTTGTTTTAAAAACAGTAAAAAAAATATTTCCATACTTACCATCTGGAAGTAGGAAAACAGTGGTTACTGCACTTGCAATGTCAAAGATTGACTATTCTAATGGATTGTACCTGAATATGCAGGAAAGATGTATAAATAAATTGCAGAGATTACAAAATGCTGCACCCCGACTTCTTACGGGGGTGCCTAAATTTACGTCAGTCATAAATGAAATAAAAAAACGACACTGGCTCCCTGTAAAGAAGCGAGTTCTGTTCAAAGCCCTATGTATAGTGCATAAGGCACTGCAATGTAAAGGTCCTGATTTCTTTCAAAAACATTTTTCGTGGTACCTACCAAGTAGAAATCTACATTCATCGGGTGCCAAATTGGTTGTTGTCCCATCCATAAAAAAAGTCTCCTGGGGTGGACGGAGATTTATTTATGGAGCAACCAAGGCCTGGAATAATCAACCTCTATATCTTAGAGGGACCACTGATCTGTTGGCCTTTAGAAAGGCCTTGAAAACGTGGCTGTTCTCGAACTAATTTGCTGACTCAGGCTTTTGTTGTAAGGAGTAATAATGAGCCCCAGGACATCTTAGGGTAACCGTTTGCGCTTTATAAATGATTTAACATAACATAATATAAATTGGTGTGCGATGTTTCCTTTGTTCGGCTTTCGCTTTATTACTGTTTATGTGCTTGCATAAATACTTTACAACATGCCTTTAAGTTAAGCCTGACTGTTTTTGTGCCCAACTGCCAGAGGGTTAAGCACAGGTTAATATAACAACGTTTGTGGTTCACCCTGACAGCATTGTGGTTGTTGATTGAGGAGTGTTTCACTCCACTCAAACAAATCTTACAATCTCCAATTAAGAAATGTAAATCACTTGCTAATGGCATTTACTAAAGCAAGGGCCAGATGTATAAAAATACCATTTTGCGATTTTCGAATTGTGAATCACAAGGATTCACAATTAGGAAATTGCAATATGAAATGAATGAAGATGTGTTGAACACTTTCTGAGATTTCTAGGGGGTCGCAAATGACCTACTTTATGAACATTAATGAGGTAGGTCGCAATTCGAGACCCTCTAGGAAGAATCACGGGGATGGTGGCCTGCTGGAGTCAGCAGACCACCATGTCTGTGATTGCCTGTAAATAAAGCAATATATATATTTTTTAAATGCACCTCATTTTCCTTAAAGGAAAATGGGTTGCATTTAAAAAAGAAAAAGTACAAGTTTTCTTTTAATTTTTATAATGCAGGCAGTAGTCCGTGGGAGCACTGCCTGATCTTGAAAAAAGATTTAACAAACATTCACAAAGGGTAAGAGGTTTCTTGGGGACCCCTTCTGATTTGCAATTTGGTTACCACCTACTTGAATTAGGTTGTAAAATCCTAATGTTTTGCACCGCATTCACGGTCTCAAAGCATTCATACAAACCAATTTGATTCGGTATTAGGAAGGGATGCCTTAAACACGCCCCTTCCTACTACCAAATCGCAAACGCAAATTGCGATTCGGTAAGAGGTTACCAAATCACAATTTGACTTTGATTCATTTGAAAAGCTGTTTTTCAGGTCACAAATGGGCAGATTCATTTGTAAGCTAAAAGTTACATACATCTGGCACCAAATGATTTATCTCATGTTTGTATTACATTCTGTTTTATTAGTGGAGATATATTTATATGTTGTGTCATTTTTGGAATCATGCCAACTGTAGCAACATTTCATATTGTTTGCATATATCCACAAAATAGGACAGGCAGTTAGAAAATCTGTTATTGCATGTATGTTTATATTGGCACCTAAATAAAGACCCCACAGCTACAGATCACCAAAGCACTATACAAGCCAAAAAGGTGAAAATAAGATTAGAACTGGGAATCAGTTCTCTTCACATCTTGTAATCAGGTATGTTTCAAGCAATTATTCTAGCAAACTAGAATTACCACTAATTTCAAAAACCTTGGGACTCATTTAAGGCATTTTGGCATAGGGCAGCACAGCAAGACACCTTGCTGTGCTGCCCTATGCCAAACTGAAAGGGCAGCAATACACTGTATTTAAGCAATTACCTACTTTTTTCAGAATTACCTTTGCGAAGGAAATTAATTTTTTTAGAAGGTTTTGTAGCGTCCGGACCAACATTCTCATAATTTGCCAGTGGATCAATTTTCATGTTCTTAAAAGTTGCTCGTTCCACAATGGCATCCACTGTTTGGTCATCCAGGTCCTTTCCAACGAATCTGCTTATCTTCAGTACGGCTCCTCTCAGATCCTAAAATTAACACAATCTCATTAGTGTGTCTTGAGGTGTTCAATCCTGTGAAAGAGAATTAACTTTACTTATAGAGTTTTGCCCGCCAGAAGCCCTCAAAGATTAAATACTGCTGAAGTTGATGCCAGGTTATCTGACATTAAGCTATTTCAACAAAACAGAGAGAAGAAATTGCATTAATTTGACAGATCATTGACTCATATGACAAGCAGGGAAACTGAAACCAGTCATATGCATAAACTTAATTATACTTTTAACACACAGTGCATGTGTCTATTTGGCCAGACTACACGCTTTGACAGAATAGGTGAACAAAATGCCAACATTGGCTCCACAGGTCTAGTCACCGGACATCACTGGCTGATTAATTATTTTTATCAGTTCTGAAATGGACATATTTGGTGTTTGTACATCTTCTGCGGCTGCAGCTTTGAATTAAGTGCCCGCCCACGTTCTTTTCATCAGCAGGACAATTTCCTCAGCATTTTTTTTGAATTACTTAAAAAATAGTTTAAGTGCATTGAAATGATCTGACCCTGGCTGTTGGAGTTTTTTTATCGTCTACAGCACCAAGATACCTCTCTAGACAAACGTTGTGCTTTATAAAAGAAAGAAATTGCAATTTCCTCTCAGACAGCTTCACAAATAATCTTTTAAGGGTTTGGGTCTATACTTTCCTACTAAGGTTCACATAGATTTCTCACTCGTAAACATCCCATGGAAATAAAATGTATGAGACTTACCTAGCTTATGACCATCATGAATAGCCTGACCAAAAGAGAGATAGCACTCAAATCTGAACTTCCTTGATTAAAACAATATATTTGCAGATCTAGAACAACGTTTGGCCTCGGGAAATGCATGTTGTAATCTCTATATGGAAAAGGCTAAAGACCACTTTGAACAAGAATGACTTTGCCACAAACATGGCTCTGTCTGCTGTATTTGACGCAGTCCACCAAGACTCTTTTCTAGGAAAGATCGGGGGAACATGGCGGCAGCAAGCTGAGCTGCCGCGGTGCTCCCAGCTCTTGCTCCCACTGACGGCTGTAAACGAACTACTGCAAAGATTGTTGAGGCGAAATATGGAGCGGTAGCGGTAATAGTTTCCTGAGGGTATGTCAGGCGGCATCTTTCTGATGTTTTTTTGTGAAATAAACCCGTTTGGTTTAACTACTTTTTGAAAACCTACCTGCACCTTGCAGCACGTCTCTCCTCCATTCCCATATGCTTGGAGGCCTTTCTCCCTCCAGTTGGACTCCCGCAGGACTCCAGTGAGCGTTTCTCCTCGGGTGAGTGCTTTGTCTCCTTCTCTGCGTGTTCCGCCGATTGCCTCCAGCTCATCTGGGCTTGCGGCTGTGGACACGGGCCGCCCTGGAGCTCCGAAGAGGGCATCGATTTCATAGCTTATTGCACGCTTCTCTCGTGCCTAACAGGGGTCCCAGCGGAGCTGGTATAGGAGTTGGCTGTAGAACAGAGGTCTTCAAACTTTTCCAGGTTGAGCCCCCCCAGCTGAATTCCCCCAGATGTTGGGCCCCCCCACCACCCGACAGAAACCTCGGGAATCCGGCACACCACATGATCGACTGCCACGCGCACACCACAGGCCATATCCGGCAAACAATGCTCAACACAACAAGAGTGCCTCGCAAACTGCAGGCCTGTGAGTGGATGTGACGAAACGACAGAGGCGTACCAGACAGCTCAAAACACAATCCTCCAAGACAAAATGTGCGCAAATTCTCCCCACTAGGATGCCCTGCCTTACACAGGACACAGATCAACAACAACACCACCAACATGAATGTGACGGGTGTGCCGGTGCCCAGCCACACCTAGACTCTCAATATGTGGGTGAATCCCTGCCACTGCCATCCTCAGGCTGTGCTCCACATCCAGTTCTAAACGGTACCTAGTCTTCAACACCGCAAGTGCTGAGAACCCAATCTCACAAACTCCCCAACAAATAAACAAATACATTGTAGGATGTAAAGCACCATGCACAAGTGAACCAAAGGGAGGACCGCCGTGATGAACCCACTATAGGGAACACACCATGGGTGCTTCACCAAGCGGAACCCAAAACATGGAACCCGACCTTGCCCATGGGGGCCCCGCATTCAAGTAGCAGCTGGACGTAACGCAAAATGTCACACGCAGGATGCATAGATCCCACACATGAGCACACATAGAATACAGAACAGTAACACATAGGCAAGGGAGCAGCCAAACAATTCAAATACCTTCCACTCTGAACCACAGCTCTCATGGCACCAAGAAAGCAAAGGAAGTCATCACAACCCTCCCCATCCATCTTGTACACCTTGTCATCCACCAACTCCCCCACCATTCATTTCGTCCCTCCATCTGAGCCCCATCCACATCCAAATCCCTTCAACCACTTGCAAACCCATCCACCTTCCATCCCTCCATCCATCATCTCACCAATCCATCCCTCCATCCACCCCCTCACCCATCCATCCATCATCCATCCATCCCTTCACCCAATCTATCCCCTCACCAATCCATCCACTCTTCCACCCATCCATCCACCCACTCATCCATCCAACCATTCACCCAAGCTATCCTCCCACTCATCCATCCACTCCTCCACTCATCCATCCACTCTTCCACCCATCCATCCACTCCTCCACCCATCCATCCACTCATCCATCCAACTACCCACCCTCTCACCCATCCAGCCATCCCCCCACCCACTCATCCATCCACCCAGTCACTCATCCGTCCACCCACTCAACCCCCTACTCATCCATCCACCCATCCATCCCGTTCTCCACCCTCCCCCCCACTCATGCATGCACTCTCTGACCCATCCATCTCCATGCTCCTCTCCTCACCCATCCATGCACACACCTGCCCATCCACTCTGCCAATCATTCATCCATGTCATCACTCATCCATCCATCCATCCTCCCCCTCTCTCCATTCCCCTCACCCAGCCACCCATCCCTCCATCCACCCTTCACCCATCCACCCACTCATCCATTCACTCATCCACTCATGAATCCATCCATTGACCACTCATCCACCCCTTCACTCCTCCATCCATCCCCCCGTCCATCCACCCTCCTCAATCACCCATCCATCCCCACATCCACCCCTTCACTCATCCATCCATCCATTCATTCATCCCTTCACCCATCAATACATCAATCCATCACCTCGCTCATCTATCCGCCCACCGACTCGTCCACCATCCACCCCCATCGATCCATCCACCATTTCACTGATCCATCCACCCCTCCACCCATCCATCTACCCTTCCAACCATACACACATCCATCCACTCCCATCCATCCCTCCACTCATGCATCCATCCTCTCTCCCACCATCCATTCACCCCTTCACTCACCATCCATCCCCTCACTCATCCATCCACCCCCCACCCATACATCCACCACTCCACCCTCACACCTTTTATGATTCAAATTCGAATCTGCAGACCAACATCCCTGAACACCAACACTTCGGGGCCCACACAAAGATCCTCATGAGTTGAGGACCGCAGACCAGAGCCCACTGTCCTGATTCATGGCCCAAACCCGGATTGCAACCTCTCCCTCCCTTCCCAAAATAACTGAAGGACTCCCGCCCCCCCAACTCCCCCTCACTCCCACCCCCCTTGAAAGGCTGGGGCCCAGGACCAGAGCCCACCCTGCCCGTGCCTCAAAACCTCTGCGTAACCTTCTCTCCCTTCTGGGAAGAGCTAACTCTCCCAGGAGGGGGTTAATTCACAGAGCTGACAGCTTCAGCTGCAGTGGGAGGCAAGGGGTCTCCTCTGCTAAAACTGAAAGCGTGTCTGTTTGTTTGCTTTCGTTTTTAGCAGAGGAGACCCCTGCCTCGCACCGCAGCCGAAACTGTCGACTCCGTGAATTGGCCCCCTCCTGGGAGAATCACCCAGACACAGAAACGGGCACAAAGGGAAGATCGAAGTGGAGCCCGCGCCCCCCCTGGGATGGCGCCGCGCCCCCCCTGGGATGGCGCCGCGCCCCCCCTGGGATGGCGCCGCGCCCCCCAAGGGGGGCGCGCCCCACAGATTGAAGAACCCTGCTGTAGAACGACACTGGCTCTGGCAGGCGTGGCAGGATCAGAGCCACTACGGGTACTTGCGGCCCTATCTGAGGATCCTGGCGCCCTGCTGTATACGGTGAAGAGGCGGCTCTTTCCTCGATTGCGCTTACACCAACTTCAACCCCCGCTATTGCTACTGCCACTCTGATAGCGACTACGAAGAAAAGAGGTAAGCGTGGAAGTAAGAAGAAGGCCACTGGGGGTGTTAGCAAAACGGTAGATGATAATCCTGCTGGGAGTGATTTGGATATAACGCCAGTGCCTTCTATTAAGCCCCCTTTAGGTCTCTTCTCTTGGGGTCATCCTTAGCTGAAAACCCTGACTCAGAATCTGGTGCCATAAAAAAAAAAGAAGAATTCTACAATTTTGTCGGCAGAAGTCAAGGCTAAACGTGCTAAAAGCCATAAGTCTGCATAAGGCCATAACTTTGCCATCAGTGCTGGGTCCAAGATTACTCCATCACTCCGTTCATATTTTAAAGCAATTCCACATGTACTGAGACTCTCAGGAGAAGATCAGGTCCAGACTAAACCCAATTTTTTGGGGAGTGAGTCAGTCGACTTTAGCGGGGCTATAGGTATTAGTGTTATGGATGTATCTCTAACCCCCACCCCTGTAGTCGGGGCAGAGAGCAGTCTGCACACCCAGAGTCTGACGGTGGATACGGTGGACACGATTGACACAGTAGATACAGTAGACGTGGTCTCTGTGCAACTAACGCCATCAGGGGTGGCACTCACTGAATTATTTACCGAAGGAGAGGGAGAGGGAATTGCGATAGAGAAATTGCAGACGGTAGAAAGTCTGCAGGATGAGCTTGTGCAGAGGGATAGCACCGTCTCTATGACTGCCTCTCTACAGTCTATGTTTTTAGCATTGTCTGCAGACATTAAGAATGGTTGTGATGCTTCCAAAGCTAAACAACTGGAGATAAGGAATTTTTGTGAATAATAAGATCGATGGTCTGAGTGCCAGAACCACGCTACTTGAAGAGAGAGTTGCAGGTCTATCGCTACATCTAGACCAGGCCAAAGCAGATATCACCAAACTTAAGAGAGAGGACCTTATGCTGGCCAAGAGGATGGAATCTTTGTAAAACAATGCCAGGCTCAGTAATATTCGAATTCTAAATGTCCCGGAGGGGAGTGAGGGGACAGACATTAAACAATATGTGATCTCTCTTCTAAAAGAATCACTGAGCTTGGCAGAGTCACCTGAGGATTTGGCTAATGATATCCAGCGCATCAATAGGGATCCTTTTAGGAAAAACCCTCAGAGATCCAAGCCCCGAAAAATCCTAGTAAACTTCCATACCTACACGCTCAAGGAAAGTATTTTGAATTCAGCTTTGAAGCAGAAATCATTGTAGGGGAAGGGGTTTAATTTTCAAATTAGATCTGACTTATCTAGGGTTACCCTTGAGAAGCAGTGGGAGCTGGGGAGGAGGATAGTTGCATTTAGAAGTGTCGGTGCAACAGCGCAACTTAAATTTCCTGCTGCTTTGAGAATAATGCACAATAACAAAATGTTTAATATCAGGTCTGTGCAGGAGGCAGATGAGTTGTTGCTCTCCTTAGGGGGGGCTAAGGGGGGTGCTAAGGGCTCCTCGGGTTGAGTTTACCCTCCATATCGGCATTTCTAATTTTTTGCTTTTTTTCTCTATTTCCCCCGTGTAAAAGAGATAGGAGATGTTGTAGAAAGTGAAGATGGGAGAACATGTATTAAATAAGCTTAAAAAGGAAGAGAATTTAAGCACAATTAGAGAAAAGGGGTGAAAAACGGTGACAAACAAAAAAAAAAAGGAGGGAAGAGGTAAACAATATAAAATTATTGGGGAAATATAAAGAATCCTTTTTTCCTAGAATATAAGGGTTTGTTGTGTGTGTCCTAGTTAATTAAGTTTGTGTATAAGTTTAGCAACTTAATCTGTTTTGTATTTCTCCTCACTGTTTATTTTCTTCATAGACAACACAGTGGGAGTATCGGGTTGGGGCACTATCTTCTGGACTGGTTCCGGATAGATAGGGCAAGGGTTTCCCATGGGGGGGGGTGGTAGTTTGGGGCACAGGGGTAGGGGGGGTGGGGAGAAGGTCTAAAAAATACCTCATTTTCTGCATGAAACAGATTTTGTGTTAATCTAAGGTTATTTCTCGTATCCATGTAACATTACATGGATACGAACATGGCAGAGTTCTTTATTTTTCTTTTATGAGAGGTTTGTGGGTGGAAGAACTGAGCCCCCATGAGTGGCTTGAAAATGATCTCCTGGAATGTGAATGGTCTCCGCACCAGACCTAGGGCGGATAAAATTAGGCAGTATTTACGAGATTCTGATGCGCAGGTCATCATTCTCCAGGAGTCACATTTAATGGAGTCTGACGTACTCTCCCTGGTAAGGAAAAGTAATTGGATCGAATTTTCTGTATCAACAACGCAACCCACTAACACCAGAGGTGTGACAATAATTTTTTTTAAAAACACTTAAAGCAAGGCTAATTTTGAAACTGGTTGACCCAGGTGGCAGATGGGTCATTGTTACAGTATCTCTGGCCGGTGCACAAACCACGATTGTGGGTTACTATGGGCCCAATGTAGATGACCCCTCTGTATTAAAATCTATATTTTCACATCTATTATCATTCCTAGAACCGATTATTCTGGCCGGGGACTTTAATATAGTTCTGGACCCTGTTCTGGATAAAACCCCTAATAGTCGACCTTTAGCTCTTTCCAAGACTAGGGTCTTTCTGCTTAGAAGCATGAAGCAATATGGTCTTACTGATATATGGAGGGATAGGGCTGGCAAAAAGCAGGGGGTCTCCTTTCGAAATCAGAAATACCATCACCAGTCTACAATTGACTTTATGTTAATTAACCACAGATTGTCAGATTTTGTGAATATTTGCTACCTCCCATCTCACCTATCTGATCACTCTGCAGTATTCATGGAATTAAATGGGTCTCCTAAATCTTCTAGATCCTGGACATTTGATCGTTCGCTTTTATCTGCTACAGATGATATCTCTTTCATTATTATGGAAACCCAAGGCTGTATGCAAACCAATCAGGGCTCGTCCGCCCCCGGGATTGTCTGGGATGCCTTTAAGCCTTTTTAAGAGGCCTCATCACCAACAAGGTCTCACATCGAAGGAAGCAATATAGGGAAGAGGTTGCTTCTATAGAGGCAGAGATGTTGGAGACCCAGGATGAGATTGACCATGCCTCACCCGAGATCTCTACGCAAGTTCTCTGTAATAAATTACTATCTTTAAAAGGTCAACTGGGGTCGGTCTTGAATCAACGACTGCTTGAGAAATGGGCAGCTAGTAAAATAGCCCATTTCCAATTTGGTGAAGGAGCAGGAAAACTCTTGGCCTGGAAAGCTAAAACCGACCAGGTCCGAAATAACATGAGTCTATATCATATAATAATGTATCCTATTCTTTAGACAGCGATATTAAAAAAGTTTTTAAAGAATTCTTCCAATCCATCTATCAGGAGGATAACATTTTGGACCAGACCTATATTGACAACTGGTTGACAGCAATTTCTCTCCCTTCCCGGCAACGGGCCACCCTAGACAGCATTATTACAGAAGAGGAAGTTAGGGCTGCTATCCGTAACAGTATACAAGGGAAGGCAGCTGTTCCAGATGGCCTCCCAGCCGAGAATTATAGGGCCCTGGAACAAGCAATTGTACCTTTTTTAACTTTGCTATTCAACCAAATTTTGCAGGATGGGATTCCTCCGCCGGTTTCCTGGGACATTGCTTTGATTACTTTAATCTTAAAACCAGGGAAATCAGCGCAGTCCTGTGGGTCATATAGACCTATTTCCATCTTAAACGTGGTTTATTAGATGGTTGAGCAAAGTAGCACCTGACATCTTACATCACGACCAGAAGAGATTTGTGAAAGGCCGTCAACTATATGAACTGACCTATGACTTGATAGGGGTCATTGATATGGCAACAACTGATTCCCTCCCTTTGGCAGTCTTGACGCTCGACGCACGGCCTTCGACAGGGTGAATTGGGCATACCTGTCGGGGGTCTTGGTTAAGTTTAATATTGGGGACAGCTTTCGTCGAGCAATCAGACTTTTATATTCGAATCCATCAGCCAGGGTATTAGTGAATGGTGAGATATCTGACCCCTTCTCCATTACAAGGGGAACACGTCAGGGTTGCCTCCTTTCCCCTCTATTATTCGATCTCTACATAGAACCCTTTGCCCAGCTTTGGAGGGAAGAGGAATCAATTAAATTGTTTATATATAAAGGGTGGGAGAAAAAAGTGGCGCTGTACACCGATGATATTTTGATACCTTCCTCAGACGTACGTACAGCCTTTCCAGCAGCTATTAAATTGGCTTTATAGTTTGGGAAAGTGTCAGGATATGAGGTCAATACCTCAAAAACCGAGGTAATGGTTTGGAATAGCGCAGATTGTGGCACTGAGTTTCAGCTTTCCACAAATTTGCGCTGCCTGGGTTTAAATATTGTTAATGACATCAACAAAATTGCCTCAACTAATTTCGCTGTTGTTGCGAAGGAATGTCGGAAACTAATGCAATCTTGGTCACATCTTCCTTTGTCCTTGATAGGGCGAATTAATTTAGTCAAGATGACAATCTTACCTAAAGTTTCTTTTTTATTCAGCACTATTCCTCTCTTTTTTGATCCGTTATTAATATCTAAGTTACAAGGAGAAATAACGTCTTTTATTTGGGATAAACATGTTCCAAGGATTGCTTGGAAGAAGCTCAGACGATGCAGGGAAAAGGGAGGCCTAGCAGCTCCTGATTTGCAAATCTATGCGTGGGCGTTCCAATTATCTCACGCTCGAATGTTGTTAAAAGTGCCCACAGATCTTGGGGTCGGAAGCATGTTCTCAGCCTTGCTTAAAGGTGAGGGAGTAGCTCAGTCGGGAGTCTTGTTTAAATTCGGAGATCCGAAGTTCTTTAAAAAAATTAAACTAAAGGTATTACAGGGGATGGCAAGAGTGTGGGCTAAGGTAAGGACCTCAATAAAGCTTGGTTACTTTTCTAGTAGGGCCCCACTGTGGGGATCACCTGGGAATCCTGAGTGGCTGGAGGATAGTCTAGCCGCCCCTTTGCGGGAAGCAGGGCTGGAAAATTGGGTGATATATTTGTGGAAGGATGTCTGATGCCATGGGAAACCTTAAAAGGGAAGAAAGGATAAAACTTTTCCAAATTTAAGTATATTCAGATTGCTAGCTGGGCACATTCCTTTCCCTCACAAGCTCCATCTCGACACTCAGCTCCACTTGGGGGTAGTAATCGTCTTGAGACTCTCCTTTTGGATAAACCATCTGGCAAAAAATAGGTATCGTTATGGTACAACCTGATACAAGAGGAGTCTGACGGGGAAGTTCAACTACCTGAGTTATCGTTTGTTGTAATCTACAAGACCGGTGGTTTGCATCATTCAAGGTCTTGTGGGATATTGTAAAGCCCGCATGGTTGCGCCGGAACCCCCTCTACACACTTCACAGAGCATACTATTCGCTACAGAGATTAGAAAAATTTGCTCAGGGGTCCACGGTGGCTTGCGCCAGATGTGGCTTAATAGCAGCCTTAGATGCCCACATGTTCTTTGAATGCCCCGGTATATCAGCCTTTTGGGACTCTATCAGCAACTTGCTAACGTCATCTTTGGGTCTTCAGATCTCGATTGATCTCCCCCTTGCAATTTTTGGGGTAACGGATGGAGCTCGGAGCTCGGCAAAGAACCTTCTCTTCTACTCCATCTTATTGGCTAGAAGGGAGATCTGTAAAAAGTGGAAGGAGCATCATCCACCTACACTCTTAGACTGGCGAGCTTCGGTCCTACAAGTATCAAAGCTTGACTTGACAAGGACTGGGAACAAAAATAAGAGAGCTTTTTGGCATTTTCTTATTTGGAATTAACTGGCATGGTAAACCCCCCACCCCCCTCCCCCCCCGGTCCAATGATTAAGCTGCTGTGGTCTATTGCCCCTTTTTTTTTATCCATACTAGGGTTGACATCCCAAGTATGATGGCAGCACTGTCCTTAATTATTTGGTTTCGCCATGCAGGTCTTGGAATATGCCTTTTTTCTTGCTGAAGGGTGACGGAATGTGAACATAGTTTATCTCTTGCCAGTTAAATACTGTGACAGCGAGAAGGCCTTGTTAGACCTTTGCATATAGAACCATGGTGGAAAATGAGGACCAAAAAAAAAAAGACTCTTTTCAGTGAGGTTACAGCAACTTGGAATCAATGGAAGAATGCTTGTCTAAATCAGATCAAACCACTCAAACAGATCCAACATCATAATGCAACCCCGTTCACATCACCTCCTTTCAGAATCAATCTAGGCAAAGCTAAAGGCTCAGATATTGCTAAATTTCTCCTACATCAGGCCACCACAGAACATTTAATGAAACCCTGTAATGCCACAAATACACCATCTACACTCTTTAAATGAGAAAATTCAAAATACCTTGACAGCTCAGGACTAGACCACTGCCTCCGGGTGGTAAACCAATGAATGCTCAGTAAATGCCTTAAGCTTAAAGCATCCCATATTGAAACCCTGACATGCAGAGAATGGAAAAACTGCCACTCCATAGGAATCTGTGCCCAGGAACATTGCCAAGAACATTGACAGAGGTGAGAAATGGGTAGTCATTTGAAACTCACTCTTATTCTTTGTTTCCTGATTCGGTAAAAAAAGCATCTTCTACACACAATGTATACTTTAGGGTGATTTGTTTCCACAACCAAGATTAGTGAATAAATTGCAGGCTACGATTTTCCTTGTCTTGGCACACTTTTCACTATGTACACACACATTCTATGCTATGGTACTACTCTCCACTTCTACAACATGGAATTTAAAACACTGCAGCAAAATAATGTATCCACCCACATCTCATCAGCCCTCAAATGACATTACTGTCTTCTCATTGCCAGATGTTCAACATCCAAATGACCATACAAAACAAAGGTCTAGTCGTCATCCAAGTATTGCAGAAGCTAGCGCTGGCTGAACCTGACCCACCATCCCTCTTTTTATAAACAACATGCACCATTAGAACTCGTCCTTCAAATAAACAGAAAGACTCTAGGAATCAGTTCCTTCCAGAAAAGAGTAGAAACATAGAAGACCATTTGGAATTCAATAAAGACTTTGTTCTCTCCCAGATGATGATTTAACTACTACAATAGATCACTTGCAATGGCTAGACGACATGGACAATACAGTTCTCAGGAAGATATCAGCCCTAAACTGTAACCAGTTAATGATGTGAGGCACAACATGCATAACCATTTGACTTTATCTTTTTCCCCCCTCCACAGCAGGTCACTGTAACAGAAAATGATAATTGCATATCTCTCGCGTCCTCACAACATGAAAATATTACTGATAGTGGCAATTGCAAACATACATTTCTTCCACAAAACATTCTCATCAGCAATTAAATATAATTCTGATAACATTCAAAGTGTGCAATGTTTCACCTGAACTCAGTTTGACCAGTTGCTTTCCAATTAGCTATTTTTAGAGAACAAACTAAAGCACATATACAAACCATAGCGTGAATTTCTCCTGTGCTCCATACCTAAGAGCTCAGAGAGCTCATAAACATGCACGTACCTCCCTAAATCTGCACCCTAAATCATGGCAAACAGCGTCACTAAAGTTTGTTTTAAACTTATCAGTGCTCCACCCCTAATCAAGTATGAAAGTAGCTTTAGCTTCAGGAGGGCAGTGATGGTCTTGCAGATTTGATGAAGTGGATTTGGGATTACCTGACGGTAGGCCCTAATGTTGTATGAAAAATGAGCCCCCACTGGTGGTCAAGAGGGATATGTGTGTGCATAGCCCCAACCTATATATCACTAATGTAGGTATCACCACTTACCTGCACATTATAGTAGCAAGTGGCCCCTCGTGGTAATGTCATTTCTGATGTGAAAGTTTGAGTAACAACTTATTTGTATGGATTGGTGATTTAAATGATGAATTTGCCCTCAGTATTTATGAAGTTAATGAGAAAAATAGTGATTCTCCATTTTGTGTCATCACCATTAATGGAGAGGATATCAAGGTCATGGCTGACTCTGGTGCTCGTCCCTCTTTAATAGGTGATCAATGGTTAAAGAAGTTTCCTAAAGTTCAAATGATACCATCTGACATAAAACGTGTGGGCTATGGGAATAGACCCATTGACGTTTTAGGTTATTTTATTGCCAAAATAATTTTTTGGAAACAATTTTTATAGACATTTCGTTTATCGTTACAATGACAGTATTCTTTCATGGTGTATAGACACAGATGAAATATTGTACATAAGTATTCCTGCCTTTTATACATATTAGAGACTCGTCCATCTAGAGCAGTGGGGCTAATAGATCAACCATAACATATCCAATAATCATCGTGTGCCAAGGTGTGTTCATTCACTAATGTCTGACCCAGACTCATCCTGTGGAGGGGGGTCACATATATTTCTATGAAAGGCGTTCCACTTCCCCTAAATCCTTGTCCATTTTTTTGGGCACCCTCGGTGAATGTAGACTGACTTGCTGCAATATAAGTTTTAAAAGCCAGACCATTGTCTCAAATGTGTATGTTGCCAAAGAAGGACCCTGCTTGTTGGGATGGCTGTAACAAAGGACTTGCTCATTATGCTAGATCAAAATCACCCCAAATAAGTCTTATGTTACACTGACTTAATTTCTCAAGTTATGGAAGACAAATCTGTTGAATGGGAAAAGTTATTTCCTAAAATATTCTCATCTAATCTGGGATTATTTAAATATGTTGTACATAAAATCATATTAACACAATTAAACTGTACCTAAGGTACACAAGGTTAGAAACATCCCCATGAGGCAAGCATCAAGAAAGGAACTGGATAGGCTGTCCAGTCAAGACAATATTGAAGAGATTGAGTCATCTGAATAGTTGTCACCCGTTGTTGTAGATCATAAACCAAATGGGAAAATGTGACTTTGTGTTGATTTGAGAGATTTAAATGAGTGTGTGTGGGTGGATCGACATTTGTTGCCAAATGTTGGGGAAATGTTTTCCGCATTGAAGTTTGCCACTGTATTTTCAAGGTTAGATCTATCCAATGCCTATCCTCAGATTGCTTTACACAAGGATAGCAAACACTTCACTTCATTTATAATGCCTAAAGTAGCATTTAGATACAAAAGAATGCCTTTTGGTCTAATTTCTACTTCAGATGTATTGCAAAGATTCATGCAAAAATTGTTCAAGGAAATAAAAAATGCTTTGTATTTCCAAGATGACATACGTGCTTTTGGGAACATCAAACAAGATCATGCAGTACCTTTATTTAAGATTTTGATTATTTTACAGAACCATGGAATGACTTTACCAAAAGAAAATTGCAAATTTGAAGTGGAATCCATGGACTTTTTGAGGCATACCATTAGCAAACATGTTGTTTCACCGAAGCAACATTTGGTAAAGGCTATAAAGGAGGTTCTGGATTCCCAGAATAAAGATCAGCTTAGACCATTTCTTGCCAAGCTGAATATTATGCTAAGTTCTTTCCACTGTTTGCTGACAAAAGGATGTGACAAAGCTACACCCAGAATTGCCAGATGGGAATATAAACTGCAGGACTTTAATTTCAGTGCTGAATGTTTTCCAGGTACCAGAAACAGCTTAGCAGATTGTTTATCTCGCCTACCTATTAAAGAAGAAAGTGACCGATGTATTATCGATGAGGACATGGGGAGAGTGGTGTCCATATGTGAGGTGTCTAGCGGCCTCATTAAACAGGATGAATGGAAGTATGCATTCAATAATGAAGAGGAAATTCAGGAAGCCATTAAATATATTAGGTCACAATGGCCAGAGAAGAAGTTATTGAATAAAGAAGTGTTACAGTACTTTAAAATTGCAAACAAACTTTCTCTGATAGATGATGTTTTGTTCTGGGGGGAGCAACTGCTGGTACCCCAGGATTTAAGACAGCTTGTGTTGAATATGTCTCATGAAGGTCATCCCGGCATGTCTAGCATGAAAAGAAGAATTTGGTGCAAATGTTGGTGGCCAGCCATTGATAGATGTATTGAGGCAAAAGTTAGATCATGTATTGAGTGTTCCATCAGTGATAAATCTCAGAATTGAGTTAGTTATGAAAAAGCTCCCATTTCTAGACCTGGAAGGGTATGAGAGAGGATGTCCCTTGACATTGCTGGTCCCATGTATTTGTCTACCAGCCCAGTTTATGGCATTGTCCTCATTGATGAACTATCACAATGGCCTGAGGTTAAATTGGTACATCAAGTGGATTCCGATACAGTAACACAGTTTTTGAATAAGACCTTTGAAAAAGAAGGTTTTCCGACATGCTTAGTCATGGAAAACAGAGTGCAGTTAAGATCCTCAAAAATGAGAGATTATTTGGACCAGCATGGGATTTATCATTTATGAACTTCCGTATATTATCCGCAAAGTAACGGCATAGTGAAAAGGTAGATAAGAGTTTTGAAGGAAGGACTACACTTGGCATTGGTCAACTGGAAAGTTGTTCTCAGGCTCTCAAAGATTTATTATGGAATTATAGAGTCACACCTTGAATGTTGGGAGATATGTCTCAATTTGAGAAAATGAGAGGAAGAAAGACCGTGTGTAATCTTAACTAGATATTGATGATGGAAATGAAACGTAAGGTTGAATGTACAATAGTGTAAGGATCAGATCAGAGATGGGTGTCCAATGATAAACATGAGTCATATCGGGGACACATGATTCACACACATGAATTCAACAATGATGGTTGGGTGCGTGTAAAAAAAAGGAAGATTGGTTAAAGCTGGAGAATCTAAGTTTTCTATTCCCATGAAAATAGTCAGAGTAGGACATCAAGTAGTAGAAGTGACTGACGGGAAATTTGTGGAGTATGGGCAATGTTGTTAAAGTACATAAGTGTTTGTGGCTAAAAGAAAGTAGCTGCACAGAGAGTTCTTCAGGTCACAGTAGTGATTCTGAGGGGGAAATACAGTTTACAGAATTTGACAACAAGAGTAAAAACGAAACCTGCTTGGTGCAAAGAATACCATGTCAGGTTAGTTTAAGACAATGTTGCATATATACAGATCTCTATGTGAAATTTTATTTTATTGTATATCAATACAATTTTGTTGCACACGTAACCATGCAACTTTTATTGTGCTGAAATCAAACTAGCTTTTTTTTTTTTGATAATCAACTTTATTCAGCATTTTAAAACAGCAAGGAAATTTCATTGGCACCAGCTCATAAATCAACAGGTAAAATGAGTTAAATTCAGTATTACATCCGGGTAGGGTCAATCCATTCCAGTCCGACATTACAGTTTGCGTAATAGTAACAACAACTATGAAGACAGTAAGTATATCTGGGTTCACAGCGGGATCATGTTGAACCATTTCCCCCATATTTTAGGGAACAGTTCTGGAGAGCCTCGGTATTCGAATAGAGCCTCCTCTTGGGCCCCGCACCAGTCCACCCCCCTCCTCCATCCCCCCACCGTGGGTGCTGCATTTCGTAACCAGTGTCTTGCTATGTCCCTTTAGGCCACGGCCACCGCTGTTCCCAATAGGCGTTTATCCAAACTGGTGTCGTCCAGGCCATCGAAGATCCCTAGCAGCATTCGCAGCGGGACATGAGGGACCTCCCAGCCTAGAGCCTGTGAAAGCTCCTGCTCCACTCCCCTCCAAAGCCTCTCAAGCCCCAGGCACTGCCACACCATGTGGTAGAAGTCGGCCGGGGATTGTCCACATCTTGGGCACTCTGGGGAGGGTGTCAATCGGGCTCAGAAAAGCCTCTCTGGGGTGAGGTAGAACATGTGTAGGTAGTATGTTATGTTATGTTAATTGATTCTTGTATAGCACAGGTTCACCATCAGGTCTCTTTGCGCTTCTTGAGGAGAATATTACAACAGGCAGTGCATGTGAGCTAGTGTGGGCGAGATTATTTCGTGGTCAGTGCCTCCAGAAACAAGATAGTCTTGAGTTTTTTTCTGAACGAGAGAAGGACAGGTTCCTTGCGCAAGTTATCAGGTAGGTTGTTCCAGAGCTGTGGAATCAAGGTGGAAAAGGCTATGCCCCCTTTACGAGACGAATGAAACCGGGGGGTGACCAAACAGCATGCTGCAGAGGAACGGAGGGTCCAAGCAGAGATGTAGCTCGTCAGGCGATCCTTGATGTAAGCTGGGGCCTGACCGTAGATGGCCTTATGGGCAATGCAAAGGCCCTTGAAAGATGATCGCTGCCTGATAGGAAGCCAATGTAATTTCGAGAGCAGTAGGGAGGCATGAGTCCGTCTGGGTAGATCAAAAATGAGGCGCGCTGCATCGTTCTGCACAACCTGTAGTCTTCTTATTAGTTTCCAAGGGAGGCCGATGTAAAGGGCATTCCCATAGTCCAACCTGGACAATATTGTGGCGGAAACAATAACCTGAAGGGAAGTTGTAGTGAGGAGGGGGACAAGTTTTCGCAAACACCTCAATAGCCCTGTGCAGGTACCAACCACTGCCGACACTTGGTTGTTCATAGAGAGGTCGGCGTCGATTTTGATGCCCAGGCTTCTAACCATTGGGACTGGGGTAGGGATAACTCCCAGTTCCCGCGGCCAAAACAGGTCACACCAGGGGCTGTTGATGTATAGGACAGCCAAAATTTCCGTCTTATCTGGATTTATTTTAAGTGAGTTATCAGTCATCCAGCTCGCTGTGAAACGCAGCACCTCTTGTACGTGTTCCTGAGTAACACTGGAGTTGTTAATCCGTACAAGTAGCTGGGTGTCATCTGCATAATTGAAGACCTGGCAATCCAAATGGGCCAAGATCTCCACCAATGGTTGAAGGTATAGGTTAAAGAGCAAGGGGGACAATGCCAAGCCCTGTGGGACACCACATACCAAGGGACCGGTGATCGATACCTGATCACCTAACTGTACCCTCTGCGTCCGGTTAGTCAAGAAGGATTCAAGCCATTGATAGGCAGGTCCCTCTATTCCCACATTAGCAAGACGGGACAAGAGGGTTTTATGGCTGACCGTATCAAATGCCGCTGACAGATCTAATAAAATCAGTTCACTCGATACTTTCTTGTCAGCCATGACCCTCATCTCATCCAGAACAGATAGCATCACCAGTTCCGTACTATGATGAGCTCTAAAGCCAGCTTGTCTAGGATGTAGCAGTCTATGTTCCTCAAGAAAGGTGGAAAGTTTTTGAGGACATGTTGTTCAAGTACTTTAGATAAGTACGGAAGCTGGGAGATTGGCCTGTAGTTTTTAAGGATAGAGGCATCTGCACCTGACTTTTTAAGTAAGGGGATAACTCTAGCCTCTTTCAACGCTGGAGGGAGAGAACCTGTTTCCAAAGAGGCATTCAATAGCTTGAGAATAGGGCCTTCTAGACTGGGAATGGCCAATTGGAAAATTCTCGGTGGGGAGTCGGTGCGAGGGGTCTGATTCTCCTCTCCCCTCAGCTCGTCTCTGCACCTCTGCTCTACTGCAGAACAACTTTTCCGATCCTTCCCAACCACTAAACCACTAATCCATCAAATTATTAACATACATTCTGGAATCCAGTGGAGAAGGGGAGAAGAGAAGAGCCTAGATAGGCTAGCAGAGGAAACAAAGCATGAGAGCGCGGCCACCGTTAGTAGTGGCCGTTGAGTGTAGTGCCCAGAAATCCCTCAGAGGCGGCCTAACTAGGTGGGGTGCGGCTAGCGGTATCCAGTGTGCCCTGCTCTTGTGCTCTTCCCTGCAATACCAGCACTCTCCCAAGTCTCCTCACACCTCTACAATGTTGCCTCAAACTGCACCCCTCAATAGACTCAGTCCACTATCGATCCATTGGTACCTACTAACTTTTCAACTTGTTCATCTATTCATAGTAGGAGGTACAGGAAGTGTAAGAGGTGCAGGAGGGTCAACTGAAAAGAGATAAAAGAACCGGAAGGAAAAGCCTAATAATTACGATAATGAATACTTGGACCGTTGGGCTGTTGGGCTACTATCATAATAAAAAAAAAGGAGAACTATACGTACAGGTAAAGAGAGGGTGACAGGACCCTCCACAAGATGAGCGAAGAAAATACAAATACCAAAAGTGATAAAAAAGGCAAAAGCAAATACAATAGGATTGAATCAATCATTAATTTCACCGATAGCACGGATGTTTGAAAAATCCACAAAAGTCCCAGATAAATTTGATTTTATGAAAGACCCGTCTGGAGCCCTAATTACAATGCAAGTAGAACCAGAAAAATGTAAACTACAAAACCCAATTAAGCCAATTAGCAACGAGGGGGCTTGGGAAAAACATGGCGGCTGCTAGCTAGCGGTCGCGGTGCTCCGGGGTGAGCTCCCGCTAGGATTACCCAAATTAATCCTCTCTGATCGGTTTTTCTCTTTGGGGAATATATCGCTGAACCTACTGCGACTCTGATGCCTGATGTCAAATCCATAGGTGGGAGTTCCATTCGGTAAAACCTTCGCTTGCTGCGGTTCGGGCTGCTGGAAATGCAATACGGAGTTTCTCCTCCGGAGGTACCCCAGCGTACAGTCCGCTGTCTCTGTCCACACCTCACGGTCGATTTCCTCGGAGGACGCCAGGAGAGCTCGATCGTGATTTCGGAGCAGCAGAGACCTGCCTTAGCCTTGCAGTCAGCTGCTTCTTACGCACTGCACGAGTCCCGGTCACAGCCGCGACTCCGGTTTTGGACTGCCGCGCTGGAGCTAAGGAGGGGGAAGAAGCTACAGTGCCTGGTGCAGCCGTGCCGAAGGTCATCTTTTGCCGTAAATACACGCGGCGCTCCGTCCAGGGTAGTGGGCAGTAAGTCAAAGTTACACTCGCATCTGTTTGCATCAACGTCAGCTACAGTGGAGGGGCCGAAGGTCTGCGAAGGCGGTAAGGTTGTTGACACTGAATCTATTTCTCCATTATCTGCTGCCGTGTTATCAGGCTCAGACGAAGATTGTAGCTCACTTGAAGCATTGACTAACATACCTTCTAATCTCAGCAAGAGGGGTTACAAGAAGAAATTAGATCCATCTGAGAGTGAGAGTAAGGGTGACTCTATTGATTCTATTGACTCTACTGTTAAGTCCCCTCAGGTATTGGCTGGAAAAAAGTCCTCTTCCTTTCTAAATACCGAGGTGAAGTCTAAACGTTCAAGGAATAAGAACAAAGGGAAGGGAAAGGGCCCAAAGGCTGCTCAAACTACTCTGCCAAAAATCACTCCCTCGCTTCGTTCATTCTTCAAAGTAGTTCCCCAAACACTACGCTTATCCCAAGATCTCACTATGGCAGCCACTCTGTTTATCCCGGCCACTACCATCCCATCTACACTATCTCCCCCATTGTATTCAATGGGGGATGCTGGGGACAGGGCTGAGACCGTAGCTGTAGTAGATGTAGAAACTCCTGCTGCTTCTCCCCCTCTCTCTAGTCTTGTTCTGGTAGATGGCGAGGACCCACAACCCCCTATATGCCTTAAAGTAGATCTACAAGCAACAGCAGAACTTTCACTCTCGGGGGCAGGAGAGCTTCGCAGAGCTAGGTCCCCCACAAGTTCAGTCAGCTTCTGTAGCTCCTGATGACCTCTTACCTGATTCACAAGGGGTAGACAAGAATGCCATAGCTGCGGAAGGGGGTGACGTGGAGGAAGGTAGAGAGCAGCTTGAACCTTTTGCCGTACATGGTGACACAGTGGATTGTGGAGGCGAGTCCTCCTTAACAGCAGCTTCTCTCCTGGGAATGTTTTCTGCCCTTACAATAGAGATACGGAAAGGATTTACTGAATCCTCCGCAAACCAGGCTGAGATAAGAAAATATTGTGAATCATTAGATCATAAGATCGACGGGCTTACTATGAGAACAGGTGTTCTGGAAGAGACGGTAGCAGTATTCTCGACCCACCTGGACCAGGCAAAGGTCGACATAGAGAAACTCACTAAGGAAGATCTGGCATTAAGTGAAAGGATGGAGATGTTGGAAAACAACGCCAGGCGGGGAAATATTTGCGTCCTAAATGTGCCAGAAGGGTCAGAGGGCATCGATATTAAGTTGTTTATTTCAACGCTACTAAAGGAATCTCTAGGATTGGAGCAATCAATTGAAGAACTAGCCACCGATATACAGGGAGTACACAAAGATCCCTTTAGGCAGAACCCCTAGAGGTCTAGGCCGCGTAAAATCCTTGTTAACTTTCACACTTATGTGTTGAAGGAACAGACACTCAATAAGGCATTGAAGCAGAAATCCCTGGCCGGGAAGGGGTTCACGTTCATAATTAGATCTGATCTCTGTAGAGTTACCTTGGAAAAACAATGGGAATTCGGGAGGCGTCTAGAGGCCTTTAGGGCTTTAGGAGCAACAGCCCAACTTATGTTCCCAGCTGCGTTAAAAATCATGTACAATAACAAGATGTTTCACATCAGATCTGTACAGCTGGCAGACGAGCTTTTGATGAAGCTGGGTAGAGAGAAAAAATAGGGTTGGCAAAAGGAATTTTGAACCGTAACGGTTGTATTCTATTCTTATTAATATTAATCTAGCGATTCTCTATCTTGACTCTCCATTCTATAGCTACTCCTTTACTTCCTGTTACAATTTTTCTTTTCTCTTTTAGATAGGCATCTATCTATATTGAAGGTAGTGTTTTTTCCTTTATTCTTTTTTTCCCCCATCTTTCGGATTGGTGATGGGTATATCTGGGCGGGAGCTTGAGGAGGGGCACTATCTACTGAAACCTTTCCGGGTAGATATTACAAGGGTTTTTCAGGGGGTGGGCGCTGGGCGGGGGGGGGGCACTGGGTTTGGTTTGGGGTTGGGAGGTGGCAAAAATATAAAAATGTCCTCATCAGTCTAGGAAATGCCAAACGGGATGGAATTAATCACGAATTGTTTGAAGATTTAGGGGTACAATCTGCATTCTTGGTGTTATTAGTATAGTATGGGTAGCCTAAAATGTATCTCCTGGAATGTTAATGGCCTTCGTACCATGCCCAGAGCTAATAAAATCATGCAACATTTGCGCTACCTGGATACGCAGGTCATTATACTTCAGGAGACCCATCTAACTCAGACTGAAATGCTGGCCCTTATTAAAAAAATAAATGGATAGATTTTGCGGTATCCACGACACAAACAACAAACACGAGAGGAGTCTCGGTTATTTTAAAAAAAAGAGCTAAGGCCAGGTTGCTATCACAGGCGGTGGACCCTTGTGGCAGATGGGCCATCGCGTCGATGGTTATAGCTGGGTCACAAATCACAGTGCTAGGTTACTATGGTCCAAACCAGGATGACCCTTCAACTTTGAAATCTATCTTTTCTCACTTGCTCTCCTTTACTGAACCTATTATCTTTGCTGGAGACTTCAATGTTGTACTGGATCCCCGTTTGGATAAAACTGCTAATAGTCGCTCCCTAGTGTTGTCTAAAACTAGGTCCTTTCTACTGAGCGCAATGAAGCAATATGGTTTTGCTGATATTTGGAGAGAGAGGTCTGGGCAACAACAAGGTGTTTCCTTTCGGAACTATAAATATCACCACCAGTCCAGGATAGACTTTATCCTAATCTCCCTGAGACTGGTGGATTCTGTCAAAACTATCGGTTATTTTCCTCAGCACTTATCGGACCATTCGGCAGTAGAGATCGAATTGCTTTGGCCTATTAAACGGTCTTCCACCCAATGGTCTTTTGACCGCTCTCTTCTTACTTTTTCAGAGGACATTGCCGATCTTAAGCTTGAGGCTTATAATTTTATGACAACTAATATAGGCTCAGCGACTCCAAGGATCATCTGGGACTCGTTTAAGGCTTTTTTGAGAGGACTTATAACGGGGAAAGTTTCTTATGGAAGAAAGCAGCACAGGGAGGAACTTACCTCTATCGAAGCTAAAATAGTCCAAATCCAACTGGACATAGACACCAACTTAACAGCTTCTGAAGCTGCTCTAAATCTTCTCCGGAAACAATTGCCGGTCCTGAAAGCCAGTTTGGGCTCGATATGAAATCTCAGAGTCCATCAGAGATGGGAGGCTAGTAAGTTAGCCCACTTTGAATATAGTGAGGGGGCGGGGAAACTTCTGGCGTGGAAGACCAAAGTAGATCAGGTCCGTAACAACGTAGCAGCAATTACGGTAGACAACAACACCTTTTCGTCAGATGAGGATATTAGGAGGGCCTTCAGAGAGTTCTTTCAAGAGATCTATAAGGAAGATAATGTGGTTTTACCAGAGTCTATTGAGGGCTGGCTGAGGGATATTAATTTACCTTCTCTCTCCCCTGAGCAGTCTCAACTCTTAGACAGTATTATCACTGAGGAAGAGGTAAAATCTGCCATTAATAAAAGCAAGAAAGAGAAAGCGGCTGGGCCTGATGGGTTGCCGGCTGAAATCTATAGAGATTTGGAGACAGAAATAGTACCCTTTCTCTCCACATTATTCAATGAAAGCTTACTAGAGGGTCAGATCCCCCCTCCATCATGGGATAACGCTTCAATTACCCTCATTCTGAAACCAGGCAAACCAAGGGATGCTTGTGGATCTTATAGGCCAATCTCAATTTTAAATGCGGACTATAAGATCTTCACCACTACACTGGCAACTAGGCTGGCCTCGATTGCACCCTTGGTTCTCCATCCTGACCAAAAAGGTTTCCTGAAAGGCCGACAACTTCATGAATTAACTTACGATCTGATAGGAGCCATAGATATGGCTTCGGCTGCAAATCTTCAGTTGGCTGCTCTTACGTTGGATGCAACCAAGGCCTTCGACAGGGTTAACTGGATGTACCTGTCGGAGGCCTTGGCCAAGTTTGGCGTGGGAGCGGAGTTCCGCCGGACAGTCAGCCTACTGTACCGCAATCCAACTGCGCGCTTATTAGTAAACGGAGAGCTGTCGGATCCATTTACCATCTCAAGGGGGACACGCCAGGGCTGCCCGCTCTCACCCCTACTTTTTGATATGTACATTGAACCCTTCGCGCAACAACTGAGGGATGAGGGTACTATTAAGCCTTTTTCATACAGAGGGTGGGAGAAAAAAGTTGCCCTATATGCCGATGATGTGCTTATTTTCACCTCGGAGGTTAGCTCTGCACTCCCAGCAATTCTAAGAATAGCCTCCGCATTCGGTCAAGTATCTGGATATGAGATAAATACAGCTAAGACCAAGATGCTTGTTTGGAATGACGAGGAGAGCGTCATCGGTGTACAGGCAGGCTCGTCAATGCGGTATTTGGGCTTGAATATCGTAAAAGATACCAACAAAGTTGCCCAAGTCAATCTTTTAGCAGTAGTAAAGGAGTGCCGTAAGCTTTTGCAATAATGGTCTCACCTCCCTCTTTCTTTGATTGGGAGGATCAACTTGATCAAAATGTCGATTTTACCCAAAATAGCCTCCTTTTTATTTAACGCTATTCCCTTATATTTTGACCAATCTTGTTTAGTTAAATTTCAGTCAGACATTTCATCTTTCATTTGGAACAACCACTTGCCAAGAATAGCGTGGAAGAAACTCAGGAGGCGAAGGGACAAGGGGGGCTTCGCGGCCCCTGATTTAAAACTATACGCATGGGCTTTCCAGCGCTCCCATACCCGAATGCTGTTCCAAATCCCCACTGATCACGGGTTGGGCTTAATGTTTTTTGCTATGTTGGATGGTGAAGGTGTTAGTCACTCTGGTTTTCTTTTTAAATTCGGTAACCCGAAGTTCCTTAAAAAAATTAAATTGAAGTTCCTGCAAGGGCTTGCAAAAATGTGGGCAGATGTAACAAAATCCATAAAACAGGGGTATTTTTGTGATAAAGCACCATTATGGGGGTTACCTGAAAGTCCGGCTTGGCTAGGAGATAGCTTAGCGGCACCCTTGAGAGATGCAGGTTTGGAAGTTTGGGAAGACCTATTTTTTGATGGGGACCTTCGCTCATGGGAACACCTTCGAACTAAGATCGGCCCCAATCTCTCAAGGTTTAAATACCTACAAATGGCCAGCTGGACTCAAGCACATAAACCATTACCCCATAGAGGGAATAAACGTGTTCTTGGTGGCTATAGCCTCCTAATTACCAACCTAGTGAATAGAGAGCCAGCAAAAAAAGAGGTCTCTCAATGGTATAAACTTATACTCGAGGAAACGGATGGGGACTTTAGTTTACCTGACTTGTTGTGGGGCTCTTTAATCATCGGCCACAACTTGCAAGAACTGTGGGCTGCTTCCTTCGAGCTTTTATGGAATATTGTGAAGCCGTCTTGGCTGCGTAGAAATCATCTTTATACCCTGCACAGGGCTTATTATTCTCCACTTAGGTTATCTAAATTCCCCGAGGGAAACTCAATTTCATGCGCCAAGTGTGGGCTTATCGCCGCATCAGACGCCCATATGTTTTTCGCGTGTCCCCGTCTAGGCACTTTTTGGGTAGAGATTGGCGACACTCTAACAACATCGTTGGGGTTCAAGATTACTATAAATTTGCCTTTGGTGATATTTGGGCTTCTAGATGGACTTCAGATTTCAGCTAAGAGCTTGGTGTTCTACGCAGTACTGCTTGCAAGAAGGGAGATATGCAGAAGATGGAAAGACCCTTCACCTCCCTCCTTCAGTGACTGGCAAGCCTCTCTCTTGCAGACCTCTCATATGGACCTGGCTAGGTCTGGTAACCAGAGTAAAAGGGCCTTTTGGTATATGCTCTCATGGATGTAATGAACTACCCGTTTTTTTTTTTTTTTTTTCCCCGGGTCCGATGATTACACTACTATGGTGCCCTTTGGCCTACACCATCTACACAGCCGTTGCCCGGTCCTAGCCCGCGTTGGTTGTCATTCCGACTTAGACTTGGTCTTTGCCTTTCGGTGGAATCTCTGACAGCTGAGGGATGTTTGGCCCCCACTTTGTCCGTTTTTATCCCTGCCAGTTTGGCTAAACTGAGACAGCTGCTCGATGGCTAATCCGTCTTGGCATATAGATTCATGGTGCTTATGAGGACAAAAAAAAAGCCAATTAGCAACAAGGTACAAAGCACACAAACCAGCGGACAAGTGGAGGACCGACAATGACAAGACAAGACATACCATGATGTTGACAATGAATCCCAAATTACCGACCAGGAAATACTAAATATCACCTACCTATATAGGTCAAAAAGATATGGATGTGACAGGAAGATGGCAGGATGAGATATATCAGTTTAGTTTAGTTTAGTTTAGTTTATTTGTTTAGCACAGTTAATTAAAACCATTGCTGTGAACTATCCATATTACCACAATTATCACATCAAGAAACAAAACTGAAGAAATACACTGTCATTTTAAAAAAATCTATACATTTAAAAACAATGTTGAAACTACCAGTGTTAAGTTACTATTGAAGTCCAAAAAGTGAAAAGATTAGAACAAGAGGTGCTAGACAAGGGGACAAAAAAAGTCAGTAATAAGTTTGGGGGGGGCAGGAAGTGTAGGAGCCGAGGAGGGTGAAAAGAAGTTTGCCAAGAGTCTCACAAACTTTCCAACCCTGGCAAGCGCTTGAATATCTGTGGAGGTAAAACACAAAGCCGTCACCTGCCAGCATGACCTAGTGTCCCATTTTAAAAATAACGGTTTTAATAAATGCCTTCTGGGGCCAACCATAGCGGGGCAACAACACAGTAGGTGCGGCCATGATTCTTTGTGATATGAGCACAGTCTGCAGGCCCCCCCTCCTTTGAAGGAGCCCATCTGTAGGACGCCGTAGAGCACAGGCCTAGAAGGCGCATAGACAATATGTTCTTCCGTGCCACTGCGTTCAGGTTTTCCAGTAGATAGAATTGCGGTACCCCAGGCTGGTATGAGACATTCAAGGGAAGCAAGACAGTTGGTGTGTTTAAATCCTGAAGGTCCATCCGATGGGAAATTAGTTTCGCCTGCTTATTTATGACTTTTTTCCACACTGAGTATGGAATTGTGTCTGAGATTAGCAGGGAGCTGTCAATCTCTAATGATTTAATGGCCTTTGTCATTTGACGGTTCCATGGGTTTCCAGGGCTGGTAAAGATCTCTTTTAGGCAGAATTTTAGGGTGGTATCTGCTCCTTTTGATGACCTTACAAAATATTTCAATGTATCTGCCTCGCAGTAGATGGACTGCCTTTGTAGTCCCAGCTCCAGACGTAGTCTTGTTCTCTGAATGAATTTCGCGAGATGAAAGATTTTTTTGTAAATGGAAACTTGGGCATGGTCAAGGCTGACACAGCATGCACCGGGAAAGGCCTGATGTCCATAGTTCAAGGCGGGGAGTAGTGTGGCTTTGATCACTTTCAAGATAGGTTCTGCAGAGGGGCTGCTCAGAGACTGATTCAAACGAGTCAGGGAGAATGTTATTGCACCTGCTCCTTTTTTAATGGCAGCTAAATGAGCTGTTGATCTTGAGGTCTCGCAGAACCATACTCCTAAGTAATTGCATTTTGCTGTTGAGTTGATCGTTGCGGGCCCAATGTGCCACCTTAAACTTCTCTTGTTCTTACAACGCCCGAATATCATCACCTTGGTCTTTTCTTGGTTGATTTTTAGCACTTTGGCCATATTATATGTATGAAGCTTACTTAATGCTCGTTGGAGCCCCGTTTTTGTCTGGTCCATTATGACAATATCGTCAGCATATTGTAAAATATGCAGATCCCGTTTTGCAGGACCCAGCTTTGGCGGGAGTAAATTGCTTTTCTTCAGATATGTTCCCAGATCGGCAGTATAGAGATTGAACAAAAGCGGGGCGAGAACACAGCCCTGCTTCAAACCGTCTCCGATGGCAATTTTTCTGGAGACTGTCTTGGGGCCAGTTTTAATTCGCACCCAGGTGTTCTTGTGCAGGGAGAGCAGGTTCTGTGGAATCCCCGATTTGTCCAGTTTCCTCCATAGAATGTCGCGAGACACTTTATCGAAGGCTGCGCTGTAGTCGATAAAGCAGCAATATAGTGGAAGATTTTTTTTTGTGCCGCCTGCTGACTCAGGAAAGCCAAAGTTGTGATGTTGTCTATGGTGGATGCTGAGGAGCGAAACCCTGTTTGAAAGTAAGGTAGAATATTGTTTTCTGCTACCCAATCTTCTAAGAGCTGGAGAAGACACCGGGCATATGCCTTCGCCTCAAGATCTAGTAAGGCAATAAGTCGGTAGTTTGCTGGGAGCATAGGGTTTCCTTTCTTAAAAATGGGGCATAAAATCGAGTTGAGCCAAGAGTCTGGTAGCTGGCGGGTCATAAACACGTTGTTAAATAATGAGGCAAGAAGTTCAGCCCACTCTGCCAACGCACATTTAAAAACCCCTGCTGGAACGCCATTAGGCCCGGGGTCCCCGTCGTTTTTCATTGCCTTCAGAAATTTGGAGACTTCGGCTGCAGAGGTCAGCTCATGGGGTTCAGTCAGCGTTGGATCGGAATTATCTCTTAAATCGGTCGCCACGAAGTCCGACGTGTCTCTGCCGTATAGTTGAATTACATGCTGGGCCCAGACTTCTTCACAGACTGCGTTCCCTCTGTTGTTATTCGACGAGCGGAGCTTGTTCATATAATTCCAGAACTGGGATAGGTTCTTGCCCTGTAACAGTGCGAATATTTTTATCCACTCTTTTTGTTCTTTTAATCTCTTCGCAGCCCATACTGATTTTCTGAAGGACTTGCGCAGTAATGCCATATTGTAGGCCGAGCGCGCCGTGCCATTCAATTTGTGCAGACGCTCAGCCCTCCTGAGGGCTTTTCTTTTGGTGGTTAGCTCTGGGTCATAGATCCGCTTCGGGATATATCAGGGAGACGTATACCAAAGAAAGCTGACCCCAAGGACCATGCTGCCTCTATAAGTGAAGGTAGAAATACGAAAAAAAATAGAAACAACCGTCGACATCATAACACATAAGCAAGTATTCATCCAAAACCCTAGCATGAGGGTAGTAGATGTCATTCAGGATAATCACGGTGAAAATTATACTAGACTCAGCTCAGAAGCTACCTCACCATTAAAACTAAAGGGAGGAATGACTACAAAAATGAAAAATGAGGATACGGAGGGTCATTCCCACAACCATCAAAACCTATTGATCACTGAAGAACAAAAGGTAGAGCCTATGCAAGATAGCGCTCCAAGAATAATTGAAAATCTAGGAATAAAAACAGAAATATTACCTAATAATAGCATTAATAATAGTAAAACACAATAGAACGGACAAGAAAAAGATCATAGCGAATATATTGACATGGATAACTTCACTAAAACAACTGCAGTACAAGAAATCCTGAGTATTTTACTCAAAAGTACTACTAACATTGTTCATGAGCATCTGAATGAACAAAGACACAAACTATAGGTAACCAGGACTTGGGGTCTATCTGGGATATTTTCTACCAAACTTCACCATTAACGTTGGAAGCACTAACATATCAGTCAAATACAATGGACATACAAATAGACCTACTCAGAGTGATGACAAATGCATTAGCCGGTATAGACCATAAACCTGCACAGCTGAATGGCTTGATAGTTAGAGCTAAACCGAAAATACCAAAACAAACATCGACTGTACTTGTGCACCTATAATAGACAAATTGGCCATAATACCGGAGGTCCTTAATACCATACTAGAAGATGTCAAAATGAATCTTCGGAGATAGAAAAAGTAAAGAGGACTGTTATAAAATAAAAAAAGACAACAACAATATTACTATGATTACCGATGTAAAACATCTTAGTCCTATAAAAGATCTGGATCAATTAACCCCTATAAAATTGTGGATTCTGCAACAAGAAGGCCAAGAATTAATAACACTGACAAAACTGCGGACCCAGGGTCAGGATGGTGAAAAGATGATAGATATAAAACCTCCGGCCCCTCAAATGGATGATCAAGAAGTCAAAGAATCACTTTCCCCATTATTTACCATGACAAAAAGACATAGGAGAAAACTACGTAAAGCAAGAAAAAAGGCTAAACAGAAAATTACAGTACCAACACAGCCTGAAGATAAAGTACCATCAGAAGTAGACAGTGTAGGAAAAGATTTATGGAAGGAAACATCTGGTAAACAAGAACATTTCTTGTACGGAAAGTGGTCTCCCATAACAAAGAACAAGAATAATAAGTATTTTGCTATATTCACTAAAAAAGAAAACAAACTATTGACCAAACGAGTTCTCAGAGAGATATACCCATCTCAAGAGACCAACTGAGTTCTCTGAGAGATATATATTTATTACAACCGACAAATTAAAACAAACCGAGAATGAATTGGAGATAGGGGAGGAAAGAATGAGTGAAAAGAAACTCAAGCCACTGGGAAACGGGTGCATCACAGAACAGGCACCAGAGGATATAAAAAGTATACCACCTGAAGATTTGGTGTAGTTAAAGAACGTACCAATTCCTCTCAAATCCAAAGATATGGTACAAAAAAAGAGGAGAAAGAAACATATATCGGCCCGGTAGTACATAGGCCTCAGGTTTGGGATGATAGCATACGCCATAGTACAAATTTTAAAATAATTCAAAATCAGAACCAACAATATGGGCCAAATGTAGAAAGGCAAAAGAAATTAAACCAATTAATTGTGAAACAAAACAATATAATAGAGCAATATAATAGAGCTAGTTGAAATTACCCGGCGTTTACCAAATTTGTATCATGTGGTTGTTGAAAGATATGGTGGGGCGAAACAAGTTACATAGAAAGTCCTACAAAATTTAGATGAAGAAATGAATAAAGATCTGCCAACCAATGAAAAGGTACAGTTAATTTTTAAACCATAATTCGACTCTAGAGGTAATCAAGACACACTAAAAAGAGGAAATATCCTTCGCCTCTTCAAATCAATCCGTCACTAGCGAAAGGGACGAGTAAGTATATTGAATCTATAGGATTCATACCAAATACTGAGGGTACCCAGACATCAACCTTGATAACTGTAAATTCTGTGTCTGTAGCAGAACAAATGAACAAGAAATATTCAACAGCTGGGGTATAATAATCAGTAAGACAGTTCCAAAGGTATATCCAACCCCTTCCATTAATGAAGAGGATATGACACAGAAGGGAAAGAACAACAAGTTGGTTCCCTCCATACTTAAAAATGCCCTTGGAAGATCAGAGCAAGATATCGAGACAATACTGGCCCAAAGTAAAATAGAAAGGTCAACAGGAATAAACGAAAAATGGATATCATCGGCTTTAGATGGTAATAAGGACTGGTGACAGAATACAGCTATTACCACAACAAAGGAAGAAAAAAAGGATAGTGAGAATTTCATGATGTGTTCATGGAATATAAATGGGGTAGGAAGTAAGGTCAACAATGCCTACTTAAACTCTATGTCTAATTCGTACCAGATTATTTTGCTACAAGAAACATGGGAAACCAATCCAATTATGCTGCAGGGATATAAAGGCTTCTATGAGCCTGCAACTATACAACATAAATATGGCTGTCCGAGTGGGGGGTTAGCAACGTTCATATCCATCGACTTAGTAGTTGAACATGAAAAAACTGGATACAATTAGTCCTAATATCCTAACAGTAAGCTAATACATAAAACAAACAATCAAAATAAATGAAAGACCCTATTTTTGATTAATGTACACAAAGTACATGGGCAAATATGTGTGCCACCCTTAGTAGTTTTTTGTTGAAACAAATGTTGGATGACCCACATGTAGATTTTATACTCACAGGGGATTTTAATCTAAATATTTAGTACCATTTATCAGAGATGACATCACGCAGTCACAAGACCATTAATGGGCTATTCCTCACCAGATACTAGATATAGAAACAAAACCCCTTCGAAGAAAAATAGGAATAAAGGACATAGAAGCAATGGGACTACGAATAATAAATGGGAGATTCACTTTAGATTCACCACCAGCATTTACTTTTCAGTCCTATAATGCAAAGATAAGGATTGACAATACGATTGTATCACTTAATATCTTTAACAACATTACCTCGTATCAATTGAGGAAGGTTCTTGACAGTGATCATAGTCAACAAATAATCACTACAAATTTCACGAGTAAAAAGCATCAAACGTACCTGTCCATGCAAGGTCATACGGGAACGATCAACTACAGGAAACTCATCTGGACGGTATATTTATAAAGAAGAGACTAATGCACTGGTGCAAAAACTCATTAGAGATTGTTTTGAAGCTAAGATCTTGACTTCCCCAATTGAACAATGGGTAAACTTTACTCGGAAACTTGTCAAACCCGCAGGACTCTGTATCTGAAGTTAAGGAGAAACAAGTCCCACAAGGAGAGAAAAGGAAATCAGATATTAATTTACCTTATACAATAAAAAAATGAGAAGAAATCGCAACAATTTAAGAAGACAGATTACCAATTTCCTGCATAATGTGGAATTACCAATTATATTAAAAACCAAAAATCAGAATTTGAGGAAACTGATCTGGAATGAAAGAAGTCAAGCTAAGGAAAACTTGTGGTCAAAACTTTTCTACGCAAGTAACCAAACAAATTTAAGGGAATTTTGGAAAACGATAAATGGCTTACTGAGACCTAATAAGTTAGTGCTCTCATCTACACTGACGGAAAAAGAATGGGTTAGCTTTCTTGCAAATCATCTAAATTCTGATTGGAAAATAAAAACAAAAATAAGGGAAGGTACTCAGAGCAGGATGAATACATCAAAGTACAACAATGATGGTCAAATTGACATATCTAAATCACAAGTCTCTAAACTAATTACTAAACAGAAAGATGGGGCACCAGGAACTAACGGTATTCCGTTCGCCCTCTACAAAGAAAAAACGGATTTATGGTCATAACACCTCACGGAAGTGTTTAAAGAAATAGTATGGATGGGAAATACACTAGAATCCCGGAGAGGGTTGTTGATAACCCGTATTTATAAAAAAGGAAACTAGGCCCACCCTGAAAATGATCGACTTATAACTTTACAAGACACGGATGCTAAGCTGTTTGCAGGGATTTTACTTACAAAACTCGCTGAATGGGTAATAAGATATTACCTCTGAATCAGACTGCATTTATTAAGGGACTCGGAAGTACAACAAATATATTAGCCTTATCACTTTTAATAGACAAAACAATTTTAATGAAACAACCTTTGTACTTGTGCTTTGTAGATTTTAGATCGGCTTTTGATTGTGTGCACAGATGCCTTTTATAGAGAAAACCGCAGCAAAAAATATATTCTGGAGCAATTGCTAAAAATAATCCAACTTCTGTACACCAATACATGGGTTAGAGTGTGGATGGGGGATGGCCAGACACTAACATAGGAAATAATAACAACAGCAGGTCTTAAGCAGAGGTGTGTATTGGCCCCTCTACTTTTTAATTTGTTTCTAGCGGATTTAACGGAGGCCCTGGAGGAAATAAATGCACACCCACCTAAATTAGCTGGCAAACAATGTTCTAATCTGCTACATGCAGACAATGTCATTCTCCTAAACCAAACAAAAGTGGGATTACACTCCTAATAGATCGAATAGCCTCATATTCAAAAGAAAACGGAATGGTGATAAACGCAACCAAGACTAAAGTTATGGTTATCCCTAAAAACGTAAGTTTAAAACATAAATCCAAATGGTTCCTGGAGAACATCCAATTAGAACAAGTTGAAACATACAAGTACTTGGGAGTATTATTCGATGACAATGGAAACTTTCACCTGCAAAAATTAGATATACAAAGGAAAGCAAATGCTTTGACAGCAGCATTTAGGATTCTGCAGAAATCACTAGGAAATCTTACTTATCGCCCCCTTTTAAAGGTTATATAAGCTAAACTCCTCCCTACTTTAACATACGGTAGTGAAGCATTAAGTGGGAAAGATACTGTGATTATAAACAATGCAGTGTCAAAAACTTTTAAATCTCTTTTTCATCCACCAAATAATTCATCACCAGCACAAATAAGGCTGGAGTTTGGTCTAAATAACCAGTTGTACGCAAGAAAGGGCCAATTTATCAAAGTATGGAACAGGATAAAAAATGACCATGAAAATCAAATGTCTCAGCTACTATGGCAAGAAATAAATAACAACAGAAAATTACAAGCCTGGAAATATTTAAATATAGCTCTGGAAGAATTTGATGTGATGTCAAGCTGGAGTACCACAATAACAAAGGAATCGTTCAAAAAGGCAATCAATAAATTAACAAATCACCTATCAATTGTACGAGATAAAGACATATTTGCAAAAAGAAAACATGCATGGCCAATAATGAGTGGGTTTACAAAAAATCAGATTCAATCGTATTGAGAAATACCATGGTCATTAAAAAACAAACAAATCTTTATAAAGGCAAGATTTAGTGTATACCTGGACTATGCCATCTCCCTCCCATGGATAAAGTCGGAAGGGGACACATTATGCAGATTATGTAAAACCGGAGAGGAGAACATTATTAATTTATTATGTGTTTGCCCTCAACTGCAAACTGAGAGAAAAACTATACTTAAGATACTTTATAATGTGCGAGGAATAAAGTCATGTAGGCAAGCTTTGATAAGGTGTCTGCATTCTAATGATATAATTATGAATTCTGCTTTTGTAAAGTTTTCACAAAGAGTAAGAGCCAAATTGGAAGATCACAATTAAGAAAATATTTGCACAGTATGAAACTTTGTTTATATATATATATATATATATATATATATATATATATATATTGGGCGCTGAGGAAGGCAACCTATGCCGAAATGCATCCGCCGCCACTGAATTTTCATTAGAGGTGTTTCCTGCTTCGAATTCCCCTTGTGGCCTCCGATCTCTTCTTGGAAGGATTTTTGTTTTATATATATATATATATATATATATATATATATATATATATATATATATATATATATATATATATATATATATATATATATATATATATATATATATATTTATATACATGTATATATATATATATATATATATATATATATATATATATATATATATATATATATATATATATTCCACTAAGTGCCCAGAAGCTTGAGGCCGCACTTCGCTAGGTCAACAAACCTTTATTAAACATGCATGCAACTTCCCATCCCGTCTTCAGTCCCTGGCCTGACGCGTTTCAGAGAATCAATCTCTTTCTTCAGAGGCCACTTGAAAAGACCAGCAAATCTCGTACACTGTCTCTCCCCTGCATGCTGCTTTACATAATTGTTTTAATTGGCCTCCGGTGTGCCTCGGTATTGTTAGTCATTGAAAATGCATGCTGGGATACACAGTCAATTCGTACTTTTAAGCCCTCCAGTGGGTTCTGATTTTTCAATATATATATATATATATATATATATATATATATACCATGAAATTGTTTTATTTTTATTGCAACTGGCTTAGAATTTGATGCTGCATTTTTTTGTCGTATTTTAGTTGTTTTATATTGTAATATATATTATATGTATAATGTCCCATTGTAAGATTTTAAGTAATAAAACAATAAAGAATTACAAGGTTTTCTCTGCAGGGTTGGTCTTGTTGGGAGGCAGGAAAATATATATTGTTAGATGAGTGACTCCTCCCTCTACTAGGCCCTCCAAAATTATTGTATCCAAAGAGTTTCTTAATAGATTGTTGGGTGCTATCCAGTGAGAAGAAGGTTGTTACACATTTACATAGTTCCATATTAGGAGGATCTCCAAACAATCTTAAGTAGGAGAGATCAATGTCTTTCTGTAGAAAGATCACAATTGGTGTTTCTGAGGATACAAATTGCCTGTGCCTCTAGACTGACAGGGTCTCCGGGGAATGATGTATCATGTCCTGCCATGATCTCAAAGATCATCTTGGGATCCTTAACAAATTAAGTGATGAATATTGGCATCTTTCTGTCAATCTCTGGTGTCTCTGGCACCCTAACCTCTGCAGAAGGTCTGGGACACTCCAAATGAGGTGACCCTGACCCCCTTGTCAGCCGGGGTCCAGCGAGCATAGCAGGGACAGTAAATATCTTTCAAGTTCTGCTTGCTGGATGGGGTTTTGTCCCACCGGGGGCTCTTGTCATCCCGTCTGAGCCATTAAGTACCAGCCTCCAGGCACCAGGTTCTGCTTAAATCTGATTTGTCTTCTGAATCTTCGTCATTGTCCTGATCTGTTGTAATTGTACGTTATCCTGGCAACAGGACTTGGGAGATGTCAATCAATTGAACTAAGGCACACTAGCGCCCCTTCTTTTTAAAGTTTGTGAAAAAAGACACCTAGACTGCAGTCAAAACTGAAATCACCCTGAGATAAACAGGGCTGAGAGCTGCAACACAATAAGGCAATTCCCAAATTAGAACATGCACAATTTGTAATTAGGAAATTACTAGCCAAATCGAGCCTGTGCATTTGAAATACCTACCGGAAGCCTACATTTTCTCTTGGATACAAGTGCATAGAGAGGAGTCATCAGGCAGACTGAGTCACGAGATGACATAGAAGGTTCCCCTTTCTGGGGCCAAGATTGCTGCACCACACATTAAGTGCAAGTTGAGCTCTGTGCATTGATGAAAGGTCATGACATGCAGGAGTCTATGTGTGGATTGTGCAAACTCAGTAATAGGCCAACGCCCCTCCTTTGCAGCAACCTGACACCAAAGCAGGTGGTGGTTTATGTTGGAGAGGGGAACAGAAGAATCAGCAACAAGATCATCACTGAAATAAAATAAAAGTAAACATCAAAAGTCACATTATGATCCACAAAAACAACATCAAGGAAATAACACTTAACTGGCTGCTGAACAGTCGAGAAAGAGAAAGTGATATTTCCTTGATGTCCATTATATGTGCAATTAGAGACTGCTATTGAACATTTTTTCCTCTGAGACTCATGGGATACAAAGATGCGATATATCCTATTACGTTTGTTTCTGAGTCTGAAGTAAATATGAAGGTTAAGCTAATGCACAACCATCTAAAATGTGTGAAATGTTAAAGATCTGAGTGTTCTCATACTGGATGCTCTTGTGAATTGCATAGATGTGAAGCTTTCTCAATACGTATGTGTTTTACATCAATGATATATTTGTGACGCTTCGAGTGCCATCTTTTCATGTTGACCAAAGGAGTTTCATCCACGTGATTAAATAAAGTACAGTCATGTGGACTTGAGAAGGTAACTCTTATGGTAAATTAATGGTCTAGAGACAGTGGTAAATTAACTTCAACAGTCATGAACGGACGGTCATCAACAGTACGGAATGGCCTCCTTTTGCATGATCATCCCAATTGTTTTTGAATTGATACTATTCCTTTTTGGACTCTGTATACCGAGACCCTAGTCACAAGGCTCCAAGTGCATGTGTGCTGACCCCCTAAAAACTCAATGTATTGGCCTGAGACAAGTTTTTAAAGGCTAATTCAGTGGGTGGCATGGGGAGTGCTGCTGCTCACCAGTATAATTTAATTTACAGTCACTGGATACATGAAGTACCATGAATGGTTTAAATTCCTGATTGACACATCCAGCTAACCAAAAATTCCCTCTTATACCGTATCCCATGTGCCCAGGGCTCTAAGTTAAAAGCACTAGTGGACTGCAGCACTTATTGGTCACCAATACAGTGACCATGTAAAACATGACTCTAGGCCTGCCACAGCAGCTTAGGAGGCCAGTCTTAAAACTGACATTTCAACCTGCAGAAATCACCCTTTCAGCCTTCATTTTGAATAAGAGAAGGTCTTACCAGCACTAAGACAGTGTGCATAACAACATATGTATTTCATGTTTTTACAAGCCCTCAGATTAGAGAAAGGCCCCACATTGATCTCTTTTTACTGTAGCAATGACGGCTGTGCCACAGAAAATACTGGGTTACCTTATTACACTTAATTAAGCTAACTGAATATTAACACTAGTCCGAAAAATACTTCAAAAACTCATTTTCATAGTTAAATAAAATCCAATTAAAATCTAAAGTTGGCTTTTGTCTATTTCAGAAATAGTAACTTTAGAAAGTCACTATTTTCTGCCTAGCATTTTCAGAGCTAATCCTCAACAGGCCGGACAGCCCCCGCACGGAGGTGTGAACGGCTCCAAGGAAAGGGAACAAAACAGTCGTCTGTGGAAGGATGTGTGTCATTATCCTGACAGGATGAGCCGGAGGACACCAATTGTACAAGCATCAAAGGTACTGGTTTGCAGGGGAAGTTTCTAATTTTCCAAGACACATCTCAGGGGTGTGCCTAGAGCTCTGCCCCTGGGAAGAAAGGTTCTGCCCTGTTGGACTTTGGCATAACAGAGCATTCTGGGATTGTTTAAGGCCCAACCTGTAGGAAGTGATGTCAAAGTGGATAAGGTCGCCCCTGGGAAAGCTTTCCCTACTGACCAGGGAGTTTTCCCCCACCCACAATCTGATTGTAAGCCATAAATGTGGAATCCCTCGATACCTTCTTCAGATTGCATCTGAACCTGTAGAACAAGCATTTTTAGTGCAATAGTTCTCGCATTTGCGATCATATAGGCTATTGGTAATGTAAGTGACAAGGCCTTTTATTTATGTGTTTTAAAAGCAACACATATATAAAAGGCATTGTTATTTTTAATGCTAATAGCTGAAACTCTCGCAAATGTGATAGCACTTTTGTGGTGTCCACTTTCCTTTCTACAGTGAGCAGCGTCTACAGAAAGGGGCGCGGCCAACATTAAAGTATAGAACGCTTTCAGACAAAGTGAAAAAAAAATATTTAGAAAGGTTGTGTAGCACGGCGGCTAATGTGAAAGGGGCCCATGCTGTAAAATAGTAATTAAATAAGTGCGGCCTCTAAAGTGAAAGCGGACCGCGCCGTAAATTAAATAAAATAATTAGATAAGTGCAGTCGCTATAGTTAAAGCGGACCGCACTGTAATTTAACTAAATACAGTACTAAAACGTGCAGCGTGCTGCAATGTTGTGGGTGGAATAGGGGAAGATCATTGAACAAAATAGTGCTCACCGACTTATAAATTGGACCGCGTAACAACACAAGTAAAACGTCCAGTCGTTATGGGAGATTAAAAAATGGAGACAAGGCGGTACCAAGAAGAGACAATTAAATCTATTCACAAATGAAAAACTAAAATTTCGCAGGGACAGTAACAGGAGCCAATTGAAAATATGGTTGGGAAATGGGCGAAGCTTTTATGCAATATCTCAATACAGCATGCCTTGCAGAGCAGCTTATGCACTGCCCAGGCTCGCCCTATAAAGGGTTGTACTTGCTGTTGAACCTCTGGAGTAAAACCCCAAAGGTGTGAACTGCTCCCACTTATTCCCAGGACAGGAAAGTGGACCCTAAGGGTCCCATGGCTGATCTCCAGTTAATCTGCAGGCCACAAAAACTGAAATAAACCTTGTTTTCTAAGCACACAGCTGTCCAGTTCCAACTGGATTTGCCCTGGACCCTGATGGTGGATTCTGGGAGAGTGAGTTATAACCCTCAAGTGATGTCCACAAGGTCATGGATCTTTGGCTGTTGTTAGAGTTTACTCCTTTGACCCTAAAATCTGCAAAACAGGACACTAAGAAACTTTTCCAGAATTTTTTCTCGAGAGAGTCAACAGAGACCGAAGTCGAAGCTCTAGCTGCAAATGTCAAATCACAGGTCAGACTCAACTTGCAGGTTTCACCTGCTGAAAGGATTTTGACTTCCAGAAAGATTTCTGAAATTTAGGTTTGGATGTGTAGACAACTGTAAGAAATTATTTATTATTTAGAAGGGTGGAGGCCACACTCAAATATTAAACACAATCCTTGTCAGGGTGAACCACGAAGGTCACTTCATAAACCTGTGCTTAAAACTCTGGTACGTTGGCACAAAAGCAGTGAGGTTTAAATTTGAAGCAATGTGTAAACTGTTTATGCAGCACTCGAACAGAATTAATGTGTAATCACATCACAAGAAAAATCCCAGGCTAATTTAGAATAATATAGTAAAACTTAATTAATAAAATGACACCAAAATGACAAAAATCCAATCAATAGAACTTGAGATATTAGCTTTTAAATTTTTGCATGCAAATAGCACCAAAAAGCACAAAGCGCAACTCGTAGTCATGTGGTCACACTGGCCTGAGGGAAAATCACAAGTTCAGGGTGACTGTAATCAAATATGTATCACATACAGAGACCTGGCTTCTCCCGCAGAAGAGTTACCTTCTCAATCCCACATGAGAAGCTGCTGTTGGTGTTGGCAGGGGCACAAGGAGGCCATTGCCGGTGCGAGCAGCAGGTCAGCTGTCCTAGATGGTTGCTGCTGTGGCAGAAAGAGCTGGTCGCCACTGGAGCTTCTCATTGGCAATCGTTGTGGACTGAAACTATCTGCGTGAAGTGCAGCTCTCGATGGAGCCATGCATTGGCAGCTGTTGTGGATAGTTTCTGTTGGCGCGAAGACCAGGTCCTGCATAAGCTTCACATTGACGTTCATTTCCAATAGTCACTGTTCTCAGCACAAAGAGGTCACTTTGAAGTTGCAAGGTGCCCAAAACCTTTATATCATCACATCTACTTGAGGAGAAGTACACTCTGTTGCCAGCCAAGGGTCCGGGACCTGAGAGGCAACTCTTGGGGTTCAGGGCTTGCTCCAGGAGAGGCCAGCATCAGGGGTCAGGCAGGTATAGTTTGTGCTGAACAATTGGGCAGTTGTAGGGAGGCTTCTGAAAGCTTGTTGTATCCCTGTAGTTCAAACATGAGGTCAGTCAACTGACCCTTGGAGTCACTTCTAAGGAGCCTGGTTTCAAGGCAAGTAGGTCCAGCTCCTTCTTCAAACAGCAGGACAGTCCTTCTTCTGAATCTTCCACAGGTCCAGGAGTGTTCTACTAAGAGGTTCTGTAGTTGATGCTATTCTGCCCAGTGCTAGCCTGTGAGCAGGAGATACCCCCTTTGTCTCCTCTTCCTCCTTTCCTGGGTGTTTGTCCAAACTGTCTAGGGTAATAAAGGGAAGGCAGCCCTAGGTGTGAGTTGCCTTTGTCAGTGGCATGCCAGGCAGCCCTTAGAAGTCAGGGAGGGGTGGGCAAGCCCTAAGGCTACTCTTTGAAACTCAGGAAGGGCTACATGGATTCTCCCAGAACATTCTGCTCATGAAAGCAACACTCTGCCCCATACCCAATGCCCTTTTGGCCCCATGTCTGCAAAGAACTCACAAAAGACCATAGAAGAGCCATTAACAGTCGTGTGACTATGGCAACTGGCAGAAAGGTACCTTTGGTTTAGGCAGAAAATGGCAACTTTCAACAAGGTGGCATTTTCCCAATAGAAACTTAAAATCAGAATTTTACAAGTAAAGGAATTTTAAGTTGCAATTAATTTGAGCAGAAACATAATTTCTCTATCAGGCCCCAAACTGAAGTTATCACATATTAAGTGTAATGAGGTAACCCAGTGTTAATCTACGGGACAGAGAGCCTTACAGCAGTAAAAAAATACTTTAGAAGTTTTTCACTGCCAGGATATGGAAAACTGAAATACACAACTCCTACCTTTTAAATACCATGCACCAAACCCTAGGAGGGATGAGGGCCTACATTAGGAGTAGTTTCTAAGAATTAAAAAGGAATGGCCTGGCAAGAGGTTTAATTTACCAGATCGAAATTGCAATTTAAAACGGCACTACAGGTTTCAGTGGCAGGCCTGAGACATATTTCTAAAGGCTACTATAGTGGGTGACACGGGGAGAAGTAGCATTTAATTTACAGGCCCTAAATACATGTAGTTCCATATGCTTGGGACCTACAATTAAATAAAATGTACCAATCACTTTGTTTAACTAATGTTACCATGTTTAAAACGAAAGCACAAGCACTTCACCACTGATTAGCAGGGAACAATTGCACAGAGTCCTAAAAGCCAAACAAAATAGGCCCAAAAAAGGAAAGCAAAAATCTGGGGTGACCCTGCAGAAAGGGCCAGGTTTAACAAGAACGAGAACTCCAGATTGCTTGTTCCTTAGTTGAGGTTTCTTTATTTAAGTTATTTAGAACAATGCCTCAGCTACCTGCAGCATCCATTGTAAGTAGCATGTGCCAAAGATCAGACACTCCACATTCTATCACAAAGCTCTGGCCAAGGGACAAGAGGTATAGAGGAACATGGCAGCCGTGCGCCAGGCGTCTAAGGGCTCCCTGAGAAGGGAAGTTAGTATTTGCTCAGGGGGTCCCCTCCTGCCACCACACTATTGCAAAATAAACTTTTGCACTCACCCTTATCTCCTTTGCGGCTTTGATGGGCCACGGTAGCCGCATTTCGGTGCAGGCAGGGGAGACTAAAGTCTGCCTTAATTGCGGTTTGTCCACGGCACTCTGCTGCCTCGTGATTTGATGGGGTGGGAGCTTTTTGTCCTACATTTTTTCCAGGCTTTTAGCTTTTCTCCCTGGTTTTGGGCATTTCTTTATCGGCCCCCACGACTGTGATACATGGTACAATCTCCTGCTGGCAGCTTACTGCAAGGGGTCTTCAGTGAGGCAGAACAGCTCTTTTCCAGGTCCCCAGGGGAAGAGTCAGTACCACTCCAAGGCTGACCCCGAAGATCACCAGCACCACCACCAGCATAAACACCAGCAATGTCCTCCTGTTTTTATGTATAAGAGTACTAATTGACCAGGTCGAAAATCAGTGGATGCTCACTGTGCACATTCTGCCCATTTTGCCAATACTGAAGAGATAAGCCCTAGACCAGATAATTTGTTAGTGTCTCCCAATGTTACTCTTAAATCACAGCGAGATATTTTTGGGGTGCTTTGGGGGACCAAAACCAAGGCCCCCCAAAGCACCCCAAGCAGCCGAATAAGTCTTCCTGAGCAAAAAGGAGGACAATCTTCACAGCACAAATAAAAGTAACTCTGTCCCTTAACTCCTTTTTCAGGGTAATGGCTGCAACAGTATCAAATTAGGACACCCAAGGGGAATGTTCAAATAACCCAGATTCACTCAGTGTAGCAATTAGAGTCAGCACTAGCTTATGGGTGAATAGTGATACCCAACTATTTGCACAGACCCCACCTCAAAATAGGTTTGAGGTGCTAGCCCCTCCAGAGGCTTCAGAGCAGGGGGGCAAGATGCCCATCAGGCTTCAGATCGATATTGCCACACCCCCCGGAGCTGCATGGTGAGATCGGTAGAGCAGCTGGTGCTGAGGCAATAAAAGTTCAGGAGGAAACATGTGAGGATAATTAAATAGCGGCTATATTACTGAGTCTCAGCATTGTGATTAAAAACAGATCTGAGGTTTCTGAGGACAAATAATCTGGGATTCAATCCTCTTGTCTAGCTCTGAATAAGAAACTCGATGAAGTGGCCACAAGAACTAAAGTGTTGGAGAAGAATGTTTTACTGGTCAAACAAGATGTACGAAAGAATGCTAGTGAAATTTCTCTGTTGATCAAACAAAATAAAAGCCTGAGGGAGGATGGAGAACCATTCTAGGGGGAATAACCTCTAGATCCTGAATGTTCCAGAGATGGAAGAAGGGTCTGACATCAAGTCATTTGTTATCGTTCTGCTCCGGGATATAGTACCCAAAGACAGACCCAACATCAGTTTAGAGCTTAGGATTCAGAGGGTGCAAAGGGAGCTATTTAAAAGGACTTAGAACCATCAACAATTCAGGAAGATCCTGGTAAATTTTCTTACCTACAAGGTAAAGGAGGATATTTTGGGCACCACTTTGAAAAGTGGGTCATGCACAGCTAGAGGTTATTCTTTCATTAATTGGTTGAATATTTGAAAGGCCACTGACCAGCAGCAGTGTGACTGTGGCAGAAGACTGGAAGAGCTTCTTAAATTGGGAGTTGAAGCCCAGTTAAAGTTTCCGGCTACCATGCGTATAATGTGGAATAATGAAATGTACAACTAACGTAACCTCCAGGATGTAGATGGTCTGATTGATATCAATTAAGAAGCACTCAGATGCATGAACCCCTGAGGCTCCTATTAGGGAGGCGGGCTAGGCCGGGGTCTGTGGGAGGGGGTCACTTGGGGAATCAGCGCACTGGGTTTTTGTCAGTTGTATCCCCTCTCTGGAGAAAGTGCCATATAGTAGAAGGAGAGTTCTTCATGGGTGGGTCTGGGTAAGGGCACTGGGTGATTAGCAGTGGGAGAAAAACAGAAAAATAAGTCTGCAAGTTCACCAGACAGCTGTTTTAATTGTTATATATTTCATATTCACTGCACATTTTTCAAAAAAGTGTCCCAGTCTCCTTAAAACAAAAACGAAAAAACAACAAAAATGGGGAATGTGGAGAGAGATTTGTTTCCTAGCTTGGAATGTAAATGGCCCCAGATGTAGAGGGAGGCTGAGATTGATATTTTGGTACCTTGAAGAGAGAAGTGTCCATGTAATGATTTTGCAGAGGAGACTCATCTCACAGCAATAGAGATTAGAGCGATTTTTTCCAAATGCAGGTGTATGAAGAGCTTTTCTGTCACTGATCAGAAAGAGCTTTGTAAGGGAGTAGCTATCCTTCTGAGGAATGGAGTGGAGATGATATGTTGTCATCTCAAATGGATAGTACAGGTAGATGAGTCTTGGCAGGTGTGCGATGTTCCAACTATGAAGTTACTTGTGGAGGCTTTTACGGCCCGAATGCTGATGATCCCCTCCCATCTCTCCACTTTGGAGTGGAATTTGATGGGGGCTGTATCACTGACTGTCTTGGGGGGTGGGACTTTACTACTCTCCTGGATTCTATTATCGAAAGAGCCACTAGGAGATATTGTAACTCTACATCTAAAACCAGACAGCCATTGAGAAGTATGCTTCAAGACCTGGGATTGGAAAATATGTGGTGTCACCAGATGGGCCAGACAAAGAGATTCACATTGTATGGTAAGAAATAAAGCCATTTTACTAGGCTTGATAATTTTTTTTGTTGACAATGCAATATTAGATAAGCTTAAAAGAATAAACCATTTGCCAGGACATATCTTTGAACATTCAGCGGTCGCTATGGTATTCAAGTGCTCCTCTCGTTGGCAGATCGCTAGGTGGGCATTGAACCATGCTCTCTCCTCTCTGACGAAGATACCATCTTGGCCCTGGAAAAAGCTAGAACTGATTCTTTTCTGGTAATATAAGGGTCTGCTCCCTCCCACAATAGTGTGGGACACATTTAACAATTATATTCGAAAGGTCTTACGAAACCTGGCGTATGGTAAAAGTAGAGCAGAGAAAACGGAGTGCAATGTCCTAGAACAGAAAATAGGGGTACTGGTGGCCACCATTTAAGTGCAAAACTCATCTCAAGGTAAGGACTAAATACAGAAGAAATTACAAGAAGCTCAGTTAAATTTCAAGCTTAAGCTAGAAAAAAAGTGAAGCGATAGGTGGCAGGCCAAAAGCATGAATCTTTTTGAGTACGGGGAGAGAAAAGGAGCATACTTAGCTTGGAAAGCAAGATCAAAGAGGTCAAGGAACAATATTAAGGAGTTAATAATTAACTAACAGGAGATACCTTTACTAATGCTGGGGAGATTCAGGGACATTTGATCTCATTTTTGTTGCACTATATAAGGAGGAGATAACATGTGAAATAAACAAGGACCCCCTGATTTGGATCAATTTCCTGGGTCAGGGCAAGAATTTATGTGAGTAAAATACCCAGGCAAATCCTCAATAGAGACACTAGCACATGAACAGTAGCATTAGCCCAAACATAGTTTTAAAAAAAATATAATCAAAAAACGTTTTTGCACAAATTTGTGTATTTTAATTTCTGTTCTAAAACATGATTAAATGATAAAAAAGTATTAAGTACATTTGTATTTATACATGATAAAATATTCCAGCATTATAGCGTATGCATGGATCTAAACATACATCAGGTACATATATATTACAATAAAAAGATGGTTTCCTGTCTACGCGTTTCGACACAACTGTGTCTTCCTCAGGACTGTACCATCATATTTCTGTAAAAAATATACATAAAAGACATGTTTACAAATCTATATTAACAGTGCAGAAAACGTTTATATTGTAGATTTTAGCATTTCATAAACAGGGCTAGTGTATCTAAAACTCATAAATCTGATGATACCGCATTGGCATGTTTACACGAGAAGCATCATTTATATACATATATACAGATCTATATACATATCTAAGGGTACATATTTACATAACTGCTGCAGAAAAATATTTATGCAGACACATCTATGGTAGAGAATAGAAAACCATCTGTATGTTTTCAAGGAAAAGGTAAAAGTAGTAAAGAACATGTAAGAGCCTGCTTATTTGGGTGCTCACAGGACTATAAAGATCCTACAGTATCCCTATTGGTCTTACATGGTAACTGCTTATGGGGTAATCCTGTAATTTTAGCAGCATCCTACACGGGACCCTATCTAGCCATGTACATTGGCTATACATTTTATTTGTATCATGTTTTTCGGCTTACCTATAAATACCAACACGTGGTGCCGGGATTTAAGCCAGTGTGGAAGCAGATACACACAGTAAAAGGTCCCAGGGTAAAATGAGAAATGGTAGGTTCTGCAGAGAAAAGGGGGGTAGGAATAAGAGTGCATATCAACAACCCGAACGCACAGTTAGTATTTCTAAGTTCGTCCTGTACTGTCCTTCATCTCTTTTATATTGTGAGTGTCTACAGATCTGACTAACAACTCGCCTGATGTGACGAACTACAGCTACACTAACGGTTTGTAAATCTAATTTAAATTAATTTAATACAGCACATCTTAAATGTGACCTTATTTAATAACGCTAGTGAAAAGTAATAGGAACAAGCTATATTGTTTTCATGCTCGATTGGCCGATTGTTAACATATTCGGTTCAAAGTTTGAAAAAAGAACTTTTGTTATAAGTGATCTCGTCATTTTAGGGAATGCACTCTAAGACTGCCTTGCCGATAATATCAAGGATGGTTGTTCATTTTTTACCTCTAATGTTAATGTCCTGAGAACATCAGCTTTTAAACGTATTAGCAGCAAGATTTACCGCCTGCATGAAAAAAGAGAGAGGGGCAGAAACAAGAATATCGTCACGATGAGGACGGATATGCCACACTTATGAATCACCTCTTCGATTGCAACAACAAAGTTTACCTGTTTTGATGATAATATATGTGAGCCGGCTGCATGAGGTTCCCGGCGTCTTTAATTCTATGAGGGAAGCAGGGACACGGCTATTATTATTTTCGCTGCAGGGTACAAGTTCATACTTATCGGTTACCGCATTACCAGTTATTTTCCAAGAAACGTTTTAGCGGGGGCCGGCAAAGGCAAGACTCATTTTATTTTAACTGGTGGGTGGAAATAACTACTCGCTAGCTGCCGCATAGATAGTTGCTTCAAAACACGCTATAACAGAGGGCGGCTTACCGGGATCTGCACCCTTTCACTCGGTCAAAAAGTGTTGCCCGGCTTTTGAGGTTAAATGACGTAGCCTGGCTGCACGCGGTTCACAGCGTCTCTTGTACTACAAAAGGGAACACGCACAGATATGATAGTCTGTTAGCTGATATTAAACGAATCCTAGCTGATAGCTATTAGCGCATTTGCCTACAGGCTTACCGTGAAATAAGGAGCTGGACGCGGACCGGTGGCAAATGGATCCCGGCGATTTCTCGTACTTCAGCAAGAATCTAAGCTTCGCGCATGCATTGGCTATATATAGCGGTCGCGTTTATTGGTTAGATTAGGGTCATGTGCTGCTTAAAGGGAAAGGCTAACAGTTTTACACTTTATTTTGACGATCTAACTCAACAGTGTTGTGGGACTTTTACCAGGAAACTTATTCATGAAACCTATATTTGCATGCATCGAGGATTTAAGTGTTTGGTAGTTTCCATATGAAAACCAGTTGCAGATTAACAACTATATCCCATTAAATTTTTATATTATTGCATTGATCCATGGCAAATCATTATTTAACCCATGGGAGAACGTATTCAAAGAAAAAATCCAGGTATACTGAGAACGTATTCAAAGGAAAAATCCAGGTATACTGGATTTTTTCTTTGAATACGTTCTCCCATGGGTTAAATAATGATTTGCCATGGATCAATGCAATAATATAAAAATTTAATGGGATATAGTTGTTAATCTGCAACTGGTTTTCATATGGAAACTACCAAACACTTAAATCCTCGATGCATGCAAATATAGGTTTCATGAATAAGTTTCCTGGTAAAAGTTCCACAACACTGTTGAGTTAGATCGTCAAAATAAAGTGTAAAACTGTTAGCCTTTCCCTTTAAGCAGCACATGACCCTAATCTAACCAATAAACGCGACCGCTATATATAGCCAATGCATGCGCGAAGCTTAGATTCTTGCTGAAGTACGAGAAATCGCCGGGATCCATTTGCCACCGGTCCGCGTCCAGCTCCTTATTTCACGGTAAGCCTGTAGGCAAATGCGCTAATAGCTATCAGCTAGGATTCGTTTAATATCAGCTAACAGACTATCATATCTGTGCGTGTTCCCTTTTGTAGTACAAGAGACGCTGTGAACCGCGTGCAGCCAGGCTACGTCATTTAACCTCAAAAGCCGGGCAACACTTTTTGACCGAGTGAAAGGGTGCAGATCCCGGTAAGCCGCCCTCTGTTATAGCGTGTTTTGAAGCAACTATCTATGCGGCAGCTAGCGAGTAGTTATTTCCACCCACCAGTTAAAATAAAATGAGTCTTGCCTTTGCCGGCCCCCGCTAAAACGTTTCTTGGAAAATAACTGGTAATGCGGTAACCGATAAGTATGAACTTGTACCCTGCAGCGAAAATAATAATAGCCGTGTCCCTGCTTCCCTCATAGAATTAAAGACGCCGGGAACCTCATGCAGCCGGCTCACATATATTATCATCAAAACAGGTAAACTTTGTTGTTGCAATCGAAGAGGTGATTCATAAGTGTGGCATATCCGTCCTCATCGTGACGATATTCTTGTTTCTGCCCCTCTCTCTTTTTTCATGCAGGCGGTAAATCTTGCTGCTAATACGTTTAAAAGCTGATGTTCTCAGGACATTAACATTAGAGGTAAAAAATGAACAACCATCCTTGATATTATCGGCAAGGCAGTCTTAGAGTGCATTCCCTAAAATGACGAGATCACTTATAACAAAAGTTCTTTTTTCAAACTTTGAACCGAATATGTTAACAATCGGCCAATCGAGCATGAAAACAATATAGCTTGTTCCTATTACTTTTCACTAGCGTTATTAAATAAGGTCACATTTAAGATGTGCTGTATTAAATTAATTTAAATTAGATTTACAAACCGTTAGTGTAGCTGTAGTTCGTCACATCAGGCGAGTTGTTAGTCAGATCTGTAGACACTCACAATATAAAAGAGATGAAGGACAGTACAGGACGAACTTAGAAATACTAACTGTGCATTCGGGTTGTTGATATGCACTCTTATTCCTACCCCCCTTTTCTCTGCAGAACCTACCATTTCTCATTTTACCCTGGGACCTTTTACTGTGTGTATCTGCTTCCACACTGGCTTAAATCCCGGCACCACGTGTTGGTATTTATAGGTAAGCCGAAAAACATGATACAAATAAAATGTATAGCCAATGTACATGGCTAGATAGGGTCCCGTGTAGGATGCTGCTAACATTACAGGATTACCCCATAAGCAGTTACCATGTAAGACCAATAGGGATACTGTAGGATCTTTATAGTCCTGTGAGCACCCAAATAAGCAGGCTCTTACATGTTCTTTACTACTTTTACCTTTTCCTTGAAAACATACAGATGGTTTTCTATTCTCTACCATAGACGTGTCTGCATAAATATTTTTCTGCAGCAGTTATGTAAATATGTACCCTTAGATATGTATATAGATCTGTATATATGTATATAAATGATGCTTCTCGTGTAAACATGCCAATGCGGTATCATCAGATTTATGAGTTTTAGATACACTAGCCCTGTTTATGAAATGCTAAAATCTACAATATAAACGTTTTCTGCACTGTTAATATAGATTTGTAAACATGTCTTTTATGTATATTTTTTACAGAAATATGATGGTACAGTCCTGAGGAAGACACAGTTGTGTCGAAACGCGTAGACAGGAAACCATCTTTTTATTGTAATATATATGTACCTGATGTATGTTTAGATCCATGCATATGCTATAATGCTGGAATATTTTATCATGTATAAATACAAATGTACTTAATACTTTTTTATCATTTAATCATGTTTTAGAACAGAAATTAAAATACACAAATTTGTGCAAAAACGTTTTTTGATTATATTTTTTCTAAAACTATGTTTGGGCTAATGCTACTGTTCATGTGCTAGTGTCTCTATTGAGGATTTGCCTGGGTATTTTACTCACATAAATTCTTGCCCTGACCCAGGAAATTGATCCAAATCAGGGGGTCCTTGTTTATTTCACATGTTATCTCCTCCTTATATAGTGCAACAAAAATGAGATCAAATGTCCCTGAATCTCCCCAGCATTAGTAAAGGTATCTCCTGTTAGTTAATTATTAACTCCTTAATATTGTTCCTTGACCTCTTTGATCTTGCTTTCCAAGCTAAGTATGCTCCTTTTCTCTCCCCGTACTCAAAAAGATTCATGCTTTTGGCCTGCCACCTATCGCTTCACTTTTTTTCTAGCTTAAGCTTGAAATTTAACTGAGCTTCTTGTAATTTCTTCTGTATTTAGTCCTTACCTTGAGATGAGTTTTGCACTTAAATGGTGGCCTCCAGTACCCCTATTTCCTGTTCTAGGACATTGCACTCCGTTTTCTCTGCTCTACTTTTACCATACGCCAGGTTTCGTAAGACCTTTCGAATATAATTGTTAAATGTGTCCCACACTATTGTGGGAGGGAGCAGACCCTTATATTACCAGAAAAGAATCAGTTCTAGCTTTTTCCAGGGCCAAGATGGTATCTTCGTCAGAGAGGAGAGAGCATGGTTCAATGCCCACCTAGCGATCTGCCAATGAGAGGAGCACTTGAATACCATAGCGACCGCTGAATGTTCAAAGATATGTCCTGGCAAATGGTTTATTCTTTTAAGCTTATCTAATATTGCATTGTCAACAAAAAAAATTATCAAGCCTAGTAAAATGGCTTTATTTCTTACCATACAATGTGAATCTCTTTGTCTGGCCCATCTGGTGACACCACATATTTTCCAATCCCAGGTCTTGAAGCATACTTCTCAATGGCTGTCTGGTTTTAGATGTAGAGTTACAATATCTCCTAGTGGCTCTTTCGATAATAGAATCCAGGAGAGTAGTAAAGTCCCACCCCCCAAGACAGTCAGTGATACAGCCCCCATCAAATTCCACTCCAAAGTGGAGAGATGGGAGGGGATCATCAGCATTCGGGCCGTAAAAGCCTCCACAAGTAACTTCATAGTTGGAACATCGCACACCTGCCAAGACTCATCTACCTGTACTATCCATTTGAGATGACAACATATCATCTCCACTCCATTCCTCAGAAGGATAGCTACTCCCTTACAAAGCTCTTTCTGATCAGTGACAGAAAAGCTCTTCATACACCTGCATTTGGAAAAAATCGCTCTAATCTCTATTGCTGTGAGATGAGTCTCCTGCAAAATCATTACATGGACACTTCTCTCTTCAAGGTACCAAAATATCAATCTCAGCCTCCCTCTACATCTGGGGCCATTTACATTCCAAGCTAGGAAACAAATCTCTCTCCACATTCCCCATTTTTGTTGTTTTTTCGTTTTTGTTTTAAGGAGACTGGGACACTTTTTTGAAAAATGTGCAGTGAATATGAAATATATAACAATTAAAACAGCTGTCTGGTGAACTTGCAGACTTATTTTTCTGTTTTTCTCCCACTGCTAATCACCCAGTGCCCTTACCCAGACCCACCCATGAAGAACTCTCCTTCTACTATATGGCACTTTCTCCAGAGAGGGGATACAACTGACAAAAACCCAGTGCGCTGATTCCCCAAGTGACCCCCTCCCACAGACCCCGGCCTAGCCCGCCTCCCTAATAGGAGCCTCAGGGGTTCATGCATCTGAGTGCTTCTTAATTGATATCAATCAGACCATCTACATCCTGGAGGTTACGTTAGTTGTACATTTCATTATTCCACATTATACGCATGGTAGCCGGAAACTTTAACTGGGCTTCAACTCCCAATTTAAGAAGCTCTTCCAGTCTTCTGCCACAGTCACACTGCTGCTGGTCAGTGGCCTTTCAAATATTCAACCAATTAATGAAAGAATAACCTCTAGCTGTGCATGACCCACTTTTCAAAGTGGTGCCCAAAATATCCTCCTTTACCTTGTAGGTAAGAAAATTTACCAGGATCTTCCTGAATTGTTGATGGTTCTAAGTCCTTTTAAAGAGCTCCCTTTGCACCCTCTGAATCCTAAGCTCTAAACTGATGTTGGGTCTGTCTTTGAGTACTATATCCCGGAGCAGAACGATAACAAATGACTTGATGTCAGACCCTTCTTCCATCTCTGGAACATTCAGGATCTAGAGGTTATTCCCCCTAGAATGGTTCTCCATCCTCCCTCAGGCTTTTATTTTGTTTGATCAACAGAGAAATTTCACTAGCATTCTTTCGTACATCTTGTTTGACCAGTAAAACATTCTTCTCCAACACTTTAGTTCTTGTGGCCACTTCATCGAGTTTCTTATTCAGAGCTAGACAAGAGGATTGAATCCCAGATTATTTGTCCTCAGAAACCTCAGATCTGTTTTTAATCACAATGCTGAGACTCAGTAATATAGCCGCTATTTAATTATCCTCACATGTTTCCTCCTGAACTTTTATTGCCTCAGCACCAGCTGCTCTACCGATCTCACCATGCAGCTCCGGGGGGTGTGGCAATATCGATCTGAAGCCTGATGGGCATCTTGCCCCCCTGCTCTGAAGCCTCTGGAGGGGCTAGCACCTCAAACCTATTTTGAGGTGGGGTCTGTGCAAATAGTTGGGTATCACTATTCACCCATAAGCTAGTGCTGACTCTAATTGCTACACTGAGTGAATCTGGGTTATTTGAACATTCCCCTTGGGTGTCCTAATTTGATACTGTTGCAGCCATTACCCTGAAAAAGGAGTTAAGGGACAGAGTTACTTTTATTTGTGCTGTGAAGATTGTCCTCCTTTTTGCTCAGGAAGACTTATTCGGCTGCTTGGGGTGCTTTGGGGGGCCTTGGTTTTGGTCCCCCAAAGCACCCCAAAAATATCTCGCTGTGATTTAAGAGTAACATTGGGAGACACTAACAAATTATCTGGTCTAGGGCTTATCTCTTCAGTATTGGCAAAATGGGCAGAATGTGCACAGTGAGCATCCACTGATTTTCGACCTGGTCAATTAGTACTCTTATACATAAAAACAGGAGGACATTGCTGGTGTTTATGCTGGTGGTGGTGCTGGTGATCTTCGGGGCCAGCCTTGGAGTGGTACTGACTCTTCCCCTGGGGACCTGGAAAAGAGCTGTTCTGCCTCACTGAAGACCCCTTGCAGTAAGCTGCCAGCAGGAGATTGTACCATGTATCACAGTCGTGGGGGGCGATAAAGAAATGCCCAAAACCAGGGAGAAAAGCTAAAAGCCTGGAAAGAATGTAGGACAAAAAGCTCCCACCCCATCAAATCACGAGGCAGCAGAGTGCCGTGGACAAACCGCAATTAAGGCAGACTTTAGTCTCCCCTGCCTGCACCGAAATGCGGCTACCGTGGCCCATCAAAGCCGCAAAGGAGATAAGGGTGAGTGCAAAAGTTTATTTTGCAATAGTGTGGTGGCAGGAGGGGACCCCCTGAGCAAATACTAACTTCCCTTCTCAGGGAGCCCTTAGCCGCCTGGCGCACGGCTGCCATGTTCCTCTATACCTCTTGTCCCTTGGCCAGAGCTTTGTGATAGAATGTGGAGTGTCTGATCTTTGGCACATGCTACTTACAATGGATGCTGCAGGTAGCTGAGGCATTGTTCTAAATAACTTAAATAAAGAAACCTCAACTAAGGAACAAGCAATCTGGAGTTCTCGTTCTTGTTAAACCTGGCCCTTTCTGCAGGGTCACCCCAGATTTTTGCTTTCCTTTTTTGGGCCTATTTTGTTTGGCTTTTAGGACTCTGTGCAATTGTTCCCTGCTAATCAGTGGTGAAGTGCTTGTGCTTTCGTTTTAAACATGGTAACATTAGTTAAACAAAGTGATTGGTACATTTTATTTAATTGTAGGTCCCAAGCATATGGAACTACATGTATTTAGGGCCTGTAAATTAAATGCTACTTCTCCCCGTGTCACCCACTATAGTAGCCTTTAGAAATATGTCTCAGGCCTGCCACTGAAACCTGTAGTGCCGTTTTAAATTGCAATTTCGATCTGGTAAATTAAACCTCTTGCCAGGCCATTCCTTTTTAATTCTTAGAAACTACTCCTAATGTAGGCCCTCATCCCTCCTAGGGTTTGGTGCATGGTATTTAAAAGGTAGGAGTTGTGTATTTCAGTTTTCCATATCCTGGCAGTGAAAAACTTCTAAAGTATTTTTTTACTGCTGTAAGGCTCTCTGTCCCGTAGATTAACACTGGGTTACCTCATTACACTTAATATGTGATAACTTCAGTTTGGGGCCTGATAGAGAAATTATGTTTCTGCTCAAATTAATTGCAACTTAAAATTCCTTTACTTGTAAAATTCTGATTTTAAGTTTCTATTGGGAAAATGCCACCTTGTTGAAAGTTGCCATTTTCTGCCTAAACCAAAGGTACCTTTCTGCCAGTTGCCATAGTCACACGACTGTTAATGGCTCTTCTATGGTCTTTTGTGAGTTCTTTGCAGACATGGGGCCAAAAGGGCATTGGGTATGGGGCAGAGTGTTGCTTTCATGAGCAGAATGTTCTGGGAGAATCCATGTAGCCCTTCCTGAGTTTCAAAGAGTAGCCTTAGGGCTTGCCCACCCCTCCCTGACTTCTAAGGGCTGCCTGGCATGCCACTGACAAAGGCAACTCACACCTAGGGCTGCCTTCCCTTTATTACCCTAGACAGTTTGGACAAACACCCAGGAAAGGAGGAAGAGGAGACAAAGGGGGTATCTCCTGCTCACAGGCTAGCACTGGGCAGAATAGCATCAACTACAGAACCTCTTAGTAGAACACTCCTGGACCTGTGGAAGATTCAGAAGAAGGACTGTCCTGCTGTTTGAAGAAGGAGCTGGACCTACTTGCCTTGAAACCAGGCTCCTTAGAAGTGACTCCAAGGGTCAGTTGACTGACCTCATGTTTGAACTACAGGGATACAACAAGCTTTCAGAAGCCTCCCTACAACTGCCCAATTGTTCAGCACAAACTATACCTGCCTGACCCCTGATGCTGGCCTCTCCTGGAGCAAGCCCTGAACCCCAAGAGTTGCCTCTCAGGTCCCGGACCCTTGGCTGGCAACAGAGTGTACTTCTCCTCAAGTAGATGTGATGATATAAAGGTTTTGGGCACCTTGCAACTTCAAAGTGACCTCTTTGTGCTGAGAACAGTGACTATTGGAAATGAACGTCAATGTGAAGCTTATGCAGGACCTGGTCTTCGCGCCAACAGAAACTATCCACAACAGCTGCCAATGCATGGCTCCATCGAGAGCTGCACTTCACGCAGATAGTTTCAGTCCACAACGATTGCCAATGAGAAGCTCCAGTGGCGACCAGCTCTTTCTGCCACAGCAGCAACCATCTAGGACAGCTGACCTGCTGCTCGCACCGGCAATGGCCTCCTTGTGCCCCTGCCAACACCAACAGCAGCTTCTCATGTGGGATTGAGAAGGTAACTCTTCTGCGGGAGAAGCCAGGTCTCTGTATGTGATACATATTTGATTACAGTCACCCTGAACTTGTGATTTTCCCTCAGGCCAGTGTGACCACATGACTACGAGTTGCGCTTTGTGCTTTTTGGTGCTATTTGCATGCAAAAATTTAAAAGCTAATATCTCAAGTTCTATTGATTGGATTTTTGTCATTTTGGTGTCATTTTATTAATTAAGTTTTACTATATTATTCTAAATTAGCCTGGGATTTTTCTTGTGATGTGATTACACATTAATTCTGTTCGAGTGCTGCATAAACAGTTTACACATTGCTTCAAATTTAAACCTCACTGCTTTTGTGCCAACGTACCAGAGCTTTAAGCACAGGTTTATGAAGTGACCTTCGTGGTTCACCCTGACAAGGATTGTGTTTAATATTTGAGTGTGGCCTCCACCCTTCTAAATATTAAATAATTTCCTACAGTTGTCTACACATCCAAACCTAAATTTCAGAAATCTTTCTGGAAGTCAAAATCCTTTCAGCAGGTGAAACCTGCAAGTTGAGTCTGACCTGTGATTTGACATTTGCAGCTAGAGCTTCGACTTCGGTCTCTGTTGACTCTCTCGAGAAAAAATTCTGGAAAAGTTTCTTAGTGTCCTGTTTTGCAGATTTTAGGGTCAAAGGAGTAAACTCTAACAACAGCCAAAGATCCATGACCTTGTGGACATCACTTGAGGGTTATAACTCACTCTCCCAGAAGCCACCATCAGGGTCCAGGGCAAATCCAGTTGGAACTGGACAGCTGTGTGCTTAGAAAACAAGGTTTATTTCAGTTTTTGTGGCCTGCAGATTAACTGGAGATCAGCCAAGGGACCCTTAGGGTCCACTTTCCTGTCCTGGGAATAAGTGGGAGCAGTTCACGCCTTTGGGGTTTTACTCCAGAGGTTCAACAGCAAGTACAACCCTTTATAGGGCGAGCCTGGGCAGTGCATAAGCTGCTCTGCAAGGCATGCTGTATTGAGATATTGCATAAAAGCTTCGCCCATTTCCCAACCATATTTTCAATTGGCTCCTGTTACTGTCCCTGCGAAATTTTAGTTTTTCATTTGTGAATAGATTTAATTGTCTCTTCTTGGTACCGCCTTGTCTCCATTTTTTAATCTCCCATAACGACTGGACGTTTTACTTGTGTTGTTACGCGGTCCAATTTATAAGTCGGTGAGCACTATTTTGTTCAATGATCTTCCCCTATTCCACCCACAACATTGCAGCACGCTGCACGTTTTAGTACTGTATTTAGTTAAATTACAGTTTGGTCCGCTTTAACTATAGCGGCTGCACTTATCTAATTATTTAATTTACGGCGCGGTCCGCTTTCACTTTAGAGGCCGCACTTATTTAATTACTATTTTACAGCATGGGCCCCTTTCACATTAGCCGCCGTGCTACACAACCTTTCTAAATATTTTTTTTTCACTTTGTCTGAAAGCGTTCTATACTTTAATGTTGGCCGCGCCCCTTTCTGTAGACGCTGCTCACTGTAGAAAGGAAAGTGGACACCACAAAAGTGCTATCACATTTGCGAGAGTTTCAGCTATTAGCATTAAAAATAACAATGCCTTTTATATATGTGTTGCTTTTAAAACACATAAATAAAAGGCCTTGTCACTTACATTACCAATAGCCTATATGATCGCAAATGCGAGAACTATTGCACTAAAAATGCTTGTTCTACAGGTTCAGATGCAATCTGAAGAAGGTATCGAGGGATTCCACATTTATGGCTTACAATCAGATTGTGGGTGGGGGAAAACTCCCTAGTCAGTAGGGAAAGCTTTCCCAGGGGCGACCTTATCCACTTTGACATCACTTCCTACAGGTTGGGCCTTAAACAATCCCAGAATGCTCTGTTATGCCAAAGTCCAACAGGGCAGAACCTTTCTTCCCGGGGGCAGAGCTCTAGGCACACCCCTGAGATGTGTCTTGGAAAATTAGAAACTTCCCCTGCAAACCAGTACCTGTGAGAAGAGATGCCCCCTTTGATGCTTGTACAATTGGTGTCCTCCGGCTCATCCTGTCAGGATAATGACACACATCCTTCCACAGACGACTGTTTTGTTCCCTTTCCTTGGAGCCGTTCACACCTCCGTGCGGGGGCTGTCCGGCCTGTTGAGGATTAGCTCTGAAAATGCTAGGCAGAAAATAGTGACTTTCTAAAGTTACTATTTCTGAAATAGACAAAAGCCAACTTTAGATTTTAATTGGATTTTATTTAACTATGAAAATGAGTTTTTGAAGTATTTTTCGGACTAGTGTTAATATTCAGTTAGCTTAATTAAGTGTAATAAGGTAACCCAGTATTTTCTGTGGCACAGCCGTCATTGCTACAGTAAAAAGAGATCAATGTGGGGCCTTTCTCTAATCTGAGGGCTTGTAAAAACATGAAATACATATGTTGTTATGCACACTGTCTTAGTGCTGGTAAGACCTTCTCTTATTCAAAATGAAGGCTGAAAGGGTGATTTCTGCAGGTTGAAATGTCAGTTTTAAGACTGGCCTCCTAAGCTGCTGTGGCAGGCCTAGAGTCATGTTTTACATGGTCACTGTATTGGTGACCAATAAGTGCTGCAGTCCACTAGTGCTTTTAACTTAGAGCCCTGGGCACATGGGATACGGTATAAGAGGGAATTTTTGGTTAGCTGGATGTGTCAATCAGGAATTTAAACCATTCATGGTACTTCATGTATCCAGTGACTGTAAATTAAATTATACTGGTGAGCAGCAGCACTCCCCATGCCACCCACTGAATTAGCCTTTAAAAACTTGTCTCAGGCCAATACATTGAGTTTTTAGGGGGTCAGCACACATGCACTTGGAGCCTTGTGACTAGGGTCTCGGTATACAGAGTCCAAAAAGGAATAGTATCAATTCAAAAACAATTGGGATGATCATGCAAAAGGAGGCCATTCCGTACTGTTGATGACCGTCCGTTCATGACTGTTGAAGTTAATTTAACACTGTCTCTAGACCATTAATTTACCATAAGAGTTACCTTCTCAAGTCCACATGACTGTACTTTATTTAATCACGTGGATGAAACTCCTTTGGTCAACATGAAAAGATGGCACTCGAAGCGTCACAAATATATCATTGATGTAAAACACATACGTATTGAGAAAGCTTCACATCTATGCAATTCACAAGAGCATCCAGTATGAGAACACTCAGATCTTTAACATTTCACACATTTTAGATGGTTGTGCATTAGCTTAACCTTCATATTTACTTCAGACTCAGAAACAAACGTAATAGGATATATCGCATCTTTGTATCCCATGAGTCTCAGAGGAAAAAATGTTCAATAGCAGTCTCTAATTGCACATATAATGGACATCAAGGAAATATCACTTTCTCTTTCTCGACTGTTCAGCAGCCAGTTAAGTGTTATTTCCTTGATGTTGTTTTTGTGGATCATAATGTGACTTTTGATGTTTACTTTTATTTTATTTCAGTGATGATCTTGTTGCTGATTCTTCTGTTCCCCTCTCCAACATAAACCACCACCTGCTTTGGTGTCAGGTTGCTGCAAAGGAGGGGCGTTGGCCTATTACTGAGTTTGCACAATCCACACATAGACTCCTGCATGTCATGACCTTTCATCAATGCACAGAGCTCAACTTGCACTTAATGTGTGGTGCAGCAATCTTGGCCCCAGAAAGGGGAACCTTCTATGTCATCTCGTGACTCAGTCTGCCTGATGACTCCTCTCTATGCACTTGTATCCAAGAGAAAATGTAGGCTTCCGGTAGGTATTTCAAATGCACAGGCTCGATTTGGCTACTAATTTCCTAATTACAAATTGTGCATGTTCTAATTTGGGAATTGCCTTATTGTGTTGCAGCTCTCAGCCCTGTTTATCTCAGGGTGATTTCAGTTTTGACTGCAGTCTAGGTGTCTTTTTTCACAAACTTTAAAAAGAAGGGGCGCTAGTGTGCCTTAGTTCAATTGATTGACATCTCCCAAGTCCTGTTGCCAGGATAACGTACAATTACAACAGATCAGGACAATGACGAAGATTCAGAAGACAAATCAGATTTAAGCAGAACCTGGTGCCTGGAGGCTGGTACTTAATGGCTCAGACGGGATGACAAGAGCCCCCGGTGGGACAAAACCCCATCCAGCAAGCAGAACTTGAAAGATATTTACTGTCCCTGCTATGCTCGCTGGACCCCGGCTGACAAGGGGGTCAGGGTCACCTCATTTGGAGTGTCCCAGACCTTCTGCAGAGGTTAGGGTGCCAGAGACACCAGAGATTGACAGAAAGATGCCAATATTCATCACTTAATTTGTTAAGGATCCCAAGATAATGATTGCAAGATCTTTGAGATCATGGCAGGACATGATACATCATTCCCCGGAGACCCTGTCAGTCTAGAGGCACAGGCAATTTGTATCCTCAGAAACACCAATTGTGATCTTTCTACAGAAAGACATTGATCTCTCCTACTTAAGATTGTTTGGAGATCCTCCTAATATGGAACTATGTAAATGTGTAACAACCTTCTTCTCACTGGATAGCACCCAACAATCTATTAAGAAACTCTTTGGATACAATAATTTTGGAGGGCCTAGTAGAGGGAGGAGTCACTCATCTAACAATATATATTTTCCTGCCTCCCAACAAGACCAACCCTGCAGAGAAAACCTTGTAATTCTTTATTGTTTTATTACTTAAAATCTTACAATGGGACATTATACATATAATATATATTACAATATAAAACAACTAAAATACGACAAAAAAATGCAGCATCAAATTCTAAGCCAGTTGCAATAAAAATAAAACAATTTCATGGTATATATATATATATATATATATATATATATATATATATATATATATATATATATATATATATTGAAAAATCAGAACCCACTGGAGGGCTTAAAAGTACGAATTGACTGTGTATCCCAGCATGCATTTTCAATGACTAACAATACCGAGGCACACCGGAGGCCAATTAAAACAATTATGTAAAGCAGCATGCAGGGGAGAGACAGTGTACGAGATTTGCTGGTCTTTTCAAGTGGCCTCTGAAGAAAGAGATTGATTCTCTGAAACGCGTCAGGCCAGGGACTGAAGACGGGATGGGAAGTTGCCTGCTTGTTTAATAAAGGTTTGTTGACCTAGCGAAGTGCGGCCTCAAGCTTCTGGGCACTTAGTGGAATATATATATATATATATATATATATATATATATATATATATATATATATATATATATATATACATATATATATATGTATATAAATATATATATATGTATATATATATATATATATATATATATATATATATATATATATATATATATATATATATATATATATATATATAAAAAACAAAAATCCTTCCAAGAAGAGATCGGAGGCCACAAGGGGAATTCGAAGCAGGAAACACCTCTAATGAAAATTCAGTGGCGGCGGATGCATTTCGGCATAGGTTGCCTTCCTCAGCGCCCAATATATATATATATATATATATATATATAAACAAAGTTTCATACTGTGCAAATATTTTCTTAATTGTGATCTTCCAATTTGGCTCTTACTCTTTGTGAAAACTTTACAAAAGCAGAATTCATAATTATATCATTAGAATGCAGACACCTTATCAAAGCTTGCCTACATGACTTTATTCCTCGCACATTATAAAGTATCTTAAGTATAGTTTTTCTCTCAGTTTGCAGTTGAGGGCAAACACATAATAAATTAATAATGTTCTCCTCTCCGGTTTTACATAATCTGCATAATGTGTCCCCTTCCGACTTTATCCATGGAGGGAGATGGCATAGTCCAGGTATACACCAAATCTTGCCTTTATAAAGATTTGTTTGTTTTTTAATGACCATGGTATTTCTCAATACGATTGAATCTGATTTTTTGTAAACCCACTCATTATTGGCCATGCATGTTTTCTTTTTGCAAATATGTCTTTATCTCGTACAATTGATAGGTGATTTGTTAATTTATTGATTGCCTTTTTGAACGATTCCTTTGTTATTGTGGTACTCCAGCTTGACATCACATCAAATTCTTCCAGAGCTATATTTAAATATTTCCAGGCTTGTAATTTTCTGTTGTTATATATTTCATGCCATAGTAGCTGAGACATTTGATTTTCATGGTCATTTTTTATCCTGTTCCATACTTTGATAAATTGGCCCTTTCTTGCGTACAACTGGTTATTTAGACCAAACTCCAGCCTTATTTGTGCTGGTGATGAATTATTTGGTAGATGAAAAAGAGATTTAAAAGTTTTTGACACTGCATTGTTTATAATCACAGTATCTTTCCCACTTAATGCTTCACTACCGTATGTTAAAGTAGGGAGGAGTTTAGCTTATATAACCTTTAAAAGGGGGCGATAAGTAAGATTTCCTAGTGATTTCTGCAGAATCCTAAATGCTGCTGTCAAAGCATTTGCTTTCCTTTGTATATCTAATTTTTGCAGGTGAAAGTTTCCATTGTCATCGAATAATACTCCCAAGTACTTGTATGTTTCAACTTGTTCTAATTGGATGTTCTCCAGGAACCATTTGGATTTATGTTTTAAACTTACGTTTTTAGGGATAACCATAACTTTAGTCTTGGTTGCGTTTATCACCATTCCGTTTTCTTTTGAATATGAGGCTATTCGATCTATTAGGAGTGTAATCCCACTTTTGTTTGGTTTAGGAGAATGACATTGTCTGCATGTAGCAGATTAGAACATTGTTTGCCAGCTAATTTAGGTGGGTGTGCATTTATTTCCTCCAGGGCCTCCGTTAAATCCGCTAGAAACAAATTAAAAAGTAGAGGGGCCAATACACACCTCTGCTTAAGACCTGCTGTTGTTATTATTTCCTATGTTAGTGTCTGGCCATCCCCCATCCACACTCTAACCCATGTATTGGTGTACAGAAGTTGGATTATTTTTAGCAATTGCTCCAGAATATATTTTTTGCTGCGGTTTTCTCTATAAAAGGCATCTGTGCACACAATCAAAAGCCGATCTAAAATCTACAAAGCACAAGTACAAAGGTTGTTTCATTAAAATTGTTTTGTCTATTAAAAGTGATAAGGCTAATATATTTGTTGTACTTCCGAGTCCCTTAATAAATGCAGTCTGATTCAGAGGTAATATCTTATTACCCATTCAGCGAGTTTTGTAAGTAAAATCCCTGCAAACAGCTTAGCATCCGTGTCTTGTAAAGTTATAAGTCGATCATTTTCAGGGTGGGCCTAGTTTCCTTTTTTATAAATACGGGTTATCAACAACCCTCTCCGGGATTCTAGTGTATTTCCCATCCATACTATTTCTTTAAACACTTCCGTGAGGTGTTATGACCATAAATCCGTTTTTTCTTTGTAGAGGGCGAACGGAATACCGTTAGTTCCTGGTGCCCCATCTTTCTGTTTAGTAATTAGTTTAGAGACTTGTGATTTAGATATGTCAATTTGACCATCATTGTTGTACTTTGATGTATTCATCCTGCTCTGAGTACCTTCCCTTATTTTTGTTTTTATTTTCCAATCAGAATTTAGATGATTTGCAAGAAAGCTAACCCATTCTTTTTCCGTCAGTGTAGATGAGAGCACTAACTTATTAGGTCTCAGTAAGCCATTTATCGTTTTCCAAAATTCCCTTAAATTTGTTTGGTTACTTGCGTAGAAAAGTTTTGACCACAAGTTTTCCTTAGCTTGACTTCTTTCATTCCAGATCAGTTTCCTCAAATTCTGATTTTTGGTTTTTAATATAATTGGTAATTCCACATTATGCAGGAAATTGGTAATCTGTCTTCTTAAATTGTTGCGATTTCTTCTAATTTTTTTATTGTATAAGGTAAATTAATATCTGATTTCCTTTTCTCTCCTTGTGGGACTTGTTTCTCCTTAACTTCAGATACAGAGTCCTGCGGGTTTGACAAGTTTCCGAGTAAAGTTTACCCATTGTTCAATTGGGGAAGTCAAGATCTTAGCTTCAAAACAATCTCTAATGAGTTTTTGCACCAGTGCATTAGTCTCTTCTTTATAAATATACCGTCCAGATGAGTTTCCTGTAGTTGATCGTTCCCGTATGACCTTGCATGGACAGGTACGTTTGATGCTTTTTACTCGTGAAATTTGTAGTGATTATTTGTTGACTATGATCACTGTCAAGAACCTTCCTCAATTGATACGAGGTAATGTTGTTAAAGATATTAAGTGATACAATCGTATTGTCAATCCTTATCTTTGCATTATAGGACTGAAAAGTAAATGCTGGTGGTGAATCTAAAGTGAATCTCCCATTTATTATTCGTAGTCCCATTGCTTCTATGTCCTTTATTCCTATTTTTCTTCGAAGGGGTTTTGTTTCTATATCTAGTATCTGGTGAGGAATAGCCCATTAATGGTCTTGTGACTGCGTGATGTCATCTCTGATAAATGGTACTAAATATTTAGATTAAAATCCCCTGTGAGTATAAAATCTACATGTGGGTCATCCAACATTTGTTTCAACAAAAAACTACTAAGGGTGGCACACATATTTGCCCATGTACTTTGTGTACATGAATCAAAAATAGGGTCTTTCATTTATTTTGATTGTTTGTTTTATGTATTAGCTTACTGTTAGGATATTAGGACTAATTGTATCCAGTTTTTTCATGTTCAACTACTAAGTCGATGGATATGAACGTTGCTAACCCCCCACTCGGACAGCCATATTTATGTTGTATAGTTGCAGGCTCATAGAAGCCTTTATATCCCTGCAGCATAATTGGATTGGTTTCCCATGTTTCTTGTAGCAAAATAATCTGGTACGAATTAGACATAGAGTTTAAGTAGGCATTGTTGACCTTACTTCCTACCCCATTTATATTCCATGAACACATCATGAAATTCTCACTATCCTTTTTTTCTTCCTTTGTTGTGGTAATAGCTGTATTCTGTCACCAGTCCTTATTACCGTCTAAAGCCGATGATATCCATTTTTCGTTTATTCCTGTTGACCTTTCTATTTTACTTTGGGCCAGTATTGTCTCGATATCTTGCTCTGATCTTCCAAGGGCATTTTTAAGTATGGAGGGAACCAACTTGTTGTTCTTTCCCTTCTGTGTCATATCCTCTTCATTAATGGAAGGGGTTGGATATACCTTTGGAACTGTCTTACTGATTATTATACCCCAGCTGTTGAATATTTCTTGTTGATTTGTTCTGCTACAGACACAGAATTTACAGTTATCAAGGTTGATGTCTGGGTACCCTCAGTATTTGGTATGAATCCTATAGATTCAATATACTTACTCGTCCCTTTCGCTAGTGACGGATTGATTTGAAGAGGCGAAGGATATTTCCTCTTTTTAGTGTGTCTTGATTACCTCTAGAGTCGAATTATGGTTTAAAAATTAACTGTACCTTTTCATTGGTTGGCAGATCTTTATTCATTTCTTCATCTAAATTTTGTAGGACTTTCTATGTAACTTGTTTCGCCCCACCATATCTTTCAACAACCACATGATACAAATTTGGTAAACGCCGGGTAATTTCAACTTGCTCTATTATATTGCTCTATTATATTGTTTTGTTTCACAATTAATTGGTTTAATTTCTTTTGCCTTTCTACATTTGGCCCATATTGTTGGTTCTGATTTTGAATTATTTTAAAATTTGTACTATGGCGTATGCTATCATCCCAAACCTGAGGCCTATGTACTACCGGGCTGATATATGTTTCTTTCTCCTCTTTTTTTGTACCATATCTTTGGATTTGAGAGGAATTGGTACGTTCTTTAACTACACCAAATCTTCAGGTGGTATACTTTTTATATCCTCTGGTGCCTGTTCTGTGATGCACCCGTTTCCCAGTGGCTTGAGTTTCTTTTCACTCATTCTTTCCTCCCCTATCTCCAATTCATTCTCGGTTTCTTTTAATTTGTCGGTTGTAATAAATATATATCTCTCAGAGAACTCAGTTGGTCTCTTGAGATGGGTATATCTCTCTGAGAACTCGTTTGGTCAATAGTTTGTTTTCTTTTTTAGTGAATATAGCAAAATACTTATTATTCTTGTTCTTTGTTATGGGAGACCACTTTCCGTACAAGAAATGTTCTTGTTTACCAGATGTTTCCTTCCATAAATCTTTTCCTACACTGTCTACTTCTGATGGTACTTTATCTTCAGGCTGTGTTGGTACTGTAATTTTCTGTTTAGCCTTTTTTCTTGCTTTACGTAGTTTTCTCCTATGTCTTTTTGTCATGGTAAATAATGGGGAAAGTGATTCTTTGACTTCTTGATCATCCATTTGAGGGGCCGGAGGTTTTATATCTATCATCTTTTCACCATCCTGACCCTGGGTCCGCAGTTTTGTCAGTGTTATTAATTCTTGGCCTTCTTGTTGCAGAATCCACAATTTTATAGGGGTTAATTGATCCAGATCTTTTATAGGACTAAGATGTTTTACATCGGTAATCATAGTAATATTGTTGTTGTCTTTTTTTATTTTATAACAGTCCTCTTTACTTTTTCTATCTCCGAAGATTCATTTTGACATCTTCTAGTATGGTATTAAGGACCTCCGGTATTATGGCCAATTTGTCTATTATAGGTGCACAAGTACAGTCGATGTTTGTTTTGGTATTTTCGGTTTAGCTCTAACTATCAAGCCATTCAGCTGTGCAGGTTTATGGTCTATACCGGCTAATGCATTTGTCATCACTCTGAGTAGGTCTATTTGTATGTCCATTGTATTTGACTGATATGTTAGTGCTTCCAACGTTAATGGTGAAGTTTGGTAGAAAATATCCCAGATAGACCCCAAGTCCTGGTTACCTATAGTTTGTGTCTTTGTTCATTCAGATGCTCATGAACAATGTTAGTAGTACTTTTGAGTAAAATACTCAGGATTTCTTGTACTGCAGTTGTTTTAGTGAAGTTATCCATGTCAATATATTCGCTATGATCTTTTTCTTGTCCGTTCTATTGTGTTTTACTATTATTAATGCTATTATTAGGTAATATTTCTGTTTTTATTCCTAGATTTTCAATTATTCTTGGAGCGCTATCTTGCATAGGCTCTACCTTTTGTTCTTCAGTGATCAATAGGTTTTGATGGTTGTGGGAATGACCCTCCGTATCCTCATTTTTCATTTTTGTAGTCATTCCTCCCTTTAGTTTTAATGGTGAGGTAGCTTCTGAGCTGAGTCTAGTATAATTTTCACCGTGATTATCCTGAATGACATCTACTACCCTCGTGCTAGGGTTTTGGATGAATACTTGCTTATGTGTTATGATGTCGACGGTTGTTTCTATTTTTTTTCGTATTTCTACCTTCACTTATAGAGGCAGCATGGTCCTTGGGGTCAGCTTTCTTTGGTATACGTCTCCCTGATATATCCCGAAGCGGATCTATGACCCAGAGCTAACCACCAAAAGAAAAGCCCTCAGGAGGGCTGAGCGTCTGCACAAATTGAATGGCACGGCGCGCTCGGCCTACAATATGGCATTACTGCGCAAGTCCTTCAGAAAATCAGTATGGGCTGCGAAGAGATTAAAAGAACAAAAAGAGTGGATAAAAATATTCGCACTGTTACAGGGCAAGAACCTATCCCAGTTCTGGAATTATATGAACAAGCTCCGCTCGTCGAATAACAACAGAGGGAACGCAGTCTGTGAAGAAGTCTGGGCCCAGCATGTAATTCAACTATACGGCAGAGACACGTCGGACTTCGTGGCGACCGATTTAAGAGATAATGCCGATCCAACGCTGACTGAACCCCATGAGCTGACCTCTGCAGCCGAAGTCTCCAAATTTCTGAAGGCAATGAAAAACGACGGGGACCCCGGGCCTAATGGCCTTCCAGCAGGGGTTTTTAAATGTGCGTTGGCAGAGTGGGCCGAACTTCTTGCCTCATTATTTAACAACGTGTTTATGACCCGCCAGCTACCAGACTCTTGGCTCAACTCGATTTTATGCCCCATTTTTAAGAAAGGAAACCCTATGCTCCCAGCAAACTACCGACTTATTGCCTTACTAGATCTTGAGGCGAAGGCATATGCCCGGTGTCTTCTCCAGCTCTTAGAAGATTGGGTAGCAGAAAACAATATTCTACCTTACTTTCAAACAGGGTTTCGCTCCTCAGCATCCACCATAGACAACATCACAACTTTGGCTTTCCTGAGTCAGCAGGCGGCACAAAAAAAAATCTTCCACTATATTGCTGCTTTATCGACTACAGCGCAGCCTTCGATAGAGTGTCTCGCAACATTCTATGGAGGAAACTGGACAAATCGGGGATTCCACAGAACCTGCTCTCCCTGCACAAGAACACCTGGGTGCGAATTAAAACTGGCCCCAAGACAGTCTCCAGAAAAATTGCCATCGGAGACGGTTTGAAGCAGGGCTGTGTTCTCGCCCCGCTTTTGTTCAATCTCTATACTGCCGATCTGGGAACATATCTGAAGAAAAGCAATTTACTCCCGCCAAAGCTGGGTCCTGCAAAACGGGATCTGCATATTTTACAATATGCTGACGATATTGTCATAATGGACCAGACAAAAACGGGGCTCCAACGAGCATTAAGTAAGCTTCATACATATAATATGGCCAAAGTGCTAAAAATCAACCAAGAAAAGACCAAGGTGATGATATTCGGGCGTTGTAAGAACAAGAGAAGTTTAAGGTGGCACATTGGGCCCGCAACGATCAACTCAACAGCAAAATACAATTACTTAGGAGTATGGTTCTGCGAGACCTCAAGATCAACAGCTCATTTAGCTGCCATTAAAAAAAGAGCAGGTGCAATAACATTCTCCCTGACTCGTTTGAATCAGTCTCTGAGCAGCCCCTCTGCAGAACCTATCTTGAAAGTGATCAAAGCCACACTACTCCCCGCCTTGAACTATGGACATCAGGCCTTTCCCGGTGCATGCTGTGTCAGCCTTGACCATGCCCGAGTTTCCATTTACAAAAAAATCTTTCATCTCGCGAAATTCATTCAGAGAACAAGACTACGTCTGGAGCTGGGACTACAAAGGCAGTCCATCTACTGCGAGGCAGATACATTGAAATATTTTGTAAGGTCATCAAAAGGAGCAGATACCACCCTAAAATTCTGCCTAAAAGAGATCTTTACCAGCCCTGGAAACCCATGGAACCGTCAAATGACAAAGGCCATTAAATCATTAGAGATTGACAGCTCCCTGCTAATCTCAGACACAATTCCATACTCAGTGTGGAAAAAAGTCATAAATAAGCAGGCAAAACTAATTTCCCATCGGATGGACCTTCAGGATTTAAACACACCAACTGTCTTGCTTCCCTTGAATGTCTCATACCAGCCTGGGGTACCGCAATTCTATCTACTGGAAAACCTGAACGCAGTGGCACGGAAGAACATATTGTCTATGCGCCTTCTAGGCCTGTGCTCTACGGCGTCCTACAGATGGGCTCCTTCAAAGGAGGGGGGGCCTGCAGACTGTGCTCATATCACAAAGAATCATGGCCGCACCTACTGTGTTGTTGCCCCGCTATGGATGGCCCCAGAAGGCATTTATTAAAACCGTTATTTTTAAAATGGGACACTAGGTCATGCTGGCAGGTGACGGCTTTGTGTTTTACCTCCACAGATATTCAAGCGCTTGCCAGGGTTGGAAAGTTTGTGAGACTCTTGGCAAACTTCTTTTCACCCTCCTCGGCTCCTACACTTCCTGCCCCCCCCCCCCAAACTTATTACTGACTTTTTTCGTCCCCTTGTCTAGCACCTCTTGTTCTAATCTTTTCACTTTTTGGACTTCAATAGTAACTTAACACTGGTAGTTTCAACATTGTTTTTAAATGTATAGATTTTTTTAAAATGACAGTGTATTTCTTCAGTTTTGTTTCTTGATGTGATAATTGTGGTAATATGGATAGTTCACAGCAATGGTTTTAATTAACTGTGCTAAACAAATAAACTAAACTAAACTAAACTAAACTGATATATCTCATCCTGCCGTCTTCCTGTCACATCCATATCTTTTTGACCTATATAGGTAGGTGATATTTAGTATTTCCTGGTCGGTAATTTGGGATTCATTGTCAACATCATGGTATGTCTTGTCTTGTCATTGTCGGTCCTCCACTTGTCCGCTGGTTTGTGTGCTTTGTACCTTGTTGCTAATTGGCTTTTTTTTTGTCCTCATAAGCACCATGAATCTATATGCCAAGACGGATTAGCCATCGAGCAGCTGTCTCAGTTTAGCCAAACTGGCAGGGATAAAAACGGACAAAGTGGGGGCCAAACATCCCTCAGCTGTCAGAGATTCCACCGAAAGGCAAAGACCAAGTCTAAGTCGGAATGACAACCAACGCGGGCTAGGACCGGGCAACGGCTGTGTAGATGGTGTAGGCCAAAGGGCACCATAGTAGTGTAATCATCGGACCCGGGAAAAAAAAAACAAAAAAAAACGGGTAGTTCATTACATCCATGAGAGCATATACCAAAAGGCCCTTTTACTCTGGTTACCAGACCTAGCCAGGTCCATATGAGAGGTCTGCAAGAGAGAGGCTTGCCAGTCACTGAAGGAGGGAGGTGAAGGGTCTTTCCATCTTCTGCATATCTCCCTTCTTGCAAGCAGTACTGCGTAGAACACCAAGCTCTTAGCTGAAATCTGAAGTCAATCTAGAAGCCCAAATATCACCAAAGGCAAATTTATAGTAATCTTGAACCCCAACGATGTTGTTAGAGTGTCGCCAATCTCTACCCAAAAAGTGCCTAGACGGGGACACGCGAAAAACATATGGGCGTCTGATGCGGCGATAAGCCCACACTTGGTGCATGAAATTGAGTTTCCCTCGGGGAATTTAGATAACCTAAGTGGAGAATAATAAGCCCTGTGCAGGGTATAAAGATGATTTCTACGCAGCCAAGACGGCTTCACAATATTCCATAAAAGCTCGAAGGAAGCAGCCCACAGTTTTTGCAAGTTGTGGCCGATGATTAAAGAGCCCCACAACAAGTCAGGTAAACTAAAGTCCCCATCCGTTTCCTCGAGTATAAGTTTATACCATTGAGAGACCTCTTTTTTTGCTGGCTCTCTATTCACTAGGTTGGTAATTAGGAGGCTATAGCCACCAAGAACACGTTTATTCCCTCTATGGGGTAATGGTTTATGTGCTTGAGTCCAGCTGGCCATTTGTAGGTATTTAAACCTTGAGAGATTGGGGCCGATCTTAGTTCGAAGGTGTTCCCATGAGCGAAGGTCCCCATCAAAAAATAGGTCTTCCCAAACTTCCAAACCTGCATCTCTCAAGGGTGCCGCTAAGCTATCTCCTAGCCAAGCCGGACTTTCAGGTAACCCCCATAATGGTGCTTTATCACAAAAATACCCCTGTTTTATGGATTTTGTTACATCTGCCCACATTTTTGCAAGCCCTTGCAGGAACTTCAATTTAATTTTTTTAAGGAACTTCGGGTTACCGAATTTAAAAAGAAAACCAGAGTGACTAACACCTTCACCATCCAACATAGCAAAAAACATTAAGCCCAACCCGTGATCAGTGGGGATTTGGAACAGCATTCGGGTATGGGAGCGCTGGAAAGCCCATGCGTATAGTTTTAAATCAGGGGCCGCGAAGCCCCCCTTGTCCCTTCGCCTCCTGAGTTTCTTCCACGCTATTCTTGGCAAGTGGTTGTTCCAAATGAAAGATGAAATGTCTGACTGAAATTTAACTAAACAAGATTGGTCAAAATATAAGGGAATAGCGTTAAATAAAAAGGAGGCTATTTTGGGTAAAATCGACATTTTGATCAAGTTGATCCTCCCAATCAAAGAAAGAGGGAGGTGAGACCATTATTGCAAAAGCTTACGGCACTCCTTTACTACTGCTAAAAGATTGACTTGGGCAACTTTGTTGGTATCTTTTACGATATTCAAGCCCAAATACCGCATTGACGAGCCTGCCTGTACACCGATGACGCTCTCCTCGTCATTCCAAACAAGCATCTTGGTCTTAGCTGTATTTATCTCATATCCAGATACTTGACCGAATGCGGAGGCTATTCTTAGAATTGCTGGGAGTGCAGAGCTAACCTCCGAGGTGAAAATAAGCACATCATCGGCATATAGGGCAACTTTTTTCTCCCACCCTCTGTATGAAAAAGGCTTAATAGTACCCTCATCCCTCAGTTGTTGCGCGAAGGGTTCAATGTACATATCAAAAAGTAGGGGTGAGAGCGGGCAGCCCTGGCGTGTCCCCCTTGAGATGGTAAATGGATCCGACAGCTCTCCGTTTACTAATAAGCGCGCAGTTGGATTGCGGTACAGTAGGCTGACTGTCCGGCGGAACTCCGCTCCCACGCCAAACTTGGCCAAGGCCTCCGACAGGTACATCCAGTTAACCCTGTCGAAGGCCTTGGTTGCATCCAACGTAAGAGCAGCCAACTGAAGATTTGCAGCCGAAGCCATATCTATGGCTCCTATCAGATCGTAAGTTAATTCATGAAGTTGTCGGCCTTTCAGGAAACCTTTTTGGTCAGGATGGAGAACCAAGGGTGCAATCGAGGCCAGCCTAGTTGCCAGTGTAGTGGTGAAGATCTTATAGTCCGCATTTAAAATTGAGATTGGCCTATAAGATCCACAAGCATCCCTTGGTTTGCCTGGTTTCAGAATGAGGGTAATTGAAGCGTTATCCCATGATGGAGGGGGGATCTGACCCTCTAGTAAGCTTTCATTGAATAATGTGGAGAGAAAGGGTACTATTTCTGTCTCCAAATCTCTATAGATTTCAGCCGGCAACCCATCAGGCCCAGCCGCTTTCTCTTCCTTGCTTTTATTAATGGCAGATTTTACCTCTTCCTCAGTGATAATACTGTCTAAGAGTTGAGACTGCTCAGGGGAGAGAGAAGGTAAATTAATATCCCTCAGCCAGCCCTCAATAGACTCTGGTAAAACCACATTATCTTCCTTATAGATCTCTTGAAAGAACTCTCTGAAGGCCCTCCTAATATCCTCATCTGGCGAAAAGGTGTTGTTGTCTACCGTAATTGCTGCTACGTTGTTACGGACCTGATCTACTTTGGTCTTCCACGCCAGAAGTTTCCCCGCCCCCTCACTATATTCAAAGTGGGCTAACTTACTAGCCTCCCATCTCTGTTGGACTCTGAGATTTCATATCGAGCCCAAACTGGCTTTCAGGACCGGCAATTGTTTCCGGAGAAGATTTAGAGCAGCTTCAGAAGCTGTTAAGTTGGTGTCTATGTCCAGTTGGATTTGGACTATTTTAGCTTCGATAGAGGTAAGTTCCTCCCTGTGCTGCTTTCTTCCATAAGAAACTTTCCCCGTTATAAGTCCTCTCAAAAAAGCCTTAAACGAGTCCCAGATGATCCTTGGAGTCGCTGAGCCTATATTAGTTGTCATAAAATTATAAGCCTCAAGCTTAAGATCGGCAATGTCCTCTGAAAAAGTAAGAAGAGAGCGGTCAAAAGACCATTGGGTGGAAGACCGTTTAATAGGCCAAAGCAATTCGATCTCTACTGCCGAATGGTCCGATAAGTGCTGAGGAAAATAACCTATAGTTTTGACAGAATCCACCAGTCTCAGGGAGATTAGGATAAAGTCTATCCTGGACTGGTGGTGATATTTATAGTTCCGAAAGGAAACACCTTGTTGTTGCCCAGACCTCTCTCTCCAAATATCAGCAAAACCATATTGCTTCATTGCGCTCAGTAGAAAGGACCTAGTTTTAGACAACACTAGGGAGCGACTATTAGCAGTTTTATCCAAACGGGGATCCAGTACAACATTGAAGTCTCCAGCAAAGATAATAGGTTCAGTAAAGGAGAGCAAGTGAGAAAAGATAGACTTCAAAGTTGAAGGGTCATCCTGGTTTGGACCATAGTCACCTAGCACTGTGATTTGTGACCCAGCTATAACCATCGACGCGATGGCCCATCTGCCACAAGGGTCCACCGCCTGTGATAGCAACCTGGCCTTAGCTCTTTTTTTTAAAATAACCGAGACTCCTCTCGTGTTTGTTGTTTGTGTCGTGGATACCGCAAAATCTATCCATTTATTTTTTTAATAAGGGCCAGCATTTCAGTCTGAGTTAGATGGGTCTCCTGAAGTATAATGACCTGCGTATCCAGGTAGCGCAAATGTTGCATGATTTTATTAGCTGTGGGCATGGTACGAAGGCCATTAACATTCCAGGAGATACATTTTAGGCTACCCATACTATACTAATAACACCAAGAATGCAGATTGTACCCCTAAATCTTCAAACAATTCGTGATTAATTCCATCCCGTTTGGCATTTCCTAGACTGATGAGGACATTTTTATATTTTTGCCACCTCCCAACCCCAAACCAAACCCAGTGCCCCCCCCCCCCCGCCCAGCGCCCACCCCCTGAAAAACCCTTGTAATATCTACCCGGAAAGGTTTCAGTAGATAGTGCCCCTCCTCAAGCTCCCGCCCAGATATACCCATCACCAATCCGAAAGATGGGGGAAAAAAAGAATAAAGGAAAAAACACTACCTTCAATATAGATAGATGCCTATCTAAAAGAGAAAAGAAAAATTGTAACAGGAAGTAAAGGAGTAGCTATAGAATGGAGAGTCAAGATAGGGAATCGCTAGATTAATATTAATAAGTATAGAATACAACCGTTACGGTTCAAAATTCCTTTTGCCAACCCTATTTTTTCTCTCTACCCAGCTTCATCAAAAGCTCGTCTGCCAGCTGTACAGATCTGATGTGAAACATCTTGTTATTGTACATGATTTTTAACGCAGCTGGGAACATAAGTTGGGCTGTTGCTCCTAAAGCCCTAAAGGCCTCTAGACGCCTCCCGAATTCCCATTGTTTTTCCAAGGTAACTCTACAGAGATCAGATCTAATTATGAACGTGAACCCCTTCCCGGCCAGGGATTTCTGCTTCAATGCCTTATTGAGTGTCTGTTCCTTCAACACATAAGTGTGAAAGTTAACAAGGATTTTACGCGGCCTAGACCTCTAGGGGTTCTGCCTAAAGGGATCTTTGTGTACTCCCTGTATATCGGTGGCTAGTTCTTCAATTGATTGCTCCAATCCTAGAGATTCCTTTAGTAGCGTAGAAATAAACAACTTAATATCAGAGCCCTCTGACCCTTCTGGCACATTTAGGATGCAAATATTTCCCCGCCTGGCGTTGTTTTCCAACATCTCCATCCTTTCACTTAATGCCAGATCTTCCTTAGTGAGTTTCTCTATGTCGACCTTTGCCTGGTCCAGGTGGGTCGAGAATACTGCTACCGTCTCTTCCAGAACACCTGTTCTCATAGTAAGCCCGTCGATCTTATGATCTAATGATTCACAATATTTTCTTATCTCAGCCTGGTTTGCGGAGGATTCAGTAAATCCTTTCCGTATCTCTATTGTAAGGGCAGAAAACATTCCCAGGAGAGAAGCTGCTGTTAAGGAGGACTCGCCTCCACAATCCACTGTGTCACCATGTACGGCAAAAGGTTCAAGCTGCTCTCTACCTTCCTCCACGTCACCCCCTTCCGCAGCTATGGCATTCTTGTCTACCCCTTGTGAATCAGGTAAGAGGTCATCAGGAGCTACAGAAGCTGACTGAACTTGTGGGGGACCTAGCTCTGCGAAGCTCTCCTGCCCCCGAGAGGGAAAGTTCTGCTGTTGCTTGTAGATCTACTTTAAGGCATATAGGGGGTTGTGGGTCCTCGCCATCTACCAGAACAAGACTAGAGAGAGGGGGAGAAGCAGCAGGAGTTTCTACATCTACTACAGCTACGGTCTCAGCCCTGTCCCCAGCATCCCCCATTGAATACAATGGGGGAGATAGTGTAGATGGGATGGTAGTGGCCGGGATAAACAGAGTGGCTGCCATAGTGAGATCTTGGGATAAGCGTAGTGTTTGGGGAACTACTTTGAAGAATGAACGAAGCGAGGGAGTGATTTTGGCAGAGTAGTTTGAGCAGCCTTTGGGCCATTTCCCTTCCCTTTGTTCTTATTCCTTGAACGTTTAGACTTCACCTCGGTATTTAGAAAGGAAGAGGACTTTTTTCCAGCCAATACCTGAGGGGACTTAACAGTAGAGTCAATAGAATCAATAGAGTCGCCCTTACTCTCACTCTCAGATGGATCTAATTTCTTCTTGTAACCCCTCTTGCTGAGATTAGAAGGTATGTTAGTCAATGCTTCAAGTGAGCTACAATCTTCGTCTGAGCCTGATAACACGGCAGCAGATAATGGAGAAATAGATTCAGTGTCAACAACCTTACCGCCTTCGCAGACCTTCGGCCCCTCCACTGTAGCTGACGTTGATGCAAACAGATGCGAGTGCAACTTTGACTTACTGCCCACTACCCTGGACGGAGCGCCGCGTGTATTTACGGCAAAAGATGACCTTCGGCACGGCTGCACCAGGCACTGTAGCTTCTTCCCCCTCCTTAGCTCCAGCGCGGCAGTCCAAAACCGGAGTCGCGGCTGTGACCGGGACTCGTGCAGCGCGTAAGAAGCAGCTGACTGCAAGGCTAAGGCAGGTCTCTGCTGCTCCGAAATCACGATCGAGCTCTCCTGGCGTCCTCCGAGGAAATCGACCGTGAGGTGTGGACAGAGACAGCGGACTGTACGCTGGGGCCCCTCCGGAGGAGAAACTCCGTATTGCATTTCCAGCAGCCCGAACCGCAGCAAGCGAAGGTTTTACCGAATGGAACTCCCACCTATGGATTTGACATCAGGCATCAGAGTCGCAGTAGGTTCAGCGATATATTCCCCAAAGAGAAAAACCGATCAGAGAGGATTAATTTGGGTAATCCTAGCGGGAGCTCACCCCGGAGCACCGCGACCGCTAGCTAGCAGCCGCCATGTTTTTCCCAAGCCCCCTCGTTGCTAATTGGCTTAATTGGGTTTTGTAGTTTACATTTTTCTGGTTCTACTTGCATTGTAATTAGGGCTCCAGACGGGTCTTTCATAAAATCAAATTTATCTGGGACTTTTGTGGATTTTTCAAACATCCGTGCTATCGGTGAAATTAATGATTGATTCAATCCTATTGTATTTGCTTTTGCCTTTTTTATCACTTTTGGTATTTGTATTTTCTTCGCTCATCTTGTGGAGGGTCCTGTCACCCTCTCTTTACCTGTACGTATAGTTCTCCTTTTTTTTTATTATGATAGTAGCCCAACAGCCCAACGGTCCAAGTATTCATTATCGTAATTATTAGGCTTTTCCTTCCGGTTCTTTTATCTCTTTTCAGTTGACCCTCCTGCACCTCTTACACTTCCTGTACCTCCTACTATGAATAGATGAACAAGTTGAAAAGTTAGTAGGTACCAATGGATCGATAGTGGACTGAGTCTATTGAGGGGTGCAGTTTGAGGCAACATTGTAGAGGTGTGAGGAGACTTGGGAGAGTGCTGGTATTGCAGGGAAGAGCACAAGAGCAGGGCACACTGGATACCGCTAGCCGCACCCCACCTAGTTAGGCCGCCTCTGAGGGATTTCTGGGCACTACACTCAACGGCCACTACTAACGGTGGCCGCGCTCTCATGCTTTGTTTCCTCTGCTAGCCTATCTAGGCTCTTCTCTTCTCCCCTTCTCCACTGGATTCCAGAATGTATGTTAATAATTTGATGGATTAGTGGTTTAGTGGTTGGGAAGGATCGGAAAAGTTGTTCTGCAGTAGAGCAGAGGTGCAGAGACGAGCTGAGGGGAGAGGAGAATCAGACCCCTCGCACCAACCGTATTTACCCTTGGTTAAAAACAGTAGTGATCAGTGATGAGTGGTAGGTGAATTTATCTAAAATACTCGGACAGCCAGACTTCTTATTTATTGTTTCTGGATTCGAGTAGGTTGTCAGAAAATGTATAGATGTGCGTATAGGGAATGATTAGGATTCTTACGCACTCAATTTTCGCGATTATAAAAAGGTCGACATGTTTCAGCCCTTGGTTGCCTTGTCAGGTCATGTGGGCTTTCTTCAGGACCATGAGAAGTGTAGTGATGTCTCATATATAAGAATTTCCTATTATGATGAAAGGTGTAGCAAAGTGACGTAATAGTCCTTCACCTCAGGGAGGTCTCGTAGTACCTGTTAAAATAAATGGTATAGAAAACCGAGGGGGAGGGAAAGTGGGTTATGGGACATTAAAAACTCTTAAGTTACCACAAAATTTCATTTCGCAACTGGAAAATGGCAATACTTTATAGAGCACACACCAATCTGGCAAATGACACACACTCATTACCGGCTTTCACCCATGATAGTCGTCTTGTTTCGTGGTAGTTGGCAAATTTTCCCTACTCATTTTGTTTGGTTGAAATTGTTCGTATTCTCTAAACCCTATTAGCACCTTTATAAATAAGCCAGTTGTCATCTCTTAATCATGGCTATTCATTCGCTCTTTCACACAAATCATTCGATATTCAAGTGTTATCACCATATTAGGTGCCCGATGTTTAAATACGGATATTCATATTACATTATAATCACACCTGGCCGTGGAGATTGCGGGCCTATCCTTAGATCAGATTGCTGCTGCAAGAGTTCTATATGCCAAATGGCTTTTTGGTTATTGTGATGACTAGGGTTCTTAATTCTCTTTATAAAATAACTTTTAAGCTTTAAAAACAATTCCTCATGGATCTGTTCAATTTTTAGCATTCACCTCCCCCTGCGTAGCACAAATCTGCAACTTTCCAATGGCATTAATTAGAAGGCTTTTCATTTTGACCAAATGCTCTTCGTTCTGAAAAACATTTGCCCACTTGACACGTCTAGTGTTGTTGGTCATTGTAACCTCAACAAATTCAGACGAGGTGCTAGATTAGCTCCACAAACTGATGGTGTGCTTAATACAGAGAGCACCAGGGGGTTATGGTCACTCTCGGGTCTTTCGCAGACCTCCATATCAACGAGGTTGCACCAGAAATCCTTATTTAAGAAGAAAAAATAAATTCTGCTGGTACGTAACCCATTGTTGAAGGTATGAGCACCTAGTTTATCTAACTTAGTTCTTCCATTGGCAACCCTTACCCCATGCAGCAAAAAAATACTTTTAATTGGAAGCCTGCACTTGACCATTTGTTAATCGCGGGAATGTCGAACTGGGGGATGGACCACTCGGCATCCTCCTCAGTGGCAAGATTAACATCATGAATGTCCAGAGGTTCAAACGTACAATTAAAATCACCAGATATTATGACATTATTACCAGCTCTCTGATCCAATAAAAACAAATCTAACATTGTAACAATAGGAGAGGCTTTCCCCCCTTGCAATCCTCGAGCGTAGACATTAATAAGTAATAAATCAGGAACTGTAAATCCTGACTACCACTCTTTGCGACATTCTATCAGGCCTCCCAGGTTAGTCTGATAACTCAACTAGGTGAGCCAAACTCAGGTTAAGATGATTTTCTTTTGAATCGTATGAGAAAGGAGAGTGCAACTAAATTATCAACTTTTCAACAAGTGCCAAAACTCTCCAAGTAAACCGGATATAAGGTTTTATTGGCTTCATTAGAGAGAATCCAGTTGTTTTTAAAATCACTAGATATTCCTGCTTATCATGCATATATCCCTATTGCAGAGCATGTTTGCAGTCTGGGTCTGCCATGTCGACTTCTTGCAAGTCCATAAACCTTCCCATTTCTACATATTAGTCACCCCTAAGCTAGGCCCAAGGTACCCCTGTGGGCAGGGTGCATTGTATGTGAAAGGTAGTGTTAAATATTGGATGGATTTGTTAGCATGAGCTGAAAGTCATTTTATATTTCTGGCAGCCATTTTAGTTAGCCATGTGCTGCCATGTGCTCGCCATGTGCTCTGTCCTCCCTCAGTGTTGACTGCTCTTGTAATCTGCCTAGAAACGAAATATATTCAGCATCTTCCACCTTCGCACATGCTCAGTTGAGCTTGTAGCTGTCCTTGCAACTGTTCCTAGTCTGTAAATGTCAGGATGTGTTTGCCAAAAACAGCCACTGTTAGCTCCTCCCACTTTGTTACGCAAGCAGATCTTGTATGCCCATATTAGTCATTTTACATGCTTACATGAGCCAGGACTGCCCCTTGGTCTTATGCTGACTATGAAACCTGAAGCTTATATAAGGCCCCAGTTTTCTGTACTCCTTAGACTACCTCATTCATTTGCTAAGGCTTCTGTGTGACGTAGTCTTCCTCATCTGAGGTTTAATAAATATGTATTTTATATTACAGCTTCTGTGCAAATGTCTTCTTTGTTGGTTTAAAAGGACCAAGTATCAGTGGGACCCCTGAGAAGATTTGTTGTTTTCTTCAAATGGCGCTCCAACGTGGACCTCATCAGAGAAGAGGCTATCTGAGGGAGTGATCTTGTCAGGAGACAGAAATCTACTGAGAAGGACAGGACAGGATTCTACTAAGGAGGTACTCTGTGCACTGAGATTTTGGGGATTCTCTGTCTCTGCAGCCCAGTATATTTCTGGTCTTCCTGATTTTGATCCTCCACATGATGTCTCCCCTGACTGAGAACCTTTTTGGCATGAGACCGTTAGGTCATTCAGAGCTTGGCAGTTAGAATTTGGACAACCATTTGTTTGGTAAGAGTCGTTCTGCAGCACTTGCTGTTGGTTTGATGCCTTGGATTGGTAAGGTAGTTTAGTAACACTTACTGTGGCTTTGAAATTTTGGAATTTGTGTTGGCCAACTTTGGATTTGTATGGGATAGACATACGAATTGCAATTTGTGTAGGCAGGTAATGAGGAGACTTTTCTGTACTTTGTATAAGATTTAAATGGCGCAACGTACGAAGAGTACCTTAAGCACTTCTTTGATTATAATACTGCATATTCTGCACTATTTTTGGCATGCCTGTTTCAAGCACACATCAAAGAATGTGTTGCTTTTTGGAGGTACCATAGTGAGATGTGAATTAAATTAGCCGGCTCCCCTAGAGGGAATGCCTAAATAGGTTTAGGTATAAAAACATATTTCTTCCTTGGTGATTCTGTATCCCCAGGGAATTAAAATATGACAAAATCCAAACAACAATCCTTTTTCTGTGCACTTTTATGAATGGAGAAATGCAGAGCGATTTTTGAGTGTTCTGCCAGCCTAAGCTAGTGAATTGAGTGTATTTTGGCTTCTTGGAAATAAAACAGTCAGTTGGGCTGTTTTTTTGCAGTCTTTTGGAATACTATTCAGAAGCTCTTCTTGAAAATATGATTTACAACTAGTTTTTACAAATGGTTTGGTTTAAGTACAGTCTGTGGGCTGTCCTTTGTTTCTGTCCTAAGTGTTGATCTGTGGGTTAAATGTGTGTTTAAATGTCTATGTGGGTCGTGGTTTTACATTGCAACTTCTGTGAGGAAATCGCGATTGCGCTCTTTGTGTAAGGATTGCTAGCCTTAAGCGCGCTGTATTATGTGATTCTGAGTTTATGCCCCCTTCTGTATATGTCTGAAATGAGCTCAATGTGTGTGTTTTTCTGCTGTTATCAGTCTGTTCTGCAAAATGTCATTTAATTAATATTAAATAAAAATAATAAAAATCCAGAAATGAACCATATGCTATGCAAAAAAATGATATGTTACTATTTAATTTATAGAGTAAGCAATTATGAACATGTACAAACTGACAATGCTTAAAATATAAAATTAGAATTCACGTTGAATAGGAATAAAATAGGCCTAAAAAAAAAAAAAAAAAATGTTGTGTTTTGCAATAAATGAACAATTATAAAAATATTATAGCATTTTCCTTAGAATCATTGTATTAGATATTAACAGGCAAACACATCATCTGAGTACATTTTTGCTGAACTAAACACATATTATAGAACATGCATTGAAATGCCTCAGTTTTAAATAGACTGTCCCCATGCTTACATTTCAACACTGAGAAAAGCTTTACACAGCTGTGTTTTAACTGCCGCTTAGCAGCACTGTTGTTTTGATTGTAGGCCACGGAGAGACAGGAATGTTGACTCAGCCAGGATTATGTCAGTTAAACACGGGGTAAAATCCTGCATTTCAGACTGCTGTCTAACGGTCTCATGCCAAAAAGGTTCTCAGTCAGGGGAGACATCATGTGAAGTTACAAAAATTAGGTTCATTATTTTAGATACCAGGAAAACATTTAAAGTAGGGATTTCCTTTCATAAAGCTTTTTTTCTAAGCATATTTGTGGTTCTGATGTTAAATAATGACTGTCCTTTTAAAAAAGTGGCACAAAAATGTGTCATGTTTTAAGTTAGGCTTCTGTGCTTAGGCTTATGAATGAATGTGTCTACATATGATAGGCAAGGAATGAAGCTTGTTTTTCCTATGTGGAATTATCAAAATGATTGGTTTTATTATTATTTTTTTTTTATTAATTATGAAAAAATTATTAAAAAAAAGAAGTGCTTTTAAATTCGTTTTTTAATATTTATAAAGCTTAATACTCATACTGTGACCTCCTAGCATTAAAATGTAATTTTAGTTGTGTTGTATCACATTATGAGGAAATTTGCATGTGAAATATAACTCCGCGCAGGCGTAAATAAACTCATTTAAATAAGGGTGTATCTGATTATTTTTAATTTCTAACTCCTGGGCTATGTAATGAACATTCTGAGGATGACTATTATGAAAAAATAATTATAGGATATTCATTTTTAAGTGCCCCAAATATCAGAGTCGAAATTGGGTAAAATTTAAAATTTAAACAGCATTTTTTCTATTCAGAGCAGCTTTTAAAGTGCCTTAGGCTTCAGTAAATTCATACAGGTATAATACAAATAGCTGACTTCTATATTGTTAGACAAGTATATTACACACTGCTTACAATTGAAAATATGTATAAAAAACCAGCAGAAGTTATTAAACTGACAAACAGGGGAATGGGTCAGCTTTCTGTTTTCAGGGTGACTTTGAATTAGTGAAAGCTGAATGGAATAATTTGCACACAGAATAGGACAGCTGGGAAGAGTTAAATGTCAGTTCTATATTTAGAAGCATAGCATGGCTCCCAGAGTAAAGTTTGCTTTGACATTTTGACATCTGAAACTTTTTGAAAGACAAGATGGCAGCGCAGGGAAAAATGAGAAGTTTTACCTTTTTTTGGCAAAAAACAAGCACTTTATGCTCTCATGGGATAGGAAACGATATAATGGTATATGTGAACTTTGATTAACAGATAAGCTTTGCCATATTTATACAGCACTAATGCTTAAAAGCTGAGGCAATGGCATTCTGTTTGACTTCATGTGCCTTCATGTTACATTTGTACATTTGCCAAAAGGATTGGAGTTTGGATATTCATGTTTTTTTTAACCCTCTCAAGAGTGCTATCTACCTCCTATAACTTTGTTTATGCCCAGTTGCTACACATAGGAGTTGATTGTGTTGACAGAAGTGAAACCTGTTTCAGGTTTCCTACTGTCCAAATGGGGGAAGGAGGCTAGCTCCTCTACAAATTAAGGCTAGGTAATATGTATGTTGCTCTCTCCATTTCTCAATTTTCTTTATCCTGTCTGAATTGTCTGTGAAATAGCAATAAGATATTTTAATTGGCTATTCAGTAACACTGTTTTAAACATTGTTAGCATTAATAAAATGAATACAAATATATGTTATTTTACTGCCCATCCTGTTTGATGAAATTATGACAGGATAAGTAGTCTAGATTGTTGTTCCCTTATTTGACCTTTAAGGGGAACTAGATGTGGGTAGTTTTTGTTTTAAAAGTCTTAGGTGATAACACCATTATTGTATTTTATTCCATGCTACATAGTTTTGCAAGGGCATTGCTAGTTTTTTTTGTTAGCTAGTCTGTGTAAATAAACTAACAGTCCTTATTAGAGCTGATGTTGCATAGTCTGGATCATGAAAAGTAGAATGCAGGGAAGATGCCGATGTGATCCTTAGCAAAAAAAAATGTTTTGAAGAAAATTTTGTTTTTTAGATAAGAAACCCTGTTAAATTAGCAGTTTTAGATTTTCCTGCTGCTCCTATAACATGAGAGCATGGTCCTAAGCGTACAATGTAGGTATAGCCCACAAATCTGTCACACCTATCTCAGTTCTGAGCACTGAAGCTGACTATGATTGTAATCATTTACATGTAGGAGTAAGGGTAAGATGTGTTAGTATTTCCCTGCATTTTATGTTGCTTTGTAGACCTTGTATACCCTGTAAAGCGCTCTGATCACGGGTCAAGTTTGCGCTCTATAAGACACTAAAATAAATAAATAAGAAGAATCATTTTAGAAGTGTCTGCAGTCCTGTACAAGTAATGTAAAATTTATGAGCAAAAGTGTAGAATATTTCGTTTTTTTTTAGGATTTTCAGATTAGCACCCAGGAATACACCAATTTAAGGATTTAGGGTATGTCTGTGTTGTTTTCCTCTTTTCCTCACAATTTAGAAAATGAATACAGACGTCCTTGGCTGCTTGGGATTGGGTGATGTATTACTCTTGCCAAAGAGTTCCTTTTATGCTTGCCAATAGGTCCAAGCTGTTTTTTTTACTCTCTGTTTGTAATAGTGGTCATTACACTCTCCTGCAATCTGTATGTTGATTATGACCTAATGCTCCGTTCCCTTTGTATTCCTGCTTATACCCGCATAATGAAATGTTTAGAATGGAAAATGCCCACCTAGCAATGAATTAGGATATTGATAAATTTATGACACTTAGGGGCTGATTCCGATCCGGTAAAATTCTCATCCGTACGATTCGCAACCGTTTCCGTACAACTCGTACACACACTGTGCGACTCGATGAGTACGATCCGGACCGGGGTATCAGGACGCGATTCGTACGGTGCACGTCAGGTAAGGGCGATTCGTATGGAAAAAGGCACATTCACATACACACCGTACCGTGCGTACCCCTCAATGATCGCAGGGGTACGGTGCGTACCCCTGCGATCATGGGGGGTACGCACCGTTCACCCAGCGGACATGGGTTACGCACCGTACACCCAGCGTACATGGGGTACAGTGCGTACACCCCAAGATCACAGGGTACGGTGCGTACACCTCGTGATTGTAGGGGTACGCACCGTACCCCTGCGATCATGGGGGGTACGCACCGTACCCGGGGGGGCCATTCCGTACCTGTTTCGGGGCGAACTCTGCTTTTACAGCTGTTTTCAGCTCCCGTAGAAAAAGGGTCGTACGGTGCGTACCCAACACAAATCGTACTTGCCGGTTCGGAAAAAGCAGCCGCGAACCGTACAGATGTCACGTACAGCGGGATCTGAAGGAGATTCGTACAGGGATTTGATTCGTACGGTCACTGTACGATTCGTACGGAGTCCAGCTCCTGGTACGGATCGTACTTCGTCGTACGTACGGGGGACGTTGCAGGGTACGATTCGTACGGGAAATACGCTCCAAACGGCAATTCGGAGCGCTTTTTACCGGATCGGAATCGACCCCTTAATGTGCAAATATTTTCTATGTTCCTACTGGATCATCGGAATGTCTTTAGCTCATGCTAAAAGGACCATCTGTTAAATATTGGATGGATTTGTTAGCATGAGCTGAAAGCCATTTTGTATTTCTGGCAGATATTTTAAAAACCAGGAGAAGTCACCGTAAAAGGAAGACTAAGGAGTCAGAGATAAATTTAGTAGTTAATATCTCTAAAGCAACCCTTACGACTAAGTATGGGTGGATTTTGCGAATCTGGCGTATGCGAACTTGCGTATTTACGGATTCGCAATCTGCAAAATCCGCGAACTCTCCCGAATTTTTGTGTTTTTTTGTGTTCGCAAGGGTTTCTGCCAGTTCGCGAGGTTTGTGTACCAGTTCGCAATTGCGAACTTATTTGTCAGCTCGCAACGGCCGCGACTATGTTGTTTCTACGTCTGGTTCATCATCACAGGTTCACAGCACCCTCTGTTTCACCACTGCCACCCTCTGGTACACCCATGCCACCCTCTGGTACATCACTGCCACCCTCTGGTTGGTTTATCACTGTAGATTATGGAGGTGAAAAAAAGCAAGCACACCTGCCCTGCTTCAACTGCCATGAATTAATTTGGGGTTGATTAATGTGTCACTGATTTTTAAACTTCCAGTCTGGCTGGCACCTGCTTCCTTCCTTATCTGTAATTTGCTTTCTGTTGCAGTGCAATTTTTTTTCACATAACCTTTATGGCCTACTTGTAGCTATTCTATGAGCCTGCTGTGAGGGTCAGAGCAGGGTCATAGAATAGTTGCAAATAGGCAACTGAACTCTGGAGGGGCCCCTCAGGAAGCACTAGAGTGAATGGTTACTAATGTTAAGATTGAACTTTTGCACCTGCTGAGTGCTTTCAGTTTTGCAAAAATCATTTTTCTGCCATTTCGCGCGATTTGCGGGGCGCGAATCCGTGCGAGATCGATTTCGGAAGCCGCGAATTTGTGCGAATACACGATTTGTTTTTTTTGCGTGTGTTTTTTTGCGTGATTTTTTGCGTGTTCGCAAGCCGCTTGTAGCGCAACGTTTGCGAAGTTACCCTAGCGGTCGTACATGGGCGCGGCCATCTTGTTTGCGTGACGTAATTCCGTTTCCGGGCGCTATGTGTAATCTCGCAAAGTGTGCGGCTCGCTGGTACAATTTCGCGTGTGATCGCGAGGAAAATCTCGCACGAACTTACACACACGGTCGTGAACGGGCGCGGCCATCTTGTTTCTCATTCATTGCTATGGTTCTGGGCATGCTCTCTGTATCCTCTCTAATCTCTGCCATCCTTTGCTTGTTTGAAGTTTTTTTAATCTATTTTACTTATTATCTATCCCTCTATTTCTCTAGCTCTATATTTTTGTGTTTTCTGCTACTTTTTGTTAATTTTAAACTACTTTTTAAACGCTTTTCTTTTCTTCTTCCCTGTTCTATTTCTTCTTTATTATTTTGCTTCCTTTCTGCCCAGACCATGGCAAAGGGAGCCGGGAAGAAGCCCGCGAAGGGGAAGGGTCCCGCACCCCGTGCCCGGCTCCCGTGCGGGCGTTTGAAGGGGGAGACAGTTATAGCTCGGGAGATTTTTAGTGCGGAGGAGGTGGCCGCACTAGTCTTTCACGTCCAGCGCCGCCTCCCCAAGACCATCATGGGAGGCGGCAAGATCGCTACCGGCTACGGGATCCGGGAGCGGTGGGAGAAGGTGTGCCGGGCCATGTTTGAACACTCTGGGGTCCGGCGCACCTATAACCAGGCCACCCACCGCTGGACGGATCTCATGGACCGGGAACGCGACTTGCTGGACGTGCTCGGCGTAGAGATCCCCGGGCTTGGTGAGTAGTAGTAGCTATTTCTAGCTATTTCATCACTACTCTGTTTTCTCCCGCTCTGTGTGTTATTATCTTGCAAATTTTTGTTTTTTACCAAGAGCAATATTGCTGCGGATTACATTGTAGGTAAATTATATTTCAAAATCTTCTGTGCATTTCAGGTGCACTGCTCTCCTTCTCAGTAGCCTTGCTACTATGCTTATTTGGTTTCTATTTTGTGTTCATTTCATTGGCCTGAGAAATTATGTATGAGTGTAGTGTAAAGAACTGCGTAATGCTAGACACTAAGGGTCAGATTTTCAATTACCGGCGCATCCCTGCAAAGTAGCAGGGATGCGCCAGTAATTGTGCGCCATGCCACCACCACCCATGGTGCGCCGTATTTACAATGTGGCACACCATGGGCCCAAAACGTCACAGAAGCCTTACGCATCTGTGCCGTAAAGATGGCGCATTGCTGGAGTTGCGTGACAATGATGGCGCAGCTCCAGCAATGCTCTGGGGTGCCCTATCTCCCCAATGCTGCATCAAGTCGTACGTCTGCTTCAAGCAGGCGCAGGGTTTGAGTCAAACATCATTGTCCTAAAAGTGACTGATTGACATCTTGTATATTTCCCTCAGCCACTTTTAGGATGCGTTCCTGCGCAGGAACGCCCTCCCTTGCGCCGGAATGCCCCCTGATGGCGCAGGGCTTTACAACGTGATGCATCTCCCATATGCGTCACGTTGTTAATATACGCCGCACCATGGCGCCTTTTTTGTTCTGCCGCTGCGTCACAAAAGTCACGCAACAATGGAGCAAAAGAGCCGCAAGGGGCTTCTAAATCAGCCCCTACAGACTCAAGTCCAGTCCTTCCTTTGTACACATGGCGATAAGAAGAAATAGTGGTGGTGGATTGATAGTTTGAGTATTCACTGATCTGCAATCACGATGGACTTTGTCTGTCACTTCGCGTGCTGCGGACTGCTGCCTGCCAGGCCTAGGCGAACCTTTTTAGTAGTTTGTTTAGTGAGTTACATAAGAACTTTCCAAGTCGACGGTCCGCAAATCAAGCAATACTAATAACGTAGTAGACCACATGAGATCGGTCAATATATCCCGTGGAATAGTTGTCTATTTGCTATTTCGCCAAAATATTTTGTTATTGTTCTTTTGAAATGTTTGATTTGGTTGACAAATATCATCCATGTTTTCTGGTCTTTCTTTCTTTCATGTTGTACATCAGCTCCCCCCAGGGGCAAGAGGGCATTGGAGGAGGCTGCTGCTGCTGCTGTAGAAGGCCAGGATCGGCCAGGCGAGGGCAGTGGCCCCAGTAAGTTTTCATTTTAATATAGAGTACCTATTTTTTCCTAGCGTTCCTCATTCTATTTTTTATAAATTGTCTTTGATCTTCTTCTAGACTGTATCTAAATTCTTATCCTGCCTCGACTATGACTCCCTGTGGTATTACTAGATTATTCTCATTAGTCTGTCTGTGTAGCTAACTAAGATTGCACATTTGGCAATTCCATTGGACTCCCATTCTAGTCAGCAATAGCTCTATGCACTGAGCCTTCCCTGGAAAAAGGAAATGTTTTACTTTAGATTAGACAGTCACAAATTATTACATTGTTTTCTGTTTTTTTTCACATTTCTTTATTCGTAGACCAAATCTTATATAGTAGTGAGTGGTGTATTCTAACATTCTTAAATGTACTTTGTAGGTGGAACATCTGGTGGCGGGGCCAGCGCGGACGTGGTGGTGGTGGATGAGGACCCGGAGGACATTTCTGGGGAGGAGGCGGTGCAAGTGCCGGATGACACCAATGTGCCTGTGAGGGTTCACACGGTGGTGGCGGCCAGAGGTAAGCTATATATTCATTACTTATTGAGATTGAAGACTGCAGAGTGTGCTTTCTGCATGGGTGTATCAACCAGGTAGTAGCCTCCTCTAAATGTACTTCGACTTAGCTGTGAAGTTTTTGGCGAGAAGAATCCCAATCAGATCTGAGATGAACTTGATGGATGGGATGAACGAAAGGCAGTATTTTATGTGCATATGTCTGTGGTTACTGCTTTTGTCACAGAGATTCTTTTGTTAGTGTGCATATAAAAAAACGAAAAGCGAAAGAAGGGTTAAAGTAAGTGTGGAAGGACGAGAAATTTAATGATGACTGGCAAAGAAGAATGATATGTGTTTGCTTGGTCCCCAAGGTGGCTGAGAAGAATATGGTATGGTGCATGGCTGGGTGAATGATGAAGCAAGAATGGGTGGAAGGAGAACAGCCTTGGTGGGTGAAACAGAAACTGTATGTGTGCATATACTTTGAATGGATGGATGCCTGGATCATGGTACTATCTGACTCTTAGATAGCATATGTGTATCTAGAGAGAGTAGACGGTCACTGGATGAACTAAGTCAGGGGTCTCCAAACCGGTCCTGGAGGGCCGGATACATGCCAGATTTTTAAAATAACTACATGTATCTCAATGGGGATATCCCAAAAATCTGGCATGGATCCGGCCCTCCAGGACCGGTTTGGAGACCCCTGAACTAAGTGTTACTTTGAAGAGCATGTAACACCGCACCCGCACGTCCGTTCCAGTGTAGGAAAGGCAAGGAAAAGAAGTTGTAATTTTGTCCAAATACTACCATGAATAGTAGCAGTAGTTTGTATGCAACTGCAAGCACAGCATATATCCGGTTATTACGGTGGACCCTCCCTACCTCTCTTAATAATTATAGTTTAGTAGTAGTACGTCATTCATGTGTGGGTGTATCACTGTTCACTCAAAAAAGCAAAGCACCTAAAGTCATCCCATATGTAATCAAATACATCCCATGTGAAGTGATAGATAATCAGATTATTTAGTTTCTTCTTTTTCCTTCTCTAGTACTCATTTGCACTGTAGGGTGAAAGTTAAATTAATTAAGCAGTACCCCTTTTAACAGAGTATTCTCAGTGCCACCTTTAATGGAAAAATATGAGCTTCACCACCTGCATGTACTGTACCGGTACAGTAACGCAAGTCTGTCTCACTCATCATGGTGTGCGTCTGTTTTTCTCGGGTGCAAGTTCACTGTGCTGGCATTATGCCGGCTTGCAGAAGATAACGTACCAATTTTCATAAACAAGAGAGAAGAAGAAGAAGAAGACTGGTGTACTACTGTCATAGTCGACTGTAATGGAAGTCCATAGTGCTCGTAGAATTTATTCCTTAAACTCACACTAATGTTAGAGCAAGCCAAGGATGAAGAAGTGGGAGGTTAGATAGATACTGGCCTCAATAGTTATGTACTGTGCTTTCAAGTTGCTACTTGTACTGTGACACAACTTTCTGCTCAATCATTTTGTGTTAATCTTAAGAGCATTGGTTACAGACTATGTCTTTCTTTCTTTATATAGTTGCTCCTTCCAAATCCAACAAACCATCAAGGAAGGAGCAGGCTCGAATGGCCCGGCAACGGAGGCTGGATGCCACTGTTGCAGAATATCGGCGGCTGCTGGCCCTGGAGGAGGAGGACACGCAGTCTACTAGTACATCTACTGCGACAGCTGCATCCTCCTCCGGGCCCACACGGGCTGCCAGCCAGCGCAGTGCTCCAGCGGTACGGAGCTGGGCTACCAAAGCCAACCGCCACCGCCGAGCAGCAAAGACATCAGCTGCCCCCCACAGGAGTTGCAAGGCACGCCAGTGCCGCTTATCCCTCAGAGTGTCCTACCTGGAGCAGGAGGTCTTAACCTATAAGAACTTGGTGGAGGGCCTCCGCTTCGACCATGCCACCCTCCGCAAGGAGTATGATGCCCTGGCCGCTACAGTGAACAGCATCCTGCCGTAGTGTCCCTTGCCCCTTTTTTAGAGACTTTTGGGGGGTGGGATTTGGGAGTTGGGTTCTTTTGGGGACCTTTGAAAGACAATCGTTGGGGTTAGGGAGGGTCTTGAGGGAGATTATTTTGTTAGGGCTATACAAATATACTTTTTGAAACTTTATCTGAGCATACCTGTTTTTTACTGCTTTTGAGTCTGGTGGGTGGTGGTTTAACAGTAAGTTTGTTTTCCTGAAACTTAAGTCTGTGTCATTTTCTTCCTTTAAGTGTAAATGGCTAAATGTTTTCAACACTAAGTGCCTCTCACAGAGTAAGTGATCCCCCCTTTCCCACCATGGATTTTCTTCAAATCACTTGCAACAAAAATTACACATTCCCACGAGTGGGACTTTCTTTGTGCGTACCTGCTGCCCGTTTGCTGGTGGAACAGCTTCCTTCTCGTGGACCCAGGCTACCCCTCGCCGGACCCGCTCCGCGGGTCCCGCTTCGTGTCTGGGAGCAGAGGAACTTCGGGAGTGCGTGCAGACGCCAAGGGTGCCGGTAAGCCTTGCAGGGCTGCGAGCAGCGTGGTCAGGGACTCCATATCCCAGGAGTCCCTGATAGCCCGCCTGCAATCACCTGGGCCGCTCTCCCTGCAAGCCCCGCCCCTTCACCTACGAGTTAAAAGCCACTGTTCCCACTACCTCCTTGGGACTTTCTTTGTGCGTATCTGCTGCCCGTTTGCTGGTGGAACAGCTTCCTTCTCGTGGACCCAGGCTACCCCTCGCCGGACCCGCTCCGCGGGTCCCGCTTCGTGTCTGGGAGCAGAGGAACTTCGGGAGTGCGTGCAGACGCCAAGGGTGCCGGTAAGCCTTGCAGGGCTGCGAGCAGCGTGGTCAGGGACTCCATATCCCAGGAGTCCCTGATAGCCCGCCTGCAATCACCTGGGCCGCTCTCCCTGCAAGCCCCGCCCCTTCACCAATCACACCACCTATTTACCGACGCTTGCTCTACCGCTACGCGGGAGCGAGCGGGAGCGCGCCGGGAGAAGCCCGGGACAAGGGCGGGACCGTCTGTGGCCGTCCGGGGCCAGAGGAGGCCGGGCTGGGCTATATCCCTTGGCCTCACAAAGCGGACTTCAAGCCACCAGGACTATGGCTTCAGGAACCCGGTCCTGTAAGACAAAGAAATCTGCTGGAGACGTTGTTATAGGTACTATGGACCAGTTCATAACCCGTGCTGTTTCCATAGTTGAGAAGGAGATAATCTTGGCTGAGCGAAGGTTGTCTAGGGACTCTTTAAGCACGTCTAATAAGCGCTCTTCTTTGGGTGCCATTGCCCTAGCTGATAGCCCTGGTCATATTCCATCAACCCCCTTAGTAATAGTTGATTCCCCCACCATTGATGAGAGAGTGAGTCGGATTAGGGCTAGTCTAGAAAGGGTAACCACCACAGCTCCAAGTATTGTGCTCGACCCGACACACTCCACTTCCTCTCTTTTTAGTGTTCCATCACCAGAGAGGCAGATTCCAGATTGCACTCCCAATACCCCTGATGATTTGAGCCCCCATGTGTTTGTTAATACAGCTGCGAATTCCCCATCCACTGCAGGCCATTTTGATACTAACACTTCTAGAGTGGTAGTCCCCGAAACTGTACCTGCTGGGAATCTAACCCTAGGCATCGTCCCTCGAAAGAAGAGAAAGCGTCCCATTAGTCCCCGTAGGGGAGGCTCTCTAAAACCTCATAGTAAGGTTAGTAGGAACATCACACCAAAAGGGGGTATTACCCCGAATCAGGTTCTTCGCTCAAAACCCCAAGTGCCCCATATTGAAGACGCTGCTGTCGAGGGCACTCCTGGGCAACTGGCCCCTATAGATGCTAGCATTTGCCTCCAAGTTGAGAGCATCATTAAGTCAGTGGTGATGCCACTCGTAGATAAGATCGATGGCCTCACACGCAAACTAGCCTCACTTGAGCAGTCAATGCTGGACAATTTTTATGCAGTGAAATCGTTAGTTAAATTTCACGCTAAAACTCAGGCTGAAGAAAACGGTGGGCTAAGGAGCGGTGCCGCTCCAACAGTTCCGTCTAAACCGACAGCCCTCCCTGATCCCTCACCTAGTTCAAAAACGCCTGCCTCGGCTAAGGCTCCCAAACCTATTACTGGAACCATACCCCCCCCACCGACCCCTACCCCTGAGCCTAGTTTGGCATGTCCAATGAACAAATCCAGCACCCATGTACCAAAGGCACCCAAGGTCAAACTTACTGCAAATCACAAGCCTATTACTTCCCAAACTAAGGCAACTGGAGATATAGTGACCGTAAGCAAGGGCGCTGCAATTATAATCACATCCCCTACTACTTCTGCTTCGCATGTAGCGCCCAAATCCCCAGCAAAAACTATAAGAAAACCCCCAGCCAAAGACAGGATAAAACGGCGTACGCCAAATGCTAGCCTTCCGCCTGGCTGCAAGCCCTATGTGGTTATTCTAACAGGGGTACCTGAGCTTGACGAGGGCTCTTGTGAGTCCTACTCTGAACTCAAACACAAGACGCTCTCCTGGCTAAAAGCTAATAGACCCCTCCCAGGGCACATTGATGGTAGAATAGCCTTCGTCCGAAGGGTGGGTTGGATCGGTAACAGACGCAAGGCTATTACCGGGGACTGTGTGTTGATTAATTTCAATGATCCCAGAGCTGCTGGCATGATTTGTAACCAACAGTCGCAGCACAACTTTTGCGACATACAAACTAGGGATTTGGGGTATTTTTATCACCCTCCCCCCTTAATGGGGCTCAATAATAATAACAATAAGTTCTTCCAAGATGGGGGTAGAGGTGTATGGTTCTCTCATTACCCGACCTTGGATCCTAGAGCAAGGGCATGGACTCCCTCCCAACCAACCACTCCACAGGGTTGGGGCTGGTGACTTAACACCTTAGAGGTAACAAATGTCTCCCCCCAAAGGGCTGACACAACTTCTCTGGTAGGGGAGGTACCGCTGACCAACATTGTTGTGCCCGATCCCTCGCCTATCCCAATCCTACCCTTTCCTTCAGGTGATGGGACAGATAAACTTGAACTAGGGGATAGTCCTCAAACTTCGGGTCCTCAGGGTGGGAATAGCGGTTATAATGAGTCCCAGCATCCTGCCCCTTTGAAAATCATTAGTTGGAATGTGGCAGGCTTAAGCAGCAAGCTAGATGTCCCAGACTGGGTGGCGCTTGTTGAACCCCACTCAGTTTGCGCATTTCAAGAGACATGGTGCGTAGAACCAAGGCACCGAGTAGGTAATGCCACCTTTTTTGTCCCGGCAGAAATTCCAGTCTCGGGAAGAGGTCGCCCTTTCGGAGGTCTCTTGGTTTGGATAAACATTACTTTGGGATGGAGGGTACACCATCACCCCCAAAAAACTCCAGATTTGATGCATCTCACTGTAACTTGCCCAAGGAGAGCAGAAAAACTGGAGATTTTTAATATCTATACACGAGGGGCCACCGGGAGAGCTTTGTCACCAACGCTCTTGGACCTGGAGGTAGCCCTGGGTGAGTGCTGTAGTGATTCCCTAATTTTGGTCATGGGGGACCTCAATTGCACATTTGAGCCCTTGTTACCCGATGAATCCCTGGATCTAAATGATGAAGATTCTAGGAGAGGTGTCCCGTCACTTGACTTGCCCATCATAAATAGTTGGACACCCAGAATCATCCAACTAAATTCCCTCACTTTAGAGCATGGTCTAAGGGCAGCCAATGGGAGGACTCCATCAGACCTAGTGGGGGCTCATACATATAATAGGGTCGGCCATTCTTCCCGGATCGATTATATCCTTCTAAACTTTTCTTTGTGGGCTCACATGAAGGATATGGTAGTCCTACCCTCCTTGGACAGTGACCATAACGCCCTTTCTTTGACACTATCAACCTGGTGGAAAGAGAACTTCCCTGGAAATGGAAACCATGACGCTCTCGCAACAGGGCCACTGGGAGGAGTGGTCCCAACAAACTGCTTAAGACGCTTGAAATGGGACAAAGTGGCAATAGATGAGGAGAAAATGGCATGTATCAGAACTGTTACTTCCACAGCCTGTGCCATTTTAAAAAGTCAGCCTATTTGCCCTAATCAGATTACAGCATTGTTCTGTGAGGTTTCACTCTCAATTGGGGACCTTTTCAAGGCCAAAGTAAAAAATGGGAACTCTAATCGTAACAACCAACAAGGCAAGTCAGGATGGTACACGAAGGAGTGTCGTGCCAAGAAGAGAGCCCTGATACTGGCGGTGAAAAGTGGTAATGCCACCCTAATATCCACTGAACGGAAGGGCTATAAATTGGAGCTCAAAACAGCAAAGAGAGACTGGGAAGACAAGTTTTGGCAGGATCTCCGAGCTGCCAGCGGCGGAAAGAACGCAAAAGCTTTCTGGGACTTAGTTCACAAGAAGAACAGACCCCTTGATACAGTTATCACCTGTAATATAAGCGAGGACTTATGGTTTACACATTTTTCGAAATTGTATACGGCATCCGCAGTTGAAGCGTTGGATTTTGTTTTCCCACAGCCCCTAAGAGTGATGGAAAGATTCGAGGAATATCTGTTTACTAAGATAGAAGCGGAAAGTGCAATAAAATCTTTGGTTCCACGCAAGGCGGCTGGCCCCGATGGTCTTCCGGGTGACTTGCTCCGAGCTGACATAGATTATTGGAGCACACTGATCTCTTCGGTTTTGAATGCTGCTTTGGAAGGCGCACCTTTGCCTGCCTCTTGGATGGCCGCTGAAGTGGTTCCCCTTCACAAAAAAGGCTCGAGAGATGACCCAGGGAACTACAGGCCAATCAGCCTGATCGACTGCTCACAAAAAGTTGCAGGCAAGGTTCTTTTAACAAGAATACAGCAATGGGCAGATGAGAACAGGATCCTTTCGGATTTTCAGGCAGGGTTCCGTGCTGGCACTGGAACAATTGAACAATCGCTAAGGCTTCTTATGATCCACTGGAAGGTCGTCACAATTGGGAAGGGTACATTATATCTGGCCTTCATCGACCTCCGGACGGCCTTCGATTTGGTCCCGAGAAATAAACTCTGGAAGGTTCTTAACGATCTTGGCCTGCCACCTTACCTGCTCCACCTGGTCATGAAGTTCCATGAAACCAACTACGCCCAAATTCGCTGGGGTCCCAATGGCCAAAAAACCCGAAGAATAGATGTAAATAGAGGAGTGCGGCAAGGGTGCGTTCTTGCCCCAACACTCTTTTCGCTCTATGTTAATGGGGTGGTGGACCACTTGTCAAGGATTCCAGCAGATGCCCCTCGCCTGGCAGGTCGCTCCATCCCCACCCTGCTTTTTGCGGACGATACTTTGCTCCTTTCAAAATCGCCAATGGGCCTACAACAGCTTCTCTCAGGCTTTGACGATTTTTGTAAACAAAGAGGACTCTGTATAAATACAGATAAAACAAAGTACCTTATTTTGAACCCTCCGCAAAAACTGGGCCCTCCGCCAACATTGGGCTCCGTGGCATTGGACAGGACTAAAACCTTCGATTATCTGGGCATCAGGTTGGTGGATTCCATGAAATGGGACCAGCATCTGCTCAAAATGTTGCTAAACCTAAAAAGAATAACCGGGACCCTGCTTAAAGAGCAGAGAGCAGCCTCAACTAAACCTATAGCTGCAGTATTGGACATCTACGCGGCCAGAGGAGTAAGTGCTGCCTTGTATGGGGCGGAATTATGGGGAATGTCGAACTTGAAAGACCTTACTCGAGCTGAGAATTCCTTCTTGAGAAGCTTGATGTCCCTTGGCCCGTCTGTCCCCATCTTGCCTCTGCAATTGGACATGGGCTGTCGGGCTATAGAAGATCTAGCGAAGTTACGCCCTTTGCTTCTGTGGGCTCGCATCTGGAGAGTTCCTGAACTCTCAAGTTATGCGGATGGTCTACGGGAGTTACTAAGTTCGGCAGGGTGGGCGAAAATAAAGTGGCTAACGGATATCAAAGCCTTACTTACCAATCTGGGGCTGGAAGAAGCTTGGCACCAACAGTCAGCCCCCCCCAAATCCACAATAAAACAACTTTATTGGAATTGGGTGACATACAGAAGGAATTCCTCTACCTCGATATGCAAATCGACTAGAAACTTCATGGAGTCCAAAGATACCCCCTATAGAGAACTGTATCTGGACACCATCTCAGCCTCTTGGGAAAGGTCCCTGTACTTTAAATTCAGAATTGGTCTTCTCCCCGTAATGGAATTTACTTGCCACTGGAAAATCCCATACCAGACTGCTCCGTGGTGTCCCTTTTGCCCACAGCGCAGAGAATCTGTCCCCCACTTTTTATTCGAGTGTCCTGCATATATAGTTCCACGGTCAAAATGGCTCAAACCCATGTGTCGTACTCTGGGCACTAGGCATTGCAACGTGGCCTTAAGAATTCTTTATTCGGACACTCGTACTTTTTACGCATGTGCCACCTCGAAGTACCTTGGGTGGGCATGGCGAATCCGGGCAAAAAGACTTAGGCAAATTGTTTAATTACATTGTTTACCATGGTCTGTTTTAAACTAAATGCTTATTTTTAAACCCTATAGATTCATTTTCTGATAGCAGAAAGTTGCTGTTTATTTTAAATGTACTGAAAAGTATTTTTTTATTGATTGTATGCTTTTTAAGATATAGTTATATGTCGAAATAAAGCCTTTTTTTGACTTTGACTTTTGACTTTGAGATTTATCCGGTATTAGACCTTCCAAGCAATGGCCCCAGAGCCGTCAACCCAGGCGAAAACAAGTAGAAGACCCCCAAATAGCCAAAAAGCAAAAGTACAAAAATGTGGACTTAGTCACTTTCTGAAAATTTGCAAAATCACTCAGCGCGCGCTCTGCAGCTAGGCCCTAACTCCCCTCTGCCTCCATGGATTTCCTTCAAACCTCTTGCTATCTAAACTATCCATACCCAGTAGTGCTCCCAGACCCCGAAACCCACCCACAAACACCAGGAAGCCCCCCAAACAGGCCCCCGAAAACGCTACACTGAGCGAAAAGTCAGAAAATGCAAAACCTTTTTCCTCATGGATGTTGTTTAAACCAGTTTTATCCGGTATTAGACCTTCCCAGCAATGGCCCCAGAGCCGTCAACCCAGGCGAAAACAAGTAGAAGACCCCCAAACAGCCAAAAAGCAAAAGTACAAAAATGTGGACTTAGTCACTTTTCTGAAAATGTGCAAAATCACTCAGCGCGCGCTCTGCAGCTAGGCCCTAACTCCCCTCTGCCTCCATGGATTTCCTTCAAACCTCTTGCTATCTAAACTATCCATACCCAGTAGTGCTCCCAGACCCCGAAAACCACCCACAAACACCCGGAAGCCCCCCAAACAGGCCCCCGAAAACGCTACATTGAGCGAAAAGTCAGAAAATGCAAAACCTTTTTCCTCATGGATGTTGTTTAAACCAGTTTTTATCCGGTATTAGACCTTCCCAGCAATGGCCCCAGAGCTGTCAACCCAGGCGAAAACAAGTAGAAGACCCCCAAACAGCCAAAAAGCAAAAGTACAGGTGATTAAAGTGTTAATTATATTAACTTGTGCAAAACAAAGAAAGACAGGAACACAGTAATAAAAGTGAATAAGTACGAAAAAGAAAATTTCTGAATTCATTGGCTCATTTTCAGGGCTCGGTGTCAGGGAAGAAGAGTTAGTCCTCATACTGCAAATTCAGACAGGAGTAGGTCAGTGTCACCTAACACAGAAGAAATTCCCTCATCTAAGTTGCTGTCCTCCTCGTCTTCTTCCGTCGTGCAATCTGGTACTTTGAAATCTGGTGGTAAAAGGTGCTCATTCATCTTGATCATTGTCAATATCTCCACATTTTTGGGCCAGAGGCGGGTCCGTTTGCAAGTTACAATGCCACCAGCAGCACTGAAAACACGTTCAGAAGACACGCTTACGAGTGGGCAAGACAAGTAACGTATAGCCAGGAGGGTGATCTCTGGCCACAATTCTTTTTTCCCATGCCAATACGCCAATGGGTCAGCATTAACATAGACCTCTGTTGAGTCATTCAGATAGTCCTGCACCATCGACTCAAAGTTCTCCACGGTTCCTCCACTTTGCTGAATTTTTGCTCAGACCTTTTGAGAACCATAACTAATCTCAGCTAGCCAATCCTCTTCATCACCCGATATTTCTGTTGTGTCTGGTGCAGATGATGCGGTTGCCGGTGTCTTTAAAGGCTGAGAGGTCCCTTCTGCCACAGCCACAGGTGCAGAAGTGGAGTCTTTTGACTGGGGATGGCCTGCTGATGCTGATGTACTGCCTTTTCCTTCAATTTGCTTCCGTTCTCTTTCAAACCTGATGGCTGACAAGGCTAGCTAACGTTTGTACTTTGTAACATCTTCATCACTAAAAGGAAATAATGCACAGCCTGCCAGCGCCTTTTTGTAGCGTGGATGCAGAATAGTAGCACAAATGTAATGCTGTTCTGAGTGGGTCTTTCGAAGACGTTCATCGCCAAGTAGGCGCTCTAATAATTTCTCTGCCAAAACAAAAGCTTCTTGATTTTCTTCATCTTTTTGAAACTTTGAAGACACCGCCTTCAGTTTGTGCTCCAGCATGCGCAACAATGGGATAGCTTTTCCCAAATTACAGTCCTCCCTGCTGACTGCACGCGTGAAGACCTCAAAAGGACGAAGCATGTCTGTCAGGCTTTTAACTAGCTCCCATTCCGCCGCATTTAACCTCAGGTCCTCCTTCACAGCTGTACCCATTGTTAAGAAATACTGATCGAGTACCGTAAACTGCTCATACAGACGCTCAAGCATGTAGAAGGTTGAGTTCCAACGTGTTGGCACCTCCTGGATGAGTGCTTACACTGGCATTCGACGTTCATGTAGCAGGCGCCTCAGATGCTTCCGGGCCTTAAAAGAATGGCTGAAATGGTTGCACATTTTTCGGTAGGTGACCACTAACTGGCATGCTGGACTGTCTTTATCCAAGAATTTTTTAACAACCAGGTTTATACAGTGCGCCAAACACGGCACTCTGAAATAGTCACCCAGTTCCATGGCCTTAACTACATTGGCGCCATTATCCGTGGAAACATAACCAATGCCGCGTTTTTTTGGAGACAGCCAGTGAAAGACCTTTGTGTTGAACTCATTCAAAATGTTTTGTGCTATATGACGGTTCTCAAAGCCAAACATGGCTAGTGTTGCATGTTTCCGAGCAGCTTTAAAAACTTGGTCCAGGTCAGCACCTGCGTTTAGCTTTGCTTTAACCCCTGAAAAAGAGACCCAGTGTGCAGTGATGCACATGTAATCAGTGCCTGCGCCACTGGTCCACACGTCTGTTGTCAGATGTATAGTGTGAACAGCACTCTTCTGCAAAGCTGCCCAAATCACCTCCAGCACATCTTCATGTAGTGCTGGAACCGCAACTCGGGCAAAATAGTACCGGCTAGGAACCTCCCATTTAGGGCAGTGCGCTGCCACTAATTCTAGAAAACCAACCCCTTCTACAAAAGAAAAAGGGAGAAGATCCAGCGCTAGCATTTTAGCCAGCTTAGTGTTATACAGACGTACCATTGGGTGGTTGCGTCCATATGGCGCGTCTGAAAACCACATTGTTTTAATGTTGCCCTGGACCATTTTACGGGATGATGATGATGACTTCTTCGACCCAGTTACTCTCGCTGATGAACTTTTTCGCATTGGTGTCTCACTCTGTCCCACACTCTTAGTGTGGCTCACAGGGGGTGTGCTGACAGGGGTACTGGGTGTAAGTGAAGTGTGTGACACTTCTTCCTCCTCGTCATCATCAGATGGAACATCAACGTTTTCTCGACTTGCAATTCGGGCTTCCTTGATCTCCTTTAGGTGCGCCAACCATTGGACAGTGTGCTGTCTCTTAAGATGACCTCTCTGGCCTCCAGTCCCATAGTTGGTACCAAGCTTACCACGACTAACTGCAAGCTTACAAATGCTACAAATGGCTATGTTTTCCCTTTTTGGGCAAACACTAAAGAAGTCCCAAACTGCGGACTTTAAATGTCTGTGGGGGCCGGAGGAGGCGATACTGGTGGTGGTCGTGCTGCTAATGCCAGATGAAGTGGAGGATGTGTATTGCTGAACTTTACTACGTTGTGCACTTTCACCACCACTAATTGAGGTCAAGGTGGATGGAGGTCCCTTCTGGCGAGTAAGAAATATGGAAGCGGTAGGTTGTGGTGTACTAGTTAACATCAATGATGTGGTGTTCCCATTGCCTCCTCGTCGACTTCATCATCACGCTCAGCAGCTTGTCGGGCTAGGGTCAAAATGTCTGTTTGCTGCATGCCCGCTGGGGCTTCAGTGACGTTAGTGATGATGACTGCGTCGTCGTCGTGAGAGTCTTCAGCAGCAGGAGTATACGCCACTTCTTGTCGAGCGTCATCACACTCCATAACTATGAGAGTTTCGACGACCTTCCTTTTACGCTTAGCTACCTTTGTCAGATCATGGTGTGCCTCCTCAACCTCACTCTCAGACGGCAGTGGTGCTGGTTCCCAAGTAAGATCCATATCATGTTATGTTATGTTATGTTATGTTAATGGCATTTATTATGCGCGCAGCTGCTCCAGCGAAGGAGCGTCCCGGCGCCCGACAAGGTAGCCACACAACATAACTAAAGAATGGATTTTTTTTTAAATTGAGTTTTAAAAAAGCTACGGAAACAGAAAAGTCTTAACCGCCCTCCGAAAAGAAAGCAAGTCGACAAGGGTCCGGATTTCAAAGGGAAGTGTGTTCCACAAAGCGGCTGCCCGCACCCTAAAGGAGCGCCCTCCAGCTCGACTAAGTTTGAAGCGTGGAGCTGCTGCTAATTCACGATCTGAAGAACGAAGGAGACGGCCAGGAATATAGGGGCACAAAAGGTTATGCAATATCGGAGCTGAGGGGCCTTTTAGGATCTTAAAGTACATACAAAGCACCTTAAAGTGAATCCGCTGCCTAACAGGCAGCCAGTGGAGAGCACGTAGGGTGTGAGAGACAGAGCAAAACCTAGGAAGGCCTACGACTGCTCTGGCTGCTGCGTTTTGCATGCGCTGGAGACGAGTAAGCTCGGACTGGTTTAACCCTATAAAAAGGGAGCTGGCGTAGTCCAGCCGAGACAATACCGTCGCCTGAACCACAAGTTGATGTGTTGCGGCATCAAAAAATTTGAGTGCAGGTCTCAAATTACGCAGAATGCCAAAGCAGCAGGCCGCCATCCTTTTAGTGTGGCAAACAAAACTGAGTGTAGGGTCCAACCACACCCCCAGATTTTTAATCTCCGAAACCGGAGTGGGGGTGGGGCCCAACTCAGGAGGCCACCAAGCATCGCCCCAGAGTTCCGTCCGTTTGCCAAAGACCATAATCTCTGTTTTGTTGGCATTCAGTTGGAGACAGTTGGACGTCATCCAACTGGCCACCCCCCTAAGTCCGTCCCTGAATCTTGGGGCTTCCGCCCCGGAGTCCCCGCTGATCGTGACCGCTAGCTGAGTATCATCTGCGTATGACACCATGGTCATACCGCAGAGCTTTATGACCTCAGCCAGCACCCTCACGTACAGATTAAACAACGTGGGACTCCGCGAGGAACCCTGCGGGACCCCAAGCATCAGAGGGTGGAATTTGGACTGGTAGGGCGGGGCAGCCACACAGAAAGAACGATCCGCTAGAAACGATCGGAACCACTGGAGTGCGATGCCAGTCACGCCTGCCTCCTCGAGGCGCTGCAGGAGGATCGCGTGCGAGACAGTGTCAAAGGCGGCGCTCAGATCTAACAGAATAAGCGCCGCCGTTCGACCTGCATCAAGCACTGCCCGCAGATGCTCAACCATAAATAGGAGTGCTGTCTCCGTGCTGTGGCCAGCTCGAAAACCGTTCTGTGTAACATCCAGAACGTTAGTACGCGATAGATGGTCAGAGAGGGCGGTGTTAACATGCACCTCCGCGACTTTAGCTGGCCACGGGAGAAGCGAAATCGGTCGATAATTCTCCGATTTACTAGGGTCGAGAGATGGCTTCTTAAAAATGGGCATTACTACTGCCTGCTTCCACTTCGGAGGCACCCGGCCAGACGTAAGCGAGATGTTAATCAGGTCGCGAACTGGATTAGAGAGTGTCAAGTCTCTAAACATTACTGGCTTAAGCGGGTCTGCCGGAGACCCGGATTTGACTTGAAGAGCCAAAGTCTTGAAAATCTCCGGAGTAAGACAGGGGAAAGAATCTAACACCACCTGTCTCGGCACAATGTGCGACCCGGCGCCGGTCTGCGCAACAGTAGGAAAAGCTCTGTAGATGGTATGAACCTTCTCCAGAAAAAAGGCCGCCAACGTTTCACAATGAGAGTTAGAGCTGATGGTATCAATAGAGGGCTTTTTTGCCACAAGGTCCTTGAGAGCCTTGAAGATGGTTTTAGCAGGATTCAAACTGTTGCGAAACTCCAGGGCATAAAATGCGGCCCGGGCTCTGCAGACAGCTCGGTGATAAGACTTGACGGTAGCCATATAAAAGGCTTTTTTGCTGTTGTCATACGTTCTCCGCCAGTCTCTCTCTGCACGTCTGCAAGAGCTTTTCAGTGCGCGCAATATGCCATTATACCAGGGACTTGGGTCACGGGGTCCACACTTACTCGATATCATCGGAATAAGGGAGTCAAGGGCTCTGGTTATCCATTCGCAAAAATGGTCATGGCCAGATTCCACATTCTCCACTAAGCCCAATGGATCCTCAGTAAGAAGGCGGTGAAGGTCTTCCAGCTTTAATTTACTCCAGCGCCGCCTAGGCAGAGCTCGCATCGAGGGCTTAAAAGGGGCCTCTGATAATGGACAGCAAATAGTCACCAACGAGTGATCTGTCCAAGACATGGGAAGAGGAGAGGCCACCTTTACCTCTGCTAGATTTGAAAAAAAGGGATCCAAAGTATGTCCACCGACATGGGTGGAATCCGAGACCAGTTGAAACAGTTGGAGGGCCTCAAGATCAGCCACCATCCCACCCACTGAGGGTGAGGCCAAGATGTCAAAATGGAGATTCAAGTCTCCTAGGATAGAAAAGTTGGCACACCCTACTGCCAGTGAGCTGACGGCATCAGGGAGAGCCTCCCTAAATGCCACATCACTGCCCGGCGGACGGTAAATTAGCAGTCCTGAGAAAGTAAAGTGAGATGTAACGGAGACCTTAAACAGGGCGCTTTCACAGCCCGCGATGTTTTGAACTCTCCAGGTGCAAGGGTAGCAAGATTTAACAGCAAGCGCAACTCCCCCACCCCTGGAAGAGCGATTGAGCGTATAGGTGGAGTACTCAGAAGGAAACGCCAAGTTGAGAACAGCTGTATCGGAGTCCTGGAGCCAAGTCTCTGTCAGACAGAATATATCAGGAGGTTCCTTGCCCATGAGGTCGGCTATAACCTGATGATGTTTTACCAACGACCTCACATTCAGGTTCCAGATGGTAATATGGTGCAAGGGATAGTTGCTGCAAATAACATACTTCTCTCCAATGACCCCCGATAGGGCGGGTGCCTCAAGCAGCCACCTACCGCATGCACACCGATAAGGGCCACACAAGGGGTAGACGCGGGCTCCGCCGCAAGATGGCAGACGACGGTTGATGGACATGAGGGCTTCCCTAGTGTATCTGAGCATCGTGCAAAGTTGACAAAAACAGAGTCACCACCGGACCAGCACGACCGAGCGTGGACGGGCGCAGACGGGCAGGACTCTGGCACGACTCAGGCTAAGAGAAGGCGTCACTGCTGCACTAAGCGGGGAGCTTTAAGTAGCTGTCCCCGAGTGTCTCCTGCGCACTAGAGCGCTCGCCAATAGTGGCGTCTAAACACCCCACCACTCCGCTCCAAGATGGCGGCCAGAGTCAAAACAAACCCCTCCCAGGACCCGGACCCGCTCAAGCGGCGGTGCCAAACAATTATAGTGCCGGTAGGTGGGCGCCTAAAATCAGGGAGTACTAACACAAAAGAACACAAATATAAAACAGGAATTGTTAAAAAATCGCCTTAGCAATAGGAAGCGCGACGCGCTTATGCAGCGAAACGCTACCTTGTCAGGCCGAGCGCTGGAGCGACTCGCCTTAAGTAGCTGTCCCCGAGTGTCTCCTGCGCACCAGAGCGCTCGCCAATAGTGGCGTCTAAACACCCCACCACTCCGCTCCAAGATGGCGGCCAGAGTCAAAACAAACCCCTCCCAGGACCCGGACCCGCTCAAGCGGCGGTGCCAAACAATTATAGTGCCGGTAGGTGGGCGCCTAAAATCAGGGAGTACTAACACAAAAGAACACAAACATAAAACAGGAATTGTTAAAAAATTGCCTTAGCAATAGGAAGCGCGACGCGCTTATGCAGCGAAACGCTACCTTGTCAGGCCGAGCGCTGGAGCGACTCGCCTTAAGTAGCTGTCCCCGAGTGTCTCCTGCGCACTAGAGCGCTCGCCAATAGTGGCGTCTAAACACCCCACCACTCCGCTCCAAGATGGCGGCCAGAGTCAAAACAAACCCCTCCCAGGACCCGGACCCGCTCAAGCGGCGGTGCCAAACAATTATAGTGCCGGTAGGTGGGCGCCTAAAATCAGGAAGTACTAACAAAAAAGAACACAAATATAAAACAGGAATTGTTAAAAAATTGCCTTAGCAATAGGAAGCGCGACGCGCTTATGCAGCGAAACGCTACCTTGTCAGGCCGAGCGCTGGAGCGACTCGCCTTAAGTAGCTGTCCCCGAGTGTCTCCTGCGCACTAGAGCGCTCGCCAATAGTGACGTCTAAACACCCCACCACTCCGCTCAAAGATGGCGGCCAGAGTCAAAACAAACCCCTCCCAGGACCCGGACCCGCTCAAGCGGCGGTGCCAAACAATTATAGTGCCGGTAGGTGGGCGCCTAAAATCAGGGAGTACTAACACAAAAGAACAAAAATATAAAACAGGAATTGTTAAAAAATCGCCTTAGCAATAGGAAGCGCGACGCGCTTATGCAGCGAAACGCTACCTTGTCAGCAGGAGGAGGTGGGCTTGAAGAAGATGTAGACACCAACACCCTTGATCTTTTCCTGGCTCGGGATGTGGAAGACAATGAATGATCATCAGGAGGAGTGGCTTCTTCGAATGATACCTCGGCTTGATTGTCGATTTCCAGATGTGCCCCTACTTCTGGAGGAACAACTATTGTGGCCACTTGTTGTGCCCCTCCATGCACCTCTGCTTGCTCCTCTCCTTGCGCCGCCTCTCCTTCCACATGTACTTGGGCTTGTACTTGCACATGTGATTGTTGTTGCGGCTGTGGTTGTTCAACACTCGTCAGATGAGTTACAACAACCTGTGTTGATTGAGGGACATTGCTGCTACTTTCTTGCGATGAGCCAACATCACTGGTCGATGGTGATTGAACAACTATACTGGCGGCCTCTGCAGCACTCAAGGGCTTGGACCTAAGTTGGCGTGGTGGTGGTGGCACTGAGCCCAATGGAGCGGGGGTACTGCTCCCAGCTTGGTCCCCAGCAGATCTTTCTGCTGCTGCAGGCGTACTTTTTTTTTTATTCACAAAAAATGTGGCGGGCGGCACACCAGTCTGCTTGGTAACTTGCTTCTTCTGCTCCTTTCTGGTATCTTTCTTGCTAGAGGAGCTACGGGGAACTTTTTTTGGGGCCATCTTCTTCAGATGTCACTCTGAACAGCAGGCCGCAGTTGCACAAGTTGCAGAGTTGTCTGTGGCCACACGTGACGTTGTGCTGCACACACCGAAGCAGGACTTCTTCCTGGCACTGGTGGTTCTCTTGTGCACCTACAAGCAATGGAAGACAGAGGAACATCAGTTATACACCCCAAAAAGTCGAAAAAACACACAAAATTCAGCACAATCCCAGCCCATCCATGGCCTCAATGGTGTTTAAATTCAAGAAGACACCCCACAGAAAGACTAGGCCCATGCACCACTCACTACCCCTGGGCATAATGGATGAAAGCTAGGCAAAATGGGTGCAGGCCTCAGACACTGCCTCTCTTCAAAATGGCCCCTTGAACCCCAAGCACATGTTGCCTGTACCAGCACTCAAGATGGCCACCACCACCACCCACATGGCCAGTCCACATCAACAGTACACCCAAAAAAAACCCGAAAAACACACAAAAATCACCACAATCCAATGCCATCCAGGATGTTTACATTAAAGAGAGTAAGACCCCACAGGCAGACTCAGTCCATGCACCACTACCCCTGGGCAAAAGGCCCCACCAGCAGCCCCAAAACAATCGACAAAAACCACAAAATTCAGCACAATCCCAGCCCATCCATGGCCTCAATGGTGTTCAAATTCAAGAAGACACCCCACAGAAAGACTAGGCCCATGCACCACTCACTACCCCTGGCCAAAAGGCCCCACCAGCAGCCCCAAAAAACCAACAAAAAACACAAAATTCTGCACAATCCCAGCCCATCCATGGCCTCAATGGTGTTTAAATTCAAGAAGACACCCCACAGAAAGACTAGGCCCATGCACCACTCACTACCCCTGGACAAAAGGCCCCACCAGCAGCCCCAAAAAAACGACAAAAAACACAAAATTCTGCACAATCCCAGCCCATCCATGGCCTCAATGGTGTTTAAATTCAAGAAGACACCTCACAGAAAGACTAGGCCCATGCACCACTCACTACCCCTGGGCAAAAGGCCCCACCAGCAGCCCCAAAAAAACGACAAAAAACACAAAATTCTGCACAATCCCAGCCCATCCATGGCCTCAATGGTGTTTAAATTCAAGAAGACACCCCACAGAAAGACTAGGCCCATGCACCACTCACTACCCCTGGGCAAAAGGCCCCACCAGCAGCCCCAAAAAAACGACAAAAAACACAAAATTCTGCACAATCCCAGCCCATCCATGGCCTCAATGGTGTTTAAATACAAGAAGACACCCCACAGAAAGACTAGGCCCATGCACCACTCACTACCCCTGGGCATAATGGATGAAAGCTAGGCAAAATGGGTGCAGGCCTCTGACACTGCCTCTCTTCAAAATGGCCCCTTGAACCCCAAGCACATGTTGCCTGTACCAGCACTCAAGATGGCCACCACCACCACCCACATGGCCAGTCCACATCAACAGTACACGCCAAAAAAAAAACGAAAAACAGACAAAAATCACCACAATCCAATGCCATCCAGGATGTTTACATTAAAGAGAGTGAGACTCCACAGGCAGACTCAGTCCATACACCACTACCCCTGGGCAAAAGGCCCCACCAGCAGCCCCAAAAAAATCGACAAAAAAACACAAAATTCAGCACAATCCCAGCCCATCCATGGCCTCAATGGTGTTTAAATTCAAGAAGACGCCCCACAGAAAGACTAGGCCCATGCACCACTCACTACCCCTGGGCAAAAGGCCCCACCAGCAGCCCCAAAAAAACGACAAAAAACACACAAAATTCTGCACAATCCCAGCCCATCCATGGCCTCAATGGTGTTTAAATTCAAGAAGACACACCACAGAAAGACTAGGCCCATGCACCACTCACTACCCCTGGGCATAATGGATGAAAGCTAGGCAAAATGGGTGCAGGCCTCAGACACTGCCTCTCTTCAAAATGGCCCCTTGAACCCCAAGCCCATGTTGCCTGTACCAGCACTCAAGATGGCCACCACCACCACCCACATGGCCAGTGCACATCAACAGTACACCCCAAAAAAAAATGAAAAACACACAAAAATCACCACAATCCAATGCCATCCAGGATGTTTACATTAAAGAGAGTGAGCCCCCACAGGCAGACTCAGTCCATGCACCACTACCCCTGGGCAAAAGGCCCCAACAGCAGCCCCAAAAAATCGACAAAAAACACAAAAATCAGCACAATCCCAGCCCATCCATGGCCTCAATGATGTTTAAATTCAACAAAACAGTTGTATCATGCACCCATAACCAACTCTGGTCCTACTGGATACTGTGGCTACCCACAATATATTTTATTTAATGTTCTGAAAAAGTTCCAAAATTGTAGTTGCAGCAACTGTAATGCCCCAAACAAACTTACTTGTGAAAGTTGATTTCTAATCCAAATGTGATCCAAAGAAAGTCTAAAAGGCCTCAAATCCAAATATCCAGCAGCACCCACAAAAAGTAATCCTTCCAGGTCAAGGTCCAAATGAAAGTGAACAGAACATGAGGAAAGCACTGGGAGGAGCCTGCTGGACAGGAACAGGAAGCTGGAGACTGTGGGGCACTTCCTCCCCCCCCCCCAAATAATGGACTCCTTGCAAAAAAAAGTGCAGGCAAATGTCAACCTGAGGAGTGATTCTGATAAAAATCATCATTTTCTGAAGGTTTATGCTGTTTGCTGGTGGATTTCTTGTGCAGAATTGCAAAATCTCTATTTCGCGAGTGCGAGATTGTTCCTGCCCGCCGCACCTACATGTTGCGAACTCTCGCGATGCGTGCTGTGCAAGGTGGTGGCAAGCCGCGATTAGGTATTCGCGGGCGCCAAACTCCCGTGGGATTCTGCAGCAAGATCCAAAATGGCGCAGCACTCGCAAAATATCGAGAAAAACAACTCGGCAAACGCTGAATGACGGAAAGTGAACGCCGCGCGCCGCAATATTGTATCACCAAGCAAAAAAATCCGCCGCGTGCGGATTTGCCGATTTTTGGCAAATTCGCAAGAGTTCGCGGATTGCGAATTTGCCGAAAATCCACAAAATCCGCGAGCGGAACGGATTTTACGCATCTGTTTCCATAAGATTTGGTTCACAGGGGGAAAAGATGAGGTCTATTGCCTCAACAGAAGGTGCCCAGCAGGGGTGTATTGTAGCCCCTTTTCTTTTTTTAATATATACAAATGGCCTGAAAGCTTTTTTATTAGGTAAGAACATTTATTTTTCACACATCAAAGGATAGCCAGTTCCGCTACTCTAGTATGCGGACAACACTGTACTCATGGCCTTGACGGCTACCAGCCTCCAAACTGCCCTGGACGCTTTTACAAACTTTATGGCAGCACTTGACTTGAGGGTTAATTTCTCAAAGTCTTACATAATGGTATGCAGCCCAAAAAAGACTAAAACTAAAAGTTTTAATGTAAGGGGTAAGCCCATTAAAAGGGCGGAGCAGTTTACATATCTGGGTAACATGTTTAGTAAGGATATGAAATGGGATTCGTTGATCACGGCTAGAGCACAGCAAAAAAGCAAAGTAGTAGAGGGACTTTTTAGGTTTGCTTGTAAGTTAGACCACAAGCCAGTGCCTGAGCTTGTTACCTTATACAATCCAAAATGCATGCTGGTTGCATTGTAGGGGGCACGGTGTGGGGTTGTCAAAGAAACCGCCCGTTGCAAGTGGTGGAGAACACGTTTATAAAACGCCTTTTGATGATTCCTAGCAGTGCTGCCACCTCATTTTCTCACCAAGAAGTGGGGATGGAATATATAGAAGATCACACCGGTGCTGCTCCCTTGCTTTTTTGGGCCAATATCTGGGCCTCAGAAGAGTTACAGTTTTCAAGGGAGATCATCGAAGACTGTATTAACTTGGGCATGTCTCTGAGGATCCCTTGGCTTCGGTTTGTGAGGGATAGGTTACTCCAGATTAGGCTTGTTGAGTACTTTTACACCCCATCACGCATCCCCACTAATGGGAAGGGCAAAACTAAAGAGGAGTATAATGTCTAAGCAACCAAATACACCATTTACAATTGGAGGCACCCGGCCGCAGTTGCCCTTTTATGCATAAACAGCAATATTACTTTTCTTTCACCACGAACAGCCAGTTGCGTATTCTTTTAACAAGATTCCGACTTAGCACGTTGCACTTTTTGGTGGGGTTCCCTAAACAATCCGGGTGGACAGACAACCTTATTGTTTGTCCATGCAACAATAGTACAACTCAGAGCACTTTGCAGTTTATTCTTTTTTGTGCACTTTATAAAGATCCAAGGAACAGATTTTTGGTGCCCTTGTTAAAAAACATTTGCCCATGCACATATTTAGAGGGCTTCAGATATTTGAAATCATTGACTAATCATGTTATTTGCACTGCAGTATTACATTTGATCAAATCAGCAATGGGCATTAGGAAACAATATGAAGTACAGTAACTAAGGGGGAATGGGGAAATGAATTATGTTAAACAGGAACTAAACTCGATGGTCGTTACTTCATCTACGTAGAATCATGTTTTTGGCTTGTATGGGAACTATTATCTCTTTTATAATATTTTTAATGGACAAAATAAGCTATTTTAAACTTGAATTGTGTATTTGAAACTTGGATTCTCTTTTTGGTTGAAACTTTTATGGCTGTGTGCTGAATAAAGTTAATTTGATGATATGATGAAATACTGCCAATTTCATTTTTCACCATTGCTAGGCTATCTGTTCACATAGGCCAGAATGGGCAGTTTGTTTATAACATATTATAAACATAACTGACCCTAGGAACAAGATAGGAAAATAAAGTTTAGTATGCCTGAACTCAGAATGGTAAAGTGCATCTTTTAGTGAGGATGATTTTTACATTCTGTGTTTGAAAATACCACTTTTAGAAAGTAGGTATTTTCACGCCTAACCCTTCAGTGTGCCTCTGCTAGGTTTGTTGATTGCATGTCTGGCTTTTAAATGACAGAGGCTAGACCAGGGCAGTGGCTCCAGAAGTCTGATGAGTCAGGGCTGAGCTTAATAGGCTTGGTTTGCATTTGCAGTGGTGGGATGATTAGCATCTTCACCTGAATAGGGCTGTGCCTGCCTTCCACATTGACAGCTCCGCCCCCTATGGTGTGTCTGAAGCCAGGGCTCACACTAACACAGGAGGTTGTTGTGCACTTTCAAAGTGCCCCACAGAACTGGTTTGGGCTGGGTACAGACACTTTCTGCCTTCAGTGAACAAAGGATTTTGGTGTTTAAAAAGAGGGGCCCAGACCCCCGACTTTTAGATCACTTCTGGGAATCGAGAGAAACCTTTGCCAAGAAGACAAGCTGGATAAGCTGAATAGGAATACTGCCCCTGTGCTGTTTGATGTCAGGGGTTGGCCTGCAGTGGCTGCTTTCTGCCAAGGAAAGGAGAAAAGGACTTTGCTGTTTGCTTTTTCATCTTGAGGAAAATCTCCAAAGGCTTGAAACTGAGCTTGCCTCCTGTTCTGAAGTCTCAGGGACACAAAGACTTCACAACCAGTGATGGAGCGGGATAGAAAACAAAAATTTGTTTAAACCCATGAAGTCACACTTCCATAAATAAATTAATAATGCTAACAACTTGTGCTGTGTGTATAATAATTCAACCTAGTTTAAAGTTGCATTTTCACAGAACACGCGGGAAACTAACATATGTGCTCATAAATGTGCATTATGTTGCATTCTTATGTATGTAGAAAATAATAAATTAATCTTGTCTATTGTCATGTCATAACTAATAGCAGCTGTTTTTAAAATAATGGCATGTGCTTATTTTGCTTCCCTTGTCTATGTGATGTCATTTCTACTATTCTAGGTGCACATAAGGCTTTATGGATTATGAAGACAGGTAGATATAAAATGCTGCTTTATTTGTGCTTTACTGCTAGGTAATTTAGACTAATGGGTTAATTATTAGCAATGATGGGAGGCAACAGAACAAACTGTATTTCTTGCATTAATTATTCTTTGTGTTTGTTTATATAATAGTTTTACAAATGAAGCTTAGAGATGGCTGCAGAAAAATAGTACCCTTTTAAAAGTGACGCAGGAAGGTGGCGCAGAAAAATTGACGCTTTCTGAAAGAGGCCTAATGATGAAAATGGCTCAAGTGAAAATAATTCCAAGAAGGATGGAAAAGGCCTCTGAGCTTTTATTTTGAAAGGTTTTGGATTGAACTGCTAAAAAGATGACTTTTTGGAGAAATTTGCTAACGTTTGCTAACGTGCCACGGGAGTTCAGAGCTGACTAGCTCAAGGTTAAAAAGGAAGCTGTCGCTACAAAATGTAGCAGTCTAAGGAGAGCTGCCAAGACTTCTAAATGAACAATGGACTAGTGAATTTGCCCGGGCATGTAAGAAGGAGGTGTCACAGTTTACTGTGGTACGAGGTGGCTCAGCCAATGGAGAACTAGAATTCGTCTGCTGTAATGTGAAAAATAGTTAGCTCAGCTAAAATTAGGGTATAAGAATAGGTTCAGAGAACACATAGTTGGCTTACGCTCGAGAAATCTGGAGGACGATGTTATGCTGATGGACTTTACACGTGAGGACAGGAGTTTTTATTAATTACTTTATTACTAAGTGATGAGGGTAGAGACAAAGATATAGTTAGGATTTTGGAAAATGCTTAATTTTACTTATTCTTGCTAATGAATAATAATTTTTGATTTATGCTCTTTTTATTAATACTGAATAAATCTTTCTTTATGACATTTTCTAATGCTTGTTTAATAAAATACCAAAACCTAAGTTTTTATAGATGTGTTTAAAATAAACTTTCTAAAATGACAAGCTGGTCTTGATTATTGCAGATGGTTTAAACAACTATATTTAGATCTTATCGCCTCATGATTCAAGCGCTCTATTGTTGTTATGGGCCTAGTGTTGTAGTGTAAGTTTTGTTGGTAGTAGATAGTGTCATTTGTGCAATATTTTGGTGAGAGCGCTGGATCAATTTCTGGTAGCAGAGGACCACGAAACACGTGTCACAGAATGTAAAGTGACCAAGCAAAAGAAGAAATTACCAAGAAAAAGTGATGAATGGCCAGGAGAAAACGAAGGCCTAAAATTCAAATTGAGATACAGATCAAAGGAACAGATTGATGAGATATCAAGTGAAAAAGATTCTGTAAAGAAAAGTGAGACAGGAAAGAGAATGGAAGTGATACCTGTAATGGATTGCAGTCAGGAAAAGATTGAAAACAAAAGTGACAATGATTGAAGTACATACCTGTTAAATTTTAGGTTTTCTGTTTTTTTGGCATAAGGCTGAAGAAAATCTTGTTAGGTGACACAAGGTCGAAGAAATTCTGTTAGCTGAAAAATTAATTTGTGACATTAGGTCGAAGAAAAACTGTTAGAAGGTTTAAAGAGTATAAAAAAAAAAAAAAAAAAAAAAAAATTTGAAAAAGGGGGGTGTTAGAAATTTTTAGAAAATTTAGGTAAAATTTTTAAAATTTTTGTTTTATTTTTCTTTGCAAACTTAATGAAAATACATTCTACAAGCTCAAGATGCTTAATTTTAAAAATGTTGTAAGATGTCTCTGATATATATGCTCCTAATAATTCAGCTTTGGTTGATTTAGGTGGTTACTTTTCCTTTAGAAATTAACAAAGAGAAGTTTGAGGTCAATAGGACAAACAAAGTTTCAGCTAGTCAAGACAAACATAGTATAATACTGACAATTTATTAGTTATAGTTTTTGCAACACTTTTATTGAAGCTTAGTTGTATGTTACACCAGAGAATGAAATAAAACTAGAGGGGTTTCTTAAAACTCAATATGAGAGTTGTAGATAAACTGATGAGATAAGTCTTTAGAAATACTAACACAGGTGAAATTGAATCATGTTCATCTTAGATAAAATCTTTGCTAAATTTTTGGGTGCTGGTGTGGTGATTTGTTAATCACCAGATGAGGGAGTTGATGGAGCGGGATAGAAAACAAAAATTTGTTTAAACCCATGAAGTCACACTTCCATAAATAAATTAATAATGCTAACAACTTGTGCTGTGTGTATAATAATTCAACCTAGTTTAAAGTTGCATTTTCACAGAACACGCGGGAAACTAACATATGTGCTCATAAATGTGCATTATGTTGCATTCTTATGTATGTAGAAAATAATAAATTAATCTTGTCTATTGTCATGTCATAACTAATAGCAGCTGTTTTTAAAATAATGGCATGTGCTTATTTTGCTTCCCTTGTCTATGTGATGTCATTTCTACTATTCTAGGTGCACATAAGGCTTTATGGATTATGAAGACAGGTAGATATAAAATGCTGCTTTATTTGTGCTTTACTGCTAGGTAATTTAGACTAATGGGTTAATTATTAGCAATGATGGGAGGCAACAGAACAAACTGTATTTCTTGCATTAATTATTCTTTGTGTTTGTTTATATAATAGTTTTACAAATGAAGCTTAGAGATGGCTGCAGAAAAATAGTACCCTTTTAAAAGTGACGCAGGAAGGTGGCGCAGAAAAATTGACGCTTTCTGAAAGAGGCCTAATGATGAAAATGGCTCAAGTGAAAATAATTCCAAGAAGGATGGAAAAGGCCTCTGAGCTTTTATTTTGAAAGGTTTTGGATTGAACTGCTAAAAAGATGACTTTTTGGAGAAATTTGCTAACGTTTGCTAACGTGCCACGGGAGTTCAGAGCTGACTAGCTCAAGGTTAAAAAGGAAGCTGTCGCTACAAAATGTAGCAGTCTAAGGAGAGCTGCCAAGACTTCTAAATGAACAATGGACTAGTGAATTTGCCCGGGCATGTAAGAAGGAGGTGTCACAGTTTACTGTGGTACGAGGTGGCTCAGCCAATGGAGAACTAGAATTCGTCTGCTGTAATGTGAAAAATAGTTAGCTCAGCTAAAATTAGGGTATAAGAATAGGTTCAGAGAACACATAGTTGGCTTACGCTCGAGAAATCTGGAGGACGATGTTATGCTGATGGACTTTACACGTGAGGACAGGAGTTTTTATTAATTACTTTATTACTAAGTGATGAGGGTAGAGACAAAGATATAGTTAGGATTTTGGAAAATGCTTAATTTTACTTATTCTTGCTAATGAATAATAATTTTTGATTTATGCTCTTTTTATTAATACTGAATAAATCTTTCTTTATGACATTTTCTAATGCTTGTTTAATAAAATACCAAAACCTAAGTTTTTATAGATGTGTTTAAAATAAACTTTCTAAAATGACAAGCTGGTCTTGATTATTGCAGATGGTTTAAACAACTATATTTAGATCTTATCGCCTCATGATTCAAGCGCTCTATTGTTGTTATGGGCCTAGTGTTGTAGTGTAAGTTTTGTTGGTAGTAGATAGTGTCATTTGTGCAATATTTTGGTGAGAGCGCTGGATCACCAGCTCCTCTGAATTTGCTTGCTGGGAATTCCAACCTGCAAAGAGGAGCCTGCTGCTGTTCAGGACCTCTGGAGGTTGTTTTTCACTGGGAGCTGGGAAATGAACGCAACACCGAAGAAGCGTGTCACATCTACACTGGTTTCCTGACGCATCGGTGAAGGAACCATTGCAGTGCCTGCCGTGGCTCGAGAAATCACCGCCGCCACAGTGATCCTGACGCAAGCCTGCTGTGTGGCTGCACGAAGACATGCATCATACCGGATGGACGCATCGCATCTAGGTGCCAAAGTCTGTCGCATCGCTTGGGGTCCGCAGTAAGAAACAGATGCATCAACTCCCCACACAGTAAGGAACTGATGCATCACCTCCCCTGAGTGCAAGGAACAGAGGCATCACCTTCCCTGCAGGCATTTTGTTTGCTTTGTGTGTCGCATCCAAGGTACTTTTAAGAAAAGTGTTGCATTTACAACTTGCATTGAACTGAACTATTTCTACCATTTGAAAGCCTTATTTTTAATACTGTATTGTGGATTTTTGTGATTTGGTCTTGTTTTGGTTTAGATGAAGATTATTTATTTTTCTAAAATGGTGTGGTCTCCATTTGTGGAGTTTTCACTGTATTACTGTATGTGTTCACAAATGCTTTACACACTGCCTCTGAGATAAGCCTGTCTGCTCGTGCCAAGCTACCAAGGGGGTGAGGAGGGGTTATTTTGCGAGTGTATCCCCTTTACTCTGACTAGAAGCAAGGGTCCCTATTTGGACAAAGGTACCTACTTCTGCCAACTTGAGACCCCCATTTCTAACAAGCAGTTTAACACAAAAAATCAAAGAAAGTGTTCTATGTTTGTAAAATGCATTTTCTTTATCTTTTTTATCCCCCGTAAAAAAGTCTCAAGGGCATCTATGGAATTAAGATTAGTGTACACAGGAGGGAAAATCCCTTCACAATGGAAATCCCAGTTTATGTAGTTATGAGACAATGGCTAATTCCCATTGCATCAGAAATACGGAAAAGGCAATCAGCAGTAAACTTCATCTCTAGGATGATATATATCTGTTGCTGCTAGCAATGGACTATTAGCAATATACTTCAAGTGTTGTGTGCCTAGCTCCTTTGGATTCTTTGGGGGAATATATAATGGTAATCGCAGACTGTGGTCTCACATATTCCTATTTTCTATTCAAGGATCCCCATGGAATCTCATCATTGAGTCCCTGAGAATCAGTATGAAGGTGGAACACCCATCATTATTTAAACCTGAAGAGTGCTTTGGTTATATCTGTTTCATTTATTACCCCAAACAGACATAGGTAGCTGAAAGACCCATTTATGGGTTGTGACCTGCAATTTGTTCATCAGTGCATAGTCTTTTCCATGTATGACGATACTGGCATATGATATCATTGGTAACATTTTTGCTGCTATTACAGATAACAGTATGTGTAGGATGGGTCCCCCAGTTTTTTGCCCAGTGTGCTGAAAGCAAACTCTAGTGAGCTGGTTCTTTGTGACAAGTAATTCTTCTGTTCTTGGTGATTAAATCTGCTGTCAATTTAAGCTCGCAAGTATTTTTAACTGGTTACTTCTTCCAGCAGTTTCCTATCTAACCAGATTTTCTGTGGTGTGCTTGGTGGATTACTGATATGCATGGTTTTTGTTTTTAATGTATTGATTTTGGGTTTGTTAGCAATAACATATTCATACATATCAGTAAGTAACCTCAGGAGGCCCACTTGAGTTAAGCACATTAGTACCACATTGTCTGAGTATGAAAGGTGGGATAAGGTTAGCTTTCCCAAATGAGGCGGGTAGGGGTGATCTGGTTAAACCGAGGTGTTAGGTCAGACATAACCAAGTTGAATTGGTGTGGTGCCAGCATACATCCCTGTTTCAGGCCCAGAAAGCACTCTCTCTGCCACCCTGAAGATCCGACCACCTCATTTAGAGATGGACAGATCTTCATTGTGTCGACGGTGGAGACTACTCTGTCTCAGCTGCCGATATAAACCTCTGAAGGCCTAGCAGAGTAAGGGCCATCTGAGGTTTGGCCATGAGTCGGCCCACCTGATTTCGAGTGGATGAGCACATGACCAGTTTTTAGTATCCATCACCACCAGGTAAATTCTGCGGTAAGGGGCAGTAAAAACTGCAAAATGTCCACGACAACCATGGGAGAAATCCACCATGGCAATAAGGGCATTGTTTTATTTTTTTCCCACAGCAAAATCACACTTTGTTATTTTTGTTTTGGATAATAAAAAAAAACACACAATTGCCATGCAGAACTGTCATGGTGAGTGAGCTGTACATCAAACTTACAAAGCATTCACAGGAACTGTTATGAAGGACTTTCCTGCCAATGCTAAGAACGTCCCTTGGGCAGGTGAACATTTCATAATTTGGCAGGGGGAACCTTCATCAGGGCACAGACGTAATTTACTCTAACAGAGTTAAACCCCATTAACCAAACACTAAATCAGCCAGAGAGTTATACGTTGCATATTAATAGGAGGCAATGCTTTGTATAAAGAATAACATTGCTTTGTCTGCTGCATAACTAAAATGGATGTTTTATTCCTATCTTTGATTCCGGGCCCCAAAGCCTGACTATGAATAGAGTACCTTCTGAAGGTTCTCAGAGTTAATGTATTTTTCCTGTTCCTTTCTGGCCCGAGAGAGCCCTCAAAATCCATGTTATCCAAGTCAATACCTTGACAAATCCAGCACAAAGAAGAAACTGTTCTAAACTATATCTAATTCAGCAAAAAGATATAGCTGGGCTCCATATTGTTATGTGGAGTCACAGTAGGAATGTGTGATGTCTCTATTATTTCCTCATTTAGTGAGTGTATTTCTAACAAGAACAACTAGTTTTATGTGGACTATATGAAAGTGGGTGTCCATTTAAAGAGAAATAACTTTTGCAGACATTTCTTTTGTGAGATCCCCATTTAAACCATGTTTTCAGGAGTTTAAATGAACTTATTTGGCTTTAGTTTTTCACTATCTACTGGTCTGTCTGACTTGAATCATATGTACACATGTGCAAAATGTTTCTGTGATACTTTTGTCAAAGTATGTTCACTCACTTTCTGAACGTTGTAGGGTGAACTTTGCGTGCTAATTGCATGTGGCTCTTCAAAACATCACAGGCAGAATTATTAGGCAACACTGCACTCCAGCCAAAGTTGCTGCGCTTTGCTGCATCAAAGGTTGAGGTGTATGTGGTACACTGTAGCACACATGAAACGTTGGCAAAACACTGAGGTGTTTAAATTTACTCCACAGTTAAGCCTGCCTTATGTAGGTGTAATGTTTTTGCCGCAAATATTTGTAGGTAGGGATTTGCATAAAAAAAATGGGTGGTTGCATGGGAAAGCCCATGTTGCGGTATGCTGTGTAAAGTTATGTTACTTTACCTTCTGTTACGTTATGCTTTATTATGTCATGTTATGTTATGTTATGTGTATTAGTATAGCACAAAACTCACCAAAGAGAGTGTCCTGGAGCTGAAGCAGGAGCTGTATGGGCCGAGCCAAGGTTAGGGCTAGGTCTTCCAATTCTTTTGGAGTTAAGAATGGAGGGGGAGGGGGCTCTGATGTGCAGGGGCAGATCATTCCAGCCCGTATGAGTAAAGTAGGAGAAGCACGATAACTGGATCTGGTTCTGCATATGCAGAGGATGTGTGTGTGAATAGGAGCCTGGCTAAGCAGAGGTTTCTAGTAGGTTTGTGGAAGTGTATGCGGTCCTTGAGGTATTATGGGCCAATGTTGTGTAAAGTTGTACATGCATGTGGAGGTTGAAGAGTGCTTGTTTGTGGATAGGGAGACAGTGAAGCTCTTTAAGGTGCAGTTTGATGTGAGTGCAGGGTGGGTGGTAAACTGTGAGACTGGCCAATGAGATTTGTATGGTTTGGAGTCCTGCGGGCAGTTGAGTGTTGATTCCAGCATAGTGTGTTGCCATATTCCAGCTTGACAGTGATGAGGGCTTGGGAGACGGTTATGTATATGTTGGTGAGGAGCCTTTTGAACATTTTCTAATCATCTCGAGTGTGTTGAAGCAGGAGACTGCATTCACTTGACCAGTCATGGTGAGTTGGTTGTCAATTACTATTGCAAGGTTCTTTGCGTGGGTTGCTGGCAGGGGTGTGGATCTGCGCTTTGTCAGCCCACCAGGTAGCATCCCAGAGTGAGGTGTCTTTTCCAAAGATTACTACTTTTATCTTGTCTATGTTGATACAAAGTCAGTTGGTTTTTATTCATCTGGTGACCTCAGTCATGCAGGCTGAGAAACTGGTCCAGGTGTTTAGTGTCTTGTCTAAGAGGGACAGTATGAGCTGAGTATCATCAGCATGAAATGTGATGCTTATACCATGGGTGTGGATGATGCTGGTGAGTTTGGTCATGTAGGCATTGAAAAGAGTGAGCCTGAGTGAGACTCCTTATGGAACTCCACAGATGAGGTTGATGGCGTCCGAGGTAAAGGATGGAAGGCTAATTGACTGGGTACATCCGTTCAGGAAGGAGCAAATCCAGCAAAGTGTGAGACCTTGAATTCCAGCTTTGTGCAGTCATTGGATAAGGATGGGGTGGGAGATGGTGTTGAAGGATGTGGAAAGGTCCAGTAGGATGGCAGCCTAAGTGTCACCTCTGAACAAGATCATACTTATGTCATCTGTGTGTTGATGAGGATGGTCTCTGTCCTGTAGTTGGAGCTGAATCCAGAATGAGTGGTGTTGATTAGGAGGTGGTTGTTAGTGGTCAGCAGGCAAGGTGTTCATTTATCATCTTTTCCATTACTTTTTCTGGGTAGTGTAGCAAGGAGATAGGCCGGTAGTTAGCTAGCACCTTAGGGTCTGCTGAGGGATTCTTGAGGGTGCGGACTACTGTGGCTTGTTTTCAGGCATCCGAGTAGGTGGATGTAATGATTGAGTAATTCAGGATCAGGATGAAGACTGCATTGGTGGAGTTCATTCCTTTGATAAAAGCATGGTGACAGCTGCAGTCAGAGGGTGTTCCAAAGTGTATTCATAGTCCTTGCTGTTTCTTGAGTGGTGATGGTGTGCCAGGTGAACAGGGTGGTTCTCTGGGTGTTGGTAAATATGGGCAGGAAAGCTGCTAGAGTAGGAGGGTCCAGATGGGGCTTGACGTTTTCATAAGTGCATGAGATATTGTTGCTGAAGAATAGGAAAAGTGGTGTGCGGAGGTCCTGAGATGCAGTTACGCTGATGGGTCTTGCTGGCAGAGAGGTGAAGGCTTTAACTATGGCGCAGATTTCCTTGACACTGTTGGTGCTGTTTTCAAAGTAATAGGTGAGCGCAGAGCATTTAGTGGTTCTGATTTGATGGTGGTAGGGAATGAGGTAGGACTTGTAAGTGCTCTTATCTGTGACGTCTTGACTTTGTCTCCATCTGTTTTCAAGTTGTTTGCAGTGGTGTTTGGTGAGCCTGAGCCCTTCCATGTACCAGCTTGCATGCAATCTGGTTCTCTTGGTTTTGTTGGCTTTGAGAGGGGCCAGAGCATTTGCACAGGCAGTGATCCAGGTGTTGAAGTTGGAGATAGATTCGAGGAGGTTGTCATTTTGAGGCTGATGATGTAGGAGTTCAGAAGACAAAGATGCTTTTGAGACCTTGTTCCAGTCCTGTCCTAAAGATTTGGTGATGGCGATTCTTCAGTGGTGTGGGATGGGAATGCTGAAGGTGATTATGGTGTGGTGGACTAGGTAATTGGTGTTAGCTTGCCTACTCTGATAATGCTGATGCTGGTGAAGATAGGTGAGGATAAGGTTGGACAGGTTCTCGAAGCGGTTGGCCATGTTGGAATTGATGAGGTACTGCAGGTGCTTGGTCGACAAGGAGGATGAAGACACTGGAGTCAAGGATCAGGAGGGTAAAAAAGTCAGCAATGGTGCTGCTAAAGTTGTTTTTTTTGTCTGGGAGGGTGGTTGATGAGGGTGCCGCTCAGGGTGTAGTTGTTGGTTATGAGAGGTTTGAAGGTCTAGTGTTCAAAGTTGCTGGTGGTGCTTCCTGAGTATTAGAGTATAACATGGATTCAGTTTGTTCTGTCTTGTAATCTTTTATCAAGGGGGATTGCTGTGGCAATCACCAGGGCCATTGAGGGAGTCAGACAGGTTTTAGTTAAGAAGAGCAAGTCCAGTGAGCAGTTGTGAAGTAGCTCCCAAATTTTGGTGGTGTATTTAGTGAGGGGGGGAGTGTTGAGCCCTATAAAGGACAGAGAGGGTGGTGTGCAGTTGGGGTTAGGTGTGTGTTTGAGTGTTGATTCTGTTGGGTAGTGAGGTGTGCGGGGAAAGAGAGGGGGATGTGAAAGGCAGGTGATTGCACCTTCAGTGTCATGCAATGCAGCAGCATAGCTGGTACATGGGAACCAGGGTTCAGGACGCCGAGGGTCACAGTGGACTTTCAGCAGGAGTAGTTTGGTGGGAGAAAGACCAGTGGTCCGGGTGCTGGGCTCTGGCATGAAAGGGCTTTTGTGATGCAAACCTGGGACAAATTTGGGCCCCCGGTATACATTTCCTGCAATATATTTCTACATGAACCAAATCTCACCCAAGAGAAAGTTGCACAGTCAAGGACAAAAGAAAACAAGAAATTACAGAGCTACAGTTAGCCCAATAATCAGGATCTGCTCAAAGTTATGCTCATGAAATAACACCTATGTACTGGCCTAGGTTGTAATTAGAAAAAAAACCGCTTCAAGTACAAAAAGCTGTTTTTAGTAAAGAGTATTTACTCTCCGCCCCTTGTGGTTACTACAGAAATAAAATGGCAGTGGCATAAAGGCCAGTTTATCTATGATAAAAGTTGAAATCTAATCATATGGAAAAACAGCACCTTGTGTGTGCTTTCCAGATATTAAAGATCTTCTTGAAATAAGTTTGGCTTTCTCCCAAATGCCATGCTTTATGTGCATTTTGCAATAGAAATTAGCACTTTTAAATGATTGTATAACATGGATTATGTCATTGAATCATTTTCTACGGTCTTAATACCTTTGCCAAATCAATGCTTGCTATGTTTACATTGCAATGTTGTATTTACCACAGTTGTGTAGGTTTGAGACACTGAAACAGATAAAGGCCCAGATTTATGCTACTCTTTTTAACCCCTTCCATGCACATCACGGCCGGGAGCCTGGTTTTGCAGACGGGGCACCTGTTTTTTTTTGCCCGGGGTCGCGGCCATCTAGGGAAACCTACCAAACCCACACCTTTCTGAAAACTAGACACCCTGGGCAATCCAGTGAGGTATGGCTAGTATGGATCCCCCAACTTTTCCTTAGCCAGAACCTCCTGCAAACCTCCAATTTAGTTTAAGAAAATCCTTTTTTCAACACAAGTTTGTGTCGGATAACCGTGCCGGCATAATTGTCCTACCACCTAGTGTTCCCCTTGGTCTCTTGAGTAAAATGATACCTCACTTGTGTGGGTGGGCCAAAGGCCTGTGACTGGGAAGGGCCAAACACATGGGGATTAAGGGTATAGCACTGCAAATTCTAAGCGCTACATTTTAAAACAAATAAGTATTTAGTTGATTCTGCATTGGACAGCTACACAAGTGAGGTATCATTTTACTATGGAGACTAAGGGGAACTCTAGGTGGTAGGACATTTGTGCCGACATGTTGATTCAATGGAAAACTGTGTGAAAAAAGTGATTTTTTTTTCAGCTAAATTTGAGGTTTGCATTGAATTCTGGGTAGGGAAACATTGGGGGATCCATGCAATATATACCTCTCAGGACTCCCCAGGGTGTCTAGTTTTCAGAAATGTGTGGGTTTGGCAGGTTTCCCTGAATGGCAACTGAGAACAGAGCCGAAAACCCAGGTGCCCCCCGCAAAACCAGGTAGTTTTATGATAGGTAATTTTGAAGTCTCCACAGTACGAATTGACCCATTTCCTGTTGCGGCCACTATGCCTACCCACAGAAGTGAGGTATCATTTTTATCTGGAGGCTTGGGGGAACGCTCGGTGGTAGAAAATTTGTGTCAGCCTGGTGATCCTTCAATTTTCCCACACAAAAATGTGAGAATTGTTTTAGCTAAATTTAAGGTTTGCAGGAGATTTTGGGTAGGGAAACGTTGGGGGATCCAAATAAGCCATACCTCACTGAACTCCTCAGGGTGTCTAGTTTTCAAAAATGTGTGGGTTTGGCAGGTTTCCCTGGAGGCCGCTGAGACCAGGGCCAAAAACCCAGGTGGCCCCCCTGCAAAATTAGGTGTTTTATGATAGGTAATTATGAAGACTCCCCAATACAAATACAATGCAAAACACAACATGGACACACCAATTTTCTACAGTGAAAACTGACACCTTTTTTGCAAAATGCCTAGCTGTAGATTTTGAACCTTAGCTCTGCAGGCAGCTAGGGAAACCTAGTAAATCTATGCATTTTTTAAAACCAGACACCCAGGGGAATCCAGGTTGGGTTGATTTGTCCTGTCTCTCACCAGGTTCGGTTACCCAGAATCCCTTGCAGACCTCAAACTTTGTAAAAAAAAAAAAACATTTTCCTCACATTTCTGTGATGGAAAGTTCTGGAATCTACTTGGATCCACAAAATTCCACCCACCCCGGATTCCGCAAAGTCTTCCGAGAAAAATAGTACCTCACTTGTGTTGGTAGGCCTAGAGCACGCAACAGGCAAGGGCCCTAAATGTATCATGGAGACTTCAAAGTTACCTTTCATAAAACGACCTTGTTTTGCTGGGGGGGCACCTGCGTTTTTGGCTCCTGGCTCAGCATTTTTGCATGGATACCCTAGCGTTTCCCTACACAGAATCCCCTGCAAATCTCAACTTTTGCAGAATAAATAAGATTTTTCTCACTTTTCTGTGTGGTAACGTTGTGGGATCACACAAATATCCTAACACCCAGCATTCCCCCAAGTCTCCCGATAAACATGGTACCTCACTAGTGTGGATAGGCATGTTTTCCGCAACAGGAAGTGGCTCAAATCGTACTTTGGAGACTTCAAAATGACCTATCATAAAACGACATGGTTTTGCAGGGAGGGGCACCTGAGTTTTTGGCCCTGGGCTCGCGTCCATCTGGGTAAATCTTCCAAACCCACACATTTATGAAAACTAGACACCCTGAGAATCCAGTGAGGTATGGCTTGCGTGGATTCCCCAAGTTTTTCTTACCCTGAATCCCCTGCATACCTCAAATTTAGCTGAAAAAACCCACTTTATCCACATATCTTTGCATGGGATCACTGTGTCAGCACAAATGTCCTACTGTTGCTGTTGCTGTATTTTGTCTAATTTCTGGGTCTCCTCCATGGGAATCAAAAAACCCTGGATACCTTAAAAATCCCCATGATGTTGGAAGAAAAGGGCCCAGAAAGTTACAGGGACCTAAGCGTGAACTACCCCAAATAGAAAAAAAAAAGGCTTAGCACAGGGGGTGGGGGGTTTGAGGCCTAGCAACAAAGGGGTTAATGCAAATCCCATGCAAAGTGTTGTGGTCTTAAAACCCATCCAATGCAAACCACTATTGGTATTGGATTGTAACCCAAAAGTAATGCAAAGCTGTGCCAAGCATGCGCTTGCACTTCTTTGTCAATGAGTGGTGCATGGGCATTCTCATGCAACCACCCATGGGTTTTGATGCAAATCCCCATCTACAAACATTTGCAGAGAGGTATTTGTGCCTAAATCCTCCTCCTCCTCGAGCCAAGCACATTTTTCCCACATTTCATATGAGCTGCATTGTGCGGCACACATGAAAAGTGGGCTGCACAATGCAGCATAGTTTTTGTACTGAAAGGGACCCCTTCCAGCACAAAACATACGTTTACCAAAACACAAACACCCTTGAACTATGGCACAAGGGTGTCTGCATTGGTGCATGGCCGACAAAGTGCCCCAGCGCAGGGAGAGAGCAGAACTTTGGATCTGAGGAAAGAAGATGATGTACTGCTTTCTTCCTTTCGCACAATGCAGAGAAGCAAATGTAACACCTGGGCTGTGTTTTTGTATTCAACGTGAATCAAGGACCAAGTATCAGAGCCTTTCGTTTTGGTTCTCTAAACTGACCATACATAACTCAATTATTTAAGATATACATGCAATATGCCTGATTCAGGTGTCTTTTAGAGCTCCCTTGGTGAAAACAAAATTATACAGACTGATGATGGTGTGACACATGACATAACCATGTTACTGCCAAAACCAATCAAATGTGTTTGTTAAGGAGCTCTACAGATAGTAAACAAGCAGGGAGTCAGTTACATATTTAGTAAAAATGTTACTGGGAAGAGGTGTGGCGCCGCGGCCAGGGCGACTGACGCTGGATGCTGGGGATCATGGTTCAATCCCCGGCTCCGGCGGCAGGGGTCTGCCCAGCACCATGTGACTCTGGCAATAGCTCACCTAGGGCTAGATGTAGGTAATTCTATTTTACCACTTCATAAATACCGAATTTTACCTATTCGGTATTTAAGAAGTGGTAAAATAAAGGGGGGGGGGATGTAGGTATTTCAGAATCGGTAAATACAGAATCGTTAAGATTCGGTATTTACCGATTCTGTAAATACCGATTCGGTAATGCCCATTGATTCCTATGAGCCTTGAAGCCCATAGGAATCAATGGGCAATACCGAATCCGTATTTACCGATTCGGTAAATACCGATTCCAGCAAGGGTGCAGGGGGTGTCACTTTGACACCCTCTAGCACCCCAATACAGGCATGTGTGCTATGTGGCACACAGACATGTGGGCCATGGGCATGTCTGTCTGTCACATGGCATAGGTGTGCATGCACACATGTGCATGCACACCTGGATTCGGTATTTTACCACCCAATTGGATTGGGTGGTAAAATACCGAATCTGTAAGGCCTTTGGGACTCAGATGAGTCCCACCTACATCTGGCCGTTACCGAATCGGTAAAAATACCGATTCTGTATTTTACCGATTCGGTAAATTTACCTATTCGGTAAATTTACCGAATCGGTAAAATATGCCCCCTACATCACAAATACCCATTTACCTGTCGGTAACGGCCGAAATCGGCCGTTACCGGTCAGTAAATGGCCTCCTACATCTGGCCCTTAATCTTCCCAACGGCCCCCAGCGCCGAGATACCACTTTGGGGGTGATTTGTGCACTATACAAGTACTGGATTTACATGTATTTACTGGCACTGTTTGCCTTGTTAGGTTTGCCACCAGAGCATATCTAAAACTAACCCAACACTTTGTGGGCCCCATACTCACTCGCATTCTGCAGCACACATAGAAAAAGGAAAGCACCTGAATGGATTGATTTTGTGCAGGAAGGGTCCCTTCCGGCACAAAATCAATCATCCTGCAACATACACACCCTTGCACCATGGTGCAAAGGTGCCTGCGTTGGTGCATGGCAGCTGATTGCATTCCGGCGCATGGGAAAAGGACAGGAAGGCGCCATATCTAATAGATGCAGCGCATTCCTGCTCTCTCCTTTTGCCGTAGGGCAGCGCAGCAGGGAGGCCTGCGGCTCTGCCCTACGGCAAAAGCCTATAAAAAAGGCCCTCAGTTTGTGAATCCTGAAGCAAGCCCACACTTTCTATGGTATATCCATCATTATGACCTTTTTAAGGTCTGGTCTAAAAACATCTTTTGAAGTTTGCCAGAACTCACGTACAAAATTGAAGTAAAACTAGCAACGCCAATAGGTCTGCCTTTCTTTTTCTGAATGCACAGATCGACAACACCACAGGCAAATAGATATGCATGGACATAGAAATTACACAAAAGCATCATGTACAGTAATACATGCACATACACAGGAACACTGACCACATGCATTAATGTATTCACTGCGCAGGCATCGTATAAATGTTTGTTTACATGTGTGTGTATGGTTGCAAGTTGTACAGGTAGTCCCAGTTTTTACTACTGCGTGCCTTGTAAACTTTTCTGAAGATTTTAACTTTGATTTGTGCTTTCTACTGGACCCAGAGCGGTTCTTTAAATACCATGGTTGTGTATATCTGTAGTCAGACTTATCCTGGCTGTCTGATGCTGCAGTCTCTCGAAGGATAATTGTGGTGTTATTGTTCAAATGCAGAGCAATTTGATGGGGCTCTCATAAACAGGAGATTTGCGATTATAGTGAAAACAAAAAATAATGAGCAGGTGCAATTGGTGAAATAGTTAGGTAAAAATGTACAAGGCGTCCATATTAAATGAAACGTACTCTTTTGAACCATATCAAGTTACTGCCACAGGCAACAGATTGTATGCAGCGGGATCATACCAGTCTTAGGATCAACCTTAGTCAAGAAAGAAAAAACAGGGGACCAGGGCATTTATCGAAAACAAAATCATTCATATTGACTTTAAAACGGGGGGGGCAACCCAACAGCTACAAATACAGCTTGGTTTTTCTCACTGCTGCCCTTACAGTATGAGTAAACAACCTGGAGCATGTTGTTCCACAGGCTCACTTCTGAAAAGTGTCATGATGTACCTCCCTGTCCATGTGACTTTAGTGACAAAGGACTTGTCTTTGAATAAAAGGAACTCTATACAGGGTAAGTTGATTGGCCAAAATGTTGTGGAAAGTGGAAGTGGCGTATGTCACCCTTAACCAATCAGCGGTTATTGTTTGTTTAGGAGGGGGCAGTGGGAATATAGGGATTGTTACACCATAGTTTGCTTTCTTTTTCATGACCTCTAAGACCAAAAGTAGCAAGGTCATTGTTACTAAAGGGCAAGAGTTACCAAAAGGCAAATCTGGGGTGGAAGGTTTTACTCCTGGTTCTCCTTAAACGATGTCCAAGGCCCCATATTGAAATGTAAACACCATGACTGAAGAAAAAGAGCCAAGCTATTTGATGACAAAGGGTGTTTCCGCCATTTTTGACCAGAGAACATTCGTTTAATTTTATGACACATTTCTAGCACTGTTAAATGTCATATTTTCAGGGTTTTTTTTTCCACATGCACCTTAACCGCGTACTTCAACATGAACATACTATTTATGTGAACTTGGTTCTTAATCCACCGGAAAACGATAGACTTTTTGCATGGTTCCTATGAAATTGGGACTCATTGCCAGATTGTCATTTGCTTTTTTTACTCGCACCGTGCTCAGTTAGACCAAAACCTGAAGCAAGGTCCAAAATATATGTACAAACAGTGCCTAATTTGTAAACGAAAGGCAGGGATGTTTTCCTAAGACCACACCTGTTACTGCTGAAGAAGGCAGCAGTTGCCGCATACCTTTACTGTCTGGACAGCTCGTCCTACCTCTTTCTCGTCTTGTCTCTTTCTTCCACCACTCCATACTTCCTATCTCACTATTTCACTTCACCAAGTTATTTTTAGTCACTGCACTCTCTCTTTGATATTATTGCCCTGGCTTTCTCCTCCTACCTCTTTCTCTCTTTTCTGCCTTTCTCAATTTTTTCTGTTCCAAAGTCTAATGACAAAAAATAAGTCCTGGTCACTAAATTGAGTGTCGAGGCCCTGCAACCACGGAACACACCACCCACAGCGCCGACAAGAAATAAACGCAGTTTCAATTAGGCTTCGAATCTTTCTTAGACACGCATTGACCATCTTGGTGGTAATTGTGGAACGGCTTTATCGGAGATGTTCTTCTGAGCAGGTCAAGTGGAAAAAGGGCAGCCCGTTTTTAAGCAGATTACACAAAAGAAAAATCAAACCATTTATTGTCTAAGCCACACTTTGGGGCATATTATCAAGGGGGTTTATCTCTGCTTTTTTGGCTTTAAAAGCCAAGAAAGCGGAGATAAAATTATCTCCCTATTACCTAGCTGTCGCTAACACCAGTTAGCGACAGCTAGTAGGAGATAGCGACCATCTTGGGCCCCGCTTTGCATGTCTGTGAAATTTATCATTAATGACATGGAAAGTGGGCGTGCCAAGATGTTAGCGACTAACATCGCTATCTCCTATTACCAACTTTTGGAGATATTCGCGCTAAGCGCGATTATCTCCAAAAGCTAACACCTGCCCCTGAGCAGTTCTTAGCCATGCTATCCAATGGTAGGTGGATAACATGGCTAAGAGCATTAGCTCGGTAATGCATGAATATCGCTGACTTTTCAGCGATATTCATGCATTTCGGCCGATTTTTATCGCTTAGGAGATAAACCTTGATAATAGCAAAATTCCTAAGCGATAAAAATCGCCGCAGCTCGGCGATAAAAATATTGCCGCTAAGCCAACATAGCGATAATTATCGCTAGTTGTTGGTAATATGCCCCTTTATTTTCAGTTTAAACCGATTGTTCGCCTTTCACCACACATTTTATCATCAATGCCACATTATCTATATTTCTTCTATACATCAATCAAATCACACAACGATATCAGGGGTGTAGATTGCGAATCGAACATCCAGTTTGAACAATGTATTTTATTAATACTGTCAGTTGTCTCCTTAGTTTTCATTAATGTCCCAGATAAATTTGATTGGCACATCTTTCATCTTTTCTTGAAATATTTTGTCAAACTTTTCGTTTTGAGCCACAGTCATGACGTTTTTCCAGTCTCCAATGGTGCCTGTTGAGACAAAAAGCAGAGTGGGATTTTCAGGGCTTGCAAGAACTCTGATGAGAGACATAGATGACTGCTCTTTAACAAGGAACATGTCTTGAAGGTTACCACTGTGCCTCATTTTCATTCACTGCACTTCAATCAACAGTGACTTTTACATACACCTTTTGATGTGTAGAACAACATGAAGCAAAACATTTAGCTTGCTGATTGACAGTGATACATCCAGAATAACGCTGTAGGAGAGCCACTGATTTGGTAGTAGAGCTTAAACAAATATTTTAAACAAATTCAAACCTGCTGACAAACATGCCAGTAGCAGCCTACCACATCCCACCTTTCTTATCAATGATATTTATCATAACATGCATTGTGATGTATTCGTTTATAGATATTTGTGGCATTTAATGAATAATACTTGATCATGTGACAGGCATGCCCATAGGCAATTACCTGTTTTGTTGCTTGGTAATACCTCACGTTTACACCATCATAAGCTCTGCGGTTGATATTCATACGTTCATTGCTTGCTAGGGATTATTTTGCATAACAATGTAGTAAAATATGATTACATGTACAGCACAGATGACAAACAAAAGTATCCCCTGACAACTCAATGGTAGTAATTATATCGACCTCAGAAGTATGAAAGGCTAGGCGTGCCTACTATGGTAGATATCTGCGACATGCAGACCTTTGGTAGATGCTCTGTTTACGAGACACAATTTATTACAAATCAAGGTTTCCCTGTATGGCATTGTAGTATGGAGTTCTACAGCTTCTATTGTGAAATAATTCCAAAGAAATACTTGTTTTTCATGGTTGTTGATGTATATACATCCACTAGAGTTCGACCACTATATAACTAGTTTATTCATCAAAATACATGTCATCAATCGTTTCAGTTCCACCAATTGGCTAAGGGTATACTATGGTCAACATCTAATTATGCTCTTTCTGTATTAAAGCAGGCAATAATCAGAATGGATTTCGAAATAGCACTTCTTGATTGTCAGTAGCAATAAATTCAATATGCTTGTGTTTCACAAATTGAGGCACAATAACCCGTACTTGGTTGAATGGCATGTGCTGGAAGAATGCAATGCATGTGTTGTGCTGTTAGCAGTAGCATGTTGTGATCCTTTATTTCCTTGGAAAAATAGTAAAATGCTTCCACCTTTATTTCAGTCATATCATTCTTTCAGCGTTTTAATGTCAGTGTTATTATCGTCGAAACTAAAATAAATATTGACCCAGCTAAATAGCAAAAAACTATACACTTGTGATTAGTAACTGGTTACATTCACCAGTTTGCTAGCAGTTAAAAAAAAGTGCACTCCATGGGGTGTAGCCTGGCCACTAAATAAGAATAAAAATCATGTGATTTGCCAAGGAGAAAAAATAAATGACTATTTAGATGCTTATTACACTACACACTACGATGGTGGTCGTCACAATCAATGCGCCTGCATTCTTTTTGAACCTATACACCAGATAATTAAAATTTTTAAGAGCCACTACTGTAGTATCATGGCATTATAGCCTTTAAATAAACTCATCTTAGTTTGTTATTTGAATAGTTGCAAAGTGTTGCTCCACTTTCCCTGCCATATGCCACTTTTTTGGCAGCAAAGACTGGACTAGTTCATTCGGAATGTTATATTGTTGAGCTTTTTTTAGATACTTTCCATCACTGCATGACTTCATGGTGATTACCATACCTTTCCGATGTAAGTAAGTCCAGACTGCATCACAAGGACATCTAGACACTGATGGACAGAACTTAGTCATTATCGTAATAAAAAGTGGTTAATTTACTACATTTGTATACAGGGGCATTACTAAAGGCTAGGACTTATTTGCAAAATACTTGTATGTACTTGGGGCTATGACCTCAGTTAATTTGGAGGTAACGATTTGCCTCAACTGGAAATGGAGGTATTTGTTAGCTCGACCAAATCATCTACATCTTTAAAGATACCAGATTTATCTCTCACATCTATGCAATAGGACCAAATTAAGATCTGTAATTTCCTGTCAAATACTCTTCTGTGTTGACAATGAAAGTGCTCCAAGAGAATATCCGAGTTTCGAAACAATTTATTAAAGAAACACATAAGAAAATAGAAATCACATAGTCTGCCTCTTCAGCTGAGTTAATGAAGGCCATCTTAAAAGTGATGCGATAATGGCTGCTGGGCGCACCATGATATATTTACAAATAAAGTTAGACCAGAGAAAGAAGTTGCCTTCTGTTACTGGGAGATCATCAATACAGAAGGAAAACATATGATTGAGCCATTTTGAGTGTGGGGAGAAGCTTTAGTGGACCTGGCGACAGAAGACTTGCGGCAAGTATCTCTAAGCTTACTTTATTCCACAGTAAAGGGCGCTTCCCTAAAGAAGAATCAATTTTTCACTCTCCTCAGACTGTACTGGATGTTCCAAAAATTCGCACAGTTGGCACAAAAGATACAGAGGTGAAGGAAATACAATCAGTCCAAGGTAGATGACATGAACATATTCGTGGTCTTCCTGGGTCTTCTTGCTTACTGGCAGGCTGTACGTAATACCTGAAGTGAAATCAAGGGACAAAAAATTAGGGTAATACCAAAGGGTATGATGGACGGAGCGTTTGAGCAAATAAAACTCCAACCCCGGGTCAACTGATCTGGGTTTAATCCATCACCATTCTTTAGCTCACACCACCACCCCAGTTCAGACATGGCCATATGCAAATCAGTCTAACCCTGTGCCTCATGGGAACAGTCCAGCTAGAACTGCCAAGCCATGTCTTCCCTGGACCGGAAACAAGCATACTTTGACCGGTTTCTGGCTAATCAGCCCTCATCAGCCAAGCTAGCTTGAATCCAATGGCAAAGTGAGCAAGGGACCCACGTCTGGGCATACCCTGCCAACTTAGGGCGAATAAAGCGATACCAAAAAAGAGTAAGTAATGCCATGGATAGAGTCATTGTTAGAGTGAGTGGAAATTGCTGAGTGGGGAGTCAATCAGCTCTATCATGTTAGTTTATGTAAAGCCATACCACCCATATGTGGGATTGGTTTAGTGTGCCATGTGAGGTTGTTGCAAGGTTTTGGTCCATGGGAGAGAGGGCTCTGGTGGGTATCTTCTGGCCTGATTTACATGCCACAACCTAGCCTTTATTTCCTATTTGTGGCAAAACATCTCGGACTTTGCCCAGGGTTCCGCTCAACCCTCCGGTCTCAGCCCTCTATCCGCTTCTCTTTTCAGTAGTATACTCTTGCAGCCAGCCCATTTTCGAAGCTATGTGAGCCACCTCCGTATCCTGGGTTCATCCTGGAACATCCAGGCCATTGTCATTTGGCATTTAGATAGGAGTAATGCTATACCTGCAAATCTAGTTGTGACTGTTGCTGCCTTAGTGCAAGGAATCTAATCCAAGAGGCAGGTCCTAGTTGTCTATTTCCTGATCTACTAAGTCATGAAATTCTTTCACTTATTATTGAGAGAGTTGCTGTTTGTTTGTTGTTCAGGTCACGTGGATTGGTAAGTAAAGATATCCTTTTGTTGCATAACGATTGCATTTAATACAGCCAGAGATTTTTTTTCCAAATGAATTGGGATTCACCAAGGAATTAGGGAGAGATTGTGCAATGAATGTTGTCTAAGATAGGAAAACATTAGTTGTGATAAAAGCTAGCAATGTACTTGTTAACATTAAGAAATTAGAACATATGTGCCACATCACAAATTCTAAAACTGTATTGGAGCACTTGGTGGACACTGACTTTAGTTTAATAGGATTACTCTCAGAAATGCTTATGACGAACAAGATCAGCACAATATGGGGTAAAAAGGAGTAGCTAAATTACTTGCCAGCTATTTGAAAGTCAAGAAGTAGTGCTTTAAATTGGAATCCTCTCTGTCACGGTGGATATACATTACCTACTGGCGGTCGCCAGTAGGTAGTTACAGTTAGGATTGGCTACCATAGGAAATCCGCAACATTCTATTGGGAATAACTCTGGCGCCGGTTGAGGAATTTGTGTGTAATTTTCAAAAATTTTGGCCAGCTCCGCTCCGCTCCTTCCCTGGAAGTTTCGGGGAGATTCGTGAAGTGGGGGCTGCAAAAAAAGGGGGGTCCCAAAACATGTTTTCCCCATGTTAAATACCATAGGACGGTCTGACAAGTCTACAGCCCGAACCGCTGAACGGAATTACGCCAAACGTGGCAAAATTGTAGGGACTGGTAAGCAGATGTGCCTTTGCTATGTTTGGTGAAAATTGCTCCAGTGGCTTTTTTTAAAATTAACTTCAAAAACACATATATATCTATGGGCGCTCACCGGTACGCGTACCGGGGAGCGCACCCGGCGTGATATGGGAGTGCGCGAGCGGAAAGCTGATTGGCTGTCGGGTGTCTGTCAACATTCTAAACAGTCCGGAGAGTCCGCCATCTTGTGTCTCGGTAGAATCGAGACACAAGAGGTGAAAAATAAAGGGGTAAATAATTAAAAGGGGGCAGAGTAGACACCCCCTTACCCCCTAGGTTTTCTGGGGGGCCTAGAAGGACCCTGAGGGGCAAAAAAACTTTTTTTTTTTTTAAATTTTCGCGGGGTAAGCGCTGGGTGCGTTCCCAGGTGCGCGCTCCAGTACGCGCACCCTGAGTGCACCACAGGGAAAAACAGTGTAAAAAATTATAGTAAAAAAATAATTTAGAGTGCTTAGATGTAGGGTAGCTCTGAAAAGAGCTGTTGTGTTATGTGGGCATATTTTGTACCTACAAGTAGGTACCAATGCAGAGTCTTATATTCAAGAGGAAAACTCTATTTCCCTCATCTGTAAAATGCACACCATCTCTCCTATAGATGTCTTGCATGTTGTAACGCAAGTTGTTGTGGTAAATGAAACCCATACCATAGTCTCTGAGGTAAGCAGAAACAGATTTATTTACATGTTTCCTTGCTTTTTCAATCTGTGGACAAAATTGGTTGGACCAGTTCTATTTTTGCCTTTGGCATATATTAGAAAATACCAAGGCAGTTTTTGGAAAAAGTGACATCAATTGCCCAAAGATGTCCTTTAAAGGCATTTCCAGACCTACCCCAGTCAAAGTACCCAAGTCATTGCCACCACAGTGCACAATTATAAGGTCAGGGTGTGGTAAATGCATAAAGGATTTTACCAATGGTATCAATTGGTGACTTCTCAATCCTCTCTGTCCAATCCATACAATGTCCACATTTGGTAAATCAAGGTTGTAAATACCTCTGTTAGCTGCGTATTTTTGACTCCAGTGTACATAGCTATGACCCACAAACCAGACTTTTTGCATGTTGAAGGTAGATGTGCTTCTAGTCAGATGAATTGTGGAAATGAAATGGCAGTTTGATTATGAAAAAAAGTGCTAGGGAATCAGTGCAGTTGAAAAACGAGAAATGATTGGTGCTTTCTTAAAAATCTCCACTGAAAATTAGGCTGCATACTTTTTTTTGTAAGAAGTCATTTAAATGGTTGAGAAAAAGTCATTTAAAGAAACATTGCATTTCATTAGCTAGTAGATTAAGAGGTCAAACAACCTTGATGGATTTTTTTGCAACATAGTATGATGAACTTGTGAACTGTGTGCTGGTTTAAGAGGGAGTTACCATGGTTACTTGGTGAATGAGCACTGGGGGGATGGGTGAATGTTATGTGAGTTTCAAAGTCTTGAAATGTGCAAAAAATTTAAATGTGCAGTTTGATTTTGAATTTGTGTGGGAACAATTTTAATCGGTTTGGTACAAGAATATGGGTCTGAAATGAGAAAGAATCTATGCCATTATTCTTTTCTTCCTTTCTCTTCCTATCCTTTGTTCTTTCACTGTTTTCCCTTCCCCTACTGTCCTTACTCCACATCACTAATTCCTTCTCTTACTCCCTCTGTCCTCTTACTTCTACACTCCTCTTACCTCATTCTCTCTCTGTTAGCTTTATTCTCTTTGACCCCTTAGTCTGTCACTCCTCTTCTATCACACTCACTCCCTATAACACAGCCACACTCCCTCACTTATGTTTCTTTCCTGTCTCACTCAGGGCCTCATTTATGAGAAATGACGCATTGCTGCGTGAAAGCAGCAATGCATCACTTCTCAGTGCGCTCTCTTTGCGACATTCCTGATGCGTCATATTTAATGTATGACGCATTATGTCGCAAGGAGTTACAGATACGTCAGTATTTCTGACGTATTTGTAAGTGCAAAAGTGATGCATTGCTGGAGTGTGTCACAAAAGTGATGCAACTCCAGCAATGCATCCTTTCACATGGGGCCAGCCCCATGTGAAAGGGCCTGCGTAAGTCTTACACCTGCTGTGAGGCAGGCGCAAGATTTTGACGCAACGTCGTCCTAAAAGTGACGCAGTGAAATCTCATAGATTTCACTGCGTCACTTCTACGACCCATCCTTGCGTGAATACGCCCCCTTTGCATACATTACACCTGGCGCAGGTATAATGTGGCGCAGGGGTTTACAAAGTAACGCATCTACCTAGATGCGTCACTTTGTAAATATGACTCAACAAGGTGCATTTTTTACACTACTGGTGCGTCATACAAAGTGACGCACCGGCGGCGTAAAAGTGATGCATGGCCTCTTAAATGAGGCCCTCAGTCTTCTACTCTCACTTTTTCTTTCACTTTCTCTCCTTGCGACATTCCTGATGCGTCATATTTAATATATGACGCATTATGATGCAAGGAGTTACAGATACGTCAGTATTTCTGACGTATCTGTAAGCGCAAAAGTGACTCATTGCTGGAGTGTGTCACAAAAGTGACGCAACTCCAGCAATGCATCCTTTCACATGGGGCCAGCCCCATGTGAAAGGGCCTGCGTCAGTCTTACGCCTGCTGTGAGGCAGGCGCAATATTTTGACGCAACGGCGTCCTAAAAGTGATGCAGTGAAATCTCATAGATTTCACTGCGTCACTTCTACGACCTTACCTAGATGCGTCACTTTGTAAATATGACTCAACAAGGTGCATTTTTTACACCAATGGTGCGTCACAAAAAGTGACGCACCGGCGGCGTAAAAGTGACGCATGGCCTCATAAATGAGGCCTTCAGTCTTCTACTCTCACTTTTTCTTTCACTTTCTCTGTCTCTTCACTCCCTTACTCACCTTGTCTCACACTCACTTGTCTTTATCCAGTCTCTATCTCCACTCTCGCAAGGAGTTACAGATACATCAGTATTTCCCTTCCACACCCACATTCCTTTACTACATTTTTTTCACTTATCCTCATTCCCCATGTTCACTCTCCTTCTCCTCACTCACCTTCCCCACACTCACCTTCTTTCAGTCCCCCTACTTCACTTCCCTTCCCCTCTTGTCCCTTTCTTTGCTTTGTCACTCATTTTCCTCTCCTCTCTCACTGCACTCCACTTCAGTTACTCTTTTTCATTTTTTTAAGAATACAGCTCTTTTTTGAGAATTGGAGGTAGTTCTGAAAATATTTTCTTTTTTCTTCTTTTTTCTTTTTTTTCAACAAAAACAAAAACAGGGAATGGCAAACTTCTCAACTGGAGCAAAAAAAAAAATCAAAATTAGGGCTGGAGACGGCAGCGGTGGTTCTCTAATGCTCGAGCAATGATCCTAATACTCTGTTCCCCGTAACAAAGTAGAGCATCACAATGCTTGCATTTGATGGAGGCCTCATTAAAAATAGGCTGAATTTTGGGGATCAGCTGCTCTGGTTGCCCCCTCACCGATGCAGTTGCTCCTCCAGTTGAAGTAGAGGCACCATCTCTTGGAGCCTCTCGTGCCAGAGCCCTGACACTCTCCCGGGCATAGTTCTGGGGATGCCTTCTCTGGACGTGGCGAATCATGGTAGAATTACCAAAACTGTACTTCCTTGTGGGGTCTCCTCGGGAAAGTACAGTATGGCAGATCTTACACTCCACCTTTGAAGCATTCACTTTTTTACGTCCCTCAGGTATATTAAAAAATTTCCAGATGAAATGTTCTTTCACCTTCGACTGAGGGGGCTCTTCATCTATGAATCCATCAGAGTCATCACTGCTGCTGGATGCTGTGGCAGTCACGATAATCCAAAAAAGATTAAGCAGGAAAAAGAGAGGTCTTGCAGTCACAAAAGTGAAAGAAGACGTGAAGGAAATGGGTGGGGATTTCATTCTTTGTAAAGAAAACTGTTAGAAACCAATGAAAAGTGTTATTTTAGGGTCATATGACTTGACACACTTACGCTGCGCGCACCGGAGCGCTTCTGGAGGCGCTTACGCGGCGCGAACGTAGGCGCTTCCGGGGGCGCTTACGCCGCGCGCCTGAGTGACGTTTTGGTAGCTTTACGGAAATGCAAAATCATTTTCATTACGTAAATCAAAAATACTGCTTTTATAAGTATGGTACTGAATGTCTTGTATTATTATTTAGTTTTCTTACATATTTTTTTTTACGAACGCAGAAATAGCGCTCTCGCTGCGCTCTCAGGAGAGCTTACTGGTGCGCGCACCCTGAGCGCTCCAAGTCAAAATTATACGGGTAAGCTTACCGGTGCGCGCATCCTGAGCACACCAAGAGAAAATGATAATAAAAAAAAAATACAGTGAACAAATAATTTTTTATTTTTAAATAATTATAATTAATAGTTATAAAAAACAGCTAATAAAAAAAAAATCGTAGGTAACAAAGTCGATATACAAAGGAATTAACTTAAAAAAAACTATGAAATTCACTGAAAAAACCATAGGTTTCACACTCGTTATAGTTAGGAATTAGCATTTAAAAAACCTTTCAAATTCACTGAAAAAACCATAGGGTTCACAATCGTTATAGTTAGGAATTAGCATTTAAAAAACCTTTGAAATTCACTGAAAAAACCATAGGTTTCACACTCGTTATAGTTAGGAATTAGCATTTAAAAAACCTTTCAAATTCACTGAAAAAACCATAGGTTTCACACCAGTTATAGTTAGCTGAAGATTTTACTCATACAAAACCATTGAAAATCCCACGTTATAGTTAGTTGGACTCACTATAACTCGCGCGCCCGCAATCCACTGCTGATGATGTCACATATTACTTGCTGACCCGCGCACTCGCGCTGCTTTTAATTTATTTTTTCTCTTGATTCTGCATCTTGTTTGCTTTTAAAATATCCTTACAGCTAAATTGCCGTGGCACTCGATTTATCGCGTTGTGCTGCGCGAATATTAGTCATAGACGCTTGCTGGTACTCTGCCTTATTTAGAAATATTGGGCATCCCCGTTAGCACTCACCTGCACTTTAATTGTTGTTCACCCGCATTTGCGGGACAGAGGGACTCCAGGGAGGGCTGGGTCTGCATAGCGCCGTCTTCTTCGCCGCCATATTGGGGGAGGGTTACAGGAGGCGACATAGTTTAGGCGCCATCTTGGTGGAGGCCCCAGTGGCTTGCCCTCACAGGACGTCCGCGTTCGAAGGTGGAGTCCATAAAGGTGGGACTTGCCTGGAGTAAGGTAGACTTGCTGACCCGCGCACTTGCGCTGTTTTTAATTTATTTTATCTCTTGATTCTGCATCTTGTTTGCTTTTAAAATATCCTTACAGCTAAATTGCCGTGGCACTCCATTTATCGCGTTGTGCTGCGCGAATATTAGTCATAGACGCTTGCTGGTACTCTGCCTTATTTAGAAATATTGGGCATCCCCGTTAGCACTCACCTGCACTTTAATTGTTGTTCACCCGCATTTGCGGGACACAGGGACTCCAGGGAGGGCTGGGTCTGCATAGCGCCGTCTTCTTCGCCGCCATATTGGGTGAGGGTTACAGGAGGCGACATAGTTTAGGTGCCATCATGGTGGAGGCGCCAGTGGCTTGCCCTCACAGGACATCCGCGTTCGAAGGTGGAATCCATAAAGGTGGGACTTGCCTGGAGTAAGGTAGACTTGCTGACCCGCGCACTCGCGCTGCTTTTAATTTATTTTATCTCTTAATTCTGCATCTTGTTTGCTTTTAAAATATCCTTACAGCTAAATTGCCGTGGCACTCGATTTATCGCGTTGTGCTGCGCGAATATTAGTCATAGACGCTTGCTGGTACTCTGCCTTATTTAGACATATTGGGCATTCCCATTAGCACTCACCTGCACTTTAATTGTTGTTCACCCGCATTTGCGGGACAGAGGGACTCCAGGGAGGGCTGGGTCTGCATAGTGCCATCTTCTTTGCCGCCATATTGGGTGAGGGTTACAGGATGCGACATAGTTTAGGCGCCATCTTGGTGGAGGCACCAGTGGCTTGCCCTCACAGGACGTCCGTGTTCTACGGTATAAAGGATAGTGACCTCTCAAGCGCGCAGCGTAGGCGCGCAGCTGGTGCGACGTAGGCGCGCCTGAGGTGCGCCAGAGGTAGGCCCGTTTGCGCCCGTTCGCGCACAGGTCGCGCCGGGCGCGGGGATTGTTGCCTCCCACCTTCCTACCCTTACAACCTATACGTGAGACGAGCTCATAGGTTTGGACCCTTATCCGATACCGAGCTGTCAGTCTCACACTATCGCTATTCGTCAAGAAACTCTTTCTTGTGGGTTGCTTAACGTTAGATCGCTCAGCAGACACCATGACGAAATTGTATTACTTATAGAGTCACTTGAATTAGACATGCTCTGCATGACAGAGACATGGACTACAGCAGACAGCTCGGTCGAACTGGGTCTTGCTTGCCCTCCGGGCTATAAAATCATACATAAGCCCCGGGTAGGGACTAGAGGGGGGGGGGCATAGGTCTCATTTACAGAGAAAGTCTAGATGTCTCTCAGCTAGAGATAAGAGAAGTATCGGGGTGTGAAATAATGGTTTTCTCTTTAAAAGGACAAGGTGGTGTCCTGTACTCCGGGTTGCTGTGTTACAGACCCCCGGCTAATGCTCTGTCTGCTATACCTGAGGTGGTTGACCTGATGTACGAGCTCTCCAACTCACACACTAGGATTTTGGTCCTGGGAGATTTTAACCTGTGGCCGGATGGATCCATGGATTTAGCCTATAAAGAGTTGGTTCAGTCCTGTCGCAACATCCATTTGCAGCAACTGGTACTCACTCCGACTCACTTAAAGGGTCATGTATTGGACATGATCCTGGCAGATGCTAGTCGGTGTTAGTACGGAACATCACCCCTCAATACTGGACGGACCTTTCTCTGGTCCATTTTTCTTTGCTACTACAAGCTGATTCTTTGAAGAGTGGCAGGACAAGAGCCACCTCAAAGCTGAGTAGGCAATGGTCCAGGCTCCTGAAACAGTCAAGTCTGCCAACCCTGCTAGCGGAAGGCTTTTCTCTGGGAAACAGCGTGGAGGAGAGTTATCTGACTCTGAGTCAGAGAATCTCCAACTCATTGGACGAATTGGTCCCACTACGGAAAATCAGAGACAGGGCTAAACCGGCTATGCCTTGGTTCTCCAAGGAGCTTCTCCAGTTGAAGCTCCAATGTAGACGTGCAGAACGCCACTGGAGGAGACAATATCTTGAATCTGACAAGGTTGTCTTCAAACAGGCGCTATTGGCCTATAAAACTGAGATTAAGTGTGCCAAAGCCAGTTTCCTTGAGGAAGCATTACTGACAGCGGCAAATAAATCTCAGGCCCTGTTTAAGATAGTCAGGGATCTATCTCGCCCTGCATGTGCCTCTAAGGACATTCTGGCCTCCCAACTGCTTTGTGATTCTCTGGCAAAGGCCTTTGAAGATAAGATCACCCTCATCTTGAGCAATCTCGGGACCCCGGTTACCTCAGATCTCCAAGCTACGCCTCACCCTGCTTGGGGGACCACTCTTGATATCTTAGAGCCGGATGATAGGCGGGCTAGGTTGAACAGCTTCCCTCTTCCCTCTTTTGAGGATTTTTGTTCTGTGGCGGATGGGATTTCGTCGGGCTCTCCTCTCGACCCAATGGCACATAGATACTGGAAACTGTTCCACGAAGAGCGTTATCCCCCTCTTCATGCCGTCTGTTGTCAGTCCTTCAGCACTGCTCAGGTTCCGGATTGCTGGAAGTTGGCCGTGGTATCGCCACTTCTGAAAAAGGATACACTGGCTCCCACCTGCTCAGCAAATTATAGGCCTATCTCATTGCTCCCTCTCCCAATTAAGATCTTGGAGAAACTGGCGACCAAACATCTGGCCAGCTTTGTGGAGACTAACATCTGCCTGGATTCGGCTCAAATTGGCTTCAGGCCAGCCCACGGTACTGAATCTGCATTGGTGACCGCCTTGGATGACCTTCGTTCGCGTGTCGACCTCGGTCGAGCAGCCTTTTTAGTGCTGCTCGACATGTCGGCCACGTTCGACACGGTCAGCCATGCCATTCTGATCAGGAGACTAGAGGAGACCGGGGTATCTGGCCTGGCCCTTGACTGGTTGGTCTCTTACCTTGGTGCTAGGCACCAGATGGTACCCTTGCCACCCTACCGCTCGGACATCAGGAAGGTGGGGCAGGGCGTGCCCCAAGGGTCGGCCATTAGCCCTATTCTATTCAACCTCTACCTCCGTCCCCTGATCAGTCTAATCAAGTCCTATGGCATTGCGGTCATCAATTACGCGGATGACACGCAACTTATCTTCTCGTTTGAGGGTAGGGATGCTGTGTCACAGGAGACCTACCACCGCTGTATGTCAGCTACCCCAGAATGGCTGAGCCTGAATTCGCTGCAGTTTAATAGCTCAAAAACCGAGGTACTGCACTGCTCTTCGGATCGTATTCCTCGGCCTTTGCCACCGGATTTTTGGCCTTCCTCTTTCCAGAGCACGGGGGCAGGGGCAGTGTCCACCCGGAACCTGGGGGTGCTGTTCGAACCCAACTTACAGCTAGACGCGTTTGTCAATAAAACCGTGGCAACGTGCATGCTGTTGCTTCGAACTTTGCGGAAGATTCTTTCTCTCCTCCCGGGCCATGCCCGCCCAGAGGTAGTGCGTGGTGTCATCTTAAGCAGGCTTGATTACTGCAACGCGCTACTTCTGGGCGCACCAGCCACCCTAGTGGGTAAACTACAGCGAGCGCAGAACATGGCTGCTAAGCTGGCCCTTTCCAGACGGCGTCTTGATTCATCTTCCTTAGCTCTCATGGATCTGCACTGGCTGCCAATCGCCCGACGTATTGATTTTAAAGCACCATGCCTTGTTTTTAGGGCTCTTCATGGTCAGGGGCCATCTTCGCTGCAGACGATGTTTTCCTGGTATACCCCCACCAGATCCCTTCCCTCCTCTTCCGCCTGCTTGGTGGTTATTCCTAAAATCTTGATGATGCGGATGGGCAAACGCTCCTTCAGGTTTGCCGCAGCTAAGCTGTGGAATGCTTTGCCCTTGCCCTTGAGAAGCAAGGAGGATCTTTCCTACTTCAAAAAAGGATTAAAAACACACCTCTTTCCCAGGTTACTGTAAAGTCCAAAGCAGCATATAGTTGCGTATGGCTGATCAAGTCAAGCGCCAGGATACCCTTTGGGTGACAGTTTTGCGCTATACAAATATGCCATACAATACAATACAATTACATCATTCATGACATGGTCAGTGACATCACTGATGACATCACTGATGACATCTCAAATGACATCACTGATGACATCACTGATGACATCTCAAATGACATCACTGATGACATCATCCATGTGATAATACGATGGACCTCCTCACACTCTAATCTAACCTTTGATACACCCAGTGTTAAATACAAACTACCATTCCTGAAATTATTGACACACCAATACCAGTAACTACATACGCACTCACTGATTTCTAGGTCTACACACACATCCACTCATTCACCCATACAATCACTCATACATACGGTCACTCATCAATAGAACACTATCATATCCACTCATACACCTATACAGACACTTACACACTGACACTCATCCACAGAGTTACTCAGACACCTAGTCAGTTATGCAGAGAATCAATCACACTCCCATTTCCTCAACTACACAGTTAAACACACTAAACCTTACTTATTCAAACATATACTAACACATACTTACTCTCTTTTACAATCACTGATACAAGTACACATTGATCAATACAGTCACTTACGCAATCACAGGCTCTCATGTATAGTCATTTATATATGCCAACTCTCACATGCACTGTGTTTTACATATGTACTTACTTGGACATGGAGCACTGAGAAAGCCATTCAATCACCAACACATCCATGCAGACAGTCAACCCCCCACACAGCTCTTTCCACATGCACTCTTGAACCCATATACCAAGTGAATCAACTGCTCACACATATATGCACAGAGTCACACACCTCCCAGCCACCCACACACACACTCACCCTCACATACAAATACTTGAACAACCAATCAATAACCCATATAGCCACTCATATAGCTACTGATCAACACATGCAGCAGCTTACACAACAACAGACATACTGATGCACACATTCAGACAGTTTAGTCACTAACCAATGCATTCAGTAAGACACATTTAATCACTCACTCATACAGTCAGTCACGCACCTACTAAATCCTTCATCCAGACAATCATACATCCACTCATTCTTCAATATGTAAAACCTATTTTAACTTTACAGAAACACAAAGTCACTGGATGATGTCATCAGTGATGTCATCATTGATGTCATTTGAGATGTCATCAGTGATGTCATCAGTGATGTCACTGACCATGTCATGAATGATGTAATATGTGACATCATCAGCAGTGGATTGCGGGCGCGCGAGTTATAGTGAGCCCAACAAACTATAACGTGGGAATTTCACTGGTTTTGTATGAGTAAAATGTTCAGCTAACTATAACTGGTGTGAAACCTATGTTTTTTTCAGTGAATATATATATATATATATTATCGCCAGTAGGTATATATAGTTAGGATTTTTTCTCTATGGGATTTTTGAAAATTCTATGTCTAATAACTTTGGCGTTTGTGGACGGAATTGGCTGAAATTTTCAGGAAAATGGCACATTTTGTTTCTGAGCAGCCCTTGAAAATTTGGGGGGGGTTCGTCAAGGGGGGCCGAGAAAAAAAACGTGTTTTTAACATTGAGTTTTCCATAGGGCGGTTGGCCTCACTTTTAGCCCGAACGGCTGAATGGATTTGCACGAAACTTGGCAAAATTGTAGGGACTGGTAGCCCGATGTGCCTTTGCTAGGTCTCAATATATGTGCTTCAGTGGATTTTGAGAAATTAACGTTCAAAAAAAGATATATATCTGTAACAGCGGACCGGGCAGCGCTCCGGTTCGCGGACTTTTCGCGGTACGGAGCTTTGTGAAGCGAAGCTGATTGGTTCTCCGGCGTCTGTGAACATTCCAAACATCCGTAGCGGCCGCCATCTTGTCTCTCGGTAGGATCGAGAGACAAGAGGAGGCCAAAGCGAAGGGGCAAATGACCATAAGGGGGCATAGTAGATCCTCGCTGACCCCCTAGGTTTGATGTGGAGGTTTTAAAAGGGCCCCGCGGGGCAAAAAAAAAAAATAATAATAATAATCGAACGGCTGAATGGATTTGCACGAAACTTGGTAAAATATTAGGGACTGGTAGCCCGATGTGCCTTTGCTAGGTCTCAATATATGTGCTTCAGTGGATTTTGAGAAATTAACGTTCAAAAAAAGATATATATCTGTAACAGCGCTCCGCTTCGCGTAACGGAGGTTTGCGAAGCTGATTGGTTCTCCGGCGTCTGTAAACATTGCAAACAGTCCGTAGCGGCCACCATCTTGTCTCTCGGTAGGATCGAGAGACAAGAGGAGGCCAAAGCGAAGGGGCAAATGACCATAAGGGGGCATAGTAGATCCTCCTTGACCTCTTAGGTTTGATGTGGAGGTTTTAAAAGGGCCCCGCGGGTCAAAAAAAAAAATAATAATAATAATCGAACGGCTGAATGGATTTGCACGAAACTTGGCAAAATTGTAGGGACTGGTAGCTCGATGTGCCTTTGCTAGGTCTCAATATATGTGCTTCAGTGGATTTTGAGAAATTAACGTTCAAAAACAAGATATATATCTGTAACAGCGCTCCGCTTCGCGGAGATAAAATTATATCTGTATTACCTAGCTGTTGCTAACACCAGTTAGCGACGGCTAGTAGGAGATAGCGACCATCTTGGGCCCCACTTTGCATGTGAGTGATATTTATCACTAATGACATGCAAAGTGGGCATGCCAAGATGTTAGCGACTGGAAACAGTCGCTAACATCGCTATCTCCTATTATCAACTTTTGGAAATATTCGCGATAAGCGCGAATATCTCCAAAAGCTAGCACCTGCCCTGAGCAGTTCTTAGCCATGTTATCCAATGGGAGGTGGATAACATGGCTAAGAGCATTAGCTCGGTAATGCATGAATATCGCTGAGTTTTCAGCGATATTAATGCATTGCGGTCGTTTTTTATCGTATTTGCGATAAACCTTGATAATAGCAAGGTTTATCTGCGATAATTTCTGACGATGCTTAGCGGTAAAAAAATCGTTGCTAAGCATCGTTAGGGATAAATATCGCTTAACTATGGTAATATGCCCCAACGTCTGTTAACGTTCGATTCGAAGGAAATCAGGAAGTGTTGAAAAACATTGTCTGCGCCATCTTGCCTTTTTTCAAATGCCACACTTTTGTCGTGCACGGCAGTCATTTTAGATGCCTTGACCAGACCCACTCTGTGCACGCTGTCGATCCTTAGCATGGCTCCCCACCCTCGCAAGCATCTCCCCCAGGCAGTGGTCACCCCCGCTCTCTGTCTTATGCATGGGTAATAAACCACCCCCCATCTGCGCTGCTCTTCCCTGAGAATCACACCCTGTGCCCGCCCGACACCTCCCTTTCGCCCTATTCACTACCGCACCCTCTGACACTCCTTTTCCTCTGTGTCCGATTGACCAGGCCGGTCCTAGGGTATCAGCTAGCCCTGCAGATGTAGTTTATGGCCCCAGCTGTAAAGAATCACCCCTCTTCAAAGGAGTTATAGTAGATCAAGGCCCACACTCGATGAGATCCGTCACAGCAGACGCGTTCCTATTATCTGAAAACCATCCTGTATTGTGATTGGGGAGGGGACCGAGCCTGAAGCGGAAGATTCCAGGGATGACTCTTTGTACATCAAAGTTTTTACAATTATGTGTCACATTAAAAATATATAGCACTCCAACAAAGTAGTAAGATTATAAAACTTTAATAACTTATAAATATATACAAGAAAACAAAAACAGTAATAACATATAAACATTTTTAGGGAAAAACAACGAAGTAGCGGTCGGCTGTGCGAATAGTCCCAACGCAGCACAACGTCCAGATTTCTGGCGTGGGGCGTCGCGGGGGGTGGGTCATCAGTAGCAAACTGTTGTGCGAATAGTTCCAAGGCAGCAGAACGATGGCACCAAGGTGATGTCCAGTAAGTTGCCGCACTGGTTTTGGTATCCTACAAGGCTGCTCCGAATAACGGCGTGGGGCGCCCCGGTGGAGGCGGCGTGAACGGGCCTCTCCAGGTGGAGTCTCATCTGTTGTAGTGGGGCGCCCCTTTACCGTTTCAGTTGCCATTCCGTCCGCTTTTGGTCCACTGTGTTGCGCCCACTCTTGCGGTGCAGCGATAGGCGGCTGTCACAGGACTCTCAAAATGGCGGCAGGCTGTTTCCTTTTTGGGCCTGGTCCACTGAAATGGCCCTGGGACACCTTGGAAATCGGACGCTTGTGTGCTAGGTCTTGGACCCCATTCTCGAAAGCGTTCCCTCCGCCTTGAGGATTCATCAAAAGTTTTGGGGGCCCCCGTCTCCTGTAGGCTTCTGGTGGGGAGCGGCTGCCATGATTGCTCGCGGAATGACCACGACGGAGCTACGAGATGGTGGTGCTCTCATGCTGACGCCAGCTTCAGTCTGAAACATCCAGAAACAAGGTGGGGTTTCATCGTTTGGGGAAAAAAAAAAGTTTTCATCCAATGAAAAGTGTTGTTTTTAGGTCATATGATCAAGCCTTCCATCATTAGGAAACCAAAAGTAAAATGAACCAATGAAAAGTTTTATAAACAAGTCACATGACCTGTTATGCGGCATAGGGTATAAAATGCGGAGAAAATACGTTGGCACGTGAGGCGGCGTCAGTAGCGGACCGATGTGCGAATAGGCCGAAGGCAACACAACGCGCCAAGATCCGGATGGCACCGAGGTGGTGTCCAGCAAGTTGCAGCACTGGTGTGGCCATCCTACAATGCTGAAAGTCGGCGTGGGGCGCCCCGTTGGCCTGTGAGTTTGCGTCAGTAGCGGACCGATGTGCGAATAGGCCGAAGGCAGCACAACGCGTCAAGATCCGGATGTCACCGTGGTGGTTTCATAGTTGAGAGGCACTTCATCTGCAGTGGGGCGCCGAGATCCGGATGGCACCGAGGTGATGTCTAGCAAGTTGCTGTACTGGTGTGGTCATCCTACAATGCTGAAACTCGGCGTGGGGCGCCCCATTAGCCTGTGAGATGGCGTCAGTAGCGGACCGATGTGCGAATAGGCCGAAGGCGGCACAACGCGCCAAGATCCGGATGGCACCGAGGTGGTGTCTAGTAAGGTGCACTGGTGTGGCCATCCTACAATGTTGAAAGTCAGCGTGGGGCGCCCCGTTGGCCTGTGAGATGGCGTCAGTAGCGGACCGATGTGCGAATGGGGCCAAAGGCAGCGCAACAATGTTTTCTGAATAAAAGACACCACAAGGCGCTGAGATGCCAAGATCCGGATGGCACCGAGGTGGTGTCTAGCAAGTTGTGGCACTGGTGTGGCCATCCTACAATGGTAAAAGTCGGCGTGGGGCGCCCTGTTGGCCTGTGAGATGGTGTCAGTAGCGGACCGATGTGCGAATGGGGCCAAAGGCAGCGCAACAATATTTTCCGAATAGAAGACACCACTAGGCGTTGAGATGCCAAAATCCGGATGGCACCGAGGTGGTGTCCAGCAAGTTGCAGCACTGGTGTGGCCATCTTACAATGCTGAAAGTCGGCGTGGGGCGCCCCGTTGGCCTGTGAGTTTGCGTCAGTAGCGGACCGATGTGCGAATAGGCCGAAGGCAGCACAACGCGCCAAGATCCGGATGGCACCGAGGTGGTGTCTAGTAAGTTGCCGCACTGGTGTGGCCATCCTACAATGTTGAAAGTCGGCGTGGGGCGCCCTGTTGGCCTGTGAGATGGTGTCAGTTGCGGACCGATGTGCGAATGGGGCCAAAGGCAGCGCAACAATATTTCCTGAATAGAAGACACCACTAGGCGCTGAGATGCCAAGATCCGGATGGCACCGAGGTGGTGTCTAGCAAGTTGCTGTACTGGTGTGGCCATCCTACAATGTTGAAAGTCGGCGTGGGGCGCCCCGTTGGCCTGTGAGATGGCGTCATTAGCCGACCGATGTGCGAATGGGGCCAAAGGCAGCGCAACAATAGTTTCTGACTGACACCACAAGGCGCTGAGATGCCAAGATCCGGATGGCAACGAGGTGATGTCTAGCAAGTTGCTGTACTGGTGTGGCCATCCTACAATGGTAAAAGTCGGCGTGGGGCGCCCTGTTGGCCTGTGAGATGGTGTCAGTTGCGGACTGATGTGCGAATGGGGCCAAAGGCAGCGCAACAATATTTTCTGTATGGAAGATACCACTAGGCGTTGAGATGCCAAGATCCGGATGGCACCGAGGTGATGTCTAGCAAGTTGCTGTACTGGTGTGGTCATCCTACAATGCTGAAACTCGGCGTGGGGCGCCCCATTAGCCTGTGAGATGGCGTCAGTAGCGGACCGATGTGTGAATAGGCCGGAACCAGCACAAGGCGCCAAGATCCGGATGTCACCGTGGTGGTTTCATAGTTGAGAGGCACTTCATCTGCAGTGGGGCGCCGAGATCCGGATGGCACCGAGGTGATGTCTAGCAAGTTGCTGTACTGGTGTGGTCATCCTACAATGCTGAAACTCGGCGTGGGGCGCCCCATTAGCCTGTGAGATGGCGTCAGTAGCGGACCGATGTGTGAATGGGGCAAAGGTAGCGCAAGAATATTTTCTGAAGAGGAGACACCACAAGGCGCTGAGATTCGGTTACCACCGAGGTGATGTCTAGCAAGTTGCCGCACTGGTGTGGCCATCCTACAATACTGCTCCGAATAACGGCGTGGGGTGCCCGAAGGGGGGGGGGGGGAGGCGGCGTGAACGGGCCTTCCTAGGTGGAGGCTCGTCTGCTGTAGTGGGGCGCCCCTTTACCGTTTCAGTTGCCATTCAGCTGAGTTTTGGCTGCTCTTGATGCTACAGCGACAGGCGGCTGCAACAGGACTCTCAAAATGGCGGCCTGTTCTTTGGATTTGGGCCTGGTCCACTAAAATGGCCCTGGGACACCTTAGAACTCGGACGCTCGATTTTTTTTTCCTTTCCTGTACATGCAAAAAAAGGTAAATGCCCGGTACGTTACACGCTTCATCTGCCACGATGAACTCTCCAGAGGAACCGAAAAAAAATATAGTTATGGTAACTATACCATGCATCGTCATATGGAGAGGTGGCACCAATTAATTATAGTGCTGCATAAAAGAGAGATTTGGAGGAGAACCCCTGACCTGCTAGTACATTCATCAAAGAAGTGGCACTGACAGCATCAGAGGCAAGGGAAACGGTCCCAAATATTTAGAAGAACTTTGGAAAGATTAAAATGACATGTTTAGATTGTGGCAAATTAATTTCATGTGGACAGATGAGTGTTACTCTAATAAATACAGCATATGAACATCATCATAGTCGATGGTTGGTAGAGACATTTTGACTATATCCTGGACCTGCCCGTCGTCGCCCAAAATGGCGCCGGAATAAATGGGACTCGTAACTCCTTGTTGTGTACTGGTTGCAGAACCTTGAAATCACGAGATACGTATGCAGTTTTGAAGCACATGGCGGGCGGGGACGAGAATTGATTGAATATTTCGACATCCCTATTGATATTAAGTTCTGATGTGTTATTGATTACTGTACTATTGAAAGTTCGAATTAACGTCACCCATGGTACTTGCCCGCAAATGTATATCTAGATAATTTTATTGTAACTGGCCCTGTCGTATTTTAATTATAAAATGTACGTCCACCGATTCCGTAACTGTTAGACACCTTAGTTCTTACAACCTAATGGCCCGCCCGTTACGTTCCTCTACAGTGTAAATGTCTACTCATCATATACGATTACAGTTTGCTCCGTGGCCGGCCCACGTGGTTATAGGCCCGTATTTGTATAATGAAATTTTCACAATAAAGGTTTTTAAAAGAAAACATGGTAGTAGTATATACATTGGTAACGTTTTTAATAATAGTGACTGTTTTAGAATCATTAAAAGGCAAGTGAAATAAAGCAGACCAATTACATGAAGGGTAAAAGGTATAATACGAAGGAACGCAGTAAAGATAAATGGTCAAGGGCTGTTGTGTTTTCTATTCCTGCAACATAAAGTGATCGATAAGAATCTCATATTCAGGCGTATCGGCGACTAAGACAGCAGGTCGACCCTCTTTTGCTCAACGGCTCCGTCATGGGACGAAGAAACGCTCTTTTTCTCGAAAAAAGAATATATTTTACTTGCAGGACAGTTGTAAATTTTCCGGGAAAGTACATTAGCCTGGAACATTATAACATATATTTAAGAAAAAATAATGTTCGGAAGTAATAAAAAGCGTAATTTTTAGGTCATATGACCAAGCCTTTCATCATTAGAATAAGAAAAGTAAAATGAACCAATGAAAAGTTTTATTAACAAGTCACATGACCTGTTATGCTTACGTTACGCGCTGCGCGTCGCGCCCCGGATGACTTCCGGATGTGCTAACGCAGCGCGTCATATGACGCATTACGCGACAACGCAGGTCCAGAATATAGTCAAAATGTCTCCACCAACCAGCGGTCGGAACACAACCCCTTTCAGCAGGCTAAATAGTTCTGTTAAATGACAACAGAAGGGACAGGCAACAAGAACCATTAGTCAAAGAGGGGAGGGCTAGTTCTTCTCTACCGGGTTACATTGGGGCGCTACCGGAACTGATCGAATTGGTTGTCTACAGTGTTTCTGGATGTTTCAGACTGAAGCTGGGGTTAGCATGAGAGCAGCACCATTTCGTAGCTCCGTCGTGGCCATTCCGCAACCAATCATGGCAGCCGCTCTTTATCGTTATTTTGGGCGGGGTGGGTGGCGGAGCCGAGCTGTTTTGCAGCCATCATTGTGTGGAGTTCAGTTCATTTCACTAGTTTTGTATTTGTCATGAGGGGTTGTTCCTAATGTTTCTATTTTATCGAGGTCAAAAAGAGATCCCATTAGTGGCCTACTGATTTTGCTCGATTCCTTTTCTTTTTTTTTTTACACGATTTTTCGTTATCTGCAAAGACTAAACAGAGTATTGCGACTCTTTGTTTGTTTGTAAATAGAGAATGAACCAAAGAGAACCAATTCTAAAACAGTAAATACTTGGATAACAATCAATCAAATGGAGAGAGAAGCAGGCACGACGTATTACAACGGGGGCAAAGGCCTGCGTTAACTACCCTTCACTATGTGCAAAGAGAGAGTACTCCTAATAGAAATGAGGGGGGGGCACCATTCAAAGCAGATCAGTGTGCATAAACACGAAAATGTTTTCACTTACCACGTACTTGACATTCGACAGCTTATGATATTTGCTATTAAAAAACCATTGAAATTCACTGAAAAAACCATAGGTTATAGACCATATATAGTTAGGAATTAGCATTTACAAAACCTTGAAAATTCACTGAAAAAACCATAGGTTATAGACCATATATAGTTAGGAATTAGCATTTAAAAAACCTTATTTTACTCACACAAAACCATTGAAATTCCATATATAGTTAGTTGCACTAACTATATATCGCGCACCCGCAATCCACTGCTGATGATGTCACATATTACATCATTCATGACATGGTCAGTGACATCACTGATGACATCACTGATGACATCTCAAATGACATCACTGATGACATCACTGATGACATCTCATTTGACATCAATGACCACATCACTGATGATATCATTCATGTGACAATACAATGCATCTCCTCACATTTTAATATAACCTCTGTTTCACCCAGTGTTAAATACAGAGTATAATTTTTGAAACCATTGACACACCAATACTAGTTACTACATACGTACTCACTGATTCCTACGTCTACACACACATTCACTCATTCACCCATACAATCATTCATACATACAATCACTCATCTTTACAACACTATCATATGCACTCATACACCTATACAGACACTCACACTCTGCCACTCATCCATGGAGTTACTCACACACCTAGTCAGTCCTGTAAAGAATCAATCACACTTCCATTTTCTTGTCTATACAGTTAAACATAGAGCACCTTACATTTTCAAACATATACTAACACATACTTACTTTCTTATACAATCATTGATACAAGTACACATTGATCTGCACAGAGTCACACACCTCCCAGCCAGCCACACACACACTCAGTCTCCCATACAAATACTTGGACAATCAATCAATAACCCATATAGTTAATCATATAGCTACTGATCAACACATGCAGCAGTTTACAGAACAACAGACATAATGATGCACAAATTAAGACAGTTTAGTCACTAACCCATGCACTCAGTGAGACACATTTAATCACTCACTCATACATTCAGTCATGCACCTACTAAATCCTTCGTCCAGACACTTATACATCTACTCATTCTTCAATATGTAAAACATATTTAAACTTTACAGAAACACACAGTCACTGGATGATGTCATCAGTGATGTCATCAGTGATGTCATTTGAGATGTCATCAGTGATGTCATCAGTGATGTCACTGACCATGTCATGAATGATGTAATATGTGACATCATCAGCAGTGGATTGCGGGTGCGCGATATATAGTTAGTGCAACTAACTAAATATGGAATTTCAATGGTTTTGTGTGAGTAAAATAAGGTTTTTTAAATGCTAATTCCTAACTATATATGGTCTATAACCTATGGTTTTTTCAGTGAATTTTCAAGGTTTTGTAAATGCTAATTCCTAACTATATATGGTCTATAACCTATGGTTTTTTCAGTGAATATATATATATATATACATATATATGTACCCTCAGATGAAATTGCCAATGCAATTCATTTGTTAAAATAAAATCTCAAAGACCAGGCGATTCTTGTGTAGAGTTGTATTTACATTTTTTGTACTTTTCAAAATCTGATTTGTATCATCTATTTAATTATTTTAGTACAAGAAACAAAGAAAGAGTACTTTTGGAAACAATGCTGTGTCTCTTCCTGAAGGAGAGCTGCAACTCTAAGCTATGTAAGAATTATAGGTACATTTCAATAATAAATGTGGATTGTACGATTATTTTAAGGTTTTAGGCATGTATTTAGGTTTCTATTTGCCATAATCAATTGAACCAGAAAAACCTGGATTTGGAAAAAAGTGAACTTTCTTGAGACAACACAAGTAACTATTTCAATGTTTTACACCACGCTTCGAAGATCAACTATCCATTGGCTTTTTATAGTATTGGATGGTGGAATGCTTTTAATTGTTTGCATTGGAGTTTCGGGTTACAGTTCTGGCCATCTCATGGTCTTGGTCCCAAATATTTGAACATGATCTCCTTATTGTCTACTTCTCCCAAAGCTCATAATTATGTTCATGAAATATTTTCGTTTGTTATTGTACGCTTAAAAGAGGTCCTATACTACGGTTACCCCATACATCCTTCAATATTATTCTATCACTAGATAAAATTAGACAAAGTAAAGATGGCAGTAGATTTAAAAGTGGAGATGACAATTTAAAATGTTGGGTTATGCTGATGAGATATTTCTTTATGTTCAGAACCCAGATAAGTCCATATCTAGTTTCTATTATGGGGTTACATCTTTTTTTTTAAAGAAATTAGGTTGTAAATAAAATCTACATAATACAGAAATAATACCACTAAATGCATTCCACTTTAAATCCAACTCTGATTATTGTGGATTAACCAGGATAACTCAAACAAAATATATTTGGGTATTTGGTCCTCCAATTAAATAAGGGAAACAATAAAATGTAACCTAGTGTGATATAAAAATCCAACATTGTAATATCTTGATGCAATTTAAGGTACCTAGGCATAGATTCATCAAGGTAAAATCCGCTCGCAAAGGGGCAAATTCTCAGAATATGCCCCTTTGCAACCGGTATTTTTGCATTTGGTATGCATCATCCCAAATGAAAAAATCTCAAATTAAGAAATCGCAAAATTGCGATTACTTGCATTTAAGGAATCTTAAATTGAGATTCCTTAAATGCAATGCATTAAAGTTTAAAAAATAGCGATTTCGCTAATAGGGCTCGCAAATTACCATGAAGTTGAACTTCATGGTAATTTACAAAAACTTTGAAAAATACACTAAAGTGCGTTTTTCAAAGTTTCACGTTGCGCACACACATGCCCTAAGGGCATGTGTGTGCGAACATATGTGCACAGATCAATTTCAGGGGTGCAATAGGGTGTCCTTTGGACACCCCTGCACCCTTGAAATCGCATTCTCAATTTGCGATTCGCTAATTGCGATTCGCAGATTGAGAATGTCTTCCCATTCATTCCTATGGGCCTCAAGGCCCATAGGAATGAATGGGGAGGTATTCCTTAATTGCGACTCGCAATTTGCGAGTTGCAATTAAGGAATTTTAAGAAATCACTATTTTTTGAGCGAGTTCTTCTTGCATAGCATTTTGTTTTTCCTTATTAGCGATTCCTTATTTTTCGCTAATAAGGAATCGCAAAATGGATGCTTGATGCATCTGGGGGTTGGACTCAATAAGGATGGTGTTGTGTTGATCTCACAAACCACACACAGGAGCGCTTGAGTGAAGGGAAGCGGTTTTATTCCAATAAGCTAAGCAGCAATGAAAGCCACCATCCATAATACAGCTATCTAGTAACAACCGACAATATTGAATGCTGACAGTTGTGACACCCCTAAGATTCAGTGAGCAGTGACATCAGTTTTGACATAGATGATATACCACAGCAAGAGGTTAAATTATTCAAGTAGATAATTATAGAACATACTTTTCCAACTTTAAATTGAACAACTTTTACAAAACAACCAAAATAGCTTTTCAAAGCCCTTTCAAATTGTCAATCAGGAATATGAGAAGAAGCTGGAAGAACAGAAGGTGTACCTTCCAAGGCATAAGGAAAGTCTTTAGTCAAGTTCAAATCATTACCAACAGTAGCATTTACTTTGGTTATCCTGTACATGCTCCATATGTCACCGAGTCCAAAATTATCACACTGTTTTTTTTACTTTACTCATTATGAATGTTACCAAGAATCTGGTTACACCCATCCTCACATGTTCAGGTTTCCTAACCATAGGTCTGTCACGTACTTTCCAGTTGACCAACTTGATGGAATGCTTGGCATCATACCTAGCTTTGTATTTCAAGTGACAATCTTCAGGTCTTACAGCAAACCATGCTGGATTAGGTTTGGAATTTGGTATTCTAACTCTAAGAGTAAAAAAGGAGACTCCAAAGTAATGCTATTGGGTGTCACCCTATGCTCCTCCGAAGACTCCTTCAGAACCTCAGTTAGCAAACGCTTATTATCAATTATTAGCAGTTGCCCTTTGGACCTAACTCTTTACTCCTATGTGCAGTGAATAGAGAGCCATGCTCAGGTAAACAATAGAAAGACCTTCTAAAAATTCTTCCATTTCCTGTGACACAAACTGAACACTATTGTCAGTCACAGAGAACTGTAGTGTAAATGCCATAGCAAACTCTTTCTTGAGAAAATATAAAACAGTTCTGGTGTTAAGCATACTAACACATTTGGTGACTAGCCATTTAGAGGTATAATCAACCAACAAGAGGACAAAACACTCATTTTGAGGCAAAGGATCGAGTGGACCTACAAAGTCCACACCTCGCTTTGTCCAGGATTTTGTCAGCATATTTATAGGTAATAATGGAGGGGAGTGTGTCACCTTGTTCTTATCATTACTTGCACCGGTACAACAATCTTTATTCACTACTTCCACTTGACTGGTTACACCAGGCCACCAATACCATTGTCTCAATCTTGCCTTTGTAAATCTAATTTTCTAATGTACTTTATGTGCCAAATTGATCACTTTCTCAAAACCTATGTATAACTTACCTTTCACAAGTACATTGCAATAACCCTCAAGGCACTGAACAACTCAGGCCATCCAAATATTACATATTCAGACACCACTTTATTAGTTTTATTTGTACTAAAAGGCCTGTCACACTCCTCAGGAAACAATGCATTTTCTTTTACCCAACCAATTAGGACTGGCTCGTTCTGTTCAAGAACACCAGAAAGAAGTTGCCTGGATAATCAATGAGCAGTGTTATTACTTGCACCTGGAACACACTCAACCCCAAAATTGTAATCAGCTAAACCTTCACACCATCTCTTAATCCTCAGGGTCAAATTCCACTCCTTTTACAGTTCACAGGCTTCACAAGGGAAGAAGATCGCCTGACTCTACTGTGAAGAGGATTCCCCACAAAAAGAACTTGAAATGCTGAACAGCCCAAGACACTTCCATTGCTTCCCTTTCATCTACAAAGTATCTCCCTTCAGCACCTGTCACAGAACAAGAAGTAAAAGCTATTACCTTTTTCTTGTCATCAACCACCTGAGAAAGTACTGCACCCAAACCAGACAGACTGACCTTAGTTGTTAAAAAATAAATTCTTCGATACATCAAACTAACCCAAAGTAGGTAAGGTAGCAATGCTCCCTTAAATTCCTCAAATGACTTGAAACATTTTCTATTCCAATCAAACTTGACACCTTTTTTACACAATGATTTCACAGGTAAAGACAAATTAGCGAAACCTGGAATACATTTAGAACAAGATTCTGCTTTACCCAAGAAAGAACACGCTTGGTCGTTATTTTCTGGGTGAAGGTTACTCAATTATACTTTTAGTGAAATCCAACTTGGGGCTGATCCCCTCAGAGAAATTTGTGTGTCCCAAATATGAAACCAATGGCACTCAACACATTTGCATGTTTCCTTACTAAGCCTGAGACTAAAGCTGCACATTCTGTTTAATACACTCCACAAAATCTCATTATGTACATTCTTGTTAGCACCTGATACCAGAATATCATCTTGAAAAAACAAGACCTTAGGAATATCTGATAATAACATCTTCTTCATCACCCTCTGAAAAACTGCTGCTTCCAAAACCTATCTGCACCCACAAAGGGTAAGAAAAGATGTTAAATGTCTTGAATCAACATGAAGAGAAATATGGTGAGAGGCTGTTGACAAGTCCATAATTCTGAACATTTTCACTTTATCTAAGGTTGCCAAGGTCTTTGATATGTTGAGTAAAGGTTATCTGTTGACTCAAATACATTTTGCAAGTCCACACACACACCCTGAATTCGTTACCTCCAACTTTGTGTGTAAAACCCAAAGGGGCAAGATTCAGATATCATTAAATTTCTTCAACTATACCTGTATCCAGCGGTTTTTGTAATTCTTCCGGCAGAGGTCCTACAATCAGGTTATGAATATTCCTCACTTGTACAGATGAAACTTACTTTTTCTTAGGTAGTACCTAAAGTGCTCTTATGCGCCCCAGGAAAATCATGATGTTTGTATGATTTGTCAGAGGAATCAGTAAGCAAAAGTCCGTTTTCTGGGGTATTAGGATTAGGTTGAAACCCATGTCACCTTGATGATGCTGATGAAGCAAGGCTGCACATGTAAAGCGACTTGCTTGTACTCAACCAACTCTAATAACTCATAATGTACTAAATAACATGTTTTGTGTACTAATAATTGCATTACACAACATATTAGGTATCTAGGGGAAGATTGCGTATGTGTTTTTACTAACAATAATCCGCTTGCACTACAATGGCTGCTGCTACGCGGGATTTCTTACTGCGCATGCGTCTGTCACACATGTGACATGACTTATTACTCTGCTTGGAGGGAAACTGTTGCTTCTGCGCACTAGTACTAAGAATGGCTGCTTTATGTTACAGCATGCTTGAAGCTTGCACTGCTGCTTTTGCTAAACTGTTTGTTCTGCCTAAACACAATAGTTAATATAAATAAATGGGAATAGAGTAGAGATAAATGGTATACAGTGCATTCATTTATTCTAAAATTGTTTCTTTTTTTATTCTTACGTGTAATATATTCTGGGCTTGGGATGTGCTGTAACTCCATTTTGAAAACCCACACCGCGCATGATTAAAGACCAAGAACTTTTGAATCTTTGGCATTGAATGGCAGCCAAAGTCCAAGCCTGCTAGAAGATGTGCCTGGGAACCTAACCTGATGACCCCAAGCGGAAAACAAACTGTTAACATTGTATTTCTATAAGAACATCCATTCTTGGGTGTAATAAAAAGTGCATGGGAAAATAAAATGATGGGCGGGAACGCTAATTTGAATAGCCTAAGGGAAAAAGTTTCATTTTGGTATGGTGTGATGACATCTCCCCGTCTTATGTCCAATCAAATCCTTACACTTGCCACATTGGGGGGTGCTACACTGTCCTGGAAATTAGTATAACTAGAGTAGGCTTAGTTAGTTAATTTGCCCGACTTGTCCGATTAGCTGACCTGTCACTGACCCAACGCACTCAATGGGTGATCGGGAGTAGAGGTGCTAACCCAATCGGGGTTTGGGAACTGGGTGCTGGCGAAGCACTCTGTCGAAAGACTTTTTGACCTTGTCGGGGTTCAACTGTTATCTGCAGAAAGGGTCCAACGCTGGCGTTTGTCCTTTAGCTGAGGGTGCCGGTTCTAGCCTGAGGTGGTCTTGTCCTGATCCAATTTGGTCCGCACTTGTCCTGATTCTGGTTTGCACCTGTTCTTTCCTGCTGGCACCTGCATCTTGGGGTCTGCTCTTTATCCCAACCCCTGGCCAGGGTTGGTCTTCACACCACTTTGGGTAATTATAATTAATGTGGGTTTGTCATCGTACTGATTTCCCTTCTTTACCCTTCATATGTTTCAATGCTTAATGAAAGTTTCTAATTTTATTTAGTTCTTATCATATTCTTGCTGATTGATCAAGTTTCAATTAATGTAGTATGGACATTGACATTTAATAATTTTTATAGATAAAGAGTTTAAAAATCTTTACCGAGTTTGTGGTTATTTATTATAGGAAATGATAATTGCTACCTATTTTCTTGCTAACTCCCTGATCCAGTAGGTCATTAGGTACTGGTGACTAGGATTGGTAAGTGAAATGGTATAGGACCTGAATGGTTAAACAAAATCTTTATCGAGCGTAGGCTTACCTGTTCAAAATAAGTGTGTATGTTGATTTATTGGCCCAGGTGAGTATGGTAAAAATCTCGGGCAGGTGAGCCCGCGCTCTATCAGTTCTTTTGGTAGCAGAGGTAAGGTTAGGGTTTAGTTATGATAGGTAGTTAGTTATAGTTAGTTGTGGTACATTGAATTGCATTCATGTATTTGAATTTATATTGATTTTCAATGTATTAATCAAAGTTGTTCGGATCCGTTTTATGTTTTGTCTGGAATCCCCGGGGGCAGAATAGCGGGTGGTAAATGGAAGCCACACTGCAGTTAGGTCACTTGTCTGAGGAAGTGCATGGTTAGGTAGAACCGGAAGCAATGTTTTTGGGGATTTTCTGTATAAATGTGTGAATAATTGATAGCAAAGAGTTCGCTGGCAAAACTTTGGTGCGATATCACCTAGAAAGGGTCACACTAAAGGAGTAGCAGGTTCGTCTGAGCTTGTTTGACAGCAAAAGGGTTCGCTGGTGAAACTTTGGCCTTAAAATACACCTAAAAAGGGTAAGTCCGAGGGAGTAACAGGTTCTTCAATGCTTAAGTGAAGGGTAGACGGAAGGGATCTCTTCGCAGTGTATGAAGACTAAGCGGAAGGGATTTACTCGCAGTGTGTGAAAATTATATTTCCTTTGAATTAGTCACTCAGGCACAGTGGTGAATGTTTTTACATTGTTAATTAATGAAGGGCCAGATGTATCAAGATACCCTTTTGCGATTCTCAAATAGCGATTTTTAAGGAATCGCTATTTGAGAATTGCAAAATGGTATGTATGTAAAAATTTGCTATTTTTTAGCGATTTCTTAAAATTCCTTAATTGCGATTAGCAAATTGCTAATCACAATTAAGAGATAATTTGCCAGGAGGCCCATAGGAATGAATGTGAAATTATTCTCAATTTGCTATTCGCAATTTGCTAATCGCAAATTGAGAATAATTTCAAGGGTGCAAGGGTGTCTTAAGGACACTCTGCTGCACCCCTGAAATTGACATGTGTGCGCATATGGCGTACATACATGCCCTAAGGGCATGTATGTGCGTCACATGCCACCTTTACCAAATTGCAAAAAGTGAATTTGTAAAAGAATTCGCAAATTACCACCAACTACAAATTGGTGGTAATTTGCGATTTCTTAGAGTGAAATTGCAAAACTTTCTTCTTTCTTGCATACCATTTAAGGAATCACTTTTTGCGATTCCTTAAATGGTAGCGCCAAAATTAAGGAATCGCAAATTTAGCTTTTCCTTAATTTTGCGATGCGATTTATTTAATACATCGCATTTCCCGTTTTTTTGTCGCAAATGCTGCTATTTTGCAATTTGCAGCGTTTGCGACATAAAAAACGCTTGATATATCTGCCCCGAAATTCCCAGTTTTTAAGTGAAGAAAAATAAGTTTTCGTATTACCTTACAAAGGAGGGAGTCAGTCGCGGTGCTGCGCTGACGTCACTCAGAGCTGGTATTGGCTGAGACAACGGGTGGGTAGCTGAGGTAGTAATTGTAAAGGAGGGGTGAGTGCAGAAGCGTGAGAACTAGTCTCACGAGAGAAGCAGTGCAACAATTGGTTGAATATATTTGAATTAAAAAAATTGATTGGTCACTGAAAAATAAAAGACGTGCTGGTATTGGAAGCATTTTATAAACAAATTGAGTGTCATCCTCAAAGTTTTGGTTTAAAATATATGTGTCATATAGATCCGATTGTAGGAAGTAGACCTGATACAAAGTATCTAGGGTTTGCGCTAGAGCAGTACGTAGGAGGAAGACCTTATATCATGTACGGAGAAAAGAGAAAAATGTCATTTATCAAGAGAAATACAAATGATTTCAAGAAAGATGAGCGATTAAAACAAGAGAAGGGATTATTATTCCACCACCAAATACGCCCGCATCATACATGATGGTTGAAAGGGGCTATCACACTTGGTGTGGTTAGAAAATTGGATGGAGTACACAAAAAATGATGGTGTTGTAGCTTTGCCAGAAAATGGTACGTTTAATGGTAGAGTTTTGTACAATTTGAGAACTCGCATGAATGAATTAGATCCCAGAACTAGATTAACGCAATATGAGGCATTGGAGGAATGGTAGACTGAGGCTTTTGAGCGAGACAGACCTAGAAGTAATAGGAACTGAAGTAAGTTTTACCCCCGATTTCCAACGGAGACAAGAGACAAACAACTGATGCAGTGGAGACAGTCCATGTTAGTGGATGGATTGTACCCTGTATTTACTTAAGAAGATCCTACAGGAAGTAAGCGGACAGAGAAAACAAAACATTTAGGGCCAGATGTAGGAAGGCTATTACCGGTCGGTAGCGGCCGAAATCGGCTGTTACCGACCGGTAATAGGCTTTTCCTATGTAGGTGGCAAATTTACCGGTTCAGTAATTACCGAATCGGTATTTACCGAATCAGTATTTACCGAATCATCATTTACCGATTCGGTTTTTACCAAATCGGTATATGAAATGTAGGAAGCACTTTGAAGAGTGCTTCTGTGCTTACAGGATTCGTTATTTACCACCAACTTTTAGTTGGTGGTAAATAACGAATACCTCTGTAAATGCAAATCTGTGCATTTACACCTGTGCCATGTGACAGACATACATGCCCTTAGGGCATGTATGTGTGCCACATGTGCACACAAGCACTATTCAGGGGTGCAACAGGGTGTCACAGTGACACCCTGCCACCCTTGACTCTTTCCCTATTTTACTGAATCGGTAATTACCGATTCGGTAATTGACATTCATTCCTATGGGCCTCCAGGCCCATAGGAATTAATGGCAATTACCATATTGGTAATTACGAATCTTAACGATTCGGTAATTTTTACCGAATTATTGCCTACATGGGATTTACCAATTCTAAAATACTGAATCGGTAAAATTTGGTATTTTAGAATTGGTAACTCCTATTTACCTACATCTAGCCCTTAGTGATTAGTGGTGAATCGGATGATGAATATTTAGAAGACTTATTAATGAAGAATCCACCACCTTATAATGAAGAGTCAAATATAGTTAATCCAAGTACATCGTTCTTGAAACCATGCTTAGTTCCACAAGTAATACATGAGACTTTGTTAGAAAAAATACTACATGACAGGGAAAGAGAAGTATTAAATAAACAGAGAAGTGAGTTAATTCAGACAATTTCTTAATAAAATACGAGTCCTGAAGTCCTAACAATTCCGCTAACTATTGGTCCTGTTGTTCCTTTGTACGGAGATAAGCAGCCTGGTCCTAAAACTCCTGTTCTAACTACACTCGTAGTGCAGCCAAGATAAGAGACATTAATTGTAGATGACCAAGCTAGTCAATGTGAGTCAGTGATTTCCCTGATGGATTTACAAATAAGAGAACCAGTGAGTGACTCGGTGAGGAAAACACTCCTGTAAGTTCTAGAGAAGTACAGATTGAAACATCCTCAGGTACGTGAAGTGCCACAGTAGTAACTCCAGAAGAAATAGAGAGATGGTCCTGAGAAATAGAAAAACCAAAGTCACAGCCAAAGATATTGGACATATTCAAATTGAGAGTTGAATTAGAAGAAATGATGGCTGGAAATGTGGGATTGGACAGATTAAATACATTCAGTGAAGATGAATTGTTGTTCATATGCAAAAGCATTACTAGAAATACAAGAGTGTTTCATGAAAAGTTAATGGATATGGGCTCTAATATGGGAATAGACATTGGCAAATCTAAAATGTTACAGAAACCATATTGAGCTGAATTTTCAGACAAGGATTTGGAAAATATGAATGTGTCAGGTAGAAAAGTACAAGTTAAAGAGCTTATGACATTATTGCAAAAATGGGGTGACCTAGAAAAATGGAAAACTAGATGGGCAAAGAAAAAGGAAGAGGCTTGAATCAAACAAACTACATCCGAATATGTATTAAAAGAATCAGAAAAGGTGGAAAGGCTGTGTCCCATGAGAGAAATGCTAGGTGGAGGTTACGTACATGTCCCATGGTCCAGACAGGATATTTTGTCATTTACAAATGATTTCCCGAAACTTCGAGAAAAACCTGTAGAGTGGTACAGGCAAGTTGAGAGATTTGTGAAGGTTTCAAAAGGATTTGGATGGGTTATTTGACATTGTTGTTCCTGTAGATTTGTGGACAGAATGCAAAATTGCTGTTAATTGGCCTAGTGATGAGTACCCTAGAGACCATAAGACAGGAGCACCTTCTGATGAGGTAATGAAGAAATACAATCAAATAATACTGTACCTCAGGGGGAAAGTACCTACAAAGGAAACTGATTGGACTAGAATAGACAGAACTACCCAGAATAAAGATGAATCTGTGCATGCATATTATGAACGTATGTTACAAGTATTTAAACAATATAGTGGCCTAGATAATATTGACATGAAAGATATGACGCATTTTATCTATCGGTTTGTGTCAGGATTAAGACCAGAACTTTCACAATGGATTAAAGATCATAAAATTTGTTGGCAGGCCAAGCCGATAGATGAAATACTTAAATGTGCAAAATATTGTGAAGATGAACTTGACATAAACGAAAAGAATTAAAAGAAAAAGTAATGTGGGCACAAGTAAAATTAGCAGAGCAACAAGAACTGCAATTAAGTCAAATGAACAATAACCAGACTCAAGGAGATGGTAATGGGGAGTAAGCCAAGGGGAAAATTCAATAGAGAGGAAGCCAAAAAGAAGTCCCCTTGTCATGGGTGCGGCAAGTTGGGGCACTAGAAGAACGAGTGTAGGGCTGTTTAAAAAAACACTGTTCAAACTAATGATTTGAATCCACAGATGCAGAATGAGGTACCACGGAAGCAACAGCAGCAGGTAATACAAAACCAGTTACCCCTTGCACCTATGCCAAATTTTGGGAGCAAAGCACACCGAAGTGTGGATATCACAAATTGTGAGGGAAGTGGTAGGAGAGATGCAGTGACATCACAATTTCTTTTGAGTGACATGTTTTTTGATGAGGACACTTACTGATGGGGAGGACGAGGAGTGCGTGCTTGGCGCATCCTTGCCGGTAGATCAGTCAGGTCCATACATAGAAGGAAAGGTTGAGGGAAATGATGTCACCTTTCTATTGGACACTGGCGCTACCCGTTCTACTGTGAGAACAGCAGACATTCCAAACCTACCCCTCTCGGGAGAAGCGATCCAAGTAGCGGGCATTTCTAATAAACAAATTAGTACCCCAGTTACAGAACCAATGGAAGTAAGGATAGGGTATTTTAAAGAAATGCACAACTTTGTTGTGTGTGATTCTAGCCCAGTAAATCTGTTAGGCAGAGACTTGTGGTGCAAAATGAGTTGCACAATCTTTTGCCCCCCAAGTGGTGTTAAAATTCAAACACCAGACGAAGATGGAATCTATAAATTATTGTTAGCAAAACAGGAAACTGAGAATAAAAAGTTAACTGTAGAAGACTTACCAGAAGAATTACAGCATACGGTAAATCCTAATGTGTGGGATTTTACGGGAAAAGATGTAGGATTAATGGCAAATGTCGATCCTATAAAAGTGACAATAAAAGAAGGTGCAGTTTACCCAAAAATTCGGCAGTACAAAATGAGCCCAGAAATAAAAGCAGGTGTTGCAGCAGAAATAAAGCGCTTGATTGAAACAGGCATTTTGCAAGAAATAATGAGCAGTCCATGTAATTCGCCCATAATTGGCATAAAGAAACCGAGCGGAAAGTACAGGGTCGTAAAGGACCTCTGCAAAATTAATAAGATTGTTGTCCCATGCTGCCCAGTTGTGCCAAATCCTGCAGTGATTCTGTATCAGATACCGTGGGAAGCTGAATGGTTCACCGTAATAGATTTATGTCACACATTTTTCTCGATTCCATTACACCCATATAGCAAATTTCTTTTTTCTTTTGAATTCGACAGTCATGTGTACATCTGGAACCGCGTTCCTCATGGTTATACAGAGAATCCATCGATCTTTAATCAGATATTGAAAAAGTGCATTGAATCTCTGGTACTGCCTCGACAGTCAGTCCTGGTGCGATATATAGAAGACCTATCGGTGGCGTCTAAAACTCAAAATGACTGTGTTGTTGATGCCATTGCTTTACTGAATCATTTGGGTGAAGGAATACATAAAGTGTCACCTGAAAAATCAAAATTTTGCACCACATCAGTGAAATATCTGGGGCACCAGATAGAAAGAGGTGTCAGAAGGGTTACCTCAGAAAGGATCAGAATAATCAAAAACATGTATCTACCTCAAACTCAGAAATAGATCAGAATGTTTCTTGTAGTTGTAGGTTACTGCAGGCAATGGATTGTGGGATTTGCAGTCCTAGCAAAACCATTATTACAAATGACAAAGAAGAGAGCAAAGGACCCAGTAGAATAAGATGACGAAAGCATGACTGCTTTCTTGAAATTATGAGAATGTCTGTGTACAGCTCCAGCATTAGGGATGGCTGACTATTCAAAAGATTTTGCACTATTCCGTGATACACAAGATAATTGTGCACTTTCCGTTCTGACCCAGACTCATTGTCTAATGAGACGTCCTTTGGCATATTTTTCTTCCACCCTGGATCCAGTGGCATCTGCACTGCCAGGATGTCTGAAAGCAGTAGCTGCAACTTGCATGAGCCTTGAGCAAAGTGAGTCCATTATTATCGGACATCCGGTAACAGTGTATGTTCCACATGCAGTTGTGATTTTGTTAACAAGAACCAAGACTCAGTACCTAAGCCCTAGTCGGCTGACTAAGTATGAGCTAACCATTTTATGTGCAGGGAATGTAACCATTACCAGGTGTAATATTCTGAACCCAGCAACCCTGTTACCTGATTCACATTTTGCAGGAGTAAAAGGGGAAATCGAACACGATTGTATCGACTTGACTGAATACAGAACTAAACCACGTCTAGACATAAGAGAAGAGCCATTAATAAATTCCGAATATGAACTATTTGTAGATGGCTCATGCATGAGACATGAGGAAGGAGGTTTAAGTGCTGCCTATGCCGTGTGCACATTGGGAGGTCCAGTTGAAGCATCTTATTTACCTGGAGTCAAGTCTGCACAAGTAGCTGAATTGGTTGCATTAACAAAAGCCTGCAAATTTGGGAAAAATTGGAAAGTAACCATTTACACTGATAGCCGGTATGGTTAGGGGGTTGTGCACGACTTTGGCCAACTATGGATGCAAAGGCAGTTTCTGACTTCTTCAGGTACTCCTATTAAAAATGGTCACTATGTAAAAGATTTGTTGGAAACAATTTTATTGCCAAAAGAAGTGGCTGTGGTCAAGTGTGCTGCTCACCAATCCGGAAATGACAAAGTGACAGCTGGTAACAGATATTTTGACCAATTAGCCCAACATTGTGCCAAATATAAAATGGCTGTAAACAAGAAACATGATACATGTGGAAACAGCTGCCAACTTATGTTGCTTGAAGGTATGGGAACGTGGGAGGAAGTGAGAGATTTGCAAAATGAAGCAGAACAAAAAGAAAGGGAAAATTGGGGAAAGATAGGTTGTCAGAGAAGGGCTGAAGATGATGTCATTGTTTACCTTGATGGTATGCCTGTGTTATCAGACTGTATGCTTGCTCCTATGGCTAGGATGTACTACGGAGATTCCCCCTTAGGGTGGGATGCCATGATCAGGTTGTTCAGACAAAGTTGGTTTAATGCGAGGTTCAGGAATATAGCAGAGAGTCTTTGCCAGATGTGCATTGTTTGCCAGCAAATGAATCCTGGAAAGAAAACTGTAGTGTTGGCAGGAAAGATTGGAAAAGCAGAAGGCCCTTTTATAAGATTACAGATTGATTTCATCCAATTACCCCCTTATCAAGGATTAAAATACATCCTTGCCATTGTTTGCCTGTTTTCAAAATGGGTGGAAGCTTACCCCACACGTAGGAATGATAGCATCACTGTAGCTAAACTCCTACTTAGAGAGCTTATACCAAGGTTCGGTTTTCCAGTAACAATTGAATAAGACCGGGGAAAACATTTTAATAATGAAATAATTGGTCTAATCTGTGAAGCCTTCAATATTAAGCAAAGGCTGCACTGTGCATTCCGCCCATAGGCTTCTGGAGTAGTAGAACAACTGAATGGCACAATCAAGTCAAGATTGGGAAAGATGTATGCCCGATTAGAATGGCCTGATGCTTTACCTCTTGTTCTGATGGGACTCAGAAGTATTCCAGACAGGAACACAGGCTTGAGTCCTCATGAGATACTCATGGGAAGAGCAATGAGTCCGGCATGGGTACCAGGACACAAACTGATAAACATATCTGATGACTTAGTACTAGAGTACTGCAAAGAACTGGCTGACCAAGTGCGTTCTATCTCTCTCCAGGTTAGAGAAGACGCTGTCGCCAGACAATCAACTCCAGCACATGATCTGATTCCAGGTGACTGGGTAGTAATAAAATAACATACTTGAAAATCATGCCTAGCACCGAGGTGGAGAAAGCCACATCAAGTGATATTGGTTATCACCACAGTTGTAAAGTGCAAGGGAATTCCGAATTGGATCCATGCCAGTCACACGAAGAGAGTGACTGAACCTTATGAAACTGAAGCTGAAGGTTGTACAGCTGAGGGGTCTCAAGACATCAATCCCGAAGTAGCTGAAGAGGAACAACCGAGCACCAGTCAGGATGATTGGATTCCAGTAGTTGACATACTTGCAGAATTCATGTGAACCAGAAGTCAAACTTATCTAGACAGTCAGAGTGATAGTGAGGATGAGATAGGTCTAGAAGAACGTACTCAGATTACAGAAGTCCAAGCCAATAGTATTTCTGAGGAGGACCAGATAAGGAAAGATCAAGGTACTCAGACTTTCCATACACCTGTCGAAGCTCCAGAGTCTGAGGAGGGACAGATCGGTACTAGGGCGAAAGCTCAAGCAGAAGAAAATCATGAGTTCGAAGAGCCTGAGCAGGACCAGATAGGTGCAGAAAAGTGTGTTCACGAAGAAGAAGGTGAATCAAATCAAAGTCAAAGTCAGCAAACACCTGAACAAGGCCAGATTAGTAACCAGGCAGAAGAAACTGAAAAAAGACCTGGACCAAGTCAGACAGAGAGGGAACAGAGGACAACATTGAAATAGATGTGCCACAACTGAATGAAAATAAGAGAACCTTGGAAGAAGGCCAGAGCACAGTGCCAGCTAAAAGACTCAGAAAGGGAGACAAGTGGCCTAGGTTTGTCAAAAGACTGAGATTTCGCCTAAAGACAATAAATGAAGAACCAGAACAAGTAAATGAAATAACAAGTCAAGTAGAACCAATTACAGAACATCTAAGAAGGAGAAGTCCACGACTGAAAAGGCTGAATAAAAAATTCAGAGACCCTGAATGGACTTACGTCATTCTTGAAGATTTCGAAAACTTAGAAATAAGTGACGAAAGTGATGACAAATTAATTGCTGATCAGACTGACGAAGAAGTGAGACAAACTTGAGAAAATTTCACAGGTCAAAAGACTGTGTAAAAGTTACAAAGAGGGGTTAAATCTCCTTAGTCAGAAAAATGGCTGATCATACTGTTAATGGTAAACCGAAAAGAAACTGTCAAAAACATGCTGTAGAATATGCACATGTAGTATAGTGATAGTAGTTGTAATATGGTTAGGATTGACAGTAGCTATCCCTTATACAATGAGTAAAGACATAAAGAATAACACTAACATGCATGAGAAAGTAGATGCACCTGAAAAGATAGTTAAACATGAAAAAGCACTTAGCATTAAATCACAGAAGGTAGATTTAGAAGCATCAGATGAGGAAGGATTACACTATAATAGATTTAGAAATATGACACACTTTAATGTATTTGCTAATCTATTGGTACACTATGTAGAAGCTATGGATATAAGCGATTGCTATGTCTGTATGAAATTACCGACATCTGTAACCGAGGGCGTGACCTATCATCATCTGCCCTTGACATATTGTATTTCGTGTAGCATTTTAGCTAGTTTGTTCTATAAGAAAGGACCATTACAGTGTTATTATTCTAACTCAGATATAATCTTTTCTGAACTTCCTATACGTAGTAACCTGAATCCAGTATATACTAAAAGTGACGTAACACGTTATATAGGTGAATATTTCCTTCCACTTCCCCCCCATTACTTCTTATAATTAAAACTGCATACTGAGCTTTTTGAGGCACTTGTGAGTCTTAGCACCAAGACGCCTACGGGCATATGATGCGCTTTATAAATTTCAAAAATAAATAAATAAATACAATAGATATAGCTGAAGCACACAAGAACAATTAAACATACATTTTACATGAAAAGGAGAAAATATTTTTGAATTTAGTTTGAAAAAGGAGACAGGATTTCCAGAGAAAAGCCACTGAGCAGAAACGAAAGGTTCCTAAATGGGGTGAAAATTAAGGGTTTACCTCAAATGGCAAGACTCAAGCTGCTATGTTACTGGATTTCGAAAAGAAATGGAAACTCCACAGAGAGAGAACACGTTATTATAACAATATTTTCATTGGTTCCAGTGAATGTGAACATAAATATAAGGTAATTAGGGGTTGGGGATTCAAAGATGGGACTGAACCTGTGTTTCCTGGAATCTATTATATTTGTGGAAACAAAGCATATTTTAAATTGCCTGACCACTGGTATGGGAGTTGCTATTTTTGAATAGTATTCCCAAAGATATACCATGTAAATAAATCCACTTGAAACAATGAAGAAACTAATGGACTAATATGTAATAAAAGAGCAACTTTTGCTGAAATAGTAGGTGATATATTAGGTGCAATAATACCTTCAGTGGGAGTGGTTCTGAATACTCAAAGAACCTGTAAACTGTCAACAGTGGTGGATCGCTTATCGATTGACACTGCTGGAGGATTTTTTTGATGATCAATACCGAAATGGTTGCGATCAGATCAATGGTTTTACTAAATCGACTTGCTCTTGATACCCTATTAGCAAAAGAGGGCGGAGTCTGTAGAATGTTGAAGGCGCAACATTGTTGCACTTACATACTAGATAAAAGCATTGTATTCAAAAGGTATTTAAGGAACATTACACATTTGGAAAGAGAACTCAAACCACTGGAGGTTGACAGTGCATGGAAGAAACTTTTAGATGGTCTCTCCTCTATAGGTAGTTGGTTTTCTAATATAGGGAAAAGTTTTGTGGGTAAAATACTGATGCCAATGGTGGGAATAGCCCTACTGATCTTAGGGATAATGATTTGTTCCAAATACCGTAAGCACAAAACGTCATATACAGTAAATAAGAGAGGAAAAAAGAGAAATATTGATGAACTTGAGTTAGAAGAAGTTAATGGAAACATATCCATGAAAGTGAAAAACATTCACATGAATAGTGAAAAGAATCAAAACTGAAAGTTTGAAGAGATTGAATTGGGAGAAATATGAAAGTTGGCATCCGTTTCACTAATTAGTGATAATATAAAATATCATCAAGTCAAGTCAATAATCTTTATTCGGATATTTTTCGCTATCCATAAAAGTACACACATAATCACGTACATGGTCAAGATAAAAAAAAATCACATTAAAAGTATGATAAAAACGTTGTTATGTTTTCCATTTCATTGACAATAGCAGCAATACTACATGACAATGTGCAAAAGTGCATTATTTTCCAAGTCATCACCAACTATCAAGTATATTTCAATAGCAACATCAAATAAAGTGCAGATATGCAGAAATCACCTTTAAGATAGCAGCAGTATATACATAGTACACAAATTCTCAAGCATCAGCTAAAGAAGCAGTTTACTAGGACAATTAGCAACATTATCTAAAGTGCTAGTTTTGTAAAGTGCATAGTTCCTATTTAAATGACCATTTAAGATAAAATGCAAAAAACAAGATTTCCCGTGGAACATCAAAGTGGGGAGATTACTATGGCTCATATAATTTACAAATAGCAGCATGAAATAAAGTGCGACTGTGCAAAGTGCAAATATACAACCCCTCTAAGTACCTATAATAAGTCTTAGCCCAACAGACATTAATTCATAGAGGAGCGAGAACGAATATCATCAAAGAGGGGATTGATGAAGCAAGGCTGCGCACGTAAAATGACTTGCTTGTACTCAACCCTCTCTAATAACTCGTAATGTACTAAATGACATGTTTTGTGTACTAATAATTGCATTACACGACATATTAGGTATCTAGGGGAAGCTTGCGTATGTGTTTTTACTAACAATAATCTGCTTGCACTAAAATGGCTGCTGCTACGCGGGATTTCTTACTGCGCATGTATCATTCACACTCACGTGACACGACGTATTACTCTGCTTGGAGGGAAACTGTTGCTTCTGCGCACTATAACTAAGATGGCTGCTTTATGTTACGGCATGCTTCAAGCTTGCACTGCTGCTTTTGCTAAGCTGCTTGTTCTGCCTAAACACTAAATGCAATAGTTAAAATAAATCAATGGGAATAGAGTAGAGATAAATGGTATACAGTGAATTAATTTATTCTGTGTTCTAAAACTGTTTTTTTTTGCTCTTACATGTAATATATTCAGGCCCTGGGATGTGCTGTGACTCCATTTTGAAAACCCACACCGCGCATGACTAAAGACCAAGAACTTTTGAATCATTGGCATTGAATGGCAGCCAAAGTCCAAGCCTGCTAGAAGATGCGCCTGGGAACCTAACCTGATGACCCCAAGCGGAAGACAAACTGTTAATATTGTATTTCTATAGGAACATCCATTGTTGGGTGAATTAAAAAGTGCATGGGAAAATAAAATGATGTGTGGGAACGCTAATTCGAATAGCCTAAGGGAAAAAGTTTCATTTTGGTATGGTGTGATGACATCTCTCCGTCTTATATCCAAACAAAATTGGGGATCCTAACACTTGCAACATTGGGGGGTGGTACACTGTCCTGGAAAATAGTACAACTAGAGTAGGCTTAGTTAGGTAATTTGTCCGACTTGTCCGAATAGCTGACCTGTCACTGACCCAACGCACTCAATAGGTGATCGGGAACTGGGTGCTGGCGAAGCACTCTGTCCAAAGACTGTTTGACCTTGTCGGGGTTAAACTGTTAGCTGCAGAAAGGGTCCAATGCTGGCGTTTGTCCTTTAGCTGCGGGTCCCGGTTCTAGCCTGAGGTGGTCCTGTCCTGATCCAATTTGGTCTGCACTTGTCCTGATTTTGGTTTGCACCTGTTCTTTCCTGCTGGCACCTGCATCTTGGGGGTCTGTCCTTTATCCCAGCCCGTGGCCAGGATTGGTCTACACACCACTTTAGGTATTTATAATTAATGTGGGTTTGTCATCGTACTGTTTTCCCTTCTTTACCCTTCCTATGTTTCAATGCTTAAAGAAAGTTTCTCATTTCATTTCGTTCTTATCATATTCTTGCTGATTGATCAAGTTTCAATTAATGTAGTATGGACATTGATATTTAATATTTTTCATAGATAAAGAGTTTAAATCTTTCCCGAGTTTGTGGTTATTTATTATAGGAAATGATAATTGCTCCCTATTTTCTTGCTAAGTCCCTGATCCAATAGGTCTCTAGGTACCTGTGACTAGGATTTATAAATCAAATGGTATAGGACCCACCTGAACAGTTAAACAAAATCTTGATCAAAATAAGTGTGTGTATGTTGATTTATGGGCCAAGGTTAGTATGGTAAAAATCTCGGGCAGGTGAGCCAGCGCTCTATCAATGCCACCCCTTCAAACTGTGCTCTCGTTTGGTCAGGTAAACTTTTCCGACAATTCCTTTGTCTTGGAATTGTATCCTCAACAATGTATAACAAAGTACGTCAATTTTGACACCACCATACCACACTGGGATGACATCAGGTGGCAATAACTGTTTTCTGAACCACAAATATTTTCCAAATTTGTTTCCCTGACCATGGTCTATGGTCAACCTCAATCAGCCAACATGCTCATCACTTTACCACCACTTCACAACCAATCAAAATATCCCATTTAGGCATTATAGGAGTATTTCTATCCACACTGCCATCACTTTTGATACTCAGAATCACTTTTCTTCTGATCTCAACTGTAGTGACACCTTCACCTTTTGTGCCTCTGCAGACTTTAGTGTAATGGCCTTTCTTCTGATATTTCTGACACATAACCAACATCACAAAACCTCTAGGACTATTAGAAAGATGACTCTCGCTACCACACCTAAAATATTTCTATTATTCTTGTTCTTGGCTTTCCTGTCACCTGTCACACATTGAACCCATTCATATCCTGCATCATTACCTTTCTTTCAGATACTGAAACATTTGTTCTTTGAACCCTAATATAAAAATGTATGCCTTTCAAATATTCATTTAAGGACCAAAATGTTGTTCAAGAATTAAAGCCCACATCTCATACAAATCACTAAGTTCTCCATCTCCTCTGTCCACTTGTATTTCATCAAGGCTATTGTAAATATTCCTTCCTTTAATACCCAAATTGTGGAAGTAAACAGCATGTTTTCTCAGAGCTGAAAATAATTCCAAAGCAAGAACATACAAATAAAACAACTTCTTCCATATTTTTCATGCTAATTAAGGATCTCCTTTTTCTGAAAAGGAACACCTAGGATGAGACATGTTAGCAGCATCTCTCAACAAGAAGAGAGCTTGTCCTCTCCCTTGTTCAATACCATACAACAAAAAGAACAGGCTCAAGAAAAGTTTTCTGCATTCGAAAATCAGTTGTGTGAGTAAAACCAGTAGGTTTTTAAAATAACCCTCACTCACCAACCTAGTTGGTGGCATGCTTCATCATTGGGGTCCCACCTAGATGCTGAGTGCATACTAGGTGTGCTTTAAAGACTGATTACAGCAGAGCTGGTTTTTATTGGTGGTAGATTGTGACAATGGTGAGTTAGGATACCCCTCCTTGTCATGAGTTTTTTAATAATGGGGTCCTGTGGCAGGATTTAAGAAAATGCTACGGTCATCTGGGATAAGTTATTGATCTCCTGGATCCTAAAAATTGGTCTACATGTTTCAGCTAAAAGAACAACAATTATTAGGAGGCTTTCCTCAGGACCATGACTGAAAATCCCACATTTTGTAAGCTTTTTAATGTGGTGAAAGGACACACACTAAGGTGTGCCGAGTGATGGAGAAATGTTCTCTTTTTTTAATTCTTTTTATGTGAAAACGTGACTTTTGGTTTACACCTGACTCATTGTTCCTGTAAGATAAAAGTACACCAATCGATAATTAGAAGAAAAACAATTAATTTTGATGCTTTATATACGGTGGGATACCTATGGCGTCTCTCATATACAGTAGTTTATGGCATGCCAATTGTACTTTTCTCATTGCATGCAATTTATATTACAATTGTTCATTTTTACATTCCAACAAAAAATGTTTAGGGACATTGGTGCTAGTTAATTGTTTAGTCTCATACAGGTGATTTATGTATATGTTATGCATGAATCAGTATGCGTGTGTATTGGGTTTGAAATTATACTCAAATACTCCGAGTTGTCGCCAGCAATATTCTGAAGGTTATGGCTATGTTTTGAGGAAATTACTCTATTGCGTCTTCATCCGTTGGACCGCGAGGGCGTTTGCTGCATATCTGAGCCTCCACGCCCATGCTCTTTGGACCATAGCCAAAGCCTTGGGACTTTCGATCCAATATATTAACGTGGAGGCGAAAGACAGCGATTTCTAGATCAGATGGTTATCGTTTTTATTAAGAATTAGGCTTTATCTCCACAATTGATGTCGTATTTGGATTGATACAGTTCCGATATTATTCGTTCAACGATTTCTGTAAAAAGAATACCATTTCCTTAAGATCCTGTTCGTTTTGGAGTTATACATGATTTAGTCTGTTACCTTCGAGATAATCACCGGATTACTACACTTATCGGAAATTGGAATTCTGACCCACCTTATCATTAAAGAATTCACCTACAATCTCCGTCCTTCCTTTGTATTAGAAAAGTATCAAGCTCCTATACCTTTATCAACAAAGTTATTTCGTGGCTTTCCTGAAGAAGGCGCTGGTCGCCGAAACGCGTGTCGAGAAGATATTATATTGTGCCACATATTTTTTATATTACAATATGTTGTTTATTTTATTAATGTTGTGCTGTATATGTAATATTGTATAGTTTTTGTATGTTTCTATTACGGTCCTTTTAAAATGTTGTTGTTATTAAATGACTGATTTTAATTAACTTTACAAATTGATGTTGTCAATAAAATTTTGGTACTGTAATACTGAGAATGGTCTTTAGCTTATAAGTTTTTTTCTGTTACAAGCAATTACAGTTGCCTAGATGTATATTTTCACACATGATTTTACCCTGATCTTGGAATTGTTTATTCTTTATTGTTCAGGGGGCCTTTGTTTGATTCACTGGTATAGATACCCTCACTACATGAGATGGACATGTAAATCCTCTTCAGCATTCAACCCAAATGGGATCTTTGTGTTAAACAGATTTGTATACATCTCTACTCCAATTGGCGTAATCTGGCACCTGATCTACCGCAAAATAAGACAGGTCATTTGTGTTACCTCTATGAAATTCATTAAGGTGGCGAGCTATTACATAGTTTATCATTGTTTTTCACTGTCCTTAGGTGCTGTAAAATTTGGATATGCACCATGTGAATGGTGATACCCACATATAGTCAATATATCTGATCCACATAAGAATGTGGTCAGTATATTCCTCCAGAGGTTGGGTCCACACTATTTGTTCCTTCCACCAGCCTAGGAATAAATTCGCTAGGCTGGGGGCAAAACATATGCCCATAGCCGTACCAGATTGTTGCTGATATACGGACTTCGCAAAAAGAAAGATATTCTCTTGTAAACAGAATGTAAATGTAAATGTACAGGAATTTATATAGCGCAAATCACCAAGCGGTTTCTAAGCGCTTGCTTAGGGAACCCGTCCTGGTATTCCCCTGTGAGATAACCCGGGCAGGGTATCCGCAAGGTGAAAGCCAGGCATCCCGCCGCGAGGGGCCGTTGTGGAGATTAAGCAAGTTATTGCCCAGAGTCGCAGAGTGTGAACCCGTGAATCGAGTAGGCACCGGAGCGAGAATTGTCGAGTCCATGGACATTTTAGGACTCAAGACCGCGCCGAGCCGGGAATTGAACCCTGGTCCCGGGCTGACCTCTGCATCCAGGTCTGCCTCCTCTAACCAGTAAGCCAAACTTCTCCACTAACAGAACAGCATCATAGGTTCAACATTTTGTTGTGTTCCCAATGGTCTATGTGTCTACTCTTCAGGAAGTGCATGCATACTGCTACTCTGTTCAACTGATCAATGCAAGTGTACAGAGAACACACATCTAGGCTGAGCATCAGATTCCCTTGCTTCCCACCAGACATCATGCAATCTATGGAGAAAGCCTGTACTGTCTTTGCAGTAGGATCCCAAGTTGGATCCATATTCCGACAGGAAGAGATCCAGGAATATGGATGTATTCTCCTATAGTCCTCCATTGGAGGAAACTATTGGATGCTCTGGCGGTGAAGTGGCATTTCTATGAATCTTTGGAAGAAGGTATATGCAGGGTATTCATGATTTCTCAGTTCTTAAAAATCTATATTCGTCAGTGTCTAATAATCCTTGATAGTACCAGTTTCCTAAGAGGCCATGATAGTCGTGGATAGTTCCTTTGTATTTGTCCCAATTGATTACCTCATAGCAGGTCTCATCAGATAACTGCCTCATTGCTTCCGCTTTGTAATTTATGGAACTCCTCACAAAGACATTGCCCCCTTATCAGAGGGCTTCATTACAATATTGGGGTCTTTCTCCAAGGCATTTATAGCTTCTCTTTGTTCCTTTGATAAGTTATCCCAGTGGAATTTGTTTCTCGTTTTCTTAAGCTCTATAATGATTGCTGAGCTGTATGCTTCGATATCGTATGGAACATTGGGATTAAATCTTGGTTTCATTTTGAGTCCACTATGTTTTTGTTGTTTATTTCTGACTCCACAAGATTGCAACATTGAGTGGTCATTCCTTTCCCGATCTTCTCCCATTTCCAATTCATGCATGATTTTTAATAATGCCATGTCTTGTACTTGCAGCCCGGCAGTACTGGAGATTTCTGGTGTCATATTTGATGGTTGTTTTGATTTGTAACGTGTTTTGAACATTTTCATAAATTTCAGTTTACAAATATATAGGAACACATCAATCCTAGTGTCCGTATAGTTCAGAATATTGCTGGGACAAAAATATAGCCCTAATTGTAGGACAGATATTTCCACTGCAGTTAATGTTCTTGTAGATACATTGGCCACTGTCTTATTGGCCATTGGATCTTGGATTCCAGCATTTGTCCCCTCCAATTTTTAATGCTTTTTCTTCCTTAATCGTCGTTGTTTCTGGTCCCTCGTCCTCTACCTCTTTTTGGACCCTTTCCTCTTGTTTGTCCTCTTGTTTGGGGTTTGTTTACTTGACTTTGCTCCTATTTCTGCTTCATTATTTGAAACTTGTGAAGGAAAGTGAGTGGGCACGACCATAAAGGGGCCGCTACATTGCAATCTTCTGAATCTGTACTAATATCTGAGCTTGAACCAGTATATAGTGTTTTGTTTTTGCGATCTCTAAATGTGGCTCTGAAGTTTTTCTGTGCCCAGTCGTATCTTTTCGCATATGTTAAGATGCATCCCTCGGAATAGTCTGGTTTGTCCCTGAGAAATTTATGCTGTTGCTTTTGTTTAATGGTGTCTTTTTATTCTTTTAATTTTTGGGGGACTATTTTCATGAAATCTTCCACTGCTTTATCCCTTTTGAGTTTGTCCAGCTCAGCTCTTAGTGTTGTTAATTCTTTCCGGGTTGTTTCCAAATCTATGTGTGCATATTTGATGAGCATCTCAAGCATGCCCTTGCATGTTTTGGCCGTGAATTGGGCCCATTCCGTTAGCAGATCTTGATTAGGGTTATTATAGGTAGGAACAATGGTTCTTCCCAGGCCCCTTGGCACCCGTCCAACCTCCACAAAGTTGGTTAGGGAGGCTACTTCCCAACACTTGTCGAGTTCACGTTTACTTAGTTTTTCATGTAGGAAAAGCTTCTGCTTGATTGATGAATCGCTCCAGTGGGGACCTTGCTACCTGAAGATTTGTTAGTTGTGGTATTGTGTTCCTTGTTAAATAACGAAATTGCATCCGCTTTTCTCTTTTTGTCCTATTCACACATACTCTGTCTGTTTTCTGATGCACACAGCTATATTTTACCGTCAAACAGCCATATTGTGGCCAGCAGCGGGGGCGAGAAACGAGGACTCATTGGCCCAGGAAGCAGCGGGGCCGCGAGCACACCGGCAGCCCCTCCCCCTTGTTACCGGGGGATACATCTATCCTTGCGCCTCCCGCTTCGCGGGAGACGCGGCGCAAGACAGCCATTTCATGGCCTGCAGCGGGGGCGAGAAACGAGGACTCATTGGCCCAGGAAGCAGCGGGGACGCGAGCACAGCGGCAGCCCCTCCCCCTTGTTACCGGGGGATACATGTACTCCTTGCGCCTCCCGCTTCGGGGGAGACACGGCGCAAGACAGCCGTTTCGTGGCCAGCAGCGGGTGCGAGAAATGAGGAGTCATTGGCATAGGAAGCAGCGGGGCCACGAGCACACCGGCAGCCCCTCCCCCTTGTTACCGGGGGATATTTAACTGCCTGCACAATCCCGTGGCGCGGGACGCCCACGGGCGGACGCCAGGCTAAGCCCGGGCAAAGGGCGGGCCGTCTGTGGCCATCAGGGGCTGGAAGAGGCCGGGCCGGGCCCCCTCCCTTGTCATCTTGTTTAAGGATTACCGACTCACTGAAGTAAGGTAATGTTAGAAATAGGGGAGACGCGGCGCAAGACAGCTGTATTGTGGCCAGCAGCGGGGGCGAGAAACGAGGACTCATTGGCCCAGGAAGCAGCGGGGACGCGAGCACAGCGGCAGCCCCTCCCTCTTGTTACCGGGGGATACATCTACTCCTTGCTCCTCCCGCTTCGGGGGAGACACGGCGCAAGACAGAAGTTTCGTGGCCAGCAGCGGGTGCGAGAAACGAGGAGTCATTGGCATAGGAAGCAGCGGGGCCGCGAGCACACCGGCAGCCCCTCCCCCTTGTTACCGGGGGATATTTAACTGCCTGCAGAATCCAGTGGCGCGGGACGCCCACGGGCGGACGCCAGGCTAAGCCCAGGCAAAGGGCGGGCCGTCTGTGGCCGTCAGGGGCCGGAAGAGGCCGGGCAGGGCCACCTCCCTTGTCGTCTTGTTTAAGGATTACCGACTCACGGAAGTAAGGTAATGTGCAAACTATACAAAGTTAAGTTGACATATTTATCCTTTCCAAGACCATTAACGTATTGAGTGACACTAAGTAACCAATTGACCCCACTGTCAAAATAGGCAAACGGAAGGGGGTAGTTGGAACATTAGATGACTTTAAGATAAGGGCCGAATCGGTCCTTATACACGAGATACAGGCAACCGAGAGACATTTCTCCTTAGACCTTGCCCCGCTCCAATCACGTCTGTCAACTGGGGGCACTCTGGACCTAATCTCTGTAGACAATTTGAGATCTTCCCCAGTGCCTTTGAGCCCGGATATAGTAGTTACAAACCTTTCATCTACATCCTCTCCGGCCAACCACGACCTAAGTGCCCCAGCAAGCAACACACGAGGAACGCTGAGTAAAATAGGCAGAGGAAGGATATTGGCTGCTACAGCACCTGGAGGAAAGAAAAACGCACCAAAACCAAATCAGTCAAAACACAGGCATAAAATAACATATTCCAATATAGATGTCCTGTGTAGTAATGATGGAGGGAGTGGCAACGGAACAGCTGAGGCCAGGATGACTAACTCTATCTCCACCCAGACTATATACCCTCCGGCTAATGGCCCTAACACAACAGATATGGGTATTGAAATTTTGGACACTTTGATGAAAGGATTCGAGTCCAGACTGAACGATCTAATGGGAATTTTTGTAAAGAAACTTGACGTCTTATGGAAAGAAATGTCCAAGATAAATACTGTGGCAGCAAATATAAACAGGGATGGGGCGGGGAAAATGCTTTGTGCCCAGTGTTGGTCAAACAAGCGGGCAAACTAATTGTGATATGGCTCTGCAATCCCGAAGCACAGCTGACCCCATAGCGCCATCCCAAGGTGTCTCTGGCGAATCACGCTGGAATGGGGGGGCTTCATCGGCAAAAAGTGATACCCATACTAATAGAAGCAGCAGGTTAATAACAGGGAATGATGGTAAGGTTACTCACAAGGGGGGCAATAACCAAGGGAGGTCATCTAAGCAGGGCTCAAGGCCAGTCAATGGCAGTCATGATGTAAATGGAGAGTTTAGTGAGTCTAGCTCCAATTTTAATTTGGATGTCTTACATCTCCCACCCGCCTCCGCCCCATATGTGCTGTTCTAACCGGTGTCCCAGCGCTTAGAGAGAGACAGAGAGAGTCCTGGTCTGATCTCCAAAATAAGTTGGTAGACTGGCTTTACAAACATAAACATTTTGACCCACATAGAAGGGAGGATATAATCATGGCCAGGAGAGTAGGGTGGGTCGGACCTTTAAACAAATGTATAGATGGGGACTGCATTGTTTTACATTTTAGAAGGCCCCATCAGGTCTGCCAGCTTTTAGAAATTACTGATGAAACATTTAACCCCCGACTAACATCAGCACACTCCCTCTGGGCTACTTTTATAAGCCACATCTAACCCCAGAGGCAACAGAGCAGTTATGCCCCTATCGAATAATTATCATGTTTTTTCCAGTTTGGACATGCAAGATTGACCATTAGACATGATATTCAATGTAGATGCTAGTGACACGCCAATCCAAAACGCATTAACCGGACCTAACCGCGCCCAAGGGAGGATAGACTTAGTAAAAAGTGGCAATGGAGTTAGTCTGAGTTTATTGAGCTGGAACGTGCCAGGCCTTCGATCAAAACTTGACAATACAGAGTGGGTACATTTAATAAGGGAATATGACATTGTCATGTTCCAGGAAACCTGGGCCACAGAGGAACTATATATTGAGGCGTTTCACTGTTTCAGCGTGCTATCCCAAACACCAAGGATGGGAAGTCCATCAGGAGAACTGTTTATGGTGATTAATGTGGCTGCTGGGGGAAGTTTTAAGGCAATCCCAACTTATAGCTCAGACTATCAGGTAGTACTGTTTAAAAGAGGGATTCATTTTTATTTGATACATCTTTATAATAATGATTTTCAGTCACTTCCAAACAAGAGATTTATAAAGCTTTTTGATTTTATTTCAGATTTGGATAATCAATCTAATAGGGGGGACCTCTTGGGTATATTAGTGGTGGGGGGGGGGGGTATTTTAATGCTAAAACCAATGATATAGAACCTAATAAGGGAACATCCTATTTTGCACAATCCACAAGTAGAGGCAGAGAACTCGAACGGTTGATTACATCGCATAATTTGTCCAATGTTATGGACTTGGTCGCAGGATCAACTACGACCAATCACCCAACTTATAGGGGAAGGGAGTGTAGATCTATTATAGATTACATATTTGTATGCCCTCTGATCTAAAAACAGCTGGTTTCCGCCAAAGTCGTACCCTCTGACTTCGGACACCACAACCCCATTAAGATAATGATACACACAGCCCATCGGCCGATCTTTCAGATCGAATGTGGGGCTACAAACTTAGTGGTATCAACTGCCAATCTAAGATTGTGTTGGAAGGGGGCCGATAACTCTGAAACTCTCAGGAAATTGGCAAAGGACAATATGCCTCTCATTGTTTCTTGCCTTTCATTAGAATCACCACCAGTGCAGATAATCGAGGACTTTGGGAAGATTTGTCAGACGATTAAAACCATCCTCTCTAAATCGTCCCCTCAAGTGGCACCCATTCCCAGATGGTTTAACCACAAATGCTCCCAAGCAAACAGGAACTTACGCAGGGCACTTGCTGCCACTCCGAGGTGTATAACGGGAGATAAACAGGCCAGAAAGGAATATATGGAGGTAATCAGATGTAGGAAGAATGAACTTCTGAGGGAACGATGGGACAAATTGTCTGAGGCCGCCAGTTTGAAAAATGGTAACATCTTTTGGGCGGCTGTCAGGGAAGTCCATTTTATGGGCCAGTCTCTGACGCCGATCAGCTGTAACATCGCTAGCAATGTATGGGTTGATAATTTTTCAGCTATTTATTCCCCTCCATCTCCATGTGAATCAACCTTCAATCTAGGTAGCCCAGTACCCATAGAAATAAGCATCTCAGAAGTCATGGAAGCGGTTAATCAGAGTTTAGGCAATAAAGTGCCGGGCCCAGACGGGCTCCCTATCGATTTAATTAATTGGAACCTGGCCTTCTGGGCCCAACTGCTCTTGAATATTTTTAATAATCTAACTTTGGCAAAAATACCTGAGACTTGGGAACATGGGCGTCCGCAGAAATTTTTCCAGGGGAGGGCAACATTTTTACTTCATCACCATCCTCCGACATGATTGAGCACAAGTATTAAATAAACTAATACAAAAATCTAATAAGACAAAGAGCTTAAATAAACAAAGAAACCCATGGGGTGGGAGAAAAATCATGTGAGGCTTCACAGCAGATTACCTGGCAACCACAATGAAACAGAGCATTGGCATAGCCAATAGGTCTCGCCTTTGGGAGCTTATAAGTGTTTAGCCATGCCACACTTGAAGTTGTTGCACCAAGGATATTGTACTAGACAACTAAACACTTATAAGAGTATAGCCAAGTTTAGAAAGGAGCTGAAGACCTGGCTCTTTGTGCTACCCTAACTCTTCATCTTTCATCTCTCCGTCTTACAGCGCCAAGACGCCTCGGCATAAGAGCACTCTAAAAATGATTCACTCACTCACTCACTATAAGGTCCCAAAGGGGAGACCTATTGGCTATGTCAATGCTGTTTTTTTTTTTTAAATGACAAGCAGTGCTATATGGCTCCGGCTGCCACTTAGTCCACCACATCCCACGTAGATGCTGAAGCCATCTTTGAATGGTTTTAAAGCCAATTCAAAAGCTGTCACCAGTGTATGTGAATCCCTATCTCAACTGTGAGACTGCTCTCCTGCTTCCCAATTCTATTAAATACAAATGATGTAAAAAGAACATCCATTTCTGAGCTGCACGGCTCATCCTACCCACGTTTCATGCGCAGATTTGAAATACTGGTGGTTTGGGCTTCCCGGAATTCAACTGGTTGAGAGGTAGACAGGTGTAGAGAGGTAGAGAGAGGTGTAGAGAGAGAGGCGTAGAGAGAGAGAGGTAGAGAGGTGGAAAGAGGTAGAGGTAGAGGCAGGGAGAGAGAGAGAGGTAGAGAGAGAGAGGTAGAGGTGTAAAGGTAGAGAGAGAGAGGTATAGAGATAGAGGGAGAGGTAGAGAGAGAGAGGTAGAGAGAGAGAGGTAGAGAGAGAGAGAGAGGGAGAGAGGTAGAGAGAGAGGTAGAGGTAGAGAGGTAGAGGTAGAGAGAGAGTGGGAGAGGTAGAGAGGGTGAGAGAGGTAAAGAGATAAAGAGGTAGAAAGAGAGGTAGAGAGAGAGAGGTAGAGAGAGAGGAAGAGAGAGAGGTAGAGAGAGAAGTAGAGAGAGGTAGAGAGGGGTAGAGTGAGAGGTAGAGAGAGGTAGAGAGAGAGGTAGAGAGAGAGAGGTAGGGAGAGAGAGAGGTAGAGAGGTAGAGAGAGAGGTAGATGTAGAGAGAGAAAGAGGGGTAGAGAGAGAGAGAGGTAGAGAGAGAGAGAGAGGTAGAGAGAGAGAGAGAGAGAGCAGTAGAGAGAGAGGGAGAGGTAGAGATAGACGTACAGGTAGAGCGAGAGAGAGGGAGGTAGAGAGAGAGAGAGGTAGAGAGAGAGAGAGAGAGGTAGAGAGAGAGGTAGAGGTAGAGGTAGGGAGAGACAGAGAGGTAGAGGGAGAGAGGGAGAGGAGTAGAGGTAGAGGTAGAGGTAGAGAGGTAGAGAGAGAGTGGTAGAGGGAGAGGTAGAGAGGGAGAGAGAGAGAGGTAGAGAGAGAGAGAGAGAGAGGTAGGGAGGGAGAGGAAGAGGGAGAGGAAGAGAGAGAGTTAGAGAGAGAGGTAGAGAGGGGTAGAGAGGTAGAGAGAGGGTTAGAGAGAGGGTTAGAGAGAGGGTTAGAAGGGGGTTAGAGAGAGCGGTAGAGAGAGAGGTAGAGAAAGAGCGGTAGAGTGAGAGGTAGAGGTACAGGTAGGGAGAGAGAGAGAGAGAGAGGTAGAGAGAGAGCGGTAGAGAGAGAGGTTGAGGTAGAGAGAGAGAGGGGTAGAGAGAGGGGTAGGGAGAGGTAGAGAGAGAGGTAGAGGTAGAGAGAGCAGTAGAGAGAGAGAGAGGTAGAGAGAGAGAGGTAGAGAGGTAGAGGTCGAGAGAGAGAGAGTGGTAGAGAGAGAGAGAGGTAGAGAGAGAGAGGTAGAGAGAAGTAGAGAGAGAGAGGTAGAGATAGGGCGAGAGAGGTAGAGGTGGGGAGAGAGAGAGGTAGGGAGAGAGATAGAGAGAGAGAGGTAGAGAGAGAGGTGGAGGTAGAGAGGTGGAGGTAGAGAGGTAGAGGTAGGGAGAGAGGTTGAGAGAGAGGTAGCGAGAGAGAGGTAGAGGGAGAGAGAGAGCGAGAGGTAGAGGGAGAGAGCGAGAGAGAGGTAGAGAGAAAGATGTAGAGAGATAGATGTAGAGAGAGAGAGAGATAGAGAGAGAGAGGTAGAGATATAGAGGTAGAGAGAGAGGTAGTGGTAGAGAGGTAGAGAGAGAGGTGGAGAGAGAGGTAGAGAGAGAGGTAGAGAGAGAGGTAGAGAGAGAGAGATGGAGAGGGAGAGGTAGAGAGAGAGAGGTAGAGAGAGAGAGGTAGAGAGAGAGGTAGTGGTAGAGAGAGAGAGAGGTAGAGAGAGACAGAGGTAGAGAGAGAGAGAGAGAGAGAGATAGCGAGAGGTAGAGAGGTGTAGAGAGGTAGGTAGAGGTAGAGGTAAAGAGAGACTTAGAGAGAGAGACGTAGAGAGAGAGGTAGAGAGAGGTAGAGAGAGAGGTAGAGAGAGAGGTAGAGAGAGAGGTAGAGGTAGATAGGTAGAGGTAGAGAGGTAGATTGGAGATCCTAGCATTTCCAGAGCATTAAAGGCACTACTCATTTGTAACGTCATTCCTTTCACTGCACATCCTGCTTTATCTAAATAACTAGGGCCCTCAAATGCAAAAGGATGTTGTTGTCATAAAGCTTACAATTTGCAGCATCACAGTGGTTGCTACTGCAAAACCCCTTTTTAGAGTTGTGTATTACCTTCATGATTGACAAAAGGGGTTCTGCATCTTACTTCATATTGGAATTTGGAGGGGCAGTGGAAAGGGTGCTATCTTCAAATTGCAATTTACAATGACCTATATCAATGGTTTTCAAACGCAATGGCAGTCGCAAACCGTTGATCTGATACCAACACTGAGCTGCAGTTGGTACATGATTCAGAAAAGAAAAGTTGTCCCTGTGGGACAGCTTTCCCTTCAGGAATCATGGCAGGCGACAGTAGGTACAGGCAGTGGTCCAGGGGCTACACTCGATACGCTCGATACTGCAATGAACATGAGGAGCTCAAGGCGTAAACTCTTTAATCCATCTCATATGCAGACCCTTCTGTAAGACTAGTGCTTATGGTGCAAAAAAACAGGCATATCGTGTGTGGCGCAGACACTTCTGTTCAGTTTTAACTATTTTTCAGTTGTCAACAAAATATTTTAATTCATATTTTGGTTTCCATTGTTAACTGTTTTTAAATATATCCATTATTTTATTTTAGAAATAATGGATATATTAAAAAACGTATAACAACAGTTAACAATGGAAACCAAAATATGAATTAAATTATTTTGTTGACAACTGAAAAAGAGTTAAAACTGATTATTACCATGGAAAAGAAATTGATGAATCTTTAATGTTCGCTGAAAAGTGCACACATCCATCGGAACAGAAGTGTCTGCACCACGCACGATATGGTATACGAAAGGGCACCTAAAGAGTAGGTACCAGGATGTAGTAGCACCAACAAAAGAAAGGAATATAGCTTGAGTACGAATAAATCACAAGTGCACAGAAGGACTTTCCAATTGATCTCGCAAAAAACAGGCAGACACACCCATTGCATCCTCGGGCGAATTGTGTAATTCGGTGCCGGCGTTAATGAGGCTTTGATGGTTTCACCCCTTCCTAGGGGCCCTGGCTGCAGTTCCACTCTTCCTCAGCTTGAAAAATGTGCCCTCCTCCCCGAAATTTGACTCTAAGTGCGCCTCTGCTTCAAGCTGTGGGAGCAGCCAGGCCCGGACCTTCTCTCTTGCCCATCAGCAGGACCGTCATTGCAAGCGCTTTCTCACGCTTATAAAATTGACGGCCCTGCAGACAAACACCACTGTGGGGGCTGTCAATAGTGACGGACCGGTGTTCCAGGGGGGGGCAAGTGCCCCCCCTTGCCCTCCCCTGCGGACGCCCATGCTTGGGAAAGAAGTATAATAGTCCCGATCTTCAAGAAGGGAGATAGATCTCTTCCGTGCAATTATCGACCCATCTCCCTAATAGATAATACCCTTAAAATCCTAGGAAGAGTCCTGTACAATAAGATTGTGGATTGGACAGAAGCAAATGACAACCTGGACCCATGCCAGTTGGGCTTTAGGGGCAAGCTAGGAACCACGGAACAATGGTCTCAACCTAAACTTAATCGTTGGTAAATATGCTATTGCAAAGAGGTCCCCTATTTACATGGTTTTTATGGTTTTGTCCACAGCTTTTGACCTAGTGAATAGGTCAAAGCTGTGGGCAATCCTTTTGGCTGGTGGGTTGGACGAAGCACTGGTACATTTTTTTGCATATTTACATAGAGACCTCAAGGCTCAAGTAAGGATTGGGACGGGAGGAGAGGTTTTGGGGTCCATTGATATTGGCAGGGGGGTCAGACAAGGATGCGTGTTGGCCCCCCTGCTTTTTATCATATATATTAATGGGCTCAATACCGCTCTGAAAATGGCTACCCAAGATGTCCCATATATTAATAAAGGCCCATCCCTGTGTGTCAGGCTTCGCCTTCCAATGTCTCCGGGATTGTGCCGTTGATATAAGGTTCCACCTCTTGATGTCCCCGGAGTCTGAATCATATATCCACAGACTACCAGGATAATCAAGTGAGGGAGGGAAAGGAAGGGGACAGTGGGGAGGGAGATCTGCAAGAGCGACAAAATATACTAAGTAAACCTTCTGATGATTATTAAATGTTGAGCATCTAACAATTCCTTCCTTTACCATTCAACATCGATAATCTCCCCTTCCTACCTGAAAAGGAATATAAGGATGTCTCAACAGTAAGAAGAGAGAGGAGGATTCTCAGGGATCAAACCAACTGCAAAGCATACGTTGAAATTACTGACGCTGTGTTTGGAGACATATCATTAAGAGTTGCATATACCACATACCAAACACGATCTGTGTAAGTCCTACTGTTAGGTACTTCTCAAGAAAGACCCCCAGTATTCTCTCTTCTGTAATGGAGATAAAAAATAGAATTTGTGGAAAGAAAGGCAGGTTAGGCACAGCAGATACGGTTAATGTCTCCTTAACGTTCTCTGCACCACTGTCCGGGGCCTGTAACCCAGATATATGCCAGCTACCAATCGGCTGACCCAAAGACTCCAGAAAACCTGTGTGAAAGTCAGAACATGGCTTGAACTCAATCATGTACCATCCGGCCTTTCGTTATCCCGAAATTCCTGGCAGAGACCAGATCTTGTTTATCCCACCATTGTTTGTTTCTTTACGTCCAAACTCAGGTGGCCCAAACCCACACGGGTAAACTGTACTCCCGTTCACGAGTAAAGCAACCAAAAATCAGCAAGAAAAACAATCAGGAAATAAAAGGAGGATAAGGTGCTCTCCTGTCCGAGAGCAAAAGTGACCAAAATCAGCAAGGGCAGCAAACGAACAAAACAGAGAATAAACACTTAAGGACCGTGTTTCCTTTGTTTCCTCAAAGCGCTCCGTATCTGACCCAAGACGGGATACACCAGAGCCCGTGAGTTTGCTCACCCGTATTACCGTTGATCCGTGGACCTCACCTCCGCATAGCGTCTCGGCGAGAATAATTAGCAAAGCCGGCTTCCAGGACCGGTACTTTATTTCCTGGTTTTGCGTGAGTTGCGCACGACGGAACGTGCTCCCTAGACAGGATGGGAACTGTAGTCTAGTGTCCCGGATTCCTTCGGGATTCCGATGTGGAGGTCAGCGTTACTCATGCGCGACTCGTGACACTGTGCTTCTTTACGCAGATGATGCGGTTCTTATAGGCCAGACTTCAAACTCATTGCGTCTTCTTGTCCAAAATTTTAATAATTATATGAAAAAGTTAGACCTGCGGGTAAATTTTAAGAAATCCTTTTTGATGAGTAGTGGCCCGGGGAAGCGTGGCATAGGCCCGATAACAATAGATGGCCAAAAATTTACTTTGGTAAGATCTTTCGTCTATTTAGGATTGGCCGTTGCTGCGAACGGCTCCTGGAGTGAGCATCTAGCCCACGTCAGGAGCAAGTTCTCAAAGGCCACCAATTCAATTTTAAGTCTACCTCGTCCTAAGACCACGGGTGCTCTTTTAGCAGTACAGAAAATATATAAACTTCAGTGCACCCCGGTGGCCACATACGGTGCCGAGATCTGGGGAACGGCCAATTGCTCATTAATCCAGCAGGAAGAAAATAGGTTTTGCAGAAAATTACTGAGCGCCCCAATTTCTACCCCCCAATATATATGTCACAAAGAGCTCAATATTAATTTTATAACTGATTTTATTCGGGCACGACCGGCACTTATGTGGGTATCAGTGTGGAAGAACAAAGCGGCATCCTTGACACAGCTGATTGTCAAGGGCTTAGAAATTCCATGGCTAAGCGGTGTGCTGAGTAGCTTGCGTAGTCTAAACTGAGAAAACGTCTTCGGGGATCACATATTAGCAGCTTCAGTTGCAAAAAAGGAACTGCAGAATGCTTTGTACTCACTATATAACAACGAGTGGGAGGTGGTAGAGTCTAGGAAATCAACTGTGCGTAATTATATGGCTATTGAACAGTACTGTTATCTGCTTCACATGTATCTGACTTTACCGATAAGCCGTTGGGAAATGAGACTTTTGTTTCGACTAAGAGCTGGTACAATTCGATTTGCACTTTGCTTTCCACTTGGTTATAGCCCAAATCTTAATTTTAACTTGTGTTCTTTTGATAGGGGGAGTGAGCAAACTATTATGCACTTTATATTTCTCTGTAAACATTATATCAAATACTCTAAGCAGTGTTTATATCCATATTTTAACAAAAGAAGACCAACCACTCTGTAGGTAGCGTACCAATCAATACTAGACCGATGATGTTGAACTAATTTTCCGCACTGGCACTTTTCTCAAAACCGCAACAAGGGCAAGGAGATCTATGATGGACCCCTGATCCTGTATGACATAATCTGTGAATTGTTTTAATAACTGTATATATCAACATGATGGTTACTTTTGCACAAGGCACTTTGGCTATTTGTATATTGAATTTTAATCTTTGTATTAACTATTGTGATGAATTTGTGTTTCTTGTGCTTTTATCCGAATAAAGTTGACCTGAACTGAATAGCAAGCAAGGAGGCATGGCCACAACAAAGAACACATGCAGGCTTATGGTAAAATCACACAGTCCTGCTACACCAAATGCCCCCCTAGCACATGGTTAAGCAACAGCAGCATGCAAGGAGGCAAAAAAAAACACTTGTCGGCCTTTGGTGAAAGCACATTGGCTGACTACACAAAATGGTCACCGTCCGCATGGTCAAACAACAAGCAAGGAGGCTTGGACAACAAAGAACACATGCAGGCCTATGGACCCTGACTAAATAAAATGGCCACAGGGCATGGACAACAAAGACAAATGGTGACCTAAGGCAAACACACAGACACACTGGCAAAACAAAGGAGGCAAGGTAACACTGAAGAAATCGCTACCACTAATTCAGAAATACCAAAAAAGAAAAGGAATTGAGCTATATACAAATTTTAGAACAATACACATCCTCCTGGGACATCAAATATTAACCCACCAAAATACACGTTTTGCCAAAATACACATTAAATTCAATATTAAAAAACCCTCATGTTTAATATAGTTCAATGCCATCCCTGTACTAAATTTTGTTTTTAAACAAAATATACCACAGAAACAGTTGCATCATGTACCCATGACTAGTACTGGACGTACTGACCTTGGACCTTGGTCAGACTAGGAGACATAACAAAATAAATGAATAGGGCACATTTAATCAACGTGAAAAATGTACTTTACTATACAACCTTTATCCCTTACAAAAGGTAAAAAATAAAATGCTCAGGGAGGCGCCTGCTGGACAGTAAAAGGAAGTTGGAGTCTGTGGGGCACTTGCTTCTTTTTAAAAAAAACGTAAAATAAATAAAAGGCTTCTCGCACTAAACTAAACAAATAACTTGAACTACATGCTGGAGTAGAAAATACCCTCGAAAACATCTTACAGAGTAGATTTAGCTGCTTCTCGAGTAGAAAATCTGCTCAAGGTGCAGCTGTTGTCACTCATGTTCACCAACATTACGAAGAAGATGCTGTTGCGGCCAGAAGCAGTACTAGCAGGTGCAAAAATCCTGCATGTACTCGCTAGTGGTAGGCAAGTCTCATAGCGCTCATCAGCATGTGCCAAAAGAAGTCTTGTGCGCACCAACAGAAAAAAATCCTACTCAGAGCTGTATGGTGCAATTAAGCTTGAACTCCGCGTTACATGCGGATTCCGAAGTTCCCGAATTTCACAAATGCCACAAGTGGAGTATATTTCTCCGCCAAGTGCTACAAATTTTTGGGAAAGTATGGTATATTGTAACTTCTGCTGTTACTGTCTCTGGCACCAAATCACCTAATTTCAGCATTAATGACCATTTTATCTCAATATTCTATTCATGAAAAGTAACCAAAACAGAAACATTGTAATTGCCTACAGTTCCCATTATAAGCTGCAGCTTGAGGCGGCAGATCCTACAATCTCTCCATTTTACATACAGAGTGTGATTTTTTACTTCACAATCCATCAACATATGCTTAATAGGCAAGAAAATGATCAAGACCCTGCTGAAATAGCAAGATTTAAGCAAATAGCAACAAACACCCAAGAGACAACTTTGAAATGGACATCAATGCCTAATAAGCAGAAACGTCAGCACACAAATTCAGGGCCCAAGGTAAACATTTGCAAAGGTAAAAAGGTGTAGTATTGGGTATTTTAAAAATTATGTTAAACAATTATGGCCGAACCCAATCTATGTGTGGCACAATCACTAATAGACAGTGTTTGGAACCCACTGGGTTTGGTAAAAGATCCCTCACACACCAACCTGGTTGGTGTCATGCTTCATCATTGGGGTCCCAACCGGGTGGCCGAATACCCCCTGGTTGTGCTGCGACGCTTGACTACAGCGGAGCTGGTGTGGTGCAGAAATGTGATGTGGAGTGAATTAAAAATATCTCTGAGAATACTTGCCTCTCTAATTTTTATTACTGACGGCTCAGGATATGATTAAAAATTATGTTTGATGCAACTAAAAAAGAAGTAATTATCTTGTAGTTAGCTATGTGATGGGTCCACATGTTTCAGTCCGCAGGAGAATGTAGGACCCACCCCTTTCTTCCCTTCCACTCCCATTGATCTTGACATATATTAGCCCAGTGCTACTCATTGTGTTTGAATTAAGTTAATTACTTTCAAAATGTTACCACCCTGATGGACTAAGACAACAGAACTAAATCAGAGGAGCCATTTCAATTTCATAATGTAAAATGTGTGTTGGGGATTCTGCATATCGAATGAGAGTTTGCCAGGCTAGAGGGACTGCTTCTGCAACAGTCATCTCAGAGAAGACGGTGGAAAAGTAGTCTGAGCGTCCAGGGCTGGTGAATCACAGACATCTGTTATAGAAGCCTCTGTAATGCAGATAGCCTTCCTGGCATCAGTTGCCTAGAAGTAAGATTTTCATAAGCTATTCACTGTATGGGTATACTGTGCTGAATATTTAGCATTTCTTATTTAAACAAGCAAAGCTGAGGGCTACAGGGCATACTTAAGGGAGACTTACCCGATATACATAAGAAGATGTTTCTACATGTTGAAGCACTTTCCTTTACCATGTGCAACTGCAGGGATTTCATCTGCAGAACCAATGGTGAACCTAGTACCATGTTTTTCAGTCATTAATGCGTGTGTCGTACACCACAGTCCATATGTGACGTTCAATATATATGCCACTAGTGTACTTTCTGTGGCAACCTACTGTCATCCTTAATAAAAGTTAAATTAGACAATTGTGTGTAACTTATTCAAAGTATAACAATAGAGTAGGATCTCGTAGAGGAATCACCAATCAGACAGATCACACTCCACTGTCTTCACAATCAAAAAGCTATTCCCTACCAGTCTTTAAAGGACCCAAAAGGCAATTAAATAAAATCTGTTTAATGATGCAGGTAAGTTTAAAAACAGTTGTACAATAAATTAAAATGTATATAGTTAAAAACACCTGAGCTATATCACTAGTGGTATATTGTACATACATTATTGAAACATTGTAAATAAGAGAGACACAACATCTGAGACATTCATATTTGTCATTTAGAAACCAGTTAATTTGAAGGAGTCAACAAATGAAGTAGTTTTTGATTGGGAAGACAGTGTGATCTGTCTGATCGTTGATTCCTCCAAGAGATCCTTCTCTATTGATATATTGTTGGTTTAAGGAACCCTGTTTCTTGGAGTAGTAGGGCCACTCTCCTTTTTATAGACAGTGGGCATGTAATGAGCGAACTGACTCGAGCACGCTACGTTGACACTCTGGATTAATTACAACTACATGGGACTACGGTTTCCATGAACCTTCAAGAACCGAAATAATGCGTGAAATCGGAACTGTCTATAACTTCAAAGACGGAGCGCACTGCAGCGTCGGAAATTCAGTTGTCAGAGGTCTCGCAGGCATATTAAAGAAGAAAGAACTTACTAAAGTGAAGGTGTAATACCGAAATATTGTATAATGAAAAACACTATGAAGGATGAATAAAGATGTATGAATGAATGTAAGGATTGTTTTATTATACAGCAATGCTAAACATTTTTTATTAATTTAGTTATGAATTGAATATAGATTAAAATACATGTAGTTAAGTAATTTCTCTCTTTTTTTTATAAAATAAATATTCTATATTTAGCTTTCCATCTGGGTTTTGGTAGTCTTATTCAGAGGCCCCCATTACAAATAGAACTTTTTTGAACGTATAGTTGCCTAAGAATTACAGCCCCACTTTTTCGCCTGACATTGCCACCACAATACCTGAAGGAAGAAAGATCTGCCACCATGAGCGCATCAACAAACCTGGTGGAAGGATTGCCATAATACACAAGGAATCCATCCAATTCACCATTAAAAATGATATCACCCAAGCCATGGAACATCTCATCTTCCAACTCCAAACAGACAGTAAAAACGGCGATTTGGGGCAACCTCACTACCAGTCTTCCAGGACCACGTTCAGCCTTCTGCATCTTCATCGATGACTTCTTCACCTTCATTGCCATAGATCCCAAAAACATTTTCCTCTTTGACCTCAATTTCCATCTTGACGACCACAATGACAACAGCACTACCAACCTCCTTGACAGCATGAACAAAATTGGACTCACCTATCTCATCCGTGACCCCACATACATTGCAGGCCACATGATAGTCCCCATCTTCACCTCCAGTGACCACATTAGGTACAGCCGCACCAAGGAACTCACCTGGATAGACCACTCCATTATCAACTACAACAGCACCAGCTCACGGACCTCTGCCTCAGTGTACCCAACACTTCCCACTGCAGCTTGAGCAAAGTCTCAAAGGACACTTGGATCAATGCCCTCAATACCACCACGCCATCTTCTCAGACAACATAGACCAGACCGTCAGAAACTTTAGCAACTGGATCACCAACTGCACCGACAATGTAGCTCCCATAGGCAACAAACAACACAGAAAGTCTACCAAGGAGACCAGCTTGTGCACTGAAAATCTCAGAACCGCTAAACAACACTGTAACCAACTGGAAAGAAGATGACACACTAGTAAGGACATAATCAACAAGACCGCCTTCAAAACAGCCCTCAACCTCTTCCACAGACAGTTGAGAGAATCAAAGAAAAATGTCTTAGCTTCATGCATCAAATCAAGCCCCAATGACAGCAAAGAACTCTCCAACATCAGCAAAGAATTCTACAACCCCTTAGCTGCAATAAAACAATAACCTCTCACAGGCGGTCTGCAACGACCTTGTAAACATCCCCATGGCAAAATCGCCAACATTTACAAAACCTTCAGAACCCAGGCCAAGGCCACCAACTTCTTCAAGCAACACAACAATACCGCTAACACCACAGACATCCGACTAACTGAATGGAGCCAGCTCATCCCACAGGACACCGCTTTCATCATGAACTTGATCCACTCAGGGGCCCCAACCAACCCGGTGCACAGTCAAAATATTGATTATTAAATATCAACCTACCTTAATATCAATTTTTTTAATATTGTAGGGACAGAATATCAAAGTCAAGAATAAAGTTGACCAGAATATCGACCTTAAGGTAAGTAATATTGTTTTTTTTTAATATCGAAGTAAGTAATATTGAAGTAAGTAATATCGTTAGCAAAATATAATTATCAATAAAATGTGTTTTGTATCTTAGTATGTATTTTATATGTATGTTTAACATTTTATTTTAATGTATATTCATAGTTTTTAAATATATGTATAACATGTTTAGAAATAAGTCATTTTTTTAAAGTGAATTTTGCGTTTTTGTATCAGAGCGGGTTGTGGGTTTATAGGGGAATAGGGTGGGAAGTAATTTGCTTATAATTAATTGATTTGTTTTTATTTATTGTTATTGATTATTAATTTAGTGTTAATTAATTATTAATTGATCATTACTTTTTATTATTTTGTTAATCTATAATTATATTAATTATAATTAAGGGATTATTAATTTTCATTTATTGTATTGTTATTTAATTTGTTGTTAATTAATTATTAATTGGTAATTAATTGGTAATATTTGTTTAATTGATAATTAAATTAATTATGTGATCCTTTATGTGTAGTGGGAAGTAATTAAATTAAATGAATGAATTAGTATGTTTATATTTAATGTTATTGATTATTAATTTATTGTTAATTACTTATTACTTGCTAATTAATTTTTATTTATTGGTTAATTTATAATTATATTAATTATAAGTAATGTATTATTAATTTGTATTTGTTGTTATTGATTATGTATTCATTGCTAAATATTTTTTATTAAATGAATAATTGATAATTAAATTAATTGTGTATCTTTTTTATGTGTATTGTGTTGTGTGTTAATGGGGAGTAGTGTGGCAAGTAAATTAATGTTATTTAAGTAAATATTAATTACATTTTATTGATATTTATTAATATTAATTTTGTTAATTAATTATTAATATTTTATTTATTTAACAAACATTATTTAATTATTAAGTATGTCAATTTAACCCCTACGCTATCCTAAATTTTCCACGCTGTTACACTTACTGGAGTGGGAATAGTAATTGTTACCCCTACACTATCCAACACTTTCCCTACTGTTGTACTCACTGGAGTGGGAATAGTAATTTGTACCCCTACACTATCCATCACTTTCCGTACTGTTACCCTCCCTGGAGTGTGTATAGTGATTTTAACCCCAACGCTATCCGGCACGTTCCCTACTGTTGCACTCACTGGAGTGTGAATAGTAATTTTTACCCCTACACTATCCAACACTTTCCCTACAGTTGCACTCATTGGAGTGGGAATAGTCATTTTAACCTCTACGCTACCCAACATGTTTCCTACTGTTGCACTCACCGGAGTGGGAATAGTAATTTTTACCCCTACACTATCCAACACTTTCCCTACTGTTGCACTCACTGGAGTGGCAATAATAATGTTTACCCCTTCGCTGTCCAACACTTTCCCTACTGTTGCACTCCCTGGAGTGGGAATAGTAATGTTAACCCCTATGCTATCCAACACTTTCCCTACTGTTACACTCACTGCAGTGGGAATAGTAATTTTTACCCCTACGCTATCCAGCACTTTCCCTGATGTTGCAATCCCTGGAGTGGGAATAGTAATTTTAACCCCTACGCTATCCAACATTTTTACTACTGTTGCACTGTTTGAAGTTGGAATAGGAGTTTTATTCTCTTTACTTTCTAATATTTTTTGTATTATTTTAGCCAATGTAGTATATCATACATTTTTAAAAGATTCAAAATGTTTAGTTTTTTTAATTTGTTATATATATTTATTTAATTTGTATTTATAATATTGTTTTATGTGTATTGATGTATTTATAATTTATAAGATTTTTAAACAATTTATAAGTTATTAAAATAATTATAGAACATATTAATAAGTATATATATATATATATATATATTATATATTAGATGTATATGTTTAATGTACTTTTAAAAAATATATATATATATTACTTATAATTTTTAAACATTTTAAAATATTTTTAAATGTTTATTTTAATTACATGCATTATTTACTTTATTTTTAAAAAAAGGAATTACAAGAAAACGATAATGTTAACGATATTTTTGACATCGATATTTTTTCCAATATTTTTGTACTTACCATAATTTAGATAGGATGTCAATATTCTTGATTTCGATATTCTTGCTGCGATATTTCTGTAGGTCGATATTCTGACCTTCTGTATTTTGTCAGTGATTCAACCGACCCATGTCCTCACCACATTTTCAACCTAGGCAAAGCCAGAATCCGCCCCGTTGTCACCACCTTGTTCAAACCCTCAATTGCCAGGGCCACCTTCCCAGTGGAATGGAAACATGCAGAAGTCAGCACCCTACTACAGAAACCATTGGCTGATCCAGGCAAACTCATCAACTACCAACTTATCTCCTTGCCAAAGTATTAGAAAAACCATCAACCAACAACTCTTTGCACATCGGGAACCTCCTACATCCGAATTCTGCAGTAACAACAGCACCAAGACAGCCCTCATCATGGCTAACAATGACTTCCGAGCCCTACGCTTTCATGGGGAGACTGCAGCTCTGATCCTCCTTGACCTCTCTGCAGCTTTCAATATGATCTCCCACCACACACCCATTACAAAACTGCACAACATAGGCTTCCAAAGAGCCACTCTCAGGTGGATTGCCTCTTTCCTCACCAGGAAAACACAAAAAGTCTGCCCTCACCTCCAAGGAAATTATCTGTGGAGTACCCCAAGGATCCTTGCTCAGTCTCCCCCTCTTCAAAGCTATATGACACCTCTAGCCAGAATCACCAAAACCCACAGACTCAACATCATATCCTATGACAACAACTCACAGATCATCCTCTCTCTCTCTCTGAAGACACCACCAAGACCAATTTTCACGACTGCATGACAGATGTCACCACAACTGGACGAAGGACAACTGACTGAAGCTCAACTCGGATAGGACAAAGGTACCGATTTTCAGAAACAAAAGCTCCCCATGGTTATACATCCTGGTGGCCATCAGAACACGGACTCACTCCTAACCCCACTGACCATGCTAGTAACCTAGGCCTCATTCTTGACAACAAACTAAACATGATGGCTCAGGTCAACTAAGTCTTTACCTCCTGCTTTTCATCATAATATATTCAAATAGCTAACCCAAAGCACAAGATGCACCAACATCCAGACCCTCACCTCCAGTTGACTTGACTGCTGCAACACTCTATATGCAGGGATCACAGCTCACCTCTTCTGACAACTGCAGGCCATACAGAAGGCTGCATCTAGACTCGTCCTCGACCTCCCTTAAGCAACTCAAATCACCCCCTACATCTGGAAACTCCACTGGCTCCCTGTGCAGAAAATATGCAAGTTCAAGTTCCTGACACATGCATACAAGGCCCTAGGCAAATGTGGACCAGCCTTCTTGAACCACTGCCTGAATTTCCATCAGTCCACCAGACACCTCCGCTCCACATCCCTTTCTCTAACCCTCACAACCTGCATCAAAGGTAGAAGATGCAGAGGTCACTCCTTCTCCTTCCTAGCAGCAAAGACATGGAACGATCTACTATTTCATCTGTGGACCGCCCTATCTCTTTCAGAGTTCTGTAAGTCTATGTAGACTTGGCTATTTGAATAATCGACTGAATCTTTCCAGTGCCTGGATACCCTCATGGGTGACCAGTAGTGCTCTACAAATCTAATGATTGTTTGATTGATTGATTGATTGATTGGAGGCAAATAAGAATTAGATTTGATTGGAATTCTCTGCAAACTCATCCCAGAAATAACCTGCCTTCACCTCTCCTGTTGTCTGAATTATTTAGTTGGCTTTAGTACTCTGTGAACTTTACTGCTAACCAGTGATAAAGGGATTGTGCTCATCCCCCTCGGATGTGGTAAAACTGGCTTACACTTAAGTGCCATATTTATTTACTTGTAAGTCCTTAGTAAAGTGCTGCTACATAAACCTAGGGCCTATACATTAAATTACACTAGTGGGCCTGTACCACTTGTTGTGCCATGCACTAAAGTAGCACTTTATTGTGTCTCAGGCCTGGCATTGCAGCCTAGAGTGCAGCTCTAAAACGAGAGTTTAACATAATAAAATAAAGCTTTTGCCAGACCGAAATCTTCCTTTTTAATGCATATAATCCACCCCTCTGGTAGTCTCTAAAACCCCAGATGGCAGGGTGTATTGTGTTTAGAAGGTTGGACATCTGTTTTTATGTATTACATGGCCTGGTAGTGAAAACTCCTAAAGTTGTTTTTCATTACTGTAAGGGTTAGCTCTCCCATAGGATAACATAAGCCCTAGCTTTTCTATAGGGTAATATTGGGCTACCTTATTACGTTTAATAACTTCTAACCTTTAATTGGGAACAGGAATAATGTCATGTGTGAGCTCAAAAAAAGTTTAATTTTAAATCCTCCTTAATGGCAAAGTCGTAATTAAAAATCTTCTTAAATGCAAGGATCAAATTTTAAGCCACAATTCTGAAAATACCACTTTAGAAAGCTAGCATTTTTTTAACTTCCCTAACCATTTAGTGCTTACTGATAGTGACCTTGGTCACATCACTGTGAATAGCTTATCTATTGGAGTTGGTGTGTTCCTTCCAGACAGGTTGACAGTGAGGGCTAGATGTTGGCAGGATGGGCCATACTGCCAGGATGGCTGAAGGTGGAACTCTGCCCTTCCATACTTACACATCAAAGGGCTGCCTCCAGCACACACACACAAAGGAACCTCTCACTAGCCTTTTGTCATCCTGGACTTCCTGGAGCCTTAGCAGGACAACAAGGAACCTTCCAGAACCAGATGTGGAGGTAGCCTAGAAGATTCCACCACTTCAAAGGCTGGGAACAGATATAACTATTGGATCCTCAGAGCAACTCTCCAGTACTCTCATGAACCTGTGGAAGCCTTCAGCAGAACTGCCTGGACTCCCAGAGGATTGCCTGGCTGTTTGAGGCCTAGCTTACTGCGTGATCCCAGGACTACCAGAGTGACTCCAAGGGCTAGTGTCCTGGCCTCCTGTGTGAGTTAAAGGGATATAACAAGCTCCACAGACCTTGAACACTGCACCTGGTCTCTGTTGTAGTAGGTCCAGATGCCCAAAATGGTTCTCACAAAGTCCTGGACCATTGGAAGTGGTGTTGAAGGTGATATTCCTGCCTAACCCTAAAAGTCGTAACTTAGAACCTTTTTCCCTAAAATTGGCCTGAGAATCCACAGAAGATTAGGACCTACCTGCCTGCTGATCCACCCAAGGTGCATCGCCGGTTTGCCTGACTCCAAGGTAGCTCCCCCTACATTCTCCTCCACAGCCGCAAATCCTGTTCAGCTGGACGATTCAGCGGAGGTATCCAGCCTCTTGGATCCCTCAGCAGCTCCAGCATGCTGCTTTGTCCCACTGAAGATTTCGACTTCCAAAAAGTTGACAAAGTCCAACAGTAGAAATCTTCACCCGACTCCTTTGAGTTGACTGCAACAACGACACCTCGTTCTCAGACACCACTGGCTGTCTTGCCCCACTGAGCTTTACCTTCTCTGAACTTTTTTTCTGAATTTCTTCCAAGTCTGAAGGTAAGCCACAACCAGCTCCAATTCACCTTGTGCATCTGACCTATGCCCTATTGTGTTCAGCCTTAAGATTTGACTTTGCCCCAGTATCTTGAAACCAGATACCCACTGTTAGAGCTTTGATCTTTTGGGTGCTACATTCCAATAAAACAAATTAAGATTCATAGCTTTGGTTCTACTAATTGGATGTAATTTGTTTTGGTGTAATTTTATTTATGAACATGTATCCAATGTTTCTAAATTGGTTTGAGATGTTTCTTTTGCTCTGCTTTCACTTTATTACCGTTTATGTGCTTGCATAAATACTTTACAACATGCCTATAAGTTAAGCCTGACTGCTTTTGTGCCGAATTACCAGAGGGTTAAGCACAGGTATAGCAACTTTTGTGGTTCACCCTGACAAGGATTGTGGTTGTTGATTGAGAAGTGTTTCACTCCACTCAAACAAATCTTACAATCTCCAATTAAGAAATGTAAATCACTTGCTAATGGCATTTACTACAACAAAGGCCAGGTGAATAGAAATACCATTTTGCGATTTCCGAATTGTGAATCACAAGGATTCACAATTAGGAAATCGCAATATGGAATGTATGAAAGTGTGATGAACACTTTCTGAGATTTCTAGGGGGTCGCAAATGACCTACCTCATGAACATTAATGAGGTAGGTCGCAATTTGTGACCCCCTAAGAAGCGCTAGATTCACAGGGATAGTGGCCTGTTGAAGTCAGCAGACCACCATGTCCGTGATTGCCTCTAAATAAATCTATATATATATTTTTAAATGCAGCCCATTTTCCTTAAAAGAAAATGAGTTCCATTTAAAAAAGACAAAGTAAAGGTTTTCTTTTCATTTTTAAAGTGCAGGCAGAGGTCCGTGGGAGCACCGCCTGATCTTGAAAAATGATTTTACAAACATTCACAAAGGGTAAGGGGTTTCTTGGGGACCCCTTCTGATTTGCGATTTGGTTACCACCTACTTGAATTAGGTTGAAACATGCGAATGTTTTGTGACTGCATTCACGGTCACAACGCATTCATACATACTAATTTGATTCGGTATTAGGAAGGGATGCCTTAAACACACCCCTCCCTACTACCGAATCGCAAACCCAAATTGTGATTTGATAAGAGGTTACCTTATCACAATTTGGCTTTGATTCATTTGAAAAGCCTTTTTTGAGGTCGCAAATTGGCAGATTCATTTGCAAGTTAAAAGGTACATACATCTGGCCCCAAATGATTTATCTCCTGTTTGTATTAAATTCTGTTTCATTAGTGGAGACATATTTATATGTTTTGTCATTTTTGGAATCATGCCAACTGTAGCTACATTTCATATTGTTTGCATATATCCACAAAATAGGACATGCAGTTTGAAAATCTATTATTGCATGTATGTTAATATTGGCACCTAAATAAATACACCACAGCTACAGATCATCAAAGCACTATATAAGCCAATAAGGTGAAAATAAGATTAGAACTGGGAATCAGTTCTCTTCACCTCCTGTAATCAGGTATGTTCCAAGCAATTCTTCTAGCAAACTAGAATTACCACCAATTTCAAAAACCTTGGGACTCATGTATGGCATTTTGGCATAGGGTACCCCTGCAAGACACCTTGCTGTGCTGCCCTATGCCAAACTGAAAGGGCAGGAATACACTGTATTTAAGCAATTACAAACAACTACTTTTTTTAGAATTACCTTTGCGAAGGAAATTTATTTTTTTAGGCGGTTTTGTAGCCTCTGGACCAACATACTCATAATTTGCAAGTGGATCATTTTTCATGTTCTTAAAAGTTGCTTGTTCCACAATGGCATCCACTGTTTGGTCATCCAGGTCCTTTCCAACGAAACTGCTTATCTTCAGTACGGCTCCTCTCAGATCCTAAAATTAACACAATCTCATTAGTGTGTCTTGAGGTGTTTAATCCTGGGAAAGAGAATTAACTTTACTTATAGAGTATTGCCCACAAGAAGCCCTCAAAGATTAAATACTGCTGAAGGTGATGCCAGGTTATCTGTCATTAAGCTATTTCAACAAAACAGAGAGAAGAAATTGAATTAATTTGACAGATCTCTAACTCATATGACAAACAGGGAAACTGAAACCAGTCATATGAAGAAACGTAATAATACTTTTAAAACCCGGTGCATGTGTCTATTTGGCCAAACTACACACATGACAGAGTAGGTGAACAAAATGGCAACATTTACTCCACAGGTCTAGTCACAATACATCACTAGCTGATGAATTATTTTGATCAGTTCTGAAATGGAAGTATTTGGTGTTTGTACATCTGCTGCGGCTGCAGCTTTGAATTAAGTGCCCGCCCACGTTCTTTTCGTCAGCAGGACAATTTCCTCAGTGTTTTTTCGACTTACTTAAAAAATTGTTTAAGTGCTTTGAAATGGTCTGACCCTGGCTGTTAGAGTGTTTTTTTCGTCTACAGCACCAAGATACCACTCCAGACAAACGTTGTGCTTAGTAAAAGAAAGAAATTGCAATTTCCTCTCAGACAGCTTCACAAGTAATTTTTTAAGGGTTTAAGTCTATACTTTCCTACTAAGGTTCACATAGATGTCTCGCTCATAAACATCCCATGGAAATAAAATGTATGAGACTTACCTAGCTTTTGACCATCATGAATAGCCTGACCAAAAGAGAGACAGCACTCAAATCTGAACTTCCTTGATTAAAACAATATGGGCCTGATTCACAGAATTAACTAATGACAAAATCCTAAACTTACTACTTTTGGTATTCACAGAATGTACTTACTACTTTTGGTATTCACAGAATGGATTTACGACTACTAACTTTACGTCCACACTCGGAGCTTCCAGACCGGAGGCGGAACTTCCGGCTTGGAGGCGGAGCTTGCGGCCCAGAGGCGGAGCTTCCGGCTCAGAGGTGGGGATTTAGCCATGGCTGAAATCTCCAGCACTGGGAAGGAAGCTCCGCCTCTGGGCCGGAAGCTCCGCCTCCGGGTCGCAAGCCCCACCTCCAAGCCAGAAGCCCCGCCTCCAGGCCAGAAGCTCCGCCTCCGGGCCGGAATTTCCGGCCCGAGTGCGGACGTAAAGTTAGTAGTCGTAAATCCATTCTGTGAATACCAAAAGTAGTAAGTGCATTCTGTGAATACCAAAAGCAGTACGTTTAGGATTTTGTCCTAAGTTAGTTCTGTGAATCGGGCCCAAAATTTGCAGATCTGGAACCACGTTTTAGCTCGGGAAATGCATGTAATCTCTATATGAAAAAGTATAAAGACCACTTTAAACAAGAATGGCTTTGCCACAAACCTTCTGGCTCTCTCTGCTGTATTTGACGCAGTCCACCAAGACTCTTTTCTAGTGAGCTTACAGCAACTTGGAATCAATGGAAGAATGCTTATCTAAATCAGATCCAACCTCTCAAACAGATCCAACATCATAGTGCAACCCCGTTCACATCACCTCCTTTCAGAATCAATCTAGGCAACCATCCCTCTTTTTATTAACAACATGTACCATTAGAACTCCTGCTTCAAACAAACAGAAAGACTCTAGGCGGTCCATTAGGATGACGAGCGAACTTTGTCCCCCCGCCATCCTACCGTGGAATGGGACCGCCCGCCATTTGTGCGGGGGTCGCGTTAGTGACATTAGGATGCGCCCGCCACACTGGCTGGCGCATCTTGCATTTTTGACATCGCAGCGGGCGGTGCTCTCAGCACCGCCTGCCACAATGCCAAGAAGGCATGTTGTTCATGCCTGCCATGTTGTGCATGGAATTGCCCGTAGGTACCCCGCATGTGCACCCCCCAACCCCCAGAATCCCGGGGGCCCACTACGGGCCCCAATAGCAAAAACTGCAAGCCTTTCCGTGGCAGTGTTGCCGCCACGTAAAGGCATGTACCCGCTTTTATGTTATTATGGATTGCCGTGTCTTCCAGAAACTTCCACCATGTTAGCAGCTTTTCCGCCCGGTCAACAGTTCAACCTGGCGGAAAACTGTTGGACGGTCTTTCCGTCCGCCTGGGTCCCACCGCCATGGTAATGTGGCGGGGGGAAATGCAGCGGGCAGTGGTTTTTAGCTGGCAGATAACCACCGCCATACAGGCGGTGGTGATCCGCTCGCTAACCTAATGGACCCCTAGGAATCATTTCCTTCCAGAGAAGAGTAGAAACATAGAAGACCATTTGGAATTCAATAAAGACTTTGTTCTCTCCCAGATGATGCTTTTACAACTAAAATAGACCACTTACAATGGCTAGACCACAGGGACAATACAGTTCTCAGGTAGATATCAGTCCTAAACTGTAACCAGTCAATGATGTGAGGCACAACAGGCATAACCATTTCTCTTTGTCTTTTTCCCCCTCCACAGCAGGTCTCTGTAACAGAAAATGATAATAGCATATCTCATGTCCTCACAACATGTTAATATCACTGATAGTGGCAATTGCACAAATAAATTTCTTCCACCGAAGAATTCTCATCACCAATAAATATAATTCTGATAACATTTAAAGTGTGCAATGTTTCACCTGAACTCAGTTTGACCAGTTGCTTTCCTGTTAGCTATTCGCAGAGAACAAACTAAAGAATATATATTATCCATAGTGTGAATTTCTCCTGTGCTCCATACCTAAGAGCTCAGAGAGCTCATAAACATGCACATACCTCCCTAAATCTGCACCCTAAATCATGGCAAACAGCCTCACTAAAGTGTTTTTTAAACTCATCAGTGCTCCACAACCTAATCATGTATGAAAGTAGTTTTAGCTTGAGGAGGGCAGTGATGGCCTTTCAGATTTGACGAAGTGGCTTTGGGACTACTTGATGGTAGGCCCTATTGTTGTATGAAAAATGAACCCCACTGGTGGTCAAGAGGGATATGTGTGTGCATAGCTCCAACCTATATATCACTAATGTAGGTAACACCACTTACCTGCACATCATAGTAGCAAGTGGCTCCTGGTGGTAATATTTTTTCTTATGTGCAAGTTTGGGTAACACCTTATTTGTATGGATTGGTGATTTAAAGTGATGAATTTGTCCTCAGTATTTATGAAGTTAATGAGAAAAATAGTGATTCTCCATTTTGCGTCATCACCATTAATGGAGAGGATGTCATGGTCATGACTGACTCTGGTGCTCGTCCCTCTTTAATGGTTAAAGAAGTTTCCTAAAGTTCAATTGATACCATCAGACATAAAACGTGTGGGCTATGGGAATAAACCCATTGAAGTTTTAGGTTATTTTATTACCAATATAAGTTTTAAAGGCCAGACCATTGTATCAAATGTGTATGTTGCCAAAGAAAGATCCTGCTTGTTGGGATGGCTGCAACAAAGGACTTGCTCATTACGCTAGATCAAAATCACCCTGAACAGGTCTTATGTTACACTGACTTAATTTCTAAAGTTAAGGAAAGACAAATCTGTTGAACGGGAAAAGTTATTTCCTAAGGTATTCTCATCTAATCTGGGATTATTAAAAGATGTTGTACATTAAATCATATTGAAACATTAAACTGTATCTAAGGTGCACAAGGTTAGAAACATTCCTGTGATGCAAGCATTAAGGGAACAACTGGTAGACTATCCAGTCAAGACAATATTGAAGAGATTGAGTCATCCGAATAGTTGTCAGCCGTTGTCGTAGTTCATAAACCAAATGGGAAAATGTGACTGTGCGTTGATTTGAGAGATTTAAATAAGTGTGTGTGCGTTGATCGACATTTGTTGCCAAATATTGGGAAAATGTTTTCTGTATTGAAGGGTGCCGCTGTATTTTCAAGGTTAGAGCTATCCAATGCCTATCCTAACATTGCTTTACACAAGGATAGCAAACATTTCCCTTAATTCATAACGCCTGAAGGAGCATTTAGATACAAAAGAATGCCTTTTGGTCTAATTTCTGCTTCAGATGTATTCCAAAGATTTATACATAAATTGCTAAAGGAAATAAAAAATGCTTTGTATTTCCAAGATGACATCCTTGCTTTTGGGAACATCAATCAAGATCATGCAGAGACTTTATTTAAGATTTTGAGTATTTTACAGAACCTTGATTTGATTTTAACAAAAGAAAATTGCAAATTTGAAGTGGAATCCATGAACTTTTTGGGGCATACCATTAGCAAACATGTTGTTTCACTGAATTCACTGAAGCAAAATGTGGTAAAGACTAGAAAGGAGGCTCTGGATCCCCAGAATAATGATCAGCTTAGACCATTTCTTGGCCTAGCTGAATATTATGGTAAGTTCTTTCCACTGTTTGCGGACAAGACAAACCACATGAGGAATCTCAATCAACAATTTACTTGGAATGAAAACTGTGATACTGAATTTGTCAATCTGAAAAAAAGAGATTTCCTCTGCTCCTCCTTTGGCAAATTTTGACATCCGAGATAATTCGATCATTGTTACTGATGCCAGTAATGTGGGCATTGGTGCAGTCTTGATGCTGGACCATGAAGGTAAATTAGTCAACATTGCATTTGCATCAAGACCGTTAAGAGATGCAGAATTTAAGTATTCTATGCTGGAAAAGGAAACATTAGCTTGTTGGTTAGGAATTTATTATTTTCCCAAATATGTACATGGCACACAATTTAAAATAAGATCAGATCATCGTCCCTTATTGGAGCTATCAACTACAAAAGAATGTGGCAAAGCTACACCCAGAATTGCCAGATGGGAATATAAACTGCAGGACTTTCATTTCAGTGTTGAATATATTCCAGGTGCCAGAAACATCTTAGCCGATTGTTTATCTCGCCTACCTATTAAAGAAGAAAGTGACTGATGTATTATCGATGAGGACATTGGGAGAGTGGTGTCCATATATGAGGTGTCTAGAGGCTGCATTAAACAGGATGAATGGAAGTTTGCGTTCAATAATGATGAGGAAATTCAGGAAGTCATTAAATATAATAGGTCACAATGGCCAGAGAAGAAGTTATTGAATAAAGAATTGTTACCATACTTTAACATTGCAAATTAACTTTCTGTGATAGATGATGTTTTGTTCTGAGGGGAGCAACTGGTGGTACCCCAGGATTTAAGACAGCTTGTGTTAGATACGTCTCATGAAGGTCATCCTGGCATGTCTAGCATGAAAAGAAGAATTCTGTGTGAATTTTGGTGGTCAGCCATTGATAGATGTATGGAGGCAGAAGTTAGATCATGTATTGAGTGTGCCATCAGTGATAAATCTCAGAAGTGTGTTAATTATGAAAAAGCTCCCATTTCTAGACCTGGAAGGATATGAGAGAGGATGTCTCTTGACTTTGCTGGTCCCATATATTTGTCTAACAGCCCAGTTTACACCATTGTCCTCATTGATCAACTATCACAATGGCCTGAGAATAAATTGGTACATCAAGTGGATTCCCATACAGTAACACAGTTTTTGAATAAGGTCTTTGAAAAAGAAGTTTTTCCGAAATGCTTTGTCATGGAAAACGGAGTGCAGTTAAGATCCTCAGAAATGAGAGATTATTTAGACCAGCATGGGATTTATCATTTATGAACTTCCGTATATTATCCGCAAAGTAGCGGCATAGTGGAAAGGTGGATAAGAGTTTTGAAAGAAGGACTACACTTGGCATTGGTCAACTGGAAAGTTGTTCTCAGGCTCTCAAAGATTTATTATGGAATTATAGAGTCACACCTGGAATGTTGAGAGATATGCCTCCATTTGAGAAGATGAGAGGAAGGAAGACCGTGTGTAAATTTAACCAGATATGTATGATGAAAATGAAAAGTAAGGTTGATGGTACAATAGTGTAAGGATCAGAACGGAAATCGGTGTCAAATGATATACATGAGTCTTATCGGGGACACATGATTCACACACATGAATTAAACAATGGTGATTGGGTGCGTTTAAAAAAAGGAAGATTGGTTAAAGCTGGAGAATCTAAAGGGCATATTATCAAGCCTGGGCGATACAATTATCGTTGCTTTATCGGCAGGAAACTGCCGATAAAGTGGCGATAATGGGCTTGATAATATGCTCTATGGAATTCCAATCGAAGCTCATTTAAATGTGAAGGACATCTAACATGAGCTTCGATTGGAATTCCATAGAGCATATTATCAAGCCCATTATCGCCACTTTTTTGGCAGTTTCCTGCCAATAAAGCGGCAATCATTTTATCGCCCAGGCTTGATAATATGCCCCTAAGTTTTCTATTCCTGTGAAAATAGTCAGAGTAGGGCATCAAGTAGTAGAAGTGACTGATGGAAATTTGTGGAGTATGGGCAAGGTTGTTAAAGTACGTAAGTGTTTGTGGCTAAATGAAAGTAGCTGCACCAAGAGTTCTTCAAGTTACAGTAGTTATTCTGAGGGTCTTCAAGGGGGAAATACAGCTAAACAGAATGTGACAACAAGAGTAAAAACGAAACCTGCTTGGTGCAAAAATTACCATATGTCAGGTTAGTTTAAGACAATGTTGCATATATACAGATCTCTATGTGTAATTTTATTTTATTGTATATCGATACAATTTTGTTGCACACATGTAACCATGCAACTTTTATTGTGCTGAAGTCAAACTAGCTTATAGATACATATGTTTGTTTAACTTACATTTTACATGTTGTATCTTGGCCAATCAGGTTGTATGGAATCTGGTGGTAGAACCATGGGGGGTCCAGATTCCATACAACAACAGTTGGCCCAGGCTTTTCCTAGAGAGAGGCACACTTCTTGTTTCTCCAATAAACTTACCTTAATTTCCTCCACACATGATCTTCATTATTTACGTTGGAATACCACTCCTTCCCTAGCCTCCCACAACATTTCCAGGAAGGTACGGATAGTCCTGGCCATCCTTAACTACAAGTATGGCTGTACAGGTATTCTACAGTGGAGCACGTCTCACATTAATTCATGACTTTGTGCTCACTTATAGGCCACCCTACAACACTACTGCCAATTCTCCAATGTCTAGTGCTTTATCATACTCTAATAGTATGCTTTACTACTCTCCAAACAGTAATATTCCTTTTATACAATGCTATTACGTTAATCTAATTTGCTACTTTGATGACTAGCATGTTGTTGTGGGATGTAGTTTATCACCCTCTTCAACTCTCTCCTCGGGCCTCACCATTATTTTATACAACCTCAATACAATTGTGCATTTCTCTTTCTGCCCTTCACCTTTTCTCCTCCTTGGCCTTCTTCTTGCAGAAAACTAAGTTAAGTTATTCATTCCATTGTTGCAGCTGTTGAGTACAGCTGCCTTTTATGTAATCTTGGCAAATTACTCTTGTTTAGTGACTGCCAGTGACATTTTCTCTTTGTCTCCTCTTGCATTTTCTTTTTGCCTGTCTCCTGTTTTTGTTTGGTGGATGTTTCCTGCCCGGTGGCTATATCCTCTGGATAGGTGCACTGAGCTTTCCTCATCGTGTTCTTGGACTGCATACGGATGCTTGCTGTGCTCTGAGAAGAATGCCAATTTTGGGTTGATGATTGCCATTTGCCATCTCAATTTGATGCTGGCATGTGTGACATGATGCAGTAATGTGACACATTTTTTTGTATTTTCTTTATTGCTGTTGAGAGTATAGTATTAAAGGGATCTGTTTAATATATACATCTTTGACTTTAATATGTGTAATTGTCCACATCTTTAAAGCATGTAAAATATCTATTTGTATTGAAAACAGAGATTCTGTATTTATATCATGTTACACCACATATTTTTACTATTTTTTATATCTGGTTTGAATCTAATTATCTGAGATTTTAACTGTATTGCATTTCGAATTGTTGATACATTGTAAACCTCTCTTAGCTTGAACAATGCTGCTACCTGTGAGAAGACCTGGAGGTTACCTCTGTGGAGACGTTTCCCAAGGGTATTGTGATGCTGAGCTAAAGGGCCTTATTTAATATATTTTGAAGCATGGTAGAGCAGCAAGCCTTCCTGCTATGCAGCCTTGCATCAAAATATGAAAAAGATACAGCGCATTCCTGTCCTTATCCATACAAGCAGGAGCCGTGGGCCAAAGCAGACACCCTTGTGGCATGGTGCAAGGGTGCCTACGTTGCAGGGCTGATAGTTTATGTGCAGGTACGGACCCCTTCCTGCTCATAAACAATCATTAAAGACGCATAGACAGAGAAAAAAACGAGGAAAAATAAAATAATTTCCCTGGGGAGCCATAGGATTCTGATGTTTTCTTAGGTTTACAACACTTAGTAAATCTGTGAATGTATCAGGTTTGATGGATGTTGTGTGGGACCACCCACAGCAACACCCATAGGACACCCCTTTCATGCTGAGTAATGAGTGAAAGGGAGCCATCTTTACAAGGCCCTGAAAAGTGAATGACTTTACGTGTCCTTGTAAATATGGACATGCATACTTTGCTGCTAGTGTGTCTAAAAAAGTGACGCACCGGCTGCACAATGGGCTTGTAAATGAGGCACAGAGTGTGCACGTGTTCTCTTGCCATGCTCCCAGGACTTCCTGCTATGCAGATTCCTTCTCCTGTGTTTTATTGTGTAACAGGTTGTGTGCAGTAACATCTGTAATGCATAGGCAGAATTTAGCATTTGTTGCACTACTGGCTTACACCTACAATTCAGGTAATGAGACTAGGTCACCTGTTTATTCTTGGGATTCAAGAGTAATCCAGAAGTACTTCAAGAGTTAGCAATATGTAGTTTCAAGCAAATCTTTGTGCATTAGGCCCACAATATTGACCAAATCACGCTAAATAGCGACACTCTGCACAATGAACAGTAGTGGCTCCTGGAGGGAGTGCTGCGGGGAGGTGAGGCGGGGGGGAGGGACAGGGTGGGGGTAGTTAACTCCGTCATACGGCCAAACGGGGATAAGTACATAAATAAATAAATAAAACGAATGACATTGTGCAAGCTACATCGCCATTTGGCATTGCAGAGTGCGCAATGTAATTAGTTTTATTTATTTATGCACTTACCTCCATTCGGCCGTATGCGGAGTTTACTACCCCCCACCCTCCCCTACCCCACCTCACTGCCCCGCAGCACTCCCTCCAGGAGCCGCTACTGATAAATAACTTTTTGACACAACAAAATATTTCATGAGTTAATTCTCAAGAGGTTCAGATAACTAACCTTCATCATATCTTCATAGTGGAGAAAAAGTATATTAAAGTCACCCTTGTGACTATGCCAGCCTTTAACATGGTCAAACCAGGAGCCTCCGACCACTGTTTGGAAAAAAGTTGTGGTATTAGAAAAACAAAGCAAAGTTTAAGCAATGCTAAGCATCTGACACACAATCAGCAGGGGAGGTTTGGAAAGTGAACAATGAATATCTGTCTCTATTATCAAGTTATATTGCATATTGATCATGTATATTATTTTTTATTTTGAAAGTGTGCCCTCTATTGTCCCCACTCATTATTATAGATCTTGGGAAGGATAACATTTCTCTGCCATTTTTTCTATTTAAAAACTAAAAATGCTAACTCAGCTCAGCACGCCCAAATCATAGAAATAAAAAGTGAAGCTGAATAATAACATGGGAAAACGTTGTGGAAATTAGTGGATTAGAGTGAATATTAAAATGTCGCTATTTTGATACCTTTAACTTCTTGGCAGGGTGGATGGCATACACTATGTGAAAATAGTGGTTGGACGCCAGCTACCCACGTGTATTCCTGACTTGTGCCCTGCGAGAGTCTATTGTTGCAGTATAATGTCCTAAAGTTGCCTAAAATGGAATTTGTATGTCAGGTTTAATCTACTGAAATTCGGGAGCCTTAGCGGTGTTTTCCAGCATGAAATAAAAGTCGCTGAATATCCTCCTCGGGGTTCTGAGATTTATTATCCTGTGAAGCGGGAAACCCTTCCAAACTTTTTCGCAGAGGCCGCCCCTAACTGGGGCATAGAAGGCCGGCGCCATAACCGACGCCGAGCCCCCGTAACAGAAACGGTTTTCAACTCCTAGAAGCACCCCCAGAGCGGGAAGACAATTTTTTTCCTAATTGCTCTGCCTTTGTGGCTTTCATGCTTTATGGTTGAGAGGGCCTAGTTGTAGTCCTGGGGCCATATTACCGAAGTGCCCCAATTGGGCAGCAGGCATTTGTGTCCGCTTTGGGTGCACCCTGGGCACTTTGGTTTACAGATAGTCGTAGTACTGGTGCACATGCAGCACCAGCACTATTGAGAGGGGGCATTCTCTCATTTGCATGAGGATGTGGTCCCCTGCAAATAAGAGAATCAATTTGCCTCTGTGCCTGCATCGTATTCCCGCCCTTAGGAGGTGCACTGAAACTGCAATACAGAATGGTGGCGCACTGTCAGTCTGCCCCCTGAGGACAGCCCCCTCAAGGGCTGAAAAGGGTCCAAAGGGCCCCTAGACATCCCCATTTCAGGCGGACGCAGTCACTTACTACACCCACAAGCAAGGGGATCTCCAATCCCTTTTGAAAGTGCAGGCAGGTGCCCACTGCATTGGGAAACACAGAGAGCTTTTAAACAGCAGCTCCATATTTCTCTTGAATGCGATGCCCTGGGGTCAGTGCGAGTTCGCATTTGTCCTGACGGCAGCGCATTCTTCCTAATAGGATGCAATTTCCATGTTTGCATCTGGCGCACCTGCTTTAAGCATAAAAATGCACCCACATCAGTAATAAGTTAAAATAGTAACTGTTTGAGGGGGCATGGCCAAGCACAGGCTGAAGATGGCCATGCTGTAATGGAGCTCCGCCGACTGTCCCAGCCCACGGCTATCCTGTTCATCGATCCGTTCTACCCTTCGACAGTTTGAAGGACCGGAATGCCAACGGAGCCCATCCCGCCTGGTCCGGTATCTGTAGCCTGCCTAACCGCAAAGAAATCGTCCCCAGAAGCTTCGGCCTGCGCCAAGGCCTGAAGCCGGGACGCACTTTGCAGAGCGCAGCCGGGCGAGGAGCTCCGTCTTGTCCATCCCCACCCGGCGGTGGTGCCGCGACTTTTGAGCCAGCGCAACTATTCCCTGCCCCATGCTGCCAGGGCGGTCTCCAGGTGGATACACGGCAACGGCAGCGGCCACGACTGGAGAGCCATGAGTGAGCTCCGGAGAGGAGCTGAATTACTTTGATTGTGGCGTGACAGGGCACGCCTGTCGTAAGGAGGAAGAGTGCGGCGGCGCGCCCTTAACGAGGGGTCCCTCCTGTTGTCCCCGCATTACAGGGGCCTCTGTCTGTCCCTGGGATTGCTTGGGCCTGTCTTGGGGCCTGCAGCTCGCACCCCCACCAACTGTGGCTTCCCGGCGAGACGCCCTTGGCCAGATTTCCCCTTTTCAACAGCAGTGGCGCGATAGTTCAGCGTGCCGGAGTGATTTCTGGCCATAGTCATGTTGGCCACGAGAGACCTGCCTGCAGATCCGGCGCGAGGGCCATTGACCTGTTGGTGGTGCCTCCCCCCCTATTACAACCTATGTACTCTTGAGCCAGTGGAGCAACAAGACTTTGTAGGTCAGTGCAGCTCAGTGCAGCTAGTAGTGTTTGCCCATATATCATCTACTGGAGACTGTTGTGCTGCCTGCGCTGCTGATCTGGACAGGAGGCCCACTCCTTTGTTGGAGGGATCGGCTGTGGGTGTGGAACTTATGCTGGCCCCCCCTCTGTTCTGGGGTGTTTGAGGGTGCCCGTGAAGAGCTGGACAGGTGCCAGAGTTTGCCCCCTTCCTTCCTTGGCCTTTGATTATATCGTAACCCGACATTGTTACTGGGGCGTAGTTTCACAACCCCTACCATAAGAGTCACCAAGGAGCAAGTGTCTAGCACACCCGGGAGGGTTTTGTGGGTCTAGTAGCAGCAGCGAATTCAGGATCCTGCTGTGACGCGTCGGAGAAGCAGTGAGGCGCGTGGTGGTATACTCGGTGTACACATCTGCCGCATGGTGGTCACTGGGGGCAGCGTGTCCCTGAAGGTAAAGAGCATCCTCTGCATGCTTCGTCTCTGCTGTCCTTGCCCAGATGCAGAAAGAACCTCGATATACTACCCAGAGTCGCTTCGCCGCTTCTTGTGAATTACCTGCTGGAACGGTGTGAAACAGTCCAAGATGGAGTGCAACAAGACTACAGGGGCTCGTGGTCCCAAGAACATACAGTTAAACAAACTGGACCGCTATACTGTCCCTAAGGATGCTCAACAGGCCCAGGCACCCAGGGATTCCAGATACGGGGGACTGGGCGAGGAGGAGCAGGAAAGCTTGCTTAAAGATGCTATGGTCACCATCACTGGAGTCAAGACATCTCTGGACACTGTGGCAATCGAGGTCAACCTCATTAGGGCTGATATGGGCAAACTGAACGAAAAGGTCAAGCAGGTGGAACTCACAACAGCTAGCCTTGTTGATGATGTCTCACAGATCCAGGGGGCAGTTAAGGAACTCCAGGTCTTCCTCAAATTTACTGACCTCAAGCTGGATGACTTCGGAGGCTGCCTGCGTCAAAATAACCTACGCATCCTTGGGGTTCTGGAGAAATCGGAGGGACAAACACCGGACTTTTTGGTCGAGGACCTCATCCTTAACCATCTGCAACCTAAAGGCCTCAGTAAGTTCTTCGTCGTCGAGAGCGCCCACAGAATCCCGGGCGGCCGTCCCAAAGCGATGCGCTCCACCCGCGGCCAATGTTGGCGTGGGTTTTGGATTTCTGAGACAGGGACGTTATCCTTCAAAACTTCAGGGCCGGCACCCCCCTGCGCTATGAGAACTCTGACATTTCCTTTTTTCCAGACTTTACCCAACGAATACAGCGACAAAGATGTTTGTGTATGTCAATCAAGCGCGTTCTCAGGGACCAGGGTATGAAGTATTCCATGCTGTTCCCTGCCCGTCTCCGGGTTGTAGCGGACGGGCGAGTGTGGTTTCTTGATCATCCTGAGGCGGTAGCGGACTGGATTGAGAGCAGTAGAGTGAGAAGCCCGGCCGACCAAGGAGAGGGTGGCACTGACAATAGTCAACCGGCCGGGGAGGTCGCCGGTCCAGTGGTTGGCTCTTACTTTTTGCAATGTGCAGTGGGTGAAGGAAATGGGTGGGGGGCCTCTGGTTTCATAGTTGTTTGGTAAGTGAACTTAATTGAATCTGGTTTTTTTTTTAGTGTGGGTATATTGTAGACCTGTTGGGCTGAGATGGGGCGGACTCTGTCCCCACCCCCACCCCCCGGTTTTTTTCTTTTCTTTCTTGAACACTTTTCTAGGTCGGCAGGCACTCTGCATGTTTTTTCATGGGTAGTTCTATCCCCATAGGGCAGGGCAGCAGGGTGGGGGGGTGTTGGGTGGGATTGTTTAATTTCTCATTTGATGTTTTGATTGCGTCAGCAACTGCTATGTACACATTGATTGGGGAAGTGACATGGCACTCAGTGAATTTTGTAATACATGGATATGGCACCAGTTAGGGAGAGTGGGGTTAAACTGTTGAGTTGGAACGTCATTGGGCTGGGGGACAAGATTAAACGTAGTGTGGTTCTCCAGTATATTAAATGCCAGGCCCGGGACATTGTCCTACTGCAAGAAACCCATCTAGTTGGAAATACATGTAGAGCATTACATAGAGGGGACTACGTTCTAATGGCTCATGCAGGGTTCACCACGGGTTCCCAGGGGGTTGGCATATTGAGGAAAAAAATCCTTTCCCCTTGTGGTGCAGGACACCTGGTCGGATGCCAGAGGGCAGTATGCTGGAGTCTCGGGCACATGGGAGGATCAACCTGTCACCTTCCTTTCGATGTATGTACCCCCGGCCCTTCAAGCGACCACGTTCAGGGACTTGGGTGTACTGCTGCTAGGGGCCCCGGAGGGTCTCTTGGTGCTGGGAGAGGACTTCAATTCGATGGTCTCTGGGGATCTGGAACGATATCCTCTGCGCGATCTCCATCACTCGCAAAATTTTCTGCCCGACTTCCTAGACTCCATGGGACTGGTGGATGGGTAGAGAGTTTTTCACCCTGACACATCTCAGTATACCTTCCACTCCAGGGTCACGGGAGTTTATCCATAATTGACTATTTTCTCTTACCCGTATCTCAAATTCCTCATGTCCGAGAGGTTAAACACCTAGCTAGGGGCATCTCAGATCACTCGCCGGTGTGGCTTCAGTTGACATCTGGTCACCAACAGGTGGGATGGGTGGCCCCCATCAATCCATGGTATCTGCATGATCCCCGTATTCGGCGAGAACTCCTTATAGCTATTGATAACTATTTTTTTGAAAATGATGGCTCAGTAGAATCCCCTCAGGTGCTATGGGAAGCGTTTAAGACGGTGATACGGGGCCAGGCCCTTTCCCTAATTTCTGGGAAAAAGAAGGAACAGCGCAAAGAGTTGGTGGCACTGGAGGCAGAGGTGGGGAGACTGGAAGCAGATTTAGAAGTGAACGTCACGCCCGATAAGCTCCACCTTCTCAAGCTTAAACAACAGGAGTACAGGGCACTAGCGACAGACCAACCAAAGGCCATAGGTAAAGCGGTCCATGGACGACTGTACGAGGTGCGCAACAAGGCCGTGAAACTTCTGGCCTGGTTGGATAAGAAAGAGTGGGCAAGCAGATTAGTACCTGATTTCCGAGGGCAAGAGGGCAACTCCCTGTCAGATCCCCAGCTATTGTAGACAGTTTTGCGGCCCACTTTAGGGTTGTTACAACTTGGTAGCCCATACTTATAGATGATTCCCGCCAGATGATCACCGACATTGCTCTACCCAAACTGTCGGTGGTTGACCGCGACCTCATGGACAGCGACATGTCTAACGATGAAATAGCGGCGGCAATACGGTCGCTCAAGCCGGGTAAAGCCACTGGCCCAAACGGGCTACCGATCGAGTTGTACAAGCTGAAACCAGACCAATTGGCCCCGTACCTGAGGACCACATACAAGGATTCGAGGCATGCGGGCATTTTGCCATTAGACCAGTGTACTGCCACTAAAGTTACTATTCACAAGGAAGGGAAGCCCAGGACTGAATGTGGTTCTTACCGACCGATATCCCTGTTAAATGCGGAGCCCAAAATCCTGTCTTAGCTACTTGCTACTCGCCTCTTGACAGTGATCGGGACTCTGGTCCACCCGGAACAATCCGGTTTCATGCCGCACTGTAACAGAGCACTGAACCTACGCAGGGTCCACGGGGTCTTGGGCAGGGCAGCTCCTATATTGGAACCAGCGGTTATAGTCTCTTCGGACGCAGCCATGGCCTTTGACACCATCGATTGGCCATACCTTTGGGGGGTTTTGGACAAGGTGGGGTTTGGTCCCAAGTTCATTCAATGGGTGTAGTTACTATATTCCCAAACAATGGCCCAAGTGGTGGTATATAACAAGAAGTCGGCCTCTTTCGAGCTGGGCAGAGGGACCTGTGAGGGCTGCCCCCTGTCCCTATTGCTGTTTGCCCTAGCGTTGGAGCCGCTGGCATCTTGGCTATATCAAGATCTAATGATTAGGGGTATGCGCTGGTATTTTGACTGAGAGGACCGGATTTCCCTTTATGCGGACGATGTCCTTCTATATTTGTCATCTCCTAGGAGATCCTTGATAGTGGTTTTAGATATCTTCACGATCTTTGGACGATACTACGGTTATTCAATAAACTGGAGCAAATCCCTCCTGTTCGTAGTGGCGGGCGAGCCCCTGATCCCGCCTTGCGGGTGCCCACTACACACTTGTACTGAAGGGTTTACATATTTGGGAATCTTCCTTTCTTTGGATCCCTCTCTTCACTATTCCCGTAATCTCCAGCCCCCGCTAATCCAGCTGCGCAAAGATATCGCCAGGTGGAAGTTGTTTCCCCTTTCCCTGCTAGGTAAGGCCACTCTTTTTAAAATTATGTCCCTACCCCGGTTCCTGTATGCTCCTCAGAATTCTATGGATCCGATACCCACATCATATTTCTGAGAGGTCGAAAGTCTCCAACGAGACCTACTATGGAACGATAAGCCTTGTATCGCTCTCGGCAAACTTTCCCCGAAATGGTATGACGGAGGCATTAGCCTCCCGGATATCAAATTGCATTATTGGGCATCTCACCTGTCCTTCATTAACCACTGCACCTATGCCCAGCCTTCATACCTGGGCTACAACATGGATAGGTGGCTCCTCCCCTGAATAATCTTCAGTAGAGCCATTTACTCTAGGCCCCGGCACTATCCCCTTACGGGTCCCACTGAGCATGCAGTACACGTCTGACACGCAGCTACCGCTCGCCTAGGTTGGAAATGAAAACTAACACTTGCAACTCCATTATGGGATTCTGAGCAACTGGGTGACCTGTGGAGGAGTAAGGGATTCGACAAATGGGATCTCATAGGTATTGTATGTATAAGGGATTTGTGGGGAAAATCTGATATTATGTCTTTTGCAGCACTGCAGCAACAATATAACATGGCCGAATCAGAGCGCTACCAATACACACACGTTCGACATGCACTTCGCACAAACTTACAGCCCGGGACCACACTGCCGGAATCATCCCCACTGTAGGATAGAGTGCTGGATGGTCATCTACTTGACAGCACTATTTCCCTGATATACAAAAAGTTGGTCAACAATCTCATGGATCCTCTCCTGGCCCTCCGAGAGAAGTGGGAAAGGGATGGCTTAGAAATGGATGTTGAGGAATGGCAGGAGGCGGTCTCTTCTCTCAGAGGCGTAGCAATACCAGCCTGCCTTCGCCTGGTCCAACTAAAACTTCTCCACCGTATTTCTGTAACGGACCCCAACTGGCATGAATGGGAAGGGTTGAGGAGGGTGCCTGCAGGCGGGGATGTGGCCAGCTGAGGACCTTCTTTCACATAGTTTGGGAATGTGCACAGATTCAGCCCTACTGGCGTGACATCCATGACATCTTCAATACTGTCCTGTCAGTGTGGCTCTGTGTGGAAGCCCATCGGTGTCTACTTAACATCTGGGAACCAACTGATTTGAATGTTTGCTTGACACAGTTGGTAACATTGGGGCTAATGTTGGCCAAGGGTATTATTGCCCAGCGGTGGGGGGCTCAGATCCTGCCTACGGTACAGGACTGGGAAAAAGACTTGGACTGGGCAATGTTTAGAGAAAAGACTGTGTATGTAGCACATGGATGTCCCAAACAATGGTCTTGTGTGTGGTGCCCGTGGAACTTCTACCGCGGGGACATATGGCAGCCTCTCTTGACCCCTAAACTGGATGACCCCCATCACCCTAGGCCTTCCATCATGTATGATTGTATTTTGTGATATCACCAACTGTACCACTGATGCCTACAATATTGCTCTATCTGTATCGCCATACCAATGCTGATGTTTGTTTTTTCTCAATAAAAAATGTTTTACAAAAAATAGTAACTGTTTTTAGCTGCTTGTTGCCTCCATAAGGCTTTTCATGTTTGCACCCAGCGCACCTCCATTAAACTGTGCTGCGGCACAAACAGGAAAATTGAGCCCTATCTGTAATAAGTTAAATTAGTAACCGCTTTTCAGCTGCTTGTTGCCTCCATAAGGCTTTTGTCTGACTTAAGCTTAATTCTATTGCCTATTTGTAACACTTTGTCACCTTCACTTGTGCTCTTTTGTTCTGTTTAAGCTGTTTCTGTTTTCTTTAATGTTATTTGGTTCCTGCTTTTATGTTGTTTATGTGATTGTGTCCTTATAATATTAAGCTCCGGAGCACCTCATGCATACAACTTAGCTGCTGGGCAGTGGTGGCTGATGACATTTGAAAGTGGTGAGGCGTAAAAGTTAGGAATAACTTTTATGTAGCGATGGAAGCGATCTAACTTAATGGACACATTTGGGTTTGGGTGGCGGGGGTCCTCCTCCCAAAAAAAAAGTACGAAATTATGCATTTTAGAGCAAATGAATTTAGCAAGGAAGCAAGGTTTATAAAGCAATGGGGACATAGAGTCTTGAAATATTAAACCCATTAAAAACTGCCTCATACCTACTGCATTATGTTCAGCAGTTACTGTAATGTCCACATTGTGTGGCACAACAACTTCGGGCACTTAAAAGTGTGTGCTTGCCCAGTGTCTTGTCAACTTTGGAATAAAATGCTCTAACCAGGCATCCTGACGCACCCACAGCAAAATTGCTGCAATTTGTCATATAGATATATGTGCAGACAGGTCTTTCAGTGGGATGAAAATAGTGTGGGCTTACTAAAAGTGACCATGTAAAATGAAAGTCTGTGATTCCCATAGTGTGCCACCTGGCTGATATTGAAATATTTTTGAGGCTTGTGAAGGAGTACTGGCCTTTAGTTATATGCTCTTTATGTAACTTATGCATGCCCTTATTCTCTACACATCTCATCCATCTGCACATCATCAACATCATCTCTTTCCTCTTCAACATCCTCTATTCACTCTCACCCGAATGCACTTCCTTGCATCCCCCTCACTTCACCCCCAAACATACACCTCACTCATTCCCATTTAAGAACGTTATTTACTTTTTGTTTTGCCTTGTAAATAGATTGACATCTATGTATCCCTTTACCACACATGTCAATGGCAGCTAGAATACATGACTATTGTCCTGTGTGCTCCACGGAGAGGCAAACCCAACGACAGGCACTTTGCTTTGCCTTCTTCAGTCTAAGTGCCAGACCCCTCAACAAAAGCCCCTCATAAACACTTGGCACTACTTAAAGTATACACTACAGAAGAGTAATAGGATGTACAAAATAATACAGAAACACACATGATGAAATAGCTAACACTCTTGGGGAATGCAAGATTTGGTAAAGCATAAGAAATAAAAGAGTAACTAAATCACTGGTATACATTGCTTTAACGTTTTGAACATACATTGTTCGTAATTCAATCCTTATTTTTGGCATTAATATTAAGGCCATGAAGATAGGCCCAGTTTTAACGCCATACAGCATGTAACTGTCTTTACTATAAGCACATATTTCTCCCTTTGCCCTCGGCTTGGCTATTTGGAACAACAGCAAGGGAACAAAAACCCTACTCGTTTTTTGGATCAATTTCATGGAGGAATGCATACATCAGCACCACTTCTATAGGGACCACTGACTTACAGCCAGAGTCTGGGCTGTCACAGTGGGGGATGATAGCATGACTAGGGGTACAATATACATAACACAACATACTTACTATTATCGAGGACAAGGCTCCAAATCACATGTGCTTGCATCCAGTACTTCTGTGTGATGAATGGGAAAGGGTGTGGGATCTATGCCTGTGAATGTTAGATGTCTGGCCTCACACAAGGGCAAAGACTCCAAAGCCTGAAACTCTGATGTTGACAGCATCCTTGGCTACAGTGGAGTCCACCACAGTCTACAATGGCAATGAAAGGTAAGCCCCTTGTCATGCGTCACATTGCAAAAAGTTGATTTACTGCCTGGCTTCTGTGCCTTGCTTCAGAGCGAGGTGGGGCAGGCAGTTTGGGACATATAGCCCAGACTTAAATACATTGGTTTGGTTAGAGATATAAATGTGTAGGAATTTAAGAAGAGTGCAGCCCAGAGCCCTAATGGAGAAACCACCCCTGATGTTGGGTGCAAGCTGGTCTTTGCCACGTTATCCCTTTGCCTCTTTTCCCTTGTTCATCACTCAATGATGTTTTGATCTCCCAGGTGAGGTCATACTCTGCTTTCTGCCACACCATGAGATTGCCAGCCATCTGTCCCCAGCCTTGGGTGTGCTCTCTCATGGCCCCCAACCCAGCTTGCTGCTTTCCCACATGTTTGCAGCCTCCTCCATCATCGGGACTCACCAGTAACTACCTCTGCTGAACAGGTCATCAACAGACACCAGGAATCAGTGATGACTTAGCAGCATGGCAGATGTGGGGGAAAAGCTGATGTCAGTGGGATAACAGACAGGCCTCGGATTCAGCAGGATCATCCTAACTTCCTCTGCGGTTTTCTGCGGCATTGTAGCCATTGCTGTTCTCCTCTGGCACCACTTTGTTTGGTGGGGCTTGGAACATTGCTCATGGCACCTAAGAGCATTGTGCATTGTGCATCAAACACTGGGTTAGGGAACAGTTGAATCATTTGTGAATTCATCCTAATGTCCACTATGTTTGTGTTATCAATCATGAACAGAGTCTGTGGATTGCTGGTCCTGAGGAATCTTGAATATTGTTTTACTGAGATGTCCACAGACTTGCAGCAGGACTTGGCTTCTTTTTGTTCTCTTCAAAGCTCCGCTCCTATTGTGACCAAAGCCCATAAACAGACACCCCTCGTCTTGTTCCAAACACCAATGTTGTATTGCCCAATAGAGGAGCAAACAATCAAGCTGCTAGAGATATGATAAAGCTGAAGAGCACCTGAATAATAATTGACTAAATGCAGCCTCAACAATGTATCTCTACTAAGGAAGGATGGATGAGGTAAGTGTTTGTGCAGGAAGATTATTCCAGGATGAGAGAAAGGGATTGCTGTGATTCAATTTGAATTTATGAATGTATGCAAGAATGCATGCAGTTTCTGAAGCTTCCAGAGAGAGTTACTCCTCACATTGCCTATAGAGAAAATCAGACAGAGGAATTGCCTTTGTGGGTTTGGCCATGCCAAGCTATGGCATGGGTGATTGGCTAGATGAACGATCTTCATTTGAAGGGACACTGAAGTGAAGCAGAACCCCCTCGACCCATTTGATCACAATGCCTAGATAGTCTTTCACTGGATTTGGTCCAATGAACCAGTGGTTCAATTCCTCTGGGCCATCCTTAGTTGGTTTGAGGCACAGAAAATGGGTATGATTTGGCTGAACCAGACCCGACTAATTCCTGTGTAGGTAGTACCTGAATGATGAGCTACGAGTTAGCAGTGTAGGGCTATCATGTTGGTTGCCCTCATAAATTTGTCATTCTTACCTTCCACTGACCCAGATATCTCAAATGAGTTTTCCCTTATAAAGTCCATGTAAAAATATGATTTTTGAACTTTCATCAATGGTTAAGGCTTCAGATAATTAATTGCCCGTACTGTTGAGAGTGGACTACGGCAATGGTATAGATCATCGCATTAATAGCTATAATACTGAAATATTGCTGTGCCTGAAAAGTGTTAGGTAGTGTAATAATCACAAGAATTGACAGAATTACACATTATCACATTGAGCTTGCATGACCTGTTATGGAAAAATATACTAATGATTAGTAACTAATCTGAATTCCTTGTCCAGACTCTATCTAAATGTCCATAACGTGAGGACTTACTTTGTTTTTTAAAAAAAAATCTAAGTTCACACACTCAACCTCACCATCTAATCTGGCGTCACAAGACAGCAGAAGACATCTATTGTAGATGAATAAGGTGCTGGTATTTTTCCAACCGATCTGCACACCTCTGGAAACATCTTTCCCAGTAACTACAACCGATCATTTCGGTGAGTGTTGCACTGTAGATGCACTGACAGCATCCAAAAGACATCACCCAACAAAAGAGAGTAGGACAAGGCATTCCTGGGTAGCCACTTCCTTTAATATGAAGCATTACCTTTATCTAAGTAAAACATGTGGGACCTGATTACAAGTTGGTTGGTTAAATCCATCTTGTGCGTAAATCTGCGTTTATGCACTAGTCGGAATTACGAGTTTGGTTTTATATATCGCATCCAATAGCTACCGGATTTGTTAAATGAGTGAAAAAGGCTTTATTTCGATACGTAAATATCTTAGAAGCAATACATTACAAAATGCAATTTCAAGAATTAAAAAAATGACATACAGTTATAATTTCATAAAACAGTCAGATAAAAATACAATAAATAATTAAAATAAGATTAAATTGAGATGGAAAGCCTTTTTGCTCGAATCATCCAAGCCCATTTTAGGAATTTGGAGACAGCGCAGACAATAAAAGGGGAAGTATCAGTTAATAAAATGCGAAGAGCCACCAAATGTTGTCTAGTGCCAAGGAGCCTGCATAGAGGTACCAGCCAGCGCTTCCTTGGGGCACGGTAGTCGGGACATTCAAAAAGGAAGTGTGCCACTGTCTCAACCCTTGTAAGACACACCGCACAGAAAGCTGAGGGCTGAGCCGTTGGGGATCTCCACCTAGACACCAAGTCAGCCAGAGGTAAGGTGCCCACTCTGAGTTTAAAATAGAGGGCCCTATCCAGGGGAATGGAGATTAAGTCCAGGTAGGGCTCAAGTGCTACAACGTCTTTAATTCGTAGAAATGCAGCGGTTGAATTGCAGTGGCGGGGATAGCAAATGAGTTTGTTGGTTACCCAGTCCCAATATACCTTTTTCAGGGTGGCTTTTGGAGGGGCAGAGCGGGTAACCCAGCAGTCTTCCAAGCCCAACTCCACCAGGAGGCTCTTGATGTCTCTTAACCATTTTATGCGATGCCATCCTTCCATTGCAATTACTTCAGACAGGCCAGCTGCGTAGGAGGCTAGCTCCGGTACCCTCCATAAACGGGCCCACAAGAGCAGAGGCCGCAATCGCGCCTGGTCCGTGATCGATTTGCAGCCCGTGTCGAGAAGCACTGGGACAGTAGGTGTGCTTGTTGGAAGTAGCAAAAGATCTTTCAAAAATTTGTTTTCTGCTTTACCCAGTGCCTCTAGGTTTGTGGAGCCCCCCAACTCCGCCCCATACAAAGCAGCTGGAACCCCTCTGGCTTTGTAAATGTCTATTGCTGGGGAGATACAATGTTTAGAGGAAGAACGATGTTCCCTGAGTATGGCACCCGCCACCCTTTTATGGTTAAGTAACATCTTGTTAATGTGTGGGGTCCAACTCATAGAGTTACTAAGGCGAATCCCCAAGTAATCAAACTCGAGGACCCTTTCCAGTGCGACAGAATTTAGAAACGGGGGTGGCCCAGGGTTTTTTGGAGGGTTCATGGATAGAAATTTAGTCTTGTCCACATTAATTATGAGGCCCCTGAGGGAGCAAAACTCCTGGAAACGAGTGAGGAGCTTTTGGAGACCCTGCGGTGTTTTGGCGATGAGCAAGGTGTCGTCGGCAAAGAGCAAGGTTGGTATCCGGGTGCCCGCCAGGGACGGGGCGTCTGCGGGTTCCTTGAGCAGATATTCAACCACACCATTCACATATAATGAGAATAGTGTGGGGGCCAGCACACAGCCCTGGCGGACACCCCTTTGCACTGGGATTCTGTTGGTTTTCTCCCCGTCCTTGCCCCACCGCACCTGTGCATAGTTATCTGAATGGAGTTTGACAAGAAGCGACAGGATGTAGGCGGGTAGTCCCAGCCCCTGCAGGACCCTCCAAAGCTCCTCCCTTGGTACCAGGTCAAAGGCAGTCTTCAGGTCAATAAAGGCCAAATAAAGACTGCCCTTGCCCAGCACCACCACCTTCCAGTACAGGAGGGTCAACCTAAAAGCTTGTTCTATCGTCCCCGTACCTGTACGAAAGCCCACCTGGAAGTCTGACAATATTTGTTAAATAACCCAATATTTTTTTTAATTTTGGTAAATAAAATCTGTCGGAAATTAACAAAGGAAATGTGTATGGTATTTAACACACCAAAGTCTGCAAGTAATTCCCCAATAACTTGTAGTAGGTGCTATTTATTGCACACCATAAATAACTAACCCCACTGTATCATTGTTTACCAGGTGTGATATATAGCATCTTTACTTGTAATCAGGTCTATACAATGCAGTGGACTGGATTATGGAATATTTTTGTTAATTCTTTTTCAGAAGACCCCCAGCAAAGGCACTCAAAGTCATAAAAACTTCAGCCACAACACAACTGATGACTAGTCGTCCCTTTCTATCCAAACCCGTAACTTCAACAGAAAATTATTCTGGTAATCAATGATTTCCTTTTGTCTTCAGTCCTTGTTGGTTTATTTTTATTGATATATTTTATTTGCTACATCTGCCTGTGGCCCTTATTTAGGTGGTTGTGTTTCTTTCTTTATTTGTGCTTATTTTACAGCAACAGCGGAGCAAGTAGACGCTGATTCATAGGTCTGCACCACTACACCAGGTTGTGCAATATTTTATTTTAGCATGCAGACACCTTTGCCATATGTTGGAAGCATGCCCTCTCAAAGTAGTGTGTCTGAGGACTGTGTTCACGTGGGCATGCACCATTTAACCCACTAGGCATACTTCAAGTAGCAAGCGCAACAACGCTGGCAAGCATTGTCAGATGAAAAAGCGTCATGGCGTGCAGCGGCAGGAAGATATGTCAGTTGGAACTTTAAGAGCCAACAATCTTAAGCCATTGTTTTTGTACTTGTTTTTACAGCGTGAGCTCCACTGAAGTGACAGATGACCAATCATGTCTACAATGTTAATTCTATACAACATTCACATGTTTGCATGTTTGTTTCTGCCTGAATAGTTTAGAATATTATAATACATGGGATTCTGTAATCCTTATGTAAAGGGCATTCACAAATTTCTTTATGATCAGTGGCTTGTGAAGCAGAAAGTGTCCGAATATGAATAAAAGACGTCAGGACTCAACTATTAGAAGGTTTTTACTTTCAAGTTGAACTTCAAAATTCCTGCTGCCAGAGCCTGCAGCCAAGGTGACAGGCAGGTCAGGTCATGGAGCATAAATAAGGCAGCTGTTTAAAGCAACAATAAGAAGTTGCTTTGCTTCCTTCTGATCTACTGCAACGAAAAGCAGAGAGAATATGTATATTTTTTGCACTCCTTAGATATAGAAAAGCTAGAATTTTTCTCCATGTTTCTTTACATTGTGGTCTATTGCAGCTTTATTTTTTACTGACTTGTATTGAATTGTTTCTAATATTTGTTTGAACAAAATATCAAACAGGTTGTTGATGTGTTTCATTTTGTATTAAAGGTTTTATTGTTGTTATTCATGTTTGAAAACATGGTCACTCTTCTATGACAGAGCTGCACAGCAGGGTTAAGTGGTTTGTGACAAAGGTGCTGGAGTGACTGTAATATATGGGATAAAGTACCCTCTGACATACATGACAAGGAATTTGCAAGTCACCTCAGAGTTCTACAGCCTTACATAGGAACTCAGCCTTCAGCCCTGTTCTTGTAGACGGTTATGGAACTCCTCAGTGACTTGAAATATCTTCATAATGTGAGTCAGGGAGTATTTATCTCTTATAAATCCAAGGTGGATAGGATGTTCTAATAGCATTAAAGCACATCCGCTGTGTGCAATAGTGGTGGTCCTAGGATTTTCACTGTGAGAAAGTCACAAATAAATGGTAGGTGGTGGCAACTGCCCAATGGGGCAATCCTTGACTGAGACTTTTTGTTTGTTAATATGATGTGATTAAGGCACTCCCGTCTTTCTTCTGTGCCTTTTGGTTTTTCAAAGTTGTCGTCTTGATGTGGTGTGCCATACATATTGGCCTGTGGAAAATGAAGCATGACCAACAACACTGGGGTCTGCACAGAGCAAAAGATTATCAAACATCTGCTTTAGCTGATATGCAAAGAAAGTGCAGCAGCCTCCCATTTGCTGAGGCGAAAGGAGGTGGAGGAAGCATAGGCCATGAGGTTACTATGCCATCCATCGACACAACCCACCAGCCACTAGCTGGAAGTCCCAACCACTGAAGCCATAGCGTAAACTCAAAGACTACCATTGTTAGGCTTTTCAAGGAGGCAGCATGAAAACACTTTGGAGTTGATTATGATGTTGTTTCTGAAGCATTCCGACTGAATCAGCCTCTGAATGGTTTCCTTCCAAATCGGAATCGGGGAATCCAACCAACGGATTATGATTGTTCTAAATATGATTCGGTTGGACTCCAATTTACTTCAAAGGGAGCCTGTGTTCTGACTGAATACACAGGCTCCCATTGAAGAAAAGGGTGGATGGGAAAAATCGTGCACCCTGTGGTAGGCCCTCCATGGTGCCTGCCACACTGTGCATGATTGCAAAGAGGAGTCCCTCGGGTTCAGAAAGCTACGGGTGAAGGGGAGCCTGCTACGGGCCCCCAAAGTCAGATTTCGACAGCTGATCCGTGTCGTAACAACCAATTCAGAAAGGCTGTCCGAATCTGACATTGTGCTCGTTCGGTGAGAAACATTGACCCCTGACCGAGACAAGTCGGCTCCGAATGACTCGGTACCTCCAAATGCCATTTAACCCGGCTTAGAAATTCCGCTCACTTTTTGAGCATCGTAATCGGTTATTCGGAAAGCTTTCCAAACCGGTCAGAAAGATGGGTTCCGAACCAGATACGGCAGACCCAAATCCAATTCAGGGCCTTTCCGACCAACATTGTAATCGACCCCTTTGTGCCTTAGCGTAAACATGTTAACATTTATTTACAATAAAATGGTCTAAATTTAAAGCCTTACAAGTACAATTCCTCACAAAAGTGGCTTACGTATATAATAAACCTGCAGCCCTGGAACAACAGTGAACCACCATTCTAATTTTTGTTTGCTTTGTCTTAAGGCTGTGGAGAGTAATCAGAAGTTATTTGTTGTGGTTGGGTTTCTTTGGTGTATGGAGGGGATATGCAAGTTGTAGTTGGCATAGTGGAGGGTTTGGAAGAGCCAGAGAGTTTTGTAGGAGGGATACTTGACATTTAGAGAGGGGCTGGGAGTTTAATTGTAGATACAATTGTTTGGCTTTAGAGGAAAGGTAGGAGTACGGTTTTCTGTGAGATATTTAGAATTTACAGCATGGTGAGTGTGTTAAGGGTTTTATAGTTTGGATTTAGTGACAAGGTGTGAGTTTTGTAGTAAGATAATATTTCTGTTTATAAATTTTTTTTTAGAGTTTTCTATATATCGCAAACTTGACACAAAGGTTCGAAGCATTTTACATGAGCCCAAGTGACATTACAGACGGACTCCTTCATTTTTAGTAGGCCTGGGGAGATTAAGTGATTTGTCCAGAAAAACAGGATGTGGAGTGTCCCTGTTGGAACTCGAACCCAGTTCACCAGCTTCGAGATCGAACGCTTTAGCCGCTAGGCCATATCCTCTCCCTAATAAATGCTTAATGAATATAGTTTAAAATAATTAATTGTAATATTTTTTTCTTGCATGAAAAATGTTTCCGTTGCATCATGCTGTGGACTTTGTTCAGTGCTTTTCTACCCTTTTTGAAAAATCTAAGTAATTACTGTGAGGTATGTAATTAGGTTCTTGTATACCCGAATTGTAGCGTGTTGAATAGGAAAACGTAAGTGCTACTTACAATCTTAAAAGAAATTGTGTTACTGATTGGAGGGAGACCCTTCTCAAGCAGCAACCACAACTCTTTGTCAGGGAGAGGCACAAGCAAACCCCAAATTAACTTGTGTTCAACCTTCTGGTAGCTTAACTTTGAGGAAATGTGTAAAGTATTTATGCAGCCCTTCAAACAATAATATATTAAAACACAACACAAAAAGAACCCCACACCAATTTATAAAATATAGTACCCTTTATACCAGACACTTTAAGATCAAATTGACAAACTGAAAATGCATTGAACTGGAGATAAGCAATTGCATTTTTACGTATAAATTGCACCAGAAAAGCACAAACCACCAACTGTGGTCATCTGGTCATGCTGGACTGAGACAATGTCACAAGTACAGGACACCCCAGTGGACCGTGGGCTGGCAACAAGGAGCAAGTTAGGCATGCTGAACAAATGTACATTAAATCCTGAATGCAGAGCATTGTGAGATCCTGTGCCAAGTACGCGCCACACAGAGGAGGCGATGTGAGGTCCTAGTGTAGACATGCTTCATGGAGCGTTGGATCTAGGAAACTGCAAGGTTGGAAAGTGAGGTCCTTCATCATTGTTGAGGATCACATCAAGCTGGGCTTGCGATGTGAATCCCTGCATCGAAGATGCATTGTGAACCGACTAGTCTTGAAGAAGCTGTGGGGCTTGGGATGCGAAGTCCTGAGTCGTTGTTGGGGGTGTTGCTGACTAGGAGCTTGCAATGCGAAGACCCCATCGAGTATACTTAGCTCAGCAGCAGTTCCTAGGAAGATTTGGGCTGTGAGGCGAAGTCCTGTGTTGGGGATGTATAAAACAGAGGTTATGATGTGGAGTTTGGTGAGGGGATACGACATGTAGTGGCTCCTATGAAGAGTTTCTGGAAGACGATGTGTTGGTTCTGCTGGCCCCACAGTTGAGCTGGCAAAGCACCTTCAGGCCTACTTCCAAGGATCCAGGACTGAGGAGGCATCACTTGGGCGGGTAGGACACACAGTTGGCAGAGTCCAGATGCTGGGATAAAGATGAAAGAAGCCTGTTTGATCCCTCAGGCTTCTGACCAGGAGGCCAGACATCTAGCCCTTGAATCACTCTGATGGTTTTGGGCTCAAGATGCAGATCCAGTACTTCTCACTCAGGCAGGGAGGTAGCAAGTCAGTAGAGTGGCAGTCCTCCTTTCAGCAAACCAGCACAGCAGTCGTCCTTCTGAGTCTGCTATAAATCTATAAATCCAGATGTGAACTAAAGAGTTGGGTCTGAGGTCCCATATTTATACCTGATGCCCATCTTAAAGTAGCAGAAGGTTCTGGAGGCTTCCACCCTCCAGCAGTGTTTGGTATTTGTTGCGTACCACGCCCTTACCCTTGTTTGGGGTCACAAAAGACCAGTGACTGACCCTTTGTGACTTGCAAGAGTGGTAGGTGACACCTCCTTCTCCTCATTAAGCTAGAGTGACACATCCTGGCAACACATATCTTCCCTTTGTTTTACCATCTGGAAGCAATCCAAAAAGATCAACTGTCAGCTATACCTAATCATTGGGTCACCTAATCATATGACCCAGGGACAGGCTGCAGGTGCCAAATAGTTGGGAAAAGAAAATGAAATGCTTTGCACTGATGATTTACACTCATCTTTAAAATTAGAGAGGCCTTTAAATTGCAATTCTTTAGACACCAAACTCAACCTGTTTACCTGCTGTCAATGGAAAGTCTTCACGTATTAAATGTAATACAGTAACCCACTGTTATCCTATGGAACTAGTAGGCCTTGCAGTAGTGAAATTGTATTTAGGAGTTTTTTTTTTACTACCAGGCAATGTAAAACCTAAAAGTACATGTCCAACTTTTTGAATACAATTCCCCCAGCCCTCTGGGCTTTTCATGGCCTGCTGTAGTGCTGGCCGAAATGAATTAAAAAGGAAGGTTTGGGCCTGGCCAAAACTTAAGTGGTTGTCACAATCAGTGCTGCAGGCACACTAGTATCATTTAGTTTACAGACCCTGGGTACATACAGTACCACTTTATTAGGGATTCACAAGTAAATTAACGGTGCTAATTGTGTATAAGCCAATTCTACCATTTTTAGTGGAGCAGGCACAAGCACTTTATCACTGATTAGCAGTGCACAGAATACTGAGGCCAACAAAACAAGATCAGCTAAAAATGGGAGTGATGAAGGCAAAATGGTTGAGTAAAGACCACCCTAAGGTTGACAAGAATAGTAAATATACTTTATATAACCTAGAGGTGGGCAAAAATGCATATTAGTGCACACACTCATTTGATGAAGCTGGTACATTGTGGGCATCATGAAGACAGCCAAAGCTTTGCAACCCTCACTATATTTGCTATTAGGAATACAAAAAGAAATACAGTGAATCAAGCTGATTTGCATGGGTTTCCTTCTTCAGGGTGCAAATGTTGGGAGTTTTCCCTGCTTGCCTAGCTGTGAGTATCTTGTCTTCTGGATTTTGGGTTTTAGGCCCCAGCCGCAAGGTAATCTATCATGTGTGCAAATGCCTAGGACTAACTTTGAGAAGAGTCTGGTCCTGGACTCAATAGTGATAGAGGGCAACTGCTTCTGTCAAAGGTTCTTGCATGTAGCATGTTGGTGGCAGCCTACTGTATTTTGTAGAACATCATAAGAGTAAGAGCCTACTGACTCAATTGTGTACATTTTTGTTGCTAACGATGGACCCAAATTCCTAGCACGAAGATGCTAAGTGCCAGGATGTATGCATATGACTTGTGGTAAGAGTGTTACAGGCAGTATGAGCCCATGACTAAATGAGAGTGGACCACCTCTCTGGGTTCCATTTTGGAGGATTAGGACTCCCATAAAAAGAGAGTGATTGCCTACATGAATCTTGAAAACATATATCTGGTCTGTCTTTAGGAAACACATCTCACGGGTTTCAAAGTTCAACAAAGTGGCTAAAAGCTGGAGGATGCAGGTGTTTTGTACTGCATGTTCTGGATTTGCAAGGTTCCAGCTAATGCCGATCTCTTCAGGGCTCTCATTTGTGGTGCACTGCACCATCATTGATCAAGAAGCCAGATTTGTGGTGGTGGAAGGACTATTGGACAGGGAGCTCCTGGCAATGCTGGGGTTTATGTATCAAATATAAATCAGAGCTTGATACTGGACACACTGTTACTAGCTGTAGTTCATGATTAGCAGGCCCCAGTGTCTGCACAAAGTGATTTAAATGATCTAAACCATTCTAGCATGCCCCTGCCCAACACTGCAGGAGATAAATTATATAACATTTTCAGAAATTAGTAGACTATAGGTGACTCCATGAGATGTGGATACTTAAGCCACCCTAGTCCAGGGAATACACATTCTATTCTCCATCTCACTAAAGAAATTCTAGAATTCACTTGATACTATGTAACGAAGAAATGCAGCCGAAAGTAGCTGTTGCCGCATATTTGGGGTGCACTCTAACCGACCACAAACTGCTTAAAATTGCCATATCCTTGGTGAGGGGTAGAACTTGAGGGCAAACATGGAATTTGTGGACAAACATGGAATTTGTGGACTGAGTCATTCAGGGAAAAGGGTAGCATACTGTAGGAAATGTTCCTTTTTTGCAAAGTCACCCCATATCTTTTGCTTTTTGCAGGACCCTATATTTTTGTTGGTGTTCAAACTTTGCTCACTTTAACTCTGATAACCATTGGTAAAGTACCTGTGCTCTCAATTTCAAAATTGTGCAATTTGTATACTCCTATTTGATATATTTAACTTACATATAAGTCCTAGTATATGGTAGAAATGCAACCAAGGACTGTAAGTTAAATGTCACTAGTGGACTGCAGAACCTATTGCACCATGCATTACAGTGAAAGTATAAAACACAGCTTCAGGCCTACCATTGTAACCTGACTCTGGTAGTTTAAACAGTGCAGTCGCTATGCCAAAATAAACCCCTTTGACAGGTCAACAACCTCCTCTTTAAATATTAATAAGTCAACTTTATTTAGGCCTTGTAGTCTACAAGCCAGGGTGCATAGTATTTAAAAGTAAGTTTCCATAAGTTTTCCACAAGTGTTGATGCGCAGAGAATGGATACATGTTGCGGCGGAGACTTTGTAGGTCGAGTGGATGGAAACTTATCAGGGTTTCACCACTGGTTAGAGTGTGTGTTCCGGAGAGTTACGGACAAAGCTTAATAGTACTGGAGAGGTCGTTTTGAAGGAAACTTCCGTTTATGGATATTGAGCAAAAGTTGTACTTCCTAAACAAAATGAAAATTTAAATTTGGCAGCATGCTCCGCATTGGGTTATGACGCTTAAGCCAGAAGTTTTTTCAACAAGAGAACGTTGGCCCATATACAGTGTCAAATACAATTCGTATTAGATATACGGGTTCGAGAGGATTGCCTGGATCCAGACAATCCCACACTGGTATACATTGTCAGGGACTCATCTGCAACTATTTTGCGCATTTGGACAAGTATCGCTACAACATCATACCTTTTCTGTGGACACTTAAGGTCTTGATAGGACACCATAGCTTGATACTAGACTCCAAACCATTCAGTGACAATTTGATGCATATCGCCTTGAAAAAGTCTTGTAAAAGACAAAACACATGTAGGCAAATGGCAGTTGTCGTGCTGGGAATACTGCAAAAAGGATAAAATCAACAAACAGAAACCTTGGACTATTTGATACATCCTTATATTTTGTGCTGGGTCACCGATGGGTCGGCCCGAGAATACTGCTTTAATAATTGAATTGAGGATTATCAACATACTTTGAATAGACTTTTTTCCAATGCAGTCTGGATGATTTTAACTTGGAGGGGAGTGCTGAATATAGCTCTGATCTTTGATTTGTGTTCAGACAGTGATTTGTCTTCAGATGCAGGAGTAGTCAGTCAACCACCATTGCCCCACCTATTTGTGTGACAATCTCAAAGTATTCAAGCATTTCTATTGTGCCGTCTTTTAACCTACAAAGGTGACTACCAGTTCCATGGCTATCAGCAATAGATTGCCGTGTTGGTAGGAAAATGCTTTTATCGAATTGTGCTGCTAAATTGGACAGTGAAGCATGTGTAAGGTGGAGTTCTAAAATGTGGGAGCCCACTATGTTAGGGAGTGAAGCAGGAAGCCATGATTTACCTTAAGCAATCTCATATGCTTCCAGGCTTCAAATGATTTATCAAGAGGGGGTTGCCAGTGACTTAGAGTATTTTCAACCATTCCTTGCTTCAGCTTTTGTGTGTTTGATATAACACCTTAAGTGGCCAAGGATATGACCAGTTGTAGGCCTCTTGCTCATGGTACCACATAATCCAAGTTTTTCCTCTCTGACGAGGTCTGATAGGATTGAAACCACCATTACAGTTCCCATTAGATGCAGGGTTAGTATTGACTTGCATACAGTGGGCTTCTCTCTTGACTGAGTTAAAAATGAAAGATTTCAATGTTAAACAGTTCAACTACCAGTGTTTTAGAATTATTGCAAGCATTTGGCTAATTACCTTTATGAGGCTCATCCTTTAATGCAAGCACTACCCTGCCTGGTTTGTTTTGTGGATGCACTGCTTTGTGGCAGACTGTTCACAAACGTATTAGTTATTTATAAATCTGGCTGTTTATGGCTATAGGTGTTCTACCATACACCCTGTGCTAGGAAATCTGCAGTCAAAGATGTGAATGTCCATTGTAGATAAGGAAGACTGTCCATATGATAACAATTGTTTTTGAAAGGTATTTGCTCTTAAAAATGCATACCTTTTATCCCCAACTAAGTGCAGGACATTTATTCACCCAATCTCTGTTACACTAGATGAATGTATGACGTTACACCGCAAACATTTTTTTACATCGCATGCCATCACAACGCATTTTTAGAAACTACATTTACAACGCATTCCATTGCATCGCATTATAGCATTACAACGCAGACCATTACATTGCATTTAAGGTAAGTGTTGGATAGTGTAGGGTAAAAGTTACTATTCCCACTCCAGTGAGTGCAATACTAGGGTAAGTGTTGGATAGTATAGGGGTAAACATTACTATTCCCACGGAAGAGATTGCCACAGTAGGGTAAATGTTGGATAGTGTAGGGGTAAAAATGACTATACCCACTCAAGTGAGTGCAACAGTAGGGTAAGTGTTGGATAGTGTAAGGGTAAGCACTATGAGTTGTAATGGTATGCATTGTAATGGTATGCATTGTAGTGACATGCATTGTAATGACATGCGTTGTAATGATATGCGTTGCAGTGACATGCGATGTAATGGCTGCATTGTAATGGCATGCGATGTAAAGGATGTTGCGTTGTAATGACTGCATTGTAAAGGTATTGCAATGCCAATTCTCTTCCTGATCCCTTACCAAATGCAAAACAGAATCCATAGTCAATCAAACAGGCATATATCCTCGATAGTACAAATAGCTCTTGATTAGGAAACTATCAAGTTCTATTTGTACTACCTCCCCAGTCGAAATCAAATGCCATCAAACAAATGGACAACCCTTAATCATGCTGGACCAATGCAAGCATGTTCCATTTGCAAAAAGTAGGATGTTAGTATGGTCCGAATTTTGATAGATTTTGACACCCAGTCTGCAAAGTTTTGTTTGAGATTCTCTACTGCAATCTTGTGCCAGAGTCTGTGGAACTAAAGGGCTTTCGCAGGAACTGTCTCCGACTTCCAGTTGATTGCAATTAGCATTTTTGCAGCACGCAACATCTGCGTCAACAGTTCCCTTTGGCCTCTAAACATGTAATTCTATTGAGGTGGTACAATCCTAAATAGAAAAGGGCCTGGTGATCAGATGCCCCACTGATATTTTGGGTATGCGCACATGTCCTCAAGATGAGCAGGAAAGAACCTTCATAAGTATCACGTCTCTAACACCGGTCCAAGATAGAGGGGAAAATGTGATGTGATATAGGGTCAGGTACCAATGATGCATGGGGGCATATTTACAAGGGAATGGCGACGCGTGCTGGTAAGCAAACATTGCTAAAGCCACACTCTGCCATTCTGAAAATGCAGGGATGTACCATATTTACAAGAATTCAGCTCACCCCAGAGTGTCCCCTAGCGCTGGCTCTAAATCTAGCTGCCTAATGCCAACACAGGCACCATTGCACCATAATGCAACAGTGTCTGCATGGGAAGAATGATTGTTTGTGTGTAGGAAGGTGTGCCTTCCTAGACATAATCAATCCAGAATGGCGAATTGTAACTTCAATGTGTGCTGCATTGTGCAGCACTCATAGAAGTTGCAGATCGTCATTCTTTAAATGATTGTTTATATACAGGAAGGGACACCTTCCTGCACGTGAACAATCATTCATGGTGACTTGATGTTTCTATGTGTGCTTCACAATTCAGCACACATAGAAACCGCAAAATCGAGAATTTCAGCATTTCTCCTGTTTTTGCCATGTTAAGACCAGGTTTTCCCTGGTCCTAATTTTGGCACTGTCTCCAATTTACGCCACCCTTGTAAATAGGGGGCATCGTTAAAATCAATGGGTGTTGTGGCGGAACGCCCACCGCAACACCCATTGCACGCCCCTTTCATGCTAAGTGTAGCATGAAAGTGGGCCTTATCTAGAAGGCACTATTAAGCAACATTAAGTAGCTTAACGCCTCCTTGTAAATAAGGCAAAGGGTTTATCGTGACAGGAATATCATAAAAAGTTATGTTCATGTGGTGATAGGGGCTTGTAAATATGCCCCCTGGTTTTATAAGAAGCTTCCCCGTAAGGTAAGCTTCCAATTGCCTGTGGGATAGAGTCCCACGGTTTGGCCTATCCTTTCTCACCTAGCTAGTCAGCCAGTTCTGCCTACTTAACATTTCTGGTAGACCCATGTATGTAGTGCTGACTACCCTGCAGAGTTCTAGATATATATTAAATATTAGACCATAATACTTCCCAATAAATGCTCAGACGGGGTTATTTGCATTGGGTTTGCTTCTCTGTTAGGTAAGTGGAGACCCCCAAAGCTGCAATTGCAAGTACTGCTGCTTGTTGTTCTTTTAAACTCCAAATACTGCCCTCCTGTGCTCAAAGGACTTGGGTTGGCACTCCTGTGAAAAATCAGACAGCAGCCTCCTTTCCTCCATCCTCCATTTTCCAAAGGTGTCCCTTACCAATACTGGTAAGAACTCAGGATTATTGTGTACCACAGTATTAGACAAAGAGAAGGATGTAAAATGTCCCCTAACCGCTATAGTATCCCACACCTTCTCCACCTTCTTCTCCGGAGTTGACAATTAACCCTTACATAGTATAATACTTTATCCAGCACATGCCAGGTCCCAGTGCGATCTACCTACCACTGCCCTCTCCAGTAAAAGCTACTTCTTATCTGTCTAATAGATGGCCCTTTCTGTAGTTACCTTAAAACGTGCCACCTGATAGTACTGTCTTTAACCTGTTTGGGAAAGCCTAGCAGCTTCAATACTTAGGAGCCATTAGTATTCATTAGTTCATGTTCGCTTAACCACCTGCCCACACAATTTGATTAACTGTGCAGTGTTGCAAAGATTTACTAATTTTGCAAAGTTCACAATGTGTGCAAAGATTCAAAACGGACGATGTGGTGGAAATAGCAACACAATTACAATTTGTGTAAGAAAGTACCACACAAAAAATATTTTTGCCTGATAATATTCCCAGAAGTATTTCTGGCAGGAAACTTCACCCACAAGGAAAATTGTAGGATTTGACAAAATTCACAAATTTAACAAAGTGCCAAAATGTATTGGCCACTGCCCAATAAATGGAAGAGAAACACCACTAATTACTCATGCAACATTTCAGTAATGGACCTTCTGAATTACTTGACTAGAAGTCTGGAAAGAAACTACATTATTGATCTGGTAAGTGGCTAAATAGTAAACAGTATAGAAGAATCTCTGCCATTTAACTGGTAGTCAGGTAAATAATTACATTACTTGCTATTTATGCTACTGCTAGCCAAATAGCACATAATCAGCTATTTATTCCAGTTAACGGCAAACAGTATATCATCTCATCTATTTAGGCTGTCTCCATATAGTTTTTTTGAGTTGTAACTAGAGCAAACATGGCCCAAACGTATTAGAGTGCTTGATTTGAGCACCAAATTACATTAATCTAAGTCAGATTGTTTTCTTTGGCCTACAGGGAGAATACGTAATTTGCCCAAAAACACAAGATTTTGATTAGACGCTGGGAAACCTAATTCCAACATGGGCATCTCTGGCTGTGACGCCACATGCAGATAAACAGCATAATGCCCCTATGGCACAACTAAACAGTTACCAATATCTTTAGAATACACATATTGCGATAAGTGGCTAAGGGTGTGTAGGAAGGTGGGTTTTTAGTACGTGCAGGTAGGTACCTACAACTGGTAATAATACCACAATGACTAATAAGGTCCAGTCAAGTCTCAAAAAAATAATCGCTCCTCAACCCCTGGTAGCTTGGCAATGAGCAGTCAGTCTTAACTTAAGAGACAGGTATGTGTAAAGCATTTAATATCACCAAAACAGTAAATAAATAAAATACACAGCATAATAAAAATCCAGCACCAACTTATAAACATAGGGAATATGTTTATCTTTATAATGTCATCAAAATGACCAAAATCCAAAGTGGGGAACTGGGGATATTAATTTTGAATAGAAAGAAAATTTGCTTTCTGGTGCCAAAAAACCTAAAGGGCCAACTGTGGCTATCTGGTTGTGCTGGACTGGGACAAAGTCAAAGTTTCAGGTCGAACATGATAGAGCATGGGTCAGATATGATGAGCGGGTGGGCCCTGCCAAGTTTTTACCTTCTGACATAGTCACTTTTTTAAAACTTTTTCTCTCAATGTAAAGTGATAGGGCCTTCGGATCTGGATTTCGAATCAGCGACAACGGCCTGCCGCAATGCGATGCCTCTATGAGCCCTGGATGTCTTTGCGAGGATCTCTGAAGCTCTCAATGGGACAAACCTCTGTGGTCAGGCCGAGTTGCAGTTTGACTTCGCCGGCTCGACTCTTGTCATTGATGCCAGTCTACCTCTGAAGCTTTTTCACAAAACTTGGTGAAAAGATTCCCAACTTTCAGGGGTTCTCCTCTGGGGCCTCCTTGCAGCAGAAAAGGGTTCCACAGCACCAGCCAAGTGTTCAGAAGCTCTGGTTTGCCTCTTAGAGTCCGGGACTCCAACTCTGACAATCAACCAGATCAGTCCAGGAAAATCCAGCAGAAGCTAGTCAGCTGAAGTTGTCCTTATAGTGGATGTTGCAGGTGGCTTCTTCTAGCACTTTTCTATCTGACTGCTCTGGGAGTATACTCTTTATCATTAAAGACAGACAAAGTCCTTCTTGTGTGGAGCTTTCAGAGTGCAGCAGATGCAGTCTTTTTTAGTACAGTCCTTTTGTTATGCAGTCCAAGGGCCTGGCAGTACAGTCCTTCTTCTCCAGATGTTTCAGGCTGTGACCTGAGGGGCTCTTGCAGGTCTCCCATATTTATTTCCAATTCTGGGCTGGCACAAGGAGGGGCACCCCATTCAATGGGGTTCATGTTGCCACCCTCTGCCATATCAAATTCCTGGGAAGTGTGGCATATATTTGACCCAGAATGCACATTTTCTCAAAAACAAAATGGAGAAATTCTCTCCTAGGAGTGCAGGTCTGACTAACCCAACCCACACTTCTAATCTAATTAGTGGGGCTGGCCTGGCTTTTGTGACATCTGTGCTTCTACCTTTGAAGACAAGTTTATCTCTCCTACCCCCTTTCTGTCCTCTAGGAAGCAAATCTCCTCCCACCAGATGGCTTTATTTTTTTCATTGCAGGTCTCTTCACACCTGATGCGAGAGCAGCTTGGCTCACACTGTCAAAGGCCAATCAGAAGAGGCTTCTATAGGGCTGTTTCAGGTAACTTCAGGATTGTAAGTTCTAAAACTACTTTCCTGAAGCAGTTCTAATAAATCTAACTTTGGAAAGCTGTTGGGTGTATTGTAACTATCATTTTGATACTTTGAATTATGTTGTGAGTTTACTCCAATCAAATTTTTGACTTCAGTAAAGTTTAATAAGGCCTTCCTATGGTCGCCTATGGAGCTAGAGGCACTACAATGGGGAAAACAGATTGTGCTTTTTTCCCCACCAGGGCATATACGACATATTTTATAACCTCCCTGCTTTTTAAAAACAATACAACCTAACCTTGTGGTACCTAGGGCAGACTTTGTGGGTGACTTATATGTAATAAAAAGGTAGTTTGGGACTTTGGAAGTTATGTTTATTTCAAAGTTGAATTTGGACAAATTTTTGTTTTAAAACCAGCCTACAAGACAGGGATGGCTAAAATGACCCCAGACACCACAGTGCATCACAGCCACTGGGGTCTGTAATGCCCTACCTTATACTAGGGACTTACAGGTAGGTTGTCTTAGCCAATTATAATTACACCAATTACCTATTACCTTTAAGGACAGAGCACTGGCCCTGGGTCTAGTTAGCAGAGCTCATGGCACCTTCTGTCCTTTAGCACAGCAGTTCCTCTAACTGCAGAGTTATTACAGGTCCAGAAGGGTACTGCATTGGTGGTTTCAGAGGGTCAATTTCTTTACCCAGTTTGGCCTTTGGAGTGGGGGAGACTTCACAGAAAACGTTCCTTTCCTGCCTGGGCTTCATATTCACTGCAAGGGAGTATGTAGCCCTTTGTGTGTGAACAGGACACAGCCTATTCAGCTGTATGGGGGAGGCTGTGCTCAGCTCCTCCCTCCCATCCCCCCAGAACAACCCATCAAATCACACCCAAATTCCCTTTATATGTGGATGCCAAGAGGGAATGCAGAAAGTTAACTGTAACTCAGCCCAGTTAGAGATCAGAGACCAGCCGCAAACACCAAAGAGCTAAGAGCAGGAAAATGTCTAGCTTTCTATAAGTGGCATTTTCAGAAGGTTAACCACAAATGTACTTTTACAGTTAAAGAGTATTTGTCATTCCATTTCCAGAGAAAATAAACATAACTTTTTTATCTTCTCTCAATTAGGAATTACAGCTTATTAAGTGTTAACCTATGAGGGGGTAGGCCTCTCAGCAGTGGAAAATGTGTTTGTCCGTTTTTCACTACTAAGATATGCAAAACTTAAAAGTACTTGTCCTTTCTTTTAGTTACACAGTACTCTGTCCTTAGGGCTACCTAGGTCCTACCTTAGGGGTGAATTATATATAATGATATGGGCGTTTAAGTCTTGGCAAGGGATTTTAAATGCCAAGTTGAAGTGGCAGTGTAAGTGGCAGGCCAGAGACATCTATAAAGTGCTACTTGTGTGGGGGGCACAATCAGTGCTGCAGACCCACTAGTAACATTTAATTCACAGGCCCTGGGCACATGTAGTTCACTTTAGTAGGGACTTACATGTGAATTAAATGTGCCAATTGTGGATTCATCAATAATACCTTGTTTTAGGGGAGACGCACATGCACTTTACCACTGACTGGCAGTGGTAAAGTGCTCACAGTTCTAAGGCCAACAAAAAGAATTAGCAAAAAGAGAAGGTAAGCAGACAAAATGTCTGGGGTAAGACTACCTAAGAATGCCAGGTCTAACAAGTGTGTCCCCCTGCTGAAAGTGGAAAGAGCTACCCAACGTATTGGGAATTCTCTTCACTGAGGCGGAATAACCTAGAAAGGCTATTAGCATTGCCATGGTACACCCCAGGTCTATGTTACACAGTAAAGTCCATTTCCTGTAGGAAGTTGGAACACTTCTACAATTTTGGATTCTCACCCCTCATTTGCATAAGCCACCTGAGAGCCTGTGGTCTGTCTGAACCAGGTCGAGAGTCCCAAACAAGTATGTTCCCAACTTCTTCAGAGCCCAGACCAGAGGAAAGACTTTCTTTTCAATAGCACTCCATCTTTTTTCCCTGGGAAGTAACCTCCTAGAGATGAGGTCCACACGTTGGTCTAGGGCTTCTTTATTTAGCTGTAATAAAACTGCCCCTGTGCCCTGTTCTGGGTCATCTGTTTGAACAATGAATTCCTCGAAGAAATCAGTACCCTTGAGCTCAGAGGCCTTACACTGGCCAGCTTCTGCGAGTCAAATGTTTTTTGGCATGCCTCTGTCCAAATCACATTTCTGGGCTGCTTCTTTGAAGTCAGCTCTGTTGAGGGGGTAACAATGGTACCATATCCCTCAACAAACCTCCTTTAGTACCTAGTGAGGACTAAGGAGGCTTTTACCTCTGGGTTTGTGAGGGTTCCTAGGCCATGACAGTCTCGCTCTTGGCCTGGAGGGGATGCACCCTACCCCTGCCACCAGGCATCCCAAGTGCACCACAGACCCCTGCCTTATCTGGCACTTAATGGCCATGATAGTCAAGCCTACTTTTTGCAGAGCCTGAAGCATGTCCTGAAGGTGAAAGGGGTGGTTCTTCCAGCTGCTACTGAAGACAGCTATGTCATTCAGATAAGCAGCACTGAAGGCCTCCATCACAGATAACACCTGGTTCACCAACCTTTGGAAGGTGGAATGGACATTCTTCATCCTAGGCCAATAAACATGGGAGAAAAGACTTGCAAATGTCTTGTCTTGGCCCAGATGCCCAGCCAGGGGTATTTTGTGAGCCAACTCCAGTAGGAAGTCCCCATGGTACTGGGGACCACCCACCAAGGCCGTCTTAGGCTCACTGTAAAGGAGGTTAATCTCCCAGTAAATGTTATGATTACCAGAGGCATCACAGCTGCCTGGCTTCGGCCGGTTGCATAATTCCCTCCAGGGCTGGGCACTCTCTCTGTGACTTATAGAACTCTTCCCCGGTGGGTGTTCCTTCTACTTGCCATCCAGCCCGTTCAGGCAGGTCATCAAGGGAGACAATGTCCTCCACAGAGGGTTTCAGGGCATCCTCCTCAGAGTCCCGGTCCACCTTATTTGGTAGATATTTTGGGGCTGGTTTCCCACACCCTCTGCCCCTCCCTCTTTTGGCAGCAGTCTATGCCATTTTTCCAGGCTCCAGACATTCCAGACTGGTGGTAGCATATATTCACTGATGCAACCCTAACATCTCCAAGTGGGCCATAAGCTTCAATTCCTTCCAGGTAGTGTGCTCAAGGTCATTCCCTAACAGACAGTCCACAGGCATGACAGGGCTCAAAGCAACTTTCAGAGGACCTGATAACCCCCTTACTGAAATGGAAAAAGGGCCACTGGATAGTGACCCTCCCTGTTGTCAGCTACTATAACAGGGGTCTCCAACCTTTTCTGTACTGAGAGCTAACTATGTTCAATAAACGCATTAACAGCTACTAATATTATTAGTGCAGTATAATTTCAATTTCTTTATATGTATTTTAATTCAACCAAGCAAAATCATTCTAATTTAATAAGCTGGGCTGCACAAAGGTAAGCTACTCAGAGTTAGCTCAAGAGCCACAGTAGCTCACGAGCTACTGGTTGGAGACCCCTGTACTATAATCTAGTGAAATGCATTGGGTGTATCTTGCGCTCGGACTGGCAGCTAACTCTTTACCATAGTTATACTAGGTACTGTGTCCCTCAGAACCTCAACACCTTGCCCATTGATGGCAACCAATTGCGTATATTTTGCAGTGTTTGATTGCACAAGGAACCATCTCCACGTCATCCAGGGACACTAGGGTATACTTACTGGAACAAACTCCTCCCCAAGTACTAAACTTGCCACACGTGGTGTCTTGGTGTCTTTCCTTTAGTGGAAGGTGGTGCTGTTTTTGGGCACTTGGGATCCCCCTTGTAGTGCCCATACTCAAAACACTCATAGCAGTTGAGAGATTTTGTCTGACGTTTGTCAGGTTTGTCAGGGAAGCTTTTTCTGGTGGACAGATTGGGAATGAGACCCTTTCCCATGGCAAACATTTTGGGGGCCTTAAGAGAACTGTTTCTTTTTCTCACCCCCCTCCTTCTTCTGTTGCGAACCTGACCACCATTTTGCGATCCCTCCCAGATACCTTCTTGGACACTATGGTGCTAACCCAGATGTCAGTCACTTCACCATGTTTCCTGGGGTCAGTCAACTTGCTATCAACCAGGTGTTGGCACAGCTCTGGAAAACAAATATCAAGCATGTGCACCTTCAAAATGAAGTTGTACAGCCCTGAATCATCATCATGCTTACTGTACCTCACACAGCCCTTCAGCACCTTACTGCCATAATCAAGAAAATCCATCCATCTCTGTGATGAGAACTTGTGGCCGCCCCTGAATCTGAGTCTTTACCTCTTAGGGGTCAGACCAATCTTCATTACCAGAATAGCTTTCATAGCAGTATAGCATGTTTGTTCCTCTACCTCCAGTGTTAAGAGATTGTCCTTCCCTACTGCAGACATGTACCTCCATAGACTACATTCCAGGAATCCTCAGGGACCTTGTGCACTCTTAGAGCCACTACATAGTCTGCAAAATATTTGTCTATGTCATCCTCCACCACATAACTGGGCACACAGTCTTTTCATATGTGGACCCTTGCTTCACCACTGGACACTGTGGGTACACTGCCACCATAACGGCTGGACTCCACCTGTAGGGGAAACAGCATCTACTACACATGCTTTACATCTCATGCAATTATAATGCGGTTGTTACAACGACCACGTTGTTACATTGCGAACCATTACATCGCAAGTCGTTACAACGACTTGCTGAAGGGGGCAGAAGGTGTTGGATTTACAATTAAACACCTTCCCTGCTGTTGCCCAAACTGGAGTAGGAATAGTAAATTATACTATTCCTAAGTCCAGTGCACCCCCTACAGCAAGTCATTGTAATGACTTGTGTTGTGATGGTTCGCGATGTAACAACGCGGTCGTTGTAACAACCACGTTGTAATGGCATGCGATGTAAAGCATGCGCAGTAAAGACATATATCCCACCTGTAGCGCTCTCATGTCCAGCTCTCTGAGGCTTAGCCCATGGGCCAACTTCCTTCCTTTATGGCTAACCTCCTCTGTGCTAGATCTTGATCTTTTTCCGATTTGGCAACTTTTGCTCATGCTCCAGTTTTGCAAGCTCTAGGTTTACATTTCTCTCCTCCCCCCTGTCTTTCAGCTCCTCTGGAGACAGGTGCCTGGATGATACATTACTCCCTGGCCTGGGGGGAGCCACTGCTCTTGGCATGGATGGTGCCCCCCTTTTCCAGATATAGTCCCAGATTATCCTCTGAATCCAGGATCAGCTCCTCACCCATCTGTTTCTGGGGTCAGAGGCCCTGCATTATAATCTTTTGCCCAGGCTGTCAGTGCCTTTTGCAGCTCCACCTTCCTATTGAAGTGTTTAGTAGACAGGACGACGACTGGGGTAAGACTACCCTAAGGATGCCGCGGGAAACACTGATAAGCTCAGGAGAATATGGAATATTTTTCTGCCTGCCTGGTTTCGCAGAAGGGAGTAGGATAAAGTCCTTTTGAACTGCTTTTTGGACACCCTGTCAGGGGTCTTTTAAGTTTGGTCAGAGAAGGTTGGAAGAGACCGCTCAAGGAGCCCAAACAGGACATCAAAAATTGTGTACTAGGCCTTCGCTCCAGAATGGCAGAGTACATGAAATGGGCACACAAACTTAGAGGCTAGCCAGGAGCGTGTAAAGCACTGGTAAAAGCAAATGAATTCCCTGGTAGAATACCACGCTGGGTCATTTGTTTGGGTGTTGGAGCCTGTAGCACCCAGAGCACTCAAAGATAAATGGACTAGGCCTTACCCTATCTTGGTAAATAAGGGAGAAGTCCCATACTTGGTGGACATAGGTACTCCAAGCCAGCCCGACTGGGTGATCCATGTGAATAATCTCAAGTTAAATTATGACAGAGTTGACATAAGTATGCTCATGGTGACAGATGGTGGAGAAGAGGAAAAAAGTGATCAGACCTGATGTTAACCAATGTCAAAGATGGTTCAGTGGAGTGAGTAGTTGTCTATACCACTTTGACTTGATGAGCATCAGAGAGACAGTTTGTTTTCTGACTTGTTCTCCTTGACCTCAGGTCTGACAAAATGGTGCACACATGATGTGAACACAGGTGACAGTTTACCTGTCAAAAGTAAAATGTACTAAATCGTCATACCAGGTCAGGGCTAGCATTAAAACAGAGGTAGGGGGCGATTAATCCCTTTAGTAGTCTTTGGGCAAGCCCTGTAGTTCTGGTGCCCAAACCTAATCCAAAAGGAGGAAAACCTGAGTTAAGATTCTGTGTGGCCTACAGAGGTCTAAATGCAGTCACAAAGACTGATGCTCACCCCATACCCCAAGCTGATGAGCTCATTGATAGGTTGGGGACTGCCAAGTATCTGAGCATCTTTGACCTGACATCAGGTTACTGGCAGATAACCCTCATTCCTGGATCAAAGGAGAGGCCTGCCTTTTCATCCTCAGAAGGACCTCTTTCAGTTCCTGAGGTTGCTGAATAAAGTACTTTCAGGCCGGGAAAAAATATAGTGCAGCATATCTAGATGATATAGCTGTCTTTAGTTCGACCTGGGAGAATCACCTGGTCCACCTCAAGTTAAGCTTCAAGCCCTCAACAGACATGGCTGACTATTAAGGTAAGCAAGTGGCATATAGAGCAAAGGGTCTGCAGTGTTCTTGTGCTACCAAAAAGGGGAGGCCAAGTGCAACCTCTTCAACCCACAATTCAGATAATTCTGGCCTGGAAAGATCGAAAGACTCAGACACAAGTCAGAGCCTTTTTAGGCCTGACTTGGTACTATAGGAGATTTGTAAAAGGTATGGTACCATAGTGGCACCTTAAACAGAGCAACACTACAAGAAACAGCCAAGGAAGGTCATATGGACTGACTTATGTCAAAAGGCATTTGACACGCTTAAGGAACCTATGTGCTCAGCACTTGTCCTTAAAGCACCTGCCTTTAATATATAGTTTGTTGTCCATACTGATGCTTCGCAACATGATATTTGGGCAGTACTGGCACAGCTGAATTACTAGGGCCAAGAAAAACCAGGTACCTTTATTAGCAGGTGACGCCTTCCCAGAGAGCAGCATTTGAAAAACCATTGAGTGGGAAGTCTTTGCTCCTGTTTTGGTCCCTGAAGATGATAAAACCCTACTTGTTTGTAACACACTTCACAGTTCAAACTTACCATAGACCTCTCAGATGTTTGTTGCAGATGAAAGGAAAGAACCCAAAATTGTTGAGGCGGTCCTATTTCCCTACAGGGTAAGGGCATTACAGTGGGAAACAGAGCTGGGAATGATCATGCCAATGCAGATGGTCTTTCCAGGTTTTCACACTTAGATTATGCGAATCACCAGGATAAGGGTTAGGTTGCCCATTGACTTTTGTCCGGAGGGGGGTCATGTAAGGAAACGCCTCTTTTTACATGTTCAACCCGCATGTTTGGACTGATGCTGATAGTGTTTTAACTGATTGCCCTGAGGCATGCTAACCAGACCTCAGTGGCAGTGTTATAAACCAATATCAAGATTATGTCAAATTGGATACACCCATTTGGTAAGTACTGACTTACTTATAAGTCCCTAGTATATGGTAACCCAGGTACCTAGGGTATGTAATGCAGAGTGGTCACCCAGGGCTGCAGCACTGTTTGTGCCACCCTGTATGTGACAGAGACAATGGACTGTGGAGAAGTGTGGCTCAATGGTTAGAGCGGCAGACCCTGATGCAGAGGTCTGGCCCGGGACCAGGGTTCGATTCCCGCCTCGGCGGGTCTTGGGCTCAATTTCCCCGGACCTGATAATTCTCGCCTCGGTGCCTAGTCTAATCATGGGTCCCACTCTGTGACTCTGGGCAATAGCTTGTTTAATCTCCACTACGGCCCCAGCAGCGCTGTGGATGCCTGGCTTCACCTTGGGGGTGCCCAGGAGTGGACATTTCACAGGAAAGCCAGGATGGGTTCCGCAGCGGTATGAATACAGCGCTACGAGGCCTCCGGGTAGAAGTGCGCTATATAAAATACAAACATTTACATTTACATTTACTCCATCCTGCCACTGCAGACTGACAGGGTAGTGTTTCACAATGCAAGTTTCGAATTTGCCAATCCATCTAATGGCAGGCAAGTCCACCAATTTCCTTAAGCATATGTGTTAGAGTCCCCTAAGGAAGGCCTATCGAGCCCTAAGGCAGAGAGTTGTATACGCTTAAGTAAGGCAAATCATTTTGTATATCTCTTAGCAGAAGCATTTCTAATTTTTAGTTTTGCTGTGAATAGGTTAGGAGTCCAATTGGCCAACAGATGGTTAAACAGTTCGAAGCCCAACTCTTCCAACTCTTGAATGGGACGACCTAACAGGCTCAAGTAAGGTAGCAAATTAATGGGGACATTAAATCTGGCCAGGCCAGATTTAAAGTCACTATTAAAGTTAAGCAAATTTTAGAAAGTTGCTTCCCGACACTCCAGCTAATACAGTGGCCTAACAAAGGCCATGAGACTTAGACAGATTTCTGACCACCTGAGGAGACATGTGAACGGCTCCCAGGACCAAGAACAAAGGCTGTTGCCACAGACCGAGGCGCCACCTCTTGTCCAAGGATGGCCACTCAGAGTGTTAGCCCATAAGGCAGGCTTCAGAGGTGAAGCCACCTTTGAAGGGCTGCTGGTAACAATATTCCTGAGCACAATGCCTTTTTTCCTTCAGACAATTTGGAGACACAGCCAAGGGAGGGAAATCTGTGCCCTAATCTGTTTTCCAGTGGACATGTAGCCCTCTGCCAGCCTCACCCCTAGGGTGGGCTACCCTGGTCCTCAGGACCAAGAAAGATTTGTGCCATCTTGGAAGATGAGGTACTCTGGGATAGCTAGGTGCCACATATCACAGGAACTACATCACTAGAGAGGAGGGGGACCCAATAGCCCATTGGGTAGTTGTCATGGTCATCCAGCGTAGACTATATGTGATAGTACGCAAGTACTGATAAACAGGGATTTTCAACCCTTTTTCTATCATTGTGTGACTCGGGAGAGACTGATGCCTGAAAACCAAATCGCCGGGTCCTTAAAATGAAACTACAATTCCCAGAAGCCTTTGGGATGCATGGAATACAAGAAAACCTGAAATTACATGTTTTATTGCCAAGTGTATAAGCCCCTCCTCTTGAAGAGGGCCAGGCTTGACAATCTACTTTCTGTATGTTTAGCCGCCTTAGCTTTGTGCCTTTTCTCGATCGTTTTGTTCCTGCTACTGGAAAGACCTGGAATTGTGTTCATTTGCTCAACTATGGAGGACGGCGCTTCTGCTAATCTTCTGGAGGATGCAGGATCATTTACACAGGTCCCGGCACGCTTTCCCGTTCTCCCCGTGAGCACCTGCTGGCAGAGGGATCGTGCCTTCATGGAAGGCGGAGGAGCAAAGGAGCGCGTCTCCTGTGTAACATACGAGAGGAAATTTGTCTTGCTGTGACTATTCTAAAGAGGGCAGGTACCAGAGTGTTGGAGTGTCCAACATTCTGCTATTCTCTTGGTGCATAGACAATCTATTTTCTTTTTGTTTATTTTGCCAGTTTATTGACGCATCGACAGTCAGCTGGGGGCATTGACCAAGGACTGCAAAGCCCAACGAGCATCGGGCTTGGAAGCCAACCCGCAGCCCCTCCCTTGCCTGCACCGGGGCTACTTCAACTTCTCGCGCCTCCCGCTTCGCGGGAGACGCATCGACAGTCAGCTGGGGGCATTGACCAAGGACTGCAAAGCCCAGCGAGCATCGGGCTTGGAAGCCAACCCGCAGCCCCTACCTTGTCTGCACCGGGGCTACTTCAACTTCACGCACCTCCCTTTTCGCGGGAGATGCATCAACAGTCAGCTGGGGGCATTGACCAAGGACTGCAAAGCCCAGCAAGCATCGGGCTTGGAAGCCTACCCGCAGCCCCTCCCTTGCCTACGCCGGGTATTTAACGACCTCCTATCTCCCGCCCCGCGGGACGCGCCCGGGTGTGTGCCGGGCGAAGCCCGGGCAAAGGGCGGGCCGTCTGTGGCCGTCCAGGGCAGACCGGAGCAGGGCAGGGCCCGGTCCCTTGGCGGTTTTAAACGAGCGGAATCATTAAGAGCCCTGGTAAGAAACTCTTTAAAGCAGACATAACGGTGGTTGCTCATCTCTACTTTGTTGTATAAAGAGTATTTTGGTACTTTTGGTGAAGCCTGGCGCCCAAGTCAACAGTTACAACTTGCTTTGTAAGCTCGTACTTTTAGCATGTACTGATTCCTAAGACATGCATAGAGACCTACCATCAATGGAGAAACGCGAGAGTACTATGGGCACCTTAGATGCTTACCTATTAAGAGCAGAATCCTTAATTAACCATGAGATCCAATTAACTGAGCGCAGACTCTCACTCGAGCCTTCACAACTCCCTCCTACTAGGGAGGAGGAATTCAATAGCCCATTGCTACCGAATAATACTCCCTCCCTAATATTCTCTTCCCCATCTGTGGATTCTTTATCAAAATCACCTGACTTACGGGAAAGGGAGCCTGAAATTACTATTTCAAGAGGGAAAGGTCCCCAGACTAGGGGACAAACCAAACAAAAGAAAGGTCGAGCCACGGGCATAAAACAGAAGGGAGGCAAGTTGGTCAAAGAGGGAAAGGCGACAGCTGGGGTTGGTTGTAGCTCATTGGGAACCCAAACAGATGAAAGTCAATTCCATCCCATAGTTCAGTTAGGTCCCTCCACTGATAATTCTGGTGTAAGCTTACAAAAGCTAGGGAAACACACGGAAAGCCTCGTAAAAAACATTTTAGAACAAAAAATTGGTGAAATGACTTCTTTTCTCTTTTCCCTTTTCGATGAAAAATATGCTCGCATAGAGAACAAGCTGGACCAAATGAAAGGGGATGTTGACTTAATTAGAGTTTTACTAGAAGCTATCAATTCGACCCCTAGTGTTAATAACATCGCACCACCACTAAGGGATCCACTTAATTAACCTAATAAAGAGGTCCGGCCTGGCTTTCCCAAGGCACATCAACTAGAGAACCAAAATTACATCATCGAGTGCACCACACTGAAGGTTACTGACAGGAAAGAGAATTCCAGCAACCTCGGGCAGAAAAAGGAGAACCTTAATTCCACCAACAGTATGGTCCAACCAAATACAGATTCTTTAAACTTGCCACCTGCATCCTGTCCCTACGTTTTGGTTCTAACGGGTGCTCCACCTTTGAAACAAGGAGTGATAGAGTCCTGATTTTCCCTCCGGAACAAAGTGGTGGATTGGCTAGTTAAACATAAGCTCTTCCATCCCCAGAACACCAACCAAATTCTCATGGTTCGAAGATTAGGATGGGTCGGTCCCTCCCAAAAATCTATCCAGGGTGACTGTATTGTCATAAATTTCAATACCCCTAGAATTGTTCGTTCTCTCCTAGTTGACAAGGAGGAATCATCCACAACACCTACAGCCATCCTGTCTGTACCCACTTGGCTTCTTCTATAGGCCGCTTCCCAATCTCACCTTGAAAACAAACGGTTCCATTCTAAAGAAGAATAGGTTCGAACTCCAGTCATTATTCGAGGAGGTGGACTGACAACCAACTTCTTTGATAGGATTGGTTCGTCCTAACCCTGATAGAGTAAGAAGTGACAGTCAATGGACATCAGTCTGCGACCCATCCCAAGATATTCAATTCCGGGCTTTCTTTAGAACAGGTCAAGAACTGCCCATATTCAACCATGATCATAAAATAAAACAACCAAGATCCCAAGAAATGAAAACACTCCGAATTAGCTGCGTTTTTCTCAACTAATAGCATCCCTTTCAAAGGAAGAAGTTGTTTAAACCCATCCTCTCAGACTGATGTTGATACCTTAAGAGGGCTTACTATTAGTGTAATATTTTGGAATATTGCCGCGTCTCCGATCTAAGATCAAGAAGGGTGGTTAACATTTGTGCGGTGTTATAACATCCTGTGTTTTCAGGAGACATGGGCAGTATTACCAATCCATTTAAACGGCTACAAAACATTCTTCTCTCCAGCACTTACTTCAGCCTCAGGGCGAGCCAAAGGTGGGCAGGTGGTGTATGTTTCAAACTTAATTCAAGTTAGAGAAACAAGCTCCCTAAAAAACGAGGAGAACTACCAGATAGTTTTAACAATCTTAAATAAATCAGCCCACATAGTGGTAGTCAATTTCTATTATAACTTACAGGAATCAAAACTAGTGGAGACAGTGAAGGAAATACAATATTTCCTCTTAGATTATATTAACATCAATCATGAGAAAAATCCCACAATTATGTGGGGTGGTGATTTTAACCTATCGCTATGCGAGAGAAATAACAACATCACCTGTGGCCTTCTGGACCCCCAAGAAAGCAACATTACTCATTTTCCCAACTCTCTCGAAGGGGTGTGTATGAATGAGTCAATCTCACTTCTTCAATTGGCTTTTGCTAACGAACTGTTAACACCTCCTGGTACCTTAAGTCCTACCTTTAACGGCAGAGGAGCTTCTAGCTGCATTGATTTCATCTTCATGGCAACTAGTGCTTCAAACCTCATTACTAACTTTACAACTCATGATTGCGCATATAGCGACCATTTTCCCATTTCCGTTACCATGCAACTGGCTGGAGGTAGAAAAAAGCCAACTACCTTGTTCCAGGACGAAAACCTCATTCTGAATAGATTAAATGGTTATGCAATAAAGTGGGCCCGCATAGATCCTGAAATAATAACAGAAAAGGTTGTTAGAGCATCTATGACAGCAATTAGCTTATGCTTGGCGGAGAGTTCATCTCCTCAGGAGATTGTTGACAACTTCAAAATAATAACTAAATCTGTAAACGATGCTCTTGCCATTATACCTAAAGGGAAAAGAAAACTCAAGACTAGCTGGTTTAACTCATCTTGTTCCAAAGCGTATTCCGGCCTTAAAGCAGCTCTTAAAAAATCGCCCAGAGATAGGACAGAGGTTAACCAATTAAGGAAAACATACAATAAAACACTTCGGCAGAAAAAGAACGAACTAAAAGAGCAACATTGGGTCGCCCTACATAATAGCTGTAAAACTAATGATAGTACAGCATTTTGGGAAGTTATTAATTCATCATTCCTTTTGGGCCCAAGAGAGAGTAGTATCATAGAAGTAACTATCACAGAAACTGATTGGATAGCTTATTTCTCGCAGATGTTCGGTCTAACGGTGGACCCTACCCAAACTCTTGGCAGTCCCGGGCCAAGGCTTAGAATCCCAAGTGCTTCCCCAAGCTCATTGGCCTTAGATTTTACTCTGGCTGAAGTTGAGCTAGCCTTGAACACAAGCAGAGGAGGGAAGGCCCTGGGCCCGGATGGGGCCCCTTGGATCTATATAAATTTAAAATGGATCTATGGGCCCCACTATTACTTAGGGTCCTAGAAGCACCTGGAAAAGTCGGACTCTTGGACTCTTGGTCAGAGTCCATCTTGGTTCCGGTTTTTAAAAAGGGTAATCACAATAGTTCAACTTGCTACCGCCCTATCTCCTTACTTGACTCGCTGGGAAAGGTGGTGGGCCGAATCCTGTTAGAATGTTTGCAGTACTGGACGGAAGTTAATAACATCATATCTGACCTCCAATACGGCTTCAGGGAGGGCCTCGGCACCAGCGAGCAGGTCCTAAACCTTTCATTACTTAGAGGCAAGTATGTAGATACAAAGGGCGGTAGATTACACATGGCTTATGTAGACCTCACTGCAGCATTCGACTGCGTGGGCCATGTAAAACTCTGGCACATCCTGACAGCAATGGGGGTCGACACTTTGCTGGTCAGCTACCTGTGAGAAATCTATTCAAATGCAACTGCCAGTGTGAGATATGGCTTGGGGGGTCAGCTATCCGCACCCTTTAAGGTGGAGCGGGGAATAAGACAGGGCTGTGTTCTGGCCCCCTTCTTTTTTACATTATACAAAAACGGCTTGGAAATAGCCATGTTGGAGGGGAGTCAGGACCTTTCCCTAGTCCAGAATCGCCCAATACCCACACTTTTATACGCGGATGACGCGGTCATCATCGCCCGCACTCCTCTTGAACTGCAGCGCTCTTTAAATCGCTACAATGTATTTATGTCGAACATAGACTTAAAAATCAACATAAAAAACACCTTCATCATGACTTCTGTTAAAAAGTTAGGAAAGGGAAACAACATTGATATAAGCAATTCCAGGATTGACCACACTCCAACTTACCCTTACTTGGGAGTGGTTATAGATGAAAAGGGCACTTGGAAAAGGGCAATCGAGGTCAGAAAACTGCAGTTTTTAAAATCTACAATGCCTTAGTGGCATTTACCCAGAGGCTTGGAAAAAGACCACCTGAAGAGATGCTACATTTCTATCATGCCAAATGCGTTAGCACAGCCATTTACGGGGCAGGGATCTGAGGATATGCGCAGGTTGAATCCATCCAAAAGGTCGAAAACATTTTCCTCAGATTCTTACTTGCAGTACCACAAAGCACGTCAACATTTAGCTGCCATTTAGAACTGGGCGTACCCTACATTTCCGACACTATTCGGATGCAACCAGTCCTGTTATGGCACCGTCTCTGGACGTCCAATAAATTAATGTTTACCCAAGCAATCGTGACAGATTGCGTTAAGTTAGAACACGTTAAGAAGATCCTATGGTTGCAATACGTTAGGAGGTTCTTCCCTGATTTGGGTGTGGAGAATTACTATCATAATCCCCAAGAAATGGCCAGGATCTCAAAAAAGATGCTAAAGAATCAATGCTTAACACACTTAGCTGATCTCCGTCTGACTGCTGAAGCTAATAAAATCTCTGTTCAGCACTCACTGTCAATTTAAACAACTGCCACGATCCAGCCCTACTTAACCCTGAAGTTATCTAGCTTTGACACATTCTTATTGATTCGATTCAGATTAAATATCTTTCATCGTTTCGTAACTTTTCCATCCCTAAATGATTGGTCCAAAAAGTTAACACATTGTCCATGTGATGGTATTAATCCACAGTCGCTCCTTCACGTAACTCTTTTCTGCAAATATTATACTGAACCCAGAAAGCGATGGCTGATTCCGATCCTAAAAACTTTGGGCCTTCGCCAATGCCACTCTGCTTTTATGGTTCTTCAATTTTTGGAATCAGACCTCATAGCTATAAATATCGCAAGGTTCTTGAAATTTTGTATTCGGCATAGAACTAATTTGTAAATTAAGTTCAGTTGTATTTTAAAAATATTGCTATATGACATTTTTAAACTTGGAAAAAATTCCTAATGAAATCTTTTAACTATTGGAAAATGTCATGTATTTTAAATTGTCTGTTTAAACTGCACTTTACCCTTCAGACCATTTGCTGCTGTGGGAAATTTATTATGCACTTTAATCGGTTATTGAAGGAAGTATCCAGTGAAATTTGTACACTGCAGAATTTAGAACACCCAGGGCACTTTATTGCGTAATTTGCGTAATTTGCACTTTATTGCCTACATTTGTACATCTCCCTTCAGTCCATTTGTCATTCTGTAGAAATTTTTAGGTACTTTAAATTTCTTCTGAAGGTATCCAATAGCGAAATTTACACATTGTGGAGCTTAGAGTGAATAAAGCACTTTATTGTGTTATTTGCACATGACGATCCCTGTTAAGAATAACTGCCATTTTTGCAATTTGTTTGTTACCAGAAATAATTTTAGATATTGTATTGCGACAATATGCAGCTTAGGCCGCAAAAGACAGATGTTTTGGTCGATATATTTTACTAAGTGTCAAACAACACGTCAATGTTTATTCTCTGAAGCTAATGACAAATGACACAATAATATTATTAATATTTATGTATCTGTGATGATTTTAACATGTTTTTTTGTGCTTGCTTATATGGTTGTGCACTGCAGACCGAATAAAGCGTTTTTGAATGAAAGGACTAGATGATTTCAGAAATTGGTATCTCGTAAGGATTGCTCTACAGTTACCTTAATCTACCTATCTTTGGGCAGTCAATTCAATTTTATTTAAATATGATTTGGAACTCAGCCGAGATCCACATATATGTAAAGACAAAAAATATGAAAATTACAACAAAAATTACAAAATCTCCTATCCATGTAATACATTCACGTAATACAAAAACATACACTCATATCTATTAATATATATCCAGGAAACATTTAAAAAAATTAAAAATTCTGAAACAGAACATTTCATTAGGCGGATTGCACAATGCGTCCAGTAGAGATGTTGCAGAAAGAATGCTTAACTTTAAGCATATAGGTCTCAACCACTTTCGACGATGGGTCCTTAGAGCAGGGCATATAAAAAGGATATGGGAAATATCCTGAATTGAAGTATCACTGCTACATAGATTACATTTGGCAGAACAACCGTGCCATCTAGCTAATAATTTATTTAAAGGGAGAAGGTCATATCTCAAAAGAAACCAGAAACGGCGTAAGCCGTGGGGGAGGGACCAAGATGCATAAGGTTGTATCTTTTTAAATAAGTAGGAATTAACAACCTTGGTAACACCTTTCTTTGTACAGAAAACATCTCTATCCCTCCTAAAACTTAGCTCCCATGTAGCCCGTTTTAAAGACAGCTTTAACTGATGCAAAGATAATAGAAGGAGCGATGATTCCTCCAATTCTAATAACCTAACAGCCCTTCTAAAGTTTTTTATAAGTAAAGAATGTTCTTTCATAGGACCTAGTAATTCCTTTTTAATTAGGCATCTTAATGTAGCGGGGATGCCCTTAGCTAGGTGAAAAACCCAGCGTACTACTCCTGCCAGGGCCTGAACCCAACTGCTTCGTAAGCCTAATTCAAGTCTAAGGGTTTCCACTGAGCACGCATTATTAACTGACAGTAGACAACGCAAGAGTCTACCCTCAATGGTATCCAAAAAACCCCATTGTCTTAGGTCTATTAGTTCAGTGCCATAGAGCAGGGAAGCAGGAATTTTTGCTTGAAAGGCCTCCAAGAGAATGGCAAAATGTCTTCTGTCGGTGGCCTTATAAAGGGCGCTTAATCCCTTTCCCTGAGTCAGGGCTTTCCTGATGTTACCATCTATATGTGCCTCGTCACTCAAATTACCACAAACTATTTTTCCCCCAAAAACGTAAGAATTAACCACTTCCAATTTCTCATTCCCTAAAAACCAACAGAAGTTACACAATTTTGTTTTTTTCTTCCCCATGAAGCACATTACTTTGCTTTTAGACATGTTAATTTTCAAATGATGATATTCAGAAAATAAGTGCAGAGCATGCAGACGACTGTTAAGACCCTTTGGAGGTATGCACCTGTTACAACGCATTCGTTACTCCGCACTACCATTACAACGCGACTTTTATAACGCATACCATTACAACGCATTGCGCTGGGGGGCGCTATAGGATAGGGAATGGTATAATTTACTATCCAACACCTTCCCTAGGGTCCACGGGGACTGGAGTTAGAATAGTAAATTATACTTACCACTATCCAGCACCCCAAAGCGCTATGCGTTGTAATGGTATGCGTTGTAATGGTCGCGTTGTAATGGTAGGTAGTTGTAACGGTATGCGGAGTAACGTCATACATCCCCCTTTGGAGTAAGGTCAAGAAGAAGTATGTCATCTGCATACATTAAACATGCTACCGGTTTGTCCCCTAGAGTGGGGGCAATTCCTTCACTCAGGGAAAGAGTCTGTGGGATATCACAAACATATAAGGAAAATAGTAAGGGTGCTAATAAGCAGGCCTGTTTAAGACCATTGGCTGTAGGAATTGCTTGGGAAAGGCCTCTCTCCCCCCCCAATAATACTCTACACCAGGTCTCAGAGTGGAGTTCCTGAACTAGATTTAATAGCCTGACTGGCATACCCAGAGCAAATAATTTCCTCCATAATAGTGGACGGTCAACTTTGTCAAAGGCCGTGGAGAAGTCTATGAAAGCAGCATAGACTCCCCCACCTCTGACCTTGACATATTTATCCGTTATTACCTGGAGAGCAGTTAAATTATCCAAGGTACCATGATTTCTTCGGAATCCCGTCTGTTCCAGAGGAAGAATATTTGCCTGGGCTACCCAATCATTAACTTGTTTCAAAAGGCATCTAGTAAAGACTTTTCCAATTGCGTCTAACAAGGCTATTTGGCGATAATTTTGGGGAGCTAATCGATCACCCTTTTTAAAAAGGGGCACTAAAATGCTTCCTTTCCACGAGGGAACAATCTTTCCGCTACAGAAACAAACATTGAACACTGGACATAACAACTTACTCCATTTTTCACTATTGTGTTTTAAAACCGAAATTGGAAGTTCATCTGGCCCCATTGCCCCGGATGAGCGCATTTCCCTTATGGCTGTTATAATATCTTTTTCAGATAGGGGACCCAGAGGCTGATCCTTTTCTTTGACACCTACATAAGGAGACAATATTCCATTTATTGCGTAAAGAGTTGTAACGTAGTCCACCCATATGTGTTCATCCATGGGGATAGGAAGTGGGCGTGTTCTTGATCCACACCCCTCACCTATAAGCGACCAAAACTGTCTCATATCCCCTTTAAAAGCGGCCTCTCTTAATTTAATCCAAGTAGCATCCTCCCCTTCTTTCCGTAGTTTTTCCTGCAACCTTTTCCTCCTTCTTTTTAATAGGCTTACTGTGCGTGCTCCTTTTGCAGATTTATGCAAGTATTGATTCCTTACAAGCTTATTTATTTCTATATTAATAGAACGTAAGGGCCAAGAGGGAGTTGCAAAACACCTCTTTTTGTTTGGTTTTTTAGCGACTAAGATTACTAACGACATAAAGTCTTGAAAGCGTGTTATTTCAGAACCCTGCCACTTGGCAAGATCGACAATTGCAGCGTCAAGAATGCTCTCTAGATTTTGTTCGACTTGTGGGTTCCAATGGCACCTTCCAGATTTCACCCCAAAGCTTACATGGTCACTATTAAGTGACCATCGATCAGGTCTCAGAGAATTTATATTCATGGCAGAAAGAAGTAATTTATGGTCGCTAAAAACCGTTTCAACAACCCTGAGATCCTCCAATAAGAAAAAGGAGGAGTTCTCAACTATCACATAATCCAAAATTGATTCTCCCTGATGAGATTTGTGAGTAAAATTGGCCGGAGAGTCGGAGGGTAATCTTCCGTTCACTATAATCCCATCCATTTCCGAGAGTCCTTTGAGGAGCAACTTCCCGCGCTTATTTGTTTTAATTTTCTCGGGAAGGATAGCTTGTGGGATATGACATGATTCTTCTTTATCTTTATCACGAAACAGACTCATACTTGAATTAGAGATTTTACAATTCAAGTCCCCTACTAAGATTATATTAGGGGGAAAAGGTTTCTCCCTTAGGCTCTGAATATAGGCAAAAACTCTTTTTAAAACTACGTTGAAACTAACTTCAGGGGGGATGTATGCGTTAATCACTACCAAGGGTTTAGATCCATTAACATTATCGTAGCTAGACAGCGTTACAGCTTGAAAGAGGTTGCTAGAATACAAATAATGGGAAAAATTCCATTTTATCTCAGTGGATAGGAGACAGGCAATTCCCCCCTTAGCGTGTCCTCTCCTGGAAGGAACGGCTTGGCCCTCAAGAACAAAATAATCCCTTCCTAACTGAAGTTTCTCCGAACACCAAGTCTCTTGTAGACAGATCATACTGGCATTTAGAGACATAAGGAATTTGATTTTTTCGGGACAGTTCTTTAGCCCTGCACAGTTCCAGGATAGTAACGTTATTTTCTCGCTAAAGATGAAGATTAGGGGGGTATACAATAGTCAATTTCTTAGAAGGAATGCCGGGTAGCCAGTCCCATCGGACAGAATCATCTTCTGTCTTATCCAAAAGGTGGGATATAGATGGATTGGGGTAAGACACAAAGCGAAGATCTTTTGATAGTTGAATTTTAAGATCATCGAAACCACTAGCTTGTTCTTTATTTCCAGGTACTGCCTTCGGGAGGGGTATAGAAGATCTTAAGGGCCTTAGGGATTTAGAGGGATTAACAAAAGAGAAATTCCCCCAAAAAGGCATCACATCAATCCCTCTACTCTGAAAGTATTCTGACCGTTGTAAAATAAGATTCACCACTAATTTCGAGTAGAATCTTACCCTCGTTAAACTACCACCCTCAATCTTCATGATCCGTACTAGGTCTATATCCGAAGTTTGTGATAATTTCAAATTTGCAGATTCTTGAAAATATTTGAGAAGCAATGATCTATTTAAAATGCAGTCTGCATCAAATAAAGGTAGAAAATCTAGGATAAGAGTATCTACACACTCATCCATGAGGGTTTCAGGGAATTTTAGACAAACAGCTATTGCTTCCCTTTTAACGTTGAAGGGGCTGGCCAGAGGATTAAGCTTAGGGGATCCAGAACTTGTAGAGGTGATCTCATTTTTTTTTGGGCATAGAATTTAACAGGACCACTTTAGTATTAGAGGGCACCTCGAGAGGGCAGGGATTCAATAGCAGGGGGACCAAATTCTGTATTTCATCTTTTTGTACCATCGAGGAGATCTGATGGGATTCTTGATCAAAAACTAATTCTGAATTTTCCTTCCAACGAATTTTCCGCCGTCTATTTTTTTCAATTCTTCTGATTAATCGCCTCTTTTTAGCTCCAAGCTTTTTAACTTTCCCTGAATTCTCCTTATTTCTAGCACCATCTAATTCAGGAGCCTCCATGTCACCCACACCCTTCTGTTTGTTAAAGATAGGAAAAAGTTCTATATCTTCCTTAGGGTCCGTTACATATGGGACCTTTATTAATGGGTCCATTATCGGTGGGTCCATTATTAATGGGGGCGGAACTATATCATCCTTTACCGCCCTTTCTTGTAACACCTCCACTATTGGAACTAAATCTACTGCACAGTTAGAGGTAAGAGGTTTTAAACAGTGAACTAATTGTTCTCTAATGTTAAGAGAATGGGAAGTGTTAGTGATCCTGGGCTTTGACCCAACGATTTTCTGCTCTGGAGAGACTTCTGCAACCACCTCTAAGTTAGAACCAAATTCCTTCTCTGATTTACCATGTATTAAAACCTTTAATATTTGAGTTACTGTATCCATTACACAATCCGAACCCCCAACAAATTTCTCTAATAATACCAGAATGGATGAGAGCAAATGTTCAAGAGAGGATAAAAAGTCAGAAACTGGTTTATCCACCCAAGGCGGAGGTATAGAATCTTTGGGCAGTCCTATTTTTGATGTCTTCAGGATTATTGCTTACTGCCGCTTATATGATTGTGAGTATGCATGCTGTGTAAAGTCGTTTTCGGTCTCCTGTTGTGCATGAATAAGAACTTGACTTCTTTGCTCTTTCTCTCCTTACTTGTATACAGAGCATTCCCTCTGGGTGGTGTTTTTCCCAAAGTGGTGCCTTTCTACTTGTTCAGAGACACAGTTAGAAGAAGACACCCAGTCCTAGTTGCACATTTTCTTATTTTTCCCATTCCCCTTTTCCCCTAGGTGTTTTCTAACAAAGCAGTGGTAGTTTTGCTCTTTGGGGGTTTACGCAGAGGGGAGTGGGGGATCAATCATCAAACCATCGTCCCCACTGGTTAGTTCCGGAAGGTCAGTGGCTTTTTTACAGTTTGACACATTCTGACACTATTGACCATGTGGTTCCCTCTGGGCTCATTTATGGGATAAATATGGCACCCCTGGCACCCTACCTTTTATTTCATGTTGGAGAAAAAGTGAGGACCGAAGAAGAACTGCCCTGCTGCTCTTGAACTACGCAAAAAAGGCTGCATCGTCGAGAGGACTGCACTTGTTGTACTTTTGGGCTAGTGAGATTGGAACTATGCTCCTCACCCAGGGAAAAGTTGATTTCCCAGCTTCACCAAGACCAATGACTCCAAGGATCAGTCGGCTGATCCCCTGGTGCCTGCTCATGGACCATAAGAGCCAGCTGTGTTGGCCAATGCTTGTTTTTGGTTGTCTTTAAAAGTGATACAAAGTTCTAAAATCTGTATTTCCAGAACCGTCTTGTGGATTTTAATATTTATGGTCTTTAAAAATTCATAAAAATATGGCCTATTTTTATAAATTGTTGTTGTGTCTTCTTGGTGGTGTTTGCTTTTCTTATTCTGTTGTTTGGTGCTTGTAAATGTTTTACACTAAGCTCCCTTGCCAAGCCTTATTGCTTGCAGCCACACCTACCCAGGGTTGAGCTAAGATTAAGAAAATAATACTGATTGCACTCAGGATGTTATCTGTTAGTGTCTTCTACGATAAGGCCATCAGATCAGAGCCATATCAGTTAATAGACCCAGATCCTCACACAGGCAAAACATTTGGGGAAAGACCACCCGAAGACTGTCAGGCCTTGTTTTTTAATCACTTAGAAAAGTAGCATGCAGAACAGTACCTTTTCCTGTGCAATAGTTCTCAAAGTGCTCTTCCAGCATTACAGTAGGTTCTTCAATAGACTCTCGTATCATATTTCCATAGTGATAGTAAGAAACCATATTGTCTTTGGGATTTCTGGTTACATAAATAATCTGTGTGAAAAAAAACAAATTGGACACAAATGTCTAAATAAATTACAGTGTTGTGCAGTAGGACAAACAGTGGTAGCAGGTGCCATGCAAAAAACAAGTTACTTTTGATATTATGAAGCATTCAGAAATTATCACCAGCATTGAATAAAGGGCCACAAAATGCATATATTTTAAAATGATATAAAATATTATTAGCACCATATAAAAAAACTAAGATGTTCACTATTACCCCTGAAACATGAAGAGAAAGTAAGTAATGCAATGCAAGTTAGCCTTAACCAGTAAATGCAGGCTTCACCAAACATATGCATTGTGACTGCAGGACAGAGGGAAGTGAGCTCTACCAAAAATATTTCAGGACAATACAGTTCGCTAATGAATGCCCAGTTTAGAATAGTTCACAACAATATTAGTATGGGAAAGGCTTGTGGCCAACTGATACAGTTGCCTGAGGTGATCACTTTTGCTGCCCTACAGTTAGATTTTGAAATGATGAGTGAGATTTGTAGAGGTGGTTAAAAGCTATTGGTTTAGCAAAGCACTGAATATTACAATCAAGCTGCACCATTGGAGACCAACACCATTTCTATTGTCTGGCACTTACTAGAGCTACTTCCAGTTGTTCTCACGTCCGAGTCAGTATTTCATGGTCCCCTTCTCTGATCTGCTTGATGCCGGCATCTGTTGCGATTAGGTGCCCAAGGCTGAGTTTCCCGGAAGCATTCCCAATATGGTGTCTATTATGGAGTTGAATCCCGGTATCAGCAGCCCAAAGCGGCATCTTCTTTTGGACAACCAGCAAAAGAAGAAGGCTGTATCATTGGTGCTCCTCCTAATGCCCAGAAGTCATGTGCAACCTGACAGATCGTGAAAGAGAATTTCAAATCTAGTCTTGGGGACCTAATACAGAGATTCTACCCAACAAGTACTGATGGAAAAAGTGCTGTAAATATGGATGACGCCGGAATACTAAAGGACTTATTGCTGTTCCAAGATGTATGCAAAACTGCAGTAATGTGTCAGGGTAGTTCTGGAGTAAGCAGTAGGTTGATGGTGGTGGTGGTTTCTGGTGTTTATCTCTTTCTATGCACTTCAGTGCATGGCTTTACTCACAAGAAAGTGTCACTCTATTTGTCACACATTTGGCAGTTGAATGTTATTCATAAGTGCACTTAAACCATGAAATGTCAGACATAAGAAATCTTAAAACTTGTCAGCTATGGCATTCTGAACACAAGGCTCATTTGCAGGCAGTATGACCTCTCACGTCCTGTTTGGTGCAGTCAGTTCCCACAGTGCCCTTCTATTTGTGGTACTTTGCAGCAGTTTTAAGATATTCTTAGAGTTTATCGTTGCTCAAATGGGTGTAATTTCTGAAATGTATATGTTTCCCTCATCTTCAATGCTTGATTTTGCTTGTGAGAAAGTGCCACTCGTAGTCATTGAATGTCACTCATAACTACACTGAAATTAGAAAATGTCACACATAAGCAATTTGAAACCTTGGCAGCTATGTTTCGCATCTATATATTGCCAACAGAGGTAGGATGGGCTTGCTCTCAACACTCAAACCAAAATTAAACAGAATGCCCACCAATTATGAAAACCTTAGGCCCATCAGCGCAAGGCAAGGAAGCTATGAGCTGGTAGAATCAAACATTACTCCCAGGTATGAGAAATTAGTTACATTCCAATATTCCTTGCTTGATCTGGATGCATCTGGATTTTGTTTTCTTTGCACTGCAGGCCATATTTAAGGGGGTGTTTCTGGGTGGGAAGCCTGCACTACAGCTCCCACCAGGCCTCCTTGTCCTACAGCTCAGCAAGATGGAGCACACCCCCCACCCACAAACACTTGGCAGCCATCGCATTGCTCTCACCAAACTCACAGGTAGATAGCCATCTTAACAGGGAGGGGTGTTTTGGGGTCGGAAGCCTGCACTACAACTCCCACCAGACCCCCTTGTCCCACAGCTCAGCAGAATGGAGCACTCCCCCCACCCACAACCATTGGGCAGCCATTTCTTTGCGTTACCCACACTTACAGGTAGGTAGCCATCTTAATAGGGAGTGGTGTTTGTGGGTGGGAAGCCTGCACTACAACTCCCACCAGGCCCCCTTGTCCCATTGCTCAGCAGGTGGAGCACTCCCAACACCCACAACCATTGGGCAAACATTTGCCTCCACTGTGTCACCTAACACAGAGCTAGTCAGTACATGCTGCCTGCGATCCTTCTCTAAATGCATGGAGCCATCTGACCACACCAGCACTCACATGTCAGCCAATTTGGCTTTGATCCAAATGCCACATGCAGTGTGCAGACAGCTAAGCGCATGTAGCTTTTCACAGAAATTATACTTTGACCCACCAAGTCACATGTGAAACTGATTCATGGCACAATCATGCACATCATTGAATGCAATGTGTAAGTGCCATGGTTTCAGAGCATGAAGGGCAATATGAACACAGAACATTCATGGTCAAAAAGAAAAACAAAGTCAAGTACATGTTATGGAAAAGCTATGTATAACATTCCGATGGCTAGTTCATTGTTCAGCCGAATTAGATTCCATGAAGAGCAAACAAAAAAGACGCATTACATAAATTTGATGTGCTGCAACTTGGTAGATGAAGACATATCCTTGTAATGACACAATCTGTACGTGGCACTTGGTTTCAATTTACATGTCACAACATGGACAAGTAATGAATGTACATCAACATCACGTCATGATGCAAAGTATCTTGAAGTGGTACAAAAGGGGGTGGTGGTGATGGACGGAGCATCTGAATCAATCAAACATTCACACCCAGTCAACAGATCTGGGTTTAATCTATCACCGTTCTTTAGCCCACTCTGCCACCCCAGTTCAGACATGGCCATATGCAAATCAGTCTGACCCTGTGCCTCATGGGAACAGTCCAGCCCGAACCGCCAAGCCATGCCTTCCCTGGACCGGAAACAAGCTTCCGAGGACCGGTTTCTGGCATTACAGCCGTCTTCAGCCCGGCTTGCTTGAATCCAGTGGCAAAGTGAGCAACGGACTCACGTCTGAGCATATCCTGCCAACATATGACGAACAAAGTGGTACAAACAGTATCTTGAACCCATAACAAGGGATTGCAATGTAAAGTGTTTGGTGTATCAAATGTAACATCCAAAAGTCTAACAACAAACCTGTGGAGTGCACTTCAATGACCATTCAACCTCTGTTCAACAGAAGATCCACAAGCAACTGGAGGAGATGACACCAGCCACATGCAGAGCCAGTATTACCCCCCCCCCCCCAGAACATGAACTCTTGGATGCAGACTCCCTACGGTTCTCGGATGAGGAGCAACACCCTGGCTCTTCCGGACTGCCAGGGCGCACCACATCTCAGGCCCTCATTGTCCCCACCACCACCACCACAGCAACAACAACCGTGCTGACCCCTGCCACAACGACCTGTGTGGGCTCCACCACCACCATCACCACTGCTGCCTGCAACACTCTCCTTGCCTCAGTGATTACCATCACCACATGACAACCAGAGGATGCCAGGGACAGTGTGCAGGTGTGTTGACCGCCAACGCCACAGGTCTGTGTCAGCAGGGCAGGTGGGAGGGCAACTGGAGGACAAATATAGGAGACTGAGACAGAAGCCCTGGCCACTGTTGCAAGTGGCCACTGTTGCAAGAGTCCTTGGGGCATAAGAACAGACCCAGGGACGGAAGGGCCAGTTCGTGGAAGAAATGCGTGAGGTCCATGGATACACAGATGGGCCAAATTGTGGACATCTTGGGCTATCTACTGGGTGTTCTGAGGAACAGACATTCGGCCCAAGTACAGCTCGCCCCCCCCGTCCAGTGGCCCTACTGCTGATTACAAATGGGGGTGGGGTCGCACACTACTCACACACCTGCTGATGAGGGGTAAATACCCCGAAACACGTGTCCAGGGATGGCGAAGACAACGAAGAAAGCAGAGAATCGAAAGAAGATGCATCGCAGAACACTAACTACACATACTACATTTACCACAGTCCTTAGGGGCGATCCCGCTGGTGTGTGAGCAGTGTACGACCCCACCCCAATTGTAATGTTTAAAGCTCCCTCGAGCAGCTGGCTGACGAGCCCGGGACCCCGCACCTGCGCGCCTGGAGTGGTACTAAACCTGGTGATATTTGGCAGCCACCGGCAACCCCAGAAGATAGAAGATGGCCTAATCCCTGCTGATGAGGGGTAAATACCCCGAAACACGTGTCCAGGGATGGCGAAGACAACGAAGAAAGCAGAGAATCGAAAGAAGATGCATCGCAGAACACTAACTACATATACTACATTTACCACAGTCCTTAGGGGCGATCCCGCTGGTGTGTGAGCAGTGTGCGACCCCACCCCAATCCTACTGCTGATTAGCCCACCAACTCGCTGCGGCCACAGAGAGGGGTGAGCTGCAACAAAGTGACTTCTCAGACACAAAACCACAGCATTCTCGGAACCTCCTCTTCGGCGAGCAGAGTGACACAGACACCTGGATACATTTGGCAAGCTGTTTTAGTCTCACTCCTCTTGTTGACACATTTCGAGCACCTAGTGCCCTTGATCAAACAAGGGGTGCAGTACGCCATTTATTTTTAGGTCTCGCTCTGGAGACCTATTGTCACCGAGATGCCTCTCAAGGGAGACGGTCCGGTGCACGAGCCTCTAAGGGTCTGTGCACACGTTTACGCAGGCCGGCCGAAGGCACGCACACACACAGAGACAGACGTGCAAACAGACGCACACACACATACACACACAAACACACACACATACACACACATCGCCCCCCCACGCACACACACAGACACACATACACACACCGCCCCCCCTTTACCCGCCGCCGTCTGTGCATGGAATGACCCACATCTTCCTCTCCCGCCTCTATATCTTGCTCTACCTTCTTCGCCGGCGGCAGTCCCAGGGCCGGTCCTCGGCATGGCGGTATGGGCAGCTGCTCAGGGGCCCCGCCGCAGGCCCCACAGAGTAGACCGCAGATCAGTGGGCCCGGCCCGACATGAAATCCGGAAAGCGCTGCAAGTTAGTGGGACTAGTGGAACTAGTGCACCGTCACAGTGCACGCACCTAACTTAGTGGTGGTGCCGTGCGCTGTGCGCGGGCGGCAGGCATTTAATGATGTGGATCCCAGGACCGTCAATCTGGTAGCGCTACAAATGACGGCCCTGGACATCATTTTGGCCAGCCCCCACTCAGCAGTGACGCAGCACGCCCGCTGTACGCGCTCCCTGACCTACAGTCTCTACTCTCTTCGGCCAGGAGCAGGGTGGAGTTGGTTCGGGCGTGTTGGTGTAACATCTTAGATGAAGGTAAGACTACTGTAAGTTTACTGTCTTGTTCTGCGTAGGGTTCCACACTGACAGTAATCAAGTATTCCAAAGTGTGCGTCACAAAGACTTAGAAGTATACGCACGGATTATTTTACTTGAATAGGGTAAACCCTTTCTAATGAATTCCTCATGCTTTGGAAGGGTTCAGAGTGTTTGATGTATGCAACGCTGCGCTCCTTCAAATATCCTCCCTCCCCCACGACTTTGTGTTTGACAACCTAATTGTTCCAAAACCTGCGCAGAGTTAGATTTTCTGATATTCGGAAAATGCACGTTTATATCTTTATACAACATTTTCTTCTGAAATCGCACAGTTTACACATGTGATCCTCATAACAAAGTTTAGCTTTGATTGTTGGGGTGTCTTTCCCAGGTGGGTTGCATAGTGGCCGCTATAATACTGCGAGACACGCTTATGTGTTCAAACTCCTGGTTCAGGATTCCAAAGACCTGGTGTACTAGGCCCAGCATCATTTTGTGATCCTGGAAAAGTACTAAAATCTCAGTGACCTTCAATTCCCGTGTGCCTAGAAACATACCAAAAACTATTAGTAAACGCTATGTGAAGTACTTAAAATTGACATTTGCGCACCACTCCGACTCAGTTTATATTTAGTGCTTCCTATTTTTTTCTCGTTTGCTGCCTTTTTAGGTCTCGACCTCTGCCAATGCCTCTGGCATTGCAGATGTCGAGACATATAGAGGTGAAACTCGAAAGCTAAACCAGGCGATTACGCCGAGTGCATGTGCGCCCGTGCACCAGCTTGCTGCCATTTGCTCCCCGAGCCGCCTGCATCATCGCATTGGACCCGCCACAGCAATGCCGTGAGCCTCATACTTCAAAGGAATGCTCTCCCCCGCCCCCCTCTGCGCAATGCCTCGCTCCCATTTGCTCCCCGTCTCTCCGTGCTAATTGCATTAGCCTTTGTTCTTAGTTCATAGAGTCTAGACTACAAATCTGTTAAAAACGAGCTTGTGGATGCACAATTGTGTTTTTGTCGGTAAATTCCTGCATTTGGATGTTTGCTAACTTGTCTGTTCATTGAGCGTGCTTGCTAGCATCATTTGGTCTGTTGATCCCATCATTTGGTCTGTTGCTCCCAGGGTAATGTGCACTCTTGGGGATTGACAAGCAGTCCCGATCTTTGCTGCAGCCATAGGTATTAACAGGAGACTTATCCTTTCTAAGAGAACTCAGGAAGATTTTATTAGCTTGTGGCATTAGGGGTATAAAGATAATGGCCTCCCTTCATCTGTCATCAAAACATGTAGTACGTTGAAATTTCTCAAGAACACATACAAAAAACTCAACTTGCTAGCTAAAATATTTCTAGGTGACCTAGCACTGGCAAGGCCCTAGAAAAAACAGAAACCAACAATGTTTAGCCCAGGCTAACACACAACAGCAGAGCGCAGTATAAAGCACTAAATAAAAGCAACACAATCGCCAGCCAATCGCTCTTATTTGCTCCCTGTCTCTCCGTGCTTACTGCAATGTGTCCCCCCCGATAGCGCTGTTTTTGACGCTTCCGACTTCAAAGGCTAACGCTCCCCCGCCCCCCCCCTCCCACGCCACAGCAATGCCGAGGGCTTGTTTCAGAAAGTCGGTGTGCTTGATGGGGTCTCCCTGACGGGGTTTTTCAAGCACTATGGCATCAAAACTATTTCTCTTGATGCAAGCACTTACCTCCATTGCATACATTGCTTTCGCATTAGCGTGAATCAACAAAAAGCACTTTTAAATTCTTTTGCTTTACGAGGTGAGGAATGGGATGCTCGTGCAATTATGTGCATTATGCATACTTGGTTGTCATGCAGGCTTGCAACCTTTGTTTGTTGAGATGTTCGAGATGGTGCATGGGTACATGGAAAGTATGCATAGATGTGATAATAAGAGGAGCTGTAATGCTGTGAGTTTTGTGGTGTGAGACATGGAGGTTCTAGCCCATATCTCATTAGAAAGTTACCAGGCCCAAATCAGCGCAGGCAGGTGATGCCCTTCTCTACACCCACCCACTTGTCTCAGGCATCTAGACGAGTCACCCAGATTGAATTGGTGAGTTAGTTGGACTGAATTTTCTTTGGCTGTGATTGGCTTCATCGTAGCAGCCAGGTTACGTGGTCTACTGTGATCTGAGCCGCAGGCTAATTGGTGCCAAGGCTTCCTCGCGTGCCATGTATCTCTCATCTTCCTCCTCTAACTCTCTCGTCATGTATCTCACATTCACTGTCTCGTGCACTAACTTTAACAGTCTCTCATTCATTGTATCTCGCATTGAGTTTCTCCACAGCCTTCCTCTCCTTGTCTCTGTCTCTCTCTCTTCATGCATCTCACATTCTGAACGTTCCTCTCGTACTGCAATCTCACTAGTTTCTTTCTCTCTCTCACCCTTGCTCTCATAACGTATCACAATCCTAGTCTCTCTTGCCTTCTTCGGGTCTCGTTATCCTTGTATTTCACACTCAGTGACTCTCCCTCCATACACTCTCTTCCTGTTCAGTGTCCTTCATTCATGGCCTCATGTTCAAATCTCAGGTCGCGCTACAGGTGCAATTTTTGTGCAGCATCTGCAAATTATTTGTGTGCAGAGGTACATGTAAAAAATGACCACAGCACAAAATGGCATTCAGTAGGATTCAATATTCATATTAAAGAGGCAGAAGTGTGCTTTGTGAATCCTGACGAATGCCTGTGAATGCAAGGATAGAAGCCTATAAAGGGCAGCAGACTTAAGTCCCTCAATTCATATTCACAAAATTGTGTTTTTTTTAATTTTGTTTTTTTATTGCAGTCGCTGTCTATCAAAGGGACAAGGGCTGGAAAGAAAAAGAGAGTTCAAATGATGCCAAGTGCTCTGTGGAGGCATTTTTCTTTCCAATGCCAGAGCTGCCTTCACCCTCACACACCTTCTCACCCTCACACACCCTCTCACCCCCTCACATCCCCTCACCCTCAAACCCCTCACCCTCACACACCCTTTCACCCTCACACACCATCTCACCCTCACACACCATCTCACCCTCACACACCATCTCACCCTCACACACCCTCACCCTCACACCCCCTCTCCCTCCCATACCCTCTCCCTCACACCCCCTCCTATCCCCTCCCCCTCCCATCCCCTCCCCCTCCCATCCCCTCACACACCCTCACCCTCACACCCGCTCACCCTCACACCCCCTCACCCTCACACCCTCACTCACCCTCTCACCCTTACCCGCCCTCTCACCCTCACCCACCCTCTCACCCTCACACACCCCTCACACTCACACACCCCTCACCCTCACACCCCCTCACCCTCACACCCCTCACCCTCACACCGCCACACACCCTCACACCCCCACACACCCTCACCCACCCTCACGCCCCCTCACCCTCACACACCCTCACACACCCTCACCTCCCTCACCCTCACAACCCTCTCACCCTCACCCCCTCACCCTCACAACCCTCTCACCCTCACCCCCTCACACCCCCACACCCCCTCACAGCCCCACACACCCTCACCCTCACACACCCTCACACCCTCTCACCCTCACACACCCTCACACCCTCAGTCACCCTCACTCACCCCCTCACAACCCTCTCACCCTCACTCACCCTCACCCCTCACACCCCACACACCCTCACCCTCACGTCCCCTCACCCTCACACCCCCTCCCCCCTCACCCTCAGACACCTCTTCTTCCACACACCCCCTCACTCTCACCCCCTTTCACCCTCACACCCCCTCACCCTCACCCTCACACCCCCTCATCCTCACCCTCACACACCCTCTCACCCCCTCCCCCTCTCACCTCCTCCCCCTCACACCCCCTCACCCTCACATCCCCTCACCCTCCCTCACACCCTCACACCCCCTCATCCTCACCCTCACACACCCTCTCACCCTCACAGCCCCTCCCCCTCACACCTCCACACCCCCTCACCCTCACACCCCCTCACCCTCACTCACCCTCTCACTCACCCTCACTCACCCTCACCCTCACACACCCTCTCACTCTCACACACCCTCTCACCCTCACCCCCCCACTCTCACACCCCCTCACCCTCACACCCCCTCATCCTCACCCTCACACCCCCTCATCCTCACACACCCTCTCACCCTCACAGCCCCTCCCCCTCACACCTCCACACCCCCTCACCCTCACACCCCCTCACCCTCACATCCCCTCACCCTCCCTCACACGCCCTCAACCTCACCCTCACACCCCCTCATCCTCACCCTCACACCCCCTCATCCTCACCCTCACACACCCTCTCACCCTCACACCCCCTCACCCTCACATCCCCTCACCCTCCCTCACACCCCCCTCACCCTCACACCCCCTCACCCACCCTCGCACACCCTCACTCTCACACACCATCACCCTCATACACCCTCACACACCCTCACCCTCACACACCCTCACCTTCTCACACACCCTCACCCTCTCACACACCCTCACCCTCACCCTCACACACCCCCTCACCCATCCCCTCACCCTCACACACCCTCTCACTCACCCTCACACACCCTCTCACCCTCACACACCCTCTCATCCACCCTCACCCACCCTCTCACCCTCACACCCTCTCACCCTCACACCCCCTCACCCTCATACCCCCTCACCCTCACACACCCTCTCACTCACCCTCACACACCCGCTCACCCTCACACACCCTCTCACCCTCACACACCCTTCCACCCTCTCACCCACCCTCTCCCTCTCCTGCCCTCACCCTCAGACACCTCTTCTTCCACACACACCCTCACTCTCACCCTCTTTCACCCTCACACCCCCTCACCCTCACCCTCACACCCCCTCATCCTCACCCTCACACACCCTCTCACCCCCTCCCCCTCTCACCCCCTCACCCTCACACCCCCTCACCCTCACATCCCCTCACCCTCCCTCACACCCTCACACCCCCTCATCCTCACCCTCACACACCCTCTCACCCTCACACCCCCTCCCCCTCACACCTCCACACCCCCTCACCCTCACACACCCTCACCCTCACTCACCCTCTCACTCACCCTCACACTCACCCTCACACAACCTCTCACCCTCACACACCCTCTCACCCTCACACCCCCCCACTCTCACACCCCTTCACCCTCACACCCCTCATCCTCACCCTCACACCCCCTCATCCTCACACACCCTCTCACCCTCACACCCCCTCACCCCCCTCACCCTCACACCCCCTCACCCTCACATCCCCTCACCCTCCCTCACACCCCCTCATCCTCACCCTCACACCCCCTCATCCTCACCCTCACACCCCCTCACCCTCACATCCCCTCACCCTCCCTCACACCCCCCTCACCCTCACACCCCCTCACCCACCCTCGCACACCCTCACTCTCACACACCATCACCCTCATACACCCTCACACACCCTCACCCTCACACACCCTCACCTTCTCACACACCCTCACCCTCTCACACACCCCCACCCTCACACACCCTCACCCTCACACACCCCCTCACCCATCCCCTCACCCTCACACACCCTCTCACTCACCCTCACACACCCTCTCACCCTCACACACCCTCTCATCCACCCTCACCCACCCTCTCACCCTCACACCCTCTCACCCTCACACCCCCTCACCCTCATACCCCCTCACCCTCACACACCCTCTCACTCACCCTCACACACCCGCTCACCCTCACACACCCTCTCACCCTCACACACCCTTCCACCCTCTCACCCACCCTCTCCCTCTCCTGCCCTCACCCTCACACGCCCTCTCCCTCACACCCCCTCACACCCTCTCACCCTCACCTACTCACACCCCCTCACCCTTACACACCCTCACTCACACACCCGCACCCCCACACACCCTCACTCTCACACACCCTCACTCTCACACACACCCTCACCCACCCTCACCCTCTCACACACCCTCACCACTCTACCACTCTACCGCCCTCACTCTACCACTCTACCGCCCTCACTCTACTGCCCTCACTCTACCACTCTACCACCCTCACTCTACCGCCCTCACTCTACCACTCTACCCCCTCACTCTACCACTCTACCGCCCTCACTCTACCACTCTACTTCCCTCACTCTACCACCCTCACTCTACCACTCTACCGCCCTCACTCACTCTACCGCCCTCACTCACTCTACCGCCCTCACTCACTCTACCGCCCTCACTCACTCTACCACCCTCACTCTCTCTATCGCCCTCACTCTATCTATCTATCGCCCTCCCTCTATATCGATAGCCCTCCTATCTAGTTATCCCCCTCCCTCCCTCTATCTATCGCCCTCCCTCTATCTATCGCTCTCCCTCTATTGCCCTCACTCTATCGCCCTCCCTCCCTCTATCTATCGCCCTTCCTCTCTTCCACCCACCTCCTTCTCTAACTCCCTGTTCTCTTTTGCTGTGCTGATCTGCTGCTCTCATCCACCCCACCTCCTTCTTTAGCTCCCTGTCTCTTCTCTTCTCCTGTGCTGAACTGCTGTTCTCTTCCACCTGCCTCCTTCTTTAACTCCTTGTTATCTTCTCCTGTGCTGAACTGCTGCTCTCTTCCACCCCACCTCCTTCTTTATATCCATGTTCTCTTCACCTGTGCTGATCTGCTGCTCTCTTCCACCCTGCCTCCTTCTCTAACTCCCTGTTCTATTCTCTTCTCCGGTGCTGATCTGCTGCTCTCTTCCAACCAGCCTCCCTCTTTAACTCCCTGTTTTCTTCTCCTGCGCTAATCTGCTGTTATCTTCCACTCGCCTCTTTCTCTAACAACCTGTTCTCTTCTCGTGTGCTGATCTGCTGCTCTCTTCCACTCGCCTCTTTCTTTAACTCCATGTTCTCTTCTGCTGTGCTGTTATGCTGCTCTCTTCCACCCACCTCCTTCTCTAACTCCCTGTTCACTTCTCTTCTCCAGAGCTGATCTGCTGCTCTCTTCAACCCACCTCCTTCTCTACCTCCCTGTTCTCTTCTCCAGTGCTGTTCTGCTGCTCTCTTCAACCCCACCGCCTTCTTTAACTCCCTGTTAACTTCTGCAGATCTGCTGCTCTCTTCCACCTCACCTCCTTATCTAACTCCGTGTTCTATTCTCTTCTCCTGTGCTGATCTGCTGCTCTCTTCCACCCCACCTCCTTCTTTAACTCCCTGTTCTCTTCTGCTGTGCTGATCTGTTCCTCTCTTCCACCCACCTCCTTCTCTAACTCCCTGTTCTCTTCTCTTCTCTCGTGCTGATCTGCTGCTCTCTTCCACCGTGCCTCCTTCTCTAACTCCCTGTCCTCTTCTCTTTTCCTGTGCTGATTGGCTGCTCTCTTCCACCCCACCTTCTTCTTTAACTCCCTGTTCTCTTTTGCTGTGCTGATCTGCTGCTCTCTTCCACCCCACCTCCTTCTTTAACTCTCTGTTCTCTTCTCCTGTGCTGATCTGCTGCTCTCTTCCATCCCGCCTCCTTCTTTAACTGATGTTTGTTTTTGCTTTAGCGGGATCGAAATGTATTAGTTGGTGGTGGGTGTTTGACTTACCGTCTGTGACGTGTGCTTCGGTTCCAGTTGTTGATTCGATCATAAGCGTACTGTACAGGGATGATATGCGCGATCAGATACATGGCAGCTTCCTCTCGTATGCAGTGTTTGTGTTGTGGTGCGAGTCGAACCTGATGTACTACTCTTCTGGATCCTGTGACATGCTGGTGGTGGTGACCTGTTCGGCGCGGTGGAAGTACGCATCGTACTTGCCTTGCTGGAAACAGTCATTGTAATGGTTCTGGGCGAGTCCATTCGGAGTTTATGGAGCCGGCTTGTACGGGAAATGTGGCTCAATACAGAGCGTGCGTGTCACTCGGGAAATGCATACCTTTGCACATTGTACTTCCTTGTTTGGACGGACCGGCTCCAGGAACAAGTTGGTTGGAAGGTGAGGCTATGGATGACTTTGGGAGGGCCATCTGACCGAGATCGGAATTGGCCCCTAAGTAGTTCGCAGGACTGCTTTCATTATGAGTGCTGTTGTAATCAATTTCAAACACAACCTTTTCCACAAAGCCCGTGGAAGGAGGTTCAAGTTAAAAAATTTACAAATGGCATTTTGCCACCAAAGTTGCAAAAATAGTAAAATCAAAAAACTTCAAACATTTTTCTTTTGAGGATGACAAAACACTCAGACAAGAAGCTTGTCTCTGTAAAGCCCTATTCCGTGCAAGGCTCCCCACAATTAATCCAAGCTGCCACCTTGTGGGTAATATAACATCCCACTTTGCAATCCCCAAATGATGACACAAAGAGCTTTGTACAACTTCTACATCAATAAATCATCATGGTGAGAATCACCCTGTGCGTGCATAGCAGGTCTTGTACATCAGGCCCAGTTACATCATCATGCAAAGGTCCAGCTTTTGCAATGTACAGGATATTCCTGTGCTAAGGGATAGCCTGCGCCACATATAGCATTTAATCATTATTTCAAATTCCTGTCAGTGGCAGCTGATACAGTGAGCTTCCTTTCCAGCGGCGCTTTGTGACTCGCTAAGTAATTAGCATGCCGAACAAAGTTGTCGAGAAAACGACACAAGATGGAGTTTTTTCTCTTATTAAGGTAGGGAGGGCATATCCTTACCAAGTACATTCAGTTCAGGCCGTCATGTATTATGTAATTTTAAAAGTATTATTTATAGGTGCCTTTATGCAGCCCTCAACAGCCTCATTAAACTCCATTACAGACTACTCCACAACACAAAATACAATGACACATAATTTTATTTTATTTTTTTAATTTTATTTATTGGTTTTCAATGACATGAAGTTGTAACATTAGGATCAATCATAGACAGACATGTCAGTGTGAATCATCATGCATTCCGAAGCATTGCATAGTGAAAAAGAAATGTCCACCCCGGTCACGTTGTTTTCTCTGAGCCTCCCCAAATATAATAAACATTTCAGCCGGCAAACCTGCATTATCAGCAACATCTAGGTAAATGAAGTGGAGGCAGGTAATGTCAACACAGTAAGGTTCCTTGACCCGATATCCACTTATCAACCCCGGTACATTCGAAGCGAAGCATGAGGAAAACAAGGAAGAAGTGTGTTCACGACATGTGCCAAGAGGCATCAAATGTGCATTGTGTCCCTAGATGCCTAAGCCACTGTTTCCTTGCCAGTGACAGCAGGAGCTGCTGAGGGTAAGCCGCAAGGTAGGTTTTAAGGGGATCCCATATATCCCTGGGTCAAAAGGACAAAGGGAGAAGTTCTGCATAATTACACATTTGTTCTTGACAATATGTTAGATCAGAGAACCAATTCTTAAACTTTGGCGCTCTGCCCCATCTGCAGGCGATACAGCGAGTAGCCATTAGCAAAGCAAGTGACAGGAAGCGACGATAGGACCTCTCTAACAATGTACTGTAACCCAGTAGGGCCATTAGTGGAGTGGGCTCTAAGGGAAGTGCTGTAATCTGTGCTAGAGCCGCAAAGACCTGCATCCAATACTCATTCACCATGGAGCAGTCCTATGCCAGATGAAGAAAATCTGTTCTAGCACATCCACATCTATCACAACCCACGCGCGACCCCCTCCCCCACGAAATCCCCCCCCCCCCACAACACCCCCCTCCCATGAGCAGCTACTGACTGTGCAGCCTAAATGACATGCTTGATACCAGTATTCGAGCGGACGACTGACTTAGGCAGTGTTGATTAATATACAATGCATGAGCCTAAATGCCAAAAACGAAGGCATTCTTGTTGTCTGCTTGTCTCGAGAAAAATGCATGGTGAAGGTGGTTTCATCAAGACTGTGCACGTTGGCGCATTCTCCTAGAAACATGTTTTACTTGGCATGTAGTAAGTGGACTACACGTGATCTGGCACTCATTTTCTAAAGGAGTTGGAGCAGATTAAGTATTGATAAATTATGCATACTGGCAATCCTGGTAGAAATTACTTAAAGTAATGTGTATTGGAATGATTGAGAACGCTGTTCAACAATGTGTGGCTCTGTGTGTTCCCTTCATAAATGAAAGGAAAAAATATATTTAAGCATGAAAACAATACTCCCTTGTGTGAAAGAAGCGTGCAATGTTTCTTCAAACTTTACTTGGTAGACATGCACTCTGCACGCCTCACATGCATCAGTAGGCACCAAAGAACAGCATCGAACGAAAGTTCCTTAATGCACAATATAGCAAGTCTCAAAAATGAAATTGAATTATTGTGATGGTAATTCGTGTGTCACGGCTCCCTTGGTTAATGCAGAAGTCAGAGTGTGATCATCTAATACTCACAGGTTCGAAACACAACGTGGCTAGATGAGACAGTTTTCATCCAACCGAACTAGTTAAATGCATGCTTTTAAGTTAGGTAATAAAACATGTCAGGGAAGACCCACAACAATTCTAAATCGGCCGAAGAGAACATGGCATTGTAACTTGCACAACACAGCGCTCAGTGCACCTAATTTCCAACAACGTCCAGTTAATGCTCCAGTTGTTTTCAAACCCCTCCAAGGAAGGTTTATGAGAAAGAGACTGTGGTAGAAAGTGAACGGCAAGGTTATCCTTCCAATTATTTAGAAGGGAATGGCAATGCACCCTTTTAGTTGTTGGTGATTTGGGGCTGCATTTACAGTGTCTGGCTTCAGTGCGCTACAACCAGGATGATCATTACCACTTGAATATGAGTGTTTCAAAGACTATCGTTTTTTAGTCTTCAGTATGTACTATCAACATGGGTATATTTCCTAATGCTCAAATGTCCTCACACCTTATCTCCTCTTAACTCATGCACACTTGCACACAATAACACACTAACCCATACACCCTATAAATCCTCATAACTACGCACTCACTCAGGCGCACTTCTTTCCACTCCCACATATAGTGGCTCACACACTCCATCCAACTTAATTGGTAAGGAAGCACATTCGGGAGTCAGTGAAAAGAAGCTGTGGAAGATGAGATATGCATGTGGACGAGATATGAGTGCACATGCCTAACGTGGAATGAGTTGAACAGGCATGACTGAGACAACTGAAGACCACTACCCCTTCCATCGGCCTCTGTCATATTTAATTTGAAGATTCACAATTTCAGAACTGAAACATATTTTCGATATTATTTATAACAAAATCCCTTTATGATGGTGTGCTCACAATGCTCGCTTGCCACCAGGCGCTCACCCGATCTTTTACGCCTCACCACTTTCAAATGTCACCAGCCGCCACTGTCTGGAACACCAAGACCGCGTATATTAATCCTGCAACTGCACGCTTCGAGATCCTCGTTCTTTGCGGCTATGATCCTGTGCAACTTGTCCATCTGCGCCACATGAGTCTGAATGTTGGAGGTGCTGTCTTCCACTTCCAAAATACGGCACTCAGTTTCTTTGATGTGCTCATCGTGTCCATCCAGCATGTGGACAATGGCATCCATTCGATTGGTCAGTGCGTCCATTTTTTCAGCACTGGAGGTGAGGCTCTATCGCACCTCTGAAATAAAGATTTCATATCGTCCTTCTGTAGGGGGCCGTATTTTGTCTGGCATCCTCCCTGACCCCCTAGGCATCCTCCTGCTGAGTGTGACCAACCTTCTTGGACTCAAAAGTCAGCCGGGGCTGTCTGATATCCGCCTTCCCCATGTTGCGTGTGGAATAACTACCGGCTCAGTATTGATAGTTGCAGGAATGAGGATGAGGCCTAGAAGGGGTGTAGGGAGCGTGTGCAACTGTCCAGCTCACCCCAAGCAATGAAAGTAGGCTTTCACATTGCTCTTCACCAGAGCCACGGTGCTGGGCCTGTCACCGCCAATGGAGAGTAGTAAAAAACAGTCAATCATTCATCGGGGAGGTGTGGCACCACTGAAACAGTGAGGCCAGCAATATGGGCTGTTGCAGTACCTGAGGGGCCAGTGGGCAGGCTGCTCAGTGTTTGGTTTGTGCGACTTGAGCAGGCTATGCAGTCAAGAAGAGCCCAGAGTAGTGCAAAATAACGAGAAGATTGCGAGCTGCAGCGCCAACCAACTGTACAGCCCAGCAGTACAAGAGTGCAGAGTCACAAATTTACAAAGACCATGAGTCCACCGGGGCTCTACAATGCAGACAGAGAAGAGGCAAGCCCAAGCTGTGTTCATTGGCGATAGGGGAGAGTGGAAGTGCAGTGGAGCCTGCAGAACCGAGGCCCAGCCCCGGGTCGGCGATGCGGGCAGGTAGTGGTGGCTTTATTCTGGGCAAAAGCAGCCTGGGAGAGAGGATGGTGGAGCCAGACAGTGCCACAGGCGAGGCAGGTGATTGTGAGCTGATTTCGCCTGCTATCTGGCAGCCACGTTTACTCAGTCTTTCACTCCATCACTCCAGGGACAGGATCGGCCAGCGCACAGTCATGTAATGTCGCACGGGGGGCCGGGGGTCAATGGAGGAAGCCACCTTCAGGTATGCAGGATACTGAGGTAGTTTGAGGTTTTCTCACCCCTTGGTGTGTAGCAGCGACGTGGAATTCAGCCGCGGCCAGGATGTGGCCTATACGCCACGTGGGGGCCACGGTGCTCGAGTGGCAGGTTAAGCCCGGCAAGGGCACTGGGCAGTGCAGGTCTCTCCAGCAGCGCCACCAACGATGTCGCAGCAGTGTGGCTTGGCAGCGCACTACCAGCCCCAGATTCGCTATGCCAGAGCACCGGATCCCAGGCGTTCCATCTGCGCAGGTGCAGATTAAGGTCCAAGGAGCAGGATAATTGTCAGGATAGCGGTGTCGAGCAGCAAGAGCCTCACATCAGTGCGGCCATTTTGCTCATGCGTCACCTAGCGGCCCCACAATTACACATAATTCAAATGCACCAATCCACTCCACACCACACACTTCCACGCCACACAATTACTCAGCCAACTAATCCAAACCATCCAACATAATTCCACAAGACATCACACACATAGACTCCATAACTTGTAGGTAAAAACACATTGCCATTTACAGTGCCAATAGTTCCAATAAATACAAGACCTGTTCCATAGGTAAAAAACATTGTCATTTATAATGCCAATATATCCAACTCCAACAAATGCGAGGCCTATTGCATTTCCAAAGCTTTTTTGAGTTGTTACTACAACTGTGTGGCTGCTTCCTGATGATAAACCCTACTGGAGAAGTGAGGAGTAGACATGAACACCTTTCGAGTGGGGGCAGGGCAAGTGGGGATACCTTGATAAAGGGGATAAGCAGACGTTCCTCAGGGATAGGGGCAGATGGGAATGACTCGCACAGCAGGCTAGAGAGGCCAAGCAGCACTAATTCAAGTGGCCTGGAGGAGGACAGACAGGAATACTTTTGGAAGATTGTCTCAGAGTTCCTTCAGGCCACAGAACACAGGGGGAGGGGTACATTTGTGTGAGCTCCTTGAGGGCAGGTTGGTTAGTTGTAGCCACTGGCAAAGAGCTTCTTTTTTTATCTTGTCAGTTGAAGTCTTTGACTCTTTTTTTCTCCTACACAATGCTATTGGAATGTGTTTTTTCTCTCTGCATAGTAACAGGTATTTTGTTTGTATGTGAAAGTCACAGGCAGTCCATTTTCGGGAATACCACATCATGTTTTGAGTTCATGTGCCCCTATTTTACGTTACAGTGCAGCTATACAATGCTGTTACAGTGAAACCGAAAAAAGAAGCCCACCTTAGAAAGGGAACATGGTGTAGTGGATACTCAAGGAAGCATGATGTTTTTCATGAGGCAATAACAAGAAACATGCAGTAAATATTTCAATATTTCATACCTTTGCTTTTTTGTTTTTGAGCCCTTTCGGAACCAAATAATGTGGCAGGTGTGTTGTCAAAAGGCGAGGCGACGGCATCTGATCAATATCCACTTTTCTAATATTATATTCAATCCAGGGCATTCGATCAACTGTTGCAATGTTTTCGGTTTTGTTGAGATGCCCTTCATGATAAATCGAACATAGAATCTGTTGCGTCCATGCAGTCCCTTCAAAAGTAAAATAAAATGGTTTACTCAATATGTCATTATGTTCTTTATTTATTATTTATTTTTGTGGGTATCACTTCTAGACATCTTTAGTTGTTATAATGCCAATAATACATGAACATATCTAAATATAGTGGGCTTGGGTGTCAGTCCCTTGTTCTTGATTTGATGAATTTCTTGCTTAACACATAGCTCTGCTCCTTTCCTCCCAATGTGTTTTTGTCTCGACTCCAGAGTATATCTTCCTAACTGTTTTCTGATTGCATGGCTTGTGCCTTTCCACTGTTTGCATTCAGGGAGCTATTTTTTAGGTTTCTCCTGCACAGTCAAGCACTGTGCTTGGGAAATCTATTGTATCGTGCCCCTACTTTTCATTAGTTGGTGTGCTTGCCATTTACTTTTCCTCCATTTCTATTAGCTGTAGCATGCTATTTCCTGTTGTTTCTCCTGTGTTTCTCTTATCAGTGTTCCATGGCCCAAGTACTGTTTTATACACCTTTGTGGAAGTTTTTGTTTGCCGTCCAATCAGGTGTCTTTCATTTGTTTGACTTTCTTCTCTTGTTTCTGTTTCACTCAGCGCCATAGGCCAAATATATATCTTCCTGTAACTCTAATTTCTTTTATGAGGCTTGGAACCCCCACCCCCAGTTTTCACTACAAAGACGTAGGCGCAGTGCTCTACCTCAAACAGACTTCTACTACCCATGTTAAAGAGTTTCTACTCAGTAGAACTGTCTTGCAGCTCACAGTGAAATTTATTTTTTACTAGTCAGGAACCACAAACCTAAGAAGTTCTGGTATTAGGTGTGTCTGTAACTTTCATTTCATCCACGTGGCTTGGAACATATCATTCTCCAAGCCTTGCTTTCAGTCCTGAGCTCCGCCCCTGGTTTTCATTACAATAACATAGGTGCAAAGCTCAACCCCATATGGACTTCTGCTACCGACATTAAGGAGCTTCCACTCAGCAGTCTGTCTTGCAGCACACAGTGACATTTATTTTTACTGACCAGGGACCACAGACCTAAGAGTTACTGCCTTAGGTGTATTTTCTGGGATAATTGCTGACTCCACATGGGCCTCTGTTGTCTACCCCAACCTAAAGGCACTATATTTTTTCACTTCTTCTTTAGATTGGTGCTTGCTTTTAAATGAATATGCATCCATTACCTTGCTGGGTACCCTTGAGAAGATCATCCAAAGACTGGCAGGTCTAACAGGCAGCCATTGGAGTAATCAGGCCTCTTCTCAGAATTATGATCCCATGTTAAGACAGACTTGCAGTAGTCTGCAGGGAACCTCAGATGCTTTTGTAATTACGCTCCTAAGTTGCAGATCATTTTATGGAGAAACTGCAGAACATGTCTTCTTTCTGACGGACAGAGATGCAGCCATGAGTTCTGCCAGCAAGGGGCGGTAGGGAGATGAGCTCAGCTTCATCAGAAGAGGGGCCTCACTTGTGGCTTGACAGCCTTCAATGCTCTACCCTGCTTTAGGGCCCTGATGGGTTCATCGTCAAAGGTGGGAGGTGCGGTGGAGTTACTCCTTCAGCAGCACGGCTCCAGCAGAAGGGTATACCCAGGGCACAACTGTATTTAATGACTTCACTGGGCCATGTCAAAGATCTGCAGTTAATGCTGCTGGCAGGGTTTCAGGTTTCCTTGAGGGGGAAGCACTGACGGGCGTTGCTGGGGGCACTGGTGAGCACCCCGGTGCAAGGACGTGTTGCATTGCTCCTTGTGATTAGCCTCAGTGCCACCTAAACTACATGGACAGGAGACACTTGTTGAGATATACCTGATAAAGCTTCTCACACTACTGATGTGGTCTCCTTGTGGACACGAATCTGCAGGGCAGTCACATTCAGACAAACATATCAAATGCTTCTTATATTAAACATGCACACAATTGTTTACTTGTTCTCTACACTTCACCTAATCTCCCTCTGTTTGCACACCTTCACTCTATATGAGGTAATGACTGCCAATGATTTGCGTGTTTTTTGGCTGCATTTTTCGGTTTGTCTGATGCCTTTAATTTAACCTCCTTGAGTCAGCACGCATTTCACGCGTGCTTGTGAGCTGTATGCATTTTTAGGTCTCGCCTGTCGATGCGCATGCGCATCGAGCTTGCGAGACTATGGGGGCTTAAACAGTCTTTAACCAACTTGCAAGGAATCGTGGCGATTCCTTGCAGTGCCCGTGAAATTCAAGCTCAATGCGCATGCGCATTGAGCTTAAAAGCGCGTGCACATGCCCCCAGCCGCCTGCCTTGCATGTATTTTCCCTCAGGCGCACTCCTCCCACACCCCCGCTCCGCCCCCTCCCCTGCCTGCCGTGTCGCATTTCTTCAGTTCCCTCAGCCGCACTCTAGGCCCCTGCTGCTTTCACACCCTCTCCCCGCTCCGCCCCCTCCCCTGCCCGCCGTGTCGCATTTCTCCTCCCCCCTCCCCTTCTCTGCCTTCCCTCCGTCTTGTCTCTTTTGGTCTTATTCTTGTTTTAACTTTTTTTTCATCTTGGTTTGCCTTTCTTCACTTTCTACTGCAGTAACACACTCAGTTTGTCCCTTCACGCGACAGCATCTCTCAAATTGCAGTAAGTCTACAGCGGGTTCTTTTTGATGCTCTACTTCGTTGCAGTTTGTATTTTAAATTTGCACACTTTTGATGCGGCCGCTGCTTTCACTTTCGCGTGCACAGGGACGAGTCCTCTTCACATCCACCCCCTACAAGTGGTGCTTCCTGCTCACGTGCTGCTGGGTGGCTCTTGTTTACCCCACACTACCCAACCCCCCATCTTCGGGCCACTGCACTGTCTCGCCCGCCAGATTTGCATTTTGCCTAGCACCCTCGCCTTCAGTTCTCGTTGACAGTAAATAATAAAGCGTTTCCGCTATGCCGGCTCTGCAGTGCAGGGCCATGAACCATGTATGATAACATCACCCAAAGTCGCCATTCACATACCGTCTATACTACCGACTTTCAAAGGCCCTCATGCTTGTCTGGCTCCTCCCTAAGTAAAGCAATCCAGAAGTACAACTCTGAATCAAAGACTCTCTGCCTCATCACCATTTGCCAGCATGCGGAGACTTCAAAGACTTCAAGCTGTGGCCATAATCAGGCCCCCTGCTTGCCATAACCCCTCCCTTTTCCCCCTCCCTCCTGGACAGCCTCGCTCTCCCAAGCACCTCGCTTAGGCACATACATACACCACTCACGTGCTTCCCCCCCCTCCTCCCCTGATCACTTTCACGTCCGTCCGTCTCCCTAGATATAACACAATTACACGCAAAACTGAAAATGTACAGCTCAGCTGTTGATCTCCCAACTCAATGCCGTATGTGCGACATCAAAGAGTTTAAATACCTATATTCCAAGTGCTACTGTTAATGCAGGTTAAGTGAAACTACTAGTTGTTTTGAAACTGGCATAATAAACTCATGTTTTAAAAATATTATTTTAATCTGTGCCAATTGATTGTAGTTTGCACTCGCCACAGGCAGCACAGTCACACACCCAATGCCACTCACACACGCAACGCCACTCACACACGCAACGCCACTCACACACGCAACTCATCCACGCAACCCCACTCACACACGCAACGCCACTCACACACGCAACGCCACTCACACACGCAACGCCACTCACACACGCAACGCCACTCATCGACGCAACGCCACTCATCGACGTAACGCCACTCACACACGCAACGCCACTCACACACGCAACGCCACTCACACACGCAACAGCACTCACACACGCAACGCCACTCACACACGCAACGCCACTCACACACGCCACTCATCCACGCAACGCCACTCATCCACGCAACGCCACTCATCCACGCAACGCCACTCATCCATTTGCAAAACGAAAAAGGTCAAACTCTTCTATTGCGAGACCTATTGCATTTTCAATGCTTGTTTGTTTTTTCCAACGCATTCAGGAGATTCAAATGTATGTTTATTTCATCAGCAAATGACTCTTCTATCATTACCTCAGCACAGTTTCATAACTGTACATTCCAAGGTTGGTAAACAATGAGTGCACCACATGAGTTACAGAACATTAATCGACAACAAATTTCAGAATATCAGGATACTGCACACAGCCTCTCTAATACATTAACAATACTTATCCCCACTAAAGCAAAGCCTTGGCTTAGTCTATCTCATTTTATTGCCTGATGAAAGTTAAAATACATCTCTCTCACTGTTCCTTGTCCCTTGATTCTCACATGATATTCTCTTCCGAGATGATACGTCCAACCACTCTCTCTGTTCCTCCCTTGGAATATGTTCCCCCTGGAAAATCTAGTCTCTCTTCTCATCACCACAACCACCCTGTTCTTATTTCACATCCTGGAAATCACTACCCTCATTGGTCTGGAATATTACAAACAACCATCTTTGTGCAAAGTGTTCTTAATCTTTACTGTATTGCCAACCTTTACATGAGTATTCCTGGTTACACACAATTTTTCCTCTCTCACTTTGTTCTCCTCCATTTCTCTCTATATACAATGTTCTTTACTTATGTCACCACTCCTTTTATTTATCTATGCTGGACGTAATTGTATGTTAGGCCTCCTTTGCTTGAAAATACCAATGGAATATTTTCATGTGGTAGAGTGTGGAGTTAACCTATACATTTCCACTCTAAACTTTACTTCTTCTCTGTAATCTTTCCCATTAGAATTGGTACATTCCATGGTTTCAGCACCCTATTATTATACCTAGTACAGAGACACCATTAAGTAGGTCAATAATACTTTCAGCTTCTGGATCAGTTAACATTGTGCCATGGTTGCTTTTTCTGCTGAACATCTCACATAGAAATCTAATCATGGGCTTTTTTTTCACGCTCATAGCTAGTTAGGCATACTACCACATATATGGCGCATATATCAACCAAACAAATATATACTGTTAACTGTTTGTTCCATATAATGGCCCCCCAAAGTCTAATGCCACATCCTCCCACAGTTGACTTAGTAGTCTCTTTGCCAACACTGATTTTTCCCTGGGCTTGTGTATTATATTGCTAATCACACATTATTGCACTTCATGGCAGCTCTTTCATCTGCACATCAATACCTGGCTATCAGTAGCTGTACCCCAGTCTCTCTTTGGCTTTGGAGATAGTTTACTTCAAAACACTCTGTGGTATTAGTCTGATCCTTCAAAAAAGTATCCCGTCAGCTTCAGATAATTGATCTTTGGCTCCCAAAGTTTCTTTCACTCAGTATTTATGCTGTACATTTTCCCCCATCCACACCTTATATTTCTCAACAATTCTTACACACATCGCCCTTTGAAAAATGTATTTTTCCTACTTTGTCTTTGATTGTTCCTTCCATTATCACACATACATTGGACTTTTGTCATCATCATGAATGCTCTTCTCACCATGTGACATAACCAGAGTTGAGTGACACTCAGCCACACTATTCTTGGACCCAGAAAAGTACATGACCTCAAAATGAAATTCCTAGGCATCAACAACCCACTTACATATCCTAGTTCTTACACAGACAATACTTCCTTTGTGAATACCTCTTTGAGCATTTGTGGTCTGTCTTCAACATAAATTTGTAAGCAAAGTGGTTGTACAGAGTTCCCCAGAGAGAGCCAACTAATTGGCTCAAGCTAACCTTTCTCTCACTAGGTATGACAAGGGAAGTGCATGATGTGAACCCTTTTCGGAATTTAAGGATACCTCACACAGGTTACCGGTTGGACGACTACTGTCATCCCATCCTATGGCCGTCCAGCGTCATCATTGGTATCCTGCTCCTACGGCAGGCTGGCGGTGCAATGCCCGTCGGGCAGCACAAGGGGCTGCACTTTGGCGGAGTTCTTTTATTCCAAGCCAACGGGTGTGTGAGTGTGAGGGGCCTAAAATAGTGCAATAGTGAGCGTGAGTGTAGTCTAAAAAAAGTCAGTAGAGTCCATTAAACAATTTTAATAGTCTGGCTCACTGCCTTGTTAAAAAGGAATTTAAGGGGTATTAAGGAGTGATGGGCGATGTAATCAATCCTTATTCAACCCTTAATGTGAGTGTGGTCGACATGTTTCTTGCCACAAGGGCAATTCATCAGGACCTTTGGTGCTCATATAATTGCTTAGATTCCTCTAAGGTATGAGGACTCGAATATACGACCTGAATAGTGTCGCAGAATGACTATTTTCTTTATGGACCTCCCGGAAACTAGGAAGGAAACAAACAGGCAGTTATTAACATTGCTGTATTTGAGGCCCGAGTACATCATATGGTGCCAAAAGGAACGTGACAGTGATGTGTAGCGGGATGTGAAAACTACACTGACCCCGTCAGTTTGTGGGATTCCTGTGAGAGAGAGGGTAGAATATGTGACAGAACAAGGAAATCCTGTGTCCTGTGTGTAGCTGGCATGCTCCAATCGTGGCATGCATCGTAGTGTCTGTCTAAACCAAGTCAAATAGACATACTGTGTGGGGTGTGCCAATAACACTAACAACAGTGAGTGTTTCGGACCTTATAGCAGTCAAGTGACGTGAGGAGCTTATTTTATAAAAAAACATATTGGTAATTAACTGAAACCGCAAAAGAATAAACCGTTTGACACTCTGTGTAATACAAGTAGGTGGCTAGCGCCCGTGTGGGTGACATATTCAGCATCAAAATACCATGCTCGCAGGGTAGGGGTAGGCAATGATAATAACAACAAACTCACCCGCTATTCCCATTTGTAGGTCCCACAAGCTGTCCTGGTGGGGCCAGCAACGAGTGATTAGAACCTACAAAAAAGTAAGGTGCACCGCGAGGCAAGATGGTTATTCAAGCGGCGCGGTTTACCGTATACTAAAGAGCGGCTGGGAGATCAGCCGCAGCGAGCACAGCAGAGCGTGCGCGGAAGTCAACAAGGGGGGGTTTGGGGTTGTATCCACACCTTACCTCAAGGGTTGCTGGTAGCAGGCCTCTAGGCACCTACCCCTCCCACGTCAATGCCGGTATCAGGACAGCCGGTAAACTCATGGAGCTCCGGCCGGTGCAGATAAGAGCGAGTTGCGCGCGCACCACGGGGGCGTGTCCGTTGGGTTGCTAGGCAACGTCACGCGGGGGTAGAGAGCGAAGATACTCCTGCTAAGCCAGCAAGGCAAAGGGGGGTAAACATAAGCGCCATCTTAGAACGGGAATTTGATCATTTAAGGCGCAATGATGACTACTGGGAGCCGGACAATACAGTCCATGTTAGATACTATCTGGCTAACGTCGTCCAAGGCACCGCATCATTGAGCCCAAATTCATCGGTATATAAACAATGTACCCATCTTTGTTCAAGTCTAAAGAGGGCTTTTTGGCTAATAGCTGGTAAACATTCAAGAACGGTCCACCGAATGTTCTCTGTGGAGTGGTTGTGCTCTTTGCAGTGTTCATAGAGTTTGGTGTGTGTCTTAAGGCAGCGAATATTACTGTTGTGCTCCATAATGCGCTGTTTGACAGGGCGCATCGTCATCCCAATGTAGAGCATCTTACATGGGCACATAAGGACATAAATACACCTGGAACTATTACAATTGGTGTGTCTGTTAATTGTCCAAGTAAAGTCCCTTTGGAGTTCGATGGTTTTACCTTGGATGGTCTGGGGACACACTACGCAGGAGCCACAGCGGTAGTGCCCAGTGACTGGTGGGAGGTCCCAGAGAGTATTGACTGGTTGGGTGCTTGTTTTCTTCGGGCGGGTATGGATCAGAGTGTCCTTTAAGTTTGCTGTCCTCTTAAATGCAAAGCGTGGGCGCGGAAGCTCCATCCCTGCAGAATTGAGAATACCCCAGTGTGAATTGACAGTCTTTTTTATGAACGATGAATGCTTGGTGAACGAGGTCACACAAGTAATCGTATCGTCTTGCTCTTTGGGATAAACTTCAAGTAAGGAGTCTCTATTGTTGTTTAACGCTCTTTTGGTTGATGTTTTTAGAAGTCGTGTAGGGTAACCCCTGTCCCGGAGCTTGTGTTGTAGAGTCTTTGCTTCTTGTTTAAAATCATTGATGGAACTGCAGTTTCTCCGTAAGCGGAGGAATTGCCCGAAGGGTAAGTTGTCCCTCAGGGCCCTCGTGTGGTGGCTGTTGTAGAGGAGTAAACTGTTTCTATCAGTATCCTTTTTAAACAGGGTGGTACTGATCGTTGTCGGATCCAGGGAGATGGTTAGGTCCAAAAATGGTATTGACGTGACATAAATTTGTAATCCCCTAATGAAGGTTTTACATTTTCTCTATGACAGAGTACCTTCAATATGAATCCTCTAAGCAATACAAAATAAGCATAACACATTTTTAATTTTCAACAGAACTTGCACCCAATCTATTTACAGTTTTGATCATTATCATCGATAAGCCTTATGGTCAGTTCCACGAAGACCAGGAGCATGTAGCAAATATTTTTTTATGTCTGAAAAGTCTTTATCACACTTTAGAATTCATATGACCTTCACATCTTTCTTAAGAACTTTCTAATGTATTTATTATTGACAGCAAAGTTATGAATACATGTTTTTAAATAATCTGAATTGTCTTAAAACAACACTAGTTCTTCTGCTTGTTGGAATAGGGAGTTTCTCTGTGGTTCTCACTAATTTACAAATCCGTTTTTTCTCCCTTGGCTGGTGACATTGCGACTCAACTAAGATATTTTTTCACAATCAAATTGTACTTTCCTACTTCAACAAGAGTATATTGTCAATCTGTTCAATACTATACTGCAGGAAAATTCCATTACATAAACATATTGTTACATCATTTTGATAATTTTGGTTGTGATTTCCAAATGTACACTTATATGCAACGTAATTACATGCCATTCACCATAAAAATGTATTGTTAGCACACCTGTACATTGAGAATAAAATAAACACAAGCAGTTGTTGTTTACTGTGCTTGTATTTTTTTAGCTATTTTTTAATGTGGAAGCTGTCAATGAAGGCAAGGACCCATTTCAGAATAAGGTATAGCCTTAAATGCAGGTTTTCTATTTGGCATAATTATGGGTAATTTTGCATCATTCTCTCAAAATGTTGCCAAGTTACAACATTGCAAATTATGTGATTTTTGCACATCCCATTCAATAAACGTTAAATAATTATATGACATATCCTTCATTTTTTTTAATGGTGGAATCAAAAACTAATATGGCATCCTGGTAACCCTTAACCCACTGTTGTATGAGCAAATGTAACATTTCATCGACAAATCAGCGTTAATAAAATTAAAATCATATTATATTAGTACCTAAGCTCTTTTACACTAAATTAATAATTATTCAGCACCATCTATGCTATTGTTGTCTGGAAATGCTAGAACAAAACTACACACATGAACAACAATATGTAAGATGAATAATTAGCCACAGTGAGCCAGTGGAAGAACTCTGGAAAACATTTTGTGCTGGGATTGAATGTTCATCAAGAGCAGAATAGCAATAACAGTGGAAATAAATAATTACATTTCAGCGTGACTGAGTGCTGCAGAGTTTGCGAGGAGAGAAGTGGGCAGGTGGGTGGAAGAGACATGAGTGACAGGGGTAACTTATATTTTGGAAAAGAAAGTGTTTGTACCTGATTTGTGGCCTAGTTAACATATATCTGGATATCAAACCTCTACGCAGCATAGAAAAATTATTTCAAAAGCAACATAACTATATCAGTGTATACATGTGAAACAAAGTGTGAAAATCTATTCTGCACATTGTTAATGATGCACAAAAATTTTAACACACAAACATCTTCCACAAATCTCCCTTTGATTATTTTATAATCACTGAAGCACACAATTGATAGTGTTAATCCATTCACAAATTATAATGCATTCTGCGTCACTTTCTGCTTCTTTCTGGGTGACTACTCCATAAGCTTTAACAGGTTGTAAAAGAAATCCTTAGCATTTTCTGTCTCAAATTCTTCTTCTCCCTCTCTCTCTTTAATGACTTTCTTTTATCGTTTTAGTCACAATTCAAAAATGGGCAGCCAGAAAATGTTATCAATAGAACAATTGCAAAAATCATTATAATTGTTACAGGAGTTAAGATAAATCTCCTCTCGAACTATCAAACCATTCATCAACCTTGCTAAAACACTTCCCTATCTCATGAGCTTAGGAATTTATTTAACATATGCCATGTTCTCCTAAAGCATGGACTTCATGAGAAATGGTGACAATGTTTTGTACGTGTGCATTATTAACCCTACAGCACTCCTCTACCAACAGTACCCTGCAAATACTGACTTCCTTCGTGAGAAGGATATCTAGTGATAAACGGCTTAACATTATCATTGTTCGCATTACAATTAATGTAAGTCAATGCTCCAGTGGTTTGGAAGTAAGCCAATCCACAAGCGTAGACAAATGCATATATCTAATACTATCTGTTCACATCTACGTTTCACTCCCTTCAAGCCAGCTGCATCATTCATTCCACTCAAGTGATATGCACTAGAAAACACTAAAGCAAGATGGCATGATCCAACCCAATTACACAGCAAATTGAAGTAAGCAGTATTATCACACACTAATATACTCCTCTTGGAAATGGCTCTTTGCGAGTCATTGAATCACCATTTATAACATAACTCCTTTCATACTCACTTTCTCCTACATTCTCAATTTTACCAACTCTTGTAGGTTCATGATGCACAATAGATATTTTTCCCTTCCTCTCATGTTCCCTTCACAATCGTGTATGCAAAAAGTGATATGCAAGGGCTTCGAGGCTCTGAGGCACCCAGGAGCCAGTATGACTATGGGAAGCATTCTGCTAGTGTCTCCTGAGCAGATTGTACACAATACATTCTACCAGGTTGTAGTGGCAAACTACCTAGTGGTCCATGTTCAATTTGAGTGGGTGTAGGTCTCAGGTATTCTAAGAGTAGCTGTGGGACCTGCCATGCCTATAGATTATTGGCTAGGGAAGGGCCTAGAGCACACTATCTGGAAGGTAGTAGAGCTCAGGTCACACCTTGAAATGTTGGGAACATATGGGGCATATTTAAAAGCCCCTTTTCACCACAGGAGCGGCACTTTTTATGACATTCCTGTGATGATAGGGGCTTCGCCTTATTTACAAGACAGTGCTTAACATCGTCTTGTATACATAGGGGACGATTCCGATGTCGGACGGACCTGAGTCAGTCTGACATCGGTCAGGAACCGTAACTGACCGACCTACTGTCGTCGGTTATGGCCCTGCAAGTACGATGCGACCGAACACTGTTCGGTCGCACTCATATGTTGCACAACTGGAGCATACATTCTGAGCGGAATACATGTCCACATTGTGAAATGCTGGGGTGAAGTTTATCCCTGCGCCTTGTGGCCCCAAGGTGCCTGCCACCAGGCGCAGCTATCAATACAGGCCGCCATTCGCCAGCCTTGCCCCCATGGGGGCCCTACTGTGGGCCCCCAAAGACAGTTTCCGACTGCCTTTTCATGCCAGAATGACCGCCACAAAAAGGCAATGGAAAACTGCCATTGTACTCCCTCGATTGAAAAGAGGTTGCAGAGGTAGTACTGAAGGATTTCCGGACAGCGGACGGGCTCTCCGAGCCGGTCGGAAGCCGTCCGAAAATGTGAGGTGGATTCCTTTCTGACCTCGCCCATCGGAATGGCTCAGTCGGAAAGGAATCCGAACATCACCTTCGATGCGGACGGAAGGGCTCCGACCATCGGTCAGGGCCTTTCCGTCCGACATCGGAATTGGCCCCTTAGTGTGAAAGGGGTGGGCATTGGATGTTTCAGTAGGCGTTCCACCACAACCCCCAATGATTTTCACATTGCCCCATATTTACAAGGGTGGCGTAAATATGGGGAAGCGCCAAACATGGAGAAATGAGGAAAAATGCTTTATTTCTCCTTGTGTGGAACAGTCCATCCTGAAGCCAGGTAAGGCCTAGCCTGGTCCTCCCTGGACCGGAAACAAGCATCCTGGGACCGGTTTCAGGGAATCACCCCTCATCAGCCAGGCTAGCTTGAATCGAGTGGCACAGTGAGCCCAGGACCCATGTCTGGCCATACCGGGCGCACTTAGGGCGAGATAGCAAAAGACACGCAGATTATGGCAGAATAAATCTAACATTCACCCCAGTCAATAGATCCGGGTTAGATCCATTGTCCTTTTACTCACCACACCACTCCAATTTGGACCCAGCCATGTGCAAATCAGTCTTACACTGTGCCTCATTGGAACAGTCCGGCCCGAGCTGCCAAGCCAGGTCCTCCCAGGCTCGGAAACAAGCATCCTGGGACTGGTTTCGGGGCATCACCCCTCATCAGCCAGGCTAGCTTGAAACAAGTGGCACAGTAAGCCTGGGACCCACGTCTTAGCATTCTCAGCACACTTAAGGTGAGAAAGCAAAAGACACAAAGATGATGGATGGAATGTAGAGCAAATCAAACATTCACCCCGTGAATAAATCTTGGTTAAATAGATTGTTCTTTTGCTCCCCAAGCCACCCCATTTTAGACCCAACCATATGAAAATCAGTCTTACCCTGTGCCTCATTGGAACAGTCCGTCCAGAACTACCAAGCCAGGTCCTACCTGAAATAAACATACTGGGACCGGTTAGGCATTTTCCTTCTCTTAGCCATTTGGTGTCTCCTGCCTGTCTCTAATTACTGACTATGCTGGGAGGACAGTTCACTTTGTGTATTCCCTCTAGACAGCCACACACTAAGGAAGGCTGGGTCTGACTTCATGCATCTTCCTGGGATGATGGGAGTAACTTGGCACACTGACACCCGAATAGGCTGTGTTTTGTCCACACAGAAAGGGTTACATACCCTCCTGTAATGAGTCTGGAACCAGATTAGGAAACAAAAATCTCTTTGCACTTCAAATATGCTTCTTTGAAGTCACCTCTTCTTCAAAGGCACAACTGGGTATAAGTACTGGACCTCTGACCCTACCAATACAGTAAACTTCTCGATCTAGGGCCAAATGTGTCTAGAAGAGGCCTTGATGTGCTACAGACTGCCACTCTGCTAGACTGCTGTTTCCGAACACTGCTGTCTTTCTGTGTCCTGCCTTGCTGTGCTACCCTGCTACCTGCTGCTCTCTCTGACGGGACTTCATAACCTGAGAGTGACTCCAAGGGCAAGCTGACTAGCTTCCTGTTTTTCAAAGACTACGGGACATACACGTCTTTCACCCTACTCCTGTGCATGCTTTATTGGAAGTGAAGCCAGGTGCCTGCTCCAGCAGAAATGACACATCCTCTGCTGCAAGGGCAAAATCAATGCATCAACACCGTTGCTGGAATAGACATGTGCATCACACTTTAAACTAGCATCTCGCCATCAGAACCATTGCATTGGAACCGCGAACACAAAAGATGATTGGCACATCCCCTTGACTGCATGGAGAAACCCAGAACTCGGCTTCGGGAACAATGCTCTCGGAACTGGTCCTTCGTCTTCGGAACCAGCGATTTTCTATCGCTGCATGAAGGTAATCAACACATCACCTCATCTGCGGGATCGACACTGATGCATCTATTGACTACACCCCACATCTTGCGTTTACAACCAGTATTAAAGTGCTTTTGCTCATCCCCATATGGTGGACCTGAACTCTTGACTTTGTCCCATTCCAAGACATCCGATTTACTCTTTAAGTGTTTACTGCTTCTAAAAAGCTATTTTTGCATTTCATCTTTTAAAATTCATATCTTGTGTTCTACTTATTGGATTTTTGGCATTTTGGTCTTGTTTTATTAGGTATGGATTATTTTTGAGTGCTGTTTTCACTATTTACTGTTTGATGTGTTGCACAAATATGTTACACATTGACTCTTAAGTTAAGCCTGACTGCTCAGTGCCAGGTTACTGGAGGTTACCGGAGGGTGAGCACAAAATAATGTAGGGTGGGTTGTGTGTCATGACAACGCGTGGTATTACCACGCATGCCATTACAACGCAGGGATTACAACGAAAGTCGTTACAACAACTTTCGCTGGAGGGCGCTGGATAGTGCAATAGTTTATTTTCCTATTCCAACTCCAGCCTACGTTGACAGTAGGGAAGGTGTTGGATAGAAAATTAAACTATTCCCTATCCAACAGCGCCCTCCAGCGAATGTCGTTGTAACGACTTTTGTTGTAATCCCCGCGTTGTAATGGTAGTGCGGGGTATTCCCCGAGTGTCATGGCTGTTCCCCGTACCTCTACCAACCAGAAACCCGATTTCCAACACTATCTAACAGGTTTGCAGGACTTGAATATCACAACATGGAAGAAAGGCTGTATCCAAAAGTGATCCCATTACTATAGTTATTGATCTGTATATTGGTCACTCCCTCACAGAATTATGTGGTTAAAATACTCTTAACCCAATGGACATTCGGCTTAGTGTATTTACAGGGCACACCTAGAGGCAACACCATCTCAAAACCAACCCAAAAGCAAGTGCCTCTAGGTGTGCCCTGTAAATACACTAAGCCTAATGTCCGTTGGGTTAAGAGTATTTTAACCAAATAATTCTGTGAGGGAGTGACCAATATAGAGATCAAGAACTATACCTGTACCAATATGAACGTTAGAATTAGTACCATTGGACAAAAAGTAAATCCCCGGATGCGCATATATTGGTCCTTCATAATCTACTGCAGCATAACTGGTGTTCATTCCAAATGTACTCGGATCTTTGCCATTCACCAGGGACATTGTATTTGTGTACAGCACTATGCCAGAACAATTTATATACAAAGAAGTATCCATACCATTCACGATAGGGCAACAAGCAGCATAATAACCGGCCTCCCAGGTAACTATCAATTCCTTATAATGCCAACCCACCAAATCTAGCATTTTGTTCTTCCATATAGAAATTGTCACAATTGTCCAAAGAGTGGAGCACGTTTCTAGCTCGCCTTTTTTTCTACATATATGAAACTGGGGAAATCCCAAAGTCCTGGAAGGGGATCATAGTAATTCCAATCCATAAAAAGTGCTCCAGGCTTCTCCCCTGCAATTACTGTAGCTCTCCTCGACGCAACTGGGAAGATCTTTGCGGCATCTGTTTTAGATCATCTCAAAGAGTGGGTATTTTCAGCTGGTTCCATTCCTATAAATCAAGCCGGGTTCAGAACAAAACACTTGGCTAATGACAATATAGCAGTGCTACAAATGATAATGGATAAATATGTCATCAATAAGTCTCAGTTTGTGTATGCAGTCGTCATCGACTTTACAACTGCATTTGACAGGTTAGACAGAGCCATGCTTTGGAAAAAACTCCAAAGAATTTGAATTCCGGATAACCTCCTTCGCTTAATAATATCATTTTACTCAGTGACATGGTGTCAAGTTCAAATGGGGAGGGAGAAGGGTTTCACCAGCCCAACACCTAACGGCCTACGGCCAGATTGCCTCCTAGCTCCCATACTGTTCTCTTTATATCTACTTGCCAGAAAGTCTCAATCAGATTCATAATTTTTCACGTAAAATTGCATCTTATAAAATCCACATTATGATGTACGCAGATGATGTAGTCCTCTTAGATCTGACTCCATTTGGTCTGCAAAGGAATCTGCAGGCACTCACTAAATATACAGAAGTAAATTATTTAATATCTAATGTCACTAAAACAAAAGTCGTCCCTTTACAGGAAGGAAACAATATGTTAAATACAAGTGGTCTTTAGGGGGAAAACCGCTGGAAGTTGTAAAGGAATATACATGCCTAGGAAGAATTTTTTCACAATCTTTGCAAAACCTGCCCCACTTGCAAAACCTGGGCCGTAAAGTCAATGTCCACCTAGGGGCTCTCCAACGATTATACTCCTCCACTGGTCAAAGCAATTCTCTTCTTTTCTACAAGTTTATAGCTCTAAGATTCCATCAGTACTATCATATGCAATAGAATATATTCGAATATGTCAATGGAAACAACTTGACCTGTGTTAGAAGCGGCTGTCTCTAGTTGGCAGAGGTATACACTTCTGACAAATAGGGACACACCTTTTCTAGTCAGGGCAAGGGGATCACACACTTAGATAACCCCTGCTCACCCCCTTGGTAGCTTGGCAAAGCAGACAGGCTTATCTCAGAGGCAGTGTGTTAAGCATTTATGACCACATACAGTAATAAAGTGAATACACTACAAATGGACACGACACAGTAGTATTATAAAAATAAGGATTTTTATATAAGGCTTAGCACAAGACCAAAATTACGACAAAAATATACCACAATCTTAATAAATACTCTTGGAAGGAAAAATAATAGTTCAAGCGTAGTTTCTTCTTAGCACAAAGTCTTTAGTATCAAAAGCAACTCTTCTTCTCTAAAACACAGTTCTTGGCAACAATGTAACCCACACGGGAGTCACACGACGTCGAGGCAAAGTTAGTCCAAAGGTTCGGCGTCGACCGCGAGAAGCGCTACGTCGAGCCCGGAGTCGCACAGACCCCCACAACATAGTACCTTGGAAAAGTGAAGCACTCGATGATCAGCGGCGTCGAGATGTCCGGCGTCGCGTCTTCGGCGTCGATCGGGCCTCGGAGTCGGGGCGATCTGCAGCGGCGTCGACCGAAGTCAGGCAGGAGCAGCGCTCACGAGATGAAGCAGGATACGGCGTCGTCGATGTCGATGTTGCAAGAGTGAGCAGCGCTCACGGCGGAGAGAGGGCTCGAAGTCGATGCGATCAGCAGCGGTGCAGACACGAGGTCACTTGGAGCTGGAGCCGAACTCACTACTCACAAGCGTTGTTGCTGGCGTCGATCGGGCCCGGCGGCCGGCGTCGAGGAAGCGGGACACTGGAGCCGTTACTCACGATGTCGAGCTGGATTCGGCGGCGTCCGTCGGCGTCAAGATTGCTGGATTCTTTCAGAGGTGCTGGATTCACAAGTTCCAGCAAACAGCACTTTAAGCAGATGAAGTCCTTTAGCCCTGTGACTTCAACAGGAGACTGGCACTCTTCCAGCCCTTGGAGATTTTCTTAGCAAAGATTGAGAGCACATACACAGTTCCTCTCTCCTGGTTCCTTGGCAAAAATAAAGAAGCAATGCAGGATTCCCCCAACAAACAGCACTCTGGCAGAAGGGGTAGGCAGTCCTTAGATCAGCAGGCTTCTTGTCCTTGGTTCAGGTTTCCTTGTCAGAAGTGATCTAAATTCTTGGTTCAGGGGTCCTTCTCTTATACCCCTTTTTGGCTTTGATCCCTTTGTCCATGCAGGGGAATTTCCCCCCATCTTGGGTTTGTTGTGGGTGTTGCCAGGCCGAAGCACCTGGCCTATTCACTGTGCAGGGCAGAGTCTTCAGCCGCCCAGCAGGAGCTGAGCCAGCATTGTCACTGGCAGGGGCAGGGCCATCAGTTGCCCGGCAGGAGGTGGGCCAGGAAAGTCCAAGGCAGGCACAGAGTCATCAGCCGCCCAGCAGGGGGGCGGAGTCAGCATTGTATCAGGCAGGGCAGGCTATCAGGAGCTACTCTTCCCCTACTCTCAATGCAAATGTCCCACTCACCCCACACTGACTCATTCAGACCTCTGGAGCCACCCAGCTCCTGTCACACGCACACCAGAACCAGCAGAGACCGGTAGACAGTTAGACAAGAAAATAGCTACTTTCTAAAAGTGCTATTTTCAAACACAGAGTCCAAAAACCATCCACCCAAACGGATGCGTTATTAAACCCTGAGTTCAGGGATACCAAACTCGACATTGCACCATGCTCCCCGAGCCCGCTAGGATTATAGCATTAATAATCCTGGCAGCCCATTCTAACTGATGGAGAGCAGGTTACCTTACAATAGTGAACAACAAATATGGCTGTAATTCACTATTAGGACATGCCAACCTTGTCAGGCTTGTCCTACCTTATGCTTACAATGCACCCTGCCCGTGGGCCTACCATAGGGGTGACTAACATGAAGTTAAGGGAAGGTTTAGGGACTGGCAAGTAGGTGTACTTGCGCAGTCTGCGTGACAGTACCAGACTGCACGTGGTCTAGCAATGGTAGACCTTCAGACATACTTTTACTAGGCCGCTCTTGTGGGTGGCACAACACGTGCTGCAGGCCCACTAGCAGCCTTTGTATTTACAAGCCCTGGCACTCCTGGTGCACTCTACTAGGGACTGACAGTAAACCAAATAAGCCAAACATGGAATTCAATCAATACAGCAATTTCACATAGGGAGCACTTGCACTGTGGCACTGATCAGCAGTGGCACAGTGCCCAAAGCATTTACCAGCAAAAACATCGTAAACAGAGGAGGCAAACAGAAAAAATGGAGGAGAGACTCATGCCAATGATGCCAGGTCTAACACGTGTCCCCTCCAGCTGAAATGTGGGGAGAACTACCCTTACCCTAGGGAGTCCTCATCACTAAGGCGGAAAAATCTGGACAGACCATCAGCATTGGCGTGATCTGTGCCAGGGCGGTGTTCCACCGTGAAGTCCATCCCCTGTAGGGAAATGGACCACCTCAACAGCTTTGGATTCTCACCCCTCATCTGCATCAACCATCTGAGGGGCCTGTGGTCTGTCTGAACCCGGAAGTGAGTCCCAAACAGGTAGGGTCTTAGCTTCTTCAGCGCCCAGACCACAGCAAATGCTTCTCTCTCTATCGCACTCCACCTCTGTTCCCTGGGAAGTAACCTCCTACTGATGAAGGCTACAGGTAAGTCTCGGCCCTCTTCATTCACCTGAGCTAGAACAGCCCCCACGCCATGCTCTGAAGCGTCCGTCTGGACAACAAATTCTTTAGAAAAGTCGGGCGCCTGGAGTATGGGTGCTGTGCACATTGCAGTTTTCAGGGTGTCAAAGGCCGTCTGACAGGCGTCAGTCCAGATCACAAGTCGTGGCTGCTTCCTGGAAGTCAGAGAAGTCAAGGGGTGCACAATGTTACCATAATCCTTGACGAACCTCCTGTAGTAACCCGTGAGACCCAAGAAGGCTCTCACCTGAGTCTGGGTTTTGGGCGGTGCCCATGCCAGGATGGTATCAATCTTGGGTTGCAGGGGGGCCACCTTGCCGCTCCCTACTTGGTGCCCCAAGTACACCACTGAACCCTGCCCAATCTGGCACTTACTGGCTTTGATTGTGAGGCCTGCTCTGCGCAGGGCCAACAACACTTCCTGGAGGTGGCGCAAGTGTTCCTCCCAGCTGGCGCTGAACACTGCGATGTCGTCCAGGTAGGCGGCACTGAAATCCTCCAGTCCAGCCAAGACCTGGTTGACCAACCTCTGGAAGGTGGCAGGGGCATTCTTCATCCCAAAGGGCATAACCCGGAACTGGTAGTGCCCATCTGGTGTGGAGAATGCTGACCTCTCTTTTGCCCCATCAGTCAAGGCGATCTGCCAGTACCCAGACGTTAAATCAAACGTACTAAGGTACCGGGCAGCCCCCAACCGATCTATGAGCTCATCAGCTCGGGGCATGAGGTGCGCGTCAGTCTTGGTGACTGAATTGAGTCCTCGGCAATCCACACAGAACTGAAGTTCCGGTGAAGCACCAGGCGCGGCAGCCTTTGGGACCAAGACCACTGGGCTGGTCCAAGGACTGCTAGAGGACTCAACCACCCCTAAGGCAAACATTTTGGAGACCTCCTCCTTGATGTATGCTCTGACCTTGTCAGTTACTCTGTAAGCCTTGTGCTTCACAGGAGTGCTGTCCCCGGTGTCCACATCATGGACACACCACTGAGTGACACCAGGAATCAAGGAAAACAGATCAGGGAATTGTCCCAACAATTGGCGACAATCCTGCTGCTGTTCAGGGGTCAGTGTGTCAGAGAGGACAACACCATCCACTGACCCATCTTGCTCTTTTGCAGACAGGAGGTCAGGAAGAGGCTCACTCTCCTCCTCCATTCCAGCATCTGTAGCTAGGAGCATGCCCACTTCGGACCTTTCTAAGTGGGGCTTCAAACGGTTGACATGCAGGACCCGCAAGGGGTTCCTGGGAGACTTCAAGTCCACCATGTAGGTGACATCGCTCTTTTTCTCCACAACCTCAAATGGTCCAGTCCACCTGTCCTTGAGCGCACAAGGTTCCACAGGGGACATAACCCAAACTTTCTGTCCAGGCTGAAGCTCTACCAGAGTGGCCTTCTGGTCGTACCACCGCTTCATCTCCTCCTGGCTGGCCTCCAGATTTGCCTGAGCAAGATCTCTGAAGCGCCTAGTCTGGTTCCTAAAGGCCAGCATGTAACTGTATACATCCTGGGGAGGTTTCCTGGGAGATTGCTCCCAGCCTTCTTTGACCAGACTCAAAGGTCCTCTTACCGGGTGACCATACAAGAGCTCAAAGGGGCTGAACCCTAGAGACTTTTGAGGCACCTCACGGTAAGCAAACAGCAGGCATGGCAAGAGGACGTCCCATTTACGCCTCATTGGTTCTTCAAGACCCATAATCATGCCTTTAAGGGTACGGTTGAACCTTTCAACCAACCCATTACCTTGAGGGTGGTAAGGAGTGGTGAACTTGTAGGTTACCCCACACTCCTTCCACAGAGACTTCATATAGTTGGAAATGAAGTTGGTGCCCCGGTCTGACACCACCTCTCTGGGGAACCCCATTCGGGAAAAAACACCCATCAGTGCCCGTCCCACCACGGGGGCCGTCACTGTTCTGAGAGGGATGGCTTCCGGGTACCGTGTGGCATGGTCCACCGAGACCAGGATGAACCTGTTGCCTAGGGCTGTCTTGGGGTCCAGGGGCCCAACAATGTCAATCCCCACCCGGTCAAAGGGGGTACTGACCACGGGAAAAGGTTGGAGGGGAGCCTTCTGCTTCCGCCCGCTTTTCCCACTTGCCTGGCAAGTTTGACAGGTCTTGCAATGGATATCTGTATCCCTTCTCATCTGAGGCCAATACAAATGGGTGACAAGCCTGTCATAGGTCTTGTCCTGCCCCAGATGTCCAGCTAACGGAACGTCATGAGCCAAACCCAGTAGGAAGGCTCTGAAGCGCTGGGGTACCACCAACACACGGGCTGACCCAGGCTCAGCAGCCTTAGGCTCGCTATACAGGAGGTCGTGCTCCCAGTAAACAAAATGTGACCCTGACTGATCACCTGAGGTTTGGGCTGAGGCCTGCTGCCTCATACCCACAAGAGAACGGCACACTTTCTGTTCTGCACAGAATTCTTCCCTGGAGGGACCACCATCCTGCTGCCAGTGGGTCAGCTCGGGTAGGTCTCCCAGTTCAGCAACTTGTTCACCTGTGGCTTCCAGGGCATACCCCTCAAGGTCTGCCTCCTCCTGGACCACGGGAACTACGGGGGACGGTTTCCCACGCCCCCTGCCTCTTCTCTTCACAGCTGGGTCCTGGGTAATACTTTCAGGCTCCAGAACCCCATCAACACCCTTACTTGCTGTCATGGATTGAGTGGTTGCACACACCCACTCTGGCACACCCAACATTTTCAAATGTGTCTCCCTCTCCACCTTAGCCCAAGGGGAGTCTTCTAAATCATTGCCCAGGAGACAATCAACAGGCATGGCGGGCCTTACAGCAACTTGAAGAGTACCTGAAACCCCCCCCCATTCAAAGGAAACTTGAGCTACCTCACACTCTCTCTGGGAGTTGTCAGCAGCTATCACAGGGTAGAATGCGTGGGGAACAACCTGCTCTCTGGACACCAAGTGACACTTGACAGCTGTCACACTCGCTCCGGTGTCTCTGAGAGCTTCCACTCTATGGCCATTAATGGTCACCCACTGCCTATATTTCTTAGTGTTACTAGGCAGAGGGGGTGGAGGGACCAATTCCATGTCTCCTAGAGAGACCAGGGACATCTCTGCGGGACCCTCCCCACCACGGGCAACCATCTCCTCCCCTCCCAGGGCTACACTCGCCAACTGATGGGGGGCGGCACGTGGTGGTGCACTGGGTGGTGCACTAGAGTTCTTCAAGGGACACTGGGGATCATAAAACCCGTGTCCCACCTGCTTACAAGCGAAGCAGGTCATTGGGCCCCTACGAACAGGTCTACCTGTCGGGGCCTCTGATTTCTTCTCTGGGGGAGGCTGGGAACCCTTCCCTTGGTTCCCTTGGGGATTACTTTGGCGCCCTTTCTGGAACGCACTCTGTTTACCCTTGTCCCCCCCACTCTTCTGCTGGGGACCCTGCCCACCTTTGGCTGAGTCTCCCACTGGACCCTTGTGGACCCTGGTACTGACCCAGCGGTCCGCCTCCTCAGCAAGTTTTCTAGGGTTAGATATCTTGCTATCAATAAGGTGCTGGCGCAGCTCTGTAAAACAGTTATTAGACAAGTGCTCCCAAGCAAACAAATCATAAAGAGCATCATAACTTTCCACTTTGCTGCCCTTTACCCAACCATCCATGGCTCTGCAAAAATATGACACATATTCCACCCACGTCGTACCAGGCAACTTCTTACATTCTCTAAAGGCCTGTCTGTACTTTTCTGGGGTTAGGCCATACCTTAAAATTTAAAGCATCTTTCATATGAGCATAAGACATCCTATCCTCAACAGGCATGTCTAACAGGGTATCTCTTCCCTCATTCACAAAGCGACCCCACAACCCCGCTCCCCAATCCTTCTCAGGGACCCGGTGGGCCAACAATGCTAACTCATATGCTTTAAACCATTGACCAATATCCTCATTCTTCTGAAAATCTTTGATCACATCTTTGGGAAAATAAAACCTACTTTCTGCAGGCACAGATGGGATGCTGCCACCAGAGGGATTCAATTCTAACTTTTTAGCTTCGAGCTCCAACTCCCTCAACTTGGTATCACTCTCAGAAGCTAACTTCTCTCTTTCAAACTCTAACCTTTTGATCTCCATATCAGCTTCTCTCCTGCCCCTTGCATTCTCTATCTCCAACTGCCCATTTATCTTAAGTTTTGCCATTTCCATGTAGTATGCTCGCTCCTTTGCCCTTTCTTCTCTTTCTTCAGGAGAAAGACCTTTGGAGGAAACACTGCTGCCAGGAGAGGATGCGGGCCCATTCACTGGCACCTCCTCCTCCCCTTCCCCTGTCGGTACCACCACCGGATCAGAGGAATCTCTGGCCTCTAACCAGGCCTGCAATGCTTTGAGATAATCTGGCCTCCTTGAAATGCCTGGGGTAGGAACTTGCAACTGCTTGCAAAAGGATTTCAGCTTCTTTAACGGGTAGTCGTTCATCTTACTCCTATCAAATTCCTCCACAACAACAGCTGTAGTGCCTCCAGCATTACTCATGGTCAAAACTGGCAGTTTCAGAAATCAAGCTCCAGGAAAGCGAAGAACAAAAATAGAATATCCAACCAAGTAGATTGTGAATGCGCTATGGTCTGCTTTCACTATGTAGCGTACACTAATCACTGTACATGGGTCATAAATGCAAAGTTCAAATCCTCACCGCTGACCCACCAATGTTAGAAGCGGCTGTCTCTAGTTGGCAGAGGTATACACTTCTGACAAATAGGGACACACCTTTTCTAGTCAGGGCAAGGGGATCACACACTTAGATAACCCCTGCTCACCCCCTTGGTAGCTTGGCAAAGCAGACAGGCTTATCTCAGAGGCAGTGCGTTAAGCATTTATGACCACATACAGTAATAAAGTGAATACACTACAAATGGACACGACACAGTAGTATTATAAAAATAAGGATTTTTATATAAGGCTTAGCACAAGACAAAATAACGACAAAAATATACCACAATCTTAATAAATACTCTTGGAAGGAAAAATAATAGTTCAAGCGTAGTTTCTTCTTAGCACAAAGTCTTTAGTATCAAAAGCAACTCTTCTTCTCTAAAACACAGTTCTTGGCAACAATGTAACCCACACGGGAGTCACACGACGTCGAGGCAAAGTTAGTCCAAAGGTTCGGCGTCGACCGCGAGGAGCGCTACGTCGAGCCCGGAGTCGCACAGACCCCCACAACACAGTACCTTGGAAAAGTGAAGCACTCGATGATCAGCGGCGTCGAGATGTCCGGCGTCGCGTCTTCGGCGTCGATCGGGCCTCGGAGTCGGGGCGATCTGCAGCGGCGTTGACCGAAGTCAGGCAGGAGCAGCGCTCACGAGATGAAGCAGGATACGGCGGCGTCGATGTCGATGTTGCAAGAGTGAGCAGCGCTCACGGCGTCGAGAGGGCTCAAAGTCGATGCGATCAGCAGCGGTGCAGACACGAGGTCACTTGGAGCTGGAGCCGAACTCACTACTCACTGGCGTTGTTGCTGGCGTCGATCGGGCCCGGCGGCCGGCGTCGAGGAAGCGGGACACTGGAGCCGTTACTCACGATGTCGAGCTGGATTCGGCGGCGTCCGTCGGTGTCAAGATTGCTGGATTCTTTCAGAGGTGCTGGATTCACAAGTTCCAGCAAACAGCACTTTAAGCAGATGAAGTCCTTTAGCCCTGTGACTTCAACAGGAGACTGGCACTCTTCCAGCCCTTGGAGATTTTCTTAGCAAAGATTGAGAGTACATACACAGTTCCTCTCTCCTGGTTCCTTGGCAAAAATAAAGAAGCAATGCAGGATTCCCTCAACAAACAGCACTCTGGCAGAAGGGGTAGGCAGTCCTTAGATCAGCAGGCTTCTTGTCCTTGGTTCAGGTTTCCTTGTCAGAAGTGATCTAAATTCTTGGTTCAGGGGTCCTTCTCTTATACCCCTTTTTGGCTTTGATCCCTTTGTCCATGCAGGGGAATTTCCCCCCATCTTGGGTTTGTTGTGGGTGTTGCCAGGCCGAAGCACCTGGCCTATTCACTGTGCAGGGCAGAGTCTTCAGCCGCCCAGCAGGAGCGGAGCCAGCATTGTCACTGGCAGGGGCAGGGCCATCAGTTGCCCGGCAGGAGGTGGGCCAGGAAAGTCCCAGGCAGGCACAGAGTCATCAGCCGCCCGGCAGGGGGGCGGAGTCAGCATTGTATCAGGCAGGGCAGGCTATCAGGAGCTACTCTTCCCCTACTCTCAATGCAAATGTCCCACTCACCCCACACTGACTCATTCAGACCTCTGGAGCCACCCAGCTCCTGTCACACGCACACCAGAACCAGCAGAGACCGGTAGACAGTTAGACAAGAAAATAGCTACTTTCTAAAAGTGCTATTTTCAAACACAAAGTCCAAAAACCATCCACCCAAACGGATGCGTTATTAAACCCTGAGTTCAGGGATACCAAACTCGACATTGCACCATGCTCCCCGAGCCCGCTAGGATTATAGCATTAATAATCCTGGCAGCCCATTCTAACTGATGGAGAGCAGGTTACCTTACAATAGTGAACAACAAATATGGCTGTAATTCACTATTAGGACATGCCAACCTTGTCAGGCTTGTCCTACCTTATGCTTACAATGCACCCTGCCCGTGGGCCTACCATAGGGGTGACTAACATGAAGTTAAGGGAAGGTTTAGGGACTGGCAAGTAGGTGTACTTGCGCAGTCTGCGTGACAGTACCAGACTGCACGTGGTCTAGCAATGGTAGACCTTCAGACATACTTTTACTAGGCCGCTCTTGTGGGTGGCACAACACGTGCTGCAGGCCCACTAGCAGCCTTTGTATTTACAAGCCCTGGCACTCCTGGTGCACTCTACTAGGGACTGACAGTAAACCAAATAAGCCAAACATGGAATTCAATCAATACAGCAATTTCACATAGGGAGCACTTGCACTGTGGCACTGATCAGCAGTGGCACAGTGCCCAAAGCATTTACCAGCAAAAACATCGTAAACAGAGGAGGTAAACAGAAAAAATGGAGGAGAGACTCATGCCAATGATGCCAGGTCTAACAACCTGAAAGAATGGAAAGTCCTCCGGAAACTGACGAAGATGTCACAAGCTGTGCCGGTAGAAGCTCTTCGTCTCAAACTCTCATTAGTCAGTTCTTATGCAAGAGGGACCACTAACATAATAAGATGGGCATTGTTGGACTTGGCCCTTTTTGCAGGGTCATCCCTGAACTTTTTGCCTTCCTCCTATATTTTTTCTGACCAGTTGTTGGCTATTTTATGACACTGGGCACTTTACCACTGCTGATCAGTTCTAAAGTGCATATGCTCCCTATTGTAAATTAATGTATGAATTCGTGATTCCATGATTGGCTGGTTTGGTTTACCTATCAGACCCTAGTAAAGTGCACCAGGAGTGCCCAAGGCTTGTAAGGCAAATGCTGCTGGTGGGCTTGCAGCACTGGTTGGGCCACCCACAGAAGCAGCCTGTAAAAATGTGTCTAAGGTCTGCCGTTGCACAGCCTGTGTGCAGTTCGCCACTGCCTTGCTGACTGAGCAAGTGCACCCACTTGCTAGTCCCTAAACATTCCCTTTTCTTCATGTCACACACCCCTACGGTAGGCCCAAGGGCAGAGTGCATTGTAAGTATAAGGTAGGACATGCCCTGGTGTGTGTGGCATGCCCTAGTAGTGAATTACATCCATTTTCATTTTTCACTATTGCAAGGCTACCTGTTCTCTATAGGCCAGAATAGGCAGTTAGATTATTACATTTTATAATCCTAACTGACTCAGGGACATGGTAGAAATTCGAGTTTAGTATGCCTGGAACTCAGAATGATAAAATACATCTTTTTGTGAAGTTGGTTTTAACATTCTGTGTTTGAAAATACCACTTTTAGAAAGTAGGTATTTTCTTGTCTAACTATCCAAGCCAGCCTCTGCTAGGTTGTGTATTCCTTGTCTGGAGTTTGAGTGACAGGGCTGGGGGATTCCAGGAGACAGGGTGAGTCCGCCCAGTTGTGGAGAGAGAGATCTGCATCTATATGGGAGGGAGGAGTTATACTTGGGACCTGAATAGGACTGTGCCTGTCCCCTACAGTGCTGGCTCCACCCCTTGTGGTGCGTCTGATGTCTCTGCCCTGTACTGTGAAAGGAAAGAAGGAATCATGTCAACAGAGTGCTCCAGGGCTGTGCCTTTCCTCCACAATGCTGGCTCCACCTCCTGTGGGGCGTCTGATGTTTCTGCCCTGCACTGTGAAAGGAAAGAAGGAGTCATGTAAACAGAGTGCTCCAGAACTGGTTTGGACTAGGCAAAGGTCCCTCTGCCCTCAGAGGACAAAGGATTTTGGGGTATAAATATTGGGACTCTGATCCCAAGAAATTAGATCACTTTTGGAAAAACAAGAAGAAACCTTTGCTGAGGAGAGGAACCTGAAGAAACTAAGGAGAGACTATCCCTAAGCTGAAGTGCTGCTTGGGGGATTGGCCTGCAGTGGTTGCCTGACAGCCAAAGAGAGGAGAAAGGGACTTTGTGTACTTTCATCAACTTGTAAGGATCTCCAAGGGCTTGGAACAGAGCTTGCCTCCTGCTGAAGTATCCGAGACAACAGACTTCAACACCCAGCTCCCCAGAGTTCCTTGGGAAGTGTGTGCTGCTGTTTTGGGCCTTGTGACGGACTGTGTGTCGCAAGGAGCTGGAAGCGCTACTCAAGAGGAAGAAGCATGTCGTTATCACTGCTGCTGCCGTTCCATCTTGGATGTCGCCGCTGTAGCTGACGTATTGCACCGCATCGAGAGGAGCGTCTGACAATGAAAAGGAAGCGTGTCGCCGTCGCTGCTACTGCCGTCGCATCTTGGATGTCGCCGCTGTAGCTGTCGTATTGCACCGCATCGAGATAAGAGTCTCGCAACGAAGGAGAAGCTTGTCGCAGTCGCTGCTGCTGCTGTCGCATCTTGGATGTCACCTCTGTAGCTGTCGTATTGCACTGCATCAAGAAAAGTGCCTCACATCCAGGGAGAAGCGTGCCGCCATCGGAGCTGCTGTCATCGCATCTTGGATGTCACCACTGTAGTTGTCGCATTGTGCGAAAGCTTCTCGCAACATCGGAGAAGAGTGTCGCAGCCAAAGCTGTTGTTGTCGCATCGCGGAACAAGGGTGCCTGCCATGGGGTGCGGGAATTAACACCCCCTCCCATTTCCCTTTGGAAGCTTGTTTTATGGCCAGTTTATGGCCGTAAGACATGTTCCCATAGGGAAATGCGCTCAAACAGTGTTCGGTCACATCCTAATTAGGCAGTTGGGACCGCCGACCGGAGGTTCTCAGTGCATATGTGCCAACGAAATTTACTTTTTGTCTTCCCATAGCAAAGCACCCTGGTTTTATCCATATTTACCACTAATTGTTTACAACTACAGTACTCTCTAAGTATGTCCAGTTTCCTTTTCAGACCTATTTCTGTTTGGTAGGAAATCACTAGGGGCTAGATGTAGGTAAATGTTATTTACCGATTCATAAATACCGAATTTTACCGATTCGGGATTTATGAATCAGTAAATATGAAGGGGGAGATGTAGGTATTTCCAGATGTTGAAATACCGATTCGGTAAATACCGAATCGGTATTTCCCATTGATTCCTATGGGCTGTGAAGCCCATAGGAATCAATGGGAAATACCGGTAAATACCGATTCCAGCAAGGGTGCAGAGGGTGTCACTTTGACACCCCTGGCACCCCAAAAACAGGCATGTGCGCCATGTGACACACAGACATGCCCTAAGGGCATGTCTGTCTGTCACAGGGCTAGGTGTGCATGCACACATGTGCATGCACACCTGGATTCGGTATTTTAACATCCAATTGGATTGGGTGGTTAAATACCGATTTTGTAGGGCCTTTGGGACTCAGAAGAGTCCCACCTACATCTGGGATTTACTGAATCGGTAAATTTACCAATTCTGTAAAATTATGCCCCTACATGCCAATTCTTAAATACCGGTCGGTAACGGCCGAAATGAGTGCGAAGCAGTGGTCAATTGTAGAGTGACTGACATTCCTTGAAGTCTCCTGTTCTGCAGCACTATATAATTCCAGTCAGCCTATTCCTTTAACATCCCCAAGATTATTTTCGCGCAAACCTTTTCTACAGCGCCAACAAGATTTATCAGCCCGTAATTTTGGAGAGGTAGTTTATATCTCCTGTTCTGTGAATTGTCCAGATAATTGCGCCTCTCCAGTTTTCGGGGATTTTCCCCATATCCAGAATCTTGATAAACAACCTGTAAAGTAACACGGCCAACCAATCTGAACAAGTTTTTATAAATAGTGCAGCCATGTTATCAGATCCAGGCGCACGAGTTAGGGTTAATCTTGAGATAATACTTCTGATGTTACTTAGTAAGAATTTGGACCTAAAGTCCTCACCCACTTTCTCCTAAGAGGTTACAGGTTTCCCTACTCGTTCTTCTTTTGCCATATATCTCCTCTAGATAATCCACCCAAGCTTCTTCTTCTACCACCCAGGTCATCGTACCCTTTTTTTTCCTGATCTTTCTTGTACCAATTTACAAACAGTTTTATATTTTTGGTTTCTATTGCCTCTAGCATATGTCCCCAACACCTCTATTTATGATCTTTTTTTCTGGTCTCTGATTAAGGTTTTATACATTCTCCTTAACTTTATCAGAACATTATCACTTTCTATTTCATTTCTTATGTTGAGGTTTTTTTGTCCTTTCCTTATCTGCTCCTTTAGATTCCTACCGTTCTCAGTAAACCCTTTGTTTTTCTTACTTTGGTTATTCAGAGCATTCGCATTCCTTATACCCTTTCCTTTCAGAACTACTCTAAGGCACTGTACCACCTGTCCGATTATATTCTCATGCCACTCAGGTTGTATTATTGAGGGGTCCTTCAGTGTTGTTTTTTGCTGACCTATCAGTCCTATTGGCAAGCATGCGAGTAATTCAAATTCAAATTCAAAAATAGCTTTATTCGGTATTTTGACAAAAAACCATAAAAGCATACAAAGTACAAACATAGACAGACTAAATAGCTTTTCTCATTAAAAAACTTCTTACAAAAATACATATCATGAAGACAAAACAGATGAAGTTCATTAAAATACGTAAAAATTTCTAAAAATTCATTAAAAGACTCTTGGAATTCATACAGTCTGCTGTATACGTATTATCTGATGTAATAAGGTACACTATAATACGATTTTACAATTTTTTGTTTGTCCATAGAGTCCTAATCATTTCCCATGGTTCCTCTACACTTTACGGTAAAAGTCAAAAATGTTATCGCTGTCACTATGGTAAGTTCATCTTGCATCATGTACAGTCTGACCAGTGCAGTTTTACAGGTTCTCACACCCCAGGACTTTAACAATGGTAACAGATATCTTTTTCTCCCCCACTGGTAATACTTGCAAAAGAAAATGCAATGTAAATTTGACTGTTTGGATAGGTCATCACACGGGCATTTTTCCAAATTAGCAGACCAATCATTCGGGGCAGGAAATGATATTAACCTGTAAAATGACTCCGTCCTCATTCGAGTCAGGAGCATTCTGTGATAACACGAGTAGATTGGGGCTAAATAAGCGTGGAGGCCTGTACCATGTAGGATGTTACGATGGGCTACTATGGTGGACTTATGCCCATCTAGGTACCATCTCCGTTCCTCCAGTAAGTCAAGGCATGCCACTTTTAAAGCTTTTTTTGCTATTTGTGAACATGATGTGGGATTTAAGTAGAGATCTGGTTTACCAATAGAAAACAAAAACTTTTTCACGTAGGCTAACCATGGCTGCTTACTAGAAGCGGAATGGTTTAAACAGTCTTGAATTACTTCCCTGTTGAAACCTGTATCATCACATGTCCAGATCTTGAACCACAACATCACTGGCGCTATCTTTATCAGGTCGGTGATATGGACTCTATCCAGTTCGTTGTGGCAAACGGTAGTAGACGTGGAGCGGGGGACTGATAATAAGTGCCTCAGGAAAGCATTTTCCACTGTTTGAATTTGTGTACAATCTGCTAAACCCCAAATGCCGGCCCCATATACAGCGGTGGACACACATTTGGCTGCGTAAATCTTAAGTAATATGTCTACAGGTTTCCTGCCCAGTCTCTTAGCAAATTGTTTAAGAGCACCTATCGTGCGAGAAAAGGCCAGGTTCCGGGAGGTTATTGCTGTTGACCATGTACCCCTGTTGTTAAATATGATGCCTAGGTAAGAAAAAGTTTTGGTCATGGCTATCTTAGTGTTATTAACGAAGGTTTTACAATCTGGTATATTTTTCCTCAGAGTACATGACATTGTGAATGTTTTTCCCTCGTTTATTTTTAAGCCTCTCGTGGTCATAAAGGTTGAGAATCCTGTTAGTGCTTTCTGGAGACCCAACTGCGTGCGAGCCATGATCACGGCATCGTCAGCGTATAATAATAGTGGTACTGAGGTGCCATTTATTTTGGGGTAATCCACTTCAAGGTCTTTTAAAAAGTCTGCTATCTCATTAATATATAGATTAAAAAGGAATGGCGCAAGGATGCAGCCCTGTCGAACACCCTTTGCTATAGGGAATTTTTTAGTTCGCTCACCATTTTTGCCGTATCTGACCGTGGCACCTGCGTCTCTATATAATTCCTGTATAAAGTATAGAATATTTTTATCTATCCCCAATTTAACCAAGGTTTTCCATAGCACACTATGGTCTAGACAATCAAAAGCCGAGGTTAGGTCGACGAATGTTAGGAACAGATTCCCTTTTTTCCTTCCAATATACTTATCTGTTATTAAGGCCAGGTTTAAACCCTGCTCTACAGTGCCTACGCCAGTTTTAAAACCATACTGTAATTTTGATAGGATCCCTTTGCTCTTAGACCAGGTTTGCAATCTAGTTAGCAATACTCTGCCTGCCACTTTCATCAGTGTATCTAGCAAGGAAATAGGGCGATAGCATTTTGGGTCCTGTCTATCCCCTTTTTTAAATATAGGAATTACTATGGCTTCATGCCATGTGTCAGGGAAACCCATTTTGCTATACACATTTATTACATTTGCTAATAGGGGAGCCCACAGATCTACATTATCTTTAAATAAATCAATGGGGACTCCATCTGGGCCGGGGGCTTTTAAATTTGCGCTCTGGGAAATTGCTAGTTCGACCTCTGGGGGGGTAATGACTATATTTAAAGGGAAACTATCTTGCATCGCTGGCTGATCCCCCTGCCTATTGTTAGAATCATATTCTGGGGTCAGGGTTGTTAGGTCTTTTTTATATAGGGAAGTAAAATAATCAACCCAGGCGTCTTCCATTATGGCTATCTCCATCGAATCAGCCTTGCTGTCCGTGGAGAAGAAGGGGGCATTAATTTCTTTCCAGAAAGAAATATTATCCCTTACGGCGCTTGCCTTTACTAGAGCTTCCCAGGCCTGGTTTTTCAATTCGTCCTGTCTATCGCGTAGGGTCTGTTTATAGACTCGCCTGGCCTCCTTAATCAAATTAGTATCTTTAGGGACTGTCTTTAACCCCTTCCACGCTCATGACGAGTTGGGCTCATCATGAGGTAGCCTCCTCGCACGCTCATGACGAGCCCAGCTCGTCATGTAACATGCGCTTTACAAATTCTCAGCGTGCGAGCGGAATTCCGCCCGCACGCATGCGGTTAATGCCTGTAACAGATCTTTATGTGCTTTGGAACAGGCGGAGTTAAACCAACCATGTACTCTCTTTGCTGTCCCTATCTTTAGTTTTTTTGTTAACTTATCATTTATGGTGGCAGTTATCCTTCCATAAGCCTCTATAATTGACTGGGGGTTAATATTAAATTCTAGGCAGGTCGTAAATTGCTTCAATTCTTTCTGGACTAAGGGCCTGATGTAGGTCGGTCGGTAACGGCAGAAAATCGGTATTTTCGGCCGTTACCGATCGGTATCGAGCCCTCGGGATGTAGCAGTCAGAAAACCGGCCGAATCGGGAAAAATTCCGATTCGGTAAGGTAACCGTTTCGGTAGAATACCGAATCGGAAATATCCCCGATTCGGCAAATATACCGAATCTGTAACAAACCGAATCGGTAAAAATCATGGAATCGGAAACATCTCCGAATCGGTATAATACCGAATCTGAAAAACTCCGAATCCGGATAAAAATACCGATCGGTAAATTTATCGATTCGGCAATTTTACCGATTCGGTATAAAACCGATTCTGTGTGAAAAACTGAAGAGTGAGATGTAGGAAAGCTCTGAAATACCGATTTAGCGTCAAAATCGGTATTTAAAAATCGGTATTTACCATGGATTTGAATCAGGTGGTAACCAGGTGCAACCTACAAAAAAGGACCCAAAATGCATTGCTGCTTGCACCATGGCAGCTTTTTATGTCATAGCAAGACGGCTACGGCTACAGCAGGAAGGAGAGAGGGAATGGCTGAGACAGGAGCAGGTGTATAGACAGCGGATCACCCTGTTCATGCTGACAGATGCAGAGATCCTACAGAGGTACAGGCTGGACCCAGAGACCATAATGGAGCTCATTAGGGACCTCAAACCCCTGTTGCAGCACCCCACCCCAAGGGCATACGCAATCCCAGTGCACGTGCAGGTGCTATGCAGCCTACACCTGCTTGCGTCTGGCAGTTATCAAAGTGTAGTTGCTGTGGCAGGAGGGGTGACCCAGAGCAGCCTGTCAAGGTTCTTCCATAAGTTCCTAGACGCCATGATACAAAGGATGGACCACTACATTTCCTTCCCTTCAACCCATGCAGAACTGGTACAGACAAAAGCAGACTTCTATCAGATGGCAAGATTCCCCCACATCATTGGCTGCATAGATGGCACACACATTCCGATTTGTCCCCCTGCTGACACAGAATATATATACCGTAATCGGAAGTCAACGCACACCATAAATGTGCAGGTGATTTGTAATGCCAAGTGTGTCATCACTGACGTGGTAGCAAAATTCCCAGGGAGTACCCATGACTCCTACATCTTTCAAAATAGCGGAATTTATGCACGGCTGACGGCAGGGGAATTTGGTGAGGATACCTCCTAGGTAAGACACAGTGTCAGACCCCCATGACCCAAATAGCTGTGTGAATGACATGTATGCATGTGAGTAATGTTACCCCTTTTCCTTCTAGGCGACAGTGCATATGCCCTCCGCTCATTCATACTCACCCCCTACCTCAACCCCGCAACACCCAGCCAAAGGAGGTATAACCGTGCACACAAAAGCACAAGGAATGTAGTAGAACGGACCTTCGGCATCTGGAAAAGCAGGTTCAGATGCCTGCACAAGAGCGGAGGTGCTAGACAATATACCCCCATCACCTGCTGCAAGATGATTGCTGTCTGTGCAATGTTGCACAACCTTGCGGTCAAGAAGGACACAGAGGTAGAGTTGTCTGACTACGAGGACCCTGACGATGACACAGCTGTGCCACTAACACAACCTGCAGGAGTCTCTACACCAAGTGATGAGAGGTACAGACGTGAGGAGATAACAGACAACTATTTCTGAGTGAGTACAGATGCACAAACATGTCGTGAAAGTGAAGAAATGCTATGTTTTAATGTAGGAACAACGTGACAGCACTGATGTGCAACAATTGAACAAGAAGAAAACAATAGGTGGTCAGGAACTGTGCATGGTTGCATCACCCACACTGGCAGTCTCATTTCTTGCTGCGCTTGGCTGACCCACTGGGATGCGCCTTCCCCCTTCAGCGTGTCCGGCTGCCTCTGCCGAGCGCCTGGTGCTCCGGCGCGGCTCGGACAGTGTGCTGGCAGGACTGCTGCGGCTGCTGCTGTCCCCCGCCTCTGCCACGTCCAGGGCAGGATTGACTACAGTGTTTGAAATAATTAGTGCCTCCATGGCACTGGTGATGCGGGCCATGCCCCTGGTCACCTCAGCAGTGTTATTAGTGAGGCACTCCTCCATATTTGCCCCACGGCGGCATAGCAGGGCTGTTGATGCCGCAAGCCTGTTGATTCCCCGGTTCTGTACTCGGGCATCCCTGCGCCGTATGTGTTCGTGTTGGTCCAACTTTGCACACAGCTGTGTCATGGCAGTTGTCATTCTGCCCATACCTGTGCCTATTTCCCGGGTGGTTCCAACTAAGTCAACAATCCCCTTTGTTAACTCCCCCATCTGCAGGTTGTGCTGTCGCAGTTGCCGGTGACAGGCAAGGATGTATTTGGCCTGCATCCGCTGTATCCGGACCATGCTCCCCTCTAGCCCCTGGAAGACGCTGGGCTCCCGTGATGGTAAAGCACTGCCACTGCTGGAAGTGCGTGGACGGCGGCGTTCGGTGCTGGTCTGCGGTATGGGCTGCTGTGCCACAGGTGTGACTGGTGTGGGATCTGGTGCCTGACCCACATCTCCCTCCATGATGGACAATGGGGCCACTATTATCCTCCTGGCTGTGGCTGTGGCAGGTGCTGGCTGGGATCGTGTGGGTGAGTTCTCAGGGGAGAACTGGAGTGTTGGGGATTGGGACAATTGGGGGGAGTGGGGAAACAAGAGGGAATGTCCAGAGTCATCCTCAATTGCAGTCTCGCTGCTGTCCTCCACCTCCTGCGACTCAGGCATGCTGCTTGGCCCTGCCACCACACTGTCTGCTGGTGCTGGTGCTGAGGCCTGTGCAGCTGCTGCTCCACTGCCTGATGGTGGGCCTAGGAATAAAGTAGATTTTGTCAACTGAGTGGAAATGTCTTCCTGTCACTACAATAAATGCATTGCACATGTGAAGTTCATTACTCAGATCATTTCTTAAGGTGCATTGCTGTGTCATGTGCAAAGTGAAAAGTTCCTACATTAGCTGGCTACATTTCACATCATGCTTTGCACATTTAAATTGCTAGCAGTACTGGACTGGGGTTTGGCTGTACACGGGGGCCAATGGGGAGGTGTCTGGTAGGGTGTGTCATGCTGTGCATGCCTCTTACCTTTAGCTTTGGCTCTGGCTGAGCTGTCCAGGTCCCCGACTCCGACCACACTCTCCCTCTCGATAGTTGTCGATACCAGTTCCTCCAGTTCCGTGAGGGGGGGCGCGGGGTTCCTGCCGCCACCGGTCAGTCCTGCCTGCTTGCTGATCTCCGCCAGTTTCCTCTTGGTGAGGCTCCTGATGTCATAGAACCTCTTCTTGAGGTCATCCATTGTCCTGGGGGTCACACCAACTGCATTCACCCTCTCGCTGATGGCACTCCACAGGTTCCTCTTTGTTGACTCTGGTACACTGAGGGACAGCCTCCCATACAGCTGCCTGTGTACCAACACCACCTCCTCCACTAATACTTTCAGCTCCGAGCTGCTGAACTTCACCTTTCTCTTCCTGTCAGCCTTCTGGCTCTCTGAGCTGCTTTCCATTTTGATTGTGTACTCAGTACTCCCAAATCTCTCTCTGCTGCTCAGTCTCCCAGTTCAGCTCTGGCTTCCTTTCCAGAAAGTTCTGATGAGTTGCACCTGCATGGGTAGCCACTCCCTGCTAGGGTGGGGGAGGGTGCTTCCACCTCATTGGCTGCTTTCAGTACTTTCACTTCCTTGTTTCCCCGATCACGTGGTTACCGAATCGGTATTTACCGATTCGGTATTTACCGAATCGGGAAATACCGATTCGGTTTTGACAATGCTTTCCTATGGGATGCCATTACCGATTCGGTATCTACCGATGGGGTATCTACCGATTCGGAAAATACCGATTCGGGACATACCGATTCGGTAAATGCCGATTCGGTAGATACCCAATCGGTAAGTGTAGGGACACGATACCGATTGTTACCGATTCGGTGGCAGGAACATCTGGATGTTCCTACATCTCAACCCCTTAGATTTACCGATTTTTAATTACCGAATCGGTATGATTCGGTAATTTAAAATCGGTAAATCTATTTTACCTACATCGGGCCCTAAATCCTTCAAAAAAATTGTAGCATCGATTTTTGCCCATTTTATGGCATATCCGTTCTTTCTTGCCAGTGACACTGAGTGACCGTGAAGAATACTAGGTATGCTTGACACAGGGCTCTCAGTCTTCCCGACAGAAATAGTGGTACTAATCGGAAAGTGATCACTTAATGCCAGATCTTCCGTGTTAAACTCCTCCAAACAGCCCTGATTCCTGTTGGACACTAGGATGTAATCAATTACAGTGCCTGACCCTCGACCAAAAAAGGTTGTCTGGAAAGCTGCAGAAGGCTCGCATAATTCGTTAGCAAACCCCATGTCCCAATCATGCATTAATTGGTTTAGCATGTTACCCATAATGGAGTGTTCAAAGTGTGTGGTCGGGTCCCCTCTTAAGTTATGAATGCCACAATTTTTTGTGGCACTATAAGGACATAAATGGCAATTATAATCGCCTACTAATAAAATACAGTCTGCGTCCTGGCCACCCCTCATGAGCATTGTAGTGAGCTCCGCTATTAAAGCTTTGGGATCTACTTTTGGCACGTTGATGTATATGTTAACCACAAAAAGGGACCACCCCTTTACTTTGACCAAAAGTCCTTGCATTGATCTGGCCACCTCTACTTTGGGTCCGCTTGCCCTATATGTAGACAGTTTTGTATTACACAAATTGGAGGCGAAGATACACAAACCCCCCGACCCTCTGCCTCGATTACCCTGTATCGACGGGATATAGAAGGTGCTAAAGCCCTCAATGTGAGTCTCCTCCTGGTCCCAGCATTCCTGTAAGCATATTATATCCTGTTTTTCCATGAAGGATAGGAATGACTGGGCCCTTGCTTTGTTGTTCAGCCCTGCGATATTCCAGGAAGTTATTTTTAGGGTGAATTTATGTTGACTGTCTTCTGATGCCAGTGTCTGAGGGATTAACCTCTCAGCACCCTCTATATTGTGTTCTACCTCCCTATGAGTTTGTGTGGTGTTCCGCAGGATTATGGGAGTAAGCGGTGTTTCCCCTATTGGGGAGTCGAGTGTGTTCCCTAATGGCAGGATATTAGCAATGGTAATCTGATGTTCATTTTTACAGGTCTCAACTGGGTTACCTAGATTAATCCCTTTCTGTTTTGTTACCTTTATTGGTCAATCGACCATGTCCAAACAGTCGTACCTGTTCCTTGTGGGGGCCCCCCTCCAATAGTCAGGGTGTGAGTTTTCTCTTCTCAGTGGCCAGGGACGATTATCCCACCCCCTATTCCAGTGGTTGTTACTATTCCTATTTCTGTTTCTGTTATAGTGCCCCACCTGTGTCCAAGGCCAGTCCTGGACTTCCTCCCAACTATTAGGGTCGCCATAATTAAGGGTGTTTAGAGGTGGGTAGAAGAAGGAGAGACGCTGTACGTCGACCCCCCCCCCCCTTTTTTCTAAAGCTGGCCATGAGGAAATATAATCAGCTGTAGCGGGGTCCTCACAATTAAGTACAATACAATCGCCCTGTAAACTTTTTTTGGTATCGCCAATCCAGAACACTCTTCTCATTGAAATAATTCTGCTATGATTAGATGGATGGAGAGGTCTGTTTTGGCTCAACCACTGCAGTACCTTGTTGCGCAGAGACCAAGGGGGTTCGTCCGTACCATCTGCCAGCTCGGTGACCCCAGTAAGTATGACAGTGTATGGGGTCGCCTCGGGCGGCAGATGTATCGGACGCCTGTACCTTGGGCCTTTCCTCTCATTGGCTTGTGGCTGGGGTGGTTGGACTTTTTGTGATGTCTGTGGAGTATCTTTCTGCTTCGCTGCTTGGCTGTTTGACTCCAAAGGAGCCGGGGTTTTTTGAGGATTATCTGTGATGCCTTTTCGTTTGTCAATCCCTTTTGTTGGGGCAGATATTGAGGTAGTTTGATTGTTTTGCCTGTCGTTTTTTTGAGCTTCAGAGTTTACAACTCTTTCGAGCGGCTGGGGCTTGGGCCGAGTAACTGGTAAAGACGGGGGTTGGGCCGAGTTATTTGTGTCTTTCGCGATCCCCAGGCCCTTGGCAGGTGTACCCAGTGTTGTCTGTTTGAAAGCTGGGGTATTTAATTTAGCTAATTGCTTCTCAATAATCATGATGCTCTTTTCCAAAGGTTGCAGATGGTGTTTTAGCAACAACCCCATACTTTTTGTGATGAAATCATGTAATGTTACACATGCGGTGCATGGTTTCTGTGTGCCACCCCTGAGGGCTTGATTCTCTGTCAGCTCTTGGAGACCAGCGTCATGTAGGGTCAATATACAATCCGCACCACTATTGGAAGGGATTAGTTGATCTGACAAGGTTGTATCAATAGTTGGGTTGAGGGAGGTCATGTTGTTATGCAGAGCTGATATGGTCTCATGTGAGGTCGTCTCTGTATTTTGCCTCTTAGCTATGGCACCCTCCCGCTTGCCCGTAGAAATAGAATCTACGATATCCACCTCATTATGGTAAAATTGTAGGTCTGGTGTTTTTTCCAAATCCTCACTGGAGTTAGACCCCAGTGAGAGTTGGGTGGCAGATAGATCGACAAAGTTTGGAACCGTGTGTATTAATGCGTTCGTGTTGTCAACTTGCTTAAGCAGTGGGATAATAGGTCCCTGTTGAGTAGGGGTTTGTGCAGAAGCCAGAGGCCCCATGGACGATCTTCTTGCAACCTCCAGTTCATGGGATACCCTAGGTTCTAGGATGAGTATACTTTTGTCTATGACTTCGTGGGTCTTAGTAATGAATAAGTCTAAAGGGCCAGTGATATCGGTTAGGCTAGAGGCCTTTTTACTTCTAGTGCGCTTATTCATGGTTAATTGCGTCAAGTACAACAAAATTAATACTAAATGTGGGTCAAGTGTATTGTCAACATCCAACAATGGATCACAGATAGAAGTAGCGGGCAGAAAATGTGATTATAAATACCGTGGCCCAGTCCAGTCCTGCTCAGTCTGGAACGGGCTGAAACGGGCCCGCCCTTGGCCCAGGCTTCGCCCGGCGTCCCGCGAGGCGGGGCGGACGCTGGATTTATGCGCCTCCTGGCGCGGCTTGGTACGTTGCAGCCCGCTTGGGCTGATGGGGCTTTTAGTCTCCTGCCCCGCACTCCACTCGGCGGCTCGGCTGGACCAGCGAGCGGCGGGAGGCGGGCAGGGTATGCAGAGGCTGAGGCTGGTAAGTCTTTACCCCAAAAAGGCGTCTATAGTGTGGCAAGGCTCTCTTTTCCCGTAGCGATTCCCATGCATGCGAGTATTCTTGAAGTGGAGAGCGTGGCAATAAACAAGTAAATCGGGAGAACCAATCCTCCTGCTTCTAACCTCCTTCTCACCTTTTTCCAGGCTATCCTGGGACCCTTTGACGCCTGGATAAAACTACCTATTTTCCCCTGGAGCTTGGCTATGACCACTGTTCCCAATAAGGTGCGCACACGTGCGAGCACATCCCTACCCGCGAGCGCACACTCCTGTGTGTGAAGCATGCACACACACAGGACAGTCCGCAAGAGAGTTTGTGCCACCACTTTAAAAAGAGAGAGGCGCAAAAAACAGGCACTTCCTGCATGCGGTTTTTCCAGCGTGAGTCAGGAGTACAGGTAAGTCTGGCTTGGGGCTTGCTATATTTTCTTTCGTGGTGCAGGGCAGATTGTGGGCTTTTGTTTAAGTATTCATGTTAATCACAGCCCCTTCATGAGCTGTGATTAGCGTGAATACTTAAACAAAAGTCCACACTCTTCCCTGCACCGTGCTTTACAAACAAAAGATTACAGCAAGTTTAAAAACACAGCGTGTACTTTCAGAAAGTACACGCTGTGTTTTTAAACTAACTGTACTGTTGTTAGTAAAGCGTGGCTGCGAGAGAAATTGTATGACTTTCATGTTAATCACAGCTCGTAAGGGGGCTGTGATTAACATGAATGCTTAAACAAAAGCCCACAATCTTCCTCGCACTGGTGCGATAGCTCCCCTGTTATTCTTTTTTTTGGGCTCTCCTTAACTCTTCCCTGACCCTCAGGCCTCTTTTCTTCTACCTTCAAATCAACTGTTCTTCTTTAACATAAGCAGCCTTCTTCAGCTCCTAATGACATCTCTAATTTCTGGACTATCTGCTTAAACAATTCTGGAAAATATTGTGTTTTTTCTCAACTTTCCCTTTCTCTTCAAGGTAATGACCTTCTCTCCCCAGTGTAGAAGGGCTTTCGTCGAGGTCATTCACCAAAATACACTTTACTTTCAGTTTCTAACTCAAAGCTTCGTACTTGTCATCACAAACGCTCTTCACTTATTATTTGTCTTGACCTTTCTGCTGCTGTGACACAGCGGATCACTCTTTCCTTATCTACATGTCGGGTCTCTAGTACTACTCTTAACTGGTTTCATTGTTCTCCTGCTTAGTTTCCAGGAAAAAAACAGCATCCTCAGCAGGCCAGTAGCTCACCCTGTTTTCTGAGTTGTCCCAGGGGCTTGGTTCTAGTCATCTGGTCTTCTCATTGTACACTATTCCTTTCATTTCTGTCATTTAATCCTTTGACTTTCTCTTCCATTTCTATGCTGATGGCTCTCAAATCTGTTTCTGCTTTTCTTCCTTATCTGAAATCCATTAATATGCTTGTTAATCTACTGCTGAAAACGGGATTACTATGCAATTTAAAAAAACGTAATCTTAAAAAAAGATAAGATCCTCTTTGTTAGACCTGGCACCATTGTCGTGGGTCTCCCTTTCATTTTTGCTGTTGCCTCATGTGTTTTTGCTGGTGTTAGATGCTTTGGGCACTGTGCCACTGCTGTCCAGTGCCACAGTGCGAGTGCTCCCTGTTGTAAATTGATGAATGGATTAGTGATTCCATGATTGGATGTCTGGTTTACTTGTCAGACCCTAGTACAGTGCACTGAGAGTGCCCAGGGCGTGTAAATCCAAATGCTGCTGGTGGGCCTGCAGCACTGGTTGTGCCACCCACAGAAGCAGCCTTGTAAAAGGTTTCTAAGGTCTGTCATTGCAGAGCCTGCATGCAGTCTGGTACTGTCATGCTGACTAGGTAAGTGCACCTACTTGCCAGTCCCTAAACCTTCCCTTTTCTTCATATCAGTCACCCCTATGGTAGGCCAGAGGGCAGGGTGCATTGTAAGTAAAGGGTAGAACAAGCCCTCATGTGTGTGGCATGTCCTAATAGTGAATTACAGCCATTTTCGTTTTTCACTATTGCAAGGCTACCAGTTCTCCATAGGCCAGAATGGGCTGTTAGGTTATTACATGTTTATAATCCTAACAGACTCAGAGAACATGGTAGAAATTCGAGTTTAGTATGCCTGGACTCAGAATAATAAAATACATCTTTTAGTAAAGTTTATTTTAATATTCTATGTTTGCAAATACCACTTTAGGAAAGTAGGTATTTGCTTGTCTAACCATTCAAACCTGCCTCTGCTAGGTTGTGTATTCCTTTGTCTGGTTTTGTGAGTGACAGGGCTGGGGGATTCCAAGAGATAGGCTGAGTCACCCAGTGGTGAATAGATAGATCTGTATCTAGATGGGAGGGAGGAGTTGCACCTGAACCTTGAATAGGGCTATGCCTGCCTTCCACAATGCTGGCTCCACCACATGGGGAGCGGAGATATCTCTGCCCTGCACACTGAAAGAAGAGGAAGAGAACTGTAAACAAAATGCTCCATGACTGTAGTTGCCTTCCACAATGCTGCCTCCAACTCCGGTGGGGCGTCTGATGTACCTGCCCTGCACTGTGAAAGAAAAGGAGAAGTCTGGTAAACAGAGTGCTTCAGAACTGGTTTGGACTGGGCAAAGGTCCCTCTCCCCTCAGAGAACAAAGGATTTGGGAGTATAAATATTGGGACCCTGATCCCAAGAAATTAGATCAATTTTGGACTACAAGAAGAAACATTTACTGAGGAGAGGAACCTGAAGAAACTGAGGAGAGACTATTCCCAAGTTGAAGTGCTGCTTGGGGGATTGGCCTGCAGTGGTTGCCTTACTGTCAAAAGAAGTAGAAAGGAACTTTGTGTACTTTGCTTTCAACGTGTGAAGGATCTCCAAGGGCTTGGAAAAGAGCTTGCCTCCTGCTGAAGTCTCAGGGACAACAGAATTCACCCCCAGCTCCCCAGAGTTTTTTGGAAGTGTCTGCTGCTGTTTTGGACCTTCTGAGGAACTGCGTGTCACAAGGAGCTGGAAGCGCGACTCAACGAGAAGAAGCGTGTCACCGTCGCTGTGCCTGCCTTCGCAACTCCGAAGGAGGGTGTCGCCGCTGGAACTGTCACACTGCACCGCATCGGAGAGAAGCGTGCCGCAACGAAGAGGAAGCGTGTCGCCGTCGCTGCTGCTGCCATCACAACTCCGAAGGAGGGTGTCGCCGCTGTGGTTGTCGCACTGCACCACATCAGGAGAAGAATCTCGCAACGAGGTCGGAGCGTTTCGCCGTCCCTGTGCCTGCCGTTGCAACTCCGAAGGAGGTTGTCGCCGCTGGAACAGTCGCATTGCACCACATCGACCAAGAGCAACTCGCATCCCCAAGAAGTGCGCCGCCGTCGGAGCTGCTGTCGTTGCAACTTGGATGTTGCCGCTGTAGTTGTTGCATCGAGCAGAAGCTTCACGCATCGAGGGAGAAGAGTGTTGCCGCTGGAGCTGTTGTCGTCGCATCCTAGGGGTGTTGCCGCTGCACTCCACGCATCGAACCGAGAACTTCTCGCATCGCCGAGAAGTGTGCCACATCTGGAAGATCTTCACGTCTTTATTTCTTTGCACTTGAACTTTGCCGCATTTCCCTCGCTGCGACATTGCTTGACGTGGAAGCGCAACGGAACCTAAGGTACATTGACGCAAAGTGTCACATCCAAGAACGGAACTGAACTAAGCTTAAATCTACCATCTTAAAGTAATAGTACTGTGTCTTTTTGTCGTTTATTGTCTTGTGGTAACTCTTTATAAAGTAAAATTATTTTTGATATAACGCCTGTGTGGTGTCCATTTGTAGTGTTGTCACTCGGTTACTGTATGTGGTCACAACTGCTTAACTTACAACGCCTCTGAGATAAGCCTGTCTGCTCGTGCCAAGCTACCAAGGGGGTGAGCAGGGGTTATTTTAGGAATGTAATCCCCTTATCCTGACTAGAGGCAAGGGTCCCTATTTGTTACAAGTACCCTCCTGTGCCAGCTAGAGACCCCCAAATCTAACACTCTTATTCCCAGCTTCAGCTGCTATTATCACCCATTGTCCTATCGTTTTATATATATCACTATTCCTACTTTCTCCTCAGTTAGAAATCCTGTGTTATGTTTAATTATTCACTGACTTTCTCAGAACAGTTGTGTTCTATGGTCACTTATTGCTGTTTACATCCCCATAATATCCAGAAAGTCAAATCTTTTCTTCCCTTCTCCTCCATCCTCCTCCTGGTCCAGGGTCTGGCCCTTTCTCAAATCAACTACTTTCCATCTTTATATGTTGACTTCTCTTAATCACTTCTCTCCCTGCTCCAAAGCTACTTAAAACGTTTGTGTTCGCCTCCTCGTTTCTCTTAACTATTTTACTCCAACTTCTTACTTAGCTCAGATTTTTTGTTCACTGCTTTCCTTCCAGCTTAGATTTTGTTATCTTTGTGTTATCTTCAAGGGTCTTCACTCTCTTGCCCAATCTAACTTACTTGATTTTTCGGTGTACTCCAATTCTTTCTCTTAGTTTTGGTTCCACAGCTATGTAGTTTCTATTCTATTTGCTTCTTCACGCTTTCACTTCTTCGCATTGCCGACTCCTAATTTGTAAAATAGTCTTCAACTGTCCATTCTCTCTGCTCCTATCTTTTCTGGTTCTAGGGCAGTTTTCAGTCCTTTCAGCTTCCGCCTGGCCCTCCAACGTTGTAGCTCTGAGCATCTCCAGGACCTGAAGGCTTGCCAGCGTACCCACTCTCTACTGGGCCTCGGCAGGAGGGGATGCAATGGTAAGAGTGTGTTGACCCATAGCATGGCAGACCCCGGTGAACATTTTATGCACATGCAGCAGTGGCGCACAAACCATCTGATGATAGTCAATTGACAATTTGCAGGGGCAGCCAGTTAGTTTTCAGCATAGCCGACTGGGTCAAAGGATGTCTTCAAAGTGCAGCATTTTTGTAGATGACTCACAAGTGCCCCCCAACAGGCCTCCAGTTCTGACAATCATCTAGCTCCCTGCTGTATTTATAAAAGTAAGTAATCAAAACTCTTCTGTATGTGTCTGGTGACCTACCTTTATTCTCTCAACGTCCACTTCATCCATTTGCTTTAAGAAAAAGTTGCTTAAATTTGAGATAGGGAATAAATCTCTGTGGTTTGCGACCACTAAACTTCTCCAGGAGGGCCTTCTCGATTCCATCAGAGTATTGAAGTTATGTGTTCTTTTCAGATTTATTTTGTTGAGGCAGTGACGTATTTTTGGAGCCCCGAGACACAATCACAGTATTTCAGTGTGCTCTGGGTAAACAATATATATTGTGGGATCCGCTCTTTTATTCCTTTTACCATCTTCTTAAAAAATAGTGTGCAGAGCTTTTATTATGAAGCTAAGCCTCATCAGATTCTAGGTCTTGGCCTACTCGTGGGTCACAGGAATTCAAATGTTTATGTCTGTCAGTGGTCAAGACCTTTAAATTTTAGTAAAACTATATATAAACTAATACTTGCTATAAGACACTTTCAGCCAGTCTTTTTCAACCATTGGTCTCTTGTTGCATCATTCACATTTTTCTCCCTCCCACAGTAGCACACAACATGAGCTAATGGATCAGCCCCCTGCAGCCATTGGCTAACTTCAGTGTGAGTGATGGCATTCTCCTCTTTCACAAGAGCACATTCACACCCAAAGTAGTAACCTTCAATACCAGGTACTAGTATAGCAATGTGTGCTTTTTGGGACAACAAAAATGTCTCCGCTCTTAGCTAATGTTTTAAAAAAAAAAATATTGTGCAGTGCCGAGCAGCTCCACCAACAATTAAGTCGTAGCTGCCAAGGTTTCAGAATGCTTTGTGTGACATTTTCATAAATGAGGTGTTATTATGAGTGACATTTCAACCACTATGAGTGTTAGAAATGGGATCTCTGTTTGGCTAAGGCTTGCGCCAAAGCCAGGCAGAGACCACCACTCTAGTCAGGGCAAGGGAGTTACACGCCAACATAACCCCTGCTCACCCCCTTGGTAGCTTGGCACGAGCAGTCAGGTTTATACCGGAGGCAATGTGTAAAGCTTTTGCGCAACACACACACACACCAGCAACACACTAGGCGCACCACAAAAGGAACTCCACACAAGGTTATATATAGAAATAGCCTTTGTATTATAAGAAACACATTAGAAACCTAATCACACAGATCCTGGATCCCAACACGGATGCTCCACAGCCTAGCCTGGGCAGGGAAGGTTCACCAAAAGAGAAAACAGCGGTGAACGGAGCCGGTTATCAAAAGACAGAAAAAGCTACACGCTCTAAAGGTCCAACTGTGCCGGTAATGTTTGCTGGGAGAAGGCCTTCTACACCGCAGGCTGAAAAGAAACTACACCAAAGCAAAAGTGCAAGTAATTTAAACTTAAAAGTGCTTAAAGACAACTCTAAAAAAAGTCTATTGTGGATAAAGGGTTGTATAAAAAGATTGAGGAAAGTCCTGCGAGTTTGGGCAAAACCTGCCATGGGGTAGACGAGATAAATGGCTTAGCGGTGGAGTTAGCCAATATTTTTGCCAGGGGGCCATAAAACGCACAACAAGGGTGCGACATTGAGACACTACCAGAGGATGGCATGTCACAAAAAGGCGGGGACAGCAACAGCTCGGACCCTCCATACACTATCCATCCCCCATGCACACCGGTAAAAGGAAAGCTTCATCAGGCGGAAGACGCCCCTGCAGCGACAGCTGGAAAGATAGCATTGATGGAAACTCTTTGGAGGACAATGGCAGCCCTTTCACGAAACCTGACACACAGAAGCGCATCCCTCTTTGCAGCAAGAAGAAGAGCACCAGAGGGTTGGAAAAAGACAAAGGCTTTACGACTGATGGTAGCCAGTCTAGCCAGCTGAAGTGGGATTATTCTGCTTTGCAGCTTGAAGGAGCACCAGAGAATGAACTCAGAACTCAAACCACAGAGGGTCATGGTGGTGTAAATAGCCCTATAGGAACTCAGATGCCGCAACTCTCAATGGAACTAATTTACGCTACATTAAAACAAATACTGACAGAGGCCCGCCAGGAGCACAAGAGGGCCCATGTGGCAACCAGGAAACTTCAGGGTGTGGTCCGGAAAGTTAACAAAGCCTGCACCGAGATTAATGAACGTACCGCGGCACTAGAAGAATGCATAGTACAACTATAGGTAAGTGTTGAAAACGCTGATAAACAGACCACCTCTAATGAAAGCAGAATGGCTGACGTCCTCTGGAAGTTGGAGGATTTTGAAAATTGACAGCAACGGAATAACCTTCGTCTACTGGGAATAGCAGAAAAAGCAGAAGGAGATGATATCCGTGGTTTTGTTTTAAAGCTCTTGCAGGAGGCCTTTCCAGAACTGGCTCACTGGAACTGAGATATTGAAGTACAAAGGGTGAATAGATTCCCCTTGATGCTTAAAAGAAAGCCAGGTCAAGAAGAAAAACCTAGAGCTATCTTAATATTTTTCGGCAATTTTCTCCTTCGACAAATTATCTTTGAGAAGGCCAGACCGGACGCAAGAAGATCTGCAGTGGGACACTTTTTTGTTCGACCTGACTTTTGTCATACCATGGTGGAAAGGAGATGGAGACTTCGCTCTCTAATTACTCCCTTTCAGCAGCAGGGGTGTGAAGTTATTTGTAAAGGCACAACCAGAGTGTTCACCTCAGAAATTCAAGCCCAATTACAAGAGTTTACTAACAGTTAGGCTAGTAGATGAGTTTCAATGTGAAATCAGGCTGTATTTCTTAAAATTTTTTTTTTCTTAGTGTTTTTTTTTTGGTCTTGGTAGGGGGCAGCTAGGGGCACAACCACATGCAGGAGGCATCACAAGGGTTCAGGGAGCTGTTTTGCCTCACTGATGGGGATGGGGTAGGGAGGGTTGCAGGGAGGGGAGGGGCTGAAAGCATGGGAATAAGGGGGGGAAGAAGTTATTCAGAAAAATGGTCACTGCAAGCTTTATTTGTGTTGTTTTGTGTGTTTTTGTCTTTGTTTTTCTTTTGTAAATGAGGAAAATAAGAATAGCATCTGTTAATATATGTGGTCTAAATGACCCCCAAAAAAGGAGGCGGGTCAGTGTGGATGTACAATTTTTAAGGGCTGATATTCTATGCCTTCAGGAAACTCATATTGAGGGAGGTAGGAAATTGCTTTTGGAGATGTCTGGGTATTAAATTATAGCAAATACGACACAAGAAACTCGCACCAAGGGGGTGGCTATATTGGCGCGGAAGGGTTGGGTAGTTTTCTTCGTTTTTCTTGCTGCCTGGTTGAAAAATTGTAAGTTACAATGGGGTAACCCAGTATCCCTCAGAACCTGGGCAATTCTAAAGTATATAAACAATGGTTCTGTCGGTTTCAAACAAATTACTTCCACAATTTACTGAATAATTTACTCAGCACTTCATTTCTTTTCAATTCAATTGAGTCAATCAAAACAAAAAGCCAAAAGCCAAAGATTATATCCAAACCATGTTGGGTATATCAAAGTATTTTATATGAATTGTTTGCATTCATAAATACTCTATTTGCATTGAATTTGTTTTTAAATATACTGCTGAAAAACAGCGCATCAGTTTGTGAAGAAAGTGAAATTCAAGTGCTCAGTGATGTATTGTGCAGTGGTAGATTCGTGACATTATATACATTGGGGAGAGGGGAAGGGGGGTGTTTGGCCAGTCAAATTCTCGTTATATAGTTGCTACTGTGGGCCACGTCCGTTGGCTATGCCACAGAGTGCCTAAAGCTGATCCAAATGTTTTTTGGCGACCTTTCAACCCTAGTACAGCCCTATTCTGGGGTCACTGCGGGTCTTCATCAGGACTGTGGGGCAGGGATGGGTGGAGCTGAGTGAGCAGCCTGTTGAACAAGGTTTAATTTAAAATCAGATATGGATTTGTGTTATTATGAGTATGTTTGGCTTGGCAAGAAAAACATTTCAGGACTCACCTCTGGGTGCCCACGGCGGGTGCTCTCAGGCAGAAAAAGTGACCAGATCACTTGTCTATGAAGAAGGTCAGGGGTCTGATTCCCACAAGTTGCAGTTCTATGGAGAAGCTGGTATTGGCATTAGTGACCCGTCTGTGACTCATCTTAATCACGAGTGATGTCCAATGTTGCCCACCACTCACCTGCTGTAACTTTTTTATAACAGCAAGCTTCAAAATCCAGATTATATTAACTGTGCCCAGTGTAGAATCATTCTGGGAAAGAGAGAAAGGACCTCTATTAGTGCGGTCTCCTCACCCTAGCTAGTGGTCTAACAACCTGTGAGATTTCCTTGATTGACAAAGAAAACTAATGCAGTTACTTAATCAAACCCACGTTTGCTGGGGATGGCTAATGTCTGTGAATAACATGATTTCTATTGTTAACTTTCCATTAAAGTTTCTTTGAAATAAATCCCTGCATCGGCTGGGTCTGCTTAGATAAGGAAATTCGCCACTCTGGCGAGTCAGCGTATTCCAGGGAGCAAACCAAATGCTGACATCTCACGTTTCAGGAAATCGCCCGTTAGGCCTCTGGCTTCTGCCCTTAGACTATTTAGTGTGTTGCTAATACACATGGGTTACAAACAGAAGGCTGCATGTAGCGCTTACCTGGGTTTGGTCAGTAGATTCATGTAAGGGGGGACAGACGCGCCGGGTTTCTCCGCGCTGTTCGTGCTTGCAAATTATTCACAGATGTGAGAAACCGCTACTATTCCCGGCTAGTATTAACTGGTTCTGCGATCGCGAGGACGTGCCGTAGTCGACGCGCTCAGGTTGCTAGCTAACCTTCAGTATACAAAGCTAAAAGGCAGGCGGCGTCATAATATGCGTGAGCACTAGTATCTTAAACAATGTTTCTTAAAGGCCAAGACACATATAGCCTTGTAGGGACAACCACAATTGCAAAGTGCTAGAAGTTGGGGTGCCTGAATTGTGTATGTGGCATGCGCCACAATCACGGCGTTTCGGATAAATTATCATGGACAGGCATTGTCATGAACGTCTCCATTCTGCTGGGAACATCGGTCACAATTAGCCATGTATAGACAATTGCTGAATGTTAAGGTCAATGCGAGGCGTTATAGTGCTAACAATGTGCAGGTGGCATGGTGACTTAAATTCACAATCTCACAGTGCTATGTTGATATTAATTCACATTTCAAGCACCTATAATATACAAAACCGTAATTACAGGTATAGCACAGCGAATGGCATTAGTCATAACTAAAGCATTCCTGTTACCTATCGCCAAATGTAAGTACTCATGAGGGTGTATGCAATCACCTTTCCGCAGGTTAAATGCTGACCAACCATTGGTCTAGGTTGGAGTCATATATATCCAAAGTGTAATATCCCAAAAATTGCACTTTTCAGTACATGCTTCCCTGGTGTATTTATAAGTGAACATGGATACATAGCCATATCATTGAGAACCATTTCTTAATTACAGTGTTCATTTTAATATAATAATGGTGTATTTACACATGAAGGTGAATATAAAATCATCTAGACATATACATGTACATTTTAATCTAGTATCACGACAGTGCTACGCTCAGGTCACACAGGGGCTTGCCTAGGGATACACTACAGCTGTTCCATCTGTCATATGCAACTGCTCCCCTGGTGTATTTACAAGTGAGCATGGTTGCATAGCCAAAACGTTGTGAACCATTTCTTAATTACAATGTTCATTCTTATATATTAATGGTGTATTTACACATGAAGGTGAATATAAAATCATCTAGACATATATATGTACATTTTGACACAGAGGCTAGCCTAGGGATACACTACAGCTGTCCCATCTGTCTTGCAGTTTCCTCCTTCTCGTTGAGCCCACCCCGCACTGAGTTCAGAGAGTGTATCCATCTGCACTCCTTGTAGTTGAGAGACTTAGTAATGGATCCTCCCCTGGCATTTAGGATGATATTTTCTACTACTAGCCACCTGATGTCCTCAGGTGTGTAATTGCATGTGCTGTAGTGTTCTACTAAGGGGGCTCCCACAGTTCTGCATATGATTCTACTCATGTGCTGTAAAATCCTTGTTTTTACCTCTGGGTTGTCTGCCCGATAAAGACTTGTGGGCAGGGGCAAAAAATGGCATAGATTACATATGTACTGTTGCAATTCCTGAAGTGTGTCAGCTTACATGTTCTGTTGTTATGAGTAAAGTCAATTCCTACTTGGCAAAAATCACAAGCCTTGCAACCTCCACGTTTGTTTTAAAGGCAAAAAGGGGCTGGTGTTCCATCTGTAATTCACCTGCCACCAGATTCCAATATTTAAGTACGATCTTCTTAATATCGTTGGTCTTGGTTTTAAATGTCATGACACATACAATCTTGTCTGTCTCCCTGGTTTTCTCTTTGGTTGTGAGCAGCTGGTCTCTGTGGCAGTAACATGCTCGCTTTTTGGCCCGTTTCAGAAGGCCTTTTGGGTAACCTCTTGCCTGCAGGCGTGCCGTCAATACCGCTGATTCCCTAGCAAAATCTTTCCTCTGAGAGCAGTTTCTTCTTAGTCTCAGATACTGCCCATAGGGCAAATTATCACTCAAATTCCAGGAGTGATGTGAACCGTACATCAACAGGGTGTTTCTTTCCATAGGTTTGTGATAAAGGTCGAAGTACAGATGTCCTTCCTCCGCCCTGAAGGTGAGATCCAGTAAATCAATAGATTCACTGCTGTGTGCCATTGTGAATTGTATATCTCTGTTCCTATTGTTCAGCCATGCATGGAATTCCATCAAATCACTCTCTGTTCCTGACCATATCATTATAACATCATCGATGTATCTTTTCCAGATTTAAATTTTGCTAAGGTATGGGTTAATTTGGTTGTACAGGTGTCCATAAACAAATTAGCTAGACGTGGGGCATACATAGCACCCACGGCCACCACCTTGCACTAGTAGTAGAACTGCCTCTTGAATATGAAATAGTTCCTTTTCATTGCTGTTTCTAGAAGTGAGATCACGAAAGTAGTTGGGATCCAATGGGGTCTAGGTCTTAATTCCAAGGTGTTCCTGATCACCTTCACTGCATCACCTTGAGGGATGGATGTGTATAAAGAGCACACATCAAGGGTGACCATTATTTGGTTTCTTCCATTCAAAGGTTGGCGTTCTAGCAATTGTATTATATGCATGCTATCCCTCACATATGACTTTGTTCGGGGACCCATGGCTGAAGAAAATAATCAATAAATTGGTTAAGCGGTTCCAAGACTGATCCACACCCTGAGTCTCCCTAGTGGTTTCTCCAATCGTTTATGCACCTTCGGTAGGGGGTAAAGAGTCGGGACCCTTGGCGCACGTTGGTTCAGGAAGTCGTGCTCCTGTTGGCTGAGGTAACCCTCATCCATTCCTCTTTTTGTAGTGTCCTCTATCTGCTGCTTGATCTCATGCGTGGGGTATTTTCCAATTTTCAGGTAGCTCTCCTGGACCTGTAGTTGCTGCTCAATCTTACAGACGTAGTCCTCACATTTCTGCACCACCATTGTTAGCACTATAACGCCTCGCATTGACCTTAACATTCGGCAATTGTCCATACATGGCTAATTGTGACCGATATTCCCAGCAGAATGGAGACGTTCATACCAATGCCTGTCCATGATAATTCATCCGAAACCTGTCTGAATCAATCTTTTCTTTTAATTACTTTTTATATCAAAGAATTTGTTCAATTTTGCAAAACATTTATATTTTTGACATCATAATTGCAACACAAATATCACAATAAAACATTCTACTATACATATTTCTAGTTCCATCTCTCACTCAACCTTTTCAAACACTAAAACACACATCCATTACATTCCCAGCTCTCAAAAACTATTTACAATTCAAATATGTTCAATCTTTTTGATTTTAAACAATGCCATAGAAACCAATTTCAACACTTTATATATTTATGCCTAATTGAAGCTTTTGTTAAGAGTTCATATGGCTAAAAGGAAAATGGTCTACGTGTTTCGAACTCTTGATGGCTGTAGAGTTCTCTTCAGGACGCAATAGCTGCAAGAAAAACTAAAAAGTGTTTTTGACCTCTCACACTTGATCTTGAAATCTAGATACTCTCCACCTTATGGCCTCTTATTCAACTCTAACCTTCTCTTAAACAACCATTTTGATCAAACCGACGTAGGAAATTGTACCAAGAATAAGTAAACAAAAGCAATCACCAAATGGGAAAGTTTACTAATCAGCTATTATCTCATCTAAAGTAAAAATGAACAGCACTTACATCAATCTTTTGAACCCACGTTTTATTCAGACTCAACGGCTTCGCCTGCGGAACCTGGAGGGCAAACCGACATACATGAGCATATTCGCTAATCTCAGAAGAGATATATGTTATGGGGGACTAACTCTCTTCCAGTTCATTTTAGGAATATCCTCTAGTTCCTTAGTGATCAGTACTCCAAGATAACGCAGACTGATAGGTCATCTATGGGCTTACTGTTTGAGGCTATGCTGGTTGATGTCTGCCAAGGCCAGCACTACTTCCTTTTTAAGTATGGTGACTCAAACGTTTTCAAAAAAGGTGAGGCTGAAGATTCTGAAGTCTGCTTTAAGAGCTTGGATGTACCTGCGGAAAAGATTGGGAGTCCCATATTATTCATTCCAGGCTCCGATCTGGAAATCCCCGGGTACCCCAGAATGCCCCTGAGAGATCAACTTAGTCAGCCTTTAAAATTAAGGGGTATTATTTGTTATTGGGCAGATCTTAAAATGGGCACAAGCCTTGTGAGCTGAGAAGTGTTAAGTAATTGCTCCTTTGATAACTTTATTTCGGTCAGAGACCATAAAAGTGCAATAAAATATATACAAGCACAATAATAAAACATAGATACATTAGAATTAAAAAGTTATTAAACTTTGGTTATCAAGGGAATAGTAAAGGATAAAAACAACAATCCGTTATTTCTTGTAGATAAAAATTGTTCTTCTCCGCCACATGCCTAGTAGAAACCGGGAGACGGCAAAAACAATGGGAGGGGCAGTATCATAAGTTATCACTCTACAAGCGTGTGCACAGTGTCGAAAACCAAGATTTTTGCATAATGGGATGATCCAGCATTTTCGAATTTCACTATATGCTGGACAGAAGAAGAGGATATGTACAATGTCTTCTCTGGCATAATTACAGGCAGGGCAGTTGGCATTTGTCGTTTTTGCCCATCTGGATGTCAGTGCCCCTACCGGTAAGGAGCCGTGCCTCAATTGGATGTACAGTTTTCTTGCTAGTGGAGGCTGCACCAAATCCAGAAACACCTCCGTCCTGTATTCGACTTTTATTGTAAGGAACTCAGTTGACAGTCTGCCCAGGGAGGTAGAGCAATGTAACAATTTAAGATTGTACGATTTTACAGCTGCCAACAGTACAGTCCTTTGCATCCTCATACAGCTGTCCTCCGGTGTGTCCCACAGTTGGGGAAGGCCAATTTGATAAAAGAGAGTCTTCACATGTACCAGCCATGGTATATTCTTGCTCTTTAGCTGTCCCCAAATAGTGTTAAATTCTGCTCTAAAGGGTTCAAGCTCCGGGACAGACCAGAGCTTTCTCCAATAGAGCAGGGGACGTGCAGCCACCAAGTCAGATATAGGTTCCAAACCCAGGTCCAAACGTAATGGTAGGAGGGGTGTGCTTTGTGGGAGACCAAACAGATGTCGCATAAAGGACTGCTCTGCTTTCATTAAGTTACATGCATTGATATGTCCCCAGAGTTCGGCAGCATACAAAGCAGCAGACCTAACCTGTGTTCTGTATATCTCTAGGGCAGGGGTAGCCGATTTAAAGGTTGAGGCGTTATGGAGTCTACCTACACCACCCATGATCTGTGCAAGTCTCAGAGAGGATTTGGAGGCTTGATGGTCCCATGTAAAATGCTCAGTCAAAGTCACCCCCAGGTATATAAAGGTCTTGACTCATTCAAGTGGGGTTCCATTCAGTGTGGGGTTTGGACGGGTGTGCCTCGGGGGGTTGAAGATCATTAACTTGGTTATTTTCAAGTTGATCTCCAATCCCCGCGAGGCACAAAAGGAGACAAAACCGTCCAAAACCCGCTGGATGCCCGATGATGTCCACGACAACAACAAAGTGTCATCCGCGAACATCAGAGCGGGCACCCTACCAGTAGCCAGGCGTGGGGCGTCGTTGTCCCTGACACAATTAAGTCTATCTATCAGGCCATTAACATACAAACTGAAGAGTGTAGGTGCCAGTACGCAACCCTGGCGTACGCCCCGGGTAACAGGGAAGCGGTCAGATAATTCCCGGTTTTTCCCACACCTCACCCGGGCATAATTCCCAGTATGAAGTCGGATTAGGGCATCTAATAAGTAAGGAGGGAGACCAAGTTCCTCCAACACCGTATAGAGCCTCTCCCTAGGAACCAGATCGAATGCAGCCCGCAGGTCCACAAAAACAAGGTAGAGGCTGCCACCCTCTACTCTTGCAGTTTTCCAGTATAGGACCTGCAGGCGAAAGATCTGGTCCAAGGTCAAGACCCCTGATCTAAATCCGGCTTGAAGGGTGGTCAAAGTTTTATTTTCCTCCATCCAGCCCAGTAATCTCTCCAGTAGAATTTGGCCCATCAACTTCTGGGTCGTATCGAGTAAACTAATTGGTCTGTAGTTTGATGGGGCGAGTGGTCAGCCCTTTTTAAAGATTGGAACAATCTCAGCTCCCAGCCAGGTCTCAGGTACTGGGGAACCCTGTAAGACAGCATTAAACAGAACCATCAGGTATGGGGCCCAAGTTTTTGGCTGGGAACGAAAAAGATCTCCAGGGAGCGTGTCCAGACCCGGAGCCTTATTCGGGAGCAGTTTCTCAATTGCCAATTCAACTTCCCTGAGTGTAATGTGGACTAGGCTATTAGTGGGAGACCTATTGTGGGCATCCTGACTCACTATAGAGAGACCAGGGCCCAAGGCCCCCGGCAGTCTACACTCGTGCGGGGGGTCTGAGGCCGTAGGAATCTCAGGAGCTCGGTTGGGGCTATGATTTTGACAGGGGAAAGTCCCTGAGCTCGGGGCCCCCAGCAGTCGACACTCGTGCGGGAGGTCCCGGGCCGTGCAGGTGCGAGAAACCGGGAAACCAGGACCCAAGGCCCCCGGCAGTCTACACTCGTGCGGGGGGGTCTGGGGTCGTAGGAATCTCGGGAGCTCGGTTGGGGCTATGATTTTGATGGGGAGTAGTCCCTGAGCCCGGGGCCCCCAGCAGTCGACACTCGTGCGGGAAGTCCCGGGCCGTAGAGGTACATGAAATCGAGCTCCCGGGCCCCGGGGCCCCCGGCAGTCTGCTCTCGTGCCGGAGGTCCCGAGGCGCACAGGCTCGAAGGTCCAGAACCAGTTGTGGCGGCCTATCCTGGCCCTGACACCCAGTTTCCTCCATCTCAGGACTTGTATAAAGTGACTTGAAGTGTGCCTCCCACACTATAGGAGCAATATTCGAGACCCCAGCATCTCTTTCGCCTGCCGCTGAAGAGGTGACAATTAACCAGAAGGTCTTGGAATCTTTTAGGAATAGTGCCTGTCTCAGTTCATCCCACCTAGTTTCCTCCCACTCGCTCTTTGCCCTAGTAAGCACCTTCTTGTACAGCAATCTGGATTCTCGAATTTTAAGGGTATCTCTAGATTTAATTGCCTTAAGAAGGGCTTTCTTTGAGTTTTTACAAGCGTGGTTATGCCAGGGGTGTGTTTTATTCCGACGCGACTTAGTCCCACTGAACGGATAAAATACATCCCCTAGTCTCTCAACCACATTTCGGTGGGTATCTATGGTCTGCCCATGGGAGATGGAATTGCCCATATCACTAATTAGTGGGATAGCTATCTGATAGATTTTTGCGAGACGGTAGGAGAGTCTAGGCAGGAAGGCCATTTAACTCTTCTCCTATTATTAGATATGATGTGCGGGGGGATTGTCAGGCTGGGGCCAGAGTCAGGGTTAGTTAACCCAAATGCGCAGGGTTTAAGCGTTAGGACCAGCGCATTATGGTCACTGTCGTTCCTAGGAACAACCCCAAAATCTTCAAACTTGTCCCAGTGTTTTGCTTCCAACATAAGGTAGTTAATGGTGGAGCTACGGTTTATCCTATTGTGTGTGGGCTGGCCGGAACTTTCATTATTGCCCCTTCCATTGCATGCCCGCAGAGACATTGCAAGGGTCAAGGCTTTGATTTGTAATACTAGCGAGGTCCATGCCTTAACTGGGGTGATTCTTGGGGCTGGAATGTGCCAGAGCAGGTCGACCTCATCCTCCTCACACAACTCGGATCCACCCAATGGTTCAAACTGGCAATTCAGGTCGCCACCAAGAATGATCGGAATTGTGGGGTCAAGTGTCTGAAGGAAGTGATCGAGTGCCTTGATAGTACTTGATTCTTTTCCATTCACGGTAGGCCTGGAATAGATGTTAATAATAGCCAGTGTAGATTTACCAACAGATGGTAGCAACACACATTGGATATCTGGGGAGTTTGTGTCCACTTGTGTGGCCTGCACGCATAAGTGTATGCCTACCCATATGGCAAGACCACCCGAGGGGCGGCCTTTCCCCCCGGTAACTGCAGGAATGTCATAGCTTGCAAAGCCTGGGCTGGCGCTCACCTCAAAGGACCAGGTTTCTTGCATCAAGCAGATATCGTGTGTGGTCATAAAAGAGGACCACTCTGGTACAAGTAGCTTGCTCTTTAAGCCTGCCACATTCCACGAGAGGATTTTCATATTTCCTTCCGTAACATTTACTTTATCCCTCTCTTCCCTTACTTCTCTAGGTAATACCTGATCCGGGCTCTGTTCTGCCCTTGTCTCCTCCCGCTCTGATACATAAAGACAGGGGTCCTCACAACTAACTGGGGATAGTGTCTATTCCTGTATTGCATCACCCTCATCTAAATTACCCTCATTATGTTCTCGTGGGGGCAAACCAATCTGGGTGAGTCAGTCCACCTCCTCGAGGACACTAAACCTGTTCCAATGGGCTTCTAATGGATAGATCGAGGTGGGTGGAAAAAAACCCTCCCTAGAAGGCTGCCAGTGAAGAATCTTGTTCGGGTGGGAGAGATGATTTCTCATATACTGTGGTCCCCTTTGGTAAGTTGATTTATGGATTGGAGTAGGATAGAAAGAGGACAAGTGTAGAGGAAAGATTTGGGACTCTGTGAAAAGAAGTTCTACAGATATGGTCAACAGCAGAGGAATCCCTAAAATTAATTGTAACAACATCCCCTGCCACAGTTTTGGGACCCCTTCCAATCCATTCTACTCTTCTCACTGCCAATATATGACCCGAAATGCTAGAAGGTAAGGGTCTATTTAAATTCAGCCACTGTATGCACTTGTTGTGTAAGTCTACCTCCTGTTCTCTCTTCCCCTCACTAAGGGGCGGAACACCCAGTAGGGCAACTACATAAGGTTGTGCTTCTGGGGGCAAGTTTATAGACGGCAATCGGTTGAAAGTTGCCGTAAAGGGGGGAGATCTCGATGTTGGTGCAGCATTTTTTGGTGCTGTATTTTTACCCTCCTTAAGGTATTGGCTAGATTTGACAGTTTGGCCCACAGCGGGAGATATGGTAGGACCTAGTGGGTTGGCTACAGATGTAGGTGGAGGTGCGGGGTTTGTGAGCTTGGCAGCATTAGTTGCTGGTCCTAATTTTTTGTTTGATGCCACTGGAGCAGCGGACTTAGCTGCTTCAGAACAGGGTGCCTTTGTAGGGGCATCGGTTGAAGCAGGAGGTACCAAATTACCTGGGGAGTTTTGTGGCTTCGTTGTCCCTGTGGTCCTATTGTTTAACATTGAAGATAGTCTATCCAGTTTTGAGACCAGAGGTTTGATGTGGGAAGCGATAATTTGCTCTAAACTATTCTCAAGATCCGTCACCATATTGGTGACCCAGCAAGGTATCCCTGTAGTTGGATACCGGGAGTATTCAGATGGAGTTACTAAATTATGATTAGGCTGTTTCTTAGTCCCAAAATTCTTAGGAAGACTATCCTTTTCTTTCTTGGTGCCCACCCTACCAAGTTTGGATTTTGCCACAGGAAAGGGGGAAGGTTGATCATCGTTGAAGTTAATAGAGGGCTCACCCGGGGCCGGTGGTGAATCATCAACCACTGAGGTCTCAGCCGGAATCTGTGCACAGGGGAGCTCGGCATAGGTGGATGTTAGATAAGAGTCCAGGATAGTGGGATCGATGGCAATGACCGAGCAATCTTCTACATGGTCTTTAGAGCTTATTGTAGGTGGAAAAGAGAGTCTTCTTTCGGTATTTTCGATTGCGTTGGCAACCGCCCCTATGGTTTGTTGCAGCATTTTATCAATGGCCGTCAGTGTTGGGAGGGATTACGGCATTGTGGCCTGAAGTATGGTATTTGGGCGAGAAGCAGTTGTTTTAGATTTCTTGCCCTGGATACTCATTTTGCTTGGGGGGGTTCTCCCTTAAATAACAGTAAGGTGCAGGAGAAAGTACTTGGGGAAGCGAATAGTCCCATACAAGAGAAAATGTATCACTCACACTCTTAAGGGAGGCAGCTAGCTCAATAACCCACAGCAAACAATACAGGGAGGAGCAAATGACAGTACCTTATTATTGAGTTCCGAGAGCTTTCAGGATTGTATACCACTGGTAAGGGGGGTGGCCTGTCCCGTCCCCTGTTGTCCACTGAGGGCTACAGAGGGCCCGCCCTTGTCCCGGGCTTCACCCGGGCTTCACCCGTGCGCGTCCCGCGTGGCGGGAGGCGTTCTTCTGCTTTGAAGCGCCTCCGGGCGCAGTCAGGCACGTCACCGGTGCACCGGTGGTCTCAGGGGCACCTGGGGGATGGAGTCCCCAGCCGTTGCCCTCACGGCACTCTGGATGGTGAGATGAGCCCCGCGGCCGTTCCCCTCACGGCAGGAGCTGCAAGGGAGCAAAGTCCGGTAAGCAGGTTGGACTAAGGGACAATTGACAAGGTTTAAGTATTATGAATTATGTTCCTGGTGGGCAACACAAGATTGGGCAAAAGTGTGGGAGGATTTGAAGCTTGATCAGGTGATGAGGACTGATCATTGGGAAAAGGAAATCTCCTTTTACGTATCGGACCTTCCTGTAGACGGATAAGAAGATCAAAACTGAAATTTCTAATTTATGGGATAAAGAGTTTGGCGATGAGGATTTGAAGCAAATATGGTTAGATTCATTCTGTACGTTATGTGTCAAAGTGCAAGTGCTCCCTGCATAAAGTGTAATGGTAATTGGTTGACCATGATTAGTATGTTTGCCTTACTAGTAAAGTCCCTAGTAGTACACAATGTGTGCCAGGACTGGTAATGCAAATGTTACTAATGGGCCTGCAGCACTAATTGTGCCACCCACACAAGTAGCCTTAAAAAGTGAACTCAGGCCTGCCATTGCAGTGTCTGTGTGCAGTTTGTTAAACTGCCACATTGTTCTGACAAGTGCACCCACTTCCCAGACCTTACCCTTCCCTTTCTATGCACATCAGACACCCCTATGGTAGGTCCAGGGTACCCCCTGGGCAGGGTTCAGTGCATGTAAAAGGTTGGACAGGTACCAAGGTGTGCACCATTTTCTAACAGTGAAATAATATCCATTTCGTTTTTCACTGTTGAAAGGTCATCTTGCCCATAGGATAGAATGGGAAGGCTGTGTAATATGTTTTCCAGCCTATCTTCCCAAAGGCTTAAGATGGAGAGGTGAAGTTTAGTATGCCTGAACTCACAATGTAATAACACATGTGTTTATGAAGGTGGTTTTTGCATTGTGTGTTTAGAAGCCACTCTTTTAGAAGTGGCTGAGTTTTTGTGCTCTAACATTTCTGTGTGTCTCTGCCGGGTTGTGGATTGACTGTCTGGATTTGAAAGTGATAGGATCTGGGGAATGTCTTGACCCAGGTGAGAAGGTGAGACAGCAACAGGCTAACCTGCATCTGGAGTGTAGGAGGAGGAGTAGCCCCTAGAGGTGAAGAGGCCTGGGTTGCTGCTAAAAAACAATTGTCCCATCTCCTGCGGAGTGATTGAGAATCCAGACCCCCACTAATCAAAGGAAGAAGATGTTACTGGCAGGGAGACACCCAGAACTGGTTTTAACAGTGGTCAGTGCCCCCCTGAACACAAAGACTTCAAAGCCATTGAGGGGTATAACTATGAGAGCTGAATCCTCTGAACTTTGGAAAATGGCTTGATCAAGATTGAACAAGACTGGAGCTACTTCATGGTCAAGAGGAACCTTTGCCAAGGAAGAAACAACTGAAGGGACTGAAGGAAAGGACTGACCCTTGCTGTGTTGTCTGGGGCTGGCCTGCAGTTTGCTGTTTTAACCAAGGAAAGGCTGAAGGGACTTTGCTGTGTGCTGTGTCCCCCTGCTCGAAAGGACTTTGTTGTGCTGTGTCCTGAAGTAACTTATCCCCAATGGCCCGAGGTGAGCTGGCTCCTTGTTGCAGAAACACAGGAACACAAAGGTTTCCAGGAGAGTTTCAGCGACTTTGTGTGCGTGTGCTTGTTGCAGCCTGAGACCCTTTGTGAGGATTGTCCAGTTATCGTGTGTATCGGAATCCAAGTGAGTCTCATCTACGCTGTGTGCGTGTGCTTTGTGCAGTGTAGGACCTTCGTGAGGATTGCCTTGTTATTGTGCACACCAGGAAATTCCGTCCCGGAGGCGGAGCTTCTGGCTTGGAGGCGGAGCTTCCGGGTTGGAAGCGGAGCTTCCGGCCCGAAGGTGGAGCTTGCGGCTTGGAAGCCCTGCTTCCGGGCCGCAAACTCCGCCTTCAAGCCGCAAGATCCGCCTGCGGGCCGGAAGCTCCCCCTCCAAGCCAGAAGCTCTGCCTCCGGCCAGAATTTCTGGCCCGAGTGCGAACATAAAGTTAGTAGTCATAAATCCATTCTGCGAATCCCAAAAGTAGTAAGTGCATTCTGTGAATACCAAAAGTAGTAAGTATAGGACTTTGTCTTAAGTTAGTTCTGTGAATCGGGCCCTACCTGATTAGTGTATGATGCATTGCATTATTCCTGCATAACGAACTACCTGATTGTCGTATGACGAATTGCATTGTTTCCGCATAACAAACTACTTGATCAGCATATTACGCATTGCATTATTTCTGCGTAACAAACTACTTGATTAGTGTATTACGCATTGCCTTATTTCTGCATAAAGACGTAACTGCTGGTTGTATTACGCATTGCATTATTCTTACATTGCAAAGTGCCTGATTGTTGCGTTACACATTGCAATATTTTTACATTGCAAAGTGCCTGATTATTGTGTCACACATTGCATTATTATTACATTGTAAAAGTGACTGATTCTAGTATTACGAACTGCATAACATGGTATTAGGATTACAGTGGAATGTTTAGAAGTGCTAATTAATATCACCAGAACTTTTAAGGGCTGGCTGGCCTAACAACCGTCCAGGAGAAATAGTACACATACTCATATGTTGGATTTATATTGTGTGGTCTTATCGTATATCTTTTTACATAAAATGTATACTCGTTTCTATAAAACTCATGTGGAGTCTATTTGTAGTGTCATCATTGGGTTGCTGTGAGTGTGGTTGCATATACTTTACACATTTGCCTTGAAGATAAACATGGCTGCTCATGCCAAGCTACCAATGGGGTGAGCGGGGGCTATCTCAGAAGGTGACCTTCCTTTCCCTGACCTGGAAACACGGGTCCCTGTTGGGCCTAAGGTACCTACCTCAGCCAACCAGGGATTCCTGGTCTAACAGGTTGTTACCTAGAAACCGGTCTCAGGATGCTAGTTTCTGGTCCAGGGAAGACATGGCTTGGCAGTTCGGGCTGAACTGTTACCATGAGGCACAGGGTAAAGACTGATTTGCATGTGGATATGTCTGAACTGGGGTGGCAAAGTAAGCTAAAGAATTATGATAGATTTAACTCAGATCTCTTACTGGGGGTGAGTGTCTGAAAAGTTTCAGCGCTCTGTCCATCATCTCCTTGTGTTTGCTTTGTTCGCCCTACGTTGGCAGGGTATGGCCAGATGTGGGTCCCTTGCTCTCGTTGCCACTGGATTCAAGCTAGCCTGGCTGATGAAGGGTGTTACTCAGAAACCGGTCCCAGGATGCTTGTTTCCAGTCCAGGGAAGGCATGGCCTGGTAGTTTGGGCTGTACTGTTTCAATGATGCTCAGGGTCAAGACTGATTTCCATATGGCTATGTCTGAACTGGGGTGGAAAAGTGAGCTAAAGAATGATGATGGATTCAACAAAGATCTGTGACTGGGGGTGAGTGTCTGAAAAGTTTCAACGTTCCGTCGATTATCTCTGTGTGTTTGCTTTGTTCGCCCTAAGTTTGGAGGGTATGCCCAGACGTGGGTCCCTTAATCACTTTGAGACTAGATTCAAGCTAGCCTGGCTGATGAAGGGTGTTAGCAAGTAACTGGTCCAAGGGTCACGAATTTGCATATGGATATGTCTGAACTGGGGTGGGAAGGTAAGCTAAAAAATTATGATGGATTTAACTCAGATCTGTGACTGGGGGTGAGTGTCTAAAATGTTTCAGCGCTCCGTCCATCATCTCCTTGTGTTTGCACTAATTAAAGTGGGCACCTTGCACCAGTCCAAACAACGCCTTATGGTGATGTAAGAGGTCAAAGATAACCTTAGAAAGCTATCCAAGTGGTAGCTGTGGAGAGCAGCCTTCAGGCTTAGTCTTGAAGGAATGTTAAGCAGCTTGTTTTACCAGAATGCAATCTTATTGTATTGATTATATGAAAGTAGAACCACAAAGTAGCTTTAAAAAAATATATTTATTGTTATTACACACCTTAAATACCCCACAGTATCTGCTATATGCAGATAAACACAAAGCAGACAATACTGTAGCACAGAAACAAAAGTAAGTAGCACTACTATACAGTGTGCTCCCGGGGAGACCAAACCAAATACTAAAATAGTGGAATAAGAACCACAACTCGAGTCAATAGTGTCTAGAGGATGTAGAATCACTGGGAACCCAAGGAACCACCCAAGGTGAGTAAAGACGGACCCCACGGTGGACAGGTACAGTGTGTGAACATGACCACGTGCTACATAAAATTCAATGGGAGAGTCGCGGTTGCTGTTTAACAGTTTAAGGACCCTTCTCAGTGGATTACGAGGAAACCCATTGGAACATAGAAGGCTGGAGAGCCACCCCACATGTGGATACCAAAGGACCAGAGTTACCTATCTCAGGGAATCCGGGTGCTTTGGGCTGAAGTGGTCATTCTCCGGCAGAAGCACCAACAAGCCTTCGCAGCGGCAATCCACAAAGAAGTTCAAATAAGGTTACGGTCTGGCACAGCAAGGACCAGGGTACTCACCACAGAAAGGGGAGTCAGGGCAGGCCTGGAGCAACCAGGGGAGCCCAAGAACAGCAGTGTTGTCCCTCAAATGGATCCACAGGCTGAAGGCACAGGAGAAGCAAGGCTACCTATAGTAGTGTCACAAAGTCACAGCTTGCAGGGTATAGAAATGTGAGGAGGACTAAGTCCTATGTCTGAAATGTGCAAAGTGGTTGAAGCTATCAATAGCCCAATGCGCTTAGTTGGGGAATGCCAACAAGCATATGCACTTGCAAAAGTAAGTGGTGCATAGGGGTAGGGGGTTGGGTTATCTGGTTCCTACGGGGAATACTGACCTCAAAAACGGTGAGAGGGCAGCTCAACCTCAACAGACATAGGAACCCATCTACTGTGTTGCTGGAGTCTTCAGAGTCTGCAGGAGCTCAGTATCAGCAGACTGGTCAGTTGCATTACGGTGCCTGCGAATGGAGGGGAGTGACTCCTTCACCCCAAGGGAGATACTTTAGTTTTTCCTTGATGCTCCACAGGTCCAGCACAGAGCCTGTATGGTGCATGGGCACAGGCAATACTTTGGACAGAGGGGAGACAAAGACAGGCCCAGTCGAAGTCCAGAGAAGTCCAGAGTGTCCAGACGGTCGAAGGTCAGTGGTTTCTTGATCAGCATCTTGTCCACGTCGAATCAAAGGTCCTACAGCCAGGAAAGTCCTTTTGTACCCACAGGGGAGGGTTGGACAGATTCAGCGGACCCTCCCAGGAGAGGGTCAGGACAGCGTGGAGGTTACTCCCATGTCTTTTGTCCAGAGCAGGAGCATTTTAAGCAAGCATATAATGCACCTCTACCTATATGTGTGGCTGCATCACCAACAACCCCGGAGAAAGGTCCATGAAGGCTCCAGGGGTGCTCTGCTCATGCCGGGGCACCCTCTCACGTAAAACCCAGGATTGTCAAGGCCTGCTTTGGGGTGACTTATAGGTTTGAAGTGTAGTGACACATAGATATAGTAAACCTATATCTAAAGGAAGTGGTGCATGCACCATCTTACACAGGCCTGTAGTTGCAATGGCAGGCCTTTATTTCCACATTGCATGGCCTCTCATGGGTGGCATAATACATGCTCAGCCCGTGGGAGGCCTCTGGGGTACCTATGCCCTGGGTACATGTGTACAATATACTACGAACTGACAAGGGTACCCCAGTATCCAATCTGGAGTGTACCTAAGTACATGGCATAACATTTTAGGGAGAAAGCAGATTGATTGGGTTTGAAGGGGGACAAGGTAGGCTGCAATATTTCGCCGCCCCTACTCCTTGGAGTTTTATTACACAGATTTTAAAATTTCCTACTTGTGTGTGTATTTTAATGTGTAGCCACTGTCTTTGAGAGCCTCACCTGAGCTGTTTAGCACCTTATACCCGCAGCCCCGGTCCGACGCGACTTGTGCCGTTTGCTTCGGAGGTCTGGCACGGGCAGTTTCAGACCCACTTCTGGCAGAAGGCTGGGTTAGCGTTCTAGCTTCTGTTTGCCTCTAGAGTACTTAGGGCGCAGAGCAACAGGATACAGACCGGACAAGGTAGGCTGCGTTATTTCGCCGCCCCTACTCCTTGGAGTTTTATTACACTGATTTTAAAATGTTCTACTTGTGTGTGTATTTTAATGTGTAGCCACTGTCTTTGAGAGCCTCACCTGAGCTGTTTAGCACCTTATACCCGCAGCCCCGGTCCGACGCGGCTTGTGCCGTTTGCTTCGGAGGGCTGGCACGGGCAGTTTCAGACCCACTTCCGGCGGAAGGCTGGGTTAGCGTTCTAGCTTCTGTTCGCCTCTAGAGTACTTATGGAGCAGAGCAACAGGATAAAGACCGGACAAGGTAGGCTGCGTTATTTCGCCGCCCCTACTCCTTGGAGTTTTATTACACTGATTTTAAAATTTCCTACTTGTGTGTGTATTTTAATGTGTAGCCACTGTCTTTGAGAGCCTCACCTGAGCTGTTTAGCACCTTATATCCGCAGCCCCGGTCCGACGCGGCTTGTGCCGTTTGCTTCGGAGGGCTGGCACGGGCAGTTTCAGACCCACTTCCGGCGGAAGGCTGGGTTAGCGTTCTAGCTTCTGTTTGCCTCTAGAGTACTTAGGGCGCAGAGCAACAGGATACAGACCGGACAAGGTAGGCTGCCTTATTTCGCCGCCCCTACTCTTTGGAGTTTTATTACACTGATTTTAAAATGTCCTACTTGTGTGTGTAGTTTAATGTGTAGCCACTGTCTTTGAGAGCCTCACCTGAGCTGTTTAGCACCTTATACCCGCAGCCCCGGTCGACGCGGCTTGTGCCATTTGCTTCGGAGGGCTGGCACGGGCAGTTTCAGACCCACTTCCGGCAGAAGGCTGGGTTAGCGTTCTAGCTTCTGTTTGCCTCTAGAGTACTTAGGGCGCAGAGCAACAGGATACAGACCGGACAAGGTAGGCTGCGTTATTTCGCAGCCCCTACTCCTTGGAGTTTTATTACACTGATTTTAAAATGTCCTACTTGTGTGTGTATTTTAATGTGTAGCCACTGTCTTTGAGAGCCTCACCTGAGCTGTTTAGCACCTTATACCCGCAGCCCCGGTCCGACGCGGCTTGTGCCGTTTGCTTCGGAGGGCTGGCACGGGCAGTTTCAGAACCACTTCCGGTCAAATGGCGCGGTTAGCGACGCAGTCATTGGATGGAGATGGCCTATATATGAAACAACTCCTACGCTTGAATGGGGGCCTCTTTGGAGAACCTCCTAATAAGGAACTCTGTAAAAGTGTAACAATCTTCTTCTCATTGGTTAGCACACGACAATCTATTAAGAAGATCTTAAGCTACAATAATTTTGGAGAGTCTGTTACAGGGAGGAGTCACTCATTTGACAATGTATATTGTCCAGCCTCTCAACAAGACCAACCCTGCTTAAGAAACCTTAAGTAGAGGGACCAGAAGACATTTGGTGGATTCTTGCACTTTCAGGGCAGCGGACACCGGGGAGGCTTCATCTATATCATCAAAGCTCCAAGAGGCATACCAGGTAAAAGTTACCCTTTCTTCCCAACCAAAGATGGGAGGCAGATTAACATTGTTTCTCCTAAAGTGGTGGGAGATCATAAGGGTCTTAGATGCTTGGATTCTGTAAAACTGTTCAAGGTTTCCATATAGAGTTTTAGGATTCTACAAATCTGATGAGGAAGCTCACTGCCTTGTCTTTGTCTTATTCAGGAAGTTTGTTCATAGGCAAGAGGTCCAGTCCCACCTTTTCAAGGGGGTAATTGTTCCATCTTCCCTTTACAATAAAGGTTTTTTTAAGCAATCTCTTTCAAGGGCATTATTATAGAATTGCCCCGTGGGGCGCAATAGATGTTTGCTCCCACTTTGTGCAACCCCGGGGCACTCTGTTATTATGTTCTAAAAGAATCTAGGACCCTAGTGTAAATTTTCCCGATTCATGCCCTTATATAGGTACGGATTATCCTATCCTTAAATAGGCATAGAAATCATTACCATATTTAGACTGAGCCTATGCAGCCCAAATACGGCATGACTACTTCCACTATGTTCCAAAAATCAGCAACGATTTCTTAGAAAAACCCACCTTCAGCAGCTAGGGACATCCCCTTGCCTGAATACTAATTGATCTAGGAAATCATGGAGTTTTCGAAGAACTGAGTCTTCCATGATGTTATTAAGTCCAATCACACGTCAAACTCGGCATCTTCATAGTATAAAGATGCCTAGATTTGCCCAAGCAGACACACAGTGGTTTGGAGCAGATCGACTAACTACTTGCCCGACGCCCTGCAGCAGCAAGTGCCGAAGTAAGCCAACCCTCCAGCTGACGCACTGAGAGACTCTGTCTTTTCTCCTGCCGAGAAATCCAGCTCCAGTGTTTCCAGGCTACCCTTGTGGGTTGCTGGGAAATCGAGTCCTGAGAGAGAGATACAAGACCTCCTTCATTCTAAACCAAGGTGCGGAGCTGGTGAGACCCTTAGAGAATTCTTGATTAGATTCTTGGCAAAAAAATACTAAGCTTAAACTACTCCTCACTTACTTCTTCCCTTGTGCTAGGCTTAGGTCCGGTACACCGGGATAGACGCATTTTAGAAGAACCAGTTGACTACTTTTAGCCATCATTTTAACACTGTATTTATTTTATCCGGTTTATGGTAATTTATGGCTTAGAAACCATATCATGCTTTTACAGTACTACTGTAGAATACTGTTCGTATTATACACTCTGTGCTTTATTACCAGCATTACGATTGTAGCAGTACATTTCTTATGCTTGAGAAAGAAGACTGTTCAATAAATACTTTTTATTGAAAACGCCCATCTCTCTATTTTCTCAGCACCTCTGGTGGAACGAGGCATGCACGAATGACTGAGTAAAATAACTATCAATTGTTTCCGCGACTCTAGAGATTGATTTCTTATTCTTGGGAAACAAAGTTGTCATGTTTATGCGGTTGTCAGAAACGAATCCCTTCTTGTGAATTCGAGAAAGTTTTTGACCTCTGAGCTAGCTGGCACTCACAATTAAGTCTAATAGATTCGGTAGAGACCTAGTTGACCTCAGTCCTACGTCTAAACTACAGGATTTATTATTCCAATACGCAGAGCCTATTGGGAATAAAGGAACTACACTACATGGCGCCCAACGTTTGGTAAGGCGATAATTTAACGCTAGATACTAGAGTAACGCAGTCGTGCTTTTCACACAGACCCCTTTCTCCCATAAAAACTCAAATAGACATCTGGAGTGGGTGAAAGGCTAAATATCCGCCAAAACTGAGTAGGACGAAAATCTATGTATTAGTTTTTGGTTTATTCAACGTTGAAGGATACAGTGTTTCAAAATATTGTGCTCCTAATCTTTGTTTCCTTTAAACTTGTTCTGCAAACTCTTCAAACAGTAAAATAATGGTTACTGATGAAGAATTAGCTGCAGCAGCAGTACAAGCAGATTTAGATGACAGAAATAGGCTACAGAATGACCCGGATGCTATAATCATTCCGGTAAACATAAGGAAAACTATAACTTACAAACTCATAAACAATGGAGTATCATCAAGAGGTGGTAAAGTAATATGTGTTATAGAGGCACATGAATATCGGCAGACTGAGGTATTCTATTCATGGATTCATTTTCCTCCAGCAGATGGTGGAACACACGAGTTCCACTACTACAAAGTAGAGGAACCTCCCGAGGAATATGTTCCTTTCGAGGACGTTGAAATTCCATTAACTTACCAAGAGCATCAGCTCTGTTTCAAAGGCGCCCTAAAACATGAAAATCACATTACCAGGCTCGGTCCACTATGTAGACCAGGAGCTACATGGCCGGTACTAGCCAGCTATACACCACATCCTGACATAGAAAGTATGACAGGTAGAGAACTGCTAGCACAGCTGAAACAGTTAATTAAAATACATAGACAATTGGTTCAATATGTTATGCAGACCTTAACAGTACAACCTTCTGTAAGGATTCCACAGCACACCCCTCACCAGGGGAAGACAAACAAAATCACACCACAGACTATACAATCAGTCATTGGTAAAATGCCTGCCAAAAGGGAACAAATTCCGTTTTGGTTAGCACAAAAAATTACTCAAATTGAGGCAGTATTCCCTGATAGTACACCTCATGAGAAACACAGAATTCTGACAATCTGCTTACCAACGGGGATAGCACCACACGTGGAGGACTGTGACACTTGGGGTACAGTCTTTGCTTCAATCTTCACAAAAACACATGGTGTACCGTCCATGGCGGTGATACCAGACATTCTGAGACAGATTCAAAATTAATACGGTGCAGAACCGGCCTTAAATCTAGGTATGAAATTACTGAAAGATTTCAAACAGGTCTCGGCTATACTATTAGCCAACATCAAAGGTGAAGCAGCATCCGTGGCAATCTGCCAGAAGTTAAAAGTAACAGATATAGCAGACCAACCATATGAGCTTGCAAGAATTATTGAAAAATCATATGAAGAACTAGGAAGAGATAGTTTGGGAGGGAAACCATTAAAACCCCAGCTAACTGAAAATCCTGAAAAGGTATTTATTAAAAATAATCTCACTACTCCTAAAAAGAAGTGGGAAAATACTAAACAGTCACTTCCTAAAGAGAAATATTCTCAGTCCAGAGGAAGATCTCCCCAAAAGGGAGATAGGTCTCCCCAACGGGAACCCTCTGAAAAAAGATATAACCTTAGAAATTGGGATACCTTAAGAAAACCTGATAGATATAAAGATACTGATACTCGTTCCTCTCGTACCTTTCAGACTTCTACGCAGAAATCCGAGAGGAGAGGACGATCAGAACAAAAGGAGGAACGTGTGAAGTCCAAAGAAGAACAGCACGTTCCAAAAAATAAGAAAGCCAAATTCACAAAGAAGAAGGTAGCAAGCATAAAGATCAGACATGCCGAGGATCTTGAGGACACAACTCAAGATCGGGGAGTGGGCCCAGACAATGCTAGACAGCGCAGCAGAAGTCACAATAGTTCGCAGGATCCTGATCGATCATCTGGAGACAGTGGTCTTGAATGATTGCATTCAGGTTGAAACTGCCGATACCAGGGTTAGTGTACCTCATAAGTTATATGAAGTAACACTCCGGATGGAGGGGGACATAACTAGAAAAATAAGGGCACTCTTTTGGGAGAAGCTCTCCAAGAGCTATGACATACTTCTAGCTGAAAAAGACTGGCCACCTGAATTTGTTAGGAAGTGCCCACATGGTGAGGAAGTAATTATGCGAGCTTTCTCAAATTACATTCCTATTCATAAAAAATACACATATGCAAGAAAATGGGCTGTGGCCCACGCTCCAGCAATATATAAAAATCATACAGGATGGGATGAGGATTGCCCTCACCATAAAATCCAGTTCAAATTCAAATTCAAATTCAAAGAACTTTATTCGGTTAAAAACAAGTAACCATAAAAGTAACAGACATAGAAACAGCTTACAATGATTACAGCTCTTAATGTGAGTTCAGTGGGGGGGATCAATAGACAGTTATTCAGTAGGAAAAAAAAGAAAAATGTAAACCATTTCCGTTACCATTTGTTTCCGTAATTAAAAAAAAAAAATTTAAACATTTAAAACCACAGTTACAGTTAAAACCGTATCCATTCTCTGGACTTCTAAAAAAGCTGGGCGGCATCTGGTTAAATTCATTTCTTTTAAAAAAGGGACGATAATTTTTCTACGAGAGGCACTATAAAGTCTGCAAAAGAAAAGGATATGGATATCCGATTGATGTGACATGCCATCACACGAGCAAGTGGGCAATATACGTATCCATGAATTCATACTAGGAAAAGACACCAATCTAAAAAATATACAAAATCTAAAACGAGTTAGAAGAAAGCGATCATAGTTTGTCATGGGCAGGGATAAGTATGGCTGTACAGACTTAGTCTCACATAGAGTAAGGAGGTGGGAATGTACTGAATGTTTCAGAGTTTCAGCTCTCCTCCTCTTATCCTCAAGATGGTCCAGGCAGATGGTTTTCAGTGTACTTCTTGAGATGCTATCCATTGAAGATGGATCCGAGTAATAAGAATAGCACCCAATCTCAATCAGGAAACACTTTACGTATCCCAGCCATTCTGCTCTATCCACGTGATCCAGGCTGAGGGTATCCTGTAATAGAGCCCGATTCATATCGCATTCATTTGTGGTCCATACCCTATGCCACAAGAGGATAGGTTGAATTTTAATAATGTCTGTTATGTAGGGTTGAGCAAGTTCAGCGTGACAGTTAAATGTGGCAACACACTGTGGAACTGCAAGGACTTCCCTCATAAATTTGTTTTCCACCACCTGGATTGGATCAACATTTGCGTACCCCCACAAGCCTGAGCCATACATAGCCACGGATAAGCATGTTGCTTTATATATAGTTAACATTTCTTTTATCGGCTTCCTGCCCAATTGTCTAACAAAATTCTTTAGGGCCATGATCGTTTTCATAAATAAAAGAGTTCTGGCCTTAATTGCGCTTGTCCAAGAACCTGACTCATGGAATAAAATGCCCAAATAAGAAAAGGTTGGCGTGTTATCTAATGGAACATTATTTAAGAACATCCGTTTCATCGGTTTACCTGATTTTGGACCACAGTTCATTGTGAAAGTTTTACTACAATTTACTAGCAGGTCTAGATTCAGCATGAAGTTCTCAAAACTTACTACTAGTTTTTGCAGAGCCTGAGGAGTACGTGCCATAAGCACGGCATCATCCGCATACATGAGCGCAGGGATTGCCCTCCTCCCCACCCTGGGCATATCCCTGCACTCCTGCAGCAGGTGATGCTCAAGCCCATTAATGTAGAGGAGGAAAAGAAAAGGTGCTAATAAACAGCCTTGACGCACTCCACGACCCACACTGAATTGTCTTGAGCATTCGCCCCCCCTACCGTAGCGAACAGAAGCTGTGGCTCCACTATAAAGTTCCCTCAGGAAACAGATGATGGTGTTGTCCACTCCCAAACTTTTCATTATTGCCCACAATTTGGTGTGTGACACGCAATCGAACGCTGACGAAAGGTCCACAAAGGTAAAATACAAGCGTTCCGACTTTATCCTTATATATTTATGTTGCAATAACATTAAATTTAGGCCTTGCTCGATTGTGCCAATCCCTTTTTGGAAACCAAATTGTAAGTCGCTCATGACTTCATTTTCCTCCGCCCAGCTTTGGAGTCTTGCCAACACTATTCGTCCCATGATTTTTATTGAAGAATCGAGAAGGGAGATTGGCCTGTAACAGGCACAACTGTTTCTATCCCCCTTCTTATAAATAGGGACGATGACAGAGGTAAACCAGGAATCTTTCAAGCCCCTCGATGAAGCCGCATTTAATAGTTGTACCAACATTGGGCCCCAGATTTCAGTGTTTACTTTAAATAGGTCCGCAGGGATCCCGTCAGGCCCAGCTGCCTTGCCTCCTTTGGTAGCTCTTAGGGCGAACAATACCTCATCAAGTGTTACAACCAAATTAGGGCCTCGTTGTAAGTCCAAGCTAATCTGAGGACCTCCACTACGGGTATCATCCTGTGCCTTGTAAAGATTGGAAAAATGATCCACCCAATTATCCTCGTTTATTGCGATCTCAATTCGCGCCGTATGGGTTTCGTAAGGGAAAGGGGTGTTAATTACTTTCCAAAATGCGGCGGAATTTTTAGATTTTGAAGCCTCGCAGAGTGAGTCTATTACCTCCTTATTTAGCACAGTTTTCCTTACTTTAAGGGCCTGGTTATATGCGGACCTGCATGCTCTTATTTCACCTGTGTCCCTGGGGCTTCTGTGTACTGCATGTTTTAGATTTTTCAGCGCCCTGGTACATGCGTTGTCGAACCAACTCTTGGATCCCTTACCTCTAAGTTTTGACTCCACCCTTAAGCTACTTTTTATGTTTGTAGCTATTATACCAAAGTGCTCAATTATTTGATCATTACTAGAATTATCTCCCAAACAGGTCATAAAGCTAGTAGAGCACGCCTCCCAGAGTTCCTTGAAGAATGTTGCAGGGATTACTTTTCTCCAATTGAGTGTGTACCCATTTTGTCTCCCGAGAACCACATCAACCGCTGCCTCAATGAGAGGCGCGGCCGAAGATGGGTCTGGGAACAAATCTGCTACCTTAAGGCATTGGGGGAGATGGTCACTTATGGGCAATTGGATATTTGTAACCCCCACCACTTTATGATTAAGATTACTGGAGGAGATAATAAAGTCAATGGTTGACACCAAACCTCTACCAACAAAGGTCGGGGCAAAGGGTGTGGGTTTTAGCGCTGTTTCATTAGCAAACCCCAAGTCAAACATGAATAGTAATTCGTTCAACAAGTCCCCCATCAGAGTGTGATCAAAATGAGTCAGATACGTATCTCTCTCTGTCATTAGGCCACATAGGCCCTGGCTCCCTTTGGTACAGAGTGAACAGTTAAAATCCCCCCCCCCATAAAATTACTAGTTCTCTGTCATTTTTATCTACCTCTATCTGAACTTCCTCCTTGAGCTGCTTCATCGCAACCACAATTTCTTCCCTCGGGACATTATTGTAGAAATTAATAATGATCACCTTCGCTCCTTTAAAATCTCTTAAAATTATGAGCTGAAAGTAATTAGAATATAAATGACAATGAACCTGTTTAATTTTGAGTTGATTTGAAACAAACGTAGTCAAACCACCCTTTGCCCTTCCAAAATGGCCTCCAACTGCTGGGGTAAAAAAGGTTCTATAACCATTTACGTGGATTGGGTCCTGAATCCATGTTTCTTGCAGGGCCACTATATCCTGGCCGCTTATTACAGACTCCCAGGCTGGGTTAATAATTGTTTGCCTCAACCCTGCTACGTTCCAGAAAAGCAGTGCACAAAGGTCACTCTTCACCTGTATCGAGCCATTTCCTGTCTTTTCCCTGCTCCCTTTGTTATCACCTGCGATAGATTGCATCTGCTCCAGAATATCACTGTCACAAGGTGTCAACCTACCGAGAGTAAGGGTCTTATTTAATGTGGAAGATTCTTGAGATGACTCAATGGGGGCCTCAGTGCTATTAGAGAGAACCCCACCCCTAGTAAGAACTTGGAAAACTGGGGGAGAGGGGTTTTTCCCAGCCACAGTTTCTATGGGAATCTGGGCTTGCTGTCAATCTACCCCATCCAGACCGGAGAAGATCTGGAAGCGGTTTTGGATAGGTAGGTTATACATATGTGGAAGCAATCCTCTATTGTTCCATGGTCTAGCTTGAGTAAGGTTGGGTCCCAGGTATGGTGGGTAATGATTACTGAAGGGGGGTATTGATAGACTTGATGCTGATTTCTGGGATAAAAGTCCTCCGGCCTCTGAGTGTAAAGAGAGGGGCCTTGACCACTTGCATAGACAGAACTACCCAGCACAGGCGGTACCCCCCCAGGTCCAACCCTATCCCATGGTCTTACATTTCCAAACCCCCGACGTTGGTGGACTGGCTTCTTAATAGGCTGCCTGTCCCTGCCCCAGTTATTAAAGCTTTTTGGGGGTGCGTAGGGATAGAAATAGGATAGAAGATGTGTGGAGATGGAATCGCTGCTTCTAGCATCGAACCAATCCCCAATATGCCTCACGGCCCTATGATCCTTAAAATGGATGATTATAACGTCACCATTTCTATCCTTTGGCCTGGCTCCCACCCAGTTGGCACGCCTTACACTTATAATTTCACCATTTATTGATGCAGGTAACGGTCTATTATCACAGAGCCAAAAGACAACCTTGTTCCGTAGTGCTCCATGATCTTCCCATTTACCTGCAGGCAGTTCTGGGACCCCTGCCATTACAATAACATAAGGGGCAGAATCAGGGGTTAAGTCTATGACACGACTAATTTTTTCGGGAGCGATGGCCAAAACATTCCCTTTACTTGACTTAGTCGTTAATAAGTCCTTACTACCACCTTGTTTTTGAATTCCCCCTGGTTTAGGTGTTTGCTCCTTAGTTACTGGAGCCGCCAGTTGAGGTGTGGCCAATTGTGGAGTTGGAGTTAATAACGTAATCGCAGGGCTACCCGATCTTACCCCCTCTTGCACGGATTTCTGTTTTTGCACAGGTGCCGGTGTTATAGATGCTGGTGTTATAGGTACTAGTATTAGAGGGGGAGCTGTTACTATGGATTTTACAGGTGGGTTGGCTCTTAATGAAGAGTTCGTCTTAGCTTTTTCTAGCCCCTTTACCAGGTCAAATAAGAGGAGGGAATTCTGTTCGACCTTCTTCTCTATTTGATCTAGATGTGCACACATCATAATAGTCTTATCTAGAAGGGGTTGCGTCACACCCCTGATAAGTTCTACAATTTTGGCCATCATGGCCGCCTCACATACTTGGGTTTGGCCAGTTTGTGACTGAGGAGAGTGAACAACCCCTTTCCTTATTTTATGTGCTCGATTACCCAATGGCTCGCCCCCCCTTTTTTTGCTGTTTCTCGTAATGAGGGGGGATGTAGGAGACTTGGGCGATGGCTCAATAGGGAGTTTTGGGGAGCCCGATAGCCTAACACTATCATTCCCAGTAGGTAAATCCAATAAGGATAAACTAGCAGGTGTACTAGACAAGAGATGCTTGCTTATCATGGTGGGGTCAGCAGAAGGGCTTTCAATGTTATCTGTGACCCCTGAGTGTGATACATCGATAAGCAGCAAAGAATCTCTAGGGCGTTTGGGCGCGATGACATGCCCTATTTCTCCTAATTTAACTGATCTCGTTTCTGTAAATAGTGGTAGGGTTCCAAACTCACCCCCCCCCTCCTTGTGTAATTTTATGGCAGATTTTCCTTTGCTTACCCCTGCGTCTCACTCGGGCTTTCTTAAAACTTCTGGGGGATTCCTTTGCTGCAGGCTCATATATTTCAGAAGAACCTATACCTGTCCCCATGAGGGCTTGAACGTGGGAATCCTCATCATGCTGACCCGCATGGACCATGGCAACTACGGTAGTTACTTTGCCTGCAGGGGCAGGGGGCTCCTCTGACAAAGGTGTGTCTGTGACCGTAAATGGAAGCTCCGGTGTAATTGTAGGAGAATGCTCCAACCCCAAAGACGCCCTTCTGTTGCTGTTGATTTGCGCAACCTTTTTAATAAAAAAATTGTCCATAGTTACCAGTTTGGAGGGCATAATGGGGGATAGTTCCAGACTCAAGTAGGGAACAAAAGTAAGTTATGAACAGTAGTTTCTCACTCACATGTTTATTTTACTGGTATCTAACAAGGAACGGAGATGGAAAAGGGTATGGCCCCGGCCCGGCTCCTCGGTCCCTGGAGGGCCACAGAGGGCCCGCCCTTTGCCCGGGCTTCGCTCGGCGTCCCGCTCGCGTCCCGCTGAGCGGTAAACCGTTGAAGATAAGGGGGCGTTGCAGTCATGGGGCGTGTCTTCCTGGGGGCGCGGCCGTGCACACCTGTGCAGCGCAGGGACTCCTGGTCTTACGAGTCCCTGCGGCGCGCTCCCTCGATGGTCTCGCGTTGTTCCCTCCTCCTAACTCGGGCCAGCAGCACAAACACTCCACCAGCCTCAACCCCACGCCACTCACCAGCTGTTAAAGTGCGGCAGGGCGGTCAATCCCTCCAGGGATACAGGGAGTCTGGGTGGAAACGGGATTGGCGTTCTGGCAGCAAACAAGCACTCAGGTTAGTTTCCGCGAGTAAAAAATCCAGTTAAAAAATCAACCTACTGCACAAAGGCACTATCCAGTTAAGCAAGAAGCTAAGAAACAAGTCAGGGAGATTTTAAATCAACTTGAATACCAAGGGGTGATTGAAACATGCACCTCGTCAATGAACAATCCTTTGTTTCCTGTCTCCAAACCAGACAATTCATATTGTTTAGTTTTGGAATACAGACACTTAAACTCCTGTTGCAAAACATTTGCAGTACAAAATGCACATATTGCAGCTCGGACGAATAACATCGTGCGGAAAAAAAATATAAAACCACATTAGACATTTCAAATGGGTTTTCTGTCAAAACATTGCACCTGAAAGCAGACATTTGACCACTTTCTCAATTATGGGGACACAGGGACAATTTTGCCGTCTCCCCCAGGGATTTAAGAATAGTCCAGGGTTATTTTCAGCCAGAGTAACAGAGTTACTACAAATGTACGATGATTAGGCATTATCATATGTCGATGACATCTATCTTACAGATGATGATTTGGAAGTGCACTTGAAAAGAGTGAACACCATAATACTTGGGTTTGCTTCTGAAGGGTACAAATTCAATTTTAAGAAATCACGAATTGCCCACCTCAACGTCCTATTCTTAGGTAACGAGTTATCAAGTGAAGGCAAAAGCCTGACAGCAAACTTTCTAGAGAAATGTGCGCAGCTCCAAACTCCATGAACGCTGAAGAACTTACAGTCAATTCTAGGTTTCCTGAATTTCGGAAGAACTTATGTTCTGAATTACGCAGAAAGGGTTAAACCTCCCTACGAACTAATCAAACTTGATTTCAAACCAACTAATTGGACTAAAACGCACACAGAAATTTTGCGTTCAATGCAAACAGACACGTTAGCAAAAACACAATTAGATACACATGAAAATACACGCAACCTTGTGATCCAAATCATCCCAGGGAGATGTGGATACACGTACCTGACTTTTAATGAAGGTGAAAAGGTACCAATAGCATATAAATCACACTTGTACACACAAGCGGAAATAAAATTCACTTCTACAGAAAAAATTCTGACAGCGGTTCATACTGCAGTAGCAAAGGCGAGAGCTCTAGCACAGGGTCAACGCATAATGATCGTTACACCTGTACCTGCCTTAGAGGCAGTGACGAAAGCAAGCATTCCCAATGCAAAAGCTTTACATCCAAGATGGATACAATGGGTTAACTCGCTTGCTGCAACAGACGTGGAATACGTGTTTGACCCCTACTTAAAAACACAAGAATTCCTACAATATGAGTACGAATGTCCCCTGACGACCGAGATTCTGCCTCTAGAACATTACGGATGTATAATCTATACAGACGGATCAGCGCAGCCCGCAGTTGGGGGTAAACAAGCCTATAGTGCTGCGTGCGCGATCGTTAAAGGTCGCTGGCGCGGAGGTAAATTCAGACCTATGGTCACTAAAACTCAATCACTCGGAGACTGTACAGCTCAGCGAGCTGAACTACAAGCTTTCAAGATGGCGCTTGAAAATACCGATCGAGAATTCCCACACTAATAGTGTGCGATTCGTATTACTGCGTACAATCTTACAATGAGTATCTACAGAACTGGGTTCAAAACGGTTTCAAAGACGCGAAAGGTGGCACAATTAAGCATAAAACGCTTTGGGAACAAGTAGTTCTTTTTCAGAAAGAACTACAAAAGACTCACGTGATTCATTCACTGAGTCATCAACCTGATGGCGTTCACGTTGCAGGGAATTCATTGGCTGATGAAGCCACGAAGGAAGCTGTGCAAATGGCTTCCGTAGCTGCGATCACTCGGTCAAAAACAAAAATAGGCAGCGAAATAATGCAAGCTGTCACTGCTTCAGTCAAAAACAGTGGTAAGACACTCCCGAAAGGTTTCCAGTAATGTACTCGTATATAACTGATGCGAATAATGTTCCTTTTGCTGAAATCCCTGGAGTGGGGGATAGGGCAATTCCAAACATGGAACATAGGTTAGGACTAATCTTAGCAGCACATGAAGGACTAGCGTATGCACATGCAGGGGTTTCCGCCACAGTATCATTATTAAAACAGAGATGTTGGCGGCTGCGCATGAGAAAACAAACTAGAAATTATGTTCTAGAATGTGAAATATGCCAGAAAATGAAAGTTTCGAGAGTGAAACGACCTGCACAGACCCCCCTTCTTATTTCAGATAAACCACTCACATGCGTTTACCTGGACCACTGCGGTCCCTTAACAAGGGATGGCAACTATAAATATATCATGGTCGCAGTGGACTCCTGCACAAGATTTATTTGGATGTGGCCCCAGCGCTCGGCTGACGCCAGACTGTTATAAAGGATTTGCGAGTCTTTATCGGCACATACGCAATAGGCACGCTACATTCTGACCAAGGTCCTGCGTTTAGCTCTCGAGCTTACAAGGAGGCCATGGCTAATTTGGGTGTTGCATTGCGGTATTACAGTCCCTTACATCCTGAGGGTAATGCGGTAGTGGAAAGAAAAAAACCATGACATAAAGCAATCCATAACAGCTAAGTTATTAGGTTCGGCTGATGGGTGGGTCAAACATCTAATAATTGTCTAACGTAGTCTTAACAATCTGCCAAGAAATACTCTGGGTGGAATCACTCCGTATGAATTGCTATTTGGTACTAGAATGTTAATCGAAGACCTCGATTGTCAAACTTCAGTGGTGGAACAAAGACCCTTTGATGTCAAAGATCGTTTGACTGTTTTACAGGACTTGAACGAAACAAGAAAAAGTCTAAGTAACGCAACACAAAAGCCAACATCCACTGAAGAAAAGCCACCTGTCCCAGCAAGACCTGTCTGGATTCCAAAGATTGGGGATCTAGTCAGAGAGAAGATCGCTGTGAAGAAGGAATTTGGGCCTTCTTACAGAAAAGCAGTACCTGTCTTGGCAATCCAAGGAACAAGATCAGTAGTACTACCGCCCCTTGCTGGCAAAAGGGAGAACAGAGTTGTGTCCATCGACCTGGTCAAACCACAATCATGTGGCCAATAATAAGTAGTAGACCCAGTGGACTCCCAAGAAGTAGCAGAAGACCAAATCTCGCTACTATTCAAGAGGTTCAAACTGAACGACTTATCACCTTTGATAAACCTGCAGTGAGAAAAGAAGGACAATGTAACAAAGCAATGGAACTCGTGCCTCTTGAGACCCAAATAACAGTTCGTCAAGAAACACCTGATGTAGCCTCTGACTATACAAATATGACAAAGGAAGAAGCAGCTGCAAAGAATAATAACAATCCTGATGCAATTCCAACAATTGACAAAACTGTGTCTGGCTATTTCATCAACGTTGATACATTTTCTGAGGATCCCAGTGAGCCCATAGATGAGTCAGCAAATAAAACTTTCAAAGTAAAAATAAAAGAATTCTTTCATCAACTTGAGAAAATATATCTGGTTTCATCATGGATTGAACTTTGGATTGTGTTAGGAGTACTTTTTCTCCTCCTCTGGCTCATTCTGGTTTTGAGCTTGGGAAGAATGATAGATGGAAAATATAATACAATGGACACAGCAAGTCAGAAAATCAACTTGGTACTGAAAGTCATTCTTGTACAAAAAAATGTGCCACTGACCTCGTCTAGAGAAACTTATGATCTGCAAGTTGCAAGGTCTTCTGCAGAGATACATGCATTATTATCAACAAACTGCCCAGTACACTTCTCAGAAATGTTAAGTCAAATCATAAACATGTCTGATACCAGCGGCATCGCACATGTATTTAAGACGATTTTTTCGGGACTGTTAACACCATTTGAAGCAGTCCTCTGCATTTTTCCAAATTTCGTGCACTCTGTGTTCTGCGGCCTGCCTCTCATCTTGGGAATAGTAGCAGGAATTCTATTTTTATTCCTTCTGCTCCGCTATGGCAAGTCCGGCTACCAGCAACACCCAGACTACCATGGAACAATGCCTCCTTGCCATGAGGTATCTTGAGAGAATTTCACAGATTCTTGGCTTGGCTCGTTTAAGAGACCTGAACACAACCTGGTTTCTATCGTTCAGACCAATCTGGCAAGATTGCATCTTACCTGTTCTTCGATGCCTGCTTTACGGACAGGAATGCGTGTTGGACATTTGTCTTACACTTCCATCAGTACTGCCATCGGATGTTGACGCTTTGTTAGGTCCAGTAACAGCTCATGCATCGTGTTGCCCCCAATGGCTGCCTATTCTGATGACGGCATTCATTGAGGTCTCACCGGCAAGTCTAACTGAGGGTGAGATACGAGAAACTACAGGTGTACAGGTATCATCTACTACGGACATTGCTAATGCATCAAACGCTGACGGCGATGATCCACACTTCTGCACTTTTGATTTGCTAACTGAAGTGGTTCCACTGTCACCTACTATGGTAGACGGTTTCTTTGCCAGGCTAGATGATCTGATGTTTTCTCCTGACACTCCTGAGAATAACTTTTGATTATTTCACACAGCGTTCTCTGAAGTCTGAAATTTAGCCTTCATTTTTCAAAACAATCTACTAATTGGAGCTTTTTCCAAAATAGAAATTTTGTCACAGAGTAATCTGCTTGAAGTAGAACTATTCTTAGAGAACAAGATTTCTTTTGAAGAACTTCCTAAATGACTATATTTGGCCTAATAATCAGAACAAAAAGGTCTTTTTAAAGTATGATATAGGATGGTCTCAAAAATTTATTTTTCCTTTCTGTAAAAAGCTTCAGAGACATTTCATGAAATATATTTTACAATGATAGAATGTATACTATGCGTCATGTCTATAAAGACTTATTCTATACTCAGTACATTCAAACAAGCCTTTTCAAATGCAATTTTGTATGTTGTATTTTGGGTGGGATTATATACACCAGCTTTAGATTTGTTCAGTGCTTACAAGTTTAGTTTTATTGATCTTAAGATCGAGGAGTGGGTGTTGTAAATGAGTCTAGGACCCTAGTGTAAATTTTCCCGATTCATGTCCTTATGTCCTTATATAGGTACGGATTATCCTATCCTTATATAGGCATAGAAATCATTACCATATTTAGACTGAGCCTATGCAGCCCAAATACGGCATGGCTACTTCCACTATGTTCCAAGAATCAGCAACGATTTCTTAGAAAAACCCGCCTTCAGCAGCTAGGGACATCCTCTTGCCTGAATACTAATTGATCTAGGAAATCATGGAGTTTTCGAAGAACTGAGTCTTCTATGATGTTATTAGGTCCAATCACACGTCAAACTCGGCATCATCATAGTATAAATGTGCCTAGATTTGCCCAAGCAGACACACAGTGGTTTGGAGCAGATCGACTAACTACTTGCCCGAAGCCCTGCAGCAGCAAGTGCCGAAGGAAGCCGACCCTCCAGCTGACGCACTGAGAGACTCTGTCTTTTCTCCGGCCGAGAAATCCAGCTCCAGTGTTTCCAGGCTACCCTTCCGGGTTGCTGGGAAATCGAGTCCTGAGAGAGAGATACAAGACCTCCTTCATTCTAAACCAAGGTACGGAGCTGATAAGACCCTTAGAGAATTCTTGATTAGATTCTTGGTAAAAAATACTAAGCTTAAACTACTCCTCACTTACTTCTTCCCTTATGCTAGGCTTAGGTCAGGTACACCGGGGTAGGCGCATTTTAGAAGCACCAGTTGACTACTTTTAGCCATCATTTTAACACTGTATGTATTTTATCCGGTTTAAGGCAATTGATGGCTTAGAAACCATATCATGCTTACAGTACTACTTTATAATACTGTTCATATTATATAGTCTGTACTTTTTTACCAGTATTTCGATTGTAGCAGTACATGTCTTATGCTTGAGAAAGAAGACTGTTCAATAAATACTTTTTATTGAAAACGCCCGTCTCTCTATTTTCTCAGCACCTCTGGTGGAACGAAGCATGCACGAATGACTGAGTAAAATAACTATCTATTGTTTCCGCGACTCTAGAGATTGATTTCTTATTTTTGGGAAACAAAGTTGTCATGTTTATGCGGTTGTCAGAAACTAATCCCTTCTTCTGAATTCGAGAAAGTTTCTAGTGACCTCTGAGCTAGCTGACACTCACAATTAAGTCTAATAGATTCGGTAGAGACCTAGTCGACCTCAGTCCTACGTCTAAACTACAGGATTTATTATTCCAATGCGCAGAGCCTATTGGGAATATAGGAACTACACTACAATTACAGAAGCGTCCACAGATGCTTGTGTGTCTTCTTCTGCAATACTGATAGCACTGGCACACATAAAGCGCCAGCGCTATCTTCAGAGGGTGTTCACGCATTTGCATGGCGGCAAGGCCCCATGCAAATGAGGGATTCCCTTTCCCTCTGCGTCATATTACAGAGTTGTATAACAATAAAAAAATCTTAACAGGTTATGGTAAGAAGTCTGTTCAATAAAACATGTACATCAAGTTGCAGAGAAAGAAAAGAGAGACTCGAGGGTAGGTAAGAGATGCAAGAAGATATCTGTATTGAAGACAAATTGTGAGCAAGAGAACAGTATCAGCACTGTTTACAATAAATGTGGTTGTAACATGAGTGCTTGTGGACACACAGTGATTGGCGCAAGAGACAAGTGGCACAGCGAGGAACGGAGCCGAGTGAATACAATTAACAATATATGCAATATATTTCCTGGTTCACGATTGATTTTAGCAAGAATAGTTTTTCAAGGTATAGACAATTTTGTGAACAGTAGATTTGCGCCAAGGATTGCACTAGAAGAACAATGGTGCTTCAACCTTTAACAAGTTAGGGACATCTTCAGGACCAACTAAGTATGAGCGAAATTTGCGAATTCGCGGTCCGCGAATTCGTGCGAAATTGCAAAAAAAATGCCGCGAACTCGTGGATTTTTGTGCCATTTGCACAAATATGTGACCACGTGTGCATGTAACTTTGCCAGCGCGCCAAAAGGCGCTGAGGTCCCTTGAGTGAGCTGGCCATTATAGTGGGGACGGGCGGGAAGACGTTTCATACCGCTAGTGTGTGGTGGATGGGGCTAAACGGGCGGGGTTTCTATGCAAGTTCACATGCATCTTGTTTATAAAGGGTCAGAGACCGAGCAGAGCAACAGATGAGGAGAAAGCAGCCTCCTGGTCACAGGAGCTACACAGGGATGGCGCTCGGGAAACTCATGGATGCAAAAATACGTTTGGCACAGGACCCCAGAATCCTTCAGATGTCCAAGATAGCTCTGCTGCCCGTGTTGGTACAAAGCCATTCTGATCCTGCTCAGTGGGTTCAGGCGCATGCAGCTGCTGCTGCTGGACAATGTCCCATCTCATACTAAACTGCCCCGTACAGGCATATGCTGGCACTGGGCAGTAGGGTGCAGTGGCAAGCGGGTGCTCCACCCCTGGTCCATGGGCATACCGGTGCCAGGGAAGACACGTGTTTATTGGTGCTGTGTAGCAAGTTATGACTTGACATTTTGACTGCACCAGACGGTGGTACCACCTACACGGATCAGGAGCATCCAGGCACCAGACTTCATGGTGCAAGAGCATAATGGTGCTGTGCGGTAAGGGTATATATGTACTGGGGCAGGAGGACACTTAGCACAATGTGTGCTCACACCCAGAGGGCTCCCAGGCAATTGAGCACAAATGATTTTCATACTTGGAGGGCTCCGGGGCAGTTCAGCAGCACGGGGGCTCACACACACTGGGCCCCGGGCCAGTTCAGTAGCGCGTGGGCTCACAACCCCTGGGCAGCTCAGCAGCGCAGGGGCTCACACCCACAGGGCTCCAGGGCAGTTTAGCAGCGCCACCCTCTGGTTCATCACTGCCACCCTCTGGTTCATCACTGCCACCCTCTGGTTCATCACTGCCACCCTCTGGTTCACCACTGCCACCCTCTGGTTCACCACTGTCACCCTCTGGTTCATCACTGTCACCCACTGGTTCATCACTGCCACCCTCTGGTTCATCACAGACCCTCTGGTTCACCACTGCCAACCACTGGTTCATCACTGTCACCCTCTGGTTCATCACTGCCACCCTTTGGTTCATCACAGCACCCTCTGGTTCACCACTGCCACCTTCTGGTTCATAACTGCCACGCTCTGGTTCATCACTGTCACCCTCTGGTTCATCACTGCCAACCTCTGGTTCACCACTGCTACACTCTGGTTAATCACTGCCACCCTCTGGTTTACCACTGCCACCCTCTGGTTCATCACTGTCACCCTCTGGTTCACCACTGCCACCCTCTGGTTCATCACTGTCACCCTCTGGTTCACCACTGCCACCCTTTGGTTCATCACTGTCACCCTCTGGTTCATCACTGCCACCCTCTGGTTCACCACTGCCACCCTCTGGTTCATCACTGCCACCCTCTGGTTCATCACTGCCACCCTCTGGTTCATTACTGCCACCCTCTGGTTCGCCACTGCCACCCTCTGGATCATCACTGTCACCCTCTGGTTCATCACTGCCACCCTCTGGTTTGCCACTGCCACCCTCTGGATCATCACTGTCACCCTTTGGTTCATCACTGCCACCCTCTGGTTCATCACAGCAACCTCTGGTTCACCAGTGCCACCCTCTGGTTCATCACTGCCACCCTCTGGTTCATCGCAGCTCCCTCTGGTTCATCACTGCCACCCTCTGGTTCATCACAGCAACCTCTGGTTCACCAGTGCCACCCTCTGGTTCATCACTGCCACCCTCTGGTTCATCACAGCTCCCTCTGGTTCATCACTGCCACCCTCTGGTTCATCACAGCCACCCTCTGTTTCACCACTGCCACCCACTGGTTCACCACTTTCACCCTCTGGTTCTCCACTGCCACCCTCTGGTTCACCACTGCCACCCTCTGGTTCATCACTGACATCCTTTGGTTCATCAAAGCACCCTCTGGTTCACCACTGCCCCCCTCTGGTTCATCACTGCCACCCTCTGGTTCATCACAGCTCCCTCTGGTTCACCACTGCCACCCTCTGGTTCATCACTGCCACCCTCTGGTTCATCACAGCACCCTCTGGTTCACCACTGCCACCCTCTGGTTCATCACTTCACTGCCACCCTCTAGTTCATCACTGCCACCCTCTGGTTCATCAATGCCACCCTCTGGTTCATCACTGCCACCCTCTGGTTCACCACTGCCACCCTCTGGTTCATCACTGCCACCCTCTGGTTCATCACAGCACCCTCTGGTTCACCCCTGCCACCCTCTGAAACAACCCTGCCACCCTCTGGTTCATCACTGCCACCCTCTGGTTCATCACTGCCACCCTCTGGTTCACCAATGTCACCCTCTGGTTCATCACAGCACCCTCTGGTTTACCACTGCCACCCTTTGGTTCACCACTCTCACCCTGTGGTTCACCCCTGCCACCATATGGTTCATCACAGCACCCTCTGGTTCACCACTGTCACCCTCTGGTTCACCAGTGTCACCCTCTGGTTCACCACTGCCACCCTCTGGTTCATCACTGCCACCCTCTGGTTCACCACTGCCACCCTCTAGTTCATCACTGCCCCCCTCTGGTTCACCACTGCCACCATCTGGTTCACCACTGCCACCCTCTGGTTCACCCCTGCCACCATCTGGTTCATCACTGCCACCCTCTGGTTCACCACTGCCACCCTCTGGTTCATCACTGCCACCCTCTGGTTCACCACTGCCACCTTCTGGTTCATCACTGTCACCCTCTGGTTCACCACTGACACCCTCCGGTTCACCACTGACACCCTCCGGTTCACCACTGACACCCTCTGGTTCATCACTGCCACCCTCTGGATCACCACTGTCACCCTCTGGTTCATCACTGCCACGCTCTGGTTCATCACGGCACCCTCTGGTTCACCACTGCTACCCTCTGGTTCACCACTGACACCCTCCGGTTCACCACTGCCACCCTCTGGTTCATCACTGCTACCCTCTGGATCATCACTGCCACCCTCTGGTTCACCACTGTCACCCTCTGGGTCACCAAAGCCACCCTCTGGTTCATCAATGTTATCCTCTGGTTCATCACTGCCACCCTCTGGTTCATCACAGCACCCTCTGGTTCACCACTGCCACCCTCTGGTTCACCACTGACACCCTCTGGTTCATCACTGCCACCCTCTGGATCACCACTGCCATCCTCTGGTTCATCACTGTCACCCTCTGGTTCATCACTGCCACCCTCTGGTTCACCACTGCCACCCTCTGGTTCATCACTGCCACCCTCTGGATCACCACTGTCACCCTCTGGTTCATCACTGCCACCCTCTGGTTCATCACTGCCACCCTCTGGTTCATCACTGCCACCCTCTGGTTCACCACTGACACCCTCTGGTTCACCACTGTCACCCTCTGGTTCATCACTGTCACCCACTGGTTCATCACTGCCACCCTCTGGTTCATCACAGACCCTCTGGTTCACCACTGCCAACCACTGGTTCATCAATGTCATCCTCTGGTTCATCACTGCCACCCTTTGGTTCATCACAGCACCCTCTGGTCCACCACTGCCACCTTCTGGTTCATAACTGCCACGCTCTGGTTCATCACTGTCACCCTCTGGTTCATCACTGCCAACCTCTGGTTCACCATTGCTACCCTCTGGTTAATCACTGCCACCCTCTGGTTTACCACTGCCACCCTCTGGTTCATCACTGTCACCCTCTGGTTCACCACTGCCACCCTCTGGTTCATCACTGTCACCCTCTGGTTCACCACTGCCACCCTTTGGTCCATCACTGTCACCCTCTGGTTCATCACTGCCACCCTCTGGTTCACCACTGCCACCCTCTGGTTCATCACTGCCACCCTCTGGTTCATCACTGCCACCCTCTGGTTAATTACTGCCACCCTCTGGTTCGCCACTGCCACCCTCTGGATCATCACTGTCACCCTCTGGTTCATCACTGCCACCCTCTGGTTTGCCACTGCCACCCTCTGGATCATCACTGTCACCCTTTGGTTCATCACTGCCACCCTCTGGTTCATCACAGCAACCTCTGGTTCACCAGTGCCACCCTCTGGTTCATCACTGCCACCCTCTGGTTCATCACAGCTCCCTCTGGTTCATCACTGCCACCCTCTGGTTCATCACAGCCACCCTCTGTTTCACCACTGCTACCCTCTGGTTCACCACTGACACCCTCCGGTTCACCACTGCCACCCTCTGGTTCATCACTGCTACCCTCTGGATCATCACTGCCACCCTCTGGTTCACCACTGTCACCCTCTGGGTCACCAAAGCCACCCTCTGGTTCATCAATGTTATCCTCTGGTTCATCACTGCCACCCTCTGGTTCATCACAGCACCCTCTGGTTCACCACTGCCACCCTCTGGTTCACCACTGACACCCTCTGGTTCATCACTGCCACCCTCTGGATCACCACTGCCATCCTCTGGTTCATCACTGTCACCCTCTGGTTCATCACTGCCACCCTCTGGTTCACCACTGCCACCCTCTGGTTCATCACTGCCACCCTCTGGATCACCACTGTCACCCTCTGGTTCATCACTGCCACCCTCTGGTTCATCACTGCCACCCTCTGGTTCATCACTGCCACCCTCTGGTTCACCACTGACACCCTCTGGTTCACCACTGTCACCCTCTGGTTCATCACTGTCACCCACTGGTTCATCACTGCCACCCTCTGGTTCATCACAGACCCTCTGGTTCACCACTGCCAACCACTGGTTCATCAATGTCATCCTCTGGTTCATCACTGCCACCCTTTGGTTCATCACAGCACCCTCTGGTCCACCACTGCCACCTTCTGGTTCATAACTGCCACGCTCTGGTTCATCACTGTCACCCTCTGGTTCATCACTGCCAACCTCTGGTTCACCATTGCTACCCTCTGGTTAATCACTGCCACCCTCTGGTTTACCACTGCCACCCTCTGGTTCATCACTGTCACCCTCTGGTTCACCACTGCCACCCTCTGGTTCATCACTGTCACCCTCTGGTTCACCACTGCCACCCTTTGGTCCATCACTGTCACCCTCTGGTTCATCACTGCCACCCTCTGGTTCACCACTGCCACCCTCTGGTTCATCACTGCCACCCTCTGGTTCATCACTGCCACCCTCTGGTTAATTACTGCCACCCTCTGGTTCGCCACTGCCACCCTCTGGATCATCACTGTCACCCTCTGGTTCATCACTGCCACCCTCTGGTTTGCCACTGCCACCCTCTGGATCATCACTGTCACCCTTTGGTTCATCACTGCCACCCTCTGGTTCATCACAGCAACCTCTGGTTCACCAGTGCCACCCTCTGGTTCATCACTGCCACCCTCTGGTTCATCACAGCTCCCTCTGGTTCATCACTGCCACCCTCTGGTTCATCACAGCCACCCTCTGTTTCACCACTGCCACCCACTGGTTCACCACTTTCACCCTCTGGTTCTCCACTGCCACCCTCTGGTTCACCACTGCCACCCTCTGGTTCATCAGTGACATCCTTTGGTTCATCAAATCACCCTCTGGTTCACCACTGCCCCCCTCTGGTTCATCACTGCCACCCTCTGGTTCATCACAGCTCCCTCTGGTTCACCACTGCCACCCTCTGGTTCATCACTGCCACCCTCTGGTCCATCACAGCACCCTCTGGTTCACCACTGCCACCCTCTGGTTCATCACTGCCACCCTCTAGTTCATCACTGCCACCCTCTGGTTCACCACTGCCACCCTCTGGATCATCAATGCCACCCTCTGGTTCATCACTGCCACCCTCTGGTTCACCACTGCCACCCTCTGGTTCATCACTGCCACCCTCTGGTTCATCACAGCACCCTCTGGTTCACCCCTGCCACCCTCTGAAACAACCCTGCCACCCTCTGGTTCATCACTGCCACCCTCTGGTTCATCACTGCCACCCTCTGGTTCACCAATGTCACCCTCTGGTTCATCACAGCACCCTCTGGTTTACCACTGCCACCCTTTGGTTCACCACTCTCACCCTGTGGTTCACCCCTGCCACCAAATGGTTCATCACAGCACCCTCTGGTTCACCACTGTCACCCTCTGGTTCACCAGTGTCACCCTCTGGTTCGCCACTGCCACCCTCTGGTTCATCACTGCCACCCTCTGGTTCACCACTGCCACCCTCTAGTTCATCACTGCCCCCCTCTGGTTCACCACTGCCACCATCTGGTTCACCACTGCCACCCTCTGGTTCACCCCTGCCACCATCTGGTTCATCACTGCCACCCTCTGGTTCACCACTGTCACCCTCTGGTTCATCACTGCCACCCTCTGGTTCACCACTGCCACCTTCTGGTTCATCACTGTCACCCTCTGGTTCACCACTGCCACCCTCTGGTTCACCACTGACACCCTCTGGTTCACCACTGCCACCCTCTGGTTCATCACTGCCACCCTCTGGATCACCACTGTCACCCTCTGGTTCATCACTGCCACGCTCTGGTTCATCACGGCACCCTCTGGTTCACCACTGCTACCCTCTGGTTCACCACTGACACCCTCCGGTTCACCACTGCCACCCTCTGGTTCATCACTGCTACCCTCTGGATCACCACTGCCACCCTCTGGTTCACCACTGTCACCCTCTGGGTCACCAAAGCCACCCTCTGGTTCATCAATGTCATCCTCTGGTTCATCACTGCCACCCTCTGGTTCATCACAGCACCCTCTGGTTCACCACTGCCACCCTCTGGTTCACCACTGACACCCTCTGGTTCATCACTGCCACCCTCTGGATCACCACTGCCATCCTCTGGTTCATCACTGTCACCCTCTGGTTCATCACTGCCACCCTCTGGTTCACCATTGCCACCCTCTGGTTCATCACTGCCACCCTCTGGATCACCACTGTCACCCTCTGGTTCATCACTGCCACGCTCTGGTTCATCACGGCACCCTCTGGTTCACCACTGCTACCCTCTGGTTCATCACTGCTACCCTCTGGATCACCACTGCGACCCTCTGGTTCATCACTGTCACCCTCTGAGTCACCAAAGCCACCCTCTGGTTCATCAATGTCATCCTCTGGTTCATCACTGCCACCCTCTGGTTCATCACAGCACCCTCTGGTTCACCACTGCCACCCTCTGGTTCACCACTGAAACACTCTGGTTCATCACTGCCACCCTCTGGTTCACCACTGCCACCATCTGGTTCACCACTGCCACCCTCTGGTTCATCACAGCACCGTCTGGTTCACAACTGCACCTTCTGGTTCATCACAGCACCCTCTAGTTCACCACTGTAGATTATGGGGAGGAAGCACACCTGCCCAGCCTCAACCGGGGGCTGGTTAATGTGCTACTGAATTTGAGCTTCAAGTCCGGCACCTGCTTCCTTATCTGTAAGTGCTTCCTAATGTGGTTTAATTTTTGTGACAGCCTGGAGCATTGTGCCATACTTGTAACTATTCTCTGACCCTGCTTCGAGGGTCAGAGCAGGGTCAGAGAATAGTTGCAAGAAGGCAACAACTCTGGAGGCGCCGCTCATGAAGCACTTACAGGGTTACAACAGGTGCCAAAGTTGAAGTTAATTTCTTTGTAACCATTTTGTAAATGGTTACAAAGAAATTAGCTTCAACTTGGGCACCTACTGTAACCCTGTAAGTGCTTCATGTACTTCAGTTTTTGGAAATCCGTCCCGAACGCGATTTCGTTGATTTTTCTGCAATTTCGTGAGATTCGCGGACCGCGAAATTGCAGAAAATCCGCAAATTCCATGAACGGAACGGATTTTACGCCCATGCTTAGGCCCAACCTGAAGAGGATTCTGCTGGCCCAAAAGCACTCAAGTCACACCTGAGAATAATCATGTTTCAGCTGCTGGATGCCCTCTGCTTGACGATAGGTCAGCGCAACCCCAAGGCAATTGTTATCCCCATACTGGATCATACTATTCTTAAATCCACAACAGTGCATGTTCCTCCAGCAGTCTGATAGATCAGCTTGCTGCAGTACACCAAATGGTGGTCCTCCTTGACTATCCACCCTGGTCCCTCCTCCTTCCCAGGAATCTTTCTTTGGTTTCCCAGGATTTAAGTCAAGCTCAGCACAAAAACTAACAGTGACCTGGTCCTGAAGATGACCATAACCCGTTAAAGGTCGAAACGCCGTTGACCTCCCAGCGCAATCCTTGGTGTAAATCTACTATTCTAGAAATTTTCTATCCCTTGTAAAACAATTCTTTTTTTTTTTTTTTTTTTTAAAGAACTTTATTGTCCAACATACAGTGTACACAGCATTGTAGCTTACAACCCAGCCGGGCCAGCTGCAGGTAATGAACATTGTGCTAGGTAGGGCAAGTGAACACAGCTTCAAGGCCGACAACCCTGGGGTCCGGCAGCGCATACCAACATGTCTCATGACACCGTAACCATATCTTTATTTCGTGTTAAGTAAGTGTGTGGTCCATGGTTTTTCTTTATATAGTCAGAGGATCAAAGTAGTGGTGCCGAACCTATCCTCGTCGCCAGCAGTGGTGGCAGCCGAACCCACCATATCATACATGTGTCATCGGGAAGTGTCTCAATGTGGGTGTCGCATGAATGAGTGACGAGGGTGTTCAGTATTTAAGCGCGCTTGGGGCGCACGACCGTCTCGGTCGCCCATCTCTTTGGACAGAGCTGTTCTGTATCGTAGCGCTCAGGTGTGTTGCTGAAGCCTCAGCCGTCACGTCCGAGGGCGCCTCGTGGTGTTGAATGGAATGCAACTTGGAGTTGTATGTGCACGGACATGGTCTAAGTGGAGATGAAACCAAACCCGTAACGAACTACAAAACAGGAACAAGAGGGTAGTGGGAGGTAGGTGGGGGTAGTTGTGCGCAGAGTTTGCCATATCATTGGGAGGGGGGAGTCGGAATCGATGTGCCAGCCGTGTCTCGCAGGGCGGGCGGGAGGCCGGGGGGGTGGTGTGGGAGAGTGCAGGTTGCCCGTGTAGCGGAGCCGTTAAGGGGGGGGGTCCTCGAGTGTTTAGTGGATGTGGCAGTCCGGTGTGGCACCTGGGCTCTTGTCGTAGCGCCGCATCGGGCGGCGTGTGTCCGGGAGTGGGGTTAGCAGTCGTCAGTGTGAATCAGTTAAGCACATGGCAAACGGCGGGCAGAGCCTAACTGTCGGGTGGGTGGTGCATGTCTCATCATGCGCGGTGCGCAGGAGTCCGTATCGGGGAGTGGAGGTGATGGGACATGATTCTTCACGTAATTCCCTGTTCCGTACATTTCTGTAGGAAGGAGCGCAGTACGTCCTCCCATTGTTGTGCAATGGGGAATTTTCTAAGCCCTGCCGCACTTCCCGCTTCAGGACAGAGCTCTCAGCCCGTGCCCAGTTCGTCAACGACAAACACCAGTGCCGGAGGTGCGGGGGTATGGCTGCCTTCCACCGCTTGGTGAGCAGTCTCTTGGCTGTGATAAGTCCAAGATCCCAGAACCTAGCCTGGACCTTATTTTGGCGCGTGCGCTTATATAAACCCAGTATACAGGCTTCCCATGTATGTGGAACTTGTTCCTTAGTGCAATGTCGGAGCAACATGGTCACTCCGTCCCAGTACTGCTGAAGGGCGGGACATAGTCAGAGCATGTGGAGGAGAACTGCGCCAATAAGGGAGCAGCGGCCGCAGGCAGTGTCTGTGACTAAAAAATACTTATTTATCTTGTCCGGGGTGAGGTATGCGCGGTGCAGTATGTAAAATTGTATAGTTTTAAAGCGAGGGCTGCGGGGGACGTTTGTCGGGCCAGCCAAGATCATAGCCCACTCTTTGTCTGTCCAGTCCCTTCCCCTGTCTGTCGCCCATTTGTCCCTCAGGTGTGTAGTCGTCGGGTGTGTGTGTAGGAGGAGTGCTTGCGTTAACCAATGAATGATGTGAGTGCCGTTGCTCATGACATGCAGGTACTGCATGAAGTGATGTGTAGGTGGCTCACTAGATATGTCTCCCCAAGCGGCAGTCAATGTGTGGACGAGTGATGCGTGTGTCAGGAACTGTCCAGCCGGGAGGGATGTATCTCCTACCAGGGCTGCGAAGGGCAAGAGGGCGCCATCAGAGTAAAGGTCGCCTAAGGTTTCCACCTCTGCGGCGATCCAGCTTTCTAACTTTACAGTGGTCAGGGTCCCCGCCGGTGTCGGAGTGCCTAATAGCGGTATTATCGGCGCGTATGGTGTCATCGCTCGTGTTAGACGCAGGCAGCGGAGGAAGCATCTGCGTGCCACTGCGAGCAGCAGTTGCGGCGGCCGGGGTGTCCGAGTTAGCGGATGAAACAGTACGTGAATCTGGTATAGGGACCATGCAGTGGTATCCGTGGCCGTGTCGCCCAGGTTCTTACCACCTAGCCAGCCTGACACCCACTGCATTTGTGCCGCTAGATAATACAGTTCCATGTTTGGAACTGCTAGTCCGCCCTCCTTAGTGGGCATGTAGAGTTTTGTCAATGCGACTCGAGGCCGACCTCTGTTCCAAATCAGGGCACGCAGCAGGACCTCGAGGTCTCGGAACACCCGGGTAGGTACATAGGTTGGTATATTCGCAAAGTAGTATAGCAGCCGTGGTAGGACTATAATTTTCGCTAAGGCTATGCGACTAGGGACATTGAGCGGTAGCATGTTCCAGAACCCCACCTGCGCCCGGGTAGAGGCGATCGCCCTCATCAGGTTTCCTTCCAAAATGACCAAGGGATCTCGATAGATGCGTATCCCTAGGTATCTGAACGTGTTGGGGTACCATTGCAACCTCGCACCTCCGATGAGTATGTCACACTCAGGAACATTCGGGCTGAAGGAGTAGGCCCCCGATTTGGCCCAGTTTACTCGTAATCCCGACATTTCCTCAAAGGTGCCAAAAATGGCAGTGAGGGACTCCGGGACGTTGCTTAGGTCCCTGACGTACAAGAGTAGGTCATCAGCATACAATGACACTATATGTAGTCCGTCAGCCATCGGTATTCCCCAGGCAGTTCCCCGAGACCGGAGCATTGCAGCCAGGGGTTCCACTGCTAGGGAGAACAGTAGGGGCGACAGTGGGCAACCCTGCCTGGTGCCTCTCCGTATACGAATGGGGTCAGAGAGTAACGCTCTGATGCGCACTTGGACTGTGGGTTCACGAACAATTCTTGCTAAGAATCAATCATGAAGTATCTTGTATATATTGTTAATTGTATTCACTCTGAGCCGTTCCTCGCTGTGTCACTTGTCACTTGCACCTCTCACCGTTTGTTCCATGAGCACTCATGTGCACAATCTTTTTCAGGTTACACCCACATGTATTGTAAATAGTGCTTATACTGTTAACTTGCTTTCAATTTGTCTTTAATACAGTTTGCTCCTTGCATCTCTTACCTACCCTTGAGTCTCTCCTTTCTTTCTTTGCAACTTGATGTGCAAGTTTTATTGAACGTCTTCTAAACATTACCTGTTGAGATATTGTTTATTTTTACTCACTTCTACCACCCGGGTCTTAACTGGGTAATGGGTGATCTCTTTTTGGTTGATTCCAGTATTACAGACTTGAGCACAGAGGCAAAGAAGCTGTCAGGAGGTGCACCGACAGTGAGCCACCTTATAGGTGGTGTAATGTCAGTGCGACCCCTGAAAGCAGCCCTCTGGAGGGTGGAAAGAACGTCCCTTGGACCCTTCAGATATCCCCTTGCAGGTGGCTGCAGTCATTCCATGTACCCGCCTGCAAGGGGATCTCTAATCCCCTTTAAAAGTGCAGGCAGGTTGCCAACTTTAATGTGAAAACACAGAGCGGCTTGAAAACAGCTGCTCTGTTTTTCACAAGAAAGAACTGCCCCCAGGGCAGCACGAGTTTGTACCATAATGCGCTCATTTTCCTGTTTAGTGCTGGGTGCACCTTTTGAAAGTTGCGCACAGCGCTAACCATGAAAATGTGCTGCAAACTTAATACAATCCTTGGTAGCAAAGAAAGACAAGGGCCACTGCCCGGTCTTCTCATTGAATTCAGTTGGTGGGTGATCAACCACCACTTCAAGATGGCAAGAATCCATCTTCTCAGAGATATCTTGTTATCCTATGACTGGATGAGGGTTGACATAAAGGATTCATATTTTTCTATACCCATTTTCCCTCCACACTGGAGATTTCTGTAGTAGAAGTGGTTTTAATTCGATGCATGAGTTTACCACACTCCTGTTCAGCCTGGTGCTTCACAAAGGCTTGGAGAACAGTCATTGGATGGTTAAGAGATAGTGAGGTTTGTCTAATAGCATATTTGTATGATATCCTTCTTATGAATCAGAGTTTGACTCAACTCCTAAGATAAGCTACTGTGACAACTTCACTCCTGAAGAGTTAGGGATTTATCATCAACGGAGAAAAACCAGAGACAGTGATATCTCAGAACATGTAATTTCTCAGCTTTGTGGTGGATTCAGCTCAACAGATTTTGAAGCTTCCGCAGAAAAAAGTGAAATCCATTAAGAAGGAACTGAGGTTGGTACTGAGGAGTTGCATTGAAGAGGGTCACGCTCTCTCTGAGATTGCAAGCCAGACTTGGGGAACTTCTGGCATCATCGATCCATGCAAATTTTCCTTGTCCCTTACACCACAGGACTCTATAATGCCTGAAGATGTCTCATTTAGGACTGTCCCACATAGGTAGTAAAACCTTCTGACAATTTGGAGATAGAGTGGTGGTTAAACCACATGGAGGTGTGAAACAGAAAAGCTATCTACGAGATTATTCCATAATTTGAAATGGAATCATGTGTGAACCATTCAGAATGGGGAGCACACTGTGGGGAGGATACCATCGGTGAACACTGGTCGAAGAAGTATTGGCCAGGCACATCAACTTTTTGGAACCTCTGGCAGGAAGCTTCACAGTCAAATGACTGACAAAGAACAAGGTGTCCTGCTCTGTACTTTTGAAAACTGACAATGTATCGGCAGTCATATATATCAACAGGTTCAGAGGTAAAAAGTTCATTGTTGTGGCTGAGTTGGCTATGGACTTTTGACACTTCTGTCTTAACAAGAACATATCGGTAGCAGCAGAATATTTGCCCAGCAAGCAAAATCTAGTGGCAGATTAAAACTTCTACTTTTTCAAAGCCTTCAGTGCATGGAAGCTGGATACACATGTTTCCCAATAGTTGATGTAGAGATGGGGACCTTGCAACATAGCTCTATTTCCCTCATGGTTGGATATACAGCTTACTAGATTCTACCGTTAGCATTTGAACCCCCTGGTGAAAGCCATGGAAGCTTTCACTCAGGACTGGTCCCTAACTCAGCATTATGGCTTTCAACCAATATCAATCGTCACAAAATTGTCTGCTCAGGTAAAGAGACAGATATCAGATGTCATACTGGTGACACCTTTTTGGAGGGTTCAAGTTTGCAGCCGAGCTCCATGCAGGTAACTGCAGTGGGGCCGGGTAAGAGGGGATTTAAAGGGACAATGCCGAGGGAAAATCAATTTTTTATTTAATTTTCCGTCTGCATTGTCCCTCGAAATTCCTCTTTTCCCGGCTCCTGCATGGACTGCGCCTGCAAGTTTGGCTTCCAGTTGTTTTGTACCTTTCTTGGAATTCTTTGATCCTTCTCCCTCTTCATCTGAACATTCTGAAGCATTGTCATATCAGATTCCATCAATTTATGATTAATGGCTTGTAGGAATGAGGATTACAGGACACACTAGGAACTCTCATATCTTTCTCAGCAAGCTCCATAATTAATGTGGAAATCATGATCACAGTCCACTGTCAAACAGTAGAACAGTACAGCTAAGCTTGGAGACAATGGAAACATTGGTGTCTGGGACACTGCTTCGATCCCGTGGGGGCAGTTGTTTTCCATATCCTGAATTTCTTCCCAGAGATTACTTGTGACTGATAGACAATACCATCATCAATGCATTTGGTCTGTAATTTCAGCGGGTTACACTGCTCTTATTGGGTCCCTTTGGGGGAGCACCCTCTGGTTTGCAAATTACTCCAGGGTATCATGTCAACTTGTCCCCAGAACACAGATACTCCGAGTTGTGGGACATTAACATTGTCTTAAAGCTTTTGGAATTCTAGCAAGACAGTCAGTAACTTTCTAGGAAGGAACTTTTGGAAAAATTGGCTAAGCTATTATGTTTTATTTCTTGTAAACCAGTTTCTGGCTGCTGAAGGAGTGTCTTTTACAGTTTCTAAAAGTGCTAAAAATAACATCAAGGTGATATCCTACCTATGTTTTCCTGACAACCACAAACATTGTTCATATGCGAGAATGAAAGAGCAATTTACATCACCAAATAGCTCCTAGTATGCATTTGGAAACTGTTTGGCCTCATATCCTCTTTCACCATTGCTAGATGGATCAGATGGCTCAGATGGGTTATGGTGGAGGCAAGCAGTGACTCTTCTCAAATTGGTGCACACTCTGTTCGAGGGGATATGGTACCCAAGGCGTTCTCCCACTGCTGTGCCTGGTAGATATTTTACAGGAATCGGATTGGTCCTCGCACTCAAGTTTTAAATGGTTTTTATTATAAATCAGTGGTTAGAGTGGCATCACTGGTAGTCGGCAAGTTTAAACTATCATATTCTGAAGACTCATTTAACATTTCCTAACTATCATAACGGAAAGTTATAATTCTTTTAGGATCATCACACACATCTATTTATGTTGAAGGCCCCCTGCTAGAAGGAGAGACATTTATCATTAAATCAAAGTATATAGTTTATTTATCTAAATGTTCATACTCTGGTTACCATGATAGTTATGGATTTATTACAGAATGTATGTATTGTGTAGCAATTTTGTACTGTTTGAAAATACTATTAAAGCATTTTTTTAGACAATTGTGTTAAACCCAGGTCAGACCAGAAACAGGATATTGAATGCAGGAATGGGAATACTTATCAGCTGCTTTTGCAAAAAGAAAGAAAAAGTGTGACTTCCCTGATGTCTATTATATGTGGATTGAGACAATACTGCTGGATATATTTTTCTTAGGGGCTTGTGTGATTTGTAATCCGTATATATATATATATCCTGGTATTTTGTTTGGCTGCTGAGTCTGAAATAACAAACAAAGTTAAGCACACTTTTGTCTCCCCGTCATTAATAAAATGTAAACTTTCCTTGACAATAGCTAGGAAATGTTACGATTTATGTTTTTTCTAATAGTATTTTTTATTACATTATGGTTGTCACTGCATTAAATGAATGTGAATTTTAGATTGTTAAACAAATAACGTGTGCTTCAGTCTAGGATAAGTGTATATCTCCCTAACAATAAGAAAAAGATCATTTAGAGTTTCAGAGACAACTGTAAAAATGTGCATTCATTAATAACAGAGGGAATTTGTTCTTACCAGATTTTGGATATGTGACTAGAAATACATCACTGTCCCTGACTGGAAAGTGCTCTAGAGAATCTATTTGTTCTGGCGTATTCACCTCTTCCAAAAAATAGATTCCTCGGTGTAGCAATAGTTTGGCCAAAGATGGCCTACCTGTGCTCTCATCCATAATTCAAGGAGCTGAAATAGAAACAGAAAGTAAATCTAACTGGGTTTTAACATACTGAAGACTTTATTGTACAGATATTCAAAGAGGGCATCACTCAAACAGGATAATTTTAAATAGAGATCTACCAAAATACCTGCTAAGTTGTGTGCACAGATAAGCGCAAGCACTTCTTTGTACCATATAACCCATTTTAAGACACACAAAAAGCATTTAGTTTTCTAGAAATGTTTTATTTAATAATTGGATCGTCCTGAAAACAGCCAAGGCCAATAGGAATACTGGTAAAATTATAAAGGTGTGCGAAGAATTCCACTCTGCGGTGGAGTTTGCAGAGTTTTGCCCACTCCGAGTAGACTTCTGCAAAACTCTGCAAAGTGATGTGGAGCTTAGTTCTTTCTCTCATATGGCATGCAAATTTAAAGTTGGCAAGCATGAGTGAAAAAAATTGTGAACTAGACCTCCTCCCTGCGATATTTCTCAATGCGGGCGGTTGCAACAGGTCGCAACGCTCACATTGGGAAATCTGCCATTTGCATTGATGAAGCTGCCACTTGAGCAGAATATCTACATGAGTGACAGACACTTAGTGCTGTTCGCAGTGATTTTACAGCATGGGACACACTCTCAGCGCTAAAAATCAATGCGAGCAGCTCTATTTACCACACTTTGCCACTCACGGAGCGCCACAGGCATGGAGGAGTTTTGTTTGGCACTTCATGGGGTTCCTCAGAGTAGGACTCCGCAAACTCCACCCAGGCCAATATGTTTTCCATGTATGACACCTTTTCCACTGCCCTTCTAGAATTGCTAAGGCCTTTATTATGAGGTGCTCCCTATTGAACGTGATGACTGTTGTTAGAATCGGGGGTCTCTAGCTGGCACAGGTAGGTGCTTGTTACAAATAGGGACCCTCTCCTCTAGTCAGAGTAAGGGGATTACACTCATAAAATAACCCCTGCTCACCCTCAAGGTAGCGTGGCGCGAGCAGTCAAGGCTTATCTCAGAGGCGGTGTAAGTTAAGCAGTTGTGACCACATACAGTAACCCAGTGACAACACTACAAATGGACATCACACAAGGCTTTATATCAAAAATAAGTATATTTTATTTTGAGTTACCACAAGACCAATAAACGACAAAAAGAATCCACAGTATGATTAAATTTCAAGAGTTCTGGTTAAAAGGCTTAAATCAAGGTTCTGTGTGAGTGGGTAGCCTGGACTGGCTACTGCGTTGTTGAAAATAACAGAGTCTAGCAAATCCAGCGAACCGCGTCGGTAGGGGCCCACTCAAGTGTCGACAGACACAGTCACAGTACCTTTTACTTGGGGTGGCCGGCAAGGATGTGCGAGCCGGTTCCGGTGATCGTCGCGGTGCAGAAAGGAAGCGTTGCAGGATGCGTTGTCTCTCGATGTGGTACAGGTAGCGGCCCGTTGACAGAGTCGGTGGATCCAAGGCTTGCGGTTCAGGGTGAGACGGTGCTTCGATGCGGTGCTTGCAGCTTGCGGTGCGGCGAACAAGCCTGAGTTTGGGAACTGGCGTCAATCCGGACAGCGGTGCGAGTCGGGCGGTGCGTCGCAAAGCATGCGAGGTGGTGCCCATCTCCGGTGCGGTCCCAGGACTCTAAGGGGTCGATTATGATGGCGGACGGACCTGAGTCCGTCTGCCACCATAGAGTAGGAGGGAACCTCCGCATTGCCTGCGGAGTTCCCTCCTGTGCAATTAGGATGTGACCACCACCCTGGCGGTCACATCCTCTATTTTTACCATTGCGGCGGGTGCGACTTCAAGCTGCATCCGCCGCAATGGTAAAAATGCATACATTGCATTTGTACGCAGAAAGCGCCAGGCACCGTGCGGTGCCTGCCGATTTCTGCATACAAATGCAGGGGGGTACCATAGGTACCCCCCCATGTGCACCCCCCACCTCCCCTTCACCCAGGGGGCCTGTAACGGGCCCCCGCAGTGAAGTTACACATGCTTTTCCACGGCGGAAAACCCGCCGCGGAAAAGCATTTTTTACAACCCTTCCTAATATGGTGGACGGTGTCTGAGAGACACCGCCACCATATTAGAGCTTTTCCGCCACGGTTGTAAGCCAACCGCGGCGGAAAAGCTGCGGACGGAAACCAGGACCCACCAGCCATCCTAATGTGGCGGTGGATCTTTGGTGGGTCCGCTGCGGTTTTTCCGCATCCTCCGGGCCGGCGGTGGCTTCCGCCGGCCCGGAGGATGCGGAAAAAACACAATCGTAATAGGCCCCTAAGTTAGCAGCAGTGACCACGTCGGTCAGAACAGTACAATTTGGCATAGCGAGGCATTGCACACCGCTGTGTCCTGCCAGTCGCGGTGCAGGCTACGGCTCGGTGACGGAGTCGGTGAGCTCTGAGCTTGAGTTGTTCGAGGCGGACGTTGCTTGGTGCGGGGCCTACAGGACACCAGGCCGGTTGGGAGAGTCGGTCACAGCTCCCTGCCTCTGTAGCCACTTGTTTCCAGCAGCAATTCACAAAGGCTGGTGAAGTCCAGTGAGCCTGGGACTTCGGTCAGGGGCAAGGTATCTTCCAAGCCCTTGGAGATCTTTTGCACAAGTGAAAGTAAAGTCCGCAAAGTTCTTTCTCCTCTCTTTGGCAGTCAGGCAACCACTGCAGGCCAATCCCAGAAGCAGCACTTCAGCTTGGGAATAGTCTCTCCTCAGTTTCTTCATGTTCGTTCTCCTCAGCAGAGGTTTCATCTTGTAAGTCCAGAAGTGATCTAATTTCATGGGATCAGGGTCCCAATATTTATACCCCCAAATCCTTTGTTCTCCGTGGGGCGAGAGGCCTGCATCCAGTTTGAGCCAGTTCTGAAGCACTCTGTTTACCAAACTCCTCCTTTCTTTACACAGCGCAGGGTAGGCACATCAGACGCCCCACAGGAGGTGGAGCCAGCATTGTGGAAGGCAAGTACAGTCCTGGAGCACTTTGTTGACAGTCTTCCTTTTCTTCTTTCAGTGTGCAGGGCAGAGACATCAGACGCACCACAGGGGGTGGAGCCGGCATTGTAGAGGGAAGGCCCAGCCCTATTCAGGTCCCAGGTGCAACTCCTCCCTCCTATCTAGATGCAGATCTCCCTATTCACCACCAAGCTGCCCCAGCCTGTCTCTTGGAATCCCCCAGACCTGTCACTCACAGAAACCAGACGAAGGAATTCACAACCTCCCAGATGCGGGCTCAAATGATTAGGTAAGCAAATATCTACTTTCTAAAAGTGGTATTTGCAAACACAGGATATTAAAATAAACTTTACTAAAAGATGTATTTTATTATTCTGAGTCCAGACATACTAAACTCAAATTTCTACCATGTTCTCTGATCCTGTTGGGATTATAAAGTGTAACAATTCTAACAGCCCATTCAGGCCTGTAGAGAACAGGTAGCCTTGCAATAGTGAAAAACGAAAATGGCTGCAATTCACTATTAGGACATGCCACACACATCAGGGCTTGTCCTACCTTATACTTATAATGCACCCTGCCCTTGGGCCTACCACAGGGGTGACTAATATGAAGTCATGGGAAGGTTTAGGTACTGACAAGTGGGTGCACTTGCCCAGTCAGCATGACCGTACCAGACTGCAAGCAGGCTCTGCAAAGGCAGACCTTAGACACATTTTACAAGGCCGCTTCTGTGGGTGGCACAACCAGTGCTGCAAGTCCACTAGCGGCATTTGGATTTACACGCCCTGGGCATACTCCGTGCACTGTACTAGGTAGGGTCTGAAAAGTAAACCAAATATCCAATCATAGAATCACTAATCAATACATCAATTTATAGTAGGGAGCACTCGCACTGTGGCACTGGACAGCAGTGGCACAGTGACCAAAGCATTTAACACCAGCAAAAACACATGAGGCAACACTAAAAATGGAAGGGAGACCCACACCAATGGTGCCAGGTCTAACACGTGTCCCCTCCAGCTGTAATGTGGGGAGAACTACCCTACCTCCTGGGAGTTCTCATCACTAAGGCAGAAAAATCTGGACAGACCATCAGCGTTGGCGTGTTCTGTACCAGGGCGGTGTTCCACCGTTAAGTCCATACCCTGTAGGGAAATGGACCAACTCAACAGCTTTGGATTCTCACCCCTCATCTGCATCAACCATCTGAGGGGCCTGTGGTCGGTCTGAACCCGGAAGTGAGTCCCTAACAAGTATGGTCCCAGCTTCTTCAGTGCCAAGACCACAGCAAATGCCTCACGCTCAACAGCACTCCACCTCTGTTCCAGTGGAAGTAACCTCCTACTGATGATGGCTACAGGTTGATCTAAGCCCTCTTCATTCATCTGTGACAAAACAGCCCCCACACCATGCTCTGAAGCGTCTGTTTGAACGATTAACTCTTTGGAGAAGTTGGGTGCCAGGAGCACGGAAGCCGTGCACATGGCAGCTTTCAGGGCCTCAAAAGCTTTCTGACAGGAGTCAGTCCAAATCTCTTTCTTGGGCTGCTTCCTGGAAGTCCGCTCTGTCAAGGGAGAAACAATGTTGCCATACCCCTTGACAAACCTCCTGTAGTACCCTGTGAGTCCTAAAAAGGCCCTCACCTCTGTCTGGGTTTTGGGGGTTCCCAAACCAGTATGGTTTCAATCTTGGGTTGTAGGGGCACCACCTGGCCGCTCCCAACTTGGTGTCCCAAGTACACCACAGAAACCTGCCCGATATAGCACTTACTTGCCTTGATCGTGAGGCCTGCCTTCCGCAGCGCCAACAACACTTCCCAGAGGTGGCGCAGATGTTCCTCCCAAGTGACACTGAACATTGCGATGTCATCCAGGTAGGCGGCACTGAACTCATCCAGTCCAACTAACACCTGGTTAACCAACCTCTGAAAGGTGGCAGGGGCATTCTTCATCCCAAAGGGTATAACACGGAACTGGAAATGCCCATCTGGTGTGGAGAATGCTGACCTCTCCTTGGCTCCATCAGTCAAGGCGATCTGCCAGTACCCAGACGTGAAGTCAAACGTGCTGAGGTACCGGGCAGCCGTTAGCAGATCAATGAGTTCATCAGCTCTGGGGATGGGGCGTGCGTCGGTCTTTGTGACCGAATTGAGCCCTCGGTAGTCCACACAGAACCGGAGTTCGGGTGTGGCACCCGGCGCCGCAGCCTTCGGGACCAAGACCACTGGGCTGGCCCAAGGACTGCTGGAGGACTCAATCACCCCTAGTGCAAGCATCTTTGAGATCTCCTCTTTGATGCAAGCCCTTACCCTGTCAGTTACCCTGTAAGACTTTTGCTTCACAGGTAAGCTGTCTCCTGTATCCACATCATGGACTCACCAATCTGTGATACTTGGAACCAAGGAGAACAGATCAGAGAACTGTCCCAACTACTGGCGGCAGTCATTCTGTTGATCAGGGGTCAGGGTGGAAGAGAGGTTAACACCATCCACTGACCCGTCTTGCTCTGAGGCCACCAGGAGGTCAGGAAGAGGCTCAGTCTCCTCTTCCATTCCAGCATCTGTCGCCAAGAGCATGCCCACTTCAGACCTCTCTAAGTGGGGCTAAAGGCGGTTGACATGCAGAACCCTCAAGGGGTTCCTGGGAGACCGCAAGTCCACCAAGTAGGTAACTGGACTCTTGTGCTCTGCAACCTCAAATGGTCCGGTCCACTTACCTTGGAGAGCACAGGGCTCCACTGGGGTCATGACCCACACTTTCTGACCAGGTTGAAGCTCTACCAGAGTGGCATTCTGGTCATATCACCGCTTCATCTCCTCCTGGCTGGCTTCCAGATTCACCTCAGTGAGTTGCCCGAAACGCCTAGTCTGGTTCCTGATGGCCAGCATGTAGCTATATACATCCTGGGGAGGTATCCTGGGAGATTGCTCCCAGCCTTCCTTTACCAGACTCAGAGGTCCTCTGACCGGGTGCCCATAGAGATGCTCAAAGGGACTGAACCCTAGATATTTCTGTGGCACCTCCCGGTATGCAAACAACAGGCATGGTAAGAAGACGTCCCACTTACGCCTCATGGGTTCCTCAAGACCCATAATCACGCCCTTTAGGGTTCGGTTGAACCTTTCAACCAACCCATTTCCTTGGGGGTGGTAAGGAGTGGTGAACTTGTAAGTTACCCCACACTCCCACCACAGGGATTTCATATACTTGGAAATGAAGTTGGTGCCCTGGTCAGACACAACCTCTCGAGGGAATCCTACTCGTGAGAAAATTCCCATCAGTGCTCGTCCCACCACGGAAACCGTCACTGTCCTCAGAGGTATGGCTTCCGGGTACCGGGTGGCATGGTCCACCAAGACCAGGATGAGCCAGTTGCCCATGGCTGTCTTGGGGTCCAGTGGCCCCACAATGTCAATCCTCACCCGCTCAAAGGGGGTACTGACCATAGGGAATGGCTGGAGAGGAGCCTTTTGCTTCCTCCCACTCTTTCCACTTGCCTGGCAAGTCTGACAGGTCCTTCAATGAGTGTCTGAACTCTTGCGCATTTGGGGCCAATGAAAGTGGGTGACAAGCCTCTCAAAGGTGTTGTCCTGCCCCAAATGTCCTGCCAATGGCACATCATGAGCCAGCCCCAGTAGAAAGGCTCTGAAGCACTGGGGTACAACCAGCACACTGGCTGACCCAGGCTCAGGAACCTTAGGCTCACTATACTCCCAGTAGATCCAATGTGACCCCGACTGATCACCTGCTGCCTGGCTTGCAGCCTGTTGCCGCAAGCCCTCAAGAGAAGGGAATTCTCTTTGCTCCCTGCAGAATTCCTCCCTGGAGGGGCCTCCTTCTTGCTGCTAATGGGTCCCCCAGTTCAGCTACCTGTTCCCCAGTAGGCTCCAGGGCATCCCCCTCAGGGTCTACCTCCTCCTGGGCCGTGGGAACTTCAGGGGCCGGTTTCCAGCACCCCTTGCCTCTTTTCTCTAAGGCAGGTTCCTGGGCCTCCCTCTCAGGCTCCAGGTCCTCTTGAGCACCCCTACTGGCTACCATTGAGCGGGTGGTCACGCACGCCCAGTCAGGCAGACCCATCATCCTCAGGTGAGTACTCTTCTCCACCTTTTCCCAAGGTGAGCTCTCCAAATCTTTCCCCAACAAACAGTAAACAGGCATGGCGGGCCTCACAGCTACCCGAAGAGTACCAGAGACCCCCCCCACTCAAAGGGAACCTGAGCCATTGGACAATGGCTCTCTGTGTTGTTGGCGTTAACAACTCGGCAGAATGCATGTGAGACAACCTGCTCTTGAGACACCAGGTGACAGCTGACAGCTGTCACACTGGCTTCTGTGTCTCTAAGAGCCTCCACCTTTTGGCCATTGATGGTCACCCACTGCCCATATTCCTTAGTGTTACTGTGAAGCTGATTCTCTGGAACCACCTTACAGTCTCCTAAAGAGACAAGGGACATTTCTGCGGGACCCCACCCACCTTGGACTTCATTCTCCTCCCCAAAGGCTACAGTAGCCATCTGCCGCGGCGGAGCACCAGTGGGTGCTGCTCTTACAAATAGGCAGCACCTGGGATCACTCGCCTTGTGACCCGGGTCCCCACATTAGTAAGATCTCAGGGGTCCCTGTGGAACAGGATTGCCTTTCGGGACCACTTGCTTTCTCCCAGGGGGAGGCTGGGAACCTTTCCCTTGGTTCCCTTGGGAATTAATTTGGGGCCCTCTGCGGCGCTTCCTCTGTTTACCCCTGTCCCCCCACTCTTCTGCTGGGGACCCTGCCCACCTTTGGCTGAGTCTTCCATGTGACCCTTGTAGACCCCAGTGGTCCGCCTCCTCAGTAAGCTTCCTAGGGTTAGTCAGCTTGCTATCAATCAGGTGCTGGCGCAGCTCTGGAAAAGAATTATCAGACAAGTGCTCCCATGCAATCAAATCCAAGAGACCTTGCAAATCAATAACTTTGCTGCCCTTCACCCAACCATCCAATGCTCTGCAAAAGAAAGTGACATACTCTACCCAGGTTACTATTTTCTATCTTCTTTCACTTCCTGAACCTCTGCCTATAGAGTTCAGGGGTTAAACCATACCTAGTCATGAGTGCCTCTTTCATGTGGCTATAGGACTTATGGACTTCAGAAGGCAAGTCCAACAGTGTGTCCCGCCCTTCACTAAGGAACCTTCCCCATAACCCCACTCCCCAATCTCTCTCATGGACCCGGAGGGAAGACATGGCTACCTCATAGGCTCTGAACCACTGTCCAATATCATAATTCTTAAAAAACTCCTTTACCACATCTTTGGGGATGTACACTCTACCTTCCCCAGGTGCTGACGGTGTGCTGCTTCCAGAGGGAGTAATCTCTAGGCTCCTGGCTTTCAGATCCAACTCCCTCAAAACTTTGTCATGCTCCAACTGTAATCTTTTTTCCTCTAGAGCCATATTCTTACTTTCTAGCTCCAGTTGCCCATTTAATTTGAGCTTGGCCATCTCCATGTCATGCATCCTGTTTTCTTTCCTGTCTGCCAATTCTTCTGGGTACAGACCTTGGGCAGAAAAACTGCTACCTACTGGGGCGGGCGCACCCCTCCTCCCAGGACCCAGTGGCCCACCAATCTGCTGCTCTGCATCCTCCTCATCTACCAAATCACATGGGGCATTCCTTGCTGCCATCCAGGCCCTCAGCGCCTTGTGGTACTGCTCCTTCTTGGTGAATCGGGTCAAAGGAATTTTAAACTTTTTACAGAACCTTTTAAGCTGGTTGTTGGTGTAGCTTTCTAGTTTCTCTTCCTCCCAATCACAGTCAACAGATGCAATGGATGCTGCCTTTTCTAGTCTGACTGAACCTGGCATTACTTTTCAAAAATTGAGATCTCTGGCAAAAACAAGTATCAGAAGTACGTGGTTGCATTATGGTCTGCACTCACTACGTAGGGTTCACCAATCACTGTACATGAGTCACAAATGCAATTTCAGAATCCCTTCCGCTGACTACCAATGTTAGAATCGGGGGTCTCTAGTTGGCACAGGTAAGTACTTGTGACAAATAGGGACCCTCTCCTCTAGTCAGAGTAAGGGGGATTACACTCCTAAAATAACCCTGCTAACCCTCTAGGTAGCATGGCGCAAGCAGTCAAGGCTTATCTCAGAGGCGGTGTAAGTTAAGCAGTTGTGACCACATACAGTAACCCAGTAACCCAGTGACAACACTACAAATGGACACCACACAAGGCTTTATATAAAAAATAAGTATATTTTATATAGAGTTACCACAAGACTAATAAACGACAAAAAGAATCCACAGTACGATTAGATTTCAAGAGTTCTGGTTAAAAGGCTTAAATCAAGATTCTGTGTGAGTCGGTAACCTGGACGGGCTACAGCGTTGTTGAAAATAACAGAGTCTAGCAAATCCAGCGGACCGCGTCGGTAAGGGCCCACTCAAGTGTCGAAAGACTTAGTCACAGTACCTTTTACTTGGGGCGGCCGGCACGGATGTGCGAGCCGGTTCCGGTGATCGTCGCGGTGCAGAAAGGAAGCGCTGCAGGACGCGTTGTCTCTCGATGCGGTACAGGCAGTTGACGGAGTCGGTGGAACCAAGGCTTGCGGTGCAGGGCAAGACGGTGCTTCGATGCGGTGCGTGCGGCGAACGAGCCGGAGTTCGGGAGCTAACGTTGATCAGTCCAGACAGTGGTGCGAGTCGGGCGGTGCGTCACGAAGCGTGCGAGGTGGTGCCCAACTCCAGTGCGGTACCAGGACTCGAAGTCAGCAGCAGTGACTGCGTCGGTCAGACAGTACAATTTAGCGTAGCGAGGTGTTGCACGTGGTGGTGTCCTTCCAGTCGCTGTGCAGGCTATGGCTCGGTGAGTTCAGAGCTTGCGTTGTTCGAGGCGGGCGTTACTTGGTGCGGGGCCTACAAGACACCAGGCCAGTCGGGAGAGTCGGTCACAGCTCCCTGCCTCTCTAGCCACTTGTTTCCAGCAGCAATTCACAAAGGCTGGTGAAGTCCACTGATCTTGGGACTTCGGTCAGGGAGCAAGCTCTCTTCCAAGCCCTTGGAGATCTTTTGCACAAGTGAAAGTAAAGTCCACAAAGTTCTTTCTCCTCTCTTTGGCAGTCAGGCAACCACTGCAGGCCAATCCCTCAAGCAGCACTTCAGCTTTGGAATAGTCTCTCCTCAGTTTCTTCAGGTTCCTTCTCCTCAGCAGAGGTTTCGTCTTGTAAGTCCAGAAGTGATCTAATTTCATGGAATCAGGGTCCAATATTTATACCCCAAAATACTTTGCTCTCTGAGGGAAGAGGGGACTGTGCCCAGTTTGAGCCAGTTCTGAAGCACTCTGTTTACCAAACTTCTCCTTTCCTTACACAGCGCAGGGCAGGCACATCAGACGCCCCACAGGTGGTGGAGCTAGCATTGTGGAAGGCAAGTACAGTCTTAAGAGTCTTCCTTCTCTTCTTTCAGTGTGCAGGGCAGAGACATCAGACGCACCACAGGGGGTGGAGCCGGCATTGTAGAGAGAAGGCCTAGCCCTATTCAGGTCCCAGGTACAACTCCTCCCTCCCATCTAGACGCAGATCTCCCTATTCACCACCGGGCTGCCCCAGCCTGTCTCTTAGAATCCCCCAGCCCTGTCACTCACAGAAGCCAGACGAAGGAATACACAACCTCCTACAGGAGGGCTCAAATGGTTAGGCAAGCAAATACCTACTATCTAAAAGTGGTATTTGCAAACACAGGATATTAAAATAAACTTTACTAAAAGATGTATTTTATTATTCTGAGTCCAGGCATACTAAACTCGAATTTCTACCATGTTCTCTGACCCTGTTAGGATTATAAAGTGTAACAATTCTAACAGCCCATTTTGGCCTCTGGAGAACAGGTAGCCTTGCAACAGTGAAAAAAGAAAATGGCTGTAATTCACTATTAGGACATGCCTCACACATCAGGGCTTGTCCTACCTTATACTTACGATGCACCCTGCCCTTGGGCCTACCATAGGGGTGACTAATATGAAGTCATGGGAAGGTTTAGGGACTGGCAAGTGGGTGACTTGCCCAGTCAGCATGACAGTACAGGACTGCATGCAGGCTCTGCAATGGAAGACCTTACACACATTTTACAAGGCTGCTTCTGTGGGTGGCACAACCAGTGCTGCAAGCTCACTAGCGGCATTTGGGTTTACATGCCCTGGGCACACTCAGTGCACTGTACTAGGGTCTGACAAGTAAACCAAATATCCAATCATGGAATCACTAATCAATACATCAATTTATCGTAGGGAGCACTCGCATTGTGGCACTGGACAGCAGTGGCACAGTGCCCAAAGCATCTAACACCAGCAAAAACACATGAGGCAACACTAAAAATGGAAGGGAGACCCACACCAATGGTGCCAGGTCTAACAACTGTCACATTTAAATAGACTGAAACTATTTAAATAGTGCAATAATTATTACTTTCCACACGATTTTGTGGAATAATGTGGTGTTGATATTTACGCCAACAAAATCTCCCTGTTCCGGCAAATACTGTCCATTACCCCTTAATAAATAGCAGCAGGTTTAACATCCTGGTATTTATCACAAAACTCATAACTGCGAAAGCAGGACTGTGTTGTAGCAGGATTACTACACACATCCCATTTACCAGGATGCTCGTAATGAGGGCCTATGAGATCTGGTTCACAATAATGCGTAATCATGGAGGCCCAAATGGAAACAGCAAAATTGATACTCTGGGCAGCAAGCAGACAATACCAACTATTCAAGGCTGGATAGGCCATTCTGTCTATTCTATCATTTCCCCACTGTGCCTGAGGCATAGTTGGCTGCTTTCAGAGCAGAATTGTTTTTTTTTGTCCTCATTTGCCTTTCCCCTCTTGTAGGAAACACCGACCACATTGCGTGTCTTAAGTGAGCCCAGGGATCTGGGTTATATCTCACACCAGGACACGAGTGACTTATTGGCGGAAGAAGCATCCAAAAGATAGAGGGCTAGCTAGTTTACTACATCGAGGTGTCTTACAACCTGTTGGACCACAATATTGACCTGGGGGACCCATAACAAAGGTCCGTGGAGCAGAGAAGGCATAATCATAGAACCCGGGGAAAAAAAACGGAAATCCTATCTGAACTGTACCAATAAGTCCCAAAATGCAAACTTTTTTTTCTGCAAGATCTGGCCAAGTCCACTCTAGATAATTCATATAGGGACGTCAGCCAGCCTGAATGTGTTGGTGCGGCGGTATCTACCCAAAACTTGCCAATTTGTCTTCTTGCCAGAAGGATTGCATGGCCGGAGATATTATCATCAATGCCAAAAATAATTAATGGAAGGGTAATATTCAATGCAGTATTGAGAACAGAGTCCAGCGACGCCTTCACTTACTCCCAAAAGAGGCGAATAGGAATACAATCTTTAAACATGTGCATGTCAGATGTTTCTGGCAGGTCGCATTTGTTACATGTTTTCCCTGGCTGGAATTTTGATAGTTTTAAGGGAGAAAGATACTCACGATGTGCCGTGAAGAGGTGATTGCGCCTCAGCCATGCTGGTTTGACTATTTTATGCAGAAGGGTGAATGAATCCATGCACAACTGCTCACACTGAAAGCCCAACTCACCTCCCCACAACTCATCAGGTAGTTTAAAATCCCCATCTATCTCCTCCAGGATCGTCCAATACCAAAATGAAACCTCTTTACCACCCCGTGGCCTTACCACCAGCTGATTTTCTAAGTTGCTAACTTTCCCCAGGGCGACACTCTATCTACACAGTGCCTGAGCCCAACTGTTAAGCTGCATATGTTTAAACCTTGATAGGCCTGGGCCTACTCTCTCCCGTAACTCTTCCCAAGACAACATTGAACCCCCTGCCAGCAAGTCTCCCCACTTCAAAATCCCGGCGTCCTTCACGGGAATCGCCAGACTGTCCTGAAGACAAGATGGAATACCTGGAGAATCCCACAATGGTGCAAGATTTGAAAAGTAGCAAAGCCCTATTTTCTTTCTGATTATTGCCCATCTTCTAGCCATGGATTGGAGAATTTTTAATTTTACCTTTTTGAAAAATGTTTGGTCCCCGAACTTAAACATGAAGCCGTCAGCTGGTAGATCAGCACCTTCTAACATGGCCCGAAACATTTCTCCTCTCGATGTATTAGAGGGTATTTTTAAAAGCATTCTAGTATGCAAGAGCTGAAAGGCCCATGCATAATACTGCAGGTCAGGTAGTGCCAGCCCTCCTTTTTCCCTCCTCTGCCTTAACTTCTTCCATGCTAATCTAGTGGCTCTATATTTTCAAACGAAATAATTAATCTCCCGTTGACATTTATCTAGCTGTTTAATGTCAAATGCCAAGGGGATAGAATTAAAAAGGAATGTATATTTAGGCAGGATAGACATCTTCACTAAATTTGTCCTCCCCAAGATGGATAAGGGGAGGTAGGCCCAAGACTTTAACTGTTTCTGACATTCTTTAGAGACCCGATCTATATTGTTTTCTGCAATTTTGCCAACCTCCTGGATAATTCTAATTCCGAGATATCGCATGGAGGAAGCCACGTCAAGTTGTGTATTAGTGATGTTCCAGGCCATAATTTCAGTTTTATTTGCGTTTACTACGTAGCCCGAGACCCTACCAAACTCCTCCGCCCTCTTAATAACTGTGGGAAACGCGAGGTCGGGGTCAGATGTCAAGATAAGAATGTCATCTGCGTAAAGGGCTACCCGCCTTTCGCACCCTTCAAATTTAAAAGAGGCAATATTAGGATCCTCTCTAAGAACCTGAGCAAAAGGCTCGATATAAAGGTTAAAAAGGAGGGGGGAAAGCGGGTAGCCCTGCCTTGTGCCCCTTGTAATTTTGAAGGCCTCCATCAGAAAGTTGTTGACAAGCAATCTAGCTGTTGGGGCCTTATAAATAAGTGCTATCACTCGACAGAAACTGTCCCCTAGATTGAATTTTTTCATAACCGCAGCCAGATAAGACCAGTTCACCCTATCAAAGGCCTTGGTTGCGTCCAAAGTGAGGGTGGCCAAAGGAAGAGAAAAGGGGTAGGCGATGTCTATGGCCCTGACTAGATCATGCGTGAGGTCTGCTAATTGACGCCCTTTTATAAAGCCTTTTTGATATTGATGGATGATCGAATCTACAACGCTCCCCAACCTATTAGATATGATGGCAGAAAAGATTTTATAGTCTATGTTGAGGAGTGAAATTGGGCGATAAGACCCACACTCTGTCGGATCTTTCCCTGGTTTGGGGATCAAAACTATTGTCGCGTCACTCCATGAATTTGGAGGATCCTCTCCCTTCAGGAGGATACTGTTAAAGACAGTCGCCAAAGTTGGAATAACAGCCTCACTAAGAACTCGATAAAGTTCCCCCGGTAAGCCGTCGGGGCCAGCCGCCTTTCAACGCACCTTCTTTGCTCAGGTGAAAGTCTAGGCATGGAGACCTTGTTGAGCCAGGAGTTTCTCGCTACATATTCTTCACTGATGAGCAGAATTGTTTGCATGTCTCAACCAGGGGAGTCCCTAGGAATCCCTTCTAGTTTGAAATATCCTAAGTGTGAGGATGCCTTAAACATATTTATATATGGGCTGGTTTTTTAAACACACCATAATTGGAACAACACATATTAACATCAATGAGTGCCAGTAGAACTGCACCATCTAAAACTGATGGTAACTACAACAGACATTATCACCAGCTGTGGACTATTCTCAAAAGGGCCCATCACATACCTGTCTTCTACCACTTGTCACACTTATCAAGTTTTTTTTTTAAACTTTATTTATCGTTTTAAAAAAAAAACATAAGAGAAAGGTGACATAATGAAGTGGGAATTGCCAAGGTGCACCGGAATACAAATCATGCTGAACATTAGATGACATAGACGTGGAGGAGTGGGCGGCAATACATGAACAAAACATAAGCAGTCGTTCGGGCGCTGAATGTAGTAGTACAAATAATGAAATATACAGGAAACGGCAGTTTTAAGATCATAAGGCAGTACTAAATAGAAACATATCAACCAGCAGTCATTCTCAGCATTGCAATTGCACAGGGATTTAGACATCAACGGAGTAAAAGTAAGCACAGCATGACTAACCGAGACGGTGGGTACAGTGGATTAAGATATACAGTACAAGTGAAACTGGGTGCAGGAACCTATCCAACCCCTTCCGGGACAATGGTGCTCGCTGACTGAGATTGTCGTTCCCCGGTAATCTTAGTGATGTATGAACGGTATGTGCCCCAAATATCAACTGGGCGGGATGCCAGAGGAATCTGCGTGGAATATTCCACGCTGTGAACGTTGCAGAACGCCATGCTCTGAAGCCACGAGCGTACGCATGGGGCGCATCTTGAACACCAAAGCAATGCTACCTCTCGTTTTGCTAACAAAAAAACAAGGGTGGCCAGTTTACGGATCGAGCGAGGGAAGTTGAGTACATAGCCCAGCAACGCTATTTCAGGGGTGGGAATTAACGCCACACCCAAAATATCACCGAAGATATGGTGTACCTGGACCCAATAATCATGTAGAAGAGGACATGTCCATGAAAGGTGGGCGAAGTCAGCATTAGGGGCTTTACATTTGGGGCAGTTGAGAGGTCTGTCAGGGTTAATTTTATGCGAGAGGGCTGGAGTGTCAATAAAGTCGTCGCAGAAACTTAAAGTGTATGAGTTTGTGTCTGCTGTTGATAGATACCTCCCTCGTAGCGGAACAACATTGTGCCCATTGGTCATCTGATATCGGCTTACCCAAGTCATTGGAACCCTGGAATCCAAAGAGGGAAGCAAGGCAACACACTGCTTATATAGCTTTGAGATCATATGCGACCCTGTCTGGTTCTGCATGACAAACGTAAGAGGTGTAGTGTCCTCCGGGGGAACCGGAACTGTGGGGAATTCAGCGCGCATCAAGGACCTTAGCCTGGTCAGAACAAAAGAGTCCATGAATGTACGGTCAGCAAAACGTTGGTCTTCTGATATTGAAAAGGCATGGCCTTCGGGGAAAAGGTCACCGACGGTGTGGAGATTGTATTTGGACAACGTTCGCTGGACCACTGGTTCACCGGTCACAGGAAGCCAGTGAGCATTGGGCAGCGGGAGGGCGGGCGAGTACAGCCGGTCCAGCCGAAGCAATCGGCGCACCTTATTCTAAGCCCAACACGTGGACGAGACAGTCTGAATATCTTGGGGGTCACGTGGAATGCCTCTGGGAAGAACAGTGTTAAGAGGCACAGGGAGCACCAGGTCAGCCTCGGGTTTCAAATACAAAATCCTGGCATCTGGGTGGAACCAGGAGTGTGCGTACGAACATTGTGCCACCAAAAAATAAAGGTGAAAGTCCGGGACACCAAACCCGCTCCGTTCGTATGGGAGTGTTAGGATCTGCCATGACACACGTGGAGCCTTGTTCCCCCAAACCAGTCGCAGCAGCAGTGAGCGCAGTTGGGAGAAGAAAGTGTTGGTGAGTGGAATCGGGATGTTGTTGAAAAGGTACAAAAACCGAGGGAGTAATACCATCTTAAGTATGGCAATCCGGCCAGCCATGGATAGAGGGAGGCGGATCCACCGCTCAAGCTGGTCTTCTAAGAAGTCCAGAGCACGCGGTAGTTCAATCTGATTATAGCGATCGTGTCAAGGTGGACATGGATCCCTAAATACTTGACAGAGTCTGTACTCCATTCCAAAGGAAAGGCGCAGTTCCATTGCGAGGTAGCGGGGGTAAGTGGGAAATTGATGGATTTATGCCAATTAATGTTGAGGCCAGAGTATTCTCCAAACCGAATTATTTCATATACTAAAGGCTCTAGATTAGTCTGAGGCATCCTAACATACAGTATCGTGTCATCAGCATACAAGGATATTAAAAGTGGACCCGTGCGAAACTGAAGGCCGCGATGGAGGTGCCTCTCCTGAAAATGGCGAACCAAAGGGTCCATTGCTATGATAAACAACAACGGAGAGAGAGGGAATCCTTGGCGCGTGCCGCGTGACAGTGAAAATTGTTCAGAAATAGTGCCATTTAAATGCAGCCGGGCAGTAGGCGCAGTGTATAACAAGGCCACCGTCGACACGAAGACCTCAGACATCCCCATACGTCTTATAATTGTTAAAAAGAAAGGCCACTCCAAAGAATCAAACGCTTTCTCGGCGTCTAGAAGCACAGCAGCGGCCGGTGTGGAGGGGTCTATTCTGTGTAATACTGAGAACAAGGTCCTCAGATCTAAGGATGTAGAGCGGTGTGGGACAAATCCTGATTGCGCTGGCGAGATGATGGACTCCATTAAAAGAGAAAGCCGGATTGCCAGAACCTTAGCTAGGATCTTATAGTCGAGATTTAGTAAGGAAAGGGGTCTATATGAACTGCAAGAAGTAGGGTCTTTGCCAGGTTTCGGGAGGAGGACAACAACAGCCTCACGGAGGGTTGGCGGTAATGTGCCAGACTCTAAGGCCTCCGCGTACACCTCCACCAATCTCGGAACCAGTTCGTCCTTGTAGGCTTTGTAAAAATCCGCAGAAAAGCCATCAAGGCCCATTGCTGAGGAGCCTCGCAGTGCGTCAATGGCTTCAACTATGCTATCAGGGGTAATAGGCATGGCCAGGAACTCTTGCATGTGTCTTTCGAGATAGACCATAGCAACCTCTTTTAAATAGGGTCCTGGGTCTCTCTGGTCTCCCGATAGTGTAGAGGTGTATAGGGTCTTGTAATAGGACAGAAAGGCACCACAGATATCTGGTGTAGAATGATGCGTTGCCCCCAGTGGGTCCACAATTTCTGTGACGTATAATGCCTGCCGAGGAGGTTGGAGCATCTGCGCCAGTAGCTTGCCCAGTCTATCGCCCTCTCCGTATTGCAGCGCCGTATATTGTTTACTAAGGAACTTCAACTCCCTATCTGCCGCCTCTCTGAATTCGAGCAGTAGTTCCAGGCATCTGGCTTCCCCAGTTTCTGATGCAGTCACTAATAACTCCTTGTCAAGTGTGGATATGTCTTTCTCGACTCGTGACAGAGTGGCTCGGAGGTCCCTCAAGGTGCCCACCAGTTTAGCAATGCACACCCCACGAATAGTGGCCTTGAACCCTTCCCACAATGTTACACAAGACTCTACTGTCCCGATATTAAGATCAAAGTAGTCGTCGATGGCACAGCGAATCTCTTCTGTAAAAACTGGGTCAGTCAAGGCCCTGCCCGGGAAACGCCATTGCCTCTCATATCCCCCTAATCTGGGAATTTGTAGCTTTAGCACAATGGGGGAGTGGTCAGACAGCGTGCGTGGGAGAGTAACTAGATCCTCGACCCATCCCTCCACTCCGTGGGAGAGGAGCCAGTAGTCAATTCTAGTCCACGTATTGTAGTATCCAGAGTGATGTGTGTAGTCTGGAGTGTGTGGGTGCAGCCTAGCTTCGATGTCTATAAGGGAAAAATGGGTGCAGATGTCAGACAGTACGGGACGGGAGCGAGCTTTTATGGCAGGGGAGGCCGAGGTGCTATCACTGGCGGGGTTCATCAACAAGTTGAAGTCTCCGCCAAGAACCAGTAAATCTACATCGAGCCTGAGGAGCTTCACCTGTAGTTCTTGAAAAAATGAGGGGGTGTCCACATTAGGACCATAAATACCCATTAAAGTAATATTATATCCCATAAGCACACCAGTGACAATCAAATATCTGCCTTCACTGTCTACAATGCTACTGGACATCACAAAGGGCACTCGCTTGTGAATAAGGATGAAAACACCCCTAGTATATCTACTAACATTTGAAAACACACAATGTGCCTCCCAGGACCTGGCAACTGAGGCAGAATCCGAAGATGCTAGATGTGTCTCCTGGAGAAAAACAATGTCAATATTATGGCGCGAAACATAATTAAGAGCCTGCCTGTGTTTCCTGGTATTATTCAAGCCTCGAACGTTCCAGAACATCAGTGATAGTCTGGACAGTCCAGACTGAAGACCTACCTTGGCCATAGGTCAAAAAACATTAAATTAGGATTAAACCATGTGTTATTCCACCCTCCATCTCTAGCACCATAATTGCGGCAACAATCAAATGAATAGAAAAACAACAAACACCACATCCCCCACCCACCACCAAGCCTCATGAAATTCCCAAAGGGGCAACCCAAACATAAACATGCTATAATATTGCAGGATATCAAATCCGTAATGCTTGTAAAAAAAAAAGAAAGAAGAAATGTACAAGGGCATTCGCCATTTGGGGTAGCAACGCCACGTCAATCAGAATTCCCAACTATCGAGGATAAGGTAATGCAAGCAACATTAACAGAGATAGCAAACATCTAGTCCCGCAACACATAAGGCATTACAAAAGGATGAGACATTTCGACTCCTCAGCCCATGCCCGGGTCACCAAAAAGATCGACACTGTCTTGAGATCCACTGCGGTTCGGGGATTGGGGGCCATTGTCAGATGTCGGCTGGGACCCTTGTCGTCGATAGGAGTGGCAGAACTCTTGAGCCTCTGTGGGAGTGTCAAAAATACGGGATCTTCCGGCCACATCAACTTTCAGACGCGCCGGGTATAACATGCCATACTTAAGTCCCATATTGTGAAGGGTAGCTTTAACTCCAGCAAACTTGCGCCGCGCTTCTTGGACGATTACGTGAAATCTGGAAAAAATTATAAGGTGCTGCCCTGCCAGTGAATTTCGCCCTTTTCTCGTGCTGCACGTAGGACGTTGTCTCGGTCGCGAAAGTTCATGATCCTGGCGATGATCGGACGGGGTGGCTGTCCAGGGCGAGGTCGAGGCCCCAGCGATCGATGGGCACGCTTCACCACAAATCCATGCGTGAACGTGTCTCTGCCAAACAATTCAACGAGTAGGTGTTCCACAAAGGTGTCCATATGCCCCGTCGACGTAGTTTTTGCTACGCCAATAATGCGTATGTTGTTGCGTCGGCTACATGCTTCCAGGTCCTCGTTCTTAATGGCAACTTCCTTCAGTATCTTTTCGACGCATTCCAGTCGTTTCAGCGATTTCGTGGCGTTGTCTTCAATGTCCGAGACCCTGGATTCCACCACATCAAGGCGACGATCATGGGCCTGAACCTTGGTCCCCATTTCTGCGAGTTTCTGCTCTAGACCATCGAAACGACAGTCAAGGGACTTAAACCCCGCTCGCATTTCGCTCAACATGGCGTTTACCAAGGAAGCGGTATCTTCTCGTCCAGCAGGACCCGCAGCCTCCACCGAAGCCCAAGGCGGAGCATCAGATGTGAGAAGAGAGGTTTAATCAAAACTGAGTTTGCGCTGATTAGGGTCTTTCTTACCTATGATTAGAGCGGCAGCGGCAGAGGAGCGCAGTAAATATGTAACACAGTGCAGTTAACGAAGCGGGGACCAGAGAAACTAATTCAAAGCAGTAATTGACCCACAAGGGCGTGCGGTGAAAGGTAAGTGCAGCAAGGTGAGGGGGGTTCTTCAGCGAGGTAAGTGTAAGAGGCCCACCCGGGGCAGCGGCATCGGGCAACAAGTCCTGTGGCATCAAGATGTACAGGCCTTAAGGGTCGACTACGAACCTTGCGGTCAGCCAGCCGTCGCAGTAGCAGGCGATCCCTCAGCAGGGCAACACAGAACAAGCAGAGCGATCCCCCAGAACCACCGGATCCAGGGTCAACAGCAGCCTCAGCCAGCGTTCCCTGCAGCTGGTGTCGTGTTTTTGTTTAGAAGGGCAGATTACATGCCCCCCCCACAGTCGTGGAATTGCCACTGAGGTGCCCAGTAGGGGAGGGGGGATGGCAGTACCGGCGTACACAGACGGGGCTGCCACACAGTCAACGGGTGTCACCACCCGAAGCGCCTCAGGACCACACAAGCCGTCCCTGCACCCCGCAGCCCGTCCAATCCCAGCCACCGGCCCACACCCAATCAGCAGGCCTGAAAATCTAGGCCCCGGCTCCAGGGCAAGTCAAAGGCCCGAAGGCCCAGAGTGTGCCCCGGCAGTCCAGCGCTCCCCACAACGTGGCTCAAGCCCGATGGGTGGCGGGGGGCGGAGGGGGTCGAGGCGGACAAAACGAAGCCACAAGAGACGGCAGAGTGAGCGGGGGCGTCCCAGCGTCGCACTCACCCGTGGGCCTGGCGCAGATCAGGACGGAGCCGCCAAAGGCAGGAATGCTCCCGAGCACCTCCGCCGTGTACACCACCAGTGTCCTTCCGGCGAAAACAAAGGCCACAGGCAGGAGAGGAGTCTTCTCCAATGTCGGATGGCGTAAAGTTGCAGGCGAGGAAGTGGCGGTTTACATGCTAATCCGCTGTTGTGGGATTCCGACCGGCGGAGCTTCACTCGGAGGCCGCCATACCAATTATCAAGTTAACAACCCAAAATATTCCAGGATTACTAGTGAATATTTCCAAATAAGGGCCCGGTTATGGTCATAGAATAGTATCTAAAGAAATAGATCACCCATTTTACAGTGGGAGGAATTTGTTGGCAATGTGTAGATAGCAAAATGTACATCCTCGCCTGCATCATCTAGAAGTCACCATAGAAATAATGAAACCCATAAAAGATGACAGTACACTAAGCATGCAGAGCAGACAGACCACCCCACCCCACCCTTATGGAAAGCTGCTTTATTTTATATATTAAACTCTGAGCTACTTCCAAAAACACAACAGGTCAATAGGCAGGTATCTCGCAATTATCCATGAGTGTGCTCTTGCAGCATTTGATGCAGGCCAGTTAAGTTTCACCTGTCATGCTGCACAGACATGCTAGATAAAACAAAGGTACCCATAGCATGAATACCGTACAAATGGCCACATGCATCAAACTGTGCATTTGTTATTCCTAAATTGCGATTTTTATGAAATCGCAATTTAGGAATCGCAAATGCTGATGCATTTAGGAATCGCAAAAAAATGTGCGATACCTACACATTTCTTATTTGCGACGCGTAAATTGCAATTCCAAATAAGGATTACTTCCCATTCATTATAGGAATCAATGGCAATTGCATGCATAATTTCCGCGTACCAAATAGGTACTCGCAAATTGCTCATACAATTTTAAGGGTGTAAGGGTGCCAAAAGGACACCCTGATGCCCCCCTGAAAGTGCAATTTTAACACAAGTTGCACACACACATGCCCCAAGGACATGTATGTGTGCAACATAGAACTTTGAAAAATTCACTTTTGTGCATTTTTCTAAGTTCTCGCAAATTACCATCAACTTTGAATTGGTTTTAATTTGCGTTTCTTCAATACCATTGAGTGCACAGGAAACACTGGCTCTCATATAGTGCTCCCACTTCATGTATTTTCACAATAAATTTTTAGGTGCTTCCAAATAACAGGAGAGAAGAGAACACCCTACTTCCCTAAATGCAATCCAAGAATTAAACAATATTTCAACAATGTTTCAGAGCACACAAAATATCAAATCACAATTGAGAAAATGAAAATCAAAGAATAATCAGTTGGGCTCTTGTTGTTCTTTTTCTTTTAATGTCATCAGACTTTAATCCCTCATGCCAACGCGTTTCGGTGTGGTAAGTAAAACCACCGGCTTCCTCAGGGCTGGAAATAATACAGAATGTGCTTTTACAATCACATTCTTAAGCGCTATTCAATAAATAATGTAGAGCCCAGATTTCCGACAACCTTGTGCATGAACTTCTAGTCAAACCTGCCACAAGTGCATGACATACATATACAACTTTACATTCAAGTGGGAAATAATTTCTTTCCCATTTGTATAACATATCTTATCATCAGTCCACAACATTATACATCAATAACATTCAGTGATTATTACATATACCCTTCTTCATATATTGCCAGTCTTAAGCAGCAACACACTTATAGAGTTGCTAGTATCCCTACCCGTGAATTTCACGTCCTTGGTGCAATCAGTTACACTGCCGCCTGTCCCATGTTCCGGTCTTCACCAGCCGGTTCCTAACAACATAAACAACACAATGTGAGTCTCCCCTGGTTCCACCTAAATTTTTTCTAACTTAATCCACTATCAACACTGCCAGACTATCTTACCTCGTTGCTGCAACCCTCCGCACCCGAGTACAGGCGACGACTCACTTCCTTCCGGCATCCCGGTTAAGGGATCCATTCATTGAAATTGAAGACTGACTCCTCCCGTTCATAATACTATGGCCACCATCTTAAAGTGGTTAAACCGATATACTTGATCGGGCTTAGTATATTTACGTATCTATTATGCTCTATTGCCCTTTCTGTTTTGATACAATTTATGTGAATGCCAATGATACATATCACTTTCAATATAACGCACCCCATGATGTAATTCAATAAAACCATTCATCGAAATTAAGACGGACTCTACCTGTTCCTAATATTATGGCCATCATCTTCACATGGTTAAACCGATAAAATAATCGGGCTAAGTATATTTATCTAACTTGTATGCTCTATCGCCCATCACAACCACGCGCTCATATAACTATCTCGGGTGCTGGCTAAGTGAAACTGGCAAAGCTACATCATATACGCACAAAATGAAGGCCAGAGCACAAGCAACAATTTTTTCGATATGCAAATTAAATGAGCGCATGCAGAGCCCAACGTCAGCTCCCATTAGAAAGGTACTACAAGCCAAGATCAGGGCAACCGCAGGATATGCACAACAGGCGTTCCCAGGCAAAATGGAGGCAATGTTGGATAAAGTACAATGCCAGGCCTACAAACGTATCTTTAAACTTCCCAAACACACTCGTCACAGTCTAATTCGTTTGGAGTTTGGCCTAAAACAACAAAGTAAGGAATGCTTGGGAACACATGCTAAATACTTTTACCAAGTTTTAACTGCCCCAGCTGGAAGTTTAAAAAGTATGCTGAAGCCAATTTACGGAGATACCGCTAACCCGTGGCATAGCTGCAAGGAAAAAGCAGTGGAAACCTTGGGGCTTGCAATTGAAAACTGGAAGGATGCACCAACAAACTACCTGGCGATTAAATATGCAATAAACAAACAATGTCTTTATTCGTCAAATACAAATGATCTAGCAGAATTCGTAACAGGAAGAGGTCCACCCGGGCAGGCAACATCATATATAGGGCACAAAACACAGCCCTACCTCAGCCAAGCACTTGGAAGGAAAGCACTCAAAAACATCATATGGGCCAGACTAGTGCCCCTCCAAATTAAAGAGCTAAACCCTGGGTGGAGGTCCCTGGAATACAAAATAAGATGCAGACTCTGCAACTACAAAAACGAATCTCTGTTAGACATGATTTGCTGCTGCCCTGAGATGCTCTTGCCCCGATGGATGTTTTTAAAACAAATCTGGCTACGACACGGGGTTCGAACAGTAAAAGAAGCTGTTTCGGTACTTTTCTCCTGCACTCTTCCATCAGACCTGGCCAAGTTTGGGAAATACATGGCCATGCTTCGAAACAGGCTTACGGAAAATGAAGGGTCAGGCCTGATGAAAGTCACTTTAGACCAATAAGCCAACTTGCCCCACTTACCAGACGGATAAGACATCATTTTAATAACTATAATATCTTAACTTACGTGCAATACCATAAAATCTAAAGCTTTCACTCGTTTCACTCAGATCTTGGAATGCGCAGGTATGTACCGCTCCGCTATTGGGTAAATTATGTCATTATTTTTAATGGCCTTTACATGTTCACTAATGCGTTCCTTGATATTGGTTGATTTGATATTTTGTGTGCTCCGAAACATTATTGATATAATTTGTGTTTCTTAATGGCGAAAACGTAATTTTTTGGGGGGTTGTTGCATTGCATTTAGGGAATCACAATTTGAGATTCCCTAAATGCAATGGCAATTTGAGTAATCGCAATTTTAGCGATTACTTAAATAGCTATTTTGCATTTGGGATGATGCATCCATCCCAAATGCAAAAATTGCAGTCGCAAAGGGGCAGATTCTGTGAATCTGCATGTTTGCGACCACAATTTACAACGATGTATGTGGCCCAAAGTACATAAAGTTGAAAAGCTTTTTTTTCATGTGTAGAAAAAGTGTTTAACCAAAATATAACACAAAGGGTACAAGTGGACTTATGTTTAAGGGTTGGATGTGACTTAGCCATTGTGTCAGGTGGCTATTGATAGTTTTAGTGTTAGAATTAGTTTTAGGGTCATATCTAGATTACTGGTGGCATCAGTGTTGGCCGTAGGCCAATGTCCCAAACTGGTGGGTTGTGATCCGATTTTTGGTGAGATGTGAAAGTCCAAGCAATTAGTAAAGATGCCTTTAAATTCTGTATTTATCTTGTCACAATTCCTGAGTTTCAAAGACAAAGGTCAAATAAAATGGCTATGTCTTCCGACAAATTACTGCTTCTCTTTTTTAACTTGAGGGTTGGTGTTTGCAGACTCCTCTCACTTTGCAGTCAGAGAAGCAAAATGCAAGTGAATTCACTATTTCTGTCCAGATAATGACAACAGAAAGAGAGTATTGAGGTTGAAACAACACCTGCATTGCAACTAACAGAATAGGACTATTCTGAGAATAATACATCTCTAATCCAGTTGACCTTATTAGACCTTTGTCGTTCGTTGATCTTCACACATACGCCCTTGCAATATCTTTGTTTTTATCTGTTTTATGTGTGATCTCGTGACAGGGAGCACCTTTGCTCTTTGTCCTGTTTTGGATGATGATCAGAAGTTCTAGAAATTATTAAATACACTACTAAAGTCATGAATGATATCTGACGGTGTATCATTACATTTGCTGTATTAGTAATTACATTGTTGTTGGAAATATTGAAATGCTCTGCACTGACAGCACATAGTAAGGCTACCTGTATATTGAGCATGATTTTGTGACCCATTGTTTCTTATAATCATGTTTAGCAACCTTCCCTTTGACATATTGGTGTCTTTTGCACTTGTTTACTTTTTACTTCAAGTCTGAATTTAGTACTCACATTGATAGTATGGAATGCTTAAATCATGTGCCATAGAGTAAGCTCTTACACACTGATTTTCTGCAATGGCTTATGCAGTATACACCAAGGGCTCTATTTTGATGCCGGTTGAAAAGCCTCCGACCTGGGGTTAGTGGCTTTCCTTTTTTATTTTTTTTTGGTAATCCTCATATACCATTATTGGAAGTCTTGATGGGAGACTGGTAACCTTGGCGCTATTTGGTCGTCCTGATCCGGCCCTTGTTGTTATAATTGACCAATAGCGGGATAGATAAGCCTGATCCCTCAAGTAGCCACTGCTTTCCCATCCATACTCCGTTTCGCAGCTCTACTGGCGCCCCGTGATACTTTGGAGTCAAGGGAACCGGCAAGGCCCCAGATAAATCATTGGAAAACCAATCATCTGCATTGCCATGCCTCGAGGGCCGCCCAAACTTTAGCGAAACCTGTGGGATCACATGCCATGTCAGACTTGCTGGTGAGAATGATTTGTCGTAAGCAGCATGGGAAAGTAGGGGGATTGGGTCCTTCCAGGCTCTACATATTTCGCACCTTGCAAGAAGAATAACATAAAAGACGAATTTTGTAGAGGGGTAATTTACATTATAGCCCATACTTAGCCCCGACAGGATGGTGGTTGTGGTTATTACCGTGGGCACAGAGAGAACCTCTCCCAAGAAGTCATTGATCTTCCCCCAATAGCCTTTCAGTTCGGGACAGTCCGCGAACATGTGGACATCGTCAGCTTCAGGATAGCTACATCTCGGGCAACAATGTTCTAAATTGGTGATCTTCGCTAATTTCTTTGGGGTTATATAAACCCGTTACATAGTATACAGGTGATTTCTTTTTAGCGTCGCAGGTTTAACTACTGATTGTAGAATAGCAAAGGAGTCAAGCCACCAGTCTCTGAGATTAATGATATCCGTGGTTAACTTGTTATTCCGAAGTTTTTTTACCTCAGATTCGGTTACATCATCTTCCTCGAGCAGCGATGTATACCAATATGCGATTTGGCTCTTCCACCTTCCTCTTCTGGTTACTGCGTCAAATTTGGGGTTTGGAATTTTATTGCCCACGCTTCTAGTTGACCACCAACCAGATAGCTGGTAGTATTTAAACCTGGTGAGTGATCCCCCTGTCAGATTAAAGAGCGCTTCCCATGTTAAAAGCTGTGCTCCTTCCTGTAGGTCCCCCCAGCATTCCAGTCCTGCCAACTTCAATGGTCGAGACAGTTGGTTGTCAAGACAAGCTGGTGTCCCAGGAGAGTCCCATATCGGGGCCTGTGCTGCGTAGTAGGGGATGTTAAGCTTCTTCCTGACAAATGCCCAGTTTCTAACAGCAGTACCCAGAATCTTGAGCCTGACCTTCTTGAAGAACTTTGGGCCCCCGAACTTAAACAAGAAAGAGTCCTGTCCCTTGGGGATATCCTGCAATAGTGCTAGAAATAATACACCCATGGATGATTGATCAATTTTACCAGCCATTAGTCTGAAATGTTTAAAGTGGAAGGCGTGGCAATAGACAGATAGGTCTGGGAAGGCTAGCCCTCCAGTCTTTAAACTTCTTCTAAGCTTTTTCCAAGTTATTCATGGAGCTTTTGTGTTCCAGATAAAGGATCCCAATTTCCCTTGTAGCTTCTTAATTGCTGTCAATGGAAAGGATAAGGGTATTGAATTAAATAGAAAGGTGATCTTAGGGAGGATAATCATCTTAAGTAATTTCCAAAGATGTTTAAGGGGAGAGATGACCAGCGATGGAGTAGGGCCGTGATATCTTTTATAACCCTATCTAGATTAGTGGCTTTCCTACCAATATGCGGTTAAATTGGGTTACCACACTGCATTTTAAGCTATTTCTTAAGTGGATTTTATTACATGAAAGTAGAGTCTGTAAAATAGTATAAGATTAACTCCTGCGAAAAGTAATTCATTCTGTTCACCAACCGAACTTACTGTGGACTTTTCGACATGTTAGGATAAGAAAGGTTAAGGTAACGGACAGATCAGCGTGCCCTTAATAAACCGCGAGAAATCTCGAACAGTTCTGCTTTCTCCTTTCGGCTTGAGCTCTGGTCTTACTCTCCACAAACGTTTCCTCACAAAGCGGCCCGTATGGCCTTTCCAATAAACCCCAGCTCCCTCCCTCCAGTTAGATCACCCTATACTATAGGGCCTATAGTGACCTCGCGCCTCGGGTGTACTGTTAGGTCAGTCGTTTTAAAGATAATATTGCCTTACCCTGGTCCAGCAGGTACAGATTCCTCGTGCAGGCGCTGGGGAATTCGTACCGAGCAGAGACCAAAGGACAGAAAGTTGATTCACAGCGCTACCTGAGCAGCAGCACGGTTTGTCTGCCAGCGAGCCCGCTCTTCACTTATCACAAACTGACCTCACGAAAAGGTTATCCATATGTGCGCACGTGACTTTATACTGCTATCTTTGAACTACCTTTGGCCAGGGTGCGTTAGTCAGTATGTGTAATATTCCCTCATTTGTGACTGTGGCCGCAGCGTCGGAGCTGATAATAATGCTTTATTACAACTGTAGTTTGTTGAAAAATACGTCTCTCAGGCTGGGTCGGTAGGTAATCATTCTTTGGCCGAATACAAATAACATGTTAAAATTACACTCTCATTGAATGTTTCTCCCACCCGGACATTCCATCAGCGAAATGTGTGCAAGCAATTCAAGCCTAAAATGAGGAATTACCACAGAAAATGGATGAGAAGAAAACACTGATTCCCATTGAAACTCCCGATTTGCTATGGACTATCTCACAAAACTGCGATACTTCTGCACCTGTGGATTTACCAATCCCAGTGGTACTAATGATTCCGGGTTTGGGAATATCTCGTTGGTATGCTCCCAGCTCTCATCATTGTACATACTCTTATGGTCAATACCAATTTGCTTTAGTATCATTGAAGTGAATTTATAGCGCCTTCTAATAAGTGAACAGAATAATGTCCACATCCTTAAGTTAGGATTGAAGATACATTCTGATGAATATCATTCAATCAACAGTCACAAATTGGAGCGATTTCCACATTTAAATTGGAATACGTGTCCCCTGCTTCTACTCTATCAACACTTGTTGATTACGTCACATCATCTATGAACACATCAGTTGATTTAATGCAAGTCTTCCTCTGTGCTAAATTCTGTTTGTCATTCAAACGTTATTTTATTTATTTATGTATTTATTCATAAAGTTTTATATAGCCCGAACAATATCCCAAGGATATCTGAGCGCCTTACAAAAGTATGGAAGGAAAGCAATAAATGCAGTAACAACATCCGGTACGAGTAAAAACAAGAATAATCGCTTAATTATTATTGCACTATGAATGGGTCTACGAGTAATACAATAAACCAATAAGACAGAAATTAAAACGGACTACTTCATGATTTTAATCTAGCATTTTACGTGTGCATTTAATGTATAAACGTGTACATTACTCACCGAGGATGACAAGGCACTGGTATGTTGTTTTCGTGCAGTTGCTTGAAAAGAAGCCGATGTGAACTGAGTTAAAATATAAAAACGTGCCAAAACTCTGGCTCGCAGAGGCTGTTGCCCAATGCGGTTCGAACGTCAGTAAAACAGGTTGACAATGCCTTATTCCTGCTGGCTCGGTCTTTATGTTGTGTCCTGCAACGTAAAAAAACGGAGCAGTTCGCTATGATCTCGCAAGTGAAAGCAGCTCTTGAAGTTGAATACAGGTCTTGAACTGCTATTGAAATATTATTTTTCCCGATTGAGACCGAAGTGGAAAAAGATAAAGCTCAACCCAGACCCTACTAATTCTAAGCAAAAAAGAACATATTCAACAAGGTGCATAAAATACTACTGAAAATGCGATACAAAATAGAATTTCAATACCTTATTCCTGTAAGCTAACTTTTTATGTTGTTTTCAGCAGCCTCATAAACTGAGCAGTTCGTTACGATTTCATAAACAGCTTTTCAATATACCGGGGAAAAAAATCTGGCATTGGTATCTAGGTGATGTAACAATGAGGCAAGTCCATACCTCACCCCAGCGAGGCGTGTTTTCACACAAGTATTTCCAATACACGAGAATTGCTCTATCATTTACTATGAATTTGTCACTTACACTAAATTAAACCAGATTGGTTCAAACTTCAGAGTGAGATAAAAAGTTGGAGACGGGGGGCTTGGGGGGGGGCAGCCGACCGCAGGGAGGTCCCCACCCCCGGGCTGATTGGGAGGGGCTAGTGGGGGGGGGTTGCATCAGGGCACCGGCCTTGGGCTGGTTTTGGGCTGGTTTTGGGCTCCCTCGGTTCCTACTGGGGGAGCCCAGCTATATATCCCTCTGGCCCCTCCTCCCGGCCACCATTTCAGGTTGAATGACCTGGTGGCCGGGAGCTCATTAGTTATATTGGAAATTTTGAAATTTTGTTATCTAAAATATTTGAATTTTGTGTTTCCTTGTCATGTCTGGCGAGGATTACCGTGTTCTTGAGGCGATCCGCCTTCTTAGTGAGGCTGGACGCCTGGACCTTGTGCTAGGTGACGTGCCTGGAGCGGCGCGTCCTCGGCGGCAGGCCTCGGCGCGTGTGGCGGCGGCGGTCGCGGCTTGCGCGTCGCCGAAGAAATCTCGCCGGGAGGGGGTAAGTGAGAGGGGCCGCCCGCGCTCTAGAAGAGCGGCCCCTGGTACCGTGACGCATGCGGGGGGGGGAAACTGATGCGCCGCGCGAGGCAGGATTGGAGGAGGGTGTGGTGCCGGCTCCCCTGGTGTCTGTGGGGCTGCCAGTGCGGTCGCTTTCGGTCCCCGCTGCCAGAGGCAAGCGGGCCGGTAAGCGCGGAGGCAGGAAGCGCTCGGCTTCTGCCTCCGTGTTTCCTGACACAGAGCAGTTGAGTGTCGGGCTGGCGGTTGGTGCGCATGCGCACGTTGACGTTTTCGCGCCTCGCGCTGACAGTGAAGTTGTGTTGCCGGCTTCTAGGCTGGATGGCCCGTTTATTGATGTAATGGAATTCGGGGCTTGTAAGTCTGCTGGACAGGTGGCACTTCAAGTTGGGAGTGAAGGGACTGGCGGTGCACGTTTTTCGACGCCGGCCCGTGCTGTTGGGGGTTTTGTACCTGCTGATGATGTTGCATGTGGTGCAGTGCAGTCTGGGCAAATGGTGTATGGGCCTGCTTTTGTGCCTTATAGCCCCCTGTTGTTTCCCCCCCCTGTCTCAACCCGGGGGGAGGTTTTGTCGGTGCTCAGTGGTTCTGTGGGGGAGGGGGAGTGGGCGCAGGTTGAGAAGAGGGCGGGGGCAGGTTTCCTGGGGCAGGGGGCTGATCGTGTTTTGTTGTGTGCTCCGCAGGACGTTTCTGGGACAGGTGGGGGGTTCATTGAGCCTTCTATGGGTGGTTCTGTTAATTTACCTTTGCAGGAGAGTGGCGATAGGCAGGTGGGTGCTAGATCCTGGGAGGGTTTGGATGTTTTTCCCTCATGGGCAGAAGGGGTCCGTGATGCGGGCAGGGCTACACCCATCCAAGGGACTGATATGCTGAGTGGTTTTGGGGGCACTTTGAGTTTTCCAGGTTTGCCTGTTGGGGGCAGATCGCTGGGGATGAGGGAGCAGCCCCGCTCTGATATCCAGCAGAAAGGGCAGGGTGGACTGGCATCGGGACCTGCGTCTCAAAAGGTTCAGGAGTTGTTGAACTGGAGTAGTGGTGGTGAGGACGTGGAGCCTTCCCCTCCTCGGGGGGGGTTGACGGTTCGATCTACGGGGTCTGTTTCTCTGAAGGCTGGTCCAGTGCAGTTTAAGGATTCTAGTTTTTGTATGGCTAGTGGTGTTGATCAATTTGGCCGTTCTGGTAGTAGGGGTCCCGGCACATCAGTTCAGCCTTTTTCTTTGCAGGTCAGAGAGCGTCGTGGAGAGGCAGACTTGGTAGGGTGGAGTGCGGCCCAGTTACACCGAGGAGAAGGGAGGGTGGAGCCTGGCGCGGCATACCCCGTACCGGCGAGGGACCCCGGCGCGGTCAACGTAAGCAGGTCAGGCGCGACCTCGTTGGCCCCAACGTCTTCCTTTCAGGATCTCGGCGCGGTCGGCAGAAGCAGGTCAGGCGCGTCCTCGCTGGCCCCAACTTCTCTTTCTACAGGTATCGGCGGGGTCGTCAGAAGCGGACCCGGCGCGTCCTCGCTGGCCCCATTGTCAGGTCCTCTGGATATCAGCGGGGTTGGCAGAAGCAGGACCGGCGCGTCCTCGCTGGCCCCACATGTTTCTTCTCATCCACAAAGGGATTCATCGTTGGTTAAGCTGTACAAATCTGGTCAACGTTTGGGGGAGTACAGACGGGTCCAGTCGGCTCCCCCGCCTACAATGTCAGTACGGGCTGGTAAGGCCCGGGTTGGTTTCAGAAGTCCGGCAAAGGTGTTGGATACTCCTCGGTTGGAGGAATCTTTGGTTTTAGATTATGATGAGGAGAGCCCTGAGGAGGGCGAGATACGTGCTGAGGGTACAAGGGGGGGGCTTTTTCACGCTTCTGATGATGTTTTACAGGCACCGGTGGTGGTGCGTCCGAGAGCTACAGTTTCCAGACCAACTCGAGAGAGCGGCCCCGTGGTGAGGGTTCCTCGGTCAGGCGTTGATGTTGAACAGATGACATGGAGAGAGAGGCCGGCCCAACTGCCTTTATTGAATCCAGGTGAGCTTGCTGGGCCGCGGGACAAGCCATTGATGGTTTCTGTTGGAACGGGGGGGGATCCTCCTTCAGAGGGTGTGGATCTTAAGCTCCACAAGGGTCGTTATGTTAAGGATCAAGGAGTGGGTACGAGTGACGGGGGCGTGGGTTCTAAGGTGGATTCCGGGACTGTTACGGAGCCCATGGAGGTAGGTAAGGACCCCCCACACAGCAAGGAGCTTAAAATAAAGAAATTGCCTTACATGGGCGTCACAAAACCTTTGGGCGCTCATTTAATGCTGTCTACTAAGGAAAGGATTTGGAAAGGGGAGTACGTTGAATTATTGAAGCTTTTACATAGGGAGGTTAGGTCTAAGGAGGGGTCTAAGGAGGAAGAGTATGAGTTGGCCAAGCGCCCAAAGGTTCCTTTGACCATAGAAAACTGGACAGCGGCCTTTCTCATATACGCTAGTGTGTATTGTGAGAAATTCCCTGAGCGCTGTGTGGCACTTTTTAAGTATATGGATGTGATCAGGAAAGCGCAGATTACTGGCAGTGGTTATGCCTGGTCACAGTATGATGAGGAATTCCAGGCTCGGATGGCTTGGGATCCTGAAGCGAAATGGGGGGAGTTGGATAATGACTTGTGGCAACACACTATGGGAGCCTCGGCAGGTGGTAAGACGATTTTCACAGCTAGTGGGTATCAATTACCTTCACGGCCCTTTCAGGGTAGGCCCACTCGGGGAGGGGTGGGTGCAGCTGCGTCAGTCCAATCTGCCAATGGGACATGTTGGGATTTTAACAGAGGATATTGCCCAAGAGAGTATTGCAAATTTCGTCACGAATGCTCCCAATGTGGTAAACCGCACCCACTGTCCAAGTGTTGGGGGCCTCGGGTTACAGGGGGTAGGCAGTGGTCACAACAGACAGCCAATGCCCCTGCTCCTGCACAGCAGCCTCAACCTTACAGGGGGGGGAAGAACACTTCTGGAACTGGGCCCAAAGGCTCATACGCCAGTTAATCCTTTTCACTTGGCTGTGGCTCTGAGGGGCTACGGGAATGTCGAGGCTGCTAAGTTATTGTTGAATGGTTTTCAGGAAGGTTTTCGTTTGGGTTACACAGGGCCGCGGTTGCGGCGGTGGTCAAAGAATCTATTGTCGGCCAATGAACATCCAGAGGTGGTGCAAGACAAATTGGATAAGGAAGTGCGGGAGGGAAGGATGGCGGGTCCTTTTGATGATTGGCCCTTGGAAAATCTTATTGTCTCCCCAATTGGTGTGGTGCCTAAGAAAGAGCCTGGGCAATTTCGTTTGATTCAACATTTGTCATGGCTGGAGGGCTCATCAGTTAACGATTTCATTGATGGTGAGGCTGCTTCAGTGTCTTATTCTTCAGTGGATGTGGCCATGGCCCTGGTTGTATCTGCCGGCACTGGTGCGGCAATGGCAAAATGTGACATCAAATCGGCATTCCGTTTATTGCCTGTACATCCTGGGGATTGGGATCTTTTGGGGATTCAATTTCAGGGGAAGTGGTATGTGGATAAGGCTCTACCAATGGGTTGTTCCATATCCTGTGCGTTATTTGAGACCTTTAGCACATTTCTCCAATGGTTTTTCACCGACACGTCAGGACATCAGCTTGTGACTCACTACCTGGATGATTTCTTTTTTGTAGGTGCTCCCAATTCCTCAGCATGCCAGAATGCTTTGCGAACATTCCAAACTCTGATGGAATTTTTAGGTGTGCCGTTGGCACCGGAAAAGACAATGGGCCCCTGCGCGACCATGTCTTTTTTGGGAATCGAGATTGATTCTACTGTTATGGAGGCACGTTTACCAGTGGATAAAAAAGAAAAAATGTTGGACCTCTTACATGTTATGTTGAACAAGGCAAAGGTGACAGTGAAGGAAGTTCAGGTGCTGCTGGGCCATCTTAACTTTGCTTGTAGGGTGGTCAGGGCAGGTAGAACTTTTTGCAGGCGTTTGGGTAGAGCTCTGTCTGGTCAGTTTTTACCTCACCATCACGTTCGCTTGTCAGCAGGTGTTAGGGAGGATCTGCGGATGTGGGTAGCCTTTCTGCACTCTTTCAATGGCATTCCGCTGTACAGAGAAGAGAATTGGATTTGGGACGTCCACATTTTTTCAGATGCTGCAGGCAGTGATGGTTTCGGTCTTTACTGGCAGGGCAGATGGTGTGCTGAACAGTGGCCTGCTGCGTGGAAGAACGGAGGCAGGAGTATTGCCTTCCTGGAGCTTTTCCCTGTGGTGGTGGCATTGACTTTGTGGGGTCAGGAGCTTTCTCACAAAAAAGTGCTGTTTCGAATTGATAACAAGGCTGTAGTGGACATTATCAATCGGCAGTCGGCCAGGGATGCTCACATCTTGAAGCTCTTGCAAGTCTTTGTGTTGGGGTGCTTGACGTATGACATCAGTTTTAAGGCCTTACACATTCCTGGGGTGGACAATGACATTGCGGATGCTTTGTCTCTTTCACAGTGGGAGAGATTCCATGGGCTAGCCTCGGAGGCGGACAGGACGCCGACCCGCATGCCGGAACATCTGTGGACTGTAGGCGAGACAGGGTTTTGCAGCTGGTGGTAGGTTCGCTTGCAGTTTCCACTAGGACAGCGTATGAATTGGCCTGGAAAGAGTTTTTAGAATCTGGGGCCGGCTGGCGCGCTCCGGGCTGGAGACGATCTGAAGATGTGGTACAGTTCATTCTTCACTTGATAGACAGGGGGCTGACACGTGTGACGATTGCTGGAAAATTGGCTGGTATTGCGTTCATGGGCAAATTGCTGTGGGGCTATTCTCCTTCGGCAGGGGAGGTGGGTAAGCGCATGCTAGAAGGTTGGTCTAGGGAGAGGGGTAGGGAACATATGGTTCGCCGACCTTTGTCTTGGCAGACGTTAACCCGAGTTTTGCAGGTTTTGCCCTCGGTTTGTCTGAATGGGTTTGAGGTTTGTCTGTTTTCTACTCTTATGGTTTGGATGTTTTTTGGTGCTTTCAGAGTTTCTGAGTTACTGGGGTCGAAAGTTACTTTTGGGGTGGGGTGGGAGAATGTTCGATTTTTGGAAGCGGGGTTGCACGTTTGGTTGGCTCGGGCAAAAACTGATCAACACAGCAAAGGGAGGGGCATCTGGCTGGAAGCTTCTTCCCCTCCTGAGACGTGTCCTTTGAGGTGGGCTAGGCGTTTGCGGGACTGTTCGGGGGCCGCCTTTGAGGGCCCTCTTTTTCGACATGTGGATGGTTCCAGGGTGACGGAGTACCAACTGCGCATGGTTTTGCGTAAAGCGCTGCGCTTCCTGGGCTTGGATGAGACACAGTATGGTACGCATTCTTTCAGGATTGGGGCAGCTACAGAAGCTCATAACAGGGGTTGGTCGCAGCAAGACATTATGTCTTTAGGGCGTTGGTCCTCCAACTGTTTTAGGCGCTATGTGCGTACTGATCCTGTTATGGCGCCTGCGGATGATAGTTTTTCTTGAGTTTGATGCTGCTTTTCTTTTTCAGGTTCAGTGGCCGGCCCCTGTTCGACTGTCATGACGATCTGGATAGTGGGACATTCCTTCATTAGGCGCGCGGAAGATCAAGCTATAAGAAGCTATTTTGGTTCCACACTTGGTTTTAATTCTCGTCTTTTTAATGTTGTATGGAAGGGGAAGGGAGGTATGATCTGGAGGGAGCTTATCCCGGCCTTGAATTCTTGGTTGGTGGGAGGTATTTGTCCTGACGTGCTGCTCTTACACCTTGGGGAGAATGACCTTTGTGGGGTGAAAGGGGTGGTTTTATTGAGAGCGATGAAGAAGGATCTTTCTCTTATTCGTCAACAATGGGCGGGTTGCCATGTTTTATGGACAGAATTGGTCCCTAGAAGAACCTGGAGGGGTGCGATCAAGCCTAGGGCGGTTGATAAGGCGCGAAGGAAGTTGAATCTGGAGGTTTCCCGTTTTTGTAGAGATCTGGGTTTTGGGCGGGTGTCCCATAAGGACATCCGTTATGACAATGTGGAATTCTTTCGCGGCGATGGTGTTCACTTATCTCGTATAGGGATGGATTTATATCTCTTGGAATTGCGAGAGGTGCTCTCCAGGTGTTTGAAGATTCAACATTTCTTGGGTTGAGGTTCTGGTTCCTTGGTTGGTCGGTTTTGGGGGGCAGAAAGAGAGGAGGGTAATTCCTTCCCCCTCTTTTCTGGGTGGCGGGAATTGGGCGTTCTTGGTCAGCAGGGACATGAAGCTTGTTGGGTTTTTGCTAAAGTTGGGCTATGGCTGGAAAAGTTTAAATAGTTGTTTCGTGGGGTGGTTACAAGGTTTTGGGTAATGTAAGTTGTTGGTGGGTAAGTTTTGCAATGTGATGTTTTGCCGTGGGTTGGGATGATATTTAAATGATTATCAGGTTTTGGTATTGTTTGAATTGTAATTATGTTGTGCTGGGTGGGGGCGGGGTTTGTGACGTGGTAGGGGCGGGCCTGACGTTTGGGGTTGTAAGGTAACATCTTATTTAGTGAGGACTAGTTTTGTGAGGCGGTTGCCAGGTTGGTATTGTTGTAAATATGCACCTGTTTCAATAAAAGCGGCCTTTTGCACACTTTCAATTTGTCTGGTGTCTGCTCACCCCCCCTCACCCCTCCCTCCCAAGGGGGGCTTGGGGGGGGGGCAGCCGACCGCAGGGAGGTCCCCACCCCCGGGCTGATTGGGAGGGGCTAGTGGGGGGGGGTTGCATCAGGGCACCGGCCTTGGGCTGGTTTTGGGCTGGTTTTGGGCTCCCTCGGTTCCTACTGGGGGAGCCCAGCTATATATCCCTCTGGCCCCTCCTCCCGGCCACCATTTTAGGTTGAATGACCTGGTGGCCGGGAGCTCATTAGTTATATTGGAAATTTTCCCTCCCTCCCTCCCTATTCTCAGTTAGGTTTTTTCTCTTCTTTTCCCCGGGTCTTTTATTTATGCATTTATTTATTTATTTTCATTATTTATTTGTTTTATCTTCCATAATTTTAGGGTCTTTTGTCGGAACAGGTGGATATGGGGTAACAAAACATGTTGTTCACTGTCGCTTGGAACAGGTGCCGTGCGGGAATTGGGCGTTCTTGGTCAGCAGGGACATGAAGCTTGTTGGGTTTTTGCTAAAGTTGGGCTATGGCTGGAAAAGTTTAAATAGTTGTTTCGTGGGGTGGTTACAAGGTTTTGGGTAATGTAAGTTGTTGGTGGGTAAGTTTTGCAATGTGATGTTTTGCCGTGGGTTGGGATGATATTTAAATGATTATCAGGTTTTGGTATTGTTTGAATTGTAATTATGTTGTGCTGGGTGGGGGCGGGGTTTGTGACGTGGTAGGGGCGGGCCTGACGTTTGGGGTTGTAAGGTAACATCTTATTGAGTGAGGACTAGTTTTGTGAGGCGGTTGCCAGGTTGGTATTGTTGTAAATATGCACCTGTTTCAATAAAAGCGGCCTTTTGCACACTTTCAATTTGTCTGGTGTCTGCTCACCCCCCCCTCACCCCTCCCTCCCAAAGTCCAGCGTGCCGGGCTCCTCAGAATCCCTCCAGCTCCCAGTCAGGTCACGTGTCCCATCCCATGTTACGAAACCCCCAAAAAGTTTGGATTCGTGTTTTTTGCAGATGAAATTTATTTGACTAAAGAAAAAAAGATATATTTTTAACCATCACATGTTCGCAAAAATGAAGCACTTCTGAAGGATTTTCAGAGATTGAAAGGCTCTTGGAAAACACGAGTCTCTGGAGTTATGCCGGCTCATAAAACGTGCATAGCAGGCATTCCTGGGTTTCTTATTACTGCAGAAATGTTGACTCCTTGTTTCTTAGTTGCATGCATTGTATGATACTTTAGTTTTACCGTATTACAAAAATGTATTTAATAAAACATCTGAACTAAGAAAAATAAATATGTGCATACGTTTGCATGACATACGTTAATTATGAAGAATACATAGACATTTGCACAGTGTAGCATGTGCAATAACATGTTTGCATCGGCCAGCTTGTCCAATTGTCGGTGCACTATTAGTGTACATCTTCAACAGCACGGGGGCAATCCACGTAATACGGAAATGCTGCTAAGATTTCTCAGTATGTCATTGTTTCAAGAGCCGAAAGCATATCGAATCTCGTGACACCGGTAACTAACGGTGTGCACGACACTCTCGCTCCTCGCGCCTCGTGAGTACTGTTAAGTCAGTCGTTTTAAAGATAATATTGCCTTACCCTGGTCCAGCAGGTACAGATTCCTCGTGCAGGCGCTGGTGACTTCGTACCGAACGGAGAACAAAGCACAGAATGTTGATTCACAGTGCTACGTGAGCAGCACGGTTTGTATGACAGGAAGCTCTTCACTTATCACAAACAACTGACCTCACGAAAAGGTTAGCCAGATGTGCGTACGTGATTTTCTATTGCTATCATTGAACTACCTTTGGTCAGGGCTCCCTTGCGTTAGTCATCATCATCATAAAACTTTATTCGGTTTTACAATGAGAAAACCATAAAGGTCACAGTGAATATACATATTGCTTAAAAATATACAATACAAAGTACAAAGTTCATATCTTTAAAACATCGAAAATGTGCGAAAAAATGCGACATATGCAATAGATAAATTTCATTATTTCACTTAAAAAAAGAACACACAGGAAACATACCTCAAACAATGTGTAACTCTACCCCCTTGAGTGACTAATTTTCTAAGCAGGCCCTGGTTCTCACTAGTGATTTCAGATACTCTACAATAAAACTTATACAGTCAGATTTCAACAACTGCAGATAAAAAAGTGCTTGGCGAACCTGGTTACAATTAAGCCTCTCTAAAAGGGGGAGTAAAGAAATTTATAGAGAAACATGAAGTGTAGCAGATCCTGTGGAGACAAATTGTCGCAGCCACAGGGTGCTAACACCTGACCCTTGCTACACCCTTTTGGCACCGCAATTAAAAGATGAAAGAAATCAAGACGAAACCTTGTGAACAGAAACCGACAGTGTTCCCAAACGGTATGGCTCTGTAAGTGGGTGGGTTTTTAGTGTCAGAAATTTACGAACACTTGGTTTGCATAATTCACGATCATCTCTTTCCAACTTCCTCATAGTGATAAATGCTTCTTTGCCCAGTTCAACGTCCTTTTTTTTTTGGTTGAGGGTTTTAAAAAGAGTTCTGGTCGACCCATCTCTGTGAAACGACCTTTAACGTACTTCAGCCAGGGAATTCTAGACATATGATCCAGGGACATACAGTCCATCAGAATCTGCTGAGTTAGTTTTAATACTTTGTTAGGCCAGCACTTAAGCCAGAACACTAAAGGACGCAAAGGAAAGATATCATATAGGAAAGGGACCCCCAGTCCTTCATGGGCTATCAAGTTCAATAAACCAGTTGGCATTCCCAGCAGGCGCTTAAAAAAATTATTTTCTACCACCTGCAGCGAATCTGCCATGGTATACCCCCACACTTCACTACCATAACATGCGGTTGACACACCCTTCGCCTGATAAATTTTCAGCATAGCTGCAATCGGGCGCTTGGCCATCTTAGCACCAAGCTGAAGATTGCCGCAACTGTTCGTGTAAGCTCCCCCTTCTTCCTTTGAATAAGGGGCCCCCACTTCAGGAGCTCATCCAACACTACCCCCAGATACAAAAAGACATGTGTTGTGGGAACCTTCTCAGAACCTACTGAGAAGGAGTACATTTTCGTTGACCGAGACCCTACCTGCATAATATAGGATTTTGCATTACTGATCATTAGATCTCTGGACAGGGAGACCCCGACCGCCCACACCCGGAAAGTCAGCCCCCTTCGATACCATGGCCCCCTCAAGCTCATTAATATATAAATTAAACAGGAAGGGGGCCAAATACAGCCCTGCCTCACCCCTCTTTCAATATCAAATTCCCTAGAGACCCTGAGATTCTGTGCATATCTAATATTTACTTTAGTGTCCATGTGCAGATCCATCAGGAAGTCCACGATGGAGGCCTCCACCCCCATGGCCCTCGTGGACTGCCACAGTTTGACCCGATTAACGCAGTCAAACCCGACGATAAGTTCATGAAGGCCATGTAGATCATGCCTGGGCGGGCCATTGTGCACTTGCCAAGGATCAAATACAAATTTAAACATTGGACCACCGTAGACGTCCCCGCACGAAACCCATATTGGGTATCGGTGATAATGTTGCGTTCCTCTGCCCAGGAAGATAATCTTTGCAATAAAACCCCTCCCACCACCACTACAGAATCAATGAGAGAGATGGGACGGTAACAATGTGTACTATTTCGGTCCCCCTTTTTAAACACTGGCACAATGGTTGAGATTGCTCATGTGGCGGGGCTAGCGTCCCTGGCTGCTGGTCCAGAATGATGGATCCGATTAAAAAAGGTCCGGCATTCCTGACTCTATCTCTGAGATCTCTGAGATCTCGAAGACCATATGGTCAGTATTTATTGATTGGGATGGTTGGTCATAGTGACCCATAGGGCCCTTAAAAATGAGTTGAAAATGTGCCACCTATTCCTCTTCGGAGATATGGGAGCCAAGGGTGTTATTTGAATCCTCAGAGAAAAGGGGTCTATTAACAATGCCCCAAAACCGTATACCATTCTTCAGGGTACTAGACTCCAACAGCTCCCTCCATGTCTCCTCCTTCAACACTCTCTTGCATATGGCTAGGGCCAGCTTATATCCTGTTTGACAGGCCCGTATATTCATGAGGTTCCTTGGCACCTCTTTCAAGGCCTCCTTTAGCTTACGTGCTGCCTTCGAGCAACACGAATCATTCCATCTTGGGGTAGGGTTAAAGACTCTACTAGCTAGGGCCCTCAAAAGTTTGCCTACTTTGCGTGTGATGGAACTAAAAGCACTGAGAACATTTCTTGGTGAACTCTCTGGTTAAACACAGAGAGCAAGTTCAGTTACACATGAGTCCCTCACCTACCTATAAAAAGCATCTGGATCTATCTGGGACCATTTGAGACGGCGCCCACCATCTGTAGGTCTCGTGACTCCCTTTCCCCTACCCCTAGGCTTGCTAGATAAAAGCACGCCACAGAAATGTACACAAAGGGGATTGTGGTCGCTGTAACCTATATCTTCAATAGCGAACCTCTGGAAAAGGGACTGAGAGGTTGAGGAGACTAGAATATGGTCTATAAAGGACCCAGTCCCTCTTCCTTTAAATGTTGGAATCAGGGTTTTACTATTTGGGGCAGAAAGTGACATCAATGACAGTAAGTCAAATTCGTTTACTAAATTATTTAATTCGTCCCCCTGTGCTGAGTGTTCAAAATGAAACCCCCTCATTCTGTGACATCCCATATATCCCATGTTCATGATCTTTGGGTCGCCACAGGGATGGATATTAAAATCTCTCAACACCACCAGGGGGTGTAAGCTTTGGTCACTAAGTTTCCCTAAATAGTGACTCGGCTGTGTGATGTTACCTTCCTTTTTACTGTTTGGTGGGTTGTAAAAGTTGATCAAGGTCTTTTTGTTGTTCCCCTTCTTGAATGTAATGGCCTGTAGGCCCTGTGCAGTGGAGGGGCAGATTTGTACCAAGCAATCAATAGCCAGGGAGATATAGATAAGCAAACCTCCTTTGGCTCTACCACTGATTGAAGGGGCAGCAGGAACAAAGTGACATTTGAAGCCCTCCAGATTACAGTTCACTGACCAGGTCTCTTGCAGGCAGATTACAAAAAATTGCATAATAAACTGATGCCACAAAGGGTCCTGGAACTTGTCTGCCAAATCTGCTATGTTCCAGGATATGACATTGCTGTCCACCTCGGGGGGTGTCAACTCAATTTGTGGTGATGGAGGGGGAATCGCTTGCAGTGTCTCTAGCTCAATCATCTGCGTCAAGTTATCCTTCTGCTGGTGCTTTGGCTATATTATAGCTATATTATAGACACATCCGAGGTATCCAGTCAATCGCATTCTTCCAGCCCCGATAACATAGAAAATCTATTGGCTAATGCTAGGAGAGGAGGCGCGGCAGAATTAGAGTGGGGACCCCATAGATGACCTGTACCGTATGGTGGTTGTGGATACCCATAGTTATTACCTGCAGGGGGTTTATATGACCATCTAGCTTGTAAGGGTTCCCTATCTATGTTCCCTATTTTGTACCCATGAGGTTCCACTCTATAGAAGAAACCCTGAGGGAGTGCCTGTATTATAGACCCATGAATTGACTGGCCGACATGAGCAACACCCGATAGGATTCTTTCAGCTACAGCTGCCTTGTTAAAATTGACTATAACACAATCACCACCTCCCATCTTTTTTGAACTGCCAACCCATTCTACTCTACGTATCATGATAATGCTGCGTTCTACCCTAGGACCCACAGGGGTATTAGCTGTTAGCCAATGAAGTACCTTATTCTTCAAGTTATTATAATCTTCATTTGTGCCTGGGCGGAGAGGCTGAATATTACCCAGGACCACTACATATGAAGTGGATTCTGGTGGGCGATGAATAGTGGTAAGGCTCTGACAAATTTCCCCTGTTGGCATCACAGTGCCATCTGAATGGCCTACAGTACTTTGAGAAACCTGCTTGTACAAAGGCACTGCCTGAGATCTACTAGGGGTTTGGGCACCCCTTTGACCGTCTGTCTCCCTGTGGACTAACTGCACTGCTAGTCGCTGTGCAAGCAGCGAGTCTGCATGAATTATGGTAGAATTTTTAGACGTGCCTAGACCTGGATTGACTGCTGGGTCTTGTTCACTTGTAACCCCATGATTTGTGCAAATATCAGTTTGGGCCCCCCTGCAAGACTTCTCTCGATCACTATCTGCCTCTCCAGAATGGGGCTCAATTTAGCATACAACAGTGTGGTCATTATGTTGTAAAAACCCTTGGTGACCTCTGTATCTAAATTTGGGGCTACCGTTTTAGGCGCCAAAGGTTTATTTGGAGGCTTAGGGGCCGGGTCATTTTTGATCTTTTAGCTTTACCCCAAATAGTTTTAAGTTTGCGATTTGTGCTCCCCTGGGCAGTAGGTCGACTGGACTGGAAGAACGGTTGGGTTATTGTAGGACTCAACAAGTTAGTACTGTCCTTCCCTCGAGGTAAAGCAATACTTCCTCTTCTATCAATTATAATAACTGAGGGGAGAGATCTGTGCGGGGGCTGAAAGAGCACTGAGGGGGGGATTTAGTTTACAGGCAATAAGCCTTCAGTGGCAGCAGAGGCTATGGGCCACCCGTGGCACCTGTTAGAGCAGACAAATGACGATTCAACCTGGGGCACACTAGATCTCGGTGAAGATGGACACAAACAGTTGGTAGGTGATCTAGAGAGACGTCTGTTTACAAGCTCGATCTCTTTATCAATGACAGCGACTGCTCTCTGCAAGAAAGAATCCATTGTGGTAACAGTAGTGACAGTAGTAGAAGAGTTAGCCAAAGATTTGGCCCCAATAGACCCCGTCTGAGCCTTTCTCCTCCCCATGTTTTTAAGTGGCTTTAGTAATATCACAGCAGAGGCAAGCTCAAATATATAGGAAAAAAATAAATAATAATTTAACAGTAAGCATATAAAACATGAGAGGTGCTTCTTGATTGGGTTACAGTCTTAATATGTGTCCCACACTTAGTTCAAGATGAGCTTTCCTCCCAAACATAACATTTTAAATGCCAATATAAAATGTACGAGTCCCTAGCAGTGTCCAACCGAGACTAGATGGTAAGTATTAGATCAAGTTTTTGTTGTTGTTTTTTTAGCCAACTCCCCTTTGTATTCTGGGACTTGCTATGTGATATGACCGTGTGATTAAACGAATCAGATGTGCACCATTTATTAATTTGTTTTAAGTGTTTATACATGCCAAAGATTTTATAATTCTGGAGCCTTTTTTATCAGATCGTTTCTGTTTCCCGAAGACTGTAACCTCCGAGTGCCTGCCGATTAACTCTCGGGACTCGCCATAGGGTCTAAAGTCTCTCCATAGTGTGTTAACTAAAGTAATAATTTAACCTGCAGACTCGGAGGGAGAGGCTGCATTCATTCGTATCGCTGAAGCCCTCTAATAACTGACAAATCTCAGTGTGCAAAAGTTGAAGTTAACTGGTGTGATGAAAGTGCGCATATAACAAATCCCAGCAGACCTCTCCTAGTGAGCAGATTTTTTGGCACAGGAGCAAGAGGGTATATCTTCTGTTTCACCACTGGCAAGAGATATTTCCCAGAAACCGGGTTAGCTGCAGTTATGGGGAATTAATTTAGTTGCTCTTGCGCGTTACTAGCAGCAGCGCCTTCATTTGTAGCGCTTGTTATTTTAAAACTACCCGTTTTATCTTTTTTGGTAAAATTATTTCTTGCACTTATGCCCTGATTTTAAATACTTGGCCACGCATACCCCCACCTCTGACAGCTTACCTGCAACATAATTGGAAACTCACCGCTTTTTGCGGGTCCTTTGCCACAGTCTCGACAGCGGCCATACTGGAGAGGGGCAGATTTGGCGCGTCCCAGTCCGCTTTCTGTGTCTAAAGGCGAGTACATAGGCAGCCATGTCTGCGCGCAGCGGTAACGCGCAGCGGGGACGCCGTACTGACGCCGGAGTTACGCCAGAGTTCAGCCCGTCTGCGCCCGTCCGCGCTGAGGACGGGCTGCAGGTCGGGCTGGACACTGTTTATACTCCTTCCCCTCCTGACAGGATACCCAGGCTTTACTCAAGATCTGAAATCCTTGCTTTAAGACCTGTATCCCAGCCCTGTCTACATCGCTATTCGCCTGAGGGGATCCTGCACTACTGTAGGTGCAGGGCCTGCACGGCCCTTTTTGATTCTTCCCGTAATCGATGTGTAGCATCTTCTTTCCCGCCCAAACAACTTGATTCGCCCTCCAGATCAGGTTTTTTGATTAATGCCCGTTCGCTTATTAAGCATAACGTCGCCTTTCACGATTTTGTTGATGAGCGACAGCCGGATTGGGTGTTTGTTACGGAAACATGGGCCTCCGATACCGCAGGACATGACCTGATTCTGGCCATTCCTGATGGCTACTCTCTTTATAGACAGGACAGATCGCGGCGCAGAGGAGGAGCCATTGCCATTCTTCTTAAATCCTCCCTCTCTTGTTTTACTAAATCTCTATCGATGCCGTCAGATAGGTTCGAAGCGCTATACTTTTGTATTACCCTTTCCCCATCAGCCTCTTTCACTGGGATTTTGATTTATAGGCCTCCCGGTCCCAGAGTTAGTTTCCCTTCAGAATTACTGACACTCTTGGAACCCTACTTGGGGAAAGCGGCTTTTACTATTTTGGGTGATTTTAATTTTCACTTTGATGAGGTCAACTCAAAGGATACAATATCGTTGGTCGACTCACTAGGCGCATGTGACCTCGCCCAACTTGTGAGTAGTCCCACCCATAAGGCCGGGCATATACTCGACGGAGTATTTTCTAACGATGTCAGGATTTCTACTGGCCCTCCGTTACCACTGGTTTGGTCTGATCATTGTGCCGTACCAGTGGTACTTTCTCTTCCTGCTTCAGGAATTACTAATACTGGAACTTCCCCATTTATTCTTAGGAGAAACTTTAGGAAAATATCGGATGAGGCCCTGATCCCGCTTGTCTCTACCCCCGAATCTTTATTTTCTAAAGACGTAGCTGGGGCAGCTCAACACCTGATGGATTCGATATCTATGGCAGTGGAACAACTTGCCCCTCCGTCTCTGCGCTATGTCGCACGTCGAAAGCCTACGTCACCTTGGTTTTCTGATCAGTTGCGACTCCTGAGGCAGAAAGTCAGGAGTAGTGAGAGAAATTGGAGGAAATCTTGGGACACCAATGATCGGGAGGCTCACAAGTCCGCACTGCGGGAATATATACGGAGAGTAGTGATAGTGAAGCAGGATTATTTTTCCAACCTTACCAGCTCACTGTCCTCTTCCAGGGAGCTTTTTAGAATTGCTGACTCCTTATGCTCCCTGCAGCTCCCAGATCCCGTCGTTAGCTCGCAAGAACTCTGCGACAACATCTCTGACTTCTTCCACAATAAAATTCTTGACATCCACGTATCTTTGGAAGCTCACTGTCATGCCTTGGATCAAAGTGTACTGTCTGACATTTCTAGCCTTGATTCCTTAGGTACAGTTCCCTCCTGTTCCCTTATGGACTTTCCATCTCTTTCCTTGGACGGACTGAACCTGTTGCTTGACAAGACCAAATCTGCTTCCCCCCTGGATCCCCTACCTCTGAAAAAACTCAAAGAGTGTAGGAATAGCCTTCTTCCTCCTATGCTGGAGGTAATGAATATGGCTATCTCCCAGGGTTCTTGTCCTGCTGTGTGGAAGAAGGCGATAGTAAAACCTCTCCTCAAGAAGCCGTCCCTAGACCCGGCCTTATTGAAGAACTTTAGGCCCATTTCCCTCCTCCCTGCCCCTGCCAAGATGCTTGAAGCACATCTGAATCTTCATCTGTCCTCCTTCCTTGAATCATCTGAATACCTTGACAACACGCAACACGGCTTCAGAAAACACCACAGCACGGAGTCCGCTCTCACTTGTGTGGTCAATAACATCCGACTCAAAGTGGACTCAGGCCAAACCGCGGTCCTGGTTCTGTTGGACCTCACGGCCGCGTTCGATACCCTTTCCCCGGCCATTCTTACATCTCGGCTTAGGGAAGCTGGTGTCAGTGGACCGGCCTTGAGTCTCCTCAATTCTTTTTTGTTGGAAAGGGAGCAGAGAGTTATGCTCGGGAACCACCTCTCCCCTGCTAAGTCATTGCAGTGTGGGGTGCCACAAGGGTCGGCTTTAAGTCCGACCCTGTTTAACATCTATGTGGCTCCCCTGGCAAGACTAGTAAGATCACAGGGGATGGAGGTGGTGTCCTATGCAGATGACACCCAGATCATGGTGTCACTGGCTCACTCTTCTTCTCTCGGAGATATTGCATGATTTTATTTGCACGAGGCCTGGTACGGAGACCATTAACATTCCAGGATATCATATTAAGCCTACTCATAGTGCTGAGAGTATAGGTTACTTTGTGAGACTGTCAATTTATGTGGATTCATATTGTTTTGCCAGCATTGAATAAAAACATTTATAGTCAAGAACTTACAGAAATAAAACGATTGGAGCTCATTCAGGAGTGTATATTTTTTCCTATTTTTCTTGCGCCCCTCCACCCCCCCGTGTCCTGCCAAAACCCCCCCCCTCCCCTGGGAAACCCTTGTACTCACTAACCGGAAGTTTCCGGAAGTAAGTGCCCCTAGCTCTTCCCCGACCCCCCCTCATGTGCCTCTTAACCTTACGCAATATCTCGCCTCAAATATTATTGCATGGTTTGCAAGTGTATATTTTATTCTGAGTACATAGATTTATTTTATTTATTCATTTATTTATATTTATTTATTTTTTTCTATTTTTTTCCCTTATTTTCCCGGTTCCTTGTCACTCATGTTATATTCCCTCCTTAGTAGATTCAGTTGTTATATCCTCTGCTTATCTTCCTCTGGCAAAGAACTCTTTTTTTTTTTATTGGTTTATTTTTTTATTTTTTTTGCCCCGTATTATAAGTGTTTAAGTGTTTGAATTATGTGAATTGTATGCGTATATTTTATTGTGATTAGTCCTTTTTTTTTTTTTTTTTTTTTTTCCTTCTCTTTTCTTTTCATTTTTTTTAAGCCTGAGCTCATAAGAGTAGTCTACAAAGCAGGAAATTGCAACTAGAAAGAGGCTTTGATAGGTTGAAGAGTTGAAGAGTTAAGTGTAGTTTGCAACTGCTCAGCTTGCCCCCCTCTCTTTCCTGCTGCCAAAAGACAATAAAAGTTCATCTGCGGCCTGCACTGATCTAATGTTGTACATTTTATTGTCCAGCATTATCTTAAGGGATGCGGGGAAACCCATCTGTACAGTTGCACCCATTTTACGAAAGGCATCCATTCTTCGGCCTAGCTCCCACTGTTTGTCTAGGGTAAATCTGGACAAATCTGAGCGAATCTGGAAGTTAAAGCCTTTGCATGTTAATGATTTTTGCTTTAACGCTATGTTTAGGATATGCTCCTTCAAGGAGTATGTATGGAAATTGACGAGTATTTTCCTGGGTTTGACCCGCTGCGGGTTGCGCCTGAATGGATCTCTATGGATACGTTGAATGTCAGCCGCTAACTCTTCATTGGAATGCGTGAGATTCAGAGATTCTTTTAGTAAGGTGATAATGTAGCTCTTGATGTCAGTACCTTCGCTGCCTTCAGGAACATTCAAGATGCGTATATTACTTCGTCTTGCATTGTTTTCTAAAACCTCCATTCTCTCCGATAAGGCCTGATCTTCCTTTTTTAATTTCGAGATGTCATCCTGGGTGCCCTCGGCCCGCATAGAGATTTGCCCCACTGTTTCCTCCAAGGCTTGGGTTCTCACCGACAGGCTACCTATTCTTTCATCCAGAGACTCACAAAAGCTCCTTATTTCTCTCTGATTAGAGGCTGACTCAGCAAAACCTTGCTTTATCTCCGCCGATAGTGCTGCAAACATCTGTTGTAGAGAGGCTGCTGAGATTGGTGCTGAGTTAGAACCTAAGGCGCCATTTACTTCCTGACAGGGGACAGGATTATCGCCCTCAGAATAAGAGGCAGGTTTAGTGATCAAAGGGGGCTCAGAAAATATCCCAACTTCAAAGTTGTCTTCTATATTGTCCGGGATGTTTATACTGAGAGGATGATTGCAGCTGTCTTCTGAAACTAAGGGTGGAATTGCTTCCTCTACTCTCAGCGCGGTGTCTTCCATGACTAGACCTGCTAGGTTTTTGAGAGGAACTCCAACCCCGTCCAGACACAGATTTTCTACAGGCTGCTGTGTGTCAGTGAAGCCAAGAACTGCCTGTTGAACCTGGATGTCTAAAGAATTAACCGGTGCTGTCGCTAAGGCCGAGCCTTGATCGATTGTGGTCATATCTCCAGACTCTAGATTAGTGGAGCTATCCCCCTGCTGATGTTCTTTACCAATTTTCAGGACTTGAGGAATAGCCTTGAAATATGAGCGCAGAGACGGGGTAATCTTAGGGATAGAGGTAGGAAGTGGTTTTGCTTTTCCGCGTTTTCTCCCCCTTTTTGCTTTAACTTCAGTGGAGAGGTAAGATGAAGTTTCCTGGTCTGAATACGACTTTGCAAAGTTTTGAGGGCTCTCTTTAAGCTCAGATATCCCCTTCTCAGCTTTCTCCTCTATAGTTTGCAGCGCACCTTTACCCCTCCTTTTGCGCGATGTGCTAACCCCCACCAAACCCTTGGCTGCGCTCTTACCTTTCTTTTTCCTGTCAGGTCCTACAGCGTTCATGTGAGCCAGGGATAAGTTAGTACTTACAGGATCACGATCACCTCTGCTAACCTTTACCTCTTTGGTACAATTATCGCCACCGCTGACTGTAGAGTGCTGACACCAAACACTTCCTTTTTGTCGTAGCTTACACTGCTCAAGTGGGAGTCCCCGTGGAGGCTCCGAATCTGCCTATTCCTGCGGAGCTCCAGGGCGGCTTGTTTCCAGCGCAGCAGTACCGGTGTAGGCTTCTTGCAAAAAGGGCGTTCACCGCTGCGTACACTGCCGCTGTTGCTGACCTCGATCTCGCTGCTCACCTCCCCGGCTCCGTGGTGTACGCCCTCCTGGGCTCCGCGGCGCACGTCCTTCACAATACACATCAGGCTGCGGCTTTGATCGTACGATCGTAGACCCTCGGTTCTCAATTCCGCGGTAAGCGTCTGAAATTCACTAATAAGCGCTGTTAAATGCGCATAGTATCCTTAGTTGGAAAAAACACTCATACTGGCGAGCTGAACACGATGATTTGGCACTTGAGAGCAGGAGACGGAGCGGAGCACTGCAGCAGTCAGCCGACTGCCGCCATGTTTCCCCCAACAGTTATATTTGTGGTGTACACTCCTGGATTTGTAGGGTTGTAGGGTGGGAAGATAATCAAGTAATAATTAATTAATAATTCGTTAATACTTAATTATGTAATCTTTTATTAAATATTTAAATTGTGTTATGCTTATTCATTTTCATAACATTTTATTTAAGATGTGGTTTTAGGTGAGGGTTGCTAGGTTTGTAGGGGGTATCAGGTGGAAAGCTAAGTAATGCATAAATAAGCATTCTCTTTTATTAAAACATAGTTATTACATTGTTTATGAATTTCATAAACTTGATAATTGTTGTTTATTTTTTATATATTTTATGTTAAATAATATTATATACCTTTAGCGTTTATATTTTTTCTAAATTAATATGGTTATTCAAGTATCTAATGTGTTTGAAGTGAAATAGTTTACCTACTGTTGCTTAGACTGGCGTGGGAATAGTAAATCTTGCTACTCTGAAGTCCAATGCTTTCCATACTTTTGCACACCCTGGAGATGGAATTTTACCCTCCAAAGTCCAACTCTTTCCCTATTACTGCACAAACTGGAGTGGAAATAGCACATTTTACCACTACAAAGTCCAAATATTTGCCTTCTGTTGCTTAGAATGAAGTGGAAAAGTAAATGTAACCCCTTCAAAGTCCAACGTTTACCCTACTGGTGAACAGACAGGAGAGAGAATACTAAATGTAGCCCCTCCGAAGTCCAATGATGTCATTGTTGCACAGACTTGAATGGGAATAGTAAATCTTATCCCCTCAAAGTCCAACGCGTTCCCTACGGTTGGGCAGACTGGAGTGGAAATAGTAAATTTTACTCCTCCGAAGTCAAGTGCTTTCCCTACTGTTGCACAGACGGGGGTCAAAATAGTACATTTAACCCCTCCAAAGTCCAATACTTTCGCTACTGTTGCACAGACTGGAGTGGGAATAGTAAATTTAACCCTGACAAAGTCCAATGCTTTCCCCTCTGTTGCACACCCTAGAGTGGTAATAGTAAATTGAATCCTTCTGAAGCTCACTATTTTCCCTACTGTTGCACTATTTGAAGTGGTAATAATACATTTAACCCCTTAGAAGTCATACAATTTCTCTACTACTGAATGAACTGAAGAGGGAATAGCATATCTATTACTTCCACTTCCAATACATTTCCTAATATTGGTTAAATATTATTTTTCTTATGTTTGTTTCCAATGTTTTAAATGTTTTATACTTTTTGTAACTGTGTTTTTTGTTATTTTATTTCTCTATCTTATTTATTTGGTAAATTATTTAGGCCCTTCTTATGATGTTGGGCGGACTTGCGAACACCCGACATCATTGCGGGAAAGGATCCACCCAACCATGGGTCGGCGGTTCTGCAATCCCAATTAGGATGTGTCCGCACATAGTGTGGTCAGAAACTTCCATTTTCCAATGAGAGTTTGTGTAGTGGCTGAAAACACCTGCAGCACAATCTCCCATTGAAAAATGGAAGTTTGTAAACATCCATGCACACTGAGTGTGTCTCATGGTGCCTGCCACACGGTGCAGGGCTGTTGGGGGAGGCATCAAAGGTGCCCCCATAGGCTGTATGCTTAGGGCCTGAGGCAAAGGGGGCCCTGCTAGGGACCCCTAATGTCGCTTTCTGATAGCCTTTCAATATAGGAAAGGCTGGCATGGAATGGCTGTCGCAAACCAACATCATAATCCCAAAGGCAGAAACACCGTTCTTAACGGATAATGCTAACTTTCTGACTAACCGATGGGCTCTTTGAGCCCGTCAGAACCATGTCAGATTCCTCCGCAGGTTTAAACTCCGACTGCCGTCATCCTAATATGGAGGTCAGACTTTAAACCTACCATGTTGGGCAGAAAGCCTCTTACCGTGTTCAGAGGCTTTCCACCCATAATCGTAATCGGGCCCTCAATGTTTTGGAATTGAATTGTTAATATTTTTTCTGTTTCGGTATATATATAGTGTGCTCTTTATATTAGTAAATTTGAAGAATTAAACAAAAAATAAATTAATTATATATATATAAATTGTTTTATATACATTTTGACAAACAATTATAATGTCAAAGCATGAGTCCAACATAATCTAAAAATAGATAATGGAATATCAACGTACTTAACGTTGATATACATGCAAGCTCCAAGGTTAATTACCTTCTTGGATACTGAAATATAGTGCATAGCGTCAAACGACAGCTACCCAAGACAGTGACTATGCTAATAAAGTTAGCAAAGACAAGTAAATAAGTTTTGCCTACTGTTCCCATAATGCATCATAATGTGCTCAATGGATGAAACAGTATAAATTTGTGAAACAAACAAAGGACTAATGTTTGATAACCGTGAACAGGTACTCTTGGCAGTCCGAAACGCGTAGGTGGGAAAACCTACAGGAAAATAAAACAAACAGCGCAATGAAAAGTGGTGTGCGGCGTCTTCTTTGGCGAAGAACCTTTGCTTCAATAATTTACAGCGAGTTTGTCCCAATTCTCGCCGTCGGCACCGGCTTTCAGCAGCTCCCCCCGCTTGGGACATTTGCTCGTGAATTAAATTGCACGGGGGAGAGCCCAGCATTACAAGCGTCAACAGCGCGAACCAGCTCCTGAAACTTTAAAGTAACCACCAAAGCCCCGAGAGAAGCGGCATCTACGAACGACTCTTAAATTGAAACCGCTACCTTGAAACGCCTGGGCATACAACGAGCTGGATGACGCCAATCAGCAATCGAAGTGCAATCGATTTCTGGAAGTACTGGTCGAGCGCCGACTGAGAAGCACCGGAGGGTGCGCACAGTAACGGGAGACTCCCGGTAAGTTGAAATCGACGTTACATCTGAAAATCACGCACTTTCTTTTGCTTAATGCTGCAGCAAGTGTCCTTAACAACCTCTGTTTATCACAATAATAAACTAAGGTTACTCTACATTTGAATAAAAAAATAGAGCGGACACTCACTTTAAAAACGCTGATTCCTAAGTAATTGAACTTTGACTCCAGAAGCCGGGGTATCAAAGAACACTTTCCCACAAGTAGAACAAACAAGTCATACCGATAGCATGCATCATTTGTGTCTGTCATTTCATACTGTAGTTGCAATTAACGACCTTCCTTGAAGAACCTCTCCTGCACTTTGTGAATTACAAAACCACCATGGAGAAACGAGCAGCTGAACGAATTCAAAAAGCTGAAAACATGTTCACATTAACTGCCTCTAGCCCAGTGGGCCAATCCAACCAAACAAGCACGAGTAAAGTAAAAAATCCTACAATAAGACAATTATTTCAGCAATTGGAAAAATTATTGCGAAAGGAAATCTCCAAAAGTTGGGAGATAATCACGCTAGAAAAATATTCTGAATTGGGTCTAGTGCCAAGAGGCTTGAGAATCTTCACGTTGCCAAATCATCCTGACACAAGCCCCGAAATGTTGGAGGAGTGGGGGCAAAACAACATGGAATGTTCCCAAAAAATGATTCGGATTATTATTAAACACGATAAAATAAGTGTGGATGAGTTATATAAAAAATCCAAGAACAAGAAGATCAAATATTAACCTTGGGAGAGAGTGAAGAAACAGTTAAAAACCTAAGAGCACTCATGGAGAAAAATCTTGACAAACATGACAATGAAATTCAGGAGAGGAAACAAAGAAAATAGAGACGTGATCAAGCGGGTTTCGAAAACGGTACGATCTTTACATTTGCAAAAAGATTCGAAACTCTGAGGAAACAAGAACATATCCGGCCACTAAATGTGGAAAGTGAAACATCACAAAGTGAGCCCGAATCTGAAGTGAGTGATGGTGAGCAGGCGACAGTTGGATCAAAAAGGGTAACTTTTTTAGAGGAAATGCAAATCCTATACAAGGACCAACAAAAACCCAAAACCAGGGGAAAAGACAGAGGAAACTCGAGAATGAGAGGAAGAGGAAGAGGACAAACGATGAACACAAACCAAGGAGGAAAACCAGGCGAAGTCACAAATCAAAGATATCCGTTGCGCAACAGAGTAGCGCCAAAGAAGTGATAACAACCAAAGAAACAAAAATGGACCCCAATGTAATTGTTAACTTATCGGACTACCAACTGACTGAACCTGAAACAACTGTCCTCAGAAAAGGACTAACGTTCTGTCCTGATAAACATCATGACGAAGTAGAGACAAAAATTGATGTATACAAATACATATTTTGGCGAAATTGGCAGAGGTGATCAATCCGCTGGCGAACCCGTTATTAAATCTTTCGCTGAGCCAGGGAGTAGTCCTGTCGGCCTGGAAGCAGGCGATGGTGATCCCGCTGCTTAAGAAACCAGGCCTGGACCCGAAGGCCCCTGTCAGCTATAGGCCTATTTCTTTGCTGCCGGCTCTCACGAAGATTCTGGAAAAGCACGTTCAGGTGGTGCTTTCCAATTTTCTTGAGACTAATGAGATCCTGCACGCCACCCAGTCGGGCTTTCGTCCCCATCTCAGCACAGAGACTGCGCTCCTTGAGGTCTCAGAGACTGTTAAAGGTGTTCTGGACTCGGGGGGAAAAGCCATGCTGGTGACGTTGGACTTGTCGGCGGCTTTTGACACCGTCCCCCATGACGGCCTTCTCGTGAGACTCTATGAGATAGGTCTGCGGGGGACGGTGTTCGGCTGGTTTTCCTCCTTTCTAGCCGGCCGCCGGCAAACGGTCTGGGCCTCGCCAGATTCCGCCGCAATGCCGCCTTTGGGAGTCGGGGTCCCTCAGGGCTCGATTTTGAGCCCGACCCTATTTAATATCTTTATGACTCCTTTGGCGGCGTTGGCGGAGTCATTTGGGGCCCAGATCGTATCCTACGCGGACGATACCCAGCTCCTCTTCTCATGTACGAGAGGAGGAGATTTTGATGGGGAGAGTATCCGGGATTGCCTTGGGGCTGTTTTCCATTGGTTCCAACTGAACAGCCTCAAGTGCAATTCCGAGAAATCTGAGGTACTCTTCTTTGGGTGTGATACCGAGCCAAATTGGCAGGCCTGGTGGCCCATTGACATGTTTCCTCCGTCTTGTTCCTCCAAAATGGCTAAGAACTTGGGGGTCAAGATGGACAATGGGCTTACCTTAAAATCCCAGATTCTCGGGGTGTCGGGCACCTGTTTTGGCCTCCTCAGGATGCTGCGGAGGTTCCTTCCCCTGTTGTCTGAGGAGCACAGGAGGCTGACGGTACAGGCTCTTATCGGGTCCAGGTTAGATTATTCTAACATCCTCTACCTGGGCCTGCCAGAGTACCTGCTGCAGCGGCTCCAAGTGGTGCAGAACGCTGCCGCAAGAGCCATTTTTGGCTTAAATAGGTGGGCTAGTGCAACGGGGCTGTTGAAGACCTTGCACTGGCTTCCAGTCCGGAAACGGATTGCCTTTAAGGCTCTGACCCTGGCCTATAAGGCCCTTCATGCGGTGGGAGCAAAATATCTTCAAAGGAGACTGACTTTTTATCATCCGACTCGCTCTTTGAGGTCGGAGTCTCTGTTCCTGGCGGTTGTTCCGCGAGTGAAGAGAGCCCGCTTGGGTGGTCGCTCCTTTGGTTTACTTGCACCGCAGTTGTGGAACTCCCTGCCGCTCTCTTTGCGGGGAGCAACCAGCTTACTTGCCTTCAGGAAGGGCCTTAAAACGTGGTTGTTTACTCAGTAGATCTTATTTTGTATGCTTTTCTGGTTTTCTTTTTCTTTTTTTCTTTTTCTCTTCCCCTCCTTTTAAACGTGTTATGTTATTATGATGCAGCTCTCCTTTACTAAAAGCGCCGGGATACTCTTTTTGAGTCGCCGTGCGCTATACAAAAGAATAAATAACATAACATAACATAACATACGCAAATTAAAACTAAAAAAGTACTTTGCGAAAAAGAAAGAGGAGAAATGGTTGTCTCCAGCAATGATGTAACATCATCTGTACAAACAGCAAAACCCTTTACAGTGGCAGATGCCGCAAGTTTAGAAACTGCTTACCTATTCGTACATGAAACAAACGAAACAGACTTAACAAACACCCAGGTAATAACTGACATGGGGATCCAGATTGCATCAACATCAAAAACTGACTTCAAGAAGAAATCGAAATTCTGCCCGGTAATATACCCTGGAAATTGCATAGAAACATACCATGATCTTGTAGTAGCAGAATTGGAAACTATGTGACCAGTAACAATGAGAATACAACTAAAGAGGAACGAGCAGCACTAAAAGCCCTCCAATTGAATCCCCTAATTGAAGTAAAACCAGCGGATAAAGGGGGCAACATAGTCATTCAAAATAAAACAGACTATGTAAAGGAAGCCAACAGACAATTAAATGATACAGCAAACTACAAACTGTTACAAAACAACCCTATTGCAAATATGATGCAAGAGCTGCAAAGAAAAATCAATGAATGGCATGAAAAAGGAGTTATCAGCAAAGAGGAAAAAGATTATCTCATAATACTCCACCCAATCACACCGACAATATACTTCTTGCCAAAAATTCACAAGACACTGATTAAGCCACCTGCCCGACCGATTATATCCAGTTGTGGCTCTTTATGTGAAACAGTAGCTTCATATGTAGACTATTTTTTGGCACCTATTGTCCCTACGCTCAACTCATATATTAAAGATACTGGGGACTTTCTCCGAAACATCATGAACATTGAGTGGCACTCAGAATATTGGTTGGCAACAATAGATGTGGTGTCTCTGTACACTTCGATACAACATGAGGTGGGATTGAATGCAATCAAATATTTTTTGAAACAAAGACCAATTTCAGAAATAAGACATTCCAACATGTTGATTGAAATGATAACTTTTTGTTTAAATAACAATGTATTCTTATTTAATAAGAACATGTACGCTCAAACATGTGGTTGTGCCATGGGGGTGTCCTTCTCCCCAAGCTATGCTAATCTCACCATGGGATGGTGTGAGAAAAACATAGCTTGGGGAGAAGATAACGAAATGTATACCAAAGACGTGGTATTGTGGCTTAGGTTTATTGATGACATGTTCTTCCTGTGGAAAGGTCCGAAACAGCAACTAATTGAATACATTGGGATTCTGAATGAAAATCAAGTAGGTCTTCAATTTACATTTAACATTCAGAAAAAAGAAATAGACTTTCTTGACACAAAGATCTATATATAAAAAACAAATTGGAAACATCTGTATTCAGAAATAAAACGTCAACAAACAGTGTTTTGTATGGTACCAGCTTTCATCCTACATCATTAAAGCAAAGCATACCATATGGCGAATTTTTGCGCATGCGACGCAACTGTTCAGAGGAAGAAGAAATGGAAAACAAGTTTAAAGAAACTAAGGACCGCTTCACCATCCGTGGATACAAACATTCTGATATTGTTAAAGGGAAGAAAAGAGCCAGACAAAAAACAAGAGGAGAAACACTCATCTCTAAAAACACAAAATTGAAAACTGATGATGATAAACCAAGAATGATTCTAACATACTCTAACGAGAGTTTCAAAATCCGTAAAATTCTGACCAAATACTGGAGTGTACTAAGAAAAGACACTGAAATTGGGACATTGATTGGAGAAAGACCATTGATAACTTATCGAAAAGCACCATCGATACAAGACACTATAGTCAATAGTCACTTCAGAATAAATAAACCAATTACTTGGCTGGAAAAAAGACAATACGGCATTACCAAATGTCAATCCTGCAAGGCATGCAGAATAGGTCAAAACCTAAAAACGCTAAGAGATCCCAAATGATGAAACTTTGAGATAAAATAAAATATAACTTCTGAGTCACAATTTGTGGTCTATCGACTTCAATGTTTCTGTGGGTGAAATATATCGGCTCTACCTCATGCCCCCTTAAGAAAAGGATTTTGGAACATATTAGATCCATTCACAACTGTGATTATAGTTATGCCATTGCCAAACATCTCAGAACTCATCCTGGAAAAACATGGATGGATATAAAATACGCAGGTATCGCAATGATACAGGAAAATGAGAGAGGAGGTGATCGACTTACCAAACTAAGACGCCTTGAATCCAAACTAATAATCAGATTTAAAACCAGAACCCCGATGGGTCTTAACGGGGATGAGGAAATGTATGTCCATTTATAAAGAACAATACTATGAAATGTTTTTCTAGCCTTCTGAATTGCTGGACTTATTGATGATAACAAATGACCTAAGGTTTATGTAAAAATAACACTTGTTGCTAAACTTTAGAGACTGAATTGACAACACATATATGATGCGAAGATTAGAAAATACTCTGAAATAATTAGCCACAGTGATGGGTTAACTGTATAGTTAGACGCCCGCATATTAAAAAGGCACTTAGCCATAATTGTTTTATATAAATTTTGACAAACAATTATAATGTCAAAGCATGAGTCCAACATAATCTAAAAATAGATAATGGAATATCAACGCACTTAACGTTGATATACATGCATGCTCCAAGGTTAATTACCTTCTTGGATACTGAAATATAGTGCATAGCGTCAAACGACAGCTACCCAACTGAGTGACTATGCTAATAAAGTTAGCAAAGACAAGTAAATAAGTTTTGCCTACTGTTCCCATAATGCATCATAATGTGCTCAATGGATGAAACAGTATAAATTTGTGAAACAAACAAAGGACTAATGTTTGATAACCGTGAACAGGGACTCTTGGCAGTCCGAAACGCGTAGGTGGGGAAACCTACAGGAAAATAAAACAAACAGCGTAATCAAAATTGGTGTGCGGCGTCTTCTTTGGCGAAGAACCTTTGCTTCAGTAATTTACAGCGAGTTTGTCCCAATTCTCGCCGTCGGCACCGGCTTTCAGCAGCTCCCCTCGCTTGGGACATTTGCTCGTGAATATATATATATATATATATATATGAAAACACGATTTTGCCCTTGAGCTTGGGAGGTCACACAGTTTGGAATTGGCCATCCGGCATTCTCGTCATCCTCCCCGCATGGTGCCTCAGTCCGTTGTTCCAGCCTGACGCGTTTCGATGCTCCTGCATCTCATCAGAGGCAGCTTGTAATTCACAATCTGGATAAGCCCTCTTTTATTTCCATTCTTTTATGCATGTGCTTTTCGTTTTAGCCATTCATGTTCTTATTTTGATGCATGCTGGGAACTTGAGTCACATTGTTGCATGCTCGAGTTCCAAGAGAGCTTTTTCGTTATCCCTGAGTGGGTATCCCATTGTGAAGTCATTAAAGCTTATTATTTTTCTTTGTAGAATTCAGCACGGTGTGGAGAGTTGCATTCGACGAACCCCAAATGCTGTTCGGCCATGGAAAAGTTCGTTGGCCCAGCCTCTCTTTTTCTCGGTTAAGAGATGGTGCTCCTCCCGCGGCGCAGGCCGCCGCTTCACATGAAAACACGATTTTGCCCTTGAGCTTGGGAGGTCACACAGTTTGGAATTGGCCATCCGGCATTCTCGTCATCCTCCCCGCATGGTGCCTCAGTCCGTTGTTCCAGCCTGACGCGTTTCGATGCTCCTGCATCTCATCAGAGGCCGCTTGTAATTCACAATCTGGATAAGCCCTGTTTTATTTCCATTCTTTTATGCATGTGCTTTTCGTTTTAGCCATTCATGTTCTTATTTTGATGCATGCTGGGAACTTGAGTCACATCGTTGCATGCTCGAGTTCCAAGAGAGCTTTTTCGTTATCCCTGAGTGGGTATCCCATTGTGAAGTCATTAAAGCTTATTATTTTTCTTTGTAGAATTCAGCACGGTGTGGAGAGTTGCATTCGACGAACCCCAAACGCTGTTCGGCCATGGAAAAGTTCGTTGGCCCAGCCTCTCTTTTTCTCGGTTAAGAGATGGTGCTCCTCCCGCGGCGCAGGCCGCCGCTTCACATGAAAACACGATTTTGCCCTTGAGCTTGGGAGGTCACACAGTTTGGAATTGGCCATCCGGCATTCTCGTCATCCTCCCCGCATGGTGCCTCAGTCCGTTGTTCCAGCCTGACGCGTTTCGATGCTCCTGCATCTCATCAGAGGCAGCTTGTAATTCACAATCTGGATAAGCCCTCTTTTATTTCCATTCTTTTATGCATGTGCTTTTCGTTTTAGCCATTCATGTTCTTATTTTGATGCATGCTGGGAACTTGAGTCACATCGTTGCATGCTCGAGTTCCAAGAGAGCTTTTTCGTTATCCCTGAGTGGGTATCCCATTGTGAAGTCATTAAAGCTTATTATTTTTCTTTGTAGAATTCAGCACGGTGTGGAGAGTTGCATTCGACGAACCCCAAACGCTGTTCGGCCATGGAAAAGTTCGTTGGCCCAGCCTCTCTTTTTCTCGGTTAAGAGATGGTGCTCCTCCCGCGGCGCAGGCCGCCGCTTCACATGAAAACACGATTTTGCCCTTGAGCTTGGGAGGTCACACAGTTTGGAATTGGCCATCCGGCATTCTCGTCATCCTCCCCGCATGGTGCCTCAGTCCGTTGTTCCAGCCTGACGCGTTTCGATGCTCCTGCATCTCATCAGAGGCAGCTTGTAATTCACAATCTGGATAAGCCCTCTTTTATTTCCATTCTTTTATGCATGTGCTTTTCGTTTTAGCCATTCATGTTCTTATTTTGATGCATGCTGGGAACTTGAGTCACATCGTTGCATGCTCGAGTTCCAAGAGAGCTTTTTCGTTATCCCTGAGTGGGTATCCCATTGTGAAGTCATTAAAGCTTATTATTTTTCTTTGTAGAATTCAGCACGGTGTGGAGAGTTGCATTCGACGAACCCCAAACGCTGTTCGGCCATTGAAAAGTTCGTTGGCCCAGCCTCTCTTTTTCTCGGTTAAGAGATGGTGCTCCTCCCGCGGCGCAGGCCGCCGCTTCACATGAAAACACGATTTTGCCCTTGAGCTTGGGAGGTCACACAGTTTGGAATTGGCCATCCGGCATTCTCGTCATCCTCCCCGCATGGTGCCTCAGTCCGTTGTTCCAGCCTGACGCGTTTCGATGCTCCTGCATCTCATCAGAGGCAGCTTGTAATTCACAATCTGGATAAGCCCTCTTTTATTTCCATTCTTTTATGCATGTGCTTTTCGTTTTAGCCATTCATGTTCTTATTTTGATGCATGCTGGGAACTTGAGTCACATCGTTGCATGCTCGAGTTCCAAGAGAGCTTTTTCGTTATCCCTGAGTGGGTATCCCATTGTGAAGTCATTAAAGCTTATTATTTTTCTTTGTAGAATTCAGCACGGTGTGGAGAGTTGCATTCGACGAACCCCAAACGCTGTTCGGCCATGGAAAAGTTCGTTGGCCCAGCCTCTCTTTTTCTCGGTTAAGAGATGGTGCTCCTCCCGCGGCGCAGGCCGCCGCTTCACATGAAAACACGATTTTGCCCTTGAGCTTGGGAGGTCACACAGTTTGGAATTGGCCATCCGGCATTCTCGTCATCCTCCCCGCATGGTGCCTCAGTCCGTTGTTCCAGCCTGACGCGTTTCGATGCTCCTGCATCTCATCAGAGGCAGCTTGTAATTCACAATCTGGATAAGCCCTCTTTTATTTCCATTCTTTTATGCATGTGCTTTTCGTTTTAGCCATTCATGTTCTTATTTTGATGCATGCTGGGAACTTGAGTCACATCGTTGCATGCTCGAGTTCCAAGAGAGCTTTTTCGTTATCCCTGAGTGGGTATCCCATTGTGAAGTCATTAAAGCTTATTATTTTTCTTTGTAGAATTCAGCACGGTGTGGAGAGTTGCATTCGACGAACCCCAAACGCTGTTCGGCCATGGAAAAGTTCGTTGGCCCAGCCTCTCTTTTTCTCGGTTAAGAGATGGTGCTCCTCCCGCGGCGCAGGCCGCCGCTTCACATGAAAACACGATTTTGCCCTTGAGCTTGGGAGGTCACACAGTTTGGAATTGGCCATCCGGCATTCTCGTCATCCTCCCCGCATGGTGCCTCAGTCCGTTGTTCCAGCCTGACGCGTTTCGATGCTCCTGCATCTCATCAGAGGCAGCTTGTAATTCACAATCTGGATAAGCCCTCTTTTATTTCCATTCTTTTATGCATGTGCTTTTCGTTTTAGCCATTCATGTTCTTATTTTGATGCATGCTGGGAACTTGAGTCACATCGTTGCATGCTCGAGTTCCAAGAGAGCTTTTTCGTTATCCCTGAGTGGGTATCCCATTGTGAAGTCATTAAAGCTTATTATTTTTCTTTGTAGAATTCAGCACGGTGTGGAGAGTTGCATTCGACGAACCCCAAACGCTGTTCGGCCATTGAAAAGTTCGTTGGCCCAGCCTCTCTTTTTCTCGGTTAAGAGATGGTGCTCCTCCCGCGGCGCAGGCCGCCGCTTCACATGAAAACACGATTTTGCCCTTGAGCTTGGGAGGTCACACAGTTTGGAATTGGCCATCCGGCATTCTCGTCATCCTCCCCGCATGGTGCCTCAGTCCGTTGTTCCAGCCTGACGCGTTTCGATGCTCCTGCATCTCATCAGAGGCAGCTTGTAATTCACAATCTGGATAAGCCCTCTTTTATTTCCATTCTTTTATGCATGTGCTTTTCGTTTTAGCCATTCATGTTCTTATTTTGATGCATGCTGGGAACTTGAGTCACATCGTTGCATGCTCGAGTTCCAAGAGAGCTTTTTCGTTATCCCTGAGTGGGTATCCCATTGTGAAGTCATTAAAGCTTATTATTTTTCTTTGTAGAATTCAGCACGGTGTGGAGAGTTGCATTCGACGAACCCCAAACGCTGTTCGGCCATGGAAAAGTTCGTTGGCCCAGCCTCTCTTTTTCTCGGTTAAGAGATGGTGCTCCTCCTGCGGCGCAGGCCGCCGCTTCACATGAAAACACGATTTTGCCCTTGAGCTTGGGAGGTCACACAGTTTGGAATTGGCCATCCGGCATTCTCGTCATCCTCCCCGCATGGTGCCTCAGTCCGTTGTTCCAGCCTGACGCGTTTCGATGCTCCTGCATCTCATCAGAGGCAGCTTGTAATTCACAATCTGGATAAGCCCTCTTTTATTTCCATTCTTTTATGCATGTGCTTTTCGTTTTAGCCATTCATGTTCTTATTTTGATGCATGCTGGGAACTTGAGTCACATCGTTGCATGCTCGAGTTCCAAGAGAGCTTTTTCGTTATCCCTGAGTGGGTATCCCATTGTGAAGTCATTAAAGCTTATTATTTTTCTTTGTAGAATTCAGCACGGTGTGGAGAGTTGCATTCGACGAACCCCAAACGCTGTTCGGCCATGGAAAAGTTCGTTGGCCCAGCCTCTCTTTTTCTCGGTTAAGAGATGGTGCTCCTCCCGCGGCGCAGGCCGCTGCTTCACATGAAAACACGATTTTGCCCTTGAGCTTGGGAGGTCACACAGTTTGGAATTGGCCATCCGGCATTCTCGTCATCCTCCCCGCATGGTGCCTCAGTCCGTTGTTCCAGCCTGACGCGTTTCGATGCTCCTGCATCTCATCAGAGGCAGCTTGTAATTCACAATCTGGATAAGCCCTCTTTTATTTCCATTCTTTTATGCATGTGCTTTTCGTTTTAGCCATTCATGTTCTTATTTTGATGCATGCTGGGAACTTGAGTCACATCGTTGCATGCTCGAGTTCCAAGAGAGCTTTTTCGTTATCCCTGAGTGGGTATCCCATTGTGAAGTCATTAAAGCTTATTATTTTTCTTTGTAGAATTCAGCACGGTGTGGAGAGTTGCACTCGACGAACCCCAAACGCTGTTCGGCCACAATGGGATACCCACTCAGGGATAACGAAAAAGCTCTCTTGGAACTCGAGCATGCAACGATGTGACTCAAGTTCCCAGCATGCATCAAAATAAGAACATGAATGGCTAAAACGAAAAGCACATGCATAAAAGAATGGAAATAAAAGAGGGCTTATCCAGATTGTGAATTACAAGCTGCCTCTGATGAGATGCAGGAGCATCGAAACGCGTCAGGCTGGAACAACGGACTGAGGCACCATGCGGGGAGGATGACGAGAATGCCGGATGGCCAATTCCAAACTGTGTGACCTCCCAAGCTCAAGGGCAAAATCGTGTTTTCATGTGAAGCGGCGGCCTGCGCCGCGGGAGGAGCACCATCTCTTAACCGAGAAAAAGAGAGGCTGGGCCAACAAACTTTTCCATGGCCGAACAGCGTTTGGGGTTCGTCGAATGCAACTCTCCACACCGTGCTGAATTCTACAAAGAAAAATAATAAGCTTTAATGACTTCACAATGGGATACCCACTCAGGGATAACGAAAAAGCTCTCTTGGAACTCGAGCATGCAACGATGTGACTCAAGTTCCCAGCATGCATCAAAATAAGAACATGAATGGCTAAAACGAAAAGCACATGCATAAAAGAATGGAAATAAAAGAGGGCTTATCCAGATTGTGAATTACAAGCTGCCTCTGATGAGATGCAGGAGCATCGAAACGCGTCAGGCTGGAACAACGGACTGAGGCACCATGCGGGGAGGATGACGAGAATGCCGGATGGCCAATTCCAAACTGTGTGACCTCCCAAGCTCAAGGGCAAAATCATGTTTTCATGTGAAGCGGCGGCCTGCGCCGCGGGAGGAGCACCATCTCTTAACCGATAAAAAGAGAGGCTGGGCCAACGAACTTTTCCATGGCCGAACAGCGTTTGGGGTTCGTCGAATGCAACTCTCCACACCGTGCTGAATTCTACAAAGAAAAATAATAAGCTTTAATGACTTCACAATGGGATACCCACTCAGGGATAACGAAAAAGCTCTCTTGGAACTCGAGCATGCAACGATGTGACTCAAGTTCCCAGCATGCATCAAAATAAGATGATTGAATGGCTAAAACGAAAAGCACATGCATAAAAGAATGGAAATAAAAGAGGGCTTATCCAGATTGTGAATTACAAGCTGCCTCTGATGAGATGCAGGAGCATCGAAACGCGTCAGGCTGGAACAACGGACTGAGGCACCATGCGGGGAGGATGACGAGAATGCCGGATGGCCAATTCCAAACTGTGTGACCTCCCAAGCTCAAGGGCAAAATCGTGTTTTCATGTGAAGCGGCGGCCTGCGCCGCGGGAGGAGCACCATCTCTTAACCGAGAAAAAGAGAGGCTGGGCCAACGAACTTTTCCATGGCCGAACAGCGTTTGGGGTTCGTCGAATGCAACTCTCCACACCGTGCTGAATTCTACAAAGAAAAATAATAAGCTTTAATGACTTCACAATGGGATACCCACTCAGGGATAACGAAAAAGCTCTCTTGGAACTCGAGCATGCAACGATGTGACTCAAGTTCCCAGCATGCATCAAAATAAGAACATGAATGGCTAAAACGAAAAGCACATGCATAAAAGAATGGAAATAAAAGAGGGCTTATCCAGATTGTGAATTACAAGCTGCCTCTGATGAGATGCAGGAGCATCGAAACGCGTCAGGCTGGAACAACGGACTGAGGCACCATGCGGGGAGGATGACGAGAATGCCGGATGGCCAATTCCAAACTGTGTGACCTCCCAAGCTCAAGGGCAAAATCGTGTTTTCATTTGAAGCGGCGGCCTGCGCCGCGGGAGGAGCACCATCTCTTAACCGAGAAAAAGAGAGGCTGGGCCAACGAACTTTTCCATGGCCGAACAGCGTTTGGGGTTCGTCGAATGCAACTCTCCACACCGTGCTGAATTCTACAAAGAAAAATAATAAGCTTTAATGACTTCACAATGGGATACCCACTCAGGGATAACGAAAAAGCTCTCTTGGAACTCGAGCATGCAACGATGTGACTCAAGTTCCCAGCATGCATCAAAATAAGAACATGAATGGCTAAAACGAAAAGCACATGCATAAAAGAATGGAAATAAAAGAGGGCTTATCCAGATTGTGAATTACAAGCTGCCTCTGATGAGATGCAGGAGCATCGAAACGCGTCAGGCTGGAACAACGGACTGAGGCACCATGCGGGGAGGATGACGAGAATGCCGGATGGCCAATTCCAAACTGTGTGACCTCCCAAGCTCAAGGGCAAAATCGTGTTTTCATGTGAAGCGGCGGCCTGCGCCGCGGGAGGAGCACCATCTCTTAACCGAGAAAAAGAGAGGCTGGGCCAACAAACTTTTCCATGGCCGAACAGCGTTTGGGGTTCGTCGAATGCAACTCTCCACACCGTGCTGAATTCTACAAAGAAAAATAATATGCTTTAATGACTTCACAATGGGATACCCACTCAGGGATAACGAAAAAGCTCTCTTGGAACTCGAGCATGCAACGATGTGACTCAAGTTCCCAGCATGCATCAAAATAAGAACATGAATGGCTAAAACGAAAAGCACATGCATAAAAGAATGGAAATAAAAGAGGGCTTATCCAGATTGTGAATTACAAGCTGCCTCTGATGAGATGCAGGAGCATCGAAACGCGTCAGGCTGGAACAACGGACTGAGGCACCATGCGGGGAGGATGACGAGAATGCCGGATGGCCAATTCCAAACTGTGTGACCTCCCAAGCTCAAGGGCAAAATCGTGTTTTCATGTGAAGCGGCGGCCTGCACCGCGGGAGGAGCACCATCTCTTAACCGAGAAAAAGAGAGGCTGGGCCAACGAACTTTTCCATGGCCGAACAGCGTTTGGGGTTCGTCGAATGCAACTCTCCACACCGTGCTGAATTCTACAAAGAAAAATAATAAGCTTTAATGACTTCACAATGGGATACCCACTCAGGGATAACGAAAAAGCTCTCTTGGAACTCGAGCATGCAACGATGTGACTCAAGTTCCCAGCATACATCAAAATAAGAACATGAATGGCTAAAACGAAAAGCACATGCATAAAAGAATGGAAATAAAAGAGCGCTTATCCAGATTGTGAATTACAAGCTGCCTCTGATGAGATGCAGGAGCATCGAAACGCGTCAGGCTGGAACAACGGACTGAGGCACCATGCGGGGAGGATGACGAGAATGCCGGATGGCCAATTCCAAACTGTGTGACCTCCCAAGCTCAAGGGCAAAATCGTGTTTTCATATATATATATTTATATATATATATATTACCTACTGGCGGTCGCCAGTAGGTATATATAGTTAGGATTTTTTCTCTATGGGTTTTTTGAAAATTCTATGTCTAATAACTTTGGCGTTTGTGGACGGAATTGGCTGAAATTTTCAGGAAAATGGCACATTTTGTTTCTGAGCAGCCCCTGAAAATTGAGGGGGGTTTCGTCCAGGGGGGGTCGAGAAAAAAGGGGGGTCCCAAAACGTGTTTTTAACATTGAGTTTTCCATAGGGCGGTTGGCCTCACTTTTAGCCCGAACGGCTGAATGGATTTGCACGAAACTTGGCAAAATTGTAGGGACTGGTAGCCCGATGTGCCTTTTGTAGGTCTCAATATATGTGCTCCAGAGGATTTTGAGAAATTAACGTTTAAAAAAAGATATAAATCTGTAACAGCGGACCGGGCAGCGTCCCAGGACGCGTACTTTTCGCGCAACGGAGCTTTGTGAAGCGAAGCTGATTGGTTCTCCGGCGTCTGTCAACATTCCAAACAGTCCGTAGCGGCCGCCATCTTGTCTCTCGGTAGGATCGAGAGACAAGAGGAGGCGAAAGCGAAGGGGCAAATGACCATAAGGGGGAATAGTAGATCCTCGCTGACCCCCTAGGTTTGATGTGGAGGTTTTAAAAGGGCCCCGCGGGGCAAAAAAAAAAAATAATAATAATAATCGAACGGCTGAATGGATTTGCACGAAACTTGGTAAAATATTAGGGACTGGTAGCCCGATGTGCCTTTGCTAGGTCTCAATATATGTGCTCCAGTGGATTTTGAGAAATTAACGTTCAAAAAAAGATATATATCTGTAACAGCGCTCCGCTTCGCGTACTTTTCGCGTTACGGAGCTTTGCGAAGCTGATTGGTTCTCCGGCGTCTGTCAACATTCCAAACAGTCCGTAGCGGCCGCCATCTTGTCTCTCGGTAGGATTGAGAGACAAGAGGAGGCCAAAGCGAAGGGGGAAATGACCATAAGGGGGCATAGTAGATCCTTCCTGACCTCTTAGGTTTGATGTACCATTTTGCCAAGTTTGGTGTAATTCCGTTCAGCCATTCAGGCTGTAGACGTATGTAAATGTCCTATGGAAAATTGCATGGGGAAAACACATTTGAAAGTGTTGAAATTTAGAACCAATTAAAATGTTACTTTGGTTTTGTATTTGTGTGTGATGAAAGTTAATTGGTTATGTATATATGTCAAATGAGAGGAAACCACAGCCATTTTGTGATACTACTGTCTGAGGTACATTTGTGAGGAATTTTTGGTGGTGAATTTCTGGTGTTTGATTTACACAGTACTAACACTTCTCCTACTTTTAAAAAGGTGAGTTGTTAATTTGTAAGGGGAACTATGTTGTACACTTGAAGATAATTTGAAAAATGTTTTCTGTTATTTATTTGCAGTCCTTCTGTTATACTAAATACTTGATAAAGTTAGTTTTATATTATGTATTACTAAAAACGATAAATGAAAGTGATTATTTTTTTCTGCAATTTACAGCAAGCAATTTCAAAATAAAATGGCTCACAATGAAGAGACCGTGGCAATTTCTTTTGAATTGTCCACTACATTGATTGAAATTGAGAGCACCAATAATGAAATATTGTCACAAGGAGGATATGACTTGTATGATTCCATTAGATTGATTGAAATGGACAGCACCAAGAATGAAATATTGTCACAAGGAGATGACTTGAATGATTCCACTACGTGATTGAAATTGAGAGCAGCAATAATGAAATATTGTCACAAGGAGGAGATGACTTGTATGATTCCATTAGATTGATTGAAATGGACAGCACCAATAATGAAATATTGTCACAAGGAGGAGATGACTTGAATGATTCCACTACATTGATTGAAATTGAGAGCACCAATAATGAAATATTGTCACGAGGAGATGACTTGAATGATTCCACTACATTGATTGAAATTGACAGCACCAATAATGAAATATTGTCACAAGGAGGAGATGACTTGAATGATTTTTTTGATCAATCTCTTGATGGCGAATTTATCGAGTGTTTGGAGACCATAGAGTTACAAGAATCATTATTGCAGACTTTTCATGAGGACATTGCTGATGAGGACATGTTACTAGTTCTTTCAAATTTAGAAAATTCTGAAGAATAAATTTATATTTAGAAATCAAAAATTGTTTGAGACATTATTCATTTTTATTTTTAATTTATGAGGTTGTAGCGAAGTGATTGTAGTATAAAATGAGACTTATAGTATAGAGTGCAACATTTTTATGTTACATGGTAAGTTTACTCATATTTACTTCCCTTCTGCCACTATATTATCTCCAATGTGTATTTGACATCTCTTCTTCATCTCCGGCCTCCTTTCTCTCACTGTGTGTCTCCGATGCATCTTATCGCTGCTATTTTGTGTAATTACAGAAGAGAGTAAAATAAAATAGTTCGGAACGTGAAAAGGGGGCAAAGTAGAGTACTCCTCATCCCCTAGGCCTTTTTAGGCGGTCCCAAAAGGATCAGTTTCTGCTTTCCTGAGAGATTATGGTATGAGTTCCATATACCACAATAACTTGCATTACAACATGCAAGATATCTATCTCCTATTACCAACTTTTGGAGATATTCGCGCTAAGCGCGAATATCTCCAAAAAGTAACACCTGCCCTGAGCAGTTCTTAGCCATGTTATCCAATGGGAGGTGGATAACATGGCTAAGAGCATTAGCTCGGTAATGTATGAATATCGCTGAGTTTATAGCGATATTCATGCATTGCGGCTGTTTATTATCGCATTTGCGATAAACCTTGATAATAGCAAGGTTTATCTTCGATAATTTCTGACGATGCTTAGCGGTAAAAAATTCGTTGGTAAGCATCGTTAGCGATAAATATCGCTTAACTTTGGTAATATGCCCCAACGTCTGTTAACGTTCGATTCGAAGGAAATGAGGAAGTGTTGAAAAACATTGTCTGCGCCATCTTGCCTTTTTTGAAATGCCACACTTTTGTCGTGCACGGCAGCCATTTTAGATGTCTTGACCAGACCCACTCTCTGCACGCTGTCGATCCGTAGCATGGCTCCCCACCCTCGCAAGCATCTTCCCCAGGCACTGGTCACCCCCGCTCTCTGTCTTATGCATGGGCAATAAACCTCCCCCCATCTGCGCTGCTCTTCCCTGAGAATCACACTCTGTGCCCGCCCGACACCTCCCTTTCGCCCTATTCACTACCGCACCCTCTGACACTCCTGTTCCTCTGTGTCCGATTGTCCAGGCTATCAGCTAGCCCTGCAGATGTAGTTTATGGCCCCAGCTGTAAAGAATCACCCCTCTTCAAAGGAGTTATAGTAGATCAAGGCCCACACCCGATGAGATCCGTCACACCACACGTGTTCCTACTATCTGAAAACCATCCTGTATTGTGATTGGGGAGGGGACCGAGCCTGAAGCGGAAGATTCCAGGAATGACTCTTTGTACATCAAAGTTTTTACAATTATGTGTCACATTAAAAATATATAGCACTCCAACAAAGTAGTAGGAATATAAAACTTTAATAACATATAAATATATACAACAAAACAAAAACAGTAAAAACATTTAAACAACGAAGAGACCGTGGCAATTTCTTTTGAATTATCCAATAGATTTATTGAAATTGACAGCACCAATAATGAAATATTCTTGTCAGTAGCGGTCTGTTGTGCGAATAGTTCCAAGGCAGCAGAACGCGCTGAAATCTAGATGGCACGAAAGTGATGTCTAGCAAGTTGCCGCCCAGCAAATAACGGCGTGGGGCGCCGCGGGGGTGAGTGAGTCCAGTAGGCACCACAGCTATTCTTACCGGCATTGCAGAATTACTGCTGGGGACAATGCCTGTGCTGTAGCAGGGTCACAGCAGAAACAAAAAGGATTCTGTTGAAGATGTTGTTGGTTTTCAATTTGAAAACAGTTCTGGTGTCAACTGCTATGCTAATGTAGTGGTTAATGTATTGTTTTCTCTAGAAAATGTAAAAGAGGGGGAGGCAGTCCAAAGTTCCGTTAAAAGGGCAAAGGAAAGGATCGGTAGTTTGAACTATCAGTCAAAAAGGGGAGGGGGTGCAACAATTTTTCCTACCGGGTCACACTGTGCTTTCACCGGAAGTGAGGTCTGCAGGATTCTAGTAATTCAAAGTGAGGCTGGCGCCGACGTCCCGCGGATACAGTTTCGTCACTCCACGGGTGATCATGGCAGTCATTCCCCATCGGGGGTCGGAGACTCCCGCGGCTCCTCTAGAATCTTCAAGGTCGTGGAGGACTACGGTGGTGGAGTCAACCAGTGACCGGGCCATTTCTTTATGCTGGGCCCGCTCTTGCCAGGTCGACCGCCATTTTGAGAGTTCGGTAGCTACTGGCGATCGCGGGGTCAAATGAGCGGACGGGCTCCACCCTGCCGGGCGAGACGTTGCAGCATGGCCACAGTGGAAGAACCCTTTTCCGGGCGCCTGGAGCGCTGAGGGTGCAGGTGGGAAGCCTCCACTGGGGAGGCGGGAGAGGCCTGTTCGCACCGTCTCTCCCTCCCAGTGCACCCCACGGCGTCTCGCTTGAGATTTGTTATGGCCGGACCAGGCGATGAGGACGAGGGGGGGGGGTCGGAGGCATGTGCAAGACATCCCCCCCCCAGGGTTGTTGCAGCAATTATACAAGAAAGAAGAAATGTCCCGTCCGTCTTTGGGCCGGACCTCCGGTGGATGGCGGCCGGACGCCCCTGGCTCTGGCCCCATGAACGGGTTCCTTGGTTTATCGGCTGCAGCCGGATCCCGTCGGCCTCGGCCCCCCGACCGTTGGTGGCCGGACCGGAAGAGCATGTGGCGGGACTACCTGCAACTCTCAAGGGCCACCGCGGCCGGACTGGGAGAGAGAGGGGAGGGTCGAGGAGACATTCCCCCCCCTGCAACTGTTCAGCGTTGTAAAGGCAATCCCCTGGCCGGGTCCCGCTGGCCTCGGCCTCTCCTCCGGCTACACCCTACGTTAGGATCTCCTGGCCGAGGCGTGGCAGCAGGACCTGCCTTATATGGGCTGCTCCCGGCTGGGCGTAGCCGGAACCCTGCCCCACCTTGGAAGTTTCCAGAGTGGGGGCGGATGTTCTACTGACTTGCATTTTCCCTAGTCTATCGATTTTTTTGGCGTGGCAGGCGGTGGGACAGCGAGGGGTGATTTGGTTTCTCTTACTGTTTTTCTGGTCTCTCACCACTGGCATATTTTAACGTTTTCTTGTTTCTAGGACATTAATAGGTTTTATCATTACGTTATGTTATCGTTTCTTTGTTCGTTGTTTAATAAAAGTTCATGTTCATCAGTGGCCTACTGATTTTCGTTTTCCTATTCTTTTCTTTCCAGGTTGTTTCATGCTAAAGTTTCTGTTAACAGGATACAGTGATCACTTCGTTATTATTGCATATGTCCTTTTCACTAGGGGTGCTCTCTGGTCGGGCCAGATGACGTATGTCTAGTAAATGGTCCGGGTGAAACAGGTGCATCAATCAGTGGGGAGTAGATAGGCATGACAGATTACAACGGGGGAGAAAGGTCCGCATTACGTACCCTTTCACTACTTGCAAAGATTTTCCTACGTTTATTTGCAAACAGGGAATACCTCCAAAAAGAACTAATTCCCAAACAGTCAATGTTCGGACAATCAATCAATCAATGAGGAATGAAATAGGTACGACGTGTTAAAGGCTTGCGTTACCTACCCTTCACTATCTGCAAAGGGAGAGAGAATATTCCTATTCTTCCTCGTTTGCAGGCAGAGAAGATCCTTAAGAGAACCAACTTCGAACAATTCAATGCTCGATTCAAACAATCAACAAGGGGTACTGTGAACAGAAATGAACGCCGCTTATGTACATACACATTGCTATTTTCAACAGGTTGTTCCTAATGTTTCTATTTTAGCGAGGTCAAAAAGAGATCCCATTAGTGGCCTACTGATTTTGCTCGATTCCTTTTGTTTTTTTACACGATTTTTCGCTATCTGCAAAGACTAAACAGAGTATTGCGACTCTGTGCTTGTTTGTAAATAGAGAATGAACCAAAGAGAACAATCAATCAAATGGAGAGAGAAGCAGGCACGACGGAATACAAAGGGGGCAAAGGGCTGCATTAACTACCCTTCACTATCTGCAAAGAGAGAGTACTCCTAATAGAAATGAGGGGTGGGGGGCAGCATTCAAAGCAGATCAGTGTGCATAAACACGAAAATGTTTTTACTTACCACGTACTTGACATTCGACAGCTTATGATATTTGCTATTAAAAAACCATTGAAATTCACTGAAAAAACCATAGGTTATAGACCATATATAGTTAGGAATTAGCATTTACAAAACCTTGAAAATTCACTGAAAAAACCATAGGTTATAGACCATATATAGTTAGGAATTAGCATTTACAAAACCTTGAAAATTCACTGCAAAAACCATAGGTTAGAGACCATATATCGTTAGGAATTAGCATTTAAAAAACCTTATTTTACTCACACAAAACCATTGAAATTCCATATATAGTTAGTTGCACTAACTATATATCGCGCACCCGCAATCCACTGCTGATGATGTCACATATTACATCATTCATGACATGGTCAGTGACATCATTGATGACATCACTGATGACATCTCAAATGACATCACTGATGACATCACTGATGACATCTCATTAGACATCAATGACCACATCACTGATGATTTCATTCATGTGACAATACAATGCATCTCCTCACATTTTAATATAACCTTTGTTACACCCAGTGTCAAATACAGAGTATAATTTTTGAAACCATTCACACACCAATACTAGTTACTACATACGCACTCACTGATTCCTACGTCTACACACACATTCACTTATTCACCCATACAATCATTCATACATACAATCACTCATCTTTACAACACTATCATATGCACTCATACACCTATACAGATACTCACACTCTGCCACTCATCCATGGAGTTACTCACACACCTAGTCAGTCCTGTAAAGAATCAATCACACTTCCATTTTTTAATCTATACAGTTAAACATAGAGCCCCTTAGATTTTCAAACATATACTAACACATACTTACTCTCTTATACAATCATTGATACAAGTACACATTGATCTGCACAGAGTCACACACCTCCCAGCCAGCCACACACACACTCAGTCTCCCATACAAATACTTGAGCAATCAATCAATAACCCATATAGTTACTCATATAGCTACTGATCAACACATGCAGCAGTTTACAGAACAACAGACATAATGATGCACAAATTAAGACAGTTTAGTCACTAACCCATGCACTCAGTGAGACACATTTAATCACTCACTCATACAGTCAGTCACGCACCTACTAAATCCTTCATCCAGACACTTCTACATCTACTCATTCTTCAATATGTAAAACATATTTAAACTTTACAGAAACACACAGTCACTGGATGATGTCATCAGTGATGTCATTTGAGATGTCATCAGTGATGTCATCAGTGATGTCACTGACCATGTCATGAATGATGTAATATGTGACATCATCAGCAGTGGATTGCGGGTGCGCGATATATAGTTAGTGCAACTAACTATATATGGAATTTCAATGGTTTTGTGTGAGTAAAATAAGGTTTTTTAAATGCTAATTCCTAACGATATATGGTCTCTAACCTATGGTTTTTGCAGTGAATTTTCAAGGTTTTGTAAATGCTAATTCCTAACTATATATGGTCTATAACCTATGGTTTTTTCAGTGAATATATATATATATATGTTAGACCTGACACCCTTGGCGTGGTTTTCCCCCATCTTTTTGCCTCTGTCTACTGTATTTTTGATGCTGTGCTGAATTTCGTTTTTGCTGGTTTCGATGCTTTGGACATTCTGCCACTGCTGATCAGTGCCAGAGTGTAAGTGCTCCCTATGTAAATTGTCATATTGATTGGGAATACCTGATTGGCATATTTGTATCACCATGAAGTCCCTAGTAAAGTGCACTGTGTGTGCCAGGGCTGGTGATGACAGATGCTACTAGTGGGCCTGCAGCGCAGATTGCGCCACCCACATGAGTAGCCCTAAAATGGTGTCTCAGGCCTGCCAGCGCAGGGCCTGTGTGCAGTCAGTGGACTGCCATGTCCGCCTGGCCAGTGTCCCCACTGGCTGGGCCTAACCCTTCCCTGTCTGTGCTCATCAGTCACCCCTATGGAAGGCTCAAGGTACCCCCCTGGGCAGGGTGCAGTGTATGGGTAAGGTAGAGCATGTACTAGTTCAGGTCACATGCTCTGGTAGTGAGCAGCAGCCATTTTGTGTGCTCACTGCTGTAAGGTTATCTTGCTCCATAGAATAACATGGGGGAGGCTGGTCCCATTGGATACCAGCCTATCTTCTCATAGGAACAAGATGGGACATAAGTGATTGATATCCCTGAACTCAGAATTTAATAACACATATTTTAGGAAGGGTTGTTTTTAAATTATGTGTTTGAGAATAGTACTTTTAGAAAGTGGCTGTTCTCTTGTCTAACCTTTCTGTGTGCCTGGGCCTGTTTGTGGATTGACTGTCTGGCCTGAGTGTGACAGGGGCTGCAGAGCCCCCAGGAGGTTGTCTGAGTCAGCCCGTGGATGAAAGGCAGCATCTGCTGCCAGGGAAGTGGGAGGAGATCACCCCTGATAGTGACAGGGCTGTGCCTGCCTGACCACAATGCTGGCTCCACGCCCCTGCTGGGCGACTGTCACCTCTGTCCCTGATACTGAGAGGAAGAAGGAAGCCAGGAAACCCCCAGTGCCTCAGCAACACCCAGAACTGGTTTAGACCGGCCTCAGGGCCCACTTGCACAAAGACTTCAAAGGACTTCAAAGACTTTTTGGGGTATAAGAGAAGGACCCCTGACAACAGAAAATGTAGATCCTACAATCAAGAGGAACCTCTGCTGGAAGAAGGACTGCTGGAGAACTGAAGGAAGATTGCCTTGCTGTGTGCTCTAGGGGCTGACCTGTTCTGCTGTCCAACTGGAAGCTGAGAAGAAGAAAGGGACTTTGCTGTGTGCTGTGACCCTGCCTGCTTGAAACTACAGAGACTTTGCTGTGTGCTGTGTCTCCTGAGCTGAATCTCCAAGGGTCTGAGAAGAGCTGGCCCCCTGTCTGCAACCCAGGGACATAAAGGTTGCCCAAGGGCTACAAAACTCTGCTGTGCCCCCTGAAGCTGCTGTGTGCTGAAGAAATCGTGAACACTGCTGTGTGGTCGTGTATTGCGCTGGCTGCTCTCTAATCCAAGTGAGAGTGCCGCGCTGACCGCGTCTGCCGTGTCGCCGAGATCGACGTGTTCATCGACACGTGTTGGGCGAATACCGGAGGTTTGTGGGCCTTCCCAGTGCAGGACGCACTAAAATCGACTGTGTTCCGCTTCACCAGCGTGGCCTGGGGTCAGCAAACACCCACCTAAGTGCCCCGTACCTTGCCGGTACCGCCGCTGCGAAAGATCGAGCCGCTGCTCGCTGATTGGGCGGGAGGGCCAAGCCCCCTCACCATCGGCGCGACGTGATTGGCCCGTGCGGCGTAGCGTCATCAGCGAGGCCGTGCTGTGGTTGGTTGACGGCCCGCATCGTCAGAGGCTGGTCCCGGGAGCCGCACTGCCATTGGCTGACTCCCGGGTGAAACGCCGAGAGCCGTGACTGAAGTGAACCCCAGCGAGGAGTGAGGAGAGAGTGAGCTGACCTCGCCGAGGGATCCCGCGTGAAAGATCTCTGCCCCCTGGCCTGAGTCCCTGCGCTGGAGCGCTGAGTCAGCTCCCCGCCGCTCCCCGAGGACCTGAGAGCAGGCGGAGGGCTGCCGGGACCGGCCGGGGCAGGGAGGAAGTAGAGAGTGCTGGCGCGTAGGCGCTGAAATCATCAGCGGTGCCGATCGGCCCTGAAGTGACCCTGGGCCATGTGGTGAGGCGCGCTTTCAGCGCTTGATGCTCATAGAATTGAAGGGCTAATTCTTGTTAGTGAATCACTTGCGGGCATTATTTGGGCAGTCATTTTAAAGAGCTGATGACACAATGAAGCAGAATTACTAGTTTATTATACTGATTTACAAGAGACTTGAGACAATCTTTATTAAGAGACTTCCTACATTACGTGCAACCATTAAGATTAAGTGCAACATTTACCTGAAGAAGTGATTATCGTGTATTGCTGATTTTTTTACTGCTGCAACTAGATAAAGTTATATATTTTTTTATATATACTTACCTGTGTGGTCTCAGTTTGTGGTGGATTGGGGATTACTGTTGTGTTAAGTGCATTCATGATACACATTGCCTCAGAGATAAGCCTGTCTGCTCGTGCCAAGCTACCTAGAGGGTGAGCAGGGGTTATCTACTTTGTGTAATTCTTCACCCTGACTAGAAGCAAGGGTCCCTACTTGGACTAAGGTACTTACCTCTGCCAATTAGAGACCCCCAGATCTAACAATATATATATATATATATATATATACATATACGTATATATATATATATATATATATATATATATATATATATTTATTACCTACTGGCGGTCGCCAGTAGGTAGTTATAGTTAGGGCCTAGTTTCCATAGGAAATCCACAACATTGTATTTGGAATAACTTTGGCGCCGGTGGACGAATCTTCGCGAAGTTCTCCAAGAAAATGGCCTGCTCCGCTCCGCTCCTTCCCTGAGAGTTTGGTGGTGATTCGTCAAGCGGGGGCTGAGAAAAAAGGGGGGTCCCAAAAGGTGTTTTCCTATGCAATTTTCCATAGGGACCTTTAACCAGGGCTACAGCCCGAAAGGCAGAACGGAATTACACCAAATTTGGCAGAGAGGTAGAATTCGGTTCACAGATTGTGCTTTTTGTTAAATGGTGTAAATCCGTTCAGTAGTTCCTGAGAAAAATCATAGCGATGTCTAGAGACGAAGTACAGCACGCGTACGGAAATCCGTACAATTACGAGCACGAGCTGCATGCTGATTGGATGTCAACTGTCTGTCAACACTCCAAACCAGGAAGTGTTGGCAGCCATCTTGTACCTCGATAGCACCGAGTCACAAGAAAACAGTAAAACAAAGTTGAAAAATAAGGAAAGGGGGTAGGGTAGAAACATGTTGACCCTCTAGGCCTGCTCAGGGGGTCTCACATGGATGTTTAGGTGCAATTTTTTATTTTTATTTTGAAATAAAAAAACAGTGTTGTACGCGTATTGTACTCGTACGCGGTGGAAAAGGAAATAAAAACAGAAGTTCGTTTTATTCCTAATTAGCTCCCGGGGGGGGGGGGCTTGGTAGTGTCCAACAGAAAGAAAAGAATGAAAAAAAAAAGTAATGTCATGGACAGTGATGCTCCTGCTTCCTGCGTTTTATCAGGTCAATAGACTGTTTCCCATAACACAAAAGTTTATTGCAATAAATGTAAAGAATTTTAACTTGAGCAAAATCAGGATGAATTTGTGTGCTTGGACTGTTTGCTGAAAATGCTGGTGCAGCAGTTGATGTGCTTGGTGCAGTAGCAGGTGGGTTGTCCTTCAACCTCTGTGTTGCAGCTCGAGCAAAGTTGTTGGGGTGTAAGTTCTTTACGTGTCGCTCCATATTTGCTGTGCTAAAGAAGTATTTTTGAGATGGATCACCCCTTGAAAGAGTTTGGAAAATTTTACAGGTTACTTTTGGAGCATTAACCTTTTTTTGCCCTTCTGGAAAAGTAAAAAACTACCAAATTAGATCCTCTTTGGAGTTTTATTTAGGAATGAAATATTCTTCTGAAGAATGGCTGGAAGATGAGTCCATTGCTGTTAATATGGTAAACATTGTTCTATTTGACAAGATTCTCAGAAGAGATATTTCTTTTTAGAAAGTCAAAGCAGAATTTTAAAAATGGGACAGAAGTTTCAACAGTTGTAATAGGAAGTGTTATGAACCAATGAAATTTCTTCCTTTAAAGTCACATGGCTTTGCATACGGTAACGCTGTTATTACGGTGTTCTTAGGATGCGAGTACGCATGACTTTTCACCGCAATTGGTGTAATTGCTTTTATGTAGGATTATTGGAACTTTAAAAAATTTGTTTTCATAATTATCCTAGATAATGTGTTCTGTTAGTATGTTCAATAAATACATAAATATATGTTTTTAAACAATTAAAAACATTTGCGTCTTTGCTTACGGGGCGCCGTACATGACGTCACACGGAAGCTTTCATGCGACGTGTAACGTGAAAGCGTATTCGTAGCGTATGCTGAGAATGATTAGCAGTACAAACTATGGTGCGATCACTCTCTCACTGTCAAATCAGAGCACAGGGCGTGCTATGAGAATGGTTAGAAGTGGTCACTCATTGGAAATACGATTCTGCTGTGTGGCTTATCCATGGTATCATAACGTTACTTTTTAACCTGTTTAAGTTTGAGGTTTGCATGTAATACTATGCTATAGGCAGATATGGATGTTTAGGCAGCGCTTATCTCCATTAAGCTTGGTTATTATCATTTATATGTAGGTGTCTGAGGGAGGGAAAGAAGTCTATGTGAATGGCGAGATTGCCCAATAGCAACACATTACTCCTTAATTTGTAGACACATACAATTGCATGGCTCTCGTAATCAAGATGCGCCTAATTTGGTGTGAGTTTTGAAAGGCACTGCGACACCTGCTATCATACCATCGTTCAGTTTACTGGAAACGTGAGTTATTTAATTTATAATAATGCAGATTGTTGTGCAATGTTACCAGGCATCGGTTACATGATTACGGTAACTGAGCGTGTGGTTTGCTAAACAAAAGTTGTGTTTACTCCTCTGCATGGGAAGCTGTATGTTTCCATCTGGCCGTCGATTCCGACCTTGAAAGAAGAGTCAGCCAAGTGAGCCGTATAAGAGCGCTATTGTCTCAAAAAGAGGTCGCTCTTACATCTGCTAGAGAAACATTTGTCCTTCATGTAGTAAACACCCGCACAGAAGTGTATGATTTATTAAATACAGATGTGCCTTTGTATTTTGGGGAGTTAATTCAGAGTATCTTTAATGCGTCCTTGACTATGGGGTTACCTTACTTTTTTAAAGTTAGAAGCAGTGGTCTTGTGAGTTCTTTTCAAACTATATTTGATGTTTTTTCGGCATTTTTTCATTCGATTTTTTCCAGCATCTTTGGTGGATTCCTCTTAATAGTCGCATTAGTTGCCGGTGTACTTGTATTAATTTGTTTACTTAAATATGGATGCACATCCTCCAGCACACGACAATATTTCTCGGCTGTTGCTGCTCCGCAACCGAATGCTTAGTTATTACGGAGCGCTGCCTCTGGCTACATTGAGTGCAGCTTATGGATTATCGTTTCGATTCTCCTTTTTCACATGCGTTCAACCTGTCTTCCATTGCCTGAGCTGCGATTTCGACTGGGCCCTGGATTTTTGTCTCTGCAGTACGGTGTCTCCCAACGTGGATTATGACCAGCTGATGAGCCCCTTAGTGGTACATGACTTGCTCTGTTCTGGCGCCGGGATTATGGCCTTAGCAGCGATACATGGAATAACAGAATGTTAGAATGTTTTAGCAGCGGCGCATGACTTCTTGGCACGCAGTTACATTGAAGATTACCCGAGTTTTCCTCCGATGGTGATAGAGGCTCAGGTCGTTGAGGAACATGTATGTTCATTCCCACTATTGATATGGATGGCTGAAATGTTTTCAGATGACAACAATAACTTCCTCTTGGAGGCTGTTGCTACATACTGTCCTTATACGCTGTTGGATTAAAACTCTTTGGTTTTTCTACCTATTCTTTATTATTTAGTTACTCTTTTCTATCAAACAGCGAATCATTTTTTATGCAAATTTGAACTTGACTCTGCTTTTCAGGCTTGGACTCTGCGTTCCTAGTTCGCCCACGTTTATATCACGTGGTTCCATCGAGGGAGGGTGTCGTGGACTGAGCCTTGCACTCCCACCGTGTTAGGTTAGCATGGGTTCATTAGAAGCTTAAACGCCATTTTTGTTTTCCTGCTCTGCTTTGCACACAACACGCAATTTTTATATTGTTTAGAGAAGGCTGAGTATTTTGTTTCACATAAGAATAATTTGTTATGCTACATTTCTAGACTGCCTCACTAGTTTAGTGTGTATAGTGAGAGCATGGAACATCAAGGTTATCTTGGATACTGTGTCTGTTATTCGGAATGATCCTCCCAGGTTCGACCTATAACACATATGCAGGTGTGGCCACGTCTGATACTGGCGCGTTTAATAATGTATTGTGGAGGCATAATTAGACACAGTTGGAGAACATTGGTATCCTGACAGTTTGTGCAGAACTCAATGTGATCCACTACTGCTGAGTACCAGAGGTATGGGACCGTCCATGTAATCCTATGAGACCTTCTGTAGTTATAAACTAACCTGGTAGGTAGGGAGGGTGAAATGTAGGTATATTTTAAACCTGTTTCCCATTAGCAATATAAGATGCTTTCTCACTTTGTATTTTATGGAATATTAACAATTCTGACAACTTTGTTTCTGATAATATGTTTGGTTGTATTATCTAAGGTACTGTGCATGAGATTACGGTGTTAGAAATAAACATTTCAAACTTGCACGTGTCTTTATTTACTCCTTGTTTTGGACTGGTGTAAGACTATAACGAAAGAGTGCTCTTTTTATCTATCTTACTTGAGGAAATCTAAGTCGCATGTTCTGGGTTGACTAGTCATTGGTGTTTTTGCTGTAGGACGAAGAACCAGTGAGTCACTGACTGCTAGTCTGGTAGGGGGTTTGCGTACTAAGGTGGGTTTTGGTACACCGTAATTCATTGAGGTCCTAAGTCTTTATGCACAGTTCTGTGTAGGAGCAGAATTCCTGCAACAGTAGTTATAATAAAAATGCTCAATAAAGGGCCTTGAGTTTGAATCAGAATATGAAATTGAAGAATAATTGATAACCCCAGCCAAGAAAGGGAGCAAGTGTGCAAATTTACAATGTCTTCGGCTGGGGGACTTGTTACAATAAAAATGTTCGATAAAGGCCTGCACTTTGAATAGGTATATGAAATAGAAGAATAGTTGATAATCACAGCTAATGTATGCAGCAAGTAGTTGTGTTGATTGAGTGGAAGATGAAAAAGGTGAAAAATAAGAAAGGTTGGAGACACGCAAACTACCCACTGCCTTGTCAGTGAAGAGAATCTTTGGATTTCCAGCTCATTACACAGATAGGGTGTTGGATTCCGCAGTGGGAGCAAGAGAAACGAGTAGCACATCTAAGGAAGCAAGCTAGTGCATACAGTACACATAGTGTGTGGTAATAAGGTCGGAAGAAAGGACGGAAGTGTGGAAATTACCCACTGCTATTGATGGGTAGTAGTTACGAAGAAGGCGGAATAAAGGGCCTTGACTTTGAATTTGAATTAAAGAAGAATAATTGATTAGCCCAGCCAAGAAAGGCAGTAAGTAGGTGTGTGTATTTGTGGATGATGTGTTGATTGAGCGGAAAATGAATAAGGTGAAAAATAAGAGAGGCTGCAGAGATGTATACTTTCCATTTCTTTGTAAGGAAAGTGGGTGTTTAGTTTTCAATTGCATATATAGAGTGGAAGAGGTGTGGCGCCGCGGCTAGGGCAACTGACTCCGGATTCTGGGGATTATGGTTCGGTCCCCGGCACCGGCGGCAGATTAGCTCAGCACCATGTGACTCTGGGCAATAGCTTGCTTAATCTTCCCGACAGCCATCAGCGCCTAGAGACCCTTATGGGTGATTGTGCGCTTTACAAATGTGGATTAATAATAATAAATATTAATAATAATTAATATATATATATATATCCACTGAAAAAACCATAGGTTTTAGCCTCGTTATAGTTAGGAATTAGCATTTTAAAAAAACTTAGAAATTCCCTGAAAAAACCATAACTTTCACACATGTTATAGTTAGGAATTAGCATTTAAAAAACCTTTGAAATTCACTGAAAAAGCCATAGGTATCAGGCACGTTATAGTTAGGAATTAGCATTAAAACACCTTAGAAATTCACTGAAAAAAACATAGGTTTCACACATGTTATAGTTAGCTGGGCATTTCACTCATACAAAACCTTTGAAATTCCCCCGTTATAGTTAGTTCAGCTAACTATAACTCGCGTGCCCGCAATGCACTGCTGAAGATGTCACATATTACATCACTCATGACATGGTCAGTGACATCACTCATGACATCACTGATGACATCTCAAATGACATCACTGATGACATCTATCTTTACAAGTTATACATCATGTAAGATGAGTACATGTATCTGCTTTTATTTTTCTTCAGATGGATAAAGGGGGTTAGAGAAGATGTACTAATATGCATCTATGCACATTTATGAATTTGTGAAAAGGGTGTATTTTTTGCTCATTTCTCTGGATTGGATGAATACCATAAGTGTTTCTTCACTTTTAGTTGTTGTGTCATGGCAAACTGAGGTGCATTGTTCGCTTGAAATATTGCACTGGATTGCAGCGCTATCATGTGATCAAGGCCACAGGAAGTGGCTGAAACGCGTAATGGGCACCACGCTGTATATGCAATAATAGAACTCAAATAACTGAGCACCGCAAATCAAGGAGTCTGTGCATATGTGTGTAGAATTCACATCCAGGAATCTATCTATCTATCTATCTATCTATCTATCTATCTATCTATCTATCTATCTATCTATCTATCTATCTATCTATCTATCGATCTATCTCTATATATGTGTGTGAGTGTGTACACAATATATATATGAATCTTTACATATATAGACATACACACATATGTGTTTACATGAGGATATATGTATCTATAGTATTAAATATTAGCAAAATGTATTTAATTTGCATTATATTAATGGTATATAAACATATTTAAGATTTACTACTTTAAACTATATATATTAAGACATACATTTTTGTGTGTTTTTTAACAATATTAGTGTGACACAATATTTTATTTTCGATATTTTTGTTCTCAACATTATAATGATAGGACATTTTTGACTCAATATTTCTGTTACACAATATTGTTGACGTTGATGCTATGCCAGTGATCCTTCCATGAAAATCATGCAATAAACAACACATAAAATATAAAAGAGTATCTTCAAAATTCTAAAAAATGTATTTCTATATTGCATTGACTATTGCTGTTTCTGCACTGCGGTCAGGAATACCATACAGGTCGCCCTTCCATTGCATACCATAACAAGAAAGAGGAGTCAGACATCCAGGTGTATGTTCTACCACAAGGTAGCTATTTATCTATTAACATTCAGTCAAGAAATGGTAGGCAGTTACATCAGTGATATGAAAGCAAGTAAATGTTTCACACAGATTGTACAGTAAGTGGCACTTGAAACCATGAAGAACAAAAAATATTCCTCCACGACACACCAATGGTAAGCAGTTTATTATTGAGGATTAGCATGTTCCTACCAATGGTCGCGTAGCGGACAGTAAAGCATCTTCCATTTACATCCCCCAAATAGGCATGCACCATGTGCCAACAATTTCTGTTTGTTCTCCACCAAGAGTCAGAGGCAAATAACGCCATCAGCATTCACTTGTTCAATTCCACCCTTGACTAGGTGAGGGATGAAAAATGACATACAAATTAATACAAATGCAAACAGCTCCAGGGAACCGCATAATGATTCTTGCTGCCAGTGTGCCTGGTGGCCTGACTACTCTCCAAGCCAAGTCCCCTTCAATAATAAATACCAGGCAAACAAGGGTAGGGATGAAAGGTACAGGACCACCAGCAGATTAGTTTCCCCTCCAGCTAGCCCCGTTCCCATAAATTCATTACCCCATCAAGGGGGCAAACCAGCAGAGTAGCCAGATTTGTAGAGTATCCCACATCTTTTTTGTGAAAAGTTCCCCATATGCCACAGGTGAATGGGTGTTTCGCAAAGCAGCTCCCAGCCTCCAGATAGGTGTGTCTGGATTCTCCATCTGTGGAGTCACATGGCTGAAGAACAAAGAGGCTGCTCCACGATCATGTGGTGTTTTTAAGACAAGCTGTGACACAACCCTGATGACGTCATGCCTCGACCCTGTATGGAACTGTGGGGTGGAGCATCCAGTCATGCTTCCTGCAAGAACTTCATGACTGGCAGTATGATCTCCTCAGCTCCTTGCACACAAATTTCACGGCATTACTGTTCCAGCCCGTAGAGCGACTAAAGGCAACCCGGTCACCATCTCACTACATGTGGAAACTTTGACATTCATATGTTACATTATTTCACTGCACTGGGAGGTACTTATGAAAGAGATATTCTTAAGCACTCACTTAGAACCGTTCCTGCACGCACCCTGGTAATGATGCAATTAGTGAACTAAGAGGCAAGTCAGTCGTCATGTGCATCCTGTATGTGACCCAAATTCGTATTGCTGCAGCAAGGTTATAGACTTAAATTAAACAAAATAAGTTTTTGTACAGCTCGTTTTCTTAACTTGCATATTTGAAGGTGCTTTCTTATGCTGTAATGACAAAAAACGAGGATAGAGGAAATCAAATATTTGCCTAAGAACACAAATCGGTTAAGTGTCGAAGCCGGGATTAATCACATATTTTCTGGTTTCACTTTGTATAAACCAGTTACTAAATGGGTGTTTGTTTGGCCCTCCTTTCTAACTAAAAAATGAATGCTTTGCTTTTTTTTAAAGTTTAAAATGCTTTATTGAGGTTGTAAAGCAATGTAGAGCGTCAGTGCAAAATAGTAGCATAGTAGGAACAATTAACAACTTGGTATATAAAACTAAGCGAATTGACAAAATGTCCTTTAAAAAGAAAGCTGTACTTAGTGAAAAAACATTTTGGAGAATTTTAACTGAGAAGAAAAGAGGAGAAAGAAGAAGAAGGAGAAAAAGAGGGAAAGCGAAAAAGAGAAGGAAAGGAGAAGAGAAGAAACATCATTAAACCAAAAACTGTGTATAAAGTGTAACAATAAGAAATAATAATAAGACAATTCATGTTAACGTTCTAGACAAGAAGGTAGTTAAAGGTAACCACAATAAATCTCTCTTAATTAACAAGGAGGTGGAGGTTGCATAAGCTCTGTCCATTCTGTGATGATGACATAATAAATTCCACCATGCTTGGTAAGAGATATTAGAAGTATCCTTCCAATTAACAGTAATAATTTGAAAGGAGATTGCTAAGAAAAGATTAATGAAATAACCTACATCCTTAAGATTTGCAAAAACAGGGGAGAGACTGCCCAGGAAAACATAGTTGATATGAAAGGGGACATTTAGTTGAAGGATATCGTCAAGTTTGGTCCAAATAGTGGTCCACATGGTGTTAGTGCGAGGGCAATGAAAAAACATATGTAGGAGATACGCAGTAACATGAGGACATGATCAACATTTAGGGGAATCTAATAAACGAAAACGGTGAAGGTCACTAGGGGTCAGAAATAGTCTATTATTAAAATAGTATAGAGTTTGCGTTGTGCTGGCAGAGCGGGAAGTAGTGTGAATTCTGGACCACAGCAATTCCCAGGTACATATAGGAAGATCAAGATTTAGGTCTTTTTCCCATTGGAGTTCTAGGGAAGATTTAACTCTGATGTCAGGGGGATGGGAGATTAATTTATATATGGTTGCTGCCTTAAATTGAGATGAAAAATCAATAGAAATTGGAGAGGGAGGGAATAGGTCTGAAGAGGTAATGGGATTGGAGCGCAAAGGGGCATAATAACGAGTAAGGACATCTGTGAGTGTAATGTATTGAGAGGCATGTTGTGAAGAGATATAGTAGAGGGATTGGAGGGCAGAAAAGGGCAAAAAGGTACCATCTTTCATCAAGTGCTGAGGAGTAAAAATACCTTTATCAATCCACTCCTTCCAAAACAAAGCGAGATTGTTAATCTTAAAGTGTTTGTTATACCAAAGAGGAACATTCGTGGAGAGAGAATGGAAAGAGGGATGGGTGCAAAACAAAGAAAGAGCTAAAGCCTTAGAATGAAGAAGAGTAGGGAAGGACATACGTTTTGGAGGTAGAGTAATCTGGATGGCAGAAAGAAGAGAAAAGGGAGAATATTGGGCCTGTTCCAAGACATTCCATGCCGTACAGGAGGAAGAGGTGGAATCAGAAAGGAAGGTCCAAATTTGTTTCAAAGTGAAGGCAGAATGATATCTTTTAAGATTGGGAAAATTAACACCCCCTGAATCTTTAGGAAGTTGAAGTCGAGCTAGTGACAGTCTGGATTTGCGATTGTTCCACAAGAATTTGATGAGAATAGTGTTGATGTTGCGAAAGAAAGTATTGGGAAGAGGAATGGGAAGCATAGAGAGATAGAAATTAATAATAGGGAGAAGCATCATTTTAATTGTGGCCAATCTACCCCACCATGAAAGGAAAAGGGGAGACCAACTATCAATAAGGACCGAAGTCTTTTTACAAATTTTGGTAGGATTCATTCTAACAATGTCCTTGAGGTTATTACAGTAGAGAATACCGAGACATTTAACATGAGAGGAGGACCATGCAAAACCAGATTCGGTAACCATAGAGGGGAGACAGAATTTTAATTTTTAATTTTTTTTTATTTTTTTTATTAAGATAGAGATCGCCAGTACAAAATACAGCATATAACGTATCATCACGCTGTTGTGGAGTTACAAGAGCATTGTACTAGATATTCTTTTAAAAACAGAAAACACGGGTGAAACAGTAAGAATTAAAAAAGAAAAAAAAGAAAAAGGCATTTACAAAAACCAGGTCTGGCCATTAATCGACAACAGAACAGACTTTCAATAAATCAAGTGTTTTGTACATTATAAATTGGAACAGATACTGCAGCATTTCAGAACAGTCCAGTAAGTAAAACAATTGTGGATATTAAATGAAATACAAAGAATGTCAGGATTAATCAGTTTTCTGCCAGCATATATGCTCTGACCGGTCCCCATATTTGCTGCCCCAAAGCCTTTTTCCGCCTTCCCTTAATAGCATACAAATTATATTCCATGTTATGAGTAAATAAAAACCGAGTTCGCCATGCTTCAAATGAGGGGGGGTCAGTTTGTAACCAACAAGAGGCAATGCAGATTCTTAGAACCGCTGTTGCCACAAATATCAAATAGCCTGTGCTATCCGTGGGTTCGGCTTGGGCACCCCCGATGTCTATACCCAACAAAATCAAATCTGCATTAATGGCAGCTGGAAAGGAGTACTCAGAATCTCAGATAAGAACTTATTTGCATGTCCAGACAACTCCCCTAATTTTACATACGTGCCAAAGATATGCATTACATCCGCCTGATGGGCACCGCATCTGAAATATTTTTCTTCTGGGTCTCCACCCCACTTTGAAATTTTGTCTGGAGTACGATACGGATAAAACAAAGTTTTATAATGTTGCGTTACAAGGTTAGCAGACATAAGTATTCGTCCGGCTAGTTCAATTGAGCTCTCAAGCGGAATTACTTCACTTCCTAACCTACTCTCCCATTTGCTCACTTGTGCATCTAAGGCTTTAGGCATAGCCTTTATCATTATATTATAGAGTACTCCGATCCGAGCACCTTTCTTATTAGCCTCAATAAGAGGGTTAGGTACCGTGCTTATATTAGTTTTCATTAGGTACTCACGGATTTGCAAATATTTAAAACAAATGTGTAGTTGGGAGTTGATATTGCTCTTTTAACTGACTAAATGACTTTAAGCCATCCCCTGTATACAGATCCCCAACTGTGATTAAGCCTCTTGTTCGCCAACTCACCACTATCCTTTCCTAGCATATACTGCGGTGGAAAAACGGGGCAGTCAATGGGGTGTATAAGGAGGTCTTTTCAATTTTATAGTAATTTTTAATTGCCTTCCAGACTTTAAAGGCAGCGGCCACCACCTTAAATCTGGTACGTTTGTAATAGTTCCATTCCGTATTAAGAAAAAGACGATTCCTGGCTTCCGAACCAATTAACAGGCCATATATTGATGGCTGCAATGCTCGCTTCATAGGTCCTACCCCTGTGAGCAAGATATTCATACGAGAGAGCATGCAGGCATAATAATATCAAAGAAAGTCAGGAACCTCCCAACCTCCAGCAGCCCTTGGCAACTACCATGGGGGATCTCTAATGGCATACATCGATAGAAGTATAGAATCTTAGGTAATACCATAATTTTTAAAGTGTTGCACCTGCCTACAAGCGTTAAGTGAAGGCATTCAAATTGATTCAGTTGTTTACGGATCCCACTAAGTAGTTTCTGCGAGTTAGATTCTACCGTAGCCGCAGGCGAGGCATTGATCTGCACCCCTAGATATGTGACCTCTGTTAGGACCCGGGTATCTAAAAAAGACTTAATGTTTACGCATAATATCTGGGTCTTGGCGGTGTTTAATTTATACCCGGATACCGAGCCATATAACACTGCCAAACGTTCAAACTCAGGCATTGCCAAAGACGGCCTTGGAGAGAGCACAGCTACATCATCGGCATACGCTAGTGCCCGATACTGTAGTTGTTGTATCCTAACTGGAGGTATCCGAGGGCTCTTCTCCATCATTTTTAAGAACGGATCTATGTAAAGGGTGAATAACAACGGGAAGCAAGGGCATCCTTGCCTTGTCCCCCTTTGTATTGGAACTATTGCTGATTGCAGCCCCATTACAGAGATCCGCGCGCTGGGTTGTTGGTACAGCGTCTGTATTGATTTTATATATTTTGGTCCGAACCCTCGAGCCTTCGTCAGGTCCCATAAGAAGGCCCAGGACACTTGGTCGAAAGCCTTTTCGGCATCCAACAATATAAGACTCAGCGGGACTCCCAAGTCATTTGCATGGTCTATTAAGGCGATCACCCGATTAACATGGTCGGTTGTACCGCGTTTGGGAATAAATCCATGCTGATATACAGAGACCAAAGAAGATATCGCATCTGAAAGCCTTGTCGCCAGTATTTTCGAATACATTTTCCCGTCGGTGTTCAACAGCGAAATAGGCCGGTATGAGGCTGGTTGATCTGCTGGTTTCCCCTTCTTTCTAAGGACCACTATGCAAGCCTCATCCCACGTTTTAGGGTACTTTCCAATCTGCGCAAGCCTAAATGTGGCTAGCATATCATGCTTCAAGACCTGAAAGAATGTTTTGTAAATCTCTAACGGAAGCTTGTCAGGTCCCACTGCCTTGCCTGCTGGAAGTGCATTAATTGCTGCTTCAAGTTCAGACATCACTATTGGAGCCTCTAATTTAGTTACTGTCTCACTGTCCAGATTTTGCGCAGAGAGTTGTCCTAGCAGATCTCCGGCTTTACTACTGTCATAATCTTCTCTGGCATATAAACGAGTATAGAATTGTCTGTAGGCTTCTACGATATCCATCTAGGTTTCTACTGTTTGCCCGGCCGTGTTTTTAATGCATTTAATCCGCTGCGCGACTTCCCTAGTTTTCATTCTCTGGGCCAGGCACCTGCCACTTGCCTCCCCATACTCATATAAGAACTGACGCTTAGTGGCATAAGTTTTTGCCGCCTCCTTACTCCAGTGATAGTTTACCTTTGCCTTGCATCGGGCCACCTCTGCTGCTGAGTCCTGAATGTCTCTACTTAAGCATATATCCTGGACCAACCGCTCTTTGACTTTTGCTAACTCGTTGTATAGCTCATGCAACTTGGCACGTGAGTGTTTTTGCGCATTTAACCCGAAGCTGAGGACCTCCCCTCTGAAAGCCGCCTTGAGCGTATCCCAGACCATCTCCCCCTCGGTACTCCCCCTATTATGATTAAAAAACACTGCAATCCATTCACTCATATACTCTTGAAACTTTGTATCTAACAGTAGCTTGCGGTCAAACGTAAATTCCCGGGGGTTTCTAGGAGGACAGATTGTCTGGATGGAGAGGACTACAGGGCCGTGATCAGACGTGGCACGAGGATATACTTGCATTTTTGCACCATGAAGTAAACTTTGGAGCACTAAAAAATAGTCCAAGCGCACCTTTTTCTGGTGAGGTGCCGAAAAGAAAGTATAGCCCGGGTTACCACTCCTAAGATAAGACCAGGCGTTAATCAATCCATGTGAGGTAAGGAGCGCCAGCAATGATCTATATACTTTAGGTTTCCTGCCTACATACGGGTATTCATCATTGCCTAATGAATCTGGTTGGAGATTGATATTTAAATCCCCACAAACTATTACTGGGGTGGGCCAGGTTGCTAATTCAGCATTAAGATGCTCTAGGACAGCTGACTCATCAAAATTAGATCCATAAATGGAACACAGCGTGCATTTGAAGGTGTCAATGGTGCATTCTATAATTACCCATCTGCCACCACTGTCCTCCAAGACTCGCCCGGAGTCAATAACATGCTTTCTGGCTAATATAGCAACCCCACGGGTCGTAGTAGTTTGCTTAGTGCATACTAAAACATTGTAACCGAGTTTAGTCAAAACCTTCCACTTAGCCCATGGTACATGCGTCTCTTGGAGACATATAATATCACAATGCAGCCACTGCAGTTCCCTAGCCACCCGTTGTCTTTTATTTATAGCATTAAGACCCCTGACATTCAATGTGCCTAATCTCAGCATTCTAACTGCCATTCCATAATCTCAAAATAGCCGACATACCCTTCCTCCACTGCCCTGCCCATCCCGCATACACAGTAAACACAAAAATGCACTTGTGATCTCCTTTTATGTTTAACCCCCCCTCCCAGGTTGACCCCAACCAAACCCCCCCTCCCCTCCACCCTTCCCTCCCCAACCACCCACTACCGGGCATAAGGACAAAGTCCTTGGTGATGCAAATGTGCAGTGTCCACCCCCACAGGAAGCCCGCCAGGCCGTCACCCTTTCAAAACTTTTTCCCACTATCATTTGCCACAAAATGAACACAGAAAGAACAACAGAGCAGATTATCTCTAACCAACCGAAATTATCAGTTGACCTAGGTTACCTGAAGGTACCAAAATAAAAAAACGTCTCTATAACATCTCTGTAGCATTTAACATTTGTATCTTTTAATCAAAAACCCGAAACAAAATATTTCTAATTGTAAATGTCTCGTTAATCTGCTCAGAAACCACCATAAAGTGATATAGCAGACTTAATTTATACTACCGATGCAGGCTAAAGGTGGAGGGGTTCTCTACTAAACCGAGTTCACACCCTGTGAATTAATTTACAAGGGACTTTGCTTTCCAACTCAGGTTAAGATACTCAAGTGCTAGTGTCTATTGTCTTCAGGTACGCTTGCGCCTGAGATTCCGCTGTGAAATATTTATATTGCCCCTTATAAATCACCTTGAGCTTTGCCGGATTTAGAAGGAATACTTCTGCTCCTTTAGCTTGAAAAGGCGAGATCAGCTGTCTAAATTGCCATCTTAGTGTGACAGTTGAGGGACAAAAGTCCAGGCGAACAAATAATTCGCACCTACAACCAGTGCGGCGCTTGTCCGGGCGGGCTAAATCATATAGTGCTTCCCTCAATATGAAATTATTTAGGGAAATCAATATAGCATGCGGCAGTGCTTTAGATCCCGCTGCTGAGTTTGAGGCTCCCTGAGGTTTGCGCTGAGTAAATGGGTACCGGTGTGCCCTGATAATCTTATTCTCCCATTGCCAGTCACTTAACTCAGGAAAGGCTTCTGTAAAACTCTCAATAATTAATTTACTCACATCTTTCCCCTCTCTCGTTTCATGTATGCCTAAAGCTCGTAGATTATTGTGCCTTGCGCGGTTTTGTAAGTCTGTCAGCTTCCATTCCATGTCAGCTCTTGTCGCCTGTAAAGTCTCTATAGCCGCTTGTTGTTTTGACAGTGAGTCTTCGGCACTGGAGATACGTTCCTCCGTTTCTGTAACTCACGTGGTGAGCTCATTAAAAGATTTAACCATTGGGCGCATGGTGTTTTGGAGTTCCCGGACTGCTCCCTGAGTGCGGTTGCTTTCGGCTGTGGTCTCTGCTCAGTGCGCCATTATACTCTTGCAGATTATATCCAGAGTGGCCCCGCTTGCTTCCTCCTCCATTAGCCCTTGATTCAGGTCTTGTACTTGCTGTTCACTATCCTCACCTTCCCAGGTGGCCTGCACAAAGGGAGTCATTGCTTGTGTTGGGCTCTCTACCTCAAAATTCCGTCTTACGGTACCTTGGTAGTCGACCAAGCCTTTAACCTCTGTAGGTGACTGCACCGTGTGGTCCACATCCTCGTCTTCCCCTGTAAGTGCCTCCTCTTCTCCCCATTCACCAGACAAGCTACTACATTCGTCATCAGAGACAACTGAAAGATCTGGCATAGAATAAAACTTGACCTCTGAGATTGCAGACTCTGAATCAGCCACATCTTTATTTACCGCCTGTTGCTCTTTATTTATTTCATCCCCTGCGTTGATATAACACTCAGGGGGAGCCGAACCGTCCAAATTGCCAGAATTACCTGCATTACCGTTTGATGCTATCACAGTGGCAGATTTTATGCTGACCGTGGCGCTTTTCTTCAAGAAAATTGCATGTACCACAGGCGTTTTAGAGCCCTTTCCAGTTCCCTTCTCATTTGTATTTATGTTTGCTTTAGGCTCACCTTCGATAGGCTTGTTGGGCGCTACGGGCAATGCAGATCCTGTTGTGGCTCCGATGCTGTCTCCAGGCATGCAGTCAGGGGGATTCAGAGCTTCAGCAGTACTTTTGCCATTCACATTCCTGCCGCCGACTGCGCTGGCGTTGGTGCCAGTTTTTTTCGTGCCTCTGCCTTTCGGAGCCATACTCGACCAGCAAAAAACATCAAAATAGCGGTCAAATGTCCGGCAACAAAATATCAAAAAGTATCCAGGGAAGGTCCGAGAAAGGTCCAGGAGAAGCACAGTTTTAATCTCCAGACGCTGCGATTACACACGCTATCGCTCACACAAACCGCGAGCCTCAAGCCGTCCTACCTTTGAACTCAGCCGTCAGGCTCCACTACAGCCGCCGGCCTGAAGGGCTGGAGAGCCCGCCCCAGGCTCCGAAGCACGCCGACGTGATCCAGCGGGGAAACAAACACCAGGTCGCGACTCACACCTCCGTGCTGTTATTCTCTGCAAGAGGGAGTCGGAGTTCAAAGGATCAAAAGACCCATCCGATTCCAGCGGCGTTCCGACGTTGTTCAGCCTGCATACAAAGGAAAAGGTGATCGGTTCCCTGGCGTCTTCACTGTGCGGGTAAGGAGCGCATACTCACACGGACATCCACTCGGCCGCGATCTTGCCCCTCCGAGACAGAATTTGTTGAGGGGTAACATTTCAGATTTATCAATATTCAATTTGTAGACGGAGACAGTAGAATAACTGTTCAAAAGAGAGAAAAATTCTGGTAGGGAAACAGATGGATTTGAGATGAAAAGAAGGATATCGTCGGCGTAGGCAGTGAATCTAATGTCAACATTCCGAAATTGAAGACCTGTATAGGATTTGGAGCATCTAATGGTTTCTAGAAAAGGTTCGAGGGCAAGAATGAAGAGAAGGGGAGAAAGGGGACAACCCTGTCTGGTACCTCGAAGAAATAACTGGATTGACAACCATTAAGTGGGGCTAAAGCCATGCCATCTTTAAGAGCCAAAAATTAAGTCCCAGCTTACCCTATCAAAGGTTTTTTCAGCATCGAGGGTAACAGCTGCAAGGGGAGAGTCAGATTTTGAGGCAAGATAAATGATATTAAGGAAAGTGCATGAATTATCTGTAATTGAACGGCCTTTCACAAAACCTGATTGATATATGTTAATTAAATCGGGTATAACCGTATTAATAAGGAGGGCGAGGAGCTTGGCATAAATTTTGCAGTCGGTATTAATGAGGGAAATTGGTCTATAGTTCTTACACATGGTGGGGTCTTTATCCTTTTTTGGGATAAGGCAGAGCATTGCTTGCGTAAAGGAGCCCTGAGATTCAGCAGCAGATAAAAAGGAGTCTATCAGTGACAGTAAATGAGGGATCAGAAGAGCTTTAAAATGTAGGAAGAATCAAACCGTGAAACCGTCAGGACCTGGTGTTTTGTCTTTAGGCAATAAGGATAGCGCCTCAACCAGTTCCGCAGCAGAGATGGGTGTATCTAAGGAGGTAAGGTCAGGAGCAGTATCAGGTAATTTGGGAATGGTTTGAAAAAAGGAATCTAGAAGGTCAAAAGAAGGAGAAGTCTCTGGTGTATATAGGGAGGTTTAGAATTTAGAAAAGCAATCAAGTATGGAGGAATCAGAGAGGTGTAGAGTGCCCGAAGCGTCTTTAATGGAAACAATTTTAGACTTTTGTTTCTTAATCTTTAGATAGTTCGCTAAAGATCTCCCAGCTTTGTTGCGACACCATACATCTTAGAATTAAATTTTAGGAGAGTGTTACTCGCCGAGTCCCAAGAAAGCTTATTATATTGCATCTTAGTTCGAATAAGAAGAGGTAAAATATCAGGAGAGGAGTTAGTAAAATATTTATGCTCAAGAGCTTTAATTTGCTGAAAAAGCGATAGGGAGTGAGAAAGGGCTTTCTTTTTCTTTCGCGAAACATAATCGATAATAAAGCCTCTGGTGGAGGCTTTAAAAGCGTCCCAAAGAATATGAAATTGTGAGACGGAGGAGAGATTAATTCAAAAAAATTCTTGAGCGAAAGCTAGAAATTGTTCAGAGAATTGAGAATCTAAAAGAAGAGAGTTATTGAAGCGCCATCTTTTGGAAGCAGAGGAAGGAGAAGGATAGTCCATATCCAGAATCACAGGGGCATGGTCAGATATGAGAATGGAGCCAATTTCTACCTTATTCAAGTATTGGAGTGCGGGTTGTGTGAGGAAAAAATAATCAATTCTGGAGTGTGATTTGTGAACGGGGGAAAAAAAGGAAAATTCAAGAATATCAGGGTGAGAAGTGCGCCATGCATCTATAAGTCCCCTATTAGTAATAGTCTTGGAGAAACTTTTCTACATTCTATTAGGGACGTATCTAGACTGAGATTTATGGTCAAGGAAGGGGTCCATTAATTGGTTACAGTCCCCACCCAGGATTAAGTGTTCGGCAGAGTGTGAGGAAAGGAGGGTGGAAAAGTCATTCCAAAAGGAAGTGTCAACACCAGTAGGACCATAAACATTACAGCGAGAGAAAGGGTGATTGTTAACTGTAACATCTAAGTATAACCATCTACCATTGGTATCAGCATACTCATTATGTAGAACAACATTTAACGACTTATGAAATAAAACAATTACACCATTCTTGTTAGTAACTGCAGGTGAACAAAAGATCTCACCAACCCAGTACTTGTGTAACATGGATAGATCTTGGGTTGTGAGGTGAGATTCTTGCAGCATTGCAATTTGACAGTTCAATCTGGCAAGATGTGAAAGCACTCGATGCCTTTTAATGGGATTGCGCAATCCCTTAACATTCCAAGTTATAATGCGTAGTCTTTTCATGAGAAAGGAGTAAAAAAGAAATATTATGAAGAAAGAAAGAGGAATTAGATGAACTTGAGTAAATGAGAGAAAGAGAGAAACATGAGGTTGAATAAAAGAGAAAGGATAAAGAGGCTAAAATAGAAAGAGAAGGGAAAAAATTAGAAAGAAGAGAAAGAAGATAAGAGTGGAAATGGGACCAATTGTAAGGAATTGAGTAGAATGTAAAGAAATGGAAGAATACTTGAAGAGAGAATAAGAAGATGGGTGAATAGGAAGTAAAGAAGTGTAAAATAACAGAAACGGAACAAGAAAAGGAAAGAGAGTGGGGAAGGGAGAAGGAAAGAGAAAAAGGCAGTGGAGGAAAGGACTCTACCAGAATGGGTAACAAGAAGAAGATGACCGATAGCCCGTAGACTCTAGTCAAGGAGCAATGCAAAGAAAAAAGCATTAGTGGAGAAGGGGGGGCGACGAAAGACAGAACAGCCACACAAAAGAGGCGCATCGAGAAAGAGATGTGATAAAGTGGGACAGAGTGAGGAGAGGGTATGTTGTGGGAAACAAATTAGGTAAGGCAGGAAAATAATTACATAACAAAAATACAAAAAAGGAAGGAAAATAGGGGGGCTTACCATACAATAGGGAGGAGCGGGCCATGGAATAATACAGCACACGTAGAGCACATATGAGGGCCACAAATGAAGGGGTGGCATCTGATAGGGCAAGGAAGGCACATCAGTAACAATAGTAGGAAACAGAAAACTAAGACACACTAAGGAGAAATGAGTCAATTATCATGGCTTGCTGAGTTCCATCTGTTCTCCTTTATGGGAGTGAATAACCTTGCGAAGGTCAGAAGGATCTTCAAAACTCCAAGTTCTTTCTTAGTTTGTGACCTTGAAGAAGCAGGGGTGAATCAGTCCGTAGCGGGCATTCATGGATCGAAGAGTAGGTCTCAAATCAAGAAATTCCTTCCGACGACTGGCAGTGAATTTAGAGACATCTTGACTTTAGAAGATTCTGCGACCAGACCAAAAAAGTTGTTTGTGCTGTTTCGCTGTATTAATAATAGCCATTAGATCTGAATAAAGGAGAAAGTAAGCAATAATGCCACGTGGCTTGGAAGAGGCAGAAGCAGTGTGAGGCCCAAGTCTATGCGCTCGCTCGATATTGAAGTCCGTAGTTTTAGGGAGACCAACAAGCTGGAGGACTTGAGTTTTCAAGAACAGTATTAGGTCACTACCTTCAGAATTTTCTGGAATATCGTAAATGCTCAGGTTGTTGCGCATATTTCGATTTTCCAAGTCCTCCGTAGTCTTCTTCAATTGACTGACTTCTTTTTTGAGAGATTCAACAGTATTAACCACGTCTTGGGCATCGCTGACCTTCTGCTCGACATCTGAAAGTCTGGAGTCAAGGCCTGTCCATTTATCCTCAATGCGTTGTAGGGAGGCGGCAGTTTCAGTCATGAAAGGTCTAATAAGACGCAGCTCCTCCATAATGTCCTCCAAAGTGAGTGGAAGAGGCGACTTGGAGGGAGAAGGTGGATCCTGTTTAAGGCGTTTACCAGTAGTAACCTTGGTATCTTTACGAGCCCCAGATGAAGGTCCCTGAGATTTCTGTGAGTGATCCATGTTTGCATCCAGTGAAAAATAAGTAAAACAGTGCTGCGTCAGGGTTTGAGAGGAAGCGTCAGAGAAACTCCTCAGGAAGAAAAAGGAAAACTCCAAAGAAAAATGGGAAAAGATAAACTTATCCAGAGGAGCAGCGTGGAGGACAATGCAGAAAATGACTTTAGCGTGAAAAATAACTGCACCACATAGGAATATGCAAATGCCTCAAATAGCGTGTTAAAGTCAATAATTGTGCTCATAGAAAGCAAAAAAGAGGAAAGAAAAACCTTTTGCCCTTCAGAAAATATTAAGGTAAAATATTAACAGGCAAACAGTGGGGGCAAAAGGGCAGAGACGGCTTCAAGACATCGCGCTAAAGATATATGGAAGTGCAAGGTGAATTCACCTAAAATGGCGGCCGCAGAGCTCCGAATAAAACAGGAACAAAAAAAGAGTCATAAAGACCTCCACGAGGTCTGTTACTTGCACAGAACACTCTCCATGTGTTCCGACATCCAGAACAACCCACCAGGCGAGGCAGGAAGGCGTAGAAGTTGTCCCTGTTCGAGCGAACGTTGCTCGATGCGGCGGGAGTCCTCAGGAGGTGGCCATCTTGTTTCGCCGCGCGCCACGTCTCAATGCTTTGCTTTTAACTCTTTGCTCAAGAAAGTAGAACGAGAGAGGAAGGCAGAAGCCATATGAAAGCTCAGCTCGTTTTGGGATAGAGGTTCCAGGAGGACTTTGAGCTGACCTAGAGTTAGGCATATAGCTTGAGCCTGGCTCAAGCTTCCAGTGGCTTGCTCACCTCTAGAACCAGGCCCAAGTGCAGGAGGGACCCTCTGCATGCCAATTATTGTCCTAATTTAAATTTCTCTTGTATTGAACAGGGCTCACTGTACTTTTTGCCTCTGCTACATTTTTGGCTATAATACATGAAGTAAGACCTTTAGCCAGTGCTTAATTGGTTAAAAACAATACACTCCAGGGCCCTTGTCAGGAGGCCAATGCAATTTGCACCAACCATTGCCCCTGCTAGCGATTCCAATGTCAGTAAAGCTGTAAGAATGGCTTATGTGGCAGATACTAGTAATTTTCAATGTCTATTGAAATCAATAAACAACTGTGATTGTGCTAATTCCTAAATTAGACAAATGGGGCTACCATGTGGCAGACTGTCAGAAGTGCCAGTGTAGATATTTAAGTGCCTTTGCTGAGCACTGGAAACTACAGTCTCAAATTAAGCACTGCGTTTGGCAGAACATATCTTAAACAGGGGCTTGACTTACATAAATGCATTCTGGGCTTTTATTAATGCATTGTTATAATTAAGTCCTGTGCACTACTATTGTTTGTCAGTAATGCTGGTAGCAATTCTGAGAAATGTATTTGACATCTATCAATGTTTGCAATTAGGAAGGTAGGACCTTGGACTATGCGCAGACAAGAGCTTCAATATAAATTTAGTTTTTTCCATTTATAAAATATCAAACTACACCATGATTAAGTTTTTATGGGCTTGTGCTTCTGCTTCTGTCCGGTTTTTCCAGGAGAACTGCTGCAAGCTGGATTGTGGAGTGAGAGGTTTACAAAGAGATGTTGCACGTAGAATGTATTACACAAGTTTTTGGGGTGCAGAGGGAGCTAGAACGGGAACTGCTGGCTCTGGAGATAGAGAAGGTGGACAGATCTGGAGCCAGAGGAAAGACCCCAGGTATCAGTCCTTAAACAACACCCAGGAGTGGTCTGATGCAAATTAGGGACATACATGCACACAACCTACTGCCAGCGATTGTTCTATGAGGGTAAAAATGCGGGGAGGATGCTGGAGCGTATGTAACCACATATCCTTAGTTTGAGAAGGGGACACCGAAGATGACATTATTGACCTCTAAAACAGTGCTTGAGCCCAGTCCCTAATGACCAAGTTTGCAGGGACACCTGTAGTGGCATAGGAAACACTTGAAGAGTATTTTATGGGTACAGGATTGCACAAGTTAACTGCATATGAGGGGCAACAACTTGATGCACTGCTGGAACTAGCAGAATTCAGGGAAGCACTGGAGGCCCTGCTGCAGGGGAACACGGATGGTTGCCCAGCGGAAATGCAACAATTGATGGCATCTCAGCTCATTGAATTCCTGCTGGCGCTTTATCTTGAGGCTTGGGTAATGGGGTTACTGCCACACAGCATGCAAGTGACAATAATGGTGCTGATCCCAAACGCAGAAAACACAGTTGATGGACAGAATGTAGAACAATGTCATACATTCACCCCAGTACAAGGATCTGGGCCTAAATCCATCGTTTTTTTGCACTCCACACCACCCTGGGTTAGACACTGGCTATATGCAAATCAGCTCTGACCCTGTGCCTCATGGGAACAGTCCAGTCCGAACTACCAAGCCATGTCTTTCCCAGACCGGAATCAAGCATCCAAGGACCGGTTTCTGGCTATCAGCCTTCATCAGCCTGGATAGCTTGACTCCAGTGGTGTGGAGAGCCTGGGACTCACGTCTGAGCATCCCCAGCACACTCGGGGTGAAATTGCAAAAAACACAGTTGATGGACAGAATGTAGAACAATGTCATACATTCACCCCAGTACAAGGATCTGGGCCTAAATCCATCGTTTTTTTGCACTCCACACCACCCTGGGTTAGACACTGGCTATATGCAAATCAGCTCTGACCCGTGCCTCATGGGAACAGTCCAGTCCGAACTACCAAGCCATGTCTTTCCCAGACCGGAATCAAGCATCCAAGGACCGGTTTCTGGCTATCAGCCTTCATCAGCCTGGATAGCTTGACTCCAGTGGTGTGGAGAGCCTGGGACTCACGTCTGAGCATCCCCAGCACACTCGGGGTGAAATTGCAAAAAACACAGTTGATGGACAGAATGTAGAACAATGTCATACATTCACCCCAGTACAAGGATCTGGGCCTAAATCCATCGTTTTTTTGCACTCCACACCACCCTGGGTTAGACACTGGCTATATGCAAATCAGCTCTGACCCTGTGCCTCATGGGAACAGTCCAGTCCGAACTACCAAGCCATGTCTTTCCAAGACCGGAATCAAGCATCCAAGAACCGGTTTCTGGCTATCAGCCTTCATCAGCCTGGATAGCTTGACTCCAGTGGTGTGGAGAGCCTGGGACTCACGTCTGAGCATCCCCAGCACACTCGGGGTGAAATTGCAAAAAACACAGTTGATGGACAGAATGTAGAACAATGTCATACATTCACCCCAGTACAAGGGTCTGGGCCTAAATCCATCGTTTTTTTGCACTCCACACCACCCTGGGTTAGACACTGGCTATATGCAAATCAGCTCTGACCCTGTGCCTCATGGGAACAGTCCAGTCCGAACTACCAAGCCATGTCTTTCCCAGACCGGAATCAAGCATCCAAGGACCGGTTTCTGGCTATCAGCCTTCATCAGCCTGGATAGCTTGACTCCAGTGGTGTGGAGAGCCTGGGACTCACGTCTGAGCATTCCCAGCACACTCGGGGTGAAATTGCAAAAAACACAGTTGATGGACAGAATGTAGAACAATGTCATACATTCACCCCAGTACAAGGATCTGGGCCTAAATCCATCATTTTTTTGCACTCCACACCACCCTGGGTTAGACACTGGCTATATGCAAATCAGCTCTGACCCTGTGCCTCATGGGAACAGTCCAGTCCGAACTACCAAGCCATGTCTTTCCCAGACCGGAATCAAGCATCCAACGACCGGTTTCTGGCTATCAGCCTTCATCCCAAACGCAGGGCAAGATCTTGCAAACCTGGCCTCCTGCACACTACTGTCTATGCTAAATATGGATGTTAAATTGTTCTGTGAAGTAGTGGCAAACAGACTGCACAAGGTAGTGGGCTCTCTCATACATCCACACGAGACAGGGTTCAGACCTGGACAAAGCGCAATGTACAATATCCAGAGATTTAGCCAAGTGATGCACTCACTGGCAGGCTCCCCTAGCTCCGCCATGGCAGCTGTGTTGGACCTTGAAAGGGCATTTGGCATGGTGGGATAGCAATATCTTTGGCTAATCATCAGACACATGGGATTTGGCCCCAACTACATTAAATGGATGCAACTGGTATACACGAACATGGTGGCCAAGGGCTGCATGAGCTGCATGGTATTAGATGTGTGGACCAAGTAAGGGTGTTTTTTATCCCTGGTACTATGCTCACTGGAAGTGGAACCACTCGTGTGCCAATTGCGTTAGAGACTGGGGCCCTTAGACATTCACCTAGGTGGACAGAGGCACATCATGTCTCTCTACAAAGACATGATCTAGTCTACGGGAGGGACCTGGTAAGTTCGATGTCTCTGCGACTGAAGTACCTGAACAAGTTTGCAACAGTGTTTGCTTACAAGCAAAATCAAAAGGCACCTGTTCCCCCTGGGGTGACTAGACCAGCATGAAGAGACTGCCCCACAGGCTGTAGGACTGAAATGGGATTCTGACCGGTTCCAATACCTCATCATATAGATTACACGAACAACGACAGGTCATTACAAACTTAATGCAGGAGCACTGCTGAGGGGGCTTGAGAATTCAGCAAAGTTCTTAGTTAGGCTACCAGTGTCACTTATGGGCCACTTGTTGTTTCAATAATTGTGTTCCTTCCTAGATGCTTGTACATAATACAGAATCTGCTATGCCCGATCCCAATGGCAGCATTTTGTCGTCTCAACCAAATTGCTGAGTCAACTAGTTGTGGCAGGAAAAAGAGGCGAGTGTAGCTGGATATTCTTAAGCTCCCCTTAACAGAGGAGGAACTGGGACTTCCAGATTTGTTCCTAACCTATGCTGCAGTGTAGCTGCAGCATGCAGTCAGCTGGTTTGAGGATACAACCAACTGGGCGCAGATTGTACTGGTCAGTGCTAGCAGGCCGTACTACAGGAGTTCTTCCTAATGGTGAGGGTGCTCCTCAGTACCTCCCCTATCTGATACAGCAGCTGGCAGAAATATGGCACAAAGTGGTCTATAAAACCCAGCAAAGAGCCCCCTTTTCAAACTCCCTGCTGCTGTGGAAGGTGAGGCCGCAGAATGGCTCTTACCAATCAAATGGTGTCCAGGATCCAACTGCCAAGTCCTCAAATCGACCAAATGGTCACTGCACCGCGAATCAACAGAAGAGATCTCAGTCGAGGACCGGTGCCACCTGGATGGTCAGATCAGAAAGAAAGGAAAAATGTCATGGGTGCCAAGACTCGGGTCTCTTCAGGCAGCGATCGCATCCAAAGCGAGATTCCAATCCTTCATCGCGACCAGTCCTTCGGGCATCCGAGTCGTCGATGAGCCCTGCGTTGGAAGCACCAATTTGTGGTGGTGAGCCTCAGCAAGGCCTACCAGTGCTAGGGGTTCTCCCTTCTCTGAACAGAGTCCTCAGACCAATAGGAAGAAGTTGGCACAGAAACTGGAATAGAAAAGACAAAGTTTATTAAACCTCATGAGGTTCAACTACATTCACACAACACCCTTCGGTAGTGTATGAGCTAGCACACTGACTGGAAGGAGCTTGGTCCTTTTACAGGTACAGAATACTGGTTTCAAATACATATAAGGTCATACAGAGAGTGTGCTAGCAACAAGTGAGATGTGCTGACAGTTAGCTAATTCTAGTAAACACATCCTGACAGTTACAAGTTGGGGACAGCTGTAACCTCAACTGAGCATTTGCAAAGCAGAAGAGGCTAAATATATCTCATCTCTAGGCAGATTTCAAGAGCAGTTAACAGGGAGGTAGGACAGAGCACATGGTGAGCACATGGCAAACAAAATGGCGGACAGAAATACAAAATGGATTCCGCAAAACGGACAAGATAGTCTCTAAATACAGGATATCGTCTGTTAATGCTTAACCTAATCGCTGTGAAATTACAACAGAAGGACCAGCCTCAGGGGCTGGTAGTAACCATTCAGGGAGGAGTTTTTCCCCAGAGAAGCTGGAGGAAAACCAAAGGGTTAGAGCGTATGAGTTGGAGGTTTTAAAACTTAAAGCTCAAGTAGAAGAGAAGAAGCTCTCATTGAAAGTGAAAAGCGAGCAGATGAGAGCAGGAACGCTCTCGCCTTGGAGGAGAAAAAGATTCTCTTAGCTCATGAGTTAAGCATGAGGGAACAGGACATGAAGGCTAAACAGGCGGAGTGCAGTTGGAATGGTGGCAGCACACAACCAGTGCCAGCGGGTAAGGTGTACAATCCCATAGACTTAGTGCAAGATTACCAAAGGGGTGATGATATTTATGCGTGGTTCACGGCATATGAGATTGCAATGAGGATGAATGAGCTGTCTGAGAAGCATTGGGGGGCAGGCCTATGGAAACACATTAAGGCTTCTGGGAGGGATGTTTTACCCCTTTAGAGAGGGAGGGAACCCTGACCTACGCTAATGTGAAGGAGGCTTTATGCCTCAGGCATGGGCTCACTGCTGAACAGTACCGCCAGAAATTCAGGAACTCCAAGAAACTGTAATCCAATACTTGGGTGGAGTGTGTGAATGCGTACACACGTGCACTGGATGTTTGGATGAAGGGTAGCAAGGTAACTGATTTTAAGGGCTTATGCAATTTAATTAGTTGGCAGCAGTTGAGCAGTATCTGTGTTCCAGAGCTGCGCCAGCATCTTTTGGACAGTAAGCTGAGTGATCCCAGAAAGCTTGCTGAAGAGGCGGACTGCTGGACCAGCACCAGGGGCCACAAGGGGTTTGGAGGTTCCACTACCAAAGGTGTACAGGGTCCCTTGCAGAAGGTGGGGGAGGAGAAGGGTAACCACAATGGATTCTATAAAGGGCCCCAAAGTAGTTCCCAGGTGAAAGGGTCTCAGTCCTCCAAGACTAAGAGGCCCTGGCTCCCTAAGGGAAAGCGGGACCACGGAGGTCCTCCTACTTGTTACTTCTGTAAAGAAGTGGGACACATTGCCCCTAAATGCCCCAAGAAACCACATGCACCCACTGGTGCTCCAACACCGGGTTTAGTGAATGTAGCGCTGGGTAAGGAATTGAGTCTTTGGAATGGGGAGGAGCTAGCAGTTATGACCCTGGTCTCATTAGGAGATTGAGAGATGGACCAGGAAGCCTCTCTGCCTGAGAATACTAAGAAGTACAGGTAGTGGGCGACAATCAATGGAAGGATGATTGAGGCTCTGAGAGACAAAGGAGCCAGTTTGACATCTGTTAGGTGTCAGTGGGTGTCTGAGGAGCAGGTAATTCCCAATGTACTTCACCCTGTAGTTGTAGCAGACAACTCAGTGTGCCTCTGCAAGGTGGCACTAGTACCCTTTGAGTGGGGGTGGTCTCAGGTTCCTTAATGGTCATTGTAAGCCGGTCCATGGCTGTAGACTGCCTGCTTGGAATGACCTGGAGAGTTCCCCCTGGAAGGAGTTGGAGCGCCAGGCGCATATGGACATTTGGGTCTGCCTGAATGGACTTGTGTGACCACTCGGTCTATGGCAGCCAGTAAAGGTGGTCAATAGGACCTGGAGCCTGAAACAGTGGCCCAGGTGCCTGCATTAAAGAGAAGAGGCAGGGGGCACAGGAAACCGCCCCCCCCCAAGTTCACATGGTCCAGGAGGAGGCAAACATTGAGGGAGATGCCCTGGAGCCTACGGGGAGGCAAGTAGCTGAACTGGGGGACCTACCTGAGCTGGCCGAATGGCAGCAGGAGGGAGGCCCCTCCTTGGAGGAATCCTGTGAGGAGCAGAAAAAGTGCCCTTCTCTTGTAGGTTTGCGTTATCTGGCAGCACACCAGGCAGCACTTGATTTGTCAGGGTCACACTTGATTTACTGGGAGAATGATCTCCTATATAGTGAGCCTAAGGTTGCTGAGCCTTGGTCAGCCCGTGCACTGGTGGTACCCCAGCGCTTCAGAGCCTTCCTATTGGGGTTGGCTCATGATGTACCTTTAGCAGGACATTTGGGGCAGGACAAGACTTTTGAGAGGCTTGTCACCCACTTATACTGGCCTCAAATACGCAAGAGTTCTGATACTGATTGCAGGACCTGTCAGACTTGCCAGGCAAGTGGTAAGAGTGAAAGGGGGCGCAAGGCTCCCCTCCAATCTTTCCCTGTAGTCAGCACCCTCTTTGAAAGAGTGGGCATTGACATCATGAGGCCCCTGGATCCCAAGACAGCCATGGGCAACAGGTTGATCCTGGTCTTGGTGGACCACGCCACCCGGTACCCGGAGGCCATCCCTCTCCAGATGGTGACAGCCCCAATGGTGGGCTGTGCACTGATGGGGATTTACTCCCATGTGGTGTTCCCCAGAGAGGTGGTGTCTGACCGGGGTACTAATTTTATATCTAGGTATATGAAATCTCTGTGGAAGGAGTGCGGTGTAACCTATAAGTTCACCACACCTTACCGCCCCCAGGGCATTGGTCTGCTTGAGAGATTTAACCGAACCCTGAAGGGCATGACTTGGGTCTTGAGGAACCCATGAGGTGTAAGTGGGATGTCCTCTTACCATGCCTGCTGTTACTTACAGGGAGGTGCCACAGAAGTCCCTAGGGTTCAGCCCCTTTGAGCTCCTGTATGGGCACCCTGTAAGAGGACCCTCGAGTTTGGTGAAGGAGGGCTAGTAAAAAGATCCTAGTAAACACCCCCAGGATGTTTCTCTCACAATTGAACGATGAGGGCTTGGACCAACCCATAGTTTTCATTAGCAGGAAGCTACTTCTCAGGGAACAGAGGTGGAGTGTAATTGAAAGGGAAGCTTTTGCTGTGGTATGGGAGCTGAAGAAGCTGAGGCCCTACTTGTTTGGGACTCATTTCCTGGTTCAGACCGACCACAGGCCCCTCAGATGGTTGATGCAGATGAGGGGTGAAAACCCAAAACTGTTGAGGTTGTCCATCTCCCTGCAGGAAATGGACTTCACGTTGGAACACCGACCTGGAACAGAACACGCCACAGCTGATGGTCTGTCCCGATTATTCCGCCTCAGTGATGAGAACTCCCATGAGGGTGGGTAGTTCTCCCCACTTTTCAAAAAGATCCTAGTAAACACCCCCAGGATGTTTCTCTCACAATTGAACGATGAGGGCTTGGACCAACCCATAGTTTTCATTAGCAGGAAGCTACTTCTCAGGGAACAGAGGTGGAGTGTAATTGAAAGGGAAGCTTTTGCTGTGGTATGGGAGCTGAAGAAGCTGAGGCCCTACTTGTTTGGGACTCATTTCCTGGTTCAGACCGACCACAGGCCCCTCAGATGGTTGATGCAGATGAGGGGTGAGAACCCAAAACTGTTGAGGTTGTCCATCTCCCTGCAGGAAATGGACTTCACGTTGGAACACCGACCTGGAACAGAACACGCCACAGCTGATGGTCTGTCCCGATTATTCCGCCTCAGTGATGAGAACTCCCATGAGGGTGGGTAGTTCTCCCCACTTTTCAGCTGGAGGGGACACGTGTTAGACCTGACATTTCTTGGCATGATTACCCCTGACTTTTTGCCTTTACCTCCTCTATTTTTGGTGCTGTGATGGATTGCGTTTTACTGGCTTAGATGCTTTGGGCATTTTGCCACTGCTGATCAGTGTTAAAGTGCAAGTGCTCCCTGTGTAAAGTGTTATGGTAATTGGTTGTCCATGGTTGGGATGTTTGCCTTACTAGCAAGGTCCCTAGTAAAGTTAACTATGTGTCCCAGGGCTGGTAATGCAAATGCTACTAGTGGTCCTGCAGCACTAATTGTGCCACCCGCGCAAGTAGCCCTAAAGAGAGAACTCAGGCCTGCCACTGCAGTGCTTGTGACAGTTTGTTAAACTGCCATGTTGTCCTGACAAGTGCACCCACTTGCCAGGCCTTACCCTTCCCTTTCCATGACCATCAGACACCCATATGGTAGGCCCAAGGTGCCCACTTGGCAGGGTGCAGTGTATGTGAAAGGTAGAAAATGTACTAAGGTGTGTAAAATGTCCTGGCAGTGAAAAACTATCAAATTCGTTTTTCACTGTTGCAAGGCCATCTTGCCCATGGAACAGAATGGGGAAGGCTGTGTAATATGTTTTCAGCCTATTTTACCATTGGCTTAAGATGGAGAGTTGAAGTATATTGTGCCTGAACTCACAATTTAATAACACTTCTTTTTGTGAAGGTTGTTTTTGCATTGTGTGTTTAGAAACCGCACTTTTAGAAGTGGCTGGTTTCTTTGTTCTAACAATTCTGTGTGTCTCTGCCCGGTTGTGGATTGACTGTCTAGATTTGAATGTGATAGGCTCTGAGGAATGTCTTGACCAAGGGGAGGAGGTGAGATACCAACAAGCTGACCTGCATCTGGAGTGTAGGGGTGAGGAGTAGCCCCTGGAGGTGTGGAGGCCTGGGATGCTGCCATAAAACAATGGCTCCATCTCCTGCTGAGTGATTAAGGATCGAGACTCCCACAATCACCGGAAGAAGGTGTCACTGGCAGGGAGACACCCAAAACTGGTTTGGACAGGGGTCAGTACCCCCCTGAAGACAAAGACTTCAAAGACAATTAGGGGTATAACTATGAGAGCTAAAACCCCTGAACGTTGGAATGGAATAATCATGACTGAAAAGGATTGAAACTACTTTGTAGTCAAGAGGAACCTCTGCCAAGGAAAACAGCTGAGGAGACAGAAGTTTAGTCTGTGTCCTGAAGTAACTTGTCCCCAAGGGCCTCAGGAGAGCTCGCCCCCTGTTGTGGAAACTCAGGAACACAAACGTTTCCAAGTGTGTCTCAGTGACGCTGAGTGTGTGTACTTCGGGTATCCTGAGACCTTCGTGAGGATTGCCCTGTGATCGTGTGCACCCGGAGCTCAAGTGAGTCTCAGTGACGCTGTGTGTGTGTGCCCTGTGGCAGCCTGAGACCTTCGTGAGAAATTGCCCTCAGACTGTGTGTCCCGAGAGGTTTCGTTCTCTGTTTCGATCGACAGCATGCCCAGAAGTGCTGCGATTGTCATTACCATCGGCCCAGACCAGAATCCCCGGAGGAGCTGTGAGAATTCACTGCCACCGGCCTGAGCCTGCCTTTGCCAAGGAGATACCTCGATCCGAGTTCCACTGCCCAAGATTAAGGTCGCATTGGAGGCCCAAGCCACGGGGAGAGGAGAGGAGAGTGAGATCGTACTCCCCAGGTAATGCACAGCGAGCATGTGTGTATCGCCGCCTGTGGCAGGCTGCGGGCTAGGAGAGAAACGCTCTCGGCCTTTCCCATCTTTTGCAGCGCGAGCCTCTGCTCAAATCTGTATTGCGGCCCGTACTTTCTGAGGAGTGGCAGTACAGGGGCCGTAGTGTGGAGCTGCACTTTGTTTTCCATCAGACCAGTGTTGGGGGCATATTTTGGCAGTAGCTGACTGCGAGTCAGTAGGAGTGGCATAGAGACCGTCCAGAGCACCGCAATCGGTGCCAGAGTACAGTATTTTGGCATTACGAACTGCCTGATTGTTGCATTATGAATTGCATTATTTTTGCATTACGAACTTCCTGATTGTTGCATTATGAAGGGCATTATTTTTGCATTACGAACTGCCTGACTGTTGCAGTACGAAGTGCATTATTTTTGCATTACAAACTCCCTGATTGTTGCATTACAAATTGCATTATCTTTGCATCACAAACTGCCTAATTATTGCATTATGAATTGCATTATTTTTACATTACGAACTGCCTGATTGTTGCATTATGAATTGCATTATTTTTGCATTACGAAGTGCCTGATTGTTGCATTATGAATTGCATCAGTTGTACATTACGAAGTGCATGATTCTTGCATTACGATCTGCATAGCATTGCATTAGGACTGCATTGGATCATTGAGAATTGCTCATTAGTACTGCAAGAACCTACAAGGGCTTGCTGGCCTAATAACCGACAAGTTGATATATTACAAATACGCATATGTTGGATTTTTATCAAATAGTAGGAGCCAGATGGGAGATTGCCCGGGAACTTGAATCCCAGGACCTCAGGACCTGACATCAGATAGAGAGATTGTGGGAGGGGTCGACATGCAGGGTCGACTAACGGACGTGAAGTGCCTCTGTAACTCCACTTGGGATAGGCTGCGGACACTGGATTACCACACATATCAAGAATGGTAACATGTAGAAGGCGCAGATCAGGGAGGATCTTGGCTTGGTTGATCAGACCAGAAAGTAGGGAGGCCCCCATCCCTAGTGTTCGTTCTGTGAATGGACGGGTACTATGCTCACCGCAGGACATAAGCGATTCATTCAGGTGTATTACGAGACCCTCTATGGGAAGCCGGGAGAGTTGCGGGATGCAGACCTACAGGACTATTTAGGAAACTTGGGATTGCAGAGCTTGGACCGTGACTCTGGAGAGTCGCTGGCACTGCCAGTCAAGACTGGGGAAATTAGAGCAGCCATCAAGGAGATGGCGCGGGGGAAAATGCCTGGGCTTGACTGCCTCCCGACTGAATTTTTCTCTTATTTTAAGGACATATTGGCCCGACGTTAGAACAGGTGTATGCGGCTGCGCTGCAGGAGAAGCAACTGCCGCAATCTATTAGGGAAGCTTTGGGTATTCCCTTGCCGGAGACGAAAAAGATATTGCAGAGGTAAACCCATTTTGGCCCCTGTCTTTGCTAAATATAGATTTTAAAATTTTGAGTAAAGCCTGGGCCACTAGACTTCTGCCGCAGATGCAACGGCTGGTCCATATGAACCAGTATAGGTTTATTTCCTCCCGCTCCACATCTAATAACTTGAGGCAGCTGTTCTGTTTCATAGGGACCTGAGTGATTATCCCGACGCGGTGATAATAGCGTTAGTCCTGGAAAAGGCCTTTGATTCATTGAGATGGGACTTTTGTTGGCAGTCATGGGGAAAATGCAAGTGGGGGATAGATGGGCACAATGGGTCCGCCTGCTGTATGCAGATCCTAGAGCACGAGTACGTACGGGTAATTTGGTTCTACCCCATATTCCATATATGGAGGAACCCACGAGGGTTACCATTGCTGTTCACTCTCGCCATGGAGCCATTAGCGGAACGATTTAGGCAGGAGAGTGAGAGGGTGGGGGTGGTCCTCGTTGGGACTCATCATATAATATCCTTATACGCAGATGACATATTGATTTATTTGAGGAATGGGGCTCACAGTAACCCGATAGTATATGGATTTTTGAGGAATTTGCTGAGCTCTCAGGGCTATGTCTAAATAAATAAAAAACCTATGTGTTCCCATTGAATCCGCACTTGGCCAGACCACGTGACTTTCCGTTGGACCTGATGTGGGCATCGACCTCCTTCCGGTACCTTGGAATACAGATTTACCATTGTCAGGGGGACCTCCTTCAGGGGAACCTTGGGATTGCCCTGAGAGCATTGTGGGCAAATATTACATTCTCGATATCTCTTAAATTGCCAGTAATTGCTATGGTGGCGTTATCTAAAATGGTGGTGCTCCCACGACTGCTATACTTCTTCGCCAATTTGCCGGTGGTTGTTCCAAAGAGTTGGTTTATAACCCTGGACATGTCGCTGAGGGACTTGGTGTGAGATGGTGTATGCAACAGAGTATCCCTGCAGACTCTGCAGCTGCCGCTTATGAGGGGAGGATTGGGTGCCCTGAATTTTGAAGCTTACTATTTGGCAGCACAGCTCCAGTGGCTGGCCAGGTGGCTTGCTGTGAGAGGGCTTGACACATTCTCGTTGCAGGCTAGTCACATAGATATGGCCTTGCTCTCTAGAATCTATAGCCATCTCAAGAAGGTTAAACATATAGTGACACTGCTATCAGTGGCGTTAGTGTGCTAGGATAGATGTACGGCGATATCCAAAGACAGACCACTTTATGCATTGAATATTCCCCTTTCGGCACTCCCACAGGTAGGGTTGGGGCCCCCTTTGGCACAGCGGCAGCTGGCGGGCTGGCAGGAGGCGGGAGTGTTGACAGTTGGGGATTGCCATAGGGATGGGGTGCTGCTCCCATTAGAAGTGTTCTTGGAGTATCATGACTTGCCACAGGGACAGTTCTTGAATTACCATAAGATACGGGGGTGCTGGCTGAGCTGTGGAGACTAGACGCGACGGAACCTGTCACACATACGGTCCTACATGCTAGTCTAATGTTGGGAGCAGCGGGGCACCTAGTAAAATGGCTTTACTTAGCAATAATGGAGATGACACACTGGCCTCTGCCTCGAGTGCAGGAGAGATGGGAGGGTACCCTGAATAGGAAACTGAACGAGAAGGAGTGGTAGAAGGTCCTGGGAAGTCCAGAAAATGTGTCTAGAAATGCTGCATTTAAGGTCTTGCAATGTAATATTCTTAATAGAACATACCTTACGCAGCACAGGTTGAATGTAGTGTATAATAGACATGACCAGGCTTGTGCTAAATGCTCATTACTCACCGCCAACTTTGATCACATGGTACGGTCATGTCCTGGGCTTCAGGATTACTGGACCCGGATAGTGAATACCGTCAACAGGGTTTTGGGGTGCAACTTGATGCGCACACTGAAGGTATGCCTTCTGGGTTTATTCTCGAGACCCAAACCCTAGAAAATGGGGCAAAGGTTTATAGATTTGGCTTTCCCAATGGCTAAGAGAAGAATAGCACTTAAGTGGAAGACAAAGCAGAGACCCTCGGTAGTAGATTGGGAAAATGATGTTTCGTATTGGGCCAGAGCAGAGGAGAAAGCCTTGCTCAGGGAGGACAAGTTTACAAAGATGCGCAAACCTTTGGCAGAGCCATGGGCGGACATACTGAGAGCATGGGATACACGTAATACGCCTGATTCAGAATTACAAAGGAACACGTCTGACTCTGAGGGACCAGGGGAGGTACCCAACACCTGATTGATAGATGAATATTGTAGTTTTGAAGTGCGATTGAGAGCCCTGGGGAACATGGTGGATTAACCCCCCTATATTAGGCCAATATTTGGATATCTCACTGGAAGTGTTCATTGCTGGTCACTGCCCCTGTTTGTTTGGGGCTCTCTGGGCACTCCACACTTCTTCCCCCCTCCCTCTGGGGTCCCTATTCACATATTAGCACTGATTATATTCTCTTGGATACCGTTATTGACTGTGGACCCCTGGTAATTTTACAGTTGTTAACTGTGCACTAAGTTTAAGGATGCACTGAGTTGCTTGTTTCTTTTTTTCCCTTGTTCTGTTCCCTTATTCCTATTCAGGTTTTCTTTTTTCTGAATTGGAGTATGGCAATGATGTATGCATTCTAAATACATGTAGCTCCGTGAAAGAAAGTGTTGCTAACAGATCCAGCCACTCCCTCCCACACACTTTACCATGGCGATAATGTAATGTCTCCCAAACATAGCATAGAGACAATGTACATATTGTGGAAATAATTGTAGTCACAATGACATAGAGGAACCATATGTTGATGCAGCGATATGTAAATAATGTATCAGTGAGAGAATTGTCAGGAAATGATTTAAAGATGATGTTCTTGCTGTGGACATGGAACTGTATTGCACATGCTAATGTATACTTTACAAATGCCAATGAAAAAGATATTAAAAAATAAAGTTGGATTTTTATCGTGTGGTCTCATTGTATATGTTTTGTATACACATATACTTGTTTTTTATGAAAGTTGTGTGAAGTCCATTTGTGGTGTTATCATTGGGTTACTGAGAGCGTTGTTGCGAATAGTTTACACATTTTCATTGAAGATAAGCCTGGCTGCTCGTGCTAAGCTACCGAGGGGGTGAGCAGGGGCTATCTGAGAAGATGTCATTCTTTTCCATGACCTAGAAGCAAGGGTCTCTATTTTGGACTAAGGTACCTACCTCAGCCAACTAGAGACCCCAGTTCTAACAGTGACACACTCAGTCTAGGGCTTTGTCGTGTTCCTTGAGAGTCTCACCGAATACCAGAATATCATCGCTGTATTTGAATGCATTGGAAATGTGATGAATAACTCGCCTCACTGCCTCCTGGAATATTTCCGCAGCTGGGGAAATTTCAAAGTTGAGGCGTTTGTACCTGAAGAGTCCTTGGTGTGTCGAGAAAGTGGTAATGTAACGGGATTTCTCATGAAGCTTAAGCTGGTGGTATCCCTTGCTAAGATCCAATTTTGAAAAGACTTTTGCCCCATTTAGGCAAGTGATCCTGTAACTGATGTGCGGTCCCGGGTGTCTTTCTCGTTCTATGGCTGTATTCGGGGCCCTTATGTCCACGCAAAGGTGCACCTTGCTTTCCTCTCCCCTCTTGGGGACAACCACACCTGGGAATACTCTTTTGATAGTGTCAATTCTTAGCAAGTCTTGTAGCTCCTCATCCACAGCTTGTTGGAGGTGGAAAGGTACCTTTCAGTGTTGATGAGCTACGGGTGGTATCTGCTCATTTATGTGTAGTCGGACTTTGAACTGTGCCAGTTTGCCAAGTCCGGAGAACAGCTTCGGGAACTTGCTGGCGACGTCTGGCGAGTCGTCAACTTTTTATAGGATCTTCACTAATTTTAAGTGTTCAGCCATGGGTAGCCTAAGGAGACAGTCAGCTGCTTCAGGTCCTTCTATGACATAAATTTGTGTGGGAACTGTTCTGTCTTCATATGTTAAAGACGTGCAGAATTGGCCCAGACACGGTAGGGGCTCTTTGGACATGCATGTAAAGACGCGTACAGCAGCTTTCTGTAATTTGGGATTTGGATTCATTTTTTTGTATTCTGTCGTACATATGTAGTTGAGCCACGGTCCGGTGTCTAGGATGAGTTTTGCTGGGTAATTTTCCAGTTGGATGTGTAGTCTCGGGTTTTTCTTTAACCTGTCGGGTCCGTTGCCATGCATTCGTATTCTTCACTATCTTGAGATATAGGGGTGAGAGCTGAGGATTCCCTTGATGACGAGCATCGGGACCAGTGTGTGTGGTACGACCGTATGCAGGATCTCAATGAGCTGGTCGACCTGTCTTGCCTCTCAAGTACTGCTCTTGCATTATGGCGAGGACCCAGGGGGCGTCTTGTTGGCGCAGATTCTCTGCAGGGTGCATCGCACACCAGTTCAAAGTGATTCTCCTTCCCACAGCAGTGGCAACGTTGTCCCATGGCAGGACATGGGCCCTTGTGAGGGTAATCTTGTCCGCTGCGGTAGCAGTGTAGTTATTGTTTCTTGTTGCTGCTAGTCTTGTTCCCACTGTGAGTTTGGCTTGTAGGCTTTGGGTTTTTTTTGTACTCTGATGAGCGCCGAAGGGCCTGTTTGAGAGTGGAGTCGGAAGGCTTGTTCGCGTTTTTCTATCTTTTCAGCTTCCATCTTTTTCGCATGGTCTTCGGCTTTATCATTTATTCGTCTCAGCTCTTCGATATCGTCGAGTGAGTAGTGTTTCTTTAGCAGGCGACAATGTAGTAACTCGGACTGGCACCCCTCTATAATTCATAGGCAGAGTGCCTCTTCCGTGTTGAAGTTGTCGAATTCGCAGTAGCGAGCTAACCATTTGAGTCGTGTGATGAAGTCAGCCATTGGCTCATCTTTATCTTGTGATGCCAGATTGAAGGTGTACTGTTCGTAGTCCAAATTTTGTTTGTGATAGAAATTCCTTGTTTAGTGCTTCTTTCATCTCTTGATATGAAGTTGCAGTGGCTGGTGGTAGTTCTTTAATGACTTGCCTGATTTCTTTGCCTATCAGGTTGCGCAGGGCAATGAGTTGATGTTTGGGGGTCAGTGACCTCCGAACCCCTTCATGAAGTCTTCAAAGTCTTCTAGCCAGCTTTGCCATCTTGGACCCATGCCACTGCCAGATGTGAGGACAAAAGTGTTCTGTGGGGCGTAGGAAGGATACGCCCAGCATTACTGGCCCTGGCTGCACATTTTGCAATGTGTCAAGGCCACTGACATGCTGCTTTGTAAATGTGGCTTATTGGCTCTCTCTGGGGTTCAGCGGGTGCTCTAGGGCCTTGATGGTGCCAGGGACTGGGAGTGAGCAGGTTGTTGTAGACTTTTGTCTGGCTTTAAGATGGCCGCCATGGTGTTTGTCGGGTCAGTGGCAGTATGACCTGACTCTAAGATGGCCACCGAGTGAGACATATGTGCACGAGGCTGTTGGCAGAGCTGGTAATGAAGCTGCAGGAAGCCAGGCAGGCAGGCAGGGGCTTACCCTGGGCACGATGAGGCAGCACACAGTGGATAACAGTGTCAGGATTTAGGCAGATAGCAGTCTCCTTGGTGCAGTTCCACTTGCAGCCAGCATTATATGTGCTTGGGAGCGCATTCATGGTCATCAGCTGGCACACGCCGACTCACCGCCGCAGTGCATGTCTCCATACAGGGATCGGCAGGTTCAGGATCCCAAACCGTCGCCAGTTGTCGTATCGCTGTAAATATGAATACCAGATACAGCTAGGTAAAGGCACAACCTCTTTTATTCACGTATCACTTCTTTCTGCCCACGCCTCATCAGCGCTCTGCCCTTCTGCTTCCCCCTTCCTCCAGCCTCACCTTCCACCTGGTCCTAGCGCCGAGCACCGGAGCCAGGCATGGCAACATTACAGGTATGACTGTAGGAATACAAGGATCTTTACACCATAGTTTGCTTTCTTTTTCATGACCCCTAAGGCCACAGGTAGTAAGGCCATTTTTACTAAAGGGCAATTGTTACCGAAAGGCAACTCTGGGTTAGAAGGTATTACTCCTGGCTGCCCCTAAATGATTTCCAAGGCCCCATATTAAAATGTAAACAACCATGACTGAAGAAAAAGAGACAAGCTATTTGATGATAAAGGGTGTTTCCGCCGTTTTTAGACCAGAGAACATTCGTTGAGTTTCAAAGACACATTTCTAGCACTGTTAAATGTCCTATTTTCAGGTTTCTTTTTTCCACATCCACCATAACCTCATGCTCAACATGAACATACTCTTTTTGTGACCTTACTTCTTAATCCACCTGAAAATAATGAATATGTTGCATGATTCCTATGAAAATGGGACTCATTGTCAGCTTGTCATTTGCTTTTTCTACTCTCACCTTGCTCAGTTAGACCAAAACCTGAAGCAAGGTCCAATGAATACATACAGGCAGTGCCTAATTTGTAAAATAAAGGCAAATATGTTTTTCTAAGACCATACCTGTCACCATTGAAGAAGGCAACAGTTGCTGTATACCTTTACTGTATTGACTGCTAGGCCTACCTCTTTCTCATTTTGTCTCTTTCTCTCATCACCCTATACTTCCTGTTAGAATTGGGGGTCTCTAGTTGGCAGAGGTAGGTACCTTTGACCAAATAGGGACCCTTGCTTCTAGTCAGGGTACGAGCTACACTTCCAAAATAATCAATGCTCACTCCCTTGCTAGCTTGGCACGAGCAGACAGGCTTACCTCAGAGGCAGTGTGTAAATCATTAGTGAACACATACAGTAATACAGTGAAAACATTACGAATGGACACCACACCAGTTTAGAAAAATAAGTAATCTTTACTAGACTTAACACAAGACCAAACGAAAAAAATCCACAATAGTGTAATCCAAATAAGTCTTTAAAATGGTAGAAACAGCTTAGTTCACTTTAGGTTGTAAATGCAACACTTTACTCTCACAGTACCTGGGATATGTAATGCAAAACAAACAAAAGGGTTGCAGGGAAGGTGATGCGTCGGTTCCTTACACTCAGGGGAGTGGATGCGTCGGTTCCTTACTGCTGCACAGGGGAGTTGATGCTAACTTTCTTACTGTGTGGGGAGGTAATGCATTGGTTTCTTACTGAGTTCCATGCGATGATGCTCCGGTGCGAAGCGACAAAATGGCGTCTGGGTTATGGTGCGACAATGTAGATGGGATACATGCACACCCGACCGCCATGCGGCGACTCGATGAACTTCTGAGCTGCAAACATGCTTCTCCGGTGATGCGACAGTGAACTCTGCGACAGCGGCACGCTTCTCCTGTGATGCCAAGCTCTTCGGCGATGTGATGGCGACAGTGGCGGCATGCTTCTTTGCCGATGCAACCGCAACTACTGCAGCGGTGACGCGCTTCTCGTTGTTTAGTCGGGCTTCCAGCTCCCAGCAACATGCAGTGTCTCAGAAAGCACAGCACAACAGCAGGCACTTGAATTCCCAGCAAGGGAATTTAGGGGGAGCAGGTGGTGAAGTCTTGTATCCCTGAGACTTCAAGCAGGAGGCAAGCACAGTTCAAGTCCTTGGAGATTCTTCTTCAAGATGATGAAAGCACACTGAGTTCATTTTCTCCTTTCTTTGGCAATGAAGCAACCACTGCAGGCCAACCCCAAAACATACAGCACAGGGGTAGTCTCCTCCTTCAGCTTCTCTGGTTCTTCTCCTCAGCAAATGGTCGTCTTGATTCCAAGAAGTGATCTAAAGTTCTGGGGTCTGGGTCCCCCTTTTTATACTCATAAATCCTTTGTCTCTGAAGGCAGAGAGTGTCTGTACATAGTCCAAACCAGTTCTGGGTGCATTCTGCCAGTGCACAACTTTTTCCTTTGTCAGTGTGGGCCAGGGTCATCAGACACACCACAGGAGGTGGAGCCAGCTTTGTGGACGTCAGGCACAGCCCTATACAGGCCCAGGTGCTACCCCTTATGCAGGTATGTCTATTCAGCCTTGTGCTGACTCACCCTGCCTCCTGGAGTCACCCCAGCCCCTGACACTCACAAACCAGACATGGAATACACAACCTAGCAGAGGCAGGCGTGGATGCTTAGGCAAGAAAATACCTACTTTCTAAAAGTGATATTTTCTAACCCTGGGCGTAGTGGGCGTAGTGGGGCTTCGTGGAGCTACGTGAAGTGGGCGAGAAACTCCGCCCACCTCCGCACTCCGCGTAGCCCCACTACGCACCGCAGGCCTCCCTCCCGCCCTCCCTAAATACTTTAAATTAATGGTGTAAAAGAATTAAAAGGCACTTACCTTGCCCGCCGCTGCCCGCCGCGTCCCCGGGGCTCGCTATCTTCATGGCTGCCGTCTTGTGTACTAATGCGCATGCGCGGGCGACCGCGCATGCGCATTTCTCGTGAGAAATGCGCATGCGCGGCCGCTCGCGCATGCGCATTAGTACACAAGACGGCAGCCATGAAGATAGCGAGCCCCGGGGACGCGGCGGGCAGCGGCGGGCAAGGTAAGTGCCTTTTAATTCTTCTACACCATCAATTTAAAGTATTTAGGGAGGGCGGGAGGGAGGCGGGTGGCGGCCAGCTACGCTCCGTCTGCGGAGCGTGCATAGTGCCGGATTCTACGCCTGCTACGCAAAATGCGTAGAAGCCGGCACTACGCACACTCCGTGCACGGAACGTAGCCGCCCGCCCAGGGTTAATATTTTCAAACAAAGAATGTTAAAACCAACTTCATTAAAAGATACATGTTATCATTCTGAGTTCAGGCATACTAAATTCGCATTTCTACCTAGTTCCCTGAGTCACTTAGGATTATAAGATGTTATAATCAAATTGCCCATTCTGGCCTATGGGAACAGGTAGCCTTGCAATAGTGAAAAACAAAAATGGCTGTAATCCACTATCAGGACACACCAGGGCATGTCCTACCTTTTTCATATAAGGCACCCTGCCCTTGGGCCTACTTTAGGGGTGCCTGATATGTAGAAAAGGGAAGGTTTTGGGACTGTCAAGTGGGTGCACTTACCAAGTCAACATGGCAGCACTAGGCTGCACACAGGCTCGGCAATGGCAGGCCTGATCCACAGGTTACAAGCTGCTCCGGTGGGTGGCACAAACAGTGCTGCAAGCCCACCAGCAGCATTTGATTCACTGGCCCTGGCCACACATGGTGCACTGTACTAGGGTCTGACAAGTACACCAAATAAGCCAATCATGGAGTCACTAATCCATTACAACCATTTACAATAGGGAGCTCTTGCTTTGTGGCACTGAATAGCAGTGACACAGTGCCCAAAGCATCTAGACCAGCAAAAAATATAGCAAAAACATAGGAGGCAACAGCATAAAATGGAAGGGAGAACCACGTCAATGGTGCTAGGTCTAACACGTGTACCCAGCAGCTGAAATTTGGGGAGGACTACCCTACCTCTTGGGAGTTCTCATCACTAAGCTGGAAAAATCTGGACAGACCATCAGCATTGGCGTGTTCTGTACCACGGCAGTGATCCACCATGAAGTCTATCCCCTGTAGGGAAATGGACCACCTCAACAGCTTTGGATTCTCACCCCTCATCTGCATCAACCATCTGAGGGGACTGTGGTCTGTCTGAACCCGGAAGTGAGTCCCAAACAAGTGTGGTCTCAACTTCTTCAGTGCCCAGACCATAGCAAATGCCTGACGCTCAATTGCACTCCACCTCTGTTCCTGTGGAAGTAACCTCCTACTGTTGATGGCTAGAGGTTGGTCTAGGCCCTCCTCATTTATCTGTGAAAGAACAGCCCCCACACCATGCTCTGAAGTGTCTGTTTGGACAATAAACTATTTGGAGAAGTTGGGTGCCAGGAGAACGGGTGCTGTGCACATGGCAGTCTTCAGGGCATCAAGATATTTCAGACAGTTGTCAGTCCAGTTCACTCTCTTGGGCTGCTTCCTGGAAGTCAGCTCTGTCACGGGTGTAACAATTCTGCCATACCCCTTAACAAACCTCCTGTAGTACCCAGTAAGTCCAAAAAGGCTCTCACTTCTGTCTGGGTCTTGAGGGGGTCCTAAGCCAGGATGGTCTCAATATGTAGGGTTCCACCTGGCCGCTCCCAACCTGCTGTCCCAAGTACATCACGGAACACTGCCCGATCTGGCACTTACTCGCCTTGATCATGAGGCCTGCTCTCCACAGCACCATCAACACTTCCCAGAGGTGGCAGCGATATTTTCACAACTGGCACAGAACACTGCAATGTCATCCAGGTAGGTGGCACTAAAATCTTCCAGTCAGCCAACACCTGGTTGACCAACCTCTGAAAGGTGGTAGGGGCATTCTTCATTCCAAATGGCATAACCCGGAATTGGTAGTGCCTATCTGGTGTCGAGAATGCTGACCTCTCCTTTGCCCCCTCAGTCAAGGTGATCTGCCAGTACCCAGATGTCTGATCAAACATGCTGAGGTAGCTGGCAGCCCCTAACCGATCAATGAGCTCATCAGCTCTGGGGATGGGGTGCACGTGAGTCCTGGTGACTGAATCGAACATCAGCCTAATGGGACCAAGACCACTGGGCTTGCCCAAAGGCTTTTAGAGGACTCAATCACCCCAATGCAAATATCGTGGAGACCTCCTCTTTGATCCAAGCCCTCACACTGTCAGTCACTCTGTAAGTTTTGTTCTTAACAGGAGGACTGACCCAGTGTCCACATCATGGATGCACCAATTAATGACACTAGGGGTCAGGGAGAACAGGTCAGGAAATTGTCCCAATAGTTGGCGACAGTCCTCCTGCTGCTCAGGGGTCAGGGAGATTCACACCCTCCACTGACACATCTTGCTCCTTGGCAAATAGGAGGTCAGGAAGAGGCTCAGTCTCCTCCTTCATCACAGCATCTGTGGCTAGAAGCATGCCCACTTCGGACCTCTCCAAGAGGGGCTTCAGGCGGTTGACATGCAGGACCCGGAAAGAGGCCCTGGAAGACCGCAAGTCCACCAAGTAGGTGACATCACTCTTGCTCCACCACTTCAAAGGGTCCGGTCCACTTATTTTGGAGCACACAGGGCTCCACTGGGGCCATGGCCCACACTTTCTGACCAGGCTGATACTCAATCAGAGTGGCATTCTGATCGTACCGCCGCTTCATCTCCTCCTGTATGACTTCCAGATTCGCCTGAATGAGTTGCCTGAAACGCCGAGTTTGGTTTCTGAAGGCCAGTGTTAAATATTGGATGGATTTGTTAGCATGAGCTGAAAGCCATTTTGTATTTCTGGCAGCCATTTTAGTTTGCCATGTGCTGCCACGTGCTCACCATGTGCTTTGTCCTCCCTCAGTGTTGACTGCTCTTGTAATCTGCCTAGAAACGAACTATATTCAGCATCTTCCACTTTCGCACATGCTCAGTTGAGCTTGTAGCTGTCCTTGCAACTGTTCCTAGTATGTAAATGTCAGGTTGTGTTTGCCAAAAACAGCCACTGTTAGCTCCTCCCACTTTGTTGAGCAAGCAGATCTTGCATGTCCATATTAGTCATTTTGCATGCTTACATGAGCCAGGACTGCCCCTTGGTCTTATGCTGAACACTTACTGTGGCTTAGATTTGCGTTGGCCAACTTTTGATTAGTATGTATGTAATATGTAAATTGCAATTTATGTAGGCAGGTAATGAGGAGATTTTTCTCTGTTTGAATTGTTTGAACGGCGCAATGTACGAAGAGGACCTTAAGCACTACTTTGATTATAATATTTGCATATTTTGCAATATTTTTGGCATGCCTGTTTCAAGCACACATCAAAGAATGTGTTGCTTTTTGGAGGTACCATAGTGAGATGTGAATTAAATTAGCCGGCTCCCTTGAGGGAATAGCTAGATAGGTTTAGGTATAAAAACATATTTCTTCCTTGGTGATTTTGTATCCCCATGGAATTCAAATATGGACAAAAATACAAATAAGGATCCTTTGTTCTGCACAATTTTATGAATGGAGATATGCAGAGCGATTTTGTGGTGTTCTGCCAGCCAAAGCTAGTGAATTGAGTGTATTTTGGCTTCTTGGAAATAAAATAGTTTGTTGGGCTGTTTTTTTTTGCAGTCTTTTGGAATATTATTGAGAAGCCCTTCTTGTAAATATGACTTACAACTAGTATTTACAAATGGTTTGGTTTAAGTACAGTCTGTGGGCTGTACTTTGTTTCAGTCTTAAGTGTTGATCTGTGGGTTAAATGTGTGTTTAAATATCTATGTGGTTCGTGGTTTTACATTGCAACTTCTGTGAGTAAATAGCGATTGCGCTCATTGTGTAAGGATTGCTAGCCTTAAGTACGCTGTATTATGTGTCCTGAGTGTTTGACCCCATCTGTATATGTCTGGAATGAGCTCAATGTGTGTGTTTGTTTGTTTTTTTGCTGTCATCAGTCTGTTATGCAAAATGTCATTTAATTAATATTAAATAAAAATTAAATAAAAATCCAGAGATGAACCATATGATATGCTAAATAATTATATGTTACTATTTAATTTATAGAGTAAGTAATTATACACATGTACAAACTGCTAATGCTTAAAAGATAAAATTTGAATTTACATTCAATAGGAATAAAATAGGCCTCAAAAACGAAATTGTGTGTTTTGTAATAAATAGCATTTTTCTTAGATACATTGTATTATATATTAACAGGCAAATACTTCATCTGAGTAAATGTTTGCTGAACTGAACACATATTATAGAACATGCATTAAAATGCCTCAGTTTTAAATAGACTGTCACCGTGCTTCCATTTCAACACTGAGAAAAGCTTTCCACCAGCTGTGTTTTTACTGCCACTGAGCAAACAGCTGTCGTTTTTGTAGGCCACGGAGAGACAGGGATGTTGATTCAGCTAGGATTTTGCCGTGCAAGCATGGTATAAAATCCTGCATTTCAGAATGTTTTTTTGAAAAGTTACCAAAATCACGTTCATTATTTTGGATAACAGGAAAACATTTAACGTAAATATTTCCATTCTTAAAGCCTTTTTTTATAAGCATATTCGTCCTTTTAATAAGTGGCGCAAACATTTGTCATGTTTTACGTTAGGCTTCTGTGCTTAGGCTTGTGAATGAATGCATCTAAATATGATAGGCAAGGGATGCAGCTTGCTTTTCATGTGGAATTATCAAAAAGTATTGGTTTTTATTTAATTTTTTTTATTAATTATGAAATTTTTAAAAAAAAATAAGTGCTTTTAAATTCGTTTTTTTATATTTATAAAGCTTAATACTCATACTGTGATCTCCTAGCTTTAAAGTTAAATGTAAGTTGTGTTGTACCGCATAATGAGGATATTTGCATATGGAATTTCACTCTGCGCAGGCGTAAAAAAACTCATTTTATAACGGTATATATGATTATTTTTGATTTCTCACTCCTGGGATATCTAGAGAACATTTAGACGATGATTAATATACAAAAAAATTATAGGATATTCATTCTAAGTGCCCCAAATATCAAAGTCGAAATTGGGCAAAATTCACTATTTAAACAGCATTTTTTCCATTCAAAAGCAGCTTTTAAAGTGCCTTAGGCTTCAGTAAATGCATACATTTAGGTATAATACAAATAGCTGACTTCTATATTGTTAGACAAGTCTACTGCACACTGCTTATAATTGAAAATATGTATCAAAAATGAGCAGAAGTTATTTTCTTAACCCTAAACTGACAAATAAGGGAATGGGTCAGCTTTCTGTTTTTAGGGTGACTTTGAATAGGGAAAGCTGCATGGAAAATTTGCACACAGAATAGGACAGGTGGGAACAGTTAAATGTCAGTTCTATATTTAGAAGCCTGGCGAGGCTACCAGAGCTAGTTCTGCTTTGACATTTTGACATGTGAAACTTTTTGAAACACAAGATGGCAGCGCTGGGAAAGAAGGAGGAGTTGTGCTTATTTTTTTTTGTTGGCAAAAGCAAGTTTTATGCACTCATAAGAATATACCACAATACAATTGTATATGTGAGCTTGGCCATATATACAGCACTAATGCTTTTAGTTTGGTGCTTACTAGGGCTGAGCTAATGGGATTTAGTTTGAATTCTTGAATTCATTCACCCTCATGTTACATATGTACATTTGCTAAAAGGATTGGGGTTTGGGTATTCATATTCTTTACCTCCTCAAAAGTGCTATGTACCTCCTATAACTGTGTTTATGGCCAGTTGCTACAAATAGGGGTTAATAGTGTTGACAGAAGAGAACCTGTTTCAGGTTTCCTACTGTCAAAATGGGGGTAGGAGGCTAGCTCCTCTACAAATTAAGGCTGGGTAATATGTATGTTGCTCTCTCCTTTCCTCAATTTTTTTTAGCCTTTCTAAGTTTTCTGTGAAATAGCAATGAGACACTTAATTGGCTATTTAGTAATACTGTTTTAAAAAGTGTTAGCAATAATAAAATGAATATATATATGCTATGTTACTGCCCATCCTGTCTGATGTTTTAATGACAGGAAAAATAGTCTAGATTGTTGTTCCCTTATTTTGACCTTTAAGGGGAGCTAGATGTGGGTAGTTTATGTTCTAAAATTCGTAAGTGATAACACCATTATTGTATGTTATTCCGTGCTACATAGTTTTGCAAGGGCATTGCTAGTTTTTTATTAGCTAGTCCGTGTAAATAAACTGACAGTCCTTATTAGAGCTGATGTGGCATAGTTTGGATCATGAAAAGTAAAACGCAGGGAAGATGTCCATGTGATCCGTAGCAAAAAATGTTTTGAAGGAAATGTTGTTTTATAGATAAGAACCCTGTTAAACTAGCAGTTTTAGATTTTCCTGCTGCTCCTATAACATGAGAGCATGGTCCTAAAACGTACAATGTAGGTGCTTTTATTAAGAAGAATCATTTTAGAAGTGTCTGCAGTCCTGTACAAGTAATGTAAAGTTTATGAGCAAAAGTGTAGAACATTTCCTTTTTTTTTAGGGTTTTCAGATTAGCACACAGGAATACACCAATGTAAGAGTTTAGGGTTGTTTTTCTCTTTTCCTCACAATTTAGTAAATGAATACAGACTTCCTTGGGTGCTTGGGACTGGGTGATGTATTACTCTTGTTCACCAAAGAGTTCCTTTTATACTTGCCAATAGGTCCAGGCTGTTGTTTTTTTTGTTTTACTCTCACATAGATAGATGAAAGTGGTTATTGGGTGCCTTGCTAATATATGGGGCGTCCCAAGACTAGGAAGTATTCTAACACTATCCGCTCTGTTGATAGACTGTTTCTATGCCTTGTCTAAAGACCTTTTGGTCTGTCCACCAATAGATATTTGCTGCCTTACAACCATTGCCAGAGGGGCCCGGACATCAGATTCAGCCTGGGAAGTCAGCGTCAGCATCAGTCCAGCTTGAAGCCAAAGTGCAGAAAACCAGCGCAAGCATTGCTGCCAACTAGGACCTCATGAAAGGCGGAAGCCTTGTGATCAAATGTGTACCCCTGCCACTGTCTTGGGCGAAAGACGGGGTCACAAATCAGAAAGGAGAAATTGTGGTTGATGCCCAGTTGAGAGTCACAGACCGACCAGAATGGCAAGGAGGCTTTGCTTGAGGTGACCCCTTTTGAAACAAGGGTTGCTTCAGAGATCCTAGCATCAGGCCTCTGAATCCTGGTCCTAAAGTGAATGCAAGTTTTCTCCTTTGTTTATTGGTCAAGAGATACCTGGGTACACTGGATGTAATGTGTGGCCCTAATGAATGAGCAGTGCGCCAGCAGAGCAATACAGGAGTTAGGGAAAGACTTGAGATTAGGGTACAGGTGCTGTGTCTCTGGTGCCTGTTAGATTGAAGTGAAGAAAACTGGTGCACTGCCTGAGACACTGGACAGGATCGCTAAAAGCATTTGCCTGGTGGGTGACTGCCCTATCCTGAAAGAAGAGATTTTTTTCTTTTCCCTTGAAACTGGACTGTGATTCTTGAGTTGCGAGTTGTGCAGCTCCACTGTGGAAACAACAAGAGCCTGCCTGTGAGGCTCAAACGGACACAGGGAGAAGACTCCCCTTTGGTTGGTTGTACAGCAGCTTCAATTTCCCCAAGGACTTCTTCTTTTTGTCAATAATGTACCCCTTTAGTCGTTCCATTTTTTGAGGAGGAGCAGCCCTTTGCAGCTCTTCATCCTAATTCCTATGGCCCTGTGTGGTCCTCCTGGTCCCAGATATGACTGATGTTCTAGCCCTCATAAAAGGAAAATGTAACAGTCAATTGGAATATATTTTTAGTAGAGATTTCCTCTTAGCTATTTTAAAATGGATGGTCATTGAAATGCATAGGAGCCCTGAAAATGTTTACTAGATGATTTTAGGATTTGCTTTTGCTTAGGGCTCGGAAAAACGATAAATCTGTTTGTGATAGTGGTCATTACTTTCTCCTGCTATCTGAATGTTAATTATGACCTAATGCTCCGTTCCCTTTGTATTCCTGCTTATGCTTAAATATACCCGCTTAATGAAATGTTTAGAATGGAAAATGCCCACCTAGCAGTGAATTAGGAAATTGAAAAATGTATGAAAATGAATATGCAAATATTTTCTATGTTCCTACTGGATCATAAGAATGTCTTTAGCTCATGCTAAAAGGATCATCTGTTAAATATTGGACGGATTTGTTAGCATGAGCTGAAAGCCATTTTGTATTTCTGGCAGCCATTTTAGTTTGCCATGTGCTGCCACGTGCTCACCATGTGCTCTGTCCTCCCTCAGTGTTGACTGCTCTTGTAATCTGCCTAGAAATGAACTATATTCAGCATCTTCCACTTTCGCACATGCACATTTGAGCTTGTAGCTGTCCTTGCAACTGTTGCTAGTATGTAAATGTCAGGATGTGTTTGCCAAAAACAGCCACTGTTAGCTCATCCCACTTTGTTGAGCTTCTGTGCCAATTTCTTCTTTGTTGGTTTTAAAGGACCAAGTATCAGTGGCACCCCTGAGAAGGTTTCTTGATTTCTTCACCAGTATGTAGCTATATACATCCTGGGGAGGTTTCCTGGGAGCTTCCTCCCAGCTTTCATTTACCAAACTCAGAGGTCCTCTCACTGGGTGTCCATAGAGAAGTTCAAAGGGGCTAAACCTTGGGGCTTCTGTGGCACCTCTCGGTAAGCAAACAGAAGGCATGGCAAAAGAATGTCCCACTTACAACTCCTGGGTTCCTCAAGACCCATAATCATGCCTTTAGGGTCCAGTTGAATCTCTCAACCAGCCCATTACCTTGGGGTGGTAAGGTGTAGTGAACTTGCATGTTACACCGCACTCCTGCCACAGAGACTTCATATACTGGGAAATGAAGTTTGTATCACGGTCTGACACTACCTCTATGGGGAACTCCACGCGGGTGAAAATCCCCATCAACGCACAACCCACCACGGGGGCGCTCACCGACCGGAGAGGGATGGCTTCCGGTTACCGGGTTGCATGGTCCACCAAGACCAGGATGAACCTGTTGCCCATGGCTGTCTTGGGATCCAGAGGCCCCACAATGTCAATGTCCACCCTATCAAAGGGGGTGCTGACCACAGGTAATGGCTAGAGAGGAGCCTTGTGCTTCCTCCCACTCTTTCCACTTGCCTGGCAAGTCTGGAAGGTCCTGCAATGAATGCCCGAACTATTGCGCATTTGGGGTCCAATAAAAGTGGGTGACAAGCCTTTCAAAGGTCTTGTCCTGCCCTAAATGTCCTGCTAAAGGCACATCATGAGCCAGCCCCCGTAGGAAGGCTCTGAAGTGATGGGCTACCACCAGCACATGGGCTGTCCAGGCTCAGCAACATTAGGCTCACTATACAGGAGACCATTCTCCCAGTAGATCCATTGTGATCCGGACTGATCATCTGCTGCCTAGTCTGCAGCTTGTTGCCACAGACCCACAAGAGAAGGGTACTTTTTCTGCTCTTCACAGAACTCTTCCCAGGAGGGACCTCCTTCTTGCTGCCAATGGGTCAGCTCAGGCACGTCTCCCAGTTCAGCAACCTGCTCCCTTGTAGGTTCCAGGGCATCCCCTCAAGGTCTGCCTACTCCTGGGTCGTGGGAACTTTGGTGGCCGGTTTCCCATGCCCCCTACCTCTTCTCTTTAAGGCAGTCTCTCAGGCTCCAGGTCCTCTTGAACACCCTTACTGGCTGCCATGGACCATGTGGTCACACACACCCACGCAGGCAGACCCAACATCTCCAAATGAGAACTTTGCTCTACCTTAGCCCATGGGGGGCTCTCCAAATCGTTACCCAACAGACTGTCAACAGGCATGGCTGGCCTCACAGCTACTTGAAGAGTACCAGAGACCCCCCCACTCAATGGGAACCTGAGCTACCTTGCAGTGGTTCTCTGTGTTGTCAGCAGCAACAACTGGGTAAAATTCATTGGGTACCACCTGTTCTTTAGACACCAGCCGACAACTGACAGCTGTCTCACAGGCTCCGGTGTCTCTAAGAGCCTCCACTGTTTGGCCATTGATGGTCACCCACAGGTCTTTGGCCCCCTGTGAACAGGCTTATCTCTCGGGCCCCTGCTTTCTTCTCAGGGGAAGGCTGAGAGCCCTGCCCTTGGTTCCCTTGGGGATTACTTTGGGGCCCATTCTGGAACGCCCCTGCCCACCATTGGCGAAGTCTCCCATATGACCCTTGTGGACCCGGGTGCTCACCCAGCTGTCTGCCTCCTCAGCAAGCTTCCTAGGGTTAGTCAGCTTACTATCAATCAGGTGCTGGCAGCTTACTATCAATCAGGTGCTGGCATAGCTCTGGAAAACAATTATTGGGCAAGTGTTCCCATGCAAACAAATCATAAAGCACCTCAAAATTATCCACTTTGCTACCCTTTATCCAACCATCCAATGCTCTGCAAAAGAAAGACACATATTCCACCCATGTGGTAGACTCCAGTTTCTTGCAATTCCTAAACCTTCGTCTGTACAACTCTGGGGTCAAACCATAGCTGGACATTAGGGCTCCCTTCATGTGGGCATAGGACACCTACTCCTCTGTAGGTACATCTAACAATGTGTCCAGGCCATCATTAACAAAGTGGCATCACAACCCCGCTCCCCAATCCTTCTCAGAGACCCAGTGGGCCAACATTGCAGCTTCATAAGTCCTAAACCATTGACCAATATGTATGTGGAAATCCTTAAATACTTCTTTGGAGATATAGACCCTTGCTTCTACAGGTACTGGTGGTACGCTGCCACCAAACGGGGGAACCTCTAAACTTTTGGCTTTGAGTTCCAATTCCCTCAACACTCTCTTATGTTCAAGATGCATTTTCCTCTAAGGCTAACTTCTTCATTTCTAATTCCATTCCAATTTATTTTTTCTCACTCTCTATGTTCCATCTATTTTTAGCTTGGCTAGAACCAACGTATGCACTCTCTCCCTCTCCCTGTCCTCCAGCTTATCTGGGGACAGGTCCTTGGAAGAAACAATGCTGGCTGCCCTGGAAGGTACCTTCTCCCTGGTTAGGCCCAATGGCCCCTCAAGCTGCCCATCTAAATTCTCTGCCTCCACCACTGGCTCCTCAGGAGGCTCACTGGCATTCATAGATTCTACTCAGGCCATCAGCGCCTTTTGGCATTCCTCTTTCCTGGTGAGGTCTTTCAAAGAGATTTTAAATTTCTTGCACAAAGACTTGAGGTTTTGCACATTGTAGGTATCAATCCTCTCCTCTTCCACTTCAATATCAACAGATTCAATGGAAGCTGGCTTACTCATGGTCGAAAAGACTGGCAGTTCTCAAGAATCAAAAATAGAAAAGAAGTTCCAAGGAAAAAGAATTCTACCAAAATGTATGTGGTTGCGTTATTGTCTGCACTCACTAGTAGTGTACACCAATCACTGTATATGAATCACAAATGCAAGTCCAAATCCCCACTGCTTGCCACCAATGTTAGAATTGGGGTCTCCAGTTGGCAGAGGTAGGTAACTTTGACCAAATAGGGACCCTTGCTTATAGTCAGGGAAAAAGGCTATACTTCCAAAATAACCCCTGGTCACCCCCTTGGTAGCTTTGCACAAGCAGACAGGCTTATCTCAGAGGCAGTGTGTAAAGCAATTGTGAACACATACAATAATGCAGTGAAAACACTACAAATGGACACCACACCAGTTTAGAAATATAAGTAATATTTACTAGACTTAACACAAGGCCAAACAACAAAAACCCACAAAGCTGTAATCCACATAAGTCATTAAAATGGTAGAAATAGCTTAGTTCACTTTGGACTGTAAATGCAACACTTTACTCTCACAGTACCGGAACGCAAAACAAACAAAAGGGTCGCAGGGAAGGTGATGCGTTGGTTCCTTACACTCAGCGGAGTGGTGCATGGTTTCCTTACTGCTGCAGAGGAGAGTTGATGCTCGCTTCCTTACTGTGTTGGGAGGTGATGCGTCGGTTTCTTACTGCAAACCGATGCAATGACGCTCCTGTGCGATGCGACAAAATGGCGTCTTGGTTACGGTGTGACAATGTAGATGCAATGCCTGTATGCCCGACAGCCGTGCAGTGACTCGATGAACTTCTGATCCGAGACAGGCCCTGCGACATTCTTCTCTGGTGATGCGACAGTGAACTCTGCGGCAATGGCACACATCTCCGGGGATGCGAAGCGCTTCGACAATGACATGGCGACAGCAGCAGCGGCGGCACGCTTCTTCGGTGATGTGACAGCAACTGCAGCGGGGGCAACACGCTTCTCATCGCTGAGTCTTGCTCCCAGCGACACACAGTCTCTCAAAAGGCCCAGCACAACAGCAGGCTCTTCAATTCTCAGCAAGGAAATTCAGGTGGGAGCTGGTGGTGAAGTCTTCTATCCCTGAGACTTCAAGCGGGAGACAAGCCCTTGGGGATTCTTCTTCAAGATGATGAAAGCACACTCAGTTCTTTCTCTCCTTTCTTTGGCAATGAAGCAACCACTGCAGGCCAACCCCAAAACACACAGCACAGGGGTAGTCTCCTCCTTCAGCTTCTCTGGTTCTTCTGCCCAGCGAAGGGTCGTCTTGATTCCCAGAAGTGATCTAGAGTTCTGGGGTCTGGGTCCCCCTTTTTATACTCATAAATCCTTTGTCTCTGAAGGCAGAGATTGTCTGTGCCTAGTACAAACCAGTTATAGGTGCATTCTGCCAGGGCACAACTTTTTATTTGTCAGTGTGGGCCAGGGTCATTAGACACACCACAGGAGGTGGAGCAAGCATTGTGGAAGGCAGGCACAGCCCTTTTCAGGCCCAGGTGCTACTCCTCCCACCACTCCTCTTGCAGATAGGTCTATTCAGCCTCGTGCTGACTCACCCTGTCTCCTGGAGCCACCAGAGACCCTGTTACTCACAAACCGGACATGGAATACACAACCTAGCAGAGGCAGGCTTGGATGGTTAGGCAAGAAAATACCTACTTTCTAAAAGCGGTATTTTCAAACACAGAATGTTAAAACCAACTTCACTAAAAGATGTATTTTATCATTCTGAGTTCAGGCATACTAAATTCGCATTTCTACCGTGTTCCCTGAGTCAGTTATGATTATAGGATGTTATAATCAAACTGCCCATTCTGGCCTATGGGAACAGGTAGCCTTGCAATAGTGAAAAACGAAAATGGCTGTAATTCACTATCAGGATATGCCACACACATCAGGGCATGTCCTAACTTTTACAAACAATGCACCCTGCCCTTGGGCCTACATTTGGTGTGTCTGATGTGTAGAAAAGGGAAGGTTTGGGGAGTGGCAAGTGGGTGCACTTACCAAGTCAACATGGCAGCACTTGGCTGCACACAGGCTCTGCAATGGCAGGCCTGAGCCACAGATTACAAACTGCTCCGGTGGGTGGCACAATCAGTGCTGCAAGCCCACCAGCAGCATTAGATTCACAGGCCCTGGGCACACATGGTGCACTGTACTAGGGTCTGACAAGTAAACCAAATAAGCGAATCATGGAGTCACTAATCCATTACATCACTTTACAATAGGGAACACTTGCACTGTGGCACTGAATACCAGTGGCACAGTGCCCAAAGCATCTAGAGCAACAAAACATATAGCAAAAACACAAGAGTCAACAGCAAAAAGTGGAATGGAGACCCACGCCAATGGTCTAACACTTCCTATCTCATATATCACTTTAACAAGTTCATTTTATTCACTGCACTCTCTCTTCGATATTGTTGTCCTAGCTTTCTCTTCCTACCTCTTTCTCTCTTTTCTGCCTTTCTCTAATTTTTTCTGGGTCAAAGTCTAATGACAAAAAATAAGTCCTGGTCCCCAAAATAAGTGTCAAGGCCCTGCAACTACAGCACACCACCCATGAACGCCAACAAGAATTGAACGCAGTTTCAAATAGCCTTTGAATCTTTCTCTTACACCCCTCAATCATCTAAGTTCATGAGACTCAAAGTACGTCCCGGGGGCCGCATGCAGCTCTCTTGACCTTTACATGTGACCCCTAGCAGCAACACTGGGCTGCTGTTTATACAACTCAGCACTAACAATAAATAATGTTACATTTTTAGGAATTAATTCAGGGTTAATTGCAGTTAAACGAAAGTAACTAGGCCCTTAACTTTAGGAACACCTTCATTATTGAAAACAGCAAACATGTAAAAATACAATAGTCTTTCCAAAATTCAGAAAGTGTATTTCATTGATGTGTAGAACAATGTCACCTTAATTAATAAAATTATAGCCGTACATTCAGAAGTCATTTTTTTAAGTGCTTTTCATACACAAATTTAGAAACGTTCATGCTCCCCCCACACCCCTCCACCCTGACAACAATACCATTAGTGATTACATCCAAGCACAGGAGATGATTTTGCACAGCACACATCCTAAAGTCATGTATTGTGAGGTCCTCATACCTTATATGTGCGATAATGAATAAAAAGGAGGGAAATTGAAATAAAACAATTGCCCAGAGTCACATAATTTGGTCAAGTGGAGAAGCCGGGATTCATTCCAGGTTTTCTGGTTTTGCACTGTGTAATTGAGTTCAACCATCAGATATACATGCTTTGCTTCCACTACACCCAGTTTACACTGCTTCCCGTCCAGCTGGCATTAGTGTGGCCTTCGGTCACACCAACGAGCAGACTTTGCGGCCCCTGGGAAAATGTTTGTGAGTACCCATCATCTAGGTGATAAATGTGGAACAGCCTTTTCCGAGCTGTTGATCTGAGCATGATCAAAGGGCGCACCGTTTTTAAGCAGATTACAGAAAACAAGAGTCAAACCATTTATTGTCTAAGCCACACTTTATTTTCAGTTTAAACCGATTGTTCGTATGCAACTCACATTTTACCAACAAGGCCTAATTATCTATTTTTATTTGATACATCAATCAAATCAGGAGACTATCAAAGGTGTAGACTGCGCCTCAAACATCCAAATCGAATAATGTATTTTAGTAATGCTGTCAGTGGTCTCCTTAGTTTTCATTAATGTCCCAGATAAATTTGATTGGCACATCTTTCATCTTTTCCTGAAATATTTTGTCAAACTTTTCGTTTTGAGCCACAGTCATGACATTTTTCCAGTCTCCAATGGTGCCTGTTGAGACAAAGAGCAGATTTAAAAAGTGAGATTTTCAGGATATGCGAGAACTCTGATGAGAGACATAGATGACTACTCTGTAACACGGAATATATCTTGAAGGTTACTACTGTGCTGCATTGTCATTTACTGCACTACAATCAACAGTGACCTTTACAGAGAGGTGTTGGGCAGCGGCCAGAGTGGCGCACTCTGGACCGCGTAACTGACGGTTCGATTGCCAGCAGAATAACAGCTCAGCACTCTGTGACTGGGCAATAGCTCACTTAATCTCCCTGAAGGTACCCAGCTCCTTGAGACCCCTAGGCAGTAGCAGCTTGCACAGGTAAGAGCGATGAGGTGGGGCAGTGGTGTTAGAAGTCGACAGACGTCGGTATATGTAATATTAAATAAATAAAACCACTTACTTTGCGTTCGCTGCATCGGCAAGCGCAAGGTAAGTGGTTTTATTTTTAAATTTGTTTTTATATTACTTATCCTGTTGTCTGTCGACTTCCAAAAAACCCGCCCCGCCTCCCCACCCTCTTACCTGTGCGAGCCGCAACTGTCCTAGGGGTGATTAGTTTGCGCTTTTCAAATACCGGATAGATACATACTTTAGATCTGTGGAACAATATGAAGCAAAATATTAAGCTCGGCGATTGGCGAGTGTTATATCCAGAGTAACGTTGTAGGTGAGCAACTACTTTGGTAGTAAAGACTACACAAATATTCTAAACATATTCTAACCATCTGGCAAACATGCCAGTAGCAGCCTACCACATCCCATCTTTCTTATGAATTATATTTATCATGATTCACATTGTGTAGGGTGACCAGACATTCAGGATTTCCCTGGACAGTCCCGGATTTCAGGACTGTTCCGGTGTCCTGACACTTTTGTTAATTTCTAATACATGCCGGGCAGGACTGATCGTACGGGCACCGTGCATTACCCCCGTGGGCCGACACGGTGGGGGCGGTTTTGGGCCCCTGGGGGGGCCGTTTTTGTTACCAGGTGTTGGCAATATCACCCCCCTGTAACCAGTGATAGAATTGGGCGGGGACGGAAGGGCACGGCGTGCCCCTACTTCTAAAAAATTGTTCAGTCCGCTCCCCTACTTCTTGCTTTCAAAAAGCGTCCCGGGACGGCAATAATAGTCCAACTTTAAAATGATAACTTTTCTTTCCGCTTCCAGGGGCTGCTCGCACTTCTCTGTTGTACTCCAGAGGCTGCAGCAGCCCCCGCCCTCCCCCCCCCCCTCCCCCAGCTCGCACAGACCGAGGGCAGGCCATTGTCATTCCGATTGAGGCAGATTAGCCCCTTTAGAATGACAATGCGCCCGCCCTCTGCCTTTAACATATCAAGTGCCCCTGAGATCGGAGTTGGTGATTAGAGAGGAGCTTTCCCCAAGCAGAGTACTGTGGGGAACTTGACACCTTTGTCAATGTTGTACACTGAGTGAAGTGAACTGGGCAGGAGCAGTGACCACAGTGACCGGACAGAAGAGGTGACAGGAAAGGAGAGGTACTAGGGCAGGAGAGGTGTCGGGGCAGGAGAATTGACAGGGCAGGAGAGGTGACGGGGCAGGAGAGGTGACGGGGCAGGAGAGTTGACGGGGCAGGAGAGTTGACGGGGCAGGGGAGGTGACGGGGCAGGGGAGGTGACGGGGCAGGGGAGGGGACGGGGCAGGGGAGGTGGCGGGGCACAAGAGGTGACGGGGCAGGGGAGGTGACGGGGCAGGGGCAGGGGAGGTGACGGGGCAGGAGAGGTGACGGGGCAGGAGAGGTGACGGGGCAGGAGAGGTGACGGGGCAGGAGAAGTGACGGGGCAGAAGAAGTGACGGGGCATGAGCTAGAGCAGTAACCGGGCGTGAGCGGTGAAAGGACAGGAGCGGTGAACAGGGCAGGAGCGGTGAACAGGGCAGGAGCAGTGAACAGGGCAGGAGCGGTGAACAGGACAGGAGCGGTGAACAGGACAGGAGCGGTGAACAGGACAGGAGCGGTGACGGGGCAGGGGCGGTGACGGGACAGGAGAGGTGATGGGGCAGGAGAGGTGACGGGGCAGGAGAGGTGACGGGGCAGGAGAGGTGACGGGGCAGGAGAGGTGACGGGGCAGGAGAGGTGACGGGGCAGGAGAAGTGACGGGGCATGAACTAGAGCAGTAACCGGGCGTGAGCGGTGAAAGGACAGGTGCGGTGAAAGGACAGGAGCGGTGACAGGACAGGAGCGGTGAAAGGACAGGAGCGGTGAAAGGACAGAAGCGGTGAAAGGACAGATCGGTGAAAGGACAGAAGCGGTGAAGGGACAGAAGCGGTGAAAGGGCAGGAGCGGTGAACAGGGCAGGAGCGGTGAACAGGACAGGAGCGGTGAACAGGACAGGAGCGGTGAACAGGACAGGAGCGGTGAACAGGACAGGAGCAGTGACGGGGCAGGAGCAGTGACGGGGCTGGAGCGGTGACGGGGCAGGAGCGGTGACGGGGCAGGAGAGGTGATGGGGCAGGAGAGGTGACGGGGCAGGAGAGGTGACGGGGCAGGAGAGGTGACGGGGCAGGAGAGGTGACGGGGCAGGAGAGGTGACGGGGCAGGAGAAGTGACGGGGCATGAACTAGAGCAGTAACCGGGCATGAGCGGTGAAAGGACAGGTGCGGTGAAAGGACAGGAGCGGTGAAAGGACAGGAGCGGTGAAAGGACAGGAGCGGTGAAAGGACAGAAGCGGTGAAAGGACAGAAGCGGTGAAAGGGCAGGAGCGGTGAACAGGGCAGGAGCGGTGAACAGGGCAGGAGCGGTGAACGGGCAGGAGCGGTGAACAGGGCAGGAGCGGTGAACAGGGCAGGAGCGGTAAACAGGGCAGGAGCGGTAAACAGGGCAGGAGCGGTGAACAGGGCAGGAGCGGTAAACAGGGCAGGAGCGGTAAACAGGGCAGGAGCGGTAAACAGGGCAGGAGCGGTAAACAGGGCAGGAGCGGTAAACAGGGCAGGAGCAGTAAACAGGGCAGGAGAAGGGAACAGGGCAGGAGAAGGGAACAGGGCAGGAGAAGGGAACAGGCCAGGAGAAGTGACGGACCAGGAGAAGTGACGGGCCAGGAGAAGGGAGGGGGCAGGGGAATTGGCGAAGCAGGAGTGTTGATCGAGCATGAGCGGGAGTACTGACTGGACTGGAGCAGTGAAAGGGCAGGAGCAGGCGTTTCCCAGGGCGACTGGAAGGGTAGGGGGCCAGTTTAGTTTGGGGGGACCGGTTTTGTACAAGTGCAGGAGTTTTAAAAACACTGCAAAGTTCTTTGTATATTCAGCAGGTTTCGGTCAACAATACAAGTGCCAAGATAACTTTGGTGATCAATGTACCTGCTGGAGAGAGATGGGAGCATGTTTTGTCTAGTGGCTGTTTTACTCATCTAAGGTAGTGCAGAGTGGTAATATGCCTGCTGCAAAGAACATGTACCATGCATATCAAAGAGCAATATGTTATGTGCATAGTTCAGTGGGTACTGCTTTGTGTTCACTTCCCGAATGAAAGGACACTTGAATACATATGGCCTGGCAGTTCGGGCTGGACTGTTCACATTGGGCGCAGGATCAAGACTGATTTGCATTGGGCTCGGTCCAAACTGGAATGGCATGGTGAGCAAAAAAACGATGGATTTAAGCCCAGATCTCTGAACTGGGGTGAATGTATGACATTGTTCTGCCTTCTGTCCATCAATTGTTCTTTTTGCATTTGTCACCCCGAGTGGGACAGGTATGCTCAGACAATAGTCCCGTGCTCTCCATGCCACTGGAATCAAGCTATCCTGGTTGATGAGGGCTGAAAGCCCGAAACCGGTCCTAGGATGCTTGATTCCGGTCCAGGGAGGACCTGACCTGGCAGTTCAGGCTGGACTGTTCTCATTGGGTGCAGGATCAAGACTGATTTGCATATGGCTGGGTCCAAACTGGAATGGCATGGTGAGCAAAGAAACAATGGATTTAGGCCCAGATCTCTGTACTGGGGTGAATGTAGGATATTGTTCTGGATTCTGTCCACCTGTTGTTCTTTTTGCTATATTATGATTGAGCAGCTAGCTGGCTGACATGAATATGAAGGAGCCTTTGTGGGTTTCCTTGAGTCTAGATTCTCCTGAAGAGTCCCTTTCTCTTCTGAGCCTTCCTTAACACATGTGTACATAAGGAGCCCTGTATTCATGACCTCAATGTTTGAGACAAAAAATAATCATGGATTTCTGAACAATGAGAGTAAAAGCATTAAGGTAACATGTTGTTCCTGCTTATATTTCACATGCTTTAGATAAACCTGTATTCCCTATGCGTGTTTGCTTTTTCCTGAATTAAACCTCAAATAAACTTATCCATTCTTTTAATTAAATAATGTTATAAACTGTAACTGGTCAGTGAAATGCTAAACGTACTAAAAATTGGTATGTTTTGCTATTTCTAGCCACACCCCTGACTCCGCCCACTGATTCAATCTTCGGTTATTCCCGCCCCCTGATTCTCCACCCACAGTTCCCCTACTTTTGTTTTCCCACTTCGACCACTGCCTGTAACACAATCGACCGTAACTGGACCTAGCAAACAGCTCAGCCGCACCACCCCTCGCCCGAGAAGGGCCGGCCAAGCAGTTTGCCAGGGCTGATTTGGGTTTCCATTTTCGCCCTGAATACATGTCCCGGTTTTTGGGGCAAAGATCAAATCTTCCTGCGCAGCTGCACTTTTAGGTATGCTGTCCTTTCAGGTGCCTCTGAGGTATGACAAAATGTATTTGTTTCTACCAGACATCACAAAAGTATGTTGCTGCCTGCTCCCAGGCAAGGCACAGAGTGGGGAGAAGGAGGTGGCGGGGAGTCGTAAGGTGGTAGTCTTGTGATTGCTGAGGCTACATAAACATAACCTTGTAAGTTTGTTTTTGTGTGTTTATACACATTTTTACGTGATTACAGGTCTAGCACACACACATATATATATATTTTTTTTCATGATTTCTTTTTTTTTAAGCTATGCAAATAAACGGGACAGGCCAGACATAGAAATAAGACAAACATTTGTAGTCCTACTTTTATGTCTGGCCTGTCCCGGTTGTTGCTTCTCAAATTCTGATCACACTAGCATTGTGACGTGTTCGTTAATAGACATTTGTGGCATACGATGAATAATACTTGATGTGACAGGCATCTCCATAGGCAAATTACTGTTTTGTTGCTGGGTAATACCTCACATTTACACCATCATCAGCTCTGCACTTGCTATTCATACGTTCATTTCCCAAGGAGCAAAATACAGTCATATTTAGATGATTGTTACACTACAAGCTGTGACAGTGGTCGTCACAATGTTCATGCATTCTTTCTGAAGTAATACACGAGATATTTGCAATTTTTAAGTGCCACTACTGAAATATGATGGCATTATAGCCAGCAAATAAGCTTACCATATTTCGATATCTGAATAGATGCAAAAGTGGTGTTCCACTTTACCTTGGCTATAATTTAATGATGATTTCGAAGAAACACTGTTTTGACCGCAATGTTTGGACTATTTCATTCGAAATGCTGTTTAGTTGAGCATATTTTGGATGTTTTCCACCACTATAGAACGTTATGTTTATTACCGTGAGGTCAAGATGCAATTAAATCCATATTGTATCATAATGACTTGTAAACACTGATGGTCTGAACATCATCATCATAGTATTACATTTTTTTATTATACCGTTTTATATATGGGCAAACATAGAAAGCGAACGCTTATTTGCAAATCCTTAAATGTGGCTTCAGGTGGCTTGATAAATCGTATTTAAGGGTTGCATTGTGGATGCATCAAGGGGGCGTGGTGCAAAAGCAACACAACCCTTTGATAAATATGGCCCTTTGTTCTCACAACATCATGCTAAAAATACAGCATGAAAAAGGAGAGTGTTCCTTGACATGAGACCTATACTGCAAGTGATGAGGGGTAAATATGAGTTTCTGAATCCTTGTATCTTTATAGTTTCTCATAAAGAAATAACTACTACTAATGATGGTCCGGTTAAAATCAAACACTTTTGTAAAAAGATGCACAGATGAAAATATAAAAACATCATGATCAACATTTTATTTTTAAAACAAACTTTATTGAATTTTTACATTACAGATATATCCAAAATGAACACATATGCTACACTGTCCTCCACATTAGCCAGGGACTACCTTATAAAGTCGAGCAAGTACTGTAAATTCGCAGACCATTTGTAATTCTAACCTTACATAGCCCACGACATGAACTGGATGTGGTTGACACAATAATGTAAAATAAGTAGTCGTACGATGTATTTACTTGCCAACAAAACGACAACAACGTGAACTATGAACCATCCCTGTGAGAGTGTAAGTAATGCTAGGGATAGAGCAATAGTTATAGTGAGTGGAATATGCTGAGTGGGGAGTCATCCAAGTCTATCTTGTTAGTTTCTTTAAAATCACACTCCCAGATGTGGGACTGGTCGAGCGTGGCGTGTGCGGGTTGTTTCAAGGTGTTGTTCCTTGGGAGAGGGGACTTAGGGGGTATCTGAATGTTCTGGACTGTGCCTCACTAGCTGGCCGTTACTCCCTTTTTGTGGTAAATCATCAAGGATGTGATCTCAGGGTTCTGCGAAGGCTTTCTGTCTCAGCCCTCTACTGCTTCTCTCGCAGCTAGCTCATTTCTGAAGTTCAGTGAGCCATCTCCGAATTCTGGGTCCCTCTGGGGACTTCCAGGCCATTGTCAATTGGTGTTTAACTAAGAGTAATGCCACATCAGAAAATCTGTTCCTGACTGCTTCTGCCGTTTTGGGGAGGAAAACAACACAAGAGGCAGGTGGTAGGAATCAACATCATGATTTACTAAGGCATGAAGCTGATTTCACTTCTTATTATGAAACTTGTTGTTTGTTTGTTGTTCAAGTCAAGTGGATTGTTAAGTAAAGGTATCCTTTTGTTGCATACATGAACTAAATCTCTTATTTTCTGCTTTCTTTTTATAGACGTGTCATCATTTTGCATTCTAATATTAGGTGTGATTTATTTTCCTGGCACGTCATTGGAAGTTCCCAAGATGAGGGGTGTTGTCTTTCCCTTCTAGCTCCCCCATCTCCAGTGCTGTTTAATTCTCCTAGGTAAGAGGTTGAGTCATTTAGTTTTGTCCTTTTACTCCCTCTCTTTCTGTTTACTCTTGAGCTCTTCGTAGACTTTTTTGCCATCATTCTCTCTTCTAGTGTGGCATCTATGTACTTTCTTTTTATTCAGGTTGCAATTTACATTTGATTATTATAATAATTTTTCCAGAATATCTGTGGGTTGGCTACTTTATATTATCATATTACATTTAGAGATGTATAGGAAATGCATGGACTGTTAAAGGGCTAGCAAATCTTGTCAAAATTAAAATAGTTGTGTCAAAGGTTTAAATGAAATGTTAGCATTTCTGTAATACAAGAATCACATTTGCACACAAACGAAGCATTTAAATAGTTTCTTAAATTGTTTGCATCCCCCGATTTAAACAGGAAACATATCACTATTATCTAATATAATACATTGTTAAGTAATCAGATGATTTTTCAAAAACATAATACTGAGAAAAGGTCGCTCAAGGAAGACATGAAGGTTAATGATATTCCTAGAACTAGTTTTAATGATAATGGTCCAACTCATTCTGATATACATTTTGGGAAGTAAGTAGTACCAAATTAATGTAATGCTCGGATGGAATCTTGCTTTTTGCAGAGATTGTAAACATATTATGGATCCATTTCGGGACAGAAATTCGAAATGTACTTTTATTAGGAATAAACTTACATTTCGAATTCATGCAAATGATCAACAAGATAAATATTTCTCAAGGAGCCATGGTTGATTCCTAGAGAATTTCCAACCCAGAGACACAGAGGTATTGATTCTCCTGTTCATATGCTATAACCAAGAGTAGATAATATTTTTTATTAGCATACAGTTGTCATAAATTAATGTAGTATCAGACCATGGGCGACTTAGAATACTGACTTGGTTCCAGCCAAGAAAGCTGTTTATTTTTCCTTCATCTTCAAAAATGTTTGAGAGGAGTTTGTTGCATTTAATAGAGCCGGAGATATTTTTTCCAAATATAATAAGATTCATTAAGCAATTAGGTAGAGATTTTGCAATTAATTTTGTCTAAGTAATTAAAACATTAGTGTGGACAAAATTTAGAAATGTACTGGATATCATTAAGAAATTGGAACCCAGTAAGCTTTGTAAGCTAAGAAGGAGGCAAGATGGCGGCCGCTACTGTGGCCGTGTGAGGTGCTCTGCCCAGGACTCCCACTGACCTCCCCGTAGTGGTGACTACCCCCGAGTGAGGACCTGTGTGTTGTCGCGGCAAGGCTGGCTGCCCTGGGTCTGCAATAAACATACTGCTCGGGAGTTGCTCGGGAGCTGCGGCGGTCTGCTTGCACAGGCTTCCGTGTGGAGGCTTCCCGGCGATCGGCGGTCGGTCGGCGCTGGAGTCCGTAAGTGAGGATTGCTGACAGCTGGATGTTGCGCGTATGCTGCCGAATGATTGACTCGGCTCGGAGGAGGTGTGAGAGACGGGGCTGAACGCGGGGCTGAACACGGAGGCTGAGTGCTTTGGACGCTCCGACACCGGCACCAGCGTGTAGAACGACCCCTTGTTTCAGCAGTTTGGAGAGCTCTGGCCGTGCCGAGTGGGCTGGAGAGGAAAAACGAAAGTGAAAAAATAATAATAAAATAAAAAAATAAATATAGACATTAAGCGGGACTAGATACTTTGTAACCTACAGCTTAAAGTCTACGAGCACAGCTCCCGGACTCCCTGTGAGAAACGAGAGATACAGGTTCTGGTAAGAATGGCGCAGAAGGGAAGGGGCACGGCTAGAAACAAGGGGGGAGCGGCGGCTGACACACCTGTTGGAAGTGCTGCAGAGGGTAGTGCAAGCGCAGATACTGTTGACAATGCCCCTAAAACTAAAGGAAATGTAACGAAAGGCGTAACAAAAGGCAATGTTACTACTAAACCGGTTGTAGTCAGTGCTGAGAGTGTCACTTCTGATAATACCAGTATACATAAGGGTCCGACTGCAGCACATGTACAAGGGGCCCTCCAGCGCCAGAATTTAAATCAGAGTCACAGTCAAAACCTATCTTTGGACCTGGAGACACCTGTAAAGCAGAAGACTATCCCTGCAATTTTCGATAAAAAGCGTGTAGTAAAGGCTAAAGTTGCCACTGAGACAGATTTGGGATATGTAGGAGAAAACGAGGATGAAGTCGCTGGAGTACCTTCTAATGTGCTACATCCAAGTTCTGATACTTTTACGTCTACTCCGGATAGCAGTCAAGATAGAAATGAAAATGGGCCTGAAAGGGGAGAAAATGCAATCCCAATAATAGTAACTACGATGATGTCGGCCACGGAGGATGGCAGCTCCCAGCTAGGATTTGACAGTGACCCTGCCCTGCAGTGCATGGAGAAGGGGGCAGAATTAGAGTATGCTGGCTCAGACAGTAAATTTTATTCAATGTCAGACCTAACAACTGTATCCGATAAAGAACAAGACTTGGATAGTTCCAGTAATCTAGGGGAATGGGGGGATATCCCTGATGACAACGATCCGGATGATCTGGATGAATTTGGGCAATCTTTACCTCAGGACACTGTGAGAAAAATTGGGGAAACTGGTGTAAATTCGCAGCAAGAGCGAGAATCTCCTCTAGCCCAACTTAACTTGGATGAGGACTTTGAAGAAGACTCAGTCACTCTTGGTTTGATTTATAAAACTATCATGGCACATAGAAGTGAAACAAAAGCTGAGGGGTTGCGTACACAGGGAGCCGTAAGGAAGCTTCAAAATACTGTACGGCGCTTGGTAAAGACATGTGCAGAAACAACCACTCGTGCGGTCGAAGTAGAAGAAAGGGTGTCCTCGGCGGAGGACTCTCTTGTGAAACAGAAAATTGCTATGGAAACTCTAGAGAAATCTAAAGTAGACATTGACTGGAAACTCACGGATTTGGAGAACCGTGCACGCCGTAACAATTTACGCGTATTGGGCATAGCGGAAAAGAGAGAAGGGTCAGAACCGCGTAAATTTATTGTACAGATGTTTAAAGAAGCCTTTCTGGAACTGAGTGCATGGAACTGGGAAACCGAAATAATACGAGCACACAGATTCCCGTTCACGATGCGTCAACATGGAAATGAATGGCAGGCTGAACAGAATTCATATCCCAGGGCAATACTGATATGTTTGAATAATTATCTGTTACGCGAAGCACTCTATGATTTAGCACGTCCTGGGAGAAAAAGGAGCGGTATGGGCTGTGAGTTTTTTGTCCGCCCTGATGTTTGCCCTGCAACTGTAACTGAACGATGGCAATTGCATAAATTGATTGCTCCTTTACAAGCCAAAGGAGCCCAGGTCTTTTTGCTTAACCCGTCCAAGTTAAAGGTCATTCTCAAAGGACACACTAGGTATTTCACTTCTGCAAGGGCAGCGCAGGATTATCTAACTGGACTTGGGAAGAGCCCTAAAAAATGAAAGAATATGTTATAGTTACAATGGGCACATTGCCCTATGAGTATGTTAGATTTTGTTTACTGTTGATGGGATGGGGGTAGTCACCAGGTGGTAATTTGTAGTTCTCTTCTTTATTGCTCTGTTTCCCCTTTCTTCCATGAAACATGCATAAAGTATGCGTAAAGGTTTTGCGTTTATCTCTGAGATATAGAAGGATACTTTGTCCTTCTTTTTTCTTCTTTTCTTCTAGCAATGATGAAATTGCATAAGTTGGAAGGAGGTGTATAGCAATGTATTATTGTAAATGTAATTGATATCTCACTAAATGGATGAAAGTATTGAAAATGACGTGAATTTATTGTTTAAATAGGATTGGGAGAAAGACAGGTTAACAGATAGTTTTTTTCTATATTTGTATGAGGTATGTTGGAATATCAACTAACAAGAAGAGAGAGAGGGAAAATGGTGTATAAGAGTGTGGAGGGAGGTCATTGGGAGGGGGGGGTTGGTCATAGCGCCTCGACATCACTGAGGACATGGTCCTTAAGCCTCATAATGGGTGTGTGGGGTGGGGGGAAGAGGGCAGGGGGTTTTGGGGTGGAGTTCGGGGGGCAATGTTGGGGAAGGAGGGGAAAAACATAAAATAATACATGAAAATTGGTCGGAAATGAGTTACTCTGGTAGAAAGATTGTTATTTTTCAATCAATAGATGGAGCTAGTCTAGCTAGATTTGATTTAATTAAATGGCAGGTAGGGGTATTAGGATAGGTACACTGAATGTTAGGGGGCTAAATTCAATAGATAAAAGAAGACGGGTAGCACAGGAATTAAGGGCTCTTTTTTGTAATATAATTTGTCTCCAAGAGACGCATATTGTAGGGTCAAAACGTCGATTGCTCAAAGAGCTGGGATTCAATCTTATTGCTTGTACAAGATATCTGGGCTCATCAAGAGGGGTAGCAATTTTGGGAAAGAAGCATATAGGCAAAACTGGCAGAACTATAGTTGATGATTTAGGCAGATGGGCAATTGCCGAATGTGTCGTAGGCTTGGTTAATCTTACTGTCTGTGTAGTCTATGGAGCAAATCTTGATGAAGCATCAACCTTGGAGCACTTAAATGTCGAGCTAGCTACTTGGCCTACACCGTTGATTCTGTGCGGTGACTTAAATATAAACTTAGCCCCGAACATTGTAATAAAGATGCAAAGTACTGCGGTCGGAAGCCACGTGTGTTTAGGGCATTGCAGGCGTTAATCATGGCACATGGGCTGGTAGATGCATGGGCTTTTTTAAGGGGAACAGCTCCTGGGTATACATTTTTTACCTTCCCCCACCGCAAGCTAGTACGTCTGGATTATTTTTTTCTTCCTCAGTTATTGCTTAAAACTGCTATTATTCAAACTTATCCCAGAATCACGTCTGATCACGGACCGGTGGTTCTTTCTATAACGGACCTAGTAACTGATAAAAGACCGAGGCCATACTCTTTTGATCGTAAGTTATTACTAGAACAACAATTCACTGACTACATGAAACAGTGGATTGAAACATTTTTTCTTATTAATCGAGGAACAAGTAGTGTGGGCAATGTTTGGGATTGTTTCAAAGCAGCATTCAGGGGTGAGGCCCTGAGCTTTGGATTATACAATCAAAAGCAGCAGGCAATAAAACTCCAAGAACTTTATCAAGAATTAACAAAAACTGAGGAATTATTAGCGCAGGGTATACGGTTAGGGGCGGATACAAATGATCAGACGACGGCAGTAGCTAGGGTTAAAGCGAAGATAAATCTTAAATGGTCACAGGAAAGTGCAAAAACTTTCTTTATTAAACAACAAATACAATATGAGTATGGGGAAGCAAGTGGCAGATGTCTAGCCCAGAAATTAAGGTCAAGGGAAGCATCACAGCGGATAGATAATTTACTAGATTTAAGAGGAAACTTAGTAGACAATGAAACTGGAATATTAGAGATCTTTAGACAATTTTACGAATCATTGTACAAAGGAGATGAATATGACATAAATAGTGCTACTCTACTTATCGGGCTATATTGTACGTCAGATCTATCGGAGGATGAAAGAGAAAGCCTAGAGGCAACTATAACGGCAGAGGAACTAGAAATGGCAGTTAATGGATTAGCCAGGGGAAAGGCGGCACGCCCAGATAAGCTCCCTGTGTAAATTTATAAGACCTTTTTCTCTGTTTTAAAAACAGATCTTCTAGAGACGATGAGAAATGCTCAGAAAGGGGTACCCCCAGGGAGCTGGAGTGAAGCATGCATTGTTGTTTTTCACAAAAAAGGAAAACCTGCAAACCTAGCTGGGTCTTACCGCCCTATTTCGCTTCTAAATGCGGACGGAAAAATGTACTCAAAGATTCTTGCGAATAGGTTGTCTAAGGTAATTACCAATCTAGTTTCCACTATACAGCATGGCTTTATTCCACACCGTGGAACGGCGGATCATGTTGGTCGGGTGATCACTTTATTTGATTTTGTTAATGTTACCCAGGAGCCATTATGCTTAATTTTATTGGATGCCGAAAAGGCTTTTGACCAGGTCTCATGGTGCTTTATATGGGACGTAATGAAGCGAAGGGGGTTTGGCCCCGAATTCATAAAATCTTTGCAGACATTGTACTTGCAACCTACGGCCCGTATTAGTACCATGGGACTCGTGTCGGACTTAGTGCAAATACAGAGGGGTACCAGGCAGGGCTGCCCCTGTTCTCCTCTTTTATTTTCATTGTACATTGAGCCTTTTTTAAGAATGCTGGAGGCTTGTTCTAGGATTCCACCGGTGGTGATGCAAACCTATCAATTCAAGGTCCTAGCATATGCCGATGACGTGGCAGTTGTCACGACATGCCCCACAGTTGCAATGGAGGAGATTGAATCTATTGCCGCTAATTTTGGGGCAGTCGCTGGCTATAAATTGAATGCTTCTAAAACCCAGCTACTATGTGCCAACCTGCCTAAGTACTCTGATCCACGGGTGTGTGAAGAAGTCACCTATCTGGGGATTAAACTAAGGGTCTCTTCAACGGCCCTGGTCAAGTCTAATTAGGAGGACTTAACATTAGGGGTGAGGAAACAGTTGGATCAGGCGGAATGTCTCCATCTCTTTTTAGTAGGGCGATGTAGCCTACTAAAAATGATGATTTTGCCACAAGTATTATATTTTTTCAGGTGTGTTCCTTTAGAAGTTGCTACCACTAGCTTAGCACAACTCCAGGCTCTTTGTATGCGTTTTATGTGGGCCGGTGGTAAGGCCCGCCGTGCCGGGCGTTTTATGATTTTACCTAGAAATTTAGGAGGTTGGTCAGTACCAGATTTTACTCTTTATTATTATGCCTGCATGCTTCAAGGGATGAATGTTCTGGTAACCGGTGTTGGTCCTCTGAATATGGCAGAGTGCCCATCAATTTACCAGATGCTACTAGTTGTGAAGGCTACAAATCGTCTGTTACTACATCAGGAATGGAGCTATTACAAACGCACACGTTTTAAGGTACTGCTAGCCACATATAAAATCTGGCAAACATTAAGGAAAATGTTTGGAATAGGAAAAATTTCTTGGTATACACCCTTGACGTCTCCAATATTTTTGCCAATTGAATTATGGGATAAGGTGGTCTATGTATGGTGGCAAAAAGGATTAAGGTTAGTGGGGGATTTTTTGGTGATGGATCTCTGAAATCTTTTGACCAACTTCGTATACAATATCAGCTACCCAGGGAGAATTTTGCTAAATATTTGCAAATTAGGAACTTCCTATCTCAAAAAGCCAGCAATCTACAAGCTAACCCTCTGATAGAGGATAATACCAAATCTGCAAAAAATAGGAGTGCTATATGGCCATTTACTGAATACTAAGGAGAATGATTTACAGCAACAAAATGTTATATGGGGGAATAAACTTGGGAGGCAGGATATACGGATAAAAATATCACTGGAGATGGCAACAAATTTATTTCTTTCGGCAAAATTATCTGCACAGCATTACAAATCCATTTTTAATTTACATTATACGCCTGACAAGATTTCGAAATGGCAGGGTGATACTATTGGGAAATGCTATAGGTGTGGATACATATCTGCAGACGATCTCCATATTTTTTTTGGGTGCCCTCAGTTATCTTCTTTACTTTTACAGATAGAGAATTACTTAACAGCTACTTTAGGGTTTCCTGTTAAACTAAGTGCTACGCAGATAATGCTAGGTGCAGAAATGGGGCCGGTAATATCAGATCTACTACAGCCACATGTAAAACTAATATTCTTAGTTACAGCGGTATACCGACTCTTATTAGCATCTTGGTGGTTACAGCAGGAACCCCCCTCTTTTGAACTATGGAGAGCGCGTTTTTTTGCTGTTCATAATATGGAGCATAGTCTGTATGCCCTTAAAGGGCATAGGAAAAAGAAGCTTGGTCAACAGATTTGGGGCAAGATCACTAATCATCTAGAATCCACTGTCTGATGGTCTATTTCCGTCAACTCCTTTTTTAGTAGCCCTATATGTATCTGCCTTATTGTATTGTTAATTGCATTTTTTTTTATGTATCCAATGTGAGTAACATATAATCTCTAAAACTCATTTATTTATCTTTTTTTGATATATATGTATCTGGCTCCAGGATTATTGATTTATTGATGTAATGAATGTCAATAGTAACTATGTACTCTGTAAATTATGACTCTTTGACGACTAACTCATGTATTTCGTAAGAATAAATAAAAAAATTAAAAAAAAATCGGAACAGATGTGCTACGCCACACATTCTAAAACTGCATTGGAGCACTTGGTGCACACTGAATTTATTTCAATAAGAATACAATCGGAAATGCGTATGACTTTGTATTTAGAACAAAGGCAGCTCAATATGGAGTAAAATGGAGTAGCTAAAGTACTTGCTGGCTACTTGGAAGTCAAGAAATAATGCTGTAAAATGGGATCATTTCTGCCACGGAGAATCCACAAGTGCAGGAAAATATACCTTGTGATGGGAACATTGTTGATTATCTACGCTCAGTTAAAGAAAACCTATTTTCAAAATGTTGATTTATCTTCAATACAGCACAATGTACCCTTCTATGAAACTACCAATGCAGTTTCTTTGTGAAAATAAAATTTCCAAGCTCATACGATTTTAGTATTGAGTCCATATTGTATGATCTATTTCATTAGTTTAGTTCAAGAAATAGAGGTACTTTTTGGAAACAATGCAATATCTCTCCCAGAAGTAGGGCTGCAACTGGAAGCTATGTAAGTATTATTTCAATTATAAAAGCAGATTTTTTAAAGGTGTTAGGGATGCATGCAGGATTGTATTTACCATAATCAATTGAACCAGAACAACCTGGACATTAACCCCTTGTGTGCTGCCGTCGGCCGCTAGCCGACGGCAGCACTACCTCCCTAGTGCAGCCGTCGACCAATGGCCGACGCAGCCTCGCCCACTCTTCAGAACGCCCGCACCGCGGCGGAAAAAGCACCGCGGTTAAGGCGTTAAAAACTGTCTTGAGACAACACAAGTACATATTTCAATGTTTTAAGCCAAGCACCTAAGATCAGATACCAATTAGCTTTTATAGTATTGGATGGTGAGACTGCTAAAACTTAACTGTTCAATATCATGATACAATTTGGGTACTTAGACTCAATAAGAATGGTGTTGTTTTGAGCTCACAAACCACACACTGGAGCGCTTGAGGGAAGGTAAGTGATTTTATTCAAATAAAGTAAGCAGCAATGCAAGCCACCATACAGTTGTCCACTAATAACTGCTAATGTTAGAATCATGAAAATTGTGACATTCCCAAGATTCAGTGAGCAGTGACATCATTCTTGACATAGGCAGCATTCCACAACAAGAGTCTGAATTATACAGGTCGATAATCACACAGATATCCTCTTTGAGAAAACAATAGTATAGCAACCCAATCCAGTTTCCTCATAGTCCCTTGCATTTTTGGGAGGCCAGTTGTGCTTTACGCCTATCTCTCCGCAAATCATCTTGTAGTTGCTTTATTGATTGATATATCAAGCGCAATGTAGGATCCCTTTTCTCTCCTTTAGCCTCATCTGCAGACACTACTCCTACTTCAGTCTGCAGATCATCATTCTTCCTGGCCTGGACATCCACCTTGGCATTGAGTTACCTAGTGTCCGAATTATCCTATTTGAAAGCATGTACTCCTTGGGCATTAGCTTCCAGCACCCCACTATAGATGTTTTGTCTTTTTGCTTCTTTTGTGACTGTTTTTTTCTGCCCATCTGGAATATTTCATCAGAACGTTCTTCCGCCCCCACGAAATCTGCATCTACATTTGTTTCTATATGATTACAAGAGGTATCCAAGACATCCGTAAAAGAGAAAAAAGTTTCTGAGTGATCTGGTGCCCCAATCATCTCTTCTTTACTCCGACTATCTGCTGGATTTACTTCTGCATTTTTATATCCTCTCTGTACTGCCCCTCCTGAGACCAGGATGGCTACAGCTTTAACATTATCATTTGAAAAACTCTGTACATAAGATCACCTCCTAACATACCATCTTTCTTTTGAGGCACCCTTTGACTAACCGGAGTATTCACAGTAGTTGAATCAACTTGCTCCAATGTAAATTATGTAGCAGGAGTCTCTGATTCTCTCTCCTTCTCGCCAAACTCCTCCATAATATTCAAGGATAGCCAGGGGAAGGGTGCCCTGGATCAATTGAAACATGTTCTCTGCCAAGACCCTTGCCTTCATTCTCTACAACCTCTTGCAATGTTAAATGTTTCCATGTATAATCCTCCATGATACCAGCATCCAGTTCAACAACGGGAGAGAAATCCACTATCTAGAGCTGCTGCAGTTTCACTGAGATTCCCAGCCCACTCCAAGCCACTCCTCCATGGGTTCTGTTCCCATATTCAGCCTTCCCTCCTTGTGCTTCCCTCTACTTATGCAGCCAGCCATCAAGCTTCTTCACCCCTTCTCCTGCTCCTGGCCTGACCTGATCTGCTCAACTTCTGTAGAGAGGAGCTCAAGGATACTCCACGGTCAGCGGGTTCCTTACTCCTTTCACCTGCATGCTTTGAGCCTTTTGCGTTCTCCACCAAAATGTACTGCAGACCATCTCCATTGTCTGCTGCAGGATCCAAGATAAGACTGCAACCGCTGCCACCAAAATTTCAATCCTCTGCCTCTGCGTACGTTGCTGTCTTTTGCTGTCGAGTCTTTTGGCACACCACAGCCAGCATACCTAATTGCCTTGTTGCCAATGCAGTCCATTGTACAAACATTGTATCCCAGCCCATTACTGCCAACCGAGAGGGGGTCGCCACCCTGGCATCCTACTCAGTTGTCATCTTGCTTCTCTGCTCTGACATTGGGGAAACAATAACCACAGTAAAAGAGTGAGTTGTCACTCTTGAGGAAGACGTTGGGGCAGCGAAGGGGCAGGGACAAACCCATGAATCTCAATTGATGCATATTAAGTGGAAAATTGAAGATATCAAGAATAGGCAGCTGAGGAATAATTTGAGCCTTTTGGGAGTCGTCAAGGGAGCAGAAGGCAAGGACATTGGAGCCTTCACAGTAAACTTGCTCAAAGGTTCCTTCCCCGAACTGGCAACATGGAACTGGGAGCTGGAGATAAAGCGGGGGCATCAATTTCCATTTTTGATTAAGAACTCTAGGGAGGGCCAGACAGAGAGACTAAGAGCTATTCTGATATACTTTGGACATTTTTTTAATATGTGAGGCAATCTTTAAAAAGGCCTGCCAAGATTTCAGAAGGTCATTCTTTCTTCGTAGACCCTGACTTTTGCCACATAACCATAGAAAGAAGATGGTGATTGAAGCAATTAATCACACCTTTTCAAAGTCATGGTTATGAAGCATATTCATGAACCTGGCTTGGCTTAAAACCATAGGTAAAGGAAAGAGAAGGACCTTCACTTCAGAGAGTATCTTCTCAAACTATTACCCAGCTCACTGGAATAAGTGGGGTACTGAAAGACCCCTGTGAATTCAGGGGATACGAGTTTTTGAGTTTCTGCTTTTAGTTTAGTATTGGATTATAGCTCTCCTAAAATAAGATGTCTTCTTTGCTAACAGAGTTGTAAATGTGAGGTATCAAGGGCCATTTAGTTTGTTTTCATTCTGAATTGAAAAGGAATAGGGAGTTGGGGGAAGTTGGATAATGGATACTGCCTATTGTAGATGGTATTTATTGGATTTGAGCATCTTGATCGAGCTGGTAGTATTTCTGATAATGTGTTAGTATAGGTGTCATTTGGGTGGGGGACACCTATGGTGGCAGGCTCATGGACCATCAAACAAGATTATGTTGAGCTCATGGAGAGATGGATACCATTGTTCATGGGAGAAAATAGGGGTAGTGCTGCTCCTGGGGTTATCTGGAAAGCTTTTAAGGAAGGGGTTCGTGGATGGCAAATTAGATTCAGTCTGAGCTGACAACAAAAAGAAAAACAGCTAACAAAGGCAGAGTATGACAGGCTAGTCAAGATGGAAGAGAGGCTAATTAAAACAGTTTCTGAGGGAGTTAGGGTAGAGGAAGCACAACATGACATGGCTTTAGCTAAATGAGCAATTAAGTATTCGGCTAAGAAGGTGGCGGAGAAGTGTTTAGTTTGGAAAAAGATTACTATGAATATAGTGACAAGGTGAAACACCTCTTGGCTATTAGGGTCTGGCAAAACAATTCATATGAATTAATAAAAGTAGTTGCCTAAGGAACGCCAGAGGGGTTTACAGTATAAGGGAGATTTTTAGGGAGTATTACCAAGACTCCTACAGTGAGGATGTTGTGACTTACACCGGGGAAATGACAAAATATCTAGATGCAAATCCTCTCCCACAATTCATTGATTCAGACAAAGCTTATCTCGACGCTACTATTTCATGGGAAAAAAATATTTATGCAACGGAAAGCAGTAGGGATAGATAAGATTCCTGTCTAATTTTATGAAGTATTTTCTACTCAGTTAGGGGTTTGGTTGACAGATCTATCTGTTACTGTTTAAGAGTGTCAGGCGCCCCCTGTTTTGCGGGCATCAGTGAATATTATAGTTTTTCCAAATAAAAATAAGCCCCCTTGAGAAGCTGGGTGATACCATCACATTAATGAACAGTGATACAAAGGTATACTCAAAGGTACTAGCGATTAGGCTTTCCCTGAAAATTAGTAAGGTTGTTTCTCCAAAGCAGCATGGCTTAGTGCCAGGGAGAGGCACAGTTGCCTCAGAGGTTGCAGGAGACCCTAGGGCATTGATTTTATTGAATGCTGAAAAAGCCTTTGATGGGGTCTCCTGGCAACACATGTGGGCTTTCATGAGTTTGGTTTGGCATTGTACAGAGATATAATACAGCAATAAAAGCATTATATAGCAACCCTACAACTGAAGTGGGAGTGATGGGAGGGTATCCTGAAGTTATAATGATCCGACTGAGAACACAGCAAGGGAGCACATGTTCCCCACTTCTATTTGCTTTATATATTTATCATTTAATATGCAAGCTGTAGAATAATATAGGTATTCCGCCGGTGTTATTACATTGGTGGGACTCAAAGGTATTGCCATATGCAGACAATCTAGCCATAGTGACCCCTGATCCAGCAGCGGCCTTTATGAAAATAGAAAAAGAAGCAGAGTAGTTTGAAAGGTTTACAGGATATTTGTTAAATAGAGGCAAATCCCGGGTGGTTAATAACAGTAATGTTCAGGGTAGAGAGGATAGATTAGTTGAAATAGCAATATAGCTGGGGGTTAGAATCTTGTTGGAATTTGATCATATAGTGGTGAATAATCTGTCTGTTGTAATTGAAGAGGCAGCGAGGGACTTTTTGAAGATATACCATTTACATTTAACGATAATTGGCAGAAGTAATGTAGTTAAGATGATGTTTCCCCCTAAAGTACTTTATCTCTTAGGGGATATACCAATTGAGTTTTAGAATCAGTCATTTAAAAAGGATGAAAGATATGGTTACCCAGTTTAGTTGAGCATATTCTAAAACTAGGCGGGCATTTACATTTTTGATCTTCCCTAAAGAAAAAGGCGTTTCGGTTGTCCCAATCTTTAAAATGTGCTATATGGCCTTGGCACTACAATATCTGGCCCTTTTAATAGGAGGAGTTGATGGTCTAACAGACAGCCTGGAAGAAACCTGTTCTGTGCCTGAATTGCTTCTAGGTGAAGATGCAAATTGATGTTTATTACAGCAAGTTGAACCTAGCGACTTTAAAAAGACAAGATTCAAGACCCTGCAGTGGGCTTATAAAATCTGGGTGGGTCAGCGGGAAAAGCTTGGGCTAGGTAGATATAATTTGTTTACACCATGATAATTCTTACCTCCTGGATATTTTTCGAGATGCTTATATGAAGGGCTGGAAAAGAAAGGCTATAAGTAAGCATGGGGATTTTTATAAAGCAAAATAACGATGGATTAAATCCAGATCTGTGACTGGGGGTGAATGTGTTGCCAATGTGCAACATTCCGTCCATCACCTTGTTTGTTTTGCTGTTCGCCCTTTGTGGGAAGGGTATGCCCAGACGTGGGTGCCTTGCTCACTACGCCACTGGAGTCAAGCTATCCTGGCTGATGACGGCTGATAGCCAGAAACCGGTCCTAGGATGCTTGACTCCGGTCCAGGGAAGACATGGCTTGGCAGTTCGGGCTGGACTGTTCCCATGAGGCACAGGGTCAAGACTGATTTGCATATGACCATGTCTGAACTGGGGTGGTGTGGTGAGCAAAAAATGATGGATCATACCCAGATCTGTGACTGGGGGTGAATGTTTTGCCAATGTGCAACATTCCGTCCATCACCTTGTGTGTTTTGCTGTGCGCCCTATGTGGGAAGGGTATGCCCAGACGTGGGTCCCGTGCTCACTACGCCACTGGAGTCAAGCTATCCTGGCTGATGATGGCTGAAAGCCAGAAACCGGTCCTAGGATGCTTGATTCCGGTCCAGGGAAGACATGGCTTGGCAGTTCGGGCTGGACTGTTCCCATGAGGCACAGGGTCAAGACTGATTTGCATATGGCCATGTCTAAACTGGGGTGGTGTGGTGAGCAAAAAAATGATGGATCATACCCAGATCTGTGACTGGGGGTGAATGGTTTGCCAATGTGCAACATTCCGCCCATCACCTTGTGTGTTTTGCTGTTCGCCCTATGTGGGAAGGGTATTCCCAGACGTGGGTCCCGTGCTCACTACGCCACTGGAGTCAAGCTATCCTGGCTGAAAGCCAGAAACCGGTCCAAGGATGCTTGATTCCGGTCCAGGGAAGACATGGCTTGGCATTTCGGGATGGACTGTTCCCATGAGGCACAGGGTCAAGGCTAATTTGCATATGACCATGTCTGAACTGGGGTGGTGTGGTGAGCAAAATAACGATGGATTAAACCCAGATCTGTGAATGGGGTGAATGTTTAGCCAATGTGCAACATTCCGTCTATCACCTTGTGTGTATTGCTGTTTGCTCTATTTGGGAAGGGTATTCCCAGATGTGGGTCCGTGCTTACTACACCACTGGAGTCAAGCTATCCTGGCTGATGATGGCTAATAGCCAGAAACCGGTCCTAGGATGCTTGATTCCGGTCCAGAGAAGACATGGCTTGGCAATTCGGCCTGGACTGTTCCCATGAGGCAGAGGGTCAAGGCTGATTTTCATATGGCCATGTCTGAACTGGGGTGGCGTGGTGAGCAAAATAACGATGGATTAAACCCAGATCTGTGACTGGGGGTGAATGTTTAGCCAATGTGCAACATTCGTCCGACACCTTGTGTGTTTTGCTGTTCGCCCTATGTGGGAAGGGTATGCCCAGACGTGGGCCCGTGCTCACTACGCCACTGGAGTCAAGCTATCCTGGCTGATGATAGCTGATAGCCAGAAACCGGACCAAGGATGCTTGATTCCAGTCCAGGGAAGACATGGCATGGCAGTTCGGGCTGAACTGTTCCCATGAGGCACAGGATCAAGACTGATTGGCATATGGCCATGTCTGAACTGGGGTGGCTTGGTCAGCAAAATAACGATGGATTAAACCCAGATCTGTTACTGGGGGTGAATGTTTTGCCAATGTGCAACATTCTGTCCATCACCTTGTGTGTTTTGCTGTTCACCTTATGTGGGAAGGGTATGCCCAGACTTGGGTCCCGTGCTACTACGCAACTGGAGTCAATATATCCTGGCTGATGACAGCTGATTGCCAGAAACCGGTCCTAGGATTCTTGATTCCAGTCCAGGGAAGACATGGCTTGGGAGTTCGGGCTGGACTGTTCCCATGAGGCACAGGGTCAAGACTGATTTGCATATGGCCATGTCTGAACTGGGATGGCGTGGTGAGCAGCATAACGATGGAATAAACCCAGATCTGTGACTGGGGTGAATGTTTTGCCAATGTGCAACATTCTGTCCATCACCTTGTGTGTTTTGCTGTTCACCTTATGTGGGAAGGGTATGCCCAGACTTGGGTCCCGTGCTACTACGCCACTGGAGTCAAGATATCCTGGCTGATGACAGCTGATTGCCAGAAACCGGTCCTAGGATTCTTGATTCCAGTCCAGGGAAGACATGGCTTGGGAGTTCGGGCTGGACTGTTCCCATGAGGCACATGGTCAAGACTGATTTTCATATGGCCATGTCTGAACTGGGGTGGCGTGGTGAGCAAAATAACGATGGATTAAACCCAGGTCTGTGACTGGGGGTGAATGTTTTTCCAATGCACAACATTCTGTCCATCACATTGTGTGTTTTGATTTTTATAATGTACCAAGGATTTTAACTTTTGAGGATCTAAAGACAAACTTTAAGGTGAACTAAAGGGATTTTTTTAAATTCCTACAGTTTGGGATTTTGTAATTAAAAAGAGAGGGGGAACTCAAGGGTTCTCCAGATCTGAATTAATTTATATCTTAATGGGAAGGACCACATTCATGATTGGCCGGGTTTATGGAATTTTGAATTCGTTAAGGATGATGTGGGGAAACAATCCTTGAAATGGCTGGAGAGGCTTGGGTAATAAAGGCAGTGGAACTGATCCTCTCTATTTTGTTTTCTGCTAAACTGGCTGCTCTGCACTATAGAACGATCTATAATTTATATATATTATACACCTGGGAAGATTGTTAATTGGGGAGGTGAAACAGTCCCTACTGTGAAACGAATATCCAACAAAAAGAACTTAAAATGTTGAATAGCCCAAGAGAATGCTAATGCTTCCCTTTAATTTACAGAGTATCTCTCTTCAGCCCCTCTGACAGAACAAGACGCAAACGCTATTACCTTTTCCTCGCCATCAACTACCTGGGATAGTACTGTACCCAAACCAGACACTGGTATCAGTGGATACAAATGTTTTCTTGCGTGTATCAAATTTACCCAAGGTAGGTAAAGCAGCAATCCTCCCTTTAATACATCTAATGCATTGAAACATTCTACTTTCCAATCAAATTTTGACTCCGTTTGAAACAATGATTTCAAAGGTAAAGAGAAATTAGTAAAACCTGGAATACATGTTAGCCAAAATTCTGCTAGACCCAAGAAAGAATGTACTTCGTCTTTATTACCGGGTGAAGATATATCAATTTTACCTTTGGCTAAATCCAACTTGGTGTGATCCACTCAGAATAACGTTGTATGTTCCAAATATGAAACCAGAAACACACTGAATCTGCATTTCTCCTTACTAAGAGTGACCACAGACCTGCACATTAAGTTTAATACAATCCACAAAATCTCATCAGGTACATTCTTGTCAGCACCTGACACCAGAATATCATCTTGAAAAAACAAAACTTTACGGATATCTGATATCTTCTTCATCACTCTCTGAAAACATGCTGCCTCTAAAGCCTTTATGGACCAAAAGGGGTAATAAAAGATGTCGAATGTCTCGATCAGCATGCAGAGGAATCTGATAATAGGCTGAAGGCAAGTCCAATACTCTGAACATGCTCATATCTCGAATCAACATGTAGAGGAATCTGATGATAGGCTGAAGGCAAGTACAATACTTGGAATATTTTGACTTTACCTAAGGTTGCCAAAGACTTCGATATGTTGGATAAAGTATGTCTGCCGACTCAAATATATTTTTTCAGAACTACTAAGTCCAGCCACATCCTGATCGTTACCTCCATCCTTGGGTGTAAAAACCACAGGCACAAGATACTTGGATGATTCAATTTCTTTAACTATAGCTATATACAGCAGTTTCTGTAATTATTCCTTCAGAGGTCCTAACATCAGGTTATGAAGGTTCCTCACTTTGTGTACAGAAGGAAACACATTTTTCTTCAGTATAATATTATGCTGAACCCCTTTCAAAGTACCTAAAGTTCTCTTAATCACCTCAGGAAAATCCTGATAGGTATCTGAGTTGTCAGAAGAATCAGTAAGTAAAAGTACTTTTTGTGGGGTATTAGGATTAGGTGTGATACCCATGTCACCCTTGTGACGCCACCCCAGCAAATTATCCCCTATTTTAGCCATATACACATTTCCCATAGTACTTCTGACTTGGAATATTTAACACTGTATATCCAAGTGCATCAACCTTGACACCAATGCTCATCACAGGGTTGATACTAGATGGCAATGAGTCAATGTTTTCAGAAGCCAAAAATATATTTTGCTAATTTTTGTCCCTGACTATGGTGCATTGTGAACCCGAATCAGTAAACATGCTCACTACTTACCATCATTTTAGAACCAATCAAAATTTCACCTTTAGACATTATTAGACGATACATATTCACGCAACCATCACTATTGATACTCAGAATCACTTCTCTTTCTGTCTCAACTGTAGCCACACCTTGAACGTTGTGCCTCTGCAGACTATGGCACAATGGCTTTTCTTCCCACATTTATGACACGTAGACAACATTGCAAAAAATCCAGGATTGTTAGAAGGATGACCCTCGCTATCACATCGAAAACATTATTTATTATACTTGTTCTTGGCTTTTTCATCACCCGACACACGTTAAACACACCCATTGTGTGCATCATTAACTTTCTCTACAGATACAGAGACATTTGTTCCTTGAACATATTTACTTGTGCTCTCACTCATCTCTTGTACCCATGTTGTTGTATTTTCTATTGCTTCCTTAATGGTAATTGCTTCCTTGAGATCTGGATTTTTAGCCAGTAGTATTTCCTGTGCCCTCTGCAAGTTAGTACATTGTACAAGTTGATTTGTAATCAAGGAATCAGTAAAGCTTCGAAGTCACAGGTACGTGCCAATGTTTGCAGACAAACAACATAGTTCACAGTTTCCTCAGTTTTTGTTTGACCCTCATATAAAAATCTGATGCCTTTCTAAAACAATATTACTTTGAGAACCAAAATGCTGTTCAAGAATTGAAGCTCAGATATCATACAAATCACTAGATTTTTCATCTCCTCTGCCCACTGGTACTTTGATCATTGTTCTTGTAAATATTCCTACCCTTTACCCACAAATTATGGAGGAAAACAGCTTGTTTTTCCCCATCTGAACTATTTTCCCATTCAATAGCAAGAAGATAGGAATCAAACAACTTCTTCCATAATTTTCATGCTGGGAGGTTGAGATGTTAACAGCCATATTCAGAGTTGATGACAATTGAGAAAACTGCAGTCTCCACTAATTGACCCCCAACTTAAAGCTCAGAGCATCTATTACTACTGACCAGCCAATATATGCCAAAGAGTCAATAACTCCACCCAATAATCTTCTCAATTCAAAATGATTGAAGTTAAAATTCAACTTCTGACAAGAATGAAATGAATAATCTTCCACACTGATCCCAACCTGTAAAAATGGTGCCACGTACACCATGTGTTCTTTCTGCAAACAATGGGTCTAGTGTTCTAAAATAAAACCCATTCCTTAAAGATGGCAACCAAGATTGAAATATTGTTTCTAATTAAGGTTGGGCTTGTGTCAAATCCTCCACAACCTTCCAAGATTAACCAAGAATAACCATGTTATTACATGGTTGAAAAAATGCTGACATACGATAGGGTGCAGAACCAGAGATAACTCAGTTTGTTCTTGGTGCTTTGGAGGAGAAGGAATTCTGTTTCAGTTGTGCTCAGCAGAAGTGAATATATGTGGAGTGAAAAGAGACTGGTATCTTCATCTGCATTTTAGAAAGAACTTCCATTTCAAGTGTTTCATAAATATTTTATAAACTTTGCTGTGAAGAGTCAGTACGTGTACTAATGTTGGTAAACGTATTCTACACCATGTTTACAGAGTCTAAATGGTCTTAGACATTAGAATGTAGATAAGTATTCTAGATTGTGTTGAAAAATGAAGTGTCTCAACCCTATTTACTTGCACGGGAAGGAAACAGTGTTTCTCAAACTATAAAAGAAACATTGTAGAATGTGTTAATACAAGCCCTACTGTTTTTATGAACCTCACTGTAAATATACAGTAGTCCTATAAGGTGTTTGAGTGGTGATACTGCTATTTCTAGTGTGAAAACTGCGGTGAGTGTTTGAAAAGGTGTGTGAGGATGAATGTGTTACTTTATAACCTCTTATGGAAGCAAAGTGCATGGCATGTTATAATTTAATTTTGAAAATATGAAATTATAGTGGTTGAGGAAGTGGAATTTTTCAGGAGAAAGGAATAACAAGTTACTAGATCACTAAATATAAATATGTTATTGTGGGTGAATAATGTAGTAAGTCTTAGAAAGTATAGTGATGTATCACTGTTATCAACCCTTATGTAACTTTTGTCTTTTTGGTTATCAAGGGCCTGATTTAGATGTCGGTGGATGGGTTACTCCATCACCTTGGTGACGGATATTCCATCCTCTGAAATATAAATTCCATAGGGTGTAGTAGGATTTATATTTCAGCAGATGAGATATCAGTCAATGTTGTGACTGAGTAATCCATCCGCTGACATCTAAATCAGGACCTTTGTCTTTTTTTAGGAGGAAAATGGAAACGCGTCTCAGAGGAAAAATTATCTGCTTACACAGGAACATAAATGAGATTTTTTAAGACAAGCAGCTTATTGTCTTGTTAGGCAGTGAGTACCTGAGTAGGCACAGTGTGTCCAGGTTGAAAAATGTTGAAGCACATGAAAAGCTCTGTGCTCCAGCGGCGGGAGCGGATTGTAGCTAAACTAGCCTTTGTGAACTCCTTTTAAAATACTGTACACATGAGAATATTTGCTGAGACTTTTCCCACAACTCAAAATACTGAAATACCAAAGACTTTTTGCCAGACTGAGGTGGTGCAGCTACAGCATGCTGTTTATCATAATATTATGAAGACATTATTAATGAGTTAAGCTGTTTGTTTTGCTTGTTTTATAATTGGTTATATAGTTTGTTAATGTAACTGTTGTTGTTTTACTTTTGTAATGCTGTTAAATAGTTTTTTGTAATAAAGAAGTTTAGCATTCCTACTGATTTGTTTGCTTAACAGTTGTTATAGAATAAAAACATATTACAGAATTGTAATGTTGACAGTTCCATCTTCAGGGAGTACAGAAGTTCTGCCGCATGTATATATATATATATATATATATATTTATATATAGTACTATACATATCTTTTATGCCACAGAAATGTGTGAATGGAGAAGACAGTTATGGTGACTTCTCATTCAACAGTGAGATCTGATCTCACTAGAGAGACATGTCCTTGTTCTCACTGTAGTATACAGATCTCTCATACAAGAGAGAGGTGTTGGCACAGAGAGCACTGCATCCCCATATTCTACTCGCGACCCCACAGCTTTCTCATCAATAATTTTACTGCAAATGTTGCAGTGACATCAATGATGTCATAGAAGAGGTAATGACTGATGCAATGTGTGCGGTAAATAGCAGTGCATGGGGAGGGCAGGAGTTATAGTTATCTTAGGGCATAAGTTATAATTTCTTGAGATAAGTATAACTATAACTGCTGAATTTCTATGGTTTTGTGTGTGCAAAATCAGACCCTAACAATAACGTCCCTGTAAACACAGTTTATTTAATTGAATTTCCAAGTTTTTTAAATTCTATTTCCTAACTATCATGTCCCTGTAACCTGTGGGTTGTTTTCAGAGAATTTCTAGGGCTTTTTAATGTAAAGGAATATTTAATACCATACGTTAATGTATTTCCAAGCCATGCAGGGCCTTCACCCTTGTGAAGCGGGTGTTGGACACAGGCCTTGTGGCCAACCGCCCCCATATGCAGCCAACTCCATGCACACTTGGCCTTCAGCTATGCACAGCAAGGAGCCAGGTCATGTGGCCAACACCCCAGAGGCAGCCAGCCCAGAAGGGGGCACTCAGCCCCCCCTCCCTGGGCTGATTTTGGCCACAGGGACCCCACCACCACAGGGCCAGCCATATTTTGTTAGGGGAGGGGGTATTTGGCCCCCCTACCTGGGCCATATTTGGCCCCAGGAACCCTATACCCCGAGGCCCACCACAGTATTTATGGGGGAGGAGGCATGCAGCCCCCTCCCTGGGCTGATTATGGCCCAAGGGATCCCATTCCTGGGATCCTAACTAATAAATAGTGGGTGCCCCCAAACCCACGCAGGGTACCCACTGCATGCTTTCTAGGGGCCTGAGGGGAGCCCGAGGCCACTGCAAACCCAGACTGTTCCACACCTCCAGGGGGAGGCAACATTACTCCTGCCCACAGCTAAAATTCTGTATGGGCAGGGAAACAGACAAACCAGATGAAAAGTCTGCTCCCAGGGCGCAATAGCATTGTTCATGCTCCCATCTGCAGGGAATGGATTTGGTGTTTTCTCTCACTTGGTGGGAGCTTTGACATTGCTCCTGTCAAGTGAGAGCAAACACAGGTTTCCCTGCCAGTGCAGGCAGGGAAACTACTATGTTCTGGGGCCGGTAACCTAGGTCATAGCAGGAGCCAGTCCTAGGGTTCCCATTTTTGGCTCCAGAATTGGGCCGCACATCCCCCCTCACAATGTAAAGCATGCTGGGCCTTAGAGAATAGGGTCCCTGGACCAAGCTCTGCAGCCTTCCCCCTGCCGTGCCCAGTCTTTGGCAGGGGGTTGAATTTGAATTTGAATTTAAAAAACTTGTATAGCGCATCATACACCATAACGGTTTCTTGGCGCTTTTGGCAGCATGCAGAGCAAAGTAAAGAGGATTATTAGAGAGGGAAGGCCTGGACAAACAAAAAGGTTTTCAGGCCCTTGCGAAAGAGGGAATATTGTTTTATCGCTCGTAAATGGTCAGGAAGGGAGTTCCAAAATACAGGGGCTAAGACTGAGAAATTGGAGCCTCCCCATTTTTTCCTGGTATAGCGAGGAACCTGCAAAAGGGACGGAGAGGAAGAACGAAGATGTCTAACAGGGACATAATCTGTTAAGAGGGAAGAGATAAAAGCAGGGGCCGTTCCCTGCCGTGCCTGAAAAACCATGCACCCAATCTTGAAGAGAGATCGTTGCCGGACAGGCAACCAGTGCAACGCCTTCAGCAGTGGTGTAGAATGGTGGGAACGGGGAAGACCATACACCAGCCGGGCTGCTTGGTTCTGCACAAGCTGGAGTTTGCGTAGACTATATGCCGGGATGCCGTTGTACAGGGCATTGGCATAGTCTAGCCGGGAGATCACCAAGGCAGACATGATAAGTTTAAGTGCCAGAGGGGAAAAAAACCGGGAGACAGTGCGGATAGTTCGGAGCATCAGAAAACAAGAAGAAACAACAGAACTGATTTGTGAGTGAAGGGTGAGCTGGTTGTTAATTTTTATACCAAGAGTCTTGACCGTAGAAGAGGGGAGGGGAGGGGGACCAAGGGTGGAGGGCCAAAAGGAAGAGTTCCAGGGACTGGAGGAGCCACCAGTGAGCACCAATTCGGTTTTGTCTGGGTTCAGCTTCAGATGGTTGTGGCTCATCCAGTCCCTGATAAAAATCATAATTGGTTTCATATATTGTAACAAAATATTACTGTATGTTAACCACTTGGAAGCTCATCATATTCTGCTGCTGCGCTGGGATTTACAAAAACCCATTATTCATGACGAGCTGGGCTCGTCATGAGCGTGCTGGGAGGCTACTGCATGACGAGCCCAGCTCGTCATGAGCGTCGAAGGGGTTAAAAAACCCTCAAAATTCACTGAAACAACAAAAATGACAGTAATGTTATAGTTAGGTGAATATCTCAGTGACAACATTAACGTTTTCATCTAAAAAAATACGCTGACATTCTGTTGTGTTTTGTGAATTTGTAAAGCATGGCTAACCACTGATGAAGGTATCCAGGAGCTGAGATGGGCAGGCCTGAGGGAACAGGAGGTGATCATGCACATTTTGTCTGAAATAGGCATGTCTTGAGGTTCCTTTATAAAAAGTTTATTAGGGAGAGGGAGGTTCTGAGTTGTTCTGGGGGCTCGTTCCAGGTTTTGGCTGCAAGGTATGAGAAGGAGTGTAATACGCTTTTGGTCTTCTGGATGCGAGGGAGGTGTGCGTTTGCCGGGACATTGTTTGAAGGTGTCTGGTGGGCTGGTAGAAATTAGCATTGAACAAGGGCTGGGCTTCCGATGTAGACAGAGTTTCAGTATTCAAGTCTACTTGTGATAGAAGATTTGGTGAATGAAGAAAGCTCCCTCTTGACCTATAAATACATTTCTTGTTGGAGTTTACTCCAAACCACAGGGCATATGCCAACGAAATCTACACAAAGTGTGAGTTGTTTTTCATTTTATTTCATTTTTTGTAAAAATTAGTTTTTTTCAATTTTATCATACTTTGCATTTATAACACATAAAAATATAGACATACTACAAAAACATTTCCAGAAACGATTGCTTATCAATTTTCCCGATATACAAATATGTCTTTTTAAATTTATAATAACACATTTAAATATCTACAATTCACAGGTAAAGAGCCACACACGCACACACATATACTCTAACTGCACATCCATCCAATCACAAAGACAACAACAATCATGTCCTATAGCATTGAGTCTGGTGTCCACTACATGACCAAAGTCATGAGATTTTTTCAAAATGAAAGAGGTCGACGCGTTTCGGTGGAAATAGCAAGGATGCGGACCACCTTCCTCAGGACCACGACAGATACAGTGCGGTATAGGGACTCTGAACCTGAAATATACAACTTTATCAAAAGATGACCAGTGTTGTAAATGTTTATTTTTTCTAGGGGTAGTCACTACCTTTCAGCTACATCTCAACCGTAGTCTGTCAATTAGATGCAGGCAAATATACGTAGTTTTTAATCCGATTGGTACAGGTAGCCAGCATCTATTTTGATCTGCCAAGTATCACACAATGGCGGGGGACGGCTTTGATATTTTTCCTCGATTCAATAGTGTGGAAGGGGCGCCACCTTTTCTTTATCTGTTGTACCCCAGCAAGTTGAGTTTTGTAATCGTCTTTGAAATATTCCAGCGTTTTCCAAAGGATCCAAAATTTCAGGTCCCCTTTAGCGCGCCGCCACCACCGCCGTCATCCTTCTGAAATGGTTCTGAACAAAAGGGAGGGGTTTGGGGCGGGAGTGGGGGCGGGGGGGGTAAGGGAAGACGGGGAGGGAATGCTGAACCATTTCAGAAGGATGACGGCGGTGGTGGCGGCGCGCTAAAGGGGACCTGAAATTTTGGATCCTTTGGAAAACGCTGGAATATTTCAAAGATGATTACAAAACTCAACTTGCTGGGGTACAACAGATAAAGAAAAGGTGGCGCCCCTTCCACACTATTGAATCGAGGAAAAATATCAAAGCCGTCCCCCACCATTGTGTGATACTTGGCAGATCAAAATAGATGCTGGTTACCTGTACCAATCGGATTAAAAACTACGTATATTTGCCTGCATCTAATTGACAGACTACGGTTGAGATGTAGCTGAAAGGTAGTGACTACCCCTAGAAAAAATAAATATTTACTACACTGGTCATCTTTTGATAAAGTTGTATATTTCAGGTTCAGAGTCCCTATACCGCACTGTATCTGTCGTGGTCCTGAGGAAGGTGGTCCGCATCCTTGCTATTTCCACCGAAACGCGTCGACCTCTTTCATTTTTAAAAAATCTCATGACTTTGGTCATGTAGTGGACACCAGACTCAATGCTATAGGACATGATTGTTGTTGTCTTTGTGATTGGATGGATGTGCAGTTAGAGTATATGTGTGTGCGTGTGTGGCTCTTTACCTGTGAATTGTAGATATTTAAATGTGTTATTATAAATTTAAAAAGACATATTTGTATATCGGGAAAATTGATAAGCAATCGTTTCTGGAAATGTTTTTCTAGTATGTCTATATTTTTATAAGTGTTATAAATGCAAAGTATGATAAAATTGAAAAAAACTAATTTTTACAAAAAATGAAATAAAATGAAAAACAACTCACACTTTGTGTAGATTTCGTTGGCATATGCCCTGTGGTTTAGAGTAAACTCCAACAAGAAATGTATTTATAGGTCAAGAGGGAGCTTTCTTCATTCGCTTAGTGTTCTCTTCCCCTCTACTCCCTGACCTGAAAGCAAAACTTGAGGGGGTCCCTTTTCTCTCACTATATAGAAGATTTGGTGACCTTCATCTGGTGTTCAGTGGGATGCACTTGAAAATCTTGCTTAGCATTCGCAGGAGACACCGTTGATCTGTCTGCTCATGGATTGGTTGGTGCCCAGGATGATCCGGAGGTTCTTGCCATGGTCCGCAGGGGTAAGTGCTGATTTGAGATGTCATCAGTGATGTCACTGACCATTTCATGAGTTCTGGAATGTGATGTCATAAGCAGTGCATTAAAGGGGCGTAAGTTGTAGTTAGCTCAGATAACTGTTACATTTTATTGGCATTCGACAAGGGAAAACTGAGCCTAACTATAACGTCCTTGTAACATTTGTTTTTTTGGGTGAATTTTTAAGTTTTTTTCTAAATTCTATTTCCTTACTATAATGTCCCTGAAAACTTAGTTTTTTTCAGTGAACTTCTATGTTTTTTTTTAACTGGTGTTTATGTTTCCAGAGTGTTGGAGAAAGGGGGCAGGGACTCCGACCAGCTCTCAAGAGTGTTGCTGTGTGGGACTTACTGGAGGTAATAAGAGGGATTCTCGACTCCTCCACCCCTGAGATCTGATTGGCTGACAACACTTCAATCAGGTGCTGGCAGCCAAGGACCCCACCAGTACAAAAAAGCTCTTTTTTTAAAACGTTCTGCAGAACCTTGGTGCAGTTTTCTGCGCTTTTTTTTCTTTCAGGCCTGTAATGCACTGTGGGTCAGATCCCAGGGGCAAGCTTTAACTAAACAACAAGGAACGGGTTGCCCACCTCCCCAAGGGCAATTAAGGACCTTGAACACCACCTCCCAGGGATTTATTATAAAAAGTTAATGGGAGCGGTTCCACGCTTCCCCCCTCCTTTGGCCTTTAAAGTCCCCTGGTACCACCACCTCTCAGGGGAATGTTATCAAAAAAGAGGGGGGCCGTATGGAGACCCCTCTAATACTTAAAATTGCCCCAGGGACTGTTACCTCCTTGGGGCACAAAACTACTAACAAGGAATAGGAGGGCCGCCAGCCTCCTTCCCGGTCGATATTTGTTCCTGGGAACCACCATCCCCCAGGGGTTACAAATCAAAGAAACAGCAAAATCAATCATTCCTTTCTCTTAATAATGCTACTAACGGTTAGACCAGAAACCTCTTCATCTTTAGTTAGCTTCAACACTAAAAGCATGAACATTTGTCAAGTATATAATAAGATCATCAGCATATAAGAAGATATGTAGCATTAGCCATATATCAAACCCTTTTCAAACGCCCACTTTGTGCATTGCACTTGCAAGTTGTTTGGCTGTAATAGCAATTATCAAGGGCAAGAAGAGCCGCCTTGACTTATGGCCCAATTAATCCTTTAGGTTTCAGAGCATTGCATTTAGATAGCTCTAATTTTTCAAATCAATTGACAATATCACCAGTCTCAAAAGCATTGGGAGTGAGAGTTTCATTACTTTCATTACATGAAACAGTCTTCCTAGCTGCTCTGTCACCCCACCCTTCCCACCACTGGGACAACCCCATTCTGGTCTAGGATGACCAAAGAAAGAATATGATTCAGAACGGAGTTGAGAATTATTTGAAGGCTTTGTAACTCAGATTTAACATGAAGAGTAGTCAGTAACTTCGTGGGTATACCACTTCTCCGCCCATTTTCTTAGGGATAGGGATTATCAGAGTCTGCCTAGTCATCAGGGGTAGTTTCTCAGACCGCAATGGAGACTTATATACCATTAAGAGTTTCAGTGACAGCGATTTGCAAATGCTTTATAGAATTCAGTTAGAAGACTGTCTGAATTTGGTGTTTAACCAATCTCTTATTCTTCTACAGCAACCCCGAGAGAGCCTTAGTCTTATGGTGTGAATATTTAGAGCATTGGTATTTACAGGTAGGCAACATTAATCTGTTCTTATACCGAGTTGTTTGCATTGTACAGGTAGTTATAGTATCAATAGATCACCTGGTGTATTGCATCCAAACTTTATTCAATTTCTCCTTCTCTATTCTTTATGCTGAAGAGAGTGCGTCATTTTCATCTCTTTTTATCAGTTGGGCCAAGAATCACCCAAAGTTTGACCACTCTGCATGTTTGTACGTCATATTTCCTCAATAACCAAGGTCTTTCAGTCTGTCTATTATCTATGTATTCTTTATTTGGTAGCCTTAATGGTTCCTCAAACCATTCTCTCTTGAACTTTTATAGTCTATTCTTGAGAGCATATTCTTGAGAGCATCTATTTTCAGCATAGTAGCTTTCACAAACTTTAAATGGTCTTAATATAATAAACCCTTCTAGGCTATAATAAATATATAATAAAATATAATAAAACCTTATAGGCTTTCCGCTCAACTGCCATATCAGAGCCAATTCCTTCACTCTCCATTCTCCTCAAAGTATCTATCTATTTCAGATAAAATACTGTCCTTGTAGATTGGGTCAGCTGATTTGAGCCTCCTGGTTCGGAAATCAAATCTTATTCTTCCCTTTCAAAAAATGCTTATTTATGGGGTTCGGTCAGAGAAGGTCTTTCCAACTGTGGCATTTTGAGATTGATTCGTTTGAAGAGAGTGCCCTGGGTTTTGCAGGTGCTTTTTGGCTGGGCACGGCCTAGTCTGTGTATGGATACCTCATTGCTGCTGCTGCTGCTGTAGTCGCTTTTCGCTATTCGACCTCTGCCTTGACTGCCACACCGAGTGGTGACATTTTTTGGGAGTGATTTGGCTTGAGTTGGCACCCTACATGTGGGCGCTGTTTAACTCGGCACAGCCTAGTCTGCTTTCGGATCCCTCATAAGTGCTTCAGCAGTCATCTCTAGCTGTGTGGCGTGCACCTTGGATTCAACACCTGAGGTATACCAAGAGTCCAGCAGCATGACACCTTCTTGCTAGCGTCTGTCTCACAACACTCTATTTCGCCTACAGGCCTTACCTCGGAGTAAGTACTCACTGGTGGCTGGAGAAATGTGGCACAGATCTCTTAAACAAAGACTGAACATGTGCTCTTTTGTAATCAAGTTATACAGCCCCTGATAATCCATGACTTCACTGCCCGGTGCCTTGCAAAAAGAATCAACACAATCCAATCAGGTCTTTTTTTTTTTTCAGCTTTACCAGAAAGGTACAGAGTCAATTCATTCTTCACCATACCTCGTCCCCCCCTTGGCCCTCCCCGGATCTGAAAAAATATTAACAATACATATTATATTATATTTACAAGCAGTGGGAATCGGCTAATTCATAATAAAAAAAATGTATCTATAACATTCGACAGACAGAACAAAACATCCTATTTAAAAAAAAATCAAAAACTGAGTTAGCAGAAAAGCAATCTGAGACAGGCAGCAGGGGCGTGGGGGTTCCAAAGGGGCATAGAAAAAAGACTAACCAAGGGGAAGAGAGGGCGAAAGGGAAACGGGAGAGAGGGAACGGAAAAAGGTAATCATGGTAACATAATATTAGCACAATACATTTAATGTCATTTCTATATATTCAGGGTATTGAGCCATCAGTCCAGAGGGTCCCAAATCACAAACCCCCCTTTTTTTTTTGCACGTCTACCTTTTATTAGCATAAATGGCATTCTCTAGCTTATAAGTAGCCAACAGTCTAGCTTGCCAATGCCCAAAAGGAGGAGGGTTCAGATCTTTCCAATATGTGGCAATACAAATCCGAAGGATGATCATAGCAACAAACAGTAATGCACCCCCTTTCTTAAGATTAATCGTATCATATGCTCCTAACATAATAGTAGTTGGTGTAAGTTGAATATTTAATAGAAGAACTCTGATTAAAAAACATTGTACTTCTTTCAAATAATGGTTCTAGTTTTGGGCATGTAACAAACATATGCACGGAATCCGCACTATGGGGCATATTATCAAGCCTGTGCGATTAAATTATCGCCGCTTTATCGGGCGAAAACGGCCGATAAAGCGGCGATAATGGGCTTGATAATATGCTCTATGGAATTCCAATCGAAGCCCATGTTAGATGTCTTCACATTTAACATGGGCTTCGATTGGAATTCCATAGAGCATATTAGCAAGCCCATTATCGCCGCTTTATCTGCCGTTTTCGGCCGATAAAGCTGCGATAATTTTATCGCACAGGCTTGATAATATGCCCCTATATTCTGCGCATCTCGGGCAAGTTGTTCCACAGCCAGTAGTCCATTTAGCAATCCTGCTAGGAGTTATATATAAAAAGTATCCCGTTTTATAGAATTGTGCTTGCAATTTAGGTGACAGTAGATATGTTTGCGCAAGGCCCAGAGCTTCACAGAAAGTGTTAGGTGGAACATTTAGTTTTAGCTGCCATTTCGCGTCTATTTTACTTACATCATCGGGTCTTCGTTCATTTAGTATGAAATGTATACTTCCTATCCTTGGTAAGTTAGAGCCAAGTAGTTTATCTAAGAGGTTTATCCTTGCGAACCCTGCTAATTCCCCGGTTTTATTTGTTAGAAATCTTGCGATAGCTTGATACTGAAATATCCCCCAACAAACATAAACAAAGCCTGAGGAGGCCACACAGAAAGGCTACATTTCTACTCAAATTAAATATATAATAAAATGCATAAAAGGTTTTATGTAATTTCAATACTTTTTTGGAAATCTAATAGGAATCCCATTTAAGAAATGTGATGCTTTCGTTAATGATATCTGTATCCTATCCAATTAAATAGATAAATGATAACTCACAGCTACATAGCAACATACTCTATTTACCGATAAAGAGAAAAACAAGATGAGAATGGGTGTTTTTTCACGTGATGCTCAAACTATTAATTAACAGCAAATAAAATGGGTTGTTGTCTATTTTGTTAATTACCTTTGCGCAGGAACGTCATTGTTTTGGACTTTTCGTTCTGCCCAAGATTTTCGTAATTTGCCGTCACGTCTTTTTTCATGTTCTTAAAAGTTGCTCGTTCCACTATGGCGTCCACTGTTTGGTCATCCACTTCCTTTCCTACGAAGCTGCATATCTTCAGTACAGCACCTTTCAGATCCTAAAATGAACAAAATCATGTTACTATATCATGAGCTTGAAAAATAAATTCTAACTGCCCTTCTTGAACATTACACAGCGAAGACCCCAGATATTAATTATGTCCTTGTTTGGATGTTTCCATGGCGTCCAGAGTACAAACAGCATTTAATTGACAGATCCACAAATCATATGACGAGCTATAAAACTGAAATCAGTAGCATGCAGAAGCTGCAGTCTGTAACTTACAAAGTGCAAACTGCATTTTGTTAAAGTAGACATACTTTAGAAATCGTTGACATGTGGACATTTCGGCAAACACCACAAGTTGTTACTAGGACTCCAAAATGACACCCTTCACTGGACAATAGTACAATCATTGTGAATGTAGTCATTAGGTGTTTGTATGGAAATGTATGCATGTCATATTTTCAATTCATATTACTACTCTTTTACCGCAAACCTGAGGAGTAGCAGCAGGACAGAAAGAGACACATCTTCAGCTCTACACCTCCATGACATAGGGGGTGTTCCAAGGTCTTCTCCTCACTGGAAGAACACATATGTTCAATACCTTTGTGTGGCTCCCTCTTACCTATATTCTGGGAACACAAATGTTCGTATCCTACACTAACGCTCCTGAAAATCCTGGGACGTTTTCAAGTAATAAGAGAACGTTGCAGTCAGAAAATGAAGAACATCTTTTTTCTATGAAACTGAATTTTAAAATGCAACTTTAATGGTACCCGAATGTAACTTTCGTTCATGAAAAGTTTGTCGGTATGTCATCTACAGCTATGTTAATCCTCCCCTATTTTCTAAAGTGTTCCAATTGTTGTTTTTGTGAATTAGTAAAATGTGGACTTAATTTGGAGAAAACAATAACATTTAACGTCCTGTGAACAGCAAAGAATGTAGAGGAGATATATTACATTTATTGTTTGTGAAGGCGAATTTGTACATGTTAAAAAATAATGCCTAATTTAAACGTTTAAACTTTTTTCAATTAGCATGGTTAGGCTGCTATCAGCATTCATTGACAGATAATCATATTTGCAGAGTAAAACCTAAAATGAACCTCAACTGTAGTGTCTGTAAAAGTAGGAAGTCTAATATTTGTGTTCTCTCGAGGAATCAATGCTCAAGATGTTCTTTTCTTTGTAGCCTTCTACAGTTGCCTGCCAGTGTTATGTGTATTTTATTCATTAGCTGAACATACCATTGTATTGCTATGACATAACGTCCACTTTTTTCCATAAATAGTTATGCATAACCTAACCAATGAAATGCATTAGGAAGTTGGTGTCTCTGGAAGTACCATAATTAGTCTGGTTACTGATTTATAGTTACAGCTTTTTGCACTTGCTTAGAGAGTAATCTGTATTTCAGAATTATACTTTGATAGTTTTATAATATGCTTATTACTAATTACCTAACTACTTACTTTTTTCTATCTGTAAAGATCGAATTTTTAAATAAACAAATTAAGTTTTAACCTAGAATCCTGCCTCAGGTATGTTTGTTTAATAGCCTTGTATTAAGTCTTAGGAGGACTCAGATAGTCCATTCTTGCACGTTGACCCTCATAACTAGTTAATTAGAATGTTGGCACTTGTTTCTAAGTTTTATATTTGTGCAATTTCACTGAGGTGCCATTACAGAACTACGTCAGCACCAAAGACAAAGTAATGTTGAATAGGAACAGTTTTATTAGCCTTAAAACTAGAACTTAATGAACTGATCCAAATAGCATATGAGGGTGTTTAAATGTGGTTTCACAGGTGTAAATTCAAGTAAAACCCAGTAGACCTAGATGGCTCTTGTCATGTGCCGACTGGACAAACTACCAACTCATGGTAGCCTGACGTCAGGGAATTTTAGGTATCAACAGTGTGGATAGAAATAAGAAAAATGGGAGTGATCATGTACTCCAGGCTATCCCGTGTTCCCCAAGTAAATCAAGTCTCCAAAAGCACCTTCTCTACCATGCATGTTTTGTAACATAGATTCCAGTATCTGCTATTCCAGAAGAAGTTTCAGGTTACCACCTCATTCTTCTTAGCACATCTAGATTATGTAAGAGCACATCTCGGGGTCTTACTCTGTCCAGAATGATGCAGCAAGACAACATAAATGTGTCCATTTATGTGTCCGCATCTCACCAGCCCTCTTAGGATTTCTCTGGCTTCTCAGTGCCAGAAAATGCAGATTTGGATGTACTATATGATATGGCTGTAGAGCCTTACAGAAGAGTGCACTCACAAATTCCATCTTTGGTCCAGGAAGTCTTGTTTACTTAACCTTACCTCAACCCTAGGTAGCCGTGGCTGCGACCAGTAGGGCTTCGTAAAGGAACTTAGGGCAGATGCATCAAGCATTTTCCTCCCTGTAAATGGGCAGATTCTGAGAATCGGCCTGTTGCGATCACAAAAAATTCTTTCGCGATATATCAAACCCAATTTTGCGATTCCGTAACCTGTCACCGAATTACAAAATTGGTTTGTGATTCGCTATTTGGTAGGGGCATGTTTAGGGCGTCCCTGCTAAAAACACAAATCCTAACAGTATGCATGAATGTTTTTTGACCGTGAATGTCGTTGCAAAATAAGTGCACATTACCACCTACTTCAAGTAGGTGGTTAGACATTCCAAATGGGAAAGGGGTCCCCAATGGACCACTTCCACTTTTTGAATATTTGTAAAAGCATTTTAAAGAGCAGGCAGTGGTCTCAGGGACCACTGCCTTGTCTTAAAAAATGAAAAGACAACTTTTCAGATTTCTTTTTGTAAAGCATCTCGTTTTCCTTTAAGGAAAAAAAAATGACTGCTTTATTTAAAAGCAATCATAGACGTACTGGTCTGCTGATCTCAGCAGGCCACCATACCTGTGATTTTTGCGATTCGTAGTCAGTCGCAAATTGTGACCTACTTATGAGGTAGTTCATTTGCGACCCCTTTGGAATCGCAGAAAGTGTACTGCACACTTTCATGCATGCCGTTTTGCGGTTCCCTAATTGCGAATCGCAAAGATGTGCAAGTAGGGAATTACAAAACATTTTTTTAATGCATCTGGCCCTCAGGGCCATATGTACGAAGGCATTGTTAATTTCCTACTGGTGCAGGTCACAATTTCAAGCCATTAGTAAATGCAAAATGCCATTTCTGAATGGATGAAAGGCATTTTAGGTGTTTCAAAATGCGATTTCTATCCAGTAGAAATTGCCTTTGTGAAATTGCTAAATAGGGAATGGCAAAAATGGATTTCCAAGTAGTGATCCACTAACACCATGTACAAAGAATTTCCTAATTGCAATTAGTTGTACAATGGCCATTTAGGGAATGCAATTACCATCATTCTATATCAAGTGGTAACCATGTGCAAAATATAGAGATGCACCCAAAATGCATCAGGCGCTTTCAGAATTGTGGGTCTGTATGTCTTGGTGAGAAAGATGAGGATTTTGGCTGGTAGGCAGAGAAGGAGGAGGAGACATTGAGAGGATATTGAGGGTCATCCTATTTGAACCGACAGAGGAGGAGATATATGAGAAGTATAGACTCAATAGTGAGGTAATCCTGGATTTAATTGATGAGTTACGGTCTCAGCTTCAGACCCCAACACCCAGAAGCAATGCAATCCCAAAACATGTGCAGGTATTGTGTTGCCTACGCCTATCTTCTGGCAATAACCAGGGGGTCACAAAAGTTGCACCGGGTGTCACAATGTGCTTTTTCCAGGGTCTTTCACAAGTTCCTGTACATCACAGTTAACAAACTAAGCCAATACATATAATTTCCAAATACCCCCAACATTTGCAAAAGACTACATTTATGTTTTACCGGGTAGCACAATTCCCCAATGTGATTGGCTGTGTTGATAGCACACATATTGCCATATGTCCCCCCCTAAAGAAATGGCTTTATCTACAGTAATAGGAAAATCACACACTTACTCAAGGTACAGGGAGTGTGTGATGCCTAATGCAGCACATCAGACATTGTGGCTAGAATCTCAGGCAGAACCCATGACTCCTTCATGATTTGCGCCACAGTGGAATACATAACTGTTAGAAGCGGCTGTCTCTAGTTGGCAGAGGTATACACTTCTGACAAATAGGGACACACCTTTTCTAGTCAGGGCAAGGGGATCACACACTTAGATAACCCCTGCTCACACCCTTGGTAGCTTGGCAAAGCAGACAGGCTTATCTCAGAGGCAGTGCGTTAAGCATTGATGACCACATACAGTAATAAAGTGAATACACTACAAATGGACACGAAACAGTAGTATTATAAAAATAAGGATTTTTATATAAGGCTTAGCACAAGACCAAATAACGACAAAAATATACCACAATCTTAATAAATACTCTTGGAAGGAAAAATAATAGTTCAAGCGTAGTTTCTTCTTAGCACAAAGTCTTTAGTATCAAAAGCAACTCTTCTTCTCTAAAACACAGTTCTTGGCAACAATGTAACCCACACGGGAGTCACACGACGTTGAGGCAAAGTTAATCCAAAGGTTCGGCGTCGACCGCGAGGAGCACTACGTCGAGCCCGGAGTCGCACAGACCCCAACAACACAGTACCTTGGAAAAGTGAAGCACTCGATGATCAGCGGCGTCGAGATGTCCGGCGTCGCGTCTTCGGCGTCGATCGGGCCTCGGAGTCGGGGCGATCTGCAGCGGCGTCGACCGAAGTCAGGCAGGAGCAGCACTCACGAGATGAAGCAGGATACGGCATCGTCGATGTCGATGTTGCAAGAGTGAGCAGCGCTCACGGCGTCGAGAGGGCTCGAAGTCGATGCGATCAGCAGCGGTGCAGACACGAGGTCACTTGGAGCTGGAGCCGAACTCACTACTCACTGGCGTTGTTGCTGGCGTCGATCGGGCCCGGCGGCCGGCGTCGAGGAAGCGGGACACTGGAGCCGTCACTCACGATGTCGAGCTGGATTCGGCGGCGTCCGTCGGCGTCGAGATTGCTGGATTCTTTCAGAGGTGCTGGATTCACAAGTTCCAGCAAACAGCACTTTAAGCAGATGAAGTCCTTTAGCCCTGTGACTTCAACAGGAGACTGGCACTCTTCCAGCCCTTGGAGATTTTCTTAGCAAAGATTGAGAGTACACACACAGTTCCTCTCTCCTGGTTCCTTGGCAAAAATAAAGAAGCAACTGCAAGATTCCCCCAACAAACAGCACTCTGGCAGAAGGTAGGCAGTCCTTGGATCAGCAGGCTTCTTGTCCTTGGTTCAGGTTTCCTTGTCAGGAGTGATCTAAATTCTTGGTTCAGGGGTCCTTCTCTTATACCCCTTTTTGGCTTTGATCCCTTTGTCCATGCAGGGGAATTTCCCCCCATCTTGGGTTTGTTGTGGGTGTTGCCAGGCCGAAGCACCTGGCCTATTCACTGTGCAGGGCAGAGTCTTCAGCCGCCCAGCAGGAGCGGAGCCAGCATTGTCACTGGCAGGGGCAGGGCCATCAGTTGCCCGGCAGGAGGTGGGCCAGGAAAGTCCCAGGCAGGCACAGAGTCATCAGTCGCCTGGCAGGGGGGCGGAGCCAGCATTGTATCAGGCAGGGCAGGCTATCAGGAGCTACTCTTCCTCTACTCTCAATGTAAATGTCCCACTCATCCCACACTGACTCATTCAGACCTCTGGAGCCACCCAGCTCCTGTCACACGCACACCAGAACCAGCAGAGACCGGTAGACAGTTAGACAAGAAAATAGCTACTTTCTAAAAGTGCTATTTTCAAACACAGAGTCCAAAAACCATCCACCCAAACGGATGCGTTATTAAACCCTGAGTTCAGGGATACCAAACTCGACATTGCACCATGCTCCCCGAGCCCGCTAGGATTATAGCATTAATAATCCTGGCAGCCCATTCTAACTTATGGAGAGCAGGTTACCTTACAATAGTGAAAAACGAATATGGCTGTAATTCACTATTAGGACATGCCAACCTTGTCAGGCTTGTCCTACCTTCTGCTTACAATGCACCCTGCCCGTGGGCCTACCATAGGGGTGACTAACATGAAGTTAAGGGAAGGTTTAGGGACTGGCAAGAAGGTGTACTTGCGCAGTCTGCGTGACAGTACCAGACTGCACGTGGTCTAGCAATGGTAGACCTTCAGACATACTTTTACTAGGCCGCTCTTGTGGGTGGCACAACACGTGCTGCAGGCCCACTAGCAGCATTTGTATTTACAAGCCCTGGCACTCCTGGTGCACTCTACTAGGGACTGACAGTAAACCAAATAAGCCAAACATGGAATTCAATCAATACAGCAATTTCACATAGGGAGCACTTGCACTGTGGCACTGATCAGCAGTGGCACAGTGCCCAAAGCATTTACCAGCAAAAACATCGTAAACAGAGGAGGCAAACAGAAAAAATGGAGGAGAGACTCATGCCAATGATGTCAGGTCTAACACGTGTCCCCTCCAGCTGAAATGTGGGGAGAACTACCCTTACCCTAGGGAGTCCTCATCACTAAGGCGGAAAAATCTGGACAGACCATCAGCATTGGCGTGATCTGTGCCAGGGCGGTGTTCCACCGTGAAGTCCATCCCCTGTAGGGAAATGGACCACCTCAACAGCTTTGGATTCTCACCCCTCATCTGCATCAACCATCTGAGGGGCCTGTGGTCTGTCTGAACCCGGAAGTGAGACCCAAACAGGTAGGGTCTTAGCTTCTTCAGCGCCCAGACCACAGCAAATGCTTCTCTTTCTATCGCACTCCACCTCTGTTCCCTGGGAAGTAACCTCCTACTGATGAAGGCTACAGGTAAGTCTCGGCCCTCTTCATTCACCTGAGCTAGAACAGCCCCCACGCCATGCTCTGAAGCGTCCGTCTGGACAACAAATTCTTTAGAAAAGTCGGGTGCCTGGAGTATGGGTGCTGTGCACATTGCAGTTTTCAGGGTGTCGAAGGCCGTCTGACAGGCGTCAGTCCAGATCACAAGTCGTGGCTGCTTCCTGGAAGTCAGCGAAGTCAAGGGGTGCACAATGTTACCATAATCCTTGACAAACCTCCTGTAATAACCCGTGAGACCCAAGAAGGCTCTCACCTGAGTCTGGGTTTTGGGCGGTGCCCATGCCAGGATGGTATCAATCTTGGGTTGCAGGGGGGCCACCTTGCCGCTCCCTACTTGGTGCCCCAAGTACACCACTGAACCCTGCCCAATCTGGCACTTACTGGCTTTGATTGTGAGGCCTGCTCTGCGCAGGGCCAACAACACTTCCTGGAGGTGGCGCAAGTGTTCCTCCCAGCTGGCGCTGAACACTGCGATGTCGTCCAGGTAGGCGGCACTGAAATCCTCCAGTCCAGCCAAGACCTGGTTGACCAACCTCTGGAAGGTGGCAGGGGCATTCTTCATCCCAAAGGGCATAACCCGGAACTGGTAGTGCCCATCTGGTGTGGAGAATGCTGACCTCTCTTTTGCCCCATCAGTCAAGGCGATCTGCCAGTACCCAGACGTTAGATCAAACGTACTAAGGTACCGGGCAGCCCCCAACCGATCTATGAGCTCATCAGCTCTGGGGATGGGGTGCGCGTCAGTCTTGGTGACTGAATTGAGTCCTCGGTAATCCACACAGAACCGAAGTTCCGGTGAAGCACCAGGCGCTGCAGCCTTTGGGACCAAGACCACTGGGCTGGCCCAAGGACTGCTAGAGGACTCAACCACCCCTAAGGCAAACATTTTGGAGACCTCCTCCTTGATGTATGCTCTGACCTTGTCAGTCACTCTGTAAGCCTTGTGCTTCACAGGAGTGCTGTCCCCGGTGTCCACATCATGGACACACCACTGAGTGACACCAGGAATCAAGGAAAACAGATCAGGGAATTGTCCCAACAATTTGCGACAATCCTGCTGCTGTTCAGGGGTCAGTGTGTCAGAGAGGACAACACCATCCACTGACCCATCTTGCTCTTTTGCAGACAGGAGGTCAGGAAGAGGCTCACTCTCCTCCTCCATTCCAGCATCTGTAGCTAGGAGCATGCCCACTTCGGACCTTTCTAAGTGGGGCTTTAAACGGTTGACATGCAGGACCCGCAAGGGGTTCCTGGGAGATTCCAAGTCCACCATGTAGGTGACATCGCTCTTTTTCTCCACAACCTTAAATGGTCCAGTCCACCTGTCCTTGAGCGCACAAGGTTCCACAGGGGACATAACCCAAACTTTCTGTCCAGGCTGAAGCTCTACCAGAGTGGCCTTCTGGTCGTACCACCGCTTCATCTCCTCCTGGCTGGCCTCCAGATTTGCCTGAGCAAGATCTCTGAAGCGCCTAGTCTGGTTCCTAAAGGCCAGCATGTAACTGTATACATCCTGGGGAGGTTTCCTGGGAGATTGCTCCCAGCCTTCTTTGACCAGACTCAAAGGTCCTCTTACCGGGTGACCATACAAAAGCTCAAAGGGGCTGAACCCTAGAGACTTTTGTGGCACCTCACGGTAAGCAAACAACAGGCATGGCAAGAGGACGTCCCATTTACACCTCATTGGTTCTTCAAGACCCATAAGCATGCCTTTAAGGGTACGGTTGAATCTTTCAACCAACCCATTACCTTGAGGGTGGTAAGGAGTGGTGAACTTGTAAGTTACCCCACACTCCTTCCACAAAGACTTCATATAGTTGGAAATGAAGTTGGTGCCCCGGTCTGACACCACCTCTCTGGGGAACCCCATTCTGGAGAAAACACCCATCAGTGCCTGTCCCACCACGGGGGCCGTCACTGTTCTGAGAGGGATGGCTTCCGGGTACCGTGTGGCATGGTCCACCAAGACCAGGATGAACCTGTTGCCCAGGGCTGTCTTGGGGTCCAGGGGCCCAACAATGTCAATCCCCACCCGGTCAAAGGGGGTACTGACCACGGGAAAAGGTTGGAGGGGAGCCTTCTGCTTCCGCCCACTTTTCCCACTTGCCTGGCAAGTTTGACAGGTCTTGCAATGGATATCTGTATCCCTTCTCATCTGAGGCCAATAAAAATGGGTGACAAGCCTGTCATAGGTCTTGTCCTGCCCCAGATGTCCAGCTAAAGGGACGTCATGAGCCAACCCCAGTAGGAAGGCTCTGAAGCGCTGGGGTACCACCAGCACACGGGCTGACCCAGGCTCAGCAGCCTTAGGCTCGCTATACAGGAGGTCGTTCTCCCAGTAAAAAAATGTGACCCTGACTGATCACCTGAGGTTTGGGCTGAGGCCTGCTGCCTCATACCCACAAGAGAAGGGCACACTTTCTGTTCTGCACAGAATTCTTCCCTGGAGGGACCACCATCCTGCTGCCAGTGGGTCAGCTCGGGCAGGTCTCCCAGTTCAGCAACTTGTTCACCTGTGGGTTCCAGGGCATACCCCTCAAGGTCTGCCTCCTCCTGGACCACGGGAACTACGGGGGACGGTTTAACGCGCCCCCTGCCTCTTCTCTTCACAGCTGGGTCCTGGGCCATACTTTCAGGCTCCAGAACCCCATCAACACCCTTACTTGCTGTCATGGATCGAGTGGTTGCACACACCCACTCTGGCACACCCAACATTTTCAAATGTGTCTCCCTCTCCACCTTAGCCCAAGGGGAGTCTTCCAAATCATTGCCCAGGAGACAATCAACAGGCATGGCGGGCCTTACAGCAACTTGAAGAGTACCTGAAACTCCCCCCCATTCAAAGGAAACTTGAGCTATCTCACACTCTCTCTGGGAGTTGTCAGCAGCTATCACAGGGTAGAATGCGTGGGGAACTACCTGCTCTCTGGACACCAAGTGACACTTGACAGCTGTCACACTCGCTCCGGTGTCTCTGAGAGCTTCCACTCTATGGCCATTAATGGTCACCCACTGCCTATATTTCTTAGTGTTACTAGGCAGCGGGGTGGAGGGACCAATTCCATGTCTCCTAGAGAGACCAGGGACATCTCTGCGGGACCCTCCCCACCATGGGCAACCATCTCCTCCCCTCCCAGGGCTACACTCGCCAACTGAAGGGGGGGGTGCACTAGAGTTCTTCAAGGGACACTGAGGATCATAAAAACGGTGTCCCACCTGCTTACAAGCGAAGCAGGTCATGGGGCCCCTACCAACAGGTTTACCTGTCGGGCCTCTGATTTCTTATCTGGGGGAGGCTGGGAACCCTTCCCTTGGTTCCCTTGGGGATTACTTTGGGGCCCTTTCTGGAACTCCCTCTGTTTACCCTTGTCCCCCCCCCACTCTTCTGCTGGGGACCCTGCCCACCTTTGGCTGAGTCTCCCACTGGACCCTTGTGGACCCTGGTACTGACCCAGCGGTCCGCCTCCTCAGCAAGTTTTCTAGGTTTAGATATCTTGCTATCCATAAGGTGCTGGCGTAGCTCTGGAAAACAGTTATTAGACAAGTGCTCCCAAGCAAACAAATCATAAAGAGCATCATAACTTTCCACTTTGCTGCCCTTTACCCAACCATCCATGGCTCTGCAAAAATATGACACATATTCCACCCACGTCGTACCAGGCAACTTCTTACATTCTCTAAAGGCCTGTCTGTACTTTTCTGGGGTTAGGCCATACCTTAACATTAAAGCATCTTTCATATGAGCATAAGACATCCTACCCTCAACAGGCATGTCTAACAGGGTATCTCTTCCCTCATTCACAAAGCGACCCCACAACCCCGCTCCCCAATCCTTCTCAGGGACCCGGTGGGCCAACAATGCTAACTCATATGCTTTAAACCATTGACCAATATCCTCATTCTTCTGAAAATCTTTGATCACATCTTTGGGAAAATAAAACCTACTTTCTGCAGGCACAGATGGGATGCTGCCACCAGAGGGATTCAATTCTAACTCTTTAGCTTTGAGCTCCAACTCCCTCATCCTGGTATCACGCTCAAAAGCTAACTTCTCTCTTTCAAACTCTAACCTTTTGATCTCCATATCAGCTTCTCTCCTGCCTCTTGCATTCTCTATTTCCAACTGCCCATTTATCTTAAGTTTTGCCATTTCCATGTTGTAAGCTCGCTCTTTCTCCCTTTCTTCTCTTTCTTCAGGAGAAAGACCCTTGGAGGAAACACTGCTGCCAGGAGGGGATGTGGGCCCATTCACTGGCACCTCCTCCTCCCCTTCCCCTGGCGGTACCACCACCGCATCAGAGGGATCTCTGGCCTCTACCCAGGCCTGCAATGCTTTGAGATATTCTGGTTTGTTTTTGCAGCCTGTGGTAGGAACTTTAAATTGCTTGCAAAAGGATTTCAGATCCTTTAACTGATAGTCGTTGATCTTACTCCTATCAAATTCCTCCACAACAACAGGGGCAGTGACTCCGGCATCACTCATGGTCAAAACTGGCAGTTTCAAAAATCAAGTTCCAGGAAAGCGGAGAACAAAAATAGAATATCCAACCAAAACAGATTGTGGCTGCGCTATGGTCTGCTTTCACTATGTAGCACACACTAATCACTGCACATGGGTCATAAATGCAAAGTTCAAATCCTCACCGCTGACCCACCAATGTTAGAAGCGGCTGTCTCTAGTTGGCAGAGGTATACACTTCTGACAAATAGGGACACACCTTTTCTAGTCAGGGCAAGGGGATCACACACTTAGATAACCCCTGCTCACCCCCTTGGTAGCTTGGCAAAGCAGACAGGCTTATCTCAGAGGCAGTGCGTTAAGCATTGATGACCACATACAGTAATAAAGTGAATACACTACAAATGGACACGACACAGTAGTATTATAAAAATAAGGATTTTTATATAAGGCTTAGCACAAGACCAAATAACGACAAAAATATACCACAATCTTAATAAATACTCTTGGAAGGAAAAATAATAGTTCAAGCGTAGTTTCTTCTTAGCATAAAGTCTTTAGTATCAAAAGCAACTCTTCTTCTCTAAAACACAGTTCTTGGCAACAATGTAACCCACACGGGAGTCACACGACGTCGAGGCAAAGTTAATCCAAAGGTTCGGCGTCGACCGCGAGGAGCGCTACGTCGAGCCCGGAGTCGCACAGACCCCAACAACACAGTACCTTGGAAAAGTGAAGCACTCGATGATCAGCGGCGTCGAGATGTCCGGCGTCGCGTCTTCGGCGTCGATCGGGCCTCGGAGTCGGGGCGATCTGCAGCGGCGTCGACCGAAGTCAGGCGGGAGCAGCGCTCACGAGATGAAGCAGGATACGGCGTCGTCGATGTCGATGTTGCAAGAGTGAGCAGCGCTCACGGCGTCGAGAGGGCTCGGAGTCGATGCGATCAGCAGCGGTGCAGACACAAGGTCACTTGGAGCTGGAGCCGAACTCACTACTCACTGGCATTGTTGCTGGCATCGATCGGGCCCGGCGGCCGGCGTCAAGGAAGCGGGACACTGGAGCCGTCACTCACGATGTCGAGCTGGATTCGGCGGCGTCCGTCGGCGTCGAGATTGCTGGATTCTTTCAGAGGTGCTGGATTCATCAAGTTCCAGCAAACAGCACTTTAAGCAGATGAAGTCCTTTAGCCCTGTAACTTCAACAGGAGACTGGCACTCTTCCAGCCCTTGGAGATTTTCTTAGCAAAGATTGAGAGTACACACACAGTTCCTCTCTCCTGGTTCCTTGGCAAAAATAAAGAAGCAACTGCAGGATTCCCCCAACAAACAGCACTCTGGCAGAAGGGGTAGGCAGTCCTTGGATCAGCAGGCTTCTTGTCCTTGGTTCAGGTTTCCTTGTCAGAAGTGATCTAAATTCTTGGTTCAGGGGTCCTTCTCTTATACCCCTTTTTGGCTTTGATCCCTTTGTCCATGCAGGGGAATTTCCCCCCATCTTGGGTTTGTTGTGGGTGTTGCCAGGCCGAAGCACCTGGCCTATTCACTGTGCAGGGCAGAGTCTTCAGCCGCCCAGCAGGAGTGGAGCCAGCATTGTCACCGGCAGGGGCAGGGCCATCAGTTGCCCGGCAGGAGGTGGGCCAGGAAAGTCCCAGGCAGGCACAGAGTCATCAGTCGCCTGGCAGGGGGCGGAGCCAGCATTGTATCAGGCAGGGCAGGCTATCAGGGGCTACTCTTCCCCTACTCTCAATGTAAATGTCCCACTCATCCCACACTGACTCATTCAGACCTCTGGAGCCACCCAGCTCCTGTCACACGCACACCAGAACCAGCAGAGACCGGTAGACAGTTAGACAAGAAAATAGCTACTTTCTAAAAGTGCTATTTTCAAACACAGAGTCCAAAAACCATCCACCCAAACGGATGCGTTATTAAACCCTGAGTTCAGGGATACCAAACTCGACATTGCACCATGCTCCCCGAGTCCGCTAGGATTATAGCATTAATAATCCTGGCAGCCCATTCTAACTTATGGAGAGCAGGTTACCTTACAATAGTGAAAAACGAATATGCTGTAATTCACTATTAGGACATGCCAACCTTGTCAGGCTTGTCCTACCTTCTGCTTACAATGCACCCTGCCCGTGGGCCTACCATAGGGGTGACTAACATGAAGTTAAGGGAAGGTTTAGGGACTGGCAAGTAGGTGAACTTGGGCAGTCTGCGTGACAGTACCAGACTGCACGTGGTCTAGCAATGGTAGACCTTCAGACATACTTTTACTAGGCCGCTCTTGTGGGTGGCACAACACGTGCTGCAGGCCCACTAGCAGCATTTGTATTTACAAGCCCTGGCACTCCTGGTGCACTCTACTAGGGACTGACAGTAAACCAAATAAGCCAAACATGGAATTCAATCAATACAGCAATTTCACATAGGGAGCACTTGCACTGTGGCACTGATCAGCAGTGGCACAGTGCCCAAAGCATTTACCAGCAAAAACATCGTAAACAGAGGAGGCAAACAGAAAAAATGTAGGAGAGACTCATGCCAATGATGTCAGGTCTAACAATAACCAACTGTATCAGGGTGAATCTGACAATGGCTTTTTTCTTAGTAAGAGGATTGCTGACTCAATATACAGTGGCCGGAACAGTTGTATAAAGTGACCTAATGGTTTATCCTTCTCATGTTCTTTAAGGAGACAGTGCATAGACCTTGTGTCCTTGGTTACTGACACCCTACATGACTAGAAGAACCAAAAGTGAAATGCAGTACAACACGACACATAGGACAACACAGTCCATCATCAAACGGACCTTTGGTATACTGAAGTTCAGGTTCCGCTGCCTCCACAAAACTGGCAGAGCACTACTTCATAGAACTGGGACATGTTGTAAGATCATCGCCACATGTGCCATATCACACACACACAATATAACCATGAGGCAGGGTCTGCACAACATCACCCTAGAGCCTGGATCCAACTCCCATGAGGATTTAGCTCAACTACAGGTACAGCAGGATAGGACAGGTGCATCAGATGGAGGTGCATGCTGCACAGAGATCATCAACAACTATTTGTTAGGTAAGAATGATTACAACATCAAAGAAATAGACATCACACCTGATGAGAATGAATGGTGCATAACTGAAAGCTCACCTTTTTTAGGCTGTGACAATAATGTATCTCTACTTAATTATCAGTTTCCTTTGCAGATGTAACATTGTTTCAACAAAGCAACAAACAATACAAAGTAGACCCATGCGTCCGATTGTTCAGTGGCTTCACTTTATCCAGCCTCCCAGGTTGCGTACCTTCTCAGCAAAACTGGACTATGGAAGAGGGGACCTGTCAGCCCCAGATGTGTGTATGCCTGGTACAGTTTCCCATTTGCATAGATGTGGCACTGAAGCGAGAGCTATCTTCACTCTTAGGTGGCAGCAGAATGTTGAGGACAGACAGTTTGTGTATCTGTATGTTTTTAAGGTCTGTGGTCACTTGTACTAGTCTATGTGCAAAATCCAGACAGGAGTGCCCTGTGTAATTATGTATGTTGACAGTTCTCCTTGCAAGAGCGGTTGTGGCTACTGTCAATCGATTAGTTGAACCAGTGAAGGCACAAAAGCATGCAATGTACTGTCTGTGCCTGTCTTTGCAGACATTGCTCCTTCTCCACAGGAGAACGGGCTGCTATGTCATCTGACACATTGTCACTCTGGACATTTGCTGTTTGGACTCTACGGTGTCTGTGTCTCCTACCCTCAGATGTAGCTGTGCCCCTGCTTTGGGATTGTCCCTCATCACTGTCCACAAAGTCTGGTAGTGGTGCAACAGTTGCTCTCCTGGAACTTGGATGTGGTGTAATAGGCATAGGAATTGCTATAGTCCTGTATTCCATTTCCATACTTGTGTCAGTAGCTTCGTCAGTCTCAATTGTTTCTGACATGTTCTGGGTGTGATCTATGGAAATGCATGTATTTAGTGGTAATAAATGGTTAATGTTTGTTCACAATATTGTAGTAAATGTGCTTCATGTGTTTGTGACATGTTACTGATGTACAGCAATGTGTAATGTAGTCATTAGCACACCGTACAGAATGCCACTTTGGTGTACTACAACTCCCATGATGCATTGCCAAGTTACAACAAACATCAAAATGGAGTTTTGTTTACTGTGATGTTTTACTTGAGGAATTACAAACATCATGGTATGTTAAGTAGATAACGGGGAGTTGATTTACCCTGGCTGGTGTATGCAGGGTTGGAGCTGCCAAAGTCTGATGCTCTCACCACACTCTGCTTCCAGTGTCCTTTTCAATCAGGGATTCCATGTGAGTGAAAGGGGGGCATTTGGAGGGTCCACCACCTCTGTCATGACCCTCAGTCACCATGCTGGCCACCTTCTACTTTGAGCAGGATCTCAAGTCATACCATCATTTTCTGATCTCGGTATGGTCCTCTTGGTTACAACAAGGAAGTTCACCTTCTTCAGGATGCTGTTCAAAACTTGGTATTCTGGGATTCCGGAAAAGAAGCTCCAACTCCTTTTCAGAAAATAAGAGTTTGTGCTTCCTGCTCCCAGATTCCTTGTCCCCATCTCCGTCGGAAATGGTGTTCTCCAGGAATTGAAAAACAAAACACTTCAGTAGTGAGCCAAAAGCACTCTATCATTCCAGCACATTCATAGGCTTCTGGGTTGTGGCCACACCCTGTATTTCTGAATATCCCGGTCTGACATCATCATTCTGCATCCAAAGTGTGACTTTCCCTAAATTGTAACTTCTTATTTGGAAATCGCAATTTTGCCATTTCCAAAATTGGGATTTCCTATTTGCTACTGCAAATCTGTAAAAATCACTATTAGAGGAATCCACTGTTACATCTAATTTTGTGGTTTCCTAATAGCTAGTTCTACAAATTAGCTATTTGGAAATTACAAAACCAACATTTTGTAAATACGGACATTAGTATAAAGGATTTATTAGCACCGAACTAAGGAATAAGAAGGTCACACAACAGGAAGGAGACAAAAAAACACATTAATAAAATTGAGCATATATTTTTTGAGTCCTTGATCATCAAAATCCACAGGAGGATTTCGGAGATGCGGATATTTGAAGCAATGAATACTTTTAAATTGAATCACAAACACTTTGCAAACTTTTGAAAAGTTTGAAACATTAAGTTCAGCAACTCAGGCGCCGGCATGGGCGGCCAAATCCGACAGGACGGAAATCTAGCTGTTCAATAAAATTACTTTGGGCAGTTACCTGGCTGCAAGAGTCTCTTGCATTCCAGTTCCAGCCTTTAGGATATGATCATCAAAGATGGCAATGGAGTGGTCCTGATGCTGGGGATGCAGGAAAAAAGATGCTCAAAGATGCTGCTAGTGCTCTGCGGTTGACGGGTGTGAAGTGCGGTTAATCTCACAGTCCACGGGTGGGGTGAGGCAACTTTAATTATAGCACTTGGGGTCCCACAATTTGCTCTTTGCTACAGTAGATGGCCAGCTGCCACTGGGCTATCAATCTTGTGACACAGCGGTTACAGTGAATATCCTTGGTGGGGGCTAGTATCCCTTTTGTGCAACAAATCTGTCTTGTGATAGCACTCCAACATTCGGCGTACACAGATTTAACTTTTGGCTATCACAGATTTGTCTCTTGGCAAGCCTGGCGGCGACCAAAAGCAATTCCTCATGAGTGACTACTGCTTGGACGGTTTGGGCATCCTCACCATTGATCCTCTTCATTGATATCCCTGGTGCTGTTCTAGTGGGCCTGCCAACTGACCCTCAGAGTCCCTGCTTCGATCTGGGGCCTGAAATCAACCTTTGACCCGAGTCAAGAGAAACAAGCACAGTCTAAACTCAGTAGTCCAAAGTGCTGCAGGTGCAGTTCAGCCAACGATACAACCTCTCTTCGTGCAGCTTCAAAGGTAGCAGGGCAGGCCTCTTTAGGTCCTCTCTCCAAATCCAATGTGCACTGAGGTTCAGGGTGCCAGGCATTCCCATTACCTTGGAAGATCGCCTGTTGGGCTAAAACCTCGGCTGCCTTGCTAGGAGGTGAGGTCACACCTCACTCTATGTCAACTGCCTTTGTTTCCAAGCCGATCCATTCACACATCTCCCTAGGCAGGCAGAAAGCTGTCTGTTGGCCAGGGCTTGTGCAAAGTCATTAAACCAGCTGTGGCATAGAGTGGCAACTTTCTAAAAGTTTCTCAGCTTTAATAGTGACATTAATCTGACTTCGACATCAATTCGGATTTAATGCCAAAATTAATTTGAAACCTTACAGAATCCAGTTAGGTAGACCTATTCAAAAGATAGCCAGGCTGCGGTGTCTGTTGGTAGGCCTGTGTTAGCCAATGGGGCTACTAACGTTCTTCAGCAAAACAACTTTAAGGGTTTGCTGTTAAGACAGATACAAACCTATATGTCGTGCTTAATAATACACAGTTACCTGTCATAGGGCACAATAGGTCTTCCTTAGGGGAGACTTACATATATTATTAAGGGAAGTGTCGCTTTGCCATTACTGGTAATGGCAAAGTCAGACTCGCAGTGTACACACTGCTCATTCAGTCTGAAGTGCAGGCTGGTGACCATTTTGTTGTTTGTCTAACTCAAGGTGGCACCAATAGTCCTGCAGTCTAGACAGTCTGCCTTACATGCCCCTAATACCCTGGGTACCATATACTAGGGACTTATAAGTAAGACAGTACTTGCCAATTGGGGACATCCAATTTGACATACCTTTTTTAATGGGTCAGAACATTGGCACTAGGGTTTGGTTTAGCCAGCCTCAGTGCACTCTCAGAGTTGAAAAACCAGCCTTTGCTGATACCTGTCTGTGCATGTTAAATGCCAAGAGATCAGCATCAGCACATACTCACATCACCTGGTTCAGACCCTTCAGAGTCTTCCCTGATTCTGAGATATCCTGTGGTGAGGGAGAGTGTGACTTTGTTATATTTCAAGATGTTGGTCTATCCTACAGCTGCTGATAGCCCTGCGATGTAGAGGAAGATATTGATTCACTTTTGTTGGTAGAAACTACAGATGCAGGTGAATGAGAGGAGTACAGGTCTACTGAACACTGCAGCAAGTGAAGGTTAAGTGAGAATGTTTGGAGATGTTCTGATTTTACAGGGTGCCTCTACTCCCCCTGCTCATTCTACTTAGTGTTTGGCACACATACTTACATCCAAAGGACTCTAATTAAATCAACAGAGATCCATGTCCATTTTGTGTAGTATCTCCTTGACAAAGAGAAGATACACTGACTCACAAGAGAGTGAACTGCTGTCTCAGAACAATATACTCAACCTCCATTATGAGTAGTGAAATGATGAATTACTGTTCTACATCGATGTAAGTAGAAAGCAAGAGTGCAGTGTCTGAGTGACCCACAGAGTATTTGGTAAATTGTTGTGAAAATATCTACATTTGGGAGTTTGTGTCATCTTGAGTAGTAACCTAATCCTTCCTCAATAAGACCAGTCTATGTTCTGCAATCTAACCTTTAATATCATTTTCTCTGAAAAGATGATCAAATCACTTCATCTGCTGACTGAACCTATCATCCACTATATGCGTTAAATGTTTAATTGTCCCACAGACACTTCCATCTTTGACAGTTGCTGTGCTGACACTGTTTTGCCACTTCCTGATTGACTGTCACCATATTACAACTTGCACCTTCGACATGAACACCTGTGTAACATTATGTTACAGTAAAGTTGTTGCTTCTTACCATTGGTCTTCCCATGCTCTCCATGCTGTTACAAATGTATACTTTATTAATAGAGGACTCTGCGCAAGTATTTTAGGCAGGACAGCCCACCAGTCCCCTTTCTTAGAAGAAATAACAAGTAGACCAAAACCACAAACATTACCCATAGAGGATTGCAATTGTTATACTGTACTTCCTTGTGAAAGACGTCACATCAATTAAATCTTAATTGGAGTGGTTCTCAAGGCTAATTTAGCAGTGGTGAAGTATATCAAGTCTAGATCAATAAACATTGCCTTGTTTCATTCTTATTTTGAGGACACAGAAAAATTACTGAAGGCAACAGAAGACCATCTACATCACATGATGGAGATGGGACATGAACTATAACATCAAAATTGGAAGAACACAGATTTAGAGGACAGGAACACACAGAACAATGTCTGCCTTATTGGTATTCTGTAGAATTTGGAAGAAGAAGATATGCATGGTTTCCTGTTTTACTACTTGTCTAATCTAAGGGGCTTTATGTTCACCCACCTCTGAACTTTCAGAGGGTGTACAGAATAAGCTATTGCCCTATGGCAAATCACACACATCACCTGTTGAATACTTCTTACACTTCCAGAAGGCAAGATGGGTATTCAGATAAGGGTCCTATTCTTTTAATAGAGCATGAAATATCATCTCAACTTGTTTTTCCTAAAACATACAATTGAGAAGGATGACATTCTGAGCTATGAGACTGCTTCTTTGAAAAATGAAGCATTTGGGGGCATATTAACAAGGAACAGGTAAAATTAACGCTAAGGCCTCTTAGCGTTTATTTTGTTACCGCCCGCTACTGCTGGATAATATCGCCTGGTTATTGCATTATTAACAACGCTAACTGCCTAGGCGATAATAAATCCAGCGATAGCGTCAGCACTTATGGGAGGTTATCGCTGGTAATGCAGCGATAAAACTACAAGGATAGGAATATCTTTGTTGATAGCCCATGGTGGATTTAGCCATGCAATCCACCTCCCATTGGATTACATGGCTAAGTCTGAAAATTAGCAGACGTAAAAAAGCAGCGTTACCCGTGGTTAGCGCTGCTTTTGTTGTCTCTAACAGGGTTAGCGTGAAGCTTGATAATAGGAGAAATGTCGCTTAGTGACATTTCTCCTATTATTTTGCTCTGGAACGCCCACTTTACATCTCATTAGAGATGCAAAGGGAAGCTTAGTGAAAAAGGGTCTTAACATGCGATTTTGCATGTTAGCTCCCTGTTTTTGATAGGGTGATATTTTTATCTCCGCTTCTTTGGCTTTTAAAGCCAAAAAAGCGGAGATAAAGTCCTTGTTGATATGCCCCTTGGTTTGGTCATTTAGAGTTAGCTACTATGTTCATCACACTTGATAGCAAACCTAAGGTATTCCATGATCCAACTGACTGTTAATGACTGGATGCTGTGAAGGTCTTTAAAGTTAATTTCTTGATTGCCTGAGGGATGAGCTATTCCTCTCAGTAAGTATAAGTTTATTGAGGCTAATATTTATACATATTTGTCAACACAAGCTTTTCCTTTAAAAAAATACACACAAGACTATAGGTACACTTTTCATTCCATAAATACATATTGAAGAGTACAATAACCATAAAATAAAAATATAGAATTGTAAGATAATCGACCCTACATTAGGAGCTAATTGCAATTTTCCATCTTGCTTCCAAATTAAACTTAAAATAATTCACTGCATTTAGCCCTCTAAAAAATTATTATATGAATACATACACTGTTAACACCAGCACCTCCACACATTGTTTCAACACTAAACATTCTTTAATGATACTGTTGATTTAAACTTAAGTAAACAATCCACTAACATATTAGTTCATTCCAACTACTACTACTAAATCCGCAGTATAAAGTGCAACATATCTATATTCCTGGGATAATGTAGTCCAATTCTAAAATGTATTAATATCCTTACTACTCATAAATTTGAATTTTGAAAAATGTATAAAGCGCACGTTCACTGTGCAGTTTCTTGGCGCTAGAGGGTTCTTGAGCTAAGGCGGGCACAGGGGGCTATAGGCTGAAAGCTTGTTGAAACAGGAAGGTCTTGAGGGCTTTGCGAAACTCAAGGTAGGAGGGGGAAAGTCTGACCTGGGGTGGGAGAGAGTTCCAGAAGGTGGGTGCAAGAACCGAGTATTTCTGGCCTCCCGATGTTTTTTTCTTAAAACGGGGGATAACTAATAAAGGTTTAGAAGAAGAGCGTAACGCTCTAGGGGGGCAGTAATTGGTGATGGTAGAGTTGATGAAGGCCGGGGCAGTGCCCGCCCGAGCTTGAAAAGTGAGACAGCCAAGTTTGAAAAGGGCACGTTGTTTTATGGGGAGCCAGTGAAGGGCAGTGAGAAGGGGTGAGGAGTGATGATATTTGGATAGGCCGTATACCAGGCGGGCAGCCTGGTTCTGCACCAGCTGAAGACGCTGGAGTGCATAGGTGGGAGCACCATTGTAAATAATGTTCCCGTAGTCGATCTTGGATAAGACCATGGCCATTACTATCAATTTAAGTGCAGAGTGGGAAAAGAACCGGGATACTTTCCTAATAATGCGCAAGGTGAAAAAACAAGAAGAAACAACAGAACTAATATGAGAATGGAGTGTCAGATGCTGATTGAGAGTGATACCAAGGGTTTTAACCGAAAAAGAGGGATGGGAGGTGAGCCAAGGGAAGGGGCCAAAAGGAAGGGGACCAGGGGTTGCCACTGCCTCCAGTCAAAATCAGTTCTGTTTTATCCGGGTTGAGTTTGAGATGGTTTGCGTTCATCCAATCCCGGATAAACAACATGACAGACTGGAGGCTAGCGGCGCCGGATGAGGGGGAAGAGAAATTAAAAATGAGTTGGAGGTCATCAGCATAGTTATAGACTGTGAACTCCAGTTGTTGCAGTGCAGAAATAAGGGGGAGAATGTAAAGGTTAAATAAGAGGGGGGATAGGGAAGAGCCCTGAGGAACGCCGCAATTCACCCTGCAGGGCGGGGCGGAGAATTCAGCAAGGTGGACTGCCTGAGTGCGATCAGCCAGGAAGGAACCTATCCAGGTCAGTACCTGTCCCTCCATGCCCGCCGCCTTGATACGGGACAAGAGGATGGAATGGTCCACCGTGTCAAATGCGGCAGACAAGTCTAAGAGGACCAGGGCCTGAGGGGTGTTGGTGTCAAGTCCCTCCCTGAGTTGGTCCATGACCGAAATAACCACCTTCTCGGTGTAGTGGCGGGGGCGGAAGCCCGCCTGACAGGGTGCGAGATAGTTGCTGTCCTCTACGAAAGAGCTGAGCACCTGGGTGACGTGGGACTCAGCTACCTTTCCCAGATAAGGGAGAAGGGATATGGGGCGATAGTTTGCCGGGGAGGACGGGTCGGCGCCCATTTTTTTAGTATAGGAAAAATTGTGGCAGTTTTGAAGGAAGCAGGGACAGAACCAAGCGTAAAGGAATTATTCAGAAGGGTGAGGGCGGGGACTGGGCATTCAGTGAAGATCTGACAGAGGATGCGTGCCGGGCAGATGTCGGCTGGGGTGCCCGATTTGACACGCCTCAGTAAAGGGAGCAGAGATTCGCTAGTCAATGTGGGGATGGTAGTTAGGGACTGCTTATTGTCCGGTGGCCGCGGGTGAGTGAAAGTGGTGAAGGAGGAGGGATGTTAGCTTTGATGCGGGTTATTTTTTCAATGAAGAACTCGTTGAGCGAGTTACATAACGCCTGGGAGGGGGGAATCTTGGGTGAGGTTCTGTCTGATGATGCCAGCTCGTGGACGGTGGAAAAAATCTCAGGAGACTGGTTTTCTGCAGTTAAGATGCGCCCAGAAAAGTATTCTGTTTTGGCTGTCAGGATGGCTTGTTTATATTCACTAAGTTGGGTAATAAAGAGTTGTCTTCGGGTTGGGCAGTAGGTCCTTCTCCAAGCTCCTGCTCGTGCTAAATGCATATTATGTATCCATCCTCACAACCATTCCCGCTCCTCCTTATTTTTAAAAGTCACTGATCCACAGTGCCAAGTGCAAGGACATTTTATCAACCTCAGAATAAGCAAACCACACTATAAAAGACAAAGAAACAATGTAAATGTAATCTATAACTCAGAACAGTATCACATAATTCTAAAGTGCATTATTTGGCTGACTACATTAAAAATGATTGTCTATGTTCTAACATCAATTAATACTTTGCCTGCTAATGTAGTGTCTTAAATCTTGATCATTTTGTTTCAAAGTATTTGCCTAGCTTATATAACATTGCATAATATTTCCACATTTCATAAATTTGTTATGTAATGAGGCAAGAAACCTAATTCCTATGTCTTTAAAATCTGGAAGCAGCAGCCTCCTTCTTTCATCTATAAATGCACGCCAACAAACTAGAAGATGATTGAGTGACCACAGACCCCATATACAAAATGGCCATTTCTAGAGTTGTGTTTTATCAATGGGAGCTAGTCTGTCAAGACGTGGTGAAAAAACTCAAAGCTGTGGGTTCTAGCTGTGTGTTAATGAAGCCCTCACCCAACATCCTAGTTGGTGGCATGATTCATCATCGGGCCCACCTGGTGACACAGAGTGTGTCCGTGGCATGCTGCAAAGCCTGTGTTTCAGCAGAACAGGTATACTTGCTGAGTGTGCAGTGTGGGTGGCGTGAAAGTGAGATTTAAAAACTGTCCAGTGGTCCCAAGAGATTAGTTTAAATGATTGGGCATCTGGCAGTATTAAATTGCAAGGCAGTGGATGTAGGTGGAGTTGTATTTAGGAAACTCCTGCATCCTGTGAGTGGTCTACATATTTCAGCCAGGCCTTTTATATAAACTGGCTTTCCTCAGGACCTAGAAAACATGAAGTGTGCAATTTATACTCACTTTGGTGTATAGGTCAAAGTATGTGTAGCACACGCTAAGGTGCTCTATGCGTGAGAAGGCAGTTCCTTCTCAAAGCATTCAATAGTGGTTAGCTACGAGTGCCCCATGAGATTCCGGCAGAGGTACTGGCATAAATGCATGCCCAGGACCTGTAGAAACACCTATTGTTGCTGCTTCAGATCTCAATCTGAAGCAGCGACAAGAGGTGTCGCCCGGTGTCTTCATCCGCACACTCCGCACACTCAGCAAGTAGACCTGGCAAGAACACACAGCTTTGAGTTTTTTCACCACGTTTTGACAGCCTAGTTCTCATTGATAACACATAATTACCTAGGGGATATGGACTAGCTCTCATACATCCTCACTCTCCCATTGATACTAATACAATTTCTAGAGTTCTCTTTAGGATAAAGTGCCCCAGACCTTTTTCGGGCAATGTCATGTGCCTTTTGCACCCGCCTCTAGGAAGCAATCTGGGAGCAACAGTCCTGCATCAACGGCCCTACCCAACCTAGGCCTTGAGCCCATGTCTGTCACAGAGGTAGCCACTGTAATCACAGCAGCGCTGACAAGCACTGATGTTGAATTGGAGTCATCTCTTTCGCAAAGCAGTAACCTATTGTTGCCGGAAACTCAGCTAGGTGGATAACAACATTCACAGCCAGCAATAGTTGTTCCTCCTGATTAGGAGCACTTCAGGATATTGAACTTCATACTGAGGACACACAAGAAACCCCTCTTTCAGAGGATTCATTGTCTTCTAGATCTCAAGCAAGAAAAAGGAAGGGTACTCTGCCATCTTCTTCTCCAAGCCCCCCTTCAGATGTTTAAGACTCCACTTAGATGACATCTTAGTCTGGAGAGGCTAGAGAAAAGGAAGGTACCTAAAAGCCTTAGAGTTATGGATGAGGAGGAGGAGGATGAAGATGATGAGCCAGTCATCATAAATGTTAGCCCAGCCCGTGAGGAGACCAACATTACCTCATTCTGAACCTGCTCTGTGGGATGTGATACAGATACTACCACTGCCAGCTTCCATTTTGCAAGGGCCCTGCGACTTACATCTACAACCACCTAGTTAGAAGTAGGCACTGCAGAGAGGCAAACATCAAAACATCCACCTATAACCACTTCTTCCAAAATTGGCTTTGGCACCAGTGTCAGAATGTTGACCTCCCCAGTTTGGGACTTCTTTACGGTTAGCAAGCAGGAGGCAAACATTGCCATATGCTCCATTTGCAACAGAGGTGTTATTTGGGGTAAGCGCAGTACTAACAATGGTATCAGAGGCCAAACAACCCATTTGAGGAAACACCACGCAATCTGCTGGGAGGAGCACCTTAGCAGAAAAACTGCAAGTTGTGTTGGTGAAGGTGGTAAAAGCAGGGAATATGATCTGATCACTTTTAAAGGTGAAGGTGAAGAAGAGGGTGACATTTTTGTTACGCAAATATGCCCTGTCCCCAGAAGTGTAGTAGTATCACCCACATCAGCAACATTGCAATGACACAAGACTAAGAGTCAGGTTGAGACACCAAGGCAAGTGTATACAGTGACTGCCCCAGGGAGATGCACGTTGAGCCTACCACATTCTGCTCTCAAGAAGTTGTAAGCATCAGTGGCACCAGAAAAGAAAAAAATCCAGGCTATTATTCCTAGAATGTTCAGGCAGGAGGGGCAGCACAAGCTCAATCACCCAACTGCACTTTTGTACAATGGGAAGCTGGCTAAAATGTTGGCGCTGGACCTCATCCCTTTTTCTTTTGTGGAAGGAGTAGGTTTTCTAGACTTTGTGGTGGCCATCTATCTGAAATGGAATGTTCTCTGCTAGACTTATTTTACCAGAGTTGCTGTTCCAGTGCTACATCATGATGTGCTGGAATTGGTTGAATAAGCTTTGCAGCAGAGTGATATCCACCTGACGACAGACATGAAGACCAGTTACCAAGCCCCTGATGACATGTGCAGAAAACCATGACACGATTCACTGCACACTACGCAGAGAACAAACACTCAGTAGATGGCATATTCTGGACTGTATTGGAGAGACCATACATTCTGAGGGACACACGAGATCCCAAATAAAAATCAATTTCCTAAGGGAAGAGAAATGGGTTTATCGGGTATGAAGTGATGAAATTGGACTAAATGACTACATTCCCTATTATGCCCTGGGCAGACTATAAATAATGCCCTAAGAGCCCTGTGAGGGGGCAAAGAACTTAAGGGTCTGGCTGGATAGAAGGCTATCTTTTGAGTATTACACCAGGTGGGTAGCAGGGGCCTGTTTTGGAGTCCTGAGGGTTCTCCGTAAAACCATGGACATGCTGCCCACCGCAGCCAGAAAGACCATGGTGCATGCAATGGTGACCTCGCGCCTTGATTATAGCAACGTTCTGTATCTGCGGGCTTCAAGTGGTACAGAACGTGGCTGCTCGGCTAGTTCTTATGCTCCCTAGGAGGGCCTTCTCGAAGATGGCGCTAGCTTCCCTGCACTGTCTGCCGATAAGGGAGAGAATCCTATTCAAGGCACTGTGCATGTGCCACCGTATCCTTCAGGGGACTTGTCCTTCCTATCTGTCTGATTTATTGAGGCTCTACTCACCAACACGCCAACTGAGATCGGGGGGACGGGTCATGTGTGCGTCCCTGCCATTAAGAGAGCCAGGATGGGCGGCCGCTCCTTCCGCTTTTTGGTAGCTCAGCACTGGAACTAGCTCCCTGTGAGCCTACGATTGGAGGGCTCAGAAGCTAGCTTCCGGAAAAAGATGAAAACTTATCTTTTCCCTACAGGATAGGCATGCTGGGCCAGGCTGGGTATGGGTTGTAGAAAAAATGGAGGGGTTTGGTCCAGTTGGGAAGGAGGGGGGTTGGACCACTAAATTTATACAAAGAACAATTTACCCACACCTCCATTCATTTGAGATCGGAAATCAGATCAAGGAACCAGGTAGACTAAATTAATCGTGTCTATCTTGGCAATAATGATTTGACTCTTTTATTTTAATTTATTTCATAGAGAAAAGATAATTTTTCACAAGGCTAAATTAGGAACACATTATCAACCAAACAAAGTATCACATTGACATAAACACCTACACAAAAATCAATTATTACATATAATGCACGAATTACCACACAATTTGGCAATACATTTTAAACACGTCAAAATTCTCAAAAATTAAATGCGTGAATACATTCATCAAGCATGTCAAAAAGAGCTGATTCTATATACACTATTTACATATATATTGAATTCTATTGCTTTACGCATTGAATCAAACAAAATGTAAGAAAAAGATTCCTGATTTCTAACAGGCAACAAATCCTCGTGTTTTGAAAGGGTGAAGCAAGAATCTTCACGTAGCCGACGCGTTTCGAGTTCTGGCCTTATAATTACCAAACTCTCATCAGGGCAGCATTAATCCTGTCTTTGACAACTATTTTTGACAAGACGAAAAATAATAAAATAGTTTTTTAAAGAAATAGCTTCTGGAAAGCCCCTATATTCTCACTTGACCACCACTCCAAAATGTAATCACATACCTGTTCATTAACAGTATGGAGTTCTGGCGTTCTATTAATCTCCTATGGAGTACTTTCCAGTCTGCAACAAAGTATCAATCTCTATTTAGAGTCATGCCATGAGGCTTTTAAACATGCCAACGTCTAACGTGAAAGAGTGGGGGTTATCTTACGTGATTGACACTGAAATGACACTGGAATCATTCACGTTCTGGCACAGGTCTGTATTCCTGCAAAAGTCGAAAGCTATTTTTACTGCCCAGTTCAGTTAGTATGCGAAAAAGATTAAATAATGAAAATGAGCGGAACCATTACTCACTCGACGTTCGTTGTTCGTTTACAAATTATTGTTGGGCTCTATTTGTCCTCGATCTTTTGGACAGGAAACTGTAAAGGGAGAGAACGGGCTAAGCTTAGATCCGTTACCCAAAAGATATATCACGAAGCTCACTTTCTCTAAAAGGCTTGAGTGATTCACTTACCAAATTCCGCTGTAAGCGCATGGCATTAGTGGGAGTCTGTTGCTCGCTGAAGCGTTAGCAAACCAGCGTGCCTGAGCAGTTCGGAAATATAGTTCCAGGTCAAAGAAGTCACGTGGCATCTCTATGCGTCAGATGGGGAGGGGCCACATGTCGATTGAATTCTGGACCTTGTGGTTCCCAGAGGGAATTGGCACGCCACTGTATCTGAAGTGGACCTTTTAATGACAGTTTACCAACCAGAGTTAGATTCTATTCACTTCGCTCATACAGTTGAGCCCATTGTTAATACTGTAAAACTTCATAATTAGATACGCTTCCTTGCCTAGTAGCGCACCTTCAATATTGGGGGACCGATGTTTGGGGTCTATTACAGCCAATACTGTCCACTCAAAATCATTTTCGGAATGGTTGGCAGATATAAAATGCTCCACCATAGGGGCAGTCAAAACTCTGCGCCTTATGCGCGATCTGTGTTGTGTGATTCGCATGTTGACTTTTTGGCATGTTTTGCCGATATATACCTTGTTGCATCTGCAAAGCACTGCGTAAACAACATTTTTTGTTTTGCAGTTAGTAAAACTAAGATGTCTCCATTTGATGTTGTTGTATTTAAATACATTTCCCTCCAAAGTTGACGAGCAAGCTACACAGCACCCACATTTGTGGTGCCCGTCTATTGGTTTCAAATTCCACTGTGTGATTAAATCACTTTTTGGTTTTGGAACATAGCTGTCAGCTCTTATCAGCTGTTGTCCAATACTGAGGTTTTTCTTCATAGCGAAAATAGGTTTGGGCATAGGGTATTCCAGATTCTCCAGCAGATGCCAATTTTTAAAAATGATTTGCCTAAACGTGTTTGTATGAGAACCGAAGGTCGTCACACAAACAAGTTTATCCAACCCCAACTTGTCTTTCTTCTGTAACAGTAAATTAAAGATGACATTTTTGGACGTATCAATAATCCCGGTGACAGGAATATTGAATACAACATTGTACAAAAAAGAGATGGACAGAAACACTATCCTCCATTACAGGAGTTCACATCCTCAGTGCCTGAAGGAAAATCTTCCGTACGGGCAACTGTTAAGAATAAGAAGGAACTGTACTGAACTGGCCGAATTCGACACTCACGCTAATTCATTCTGTGAGGAAATGATAAAGAGGGGATACCCCAAAAAATTGCTTAGGCACTCCAAGAAGAGAGCGAGATTCACTCCCAGAGAAAGCCTGTTACAGAAGAAAGACAAGTTGGGGTTGGATAAACTTGTTTGTGTGACGACCTTCGGTTCTCATACAAACAAGTTTAGGCAAATCATTTTAAAAAATTGGCATCTGCTGGAGAATCTGGAATACCCTATGCCCAAACCTATTTTCGCTACAAAGAAAAACCTCAGTATTGGACAACAGCTGATAAGAGCTGACAGCTATGTTCCAAAACCAAAAAGTGATTTAATCACACAGTGGAATTTGAAACCAATAGACGGGCACCACAAATGTGGGTGCTGTGTAGCTTGCTCGTCAACTTTGGAGGGAAATGTATTTGAATACAACAACATCAAATGGAGACATGTTAGTTTTACTAACTGCAAAACAAAAAATGTTGTTTACGCAATGCTTTGCAGATGCAACAAGGTATATATCGGCAAAACATGCCAACAAGTCAACATGCGAATCACACAACACAGATCGCGCATAAGGCGCAGAGTTTTGACTGCCCCTATGGTGGAGCATTTTATATCTGCCAACCATTCCGAAAATGATTTTGAGTGGACAGTATTGGCTGTAATAGACCCCAAACATCGGTCCCCCAATATTGAAAGTGCGCTACTACGCAAAGAAGCGTATCTAATTATGAAGTTTGACAGTATTAACAATGGGCTCAACTGTATGAGCGAAGTGAATAGAATCTAACTCTGGTTGGTAAACTGTCATTAAAAGGTCCACTTCAGATACAGTGGCGTGCCAATTCCCTCTGGGAACCACAAGGTCCAGAATTCAATCGACATGTGGCCCCTCCCCATCTGACGCATAGAGATGCCACGTGACTTCTTTGACCTGGAACTATATTTCGGAACTGCTCAGGCACGCTGGTTTGCTAACGCTTCAGCGAGCAACAGACTCCCACTAATGCCATGCGCTTACAGCGGAATTTGGTAAGTGAATCACTCAAGCCTTTTAGAGAAAGTGAGCTTCGTGATATATCTTTTGGGTAACGGATCTAAGTTTAGCCCGTTCTCTCCCTTTACAGTTTCCTGTCCAAAAGATCGAGGACAAATAGAGCCCGACAATAATTTGCAAACGAACAACGAACGTCGAGTGAGTAATGGTTCCGCTCATTTTCATTATTTAATCTTTTTCGCATACTAACTGAACTGGGCAGTAAAAATAGCTTTCGAATTTTGCAGGAATACAGACCTGTGCCAGAACGTGAACGATTCCAGTGTCATTTCAGTGTCAATCACGTAAGATAATCCCCATTCTTTCACGTTAGACGTTGGCATGTTTAAAAGCCTCACGGCATGACTGTAAATAGAGATTGATACTTTGTTGCAGACTGGAAAGTACTCCGTAGGCGATTAATAGAACGCCAGAACGCCAGATTGTTAATGAACAGGTATGTGATTACATTTTGGAGTGGTGGTCAAGTGAGAATATAGGGGCTTTCCAGAAGCTATTTCTTTAAAAAACGATTTTATTCTTTTTCTTCTTGTCAAAAATAGTTGTCAAAGACAGGATTAATGCTGCCCTGATGAGAGTTTGGTAATTATAAGGCCAGAACTCGAAACGCGTCGGCTACGTGAAGATTCTTGCTTCACCCTTTCAAAACACGAGGAATTGTTGCCTGTTAGAAATCAGGAATCTTTTTCTTACATTTTGTTTGATTCAATGCGTAAAGCAATAGAATTCAATATATATGTAAATAGTGTATATAGAATCAGCTCTTTTTGACATGCTTGATGAATGTATTCACGCATTTAACTTTTGAGAATTTTGTCGTGTTTAAAATGTATTGTCAAATTGTGTGGTAATTTGTGCATAATATGTAATAATTGATTTTTATGTAGGTGTTTATGTCAATGTGATACTTTGTTTGGTTGATAATGTGTTCCTAATTTAGCCTTGTGAAAAATAATCTTTTCTCTATGAAATAAATTAAAATAAAAGAGGCAAATCATTATTGCCAAGATAGACACGATTAATTTAGTCTACCTGGTTCCTTGATCGGATTTCCGATCTCAAATGAATGGAGGTGTGGGTAAATTGTTCTGGGTATGGGTTGTGGCAGTTTTATTTTACACCGCAGCGCGGGGACACACTGGCCGAGTGTAACCATGCACTCTATAAATGCATCTGTTAATATTTATTTTATGAACATCACACCACTGAGAAATATATATATTAAGTATATATATATATAAAAAAACTACAGTTATAATGAATACATCTATCCGCTGCTGATATACATCCACTGAGAGCATGCAAGCAGGCCCAAGCTTTTGAGTAAGACACTGGTGGACATCAGGTCACTCCCCACGCCGCACGTCTACTCCTGGGTGCCCGAGACTCTGCCCCAGTGTGCCGCCGCTGCCGAGGGTTCGCCGCTGGTGTGCCCCTGGTAACTGGTTTTTCTTTCTGTACCGCTAACCTCTTTTCCTCAACTGTGCATTTGTTTCTTGTAGTTTGTTTACTGTGTTTTTAGGCGTTCCTCTTGCGCCCCTGCCCTCTGTGCCCCCCGCTCCCCGTTTCCCACCGCTGCTCCCCTACGGCACGCCCCCTTTTGCCTTCTGTTGTCCCGTGCCCTCGCCCATTGACCGCCCCGCTCCCGCCTCCCAGCTGCTCCTCCCTCCCTCTTCGCCTCTTATGGAGGCCGCGCCAAAGGCAAGCCCGTCTGTGCCTGGACCACGCCCAGTGCCAGAACCCCTGGACCCCGTGCCCCCCGCAACACCAGACTGCACTACGACTCCAGCACCCTCCACGCACTCAACACCGGACGAGAGCACCCCTGCTACCGGGGCACCCCAAAGCGCACCCAAGGGCCCTTCGCCTGCCGGAACTGCAGATTCACCTGCATCCAGCCCACCAAACGACCAACCAGAGAACCCAACCACCTCCGCTGCATCCTCCTCAACACTCGCCCCGCTCGCAAACACGCCATCGAACTCTGGGACCTCCTAGGCTCTACCGCCCCCGACGTCGCCTTCTTGATGGAGACCTGGCTGAACGCCACCTCACCACAGACGCGTGCTTGGTGAAGCATATCTCAATGGTTAGAGCGGCAGACCCGGATGCAGAAGTCTGGTCTGGGACCAGGGTTCAATTCCCGCCTCGGCGGCTCTTGGACACAATTTCCCCGGACCTGATAATTCTCGTCTCGGTGCCTAGTCTAATCATGGGTCCCACTCTGTGACTCTGGGCAATAGCTTGCTTAATCTCCACAACGGCCCCAGCAGCGCTTGGATGCCTGGCTTAACCTTGGGGGTGCCCAGGAGTGGACATTTCACTGGAAAGCCAGGAAGGGTTCCACAGCGGTATGAATACAGCGCTACCAGACCTCAGGGTAGAAGGCGCTATATAAATACAAACACATTTACATTTACACATCGCCATAGCCATCCCACAGGGCTACAAGATCTCCCGCAGAGACCGCACCAACGGAGTGGGAGGGGGAATCGCCATCATCCGCAAGGACACCCTCAGAGTCTCAACCAACACTGACGATACCCGCACCACCGCCGAGCACATGCACTTTTAGATCCACACCGACCCAAACACCACCCTCAGAGGAACACTCATCTACAGACCACCCGGACCATGACCACAGTTTAGCGACACCATCGCCGACCTCGTCAGCACCCACGTCCTCGCCTCCACCGACTACATCCTCCTCGGGGACCTGAACTTCCACCTCAAGAACAACAACGACGCCAACTCCACCGCCCTGATCGCCAACCTCAGACTCAAACAGCTCGTGACAACACCCACCCACGCCGCTGGACACATGCTGGACCCCATTTTCTCCACAAGCCCCACGTCTCCTTCAACCACACCACCGAACCCCACTGGACCGACCACAGATGTGTCCACTTCACCTTCAGGAAACCCACCACACACCACCGCACCCAACAGCTGCTGCGCCGCTGCTGGGGCAAGGTCACCAAGGACCAACTAACTATCACCCTCGCCCTGAGACCACCCGCCGACCTCACCGACCTAGACACTGCCACGACCAACCTCAAACAGTGGATCAAGGACTGTGCCAACACCCTCGCCCCTCTCAAGACCTCCACAACCAACCACGCCAACAAGAAAGCCGCCTGGTTCACCGAAGACCTCTGGATTTCCAAGCGCACCTGTCGGAAGCTGCAGAAGAAATGGCTCCACGACCGAACACCAGACAGACACACAGCCCACAAGAGCACCACACGCAGACACCACCAACTCATCAGGACCACCAAGAGGACCGCCTTCAAAGAACGCTTTGACAACAACACACACAACACCAAAGAGCTCTTCAGCATCGTGAAAGAACTCTCCAACCCCAGCACCAACACCAACGACATTCCACCATCACAAGACCTGTGCGACTCCCTGGCCACCTTCTTTCACCGCAAGATCACTGACATCCACGACAGCTTCAACTCCGACACCCCCGCACCCACCACCGAGTCCACCACCCCTGCGACCACCACCCGCACCAGTCTACTGACCGCCTGGTCCAACATCAGCGACGAAGACACCATCAAAATCATGAACTCCATCCACTCCGGATCCTCATCTGACGCCTGCCCTCAGCACGTCTTCAACAAAGCCAGCACAACCATCGCGCCCCATCTCCGGAAAACAATCAACAGTTCCTTCGAGACAGCAACCTTCCCGGAAAGCTGGAAGCACGCCGAGATCAGCGCCCTTCTGAAGAAGCCCAAGGCAGACCCCAAGGACCTCAAGAACTTCCGGCCCATCTCCCTGCTCCCGTTCCCGGCAAAAGTGACAGAGAAGATTGTCAACAAACAGCTAACCCGCTACCTCGAAGACAACAACATCCTGGACCCTTCCCAATCCGGCTTTCGCAGCAACCACAGCACCAAGAGCGCCCTCATCACCGCCACTGACGACATCAGGATCCTGATGGACAACGGAGAAACAGCCGCCCTGATCCTCTAGGACCTATCAGCAGCCTTTGACAAAGTCTGCCACCGCACCCTATCAGCATGCCTCCATGACGCCGGAATTCAAGAGAAGGCCCTGGCCTGGACCACATCCTTCATCTCCGGCAGAACCCAGAGCGTCCGCCTCCCACCCTTCCGCTCAAAAACCACTGAGATCATCTGCGGCATCCCACAGGGATCCTCCCTCAGCCCGACGCTGTTCAATATCTACTTGGCACCGCTCGCCCACGTCGTACGACAACATAACCGCACCATCATCTCCTACGCCGACGACACCCAGCTGATCATATCCCTCACCGAAGACCCCCACACCGCCAAAGCCAACCTCCACAGAGGAATGAAGGCCGTAGCCGACTGGATGAGGGACAGCAGACTGAAGCTGAATTCAGACAAGACGGAGGTCCTCATTCTCGGACCCACCACATCAGCTTGGGACGACTCTTGGTGGCCCACATCGCTAGGCACAGCCGCGGAACCCACAGACCACGCCGCAACCTGGGGGTCATCCTCGACTCCACCCTCTCCATGACCAAGCAAGTCAACGCTGTCTCCGCGTCCTGCTTCAACACCCTCTGAAAGCTCCGCAGGATCTTCAAATGGATCTCTCCCGACATGAGAAAAACCGCCACCCAGGCCCTCATCACCAGCAGACTCGACTACGGGAACGCCCTCTACTCAGGAACAACAACCAAATTCCTGAGACAACTACAACAAATCCAGAACGCCTTGGCACGACTGATCCTCAACGTCCCCCGATGCAGCCACATCACACCCCACCTGAGAGGCCTGCACTGGCTCCCCGTCAAAAAGAGGCTCACCTTCAAGCTCCTCATCCACGTACACAAAGCACTACACAACACCGGACCTACATACCTCAACAACCGACTCAGCTTCCACACCCCCACCCGAAGCCTCCGCTCAGCCAACCTCGCCCTCGCCACAGTTCCTCGTATCTGGAAAACTACCGCTGCTGGCAGATCCTTCTCCTACCTCGCCGCCAAGTCCTGGAACGCTCTCCCTACCAACCTACGACAGACTCAGGACCTGCTGGCCTTCAGTAGACTTCTCAAGACCTGGCTCTTCAATCAGTAGCGCCCCCCCCCCACAGCGCCTTGAGACCCTCACAGGTATGTAGTGTGCTTTAGAAATGCAGTGATTGATTGATTGATTGATCTATAATTATATCCCTCTTTCCCCGCAGAGTACAACATGCGAATGCCAACCACTAAGAGTACCTCTGACACCCCCTATCTGGGACCTGGATATATTTGCATTCACTCATGTATTCATGCTGGTAACACCACTGTAAATCTCACTATGGGGTGCGATACATACTTATTGAATAATGAAAGTGGCACGTACCAGCCAGCACATATAGAGATATTTTTATACTAATAAAAGTTCCATACTGTGCCGATTTTTATGCCACAACCTCTCCCGAGAGATCTTGCCATGTCCGCATTGGGAGACAAGAGACGTGCATCATGTGACTGGTACTACGATCATGTGATGGGAAGTGAGGGAGGTATCTCGCTATTCCTGGGCAGAGCGCAACAGCGTTCTAGATTTTGATCAGCAATCCCGACCCTGTGACCTCATATGGGTCATGTGGGGTAAGCAGAAATCCAGATAGCAGAAACTCTGAACAGCCGACCAGCATCTCCACGGTGTACAGAACGATGCATTGCTGGTGGCCGGCTCACCATGACAAAGTAAGCAGGGATCAGTGTGTGTGGGGGGGGGGGGGGAAACGAGACAAAAGGCCACTTCTCATTTTTTACCCGCAGATCAGACAACCGATTAGTTGCAAGAGGGGACTAAGAGACAAGGTCAGATCCTGGGTGCCTCTAAGCACACAAGGGGCTAATTGTGATTAGTGTGATTACGTGAAACAGTGAGATGATACAAATTGGCAATTTTTGGGATATTAGATCACGCGCACTAATAACAAACAACTATAGCTATTAAGTTTGAGGGGAAATCTTTGGCAAAGTTGATCACGTACCTTATTAATGCGATTTACCCCTAACCTCTTATGCATTATCCTTAGTGTGTGACTACAGGGGGCTGCCCTCACTCCAATGCCCTTTTAAGCACATACTGCAGTGAAACTAGATAAGATTGACTGGTTTCACTTGCTTTTCCTCAGTAAAAAGGCGCCATGAGTAGAAAATAAACATGCTGGTGTACACCCGAGATGAATTCCAATGGTATAATATATGGAGATTTGATCCTGCATGCGATATTAAATATATACGTAATTTAATTGCACACACTGATTAAGTTTAGAGTGACAAAACAACATGTTTTTTTATACAAACACGAACACATATCTTTCACTTTATTATTATTTATTTCACTTGCAGATCATAATCAAAACCCAAGACCCAAACGTAGGTACGGGGTTAGTCTTAGACCCTCTAATATAGAAAAGAGGTAGGGATATTCTCAGTCCTGAATAAAGCAGGGGAATACACAAATAGCCTGCCGAAACATGTTGAACATTCTGCAGGGACGAGAGGCGAACTGTGCATAATAAACCGTGCTCATCACCATGCTCTAGGTCATTGGACCTTCTTAACCTTGGCCAGGGAGTCCAGGAATAAAATAGGCTTTGGGAAATCCCTGAGCTAGTTTTAACATATATTTCTGCACTTATCACACCGTTTATCCCTATTATTCTTTATGTTGGTTTTGATTCCCACACCCTTTTGCTCCACCCCAGACGTTGGTCTGTGCACAGGTGTGTTAGCAGCCCAATGATGAAGCATGCCACGTTTTTGTGGGTGAGGGCAGTTTTTCAAACATGTTGACCTTCTCTACTACAACTCTTTTTGCATCTATTATTTTCTCACTCCTACTTCCTTTTGAGTGCTGAGATTATTGTTGAGGAGTTTGAAGTAGGGATAGTCGCTCCTCCCCCTCCTTAGTGTGTGTTACAGCAAGTTGCTCCGCCTGCTCACGATAAACTGAGAAGTGCTGCACAGTTTTTGGGGCTCTTTGTACAGTTTTGCATAGTGCAAAAGCACTCATGCCTAGTTATATGCCTCTCTTGACATCTCCAGAGAATTATTACTTAGCTCCTTCTCCAAACTTGCCAGTGCTGCAGCCACCAATTTGCTCTAAAACTCCTGTGCTCTAAAGTGTGAGGTAAAATTGAGGTTCCGACTAAAAGTCATGCATAATTATTTAAACTCTGAGACAAACTCGATCCGTTAGCCATTTAATCATAAACTGTGTGTACCTAATTTACTTGATTTACACCTTTTTAAAGTAAAAGACAGCTTTTGTTTTTGCTGCATCAATGAGTAAGTCAATTTCTATGAAGCCACAATCAAAGGCCTTAAGCGATCTCTGCAAACCCACTAATATGAGACCCAGGATGATAGTATCATCTGCATAAAATAGGTGCAGCATTTACACATGGGCCAATCTTGGTAGGAAAGACCTCACTTTCTTTATGTTACGAGGGGTATCATATATATAACACATATACAAAATATCACATTGGGTATTTTACACATTTTAGATACTAGATACAACTTGTATATTTTAGGAGTGGGCAGTGAACTCTCCTCCGCCAGCGGAGTTTGCAGAGTTTTTTCAACTGCACCTTACGCTGAGAGCACAGAGTTTGAGAAATAAAACTCAGATTCTGCCATGTGACAGACTTTGCCCCTGTAGCCCACCCCTAGTTTGAGCTCAGTGAGGTGCCCTGACTTGCACCCACATCAGCTGAGAAATGAGAGGAGAGGGCAGATATACTGCCTGGTGCCTCTACCCTGCTAACAGGCTGTGGTTACGGAGCCAAGAATGGAGAGCTCAAAGACACTGCCAGGGGCTCCCCACCCCTCTCCCAGGGAGAGCATTGCCTCTGTCATGGGCTATTCATCTGGAGTCCATGATACCCGAGACCTTGGGAGATCTTGTGAACAGCAGTATTTACCAAATGACTGCTGACTGCCGGGGGCCTGTATGTAAGGCCTCAGGAGCCCTTCACACCCAGCCTCCCCAAGCTTCCGCACTCAACCCTGATCATCCATGACCCACTCTCTAGCTCAGATAATGGCTCCTTAGAGGTGCTTTTTGAAGACATTCAGGGGTGAATAAATGTGAATAAGAAAGATACCTCTGAAAATCATTAGAATTGCGTGGAATGAAATGGGGAACAGCTGACGAAATTTCAACATTTATTGAAAAAAGGAGGGCCCCTAAAAAACCAGGGTAGTTCAGAAGCAACACTAGCCCCAGACATCTCTCTCACCCCTCAGTCTGTTCTTCATCATTCCAGTCCACTGTACTCCTACCCTACCCCACCCCTCCAATTCCCTTTTATTCCCAGTGATGGCTAGAGGGAGCTCCAAAGTTAAATATTAGTTAAAACAAAGTGTTCCAGCTGTCAGGCATTGATTTCTAATGCACAGAAGCCCTCTGGGGCCTCTGGCACTATCCCTGCATGGAGGAGGGGGGAAGTGAGGAGGAGACGTCTACTGACTGGAAGATTAGAGAGGGTTTAAATGGCACACCAGTGCCTGGACCAGAGCTCTGCGTGACATGTACCAGGGGTCTTTCATACATCGAGTCAAGGGTACCATGTCCAACAAAAGAAACCCGAAGGCATCCGACATACCTACCGACAATTAATTAATGTCAAATCACATGGCAGACAATGATAGCACAAAAAGTGGCAAAGGAAAAGCCAGCAACCTAGCACTTCAACACGTGCTACAACCACCTTACTCTGAAGGCATACTTTTAACAACTATAACATAAATCTGGGTGGTTTCAGTGAAAATAAAATTCTAATCCAACAGCATGGACCTTGGGTTCTGGGATGGAATTACATCCTGGAGTGGGAAATGACTGCTGTCCGTTTCTTACCTTGTGCCCTGTAGGCTCTTGCAGTGACTGCCAGAGCCCTGACTCGCCAGTCCACACCTGTGCTACAGCAGCAGCCAAAATGCCTCCTGCACTGTAGCAGCAGCAGCCCAACAGACCCACAGCCTTCTGGAGAGCATCCAGCCAATGGTCTGAGGCCAGTAAGCTGGTTGTACCGTCAGCCACTTCCGGCTTCCACCAATAAAGCCACACAATACCTGTTGCTATAGTTTGCCAGACCCAAACTCCAAACGCACGCCTGGTTACAGTCAGCTGGAGCACTAACATTTATTATGTAAACGGGCAGCTGTGAGTGCCATGCTGATGGTGTCTGACCATCCAGCAGCCGCTGGAAGGACCAGAGTGTCCCCTGGTTGAGGAGTCCTTGCTGATCCCTTGAAGTCTGCCTGAGAAGACCCCAGAACTGCACCCACAGAGCTGTAAGTATACCAGGCCAGCCCCGAGAAGTTTACTTTGCCGTTACTGTGTGTGCCTGTGGAGAAGCTGTGGACTAGTGTTGTTTCTAGTGCTTTGATTAGGCAGGCACTGCCCGGAACAGAGTCCCTGCACTTCTCAGCACTTGTGCAATGCATGTAATGGGGGAGAACCATGACTTCTCACCAACACCTGTTCACAAGTCGGGCAGAGCGGAACTTTGCAGATTACATGATACTCTGCGGAATTCCATTTAGTGCAACTCCTCGAACTCCGCCCACCCATAATATATGTATGTATGTGTGAATATATATATAGGTGGTGGTTTGGTGATGAAAATTGCACTTTTGCAATAAAAAAGATTACTTGCAAATCTCTGGTGTGCGGTTTTCTTCCGTGTGAAGAAGAAATTGGTGAAGCATTCAATACGAGAACTGGTCCGTCCTCGATAACAGCACCCGCTGTGAAACAGCGCGCTTTCCTTGGGGCCATTTGGTGGAATATATATATATATATATATATTCACTGAAAAAACCATAGGTTTGACACCAGTTATAGTTAGCTGGAAATTTTACTCGCATAAAACCAATGAAATTCCCACGTTATAGTTAGTTAGACTCACTATAACTTGCGCGTGCAATGCACTGCTGATGACGTCACATATTACATCACTCATGACATGGTCAGTGACATCACTCATGACATCATGGTTTGCAAATGATGAAAGCCCGGATCATGTGACTTGAAAATAACACTTTTCATTGGTTCAGAACAGTTTTGTTTTTCAAATGATGAAAGCCCCCACCTTTTTTCCTCATTCTCACTTTGTTCTTTGAGTGAGGAAGACCTGCTTTTTTCTTACAGATATGGCTACAGTACTATCAGCAGCTGGAGTATCTGCCCCACCACCACCACCACCACCACAAGGACCACCAGAAGATCACATTGGTGGTCAAGAAGAAGAGGAGGAGGAGGAGGAAGAGGAGGAAGAGAGAAGGCAGTTCCTGCCTGAAGACAATCTCCCATACAAACCAAAAGAGCACTTCATATGGGCGTTTTACAAAATCCCAAGGGGTTCCAAAAAAGTAAACGCTGCAAAGGTGACTTGTCTCATCTGTGGTGCTGTGCTATCCAGGGGGAACCCTGCAAAAAAATATTCCTTTGGGAATCATACTATGATTCGGCACATGCAGCGTTTACACCCTAATAACTATTCTGCAGCAGCGGTGAGGGAACTCTGCAGAAACCTACCCCAATCATCATCCAGAACCTCAACAACCAAAGAACCCACTCCATTGGGTCCAGAGGCAAGTGAGGTGATTCCAAATATACAAACAAAGTTTGGGGGATACAAAATTGTTTGTATATAGTGTAACAAAACAATTAGTTATGGTCAGCAAACCATTAAACTAATCAATGTTGCTATGGATAACCACAAATGCCCGAGGAAACCATCATTTTTCCTGATTTTTTTGTGCTCCAGTTGAGCCATTTTCAATTCCCTGTTTTTTTTTATCCCCATAAAAAATACAAAAAAAATATAAAACTGTTCAGAAAAGCCAAAAAAAGTAATAAATGTTCAAAAACATAATAAAAAAAATATAAAACAAAAAAAATAAAAAAAACAGTTCTTTTTAGAACTACCTCTAATTTATAAAAAAAAAAATCATTTTTATAAAACTCTGTCATTCTTTTTTCTCCAGGGTACGCGTACCGGTACGTGCACCGGGGCGCGCACCCAAAAATATTTTGCCCGAATTCCATTGAGCCATTTGGCCTGTAGCCCTGTTTAAATATCCTGAGGTAAATTACATGACTAAAACACATATGAAAGTGTTAGAATTTGCAACCAATGAAAATGTTACTTTCATTTTGTATTTTTATGTGCTGACATTTCATTGGTTATAGACATGAATATATATTAAAAATGAGAGGGAAACACGGCCATTTTGACTACTACTACCTGAGGTACATTTATAAAACATTTCCTCTGAAAACTTCAACTCCTTTCTGAAAGGTAAGTTGTTAATTTGTAAGGTCAACTATGTTCTGCACTTTAACTTAAATTGGAAAAATGTTTTCTGATAGTTTTTACTGTCCCTCTGTTATAGTTATAGATTGAGATAGGCTTCTCTGTTATAGTTATGGATTGAGTTAGGCTTCTCTGGTATAATTATGAATTTACTTAGGCTTCATCACATGCACTTTTTTATATTTCTACTTTCTGCCTGATACCATACACTGCCCAAAGATAACTTCGCTGTTAAAAACTCAGAAGTACCTGTCTGAACCTAAACCCAACAGTGCCCTAACTCTACTGATATAGTTATTTTTTATGCAATTTACAGCAAAAAAATGGAAGGTCGGGATCCCCACTGGATCCATGTCCCCTTAAAGTCCTGAAGGAATGTAGAGACTCCCTGCTCCCTTTTCTACTGGACATCATGAATAGGGCCATGAGAGAGGGCACCTTTCCATCTGAATGGAAAAATGCGGTAGTCAAACCTCTGCTAAAGAAATCAACTCTTGATCCAGAGGTGCTCAAGAACTATCGCCCCATTTCTTTGCTCCCAGCACCTGCTAAGATGCTGGAGACGTATCTTAACCAACATCTGGCGGCATTTCTTGACTCCTCTCATCTCTTGGACCAATCCCAGCATGGCTTCAGGAAGCACCACAGTACCGAGTCTGCCCTGACGGTCGTACTGAACAACATCCGTATGGAGGTAGACCAGGGACATTCCACCGTCCTGGTCCTTCTAGATCTCACGGCCGCCTTTGACACCCTATCTCCCTCGGTGCTAACATCTCGCCTGAGGGAGATAGGGGTGGAAGGAGCGGCCCTGAGTCTGTTGGCCTCCTTTCTCGACCAGAGGGTACAGAGGGTGATGCTGGGAGACTGTCTATCTCCATCCCTACCTGTGCAATGTGGGGTCCCTCAGGGGTCGGCATTAAGTCCGACCCTGTTTAACATCTACGTGACCCCACTTGCCAAGTTGGTTAGATCTTTTGGGATGGAGGTAGTCTCCTATGCAGATGACACGCAGATCTTGGTGTCCTTATCCCACCCTGATGGCTCGTCCCCGTGCAACTTTAGGAACTGCATGCAAGCAGTATCACAATGGATGATTTACAATTCATTAAAGTTGAACGGTGAGAAAACGGAGATCTTGGTGTTCGGCCCCAATAATAACATCTGGTCACCTGAATGGTGGCCGCCCTCGCTGGGGTCCTGACCTACCCCTACGGAGTCAGCGCGAAATTTGGGAGTAATGATTAATCTGGCCCTCTCCATGACTTTGCAGGTAAACAGAACTGTCGCTACCTGCTGGGGGATCATCAAAATACTCAGGAAAATAAAACATTACCTGTCCCCCCAGGCGCGCAAACAAGTGGTGGTAGCACTTGTCGCATCGCGACTCGATTATTGCAATGCCCTATACATTGGCATGAATAAGAGCCTAACACAGCATCTTCAGACCGCCCAAAATGCGGCGGCCAAATTTGTTCTGGACGCACCCAGACTAGCGTCCTCAACAGCTGCTAGGAAAGCCTTACATTGGCTTCCTACAGAAGCGAGGATCACCTTTAAGGTGCTCTGCCTGACTCATAGTGCACTCTCCGGAAATGGTCCGGGAGGAGTCAAGAAAATGCTGGCCCCCTATGTCTCGGGCAGACTCCTGCGTTCTTCCTCAAAGAATTTGCTTGTGGTACCTCGTTTCCGTAAGAGCAGATGGGGCGGTAGGGCCTTTTCCACAATCGCCCCAAAGCTGTGGAATATTCTTCCAGGTGAAATTAAAACTCAGCCCTCTGCTCTGTGCTTCCGAAAAGCACTAAAAACCTGGCTGTTTGCAAGGGCGTACTTGTAGTTTTGTCCTATTTGCTTTCTGGATTTTTCTGTTAGGCGCCTTGATGCCCTCGGGCTAAGTCGCGCGTTATAAGATTCCTTTCATTTCATTTCATTTCAAGGTAAAGAGGAGACCAATACAATTTCTTTTGAAATTATGGATAAGGACATTCTTAACAAAGACTTGGATTTCATGGATGAGTCTGAGGATCAAGAACTAATTGACTGTCTTGAAGTAATTGTTTACTTTATAGGTTTCTTTCTCTGTTCATTACATTCTTTTTCTGCTTTGTTGTCGTGTTGTGTTACTTTCTGTAGGTCTCGCTGTGAAAGCGCCAGGATACTCTTTTTGAGTCGCTGTGCGCTATACAAATAAAATGTAACATAACATAACATAACAATTGAATCATGTAATGAAAATTTGGAGGACATTCCGGATGATGTAATGTTAGAAGTGTTATTAAATTATGAACAATCTCAACAATAAATGTATATTTAATAATTAAAAATTGTTCAAGACATTATTCATTTTTATATGTAATTCATGAAATACTACCAAAATGATTATAATATAAACTGAGAGTTACAGTATACTGTGCAACTTTTTTGTGTTTCATAGTAAGTTTGCTCATAGTTACTTCCTTTCTCCCACTATATTATCTCCAATGTGTTTTTTCACATCTCTTTTTTATCTCCTGCCTCCTTTCTCTCACTGTCTGTCTCTAATGCACCGTATCACCGCCAATTTTGTGTAGATTTAGAAGAGAGTAAAATGTAATACTTGAAAACATCATAAGGGAGCAGGGTAGACTACCCATGATCCCCTAGGCCTTCTCAGGGAGTCCGTAAAGGATCTGTTTCTGCTTTCCTGACAGACTATGGTATGGATTCCATATACCACAATAACTTCTGTAACAACATGCAAGATATCTACAGAGGAGACGGTGTACATTGAATTTAAGACTCTGCATTGGTAACTAAATGTTGGTACTTAAATCACCCACACAACACAACAACTCTATTCAGAGCTACCCTACCTCTAAGCACTTTAAATTATTATTTTACTGTTTCACTTGGCTGTCCCCATGGTACGCTCCCCGATACGCTCCCCGGTGCGCGTACCGGGCGCTCCCCCCGCGAAAATCGTTTTTTTTTTTAAAACTTTGCCCCGTGGGGCTCTTTTATGGCCCCCACATCAAACCTAGGGGGTCAGGGGGGGTCTACCCTGACCCCTTTTGGTAATTTCCCCCTTTGTTTTTGCCACCTCTTGTGTCTCGATCCTACCGAGACTCAAGATGGCGGCCGCTCTGGACTGTTTGGAATGTTGACAGACACCCGAGAGCCAATCAGCTTTCCGCTCGCATACTCGCGTTACGCGCCGGGTGCGCTCCCCGGTGCACGTACCGGGGCGCGCTTATAAATATATATATTTTTTTTAACCTAAATTACCCAAAATCCACTGGAGCACATATCTTCAGACATAGCAAAGGCACATCGGGCTACCAGTCCCTACAATTTTGCCAAGTTTGGTGGAAATCCATTCAGCCGTTCGGGCTAAAAGTGAGTCCAACCGCCCTATTGAAATTTACATGGGGAAAACACGTTTTGGGACCCCCCAAATATCTCGGCCCCCGCTTGACAAATCCCCCCCAAACTTTCAGGGAAGGAGCAGAGCGGAGCGGGCCATCTTCTTTGAGAAAGTCGCGAAGATTCGTCCACCAGCGACAAAGTTATTCCCAATAGAATGTTGCGGATTTCCTATGGAAAACAATCCTAACTATAACTACCTTCTGGCGACCGCCAGTAGGTAATATATATATATATATATATATATATATATATATATATATATATATATATATACACTGAGAAGACAAAAGGTTACGAGGACGTTGTAGTTAGGCTGACATTTCACTCATACAAAACCTGAGAAATTCAGCAGTTATAGTTCACTGGGTTAACTAGAACGTGTGCCCCCGCAATGCACTGCTTATGACCTCACATATTACATCAGTCTTGACATGGTCAGTTACATTACTGATGGCATCACTGTAAACATCTCAAATGACATCACTGATGATTTCACTGATGACATTTTCCGGTGACTGAGTGTTTCTAAAAAGTGTATGAGTGTTAAATATATATACACCAAGGTGTAATGATGAATCAATCAATCAATCAATCAGTGACACTTATAAAGCGCGCTACATACCCGTAGGGTCTCAAGGCGCTGGGGAGGGGGGGGTGCCGCTACTGCTCGAACAGCCAGGTCTTCAGCTTCTTCCTGAAGGAGAGGTGGTCTTGGGTCAGGCGCAGGTCGGACGGGAGGGAGTTCCAGGTCTTGGCGGCCAGGTAGGAGAAGGACCTTCCTCCTGTAGTCGCTCTTCGGATGCGGGGGACGGCGGCGAGGGCGTGGTTGGCTGATCGGAGGTGGCGTTTGGGAGCGTAGAAGTTGACTCGGCTGTTGAGGTAGCTCGGGCCTTGGTCGTGTAGGGCTTTGTGTGCGTGGGTGAGGAGGCGGAAGGTGATTCTCTTGTTGATGGGGAGCCAGTGAAGGTCTCTCAGATGACCGGAGATGTGGCTGGATCGTGGGATGTCGAGGATGAGTCTGGCTGAGGCGTTTTGGATCCGCTGGAGTCTCTTCTGGAGCTTGGCGGTGGTCCCGGCGTAGAGGGCGTTGCCGTAGTCCAGTCGGCTGGTGACGAGGGCCTGGGTGACGGTCTTCCTGGTCTCTGAGGGGATCCACCAAAAGATCTTTCGTAGCATGCGTAGGATGTTGAAGCACGCCGAGGAGACGCTGTTGACTTGCCTGGTCATGGAGAGGGAGGAGTCCAGGATGAAGCCCAGGTTTCGTGCATGGTCTGTCGGTTTGGGTGCGGTGCCCAGGGCGGGAGGCCACCAGGAGTCGTCCCAGGCGGAGGGTGAAGAGCCCAGGATGAGGACCTCCGTCTTGTCCGAGTTCAGTTTCAGGCGGCTGGTCGTCATCCACTCGGCTACCTCTTTCATCCCTTCGTGCAGGTTGGCTCTGGCGGCGGCGGGGTTGTTGGTCAGGGAGAGGATCAGCTGGGTGTCGTCGGCGTAGGAGATGATGCTGAGGTGGTGTTTGCGTACGATGGCCGCGAGGGGGCTCATGTAGACGTTGAAGAGGGTGGGGCTCAGTGATGATCCTTGGGGGACGCCGCAGATGACTTCGGAGGCCTCTGACTTGTACGGTGGTAGGCGGACTCGCTGTGTTCTTCCGTCGAGGAAGGAGATGATCCATTCCAGCGCCTTGTCCTGGATACCGATGTTGCTGAGGCGCCGTGTTAGGGTGCGGTGGCAGACCGTGTCGAATGCCGCGGAGAGGTCTAGGAGGATGAGGGCCGCTGTTTCTCCCTTGTCCATCAGGGCTCGGATGTCATCGGTGGCGGCGATGAGGGCGGTCTCGGTGCTGTGTTTGGCTCGGAAGCCGGACTGTGAGGGGTCGAGGGATCCGTTCGTCTCGAGGAAGGCGGCCATCTGCTTGTTGACGGTCTTCTCGATGACTTTGGCTGGAAACGGTAGAAGCGAGATGGGGCGGTAATTCTTGAGGTCGGTGGGGTCCGCTGTTGGTGAGTGCATGAGTACCTGTTTGGATGATTTAGTGGGTGCACGACTGACTGTATAAGTGAGTGATTCTATGTGTCTCAGTGAATGTATGGGTGAGTGACTAATTTGTGTGAATGTCTGCATCAGTCTGTAAGTTGGTGTTTAAGTGGCTGTATGGGTTGGTGAATAGGTACATGAGTGGCTGTATGGGTTATTGATTGGTTGTATGAGCACCTGTATGGGTGTGTGAGTACCGGTGTGGGTGGTTGAGGAAGTGTATGACTGCCTGCATGGATGAGTGAGTGGCTGAGTCTGTGGCTTTATGGGTTCATTTGTGCATCTGTAAGGAGCTGTATGGGTGAGTGTGCATATGGCTGTGCCAGTGAGTGAATGGATGTGTAAGTGGTATATGTTTGAGTAATTGCATATCTGAAAGGCAGCATAGGTGAGTTTTGGAGTATATAAGTGATTGCATGTGTGAGTGAGAGTGGCTGTGTGGGTGAGGGTGTGTTTGTGTCAGTGACTGTACAGGTGAGCAAGTGATGTTATCAGAGATGTCACTGACCATGTCATGAGTAACGTAATATGTGATACCATAAGCAGTGCTTTACAGGGGCTTAAGCTATAGTTAGCTCAGGTAACTATAACTGCTGAATTTCACTGGTTTTGTACACATGAAATCTGAGCCTAGCCATAATGTCCCTGTAACCTTTCTTTTTTCAGTGAATTTCTAAGGTTTTTAAATTATATTTCCTGACTAGTGGAGAAAAGGGGCCGGGCCTCTCATGAGCTCTCAGCAATCCAGCTGTGTATGAATTACTGAAGGTAACATGAGTAAGGGAGTTCTTGGCCCTGACAGACCCTCAGTATCCAAGGGGATTTCATCCCACAACAAATAGTGCATCAGGAGGAGCATTTGCAGACGGGTGGAGAAAGGGGTGGGGCCTTGGATGAGCTCTCAGCATTTCCATTGAGTGAAACTTACTAGAGGTAACAGAAGGGGTTGTTTGCCCCCGAGGACCCTGATCATTCAAAGGGGCTTCATAACCAAACCAGTTGAGCACCAGGAGATACCTTTGCAGAGTGGTGGAGAAAGGGGAAGTGCCTCCCACAAGCTCTCAGCAATCCTTCTGTGTGGGACCAACCAGTAGTGTGACAGGAGGTGTATTTGCAGAGTGGTGTAGAAAGGGGGTGGGGTCTTCCACGAGCTTGGACTTACTGGAGGAAACAGGAAGGGTTATTGGCCCCCAGGGAACCTTCATCCCCCGGGCCTTATCTTTTAAATAAAATAGTTTTAAATTGGGGGGTGTCACACAGCCCTCCTCCTCCAGCCGGTTACTGACTTGGGGACCCTATGTCCTGGGGCGGCCTGATTTTTAACATTTATTATTATTAGGGGACGAGGGCTGCATAACCTCCCTTCCTGGGCCAAGTTTGGCTCCAGTGACCCCATCCCCCAGAGCTTGGCCATTAGACCATGGGGAGGGGGCTGCACAGCTCCCCTCCCTGGGCTGATTTCTGCCCCAAGGTCTCCATCCTCCAGGGCCTTGCCTCATTATTTTAGGTGCTCCTAGGGCATGGATTGACCTCTGTTGGCGATCTCGCAGGGAGCCTCAAGACCTTTGCGGTTACTGCTGGCTTTCTGCCTCCTGTGGGAGCCAGCATTGCTCTGACAGACAGGGGGCAGCTGAAAGGCAGCACTTTGTCTGTCAGATAAATATTTTCATCTGTTTCCCTGCATGCATATTTGCGTGCAGGGAAACTAATGAAAATTCTGCTTTCTGCAAGCTGGAGCTGATTGACAGCTCTGCCTTTATGAAAGTGGAGTTATGTCTCCTTTTGCTTGGTCGGAGCTGTCAGCTGTGCACCCACTTACACCTCCACTGAGACACCCATGCACCCATTCACACACTCACTCAGACACTCAAACACTCACTCACAGACCCACTCAAAGGCTCATGCATGTACTCACAGACCAAATCTGAGTCTCATGCACTCACTCACACATCGACTCATAGACTCAAAGACCCACTCATATATCCACTGAGCCATCCATGCACCCATTCATACCCTCACACATCCACTCACAGACCCACTGAGAGTCTTATGTACCTTCACAAACATGTATTGAGACACTCATACATCCACCCAAAGACCCATTCAGGCACTCATGCATCTACTCAAATACCAAGTCAGAGTCTAATGCACCATGTCACAGACCCATTCAGAGGCGTACGCACCCACTCACAGACCCACTGCAAGACTCATGTACCCCTCAAGGACCCACACAGACCTTTGAACCTACTCACCAGCCTACTCAGAGACTCATGCCCCACACACATACTTTCATGCCCATTTACAGACCCACTCAGAGACTCATGCAGCCACTCAAAAACCCCCTTGGAGTATCATGCTCCCCCCCCACAAATCCACTCAGATGCATTAACTTGCTCAGAGACCACCTCACAGGCCTAATCAAATTCTTATGCACCCAGTGTCAGAGACACATTCAGAGACTCATACACCCACTGACACACTCACTCAGATACTCACACATGCTCTCTTAGATCAAGTAAACTTCCACACATCCTCTGACAGAGCTTCTGAGATAGTTATGCACCCACTGACAGCCCAATCAAATTGCCATACACACACTCAGACAAAGTCAAAAAGTCATACATGTGTTTATAGGGTTATTTGGAAACTGATGTAGCTAGTGTGATGTACAGAATTCCTTATGTATAGTTATAAAAGTGGAATGTACTACTGGCTATTGAATGTCTGCTTTTGTTTTGCCTATTTACAATGTATTTACAATTAGCGCAACATTGTCGCAAATATTTAAAAAATTAACAAAAACAGATATTTTATTAGAAAATTAACAACATTTTGGGCAGTGGGGTAACGCTGAGAAGAGCCTTTGTGTTCATTGTTAGACCACTACAAATAAGAATGGATGCAGAGTTTCAGGCTGCTGAGGAACACACTGTTGGCTTTGTCAGTGAAGTGAACTAACTTCTACAGATTCCATGCATGTCAAAACGTAAGTTGTTTATGTAAATAGAGCCCATGCTATGGTATCTGAGGAATGCAGAAACAGCTTTATTAACATGTTTTCTGGCTTTGTCAATCTGGGGACAAAACTGATTTGACCACATCCATTTCTTCCTTTGGCATATGTTAGAGTACACAAACACAGTGTTAAGGAAAAGTGTCATCAATTCTGCAAAGGTATCCTTCATTATGATTTCTAGTCATACCCCCGTCAGTGTGCCTATGTCATTGCTATCACAGTGCATAATAATGAAGTCAGGGGGTTGGGAATCCACGATGCTGCAAAGGCAGCAATTGATGCCACTTCAACCCTCTCTGGCTAATTGTCCACATTAGCCAAACTGAAATCCCTGTCAATACCACTTTTTCTAGCAGCCTCTCTAGCCTAAAAGACATAACTGTTGCACACAATCCATGCTCTAACTATTTTCAAGTGAAGCAGCAGTAGTAGCTAGGAGAAAGCTAAAGCTGAATGAGGCAGTTTTCAAAATGAAGGGAAGTTAAAATGAAAGTGTGATGGGGGGCGTGGCTTGCGCCCGAGGAAGATGGCGGCATTCCTGTGGCTCCCTTGAGGTGACGGGGCTTCCGAGGGATTTTCTGGCTTCACCCGAGTCTTGAAGTACTTCAAAACTGCATAAATCAAGGTCGGAATGTGAGAGCCTCTAAATGGAAGTATTTCCGTGTTCTTTCTGGCAAGCTTTGACCTTTTATTAACCTTTCTGCTCACAGCTGAAGTATCTGTGACAGATGCCTAACTGCCGCGCGCTGAGGAAGCCAGCTTTCCTTTCAGTTCGGAATTTCTCTGGCAGCGCAGATATATGCAGGTTAACAAACTGAACTAAAGTGAGAAGAACTCTTCATTTAAACTCTGCAGTGATTAATTGCCTCACTTTGCATCGCATTGCTCACTCTGTGAAACATATCGCTTCCTGACTAACTGAATGAAAATTGTGGCTTCAAAGCAGGCTGCACACTGAGGAGATTATTTCCATTGTACCTGAATTTCTTAAAAAGGAGCAATGTTTTATTCATTTACTGACCGTACTTCACTGATTATGAATGTTTGACACTAGAAGTCATGTAGAAAACTGAATTTGGACATTACTCCCATGCACTTGTATTAACAGGCTTTACATGGGCATTTCAGTAACCTTATTTTTGTGTTGCTAATATGTGTATGTGCAAATGTCTGCATTTCTTAATTGTGTTTCTCTCAGAACCTACAATGTTATATGAGTGTGCTACGAGATTCTTTATTTAAAGTGGCTCTCTTGGATATGGTATTAAGCTAAGTAGGTGGTATGGTTTACTTGGGCATAGACACACTCTTGGAATGCATTGTGGTGTCTTACATTTCATACATATATTTTCTTCCATTTAAGCAAACAGATATCACTTTTATATTTCACTTCATGCTTCTTGGTAAATGTATGTTTTGATATTCTGTCATGCGCCAAATGCCTGCAAATTCTGTTACAGTGTGCCTTGCCCACTATTATTAGGTGTAATTCGCACTAACGTTATACCTTGCAGCTTTACATAACCTTTTCTCTATAGGTTTTAACTCTTCCTATTGCATGGGTAGGTTAAACATGCTATATTTCTACAGGATCTTTTTTGCTATTATTGTATTAATATTGTTACGCTTACAGTGTTAAGGCAGTTTACCCCAATGTTGGGTTCACGTTATTTTTGCTCCTAATACGGAATTTCTTCTTCTACGCATTGCTATTCTTTGCCTTTGGACTGTTTTTCTCAAATCTATGGGCAGGACATCTAAAACTGTACAGATATCTACACCTTCTCCTCGAAAATCTTTAATTCATCTCAGCTCACGCTATAATTGTTTATCCATGGAGGATTCAGTCGCTTCATCGCCCAAAGGTGCATTGCCTTCACAGATTGCCTCAGTCTCTACTGTTTCCAAAGCCTCCACAAAAAGATTGAAAAAAGATCCTCCCTCTCCACCTAAACAGACTGCTTCTATCACAATGGATCTAATACTAGAGGAGATTAGAGCTCTACGTCCGTTTATGGAAGAGACCAAATCCACGCTTCAGATGCTCTCTGACAAATGGTCAGCAATGGATCAACGAGTCAATACGCTAGAGCAGAACTTTGGCTCTTTATCTTCATCTACTTCTAAAGTAGAATCTCTTAGTTCACAGGTCTCAAAACTTCACAAACAGGTTGAGCAGTTGGAAAACAGAAATAGACGGAATAACCTTCGAATTTATGGTCTTCCTGAAGGGACAGAAGGTTCGGATCCGCCCACCTTCTTTAAATCATTTCTTCCAACGCTCCTTAAGCTACCTGAGGGCACCATGTTGAATATACAGAGAGCTCACAGATTAGGTCCACCGATGCGTCAAACATCTTCTTCGTCGCCACACAAACCGAGAGGAGTGATCTTGTACTTTTTGGAATATACTGACCTCTTAAAGATTCTATCAGCAGTTAGGGCAATGAATCGTATAATTTGGTCAGGAAATTCTCTGTTCTTTTCCCAGGATTACTCCAAATCGACGGCTGATCGACGCAAAGAATTTTTAGCATTCCGGCTGCAATTACGCTCATTAGGTGCAAGATATGGTCTTTTTCACCCTTGCTTGTTAAAGTGACATTTAATAATAAAACTACCACCTATGAGGATCCAATTAAGTTGAAGAGCTTCCTGTACTCTCACCATACTGATACAATGGAGACTACTTCATCATTTAGTTCCAGCTAGATTACGTTCAGACTCTGTTTCTGGTTCCAGTATTCTCATGTTTTATCTTCTGGTTTTTGATCCGTTTGTTGTTTCTTAAAATGTATGCAGCAGTTAACTTACGTTGTTATTGTTTGTAATATATCTAATCATTTTTTCTTCCCACACAGGTTTCGGGTGTGTGTCTTCTCCTACCTGTTCAAGTATGTTCGTTATGCCCTTCCCTCCGCCTCCCCTTGTGGGTCCTGGACACGTCATTGTTCCGTGTGGCCTTCCATCCCTCCACCCTTCGTATGTCTTGGATTGTATGTAAGTTTTCTTTCTTCATTATTCATTACTCTATTCATTCTCACTTTCTTCTTTCTCTTTTCTTTCTCTTTTTGCATATTTTCTTCTCTCTTTGGTCTTCCTCATTTCCTTTTTATATCCTGCAATCTTCCTTTCTCTTTCTCTTCCAGAGGTTGCATTTTCGCTTTGCTTCCTTTCTTTCTTGTTTCTCATATCTAGTTCAGATCTCTTACTTTTTGTGCAGTTGGTTTGATATAGCTTGTATTTTTATTGATTTCACATGTCATTCTTATTGGAATTGTCCCTCAACTGGTTTTTTGATATGCTTTTCTAAAATTATGTTATGCCTTAAATATTATCTTGGAATGTTAGAGGTTTACATTCACCAATCAAAAGACAGAGAGTATTATCCCACCTGGCCAAGCTCAACACAGATATAGCTTGTATACAGGAATCACATTTGTCGGCTGATGAATCTGCTAAATTGAAGAGGGGTTGGGTAGGCGAAGTTTATTTTTCCCCAGGTGATGGTAAGCGTAATGGAGTCTTGATTTTGTTTCGAAAATCTCTTCCAATTAAAGTAGTAACGCATTCTGCAGACACTTCAGGTAGATGGGTGCTAGTGAATCTCACTCTAGATAACATCCCTATTTCTATTTTAAATGTTTATGCTCCTACGAGTGGCAACGCCACTTTTTGGCCCTCCATCGCACCGCTTATCACTCAATACTACGTTGATAATTTCATCCTAGTGGGTGATTGCAATGAAGTTTTTGACCCATTTTTGGATAGACACTCAGTTAGTGCATACATTCCTCATAAGTCACAAAAATCTTTTACACAACTCATTACACAATACAAACTTACTGACGCCTGGAGACTCTGCAATCCCACTTTGCGAGAATACTCCTTCTTTTCACCCCCTCATCAAACTCAATCACGCTTGGATTATTTTTTTATCTCTCATCAACTTACCCAATCCCTTATTTCTTCTGACATTGGCTCCATCTTAATTTCTGATCATGCCCCAGTCTCCATTGTTTTAGATGTATTACAAAAACCTACTTCTATTAAAAAATGGCGTTTCAATAATGCTCTCCTTCTCGATGCACAGTTTGTTTCTTCTTTCACATCCTTTTTTCATGAATATTTTTTGTTTAATCACACGGATGAAGTTCCATTCCCTGTAGTTTGGGACGCTTTCAAAGCATCAGCTAGAGATTTCATCATTCACTATGTTTCTCGCAAACGGAAGAAAGCCCAACAAGCCACCAATGACCTCCTTTCTAAAATTAAAAAATTAGAGCACTTATATTTCACTTCCAAATCAAAGGATTGTTTAAATGATCTTATTGCCACCAAAATTCAATTTAATAAAGATTCCACGTACAATGCCTCCAATTTTCTCTTAAAATCTAGCGCCATGTTTTATGGTGGACAGAATAAGGCTGGGAAATTGCTGGCCAACTATCTAAAGGTAAAGCAGAACAAGGTCAATATTGAATCTATCTATAGTTGTGATGGGTCACTAAAACACAAAAGTGAAGATATCCTACAGGAGTTTTTGCATTTTTATGAAACATTGTATTCGTCTGAATCCTCTTCTTCTGAACAAGACATTTCCCAATTTTTGTCCAAGATTTCCTCTCCTTTCGACACTCTTCCGGACCTGGTTCCACTTCTGTCTCTTTCTCTGATGCCCTTATTTGCATTATCCCGAAACAAGGTAAAGATCCACAACATTGTAAAAACTACCGCCCTATTTCTTTAGTAAATATCGACTATAACATTTTTTCAAAGGCTTTAGGATTGCGTTTAGCATCTTTTTTACCCGAGCTTTTAGGGAAAGAGCAATCCGGTTTCGTTAAAGGTAGACTGCTCACGGATAATACTAGATTGTTTTTTGACATTCTCTCTAAGACCTCGCATAGCTCTCACCCCCTTGCAGATATAGCCCTAGATGCAGAGATCGAGTTGAATGGCCATATCTGTTTAGTACTCTGAAGTGGTTTGGTTTTGGTCCAAAGATTTCCACCCTGATTTCGTTCCTTTATTCCCGCACTAGAGCAGCAATTTCGGCAAACGGTACCTTATCTTCTTACTTTTCTCTTAATAGAGGGGTTAGACAGGGATGCCCACTTTCACCTTTTTTATTTAATCTTGCTTTAGAACCTTTCCTTTTGAGAATTCGTCAGAATGCTAATATACATGGTTTTAATTTCCACGACTCTGATATTAAGATGGCAGCATACGCTGACGATGTATTATTATTTCTCTCCCAACCAGACACATCCCTCCCTGCTTTTTTGGATGAAGTTAACTCATTTGCACAAGTATCTGGCTACAAATTAAATAAGGATAAATGTGAAATTTTGCCACTTACCAAACTCACTCTCAAGGACGATTTCTCTGCTTCGGGCTTTCATTGGAGCCCTAACTCTATTAAATATTTGGGTCTCCATTTTACTTCTTCTCTTTCGGGCACAGTTACTAAGTGTATGGATGACTGTTTACAAAAATTGACTACTCTCACTAGCAAATGGCATCCTCTATATCTATCGTGGTGGGGGAGATTAGATACAATCAAGATGATGCTCTCTCCCATTGTGCTATTTACAATATCTAACATACCGTTTTCTATCCCTTTGAAATGTTTCAAGAAAATTAACTCTATTTTATCTTCCTTTTTGTGGGGACATAAAAAGTCTCGTATGTCTTTGTCCAAATCAATGCGTTCTAAAAGAGAGGGTGGGGTAAACTTTCCGAATTTTGCCTTATATCATAAATCTTTTTTATTGACTCAAGTGTCGAACTGGATTACGGATTCCGCATCATCCTCTCCTCTCTGGTTGGCCTTAGAAAAGTCTTTTATATCCCCCTTTTCTTTCAAAGAATATCTTATGTTTTCTCGTAAACCTCAATCTTTATCTACTCCTATTCTTAAGTATACCTCCAAAATCCTTCCTACCTTTCCCGTTTCGTCCTTTTTTGATCAACCTATTTGGCACAATACATCTATATTAATTAACAATAAGCCGATTTTTTGGAAATCCTGGAGATCACGTGGCCTTATCTGGGTGCATCAATTGTTTCACCAAAATCAGATCATCCCATTTGCATTAGCTGCTACTTCTTTCAATCTACCTCCCGCTTTTCGAGTTAAATATTCATTATTGTCACACGCATTACAACTTGCCTACGATGCTTCCCTTGCTGCACCTCCTCCATCAAACCACGTATCCTCCGATATGTCTTCACTGAGTTCTTTACTTCTTAAACAACCTAAAGATTCAAAAATCTATGCTTTGCTTCAAACTCACTCTTCATCTCGCACGAAAACCACAACTGAAGAAACCTGGGAAAAAGACCTAGAAGTCTCTTGGCCTATTGAGCTATGGGACAAATTATGGCTTAAGATTCGTAGATCTTCCAGAGCTGCTAATGCTACTCAAACACTTTTTTTTATTTATAATCGTTTATTATTTTCACCACTAGTTCTTAGTAAACAATACCCAGATGCTTCTGATAAGTGTTGGTCCTGCTCCTTACCATGTGCAGATCTTTTCCACATGCTTTTCAGTTGTTCCCATGTTCATAATTTTTGGCGGCAAGTTTGGTCTCAAATTAACAAGATTTTTTTCTCTAATCACTCCTTCTCTTTATCTCACATTTTCTTAGGGAGTGTTTCCCCCATCTGGGATCATTGCACTTTCAGGGTTAGAATAATTGACTTATTGTTGGCAGTAGCTTTCCAGCAAATAACTAAAAATTGGAAGGATTTTACCAAAATATCTTATCAGGCTTGGTGGTATGCTGTTTGCTATAATCACAGGTTAGATACGACTTTTGTCTACCCCTTGGCTTTAGCTGCCAAGCGAAAAGAATTGTGGAGTCCAGTTACATTATTTTTTGATTTAAGTGCTCAGAGTTCTCTGCCTTTGTCCCCGTTACAACAGGAAGTTCCTAAACCTCCATGAATTCCTGTATTTTGTTAAATATATTAATATTATTTTCGCTTTTCTTGTAATTACAATGTATATTTAGTATATCTTTTCTTACCTTATATCATATCAGTTGGCAATTTTGCTTATATTTATTCTCAATTTTTGATGTTTCTTTTTGTAGCTTATATTAATACCTTTAATTATCTTGATGTATACTTTTGCTTGTTATTTTCTATGCCTTACTTTGTAAGCTTATGTCATATTCTTTCAATAAAAATTTTCTGAACTCAAAAAAAATGAAAGTGTGATGTTGGTTTTAAAAAAACATATTTCATTGGATGCTGTAAATGTGGAGGTGAATAAACTTAGGTAGTGACTTAAAAGTATAAGTAATTAGATCTATGATTGGCAACAGGTGCAAACAAAGTGTAATGCATATTTGGCCATGTTTTCAGTTCTGTACTGTAAACCAAAACCTGCTGCAGTTCCTTTAATAATTAGTATAGTTCTCGTAGAATGTACTGTGAACTTCTGAACTACTGGTTCTAGTATGTTGCTATGGAGACTGTGCTAAGTGTGTATTAGGAGAGGGGCATTTAAGAGAGAATTGTCTGTTTTAAGAAATTATATGTCTTGTAAGAAGGGTTTGATTTTCTACTGAGGACTTGCTAGTAAAGTGTGCACTACTGTTAAAGTTATAAAACTATCAATCTAAATATGTTTTTGGATTCCCGTTGTTTCTTTCGCGAATTTGTCACAGCGGTAGAGAATATGTCTCAATTATACACAAGTATCCTATGATGTTGGGCTTTTTAATAAAAGTGATTGAAAGGGTTAATACATACTAACTATTCAGTAGTGGAGTAATAAAATGAGAAAATTAGAGATACGTTTTTATTTGCTTCCTTCCACACTGTCAAAGAGTGCAAAGTTAAAAAGGATGCGACTAATGGTTGCTTTGTATGAGAGTGGTGGGCTAATCTTATGCTTAGTTTTCACAAATCCTGAGTCTATTGAGTATATCTAATAAGTGCAAAAAAAGCTAATTCATCAATTAACTCAATTTTCTGGTATGTCTATTACGTTTAATTTTTAGCAAAGAAATTGATTAAAAAGATATATGTGCATGCGAGATTGTTAGAAGAAAGTCTGATATATATCTCTGAGGGCGATCATAAATGACGACCAGACATACCCTGTGGCAAGGCACATAAACCCGCATCACGCAGGAAACACACAGGACTTAACTTTCTTTGTAATTGATAGCATGCCCAAGAACATCAGAGGAGGCAATCGGCAACTGACATTGAGAAGACTTGAGTCAAGATATATAATTATGCTAGACTCGAAGATCCCCAACGGGTTAAATGCGGATGAGGCTCTTAATGTGCATCTCTAGTCCTCAGCTGCTTGGCCCACTAACATTTAACCATTCCGAAAACATCTAGATCTCACCCACTCTAATTTTAATAGATTTTAATTAGCACAATGCACATAACACACAATTCTTTCAAACAACACATTTGACACTTAATAAGGCACAACAGGTATGAGTCACCGCGGTCACTGTCACCACAAGTTCACTAGTCAGCAACAATCACCAATTAACAGGAGCCAGAGGTTAGTACAGAAGAACCTGCCTCAAACCCACTTGGGTAGGATGTAACGACCAGCTGTGGTATTAACAGCAAGGGCAATCCGTCATGTAAAGTCTTGTAACATTCTCTATAGACAAGGATAGCACCGGCTTGATATGAACTATAATATGTTGTCCTGGGAGAACCAGACATAAGAGGAATGTCCATGATGGAATACGAACGGCAACTGTCGATTATGTGTAGGTGCATGCCTGTCATACACAACAGAAAACAAAAGGTTGAGTAAGGCACAACATGAGCGTATCCTCTGAATTATTGTGTTCAGTACAGGTTGTTAAAGGTTGTACGCAAATATGAGCACAACGGTGAAAGGGGTGCTAGTTAGTGACACCACCTAGAATGTACTTAATAAGTGAACGCGCTGACTCACGAAAATGTTTAGTTTATTGTATATATTTGTTACAAATTTTCATTACATTTTGACTGTATATTGGGTAAAATGTGGAGTAACATTTACAAATGTTGGGGCAAATATGTCCATTGATTTATCTCTGCTAGAATGGTTCAATGCATCTTGCCAAAATATCAACACACCGTGTATTCCAAAAGAGATAACTCTGCTATGTTGTTTGAAGTATGACGATACGGTTGCCATGACAACCAGCCAGTTGTAACCTGTCAGTTTTGAAAGTATATAGTTGATGTAACTGTGGGACCAGATGTAGTGAGCAAGGCGGTGAACTCCGTTGAAACGGAATAAAGAAATCTTACTTTGGAATATATTCACGGAGTCAGAGCCTTCTTTGGATTGAAAGTTTGGACTGGTTTTGGAGATATATATTATATATACATATATATATATATATATATATATATATATATATATATATATATATATATATATATATATATATATATATATATATACGTATATCGCCGAAAACTCCTTACAGCTGCTTCGTACCTTCGCAGGACGCAGGTGGGGCTATCACGTGTCAGCAACAGCAACCGAAGAAGGCTTACTGCCGAAATGCATTTTGCTATGCTGTCTACCATTAAAACGGCTCCTGCAAAGTTCCTCTGTGTGGCCTCTTCTCCTTCCCTATCTGCGAGGAGTGCTGTTTTTTATCTAATTCGCGCACATGCCAGAGGTGCGCTGGAGGCTCCGGTTCTACAAGTGGCAGAAACGGCTGGCACCTGCTTCCAAAGCATTTTGATTTACCGTTTCCCGGACCATTTTCTGCCCGCTTCAAGTGTTGTGTTCGCCTCAGCCTATTGCCAGTGGCAACTTGTTACCTAACGAGGAGTCGGATTCATTGACTGTTCGGCTCTACATTTTGGCTTAACTTTTGGCTGCTCTACGCTTGAGGTTTGAACCGTTGGGGACTGGAGGGAGAACGTGAGACTATCATTCAGCGTGCTAACCTCAATTTACCACTGCATCTTTACCTTGAACTTTGTCTGCCGTGCCCTGTAATACTCGCCAGTAGCACTGTCTTCTGGGAGTTGAAGTTTCATTTATGCCACCATGGTTGAAGTAACATGTGACTTGGGGGCGGGACTTTACTTACCTTCCAATGAGGGTGGTACTGGACATTTTAAAGATGCAGGTGGGGCTATCACGTGTCAGCAACAGCAACCGAAGAAGGCTTACTGCCGAAATGCATTTTGCTATGCTGTCTACCATTAAAACGGCTCCTGCAAAGTTCCTCTGTGTGGCCTCTTCTCCTTCCCTATCTGCGAGGAGTGCTGTTTTTTATCTAATTCGTGCACATGCCAGAGGTGCGCTGGAGGCTCCGGTTCTACAAGTGGCAGAAACGGCTGGCACCTGCTTCCAAAGCATTTTGATTTACCGTTTCCCGGACCATTTTCTGCCCGCTTCAAGTGTTGTGTTCGCCTCAGCCTATTGCCAGTGACAACTTGTTACCTAACGAGGAGTCGGATTCATTGACTGTTCGGCTCTACATTTTGGCTTAACTTTTGGCTGCTCTACGCTTGAGGTTTGAACCGTTGGGGACTGGAGGGAGAACGTGAGACTATCATTCAGCGTGCTAACCTCAATTTACCACTGCATCTTTACCTTGAACTTTGTCTGCCGTCCCCTGTAATACTCGCCAGTAGCACTGTCTTCTGGGAGTTGAAGTTTCATTTATGCCACCATGGTTGAAGTAACATGTGACTTGGGGGCGGGACTTTACTTACCTTCCAATGAGGGTGGTACTGGACATTTTAAAGATGCAGGTGGGGCTATCACGTGTCAGCAACAGCAACCGAAGAAGGCTTACTGCCGAAATGCATTTTGCTATGCTGTCTACCATTAAAACGGCTCCTGCAAAGTTCCTCTGTGTGGCCTCTTCTCCTTCCCTATCTGCGAGGAGTGCTGTGTTTTATATATATATATATATATATATATATATATATATATAGATATACATATATACGTATATCGCCGAAAACTCCTTACAGCTGCTTCGTACCTTCGCAGGACGCAGAACAGAAAGAGCACAAAACCACCAAGCTTTTAAAATGCCTTCAGTTTATTCGCCTTCAGTTACAGGTAAATGCTGGCAGCCATGACACGTTTTGTCCCTGCTAGGGGAACTTGATCACATGACGCCCTACTACCAATAGCATCTCTTCATATAGGTCATCACTCTTTTTTCTTTTTTTACTTTTTTCATTTTTTTAAACCAACATCTGTTTTCTCATTGGCTGAACATCTATCATGTGGCATTTTTAAAGTGCTAGACATAATGTGCAAATATGAGGTCCTATAGACTCTTGATCAAAATTTCGTTTTTCAATCTTTGGTTTTTAGACATAAAATTATCTGTTTAGGTTAAAACCATGTTCTATTATTGCATCAATGCGCTCAATTAAATGGCAACAGTTAAGACCAAGCAATTCATATGTAACTCTCGACAAACTATTGTTTGCTAAAATTTCATTCTCAATACTTGATTTGTACAAATAATTGCTTCACGGGTAAGTTATCATGAATGCATAAATGCTTAACTACATAGATGTACACATTAGCCTTTTAAAATTTCGTAAAATGAAATTAATATACATAAATATTTGGAACATTCCAAAATTAAATACATAAATATATATAAATATATCTATTAAAATATTATTTCATATAAATAGTCACAAGTATGTACATCTAAAACCCAGTGATTGTATACTTTTTAAACTGTTGTCACAACATGTTATTATACTCAAATATTTAACCAAACGTTGTCTATACCAATCTCATGCTCGGGTAATATCCCTTGTTCTATCTTCAACCTACTGTATCTTGCAGGACCTTGTTACTCTAAAGTGCTAATACTAACCTTGAAAAAAAATGAACTGTGCCTATCAGTGCAAAGTGAGATAAAAAAGTAGTAAAATTGAAAGGAAAAATTTGGGTTCAGGGAGAAGGGGCAGTTCAGATTTAATTTGTACACAAAGATTAAAAATAATCATCAAATTCATACTGCATTGGGACGAAGGTCAAGGACATACTGGTAATAAAATAGCCAATTCTCCATAGAAGGTTCATTCAGAACTTATAATCTCACATGTTAGGCCACTATGAAAATATTAGTTTACTGGCTTGTACTATCCTCATCCTGACTTGGCCTTCACTCTGCTATTGTTTTATCCCAGTAAGCTAGCATGTCGTTCTTGCGAACTGTTAAGGTCATTTGGTTGCTTGCTATCAAGGCTAAGAATTTAATTCATTTCCGAAATTCTAAGGTTCCTCTCTCTGTCTCCTCCTCGTTTGTTTTTGGGGACCGATGTCAATGAGATAGTATTTGAGGTCCTTCGAGTTGCCCTCGTGACACTCATGAAAGTGTCTGGCCACTGGATATGCCTGACCGTGGTTCTTAATGGCCCTTATGTGTTGGAGTACCCTCTTGTGTCCAGGCAAGGTGGTACTACCTATATATTTTAATCCACAGGGGCACTCCAACACATATACCACATGATCAGTTTTGCAGTTGAGACTCTTGGTAATTTCTCTGTTCGGACCTCCAAATGGTCTAGAGAATTCAGTGGTATTTACTCCATGTTGGCAGGCTTTACAAACCTTACATTTGTAAAATCCTTTTATCTGAACAAGCCAAGAGCCCTTGGCTTGCTGCCCACATGGGCCATTCACCATAAGGGTGTCCTTCATTGATACCCTTCTTTTGTAGGTGATCATCGGATTTTTTGGGACAGTCATAACAATTATAGGATCTTGCTTGATAAAATGCCAATTTTTTCTAATGATCTTTCTGACTGCTAGGTGTTCTTTGTTGTAATCTAGGATAAACCTGAATGTATTTGGTGTCTCATTTTTAGTTATAACTTTTTTTTCTAATTGAGACCAAGACTTCTCTTTCAACCTGATTACATTTGGTGAGGGATTTTTTCAGGCATGTGTCACTATATCCCCTTTCCTTAAATCTGGTCAAGCATTCACCCTGAGCTATTTTTGCCATCTCGCCATTGCTGCAAATTCTTTTTATTCGCAATAGCTCCCCATAGGGGATGCTGTGTACCAGATGTGTCGGATGGGCACTGCCGGCGTGGAGAATCGCATTGCCTGCAGTGGGCTTGCGGTATAATCTTGTCTCTAATCTGTCCTGGTCAATATAGATTTCCACATCAAGAAATGTTATTGAGGGAGGAGCCTAGCTCGAGAGCGTAATGGCCGCCTTTTAGCTCGGCTCCGTCGGCCCTCCGGCCAACCTCGAATATCCTGCAATATATCCTGTACTGCGACGATACTTCACTACAGAATTTGGAATTTAACGACCCACTCTTACTCACCGTCTGGTCCGGAGGCTCCTGCGTGCTGTGGGTCCGCAGCTGTGCCCTCGGTGGGATTGGGGCCTCCGGGCGCTCGAGACCGGGACCTCGCCTGTGGGACCCGACCGGCGGTGCTGAGATTGCCGGCCCCGGCCGCGAGAGTGAGCCACTGGTGGGAGCCGTTGTGTGTATGCCCCTGTGATCCTGAACCAGCCCCGATTTGTGGACCGTGCGGCTGGAGGGGGACGAGATGTGTTGGGGGCTGACTGTGTGAAGGGGTCCCTTCGCCTTTGTTCTGTCCGGCAGACCTGGACCCCGCGCCTGGCTCTCGCTTGTGGGGCCCGCCACTGTTCGGAGGGGGGCCCCCCCCCCATTGTTCGCCGGCCCGTTCTGTGCCGGTGAGGCCATTGTTGGGAACCTCCGGAGGTCTGTAAAGTCCTACATTTGGGAACTGTTTGGGGGCCCACGGTGGAGTGCGGGGCGGCGAAACTCACAAAATGGCTACCAACAACGTGTGGGGTGATCCGCTCTGCACCGACGAACCTTGCTGGCCGGATTGCGCGGAGGCTTGGGCGTGTGCTCGAGCGCCCACGCTCGGAGATGTCCTGGACGCCTTGATGTCCTTGTACGCTGTCTTGGCCCCCGGTGCTTCTACCGACCCCATGCCGCCCGCCGCCATTTTGGGTCGTCGCTCTTTCATGCACCCCTGTCGTCTTGATGCCTCCATTGCTTTGCCCCCTTCGGTTGCTCCAGGAGTTGCTGTCGCTGTTCTTCGGCCGCTTGATGGGCCGGTGGCTTTTGAACCTCCGCTTTCTCACCGCCCGGACTTCGAGGACTTGCACCCGACGCGGAGATCTGCTCCTTCCCGGACAATTGGGAACTATGGTGGACCGCTGTTTGCTCCCGCTTCGATGGATTCGAGCTTTTGTCCTGGTGGGGCACCTTTGCATTGTCGAACTGCGAAACTGGACTCCGGCTTGCTTTTGCTTGCCCTGTCGTTGCTGCTACAATTGACTTGCTTCATTGACTTTTTGTATTCCATTAGTATGGTGGCTCTCCCTACTCTACATCACTGCCGTAACCCTGGTCAACATTATGATTATTCTGTGCTGGGTGGTCCGCTCCATGTTATCCTTTATTGGGTTGGTTTCGTGATTAGGAAGGGCTGGGGGTAAGTTGCAAGTCACTGATAGACTGCTGGTTTACCTGTCCGTTGCACTGATGCTTGTACTCTCGACATTGTGAAATGTTAAAATTCCCCCCCCCCCCCCCCCTGCGGGTTTTTGCTGTAAGTGAAGGTGTAGCATTGATTTGATAATTATTCATTTGCTGGTTGGGGGAGGGTTGTAGCCAAGTGTGTTTGTTCATATCCTCTGGCTCCTCCCTCACATCTTATTTTTGTTTCATATTCCCTTTTCTCCTTCTTTTTGTCTCCTTATTCTACTTTCTTTCTTTACTATATTTCGGGTTTCGGATTAGGGCGACAGGCACGCTGTTTGGAGGGTAGGCCGTAGCCTTCTGCAGGGGTGCGGGGTGGGACGGGTGGGCGGGGTCTTTCAGATGTTTCTTTTTTGGTTCTATGGCCCTCTTCTATCCCTTTATAGCGGTGCCGCTTCTGTCCTCGCTTCTCAGGCATGAATGGGTTGGGGTCTGTCGCTATGCCACTTTTATCTGTTTCGATGCTCCGTCGCGACTGCCATACCCTTCTTCTCGCCAGCTCTCTACTTTCTTCTGTATTATTAGCCGCGGGATGCCTGGCCCGGGGTGGCGCCCATCTTGCACGATTGTGTTTCTCCTTTTATATTTCTTTTATTTCTTTTTCCTTTTTCATTTTCTCGTATATTTTAGATCAGACCGGGGGTCGGGTGGTGTTCCTTTTGGGTAGGATTTAGCACTCTGTGCTTATGTTGTTTGCACTGTTTATTGGATTTTGTGTGTACGGCGTTGATATTAGTACACAGCCATTGAAAGCTCGCATATCCTGTTTTCACTTCCCGATTATATTTCTTAGAGGGCCTGTATCCTCCTACGTGGCTTGTTCCACGTAAAACTTGCTTTATTGTATGACACTGGATCCTTTCTTCCTGCTGTAAGACTGTGCCCTCTCACGTCCTGCTATATAGTGGTTAAGTTTGCAAATAAAACCTGCAGTGATATATTGACTGGGTGGGCACTGACTGGTGCGGAATGAAGTATAGTGTTTATGTATCCTGTCTACAATGTTTAACGCACAAATCCTAACTATTGCTGCTCCTTTAGTTGATACTATGTCGTATGGCTCGCCCTTTCGGTTGTCTGGTCTGAATGTATGACACCTCTTTAAATTTATAAAATGAAACCTACGTTATTCTTCTTACGTCTGCTGCTAATACACCGTAGCGCTCTTATTTTTTAGCTTTTCCGCATAGTAAGACGACCTGGAATGTTGTTGATTGTCATAGCGGCCGGCCCGTAGTGGTTGTAGGCAGACGCTGTGTACTATGCATAAGATAAATAAAGGTTTAAAAAAAAAAAAAAAAAAAAAAGAAAGAAATGTTATTGATGTGGAGCTATTAGTTGCAGTGAAATTAAGATTTAATTCGTTCTGGTTCAAAGTTGTAATAAAAGCTTTTGCTTCCAGTTCACTGCCATGCCAGACCAAAAAAAGATCATCAATAAATCTCCACCAGCATTTTACATGTTTCACTAATGTCTCTGCATGTCTTGCCATGAGGACCTGCTCCTCCCACCAGCCCATGTGTAGGCAGGCGTAGCTGGGGGAGAAGCTGGCCCCCATGGCTACACCCCTTAGTTGTTGGTATATAACATCCTGAAACATGAAGATATTGTTAGTTAGACACAATTCAATCATATTAATGATCATTTTACTATGTTCATTATAGATGTGTCCTTTTCTCGCCAGGTAATATTTGATTGCACTCAGTCCATCACTGTGTTTAATTGATGTATACAGTGAAGTAACATCTAATGCAATCAGTAGGTATTCTCTGTCCCATTCGAAATCTTTCATTTTGGTTACAAAATCACCCGTGTCTCTAATGTAAGAGTCCAAGTTCTGAACAAATTCTTGAAGAAAAAAGTCCACGTAAATGGACGTATTTTCAAAAATACTATTTCGGGCCGAAATTATCGGACTACCAGGTGGTTTCATTCTGTCCTTATGCACCTTGGGAATAAAGTTCAGGATTGGGATGGGGGGATATGGTTTTCATAGAAATTTGAACTCATCGCTAGTTAACATGCCTTGTTCCCGCCATGCCATTAACTTCATTCTATAGATTGCTTGGATATTGTTCCAGATTTTTTTATTACTTTTGCCATAGCAGGCTACATCTCCTAATTTATTTAATCCCTCCAAAAGATAATCTTGCCTCTTCCAAAGGACAATATTTCCGCCCTTATCAGCATTACGCACCACAATTTCTTTGTTATTGCTATTTTTTTCGTGAGTTGATGATATTGTACTGCTTTGTTATTTTTTCTCTTCGGTATTATTTTGGTAGTGGCTTTCTGGAGATTTTTCAAATCGGTGATGACCTGCTCCTGGAACATATCGATGTTATCTTTGACCATGAGCGAATAGAACTTCAATGGTGGTTTGAATGGTGTGACACTACGGATTTTCAATTGCTGTGGATCAGCTCCTGGTTTTTCACTGGAAGGATTTAATCCATGACCCATTTCAAATAGTATTTCCACCATCTGCTGAGTATTGGGGATTTGACTGCTGCTTGCTGTTTCTAGCAGTTTTTGTGCATTAGGGTTTTGACTGCTGTTACTTGTTTTCGAGACTGATATTTGTGTATTTGTATTCTCTATTTAACATCCCACACGGAGCCTTTTTGTTTGTTTGCGCATGAAATTTTTGTAGCTTTAACTTTCTGACATTTTTATATACATATACCCTTGATTTTGTATAGTTGAAGCTACTTTCCGGGCATGATAACCCCAAGGCCAATCTAAATACGTCACATAATCTATGACTGGTAGTGTGCCAGCTTTTATATATTTTTTAATAGGTGACCAAGACACAGCTTGTCTGGGGTGCTGACTAGGTCTATGTGCAGTTAGTTCACCTTGTGTTGCCATGGAAGTGCATATTGCACATGTGTTTCCTTTACTCCATTCTCTAAGTGGTGGAAATAAACACTGCAGGTTAATATTCAGGACAAGTCACGGCAGCGTATCAGCTAAAGATTGGTAACACAAGTACCATCAAGCCACGGGGGTGGCCGCGCCCCTTTGGGGCGTGACTTCAGGAAGTTAAAAGTGGTACCAGAAATCTCCGTGCTTCTCTTGAGCACAGTCCAATGCCTCTGATGAAATGCATCACGCATGAAACGCGTCAGGCAGGACTTATTTTGTTGTCAGCCCTGTTTTTCTCCACACTGCTTTCTGCACTGAATAAATGTGGCGAATATTCATCTCCATGAGAGGCTCCCTTCTTCAGACAGGCACCTGTTGTGGTATGGTTTGCGACATGCCTGAGAGGCAAAATGGGGCCCGGGGCTGTTTTCAGCCCTCCTGCAAGGTCGCCAAACAACGCTTTGCTAAGGAAAGAAGATGCCGGTTCTTTGTGGAATGAAAAGAGCAGCATGAAAGTGAACTCAGCTGTACTACCCACTGGGGACTATAATTTTTAATAATCAGGACAAGTCACGGCAGCGTATCAGCGAAAGATTGGTACCACAAGTACCATCAAGCCACGGGGATCGCCGTGCTTCTCTTGAGCACAGTCCAGTGCCTCTGATGAAATGCATCATGCATGAAACACGTCAGGCAGGACTTTTTTTGTTGTCAGCCCTGTTTTTCTCTACGATGCTTTCGACGCTGAATAAATGTGGCGAATTTTCATCGTCATGAGAGGCTCAATTCTTCAGACAGGCAACTGTTGTGGTATATATATATATATATATATCTCTCACTTTCCCTTGGTTCCTTTTGCCGGGAACTGCAACACTCGCAGTGCCGGTTCATTAACCCCTGCGGCAGAACCACGCCACTTTAAACATCCATACAAACTCTTTCCATTGTGAAAAGAAACGCGGGGACGACCTCGCGTACTTTATTTTTCCGTTTTTATTGCCATCCTTTAAATCATGAGGACTTTTTTAGCCGGCAGGCATAGATCTACGCGGTTCAGGCAGCCACAGCCCTTGTTTACGATCAACCTTGCTTCTGACCAACTACATGATTACATTCAAAATTATCATTTCCTGTTTGGTATTTTCGTGGCCCCTAAGCCTTATGGGGGATGTAGTTTTTTATTTGTTATCTACAATCATACATTTTAAGAGAAGCTTTACGCAAAATGAAATGCTTTGACGAAACTAATTAATCAAAACAATTCCATAGCCATCATTAATCACAGTCCTATGTTTTTAACAACTTTATCAGTCGTTTTGCAGCAAGCAATTTCACTTCATATTCTTTGTGCATGGAAGAAGTTATCAATAAAGTTTATTTCACTTCATCTCATGCCTTGCTTCTCTAGCAGTGTCCACTGATTAATTTACGCAAATATGACCTCTTTTGTAGGTTTAGGGATTTGGCAGGCTATGCACATATGGCATTTCACGAATCATTTTGTCTTATGCCATGTTCCTTCTTTCTTTTTTGGTTTGAAGTGACTATGAATCAGATGGTCCTTGAGATTCCTGGCTCTTCTATAAGTCACTGTGGGGTGTTTACCCACTACTTCTTTCACTGTCTCGTCCAATTGCAGAATTTTCCAGTTTCTTCTTAGGATCCCCACTATCTGTTTGTTTTCTGGTGAGTAATCCATTATCAGACGAATTGGTTCTTTTTCAGATGTCACTTTTTTCTGTTTTGCACTTACACAATCATCTCTGGATTTATTGTTTGTTCTTTCCCAGCATTTTTGCACTATCTTCTTACTGTATTTTCTTTTTCCAAAGCATTCCGCTGTGTGTGCTCCATGTTTCGACTATTCTGTTTCTTCACTGCATATTCGCCTAATCCTCAGAAATTCTCCGTATATATATTTATCAAGTAAGGCACACCAAAGGCCTATAAACTGTGAAAACGCAGTGAACTGTAGGAGCCAAAAACATTGTGTGCAGTCAAATTGCCTCTGAAGAAAGAGTATGAATGCTCTGAAATGCGTCAGGCAGGAGGATGTAAATAACCAGAATGAAAATGCCCGTTCCTGAAATAAAAGAATTGCGAAAATCCGCCGGCTGGAGGAGTGCGTCGCTAATGTATTCACATATACACAGTGATGTCATTTGACATGGCATCAGTGATGCCACTGACCATGTCTTGAGGTGATGTAATATCTGAAGTCATAAGCAGTCAATTGCTGGGGTGTAAGTTATACTTAGCTTGTGTAACTATAACTGTTGAATTTCACTGGTTTTGTACAAGGGAAATCTGAGCCTAGCTATAACGTCCTGTAACCGTTGGTTTTGTCAGTGAATTTCTAAGCATTTGAAGTCCCCAAGAAAAATCTGGTTGTTATTTCATCATTAATAATGGAGAAACTTTCTATGATCTGTGCAATGAACCTGCGTTTATCTCTGAAAGGTGGTCAAATGTGTGAAGAGAGCAAGTTGAGTTGTCCTTGGTGGTGATGGTGATCCTAAAGTATTCACAGGATGGCTGTGACAGAGATTGTGATTGTTTCATAGATGCTGATTGCTAGCTCGGATCACTTGACTCTACAGAGACTCCGTGGGAGTACAGCTTAGTCTATCCTCTATTTTAAAACTTTTGTGATATTTTGACCGTGTTTTAACACTTACTTTGGCCACTCTGCTCCCTCTGGAACTCCTGTCCTGCCTTCTCGCCCCCCGCGCAGCCGAGGTGAACGCTGCTTCGGGTCAGGCTTTCTTCGACCGCCGCCATCGGCGAACCTCCCCTCTAACCACGGCCACATTCACCAGGCCATGCCCTGAACGCCACTATATATCATGTGTCTCCCTCGTACGCGCAGCGGACGGGCGCAGCGGGCGCGCCTAAGGCAAGCCCGTCTGCGCCCGTCCGCGACTGGCCGGGACCAGGGGCCACAGACCCTGTTTGTCCTTTGGTCTACTCATCTGCCCAACTCGCTGCACTCATGGCCCCTTGCACGCTTCCTGATCCATTGATGAAGCGTCTCGACGCTTCTGGTATTCTTGCACCCCATCTCCCCCGGTCTTACCCTCTCTCTCCTGCTCCTATATCAGCATCCTATCCCCCATCCCCTCCTCTTGCAGCCTCAGCCTACCTGCTCAACACCCTCTCGGCGGTCAGGCACCAGATTGAACTCTCTAATCTGCTTAGCACGGACTCTCCTGACTATCTATTCCTCACTGAAACCTGGTTTTCCACCGACTCTCTCCATTCTACCTGACACGTACTATGCTCTTCGAGTGGATCGCCCGGCCGGAAAGGCCGGAGGCGGTGTGGCGATGATCATTCGCTCCACCTTAAAATTCCAGCTTCTCGACCATTCTCCCATATCTAATGTGGACTACCTGGTAGCCCGATCCCTCAACCTCCCTGATCCTCTTACCATTGTCCTTATGTACCGCCCTCCCCAACCCATGCCCCTATTTGTAGCCACCTTGCAGGATCTCCTGGCCCCTCTGGCGGTAAATAATTCATCGGTCATCCTACTCGGAGACTTTAATTACTGGCCTGATGATCCAAGGGAAAACTCTACCTCTAAAGATTTTTCTGCCACCCTTCAGAGCCTAAATTTCACATCTCTTATTACAGCTCCTACTCATGTTAAGGGCCACAATCTTGACCAAATTTGGTCACTGCGCCGTGATGTTTCTCCCCCCCTCATCTCTCCGTGTATCTGGTCCGACCACTTTATTATCTCGTTTCGTATTTTTTCTGCTTCCCCTGTCAAACCCCCCTACCCAAGAATATGCTAGCCCGTAGCTGGAATCAAACGGACCTCATTCTTCTTTCGTCTTCTCTGACCTCCTCAGTGCCTGACCTTACCGGCCTTTCTCTTGAATCACAGACTAATGCCATCAGCACTTGGCTCGCCTCCTCCTGTGATCTGGTCGCTCCACTCAAGAAGGTCAAATCTGTCCGCCCGCACAACGCACACAAATGGTTCACTGGGGAGCTTAAAGTTCTTAAACTCAATCTCCGGCGCTCGGAACGTCATTGGAGACGTAACTACTGCCCCATTCTTCGGGCCAAATACAAGCCCCTTCTTAACAACTATAAAAAAGCGATCTTGACAGCCAAAACCAATTATTTTACGGAGAGAGTCGCCCTCTCTGCAAAAAAACCACGAGAAATCTTCTCCCTTTTTCATCAACTTGCCACTTCTGATCGTACGAACTCTAGTCCCGCCCCCACTCAGTCCCTCTGTTCCTCACTCAATGAGTATTTTATTGATAAGATCGCTAATATTAAAGCTAACATTCCCGCGGTGTCCCAACCCTACGTTCCTCTTCCCCTTCCTCTGCCCCCTTCCTGACTGGACCATTTTCCTCCCATTTCTACCGATAATTTTTTCAACCTGCTCTCTAAAGTCAAATCCGGTTCTTCGGCTGACTGTGCCCCGGCACGCATTCTCAAAGTCCTTTTCACTAGTTGTCCCGTTCCCCCTCTTGCCCTGCTTAACACTTCTTTGGCTTTGGGTTCTGTTCCCACTTTATTTAAAACTGCTATTGTCCTCCCTATTCTCAAAAAATCCGGACTCGACCCTTCCCTCCCATCTAACTTCAGGCCTATCTCTCTTCTTCCTTACTTGGGGAAGATCCTTGAAAGCTATGTAACATCTTGCCTGTCTGCATATGTTGAGGAAAACTGCCTTTTGGCCCCCCACCAGGCCGGCTTTCGACCAGGACACTCTACGGAGACGGTGATAACTGCTGTCCTGGACGAACTCAAGGGGAAAGCAGACATCAATCTTCCCCAAGCCCTGGTGCTCCTTGACTTGTCAGCTGCGTTTGACACTGTCGACCATGCCATCCTTCTCGACCGTGTCAGCGCAGCTGGCATCAGGGGCACAGCACTCTCCTGGCTAGCGTCCTTCCTCCAAGGCAGGTCCCAAGCAGTCCATCTTTCGGGCTTTTCTGCTCCTCCACGCTCAGTCGTGTGTGGGGTGCCCCAAGGCTCTTCTCTCTCCCCTCTTCTTTTCAATCAGGCGGCTCGCATTATTCTCCGCCTTCCCAAATTTTCCCACATCACACCCGCACTTAAGTCCCTCCACTGGCTCCCAGTGCACTTTAGATCCTTCTTTAAATTGGCTTGCCTGGCCTTCCGGGCCTTTACTCATTCAGCCCCTCTCTTTATTATTTCTTTGATCACCCCTTACACCCCGTCCCGCACTCTTCGTTCCTCTTCTCTTTCCCTTCTCCAAGTCCCCCGTTTCCGTAAATCCAGAACTGGGGGCACCCGTTTCTCGGTTCTTGCTCCTCAGTTCTGGAACAGTCTCCCTCTCTCTATTCGTTCTATCCCTATCTATGCTTCTTTCCGCAAAGCCCTGAAAATGTTTCTGTTTACTCAGGCATTCCCCTGCTAGTCCCTCTGGTTTCTTTGTAGAGTCCGGCTCAGCTCTCAGCGCCAGGAAGCCGCTTGGCCACAGTGCGCTTTAGCAAGTTTCTTTTTCATTTCATTTCATTTCATAGATAACTTGTGCCCTGTATATACAGGCTAGGCCACCTGCTGGATAGTCTGAATGGTCTAGTCCGATAATATCATGACTAGATGGAACTAGTATTACAAGAACTGGGGATGAAAATTCGTTAAGTCTAGTGTCATTAAGTATAAGAATATCAAGGTCAAAGTTAAGTATACAATCAGCTATGTTTCGCAGCAGAACAACAGCTGAGTAGCAAGCATTTTTAAGGAACATTTCTGAGGTATTTGTATCTGTATATGAGATAGGAAAGTGTTTTATTTATATACCTAGTGCTAAGGTGGGATGTCCTGGGAGGGGGAGTGATAATAGTCTTAATTTATGTAGAAGTTTAGTGTGGACAGCCGGAGCATGGTTGTAAGTGTCTAGGAGGTGGAGAATATTGTCATTTGATAACTGTCTGATTAGCCTATTGGTTCAGGAGGAGTGATTATGATTCAGTATACATCTCCAGCAAGGATTTGTGACCCAGGTGTTGGCAGAGTTGGAAGCAGTGACATTTGTGAGTTAAAATATAGTTAGTCAGGGGGTGAATTGTATGTAAGGTCTACTTGTGTTTAAAATGTAGGTGATGCAAGAGGAGCTACGCGTTGAGCATGATGGCTGCCTAGGACCTCAGCTCCGCATAGCTAGCCCCCCAGCGCTCCGATCCTGCCACTAATCCTACAAATTCTGAGCCCGCCCCCTAACTGCGGAGGGCCCGCTGAGGCTCGGACTGTTTGTCTGGTCCCGCAGTGGAGGCGGGGGACGGAGATCTGCCGCGCTGGAATCGCGGTCCTGGGAGCAGTTGAGGCCGGGGACCTGGGTGAAGCCGACGCCGGGGGGTAATGCGTCGACAATGGAACCGGCAACCGAAAGTTACCGGACCGGCCCGCTGAGTTAGAAATTCTGAGCGGCACAGCGAGGACCCGGAAGGCCCGGCTACGCGAGGGTGACAGAAGATCACTCCCCGCCCCCCATCACCCCCCACTGTCTGTGAATCGGGTTGGGAGTTCGCTGAGATTGTGGTTCGGCGAGATAAGAGGTGGGGGCTCCTTGATCGCAGAGCGAGAGTGACTGAGTTTCTCCCTCCTGCGGGGGCCCCTCCCCCCGCACACAACATCTGGCCTAATATTACTGTACCTGGAGAAACGGTGAAGCCTGTGGGGGTCGTAAGGGCGTGAGCTACTCGCCCTGAGCGGGACATTGTGAGACCCTGTGGATGTTGCCCCCCCCCCCCTTTTTTTCCCCCTTGATTGTCAGACTGGCCAGACGGACTTGGTTTCAGGGGGTGAATCGAACCATCAGAGTTTGCTGTGGAATCGGCGGCACAATTACCGCTATCTGGGGGGGCCCCGGGGGTCCAGCGGGCTCGGCCAGGATATCGGCCCACGGGCATCCTTCTGCGGTCCCTGCGGTTCCCGGCTCCGCCGTGGAGATATTAAGCAGGCGCTTTGCGGTTTGGTGAATCTAGTTTGGGCACTTCAACTGGTGGCTGTTATCATCCTGCGATCTCTCATCGCCCCAATCAGCTGGGGCCTACAGACTGGCTGTGGATGCCCGGGTCACTCGGTGCAGTCGGGTGGCATTGCATAGGCCCGGTTACGCTGAAGCCGTGACTTGCCTGGACAGACTTAAGCAGAGCCTCCAAACACCCCTCTCCTGGGCCACAAATAATCGCTCCACTTAAGAGATCCTTGCTAGCCTATTCTGTCCTGGTCGGTAAACTTGTACAACAGAGTGGTCTGGGTTCACCTAAGGGGCCTGACTCAGTTGGGAGCCTACGTGTTCATACGGAGCCTGGGGGCGGTGGGGACCGCTGGGGAGTGACTGACATGGCGGCCACGGGGGATGCCAACAAGAATCTGCCCAGATCCTCCAGAGGAACTAAGCAGGTTCAATCCAATAAACTGGATCGGTACACTATGCCAAGAGGATCAGCTGTGGAGGCGAAAAGGGCCCAATCGATAAGTGAGGATACTTCGGGAGCGCCGACTGAACTGACACTGTCAGATGTCATGGCGGCCATTGAGGGAGTCCAGGCATCGTTAGGGCAGAAGATGGAATCACTGGAAAGCAAACTGGACACGGTAACGATAGAAGTCAACCTCATCAGGGAAGACCTTACGAAAGCGAACAAGAAAGTCAAATCATTGGATATAAAAGATGGCCAGTCTGATAGATGATGGGGCACTGCTCCAGCAGGAGGTTCGTGATCTTAAGGCCTCCCGTGCCCTGCCCGATAGGAAGCTGGATGATTTTGAGGGGAGGGACAGAAGGAACAACATTTGCATCCTTGGGGTCCCTGAGAGAGCGGAGAATCCGGCCCCTGATCTGTTTATGGAAGACATCATCCTAAAACACCTTAAACCCAAGGGATTGGGAAATTTCTTCATCGTTGAACAGGCTCGGCTGGGGAGAGGGGGGGTAGTCCCAGTCCTCCAAAGGTTTGCATCTGGTCTCAAAAAGTTTTTATGGACTAGGGTTTAAGGGGTGGTAGAAGAAGTTTAATTAGACAAAGGCAAGAACCCAAGGACCTCAGGAATAGCACTTGGGGTCAAATCTCACTATGGTAGAGGCCATAAGCCGGGTCCAGCTCCAGGTCTTACACTGCAGCAGTCAGACTACATAGGGTAGGTCTGTAGTCCTGATTGCCTCTTGTGGGTGGCATAATAGGTGCTATAGTCCACAAATGGCATTTAACTTCCGTAGCCCTGAGTGTACATCCTACACCATATGTTAGAGACTTACAGGCAAGTTAAATGTGTGGGTTAGTAATAAAATAATTTTACTGTGTTGAAAGGTGGATTACAGAAATCACTGGTTAGCAGAAGGAAGTGCACAGAGCTATAATGACAGCAAAGTAGATAGGCCAAAAATCTGGGGGAGGGGGCATACAAACGATCACTTCCTACACTGAGGAAACTGAGGCAATCAGCACGACATTCTTACCATCTGAAGTAGTTTCTTAAGAAACATCATCCAGACTGGTGACATCAATCTCATTGATGCATCTGCATTTTCCGATTTGCCTGGGAAAAGATCTTTAAGGCAGCTCACTCCTTATACAGATTAGGAAACTCAGACTATGACATTTTCATCTATCCAATGTACTGAAGATTGTTTCCAGATTTTGACCAGAGAAAAGACTCAGCCGTTATCCTGCATTGCTCCCTGGAAATCTTCTCCTGCAATAGCAGAAAAAGTTGTAAATGAGAATCCTTTTATACCTCTAGCCTTTAGAGAATTCCTAGATGAGATTGGCAAGATTGGAACTTTAATACTACCTCCTCACAGGCATTGTGATTGTATGATAGATTTAATGTCGAGGGAGACCCCTTCCACACAGAAAAATATATCCATTAATGTTGAAAGAAGATTTTATCAGACATCCAACCGTCAATTAGAACTCCTATCTACTTCGTGGCCAAGGCAAATAGAGAATATTCATCCTCTATTGATTATCGAGAGCAGAGTGCAATTACCACTCAGAACCATTATCGTCTTATGCTCATTTTGGTCATCTTAGATTAGGACAAGTCAGCAAATATCTTCACTAAATGTGATCTTTGAAGTGTGTACAACCAGATGAAACTATGTGAGGGTACTAAATGGAAAATGGCCATCAATACTAGCTACAGGGATTTCAAGTATCTATTGATGACCTTCTGCCTTTAAAATGCTCTAGTGCTTTTCAACATTTTGTTAATGAGTTCTTTATTGTTCTCTTGGATGGTTATGTGGTGGTCTACTTAGATGGCATATTGATATACTTGAACACTTTAGAACAGTGTTGCATTCCTGTTAGCGAAATGCTAACTGGACTGAAAAAACATTCCTTTTACACTTAGTGCCTGATTCACATAGGTAACTTATGCTTTTGAGTAAGGTTACACTTTTGAATGCGTTTACTACTTTTTGACTTTCACAAACTGCACTTTTGCAGTAACTTACACGCATCTAGTAACATACACTTTTGTAAAAAGTCCAGTACTACACAATACCAACCACTTCTACTGCAACAGCCTCCAAAAACAAATGAAGGAGGTATGGACACACCACAAAAGTGTAAGGTATTACAAATGTATGTTACTAAAAAAGTGCAGTTTGGTAATACCAACAAGTAGTAAACCTACTTAAAAGTGCAAGTTACTACAAAAGTGCAATTTATTAATAGCACTTTATAGTACGTTTGTAGTATGTTTTGTAGTACTGTTCAAATACTAAACATGGACTACAAAGTGCAGTTTGCGAATCAAACCACAAAGCTAAAAATATTTGCATGAAGTCTTCAGCAACACCTTCTTGGATTTTTAGAACAAGGAATTAGTATAAACCTCTTCACACTGAAAGTAGTCCTGGAATGGCCAATCCCTAAATCTGTCAAGGAGATACACGGTCGACTATGTTTGCTAATTTATACTGTCAGTTCATACACAACTTCTTTCTGTGATCAGCTCATCATCCAGCTGACAAGAAAAGGCTGTTCTTTCTGTTGCACTGAAGAACAGGAGGTTGCCTTTAAGCACATAAATTCTGCATTTACAAATGCACTAATATTTTTGTAGTAAGCCCAGCACTATACATGGCCAACCACTGGTCCCCTAACACCCTCTCATAGAAAATAATCGAGGTAGGGACTGAAAATAGAACCCCCCCTGAAATATTGTTAAATGGAATACAATTATTTAAAATAGTTGAAATTATAACTAAATATAAATGAATGCAAATAATTTATGAAAAGAGTAAATATTTAGCATATTTTCCATATTTATTATTTATTTATTACTTTATAAGGTATTATTTTATTATAAAGTATTTAATTTTATTAATAAGTTACTACAAAAGATTATTTTTCGAATACTGAAAATTAGCAAACGTACTCATAAGTTTAAACTTACACAAAAATGTAAATTACCTCTGTGAATCAGGCCTTAAGACTCAGCAATGTATACTCTGCAAACTTCTTGAGGAGAAGCTTTATGCCTTCCTTTCTAGATTAAACAAACTGTTATAAAACAGTGTCATGTTGTGATGTTCCTGCAGCTGGACACCTGGGACCTACTAGGATGATGGATCTGATCATCTGAGATTTTCTCATGGCCTTGTCTCAAGACCTAAATAGATGAGTATATCCAGAAGTGAGTAATATGTGTTCAGGTCAAATCATCGCATATGACAGTAGCAAGGGCTCTGCATCATCTTTCTTCTCCAATGCAATCCTGAAGCTTGATTTCTAATAAATTGTAGAATTACCTCCATTAAGTGGTTATACAACTTTGCTGGCAGTTGTGGATTACTTCACTCAAATGGGACATTTCATTTCATTCAAGAAACTCCCTACTGCAGTAGAATTAGCATATTAGCAGCCACATTTTTAATCGAAGAGATATTTTTATTGATTATGTCTACTGCATATACATATTAATTATGAAAAGTTGGGCTTTTACAAAGTAGCCATATTGGAGAAAAATTATGTGTCATCTGCATGTGAATTAAATACTTTTCTTAAAGACAAATAATATATTATTGGATTTGCTTCATATATATATCTGGTACATAATATTCACATGTTAAAGTGGCATATCTCTAGTTAGTTTACATTCTCAAATATTTTTTTATTTTAGTATGTCTGACTCACAGATGCTATTATCTGATGTGTTGTTTATGTGATTTGTTTTGTTTTATGTGCGTATTTTCTTTTTCATCCTCTTGTGTTTGCTTGACCCCTCTCTTATTTCAAGATATTTAACATTACCTCATACTATATGTACTGCTTAGTATCTACTGGTCCTGCAGAAAGTAGATCTTATTCCAGTTGTTCTCCAAGAAAATGTGTGTTGACATTCATAATGATCCAAGGTTGTTGGCCTACAAAAGAGGAACTAGATTACATTGTGGTCATCCTCTCTTTTAGTAGAACCTGAGGTACATCGTGGGGACCTGTGCTTTTACCCATAGATCAACTTTCAGGATATGTGTAGTGTCTTGTGGTGATGAGCTTATTTAAATAGACTTTGTTAATTAAGTATATGTCATAACGGTTGAAATATAAAGATTGTTGCAGGGTTTCTGTACTCACACAGAACTGTGCACAGAGGAGTGGAACCTCGGCAAATTAGGATGTCCCAAAACTTACCTTAGCAACCAACTCACCCCTTACCGAGCTAGCTACAGTGTCTCATTGGACATATCAAACACCCAATGTTTAGACAAACCAGAACATGAACTTACAGTACCTCAGGGTACGTGGGACTCATGAACACTCTTTCGTTATATTATCATTACAAACCAGAACATGGAGTAAAGAAGACACATGTGCATTTGAAATGTTTATTTACTAATGCCGTCTTCTCAGGCGCAGTATCTTTGATAATACAAGTATACTTATTATCAGTAGCAAAATTATCAGCATAGTTACTAAGACATAAAAAGCGAATGGTGACAGCATGTTAACATGCTGTAATGAATAAGAGTTAACAACACTTATATCTCACCCTCCCTAACACATATATTATATTATTATCTAAGAAGGTCTCTTTGGGTTGTTTTAGGGCGGGCCCATACCTTAGTGTCCTAGCATGAAGGAATCACATCAGCATACACCAGCTCTCTCTGCATGTGCACCGCATCAAGTGTGTTAACAATTCTCGTGCAAAGCAATATCAATCCCGCCTCAAGCCCAAGTTGGCAAAGGCTGCACTTGTGTTATGACTATGAAGGCGTGGAGATCAGACCTCAGAACAATTCCATATCGTGTTGCTCCTGAAACTTCAGCACTCTCCGTGCAGACATGTTTTATTAAACAAAGCAGATATCAGAGCAATAACATATTATTCTCACATTCACCACGGCAAACTACTGGGTTGAAAGCTAAGTCAACAAATGAGGGTCGTGTGCAGAAGTTGCAAGAAAGGAAAAATGGCGTTTAAATCTAAAACGTACCTATGCTAACTTAACACGATATAGGGATATATAGGAGTTATACAACACCCCCCCATGATCCGAGAACGGACTAAATAAGGTAACAGAAGTGCCATCACATGAGAGCAGAATCCATTTATAAACGAGCATGAATAAAAATTCAATAATAAAAACTAATGCTAAAAAATAGCCAGAAATATAATGTGGCTCAAGCCAATAGGCAAGCAAAAATAAAATGTCTTGACCAAAAGTCAATAAATTCAAGGAAATGCTATCAATCAGCATGCCAATATGAGGCAGTGTCTATGATAAGACTGTATATGAAAAGTAAGCTGCAACAGCCTCCAGGAGGAAGTCACTGTCCTCATCCGAAAACAGTTCAGCCATCCAATTTAAAAGATGAAAGGAACATACGTGATCTTCCAGCACCGGATCCTCTATAACCATCAGAGGACAGCTCGGTGGGTTTTCAAGAAAACTTCGTTCCAAGAAATTTTGCGCTGCCGACAACACATCCCAGGGACCCATTAGTCCATGTGCCACCGCCAAGGCCATAACCCTTTCGTCAGAACAAACCAACTCGTGAGCAATGATAGGACTCATCAGTTGATCAAAATCGACGTCAGCAGATATTGGTCCGCAGAGACACAAATCAATGGCCCAAAGGAAATCACAGGTCAGGCAGCGAAATACAGGCTGGACACAGGTGAAATAGGAGAACCGAAAAGATAATCCAAAAGCCGTGCTTAGAGTCGCCAACGGCAGTGTGCCATAATAATCAAGCATGCGGTTGCGAAACCGCGTCAGTAGTAGCTGTGCGTGGACTTGCACAGGAAGGGCATCCATATTTAAAAAGGCAGAAAACCACCAAAGCGCCAGCTGCTAAAGCAAGTAAAAACGGGAACCCTCCAAATAAGGATGAAAAAATAGAATGGAAGAAAGCAGGGATGACTCCAAAAATCTTCTCAAAGGAAGTCACGAGACCACCGCTAACAACTTTAAAAAAATGTGCTAGGCCCGTTGTGGAGGATGCGTTAAAGATAGAACGGACCATGGCTCCGAAATGCAAGGGCAAATCAGTGTTTAAAAGAGCCTGAACCTCCGTGCGGGTGTTAGCAATGTGAAGCACGAAAGTCTCACGGGCCGAGCTCAAGGCCACCTCTTTCTGGGACAATAGAGCTCTTATTCTAGCCATGCCGCTGAATTCTGCTCCCAAGGTCGGTATCTGTGGCCAAATGGAAGACTCCCTATGTTCACGTGTGGGAGGATAAAGAACATTTCTGCAGCAAATAACTCGCTCACTAACTGTTACTATGAAAGCTATACCTTTAATTAAACCACAACAGTTTTCATTATTGAGCATTAAATAACTACCATTCTCTAACAATTTAAACTTGGGGATGATAGCAGGAACTGGCGTGCCCTGTAAAACGCAAGCCATATTCGGGCGGTCCTTGTTACATGAACCGTGTAACTGTATGTGTCTGCACATTAAAGAATGATCTGGCGTCTCAGTACACTCATCCCCTGTTAGATAAACCTCTTGGTCATCCTTGAAACATCTGTATGTGTATGGGAGTGACCAGACCTCATGAAGAAAACCGCTACCTAAGGGTTCAAAACGACCTATTGGCACATATTTCATACAATTTGAAAACTTATATAAAGCAAAAGGCAGTGTTATTAAACCGTGGATAAGCCACGTAGCAGCGGTGGATTCTGCCACAGAAAAAGGTAAAGATTCCAACCTTTCAATATGTAGCATAGAAAAGGAAGCATCACGCATTGAAAGCAAGCGTTGTTTGTCTGTCAAATTAAACGGTGCAAATAAAGAAGAAACGTTCATGTATCCCCAGGGAACTTTACCCATTTTCAGCGTCTGAAGTGTCCATGCAAACTGCATGATTGAACGTAATTGATTTTGACCATGGTATAATACAGATACTTCATCATGCACAATATCAACAACAGACGACACAATATTATCTAATGTGTAAATTCTAGAGGAAAGCACGTTAATGCTATTGTCAACAACCGCAAGCACTTTCTCAAGGTTTGCCTGATCAATAGCCCTAAGGCGTGAAGCAGCCTCAATCTGTGAGAGTTTCCAAATTTCATTGTAAACACCATATAACCACCTTTTCGACCTGCCACTAGCTGGGCCCTTAATGAAATCATTCAAATCCACGTCTGCATTTAGTTTGGAAAGGTGATACTTAACCGCAGGTAAAGTTGAATGTTTCAGCCAAGCTTGACACAACTTGCCCACAGAGTAAGAGGTGACAGTATGACTCAAATCAAAACGGGGATCAGATCTAACAGTCTTAAACCCGTCAGTTATATTTAAAAATCTTTTTTGGCAAGAATCAGCACTACGGTGCCAAAGCAGCCAACCCTTGGGATTCACACTGGAAATGTTAAAGGAGGAATTCAGAAGCAGAGCCTGTATTTCTCTAATGGACAATTTAGTAAAATTACTCCAATTCTCATATTCCTCCAACTCCGGGAAAGACGGGGTGTTTAACCTTTTAGATGTAGCCAATCCAAAGCACGTGGTCTGGGAAATGGTTTCATTTAAAAACCACATATGATTTGGGATGAGACATGCACGGTGCAAAGCCTCAGTGCCTTGTACCTGCCAGGCCCTTGAGCCCCAAACTGATTTAAGGTCTATGGTATCCTTCCATAACTCATACCCTCCAGTAACTAATTGATCCAGGAAGGCCTTTGAATATAACAATTTTGTATTTGTAAGTCGAACCTTGGACAATGGCTGTTTTTGAAATTTAAAATAAAAGGACTCGGGTTTGGACTGATTAAAGTCAGTGAAATAAGTATACTTTTTAAGAAACGTTTCTGAACTCCCTTGTGTTGGTGCTGGGCAATGTTCCCACTGAGTAAAATTAACTGCATCCCTTCGGGAAGATGTCTTGTGTAAGAAGTGATTGCCATAATGTTGGTAACAGAACAATTCACCATAATTAGCAGATTCTAAATATAAATCCTCAGCATCAAAAGCAGCATAATATTTCAAATCAGAAAACAAACTTTCCACAGCATTAACATCCCAATCATCAGAACGAATGTTTTGTTTCACCACATCCCCCATATTAACTCTCAGTACATTAGGAACATTAACGACTTCCGTTGGACCATGAATCTGAAAACGAACTGCATCCCATGCGATTCCATCCAGAACAGGCCACGCTGTGATGTTAACCAAAGTCAAGTCTCTTTTTAATCTGTGTGTAGAATGTGAAGAGGAAAGTGGGGCCAAAGTTCCATTCAAATGAGTAATGCAAGTTCTCTCCTCGACATAGTGTCCATTCATAATCCGAAAAAAATAAAACACAAAACCAATTGACATAAAAAGGTAAACTGAAAAAAGGACCAGCCAAATGTATATCCAAGGAGGTATCAAAAAATGTTTTTTAAACAGGCTAGCATATAATGCAATTTTAGAGGGTTTTTTCGAGGCAAGGGAAGCAGAGTCAAATGAAAATCTGGATTCCGTGGCTAAACGAGCTTGCAGGTCAGGCATGGACAAATCAGTGGGGTATGTATAGTCTGTCTCATCAAGGTTAGTTCCTGGTAAATTATTCAATAATGGACTGGAAACAGCAGGTAATTCGATGGCCACCTCAGGTTCATTATTAGAAGCAGTGGGCATAATTGAATTTCTCACAATGGAAGGACAGGAAACAGCCGGTGTCATGCTAAGAAGAATCGGCCACTCTGTGTATCTTGACATTGTCAATAGAAATAAACCTGTTTTCCTTACGACCTGGAAGTGGTGGTAAAATGACTGTTCTTGTGCCCTTCACTCCAAGCACTGGGACCGGAGCTCGATAGGAGGGACCAAACTCTTTCTTGTTGTCGATCTTCTCTCGAACCAGTTCTCCAACTTGGGGTAGCCAGCCAACTACCGGGATCTGCAACGCATCATCCGATGTGGAGGGCAAATGTTCCTTTGCAAGAGTGTCTCTCGTCTTTTGTAGATTCTGTAAAACAGTGCAATGTTCATCTGCGTCAAAGGAAGTGGCGCGAACCACCGAGTCTAGACCGTCAAGGTCAGGGACGAACATCTTGATGCCAAAGAGCATTTCGTACGGGGTCCGCCCACCCAGAGACCTTCTAGGGAGATTATTAAGAGCACGCTGCACGCCATAGAGGTGGGCCAGCCAGTTTCTGCCAGTGCCTATAACTCGGGCTGTCAAAGATTGCTTTAAATCACGGTTCATTCGTTCAACTACACTATTACCCTCGGGTCTGTAGGGTGACGAAAACTTGACTTGGACCCCCATCGAAGTCATGGCATCCTTATACGCCTTAGAGGCGAAAGCCGGACCCTGATCCGAATGGAAGGTACCACAGGCAAAAATCCCTATAAAGATACGCAAATCTCTGATGACAGTCCGGGAATCAGCGCTGCGATGTGGCCATAACCACACAAAGCGTGTGCATGAGTCAACTGCTACTAAGATGTATTTATACGCAGTATCAGATGAAAATGGACCGCAGTGATCTAAATAAACACAGCCTAGTGGTTTATTAGAAATGTACAACTGAGTCTGAGGCGGACGCGTAGCAGTTGAAGGTTTAATCTGCTGGCATATGTCACAAAGAAGGACATAATCACGCGTCTGTTTGTACAGTCCCCGCCACCAGAAACGTTGTTGTAGTTGCGTTACAGTGGCTGAGACGCCCGCATGCGCAGACGCCACACCTTCATGAGCCGCTGTAATCAAGTCTGTCCTGCGATCCGAGTTGGGAATCAGCCGTTCCCCAACATCAGGAATTGTCACAAAAGGAACCTTTTCGGGACTTAAGTGGTATTTATACTTCGAAGGGAATCCCGAAGGATGTTTACTTCCCTTCTCAGAGGCAGCAACCGCTGCCAAGATGTCGCTATCAATCTTGGTTTTAGACCTAGTAACTGCTGCAACTAAGTATGTAGATACTGCTGATTTCGCTGCTTCATCAGCAAGCGAGTTGCCAAGAGCGTGTACTCCCACGCGCTGATGACCGAGAGTATGAATCACATAAACGAGTGGCAACATAGCCTTAAGCTCTGCCACTCGAACCCAGATCATTTTATGTTTTATTGTGCTACCCTTGGAATCATGAAAATCATTTTGAATCCAAAAGAACAAGTTTTCATTGTAAGACTGGACACAGTAGTAAGAATCACTTACAATTAGAGTAGTAACACTTGGATCTGCGTACTCCAAAGCTAGTAATAGAGCACGAAGCTCTGCCAATTGTGCAGTGCAATCGCCCAGGGGCACCGTGTGTACCTCCCTGGAAATGAACTCGTCATTCAACATAGCACCGACCACAATGGCGCATGCGGAAACGTAGGCATGTTTAGAGCCATGCGCAACCTGCGCCGACCCATCAGTGTAAATGATGCAATGGAAGTCCTCCAAAGGTCGCATCGTCAGAGGAGCAGGATGAACGAATTCATACTGCAAGTACTCCTGTGACCGTAAGGAGGCGTCAAAAATAAACATGACATCTGCGGATGACAATGACGCAGCCCACTGAATCCACCGAGGGTGCAAAGCCTTTGAATTTGGTACACTGGCTTTCGTGACTGCCTCTAAATGAGGACAGGGTGTTACCACTAGCATGCGTTTCCCCTGTGACAGAGCACATTCTTTTAGAATTGCCATCTGTACAGCAGTTAAAACCTTTTCTATGGTGGGAAACCGCATCTCAGCCGAGGTGTACAAGTGTGACTTGTAAGCAATAGGTACTGTGTCACCTTCATTAAAAGTGAGGTAGGTGAAACCCACCGTCCCAGGAATTATTCTTATTACCAGGTTGGTGTGGTTATCACGAGTCAGTAAATATTTAGAAGCGAGCAGATCAGCCTGCAAGGATTGCAAAATGGCTGAATGCTCAGGCAGCCAGCATGATTTTGAGAAAGTTGGTTGTATCAAAGCATACAGAGGCTTGACACGCTGGGCATATTCCGGAATGTAAGTTCTGCCGAAATTCAAAAAGCCCAGTAAGGATTGTAATTTTTTCAGAGTTGTTGGTGCGCGCAATTGTGCGCACTTCTCCAAGAAGTGAGGAGCCAAACCTCTACCTTCATTGTTGAGCTCATAGCCCAAAAACAACACTGTGTGTTCAGCAATGTGCGATTTTGCAAAGTTGAATTTGTAACCCATGTCTGCGAAGTTGCAAACAAGAGAATTTACACGACACAGATGCTCCCAAAGATCGTCGTCTGTGAGATATATGTCATCCACATACGAAAAAGCATCAGGGTCGAGTGCCTCCAGAATAGAGACAATTCGAGCGGTAAATACACCAGGACTATTCTTGTAGCCCATTGGAAGACGCCGGAATTGCTTTTGGACTCCAGCGCTTGTAAAACTGGTCCATTGGGAGCTAAAGCTGTCCAGTCTGTGGGCATAAAAACCATTGGATATGTCAAGCGTTGTCTTGAAACGCTTACGCACTAGACTATCCACTAGGGCAGAGCCGTGGGTATTCTGTACTGCACAGTTACGGCAATGCGAGTTCAAATGCCGGTAATCCAAAACCAAACGATATGATCCGTCAGGTTTATTCACAGTAAAAAGGGGATTATTCATCGGTGACACACACGTTTCAATAACTCCCTGATATTCCAATTGTTCAAGGATTTCCGCGACGGAAGATTTTGCTTCACGCCGAATGGGATATTGAGGTTGAGGCTGCGGCTGAGACCGCAACGGAATTTCGTGGCAAGGCGACAATTTATCCCAACCACATTGGTTACGGTACAGAGCCGGCGCGAGAGCCCGAGCCCACTCTTCTGCAAAATGCTGCGCATGCTCTTTCGAGACAGTGTTCGCGAAACTGGGTAGGATTACCTCCTCCCCTCGCGGCGCCGCGAGCACAAAAGGTGGGGGCCAGTCAGCCTCCGAAAGTAAAATATCATATGTGGAAGACAGATTCTCCCAAAATACACCTTTAACGGTACGCTGTATGTCACCTTCAATTAACAGGACGATTTCATATAGTCTTTCAGGGGGAGCAAGTCTCGTATCCGCTGTTTCTATAACAACGTAGACATCAGTCGCTGTCACCCTCAGTAGTGGACGCAGCGCCTCTCTGACTATTGTTATCTCCGCCGCGCTGTCCAGCAAGGTCAGAGCCCAAGTCAGATTCCGAAGCCGCGTTCTCACTATCTGTGGCATATCGATGCGCTGTTAAGGCTGCGACTTTCTTTTTCGCAAACTGCGGACGCCTAGGCGTAGAATCCTCCTGCTTCACTGCGCCGTCCGTCTGGCGGGACTGACCACGTCCTTGTTGGCCACCACGTCCACGTCCACCCCCTCCTCCTCCACCGGTTTTCTGGGCCGATGTGTCCTGAAAGGAACGAGGAGAGCGTTGATCAGAACCCTGAAAACGATCAGGTGATTTAATCATCGCGCGGTCGCGCAAATCATAAACTTTTTCGGATGGCGCAGGAGCTTCTATTGCAGGAAAAGAACCCTGAGTCTGCATTGTCTGCTTCCCCTGTGTCTGTTTTTTAGGCCAATTTTGTTTCTTGGACTTTGGCTGGGCATCTGTCACTGCAGATTGCCCCTGTGGTTGTTTTTTCTCCTTCACTGGAAAATATTTCAGACCTCTACTTGTGCGGCCAATCGTTTTATAAGCGGCCACCACAATCTTCGCTAACTGGCGGGGTTTGTCGGCATCGGGCAGAGCAGCCAAAGCATTCGACACCTGAAAGTTAACTGCATCTCCTTTAACATTGGAGAGAATGAGATCACTTACAATCTCAAAAGAACCACACAGGCGCATACCCAATTCAACCGCTGCCTCTGGACCGTGATCATTCTGAACACGTCGAACGATTTCAGGCAGGGCAGTCATAGACGGGGTGCCGAAGCACCTTGTATAAACTGCCGCAAATGTTTTTCCCCAGCTGTCACAGTCAGCAAGTTCAGGAGTAATATCCTTCGGGAGAGTAATCGTCAACATTCGATGTTTATCAGCAGGAGTAGAATTCGGAAAAACCGCTTCCAGTTGATCAAACTTCTCTGCTAGCCAGAAAGGGAAGTCATCGTTGTCAACAGGACGCGCACCAAAAACCGAATTTACCATAACAGGATTGAGACGCATTCCGCCTCGTTCCATGGGAGCGGCCGCACCCCCCTGGGGACCACCAGGAAGATGTCGACCGATGTATTGCACTAAAGCACGAATCACGGAAATGGAAACTACATGCAGCCTGCGAATTTCTGCCAGGGTACAAGCCCCGTGATTCGGGTGCGGGGTAAAGCCACCCAACGCAGGCCAATTAGTACCTGGAATTGAGAGTGGACCTAACCTCGCACGGGACAAAGAGTGGGGGAGGGCGCCATCAAACCAAACTCGATGCTGCCAATGATCAATAGGTATTTCCAATGCCCTGTATGGCGTATATTCAGCCGGGACATCCGAGGCGGTGTAGGAGTGGTACAAACCAGAATTAGCGTCCACAGCCGGAAACGTAACCCAAGAGTAAAACAACTCGTAAGGGAACGCCGGATCTGCACTCACCACGAAAATCACAGCCATCCCATCTACTGGGACTTGGTACGTCTGAAGATGGTTGCGTACCGCTACGCGACTATGCTGCGCAATAGCCACCGCTGCCGCCATTACAGAATTGGAAACAAGAAAACACAAAGAACACTTTGTAGCACAACTGGGTAGTAATTCAAAGAAACCGTTTAAGTAAGAATCAAGCTTGAATAAAGACCTATTTCAAAAAATAGGTAGGTTTCACCAACACCCCGTTTTCCGGAAACGGATGTGAAGGGGTTAAGGCAAGAATGATAAACTACTCGAGTGTCATGATATAAGACCACCGAAACCGTTGGGCGCCATGTTGCAGGGTTTCTGTACTCACACAGAACTGTGCACAGAGGAGTGGAACCTCGGCAAATTAGGATGTCCCAAAACTTACCTTAGCAACCAACTCACCCCTTACCGAGCTAGCTACAGTGTCTCATTGGACATATCAAACACCCAATGTTTAGACAAACCAGAACATGAACTTACAGTACCTCAGGGTACGTGGGACTCATGAACACTCTTTCGTTATATTATCATTACAAACCAGAACATGGAGTAAAGAAGACACATGTGCATTTGAAATGTTTATTTACTAATGCCGTCTTCTCAGGCGCAGTATCTTTGATAATACAAGTATACTTATTATCAGTAGCAAAATTATCAGCATAGTTACTAAGACATAAAAAGCGAATGGTGACAGCATGTTAACATGCTGTAATGAATAAGAGTTAACAACACTTATATCTCACCCTCCCTAACACATATATTATATTATTATCTAAGAAGGTCTCTTTGGGTTGTTTTAGGGCGGGCCCATACCTTAGTGTCCTAGCATGAAGGAATCACATCAGCATACACCAGCTCTCTCTGCATGTGCACCGCATCAAGTGTGTTAACAATTCTCGTGCAAAGCAATATCAATCCCGCCTCAAGCCCAAGTTGGCAAAGGCTGCACTTGTGTTATGACTATGAAGGCGTGGAGATCAGACCTCAGAACAATTCCATATCGTGTTGCTCCTGAAACTTCAGCACTCTCCGTGCAGACATGTTTTATTAAACAAAGCAGATATCAGAGCAATAACATATTATTCTCACATTCACCACGGCAAACTACTGGGTTGAAAGCTAAGTCAACAAATGAGGGTCGTGTGCAGAAGTTGCAAGAAAGGAAAAATGGCGTTTAAATCTAAAACGTACCTATGCTAACTTAACACGATATAGGGATATATAGGAGTTATACAACAAGATTAAATACATGTTGTGCTGCCATCTGTGAGTTGATTTAATGATATGTTTGTCAGATTATTGTAGTAATTGTATATCTACAATGCTCATGAGAGTCAATTATTATGACTTGTTTTCTGGGGGGGGTTTGGGTATAGAAGAGTTTAGTTGTTACCTCATAAAGCAACATGAATCTTCAGAATTCACATTTTCCACTTACATGGAAACTATCACCAAAAATAAATGAACACAATTTACAGTTCTCTTTTGGAAAGAATGGATTCAGAAAATGGAAACTATCCATTTCAATCTACTAGCTACCATCTGCAAATTGATGGACAAACTGAGAAGCCGAACCAATCCATTGAGCAATATTTGTTTGACCATCAAATTGGCATTATCGTGGAATTATGCTGACAGAGTTAGCATACAATAACAGTCTCCATAAAGGAAGAGCTCCATTCCTATGTTCTAATGGCTTCCATCTGCGGCCAGAGCCATCTTTGGTCTCCAGCGCAGAGCTGGAGCCACAGAGTTGCTAAAAAAATTGCATTGGCTCCCAGTCGCCAAAAGGATCGTTTTTAAGGCGCTTACTTTTGCCTTCAAGGCCCTTCATCAGATAGGCCCCAAATATCTTCAGAAGCGATTGGCTTTTTATGTGCCTCGCAGGACGTTACGTTCCACGACTTTATCTAAAGCCTTGATTCCCCCCATCCGCCTTGCTAGAATCGGAGGACGCTCCTTTAGTTTTCTAGCGCCTCAAGGTTGGAACGACTTGCCTGTCCTGCTTAGGAAAGCTGATGATCTGCTCTCCTTTAGAAAAGGACTTAAAACCTGGCTTTTTGCCCAGTAATTGTTCCCCCTGCTTTCTTCGTGTTATGTTTCTCATATTCCTAGGGCTCTTTGCCAAAGCGCCGGGATACTCCTAGGAGTAGCCGTACGCTATAAAAGAGCATTTCTAACATAACATAACATAACATAACATCCACAAATGGTGCGCCAAAGTATCAATACATTAACAGTTTTATCAGACAAACTCCTTCTGCCACAGCTCCATCCTATCCAAAAGGCTGCCAATCAACTTCTTTGCAAGCTAAAGCACACCATAAAGTATTTGCAAAGTGAGACGGAAGTAAAGCATCTGCATATGAGAAAGGGGCACAGGATGTGGTTTTCAATTAAGTTGCTTACAATTTCAGGATCCAATTCTAAGTTCACACCTTGAGTAGTAGGTCCTCCTTTTGTAACAGGGAAGGAGGCATTTCTGCAGTTAGACTTTCACTACTCTCACGCTGCATAACTTTCCTATATACTATACATACAAGTAAAATATTTAATTACCAGGTTATCTCACCACCATGGATCATCTACTCCTAAATCCATTGTGAATGACCTATACGCTGTGGCCATATGTGTATTACTTTGTAAGAAAGTTACCATCTCCTGCAACTATGATGTTTTTTGTGAGATTACTTAATAGGTGCCATGCTGCCCTTCCATGAGATGCTGTTACAGAGAAGAAGCAGTTCTTTCCAGTCCAACTTTACTTACTGATGTTTCCTTCCCTTACTGCCAAATTGTTTCTTGGAAAAAATAAGAGCAGAATTAAATGCTTTTAGAACTGTCCTCCAGGTGTTTTGGTTGGATCTTTTTAGCAGTCTGCTTTCATTTAGGCTTACTATGATAAAGTCAGCCTGTGACGCTATTTCAAAAATGCCATGTTAACAAGATTGTTTGACTACAGATGTTTGCATCTAAAAGAAAATATTTTTCTCTTGCCGAATACCCATCCGGACTCACCATCACTTCCACAGTCCACCAATATCACCCCTCCCCTTCCTCTCTAAAAGCACCCTCTAGAAGGTATCATCTTCTGTGCTGTATAAGAGGTACCTGCTTGCTTCCTATGGTCCCTTACTGATACTGGCAATTGACAATGTAGCATCTTCTTCTCTCCAGATGTGGTTAATGAGTAAAGGAGACAGATGGTCTAGGTATCAATTTGTTAATTACCCTTAATCCCATTTGGATTGTGCCACTTTCTGGCTGCTAAAATGACAGTAGGCCATGCTGTTTAAACTACGTGCCTAAGCAATCTTGTAGAGTAGCTGTGAAGAACTGCCATTTTGTATCTATCTGCTATATATCCTTCATAATTATTTATGACCACCCCAGTGGCAGTCATTTGCACAGTTGAAGCTTTATGAATGACAGCTAAAGGCATTGGGGGTGAGCATACAGTTGCCAAGGGGACCACTGCATGCTGCTCACAATATGTCCTTGCAGCGTGTCATTTAAAGGGTGAGGCTGCACTATAATCAAAATCGCAGTTTAATGTTTTGAATGCTAGGATGGAGGCCTGATTTTCTCTTAGGCTGTAGATTTTGACTGGAGTCTGTGAATCCCACTGAATGGTCACTTTGCACTGTGACACTGGTACATCTGGCCCAAATGTAAATGTAGGTAAATGTTACAATATTTTTAGGGTATTTCAAGCAAGCCAAACTGTCAGTTCCCTGCTCACCATTTTGAAGCTCTGTTAACATTTGATGCAAGCAGCTCTAGGTTCTGTCTCCTGAATGTTTTTTATTTGAAATGGCTTGGCCTCAACTAATTCGGTCATGTTAATGTAAATTTTTATCTACTTGACTACTTTTTGTACTGTGTGGCGCAGGTCCCGCCCCGCAGCTGCACCACCAAAGTGGTGGTGAGACTGTCTGCTAGATTAGGAGTTTCCTTCTGTCAGGCAGGCTGGTTTTTGATGTTCCCATGGCAGTGCCTCTAAAAATAGGCCGCAATGCCAAAAACAGTTCCTGCATGACATGAACTGAGAGGTCTGTGCCATGCAGGAACTGGAACACATGCACAAAGGGGGGCACATGTTGTGCCTCCCCATGCTGGAAAAGACAGGGGGGCTGCCACAGTGTTTATGAAGGAGGAACATCCATGACACCAATGGCGGAGTGGAAACTCTTACTCTTAATATGCTTGGCAGGACTGCAGCGACCTCCTGATCACCGCAACACCACCAGGGAATTGCAGTTCCTTGGCAGGTGCAGCGGGGCTTTGGCTTGCGTGTGTGGAAACTTCTTTCAAAGATAATTGTGGAGTTCAACTGGGGCATGTACATCTTTATGCACTGTCCCTCACCAACCCCACAAGATAAATATCTTCCACATTTTAATTATTGTGCAACATGTTAGATACTGTGACATCAGTGTGGGTTATTTATACATTGTTAAACAAAGAACTCATTAGTACACATTCTGTACAGTGAACTTTAAGACAAAACCTTATTTTGCCCAAAGAATGCATTTGCCAAATTGCTCTGATTAGGAGATTAATGAGTTGACCAACCTTCACCATATCTTCATATTGGAGGAATAGTATATTAAACTCATCCTTGTGTGCATACCAGCCTTTAACATGATCAAACCAGGAGCTAGAGGCCACTGTGTGAAAAAGAAGATATGGTATTGAATTATAAGAACAAGAAAGCATGACCAAATGCACAAAAACAGACACAATGTTGACAGAGGAAAACTAACAAGTTAATAAGGAATCCCAAAAGGCCTCACTCTACTAAAGTCTCTCCATGTAATACAAAGACAACTCATCACACCAAACAAAGCCAAGTATAACAAATATAGATATGGTATGGGGCACACATTCAGTTGCAGATAGCTACAGAAATATAATAAGATTCTGTATTTAGTTCAGGTTTAAATCCATGAATTCTTTTATTTCTTCACAAAGAATCAGAATGATGGTACAGACGGTACAATAGTATAATGAAGTAGATCAATGAACAGCATGATATGACGGAGCAACATGTGCTTCCTCCACTGTAGACTTTCTCAGGGCTCAAAGGCTTGATCTACTGAGGGCAATTACAGGAAGTGGCATGCCTAGTGTACTCCAAAGGGCAAGTGTATTTAATTCTAGGTGCCAAAGTGGTTTTCTTTTTAAGGTTGACTAAGTCACAGATATAGCACTAAATGTAGGTTGTAAAGTCGTGTAGAAGCTTGCATCAAAGTAAATAGAGTCAAAAACACTCCCAAGAAAGGTTTAAGTTTAAGTTTAAATCACTTCTAAAGCGCACGTACACCTTGCGGTTTCATGGCGCTATGGTTCACTGAGCCTCAATTAGCATGGGGGACCGGGAAACAGGAAGAAGATTATAGGGGGAAGGCCTGTGAAAAAAGAAAAGTTTTTAAAGCTTTTCGAAACTGATGATAGTCAGTCAGAGACCTAAGGTGGGGCGGGAGTGAATTCAAAAAACAGGGGGCAATGGTGGAGAATTTGGAGCCTCCCCATTTTTTTCGGCGAAATCGAGGGACAATCAGCAGGTGTTGGGAAGATGATCTCAATTCCCTCGCAGGGGTATAGGCTTTTATTTCAGAAGATATGAAGGCTGGGGCGGATCCTGACTGGGCCTGAAAGGTAATGCAACCCATTTTGAACAATGAGCGTTCACGAATGGGGAGCCAGTGAAGGGATTTCAGAAGCGGGGTGACATGATGGGACTTGGTCAGTTTATAGACTAGGCGAGCGGCCTGGTTCTGCACCAGCTGAAGCCGTCGAACATTGTAAGCTGGCATACCACAATATAAAGCGTTGCCATAATCTAGTCTAGAGACGACCATAGCCAATACGATGAGTTTTAGGGCAGGGAGAGAGAAAAAGCGGGAGACCTTGCGGATGGTGCGAAGGGAGAGGAAAGAAGAGGACACCACAGAGCTCACCTGGGAGTGCAAAGTGAGTTGGTCATTGATCTTGAAACCGAGCGCTTTGACGGAGGGAGACGGGGAAGGGGGGAAACCTAAGGAAGGGGGCCAAAAGAGAGATGACCAGGGGCTGGCACAACCACCTGTCAAAACCAGTTTGGTTTTATCCGGGTTTAGTTTCAGGTGGTTGTGGCTCATCCAGTCCCGGGTAGATGTCATAATAGTGTGAAAGTTGGATATGGAATCGGGGGATGAAGAAAGGGTAAAGATAAGCTGGAGGTCATCCGCATAATTAAATACGGAGACCTCCATTTGTTGAAGGGCAAAAATAAGAGGGGCAATGTAAAGATTGAATAGCAGTGGGGAGAGGGAAGAACCCTGGGGGACCCCGCAAGGCACTTTACAGGGCTCAGCCGAAAAATCGCCCAACCGCACTGCTTGGGTGCGGTCCCTTAGGAAGGAGGACAACCAGACCAAGGCTACCCCGCCGATCCCGGCCGCCCCGACACGGGAAAGTAAGATGGAATGGTCCACCGTGTCGAAGGCGGCGGACAGGTCGAGGAGGACCAGGGCCTGGGGATGGTTGGTGTCCATGCCTTCTCTAAGGTTGTCAAGGACGGATAGCGCCACAGCCTCGGTGGAATGAGCGGGGCGAAATCTGGCTTGACGAGATGCCAAAACCTGGTTTTCTTCTACAAAGATGGTGAGAGCTTGGGTCACATGCCGTTCCAGTACTTTCCCTAAAAAGGGGAGTAAGGAGATGGGACGGAAGTTGACAGGAGCAGAGGGGTCAGCACCAGGTTTTTTTAGATTAGGAAGAATAGTGGCTGCTTTTAAGAATGGAGGAACAACGCCCTGAGATAAGGAGCCATTGAGAAAAGAAAGTGGAGGTAGCCAGCAAGTAGTAAAAATAAGCCTAAGGATGTGAGCGGGGCAAGGGTCTAGAGGGGAACCTGATTTGACCAAGGAAAGTAGGGAGAGAAAAGATTCTTCCGTTAAGGGGGGAAATGAGTCAAAACGGGCCTTTGCAGGAGGGCTGGGGGGGCTGTAAAAGGAAAGAGAAGGGGGAGGAATATTGACTTTGATTTTATCGATTTTATCCAAAAAAAAAAGAATTCAAGGAGTCACAAAGAAACTGTGAAGGAGGGGGTTTAAGAGAGGTTCTATCAGCATAAGCGAGATTATGGACGATGGAAAAAATTTCTTTTTAGTGGATAAGATAGTTTTCTTGTATTGCGCCAGGAGGGAGATGTACTGGGTTTTAAGGTAGGGGCAGTAATGACGTCTCCAGGCTCGTTCGGCGTGGCGAACTAAGAGTTTCAGGGTCTTGAGTTCCTCACTGAACCAGCGATTGGAGTCATTAGGCCGTTTAGAAGAGACTCGTCGGAAAGGTGCAATCGAGTCGCAACCTGACTGGAGCCATGAGTTAATGGCATCAGCTTGGATTGAGAGCTGTAATCCTAATAGGTCTGGGCAAAGGGGAAGGAGTGTAGAAGCCACTAAGGATGCATTAATCCGGCCCCAAGAGCGTGCCCAGATGTTTTTGGGAAGGGGGGGCTTGGAGGTTGGGTCAGATGGTAAAGAAAAAGAAATCAAAAAATGATCAGACCAGGAGCAGGGAGAGATAGAGAGAGACACTATAGGACAGTTGAGAGACCAGATCAGGTCAAGAGTGTGACCCAGATTGTGAGTGGGGGAGTGAACATAGGAGTTGAAATTAAGAGAACGAAGGGTATCTGAAAATTCTTTAGAATTAGAGCATTCTGCGGGGTCCGAGGGCCAAAAGTTGAAATCGCCTATCACCATGACGGAGGAATTATTGACCGCTAGGGTGGCCACCAACTCTTGGAACCCAGGGAGAAAGGCTTGCGACGGTTGTGGGGGACGGTACATAAGTAAGCAGGTGAGAGGAACTTTGAGGGAAAGAGAACGGACAACTAGAAAGTCCGAAGTGGCAATAGAGGGAAAAGTAAGAGGTTGAAAAAGGAGTTCTTTTCGAGCGATCAAAGCAACACCCCCACCCACTTTATCCGCGGGTCGGTCTGCTCGAAGCGCGTAGTAAGTGGCGGGGAGAGCCGCTAATAGGGAAGGAAGAGAGCTATCGCGAAACCAGGTCTCTGTGAGGAATAAGAGATCAGGTTTGTGTAGGTCTAAAAGAACAGAAAGCTTGTGATAGTGTTTACCAGCAGAGCGCGTGTTAAGGTAATAGATAGATAGAGAAACGGGGGTGGGTGCGGCAGAGTGCTCAGGACGGGAGGCAGGGGGATATAAAGGTGAATAAGACGGGGAAGAGAGGGGGGGTGTGAGGGGGCTGAGAGTCCCAAATTGTCAATGTGAGAGATCACTGAATCATTAATCAGCCAGGGGCCTTGAAGGCTGGACCGTTGGGCCGACGAATAATGTCTCAGTGGGGCAGGGGGGGGTGGCCCTTGGTCCGGTCGGTTGCGGACAGGCGCAGACGGGCTTGCCTTAGGCGCGCCTTAGGCGCGCATCCGGCGCGCCCGCTGCGCCCGTCCGCTGCGCTTCCGGAAAGGACACATACTTTATACCAGTGACGTGGGGGTTGGGAGGGGGCGTGGCCTATGCAAGTGGGCGTGTCCCGCCGGTCGCGGGGAATGTCGGCAAGATGGTCCAGACACCTCACCCGCTGCAGCGATAGATCCGCTGTGCGGGGGCGTCAGTGCCTGAAGCAAATGAGAGCCCAAGGGGTGAGTGAAGGACAGTTTTAAAAACACACAATTATACAATTTTTAAAATGATCACTAAGAGCGCTGCTCCCGGCTGTGCCTCATGAGGAATCGGTGTAATGGCTGGCGCTTGTGATTAGCGCTTAAGTAAGAGCCTGGTGGAGGGGGCGTGGCCTACGCAAGTGGGCGTGTCCCGCCGGTCGCGGGGAATGGCGGCAAGAAGGTCCAGACACCTCACCCGCTGCAGCGATAGATCCGCTGTGCGGGGGCGTCAGTGCCTGAAGCAAATGAGAGCCCAAGGGGTGAGTGAAGGACAGTTTTAAAAACACACAATTATACAATTTTTAAAATGATCGCTAAGAGCGCTGCTCCCGGCTGTGCCTCAGGAGGAATCGGTGTAATGGCTGGCGCTTGTGATCAGCGCTTAAGTAAGAGCCTGGTGGAGGGGGCGTGGCCTACGCAAGTGGGCGTGTCCCGCCGGTCGCGGGGAATGGCGGCAAGAAAGTCCAGACACCTCACCCGCTGCAGCGATAGATCCGCTGTGCGGGGGCGTCAGTGCTTGAAGCAAATGAGAGCCCAAGGGGTGAATGAAGGACAGTTTTAAAAACACACAATTATACAATTTTTTAAATGATCGCTAAGAGCGCTGCTCCCGGCTGTGCCTCAGGAGGAATCGGTGCAATGGCTGGCGCTTGTGATCAGCGCTTAAGTAAGAGCCTGGTGGAGGGGGCGTGGCCTACACAAGTGGGCGTGTCCCGCTGGTCGCGGGGAATGGTGGCAAGAAGGTCCAGACACCTCACCCGCTGCAGCGATAGATACGCTGTGCGGGGGCATCAGTGCCTGAAGCAAATGAGAGCCCAAGGGGTGAGTGAAGGACAGTTTTAAAAACACACAATTATAACAATTTTAAAATGATCGCTAAGAGCGCTGCTCCCGGCTGTGCCTCAGGAGGAATCGGTGTATGCACAAGTAATGAAAAGGCTCGAAAGCAGGGAACTTATCCAAATGATAATGTGCATGTTCCAGGATGGACGTGAAAAGGGCCAGGATATGCCAATAGGAAGAGCACAAATCTGCTGTAGTGTTATGGATACACCATGTTGCATCTACTATTCAAGGCACCTTCAATGAAAAAATATTGAAGCCCAGATAGCACATCAACAACAAACCAGTTTTGCCTCCGACACCTTCCCACAATGATCATTCTTCAAACTCATTTCTTGCAGACCTTGCCAACACCCTCAGGTCCTTAAAATCCGCCTCCAGTGAAATTATTGTGTAGTGATTGAGTGTAGTTCACAGTTTTCACCACTTGTATGAACTCAAAGAAGGTAACGCACCCAATAGCCTGGTATATCAGTTGGATCAACACCAGGAGGATGATTGGCAGGACGAGTTTTCAAATTTGAAACTAGTTAGACCAACTAGGGCACAATCAGGAGAAGAATATTTTGAAGGAACCCATGATTAACACATTTCTGCTGATGTTCTGGCAAGGGATAATTCAGGTGAGCGCACCAGAGCGTTATATTTCAAGGATAATGTTTTCATCGTAATTAGCGTTTAAACACTTCTTGACTCATTTTGATTTTTGTAACTTTATACTTGGACCCTTATTGACTTATCGCAATGGTTGTTGAAATCAAACTAATCATGTTCATTGTGTGACTTGGGTTCATTGTGTGACTTGGTGGCCGGTTCCTAAAGCATAACATTTCCAGGAAGGGTATGTGTGCACATCTAATATGTGCTCTAGCCCTGGTGGGGTGAGTTATCTGATCATGTGCACAGGTACTACTTTATGCTGCATGTAGATCCAGTGTGCGTTCTAGTGGTAGCACGTCATCACACTGGAAACTGATCCAGTCATTGCCTCTTCTCCAAGGAATCCATTCAGCACATCATTGTGCTGGTGCCCTGCTTTCCCACAGATCAAGCATGCGTGCTTTCAAAGCTCCACAGTGTAAACGTGGCCCGTGACACACAATGATTAGTAGAGCCATCTCATGGTGGATTGCAGACATTTTGCATGAAAATAACTGCAAATAAAGCAAATGGGTATCCGCAATCTGCAACCACATGTTGCAAGGAGCGATTAGACCTGAACTTCTGGGAGGCAGTGGGGTAAAATTTCAAGCAAGCGGGCAGGGCTAAAATTCAAGCAAGGGATGTGGCTATCACTTCAAGCAAGTGGGCAGAACTACCTCACAGCCAATAGGAAAAAATGTGCTTTGTAAACATAGCAAGAATACAACAAATTTACTCATTGGCTACTGTCAGTGATCTTTGAAAGGGGATTGAGTGCATTGAAAACTATTGAGAACTTTCTACGGATTTTAAGAATAATTTTACTGGTTCTGAAAGGAGCATTCATGGTAATGATCAATCTCTGAATCCTCCTTCCACAGAAATATCTTTAAACGGTGCAGAAGCTCTTTGCTCTTGTTTGATACTACAAGGATTTCTCTTCAATCTGCAAATATGCCAGGCAAAGCATCTCAAAACAGAACTTTCATTTTAACCAATTTCTCCACAGACCTAGATATGATTTACCTGTGTGTATTCGGCGCAAAAACGTTAAGGACCACGCAAGCATCTTTACTGTCTCTCAGTCAAGCTTGAGCCAGACTTTTTGAAAGGCCAGAGAAATGTGATCTGATGCCTATTTACAGTTCATTGGGTACAACTTCACTCTATTCTACATCATTGGAATGCAGAGCCTTAGAGCTATGATCTGTTAATTCCTGTTTCAAGTTCACTGCATCCTCAGTTGAACTCTGGTTAATCCCAAAATCCTTAATGAGAGGTTTTCTTCTTCATGCAGGTTTTCATTTAGTGATAACAAAGGACGTCAGCTCCTTAAATGGGGTACTACTTTGAAGACACAGTCAGCTCAAAGGTGATGAGTCATTGACAGCCCACAGGCAATCTTCAAACAGAAGTTCTGTTACAGTATGTCGATCTCTGCCACTGCCAACATCAAATAAAGGGACAATATGTTCTCCTACAAACAGACAACACAGTGACTGTGCTTATACAAACAGAGAAGCTCAATCATGTTCTCTCTGTCTAATAGTCCTAGAGTTAGAGGCTTGGATGGAATCTTCCCTCCTTAAAGGCTTTCTACATCAGGAGTCAGACAGAAGAACACATTAAGCAGGATATTTTCATCCTCTCAAACACCTCCCATCCATCTTCAGGTGATTATGTCAAAGGTTCTGGGTCCCTTTTGTAGACCTGTGTGCCTCTCCTTTAAATGCCCAACTGCCTAAATTCTTCTCCCACTTTCCCATACCAATGGTTTGGAAGGTGGATGCTTTTCGTCGTCCTTTAGCTTTGTCATCCACTCTGTTCCTTCCCTCCTTTACCATTGATTCCTCATATATTTCTATGTAATCATGACAAAGCAGCAGATGTTGTTTAGTTTTCATTCTGGCTACGCAGGCTCCGGTACCCCTTTTTTGCAAATAGGACACATTACAACGCATGCGATATATCGCATGCAATTAGAACGCGTTCATTACAAGGATCGTGTTGTTACATAGCATACCGGATGCTTGTATCCGTGGATTGAACCTACTCCACAGACCTATCTGTTGTACCAACAACCAGGTTCAGAGTCACAGTCGGATCATCAGACTGAGAGACATATATTCAGTGGTGGTAGGTGTCCATCAATTACTGGTCTGTCTGTGAGTACTCCCACTATATGTACCTTGGGAGACGTATAATTGTATGAAACAGCTGGTAATACATACGTGCAACCTGGGTTCACCTTTTGTTCAGAGATGCCCACGGTATGTCGTAATTTAACCCCTTGGTGGATGTTGACAATCGATGTATCCAACGCTGTTCAGTTCTGAAAAGTGTGTGTTGTGTGCTACCAGGGAGGTGTTCTAGTACCAGCCATTCAAGTGATTCTGATTTGTGCCCTTTCTGATGATAGTGAGTGTACATCTTGGTAGTCAATCTGCGGCACTTTTGTCTCTTCCCACACCTATGTACAACTGTACAGGCTACAAAATCTATTGTCTGAAGGTTGCTCTTCTCGGCAGGGAGTACTTAGGTATTTCCTCCCTAAAATTTGGTACATTATTCACAGAGAGTTACAATATTAAATGACAACAGTGTGCATATTTTATTATGTGATAGGTGAAAGGATGATATTTGGACCTGGTTTGCCTTCTAAAATTACAAGGATGAGGGCTGAAGAGATAATGTTTCGATTACTTACCAGTGCATTTTTTTTTACCCCGGATCCTACTAATCCTCATCATATACATTACAAAAAGCCTACAATTCTCTGACTTCAACTTTCGAGTTGGCTAGAATAAGTCAGGGCATAAGCCAGGAAGCCATATCCCTTATTGTGGGTGTGATCTATCTTTTCAGCATGCTACTGATTTCTTCCTGTCTGGAGATAGGCTAACCACACAACTGGTGACTGTGAAGAGACCCAAATTGATAACGAGAAATGAAGATTACTGGAAAGTAATCAGGACATTAGTGATTCTGCCATAATATGATGATACATACAGATGTTTAAAAATTCCCATGTAGACCACAAGCCCTCTGAAAACCTATTCGTCTTGGATTGGTCAGCCTCAACATTCCTGATAGAGTGCTGGGAATTGTATTTCTGATGTTATGCAGTCTTTTTCTCTGTGGTCTGTTTTATTCCTGATTAAAGTCGAATTGTCCACTAGTCAAAGACGTGCATATTTATTTAGCTGCCTCAGTGTAATGAGTGGCAGCTTCTTATTAGAAATAAATTAGCTGCAGCCCCATAGTGTGACAATTGTATACACTGCACACTGGATTTCTGGGCCAGGTGTGAGAACATAGCTGGAATTGCCAGAATAAAAGAAGGACACCTTTAACTGTGAGATGTTATGTATGATGCCGACATTTATGCAGTGTAGTTGCACCATTTGTATGGTCTCACAGCGCATCATATAGGTGTTGAATACAAGGATGGACAAACCTCTGCCCTAGTTATCCCATTGCTGACTCTATTCCGATGCCCCTGTACTACACCCATACTGCCCTGCTCACTAAAAACCATTCTTTGCTATGCATCAGATAATTTATTGTAGAGAGGGAAGGACAGGAAGCACAAGGGTGCTGAATTTCAGGAGAGGAGTAATGTGAGGAATGACAATGTGATATACCCAGATTCACAGCACCCATAATACACATTGCTTTTGCCCACAGTTGCATGGGAAGGCCTATTCACTGAGGATCATTGGAAATGACAAGCTATGCGCGTTGGGCAGTGCAGGTAACAAACTGTATCCCCTTGTGAGAATGATCTGAAGATGTTGCAAAAGAGGAAGAGAGGATAGGCTGGAGAAAAGGTGGGAGACGCAGAATCAATTCACCAAATCGCCACGAAATAGGTAATGTAAAAGTAAAAAAGAAAATGCATGGCACAGCACAACAGGAACTACATCACCCAAAATACACATTCTTTAAGCCAGCATTTAATTGGGAGGAGAGGTGCACCCGAGTTGAGAAGAATGCAGCATTTATTGGACTTACTCTATGGAACCTAGGGGCAAATTTATTAATATTTCACTCAATGCAGCAACCAACTGCACTGTACAGAAATGCATGAAAGCGAGTGAGCAGGACAACATGATAACTACGAAAATATGCCACTGCTGCTGTCTTTCTAAGCACTAGTACACAATCAGGCTGCCCAGTGCCACGGTCAGACCATTCCACTCTAGTACAAAGGTGTATGTGTAAGTCAAGCATAGGTTTTGCACTGAAGGAATAGCCTTCTAGTGCAAATCACTCTGACCCAGATTTACTAATCTTTCACACAATGCAGCAAGGGTACTTGTTGCGCTGCATTGCGTGAAAGGGCAAGAGCAGAAATGTGCCATATTTACTAACGTATGGTGCACTTATGATGTCTCTTTGCACTGGTGCACTTCTTGCAGCCTAGCACCAATGCATGTACCTTTATGCCACAAAACAAGAGTGCCTGTATTTTGGTCAGAATCATTTATTTTGCAGTAAGGGATATCTTCCGGTAAAAAAAAAAAAAACTATTGTTAGAGCTTTATTTGTATTTGTATGCGTGGTGCAGAATGCAGTTCAAGTACATAGAGGAAGTAATGAATAGAAATAAAAATATTTCTCTTTGTACGGTAGCCTAAGATAAGGGCACTCCTTTGGCGCATTCCCAGGTTGACAGGCTTTAGTAAATCTGGGTTTGTGTCAAAATACATTCATTGATGCACAGGAATGCCTATTTTATGCCCATATAATTTCCTTTCCAATTCAAAGTAAACAGGCTGCCTTGAGTAACTTTTTTTTATTTACAAAGCCACGCAAAGTCACACAAGTTGTGCTGTGCATGGGTCTGTAAATCCCGAAATATATTTTGAGTTTGTGCCTGCCCCCAAAAAGTGGAGGACAAATGAGGCAAAATGTTAGTACATCCGGGCCTATGTTTAGACTAAGGGGCTTATTTAGGAGAGCTCTCTTATGTCACTTTTGCAACATGTAAAGGGATAAATGCATTACACAGGGCTCTTATAAAGATTTATGAAGCCACGCAAAGACACCCAGCATGGAATTGAGTGGCCTCATAAATCATGAGAAAGGTGAGGCAGCGCAGATCGCTGAGTTGCCTTACTCTGCACAGGGAGGTGTTCCAAGGGCATTGCAAAGTGGATTCACACGCAACTTCGATTGAATTTCACTCTGCCTCAGATTTACAAAGTGATGTAAAACTGTGGAAGCACCAAATCCTGTATGTCTCCTAAGGTGAGGCATAACAAAAAGAAATATGTGTATTTCTCCTAGTTTTTTTCCCCTTTCCATGTTTGCTGCTTTCTGGAGCACACATAAAAAGAGGAAAACACCTTATAGGATTGTTTTTGTGTAGGATGGTGCCCCTTGCTGCACAAGAACAATTTTGCCTGCAACTGAAGCACCCTTTTACCATGGTGCTAGGGTACCTACGTTGGTGCTAGGCTGCCAAAAGGGCACCAGCTCACGCTTAAATCTGGTGCATTCCTGCCCCTTCATTTTCATGTAGGGAAGCACAGTAGGCGCCTCACTGCGTTGTCCTATGCCAAAATACCATACATGAGGCCCTAACTTTACACATTTTACAACTTCGGATGTGTTCTGTAGAGTGAAGCATAAAAGCTAAGCTTGTAAAGATAGGAGAAATAAACATGTTTTTCTTACTTTGTGCTTGCCTCAGGAGGTGTGTTTTTTTGGGTGAAAAGCCCAATCTACATTTGGTAGAGAAAAGTACTTTGGGTTAAAAAACAAAAGAAAAGATTGTTGTCAGAGTGGAAACGACCATGTAGGAAGACCCTTTGATGGAAACTAAAGCAAAGTATCACAGAGCACTAGTTTATAATACTTTTAGGAATCTTTCCAGTGAAAATAAGATATGACCCTCCTGCTCTACTGGCACACATTCAACCTGCCTACTGCATAGGGCTTTGTGTAAAAAAATGTTTTACCCTAGGAACACCCAGGTACTATAGATGGAACACCCCATATGGCATACATTAGTGCATAGTTATATTTGTGTTACTTTCTTTCACTATCCAGCTCAAAACAAGTTTTACACCGGAAAGTATATAGTTTATCAGCACTTAGAGAAACTTTTGTAACTTTGCAATGGTGCAAAGCATTGTTAAATATGGCCTCCAATGTAAAAATGAATTTTTCCTATTTTCACTTTCTGTTTAAATAGTAGCTTGTATTGTTAATTTTTTCAAAGCACTAAAAGCAAAACCACTATTAACAATTAGGCTCTAATATTATGCACATTATTTTCAGGTGGAGCCTATAGCGTCAGCGCGCATGCGGTGCTCGCTTTGTGAGGCATGCAGTAATGGAGTATGGAGTGGAAGCTCCGTAGAAGCTGCATTCACTTTCTGCCCTGTTTTTTTTTTAATTGACTTGTGTCATTGTCCTTCCTAAATGTTGCCGTCTGATTGAATATGAGGCTTGTTAGTCCTTCCTTATTATGGCCATGTCGTCATTTGTACCCTCCCATGGCTAGTGGCCCCTTCACTTTGAGTGTTACACAGTACGGTACTTTGTGTTATTTAGACTTTGAGCACTACTTTGTCTGTCCTTCTGGCCCCCTTCTCCCCCCTCCCCGCACTCCTGTTGTCCGTGCTCCCCTCTACCCATTGTCCGTAATGCAAAACATTAGGTCTCGCGTAAATGCTAGTCCTATTGCATTGCAAATGCTTGTCATTCTATTCGCTTTTGAATTTTTTACTGAGCCACACATGTAACTAAATCAATGTCCATTTTTTTTGCTTAGTATATACCTGGAAGGCTTCACTGTTTTTAAGACTTTGTTTGATTTTTATTTAGCGTTCTTATGGCTAACCAAAAAGGTAATTAACAGATCCCCTAAACATAATTAGCCCAAACTATGTCAATCTATGTCACTCAAATGTTTTGCTCATGCTCAGGTATGTCAATGGCTCCTCTCCTTTATTCTGTCCAAGTACTCTCATAATGACCACAGAAAGCCTATCTATTAATAGCACACATTCAGATCAAGATACAGCCTCTTGGCGCTGTAGATAAAAACAATCGTGAGGCCCTCAGACCAACAAGGGTGAGCAAAATGTTTATTTTTGAACAAAAAACACGCATGTATTCAAATTCTTGATCACAAAGATAGAAATGACCAGCACCCCTGCGAAGTCACCGCGCACCTTATTGGAATCCTGTCTGAACATTTCTTGGCTGCTTGTATTTTCCAGGTTACAGGTCAACGTCCGATAAGTAGAAAGACAAAAGACACCAAAGACTCTGATCACACTTTTGTGTGCACGAGCTACAGGAATGGTAAAAGAAATGGAGGAAGTAGCCCTCTTTGGATTCATACCGTAAGCGAAGAGATGGAGACACTGGTCAGAGGGACATACTCTATGACAGCAGTCCAACGGAGCGCAGTCCAAGAGGAGGAAACTCGGAAACGTGCCAGCAGGAGTTCCGTCTCTCAGCAAACAGAGGTCAAAAGATGTAACTGTAATTGGATTTATATAGCGCTTACTACCATTCAACACTAGTTGAAGTGCTCGCGGAGTCAATCTATAGGATATTGCCAAAAATGTATGGGTCTAAATCAAGTTAGAGATTTTGTGACCGCGTAAGTGGTCTCGGGGGCAATAACACAGGGCAAAGGGTTTTGTTTTTTTACCAGAAGTACAGTGTCAGTGTAAGGATTTTTGGGGTCCCGGCCGGGCAAGACATATCTGGGGACCCTTGTTCGGAACAATTTTGAATATTATTCATTCTAATTCAAGCCCACATGAGGACTGCTAAACAATCTTTCAGAAAGTGAGTCATACAAAAACAGTTGAAATATGCCCCAAAAATATTCACGTTAACAGTGGGCAAAGAGCTATTGAGTCAGATGTAGGGGTAGACAGAGGATAGTGGTTGACTTATAAAAAAGAGGATCACTTTCTCCGGGCCCTTGACAGGTGGGTTCCTGGGCAAATGCCCAATGTGCCCATGCCTTAAAATGTCTGAGCTGAAGTGTTAGCGGTGGATGAGCCCTTGCAACCTCAACCCTGGCTCAATCAGGATGTCTGACTATGGCTCTGTGTGATATCCTGTTGGACCCTCAAGCCTAACACCAGCCGAGCCTGGCTCCCACAGTGACCCTTCATCCCTTGGGGTTGCCAACTATTCCATCTCTGCGTGACAAAGTGCATTTGCCTGTTGCATTACACCAGAAGCCCAATGTACATTATTTTTCCATTTGTCTGAAATATCTCAGTTCTGCTGAGATGCATTTCAGACAAAAGGGAAAAATACAGTGCATCTTCATTTCCTTTCGTTAGAAATAAAGGTGTCCTTGTGTAACGTGACGGGTGCTCATGTGAAGCGCGCCAATACCTTCGGGTCGAGATTGCGCTATATAAAAACTGAAAAAAAAAGAACACTTGTCTCTGTGCTCCCTGTCGGTTGAGCTTCCAGGTGGCTCCCCACCCTGTAAGGCAGGGGTCTTCAAACTGTGGGGCGCGACCCCCAGGGGGGCCGTGGAGTGGTGTGAAGGGGGTCGCGCCTTCACAGTAACACTTCTGCCAAGGCCCCCGTCCTTTGTCTAAGCCCGGGCTGTTGCACTACTGGGGGCTCAGCCAGAGGTGTAACACAGCCCCCCCCCCGCAGCTCCCGGTGAATGCCCGGCCATCAGAAACCCAAGGCTGCATTCTCATGCTAATGCCGGGCGCCTCGGGGTGGGGGCTAAAGCTTGAGTACCGGGCGAGGTGCAAGTCTGCATGTTCTGCTTCTCCATCCTGACAAACAAATGCGGCACTTGACCCCCTCGACCTCCTCTGGCTGAACAGGACACGCACTGTCCCTAAAGCTGTATTCGATTTAACAAGTCAAATCAGGATTATTTTATTACTCAACGCCCCTACCAGTATTACAAAGAAGAACATGCAATAACTGAAACAAAAAATAAATACCGGTGACTTTGCATTTAATCATTTGGGAAGAGAATGAGCCATTGGACTGTGTCTGGGAGGACAAAGTAAATGATAAAACCAGGAAACTGGAATTACAGAATATTGATTCTTATCAGGCTAAGTAGAGAAAATTGAGGTTGGTACATAGCAGTAAGTTTCTTAACAACTGATGAAGATGGCATGCGTATGTAAAACGTGATGTTTGTAAAAACAACGGTTTGCAGGGAAATACAGATTTTTGGGAGTTTCAACAGCCAGCAAACAAAATGCACATATAATTCTTTTTTGAGACTTTTTTAAAACAACTAATGTAGCCAGGGGCTGAGACAGATGTTTTTCCAGCAAAAGGGCAGTTTATTTGCTAAAAAGTCATAAATTATGTTCTTTAAATTAACGAGAATTAGTGCTTATGCTTTTTAGTGAAAAGGTGGTGTTTTGGGGAGTAGCAGAAGAAATATCAAAAGGTTCATCACTTAAAAAGACATACAATTCCTGTTCAAGAAGAAAATATCACCTAGTTTGAAATCGGGGCTACCGGAATGGCATTGTTACAGGACTCTTAATACACCTTCTACCAACTCAATATTAATTTCACCCATTCTTGTGAGTGTTTCTAATACATGGCTTTGCCCAGCTTATCACTTGACCCGTTTACATTCCAATAGCATTGTACAAGGATCTAAAATGGTGACCCAAACATCACCAAGGCCCTTATTACAAGTTAGCAGGTTTTAGTTGTGAGTATGCTGAGTGTGTGGAATCTTGTTTTCAGCTGGTATTCCAGCAACTAAATGTTTTTGTTCCTGGCATGGGGAGTGACTATGCGGACCAACGAGTCCCAGATAAAAAACCTGTATGTTTTTCCTGATTTGGGGGGCTGCTAAACTAACATTTTTACCTGCTCTCAGTAGTTGAAAAATGTCAAGAGAGGGGTGGAGCAAAAAGCCAGTAGCCTGGCTCAGACAGTATTGTTTAACCATACTTTGGCTCTCATTGCAAGATGGCAGAGCAACACCACAGGGACTACACAGGGTTGCAATTATGATAAATACAAACAGTGGTACGATTGCTACCCCTAAGCCCATACATGAGCATCTGAAATTAAAAAATATGGCACTTGACCTCCGACCTCCTCAGGCTGAACAGGACACCCCATCGTACCACCGTCCCTAAAGCCGTTGAAAATATATAACAATATTTAAGAAATTCGGATTGAGATTAGGCATATTAATTATTATATCCATACACATTTTAACAGTGCAAAAAAGTTGGGGGAGGGGGGGAGGATTTGGTTAAGAAACCTGGGTTTTTTACATAGTGGCCCAATTGCAATCCAAAACAGGCCAAGGGGTGGGGGAAGGCATTGGAAATTCCAAGGGCAGTGACTTGGCTATGAGAAATAAAAGGGTTTGCGTTGTTGCTTTATTTGGTGAAGGGGTTATTTCTCCAACAGCATGATAAACAGAAACACGGATAGCTTCCGTCTCACTTGACTTGTGGCATTGCATCATGTTCGGTCGGAGATCAGTTCGGTAAAATAGCTATAAATATACTCTCACAGACATGCCCCAGTGAGATGAAGGGCCTGCACCGGAGAATACTAAGAAGTGCAGGTAAGCCTTATTAACCGTCACTTCCGGGTGAGTGGAGGGAGAGCAGGAAACTACTTCTCTAAATAAAGTGTAGATCAGTTTTTTACACATACGGCGGAGCAGGTGAGCCAAGGCCAGGGAAGTGAGCCAAGAGTGTTAGCAATGGAAATAAAACAACAGCCCAGGGAGGGCACAGACCAGCCTTGGCTGGTAATCCGCACCTGCCATGATACACCAGTGCAGAGGACTCACTACCTGTGCTAGGGTCATGCACCCGGTCATTGGTGGAGTGTTACTGTGTGTAAAAAATGTCAAAATAATGAAGCAATGCTATCCTAAAATACGTGGCATCACATAATATCTTTTACATTTTCTTCCCACACCATTTAGTCAAGTCTGTTGCATAATTTAGTCCTCACCGCCTCATAATTCCAGCAGCCCTGCCCAGAGGTTTAGATATTTTTGTCAGGAGGGGGTCCTTACGCCTCAAAATGTTGACAGGGGGGTCCCGGCATCCAAAAGTTTGAAGACCGCTGCTGTAAGGCCTCCTCAGGCTCTTGAGTGCAGGGAGAGTGCACGTAGGGCTGGCATTTGCCAAGATTGGGGCTTGGGCAATTTTTGGGTGGGGCTTTCGTTTTCACAGATCTCATGCTCTCCCTCTCACCTGAAACACATATTCAGTTGCTAAATTATAAGTGAGAGGCCATGAAAGGGGAAAGTGCAAAAGGGAGAAGGAATGGATCTGGAGGGAAAGGAAGAAGATCATATATGTAGCACCTGGTAACACCGGAAGGGTGCTAGAGGGCTGAAGTAAAAATGAAATATTATATTCTGGGGTGTCACTCTGAGGCAAAGTGAGAAATCATCTCAAAAGCTGTATTTATCTATACATCGTGGCCTTATGACTTAAAAAAAGCACTTTTTAAAATCCCTGTAATTTGTACTAGAAGAATTGCTCTTTAACACCAGCTCAGCCCCTCTTCAGTAGGAACTCTGCAACAAGTTTAAAGCTCCAATACTATTTTATAAGTAATTTACAATACACAGAGAACTTCAAAGTCTTTGAAAGGCAGAGGGAATTTGAGTGTTGTGTTCTAATCTTCTCTCAGCAATTGATAATGACTTATTTTTATTATCACGCGTATTGCTCTAGTTTGCTTTTTCTTAGTGTTAACAAGTAACTTGATTTTCTTTTCCCTAATTTAACAGTTCCCAGTTTGTTGGCATTGGAAAGGCGTGCAAATCAGAATAAGCATCCTTTGCCTTGCCCACCTCTAACCTTTGTGCACTAGTAACATTGTTGTCAAGATGGGGAACTTGAATGTTTTTAGGTCGAGCCCGGGCAGCGCATGAGCTGCTATGCGAGGCATGCTGTATTCGAGTATGGAGCTGAAGCTCCGCCCACTCTCTGTTGAGAAAGTCCTGTGAGTCACTTCTGACGTTTCCTCTCGAGGCTGCAAACTCCCAACTCCCTCAAGAAGCAACCAACACAGTCAGGACTTCAACTCTGACCGAGTCAACTTCTCCTCAAGGGAAAGGGGAAGTGGACAGAGAAACCAACAACATGTAAACAAAACACTGGCTTCTGCTGTTGTTTCTCTAGAGTGCTCCAGGCCGTGATCTTCAATTAATGCGTTACTCTGATTCCACGCAATACTGTAGTATCAAGTTAAACATTTGGTTATTCACCAGACAAGCCTTCCTAGATTCAATAAATTGATTAAACTCTCCTTTTACTGACCATTAGTTTTAGAGGCCCTTGTTCACACTCTATCAGAAGTGGAATTGCACAGTCTCAAACTCAAGATGCCTTTTTAAAAGAACATAACAAGTCGGTTAAACCTTACTTCTAAAAAATGAGTTAGTTGTTAATTGGTTTAGTAAAGAAAGCTTCTTACTTTCCTGCAATAAATCATACCTGTGACTTCTGCAATTCTTATGATCTCTTGGATAATCTGCAGTAGGAAGATAGTAATAACAACAACCTAATGCAAAATACTGTAGTACATTAAGGCCTTTTTCCTAGAAAGCTTTCTTGGAAATATTAACCTTTCCAACAAGAACCTTTTGTCTAAGTTTCCTATTTACACCTTTTAAATGCTTCACTGAGAATAACACATCTGAAAAATAGCATTTACCAAGGCTTGTTTATAACTAGCGGATTTAACAGTTCTCCACCAATTTATATAGTTATTAGACTCTCAAATATGCTTTTTAGGTTATCACACAAAAGTATCCTTGTCTTTGCCAAGGCTTGTTTCTAACCCAAGCGGATTAAACAGTTCACCACCAATTAATATAATTATTTGGCTCTCAAATATGCTTCTCTGGTTATTTCACAAAAGTATCTTTGTCAAGGCTTGTTTTTTAAACTGCGATCAAACAAACCATTCGTCTTTTGTAAATAATTCCCAAGATCAAGTTAAACAGAAGAAGCAATTTTCCCACTCGAAGCTCAATAATTACTTCAGTTCCTTTTAAACTAGGTAATAAATCTTACTGTCCCTTCACAGATTTCCTGCGCGGCAGACTGCAGACTCGAACCGGCTTTCAGGGGAAGAACAGTGAAACCCGATATCTCAGCTGGCTGTCAAAGAAATGAAACCTCTGGTCTTTTTTCCTTCTGAGAAACCCGCGTTTCACAAAAGCCGGCTATAAATTACTGAACTCGACGAGGGGCTGGTCAGGAAAGGATGATGTCCGGGAATTCAGGGTTTTTTGAAATAAGGGGAGCTTCTTCCACAACGCACACGAACTGCAGGCTCAATCACAGAAGCGCTCGTAGGACGGAAAACGAGAGACGAAGCGCTGAGCCGTTGGAAGGGAAGTCTATTTATAGACTTTACACAGTCTCGAGAGCCAGCGCGAGCTCTCTACCATGAACACTCCAAACCATGAGATTCAGCGCGAGCCTCCCTCACTCTCAAGGAGCGCACAATCTGAACAGTGAGATTCAGAGAGCATTTCCTAAGGACCAGAAAATCACTAAGCATTGTCAAAGGCAAATTCATAAGACTGTTATTTACAATAACTAAATAAAAGTTATATTTCTAAAAATGATTTCTGAACCTATTTACAACATTAAGTTAAGCTTTCAGTTTCTTAAATTATTTACAGAATCAGAATAACTCAGAGTCAAGCAAGACGACCTGTAACACCCCTAACACTCTCTGCCCATATTTTTATTTGCCTTGTGTCATTGTCCTTTGTAAATGCTGGCTCCTGATTCGTTAATAGGCTTGTTAGTCCCTCCTTAGTACCTTTGTGCTTTGTAACTTCCTATGAGGACTGGCCCTTTTACTTCAGTTATTACACTGGTATGTCTTATTTAGTCTGTAAGCACTATGTTCTTTAATGATTTTCTCCTACTTCAGGCACAACAAGCTTTCCTGCAACATTTGTTGCACCATACGCACATTCACTTTCCAAGTAGACAATGGCGGCCGCTCCTTTCAAATTAACTAGGTCTCGCATTTACAAGAGTTTCAGCTATTGGCATTGTACATGACAATGCATTTTATTTATGTGTTAATTATCACAACAGATAAATAAAAGGCATTGTCATTTACAATGCCAATAGCTTAAACTCTTGCAAATGTGAGACCAATTGCATTGCAAATGCTTGTTCACTTTGGAATGCAAAATCCCTCTCTTGTTTATTCTATCCCTCTTTTGATTATATTTGGTGACATATTGCATTCTGTGCTGCTTGCTGTAGAGTGGAAGGGACCCCTACTCTGTATTTGTCGATAAGGTTAAAAGAGCCACCATGAGCTATACCCCTGCTGTTCTTTGCCGAGACACTTCGAGTAGTCTTAATTGTTACCTTTGAGCGGACTGAACAGGTAGGGGTTTTGAGGACTCCAGGGGGACCGGTCAGTAAAATAAAAACAAAACAAAGCCTCATAAGTCAGTTAATGGCTTTTGAAAAGCTGACAAAGCACTTTGGATGAGGCTCTCTTGTTTATTCGGTCCCTCTTTTGATTATATTTGGTGACATATTGCATTCTGTGCCGTATGCTGTAGAGTGGAAGGGACCCCTACTCTGTATTCATAGATCAGGTTGAAAGAGCCACCTAGGGCTATCACCCCTGCTGTTCTTTGCCCAGACACTCCAAGTTGTTAAGTAGTCTTAATTGTTACCTTTGAGGGGACTGAACAGGCAGGCAAAGCACTTTGGATGAGGCTGACCATGAGACCTCGTAGTGCCAGCCCAAAGAAGCCCAGGGCAGCCCATAGCAGCATTCTATGCTGCAACAGCCCAGGCTGTGCAGATGCAGGGTGGGGGGTGCTAAAGCCCTTTTGATCTCACTTGGCATTGCACATCTGACTAGCACACTTTAAAGATAATGGAATGAAGGGCACAAAACAGTGAAACACTACTGGAACACTAAAGAAAAAAACTTGTCATCCTACTAAGACTTGACAATTTACGTTTGTGGCAAACCTTACTGTAGCCTCCATGCCACACACAAGGAGTATTTTTGTGCATCTTTGTTCCACTGCATGTAAGTCAGAACTCAACATTCTAAGCCTGCCTTCAACTCATCTCTCCAATGCTTAGTCACAGGCCTATGGTGTGTAGTGTGAACCAAAAGAGTTCCAGTGTTCTTTTATTTACAAGACACTACATCACCCGCTTTGTTAAACTCACAGTTTAAACTTTTTCAAAGTAGAAAAGTAAGTGAATAAAAATAAATACGCAAATAATCATAGATATATATATAGGCTATTACAATTATTCTCTTAAGCATTGTGACTCCAGAATCACACTTTCTAATTCAATCACTGAAAACCAGGAACTGGCAGTGGAAGTGTTGGTGATCTGCACAGGTGATTTGGAATTACCAGCAGACACAAAAGTCTGTCGGAATCCAGTCTCTACATTGACATCGATGTTTGGTGAGTGATGGGCCACATTGTTGAAAATTACAGGAATCTCAGGATGCTGGGCAATCACCATGTGTTCTTTGGTGTTAGTGAAAGTAAAGTGATCCACCTCAAAAGGAGCATCGGACGTTTTATTCGGTACTGTCTGATAAGCACTCAATCTCCTCTTTTAGATGAAATCTTCCATCAGCATATATTTTTATCTACTGTTTACGACCAAAGTCAGTAGCATGAATTTTTTCCTCATTCTTGGATCTGAGTTTGGTCCACTGGGGCAGCTTGGTCATCATGACTATTCCAAACATGGGAGCTGTAGGGCTTTACCTTGTTGTTGGGTGAGGGGGTCAAATGATAAGCTCAAAGAATAGTGTACAAAACAACTTTGTGGTTGAGCTTCTCCAAGGCAGCAGGCTAAACAGCTTTCTTTAGACTACTCATGAAGAACAAAAGTTACTTACCTGTAAACTGTGGTTGTCCAGTATTGGAATCTTCCATAGATTCACATGCTTGAATCATTCCTCGTCGTCAGAGGGGGAGTCCCACGGTACATAAAAATAGCAACAAATATGCATAAAATAGCCATATCATAGAAGTAAAATAGCTAGAAGTTAATAGGAAAAAATCTTCCTCTTTCATGACTCGTCCAAGTCATTATATATATTCCAAAATACAGCCAATCAGGTGCCAGCACCCTCCAGAATGTTCTCCCCAGAGGCTCAGGCTCTCAGATTTTCCAGCATAAGTATGATATAAGAGTAAAAAAACCTCTGAGGGGAGGTGGGTGGGTCGCACGTGAATCTATGAAAGATACCAATACTGGAGAACCGCAGTTTACAGGTAAGTAACTTTTGTTCTTCTCCAGTATTGGAGTATCTTTCATAGATTCACATGCTTGAATCAGAGTAGAAATCAGTAATTCCATAATAATGCGTGTGAGATCATCAAAGAAGTATAAATATATATATATATTATATATAAATATAAACCAACACCACATAAAATAAGCATATGTATATCTGAGGCAATATGTAAATATATCTAATTATAAAAGATATGTACATAAGAATGCATCAAAGAGGAGGAGGGAAGAACAGTGGCTCACCTTATTTAAAAATATTATGTAGAACTGCTTGTCCCACAGACGTGTTTGCATTGCTGGCAGCTTCCAGACAGTAGTGCTTGGTAAAGGTGTTCCTGCTGGACCATGTTGCAGCTATGACAATTTGATGAAGAGGCAAAGAGAGTAGTAGAAACAGATATTGCTCTAGTAGTATGTGGTTTCCGAGTTGCCTGTAGAGGTCTACATGCTGATGTAGCAGAAATCCAAAGAGCAATGGTTTGTTTGGATATTGGGTGTCTTTTACGCATTTTTCCATAGGCTATAAAAAGCTGATCAGCTTTTCGTATTGAGGATGTCCTTTGTAATTAACATTTTAGATATCTTTTGACATCAAGAGTATGTAAAGTACTTTCTGCAGGTGATTGGAAACTTTGATTGATAAAAGTTATGTATAACCTTGTTTAAAAATTCATTTATGTTTTCCATCGAAAGTTCAATTAAACTAATAATTCATGGAGCTTATTGATTGCTGCTAAGTTTCCGTTTACTTTTGTGCCAAATAAAATGTGCATTGAACATTGGACTGATCAATATTTGAGATACGTAATGTATATATTGGACATTAATTGTATTTGAAAGAAATAGACACTGACCTATGTCACAAAGATGCCATCTAAATTTTGAATAACCTTTTCATGTGAGGTGAATGAAAAACGTCTTCTACCAATGGAAAACAGAGAATGACCTTGATAACGCGATCGGTACACCACAATAGCTTTACAACGCAGTCATTACAACGCAAGTCGCAACGACTTGCGCTAGATGGTGTTCTACACTAAGGATTAGTATGATATACTATTCCAATATATACAACACCTTCCCTAATGTTAGGTAGGCTGGAGTTGGAATAGTAAATCATACTATTCCTAAGTCCAGCACACCTAGCACAATTGTAACAACTTGCATTGTAACAAAGGCGATGTAAACCACTGCGTTGTGAATGTATGCGATGTAACGTCATACATTCATGGAAAACAGGAGTATTCTTCAACAATTACTAGAAGATGATGTCTATTCTCAAGAGGACCAAAGAAATCAATGCCAATTTTCTCCTACGCATTATGTGGCAATTATGACTTGTACAAAGGGCGCTGAATAATTTGAGATGAAAAAAGTTGTATATGTGACAAGCCTTCACCTCTTTTTTTACCCTTTCATCGAGTTACGGAAACCAAACTAGATCACAGAGAGCTCTCTTTGTGGCAACTGTTCCGATGTACCTTCTTGGCAATGTAGATCACTTGTTGTAGGGGACTCTCAATAATAAAAATTCATGTACCTCGCAGGATGAGGCCTGCTGGAGTTGCTAAAAGTTAATGTTGTACATTTTTTGAACTTCACATAGTCAATTACCATTAGTGAGGAAGTTAGATGGTGGTTCCATGATTGAAGAGCTATAATGTCTTTTTAACTTTAATATGTCACTATCCTGGCTTGTGTAAAGACATGGCAGCTGGTGTGCTCGATTTCACAATAAAATTTATGTAAGCCTCTGCTGTCTTAGATTGGGTACTGGGGCATTGTAATGGCACTATTGAAAAATAATCAGCAGGATTCTGATCATTCCCTAGACGATGAAGAATCACGTAGTTGTATTCTTTTAACCTCCAATCCCAACGTTTGTGACAGGCTTTTACTGGCTTATGCCATGATATGTCTGCCGGCATTTGACTCTGTTGTTCTGTGCATGGAATGCGCCTAACCCAACAGGGCTAACATCAACTAAAACTTCTGTATGAAGTTTGCCATTTCAGTGGCACTCTCCGTAGCTTACTTGATCTTTTGGAACTTCTTCTCACATTGTTGCGACCAATGAAAAGACACATAATTTTTTGTTGGTTCTTGTAACGGTTCATTGACCACAGCAAAGTCTTTTATGTATCTAGAACAGTAACTAACCATTCTAAGAAAAGATCATAATTTAGAAATGTATTGTGGGGGATATGCAATTAACAACGCTTGTACTTTAGCTGGATGAGGTGTAATACCTCCTTCAGAAAAAATGTGGCCAAAGAATTTCAAGCTTTTCTTGTGGAATTCCCATTTTTCGCATTCAGGGTTAAGCCTGCACTGTTCAGCAAATGACATACTTGCATGAGAGCTTTCTCATGCTCTTTCTGTGTAGCTCCTAAACCCAGTATGTCATCCCTATAGTTAAATGCATTTACTACAGGGCATAAGATAAATCTTATGACATCTTGGAAATCTTTTGCAGCAGAGGATATACCAAACTTCAACACTTGTAGCAAAAAAAACCAAAATGCATAAAAAGGTTGTAATGTACCTGGATTTTTCGTTAAGCTCCAATTGGTAATATCCTTCATTTAGATCAAGCTGTGTGAAGAACTTTGCACCATTCAATTGATTTATCATGTCATCAATGTGAGGACCAGGATGTCTCTGTCGCTAAATCGCCTTCTACATCTGACATATGTCAACGCATATGCATACACCTCCTTCATTGTCTCTTTTCGGCACTCATACAATGGGAGAAACCCATTGTGTCGGGCCAGTGGAGCGCTGAATGATGTAATGTTTAAGCAACAAATTAAGTTCCTTTTTAACAGCTACTTGCAAGTGGAATTTAAGTCATCCGTGCCTTTGAGCATCCTCATTTATGTGCAACGTTACTTTCATTGTTTTAAGCTCTCCTAACCCATGAAATAACTAAGTAAATTGACTTGCAATTTCATGATGAGCACTCATATTGTAGTTCACTGATATCAGTCCCATATCAGCAGTAGTGTTGAAACTCAGCAAACAGGCACTTGAAGCTATTCCTTGAAGTACTTGAACAGGTGCTTATAATTTCTTTATGTTTCATCATACCTACAAATGAACCTTGACTTTTTAAGGGGGTTGAGGCAGCCCATTTGTATACTTTAGTCTTTGACTTTGTAAGCTGTGGTACTGGAGATAATTCTTGATACTTCTCCTCAGGCATGATATTTATTGACATACCCCAATGAATTATGAATGGTATTCAACACACATTTATCTTTAGAGTGTTCTTTGGGGAATGTTTGAATGTTTGTGGCGCTTTTGCATTGAAAATATTTCTTGATATTGAAAATATTTCTTCACCTTGGATTTTCCCTTGCATTTGACCAGTCCCACATGTGCATATCCTTTTGAAGTAAACATCAACATTGCACAATTGTCATGGTTACTTTCACTAGAAATTGATTTGCCTCAATTGGTGTGACTGCTTAGCGTTGTGGGAGCATGTCACAGAGGTAGTGTTTGGTTGGCCATTTTGTCTTCACATTGTAACACACTTAATTTTCTCTTTACCTTGCAAGTCATCACAAAATGATTAGCTTTACCAAAGCCGTTGCATATCTGTCCAATGGTAGGACATTCATGCTCAAGTGTAAATGACAGTTCCCATTTGTAACACATTTTCTTTTTCTGTGGAGACATCGCCTTGTGTCCCTCTGCCTTGTGTCCCTGTATCTTGGCTTACTTTTCATGGTTACAACTAATGCAGTTTGGGTGCCTCCATGTCAGTCGTTTGATGATCAACATGCTCTTCAGTGTGGGCAGCCTTGCTACTTGTTCTAAGCTCAGACTTTCTTTCAGTATTCAATGTATAAATGAATCTGACAGACATCCATTGATCCTCACTCTGAGGCAGGTCTGTTTCTCAATAAATTCATTGAATTGAGAGTGCTTCACCAGAGAATCCAATCTCTCAATGAACTCACAGATATTTTTACCTGGTCTTGGCGTTCTTCACTGAATATGTATATTTCCTAATCCACATTTGGCAATGGATTGCATTTGCTATTCAACGCCTTTTTGATTTGATTTTAAGTTACTTCACCTTTTTGTGGTATCTTTTTAGTCTAGTTTCACTCCTTCACCAGTCATGTTTCTCTGATACTTTATGACCTTTTGATGATCTTTTCCATCACCTGCTTAAATGAAAAGCCTCTGTCCATGAAGTCCATCTATAGAAAATATTGTGTTTTTTGGCAGTATTAAATGCAGAGGTGGTTTTAAGAATGCAGCAATCGTTTATATACATTGGTTGTCTGTAGTGGTCTCTTAGGCACTTCCTGCTGAACTTAATCAGAGAGAGCTTCTCTAGCGCCTTGGGATGTGCTGGCTTCTGAGACAGCCTTAATGACTTTTGGAGTTTGGATCTGGCTCTGGCTCTCCATTGGAACTCTCTACTGATGGTGGTCTATGGAGTGCCCCTATGCAGCTGCTTTGGTGGTGGGGTAACTTCTTCAATGGAACAGCTCCACAAGTACAACCTCAAACCTTCCTTGGGCCTCTCCACAGCAAATTATGAAATGATGATTTATTAATGGTTTGGTAAGTAGATAAGGCTTTGTACACTACAAGTCCCTGAAAGCAGTTAACATTGTTTGGCTTTGTGTTTAAATATTTCTTCACAAACACTTGGTTAATCTTATCGTTGTAGTACATGAATTTCATTTAATTTGTAGTGAAAGTTTGCGGTGCGCTGCTTCTGTAACCTGGTTGCATCCGCCTTTAGCATTCTTACTCCGTTAGTGTATAAAATAATTTGCATAATGGAGCAGTAAAGTTTATTTGCAGTCATATCGTTCAGTTCATGGATATAGACAAGCAAACTTTCAATATTGCTTTCTTTATCTTCAAGAGTTTTATACCGGCTGGTTTTGCGGTGAGACTCCACCGGTGCCAGTGTTGATTCTACACTTCGATTGCGGCACACGTGGCACTCACAAGCAGTTTGCTGATCCATCCCAAACTCTCTAGAAGAGCGCTTTCAGTGTAACGTTGCCTAGAACAATGTTGAGCCTCTTCCCTCCAAAGGATTGGTAATTGCAGATTAGATTCTGTTAGGGATATACAGTATGTTTCAAAGACCTCAACTCACTTGTATTTTAGAGATTATAAATATCAACGTCAAAAAAGCTTAAAGATGATCATTAGAAAGACCACATGTCAAAAGAACACAAAATATTCACAAAATAAAAATACTAAAGGCAATAAGCAGAGGAAGGTGTTTAATTCATCAAACACTGTGTTTTTTTGGCCAGATATCTAATTACGATAAGACCAATATTCACAATTTTCTGGTGCATTTCGTAGTTGATTGTGATTATATTTAACACTGCACCAGCATCATGTTATAAAGTAACTGCTAGAGTTCACAAATTGCAGCATCTATATTTGCAGATAGTTATTGCTGCTGCTATCCCTGTTGGGAGTGATGAAATGTGATATCTTGATAGGGTTATATCTATGAGACTTGCATTTATCAATATCATCAGTTGCGCTGTTGCGTATATTAGAAGGTAATAGCGACTTATAAAAATAGTCTCTTTTTATCCTTTTTTCAGAGCTCTGCCTTTTATTCATGACAGTATCCAAATAATTGAGAGAATTAGATACAAGTTGGAGTTTGGTCTATTAACAGCAAAATAGACAATACAGATCTTTCCGTTACACAAGGTGAGATTAAGATGTGTCTGATTTAGGTGTTATTATCAAAGGGATTGTTCAATATCTTTACAGTCTCTCTTTTAATCTTCAGGGACACCCAGATGTGTGAGCATTAGCCACCTGGGTCCACCAGTAAATGTTTGAACAATTTTTTGGAGACTTATTTCTTCTAAGAATGTTTCTGGAAAATATATTTATAATCTCTAAAATACAAGTGAGTGGAGGTCTTTGTAACATACTGAGTATCCCCTACAGAATCTAATCTGCGAATACCAATCCTTTAGAGAGAAGCGGTTCCACATTGTTCTAGGAAACCTTACTCCCTGACCTAGGGAATGTACAATTCTTTCCGTATTGCGACAATTTTTATAAGGTATGTCTCGCAACACATATATTATGTGTTTGGGTCATGTGTATTTACATCTTTAAGATCCTGTTAAAGAATATTCACCTCTTGTGGTTTTAACTACATTTTACAAATCGGCAACATTGGTCAATCACAATTTTATTTGTTACTATGCTGTTCCTTATGAGTAGTATTTTCAAAGCTGTTTTAAGTTGTGTCAACAATTTGACATCTGGTTGTTGTGATATATTTTATTTTAACAAATTTAGCATTTTTTATACTAAGATTACACTTTCTTTTTTGTAGTGATGATTTTAATTTGTTTAATGATTGCCCTGAACGAGGTGACAAATAGTTGAACTTTTACCGAAAAGCTGCCTGGACAGTTTTTTTTTACAGTTTTGATTAATCTTGAAGCTGTTTTTTAATTATATATATATTTTTAAGTAGTGTCCTATCGATGATTGCAGTGTCTATGTGTATTAGAATGTTTTCATGTGATACATTATATTAGAGATTTGTATTATCTCCACTAGCACTTTAAAATATGTCTTTTTATAAAAATCCTTTGTTTTAAAATTATGTTTTCTTGATTGTTAATGAAGAATAACATATTTAGATACACAATTATTTTTCTTCATGTGTTTACTGGCTTATGATTGATAGTATAATGCAATTTTGAAACTTTGATGTTTGTTAGTTTTTATTCTTTATTTTCAACTGTTCAGCTTTGTAATCCCATCAGTTGATCTATGGTTTTGCCGGTTTGTAAAGCAAATTATTTCGATTGATTTAAGTCTGAGGGGAAAAAGGATCTTTTCTGTTTTTCCTACATATACCCTGTGCCTTTTCCTTATATAAGGTTAACTCCTTCGTGAGTATGTGGTTAAATGTGGCTCAGCCATTCACTTACCTAATTTACGAACTTGTCTGGCAGTTGGTTAGAAACAGGAGAGTTGGGCAATTTAGTACCAAGTGCAGTAGCATTAGAAACACGAACAAGGGTAGTGTGGTTGAGGAAACCTGCAATGATTCAGTGTTTAACTATATCAGCAAAGTAACTCGGGCCATTAAAGTAACTGCTACAAGTGGCAGTTCGGTAGTTGAGAAATGTGTCAATCTTAAAATATTAGTAACCATTGATGGTAAAGAGATTGAATTGTTAGTGGACACTGGTGTGAAAATCATTATAGTTTCTTGAGAGAATCATAAGAAGGACTTGAATCAATACGTTTTGCAACCTCTTGATGGTGCCATTGTGACATTTGAAGGCAGTTAAAGAAATGTATTCTGTTACTTTGGGTGAATTTGCAAGACAAAATTATCAAGAATAACTGTATGTGTGGCAAAGAAAGGGATATACATACTCATGTATTGGAATCAGACAGATTTTAGTATGGTATTGAGACAAGGGCGGGTGGAGGTAAGATGGCGGCTGCGTGACTGTTGTAAAAGCTGCTCCCTTGCTATGATCTAACTAATGTGAAAGACCCCGAGAAAGAAAGCGGGCTTAACAGCGGAATTTGAAATTGGATGTACTCGAGATTCTGGATGAGTACACTACAGCATAAAGAAGCTCTTCTTACACGGTCAATCAAAGAGCTCTATATCGGCGTGCAGACACTGAAACATGGAACATTCCTCTGGCCTAAAATGGCTCTGCAGACTTTCTCCGGTGTTTGGAGGAGCTTGGGAGGGCCGGGTGGTCGCGAGATGCCCCCCCAAGGCAAAACCGCCAGTGAAAGAACTGGCACCATGACCGGTACAAAGGCAATCCCTGCTGCTCTGAAGACGGCAGCCCTGAGAGGTAGAGACACTGCTCTCTCACTCATCCAGAAGGGGGTGGAGATCGACGGCAGGACGCCCAGCAGTGAGAAGCGTCCTGCCTACCCGGCAACCAGGCCCAAACAACAGACGGTGCCTGGGATGTTCTCTGGACAGGTAACAAGTGGAAAACAGGTATACGCCCCACCTGGGGGAAAACTGCTAATAAGATAGTGGAGGCAGATGCCCGCACAGGCTTAGAGACTGCAGTTAATACGCTACCCAAACTACCCTATGAGACTGCTGTATTAGAAGCTCCCATTACTGATATGACTAATACCAATATGTCTAACATAGAGCTTAAATAAGGGCTGAGAAAGGAGGGAATGGAGCATACTGACTGCACGCTAGTTATTATCTTGGAAATACATGGAGGGCTTGAGTTCAATTGTAATAACAATGTCTCTGCAAAGCTTGTTAATGAAAATATGGGAACTCCAGATGGCCATACATTTTTTTCTTTAACAAACGAATCAGAACATACCAATGTGAGTGATCTTGAGGATACAGAGCCCAAAGCTACAGGAGAGGATAGTGTCAGTCCTCCTACAACATTGGACACTCAGAGAAGGGCACCAAGTTGCACTAAGAAAAGGAGAATTATAGGTCTAGGGAAAAATAGAGGCTCAAGCTCCGATAACAGTCAAGCTGGCCAATTACAGTGGGACTACTCTTCTATCCAGCTCGGTATGGAAACCGATGATGAAAATATAAATGATTCCGCACCCAAGGATTCCAAAGCTACTACGAGCAAGTCAGATACTCACTCCTCTATGGGTCTCATATACTCTACGCTCAAAGAGATGCAAGCAGAAGCCCATCAAGAGCACAAGCTGGCACAACTAGCTAATAAAAGAACTGCAAGGGGGCGATTCATAAAGAAACAAAAGTTTTCTCAGAAATAGCAGAGCGCACTACTGCGTTAGAGAGCGTGTGGTGGGGCTGGAAGCTGGGAAGAGAGCACCGATCAAAAAATTACAGCTAATGATGACAGAATGTGGGATGTACTTTGGAAATTGGGGGATTTTAAAAATAGACAACACAGAAATAACTTATGTTTGCAAGGCATAGAGGGAAATGCTGAAGGCAATGACATACGTGGTTTTGTGCTAAAACTCTTCAAAAGCGCCTTTCCAGAGTTATACCATTGGAACTGGGAAGCTGAGTTGCAGCATGTGCACATATTCCCACTAATGATGAAAAAGCACAGATCTGGTCAAAATGAGAAACCTAGAGCCATTCTAATTTTTGGGGGGAATTTCCTTTCACGGCAGACAATATTCGAGAAAGCGAGACCAGATGCAAAGCGAGTAGTTGAGGGGCACTCTTTCTTCGTATGCCCGGATTTTTGCCACTCAACAGTGGAAAGAAGATGGAGGCTTTGGCAGCTGATTAGTCCTTTTCAAAAAAAGGGCTGTGAGGTGTTCTTAATGAACCCAGCAGGACTTAAGGTAATTTTTAAAGGAAATATCAGAATATTCACCTCTGAGATTCAGGCTCAGGAATACTTTCAGGAACTTACACGCGGATAAGAGGACTAAATATGGACTAATAATGCTTATTTTAGTCTGTAGTCAAGATGGGTCAAATTCCGCAAAGAAATTTGTTTTGTTGTCTTGGGTTATTTCGCACTCCTTTCTTCTTTTATCTCTAAGCAGAGGGGTGACTAGGGAGTACAGCGGAATGCAGGAGGCTTCGCAAGGGTCCTTGTACATTGTTTGCCTTACTGAATGTGTGGGGGAGGGGAAGGTGGGGAGGGGGAGATCCAAAAGAAATTACGGAGATGGTTGAATTTTTTTTCTTATGGTTATCATCAAGACCTGATTTGGTGCTGCCACGGGGTACCTGAATTTACCTAATTATTAATGGGAAAGCTTAGAATTGCCTTAATTAACATTTGCGGTCTAAATAACCCTGCAAAGAGACGGAAAGCCAGCTTGGACATCCAATTCCTGAAGGCTGGCATAGTCTGCCTTCAGGAAACGCATATTGAAACATGTAAATGGAAAGTACTGGAATTGGATGGATATCAATTGATTTCGAGCACTACGCAGGATGTGAGGACAAGAGGGGTGACCATATTAACTCGGAGGGGCTTAGCTACCTTTTCATGATGCACTGCTGAGAAATTGGGAAGATGGGTAATTACGTAGTGTTGTGTTGGTAATAGTATGTTGCACTGTCTTCAGTTCCTGGATCAGTACTCGACGATCCAGCCCTGTTTGATTGGTTGTACGTAGAATTAGTAATGTGGCCTCTCCCACTGTCTGTGGGGATTTTAATATAAATATGAACTGTTTGGCCTCTAATCAATTGGGGACAATGTATCAAGGGTGCAAACATATAGTATACAAATCCCTATTACAAAAGAGATCATTACATGGGCTGTCGGATGTTTGGGCTAAACAAGTAATGAGATCCTGGTTTTACGTATTTTTCTGCCCCTCACCGAACACGTTAGATTGGATTATTTTTTTGCATCTCAGGAGCTGGTACATGGTACCAAAATAACTAAATATCCTACAGTATATAAGACCACAACCCTTTGGTCCTTGAAATTAATATTCAGAAGAAATTACTAGGCCTTGGCATAGTATTACACTACGCTTGCGCTACTACAAGCTACGTGAATTACACATAGCACAGTGCAAAAGCGTGTAGCGTAGCCTAGAGGGATACGTTAAAGGCTGGCATTAGGGGGTAGACATCTAAGTTTGGATAGGAGACTCGAAAGAGGGGAAAAAACCTGACAAGTGTATTATATGAGGAACTGAGCAAAGCTGAAGCCCACCTGATAGAGGTTCTCTCTGAGGGAGGTGATTCGGAGATGGCTCAATCAAGGATTATAATTGCCAGGTTGGCGATTACAGAAATTTCTATAAAAAAATCAGCAGGTATATTGCTTGGCTGACAAGGGGTTTATGAGAGTAATGAAAGGGTGGATCATATGCTTGCAGTTGGTACCAGAGAAAAAATAGTCCAAACTGGTATTACCGAATTTCTCGATCCTAATGTTGGTCCAGTTAATGACCCAGATACCATTCTATCCACTTTCCAAAAATGTTATCAATAATTATATACTGAAGAAAATCGGATGGAAAATTGTGAGATTGAAGATTATCTTAATGGAATAGTTCTTGAACAACTTTCCCCATAGGGGAAAGAAATGTTAGATTCACAATGAAAATTGAGGAAGTGAGAGTGGCTATTCATTCTTTGCCATTAGGGATAGCTGTTGGTACGGACTTAATACCAGGTGGATTTTATAAAAAATTCAGTGGTCAGCTGCTGGTAGTGATTCTAGAGATTTTCTGTATTGTCCAATCCAATGAGGTCCGACCCAAAACCTGGAACTCAGCTAATATAGTTGTATTTCCGAAAAAATGCAAACCTATAAATGAACTCGGGTCATTCAAACCTATTACACTGCTTAACAGTGACACAAAAATGTACGCTAAAATTCTTGCTAACAGGTTGGCATCGGTGATTAAGAAATTAGTCTCTCCCCATCAACAGGGATTTGTTCCTGGACACGGGACAACGGAACATATCTGCTGGACTATTGCCCTATTTGACTACACTAAGGTAACGGGAGACCCTATGGCTTTAATACTCTTAGATGCAGAAAAGGCATTTGATAGGGTCTCCTGGGCCTTCTTGTGGGCAATTATGGAAAGAATGGCCGTGGGTAAAGGGTTTATCAGGGCTATAAAAAGCATGTACCGGGAACCCATAGCTAGAATAGCCTTGATGGGTCCCACGTCTGATATAATCAAGATCACAAGAGGGACAAGGCAAGGGTGACCCTGTTCTCCTTTGTTATTCACCATTTACATCAATCCCTTAATCAAGAAAATAGAGGAGAACCAAAAGATTCAAGATATTGATACCAGAGGAGACAAAACCAAGATTTTAGCTTAGGCTGATGATCTGGCAATAATTCCGCCTAACCCTCGGGTTGCCCTCACGGAGATAGAGAAAGTAGCTAATCAGTTCGGCAAATTCTCTGGCTATCACCTTAATAAAAGTAAAACGTTAATTGTTAAAAACAATAGAATAAATCTGGATGACTCTCGGGTAGTTCGGAATGCAAGATATTTAGGGGTAGAGATTAAGGCTAATGTTGATGAAATTGTTCATATTAATTTGGAGCCACTGATGCAGAAATCTAAGATAGATTTTAACAGGATGAATAATTTGCATCTTACATTGTTTGAATTGAATTGAATTGAAAGAATATTTATATAGCGCCTATGCTACCCGGAGGCCTCGTAGCACTTCAGAACCAAGAAGTAGCAATTACGGAGATATAACAAGACTATCGCTCGAATAGATGTGTTTTCAGAAGTTTACGGAAGGCAGTTAGACTACGGGTCTCTCTTATTAACCACATTGGTGCTAAGGCAATTCCCGCTGGGTGCTGAACTCTCCAGATTTCCATTGTTCATGACAAGGTCAGCTCGTCATAAGCACAGGAGCAGTGCACTGCATGACGAGCTGACCTTGTCATGAGCATGGAAGGGGTTAATTGAGGGAGAGCATTCCATAGCTTGGCCGCTGAGTATGAAAAGGAGCGGCATCCCCATCTAGCTTTTTTTACCTTCCTGACCGTTGCTAAGACTTGGCTACTAGAGCGGAGGGATCTAGAAGGTTGATATAATGCTAACATTGAGTGAAGAATGGTAGGACCTGTTTTCCAGATAGACTTGTGGGTTATACATAATGCTTTAAACTGAACCCTGGCTCCCATAGGAAGCCAGTGCAGTTGACGATTGCAGACTGTCTCCTCGGGACTTGCAGGAGTAATCTTGCAGCGCTGTTCTGTACCACTTGAAGTTTATTTATTGTAGATAGTGGGGCTCCAAGGTACAGGGAATTCCCGTAATCTAACCGGGATAAAATCAACGCCTGGATCATAGTCCTGCGTGCTTCAAATGGGAGGAGAGGAAGAACCTTCCGTAACATCCTTAACAACCCGTGGCATGTTGATGCTAAGACAGTGGCTTGGTGACCTAGATTACGTTTGTCATCAAGCCACACGCCCAAACCTTTTATATAAGGTTTAGGTGGTGGAGCTAGTCCTAAGCATGAGGGCCAGATGGGAATCGGTGGTGCGGGGGAGGAGTTGCCTAATATCATAATCTCCGTCTTATCTCCATTGAGACAGAGGTAAGAATCCTTCATCCATCCGGCTACTGCTTCAAGACAGGGTGCCAGTCTATCAGACGATCTCCCATCGTGGCCCAAGGATACCACTAATTGGGTATCGTCTGCATAGCTGACGATCTTAATGCCAAAAGGGTGAATAACAGCTGCCAACGGTTGCATATATATGTTGAAAAGCATTGGACTTAGGGCCGATCCCTGTGGGACCCCGCATTCCAGAGCTTGGCTAGATGACACTACGCCTCCTTCAAAGACTTGGAAGTGGCGATTACTGATGAAGGAGGTGAACCACTTCAGAGCAGCACCCGACACCCCGCTCATTTTGAGTCGGTTGATCAAGATGGAGTGGTTGACCGTGTCGAATGCTGCACTGAGGTCTAGCAGGATGATCGCTGCTCCTCCTCCCTCATCCACCAGTCTCCTGGCCTCCTCAGTCACTAGCAATAGAGCTGTTTCTGTCCCATGGTTAGGACGAAAGCCAGTTTGAGTATCATCCAGCAAATTATTAGATTCAAGATGGGCTGTAAGAATATTATTAACATGTTTTTCTAACAATTTGCTAAGCCATGGTAAGAGAGAAATTGGACTATAATTTGATAGTAAGGAGGGGTCTAAGCTGGGTTTTTTAATAATGCTTTTATCATAGCACATTTCCACATGTGAGGGACTGTGCATGTTGATATAGAAAGATTTAAAACCTCCAATATGGTGGTTTGGACAGCTTTCATAACTGTCTTTATTTGTTTAGGTGGAGCTACATCCAGTGGAGATCCTGAGACAACTTTACTGATAATTACATCAAGTGTCTCTAAGGTTAGGGGATTTAAGTGATCCAGAATGGGACCTTGAGTAAGATCAGCGATGTTATCATGTACAAGACCAGCTTCATTCGAGGAAAAGGCATTATATATCGTCTCAATTTTCTCTTTAAAGAATATTGCTAGTTGGTTGCAGCGTTCAAGCGCTCCTTCACTCGAAGGAAGGGGTTGTGGCGGGGTAATCAATGATTTAGCTATTCTAAAAATCTCTTTAGGGGAATTCACTGCAGCCCCTATTTTGTCCTCGTAAAATTTTGCCTGGGTTTTCTTAATTTCATTTTTATATCTCCTAATGGCTGTTCTATATGTTTGTTTAGTTTCTAGCGAGGGGACTCGTCTCCAAAGTATTTCTAACTTGCGACAGGATTGCTTTAGTATTCTCAATTCAGGACTAAACCAGGGAGCCGGATTTTTCCTAATGCAGTTCTGTATAATGACTTTGGGGAGGGTCGTATCTAATGTTTCTTGGATCCAGGTATTAACATTAGTATTTGCTTCTTCAATGTTTGTTCCAACTATGGGCTTTGTGGCTGTGAGAGATGCTTGCCATTTATCCAAGGGTAGCCTATCCCATTTTCGATCCCACGTTACCTTTGGGGATTGTGCCCCTCGAGTATTTTTAGTAACCCAGAATAAGGAGATTAGAAAGTGGTCAGATCACGGTATGGAGATGGGATCTCCAGAGGTAAGATTATATAAGTTACTAAATATGGGGTCAAGAAGGTGACCTTTTTCATGTGTTGGAAAGAGGCATTTTAAGTGCAAACCTGGTAGGTGTAATGTAATTGAAATGTTTTTCCTCCCTAAAACCTTATATTTTTTAAGAGCCATCCCATTATAAATAGGCAATTCTTGGTTTTTAGAGATGAATCAATTGATTTCTAGGTTTCTCTGGGCAGGACAACATCCCTGAAGAGCTCTAAAGTATATGACTGTACCCAGAGACCGTGGATGCTGGTCAGTCCCAAATCTTCAAGTATATTATTGGGCAGCAGCTATGAAACAGATGGCCGATTTGTTGGGAAGTGACTGGGGGGATTGAAGCGAAGCGTCTAATGTCTCTATTTATGAGGTAATATATGGGGCGGAGGTTAAAGAATGTCTTATGCGACATATATATTGTGCTTATTTTAAAAGGGTTAGATTTCAGGTATTACTGGGTGCCTTCAAAGTCTGGACGGCAGTTTTTGGTAAAATCCACAGATATACTCCAATAGCTAATAATGATTTACTTCCAGCCATACTTCATGATGGATGTATGAAAATTTGGGTCGAAAGAGGTGTACGGCATCTGGGGGTTTTAATGGAAGACAAGGAATTTTTTTTATTTGATATAATTAAGGAGAAACTTGAGTTAGGGAATAATCATTTTTTTAAATATTTACAGTTATGGGACTTTTTGATTAAAAAGACAGTTTGCTGCAGTAAAATTCCTTTATTAGATATGGTGTTTGGAGCTTGTCCAACATTGTCCCCTATATACAAATTAATCAACAAGGAAATGGGGGATCACTTAGCTAAACACACGGGCCAGTGGCCGGAGCTTTTACAAGCAGGGACAGGAGAATGTGAAGACTCCCTTTGGCTGAGCCAGACAGCATTTATCTCTGCAAGTCTTTAAGTACAGTGTTTTAAAACTTGGCTTAATCTATGTATCACACCCGCACGGATTTCTAGATGGGGTGGGACTTCAGGTATACACTGCACTCGATGCGGAGAGCTAGCCGCTGATAGTGTACATATGTTCACCACATGTCCTAAGCTTGCTCCTTTGCTAAGTAAGATAGGTCAATGTCATACACAATGCTGGGATATATGGTGGAGCTTACCCCCAGTTAATAATGCTGGGAGTAAGTAAACAGGAATGGGTGAACTAAAGCGGATTTTGTTGTTTACAGCTATGGCGGTGTTTAGGTTATGTCTGGCCAGTGTTTGGTTGGATTGGGATCCTCCCTCATTACACTGCTGGTTAGGGAAATTGCTAGCTACATATAGGTGGGAGACTGCAATAAATAGGAGAAGGCGATATAGAACAAAAAAAGAGGTCTTGACATTTGGGAACCCATAACTAGATGGATTAAAGAGCATGTGGATTCAATGAATTACGAGTAGCCCGGCGGCAACGTATATACTTAATCATTTCTTTTACTTAAAGGTTAAAGAGTAATTTTAGCAATATTAATGTATACACTTAAAGTCTTTTGGATCAAGAGGGAGGGAGTGGAGTAGCTTCGAATGGTCGGGGTCTTAAGGGATGGAGGGGGCAAAAGGAATTAATAATAAAAGGTGGACATCTATTATATTTGCTTTATGTAACATAGGATATGTTTTGTTTTCCTTTGTATGATGTTTAAAATAAATATTTAAAAAACAAAAAAAAAGAGACATGGGCAAGAATAGCCATTTCACTAGTTGAAGAAAAACCTGTTCACTACTGATTGGAGAAATAAAAGACTGTATTGGAGAATAAATTAGGGATAATCTCAAAATACACATATGCAAAACAAGATGAAGAAATGATACTCTTGAATTAAGTTAACATTGAGATACACTCTCCTCAGTATTTGAAGAGATTTGGATGCACGAAATTAACAAAATGATTAAATAGGGCATCATTGAACCTGTAGAGGCCAATACATAGTTTTTTTGGTAGTTTTCTATTTATAATGATACTACAATAATGTTTCATTCAAAAGCATAGGGATGCAAACCTCACCTCCTCCCTCCTTCATCCCTTTCATGTGACCAAGATGTGTGATCCAACGGAAAGAATAAATCACAATTGTTATGTATACTGTCGTGGTAATCTCTTCCTGAAAAAGTCATGGCTTTGAGATCTCTATCTCTTTCAGCAGCCTAATGGTAAGGCTGCTGTCTATCTCTGCCAGTGTTTAATGTGTCCGCAATGGGCCCCAGACGTGTTTGGGTCTCTGTGCCAGTGGTAGGACGGTATAATAGAGGTCCAGTCATTTATTGCAGACAACTAGCTCTTCCACCCATTATTTTACAGTCAGGACTTGAACCCTCCTCCAGACACAGGGTATCCCATTTTTACCATCAACAAAGCTGCTGAGATGAATCGTGGTTGTCACTAGAGTCTCTTGATATATCTTAACAGTGCCACCTTTCGGGATACTTTTAGAGTCTCGCTAATCATCTTGGAAAGTGTATCAAATACCTTTGGCCAGTATCTGATGATTAATTGGCAGAGCCAGGCTAAGTATAAGAAATCAGCCTCTGGTGTAATGCAACTCCCACACCTCGCATTGTCTAGGAGACTAGCCCTGTATAGAGTGTGTAGGGTGTGATAGGTTTGGTGAATAAACCTAAATTGTATCAATAATAACCGATCATTAGGATGGAGGCAGCCTATCTGTTTCCAACAATAGTTCCACTCCATGTTTTTGATTTCAGTCCCCAGTTCGTGTTTCCATCTCAAGTTAGCATATGGCACTACGCTAAGGTCCTCACTTTGAAGCATGGATTGCAATGTGGTTATTATCTGTTTGTGTAAGGTAGTATTGGAAGTAGTGCCAGTGCCTTACAGGGAGTGGATTCCCATGTGAAAGGGGGCTCTGATGTGATGATTATGGACAGCCTGTAGTACAACAGGTTCTACTCCTTCCAAGGTGCACAGAGGTTTTAGAAATTTGGCGGGCCTAATTATAAGAAGTGACACATAGCTGTGTTGCATCAGAGATGTATCAAATTTCTTGCGCCTGTATCAAAAAACATTAAAATAACCATGGATTCTCTGTATTTACAATACAGGGCTCCATGGTGCAAGGATCTACTGGTGCGTCAGAAATACTGATGCATCTGTGGGCCCGAAAGTGGCTCGTTCTTATAGTTGGTCAGAAGACTGACGCAGATATAGGAGTGTATAAAAAAACACAGCGGTGATTCCTATTGTGAAGCCACTGTGTCAATTTCTATGCCTGAGTTGAGGAGGCACAGGAATTTTGATTCTTTCCAGGCTTGGAGCGATGCAGTAAAAAACGTGTAAATTTCACTGCGTCAGTTCTAAGTGGCTTTTGATATGAGGGAACCCCTACCCTCCATACATTGCATACTGCATGGTGCAGCTGGTTCCAGTGCAGACACATTGTGATGCAGTCCTACAAAAACTGAAACCTTGAGCCCTATGAGTAATTTTGTGAATATGGGGCAATGTAGAGCAGAGAATGCGCTGCGGATGGTCAAAAGAATTACGTAACAGTGGTGCAAGCTCCTCGTAAATATGCCCCTTGGGGTTTGGGAAAAGGTCTCCTGTCTGGTGGATGCCTGATTTACGCAGTGTCTGCCCTATCTACTTTTCCCTTATCAACTTTATTAGTGGGTAGTGTGTTAGTGATTGTTTTCAGGGCATAGAGGATTGGATAGTTTAGCCTTTTACAAATCCAGTCTCATGCCCACTGCAATCTCATCACAGTGTTTATTTCAGAGCGGCTGTATCCAGATATCTGGCCCATCCTCACCTGCAATATGATTGGCTGAGCTGTTTCATGTTCCACCGCAATGTGTGCCATATATGAAGGTGAGTTGAGCCAGTAGTGGGCGAAATAAGCCTGGGTGCAGTGGTAAGAAAGTTCAAAGTCTTACACGGATATACCTCCGTGCTCAGATGGTAGCCTAAGGATGAACAAGCATACTCCGGGTTGCTTACCCACCCAGGCTAGTGTGCTCTTATGTGATTTAAGCATCTGAAAAAATAGTTTATTCAAAATTATGGGAATGTTGATGAATAGGTAGAAGAGTTTAAACAAAGCCACCGTTTTCATTAGGGCTTTTCCCCCATAAGGGACACCTGATCTTGAAAGTGTGCCATGACTCTTCCATATTTCTCACTGATCACCTTGCTTTTGTCATGACTGATCCACACTCCCAAGTGTTTAATAACATTTGCGCAACATAGGAGGGGTAATGCCACCTCCCGCAATTTTGTAGCCTGTGTCAGGTGTACTACGGTTGATTTATTCCAAGATATTAATATTCCCCCTAACGCTCTAAAAATGTGCATATGACAGGACTCAGGTTTAGGGCCAAGTCTCTCAAATTCAGTGTAATATCGTCTGAGTACAAGGAAATGATAAGGTTTCTGAGGGATAACTTGAGATCCCATGACCATGAGGTTGCTGGACTGTGTAACAAGTGGTTCCATTGCAAGAAGCATAGAAAAATTGGATGAGTGGGCATCCCTGGTGTGTGCCCATTCCTATGGGGGAAGGGATCGGACTGGAGCTTATTTACATGGATTCTAGTGATAGAGCCTGTGGAGAGTAACCATATCCACTTTAAGAAGCTTGCAGGCATGCCCATTCTCTTTAGGACTGCAGAAAGACACTCCCCCTCCATAGAGACAAACACCTTTGAGACTACTAAAAATACCACTATTGACTCCATAACTGGTCTTAGTTTGCGAATGAGGGCCAAAATTGTCCTCAAATTGTGAGCGGGGGAATACTGGTATGAATCCTGCTTGATACAGACGTGCCAAGTCTAGTAAAAAGAGAAGTAAACGGCTGGCTAGGACTCTGACCATATCTTTAAATCTGTATTTATAATAAGAGACAGTGGAAATTATGATTCGCAGTATGTGTGAGGTTTATCTGGCTTAAGCAACATTTTGAAAATGGTTTCTCTAAATGAGGGTGATAACATGCCCTGAGCCAAAGTTTTGTTGTGTACTTGGAGGAGTCTACAGGTTCATAGTGGGGAGTACGTTTTATAGAATTTAGTTGGGAGTTGGTCATTCCCCAGGGTTTAATTCATGGGGAGACTGAATATTACCATGGAGATCTTTCAATAGTTATAGGTGCCTCCAGTAGCTGTCTGCAGGGGCCTTCTAACCAGGCTAGTACTATACAATCTAAGTATGCATTAAGGTCTGCTTGAGAGAGTGTGGAGGATGCATATCAATCTGTGTAAAAGGCTTCATATTCAGTAATAATTGCTTTGGCGTTTGATTTACATGTGCCTTCATTCCCAATCAGGATGGCGACTTCCTATGGGGGCCCCATGGATCGGTATATCAAGACCAGCATTCTGCTTGGTCTATCCACTGCCGTAGTTACAGGCGTGGCCTGTGAGGGCTGGGCCTGCCCTTTTTTAATGTTTTTAATGTTTGCCCCCCCCCCCCCCCCCCATGACCCTGGCAGCTGGCAAACTTTGTTAGGATAACTCTTAGTTTACGTACATAAACTACTTTCATCTCAAAATTCAAACATTGGTTACCCCGTATATAGGATTATTTAGCACCTAATATTTTCTGTGGCCTCGAAAATACCTATTACTGTTTCTGTGTTTTAGCCATGATGCTTAATTTCTTTTCAGTTCCTGAGCAACAGAGAAAGATTTCTAATCTCACAGGTCCATTGCACCTCACTGTCTGACCCTCGGTCATTCTCTTTATCCATATATGTCATATTTCTTATTTAAAGGCGCATACGGGTCCCTGATTAAAACTCAATTTGGGCTTTTACGTTTTACTTGCATGAATCTTTTTTTACAAGTGCAAAACAACATTTGTACTTTACAGAAATGTGCACTTGTAAAATGATTTAGTCACACGGAGTATTCCTTGTGAATGCATTTCCTTTGGGTGACGACTGGGTTTTGGGGGACATTTTTGAACATCATAGACAACAGACTACAATACTGTTTTTGGGATACTTAGCCATGGTGTTCTTTTGGGATACTTAGCCATGGTGCTTATAAAATAGTTGCTTTTATGGAATTTTAAGTGGCATACATACATCATGTGCCTAACATTGTCCAGATCCTATCAATCGTTTAGTGGCAATGAGAAAATCTATGTATTGCAACATCGTAAATGTACATTGATAAACAAGCAAGGCAGGTACAGAATCAGTCTAACATTTGACTGTCACTACTCGCTTCTACTTCCTTTTCAGAGGTAACCTCATGTTAAATATAGCTTCATACATTTTTATGACTTCTTCAAAAATCATTATATGGGGCTTCATTGCATGCGTCCCAGTTAATTGTGATATGCACTTACCCACTGTTACTGCACATATTGCATATTTTGTAATCAATTGGAGATGAATAAAGGCAAGTCAATCATGGCGATTGTGAGAAATTGGGTTGTTGGTTGAAGGAGGGAAGACTCCTGTTAAAGTAACAGCCATATTCTCTGTCAGAATGAACGACAGAATTTGCTAAATTAACTTGTCCTTAACCCTCTGGTGACTGGGAACAAAAGCAGTCAGTCTTAACATAGAGGCAATGTCTAAAGTATTAATGAAGCACACAGAGAGTAATAAAGTGAAAACACAACACAACTAAATTCTCACACCAACTAAGAAAAATAGAGCAAATTGTAATAAATTAAGTAACACCAAAACAACAAACATCCAATCAAGTAGAACCAGAATTAAGATTTTTTAAAGTTTAAATGGAAACCTAGCACCTAAAAGATCAAAGCACCAGCCGCAGACATCTTGTCGTGTGAGACTGGGTCAAAGTAAAAAAAATATAGACAATCGCAATGAAGCGTGGGTCGGATACAAAAAGTGCTTTAGACTCGGTTAGAGCTTACCTTAAGACTTGGAAGAAATTCTGAAGAAACTGTTCTGAGAAGATAAAGTCAAGCGGGGCAGGGGTGCAGGTGGTGTTGGAGGAGAAACATTGTTGAAGGAAGCCACTGGATGAAGTCTCATTGAAGATTTCTCCGTTTGGACATAATCACTTTTTTTTGGAAGTCGAAAATCTCTAGAGGAATGAAGCAGGGTGCTGTAGCTGATGAGAGTTCTAGGAGGCTCGATACCCCTCTGGTGAAGCACCGCTGAAAAGGATTTGTTGCTGCGGAAAAGAACGTAGTGCCAGCTACCACCATGTCAGGCTGAAACTAGCCCTTGGAGTCACTCTGGTGGTTATGCATTCAGTTGGTGAAGCAGGTCAGTCCTCGAAGGGTTCAAGGCAGGTTCCAGCCTGCAGAGCAGCTCCTCCAGGTGCAGCAGAGCAGTGTTGTGGAGAGGACAACAGGCCACAGCAGCAGGCAGTCATCTGAGAGTCCTTCCTCAGGCACGGAAAGTGAACTGAAAAGTGGGTCTGAGGGTACCGTTTTCATCTCTGAACTGCTTCTGCTGCCAGCTGAAGCCTGCACACCTGACTCAAGATGCTCTGTATCTAAACATGGTTGGATCCTTTCTGGACTGAGGTCCTCTCCACAATTACATGATTGACATAAGGCCTTCTTAATCACTCCCCATGACTGGTCCTGTTGGGGGGGATACCCTAGACCAGCAATGGCAAAACTCACTACTCGGTGTTTGGGCTTCACCCTGCTGTTGCAATCACCTCCATGTAGCTGACCTCTGGAACAATCTAATACAGGCACATGAGATGATAGTCAGTAGTGATGATCTTCCAATGTGATCACTGGTCACCCACACAAACATGAGATGATACTGGATGCCCTAGAGCTGCATCTCTTTGGACCACCGCCATCCTCTGAGACCCCAACCTCCGAAAAACAACACCTGTCAAATCATAATACTGGCCTACACACTAGCACTCTCACTCTGCGACCTCCCACTCTCCATTCCCCAGTCCTCATGGAGCAGTTATTGTTTAGTGTATGCACAATGTCCACTATTGAATGTTTGCCTAAATGGCCATATCTGAAACTGTTACTTTACTGTGTTATGTCTCCAATATATTCTGATGCTATATATCTACACAAATTGTACTGTATTCACAACTGAATGATTTCTAGGCAAGATTCATTAAAATAGTTTTGGAAAATAAAGATCACTTGCTCTGGAGCCTGAAGTGCCATCATCTGCCTGCCTGCTGATAGCAGAGGACCCTGTGAGGAGGAGGAGAAGGCCTGAAGGCTGCTAGGTCCAGTGGGGGAATCCTGCTGAGTAAGTGGATCAGCAAAGCGGAGTGTGGGGTTCACAGTCCTGTGGGACTGCTGCACAGATCAGGCATGTGTGCTACCCAACTAGGCAACCCCAAATGTCAGAAAGGGCCACCATGAACATAAGTGTTGATGCACTGCTCAGGCCATTTGCCCTGGTGCTGCTCAAGTCAGCAACCTGATATGCCACAGGGTAACATAGTCAAGATCAGTTTTGCCACACTGATTAGGCCGCTTGCCCATTTGCTGTCCAAGTAGGCAACCCCATATGCCAGATGGGGCCATCTTGAATTCAAAGCATTGCTGCACTGATCAGGACATTAGGGCATTTGTGCATGTGCCACCCAAATTTTTCCCTGGTGCATCGCTGCGAAGAGTGAGGAACGTCGCCCATGTGCAATGTGCAACCGTGAGGAGCAGTAGATTCCGACCCTTAAACCCAGAGCATTTGCTTGAGATTTGGAGACCAAGTAATTAATCAAACCCTATTTTTGGAATCAGAGGGACTTTCAGCATCACCAGAGGATCATCGTAGACACCCTTCCACCTTGTCAGCAGTGTGATGACTAAAGCGCTTTGCTGGCATCCATTCCAGCCAAACATGACACAGATGCTCCCGGGGTCCTCTGTAACACAACACCAGCACAAGCCAGTAGACTGATCATTGGGCCGCAGAGCCCTAGTGGATCTTGCTTTGACTAATTAGTACTACAGGCCTGCAACACTTTGCCTTCTAAAATCCCATTGTGGAACTTTTAAGACAAACCTGATTGTTTCCTTGTGCACATGAGGAAGAACTACTGCCAGTAGACAGGAAAGTGAGACTCAGGACCATACCCTGACGATGCTTACATGCTTGTCTTACAAAGACTGCGTATATTATTTGTTTCTCTCATATTTTACTGTAGATTCTTATATAAATACTATTTTTGTCATTAAAGCGAGTATTTGGCTGGACATTTATTTACTGGGGTTACTGGATGTATTTTTATTCTTGTCTCCGTATACACCTTGCACCTACCTCCTCCATGAGAAGCCTTGGACTGCTTGACCTGTTCTACTTCTGATAATCAAGTCCTGAAGAGGCAGTACTTGGTCCAGATGCTCAAGACCCATGGTTAGGTCAAGCAGTGGGACATCAGGAGTAAAAGACCTCAACTCTCGTTGTTTAGCCGAGTAGCCCCTGCTTGCTCTCTAAATGGGATTCTGACACCAGGTTTCCAAATCTAAATAGCCTGCAATTAGATCTCATCATCCCCCATAGATTAACATAGCCTTGATGTGAACAACTCTGCTGCATACTATCCCGTCGAGTTACTGAGGAGGAATATCCTGTATTTTGTATGAGGAATGTGCTATGACTTCCTGTAATGTCTAAGTGCTGCAACCCTCTTGTTATGTCAGGTGTCTTCATTCGTTTTGAGTAACGTGTTTTTTCTCTTTAAACACGTTTATGCTTACTCACCATTGTTTTCGAATTTTGTTGATTTTTTTTTTTATTCTGTTATTCAATTCCTGGTGCGTGTTTCAGCTTTGAAAATAAATAACTCATCGCATGCAGAGACAGGACAGATTTAAGGTTTAAATCGGAATCAATTACACGTGCACAGGTAATAGAAATAATTTCCACTTGTTTTCTGCAAATGAAACCAATTCTCACATTTAACAAAAAATCATTCAATATGCTACATATATACAGTACCTTTTCCATTGAGATAGGCCTCAAAGTGTTCATTCATCATTGCAGTTGGGTTTTCATCAAACTTTCGTAGCATATTGTTAAAGTGAAAGTACGAAGCCAAATTATCTTTCGGATTTCTGGTCACATATATAACCTGAAGCAAATACATTAATTCAAAAACAGGTCTCAAAGAATAATTATTTCAAAAACACATATTATATTTCTTTTGCTTCCAGTTTTAGGCGGTGATTTTTGTTTTTGGCAAAATTATTAAAAGATTTGATACACGTTTTCCTTTTAATACACATGGTTAGCATACCTTTACAGCAACAACGAGCTAGCACAAATATTTAGTTACACCTCCTGGCAGTCTTGTAAACTTAAAGACACATGTTCATGTAAAAGTGCTATGAAATAGTGGCCATTTATGGTATCAATTGCTCTGAAAATTAAAAGTTCCTGTTAGTATGGAATGCTTCTAAAATAATCCCGAGTAGGGAAAGAAGACACACCAAATGCATGTTTTTTTTCAGTTCTATAAATGAATGAGTCCACATTTTCTTTTTGTCCATACATCGGCACTCAGAGCTGAATTTTGGGCTTTTACCCAAAATGTCAGGCAGTGATGGGGACAGAAAGGAAAAAAAAAATCATCAATCGGGGCACCTATTTGCTATGATGGTGTGTAGGGTGGTTGAGGTTTTGGACCTTCAATGGCAGCCAAGACGAATGTCTTGACAGAGGTGCTCAGTCATGAGTCAGCCCATCTGAACCCAGCTTTTAATGAAGCCCTTACTGATGTCCTACTCGGGGCCTGGTCTGAGCCCTGCACAGGGCCTGCTATGCATAATACAATTACCTGCCACTGTTGTTCCGCTCCTAGGGACCCCAGTTTCCTTACCCAGCACTCCACCCTGGAGAACTTCGTGGCCTAGGCCGCCAACTCTGGAGTTAACTCTGACATGTTCCATACCACTCCACGGGATTGGAGATACAAGAGGTTGGATACCTTTGGGAAGACGGATTGTACAGAGGAACCCCACATGCATTTATCAGACATGCCTTTAAAAGTAGTCACTACCTGACTGATGTTACCACACGTTACTTTACCACGCAAGTCATTACAATGACTTGATTTAGGTGGCGCTGGTCTTTGTAATAGCATAATTTACTATTCCAACTCCAACTTATGCATCAATAGGGAAGTTGTTTGACTTAAAATTCAACACCAGTCCAACAACGCGTCTCCTATAGCAAGTCATTGTAAAACTTTGTGGGTTAAAGTAACATGCCGTAAAGTCACAGTCGGGGTTGTGTTGTATAAGCGGGTCTTTGTTGAAACTGCAGGGTAAAGGATATTTCCTGGAAGAGGATGTCCTCTTCTGCCAGCCTTGCACTGTGGTCAGTGAACAACGAATGCCTCTTGGGCCGATACTCCCATATGATCTGGGACTTGGAGGAGGCCAAACCATACTTTCCGAAGTCATTACTGAGGGGAGAGATGCAGCAAATTTCAACATACTATGTGGACTGAACACAACAGACTTTCTGGGTAAAGTGATCTCATTGTCGGAGGCCCTTTGGCGCCATGCCTGGCTGAGAAGCACCTGCTTTTCAGGGGATACCTGAGCCTCACTAAAGGACATATCCTTTGAGGACTCTTCTTTCTTTTGAGAGAAAGCGGGCTCATTGCGGACGCGCTTTAAGGATAGATGATCTATGGCCAGCTTCTCCATGGCCCCTCGTCAACCTCAGTCAACCTTCTGCCACAGAAGGAGTTTTTAACCGCTTTTCATACCTTCCCAGCTTTTTCATAGCCTTGGACACGGGTCCCACAGACCTTGTGGGAGAGGTAGCCAAAGTACACTGCCACCAGCAGCTGCAGCCTCCAAACCCCATTAGATTGCCCTAAGGCATCCAGTGGGGGGCAGGATAGGCCATCACCTGCACCACCGGAGTTTGGAAACATCCAATTGTAAAAAGGGGTTATTCCATCCCCTTTATGACAACTCATACACCCATGTCACTCTCTCACAAACAGCTGATGGAGGACCACCTCTCCTTGTTCCATCTGAAAGTGTTGACTCTCTTGGCCAAAGGAGCAATCAAGAGGGTGCCGGCATCAGAAGTAGGTCACGGTTTCTATATCGCTACTTTCTGGTGCCCAAAAAGGAGAGAGGTCTCCTTACTTTTCTAGACCTGTGCCTACACAATTTATTTCTGATAAAGGAGAAATTCAAATGCTCATGCTCCCTCAAGTCCTGCGTGCCCTGCACCCGGGATACTGGTAGAGTTTGACTTGCAGGACACATATTTCCACATCTCCGTCTTGCATGTCCACAGATGTTACCTGCCATTCACGGTGGGCCAAGAGCACTTTTTAGTTTGCAGTACTCCCCTTCAGCTTTACAAGCCCCCATTGAGTGTTATCCAAAGTGATGATGGTGGTTGCAGCACATCTAGGGAGGTCAGGGATAACAGTTTTCCCTTACCTTGAGAATAGCTGTTAAAGGCGGGCACACAATAGGCAGTTGTCTCCCACCTCAAGACTATGTTGAACCTCCTGCACTTGGTGGTGTTCACTATCAATGTGCCAAAGTCACACCTGACTACCTATAATGCGCTCCCTTTCATCGTAGCTGTTTTGGACAAAGTGCAGTTTTGGTGAGTCTAGGATATTCAGGCTTTGATACAAATGTTTCAGCCCCTAGCCTGGATTTCGTTATGAATGACACTGAGGCTGTTGGACTTCATGGCATCCTGTATCCTGCTTGTAACATATGCCCATTGACATACACAGACTCCGCAGTGGGACCTGAAGTTCCAGTGGGCACAGCATCAGGTCAATCTCTCCAACATGGTCCACTTCTTGGATGGAATTGTGAAAGATGTGCAGTGGTGTGTGACAAACCACGATTGGGTCAGGGGCAGATCTCTCTACCTTCCTCAACCAGAGCTGACCATAGTGACAGATGTGTCACTACTAGGCTGGGACAGACAACTGGGAGTGATGGAGGGAGATCAGAGGCCTCTGGTCTTCACATCAGTATGTTAGGGCTTCGGATAATCCACTTGGCATTGAAAGCCTTTCTTCCGTCTAACAAGAGAAGAGTAGTACCTGTGTTCGTGTACAATACAATTGCCATCTGGTACTGCAACAAACAGGGATGAGTAGGGTCGTGGATCCTTTGTCAAGAGGCTCTACGTCACTGGACATGGCTGGAGCACCAGGGTGTTTCCCTGGTGACTCAACACTTAGCTGGCTTCCTGACGGTCAGGGTGGACAAACTCAGTAGACGATGCCTAGTGGATCAATAATGGCATCTCCATCCAGAGGTGATGCAAGGTCTCTTTCAAGACTGGGGAGAGCCATAGCTAGATCTGTTCGCCATCGCAAAGAACTTGCAATGTCTGAAATTTTGTGCGCTGGAGTATCCAACAATTCTTTTGCTCGGAGACGCTTTTAGTCTTGAGCGGTACCACATCTGTCCAGAGTTCTCAAAAAGATCAGGAATGGCTGGGTCCAAATCATTCTTGTGGTTTTGAATTTGGCATGGAAAGTCTGGTATTCCGAGCTGTTGAGCGTGAGCTTCAGTCTCCCGATCAGTCTGCCTCATCAAGAGGATCTTCTGTTGCAACAACAGGGGAGAGTCATGCACTCAAACCTGCACACCTTTCACCTTTATGAGTGGAAATTGAGTGGTGACAGTAGACAGATTTCAGACTTACTCATAAAGTCTGTGATGTTATTCTAGCACCAAGTAGGTATACACCAGCCAGTGGGATATATTTGTGGCATGGTGTTCATATAGGAATATCAGTCCTCTATCTGCACCCCCTTATCAGGTTCTTCTGTGTGGTCCATCCTTCGCCCAGCAGGGCCCTGCTCTCAGCACAGCTACCTCCATTTCACCATTTCAGTCTTTTTGTGGTTGCCAGACCAATCTTCTTTGTTCAAGTCACCTGTTGTGGTTAGGTCACTCAAAGGTTTGCAACATATATTTCCCTGCAGGCCTTTTATTTTGCCACAAAAAGACCTAATGGGCACATCATGTGAGCCACTGACCAATTGCTCTCTGTTAGAAATGGGGGTCTCTAGTTGGCAGAGGTAGGTACCTTTGTCCAAGTATGGACCCTTGCTTCTAGTCAGGGTAAGGGAGTTTCATCCTTAGACAATCCCTACTCACCCCCTTGGTAACTTGGCACAAGCATGGCAGGCTTATCTCAGAGGTAGTATGTAAAGCATTTGTGCATACATACATTAATACAGTGAAGACACTACAAATGGACACCACACCAGTTTAGAAAAATAAGTCATCTTTATCTAAACCAAACAAGACCAAAATGACAAAAATCCAACATACAGTTATCAAGATTTGACTTCTAAAAGGTAAAAACAGTTTTGTCTATAGCACACTATAGGTGCAACACTTTCAATTCAAAGTACCTAGGATGTGTCAAAATCATAATCAAAAATAGCCGCAAGGCAGGTGATGCACAGGGAAGGTGATGCGCTGCTTTCTGTCTCCAGGGGAGGTGATGGGTTGGTTCCTTACAATGCGCCCCGGCATTGCTGTAGACTTGGCTCCCCGGTGTGATGCGTTGGTTCTCGATGGGCCCGCAACCGTGCTGCACTGATCTCGTCAGCCACGCTCCCATGAAGCGTTGGTTCTTGCAGTCGCACAGCAGGGCCCGTATCGGAGTTGGTGCTGTGATCTCGGACTTCAGGAATCGATACACGAGACTCGGCGTGCTGCAATTTCTCCTGCCACGGGCGGTGCTGTGACTGTTTCTTCAGCAGCGCGATGGTAATGCGTGGACATTCTTCCCGCACCACAGTGTTGCGTTGGAAATGGGTGCCTCACGCTTCCGTAGTTGCTTCTCTTTTCCCAGCTCCAGGCAGCAAGAACAACCCCTAGAGGCCCAACTCAGGAACAGGCACCTCTTGACAGGTCAGACCTCCCAGCAGGAAGTTCAGGGGAGCTGGTGGTGAAGTCTTTGTGTCCCTGAGACTTCAAAACAGGAGGCAAGCTCCACTTCAAGTACTTGGAGATCTTTTTCAAGCAGATACACAGCAAAGTCTTTGCCCTCTCCTAGGCAGAACCCGCAACTTCAGGCCAATCCCAGACAGAAGACAGCAAAGGCGAAGAATATTACTTGTGACTAGAGCGGTGGATTCCAGTGTCCTGCCAGCCAATATTTTCCAAAAGGAGTGGTAGTCTTTCTCTTTAACCGGCTATGAATAGAACTCCTCATTTGGCCATTTCATACTCTTGTTTACCCTTTTTTATTGTAGCTTTATATGAGGCCCTGACGTCCGGTATTAGGGCTCTGGACCAACCTTTGATTGCAACTGTCAAAGCACACCTTGGTATCTTACAACACCAAGGAGCAACTTTGGCCCACTTAGGGAGAGACCTAGACTCCACGATAAAAAGCCCATTTAAAGAACAAAACATGAATTTGTGAATGGCATTATAATCCACCAAAGACGCTACAAGAGAGTTTCCTCCCATGGCCAGCACAGCTTCCAGGGCAGTAGTGAGTACCTCGAAAATCTGCATCTGAATGGCCGGAGTGGCAGCAACAACACTCCATTTTAACCTACGACTGTTTCTAGTAGGTGTAAGCCTCCTGTCACATGGTTCATTATTATAGGTTGAAATGTTTGGAACTATTGGGCTCAAGGTAATGTCAAGAGTGTTATGGCCATTGTTCTGCTGAGAACTCACCTCCATATCTATTAATTGTGGCTACAATCTGATAGCCATCAATATATAATCAATACTACTAGTACCTCTCTGCCAAATAAATGTGTGCCTCCCCTTGTCTGATGGTGTTCTCCCATTATAGGCTCTCAGGCCATTGTTAAGAGCAAACATGTTTAGTTGCTGGGAAGCAGTGGACCATTTTCTAATTGGCGAAAGAGAAAGCACAGGCAATGACCACGCTTCAGCCTCTTCAGCTCTAAGGGTGCCAGTGGCGATGCCAAGGGGTTTGCAGTTAACAAAGAAAATTGCACGCCCCATTTTTGAAAATGTCAACAGGAAGGGATGGCAGGTGGGCATTGATTAGTTCAACGGTGGCTAGATTGGCCTTGTTAACTTCATGCCCAAAACACACATTACACAAACATAACGAGACCCCAAAAGAAAACTGCACAATGACACAAGAGAGTCAAGATCAATTACTTTAGAAGTAAGTGCCAAGGTGGTTTCAAGGCCCCCTAATTCCCGGCCCTTCCAAGATGAAGATGCTAGCGTGTTGACTAGAGAAACACGCTAACATAAAAAGAAACAAAAAAAAAAAAGAATGATGACACTGGAATATGTTACAATAGCGTAAAGAGGCATTAAAATAAACCTGTAATATAAAGAAAGAAAGTGATCACATAAGCATATAAACTAAATAAGTGGTGAAACCGGAGCACGAATTGGGTGGAGCTACTACCCAAAAGAAGAAAGAGGGAGGCTTCCTCAGGGTGGGAAAAACAATCCACACTTTCACTTAATAAAGCAAGTTATGATAAGACACGGGTGGGGAGCAAACTAGGGAAACATTTTATAAAAAATGTCCTCATAAAACAAAACAAAAAAAGGAGCAAAAGGGAGTCATCTAGACTATATAATATTTGCCTTAGCCCTGTTCAGGAAGATATAGTACCAGACTTAAAAAAATAAAGGAAAAAACAATCAAAGTCCTCTCATGGAATGTTAATGGGCTCAGAACCCCTAATAGAAGACAAAGAATCCTGGAATACTTAAAGGAAGTGGAAAGTGAGATTATTATCCTCCAAGAGACTCATCTAGTGAGTGCTGAGTGAGACCAAATAATAAAAAAGCTAAACTGGGTAGATGTTTGCATACACACTACGCAAGACTGTAACATAAAGGGGGTGGCAATTATCATAAAAAAATCGCTAAAAGCCAAGGTAGAGAGTAAAGTAGTAGATAACAAAGGTAGATGGGTAGTGGCTAAAATCAGGATAGAAGACAATATCTTAAATATAGCTGGATACTACGGCCCGAACTTGGATGACTCTACTCATCTCCAAAAACTTTACTCGGAACTCCTTACAACTAACGCCCCGATAATAATAGGGGGACATTATTACATTATACCCGATCCTAGAATCGACAGACTACCTCCAAACAAACACATGAATTTACCCAAAATGAGAGAGTGGTTAGGAATCTATAAAAAAGATTTAGACCTGGAGGACATGTGGAAACAAAAAGGAGAGAAGACGCATCCTTACACATTCCATAATAAAAAACTGGGCCACAGGTCAAGAATAGATTTCTTTCTAGCAAGCAGGAGTCTCCAAGATAGTGTTAAGAGTATTGAACATCTCCCAGCTCATCTATCAGACTACTCAGCAGTACAATTAATTATCTCACTACCAAAGATCAAACCCTCCCCAGATGGACCGTAGAACGGTCTATATTTAAAGGCTTACAAAATGTGAACCAACTTGAAACTGTCTCTACAAACTATTTTGAGGATAATGCAATCGGCACCTCGAAACGGATTACATGGGATGCCTACAAGGCCGTGATCAGAGGGAAACTACTTAGTTTAGGAGCTCATAAAACAAAGATCTAAAAACAGGACATCATGAAAATGGAAACAGAAATTAAGGGAATAGAGACACAATTAGAGACCGGAAATTGTTTAGAGCCAAAGGAAGATCTAGTTGAGAAGAGCCACAAACTTAAAGAGTCCCTAGCCGGATATTTGGATAACATAGTACAAGAAAAATGGGAAAACAGCAAACTATCAAACTATGAATACGGGGAAGGGTGCGGGAAAATGCTGGCATGGAAAATTAAAACGGACCAATCAAGGAATTATATACCATGCATTCAGACTCAGTTCCAAGACCAAATATCACAAAGCACAAATGATGCCACTATAAGACAAGAGTTCACAAAGTTCTTCTCTAGTATATACAAAGAAGACATAAATCCAACAAAAGAAGAGATCAGGAAATATCTTGACGCCATATCACTTCCTACATTAACAGAAGAAGAACTATCAGAATTAAACAGTGAAATTAAACCCGAGGAAGTCAGAGCGGCTATAAGGGACTTGAAAAAAGGAAAAGCTGCAGGCTTTGATGCCCTACCAAATGAATTCTACATGGCTTTAAAAGAATCCCTAGTTAATCAGTTAGTAGAAATTATGAATAACGTATACTTAGATCACGAAAAAATACCTGACTCCTGGAACGATGCGACAATTAGCATTATCCTGAAACCTGGAAAAAATCCAAAACTATGTGAGTCTTATAGACCTATTTCGTTACTTAACTGTGACTACAAGCTATTCATGCAAGTTATCTCTAAAAGGCTGGCCAAGCTAATGCCAAAGTTGATCAATCCTGATCAGAAAGGTTTTATAAAAGGACGACAAATACAGGAGATAACTCACGAATTATTCGCAGTAGTGGATGTTGCCACTTGTGAAAAACTACCGTTAACTATAATTACCTATGACGCAGCCAAAGCATTTGATCGAGTCAACTGGGCATTTCTAAATGAAATCATTGAGAAAAACAAACTAGGAGAAAGCTTTGGCCATATGGTTAGGGAAGTGTATAAGAACCCGAGGGCTAAAATAATAGTCAACGGAATTTTGAATGACAACATCAAAATACAAAGGGGCACCAGGCAAGGTTGCCCACTGTCGCCACTACTTCTCAACTTATATATCGAGCCACTGGCCTGCTCGATCAGAAACCATTCTTTAATAACACCCTTCATACATCAAAACTGGTCAAAAAAAGTGGCATTATACGCAGATGACCTAATGGTGTTTACAGACAACTATGAAAATTCCAACCAACCAATAGAAGATATGATGGACAAGTTTGGCAAAGTCTCAGGATATCTAACAAATAAGGATAAAACTGAGTCAATGAGCTGGAACACGAGCCACAACACCCCATTCACTAGGGATAAAATAAAATATCTGGGAATTACACTGGTAAAAGATCTCAAAAAACATCCCTCAACTGAATCTCAATATAGTAGCCAAGGAAATGAGAAGACTCCTTAAAGTCTGGTCAGGAATACCACTAAGCTTCCTAGGAAGATCCAATGCAGTAAAAATGACCATTATTCCTAAATTTACATACCTTTTTAATACTATTCCATTAGAATTTAGAAAAGAATCCCTGAAAAAGATCCAAGGAGAAATATCCAGTTTCATCTTGGCATCAAAAAGTACGAGGATAGCTTGGAATAAACTCAGAAGAAGGAAAGAGCAAGGCGGAATAGCAAGCCCTGATATACACGAATATTACAGATCGTTTCAATTTAAGAACTTTAGATCCCTTCTAAGGAAACATCAATCATACCCAAATTTCCTACAGATTATGACGAATGGAATAGACCATTTTCTTTTCAAGTTTGGCCACCCAAAATATTTCAAAAAAGTAAAGGTAAAGATCTTACATAATGCTGCAAAACTGTGGAGTCAAATCAGAAACATAGTAAATATGGCGTATTATAGTAACATAGCCCCAATATGGGACTCCCCTGGGACTCCAGACTGCTTGAGAGACTCTTTGGCGATACCGCTCAAAAAAGCAGGAATCGAAAGATGGGGACAACTGCTGGTAGAAAACGCTCTAATTTCGTGGAATGATCTATTCACGATTACCGAAGGCAAACTATCAAAATTCAAATTCTACCAACTGAGTAGCTGGGTTAATTCCCTACCAAAAGGAAAAAATGACAACGAAGATCTTGAACTTGAAATGACAAAAATAACACCTATAAAGAAAGAAATATCAAAATGGTATTGGACCTTCATTGAATCAGGAGAAAAAAAATTCTTAATACCGGAATCAATATGGAGAAGAGACATGCTTGATCAAGATCTAGACTTACAATCTATCTGGAAGAAATCTACGGAAAAATGTTGGTCCTGTGTAAAACCAGCCTCTCTAAAAAGAAATCACCTCTTCACAATACACAGAGCATATTGGACCCCAAAAAGACTGTCTAAATTTAAAGATACAAATATTAAGTCATGTCCCAAGTGCGGAGAGGCAAAAGCAGATGATATTCACATGTTCCAGAAATGCCCAGTACTCTCACCCTATTGGACCGAGATTGGTAAGACACTAACCATGGTAATGGGAACCCGGATAACTGTAAGAAACCCCTCTTATTATTTTTGGGATATATAGCAAAAGCGAAACTAATATGGGTAATTTAAGTAAAAATCAGGAAAATCTGATGTTCATGTTAATTCTGCTGGCATGAAGGGAGATATGCATTAATTGGGTTAAACCAGCACCGCCTACACATAATAATTGGCTAAATTCCATAATAAAATTTAACAAACTTGATAGGAAAGGGAAAAAATCCAAGAGAACGAGATTCTGGGAAATTTGGGAACAGCATTTCCAAACAGATCAGTAAGACATCGGAAATAATAAGTCCAATGATTAATGCGGAAACAATCATTTCCAGGCAGGAATGATTCCTGCTGAGTAGCCTAACAGGCTAGCTCCTCTCCAAACTCCGAAATTATTGAAGACGATAAAGGGTAAGAGGAGTAAATGATTGGTCATAACAAAGAAGGGTATAATCCCCAAGTACAACCGACAACAGCGGGGTAGTGAAGGCCTAGAGCGAAGAACCATCAGACTCCCGAGGCCTCCTTATCAAAAAAATCGCAATATGAGGATAACATTTTTTTTTTTTTAAAAGATGAAGATGCTAGTTGATCAATGCTAGCGAAGCCAGATTGCAATTGTGGGATAACCGCCCGGTCTCTTGAAACATGCAAATGTCATATTGGTCCACAAAGTTACACCAGTCTGGGTATGCAAGTTTGTTCATAATGCCAGCAAGATTCCAAGAGACAAACTTAGTGTAGATTTTGACAGTAATCTCTTGGCCACTACTGGTAGACAAAATAAGGGCATCAGTCGCTAGAAGTGGTAAGCCTTCAACAGTGGGGGATTGCATCACGTCACCAATATCAGAGGAGCTATGTGCTTCAGACCCTATACTTAGGTAGCCATCAACTGCAAGAGATTGTGGTCCATCAGTACTGGTTCCTGCTTCCATAGCCTCTGTCCTGATCCAGAGAGGGAGAGAGTTAATAATTGACATCCAGGCCTGATAGAGGTATATATCTATTGTGGGTAGGTTCGATGAAGGCTTCTGGAGCATACGTTTGGTATGATAAAATCCCTCTCTCGCTCAGCTGTCTTGGAGGATTGGGTTTATGTCTTGGAGGATTGGGTTTATAAAAATAACCTTGGGGAATGATGCTGGGAGCTGCTCCTAAATTGCGAGGCCTGCTACCAGTTTTGAACAGGCAAAAAACCATGCTCGGGTGCCTACAATTTATTAAGACACAGTCTCTATATGTAATGTGTATACTTGTAAAGCGCACTGTTGCCAGTCGGCGTCCTGGCGCTGTATACCGCTGGGGAACCCGTCCTGGCTTTCCCTGTGGGATGGTCCCTGCTGGGAATCCGCATGGTGGAGCCAGGCATCCCCGGCGTTGATGGGGCCGTTGTGGAGATTAGGCAAGCTAATGCCCAGAGTTGCCGAGTGGGACCCCTGGTTAGAGTAGGCACCGAGGCGAGAATTATCGAGTCCGCTGACCCTGGTCCACGACCCTGCCGCGTCGGGAATCGAACCCTGGTCCAGGGCCGACTTCTGCTTCCGGGTCTGCCGCCTCTAACCAGTGAGCCACACCACTCCACTATCTATCAATTTTGATGATTGACCACTCAAAATAATTCTCCTAACCAGTAGTATATCATCATACTCATTGATAGGAAAATCAGTGTTCCATGAAAGCCAATGGCAAGCTTTATCTTCAAATTTCTAGTAAGATTTGTCCGTATGAGAGGGAAGTGGAGATACTCCAACTAGAACCACCACATATGGACTGCAGTCAGGTGGTAAGTTCAAGCACATCTGGTTGCCTGTGGTACGATCCTGGTACTTTGGTTTCTGAAAATAAGGTGTATTTATGCAGTTGGGCCAAACTTATCCTTTTTCCCCTTGGCCAACTTTACCATTGATTCTTGTGAGCATGGTTCCTATCCTCAGGGGTGGTGTAGATGTGTCTGCGCTGTAAACTAATATTTCAGTGGGCAACAAGGACCTCTTTTATGGGCTACAGTTGGTATTGATGCAACTGGCCCTATTGTTGGTGGGAACTAGGCCACGGGTTTGCATGGGTTTTGAAGGAGCCAGTAATAAATTTAGCTTAGAAGATAATTCCAGGATAGCCCCTTCCAGGGAGCACATCTTGACCATCAGAGAAGCAATTGAGGATGTCACAATGGTTTTAACTTGTTCCATGGCCCTTTCTGGATCCAGTTTTGGTACTGCACCTCTCTCCCTATGACTGGAAATGTGAAACAGCTCAGCCTGTGGAGGACTAGGGCCTGTTGTTTTACGTACACTGACAGAGAAATGGGCAGTGCACCCCTGCTTCTGGGTGTGACCAGAGCCAGGCTCTTGCTTGGTCTTTCTCTTCTTCCCAGCTGGTGGTTAGAAAGAACAAGTGCTCAAAGCCACCTCTGTAGAGTACACACTGTTCATAATCATAAGGGGAACTTAGTTAATAGCCTCAGGAGTGGGTGGTCTATAGAAGTTTGAAGAGGCCACCTGAGAAATCCCTGACTGGGGTGGTACTAAGCACCATCCCCATGTTAAGGGACATTTGCCTCTCCACCAGATCTATTTCCTTGGCAACTATGCTCCGCGCTTGAGCCAGGAATAAATCCAACATTGTACCAATTTGAGGTTTGACAGTAGCACTCTCGTTTTCTCCAGCAAGAATGTGCTTTTCCATGGTTCTTAACCAGATAGTAGTAATGGAGACAGTCCCTGCAACCAAAGCAATATACTCAAGGTGGACTCACCAATATTGTTGTTCAGCAGCAACCAGAAAAGCCGAGAGGGGTGACCCAGCCAAGCATCTTCTGGCCAATGACAGGTGAAGAAGGACGAAGACAGGCTATCTTGGCCTGGTCTTTGCCCTGGCGCATGGCCGGATGTGTCTTGTGCATGACCGGTGCCGCAAGTTGCGCTTTTAAGCACTTTCAGGTTAAGCGCTGCCTCTCCTGGGGACAGTGGAGCTGGGGACGTAGTCCCACCCCAGCAGAGATTGTGTCAAAAGTCAAAGTGCCTGTAGGGAATGACTTTGAATGAAGACCTGCACTGCGGGGTGCAGGTCATGCTTTTAAGGGTATTCAGGATCAGAACCACCCCTATTTGGCATGTTGGAGCGTAGTCCCACCCCAGCAGAGATGATGGCAAAAGTCAAAGTGTAGGCACCGAACCGCTTTGAATGACACCAATGCTGCGGTATGCAGGTACCGCTTTTAAGTGTACTCAGGATCGGCCCCACCCCTCCTGGCCTTGTTGGAGCGGGGGGCCGTAGCCCCACTAAAGCAGATATGAGAGTAAAAGGGTGGGCAGGGAATCCCTTTGAATGAAGTCCCGCACTGTAGGATGCAGCTCACGTTTTTGAGCATGTTCAGGATCGGTCCCACCCCTCCTGGGCGCATTGGAGCCGGGGGATGTAGTCCCACCCCAGCAAAGATCGTGGCAAAGTATAGGCAGGGAACTGCATTGAATAAAGACCTGTGCAGGGATGTAGGTCACACTTTTAAGAGTGTTTAGGATTTGCCCTGACCCTTGGGGGCACGTTGGAGCTAGGAATGTAATCCCACCCCTGCAGAGATTATAGAAAAAGTCAAAGTGCAGACATGGAAACACTGTGAATGAAGACCAGTTGGGGTTAAATTCATAAGGACTATATAATCAGCATATTTGTGTTAAGTCAGGAGATGTCTCAATTTTGGAGGCTGTGAGGGCGCTTTATCCAACAATTTGCTTAGATTTGAAGGGAAGAGGGAATTGGAGAAGACCCCAGTTTCAGACTTCACCCAGTTTTAATTGGCATTGTTAGGCCTTTGTCCATGCCCAGGCTCACCATATCCACCATCTTTTGCATCAACACCTCCTTCGACACCGCCACCTTCCCGGAGAGCTGGAAGCACGCCGAACTCAGTGCTCTACTAAAGAAGCCATCAGCCAACCCCACCGACCTCAAGAACTACCGCCCCATCTCGCTGCTCCGGTTTCCTGCAAAACTCATCGAGAAGACCGTCAACAAGCAACTGGCTGCCTTCCTCAAGACGAACGGATCCCTCGACCTCTCGCAGTCTGGCTTCCGGGCCAACCACAGCACTGAGACCGCCCTGATCGCAGCCACCGATGACATCCGAGCCCTGCTCGACAACGGAGAAACAGCGGCCCTCATCCTGCTAGACCTCTCCGCGGCCTTCGACACGGTCTGCCACCGAACCCTAGTGCAGCGTCTCAGCAACATCGGAATCCAGGAGAAGGCACTGGAATGGATCACCTCATTCCTCGCCGGAAGGACACAGAGAGTCCGCCTTCCCCCGTTCAGATCAGTAGCCACCGAAGTCATCTGCGGCGTTCCTCAAGGCTCCTCGCTCAGCCCAACCCTCTTCAACATCTACATGAGCCCCCTCGCAGCCATCGCACGCCAGCACAACCTCAACATCATCTCCTACTCCGACGATACCCAGCTGATCCTCTCCCTCACCAACGACCCCGCCACCGCCAGAGCCAACCTTCACAAAGGGATGACAGACGTAGCCAAGTGGATGATGAGCAGCCGTCTGAAACTGAACTCAGACAAGATGGAAGTCCTCATCCTCGGACCATCCCCTTTCGCCCGGGACGACTCCTGGTGGCCCCCTGCCCTGGGCAGCGCACCCAAACCTACGGACCACGCACGCAACCTGGGCATCATCCTGGACTCCTCCCTCACGATGACCAAGCAAGTGAACGCAGTCTCATCATCCTGTTTCAACACCCTGCGCATGCTCCAAAAGATCTTCCGATGGATCCCCACCGAAACCAGGAAGACTGTCACCCAGGCCCTCGTCACCAGCCGTCTAGACTACGGGAACACCCTCTACGCTGGAACCACAGCCAAACTCCAGAAAAGACTCCAGCGCATCCAGAACGCCTCAGCACGACTCATCCTGGACATCCCGCGCCGCAGCCACATCTCCGCCCACCTGAATGACCTGCACTGGCTCCTCGTCAACAAGAGGATCACATTCAGACTCCTCACCCACGCACACAAGGCTCTCCACAACTTGGGCCCGAGGTACCTCAACAGCCGCCTCACTTTCTACACACCCACCCGCCAGCTCCGATCCGCCAGCCTCGCCCTTGCCTCCGTCCCTGGAATTCGGAAATCCACCGTCGGAGGAAGATCCTTCTCCTACCTGGCAGCCAAGACATGGAACTCCCTCCCAACTCACCTACGGCTGACCCAGGATCACCTCTCCTTCAGGAAAGAACTCAAGACCTGGCTGTTCGAGCAGTAGCAAGCCCCCCTCCCCCCCCCCCCCTCAGCGCCTTGAGACTCTTACGGGTGAGTAGCGCGCTATACAAATTTTGTGATTGATTGATTGATTGGTAAGGAGTACAGTGGAGCCTTTTGTTGATGTGTGGGTGGTAGGAGTGATTGTGAAGAGCTTCAGTAAGTCAGTCAGAGTTCACATTCCTTGCTGATGTGAGTCCTCTGCAACTAGTTCCATGCATGGGTGATATAGTAGCTTTCAAGTTGTGCCTGGTTTGTTGATGTGCTTCTGAGGCTCTTTTTGCACTTGTTAGCACAATTGTATGGGGGTCAAGGGACTGTATTCACCCGTAAAATGTGCTATTGTCTGCAAGTTCAGGAGGTGAGGTAATTTCTCTGGGGCTGGACAGAGCAAGATAATTCCCCATTCTTCCAGCCGGGCACTGTGACTTATTATAAGAACTATGGCTGTTGCATTATGAAAATTTATTTCTGTTGATTCCCTATTCTTCATTGGTCCTGTTGCCAAGAACTATACATAGTCCAAGTCTTTACTGTTTACTTTGTCCAGACCTTGCAGGGTGGAACTTATTTTGAGCATGTTGGACATGTTTAAAATATGCCAACGACCTTAGGAATTGTATAGGAGACAGACAACGTTTGTGGCCAGCGATGAAGACAGGATGAAAGTCTTATTTTGTTAGTTGTTTGTCCGTGAGTGTTGCTAGGAGCAGATCAATTGACATGAGGCCAAATTGGATTTTGCACTTGTATAGAGTGCCTCTCAGAGCTTTCTTTTATACAGTTAGTGGGTAGTGGCAACAAATGAGTGTTTGTTTTAATTGCTTGACAGATGTGGCCCATTCTGCTGGCTAGTTCATGTGTGCTTGAAATGTGGGTGTTTTGGATCAGCGCCCTTCATTGGTTGCTGGAATGTTATGCTTGCTTTCCCAGGCTTCCTGTTGGGTAATTATATTAGTATCCAGGTCTCGTGATGTTATGGTCCGAGTAACTGCTCCCCTTTCCTGTTTTCTTACGCCCTGCTTGGGTACTGTTTTTCCAGTGTGCCATTATCTGGGGCAGGTGTGACTGAATTAGCATTGATGTGGCCGCCTGTGTTGTCCATTGGTATAAGTACGCGCTCATTAGATGTCACAGTGGTTGACTCTTCTTTTGATGATTGAGGGTGAATGGTTCCTAATTCACTTGCGGGTTTTGGTCAACTTTAGAAGTACATTGCAAATTCATGAGCTCCTGTGGAACGTTGCCCAGTGGCCCATATGTTAAAGTGAGCAAAGCGTGTTTTGCAACACTATTGCCTGCATCACACATTGCTCCATGTTCGAAATTTTTATTTTTTGGGGGCATATTTGAAAAGTACGTTTTTTATTTGCTAGCCTTTCGGCACCACGGTTTCTGCGGAATCAAGCTTCCTGGGTGGATATTTTTTGTGGATTTTTTTTAACCTGTTTTTACTTTTCCTTGAGAGCAGAGGTTGAAACTGATGCTCTGAAATGACATTTTTATGTGAAGATTCGGCATTTCAAATGTTTGCAGTTTTGCTATGGGGGACGGTTTTGCAGCAGTGCTGCAATATCGGCCCCAATAACAAAAGCAGCAGGGCTTCACACATGTGCATCTCCCCCTCTCCGGTGGCTGGTCAGAAAAATAGTCAGGGCTGCTTTGAGTGCCCATTCTGGCCCTGAGTCTCTCCCTCCTCCAGTTACCAGCCACTCAGAATTTGGCCTCATTGTGTTTGCAGCTTGCTAATGCTCATTGATTATGTGTTATGGTTCCCTTTGCTTTTCTACCATGCTAATACAATTTTTAGAAGCCAGTGCTTCAGAAAAAAAAAATAGAAAAACAACATTCTCACAAAACCTATAAATTTGCTGACACCAACCGGGGCTTCTACAGAGAATAATTAGGGGGCTACCCCCTCAAAGCTATAGGGAAGTGAGACCAATGATGAGTCTTACCATCTTGTTGGCCCTCCAAAGGAGCTATACATAAGATTGCCACCTGACTGGTTTACTACCGCACCACCAGTATTTTTATTTCCCAGCGATACAAAAAGAAGCAAAATCATTTATTGCTAGCAACCCTTATCTGTACATACTTCAAACAGCAAGTAAAAAGAGAAAGCACTTTTAAATGTGTTCTATAGCTGAGATACTAATCCTTGACTAATACTCAGAGTAAATAAGTACAGGCCCTGAGAGATGGAACAGCAGGTCCAAACAGTCGGATCGTGGGAGATCTGAATGATGAAATCAAAGTGCCCTCACACACCTGGTATGGGGCCATGATTCATCATTGGTCGCTCCTCGTTGAGCTGGCACTGCAATGCCTTTGACAGAGATCTTCTAAAGCCATATGATGAATGCAAGTGAGGAGGTGCTATAGGGTGGCGAAGAGGTGATTTAGTAGGGTCTAAGGGAATCAAGGTGCTTTTAATAAAGTAGTGGTCCCTTGCCATCTTAAAAACAGAGAAGCTATCTGAGGTGATAATGTACCCTAATAGCTATAGTATATGTAGAGTGAGGTCAACATGTTTCATGCATAGTATGCCAGGAGGGTAAATAGCATTTCATAAGGACCAGGCTGATCACAACCTATACATAAAATATGTGGGGCCTAAAAAGGCATAAAAAGACAGGGTACCCACTTAAACAGTAAGTACTTCACCTGCTGCGGTGCATAAATGCTAATCCCACCTATAAGAAAAAAAGGAGAAAAGGACCATGAGGGACCTGTTGTCAACCAATTATTCAAAAGAGTTGATAATGTTTTGCAAATAGTCCCACCTGTTTATAGTGCTGCCCAACTGGTACAGCCAAAAACATTTGAGTCGAATTATTACCCCACACAATAAAATGTTAAAACATCCCCTTCGTGATGGACTTAGCGCGAGAAGCAGTGATGGTGTTACTAGACAATGCTGTAATAGAATAAGCATAGCTAGTCATGTGCCTATACATATCAACAGGTTGCCTCATACACTGGTGATAATGTAGTAAAATGGAGGGTAAACTTAGGCAAAGATCAGGTGAGAAACGTTCCTTAGGTGAGGCATAGGACCGCTTCTAGCTGCAAATAAATAAAATCTGGTGTATAACAGCAGGTGCCAGTAAGTATGAAAAATGTCCTGAATTTAAAAAAAACACAGAACAACAGAGCACACACAATACAACATCTAGATTAAGTCACATCGACCTTGTGTTATAATCTTCGAGGGACCTGCCCTCCTTTGCTGACCTGGAGGTAAAAAGTGAGGAAGTCATCAAGCTTTTAACTCTTTCCATGCATAGGACGTCCGGGAGCTGTCCAATGCTACAGTGCTCATGTACATCGAAGGGCTCCAGGACACTTTCCACACTTTTCCTACCACCCAGTGAGTAAAATGATACTTGTTTGGGTGGGCCAAGAGCCTGGGACTGAGAAGGGCCAAAAACATAGAGATTGAGGGGATAGAAAAGCGAGCTCTAAGCGCTGTATTTTTATTATAAACATTTTAGGCTGGCTCTGCATTGGACACCCACACAAGAGAGATTTTTATATCGGGAAGCCGAGGGGAATGCTGGATGGTACGAAATTTGTCCCGGCGCTGTGATTCCACAAGGAAATGTAAGCAAAATTGGATTTTTTTGTTAAATTCAAGGTTTGCAGGGGATTCTGGGTAGGAAAACATTGGGGGATCCACGGAAGCCACATCTCCCTAGACTGCCCCGGGTGTTTAGTTTTCAGAAATGTCTGGATTTGGTAGGTTTCCCTACATGGCACCCGAGCTCTGGACAAAAAATGCAGCTGACCCCCCTGGTTGTTTTGTTATATAGGGGCACCTTTGCTTTCAGAACTGTCTGGATTTGGTAGGTTTTGCTAAATGGCCAGTGAGGCCGGGACCAAAAACGCAGGTGACCCCCTTGCAAAACAAGGTAATTTAGTGATAGATAATTCCGGTGTCCAATTAATACCTTTTGTGCTCTTCCCTGTTGCGAGTACTTGGCCCACCCACACAAGTGAAGTACCGTTTTTTATCAGGAGACCTAGGGGAACACTGAGTGGAAGGAAATTTGTGTCAGTCCGATTATCCCACAAATTTTCCACGCAGAAATGTGAGTCAAATGTGTTTATTTTAGCTAAATTTGAGATTTGCAGGGGATTCTGGGTAGGAATATGTTGGGAGATCCACAAAAGCCACACTTCCCTGGATTCCTCTGGAGTCTTCCTTCAGAAATGTCTGGGTTTGGTAAGTTTCACTAGATGGTCGCCGAGCCCGGACCAAAAACGCAGGTGACCCTTACAAAAGACAGTTTTGCAATCGATAATTTTCAAGTCTCCACAGTGGGTTTTGGGCCATTTCCATTCCGGACACTAGGCCTAGCCATACAAGTGATGTACCATTTTTATCGGGAGACCAGGGGAAATGCTGATTGGGGGGAAATTTGCTGTGGTCTGGTGATCCCACAACTTTCCCACCCAGAAAAGTGAGGAATAAGTGATTTTTTTAAGTTACATTTGAGGTTGGGAAGAGATCCATGCACTCCATACCTCCCTGGTCTTCCCTCAGTCTCTAGTTTTCAGAAATATCTAGGTTTGGTACATTTTCTCTAGATGCCTGCCAAGCCTGGGACCAAAAACGTAGATGTCTCTCTCACAAAAGAGAGGATTTTTGTGATGGATTATTTTGAAGTCTCCACAGTACATTTTGTGGCGTTTCCTGTCACGGGCAATAGGACTACCCACACAAGTGAGGTGCCATGTTTATCGTGAGACTTGGGGGAATGCTGGGGGGGTGAAAGTTTGCAGCTCCACGCAGAATCTAGAACTTTCCATCACAGAAATGTGAGAAAAATGTGTTTTTTTGGCCAAAGTTTGAGGTTTGTAAAGGATTCTGGGTAACAGAACCTGGTGAAAGCCACACAAGTCAGCACATCCTGGAATGCCCTGGGTATCTAGTTTAAAAAAAATGTCCAGGTTTGATAGACTTTCCTTGGGGCCAGCTGAGCTACCGTCCAAAATCCACAGCTAGGCACATTGCGAAAAAAAGGGCCCGTTTTCACTGGGAAAATGTGATGTGCCAGTTTGCGTTTTGGGACGTTTCCTGTAACGGGCACCAGACCGATCGACACAAGCGAGGTACCATTTTTATTGGGAGATATGGATTTTTTTTTTTTTACAAAATGTTCAGTTTGCAACGGATTCTGGGTAACAGAACCTGGGAAGAGTCCCACAAGCCACCCCGTCCAAACCACCCCATCCTAGATTCACCTGGGTGTCTAGCATTCAAAATGTAGAAGTTTGCTAGGTTTCCTTAGGTGCAAGCTGAGTTAGGGTCCAAAATCCACAGCTAGGCACATCCAAATAAAGGGTCACTTTTCACTGGAAAAATGTGATGTGCCCACGTAGTGTTTATTGTGGTTTCCTTGCGCAGGCACTTGGCCTACCCACACAAGTGAGGTACCAATTTTATCAAGAGATTTTGAGGAAATGCTGGGTGGGTGGAAGTTTGCGGCTCCCCACTTATTCCAGAACTTCCCATCTCAGAAATATGAGGAACCTGTGTTTTTTTTACAAAGTTTGAGGTTTGCAAGGTAACAGAACCTCGTGTGAGCCACACATGGCACCCAATGCTGGATTACCCTCGGTGTCCAGTTTGAAAAAATGTATAGGTTTGCTAGGATTCTGTAGGTCCGGCTGAGCAAGGCTTGAAAATCCAGAGCTAGACACATTGAGGACTAAGGGTCAGTTTCACTTGAATGATGTGCCCATGTTGCGTTTCGGTCGTTTCCTGTTGCGGGCACTAGGCCTACCCACACAAGTGAGGTACCGTTTTTATCCAAATATATGGGGGAACGCTGGGTGGGTGAAAGTTTGTGGTTATCCACAACCCAGGTAATCTTGTAAAAGGGAGGGTTAACTTACCCAGAGATCAGGTGAGAAACACACTTAGGTGAGGCAGAGGACTGTGTCTAGCTGCGGATAAATACAAATGGCCATCCTGAACAAGTCCAGCTGCTCCGGATGTTGCCAATTAATAAGCAGCCACACCAGAGTAATTTGAATATGATTATTTGACGTTCTTTAAACTCATGGTAACCTCCTCACTTCTTACCTCCAGGTCGGCAGAGGAGTGTAGGTACCAGGTGATTATACTACAAAGTCCACGTGAGGTTATCTAGATGTCGTATTGTGTGTGCTCTGATATTATGTGAATTTTAAAAATGTAGAAGATTTTCTATACCTACTGGCACTTGCTGGTCTGCACCTAGACCCAGTCCTCTGCCTCATCTAAGGGGTATTTCTCACCCGATCTCTGGGTAACTTTACCAAACCTTTTCCTACATTACCACAAGTGTATGAGGCAACTTGTTGGTACACATGACTAGTGACACTTATTCTATTACAGCATTGTTTTGTCACCCCATCACTGCTCCTGGCACATCACAAAGGGGATATTATAATATTTCATTGTGTAGGGTAACAATTTCCCTCAAATGTTTTGACCTGTACCAGTTGGGAAGCACTATGAACCGGTGGGACTATTTTCAAAACATTGTCAGCTCTTTTGAATAACTGGTTGACAACAGATCTCTCATGGTCTTTTTCACCTTTTTTTCTTTCAGGTGGAATCAGCCTCTCTGCACCGCAGTCAGTGTAGTATTTACTGTTTAAGTGGGTAGCCTGTCTTTTGATGCCTTTTTGGCCCCACAGTCTTTATTTATAGGGTAGGTACCTGCTGATCCTGATAAAATGCTATTGAGCCTCCTGGCATACTAGGCATGAAACATGTTGACCTCACCCTCCACTTACTATAGATATTCGCGTACATTATCACCTGAGATAGCTTCCCTGTTTTTAATGCGTTAAGAGACCACTACTTTATTAAGGTCCTTGGTTATCTTAACCCCTTTTAAATCACCTTACCACACCCTAAATCACCCCTCACTTACATTCATCATACAGCTTTATGATCAGAAGATCTCTGTCATAGAGCTCCCAGTGAGGGGCCTGTCAGGCATTGCAGCGCCGGCCCGACGAGGAGTGCCCAGTGCTGAAGCATGACACCTTACCAGGGCCTGTTCTGTGCCTTACTTGAGCAACTGCCCTCTCTGTGTTTATTATAATACTTATAGTAAACAAAGACAGAACAGTCATGTTACAAATAAATACATGTGATTTTGTTTCAAGTTGCCTTTAGTATCGTGCACCAGTCTTTGCAAAGTCTTAAAACAACAAATGACTGATATTTTTCTCTTCAAAATTTGACCACCCTAGTTCCAGGTCTGAAAATTGAGGCACTAGAATTAACACCTCACACATTCTGCCAAAAGAAAAAACTGAAAAAAACCTTAGGATAAATGTAAATGTGGCAAAGTTTGACCAGCTTCTAAGATGGTTTTGAGCTTTTATACTTTTCCATACAAAAGGAACTTTTTAAGAGTGTGAATGCTTTGTATTAAAATCGTGATGTATCATTTTTTCATTTATAACTCGTGACCAACAGAAAACACATCTGTAATAACTGCTTGGTTAGGTGTGAAAAATATCTTGCATGCTGCTATAAGCACTACACCCAGTTTATCATAGAGCGCACATGGTTTGCATTTCCAGGCTATATGCAAAAGAAGTACATTAGCATTTATGTTGTGTTGGAGAATTAAAGATAAAAATCGGGTATTTTGGAAAGTTTTAGAGTGGTAAATATCAAATCACTCGAGCTCTACATTCTTTTCATGTTCGATTTCTCCTCTTATGGGAGGTAGGAAGCACGGTAATAATCAAAATGATGCTTCAATTATTTTGTTTATGTCAACATCTTTATGCTGGAAATCTCAATTTTAAGAGCATTTCAGCAAAATGTGAAGTAAGCTGCAACATTGTAGGCAGAGTTGCTATCAGAAATCTGGTCACCAGTGAGCTGGGAGAGCAAGTTTTTTTTAGAAAGGGTTGTGTCTTCTCTGCCACAACCAAGAAATCCAGGAATTGCTCTTAAATGGGATCACACACCAGGGATCAGAAAAAAATATTTTTGAGGAGGAAAAGGAGGCAGAATTTGCAGATTTAACGTAGCTCCACCAAAATGTTTATTCCTCTCTTGAAACATATATTATTTTCAGGGATGGTGCAAGAGTTGTGCTTTCACCAGGCAACACATCTTTTTTACAGTTAAAGCGTGTGGTGATGTATTCTTCCAACTATGTTCCACATTCAGTGGTTGTGTTCCATTGAATGTGGAACGTAGTGGAATGAAGGAGGGTTGAAAGTTCTGGGAGTGTCAGTTATCGAGCAGAGCTGACAAAGACTGTGCCCAATAAACTTACCATTTAAGTTCCCCTGTTTGTTGCGTGTTCTGTTGACTCACAGTACTTCAATTTGATAACGAGGTGACCATAGTAAAGAACGCACGGAGTGTGCAGTAAGCTTATTGATGTGGAGCGTTTTGGAGTTGGACCATGCATGACATCAAGAAACAACGTGTGGACATCTTCAATGCGGATTCAGGCTCGTAGCTATTTCAAATGGTGCTGCTGTGTGTGGATTTAGACTGTACAGTCTGAATCAACTGTGTCACTGTACTTTTGAAGTGGTTGGCAATGTGTGCGAGCGCAGCCTGTTTTTAACTGTACTCCTGAGTTGTATCCACGAGCAAATGGCGGTCGTGCACACATAACTTGTGCATCCATTGTTATTGACGTATGCATGATTGAAGGACTGGCTGCATGCACATTCCTTGTATATCCAGTGTCGTTGAATCATGCTGGTTCATGACCATTGTGGTTCTTCACACGGTCTGTATCAGTCGGCTGTCATGGTCCTGCTGCTGACGATGTACGCACAGAGCAGCTCAGTGTGTGTCCAACGTTCACGCCCAATTTGAAGCGGGAACCATCAACTGAGGCCTGACCTGTGATTGGAACCCACTGATGGAGCAAGGTTTCATACGAAAAGAGACTTGCTCGCATTCAATCCTCTCGAAATAACTATAATGTATTAATTAACATGTTTGTCTTACTAATAATTGCACAACACAACATTTCTAGTATCTAGGGGAAGCTTACCTATGTGCTTTTACTAACAGTAATTTGAATGCATTAAAATGGCCGCCAAAATACGGGAATTTCATTGCGCATTCGTCTGCCACACTCACGTGGTGTGACATCCTTTCTGCTTGGAGGGAAATCTTTGCAGATGAGCACTAGTATTAAAGATGGTTGCTTCATGTTTCACATACTAATGCACCTGCTGCTGCTTTCACTAAACCGTGTTCGTTCTGCTTAACTATTAATGCTATAGTTAAAAGAAAGTAATGGAAATAGAGTAGAGATAAGTGGTATACAATGCATTCATTTATTCTTTGTTCTAAAATTGTTTCTCTTTGACTTTGCTGTTAGCTCGTGTTTGGGCCTGGACAGTGAATGTAACTCCATATTGAAACCCTCAATGCGCATGTGCCAGAGTCTCAAGAGTCTTCAAGCAGTGGCATTGAACTAATGCCAATGACAGTCTTGCCTGGGATGCACCTGGGAACTCGACCCTGTGAACTTCCAAGAGGAAGACAACTTGCTGAATTGTTTTAACATTGTATGAATTGAAACTAATATTGCTGGGTGGCATAAAATCATGGGAAAATAAATTATGGGCGGGAACGTTATCATTATTAGTAAATAAAATGATCTCATACTGGTATGGTGTGATAACCTCTCCTCGTTTTTCTGACCAATCACTGAAGGGGAATACATGAATTTGCAACACTGGGGGGTGGTACATTGCCCTGGAAAATGGTATAACTAAGGTAGGCTTAGCTAGTTAGATTGTCCGACTTGTCCGAATAGCTGACCTGTCACTGACCCAATGCATGCTATAGGAGATTGAGAGAAAAGGTGCTGGCGGAGCACTCTGTCAGAAGAATCGGGAGCAGAGGTGCTGGCGGAGCACTCTGTCAGAAGAATCGATAAGTTGCTGTGGGAGAAGAATCGATAACCCAATCGGGGTCCGACTGAGAGGGGTGTGACACTGGCGTTGCACTTAGCTGAGGGTACCTGTCCTGACCTGCATCTGTCCTGCCCTGGTCACTCATCTGTTCTGATCTGCACCTGTCCTGTCCTATTGGCAACTGAACTATCAGGAGTCCTGTTTCTTTGTCCCAACTTGTGGCCAGGGTTGGTCGTCACACCATTCTAGGTAAATATAAATCTGTGTGGGTATGTCATTGGATTGTTTCCTTCTCTCACCTTTCCCAGGTATCTATGTCTAATAGAAATCTCACAATATTTTTTACAGTTCTTCACTTTGATTATTAAAGTCATGCTTGAAAAATCTCTCATTAAGATTTTATGGACTCTTGCAAACAAAAATGTACATAGATAAAGTGTTTATACTTTTCCCGAGTCCATGGTTATGTATGAACGTAAATGTAATTTTTGTACCTATTATTCTAACACTCTTGATCCCTAAGGACTTAAATACAGTTAGCAAGGATTGGTAGGTCAATGTGTATAGGTACAAGTCCTAAAGTAAAATAAAACATGATTGGCAAATTGGTAGAAACCAAATTTACCAGTTCAAAGTATGTATGTTTATGGGCCCAGGTGAGTATGGTAATTGAGCAGGTAACTCCGCGCCATCACCCCTGAAGGTTATTTATCCCTTTGGAGGAGTCTGTAGAGGAAATATCTACACTGTGATGCGTTCACATGTAAGGAGTGCAGCATTACGTTTGAACGTGCTCTGATTGGTCGTCACATCAACATATATTTATGTTTCTGAGAAGCATTTTGACAGAGCATTGCTGTTTTTATAAGGAACTTCTGTGATGCACACACATTTTCACGGTGTGTTGTTGTTTATTCAGAAGATATGAAGGCATGCTGCAACTGCTCCATTATGAAACAAACACTGGGGTAGTTTCAGGTGCCCAAAGATTCACTATTTCCAGATTGTTCAAAGGAAAAAAAAAGTGTGGCCATATTGTAGTGTAAACAGTGTAAACAGTAGTGTAAACAGTAAGTGGGAGTCATACAATTTTTACTGTCACCCTATTGTTTTTTTTTATAGTGCGTGCATTGAAGATCTCAGTGTTCCAAAGAGCCTTTTCCGTACCGCAACATGCAGAGTGGCAATGCACCCCCATCTTTTTTACAGACACCTGGAGAACCAGTCATATCTTGGCGTAATTGGTATAGGGTCTTTAGAAAATATTTAGCAACTATTTTGTGGCAAATTATATTGTCCAGGAAGCAAGAGTTTTTGGTTATAACACAATTTAGGGTTTGAAGGTCAATCCAATTATGAACACCTCCTGCCCTATGAATTTCCTGACGACAAATCAGATGACATTGATGAATACCAGCTGGCAGTTTGAAAATTAGAAAAGCAATTTATTTGATGTTCAAAAAGGACTTATTGTGAATAGACAGACGTTGTTCACTCAAGAGCAATGCCAAGATTAATCAATTGATAGTTATGCCACAACTTTAGGTACATTTGATGCAGAATCTTCAGTTTGGGAACTTCACCTCTCAACTTACTCATTATCATAGGGTGGTATTATGTTGGGACAAAAAAGTCCAGGGAAAATAAATTATTGACTTTGAACAATCCTACATTGTTATGATGGAGCAAGGTTTCATACGTACAGAAACTTGCTTGGATTCAATCCTCTCGAAATAACATGTAACAAATTAACCATCATCTTTTCTATTTATTAATAACTGCATTACACGACATTTCAGTATCTAGGGGAAGCTTTCCTGTGTGCTTTTACTAACAGTAACCTGAGTGTCCTAAAAATGGCCGCCTAAAACGCGGGAACCTTTCTGCGCATGCGTCTACTAAATCTACGTAGAGTGACGTACTTTTGCGTTTGGTGGTAATTTTTTGCAGCTGCGCAATAGTGCCAAAGATGGCCGCTTCAATCTCACTAGCTAATGCATATGCTCATGCTAGTACTAAATCTCATGTGATCTGCTGAACCATTGATGCTGAAGTTAAAATAAAGTAATGGGGTTAGAGTAGAAATAAGTGGTATACAGTGAATTCATTTATATTTGTATTCTAATATGTCTTTCTTTGACTTAATTGATAGCTCGTATTTGGGCCAGAAGGGTGTCGCAAACTCTATTTTGAAATTGCATAAAGAACATTGAATCACTGAAGCTCTTTCATTGAACTGCAACCAATTCCCATCCTTCCTGTGATGTCCCTGGGCACTTCATCCTTTGACCTGAAGAAAGAAGGAAATACTGACTACATTTAATACATTGTATATGAATTGAAACTAAATATTGCTGGGTGGAATAAAAGTCATAGGAACGTAAATTATGGGCGGGAACATTGATCAATTACATTGAATGAAAATGACGTCATACTGGTATGGTGTGATGACCTCTCCCCATCTTTCTGACCAATCAAATAACAGGGGATACACAAATTTGCAACATTGTGGGGTGGTACATGCCCTGGAAATGGCATAACTAAGGTAGGCTTAGTCAGTTAGATTGTCCGGCTTGTCACAGATCTGTCGCTGACCCAACGTATGCTGAAGGCGAATCAAGAGCAGAGTGTTAGTCGAGCACTCTGACAGAAGAATCTGGGAGTTTGCTAAGGGAGAAGAATCGATCTGCCCAGTCGGGGTCCAAGAGTAGCCTTAGAGAGGGGTATAACACTGGCGTTGCACTTAGCGGAGGTTACCTGTCTTGACCTGTCCTGCACCTGTTCTGTTCTATTGGCTCCTGTCTAGTCGGGAGTCCTTTCTTTCCATCACTTGGCCAGGAGTTGGTCCTCGCACCGTTCTAGGTAAATATAAATCTGTGTGGTATGTCCTTGTACTGTTTCCCTTTCTCACCCCTTCCAGGTACCAATGTCTAGAATTAAGTTTGCTAAATCTTTAAACAATTTTACTTTGATCGTCATTTTTCTACTTGAAAAGTCTTTTGTTGCATTGTTCTGGGACCTGACTCACAAAATATTGTATAATGTGTTTAAAACTTCCCTGAGTCTGTGTTTAGTTTATGATAAAGGTAAATTGCCATGCTACCTATTATTCTAACATCCTGATCCAAATTTCCAAAGTGATATAATTAAGTATAAGTGACAAGGAATTGGTAAGTTATGGCATACAGGTATTAAAACATAAATCACTGATAGGCAGAAAGGAAAATAGATTACCGGTTTAGAGGTGTGAATGTGTTTTTATTAAGCATGGGCGTAAAATCCGCTCCGCTCGCGGATTTTTCGGATTTTCGGCAAATCCGCAATCCGCGAACGCTCGCGAATTTGTCGAAAATCCGTGAATCCGCTCGCGGCGGATTTTTTGCTTGGTTGCGGCGCGCGGCGTGGTGCACGGCGTTCACTTTCCGTCATTTTAGCGTTTGCCGAGTTGTTTTTCTTTGCGAGTGACGCGCCATTTTAGATCTTGCTGCGTGTTCCCGCGGGAGTTTGTCGCCCGCGAATACGTACTCGCGGCTTGCCACCTTGCACAGCACACCTCGCGAGAGTTCGCAATTGCGAACATGTAGTTGCGGCGGAAAGGAACAATCTCGCACTTGCGAAATAGAGATTTTGCAATTTCGCACAAGAAAATCACCAGCAAACAGGATAAACCTTCAGAAAATTATGATTTTTATCAGAATCACTCCTCAGGTTGACATTTGCATGGCCTTTTTTTTTGCAAGGAGTCCATTTTGGGGGGGGGGGGGGGGAGGAAGTGCCCCACAGTCTCCAACTTCCTGTTCCTGTCCAGCAGGCTCCTCCCAGTGCTTTGTCCATCTCCTGGTCACTTTCATTTGGATCTGGAGCTGGAAGGATTACTTTTTGTGGGTGCTGCTGGATATTTGGATTTGAGGCCTTTTTGACTGTCTTTGGATCACTTTTGGATTAGAAATCAACTTTCACAAGTAAGTTTGTTTGGGGCATTACAGTTGCTGCAAGTACAATTTTGGAACTTTTTCAGAAAATTAAATAAATTATATTGTGGGTAGCCACAGTATCCAGTAGGACCAGGGTTGGTTATGGGTGCATGATACAACTGTTTTGTTGAATTTAAACACCATTGAGGCCATGGATGGGCTGGGATTGTGCAGATTTTATTGTTTTTTGTCGTTTTTTTGGGCCTGCTGGTGTGGCCCTTTGCCCAGGGGTGGTGAGTGTTGCATGGGCCTAGTCTTTCTGTGGGGTGTCTTCTTGAATTTAAACATAATTGAGGCCATGGATGGGCTGGGATTGTGCTTATTTTATTGTTTTTTGTCGTTTTTGGGGGGCTGCTGGTGTGGCCTTTTGCTTGCCCAGGGGTGGTGGTGGTGCATGGACTGAGTGTGCCTGTGGTGTTGTCTCACTCTCTTTGATGTAAACATCATGGATGGCATTGGATTGTGGTGATTTCTGGCTGTTTTTCTGTTTTTTGGGGGTGTACTGTTGATGTGGTCTGGCCATGTGGGTGGTGGTGGTGGCCATCTTGAGTGCTGGCTGGTACAGGCAACATGTGCTTGGGGTGTAAGGGGGCCATTTTGAGGAGAGGCAGTGTCTGAGGCCTGCACTTATTTTGCCTACTTTTCATCCCTTATGCCCAGGGGTAGTGAGTGTTGCATGGGCCTAGTGTTTCTGAGGGGTGTCTTCTTGAATTTAAACACCATTGAGGCCATGGATGGGCTGGGATTGTGCAGATTTTATTGTTTTTTGTCGTTTTTTTGGGCCTGCTGGTGTGGCCCTTTGCCCAGGGGTGGTGAGTGTTGCATGGGCCTAGTCTTTCTGTGGGGTGTCTTCTTGAATTTAAACACCATTGAGGCCATGGATGGGCTGGGATTGTGCAGATTTTATTGTTTTTTGTCGTTTTTTTGGGCCTGCTGGTGTGGCCCTTTGCCCAGGGGTGGTGAGTGTTGCATGGGCCTAGTCTTTCTGTGGGGTGTCTTCTTGAATTTAAACATAATTGAGGCCATGGATGGGCTGGGATTGTGCTTATTTTATTGTTTTTTGTCGTTTTTGGGGGGCTGCTGGTGTGGCCTTTTGCTTGCCCAGGGGTGGTGGTGGTGCATGGACTGAGTGTGCCTGTGGTGTTGTCTCACTCTCTTTGATGTAAACATCATGGATGGCATTGGATTGTGGTGATTTCTGGCTGTTTTTCTGTTTTTTGGGGGTGTACTGTTGATGTGGACTGGCCATGTGGGTGGTGGTGGTGGCCATCTTGAGTGCTGGCTGGTACAGGCAACATGTGCTTGGGGTGTAAGGGGGCCATTTTGAGGAGAGGCAGTGTCTGAGGCCTGCACTTATTTTGCCTACTTTTCATCCCTTATGCCCAGGGGTAGTGAGTGTTGCATGGGCCTAGTGTTTCTGAGGGGTGTCTTCTTGAATTTAAACACCATTGAGGCCATGGATGGGCTGGGATTGTGCAGATTTTATTGTTTTTTGTCGTTTTTTTGGGCCTGCTGGTGTGGCCCTTTGCCCAGGGGTGGTGAGTGTTGCATGGGCCTAGTCTTTCTGTGGGGTGTCTTCTTGAATTTAAACACCATTGAGGCCATGGATGGGCTGGGATTGTGCAGATTTTATTGTTTTTTGTCGTTTTTTTGGGCCTGCTGGTGTGGCCCTTTGCCCAGGGGTGGTGAGTGTTGCATGGGCCTAGTCTTTCTGTGGGGTGTCTTCTTGAATTTAAACACCATTGAGGCCATGGATGGGCTGGGATTGTGCAGATTTTATTGTTTTTTGTCGTTTTTTTGGGCCTGCTGGTGTGGCCCTTTGCCCAGGGGTGGTGAGTGTTGCATGGGCCTAGTCTTTCTGTGGGGTGTCTTCTTGAATTTAAACATAATTGAGGCCATGGATGGGCTGGGATTGTGCTTATTTTATTGTTTTTTGTCGTTTTTGGGGGGCTGGTGGTGTGGCCTTTTGCTTGCCCAGGGGTGGTGGTGGTGCATGGACTGAGTGTGCCTGTGGTGTTGTCTCACTCTTTTTGATGTAAACATCATGGATGGCATTGGATTGTGGTGATTTCTGGCAGTTTTTCTGTTTTTTGGGGGTGTACTGTTGATGTGGACTGGCCATGTGGGTGGTGGTGGTGGCCATCTTGAGTGCTGGCTGGTACAGGCAACATGTGCTTGGGGTGTAAGGGGGCCATTTTGAGGAGAGGCAGTGTCTGAGGCCTGCACTTATTTTGCCTACTTTTCATCCCTTATGCCCAGGGGTAGTGAGTGTTGCATGGGCCTAGTGTTTCTGAGGGGTGTCTTCTTGAATTTAAACACCATTGAGGTCATGGATGGACTGGGAATGTGCAGATTTTATTGGTTTTTGTCGTTTTTTTGGGCCTGCTGGTGTGGCCCTTTGCCCAGGGGTGGTGAGTGTTGCATGGGCCTAGTCTTTCTGTGGGGTGTCTTCTTGAATTTAAACACCATTGAGGCCATGGATGGGCTGGGATTGTGCAGATTTTATTGTTTTTTGTCGTTTTTTTGGGCCTGCTGGTGTGGCCCTTTGCCCAGGGGTGGTGAGTGTTGCATGGGCCTAGTCTTTCTGTGGGGTGTCTTCTTGAATTTAAACATAATTGAGGCCATGGATGGGCTGGGATTGTGCTTATTTTATTGTTTTTTGTCGTTTTTGGGGGGCTGCTGGTGTGGCCTTTTGCTTGCCCAGGGGTGGTGGTGGTGCATGGACTGAGTGTGCCTGTGGTGTTGTCTCACTCTCTTTGATGTAAACATCATGGATGGCATTGGATTGTGGTGATTTCTGGCTGTTTTTCTGTTTTTTGGGGGTGTACTGTTGATGTGGACTGGCCATGTGGGTGGTGGTGGTGGCCATCTTGAGTGCTGGCTGGTACAGGCAACATGTGCTTGGGGTGTAAGGGGGCCATTTTGAGGAGAGGCAGTGTCTGAGGCCTGCACTTATTTTGCCTACTTTTCATCCCTTATGCCCAGGGGTAGTGAGTGTTGCATACTTGCATGTCCCTAGTCTTTCTGTGGGGTGTCTTCAATGTAAACATCATGGATGGCATGGGATTGTGCTCATTTTTCTGTGTTTTGTCGATTTTTTGGGGTGTATAACTGAACTGATGTTCCTCTGTCTTCCATTGCTTTTAGGTGCACAAGAAGACTCAATAGAACCACCAGTGCCAGGAAGAAGTCCTGCAGCGGTGTGTGCAGCATAACGTCACGCGACGTCACGTCTGGACACAGAACCCTCTGCAACTCGTGCAACTGCTGCCTGCTGACCTGCTCTGAAGAAGATGGCCCCAAAAAAAGTAACCCGTAGCTCCTCTAGCAAGAAAGGTGCCAGTAAGGAGCAGAAGAAGCAAGTTACCAAGGACACTGGTGTGCCGCCCGCCCCTTTTTTTGTGAGTAAAAAAAAAAGTATGCCTGCAGCAGCTGCAGCGGGATCTGCTGGGGACCAAGCTGGCAGCAGCACCCCCGCTCCATTGGGCTCAGTGCCACCACCACCACCACGCCAACTTAAGTCCAAGCCCTTGAGTGCTGCAGAGGCAGCCAGTATACTTCTTCAATCACCATCGACCAGTGATGTTGGCTCATCGCAAGAAAGCAGCAGCAATGTCCCTCAATCAACACAGGTTGTTGTAGCTCATCTGACGAGTGTTGAACAACCACAGCGGCAACAACAATCACATGTGCAAGTACAAGCCCAAGTACATGTGGAAGGAGAGGCAGCGCAAGGAGATGCGCATGCAGAGGTGCATGGAGGGTCACAACAAGTGCCCACAATAGTTGTTCCTCCCGAAGTAGGGGCACATCAGGAAATCGACAATCAAGGCGAGGTATCATTTGAGGAAGCCACTCCTCCTGATGATCCTTCATTGTCTTCCACAACCCTAGCAAGGAAGAGATCAAGGGTGGTGTCTACATCCTCTTCAAGCACACCTCCTTCTGATGATACGGATCAAACTTGGGAACCAGCACCACAGCCGTCTGAGAGTGAGGCACACCATGATCCAACAAAGGTACTTAAGCGTAAAAGGAAGCTCGTCCAAAGTCTCAGACTTATGGAGTGTGATGAGGCTCAACAAGAAGTGGCGGATACTGCTGCTGATGAAGACTCTGCCAACGACGACCCAGTCATCATAAAGGTCACTGCAGCCCCAGCGGGCATGCAGCAAACAGACATTTTGACCCTAGCCCGAAGAGCTGCTGCGCGTGATGATGATGATGATGATGTTGTCGATGAGGAGGCAGTGGAAACACCACAATCATTGGAGTTAAGTAGTACACCAACTCGTCCCGCTTCCATATTTCTTTCTGGCAAGAAGAGACCTGCGTCAACCTCGACCTTAATTAGTGGCGGTGAAAGTGGAAAACGTACAAAAGTTGGCCAATCCAGATCCTCCACTTCATCTGGCATTAGCTTCATGACCACCACCACCACCAGTATCGCCGCCTCCTCCAGGTCCCACAGACACTTCAAGTCCCCAGTTTGGGACTTCTTTACTGTTTGTCCCAAAAATCCAAGGTTTGCCATTTGTACCCTTTGTAAGCTTGCAGTTAGTCGTGGTAAGCCAGGTAGCAACTATGGTACCGGCGGCCAGAGTGGTCATCTTGACAGAAAGCACGGTGTCCAATGGTTTGCGCACCTAGCTGCGATCAAGAAAGGCCAAAATCAAGGAAACGTTGATGTTTCATCTGATGTTGACGAGCAGGAAGAAGACGTGTCAAACACTTCCCTTACACCCAGTACCCCTCTCAGCAGCACACCCAATGTGAGGCACACTAAGAGTGTTGGAGCGAGTGAGACACCAACGCACAAAAGTTCACCAGCGAGCAAAATTGGGTCAACGAAGTCATTATCAGCCCGTAAATGCTTGGTCCAGGCCAACATTAGAACAATGCTTACTTCAGACGTGCCATATGAACGCAACCACCCACTGACGCGTCTGTATAACACTAAGCTGGCTAAAATGCTAGCTGTGGACCTTCTACCTTTTTCTTTTGTAGAAGCGGTAGGTTTTCTTGAATTAGTTGCAACGCTCTGCCCTAAATGGAAGGTTCCGAGCCGGTTCTATTTTGCCAGAGTTGCGGTTCCAGCACTACATGAAGATGTGCTGCAGGCGATTGGGGCAGCTTTGCAGAAGAGTGCTGTTCACACAATACATCTGACAACAGACATGTGGACCAGTGGCCCAGGCGATGATTACATGTGCATCACTGCACACTGGGTCTCTTTTTCAGGTGTTATAGCAAAGCTAAACGCAGGTGTTGACCCGGACCAAGTTTTCAAAGCTGCTCGGAAACATGCAACACTAGCCATGTTTGCCTTGGAGAAAAGTCACACAGCAGAAAACCTTTTGGAAGAGTTTGACAAAAAGGTGTTGTCAATGCTATCCCCCCTAAAACGCAAGATTGGTTATGTTTCCACGGATAATGGCGCCAATGTAGTTAAGGCCATGTCACAGGGTCACCATGTTAGAGTGCCGTGTTTGGCGCACTGTATCAACCTGGTAGTTCAAAAATTCTTGAGTGATAAAGAGAGTCCAGCGTTCGAGGTAATGGCCACCTGCCGCAAAATGTGCAACCATTTCAGCCATTCTTTTAAGGCCCGGAAGCATCTGCGGAGACTGCTACTTCAACGTGGAATGCCAGTGAAAGCACTCATCCAGGAGGTGGCAACACGTTGGAACTCAACCTTCTACATGCTTGAGCGTCTGCATGAGCAGTATACGGTACTCGATCACTATTTCTTGACAGAGGCTACATCTCAGAAGGAGGACCTGCGGATGAGTAAGGCGCAATGGGCCATAGTTAAAAGCCTGACAGACATGCTTCGTCCTTTTGAGTTCTTCACGCGTGCAGTCAGCCAGGAGGACTGTAATTTGGGAAAAGCTATCCCATTGTTGTGCATACTGGAGCACCAACTGATGGCGGTTTCTTCTGAGTTTGAAAAAGATGAAAAAAAAAAAAACCATTTCATTTTGTCTGAGAAATTATTACATCGCCTACGTGGTGATGAACGTCTTAAAAACATCAACTCAGATCAGCATTACATTTGTGCTACTATTCTGGATCCACGCTACAAAAAGGCGCTGGCAGACAACGCATTCTTTCCTTTCGCTGATGCAGATGTTCAAAAGTACAAACATTGGTTAGCCTGGTCAGCCAAGAGGTTTGAAAAAGAACGGCAGGTTATTGAAGGAGAAGCCAGTACATCAGCATCAGCATCAGCAGGCCATCCGCAGTCACAAGAATCCACTTCTGCACCTGTGGCTGGGGCACAAGTGACCTCTCAGCCGTTAAAGACACCGGCAACTGGATCATCTGCACCACACACAATGACAACACTAACAGTGGCTGGGGAGGAGGATTGGCTAAGTTTGATGGGGTATGGTTCTCTAAAAAATGTCACAGGCACAGCAAAAAGTAAGCAAAGTGGAGGAACAGTTGATGACCTTGAGTCGATGGTGCAGGACTATCTGAATGACTCAACAGTGGTCTTTCTTAATGAGGAGCCATTGCAGTATTGGCATGGCAAAAAACAATTGTGGCCACAGCTCTACAACCTGGCTATAAACTATTTGTCTTGCCCACTCGCAAGTGTGTCTTCTGAACGTGTTTTCAGTGCTGCTGGTGGCATTGTAACTGCCAAACGGAGCCGCCTATCGCCCAAAAATGTGGAGCGGCTGACAATGATCAAGATGAATCAGCACCTCATACCACCAGATTACAAAGTGCGAGAAAGCACGCCACATGAAGACGATGAGGACAGCAACGTAGATGAGGGGATTTTTTCTCTGTTCGGTGCCACTGACCTCATCCAGCCTGAATTCACAGAGTATGATGACGAAATCTTGTTCTTATTCCCTGACACCGAGCCCTGAAAATGAGACAATCAATCAAGAACTTTCTTTTTCGTCCTTATTCACTTTTATTCCTGTGTGCTTTGTGTCTCTCTTTCTTTGTTTTGCACAGTTAATTTAATTCAAACTTTAATCACCTAATCCCAAAAACAAGACCATCATCAGAACTGTCTTCACTTGTTTGCTTATTGATTTGAAGGTGCCGCAGTCTACATTCCTCAGGTTCACAAGTTCTGAAGAACATGCTCCTCTATCCTCCTCCTCCAGACTGCGATTTCCCTCCAAGCAGAGTGCTGGATTACGCACAATGAAGAAAGACTCAGCACTTGTGGGGGTGTTGTACTTCTTTGCGGGTGAGTTGACGGTTTTGGGCCCATTGCTGTGAAGCTCTAATAATGGACAAAAGTGTTTTGGACCAAATATGAGGTGGAAATTTCTTGCCGTTTTTGCTGACTTGCTTGCCTTTGAGGTGCTCTTTGGCGGGGTTCCGGGGGTTTGTGTGTAATTTTTGGTGTCTGTCGAAGCACTGCTGCGACAGTCTAATCTTGATTGCATTTGCTTTTCAGGAAATCCGTGGTGGAAAACAGGAGTTATGATGATTGATGATGACCTAGCTGCACAGCGCGTTACTTTGGACCGAAGGCCGAGAGATATTGTAAGTATGAGATTTAGCTTTTTCGCTGTTTGGGGGTGTTGTCGGGTGTTTTTTTGCGGGTGGGTTGGCGCCGGCGGGTCTTGCCTGGGGCATTCCTGGGAAGGTCTAATACCGGATACAAGTGTTTTGGACAAAATCCATAAGGAACAGCCTTTTTTTTGCCATTTCTTCAGACATCTTGCTCAATGTAGCGTTTTGGGGGGCTTCCTGCTGTTCGTGGGTGGGTTGCGGCCGGGGTCTCTGTCGAAGCACTGCTGCGACAGTCTAATCTTGATTGCATTTGCTTTTCAGGAAATCCGTGGTGGAAAACAGGAGTTATGATGATTGATGATGATGACGACCTAGCTGCACAGCGCCGCGTTTGGACCGAAGGCCGAGAGACATTGTAAGTATGAGATTTAGCTTTTTCGCTGTTTGGTGGTGTTGTGTCGCGTGTTTTTTTGCGGGTGGGTTGGCGCCGGCGGGTCTTGCCTGGGGCATTCCTGGGAAGGTCTAATACCGGATACAAGTGTTTTGGACAAAATCCATAAGGAACAGCCTTTTTTTTGCCATTTCTTCAGACATCTTGCTCAATGTAGCGTTTTGGGGGGCTTCCTGCTGTTCGTGGGTGGGTTGCGGCCGGGGTCTCTGTCGAAGCACTGCTGCGACAGTCTAATCTTGATTGCATTTGCTTTTCAGGAAATCCGTGGTGGAAAACAGGAGTTATGATGATTGATGATGATGATGACGACCTAGCTGCACAGCGCCGCGTTTGGACCGAAGGCCGAGAGACATTGTAAGTATGAGATTTAGCTTTTTCGCTGTTTGGTGGTGTTGTGTCGGGTGTTTTTTTGCGGGTGGGTTGGCGGGTCTTGCCTGGGGCATTCCTGGGAAGGTCTAATACCGGCTAGAAGTTAGTTGGACAAAATCCATAAGGAAACACCAGTTTTGGCACTTTGTAAGTTAGGGTTCGTTAGGGTTAGCCCTAGCAGCAGGATTGCATGTGTTTAGGGGGGTTCTATTGCAACGCGGTTCTGTTGTTGTAGAGCACTGTTGGAGCGATGCTGGCTATGGATACTTTTGCTTGCAGGCAAGTGGTTTGAATACAATCCACGGTCTGTATTTGGGTCTACTGTTACTTTCAAAGTACGTTTTGTAACCATTTTTCTGCTAGGCATCGTTTTTGGAGATATGATTGGGTTCTTCTACATTTTTGCGACTGGCTTTAGTAAGGGTCTTGGTGGGAGCATTGCTGGGAAGGTCAAATTTTGTTCTAAAACACAGTAGTACAGCCACCTTGAGGGGAAAGATCCGCTATAATATTTTGGCCATACTTATTGATCCTTAAAAAGGTGACTCAGACAGAGCACGCAATTTCAAAAATATTGTACTGTCTATTAGGGAAATCAAAGTGTGACTTTTTGAACCACACAGCGTACATACCTTTTATTTATTTATCAGTGGTATTGTAATAGCACTTCCTGTTTTCCGTTCAATAATTACAGGCCGGGTTTCAGTCAACATCCGCCAGGCAGGCAGTGGACAGGGTGTCTCTTCTGTCAGTGGTCACCACCACATTGATGGACGAAGCGTCAGCTGGAATGGAGGAGTGCCGCCAATAAGAGGAATTGTTTGCTGCATGCAACTTACTTACCAATTTCAACAGGACAACTCCAACAACATACGCAATACAGATACAGTATCCATTGTTGTCTTTTATTCTATGAGTGTGACTGCATGTGCTTACCTTTACTTTGTAACCAAAGATTGTCTGTAAACTCTGTATCTTCAATTATTGTTTGTCCATGCTCTGCTTTTTTTTTCTTCTCTCAACAAAACCTACCCAAAAAGAAACCCCCATTCCCATCCATTTTACAAACCCTAACCCTCTTCCCCCGGGCTGTGTTGTTTTGCTTGATGTCTGACTAAAATGACATCAATAATTCCACACACTTGCTGGGGAGGATAAGGTGATAGCAGCAACAGGCTGGTGAAGGAATACGAGGATATCTTCTAGACTTACTCAGCTTCAGTACTATATCTTCTAGTAGTAGTAGCCAATGTCAAATAAATTCAACGCAAGTACTAGTTATACTTGCAATACTTTACCATTTGTTAGGCTACATTATGGCACTGTTCTAGTGTACTGTCACCTGCTATTTTCTCGATCGTACCGTAACCGTTGTAATGCTACAGTAAGGAGTACAAACAAGGTTTCGTTTTCTTTTTTTCCATAGGCATGCAACTGCCACTGTGTCACACCACTAGTAACACCGCAATGAGGAAATGTCACCCGCCCAGGAATGACAACGTTAATCCCCATTTCACCTGGAGCCAGCCCTGGGCCTAGCCCTAATTTCTAACACAAATTACAGGTAAGATAAGCGTTTGGTGGGAGGTAGTATAATGGAGTATTATTTCGGAGTAGACAAGAGTTTGACGGTTGTACTACTAAAGTCCTACGACTGTTCAGGAAAACAAAGTTACTGTTACACCCCCGCCCCCCACCCACCAGACTGAAAAGCAGTAAAAAACAGGTATGGTCAGATAAAGTAGTTGAAAAATATATTTATTTATCCCTAACAAAATAATCTCCCTCACCCACCCTAAACCCAACGATTGTCTCTGAAACGTCCCAAAACGATCCCAACTCCCAAATCCCACCCCCCAAAAGTCTATAAAAAAAGGGCAAGGGACACTCCACTACTGGAGGGTGCTGGTGCTGGTGCATGATGCGGCATGGGCATCATACTCCTTGCGGAGGGTGGCAAGCTCGGAGCGGAGGCCCTTAACCAAGGTCTTATACCTCAGGACCTCCTGCTCCAGGTTGGACATGCGGACTCGTAGGCGGTGTTGGCGTTCCTTGCAGCTCCTGTGGGGGGCAGCTGGTGTTTCGGGTGCTTGGCGGTGGCGGTCGGCTTTCTTAGCCCGGCTCGGTCCCGCTGGTTTAGTCACGGAGGAGGATGCAGTCGAAGATGTTGCCCCGCTCGACTGCGTGTCCTCCTCCTCCTCCAGGGCCACCAGCCGCCGATACTCGGCGACTGTGGCCTCCAGCCTCCGTTGCCGGGCCAATCTAGCCTGCTCCCTCCTTGTTGTTGATTTGGAAGGAGCAACTATATGAAGAAAGAAAGACATAGTCTGTAACCAATGCTCCTTATTAATAACACAAAGTGATTGAGCCGAAAGTTGGGTCACAGAGTACAAGTAGCAAATTGAAAGCACAGTACATAACTATTGAGGACAGTATCTATGTAACCCTCCCACTTCTGCATCCTTGCTCTAACAGTAGTGGTAGTTTAATGAACTAATTCTACGACCACTATGGACTTCCATTACAGTCGACTATGACAGTACACCAGTCTTATTCTTCTTCTTCTCTCTTGTTTAGGGAAATGGGTACGTTATCTTATGCAAGCCGGCAGAATGACATGGACACAGCACAGTGAAGTTGCACCCGAGAAAAAAAGTTGCACACCATGATGATGGAGACAGACTTGCGTTACTGTACCGGTCCAGTACATGCAGGTGGTGAAGCTATTACTTTTCTATTACGGGTGGCACTGAGAATACTCTGTTACAAGGGCTACTGCTTAATTAATTTACCTTTCACCCTACAGTGCAAATGAGTACTAGAAAAGGAAACTGAAGAAGCTAACTAATTTGATTATCTATCACTTCACATGGGACGTATTTAATGACAGATGAGATGACTTTAGGTGCTTTGCTTAATATTGAGTGAACACAGTGATACACCCACACATGAATGACGTACTACAAGTAAACTAAAGTTATTAAGAGAGGTACGGAGTGTCCACCGTAATAACCAGATATATGCTGTGAATGCAAACGCAATACAAAGTACTGCTACTATTCATGGTAGTATTGGACACATTTACAATTTCTTTTCCTTGCCTTCCCTGCACTGGGACGGACGTGCGGGTGCGGTGGTACATGCTCTTCAAGGTAACACTTACTTCACCTGGCGACCATCTACTCTCTCTAGATACACATTTGCTATGTAAGAGTCAGAGAATACCATGCTCCAGGCATCCATTCATTCAAAGTATACGCACACATACAGTTTCTGTTTCACCCACCCAGGCTGCTGTCCTTCCACCCATCCTTGCTTCATCATTGACCCAGCCATGCACCATACCATATTCTTTCCTTCCCAGCCACCTCTGGGTCCAAGCAAACACATATCGTTCTTCTTTGCCAGCCATCATACAAGTTCGCGTCCCACTTACTTACACCCTTCTTTCGCTTTTCGTTCATCCCATCCATCACGTTCGTCTAAGAACTTATTGGGATTCTTCTCACCAAAAACTTCACAGCTAAGTCGAAGTACATTTCGAGGAGGCTACTACCTGGTTGATTTGTAATTGTAATACACCCGTGCAGAAAGCACACTATGCAGTCTTCAATCTCAATAAGTAAGGAATATATAGCTTACCTGTTTCCGCCACCACCGTTTGATCCCCCACAGGAACGGCCACCAGCTCTTCTACCGCCGCATCCTCCCCAGAGGCCTCCGAGTCCAAGTCCAACACATCAGCCACCTCCGCGCTGGCCCCGTCACCAGATGTTACACCTACAAAGTACATTTAAGAAAGTTAGAATACACCACTCACTACTATATAATATTTGGTCTAGGAGAAATGTTAAAAAAACAGAATACAATGTAATAATTTGTGACTGTCTACTCCATAGTAAAAATGTCCCATTTTCCAGGGAAGGCTGTTGTCTTGCTGCACTTTTATGCACAACTGATGAATGCTTGCTTTTGATTTTTAACACGCACCACTTTTTCTCCTAACAGACAGAAGCTTGACTCCTGAGTCCTAAGAACACGACCAGGATCAAGTTCAAAGTAGGTGAGAGTTCGGCTCGACCACAAGAAATGTGTCCAATTAATCGTCAGCACTAACCACTTTTCCGTTTACAGTTAAATAATTTTATGACAAAGTAGATTTCAATAAATGTGTTTACTTTTAATAAAGCTTTTACACTTAAATAGACTCTGTGGTTTTTGTTCCTCTAGACTAGAGTGGATGAGCTAAAGGTTTTGGAATTTTTGCAAGCATGAGTGCCTCTGACACTTCTTGACTGTGCTGTGACTCCGTACTACTCTCTTGTCCTGCGTACGATAATCTAGAGATCATTGGGGATCTATAATCGGTGACTTCGGGAGCTGAATGACTCTGCCACACTATCTAGTCAGTAAGGAGACAGTGCATAGAGGTATTGCTGAATATAATGGGAGTCCAATGGAATTGCCAAATGTCCAATCTTAGTTAGCTACACAGACAGACTAATAAGAATAGTCTAGTAATACCACAGGGAGTCATCATATTCGAGGCAGGATAAGAATTTATATCCAGTCTACAAGAAGATCAAAGACGATTTAGAAAAAATCGAATGAGGAACGCTAGGAAAAAATAGGTACTGTTTAGTAAAATGTAAACTTACTGGGGCCAGCAAAGGAGCCCTCGCCTGCCCGATCCTGGCCTGCATCCTCAGCACCCTCCTCCTGTGCCCTCTTGCCCTTGGGGGGAGCTGATGTACAACATGAAAGAAAGAAAAACCATAAAACATGGATGAGATTTTTCAACCAAATCAAACATTTCAAAAGAACAATAACAACATATTTTGGAAAAATAGCAAATAGATAGACAACTATTCCACGGGATCTATCTCATGTGGTATACTACGTTATTCGTATTGCCTGATTTGCGGAACGTTGACTTAGAAAGTTCCTATGTAACTCAATAAACAGACTACTAAAGAGGTTTGCCTAGGCCTGGCACTGCAGGCAGTAGTGCACAACACGTGACAGACAAAGTCCATCCTGCTTGCAGATCAGTGAATACTCAAACTATCAATCCACCCGCCACCACCGCCACTATTTCTTCTGATAGCCATGTGACTGTCTAAAGGAAGGACACTGGACTTCAGTCTGTTGGGGCTGATTTATAAGTCCCTTGCGGAAGTTGCGGCTGATTTTCCTCCATTGTTGCGTGCCTTTTCTGACACAGCGGCAGAACAAAAGACTCGCCATGGTGTTGGTGCGGCGTATATATTAAAAAAAAAAACACATATGGGCATATGGGCGATGCATCACGTTGTAAAGCCCTGCGCCATCAGGGGGCGTTCCGGCGCAAGGGAGGGCGTACCTGCGCAGGAACGAATCCTAAAAGTGGCTGAGGGAAATCTACAAGATGTCAATCAGTCATTTTTATGACAATGATGCATGACTCAAACCCTGCGCGCTTGAAGCCGACGTACGGCTTGATGCAGCATTGGGGAGATAGGGTACCCCAGAGCATTGCTGGAGCTGCGCCATCGTTGGCACGCAACTCCAGCAATGCGCTGCCTTTACGGCACAGATGCGTAAGGCTTCTGTGACGTTTTGGGCCAATGGGTGGTGGTGGCATGGCACACAATTACTGCCGCATCCCTGCTACTTTGCAGGGATGCGCCGGTAATTGAAAATATGACCCTTACTGTCTAGCATTACGCAGTTCTTTTCTTTACAGTACACTGATACATAATTTCTCAGGCCAATGAAATGCTTCTGAACACAACATACAAAACAAAGAAGCATAGTAGCAAGCAAGGCTACTGAGAAGGAGAGCAGTGCACCTGAAAATGAAATGCATAGAAGATTTTGAAATATAATTTACCTCAATGTAATCGGCAGCATTATTGCTCTTGGTAAAGAACAAAGATTTGCAAATAACAGAGCAGGATAAAACAGAGTAGTAAATGTACTACTACTACTACTCACCAAGCCCGGGGACCTCTACGCCGAGCGCGTCCAGCAAGTCCCGCTCCCGGTCCATGACATCGGTCCAGCGGTGGGTGGCCTGGTTATATGTGCGCCGGACCCCAGAGATCTTGTACATGGCCCGGCACACCTTCTCCCACCGCTGGCGGCGCTCCCGGATGCCATAGCCGGTCGCGATCTTGCCGCCTCCCAGGATCGTCTTGGGGAGGCGGCGCTGGACATGGAAGATCAGTGCCGCCACTTCCTCCGCGCTAAAGATCTCCCTCGGGACCACTTGCTCCCCCCTTAAACGCCCGCACGGGAGCCGGGCACGGGGTGCGGGACCCTTCCCCTTCTCAGGGTGCTTCCCGGCTCCCTTTACCATGGTCTGGGCAGAAATAAACTTAAATGATAAAGAAGAAATAGAATAGTGAAGAAGAAAATAAAAGAGTTTAAAAAAGTAGTTTAAAAGTAACTAAAAGCTGCAGAAAACACAAAAATATAGAGCTAGAAAAATAGAGGGTTAGATAATAAGTAAAATTAGATCAAAAAAACTTCAAACAAGCAAAGGATGGCAGAGATTGAGAGAGGATAGAGAAAGCATGCCCAGAACCATAGCAATGAATGAGAAACAAGATGGCCGCGCCCGTTCACGACCGCGTGGGTAAGTTCGCGCGAGATTTTCCTTGCGAGTACGCGCGAACTTGTACTCGCGAGCAGCACACTTTGCGAGATTACACATAGCGGGCGGAAACGGAATTACGTCACGCCAACAAGATGGCCGCGCCCGTGTACGACCGATAGGGTAACTTGGCAAACGAATAGCTAGAAGCGCCTCGCGAACACGCGCAAGATCACGCGAACATACACGTCGCAACAAAAACAATTTTGTATTCGCACGTATTCGCGGCTTCCGAAATCGATCTCGCACGGATTCGCGCCCCAAATAACGCGCGAAATTGCAAAAAAAACGATTTTAGCTAAAATGAAAGCAATGAGCAGGTGCAAAAGTTCAAACTTAACATTAGTAACATTCAAGGTAGTGCTTCCTGATGGGCCCCTCCAGAGTTTGCAACAATTCTATGACCCTGCTATGACCCAAACAGCAGGCTCATAGAATAGCACCATAAAGGTCCTGTAAAAAAAAAATTTCACTGCAACAAAAAGCAAATTACAGATAAGGAAGGAAGCAGGTGCCAGCCAGACTGGAACTTTCAAAATTACTGACACATTAATGAAACACAAATTAATTGATGGCAGTTGAAGAAGGGCAGGTGTGCTAGCTTTTTTCAACCACCATAATCTACAGTAATAAATAAACCTAATAGGTGCCTGTGAGGATGTACTAGAGGGTGGCATGGGTGTCCCAGAGGGTGGCAGTGGTGAAACAGAGGGTGCTGTGAACCTGTGATGATAAACCAGACGTAGAAACAACATAGTCGCGGCCGTTGCAAGCCGAAAAGTAAGTTCGCAATTGCGAACTTGTCCCAAAATCGGCGCGAACACGCGCCAACACAAAAAACGGAAAAATCCGCAAGTCCGCTAGAGTTCGCGGATCTTCGCGGATTGCGAATCCGTAAATACGCAAGTTCGCGGATTGCCAATCCGCAAAATCCGCCCATGCTTAGTTTTTATGGGCCCAGGTGAGTTTGTTAGTCCTGAACTGGTAATCACACGCCATGAGTTCAAAACAATTGATATTGTTGAGGAAACAGAGTTGTATAGAGTTGTCTCGTAAATCTTGTAAGGAATTAACACATTAAGAACAGAGTGTCATGGGGTAGTAAAGGAGATGTCCCAGTTTGTTTACAAAGGGTATGATGGTTCGATTGACATTTTTTATGTGAGTCCTGTGCCACATCTGACTGTAAGGGATCACAGTTAGAGACATTCTCTATTAAGATTTCATGGTTTTTAGTCTCTGTATATTAGGTGATTTTCCAATCTGTCGATATGATCATGACAACTAGGCCGAGGGGGCCTTATTTGATGACATATCGACCCATTTTCGGCAGCATTGTTGGAAATGCTTTCCTATTCACATTAGCTTGTTGGAGTACCAAGCTGACATGCATATGGAGCTGCTCTAAAATAAAAAAAGTGTACTTTCTACTCCTTGGCTACTTGAAGCACTGTATAGGTAGGTTGGTGACTTACCAGGCAAGTGATGAAGAGATGGGATTGGCTCCTTGTCTGTGGGTTTTGTGGGTTAAAACCCAACCATAACATCATCTCCTACGCCGACGACAACCTTAACATCATCTCCTACGCCGACGAAACCCAGCTGATCCTCTCCCTCACCAACGACCCAGACACCGCCAGAGCCAGCCTACGCGAAGGAATGAAAGACATCGCTGAGTGGATGAAGAACAGCCGCCTGAAACTGAACTCAGACAAGACGGAAGTCCTCATCCTGGGATCATCCCCCTCCACCTGTGACGACTCCTGGTGGCCCCCTGCCCTGGGCACCACCCCCAAACCAACGGACCACGCACGAAACCTGGGCTTCATCCTGGACTCCTCCCTCACGATGACCAGACAAGTCAACGCCGTCTCATCATCCTGCTTCAACATCTTGCGCATGCTCCGTAAGATCTTCCGATGGATCCCCACCGAAACCAGGAAGACGGTCACCCAGGCCCTGGTCACCAGCCGACTGGACTACGGGAACACCCTCTACGTGGGAACCACTGCCAAACTACAGAAAAGACTCCAGCGCATACAGAACGCCTCCGCACGACTCATCCTGGACATCCCCCGCCGCAACCACATCTCCATCCATCTGAGAGACCTGCACTGGCTCCCCGTCAGCAAGAGGATCACGTTCAGACTCCTCACCCATGCACACAAGGCTCTCCACGACCTGGGCCCCAAGTACCTCAACAACCGCCTCACTTTCTACACGCCCACCCGCCAGCTACGATCGACCAGCCTCGCCCTCGCCACAGTACCACGCATTCGCAGAGCTACCGCCGGAGGAAGATCCTTCTCCTACCTGGCCGCCAAGACATGGAACTCCCTCCCCATCCACCTACGACTGACCCACGACCATCTCTCCTTCAGGAAGCAACTCAAGACCTGGCTTTTCGAACAGTAACGGACCCCTCCCTCCCAGCGCCTTGAGACCCTTCAGGATGAGTAGCGCACTATATAAATTGCTTGATTGATTGATTGATTGAATCTGATGAGTGCTCTGGCATTCCAAAGGCCTGCAAAAGACATACCAAGTGGCACTTTTACTACTTTTCTTATGCAACACAGAGTAGCAAGTGACGTTTCTGTGCTGTGTTGCATTAAAGAGAGAGCACAATAGTGCCACATTTTGAAAGATGTGGTGTAGTTCTGCTTTCTCTTAGTGCTGGCACAATTGTGGCTCCTAGCACCAACACAGGTATCCTTGCACACATGCAAAGAACAAATATTGAGGACAATTTAGGATATTCCTGATAGTTATGCCACCATGGGGTAAGCGCACCATTTTGGCACAAACTCATCCTCAAAAGTCTTTGTAAATATGGGTTTGCATTAACATACATGAATGAATTTATGTGAATGCCCATGCTCCAAACATATAATGGCTAACTGATGCAAGGTAACACAGGCCAGTCTGTGGTGTTCTAATGCTTGCTTTGCTTCTTACTTTTGTTGCTAGGAATTCATTCAGTATTATGGAATCTAGATTGATGTCAGGAATGTTGTTGTTTAAAGGTTAACTGGAGTTTGGACCTTGAGGATGAGGTCTCTATGGATGCTCTTACAATTAAACTACTAGCAACCTCCTTTCTTAGTGGTCCAACTCTTGCTTAAGATGCGCACTTCCCCTCATTTTGGCGACCAGCGAAAACTACCAACATCCGCTACAGAGAGACCTCTACTCAGCAACCAAATCACTAAGAAGAAATCCACGAAGAGAATTTAAAATCGTGAATCCCTCTCCTGCCTGTTAATCCACATCTAGATCAACTCTTACCTCTTACAGGTTGGTGAGTCACAAGATAATTTTACAAAGAACGTCACACCGTGGGTAAGAGTCTCTTTCACAACCTTCGTGTTCCTGAGGTTGTGTCAATTCGAGGGTCCTATTTCCTCGTTTTGGACCTCAGCTTCAGCTTCCGCTTGCTCCCTGAGCTTCAGGGCTCATGTGCACCAGTTGTGTGCTTAGTGACTGCGCTCTGCTTGCCTGGCCTTGCCTGACCCTGTGATTCTGCCATTTGGAGTGCACGTACTGCCTACCTGATCTTGCCTGGCTCTGGGTCTCTGCCATTTTGTTCATGCGCTCGCCTATCCCTGCCTGATCCTGGTGCCCTCCATTTTGTTCATGAGAACATTGTTCCCCTCACCTGACTCTACAGTTCTTTTGTTACGATGCAGGACGAGTCTAACTCTCCGCCTGGCCTTGTCTGATGCTGCAATTCCTTCGCCACTACGCAAGGCCTGCTTCACGCTGCAGACGTCGCAGCCATTTTGGTGGTTGTACGCATTCAGTTTTGCAGCTTTTAGGACCATTTACGCTGGTCTGCACAGCTCAATGGCAGATTGAAATTCATCTTGCCGCATCTATGTGATGTGCATTATTACCTCCTTTGACCTTTGATTCATTATTTTGTGGATCGCTCACGCTGATCCACATAGCTTGCCAAGTAATTTTTGGAAGAAACTCCCTTTGACACATTCATGTTGATTTACTAGGCTGGTTCTGTAAGCAAGCATATGGTTACTTTTGTATCACATTGTGGAGAAACATTTTACCTTTTTTGTTGATTTTATGGTACTTGCATATTTGCTTATTTTTCTTCAATCAGTTTCTTTTCTTTTGTTTCTTTCTCTTTGCTCTGTGTTCTTAAAGGAATTTATTTATCTTCAACAGGTGCGGTGGAAACTACCCTAGACCTACAAAATGCAAAACGTCACTGCTCCCCAAAAAGAGCATCTTTAGAGACCGCATCCCCAAGGTCTGCAAGAATTTGAGTTTGAAGTTTCCTATTTACCGGGGTCAAAGAATTTTGGGAGAGATTGTCTTTCTAGGATCTGTGGTAGTTCGGACAGTTTCAATTGCATGGATAGCTGCGAATACTTCGCTGGTGAGGAGGTTGAGGAGTAGTTAAATGTTTGCGATCTGAGTGAAGGTTTGGTATCAGAAGCTGTGTGGAGAGAAAGATTGGATGCTGATCCGACTTTACAATAAGTGATGGTCAAAGTATGTGAAGGATGGGTTGAGAAGAGAGATTGTGGGGAGCAGCTGAAAGGTTTTTGGTTTATAAAGGATGAGATGGCTATGTTGATTACTTATGCGGGGTGGCAGGTTGGTGGTGCCTAGTTGTTTGAGAGAAAAACTCATGGCCAATGCTTATGCAAGTCATATGGGCATCACCAAGACCAAGGAGAGGATCAGACAGGCATACTGGTGTCTGGCCATAGATGTGCACATGAGAGATGGTGCGAGATTGCTCCCAGTGTGCATATGGTGACAAAATACTCAAGCCAGGATGCAGCCCATGGTGATCAGAGAACATGCAAGTGGTCCATGTGTGGACATAGCAGTGGAGATTTTGGGTCCAGTTAGGATGAGGTCTCAAGATTGTTATGTTCTGGTATATCGTGACATGTTCCCTTGTAAAACAATACAGCAAATTGTATTGAAATCGTATATAAAAAAAAGTTCCTTTATTGGCCGGATTTCTCAGATGATCAACAAGTGCAAACAATAGAAAAAAAACTAAATGGGCTACCATGTCTATGAGTAAGTTTTATGATTATCATTATATAAGTAGTAGCAAAATCTAAGTGCAATCATAGACCAAGTAAACAGTTACCAGTAAATGGGAATACAGCAATACATTTCATTATTAAAATCATTAACATGCACATATAAAATTTATGGACAAATTGGCTAGGATATAACTACATACATATCACATGATGCTGCAATGGCACTTGTGCTGCAGCATTGTGCGCTTATAAATCACAGAAAATCCCACAGGGCAACCAAAATAGATAAAGCGTAAGTGCTCTGTTAAGCAGGCGAGAGACAAAGTTACGTCCTGGTCCCCCCCTACCAGAATATCTGAAGTGCAAAACTCTGCTTCCTATTTACTACCACAGCCAGTAGGAATCTGCTAACACAGAAAACAGTTAGTCTACTCATGTCAGAGTTCAAGTTTTGAAAAGCAAGTACGGCGTGCCAGAACCAAAGACTCCACAATAAAGCTTTGCCCGGGCTGAAGAGAACAGTGGACAGCAAAACAAGATATGTTCTATGGTCTCCACCCTATCCTGACATATGGAACATGATCGCTTGTTACCCATCTCAGGGCTCATCCTCTGTGTATAACTGTTCTCTGTTAAAGAGTCAAACCTAAATTTTATCAAAAGCGTCTTCACCCACTGTGGCACAGCCTCATAAAGTTAGGGCTGAACTGAGTGGAGGATTTTATAGTCAGGAATCTCCCCATAAGACTATCACTGCCAGCTTTCGCCATGCATTCACTTTGTATGCTCAACCACAATGCTTTATTTGCAAGAGCCTTTTTTAAAGAGTTAATCGGGGACAGATTGGTCCACAGGGCTTTCATATCCAACTTAAAGAACCATTTTTTAATATGAGCTAGTAGTAACTTACCTTTGTATATACCAAAAAGTAATTAAGTTAGACTTTTGGTCTAACTTTACGTTTGTAAATCGGGGTAAAAGTCTTCTAATCGCTGCGGCAACTTAGGCTCAACTGACTGACACTGGGTGATTCGCCTAACGAAACATGTTGGCCAACTCAAGTTTGATGTGACAGAAGTCCCACCGAATTACAGTGGGACTTCCTCACTTCCAAGCCTTTCTTCTTAAGAACCTTCCCATAACCTTTTGCTCTCTCTATGTATAGCTAAGTAGATCTATTATAGGTGAAACATAAAAATGATATTTCATTATAAAATCCATCACAGTGCAGTGCATACACAAGAAACCATCATGGTTTTTACTAGCAGGTTAAACAATGAGTAGGAACATGCATCATATAATAAAGTATTTCCTACCTTTGCCTTTTTGTTTTTAAGACCTTTTGGAACCAGATAATATGGCAGGTGAGTTGTAATCAGGCGAGGCGATGGCCGCTTTTCAAAATCCACTTTTTTCCAATTATATTCAAGCCATGGAGCACGATCTACAGTTTCAATGTTCTCTGTTTTGTTAAGATGCCCTTCATGATAAATCAAACATAAAATCTGTTGTGTCCATACAGTCCCTGCAAAAGTTAAACAAAGGGGGTTAGGTGTTATGTTTATATATTGAGCATTGCGAAAAACCATCATGTTTTCTAGAGGACACTTTTCTAAGGAAAAACAAATGATCTACATATTGGTTAAGTAGCCTTAAAGATTGACGGATTGAGTGCACAAGATCACAATAAGCGGACCTTCCTTGTTCAGACTCCAGCTCTTAAAATATTCTAAATAGGACGGAGTGGAATTTCTGTAAATTCCCAAGTGACAACATTCTCCACATGGCGTAATTACATCCTGTTCTCGCAAAATTTTAGCGGGTAAAAAATATGAATGACTAGAATGCGACTGGCTGTTTGTTAATGTCACATGTGTTCTTTGAGGTATTTTCTTTAGCGCCACCTGCTTTTGGCATCCAATATGGTTGCCAGGATGCATTTCATGTTAAAGTATGGCATTAAATGCAGGCCTTGGCGCAGTTCGCAGTTTCATTATGCAAAAGTCCGATAACTGGCAAAAATAATTCCACAGAGTTCTACAAGTGGCGGAGTGCAATGCGAACTGCCGTCCGCGCTGATCTTCCTGCCACACAGGTAGAAATTTTACCCAAGCGGCAGCATGTGCGTGTCAACTTACCATTCACGAGTGGGGAAAAAAATCTGCTTCACTATTCGCGTCGTAGAGGTGGAGTGTCCGAGAGGAAGGGTGCTTGGTGCTGAGCGCATTCCAGGGGCAGACAGACGCAGACAGACGCAGACAAGCTTGCCTGATTGGGGCGTGGACGCAGGGGTATGTGTGTGAGCGGGTGTTGTAAGAGAGAAATCTTACCTCGAGGCCGGGTCCTGTGTCTTCGTTGCTCCTGCTCTCCTGAGGCTGCTTCCAGGAACAGGAAGTAGGCAGCCAGGCTCCCCTAAGTGAATCACAACGCTGCACTGCAGCATTGGGATTGGTCATTAGAGCTGGGACAAGGTGTTCAGCCAGGGGCTGAAGCGGTTGCATTTTCTCCATGTTCTCCATGTAGGCTGTAATGCAGCTGCATTGCGAAGGGGACAGTCCGCATGACTGCTTTGGGTGATCTGAGTGGACTGACCAAACATTCATTGCGCACTTGAGTGGGCATGCCACTCCGCCCTTGACCTGCTCCGTGAGTGGAGCAGCTCTACCCACCCCTCCACCAGCAAAGGAAACATAGCACGATTAAATCAGGAAGTTATCATCAAGTGATGATTTCTCCTCTTCTTGCACTGCTTGAAAGCAGTGTGGCAACGCTCTTCTGCCATAGTGGATGAGCTACCACTGGGTGTACGTCATGTACAGGTGCTAGGCCTGGGCGACTCGACCCCCGGGCCTCCTCTGCAACGGGTCCCACCTTCTCCTTACCTGGACATTTACACCATGGCACAATCCGCTGCACACTCTCCAAATCTGTGACTCAGCAGCATGAGCCTCAACCAGGTGGGGTTTCACAGGCCTGGGTACAGCAGTCGCCGACAAGTTCGCTGGTAAACCTCCCGATGTAGTTGATGCAGCAGGGCCCCCTTAGGCGTGAAGTTACAGCACTCCAACCACACAAGTTCGGCGCAGCTCAGGGGCCTCACCCTCCACAGCGCCTAGGCCAGCTCAACATCATCGGGCCTGTGATGCAGTGAGGCACTGCCCACCTTTGGTAATCCCCTCCGTGCACCCCAGTGTTGTGGTGAATCCTAGTATGCCATGCAGCCCTCCCTACGTTTGTGTGCAGGATCGCCTCTACCATTCTCAGCTGCAAGGGGCTCAAGGCGGTCTTCTCACGTCAGCAACGTGTCTCCATGTGACCTGCCAAACTTTACCACCAGGTATGGGCGTTCGCCAGGCCTCAATGTACACTGCCACGGCTCATTGACTCCACAGATCTTCCGCATCCCACTTCAGGCTCCACAGGCAGGCCCAGTGAGGCATCCAGGCTCCAGACACAGGTCCAGCAAGGCATCCAGGCTCTCATCCTGGTCATCCTGGATGTTGGGTGGCTTGAGGGGGTTGCTGATATGTGCTTCACTTGGCCCTGGCTGCTCCATTCTGCATTTCATTTTTTCTTTTGTCTATTTTCTATTGGAGGTCGACTGATAAACAATTTTTTTCCATAGAGGCAAAAAAAACTAACGTTGGGCTGACTAACGTGCGTTTCTTCCCCGCTAATGGGCCTCTTATTGGTTTTCGCCCACTAACGCCGGAATTCCTAGCGCCATCATGCTAATGTTAGCAGCAGTTTTCACTGCCGATCCCTGAAGCTATCGCCATGTAGCGACAGCTTGTATATACGCTGCTAACATGGCAATAGGTTTCAGCGGTACACGGCGTTAAGAAAACTCCAGCTAACTAACTTTAACGATAGTTTTAGCCAGTCCTTGTACATATGGACCTCAGAGGTTAAAAAGCAACAAATGACTCATAGGTTAACACTATGCACTTCCTCTTGGCAACATCTAGAATGTACATTAACTTTTATTGTCATGGGGTATCGGCCATAATGAATTTCCACAAAAGGTAAGTGCAAAACAACAACATTAAAATAAAATACTCAATCTATCAGGGAGGGAAAAGAAAATAAGACGCTCACATATCTTGCTACGATATGGGAATAAGTAATCATGCTATATATATTTCGAAGAAATATCTAAAACAAAATGGGAGATTCAGCGGTGTTATACATATTATGACCAATATTTGTAGAGATGTCCCCTCCAATGATAACATAATTACTTTACTGATCATACATTTTACCAATAATATTCATTTCATCATAAAAACCCAATATACTAATGCAAAGCCTTCATAATGCAAATGTACTTATCATGAATATAAATTGCTGATGCTTCTTATCATGATCATATTGCACAACCCCCATAAAGTGCACTGACTGATTTATTGTTCATTATATTATCCACAATAACTATAGCTAGGATACACAATTGGTTATGCTGTTGAACTTACTTATACAGCGTAAAGATTTTTATTATACAATGAAGTGCAAATGCTTCAGTAAACAACCCACTCTTGCTGTAAATATCCATCAAATAGGTGTGAATGAAAAAATCTCTAAAAATCCAAGTAAGATCACCAATCTAGTAAAAATTGCATACAATAAATATTTAAATCCAATATTCATGTATAAAATGAGTGCATATACATCCATCCCTATTTTTATCTTCACCACAATTTAAAAATATCATTGAATGTTGCATCTCACAACCCAAATAAATCATTAAGCCTTCCTCCAAACAGAATAGGAACTCTGCTGATGTGCCTAAAGTGCTATGAGGGCCCAATCTTTTATCGTCCAATACTCTTTAAAGTACAAGTCCTGTGAAGCAAAAGACATCAAATATAAATACATGCAGGTCAGTCTTGATAAAAACAAATGTATCCTTATTCTTCAAATCACTGGCAGTGAATCATCTCTATGATCTCTTATGTAATATAAGTCAGACCGGGGACCACAACCTCATATAGAAAACATGTGGAACACAATGCGGGCTAAAACAAACTCACAAATGGACATGCAGCTCAGCATCAAGGTTATGACCATATGGTTTTTCAGTACCTAAAAGAATGATCATTTGTGATTCACACTGGCGCAATTACACTTCCTTATTGCCTCTACGCAGATGAGCTTTAATGTGTTTCAAGCCATAATATTGAGAATATGTTATATCTCCCTGGTGCGGTTCCCAAAAATGTTTAGCAATGGGGTATGTACGGTCATAGTCCTTTATGCTCCTAATATATTGTCCAAATCTTAGTGTTAGCTGATTGAATGTGCTGCCCACATATAGCAAGCCACAACCACATTTCAATGCATAAACCACAAACTCTGTTTCACATATAATCAATTCCCTGATCTTGATTGTCCTGCTTGGCTTCATTTTCAAATAGTTAATCAGTAGAGCAGATTCTACAGTTCCTGAGTAATTGACTGTACGGAATGCTCCTTTTTAGAGAACAAAGGTGTCCACTATTGCCATATAAAAAGGAGTTACAGGCATGCATTTTTTCTGAAATCCTTGGTTTGTATAGTGTCACCCACTACTTGTAATTTCACATCCAAGTAACAGTCAGTTGTATATCATATGGATTGACAGGGGAGCAATATAGTCACACAAGATGTTTCGTCTCCTACCTACAAAATAAAGAAATTATCAATAAAAAGTACCCACATGGCAATCTTATTGGTGTCATCTGCATTGCATTCTGCCCAAGCAACCTCTTTCTCCCACCAACCCAAATAGAAGTTGACATACGTGGGGGCAGAGGCTGTCCCATTCGCCGTTCCCTATTTTTGGACATATGCTTTTTTTATCACAGACAAAGATGTTGTGGGTAAGACAGAAGGAGAGCATTGTGACAAGCATCATAGTATGTTGAGTAGGTGCCAAAGACCTAGCTCTTAAAAAATATCGACATGCCTCTATCCCATATTCAAGTTAAATGGATGTATATATGGAGCAAAAATCTAATGTTACCATAAATGTAGCCACTACATTAAGGGATGTTGTTCACCTTACTTAAAAAAGTCATATGTATCCTGAAAATATGATGCAAGGCTAGTGACATAGGAACAAATCCAAGAATCGGGAGGTGTTTTTTTTTAGAGAGACCCATTCATGCTGACAATCGGTCTTCCAGGGGGATCCTGAAGGTCCTTATGTATCTTCAGAAAATAGTAAATACTGGTATTCTGAGATAGTCACTCTTTAAATATTTATATTACTCATGTAACAATATTCCCTGTTGAGCCCAACCCTGAAGCAGGACATTTTATTCTTTCTCATAATTATTGATGGGATTATTTCTTAGTTCTTGATAGTGTTCTTTGACCTTAAGTGGCCTTTTCATTTTCTTGGTGTATTGGTTGGTGCATTAGAATGACAACATTACCTCCCTTATCGGACGGTGTAATAATGATGGTTTTATTTGTTCACGCCAATTCTGTGCAGAAAAATTATTCTGATTATTTTGCTGTTCTGTTGTTCTTAAATTGTTAATATCATAGATAAAAATGTATGGAACACATCAACTAAATTTCCAGTTGGCAATTGAGGAGTGAACCTACTCCTGGGCCTCACACTACTATCAATGGGTTGATCAGTCGAGAACCCTATTGGATTAAGCAAGGAAATGTCCATTACTTTGGAGGGAGGGCCAGGACTATGAGTCTCTTCACCTATATCCAGAGTATTGATTTCCAAAATGTCCGAAATATCACCAACAGTAAAAAGTGTGGAGCTGACAGCCACAGGTTGCTTGTTGATGGTGGGCCCAGAATTATTCATTGCTAAATATTTCCATAGTTTTAATTTTTGCACAAACTTATATGATTCTTAGGTTGACAAAATCTGGTCCTAACGAGGAGCAAAAGCTCAGACAATAATTGAGCAACTTAATTTGGGCAGATGTAAGCAGGATTTCAGAGATGTTAACAACGGTATTGTTCTGATCACCCTCTGCTTCAGTGGGAAACATCAGTCTTATGTTTCCTTCATTGCCTTCGCCTTTCCTTTTCCTTTTGCCCCTCCTCGTTTTATATTGCCTTGTACTCCAGCTCAATTTTGCCCCCTCCCTTGTTGGGGCATCACCATTATCAGGAGCTGCATTTCCTCCTGAAAATCTAATGTTTCTCTTCGTCCTTTATCAGCCAATGATCCTGGTTTAGAACTTTCTTGTGTATCAGTAACGTCTATCGTTTTGCGGCCATTTTATTCAATCTTTCTTTATCTCTAAATGGTTCATACTTTACAAAATTGTAAATCTGCCCAAATTCATGATCAAATTTGTCTTTGTTAAATGTATGAGCCTTCAGACCCCGTACCTATTGTTCTTGCTTATCTATGCATTCCTCCATCTTTTTAAGGAGTGTCTTCTGCCTGTTCTTTTACTACCTTAATTTCTTGGAAAAGTCGATCAATGATGGCTATTTGTTCTTCCATTCATCGTATAGCATGAGTTATAAGAGTCTCCATTAGCCTGAAGGAACATCCTTCTGTATTGGATCTCCATTCCTCAAACAGATCTGCGTCCATATCCTCAAATGTTGGCATAACAAAAATCGAGGTATGCTTTTGCATTTAATTTACCTGGTTAAAGATGTCATCTCCCATTTGTTTGGCTCAGCTATCCATGCTTTTTCCAGTTCTTTGATCACTGTCTGTGGCATTCTTGTGGCCCCTGTACTTTCCTGGTGAATACCTGCTTCTGTTGTGGTACCACTGAATACATCCAGGGCAGCTCTCTCCCATTGAACTTTGTGCTCAGCCATATTGATAATAACAGAGTAATTATTATATCATGCAATACTTTACAGTAAATTTCACATAAAAAAAATATTATTCATGGGATCCCTGTGTTCCCAAATGTTGCTTCTGATGGTGGGTGTTGCGGGATATGCCAAAATCTCTAATGAGCACTGGACTAAATCTCGCGCATCAACGCTGTGCACACTGATTTTGTGTGAAAGAGCAAGAGATCTGACAGAATGCCCTCTCCTAGACGTATGGGCGGTCAGGCCGAGTGATGCCAGGAACACTAAACTCTTGGTCCGAGGCTCGTGCTGAGCCCCCACCTTAAGATTGCTTTAAAGATGATAAAAGTTACTTAGTTCAAGTTGATGATAAATGTGACAAAGTTCTCAATAAAGTACCTGGATGCGTAACGCAAAGTAAACAAAAGGCTTGCAAAAGGGAAGATGCGTTGGTTCCGTGATCTGGGGGAAATGATGAGTCGTGCCTCAATGCTTGCGCAGAGTAGGGTATGCGTCGTGATCCTTACCGGTGCGGGGTTGATGCGTAGATTCTCAGCCTGTGGGCCCGTTGCGGTGTGCAAGATGGTGCCTTGATGCAATGCAATGATACGGTTGTGATGGGAGAAGATGGCGCCTTGATGCAACGATGCGATGACGCTGCAATGATGATGCGTAGGCGCCCTGGCAGCCTTGCGACGACGCTGTACTTTGGAGCCGCGACAGGCCCTGCGACACGCTTCTCCGGTGCTGCGATGGCGACTCTCTCGATGGCGCCACGCTTCCCTGGTGATGCGACAGCAGGCAGTTTCAATGAACACACGCTTCCAGGGAGATGCGCTGAAGGCTTGCTTCTCCGGCAATGCGACAATTTCAGCTGCGGAAGCGACACGCTTCCTCTCGATGCATCGCGCTTCCAGCTCCCAGCGACACGCAAATGTCTGGAGTTGAGAAGTCCCAGCAAGGAAATTCAGAGGGGAGCTGGAGATGAAGTCTTTTGTCACTGAGACTTCAGCAGGAGGCAAGCACAGTTCAAGCCCTTGGAGAATATTCTGTAGCTGATGAAAGTCCTTAAAAAGGTCCTTCTCCTTTCCTTGGCAATGAAGCAACCACTGCAGGCCAACCCAGCAAACAGCACACTGGCAGAGGGACAGTAAAACTTCGGCTGCTTTCTTGGTTCTTCTCCTTGGCAAAAGGTTTCTTGTTCCAGAAGTGATCTAATTTCTTGGGATCAGGGTCCCAATATTTATACCCCAAAATCCTTTGTTCTCTGAAGGCAGAGAGGCCTCTGCCTAGTCCAAACCAGTTCCTGAGGACTTTGTTTACATGACTCTCTCCTTCCTTTCACTGTGCAGGTCAGAGACATCAGCCACCCCACAGGAGGTGGAGCCAGCACAGGGGACGGAAGGCACAACTCTGGAGCACTTTGTTGACAAGATTCCTTCTCTCTTTTCACAGTGCAGGGCAGAGACATCAGACAAGCCACATGAGGTGGAGCCAGCATTGTAGAGGGAAGGCCCAGCCCTATTCAGGTCTGAGGTGCAACTCCTCCCTCCCATCTAGATGCAGACCTCTCTATTCACCACTTGGCTGCCCCAGCCGTTCTCCTGGAATCTCCCAGCCCTGTCACTCACAAACCCAGACAAGGAATGCACAACCTAGCAAAGGCAGGCCTGGATAGTTAGGCAAGAAAATACATACTTTCTAAAAGTGGTATTTTCAAACACAGAATATTAAAACCAACTTTACTAAAAGATGTATTTTATTATTCTGAGTTCAGGCATACTAAATTCGAATTTCTACCATGTTTCCTGAGTCATTTACGATTATGAGAATGTAATAATCTAACTCCATATTCTAGCCTATGGAGAACAGTTAGCCTTGCAATAGTGAAACACGAAAATGGCTGTAGTTCACTATTAGGACATGCTACACACACCAGGTCATGTTTTACCTTATACTTAAAATCCACCCTGCCACTGGGCTTACCATAGGGGTGTCTAATATTAAGCAAAGGAAAGGTTTAGGGACTGGCAAGTGGGTGCACTTGCCAAGTCGACGTGGCAGTACTAGATGGCAGACAGGCCATGCAATGGCAAGCCTGAGACACACTTTAAAAGCTGCTTCTGTGGGTTGCACAACCAGAGCTGCAAGCCCACCAGCAGCATTTGATTTACAAGCCCTGGGCACACATGGTGCACTGTACTAGGGGCTGACAGGTAAATCAAATAACCCAATCATGGAATCACCAATTTGTACATCAATTTAACATAGGGAGCACTTGAAATGTGGAACTGAATAGCAGTAGCACAGTGCCCAAAGCATATAACCAGCAAAAACATAACAAAACAAAGGAGGCAATCCGTCAATGGAAGGGAGACGCACGCCAATGATGCCAGGTCTAACAATATATTTATATAGAATTTTGATTGGTAAATACATATAAATATATATATATCTTCATATTCAAATTTATATTATATATGTAAATATATAGATATAGAAATGAATTGTATCAGTGTGTGAGTGGATGTCTGAGCGGCAGTGTGGGTGTGTGAGTGGCTGTATAGATTCGTTAGTGGGTATGTGAATAGCTCTATGGGTGAGTGAGTGGCTGTTTTGGAGAGTGAGGGGGGATAGTAGTGGCTTTATGGTTGAGTTAGTGGCTAAGTGAGTGGCCGCATCGGTATGTGAGTGGGTATACAAGTGTCTGTATGGGTGACTGAGTAGCTGTGTGAGTGGCTGTTTGGGTGAGGAATTGGGTGTTTGAGTGGCTGTTTGGGTGAGTGACTGTGACTGCTTTGGGTACTGAATGTCTGTGTGAGTGGATGTGTCAGTGAGTAGGTATGTGAGTCGTTGTATGGATGTGTGAATGGGTCTGTAAGTGGTTCTGTGGGTATGTGAGTGTTTGTAAGAGTGAGTGAGTGGCTGTGTCCGTGGCTGTATGGATAAGTGAGTGGGTGTGTCAGTAGATGTATGAGTGAGTAAGTGACAGTGTGAGTGGCTGTATGGGTGAGTGTGTGTGAGTTTCTCTATGGGTGATTGAGTGGGTGTGTAAGTGTCTATATGTCTGTATGACTAGATGTGTGAGTGTCTGTATTGGTGAGTTAATGGATGCTTTAGTGGCTGTTTGGATGAGGTAGTGGGTGTGTGAGTGGCAGTATGAGTGAGTGGTTGTGTGAATGGCTCTATGGTTGAGTGATTGTTTTTTTTTTTTACGGAGTTTTAAATAGCGCGAATCTGACCCGGAATCGAGTATCAGAGCACTTTACTGAGCTCCAGTTACTTTACATGAGGACTCATTCATTTTTGTTAGGCACGGGAAGATTTAGTGATTTGCCCAGAATCACAGGATGTTTAGTGTCATTTCTGATACTCATACCCGGTTCCCCAGACTCGAGGCCAACCAGTGTGAGTACTGGTATGGGTATGGGAATGGGTATGTGAGGGGTAATGGGAGATTGGGAGAGTGTATGAGAGGGTCAATGGTGCTGTGAGTGGGTGTATGAGCTGTTATGTGGATGATGTCATCAGTGATGTTATTTAAGATGTCATCAGTGATTTCACTGACCATGTCATGAGTAATGTACTATGTGAGGTCATAAGTCGTTTATTGCGGGTACATACGGTATAGCTAGCTCAGGGAACTTTAACTGCTAAATTCCACTGGTTTTGTAGAGTAAAATCTAAGCCTAATATAATGTCCCTGTAACCTTTGTTTTTCAGTGACCTTCTAAGGTTCTATTAATTTTATTTCATAACTATACCATCACTGTAACCTTTTTTGTGAGAATTTCTAAGCTTTTTTAATTGTAATTCCTAGTGAGTGCCTCAGTAGCTGTTTGAGTGAGTGCACCAGTGTCTCAATGGGTGTGTGAGTGAGTGTCTGAGCGGGCCAGGGAGTGGCTGAATAAATGTTTCACTGTGTGTGTGAGTGGGTCTGTGAATGTGTGTTAGTGTGTCATAGGGTACCTGAGTATATATGTGTCTGAGAGAGTCAATGAGTGGGCGTGAGAGTTTCTGAGTGGGTTTCTGAGAACCTCCATGTGTGTGTGTGTGATCCAGTCTGTGATTGAGTGCATGAGTGCCTGAGTGGATCTGTACACGGGTGCACCCGTCTCTGAGTTGGTGTCTGCATGGTAGCATGAGTGTCTGAGTGAGTGTTTTATTGTGTCTGTAAGTAGGGTTCGAGGGTGTCTGAGTAGGTTTGCAAAATGCCTCAGTGAGTGTGAGAGTCAGTCTGTGAATGGGTGCATGAGTCTGTCAGTGGGTCTGTGAGTAAGTGTATGAGTTTCTCAGTGGGTTTGTTAGTGGGTGCATCACTCTGAGTGGGTCTGTTAGTGAGTGTGTGAGTATCTGAGTCAGTCTGTGAGTAGGTTTGCGAGTGTCTGTGTGGGTCTGTTAGTGGGTCTGTGACTAGGTAAGGCCACATTTGAATGAGGGTATGGGGCTGTACAACCCACTACCCTGGCAAGTGTTGACAAGTGGGACTCCATCCCCAGTGCCCACCATATTTAATGTGGGAGGAAGGCCACGTGGCCTCCCTTCCTGTGTTGCTTTCAGCCCCAGGAACCCCATCCTTTAGGAGGTGGCCTTAACTGAATGGGGAGGGGGCAAGGCAGCACCCATCCCCAGGCAAATTCTGGCTCTGTGTATCCAATCTCACAGGGCCCGGACACATTGAAATGCGGAGGAGAGCATCCCTTTTTTACCCCGGGGATGCCATCCCCTGAGGCTCCCCCTTAACTGACTGAAGGAGGGGACCCCAAACCTGGGGACGTACCTTAATTGAAAGGGGGGTTACTGCCATAGGCAAATTGTGGCCCTGGGTCCCCATTCGGGGGACCTGGCAATAAACAAATGGGGGTGAGGTTCAGCATGGCCCCCAAGACAATTTTTACCCAGGGGACCTCATCCACCGGGGTCTGGCCATGTGTCCTTGGTTCCCTGGGCACCTAGTGTGCACCATGGGGACAACAGAGGGAGACTCAAGACCCCGGCCATCCCAGCCGGCTCACAGCCTGTTGCAGGAGCCAGAATTGCTGCTGCATGGAGGGAGCTGCTAGAAAGGCAGATCCCTCCAGGCAGGAGCAATTATTTCATCGCTGTCCCTGCTAGCATGTCTGCAGGCAAGGAAAGACATTAAACCTCTCCTTTCAGTGGGTACTTTGACAGCTCCTGCCCACAGGAACCAGATTGTTTGCTTTTGCTTTGTGGGAGCTGTCAGCTCCAACCAAGCAAAAACAAACAGCTATGTCTCGGGGTGGGCACCCTGGGAAATTGCTGGAGCTGGCCCTAGAGGTTTAGCAGTCCCCGGGGAGATATATGGCTCTAGCAGGGGGCCGCACAGCCTCCCTCCTTTCTTGTTCACAGGCCATCCCAGTGGTGTGGTAGTCCCCAGGGCTTGGGGTTTCCACAGGCCCCCTGTTTTATTATTTAGCCCCAGGAGGTGGTGGTCCCCGAGGCTTGGATGGGTCCACACAGCCCCCATCAATGTGTGTTTAGCCCTGGGGGGGTGGTGGTCCCCAAGACTCAAAGAGTCTCAGGAGGGGGGCCCTTGCACCCCCTCCTTTTTGTATAAAATGTTAAACCTGGGACCCCTCTGAAAACAAGCGTGAGAGACCACAATCGTTATTTTTGCTGAAAGTTCACAAATTGCAAACATTTTCATCAAAATTCTTTAAAAAAAATTATTTTTGCCTAACCATGGTCTGTCTGGGACCCCAAGATCAATGTTTGGGGTTTAGAGATTTGTGAAGATTCATCAAACCACACCAAAGATATAGGGAAGTAAAAAAACACTATGGAAACATGGTCCTATCAATAACTACTAGCACACCCACAATGGAGGCTGGGTCCTGGAGTTGGGGTCCCTGAAGCTGAAATCAGCCAGGAGAGGGGGGCTGCATGGTCCCCTCCCTTATAAAAGAGGATAAAGTTAAAGGCTGAGCCCCAGAGATGTGGACCCCAGGGCTGAATTCGGCCTGGGAGGGGTGCTGCATGCCCCCCTTCCTTGATGGTGTTCTTTCTTGTCATCTGATGCTGAGACCCCGAGATTGTGTTTTAAACATTTAAAAACTAGAAGATCATACATTGCCTATAAGCCTGCCTTTTTAGTCCCACCCCATATAATTTAGCAGTATGCTACATCTTCCAACCCTTTTCCCAGGATAATGGTAAGCTTACTATAATGCCCCACCAGTACATTTCCTGCTGATTTTGGGGAGGTATTCCCGAATGCCTAGGAATACAATAGCATCTCCACCAAACAAAGAAGCGGATATTTCTGCAAAGTAGAAATCATCCAAGTGTGTTTTCACTGCAGTTCCACATTGTAAAGTTATCTGTTGAAAACACTTGAGGAACAATCACATTGGCAAACTTACTGACACACGAGGTCACAGGAGACATTTTCTCTGCATCCTTTACACAGTTGTAGTGTAGGAGACGCACTGTATATTCATCCAATGAGGTAGGACTTACAATAAGCCATTAGAAAGTACTGTAATTGTGTAGATATTGCACAATAGAATGGCCTCTTCTTGGATAAATACGCAGGGCAGGATTCATCTGACACGATGCTCATTTCATAGAAATTAAAACTCATCAAATTACAATCAGGAAATAAAGAAAAAAAACATCAAAATTCACTGACAAAACCAAAGGTTAGAGGGACGTTATAGTTAGGCTGACATCAGCAGTTATAGTTACCTGAGCTAACTGTAACTTACCTCGAAAAAATACACTGCTTATCACCTCACATAATACATGACCCATGACATGGTCAGTGACATCACTGATGACATCTCAAATGACATCATTATTAACATCACTGGTGACATCTCAAATGAGATCTACCCTATTGATCCACAAACCCTAAGAAATTCCTTGGTACCCTAACATGTCCCCTCCCACCCAAAAACCCATACCCACCCTAAACACTAAAATTAACGTTGTCTCACAAAAACCCATACTCACCCTATTGATCCACAGACCCTAAGAAATTCCTTGGCACCCTAAAAAGTCCCATCCCACCCTTAACCCTAAAAGTTCCCTTACCACCAAAAATCCATGCCAACCCAAAACCCTACAAATTCTCTTGCCAGTCCAAAACTCATACCCACCTTGAAATGACCTTTGCTAACCAAAAGCCCATATCCACCCTAAACCGTAAACATTCCTTTGACACCAAAAAACCCATGCCCATCCTAAACCCTAAAATTTCCCTTCACACCCACCAACCCATACCCACCCTGGCTCAAACCCTAAAAATGTCCCTACTACCCAGAAACCCAAACCCTCCCTAAACCTTAACAAGTCCCTTGCCCACCAAAACCCCTACCCACCCTCAATCCCAAAAATCCCCTTACCTTTTGTGTAATCAAACGGTTCATAAGCAAGGACGCACGGCAGCCAAAATGCAGGTGCACGAAAGCACTTTAAAATAAAATAATTTTGCGTAGCACCCTCTTGTTGTCGGCGGTCTATTGCGGAAATATGCAAGGAAAATAGGTGGACACTAAGGGGTCTATTAGGATGGCAGGCGGATAGCCCCCACCAGTCTGGCAGTGTCAACCGACGTACCAGCGGCGGCCATCCACCCGTGATTGAAACCCGGAAAACTGCTGGTCCGATTAGCATCGTGGTCGTGACTTTCCACCCGCCACTTTTTTGCCAGTTGTAATCCGCCTGCATACCTGGCGGGTGGAGCTGAACTGCTATAATTGTTGCGGATCAGGGCCAAACACCACCGGCACGATTATGATGCTGGCGGTAGCCAGCCTTTCCGCGGCGGTGGAACCGCCATGGAAAGGCATGCGGAGACATGTTCCGGGGGCCAATGGCGGCCCCCAATGTGTTAGGGGGGTGTGGGTGTACTGGGGGTACCCATGGTACCCCCCTACATTTCCATGTGCCAAGTGGAAGGCACTGTGCAGTGCCTGCCACGCAGTGCAGGGAGATGCAGGACATGCTCCTTTTAACATCGCATTGGTGCTGCTAGCAGCAGCGACTGCTGCAATGTTAATTGCCAGAATCCATCCGCCACGGTCGGATTTCGACTGCGGAGCATCCTAATAGGACCGGCAGTTATGCCGCGGTCCTGGCAGACGATCTTTTTCTGCTACCATGGCAGTCAGGGAGGTTTTACCCCCGCCATCCTAATAGACCCCTTAATACTTACATTTAATACTTACTTTATCTTATATTTTTACTATGTCTATGACTTAGTTGTAAAGGCATCCATGTTAATGGCAGGAGTTGTAAAGACATTGCCATTGTAATGCCTTCATTGTAAATGCATATCATTGTTCAGCCTTCTTTAAAGTCTGTTTCCAGTAGTGCAATGCCATGAAAGCTTGTTTTAGAATGTTGAGTTTGCAGTGATATGCAGCGGAGCACATAAGTGTAATACTAAGCTCTGAGTGTGGCTCGGTGTTCGCGGGTAACCAGGCTGGAAAGATGCTGCAAATGGCCACAAGATAGGGGGTAGTTAACTGAAGAATGACCGTGATCTCCCAGCGAATTTGCCTTGGTCCAAGCAAACTGCCCCTGTGTGCAAAGCGTGTCGCTGTCAAAGAACAGATTAGATGTTTCATGCATGTGGAATTAAAGCGCAACTCCAGCCGCTGTAAAGCAAGTGAAGACAACGGAAGCGTTGCAAAGAATTTACACATTACTGGTCAAGAGTCTGATGTTCAAGCCATATCTAAAGGTGGTGTTCAGCCAAGCAAGATAAAGTTGTACATTATATGTAGCAATACTGCAAAAGGTGGCTAACAACTTATACAGAAAAATGTGCTGGTTGACAGAATAAGTAAGAAACAAGTAGATAATCATTGCACTTATCTGCATTGATTAAGAAAGATGCATTTATAGTCTAGAATGTCAAAAAGTTGTTGAAGCATTGATTAATTTGTGGAGAAACTTGATAGGCCCATCAAACACTGTAAGTTCAATGCATTTATTGATGAGGAAACTATAATACTTAGAGTTATTGAGCGATGGTTGTCAGATTCATTCAGACAATGAATGCTGAGAGAAACCTTTAGTCTAGAGCGAGTATTGATGTTTGCCAGAGCTGGGGAGCTTGCTAAAAGACAAGCCGCTGACATGGAGGCCAGAGGTGCCCAGAGAGAATCTGTCGTGAGTATAAAAAGTGAGTCAAACCAAGAGACTGAAGGGCAAAAAATACTATCTACATATAAAAAGAAATTATGTATTAGATGTGGATTTTCGTTTCCACGCAACAGTAAATGTCGCACCATTGGCAGAAACGTAAAGGCTGGGGAAGACATCCATTTTTTGAGGGTTTATAAAGTGAAAGAGAAAGCAAGTGTGTCACAGCACGAAGACAAAATGGCCACCAGAACATTACAAAATCAACGTTTGGCACACCCCAACACGGCCAAGTGCCAATTTTAATTGAGACAAATTGACACTTAACAAAATTGATTGTCACCTAAATCATCGTCAAACAGTTTGTTTGCCTCAATATCAAGTGAAAGTGAACAAGAGGGTTGCGAGAAGTCGATGGTTACCTCAGAGAAATGTGCGCATGTCGGACTGGCTGCATGTGAGGAAAATGTCAGTCAAAGAAAAGTCGACATACCAAAGTGCCAAAGTCATACAAACATTGTCCGAAAATTACCTTGAAAATAAATGAGTACTAGATGCCTTTCATCGTCAACACTGGTGCATCAATAAATATAATGCCTTAAGAGAAATACAATGAATTTTCTCCATTCCCTCGACTTATGTCATTTAAAAGTACCAAAGTGTATACTTGGGCTGCATTGACGTTCATAAAAAGTCAAAGCTCATGTGTAGCTACATTGAAACACAAGAAAACAAAGGTGAAAGCACTCATCCATATGCTTCAAGGTACAGAGGCACATGCTTGTCTGCTCAGTTTCAGAACCGCTGCTGATATGGGGCTGATTTCTGTAAATTACAATATGAATGAAATAGTAAGTCACTTTACTTAATCGTTTTAGGGTTCAGGAAAAGTTAAACCATAAAAGTAAAGTTACACATTAATGACAATGTCCATCCTGTTGCTCAGAGACATAGATACGTTGCTTTTAATTTACAGGAAGCTGTTGAAAAAGGACTTGAAACGTTAGATAAGCATGACATTATTGAGCGTTCAACTGGTCCAAAGCCATGGGTTTTTCCCATAGTGGTAGTTTAAAAAGATCCTGAAGAAGCTTTACTCATATACGTTGATATGCTCCAAACAAACAAGGAAATAGAGCGAGAACAACATCCAGGTCCACACATTGCTAACGTGATAACTCAATTAAATGGTGCAAAGATTTTCTCTCGACCTTGATGTAAATACATGTCATCATCAGCTGAAATTTGAAGAAGATTTTAGGTCTATAACAAACCTTACAACACATATCTGTCTGCTTCGATATAAAAGACTCAGTTTCGGTGTGTCATCGCATACAAGACTTTGCAGAGATGTCCTTCGACTTGTCATACAGCCGGTTGTAAATGCATTAAAATATAGCAAGCTCATATTGGTTTTCAGAGCTACACAGTAGAAGTATAATATAGCCCTCACTGATGTATGTCACTTATTGACTGATGCAAGCCTGACTTTGAATGTAGACAATTGTGAGTTTTTCCAGACACAGTTTTAAAAAACTGCCTATATCTATTCCGACACCTGATCCTGCTAAACTACAAGCATTGTCAAATGGTGATCCCCTACAAGATGTTTCTATGATATGTTCATTTCTTGGCATGGTCAGTTACTGTCCAAGATAAATACTAGATTTTGCTACAATATATGCTCCCTTACAAGAGTTAACGAAGAAAAATGTTGCATTCAAGTGGTCACAAGAATGTGAGAGAAGTCTGAAGGAAATCAAACAAGCCATTGAAACTGCTACTGAAATGGTCTATTTCAATCCAAAGAGTCATACAGAGATTGTTGTTGATGCTAGCACCGTTGGGTTAGGTGCTATCCTGGCAGAGCACAGTGGACACCATGATGCTCAAAGGCATATTGCGGCACATGGCAGTACTAGTCTGTCTCAAACAGAACATGCTTACTCTCAACCAGAGAAAAAAGGTTTCCTGTGGTATGGCCTTGTGAACATTTCCATGAATTCCTTTCTAGAAAGCCTTTTACTCTAGTAACTGATCATCAAGATTTATTGACTATCTTTGGTAATCCAAAAGTCAAAATGCCTCCTTGCATTGAACGGTGTGGATTCCGATTACAAGAGTATAATTATACCATTGTACATTGTCCAGGGAAGGATCAAAACCCTGCTGACTACTTTTCCAGAGTGCCTAAACAAGGTCAAGGTACTCCATCAAAGAAGGCTGAAGCCTTCATTAATTTAATTGTAAAGTCAAAAATGCCAGCTGCCATATTGTTAGCCGATATCTTCACTGCCACAAGCCATGATAGTGGCGTGCTGAAGTTGGAAAAAATAATTACACTTCAGTTGTAGAACCAGTACGCTCAACTTCTCATCATTGATGGTGAATAACAAAAGTACAAAAACTTTAAAAATGAACTGTCTTCAACTCAGGAAGAAGCTATATTGTGACACTTGAGAATCCTAATTCCGGAGAGCTTGAGACAAAAAATAATTGAAGTTGCTCACTAAGGACATTGTGGTATTCTTGCCACCAAGAGACCTCTCTAAGATTGAGTTTGGTTTCAATATTTAGATGAGAGGTTTGAAAAGGAGCTCAAGGCTTGTCAGCTATGCAACCTCGTCGCCAAAATATGTAGTGAAGAAGGTCCACACTGGAGGTAGAAATTCAAGATGCTTTATTCCATTAAGATAACAGATATTAAGGTACAGGACATCATGTAGATTTGTGGTAGATCAGAGCCCCCCAGGAGCAGCCTGTCAGCTACTCAGTCCATGACCAACTGTCCTTGTGGGACTCCCTGAGCAGGCCTAGGGGGTCAGGGTGCTCCTACCCTGCCCCCTTTTTGAGTTCTACACGCTTGTTTTTCTGCTTTCTTGTGCTTCAGTCTACCGAGGCACAAGATGGCTGCCAACAATTTCTGTTTTGGAGTGTTGACAGACAGTGGCAGCCAATCAGCATGAGCTGCATGCTCATTGGCTTTCAACACTTCAAACCAGGAAGTGTTGTCAGCCATTTTGTGCTCGGTAGACCGAGGCACAAGAAATCAGAAAAACAAACGTGTAGAACACAAAAAGGGGGCAGGGTAGAAACACCCTGACCCCCTCGGCCTGCCCAGCTGGTCCCACAAGGACCCCCAAGGCCCCAAAAATGTTTTTTAAAAACCCGGTCAGTTTTTTTTCAAATTACCCCCCGGGGGGACCAAATCGCAGGGGCATAGTGATAAAGAAGTGTGGGGGGGCCCCAATCCCCCCCCACATTGCCCCGGGGACAACCGTCCCCCGGAGCAAATCAACGCAGCCCCCTGGCGCATACTGGAGGCTCCTGGTGGGCTAGTTGGCCCCCAGGGACCCCCATTATGCAAGGGGAATTAGTTCCCCCTCTGCAAACGTGCCAGGGGGCTGCGTTGCAGAGAGGTGTTAAAAGGGGCGGTTCCAGGTGGGCTAGTTGGCCCCCAGGGACCCCTAGTATGCAAGGGGAATTAGTTCCCCCTCTGCAAACGCGCCTGGGGGCTGCGCTGCAGAGAGGTGTAAAAAGGGGTGTGGCCTCATCACACCTCTCTGCAATGCAGCCCCCTGGCACATATTGGAGGTTCCAGGTGGGCTAGTTGGCCCCCAGGGACCCCTAGTATGCAAGGGGAATTAGTTCCCCCTCTGAAAACGCGCCCGGGGGCTGCACTGCAGAGAGGTGTAAAAAAGGGTGTGGCCTCATTACACCTCTCTGCAATGCAGCCCCCTGGGGAATACGGGAGGTTCCTGGTGGGCTAGTTGGCGCCCAGAGCCCCCAGTATGCAAGAGGAATTAGTTCCCCCTCTGCAAACGCATCAGGGGGCTGCGTTGCAGAGAGGTGTAAATACATTTTTTTTTTCAATTTATATTAAAAATATGTAATGTAATTTAAAAAATAAAATATCTAAAAATAAATAATTTAAAATAATGTAGTAAATCTGTATATAAATATAACAATTAATACATTTAAAGATTATCATTTCAAAACCATTAAAATTCACTGAAAAAACCATAGGTTTCAGCCACGTTATAGTTAGGAAATACCATTTAAAAAACCTTTGATATTCCCGTTATAGTTAGTTGTACTCACTATAACTCGCGCCCGCAATCCACTGCTGATGATGTCACATATTACATCATTCATGACATGGTCAGTGATATCACTGATGACATCACTGATGACATCTCAAATGACATCACTGATGACATCACTGATGACATCATCCTTGTGAAAGAGTGGGAGACCTCCTCTCAGAGTAATATAATCCTTGATACACACATTTATAAATAGAAACTAAAATTTAAAAAAAAATAGAGATACCAATTCCAGTTAGAACAACCTATTCAGTAATTCCAAAATCTACATACACATCCAGTCATTCACTAACAGTTCTATATGGGCACTCATACAGATACTCACTCATCATATGTACTCATACACCTATACATCTTATTACACACGGACACTAATCTATAGAGTTACTCACACACAAACCCAGAAGAATCCTGTGGCTGCTGTTCTGCCATTTTGATATGAAAAAAGCTGGAACAAAGCAGAGATCCTTCTCTCAGGAAACCAAAAGAGATAGTGAGGGAAGTGGGTGGGGTTTTGCAAGATTCTGGAAAAGAAACTACTATAAACCAATCAAAAGTGTTGTTTTCATGTCACATGACTTTACGTGCACGCAACGTGTGCGCCCTCCATGAGTGCACGTTGTGCGACCGTCGCATATAAATGACGTTTTACCCGATTTTCGTAAAAGCTTTTAAAAACGTGAAAAGGAGGCAGGGAAGAGACTCCCAGACCCCCTAGGCCTGCTCATGGGGTCCTTGAAGGATCCCGAAGGGCAAAAAAAACATGTTTTTTTTATTAAATCGCGAGGTGCGCGTACGTTGCTCGCACCCTCGAGGCAGAACTGAGTCAAAAACAATAGTGGATAACGTGAAAAGGGGGCAGGGTAGAGACTCCCTGACCCCCTAGGCCTTCTCAGGGGGTCTCTGAAGGACCCCAAAGGGCAAAAAAAACATTTTAAAAAAATCACGAGGTGCGCGCACGTTGCGCGCACGTTGAAAAAAAAAAATTAATTGACAAATTCGACTGTTTATATTTTAATTGAAGATGTAGACTATGCTGTTTAACTTTATCCAAATCATAAAAACTAGCTGTGCCGTTGCATATTACAGGATACAGTCAATGTATTACAATATACAAAGGCAGTTTGTTGGAAAATAAATATATAAAAAATATAAAAATTGATACAGAAATTAGCATTTTAAAAACCTTGGAAGTTCACTGAAAAAACCATAGGTTTCACACACGTTATATTTAGGAATTAGTACTTAAAAAACTTTGTAAAATCACTGAAAAAAACATAGATTTCACACACATTATAGTTAGGAATTAGCATTGAAAAAACCTTAGAGATTCACAGAAAAACCATAGGTTTAACACACATCATAATTAGGAATTAGCATTTAAAAAACCTTGCAAATTCACTGAAAAAACCATAGGTTTCAGGCGTGATATAGTTAGGAATTAGCATTTAAAAAACCTTTGAAATTCACTGAAAAAAACCATAGGTTTCAGGCCTGATATAGTTCGGAATTAGCATTTAAAAAACCTTAGAAATTCACTGAAAAAACTGTAGATTTTCGGAGTGTTATAGTTAGCTGGACATTTCACTCATACAAAACCATTGAAATTCCTCCGATATAGTTAGTTGTACTAACTATATCTCGCGCGCCCGCAATCCACTGCTGATGATGTCACATATTACATCATTCATGACATGGTCAGTGACATCACTGATGACATCTCAAATGACATCACTTCAATCATCCACGTGACGATACACCTCATCATACACTAGTATAACCTTTCGTCACTCACTGTAAAATACAGAGTACCATATTTAAATCCATTGACACACCGATACACGTTTCTAAAAAACCACTCAGTGATTCCTAGATCTATAAACACATCTAATCACTTACCTACAGATTCACTCATACATGCAGCCAATGATCAATAGAACACTATCAAATATACTTATACACCTATATCGACATTACACACCAGCACACATCCTATTCACTTATAAAGTCATCCTATTCATGTATGCAAACAATGGATCATACTTACATTTACTTAGCTATACACTTATACAAACACAACGTTATCTATTCATATAGATAGTAAATTATACTTAGTGTGTTATAAAATCACTATTACAAGTATACAGTTATCTATACAGTCACGCATACAATCAGTGAGTCTTAAGTATACTTATTTATAAACAAAAACTGACACATACAATGCCTTTTATTTTTCTACTTTGTTGGACATGTACCATTAAGAGAGATATTTGCTCATGACCACACCCATAAAGATATTCACTCACCCAAACAACTGTTATAACATGTAGTCTTAACGTCATATACCTACTAAATCAACAATTCACACATCTTTGGGCAGTCACACACCTCCCACCGAACCGCACACACATTCACTCTCCCATACAAATACTTAGTTAACTAATCAATAACTAATATAGAATTTCAAATAGCTAGTAACCAACTGGAGAAGTAGTTTTTACAACAACTGACCAAGTGATACAGATGTTCACACAGTTTAGTCACTATCCTTCTTTTTTTATTTTTTATTTTTTTTGTCCTTATAAATGCCACCAGCAATTGTCAACTCTAGATGGGCTTTTCTCCTGGCCTTTGACACGGGCTAACTATTCCCGCCCTGGCTACCGTGTAAAGCCGACGGAGATTGCCCAGAAGTAGGTCGTTACCTTGTCCCACTCCCCTTCGTAACGTATCGGAACCTTTGGGAGGACAGGACCACAAAACCTCTGGCATAATCATTGGACATTTTGTGTACCTTGTCCGTTATCTCTCAGACCATGCAGTTAGTTGGGACCATATTTTTACAGCACTCTCTCCTCCACACAGTAAGTCTAAACGACTAACAGCCATAATGTTCTTAAGACAGTTTGCAAATCGGGGAGGATTTACCGATTTCCACTCCCTACATATCTCCCTTCTAGCAATAACAATGACATAAAAATAAACTGTGTAGTGCTGTTACTGACATCATAGTCCGTAGGGAGACCAAAGAATATTAGTCTAGGGGAATAGGTGATTGGTATGGATAGAACCTCTTCTAAAAAACCACACACCTGATCCCAGTAGTTGGTGATTTCGGGGCAGTCTACAAACATATGTATATCATCCGCATCTGGTGACCTGCATCTTAAACAGACATATTCTTCTGCCGAAATCCTTGACAATTTCGCAGGAGTCCAGTAAGCCCTATAAGCTGTGAATAGATGATTCCTCCTGAGATTAGATGGTTTTATGATTTTTGGGGAAATTGTGAATGAGTCTGTCCAGATCTTCAGCATCTCTTCGGAGTCCTGGGAGACGATGTTAGTCCAACGTTTGGTGGTGTCCGCTCCTAGTTCATCTTTCGCCCCCACCAGTGCATTATACCAAAGTGACACCTCCCCTTTCCTCCCTATCGCCCTACTGATAAGTCCCGGAATCGGAATTTCGTCCTCATTGGCCCAGCATTGACTGCCCCACCAGGAAGACAACTGGTAGAACTTAAACCTGGAGATAGAACCCCCAGTTAGATTTAAAAGAGATTCCCAGCCTAATAGTTTAGAATCATTAGACAAGTCCCCCCACTTGGTTAATCCTGCAGCTCTCAGAGGAAGAGCCAGCCGATCCAATAGGCAGTCTGGTGTACCTGGATAATCCCAAATGGGGGCTTGGGAATGATAGTAGGGTATGTTCAAAGTTCTACGTATTGCCTTCCAGATGTTGAGTGCTGTCCCGAGAAGCTTCAGTCGGACCTTCTTAAAAAACTTCTGGTCCCCAAATTTGTACAGAAAAAACTCCTGACCTTGTGGCAGGTCTGATAGCATGGCCTGAAAAAGTCTTCCGTGTGAAGAGGAATCTAATTTGTTTGCCAGAAGTCTAAAGTTCTTGAATTGAAAAGCATAGCAATAAAAAAGTAAATCGGGCAGAGCCAGTCCACCCAATTTTAGCCCCTTTCTTAATTTCCGCCAGGCAATTCTAGGGGACTTAGTCGCCCATATAAACGAGCCAATCCTTCCTTGAAGGTTAGAAATATCCCTTTTGTTAAAGTGCAAGGGGATGGAATTAAAAAGGAAGGTAACTTTTGGCAGTATTATCATCTTGACAAGATTAACTCTTCCATAGATGTTAAGGGGTAAGGTATTCCATCTAGTCAAGAGCCTCCTAATATCCTTGACTGCCGCCTGCCAACTACTTTTAGTAATATCATCCAAATTGTGAGTAAGCTGAATACCCAGGTATCTAATTTTTGATTTGGCTCCCGGTATCGGGGACAGGTTATTCCAACTCATAATATCGATCTTTTCTTTATTAATCCTGTATCCCGAGACCGTGCCAAAATCCTCAGCCAATTCAAATAGTCTGGGAATGGCCTGCTCAGGATTTGATGTATATAGAAGCAGGTCGTCGGCATAAAGTGCTGTCTTGAGAATCAAGTCTCCAATTTTAAAAGGCAGAATCACTGGATCAGATCTCAAGGAGCAGACAAATGGCTCAATGTAGATATCGAAAAGGAGAGGGGACAGGGGACATCCCTGCCTCGTTCCCCTCGAGATGTCCAGCCATTCAGTCAGACTACCATTGACTAATACCTTGGCTCGAGGGCCCCTATATAGTGTCTCAATCCCTCTAATAAACATGTCTGGAAATCCAAAGTTTACCATGGTTTTCCATAAAAAGAGCCAATTAACTTGGTCAAATGCTTTTGCAGCATCAATCGCCACAATAGTCAGCGGCAGTCCTTGCTCCACTGCTATATCCATCGCTCCTATAACTTGGAAAGTGAGTTCGTTTAGTTGGCGCCCAGGTATAAACCCCCATTGATCGGAATGGATGATGGACTTAATTATTTTTGCCAATCTAGACGTGAGAATACCTGAATAGATTTTTGAATCTGAATTGAGAAGTGAGATGGGCCTATATGATTCTATGTTATTGGGGTTTTTATTAGGCTTTGCTATCAGGGTTATAGTGGCTTCTGACCATGAAACTGGGGTGTCCTCCCCTTCTATAAAGATTTTATTGAATAATGACAGTAGTGGGGCTATAATTTCTTCCACATTATCCTTATACAGTTCGGTCGGTAGTCCATCTGGACCCGGAGCCTTATTCCTAGCCATATTTTTTAGTTGGGCCCGTACCTCCCCCTCGGTAATCTCTGTAACTAAATATTCTTTATCCAATTCGCTCAACTGGGGTAACTCTCTTACGGCCCACCAGCGTTCTTACTCTTCTTCCCCCAGGCTATTCTGCTCCCGGTATAGTTCTTCAATAAAACCTCTGGCCTCTATCCTAATGTCAGCGTCTTCTATCAGGGGCAGACCTGAACCCCGCTGTATTAGTGTACTTATACAATTCCTACACCGCTCCGTTCTAGCTTTCCAGGCGAGGAGAGCACCACACTTCTCCCCATACTCGAAGTTTCGTAGTTTGCTCACTTCCCACCTGTCCTTATTTTTTTTGTCGGCGCGTGCCTTAAAGCCACTCTGTCGCTCAATTAGCTCTTTTTCGAGTAGTGGGATCCTACCCCTATCTTCCAATACAGCAAGCTGTAATTGTTGTTCTTTGGTTTTAATCTTTTCAAGGTCAGATCTATCTTTTGCTTTCGTAAGCTTTCTCTTTAAGGCCATGTACGACCCAAGGACACCCCTCAAGTAGGCCTTTAGTGAGTCCCAAACCATTGGTTCCGAAGCTGTATGTACGTTAAATAAGAAGAACTCCTGCAGATTTCCCTTAATTTTACTTTTGTTTTCATCATCTAAAAGGATTGTTCTATCCAAAGTCCATCTATATAGAGGGGGGGTGACCTTAAAATCAATTTTCAGTTCCACAACCGAATGGTCAGACAAACCTACCGGAATATGAGATACTGAAACAATATCTGACAAAAAAACTTGGTCTAAGAAAAAAAGGTCGATTCTAGAGTATTGTTTATATTTCTTACTGTAAAAAGAGTATTCCCTAAGATTTCCTTGCTTAGTTCTCCAAGCCTCCCGAAGATTGAAGTTTTTTATAATATTTTTCAGGGCCAGCAAGGATTTGTTAGGGGAGTTATATTTTGCCTTAGAAGTACGGTCTAGAAGAGGGTCCAAAATAAGATTAAAGTCGCCTCCCAAGATGACTGGAGCTGTGTATAGCATCATATATTCGTCTATTTTTTTAAGGAACCTGGGATTATCTTCATTAGGACCGTAATATACAGTGCATAAAAAAGTAAGACTGCCAATAGAAAGGACCGCCATTAGCCATCGCCCCGACTGATCTGTTTCCCAGTTTTGTACCCTAATACCCTTATTTGCCCGCACAATAATAGCTACTCCTCTCGTGGAACCTTTCTGTTTAGAACACAGGATCTCCTGAACCCACCTAAATCTAGAAAAACTTGACCGCATGCTTCCGCTTCAAGATGGGTTTCTTGTAGGAGAAAAATGTGCGCTTCTGTGTTTTTAAGAAATTCACAAACTCTTTGCTGTTTCTTTCGATCCCCTATCCCGTTTAAATTCCAAGATAATACTGTAGTGCTAGCTGCCATAGCGAAAACCAGTAATTATAGGAACTTCTGGCATCTGAGGACATTTTTAAGTGTTTTACCCCCTCCCCCCAGTAACCCCTCCCACCCCTCCCTCCGAGGAACCCTCCCTCCTTACTCTTGCTCGGCGTGTCTACGCCCTAGAGAGCCCCCCCCACCTTTAAGACACCACAAACTTTATCTTTCCCGTGCTCTATGTATTGACCATTGTTAACCATTAACTATTGTTTATTGTGTCCCCTGACAACCCATGTGCAGTTATTTATTTATTTATTTTTATTTTATTTTATTTTTTTGTTTTGTTTTTTGTTCCCCCTTTCCCTTTTCCCTCTTTTTCCCTCTTTTCTATCTTTTCCCCCCTATGGGAACTAGCGAGTATACCAATCCCCTCCTCCCTGTAAAATATTTACATACAATTAGTTATGGAATTAGTTATGCACTACTTATAACTATGTACCAAAATTAATGCTACTTGGCTATTTTCTCATTTTGTCTAGCAGTTCGTCTACCTCCTCGGGGTAGTTACAGTTACAGTTATGCATCTTGTTGTTCCACATAATTTTTAGTAGGGCAGGAAATTTCATTTGAACTTGAGCTCCAAAAGAGCAGAGTTCAGGCATCCTAGAGCCTAGCTCCCATTGCCTCTGAACCGTTTTCCCCCCTATGTCTGATCTAATTTGATAGGGGTTGGCCCGATAGTGAAGAGAGGATCTTGCGAGACATCTGCTGAGGATAAGTTCTTTTACTGTATATGTCTGAAAATAGACCAAGATTTTTCGGGGGTTTTACGGTCCGAGTGTAGTCTGAAGGGGTCTCTGTGTACACGCTGTATTTCAGCTTCTAGATCTATATCTGGTCGATCCTTTAATATATCTTCCCGTAGTAGCCTGCACACGAATCCCTTAATGTCTTCCACTTCAACCCCTTCTGGCGGGAGGAACATGGCGGCGGCAGGCTAGCGGCTGCTGCGGAGCTCCCCACCCCGACACCACAATCTGTCACAACTACCGGCATAATGATGGATTTCACCGGCTGATTATTGCAGCTTTTTGAGCGGTGAGGACAGATAATGTTTCAGTTTTCTTTTTTCCCTGCGGAAAACTGAGTTTTGTTCTCCTTCGTGTCTCCCGAAAAACACTCCAGGCACTAGGACCTCGGACCCGACCCCGACCCCGGACCCAGACCTGAGGGATGCATCGCTGTGTGTTCGGCTGGAGGCGGGAGAGCAGAACTGAGCTGGAAGCATCGGGAGCCGCTGCAGTCTCTTGGGGGTTGCAGTGTATTTACCGACCGACGGCCACAAAAGTACGCAGTTATTCCACAGCTGAGATTATTGGCAGCGCTCAAGAGCGGCACTCATTCTCAGAGCGAAAGGTCCGGTTTGTTGGACTTGCTACCCTTCTTTGAGCCTAAGGGAATGCGAGGCTACCGGTAAGGAGGCTCTAAGTGGGAGTGCCTGCATGGAGGCAGAAGCTTTAAGTGAAGTTGAAAACTGATCTACCTGCACAGACATTAGTGTGGTTAATCCCCTAGGTAATACAGAGGGAGGTTTAAAACTGTCAAAGGGGGCCTAGTTTGGTGGTGGAGCAGTGGGCACCAGAAACCGATACCAGTTAAGGTCTAAACGGGACCTTAGGAGGCAGGGGCTTCGGGAGTCAGAAGAAAACCGGGTGCGAGAGGGGCCAATACCGGTATCCCCATACAAACACAAGAAGAAGGGGGGGGGCAAGAGAGGAGGGGCTGCTAAGTGTAATAAACAGCTTTTAGATCAGAAAGGCACCCCCTCACTTAAAAGCTTTTTTAAGATCATGGAACAGGCAGTTAACTCCGGAAAATCAACTTTGGGAGTAGGAGAAATGCCAGATACTATTATAGAGCCTGCAGTTCCAAACAAGGTTCCAAATGAGGTGGTGGAGGTAGACGAAGGGACAAACGAACTCGATATCGAGCCTCCCCTCTCCATCCTGACAACTTTACTTTTGGAAAATAGGTATGCAGCGCTGGCGCCGATCACACATATGGAAGGATCAGAACATACTTTATCCGCTCCCATTGAGCATGAACCGGTAACGAGCACTGATTCTTCATGTAGGCAAGGTCCTCTTATCCCAAGTACAAATTTAGACGCAGTAAATTTGGCCATTGCCTCGTCTCCAGTATTCCCTATGATTCATACTTTATCTAATAATGGGAGCCCTTCTACCTCTCAAACTCCCCTCACAGCCTTACCTAAACCCCTTGCTAATCCTCTTTCCTCTTGTAGTACAAATAGTACTGCACATGACTCTGCCCTAAACACACTAAACACCAGGGGTAGATTTGACGAAGTTCTCGGTGGAGAAGAGAGGGACCGACTTGGTTGTCTATTTCAATATCTCAGGGATGATTTGATGGACAAGTTTGCCACTTCCGAGAGTAACCAGAAAGGACTATATGATAGATTTGATTGATTGATAACTTGGAAGCAAAAATGGAGGGTTTAGCAGCTCGAACCTGTGTCCTAGAAAGTAAAGTTACCTCACTCTCGGAAATATCAAAGGAGAATTCTAAAGATATTAATACCCTAAAGGAGCAGAACCGTAAACTCACAATGGACATGGAGAGGTTGGAAATGCAGAGCCGTCGAAATAACTTAAGTTTAGTAACTATCCAATATATTTAGAGAGACACTTTAAATTAGTCAAGTAAACAGTCAATCACACTGCTACTAAATACTCCATCCAGATATTTATATTTATATATCCACTCATTTCTCAATGCAAATTGCTATATATATAATACATATTTAAATAACAAAGCAAACCACATTCACTGGATGATGTCATCAGTGATGTCATTTGAGATGTCATAAGTGATGTCACTGACCATGTCATGAATCATGTAATATGTGACATCATCAGCAGTGGATTGTGGGCGCGCGAGATATAGTTAGTACAACTATATCAGAGGAATTTCAATGGTTTTGTATGAGTGAAATGTCCAGCTGACTATAACACCCCTAAAATCTACAGTTTTTTCAGTGAATTTCTAAGTTTTTTTAAATGCTAATTCCTAACTATATCAGGCCTTAAACCTATGGTTTTTTCAGTGAATTTCAAAGTTTTTTTTAAATGCTAATTCCTAACTATATCAGGCCTGAAACCTATGTTTTTTTCAGTGAATATATATGTATATGTATATATATATATATATACCTATACATATATATATTCACTGAAAAAACCATAGGTTTCACACCAGTTATAGTTAGCTGGAAGTTTTACTCGCATAAAACCATTGAAATTCCCATGTTATAGTTAGTTGGACTCACTATAACTTGCGCGTGCAATGCACTGCTGATGACGTCACATATTACATCACTCATGACATGGTCAGTGACATCACTGATGACATCCCTGATGACACCATCCAGTGAATGTGTGTCTTTCTGAAAAATAAATATTAGTGAGTAATGTTTAAATATTTAAATATATGTATTATTGTTTCACTTTCTGTATAAGTGGCTGCATGGGTTGGTGAGTAGGTACATGTGTATGTATATGGGTTATTAGATGTTTTTCTTAGTATCAGTATGAATTTTTGTATGGTTTGGTGGGGGTATTACTTAGCACATAGATGCATGAATGACTGACTCTCTCTTTGTATGTGTTTTGAAGACAGCATATGTGCAGGACTGTATGGGTGGATGAGTGTGTATATGTGTGTGTTAGTGAGTGAATGACTATCTCACTGGTGTCTTTATCAGTAACTACATATGTTTTAATCTAGTATATGTGAATATTGATGTATATAAGTGAGTATATGTGAGAGTGAGGGATTTTAAGAGTTCCTGTTTAAATTAGTATGTGCTTCTATAAGTGATTGTTTAAGAGAGTAAGTATGTGTAAGTTTCCTTAGAAGTAAAGTGGTAGTGTGTGTTTAACTGTATATGCAAATAAATGGATGTTCAATAGTTTATTTGCATGTGTGAGTATGTGTGTGAGTAATTTTTGGATGCCTGTCGGTGTGTAACAGGATGTATAGGTGTATCACTACATATGATGAGTGAGTATATGTATGAGTGACTATATAGAACTGTTGGTGAATTAGTGCATGTGTATATAGATGGTGGAATTATTGAATTGGTTGTTGTAAGTGGTATGGGTATCTCCATTATTTTGAAAATTTTAGTTTCTATTTTAGAAAATGTGTTTCAAGGGTTACATTACAGTGAAAGGAGGTCTGTCACTCTGTCACAAGGATGGTGTCATCAGTGATGTCATGAGTGATGTCACTGACCATGTCATGAGTGATGTAATATGTGACGTCATCAGCAGTGCATTGCACGCGCAAGTTATAGTGAGTCCAACTAACTATAACGTGGGAATTTCAATGGTTTTATGCAAGTAAAACTTCCAGCTAACTATAACTGGTGTGAAACCTATGGTTTTTTCAGTGAATTTAATAGGTTTTTTAAATGCTAATTCCTAACTATAAGTGGTGTGAAACCTATGGTTTTTTCAGTGAATTTCAATGGTTTTTTAATAGCAAATCTCTATAGGTATGAAAAGTAATATTTTTATAACGAATTTTATATTGTATAATTATGTAATAGTGTTTAACATTTTTTTTTTTTGCCCGGAGCGCTCCCGGGGCGCGTACTGATGCGCTCACCGGTAAGCGCAGTGCTTCGGCGCGCCCCAGGGCGCGTACCGGTGAGCATCCCGTTAGCGCTATTGCCGCGAACGAAAACAATATCGTGACGTATCGCGTAGCCGCGTGATGCGTCATATGATGCACTGCGTAAGCGCACCCGGAAGCACGCGAGCGCATACGATCGCGCAATGTCCTGACGCGCTTACGCTACGCGCCCCGGTGCGCGACTACGGGCGCGCCGCGGGGCGCGACTACGGGCGCGCCCCGGGGCGCGTAGCGTAAGCGCGTCGGGTCATGTGATCTGAAAATAACACTTTTCATTGGTGCAGATCAGTTTTGGTTTCCAAATGATGAAAGCCTGGATCATGTGACTTGAAAATAACACTTTTCATTGGTCCAGAACAGTTTTGTTTTCCAAATGATGAAAGCCCCCACCTTTTTTCCTTAGTCTGACTTTGTCCTTTGACTGAGGAAGACCTGTTTGGAGATCTGTCTCTAATCTTTTCTACTTTAAAATGGCTACAGTAGCAGCAGCAGCTGGAGCATCTGCACCACCACCACCACCACCACCAAGAGGACCACCACAACATCACATTGGTGGTCAAGAAGAAGAAGAGGAGGAGGAGGATGAGGAGGGGAGAGGGACATTCCTCCCAGAAGACAATACCCCATATAGGCCAAAGGAGCACATAGTATGGGAGTTTTTTTCCATTCCAGAGGGCAAAAAGAAAGGCAATGCACCAAAGGTGACTTGCCTAATCTGTGGCATGGAACTTTCAAGGGGGAACCCTAATAGGAAATATTCATTTGGTAATTACACCATGATTCTGCATATGGAGCGGAAGCATCCCAACTACTATGCTAGGGCAGAGGTCCGAGAAATGGCCAGGAACCCTTCTCGATCTTCACCAAGCACCTCCCAAAGAAAGCAACCCACTCCATCGGATCCAGAGGCAAGAAAGACAATGTCTGTAATTCAAGTTTGCTGATTTTAAAATCGTGTGCAAATTTTGTGGGAAGACACTTTGCTATGGTGAGCAAAGTCTAAAACGTATCCTGTGTGCTGGTGATAACCAAAAGTGCCCGAAAAACACCTACTTTTTTCCTGATTTTTTTTGCTCCAGTTGAGACATTTACAATTCCCTGGTTTTTGTTTCTTCCCATAAAAAATACAAAAAAATATAAAACTGTTCAGAAAAGCCAAAAAAAGTTAAAAAAAATAAAAAAAAAATAAAAAAATTATAAAACAACAAAAAGAATAAAAAAAACAGTTCTTTTTAGAACTACGTTCAATTTATAAAAATAAACCTATATTTTTAAAGAATCTCTGTCAATCTTTTTTCCTTAGGGTACGCGCACCGGGGCGCGCACCTTAAAAAAAGAAAAAAAAAACTTAATGAAGGAGTTAGCATGAGGGAAGAACACAGAGAGAGTAATGTTAAGAGAAAGAGAGCTAGAGGGAGAAAAACAGAGGAATTGTTTATTACATAGTAAAAAACAGAGAAGGTGTAATAGGGTGAAAGTGAGAAAAGTAAAATGAATAAGGGAGCGAAAGAAGGGAAGAGAGAGGAAGAAGACTAAAGTAGAGGTAGTGGGAGAATGTGAGTGGGTGTTGAAAGAAAAAGAAAGGACAGTAAAAAATGGGGAATGAAGGGTAGTGACGGAACCTGGATAAATGAAGAACGGTGAGGGAGGGTGAGAAAAGAGCAGTGAGTGTAAGTAAAGAGGGGTGTAAGAGGGTGAAAAAATTGAATTAGGATAAGACATGGGGAGTGACAGAGAGAAAGGACAGAGACAGTAAAGGAAACAGTGCCTGAAAGGGTCTGAGTGAAACAGCAAAGAAAGGTAAGTAAGGCAGTGTGGGTGACTTATAGGGAGTCTGTGGGTGTAGGTGGGGGTGTGGGTGTGTAAGGTGTGTCTGTGGGTGTGGGTGTAAGCGCTTCCCAAAAAATTTACATGTTAATTTACATAAAAACCTCTGTAGAGATGTTCACCAAATATAGAATAGGCCATACTACATACCAGTCCCTACCATTTTCCCAAATTTGATGGAATTCCATTGAGCCATTTGGCCTGTAGCCCTGTCTAAATATCCTGAGGTAAATTACATGACAAAAACACATCTGAAGTGTTAGAATGTACAACCAATTAAAATGTTACTTTCATTTTCTACTATTTTTTCCTGACATTTGATTGGTTATGTACATGAATATAAATGAAAAAAGAGGGAAACACAGCCATTTTGACTACAACTACCTGAGGTACATCTTGAAAGGATTTTCACATGTTTTCTTCTTCACCTCTCTCAAAAGTAAGTTGTTAATTTGTAAGGAGCACTTTAAATTAATTAGTAAAAACGTTTTCTAATACTTATTTATTGTCCCTCCGTTATAGTTATAGCTTGAGATACGCTTCTCTATTATATATATGTATGTATTAAGTTAGGCTTCTCTAGTATATTTATGATTTTACTTAGGCTTCATCACATGCACTTTTTAATAGTTCTACTTCCTGCCTGATACCATACACTGCCCAAAGATAACTTCACTGTTAAAAACTCAGAAGTACCTGTCTGAACTTAAACCTAACAGTGCCCTATCTCTACTGATATATTTATTTTTTATGCAATTTACAGCAAGAAAATGGAAGGAGAACAAAAGAAATTTAATATTTCATTCGAAATTGTTCTCCAGAACAACCCAGAGGAAGAGATTGATGATTTAGACTTTTTGGATCAGTCTCTTGATCAAGAGTTTCTTAAATGTGTGGAAGAAATTGAATCATGGAATCCAAATGAGGACATTCCTGACGATGTAATGTTGGAAGTGTTATTAAATTTTGAAAAATCAGACCAATACATTTTTATTTAATAATTAAAAATTGTTCCAGACATTATTCTTTTTTATATGTAATTCATTAAATAGTACCAAAATGAATATAACATAATGTGAGACTTACAGTATACTGTGCAACTTTTTTATGTTACATAGTAATTTTGCTCATAGTTACTTCCTTTCTCCTACTATATTATCTCCAATGTGTATTTGCCATCTCTTTTTCATCTCCTGCCTCCATGTTGTTTCTACTTTTCTGACAAACTATGGTATGGATTCCATATACCACAATAACTTCTGTAACAACATGCAAATTATCTACAGAGGAGACAATCTACATTGAATTTAAAACTCTGCATTGGTACCTACATGCTGGTACTTATATCACCCACACAACACAACAACTCTATGCAGAGCTACCCTACCTCTAAGCACTTTAAATTATTATTTTACTGTTTCACTGGGTTTGCCTCTTGGTACGCTCCCCGGTACGCTCCCCGGTGCGCGTACCGGACGCTCCCCCCGTGAAAATCGAAAAAAAATGTAAAACATTTTTTGTCCCGCGGGACCCTTTTATGGCCCCCACATCAAACCTAGGGGGTCAGGGGGTCTACCCTGCCCCCTTTTGGTCATTTCCCCCTTTGTTTTTGCCACCTCTTGTGTCTCGATCCTACCGAGACACAAGATGGCGGCCGCTCCGGACTGTTTGGAATGTTTACAGACACCCGTGAGCCAATCAGCTTTCCACGCGCGAACTCGCGTTACGCGCTGGTACGCTCCCCGGTGCGCGTACCCGGGGCGCGCTTATAGATATATATATTTTTTGAACCGAATTTACTCAAAATCCTCTGGAGCACATATCTTGAGACATAGCAAAGGCACATCGGGCTACCAGTCCCTACAATTTTGCCAAGTTTGGTGAAAATCCATTCAGGGAAGGAGCGGAGAGCCGCGAGGCAAATTTGAGGAAAATTTCAGGCAGATTCCTCAACCGGCGCCAAAGTTATTCCCAAAAGAATGTTGCGATTTCCCTATGGAAAACAATCCTAACTATAACTACCTACTGGCGACCGCCAGTAGGTAATATATATATATATATATATATATATATATATATATATATACTGAAAAAAAGGTTTCACAGACATTAAAGTTAGAAATTAGCATTTAAAAAGCTTAGAAATTCACTGAAAAACACAGATTTTCAGGGATGTTATGCTTAGAAATTAGCATATAAAAAACCTTAGATATTCACTGAAAAAACCCAAAGGTTACTGAGACGTTATAGTTAGGCTGACATTTTACTCTTACAACACCAGAGAAATTCAGCAGTTATAGTTAGCCGAGCTAACTATAACTTGTGCTCCGCAATTCACTGCTTATGACCCCACATATTACATCACTCATGACAGGGTCAGTGACATCACTCATGACATCACTGATGACATCTCCACCACTCTGCAAATGCGCCTCCTGGTGCGCTCTTCATTGGGGATGAAGTCCACTTGCCACTTTAGTCCTGAGGTCCTCAGAACACAAGGGGACCTCATCCCCCCACCAGCAGTGGCAGTGTGCCAAGAGGCACGTTTGCATAGTGTTATAAAAAGGGGCATGGCCTTTGACCACCTCCCAGTAATCCCACTGTGTGGGGCTTACTGAAGGTACCTGGAAGGCTTGTTGGCCCCTAAGAACCCTCAGCAGTGACAGGGACCTCCTCCCCCAACCAAGAGCATGCCAGGAAGTGCATTTGCAGAGTAGTGGAGAAAGGGGGCAGGCCTCAGGCAAGTTGCCAGTTCCTATATATTTTTTTTTATGTAGGAAAGGGTGCTGTGTGGCCCCCCCTTCCCTTGGTGCTTTTGGGCCCCGGGACCACATCCAGGGGCCTGACCTATGTTTTTTTAATGTAAAAGGGAGTGGGGCTGTGTGGCCCCCCCTCCCGAGGCTGATATATGCCCAGGGACTTCATCCTCCTGAGGTTGGGCCTTTCTATGCATTTTTTGAAGGGGAGGAGAGCGGTGGGGACCCTCTCACCAGGCCAATTTTGGACCTAGGGACCCAATTTTAGAGGCCCGGCTTATTTATTTATTTTTTCCATTTTTTTAAGGGATGGGCCGAGCAACCCCCTCCCCCAGGCCATTTTCCGTCCAAGGGACCCCATACCCCAGTGCTTGGCCATTTCGTTTGATCATTTTTTTGGGAGAGGAGCTGCGCGGCCTATCTCCAGGCGATTTCCGCCCATGTACCCTATCCACCAGGCTTAGTCCCTCATTGGGGACCGCGGGGGAAGCCCCAACACCCCCGCTTTCCCTGCCAGCTCACTGCCTCCTGCGGGAGCCGGCAATTGCTTTTGCGCAGAGGGAGCTGCCCATTAGCAATTCTGCTTCGCTTCATGGAAGCCAGATCATTTTCCATGCTAATGCTTCCATGAAGCGAAGCAGTGTTTGCTAGGGCATGTAGGGAGCAGTGGTAATGTTAATGTTAATGTTATGGGCACTTATAGAGTGTGAATGCTACTCAAAGGTGTCCTGTCGCTATATGTGATGTCCTGCAGTGGCTTGAGCATGGATGAGTACAAGTGCTACATGGCATAAATAGCCATGTTTTCAGGGCCTTCCTAAAATCCAGATGTTTTGTTGTGCATCTGAGATGTAAAGGGAGATCGTTCCAAACTTTGGCAGCTCCCACTAGAACGCTTTGGCCACCCAAATTGGCTTTTTTCGCAATAGAAACGGAGACTAGTTTTGCTTCTGATGACCGCAATGTTCTTCTTGGTATGTACCAGTGAAGGCGCTGTATCAGATGTGAGGGTCCATTTCCATGAAGGGACTTATGGACCACACACATGGCCATAAACAGAATTTGTTTTTTGACGGGCAGCCAATGGAGCTTTTTAATCTCAGCCGAGATTGAGGAGTATTTTGGAATGCCAGAGATCAGTCAGGCGGCTGCATTCTGCAAGAGTTGGAGTTTTTTCATAAGCCCCTCCTGGATGTTTAGGTATAAACTGTTACAGTAGTCCAATCTGGACATGGCCAGGGCTGTAATTACTATTTTTTGGCTGTCTTTAGGTAATAAAGGCAGAATCTTTTTACATGATTTCAGTGTGTATGATGTGGCAGACACTACGCTGTTCACTTGATCTTTAAAAAAAAGCTTATTGTCAATTAGTATTCCTAATTTTTTTACCTTCCCACTAGGAGTCGGGAGTGGCCCAAGTGAATCTGGCCACCATGCCGGGGTCCAGAAGTTTGGGTCATTTCCAAGGAGAACCACCTCCGTTTTGCTGGAGTTTAGTTTGAGGCAGTTTTGGGCCATCCAACTGCCCACCACGGTCATGCAGTCGTGAAACCCAGAAGCTGTATTCTGTAATCCCCCTGGAAGCAGAGACACTACAATCTGGGTATAGTCAGCATAAGACGTAAGATAGAATATAATATATAATAATAATATAACTTTGAATTTGTAAAGCGCACAGCTAACTCCGAAGTGGTTTCCTGGCACTGGGGGCCCTCGGGAAGATTAAGTGAGCTATTGCCCAGAGTCACATGGTGCTGGGCTGCCCTGCCACCGGTGCCGGGGATCGAACCACGAACCCCGTGGTCCAGCGCCAGGCACCCTGACCGCTGCGCCACACCTCTTCCATGGATTCAATCAGGGGGGCCAGTTGTTTCTCATATATATTGAAAAGAGTCGGACTCATGGATGACCCCAGGGGGACTCCACAAGGAAGAGAGAAGGATTTGGCAGTAAAGTCTCCCAGGGCGACAGTCTGTACTCTTTTGGAAACAAATGTGGGATCACACTACTTCACCTCCCAACAGGTTCGCCCCTAGGCGTCATGGTAAATGCAGTTCGCCAAGTGTGTGTACTTGCAAAGTCTCTTGAGTGTTTCACCAGGTAGCTGCAGATTAGTGCTGGCCATCTCTAGACACGTGTTTCTGAATTGTTATCCATCAGCAGTAGAGATTAGGCAGTTCGAATGTATGGGGTTGCTGAGCAGGCTGCCAAAGTATCCTTGGGTGACAGTACCTCTCAAGGCGCGCAGGTGCCTCTCCACGAGCTAGTCAGCTCAAATAGCTCGAGGGAGCCTGTTAAACAGGAAACTAATGTGGGATCACACTACTTCACCTCCCAGCAGGTTCGCCCCTAGGCATCATGGTAAATGCAGTTTGCCAAGTGTGTGTACTTGCAAAGTCTCTCGAGTGTTTTGTAGTGTTTTTATCTAGGAACCTGAATCTATATTTCTATTTTATGCCCTTGTCCGGTTATAATCAATAATATCCATACAACGGCATAATAATCATATCCATAATTCAGTCGTAGCACATGCTGTCACATTAAGCAAGGCTACTTCTCCGGCCCCCTAGAAAGTACACCGAGTTCTCTAAACAAAACCAAGCCTCCAGCAACCTGGGAAATCCCCCTTGCTTTTGTTTTGATTTCGTCCTAGAACTCCTGTAAAGCACTGTAAGAACGGCCAGTTCTTAGTGACATCTTTATTGACGTCTTATGTCCAACCTTACGTCAAACCCAGGCACCTTTCAGGTATAATTATACCAACGTTGCCTTAAGCGATACACGGTGGTGATTTTGGAGCAGAGCAGCTATTTACTTGCCCGAGAGCCCAGCTGATGCGAGAGCCCACGGACGCTGCCCCTCCTCTTTGACGCACTGAGAGAGACGCTGTCTTTTCTCCTGCCGAGAAATCCAGCTCCGGTGTTTCCAGATACCTTCGCGGGTTACTGGGATATCGAGTCCTGAGACAGAGATACAAGACCTCCTGCTTTCTATTTACCCAGGTACGGAGCTGACTAAACCCTTACAGAGAATTCTTGAGTCAGATTCTTGGCAAAACCCAACTTAACTTAAACTGCTACTTACTTACTCCTGCCCACGTAATTAGGCTTAGGTCAGGTACACCGGGGTAGGCGTATTTAGAAGCACCAGTTGAGTACGTTAGTCAATGTATATATGTGTATATATTTTATCTATTTTAAAGTATCATATGGCTAAAAAACCATATCAATGCTTTTACAGTATTATTTTATAATCCTCCTTTTACTGTACGCACTTTACTTTACCATGAGTATTGCAATCGTGGCAATTCATTTCTCTTGTATGAGGAAGAAGACTGCTCAATAAATTACACCTTTTATTGAAAAAGCCTGTCTCTCTTTTCTCTGCATTCTGGTGAAACTAAGTACGCACATTTGACTGAGTGAAATAGCTGTCTATTGTTTTCACACGACTCTAGAGATACACTCTTATTCAGGGAGAGCAAAGTTGTCATGTTTTATGGTTGTCAGAAGCTAATCCATTCTTGTCTATTCAGGGAGGTTAAACTCCTCCTCGTTTATTCAAGAAAGTTTCTAGTGACCTATGAGCTAGCTGGCAAACCTTAAGTCTAATACAGTCAGTAGAGACCTAGATAACCTCAGTCCTACGTCTACACTGCTGAATATATTATTCCAATGCGCAGAGCCTATTGGGAATATAGGAACTACACTACATGGTGCCCAACGTTTGGTAAGGCGATAAATCTAACGCAAGACGTTAGAGTAACTCAGTCGTGCTTTTTCACACAGACCCTTTTTCCCGTAAATACTCCAAAAGACGTCTGGAGTGGGTAAAAGGTTAAAAATCCGCCGGAACTTAGTAGGAAGAGATTTCTATGTATAGTTTTTGGTTTAGTCAACGTTGAAGGATACAGTGTTCCAAAATATTGTACACCTACTCTTTGTTTCCTTGGAAACCTGCTCTGCAAACTTTCATCAAAACAATGTCAACTAACGGCGACAGCAACGAAACCGGTGAAACTGCAGTAGATGCAAATCAACGGGGTTTCGATGTTACAGGGTTTAATGAAAATGAACCGAATGCTATACTCATTCCGGTCAACATAAGGAAAACTATAACTCTTAAACTTATAGAAAATGGACTAACATCGAGAGGTGGTACAGTCATATTCGTAATTGAGGCACATGAATATCGGCAGACAGAGGTATTCTATTCATGGATAAACCTTCCAGCAGCAAACGCTGTCACACACGAATTCCACTATTACAAAATAGAGGAACCTCCGGAAGAGTACACCCCTTTCGAGGAGGTGGAAATCCCATTAAAATACCAAGAGCACCTGCTCTGGTTTAAAGGCGCCCTAAAACATAATAATCACATCACCAGGCTCGGTCCACTAGGTAGACCAGGAGCAACGTGGCCGGTTCTAGCCAGCTACACACCACATCCAGACATTGAAAAAATGTCGGTACCAGAACTTTAAGTCCAGCTATAAATAATAATTAAAATACATAGACAATTAGTCCAATATGTAATGCGGACTTCAACAGTCCAACCAGCTGTTAACATTTCACAGCTGACCCCTCATCAGGGGAACACAAATAAAATCACACCACAGAACATATAATCATGTCTGGGTAAAGTACCCATAAAACAGGAACAAATTCCATTCTGGTTAGCACAAAAAATCACTCAAATAGAGGCAGTATTTTCGGATACTACCCCTACTGAAAAACACAGAATTCTGACTATCTGTCTTCCAATGGGGATCGCACCACATGTAGAGGACTGTGACACTTGGGGCACAGTCTTTGCCTCCATTTACACAAAAACACATGGTGTTCCGTCCATGGCGGTAATACCCGATGTGCTAAGACATGATTCAACATGAATACGGTCCAGAACCTGCTTTAACTCTGGGTATGAAATTACTAAAAGACTTCAAGCAGGTCTCGGCTATATTTTTAGCCAACATAAAAGGAGAAGCAGCATCTGTAGCGATCCGCCAGAAATTGAAAGAAACAGACATAGCAGAACAACCATTTGAACTTGCCAGAATCATAGATAAATCCTATGAAGAACTAGGAAGAGATAGTTTGGGTGGGAAACCAGTAAAACCCCAACTAACTGAAAATCCTGAAAAGATATTTATTAAAAATAATCTAAACACTCCAAAAAAGAGCTGGGATGGAAATAAACAATCCACTCCCAAAGAAAAAGATAACAGTCCAGAGGAAGGTCTCCTTGGCGGAGAGAAAGATCTCCAGACCAGGCACACAAGTCTCCCCAGAGGGAGCCCTCTGAGAAAAGATACAACCTTAGAAATAGGGATAATCTGAAGAAACCTGATAGATATCAAGACATTGGTACACGTCCCTCTCGATCTTTTCAGACTTCCTCGCAGAAATCGGAAAGAAGAGGACGGTCAGAACACAGGGAAGTGCACGTCAAGTCCAAAGACAAGGAACCTGTTCATCAAAGTAAAAAATTACAATTTCCAAAAAAGAAGGTAGCTAGTATTAAAATAATCAAACATGCCGAGGATACTGAGGACACAGCTGAAAAACGGAGAGTGGGCCCAGACAGTGCTAGACAGCGCAGCAGTAGTGACCATAGCTCGCAAGATCCTGATGAATCATCTGGAGACAGTGGACACGAATGAATACATTCAAGTGGAAACTGCAGACAGCTGAGTTAGCAAACCTCATAAAATATACGAGATAACATTACGTATAGAGGGAGATAAGACTAGAAAAGTAAGGGGTCTATTTTGGGATAACCTTTCCAAAGGCTATGATATCCTTTTAGCTGAGAAAGACTGGCAACCAGAGTTTGTCAGGGAGTGCCCACATGGCGAAGAAATGATTATGCCTGCCTTCTCAAATCACATTCCAATTCATAAAAAATATACACTTGCAAGAAAATGGGCAGTAGCCCAAGCTCCTGCATTATATAAAAATCATGTAGGATGGGATGAGGACTCTCCTCCTCACAAAATCCAGTTAAAATGTCAACCAACTGCACAAAGGCAGTGCCCAATTAAGCAAGAAGCTAAAAAACAAGTCAGGGAGATTTTAGATAAACTTAAATACCAAGGGGTGATTGAAACATGCACCTCACAAATGAACAATCCTTTGTTTCCTGTTTCCAAGCCAGATGATTCATATCGTCTAGTTTTGGACTACAGACACCTTAACTCATGTTGCAAAACTTTTGCAGTACAAAACTCACACAGTGCAGCGCTAATGAATAACATCGTGCGCAAAAAATACAAAACAACATTAGACATCTCTAATGGATTCTTTTGTCAAAACATTGCACCTGAAAGCAGGTATTTGACCGCTTTCTCAATAATGGGGTCGCAGAAAAAATTTCTGTCGACTCCCACAGGGGTTCAAGAATAGCCCAGGATTATTCTCAGCAAGAGTAACAGAGTTACTACAAATGTATGATGATGAGGCATTATCTTATGTCGATGACATCTATCTAACAAATGATGACTTGGATACTCACTTGAAAAGAGTGAACACCATAATACTTGGGTTCGCAGCAGAGGGTTACAAATTCAACTTTAAAAAGTCACGAATTGCCCATCTAACAGTCCTGTTTTTAGGATACGAATTATCAAGAAAAGGCAAAAGCCTAGCAGACAATTTCTTAGAAAAATGCGCTGTACTCCAAGCACCAAAAACGCTGAGGAACTTACAATCAATACTAGGTTTCCTGAATTTCGGAAGAACTTACATTCTAAATTATGCAGAGAGGGTTAAACCTCTCTATGAATTAATAAAACCTGATTTTAAACCAATCAATTGGACTCAAACACACACAGAAATTTTGAGATCATTGCAAACAGACATGTTAGCTAAAACAAAATTGCAAACTCGCGATAATACACGCAACCTTGTATTCCGAGTCATCACAGGAAGATACGGATTCACGTACCTGACCTCTAATGAGGGAGAAAAGGTACCAATAGCATACAAATCACATTTGTACACAGAAGCTGAAAAAACATTCAGTCTTGCAGAAAACATTGTAAATGCGGTTCAAACAGCTGTAGCAAGCGAGAGAGACCAAGCCCAAGGCAAAAGGATAACTGTTTTAACAGCAGAATCAGCCTTCGAGGCATTAACAAGCCCACGCAATTTAACTAGCGTGGCTTTAGATCCAAAATGGATACATTGGGAAAAGTCACTTGCTACAGAAAAAGTGAAATACTATTTTGACCCGGAAATGAAAACATTGAAATATCTAACATATGAAAGAGAATATCCTCTGCCAATCGAAATTCTGCCTCTACAACAGTACGCCTGTGTAAGATATACAGACGGATATGCACAACCCTCAGTTTGGGGAAAGCAAGCTTACAATGCTACGTGCGAGGTTATTAAATGCCGGTGGCGCGGAGGTAAATTGAGACCACTGGTAACAATGTCACAATCTGTAAAAGACAATTCAGATCAACAAACTGAATTAATAGCTTTAAAAATGGCGCTCGACATTGCCGATCGCGAATTCCCGACACTAATAGTGTGCGATTCGCATTCCTGCGTCAAATCTTACAATAATGACTTGCAGAAATGGGTTCAAAACGGTTACAAAGATGACACGGGTGCCACAATCAAGCAAAAAACGCTTTGGGAACAAATAGTTCTTTTACAGAAAGAACTACAAAAGATTCACGTGATACATACACTGAGTCATCAGCGTGATGGCGTTCACGGTGCAGGGAATTCATTGGCTGAGACAGCCACAGCGGAAGCAACTAATCCGACTTCCGTAGCCACAAAAAAGCGTTCAGAAAAATACATAGATGGGGAAACCATGCTAGCGGTAAAAACGTCTTCAAAAGGCGACTGTGCAGCATTACCCGTGAACTATCCACTCAATTATACATACATAATCGATGCAAACTCCGTTCCTTTTGCTCGAATCCCTGGAGTGGGGGATAGAGTAATTCCAAACACGAACAGGAGAATCTTCTTAATACAAGAAGCACATATGGGATTAGGTCTAAGGCATCAGATGATCAAAGAATCTCTGACAGAATTACAATCAGAATACTGGTGGCCGGGAATGAGCTTGCATAATCACAAATTTGCAATAAACTGTGAAAACTGCAACAGAGATCGCAGTGGCGAACCGGCCGAAGTAGTGCCAGAACACCTAATAGAGAGCATAAGGCGATCTATACGCATGATTAAACAGGAAAAATGCGTCCCAATGTATATTATTTAAGACTAGATTCACTCAAAATGTAGACACCAGCGCTCGGCTGACGTCAGAACTGTTATAAAAGATTTGCGAGTCTATAGCGGCACATACGCAATTGGCATACTACATTCTGACCGGCATCCTGCTTTTAGCTCTTGAGCTTATAAGGAGGCCATGACCAGCATGGGCATTGCATTGCGGTACTCTTGTCCCTTCCATCCTGAGGGAAACAGGATTGTGGAAGGAAAAAACCGAGACATAAAGCAATCTATAACGGCGAGGGTATTAGGTTCGGGTGATGGGTGGGTCCAACATTTAATAAGTGTCCAACGTAGTCTTAACAATCTGCCAAGAAAGTCTCTAAAAGGTTTCAGTCCGTACGAACTATTGTTCGGTACTAGAATGCATATTCAGGACTTAGATAGTCAGACTTCAGTGGTAGAAGAAAAATGCTTTGATATCAAAGATCGTTTGGCTATTTTACAGGACTTAAAAGAAACAAGAAAAGAGCTGAGCAACATAAAGCTAAAACAGCAGCCAACAACCACTGAAGAGAAACCAACTGTCCCAGCAAGGCCTGTCTGGATTCCAAAGATTGGGGATCTGGTCAGAGAGAAAATCGCGGTGAAGAAGGAATTTGGGCCTTCTTACAGAAAAGCAGTACCAGTCTTAGTCGTCAACGGAACAAGATCAGTTGTACTACCGCCCCTTGCTGGTAAAAAGGAGAACCGAGTTGTATCCATCGACCTGGTAAAACCACAATCATGTGGCCAATAATAAGTAGTAGGCCCAGTGGACTTCCAAGAAGTAGCAGAACACCAAAGTTTGATTCTATACAAGAGGTTCAAACTGAGAGACTAATCACATTTGATAAACCTGCAGTGAATAAAAAAGGACTATGCAAAAATGTCATGGAACTTGTGCCTCTTGAAACCCAAATTGCAACAGTTCATCAAGAAACACCTGTCTACAACGATGTAGCCTAAGCCTATGCTAATGAAACAAAGAAAATTCCAAAAGCAAATGAAAATCCGGAAGCGATTCCAACAATTGACAGAAGTGCATCTGGCTACTTCATCAATTTCGATGACTTTTCTGAGGATCCAAGCGAGCCTGAAGAGCAACCAACAACAAAATTTTTTAAAGACAAAGTAAATGAACTATTTCATCAACTCAAAGAAACCTATCTGATTTCTCCATGGATTGAATTTTGGATTGTGTGAGGTGTACTTTTCCTCCTGCTTTGGCTCATCATGGTTCTTTGTTTGGGAAAATTCATTGAGGGAAAATATAGTACAATGGACACAGCAAGTCAGAACATCAACTTGGTCCTAAAGCCACACAAGTCATCTCACATCGAGAAAAGAGAACTATCATCAGTGAATGTCACAGCCAATCCAAAACCCGGTGGGGTAGCTTGGGACAAAACAGATTACGAAATCTATGGCCCGGTCGAGCTCTTGAAGTATCCGCACCAGTTTAAGGTTTCATTAAGTGACTTTGTAAAACAGAGTACATTCTCTGATGATTGGGACTTTGAAAGTATTAATAATATGATGTCAGATTTAGTAATGTCAGCAAAATTTTACAGAACATGATTACTTGCAGGGTTCATCTAATTACGAAGAAATGTACTGCTACAACCACTTTGCACATCACTATTTGCATAAATCTGCTCAGCCTAGAAATGTTTTTAATTATAATCAATGGGAACATTGTGCAACTCCACCAAAAGGCAGTTCAAAAATTTTAATGAGAAATTCCCATACTTCTCAGGGTTTAACACAAGTGAAGCAGAAGCTTTTTATTTCAAAATGTTAAATAAGACAGGAATGAAAACAATGCTGATAAACACTAAATTAATCTATTCAGAAGCATTTTATGAAAAAATTACTACATTTGGTTTCGATTTTTGGAAAAACAACATTGAAACAAAAACCATCTGGTTTACCAAAGATTGGCAGGTCCAAGGAATAGAATCATTATTTAGAGCCTGCATGATCCCAGAACAAATTATATTCTTGAATGACACCATTCAACAGACAACCTGTCTTGGCCTAGCCAAGATAAAAGATTTAAACAAACCGTCTATTCCAAAGCCAACACCTGACAGTAATAGCACTACAGATGTTGAGATAGACGTATCCCATATTTTTAACCAAAACAGAACACATCCTGATTGGAAAAAATGGTTGATCTGGCTCACAGACACAAATAACTGCCAAGATAGATTCCTGAACAAAATACAGGGGTTCAAATTGACCAGGCCAGACCCTAGATACTCCCAGAGACAACATCCAGGAATAGTTACAACATACAGTGTAGGAAAACTCTGCCTCGATTGGCTACAGTCATCCAAACTGGCAGAAATCAAGCAACACTTGACTTTACTTAAAGACGGTGCTGACTTGCGTGATTTCATAATGGGAAACAGCGTCCAAAACGTTTCATAGCGGCCGGTATATACGCAGCTTACAACGAAGCTTGGAAAGAAACGCAAATTGAAACAGCAGAAAAAATACGGGAAATTGACCGCATTCATTTGGAAAAATCACTTTCTGTTGTGGACAATGGGTTAATGACTCTGTCTTCCAGAATATATTCACTGGACAGTATTGTATCATCTGCTATAGATATAATAGAGCAGGACTTACTAATGTTACAACACGGTCAGTCCCAATCACATTCTATTGTACAGCTTGGCTGGACGTTACAAAATCTGCGTTCAGGCTACGTGCCTTGGCGTTTAATCAACACAAAGTCATTATTCTCTATCTTTAACCTTACTGATACACAAATCAGCTTGGCACAAAAAGGAGCGGAATATACAATTCTAAGCATTGAAAAACTTGAGAGATTACCATTAACAATGTCAGAACGATCTGTCATTGAATGGATAATACACGGAATAATAACAATTCCGATAACAACTTTCCAATTTAAATTCTGTCAAGAGTATATACCAGCAGGCCAATATGAAAGGTTGGGTAAAGGGTACATTAAGTCATCATGGAAATTACCTTACACACACACATGTTATAGTGAAAAGGAACAGAATGTATTTCTTAGTGGTAACAATTGTAAAAGATCACTAAGTGGTATACTTCTGTGTCAAGGTATTAACTTGCATGGGGCCTGTGAGGGGACTTCAAATAACCTTTCATGTCACCAGCATGGCACTCCTGCAACTCGAATAGAGCCATTCTTTAGACGGCTTTCTAACGGGAGCTATATTCTAATAGTGGAGCACAGATGTTGTGGCATGGTGCCGGGAAAAGCTTATCTCGTGAGCGTTAGTTCCATGGTCACTTGCTGTATGCAAGTATTGTATCCAAACAGCACTCCAGACCGGGAGGCAAAAATTTGGCCCTTATGGAATATCTCTTCTATTCGGATTGAAACTTTAAGCAGAATGAAGTCCGTCCTTTTACAGACAACTGTGCCCTTGACGTCATCAAAAGAAACGTATGATCTGCAAGTTGCAAGGACAACTGCTGAGATACATACACTTTTAGCAACAAATTGCCCCCTGCATTTCGCGGAAATGCTAAGCCATATCCTAAATATGTCTGATACCAGCGGTATCCCACATATATTTAAGACAATTTTTTTGGGGCTGTTAACACCCTCACAACAGTTCTGGGCATTTTTCCTAATTTTGTCCATTCTGTCTTTGGCGGCCTACCACTTCTGTTGGGACTCGTAGCAGGCATTTTATTTTTGATACTTCTGCTTCATTATGGCAAGCCAAATCGCAGACAAGACTCCAGCAACGATGGAAGAAACGATCCTGGCTATACGCTATCGGGACCGCATAACTAAAGTCCTTGGATTAGCCCGGCTAAGAGATCTGAATATGACCTGGTTTCTTTCATTCAGACCCATCTGGCAGAATTGTATCTTACCTGTGCTTCGATGTATGGTATGTGGAGAAGAATGCGTGTTGGACGTCTGTCTTACACTACAATCAGCAGTACCATTGGATACAGATACTTTGCTAAGTCCTGTAACAGCTCATGCATCATGTTGTCCCCAGCGGTTACCCATCCTGATGACGGCATTCACTGAAACTTCTACACTACGATTAGGTGGTGGTGAAGTACGAGATGAGAGCAACATCACCCAGGTACGACCTTCTGTGAGCATTGCTGATCCTGTCATCGATGATAGCAATCATGCTCAAGACTGCACAGTTGCGTTATTTTCAAACTTGGTTGAACTTTCACCTGAAGCCGTAGACAACTTTTTTGCGAGTCTGTCTGAAATTATGTTCTCCCCTGAACAGAAAGAATAACTTTTAAGCAAACAAGCACACAGCGTTCCATGAACTCTGAATTTGGCCTTCGGCTTTGATAAAAAAAAGCTACTGAAAATATTTGGAACTATTTTTGCCCTGAAAACGAAAAAAAAAATCTCCATCTCCCCTTTCAAAATATTTACTTTTTTTTGGTACTTGTACTCTGCTTAAAGTAGAACTATTCTTAGAGAACAGAGCTTCTATTTTTAGGAACTCTAGAGACAATATATTACCTCAGCCTCTAGCATATTTACAAATAACTGTATTTATATGTGATGGAATGGTCTCGCACTTCTTTTCTGTATTAAGAGCCATTTCATGTGTAATCTTCGCATTATCATTCAGCTGATAAATATATGCAATCCTTTTTTAATGAATGATTACAATGCTTGAAAAGCGTACAGTACCTATAATCATTTTCATGTATTTCGCATACACCATTTCAAATGCAAAAAATGTATTTTGGGGTGGGTTGGTCTACACATGCACCTTTTAAATGTCTACTATTGCTTAAGTTTTAGTAATGATGGACATTAATTCGTGGAGTGGGTGTAGTGTTTTTATCTAGGAACCTGAATCGATATTCCTATTTTATTCCCTTGTCCGGTTATAATCAATAATATCCATACAACGGCATAATAATCATATCCATAATTCAGTTGTAGCACATGCTGTCACATTAAGCAAGGATACTTCTCCGGCCCCCTAGAAAGCACACCGAGTTCTCTAAACAAAACCAAGCCTCCAGCAACCTGGGAAATCCCCCTTGCTTTTGTTTTGATTTCGTCCTAGAACTCCTGTAAAGCACTGTAAGAACGGCCAGTTCTTAGTGACATCTTTATTGACGTCTTATGTTCAACCTTACGTCAAACCCAGGCACCTTTCAGGTATAAATATACCAACGTTGCTTTAAGCGATACACGGTGGTGATTTTGGAGCAGAGCAGCTATCTACTTGCCCAAGAGCCCAGCTGATGCGAGAGCCCACGGACGCTGCCCCTCCTCTTTGACGCACTAAGAGAGATGCTGTCTTTTTTCCTGCCGAGAAATCCAGCTCCGGTGTTTCCAGATACCTTCGCGGGTTACTGGGATATCGAGTCCTGAGACAGAGATACAAGACCTCCTTCTTTCTATTTACCCAGGTACGGAGCTGACTAAACCCTTACAGAGAATTATTGAGTCAGATTCTTGGCAAAACCCAACTTAACTTAAACTGCTACTTACTTACTCCTTCCCACGTATTAGGCTTAGGTCAGGTACACCGGGGTAGGCGTATTTAGAAGCACCAGTTGAGTACGTTAGTCAATGTATATATGTGTATATATTTTATCTATTTTAAAGTATCATATGGCTAAGAAACCATATCAATGCTTTTACAGTATTATTTTATAATCCTCCTTTTACTGTACGCACTTTACTTTACCATGAGTATTGAAATCGTGGCAATTCATTTCTCTTGTATGAGGAAGAAGACTGCTCAATAAATTATACCTTTTATTGAAAACGCCCGTCTGTCTTTTCTCTGCATTCTGGTGAAACTAAGTACGCACATTTGACTGAGTGAAATAGCTGTCTATTGTTTTCACACGACTCTAGAGATACACTCTTATTCAGGGAGAGCAAAGTTGTCATGTTTTATGGTTGTCAGAAGCTAATCCCTACTTGTCTATCCAGGGAGGTTAAACTCCTCCTCGTTTATTCGAGAAAGTTTCTAGTGACCTCTGAGCTAGCTGGCAAACCTTAAGTCTAATATAGTCAGTAGAGACCTAGATAACCTCAGTCCTACGTCTACACTGCTGAATATATTATTCCAATGTGCAGAGCCTATTGGGAATATAGGAACTACACTACAGTTTCACCAGGTAGGTGCAGAGTAGTGCTGGCCATCTCTAGACACGTGTTTCTGGATTGTTATCCATCATCAGTAGAGATTAGGCAATTCAAATGTATGGGGTTGCTGAGCAGGCTGCCAAAGTATTCTCGGGTCACAGTACCTCTTAAGGCGTGCAGGTGCCTCTCCAACGAGCTTGTCAGTTCAAATGGCTCGAGGGAGCCTTTTAAACAGGAAACAAATGTGGGATCACACTACTTCACCTCCCAGCAGGTTTGCCCCTAGGCATCATAGTAAATGCAGTTCGCCAAGTGTGTGTACTTGCAAAGTCTCTCGAGTGTTTCACCAGGTAGGTGCAGATTAGTGCTGGCCATCTCTAGACACGTGTTTCTGGATTGTTATCCATCATCAGTAGAGATTAGGCAATTCAAATGTATGGGGTTGCTGAGCAGGCTGCTAAAGTATTCTTGGGTCACAGTACCTCTCAAGGCGCGCAGGTGCCTCTCCACGAGCTCGTCAGCTCAAATGGCTCGAGGGAGTCTTTTAAACAGGAATCAAATGTGGGATCACACTACTTCACCTCCCAGCAGGTTTGCCCCTAGGCATCATGGTAAATGCAGTTCGCCAAGTGTGTGTACTTGCAAAGTCTCTCGAGTGTTTCACCAGGTAGGTGCAGATTAGTGCTGGCCATCTCTAGACACGTGTTTCTGGATTGTTATCCATCAGGAAACAATATCTTACAATTCTTAATGATACAATATGATCCAGAACTCCACTCAATGTCCACAATGCTCAGGGGCGACCCGCTGGGAGGTGAAGCAGTGTGATCCCACATTGGTTTCCTGTTTAAAAGGCTCACTCGAGCCGGTTGAGCTGATGAGCTCGTGGAGAGGCACCTGCGCGCCTTGAGAGGTACTGTGGCCTAAGAATACTTTGGCAGCCTGCTCAGCAACATCATACATTCAAATTGCCTAATCTCTACTGATGATGGATAACAATCCAGAAACACGTGTCCAGAGATGGCCAGTACTAATCTGCACCTACCTGGTCAAACACTCGACAGACTTTGCAAGTACACACACGTGGCGAACTGCATTTACCATGATGGGTGTAGGTGCTCCTAGTGCTCGTCTGTGTACCCGCTCCTGTTGTGGATTTGTTATTTTAAACTGTTCCTTTCTTGTTCACCTCAGCGTCCCTGGTCCTTCTGCCAGAATAAAAGGACAATCTGCGCGGAATTATGTACCGGGCTAATCGGTCTCAGGTGCCTGTGGTGACGGCGGGCGGAGGCTGTGCAAAGATTGGCATGCCCTCTACGTGAAGGGAGGTTGGCTACATGGGCCGGTGATCAGGGGCTAGTCGTGCACTGTGCACGAACAGTGTGCCCCGGCATTAGTGCCCCATGTCTGATCTGCGGACTCCCCTCTCTGTCTGCAATTGAGTGAGCAGCCCCCCCTCCCTTCCTATGTTGGCTGGGTGCTGCAGCATGCTGGGTGGCCCATTGACCTGGAGGTGGCGTGAAGGGGGTCGGTTGCATTTGCCATGAGCTCCCATATCGCTGACTAAGACACCAATCCCGGCTGGATTACATTGGGGTGTGCACCGGAGTTTACTTGTGGGGGGTTGGTAACGAGTGACTGTCCCGAGCGAGCCTCGCATATGTGCTGTCGGCCCCAGACCTGTAGCGTTCTGTACTGTGGATCCTGTGGCGAATGTGCAGAGGTATGACAGCACCCGAAGACTGGTGTTTCGCCCCCCGATCTCCCCAGCTTCATCCCTCTTTGACGCAGGGGGGCATATCAACTGGTTGTGGGCAGCAGTGATGGGTCAACCCTGAAACAGCCTCGCAGTGGGCTGTAACCCAAGTTCCCATATGGGAGCAGGCTGCAAACTTTGAAAACAATCGGAGCATCACCCTAGGTCGGGCTGTTGCGACCACCTCATACAGTAAGTTAATATCCTGAGCGGCTTCTCCTCCCACCCAGCACATACCCTGCAACCCTGGCATATATTAACAGTGCAATATGCATGTACCCTAAATATATACTGTTCGTGTATACATTGAATGGTCGTGTGTGAAAGCTGAAAGAACAGGAATGCACTATGGCCCACATGCATCAAGCATTTTTGTAGTCGCAAACGGTGCGATTCCTTAAAATCGGCCGTTTGCGAATGCAAAAGTGCTTTTTGGGATGCATGAAGCAATTTTAGAATTCGTAACATTTTTGCGAGTTCTAAAATTGCGGGTGCTTTTAAGAAGTCGCAGATGTGCGATTTCTTAAAAGCAATGCATCATTACTTTTAGAAGTGCAAATTCGCAATTAGGGTGCCAAATTTACCGAGTGGTTGAACCACTCGGTAAATTTGGAAAAAGTGTGTAAAATGCTGAAAATGGTTTTTTTCAACATTCATGTTTCACACACACATGTCCTTAGGACATGTGTGTGTGAAACATGATGCGAAAAATACATTTCAGGGGTGCATGGGGGGGTCCTTTGGACCCCCCCTGCACCCATGAAATTTTCAAAGTGCCACTCGCAATTTGCTGATGCCTTCCCATTCACTCTAGGAATCAATGGGAATTGCGAAAATTAACTTAAGAATTCGGTATTCATTTGGGATTCGGTAAAAATTGCGATTTTTACCGAATCACAAATGAATACCGAAAATAATGATGCATAGCATTTTGCACTTCTTAATTTGCGATTCCTTATTTTTCGCAAATTAGGAAGTGCAAAATGTAACAATGATGCATGTGGGCCTCTATGTTGTAAATATGATGCATTCTTGCCCTTTCGAATTGGCATAGGGCAGCTCAACAAAATGACTTGCAGTGCTGCCCTATGCCAATTCTTTAAAAATATGCTCTTTAGTTATTTAAGCAGTACATGTTGACATGAGTTATTTTATGTTAATGGACATTAATGCAAAAAGCAAACAATCGCATTAAGTTTATATCTTCTGATTTTTGTCAGATTCTAGTACAACTGTCAACAAAGTAAGCAGAATCATACTGTAAACATCTGTCACTGCTGTGAAGTAGAATGTGTGAAATGCTTTCTGAAATCTCACTAGCTCTTAGACATTTGTCTATTAATTTGAGAAAAGGCCAGACATGGGCAAAAATAGCTAATGCGGTATACTTGTTTATTAGAAGTTACAGATACAATATATTTAAATTTTTGTTGCTTATCTTGATAGTAAAGTTAACAGCGAATCTTGATAGTTTTCAGTATTACCCAAAGTATATCCTGGTACTTTCTTTTTATAATGCCAGTATGATGAGTAGAACATATTCTAACTATGCCGTATAGAGAATGAGCAACATGTGTAACAGAGAATAGGGGTTCTCCGAATCAGTCAAAGAGAGCAAATTATTTTGCTGGGCTCTCTCCTTAAATTGCTCCAATCTAAGATTTACACAAGGTCACCAGGGAGTGCACTGCACATAATGGGGTGTTTGATGACGAATTTTCTTCTGTTGAAAGCACAGATTAACAGTTTTTCTTTGCCTTGTGAGCAGATTGCAGTTGATTTGCATTACAGGTCCTGTTGGTATGAGTGTGCAGAGGTGTGAATGGCTAGACAGGATTGTGATTTCCACGCATTCTATAACCGATAAAAATGGTGCACTGTTAGAACCTTTGCTAATATAGGATTGTTTAGGCAATATTTATTAGATCTGCAGAGGGTGGTGTACCTCACAGAGCTATATACTGTAGGGCATCAAAGGCCCTGATTTTATATAAAAACAGAGTTTTGGACTATACCATATCCTGGTGAAAGGCAATATTTCTCTCTATGTGCTCCCATACCTGGCGTGTCACACAGTTTGGTGCTTACTTTTCCTCCATGTTAAAAAACAATAGATGTTTCAGCACCCAGGCTAATATGCTGCATAGCTTAATACATATAAGGTCCCATAGGCAAAACCAATGCATTGCAAATGCTTGTTTAGTCCTGGGATCCTTGTGGGAGCCCCTGAGCAGGCCTAGTGGGTCAGGGTGTTTCTATTGCGCCTCCTTTTCTTAATTTTGCCCTTTTTAAAATCTTTTTCCTTGTTGACTCAGTTCAACCGAGTCGCAAGATGGCTGCCAACACTTCATGGTTTGAAATGTTGGCAGCCAAACAGATCTCAGGCACGAGATCGAGAAGGTTCGCGGATCCTCTGAGGCCATATTTGTATATCTGAGAAATGAATGCATTTCTCAGGAACTAATGCACAGATTTATACCATTTAACAAAAAGAGCGCTTTATTTATTTATTTATCTGTTTATATAGCGCTAGAATCGACCCCCGAAGGGGTATCTCTGCGCTTAAACGGACTTAAGAAGAAGGCAGTGGTTCTTTAGCAAAATTAGACATCACAGAACAAGAACGTTTTTAACAATTTTCTGAATGTAAGATGTACAGGACACTGTCTGAGGGAAAGTGGGAGGTCATTCCTTAGGCAAGGGCCCAGATGGGAAAAGACTTTCCCTCCTAGCCTAGCTTTTTTTTCAGAGGGTACTTCCAGAAAATGTTTACTGCTAGAGCAGAGAGATCTAGACGGACCATTAGATACAAATTTCTCTGCAAGGTATAAAGGGCCTAAATTGTGTAGTGCTTTATGAATAGTACAACAGGTTTTAAACTTGATTCGCTGGCGAATCGGAAGCCAATGGAGCTTTACAAGAAGGGGATGGGAAGAGGTCCTCGGAGGAGCGTTCAGGACCAGCCGTGCTGCTGTATTTTGAACTACCTGCAGTCTGTTTAATGAGCTTTCATTGGCCTATATCAACAGGCCATTACAATAGTCCAGGCAACTTAGTACTAATGCTTGGACCAGGGTTCTGCGGGTAGAATCAGGAAGCAGAGGAAAGGCTTGACGCAGTAAACCTATTACATGGAAACATGAGCCGATTGTCTGAGCAACATGTTCTTTTAGGTTAAGCGACCGGTCCAGACGGATACCAAGATTTTTTACTATGAGTTTGTGAACAGGATGGAGACCCAACTCAGAAGGCCACCAGTCAGGGGTCCATAACAGGGGGGCTTCTCCAAACAGCATTACCTCCGTCTTCTCCACATTACACTGCAGAAAGTTATCTACCATCCAATGGGATATAGCTCTCATCCCATTTGAAAAGGCTGACTGAACTGCAGCTGTGAGTTTGTCAAATGGGAAGAGAAGCTGTGTGTCATCAGCATATGATATGGGTATAAACCCATATTTCCTCAGGAGGTTGGCCAAGCGAGCAACATAGATGTTAAACAAGGTAGGGCTCAAATATGAGCCCTGCGGTACACCCTTGGACAATTCCAGAGGGGCCGAACGAAACGCACCCAGGTTAACGCTCTGAAAACGGATCCGAAAAAAAGCTCCTCATCCAAGCCAGAGCCAAATCTCTTAACCTCTTCCATTCTTCTGAGCAAGGTACTATGGGATATTGTGTTGAACGCTGCAGATAGGTCCAACAGCACCATAATCATAGAGTGGCCCTTATCCAGGGACATTCTAATACTGTCTGTAACAGTCAGAAAATCAGATTCGGTGCTGTATCTGGGCCTGAAACCAGACTGGGAATGATCTAAACACCCCGTCTGTTCGACGAAGTTAGAAAGATGACTGTTAATACGTTTCTCCATAAGTTTGCTCAGAAATGGAGAAGCGAAATGGGTCGAAGGTTAGAAAGATCTGTCCATGGTGTTTTAACATCCTTGAGGATAGGTCTGACCTGAGCGATTTTCCACTCCTGTGGGACTTTACCCTCTGTAATAGAGAGATTAATAAGAGATTGTACCTCCGGAGCGAGCTGTTTGGTCAGAGATGGAATAACCTTAGCAGGAATGAGATCACATGGAGATCCAGATTTTTTCTGATGGATAAGGGTCTCAACCTTGGTCACAGAAATGGCTGGAAATTTAGTGAGGAGTATAGGGTAGACCGGTTCAGTTCTATCAGGGAGCATGTACCTTTGCTGCAAATTGCCCGCTGTCATGATTTTGCCATAAATAAGCTCGATCTTTTGCGAGAAATACACAGCAATATCATCACACAGCTGTTGAGAAGGAGTCTCAAGGCTCTCACATGCCTTTGGATTAAAAAAAGATTTAAGGATTTTATACAACATCCTTGAAGAATTTCCAGCTTGTACTAGCTGAGATGCAATATGCAGTTTACGTGCAATTTTAATGTTTTTATGATAACTGGTCAGGACGCAGTGATACTGATTTTTATTTATTTCTTTATGTGAAGTACGCCAAACTTTTTTCATCTTTGTACAGTGTTGTTTTTGGGTTCACAGATCATCTGTGAACCAAGCTGTCTGTGGACGGTTGGGGCGACTCACACCGGATCTAACAGGAGCGATGTGGTCAATGGCTCTTTTGATAGCAGAATTATGTTTAGATAGTGCTCCCCCAATACCGTCAGATTCGGAAAAGTGAGGTTTTTCAAAAGCATTTTGGAAGCTATCCGCAGAGACTTTTTTTCCAGTGTCTACACAGATAGGAAGTGGTTGCAGTAGGATTTTTTATATCTATAAGGTCCTGTATATAGAATTCAATAATCCGATTGATTCGACCAGCTTAGTTGCTTAGGGGGTTTGCACTTAATTCTGGAGGAATTTGAAAAAATTATGTCTAAAGTATGTCCAGCTACATGTGTTGGCCCTTCATTAATTTGTATTAGGCCAAGCGAAGAGAGATCAGTCAGAAGTAAATGGGCATCTCGATTAGTATTGTTTTCACTATGGACATTAAAATCCCCTAATAATAAGAACTTTTTTCCTGCACAAATATAGGGGGCAAATAATGTAATCAGTTGTAAGGGAAAGGTGTTAATAGATCCAGGGGGACAATAAACAAGTGCTCCTTTCCAGCTCGTATGAGAGGGGGCATCTACCCTAAAAAACATTATTTTTATGGAGGCTTTCCGAATAAAGAGCTACCTTTTTGCCAAATTTGGTGTAATTCCTTTCAGCCCTTTGGGCTGTAGCCGTGTCTAAAGTTTCCTATGTTAATTATGTTAATTAACATGGATAAATCAAGTTTGTGGAACCCCCCCCTTTTCTCAGCCCCCACTTGATGAATCCCCCTGAAACTTTTAACACAGCAGCTGATCTGACCGCCCCATTAGTTTTGAAAATTTTGAGAAGATTCGTCAAATGGTGCCAAAGGTATTGGCAAAACAAAACACATTTTGAATGGAAACAAAGTCATAACTACCAACTGGTGACCGTTATACGGCGGTACAAACTTCTCGGACATCGTCATCCCTAAGTTACACATTTTTCTTTATTTTTGTGATCCGTCACCAATCCATATATTCCCAAAGGGTAACCATAATTTAAAGTGCAATGAAAACAGCAAGTAGCCTCCACCTCCAGTGTCCTCCTACTATTGCCATGTTCAGTTAACCACTGGTGTGCAGACTTAACTCCTCTTGTATTTCAATCTAACCTCCATTTTCCGTGGTATGTCCAACCATTTCTTTCTTTATCCCAGAGTTTCTCAAATCTTATTGCTCCACACATTCTTTAGAATTGTATTGTGTCAAACTAATGGTGTGTAATCCCCAATAGAAATATTAACCATATGCACTCCATTGTTTATCAGACTTCAATGCAATACTGCTGTTGTTACTCTCTTACAATTTAGTTCCTATTGAACATCTTTACTAATCCCAGTATTGCACATATAATACAATAAAGTGCCATTTTTAATTCCCAATATTGCACATTAGTAACAGGAAAGTGCCATTTAGAAAGTGCTAATGCTTGGATTGAGTTGAAGAGTCCTTCAAGTATGGAAATAATTAATAATAAAGTTACTAGTGCTAAAGTGCCAGAGGGTACTCTGTCCTCTTACTATACTAATATCCCTCAGTCTTCTTTATATATATTATTCACATTTTCCACTGTTCTCAATCCCAATATATATATTTAATGATTTGTAAAAAAAAATTTAATTATTTCTCAGAGCAGGAGATCTAGGGCCAGATGTAGGTAAAACCTTATTTACCGATTCATAAATACCGAATTTTACCGATTCGGTATTTATGAATCGGTAAATAAGATGTAGGTAATAATTCGGTATTTTTTACCGAATCGGTAAGATTCGGTATTTACCGATTCGGTAAATACCGAATCGGTATTTGCTATTAAATCCTATGGGCCTTGAAGCCCATAGGATTCAATAGCAAATACCGATTCGGTATTTACCGAATCGGTAAAATGTACAGATTCGGTACATTTACCGATTCTGTAATTTTACTGATTCTGTAAAATTACAGATTCGGTAAAATTACCGAATCTGTAGGTTTTTCAAACCCCTACATACCAATGTCCAAATACCGGTCGGAAACGGCCGAAAATCGGTATTTTCGGCCGTTTCCGACTGGTATTTGGACACCTACATCTGGCCCTTAGTGTCTTGCGATGTTTTATGACGGAACCCTTTTGGCTCCAAACGGACTCCATAGAGCTAGGATGTAGGTGTCAGAGTACAAAGCCATGAAAGCTTGTTTTGGAATGTTGAGTTTGCAGTTACATTTAGCAGAATAAAGACGTGTAAAACTAAGCACCACGTGTGGTGTGGTGTTTGAAAGATACCTAGGCTAGGAAGACGCTACAAATGTGACATGGTTTGACAGGAATTAAAAATGCCACAAGAGTACTCTAAACTCCCTGACAAACTTTGCCTTTTTGGCTCTCAGCTACTTATGCATTGGGCTACTTTGCTTTCAGACCCAGGTGTACAAGCACTCTCTTTAAATACTGCTCTAACCACATAAAAGTAAACATATGTAAGGAAATGCCTCTTTTTGCGTGTTCACCCCCACATGTTTTGACTGATGCTGCTGGTTTTTTGACTCTGAGAGTGCACTGAGGCCTTCAAACCCGACCTCAGAGCCAGTGTTCTTCACCCCTAACAAATGTATGCAGAATTGACTATACTCAATTGGCAAGTACTGACTTACTTATAAGTCCCTAGCATATGGTAACCAGGTCATGTAAGGCAGAGTGTCCACACAGGGCTACGGCACTAGTCGTGCTACCCTGATTGTGAAAAAGAACAAAATGGGTCCTAGCCTTACTCCCTTATATGAGAGACTCCCCTAATAAATCAATCAATCAAGGATTTATAAAGCACAGCAAGTCACCTGTGAGAGTCTCAAGGTGCTGGAGTTGCTAACTGCTTTTTTTAAAATAAAACAAGAGGAGAGCAAGGAAAAGGCGCACAAAACAGGGAAAAAACAGGAGAAAGCAGTGAAAATGAGGGAAAAGCAAGGAGAAGACACTCAAAAAACAGGTGGAAATGCAAGGAGAAAACAGTGCAAACAAGGGGAAATCAAGGTGAAGGCACATAAAAACAAAGAGCAAACCTAAAGAAAGCTTTGAAAATGAGTAAAAAGCCCAGAGAATGCACTCACAAAAATAAAATGCAAGGAGAATGCATGGAAAACAGGGAAAGTGCAAGGAGAATGAACTCAAAAAGTGGGAAAAAAGCAAGTAGAATACAGGAGCAGGTGTGATACAACAGGGAAAGCTGGGCCTGGGGCCTGCTCAAGGGCTTGCGTTGCGGCCTCCATTACGTGGGTCTGGGGAGGAGGGTGGGATGCTGGGAGGTGGTGGGCAGGGATAGGCTGGAGGCAGGAAAAAGGCAATGAAAATGAAGGGAGATCAAGGAGAAAGAACTCAAATAACGGGTGTTAAAGCAAGGAGAAAGCAGTGAAAATTAGGGGAAAGCAAGAAGAAGGAACTCAAAAAACAGGGGACAAACAAGGAGAAAGTAGTGAAATGAGGGGAAAGCAACGAGAAGGCACTCAAAAAACAGGGGAAAAAGCAAGGAGAAAGTGAAAACAATGGAAAAACAACCGAGGAAAAACAAGGAGAAGACAATGAAATCAAAGGGAAAGCAAGGAGATGGCTATCTAAAAGACTGGAAAAAGCGATGAGAAAGCAGTGAAAACCAGAGACAAACAAGGAGAAGACACTCAAAAAACAAGAACAAAAGCAAGGAGAAAGCAGTGAAAATGAGAAAAAAGCATGGTGAAGAAACAAGCAAGAGAAACACGATCCGCATTCCCTCCATGGGATCCACCCCCTCCCCCCCCCACATTACATTCCCGGTTTATCATCCCTGGTTCCCCCCTCTACACTCCCTATAAAGTAAAGACCAGTGGACTCATGCTTTGAGTACTCCTGACTGCTATCGGCGATATGTTCCCTGATAACCTACCCACTCTCCGGTCACTTGATTGTACATGTCATACTGTAATGTGAGCATATTTGGAAAAAAGGTTAATAAAAATAATTTTTAAAAAAAGAGCAAAAAAGAAACAAGCAAGAGAATATAGCAGCAGGGGGAGAGCAGGGCCTGAGCCTAAGAAAGGCCTATGAAATCGTTTGGCAGGGAGCTGTATATTGTTAATTAAGACATATATTTTTTTTTATGTCTTAACAGTATCACTTCAAAATTCTTGTATTGCTATGGAAAGGTTAGTAGCCCCATGGCTAACACAAGGTTACTGACTGGCATCCCAACCTGGCTAATTTCTGATTGGGACTGCCTAAGTTGATACTGTAAGATATCAAATTAATCGGGGCATTACATCCGACTAGATTCCCAAGTCGATATTTATGTCACTTTTAAAGTTAGACAACTTTTAAAAAGTTGCCACTGTGTGTCCAGTTACTCTAGTGGCCTCACAAAGGCCTTAGCACCCAGACAACTTTCTCCTTGCCTGGGGAGACATGTGAATGACTCCTAGGCTAAGGTCCAGACCTTCTTACCCAGGCAAGTGGGCAGCAGGCAGCATATCAGCAGAGCAAAGCAGGAGTCCAGCAGAGGACAGTCCTGAAAAGTGCAGGCAAGCAGAATGGCAGTCCTTCAGTAGCAAGCAGTCCTTCTTCCAGGCAGGGTATCCATGGGTCAGGAAGTCTACTGTGTTGGCGGTGTCTGAGGCCCAGTACTTATGCCCAGCGGTGCTTTTGAAGTGGTGGTGACTTCAAAGAGATGCCAATGAAGTGCACACATGTCCTCCATTCTTGCCCTGGCTCCAGACACACTACAGGGGGGTATGCAGCCCATTGTGTGTGGACAGTGCAAAGCCTATTCAGGGGTAAGTCAGACTCTGTCTAGCTCCTACCTCTCATCTAGCCAGAGATAGCCCATTGAGACAGGCCTATGCTCCCATTGTGTGGGGCTGTCTAGGAGGAATGCACAAAGCCCAACTGCCAACTGCAACCACCCGTGTGATCAGAGACATGCTACTTTCTAACAGTGGCATTTTGCAGAATAGCAATTTCAAATTCAACTTCACGATAAGCTTGCATTTTAAATTGTGATTCCAGAGACACTATACTTGGAGGGTTTAGCTCTTCTCAGATGGAAACTGCGCTTATCAAATGTAATACGGTTGTCCCAATGTTATCCTATAGGAGAGATAGGCCTTGCAGTCTTGAAAAACAAATTTAAGATGTATTGTTTTCCCTTCCAGGACTTGTACATCTTAAAAGTACATGCCCTGCCCTTTACATACATTGCAACCTGCCCTCTGGTTTGTCCAGAGCCTACCTAGGGGTGACATATGTAGAAAGAGGGAAGGTTTAGTCCTGGAAAAAGGTTTCTTTTATCTGGTCAAAATGGCAGTGTAATCTGCACACACAGGCTCTGCAATGGCCGTCCTGAGACATGGTTAGGCGGGCCGCTTAGGTGAGTGGCACAATCAGTGTTAGAGGCACACTATTAGCATTTAATTTACAGCCTGTGGGCAAAAGTCTTGTCTAAGTAATGTGACCGACGAGTCCACAGGTTGTATCTTGGCTTCGAGCGCTTTGTGAGAATGTGTGATGGCCGTGCAGCATTGGCTGGAAATGCACCTTTGGGAATACCTGATTCTGTTTGTGGCTAGGTATATTTGGCATAGCATGTTATTTTTGGCATTAAGTCGTCCATTGTCTTTAGTCATGCTGTATGGGTGGGCTTCAATAATGGCTTCAATCTTTTGCACTCCTGGCTCCACCTCTTATCCGCCTGACCCCCCACCACATCACTACAGGGCAGCATGTGCAGACAGGCCCCCAGTACACTGGACCGACTGGATGGTAGGCCTTAACCCAGGATGGGAGTACTAGACAAGACGTGGGTCTAGTAGTATGAGGGGAGCTCAACCTGTAGCAAACCGCACCAAAACCTGGTTCGACCATCTCCGTAACCACCTTGTCCTCCCTAAATCATCCCTAATGGGGTCTGGAGCAGGCTGATACTATGATAGCCCACTTTATTTGGAAAATCGCCATGTACCCCTTCATTTGGAAGTAAGAGTCTGTTTACTGATCCCATTAATCACTGCCGTGGGCAGTGTGTCTACAGGGAGACTTCACACCCCCAGCGCCACATGGCATTGGCTTATATGGCTATCTTCTGAAGCAGGTGTGTTCTATGTATCTGTATATCACTGAAGGGGTGTAGTACCAGGCACTACGTCCCCCAGACACTGGTGTTTCAAACAGATGGTTCCAGTTACAACAGGAGTGTCCGCCGCTTTGTAGAGTGGACCATTACAGGTTAAAACTCTCACTGAGTTTTGCACTGCAGTAGTGTAGGCTTCTTCACCAGGGAGATGTGAGTCTTTAAATGTATATTCATCCCATGTGGGCAGTGTCGGTATGTCTGGCACCCTCATAAGTGTACCTTGATCTGGCACTCCCAGGGACCCACGTCATGAGTGTGGTCTTCTCATCAGTGAGATGCCCCCACGCTGAGTACACCCCTAGGATTGTGCCCTATGTAGCTCTTACCTCAGGGCAGTGGCTGGAGGGACCTGCAGGGTGCATGTTCTGTGCTTTTAAAGATAGGAAGGGGTGTAGGGGAAGGTGACATTGGAGCACCAGTTGGCAGAGGCCCCCTCACACCACCCCCAGTGTAAAGGGCCCTTCGCTGCACCACCGCTATTCTGGGGCCCACTGCTGCATGTCTCAAAGCTGCAGCTGTATGTGGGCCAATCAAGCTACATCCACCAGCTATGCCAATCCCCCATCAGGGCACGGCACTTTCACTGTTGTACCCAAAGGCGTGTCTTTCAATCTATTGCCTCAAGGGGGCTAACCTAGCAGCCAGCAGCACCACCCCTCTGTTTCCAAGTTGGGATACTGCCTGGGGCACAAGGAGATACACTTCCTCTCTTGCAATACCCCCATCGCCCAGACTGGGGTTATGGCCACTGTCCTGCAGCACTCAACCCGGTATACACAAAGGGTCCGTGCCCAATTGACAGTATTTTGGTGTCCTGACTGACTGACTGAGGGTATTTATAGAGCGCACTACTGCTGAGGCGTCTTGGCGCTGGGTAATGTGTTAAAAACAATGGCCGACATGTTCAGGGTTGGGAAAAGAGCCATGTTTTAATTTCCTTCCTGAAGACAGATCTATTTGACTGAAGTGTCAGGTGTGTGGGCAGTGAGTTCCTCAGTTTGGATGCCAAGATGGAGAAGTGTTTTCCTCCACACCTTGCCCTCTTTATCTTTGGGAGTTGTACCAGGCCAAGGGAGGCCGACGTTAAAGACTGTGATGGTACATATCGGGAAAACATGGATTGCACATCCTTGGCCCCACCGCCAAACAAGGCTTTGTGCACCAGGCATAGCGTCTTAAAATCAACACGTCGTCAGACTGGGAGCCAGTGAAGTTGTTTTATACTGGTCGATGTAGGTAGTTTGAGCAGTACTCTAGCTGCCGCGTTCTGAATTGACTGAAGTTTGGCGAATTAAGCAGCACCTGCTCCCAAATAGAGGGCGTTACGGTAGTCAATTCTAGATAAAATCGTGGCAACATCACTGTTTTCCTCAAGGAAAAAGGAATGAATGGGAGAATCTTCCTCAGGCCTTTTAGCATAAAAAACAAGCTGATGAAACTTGGTTAATCTGAGGGGCCCAGGTGAGGTCTTTGTCAAACATAAGACCGAGGTTCCTGGCTTTATTGACCAGAGCGGAACAGATACCGGTTGCAGTTGGCCACCATAGATGGTTCCAGACCAAGATTTTCTGACCAAACTCTATCACCTCAGTTTTATCTGCATTCAGCTTTAAGAAGTTAGAGATCAACCAAGTCATCAGGGCAGAAGTGCATTTGCAGAATTGGGGTGCCGTAGCATCCTCAAGGACTTTGGCAGGCAGAGGCAAACAGGAGATGGGACGGTAGTTTTTCTCATGTAGGGGATCCAGCTTGTTTCTTTTTAAAAAGAGGATGAATACAGGCTTTTTTCCAGGTCGTTGGAAAAACTCCTAAGGTCAAAGTTTGCTTTAATATGGGGGATAGCGAGATACTTATCTCATCTAGAGCCAAATGTAGTATATACGGAGGGCAAGGGTCTAGGGGAGAGCCTGATTTGATTTTTAACAACAAGTCAGCCACTTTCTCCTCTGCCAGCAATAGGAATTGCGATAGGCCGCAGTGAGAGACCTTGTCCTCAGGCTGAGCTGAATCATTTCTCGCTGTGTCCTTAACCTATTTTAGGAGGCCATTATATACAGACTGGACCTTGCTTTGAAAAAAGCCTGCCAGTTTGTCTACAAACTCTTGGTCTGGTGTGAATGTTGAGTCCCGCGAACACTTCAGTAATGCAGAGACCATTTGAAACAATTATTTTGGAGAGTTTGTAGCCTCCTGGATTTTGGTGGTAAAGTAGGCTGTTTTATCCTGTGTAATTGCGGTCTTGTATTCTTCAAGGGCAGCACAATAGACTTTCCTTTGTGCAATATTATATTGAGATCTCCAGATACATTCTTTTTGCCTGCACTTAATTTTAGCTAGTTTGAGATCTGCAGAGTACCAGGGGGACAAGGCCTTTTTTTGTCGAGAGCGCATCATCACTTCTGGTGCAACAATATTCGCTGCTCTGTTAAGCCAGTTATGGAAGACTGTTGCAACTTGGTTAGAATCAATAGGAATTGCAGACCTTTCGCTTAGTGCTGACATAAATACATTTTTGCTGACTGACTTCCAGGCACGATATTTGACGGCCGAAGGTCTAATCCTACGCCCACCACTTAAAGTCGCTAGCGTGATGGTAAAATGCACCGCAGAGTGGTCGGACCAGGGGAAAGGACAGACAGTCTTAACTTCTATAAGAGAGTTATTGCTACCGATACCATCTAGTGTATGTCCTGCTAGATGTGTAGGCTCACAGACAATTTGATTTAGTCCAAAACTAGCTAGTTTATCTAATTAACTTGCAGTATCAAGATTGTTGTTAGCTTACAAATGGAAATTAAAGTCACCTAGTATGGTAAAAGATTCGATGTCTAAACATGACTCAAGCTATGTCTGGAGGGAGGTCGTGAAAGAGGATCTGGGGCCAGGGGGTCTGTAAATTAACAGACCTGGAAACACTTCTAGATTGTTAGGTTTTATACTGAAGGACATTGCTTCGGCGTCTAAGGTAGATTCTGGAGTGAATCTAACCGTATACTGGGATCGATAGATTATCGGAATTCCACCACCCTTTTCCCCCATTCTATCAGAATTAGCGACGACGTATCCGGCTGGAATTGCCAGGTGCCAGTCTAGGTCACTATTTCCATTTGGCCAGGTTTCTGTGAGAAAGACAAGGTCTGGATCCTCTACTTGTATCAAGCACTCTAAATATAGTTTGTGTTTCACCATTGACCTGGTGTTAAGTAAAATACACTTAATAGGTTGAGGGTACTTGTTTGTGGAGGCAGAGGTCTGAGCAACTTCGAGAGAGCCATTATTATCATATAATGGATTACTTGTGCTTGTCTTGGTCAACCAATGTTCATCAATATTTGTAGTCATAGGATCACATGTTAGGATCGGGCCCACCCGTCCACAGATGTTGCAGCATAGGGGTGTTAAATCTAACTGCAATTTGTGGGACACACATTTACCAGTATTGAGGCATAAGAGTTGGCTGTGCGAATAGATATACCGTGTAAAATGGGCAAGGGTTCTGGCGCTGGGCGCGTTCTGGGCGCAGACAGGCTTGCCTTTGGCGCACCGCTGGCACGCGTTGCGTGCCCGCTGCGCGGTTGTTGCATCCGGGTTTATGTAGGAAGTAGGAGAGCTAAGGGGAGCCAACAACTATTGTCCTAACCTTTATGCGGGTCCGCTCTTACAGACGGGCACCGCGTTAGCGTTCAGTTGTGGTATCAGGCAGTTTCAAGTATAAAGTGCAAAAATCAATTTAACACATTAAAACGATTTTACCTGGTCACAGACTCTGATACGGTCTCAAGCCAAATAACTCACCAAACTGGTAGAGCAATATCGCCACTCTTCAGGGAAGTCACATTATAATGGGGGTCAATAGCCTGCGATGTCTAGGTTCCCCCTTCCGGGTGCTAGCAAGCATCAGGGCTCTTGGAAAACGCGGTACGCCCAACAGTTGACTAAGCCCCTCATGCTTCGTCTCCAGCGGCTCCACAGGCACACAGGACAGCCAGATCCTCTCAAAGCGCAGGATGTTCTCCCATGGTTCCAGTCTTTATGGCTGCAGGCATTTCTCGTGTACTCTGTCTCAGGAGAGGATTGGATGGTGGTGGCCCCACAAAGCAGCACTAAAATGCGGCTGCCATGTTGGATGTATTGGTCATACTCCCAGAGGAAAATCTTGTAACATTTTTCATTGAGGTTTACAGGATGTCTCAAATGATTCCCTAGTGCACATTGTAGAGATGCCCTCCTTTTGTTTGGAATGCATTGACTTAGTGGTCAGGCTTGGCCATTTGTTAATGGAATGTCCCTGGGGGGAACCCAGACTGCCTTTTGTGTGATCGGAGCAGAATAACAAAGAACCCAAGCAGTGTGGGGGCTTGCTCAACCTTCTGACCATCGAGTAAAAGGAAAGTAGAAAGAAAATAAACCTGTGTATGTATTGCAGTAAAACAGGGCATTTTGCACGTGGATGCTCTACCAAACCAAAGGGAATTCAGAAGGCTAGCGCCTTGGCTTCTGACACGGTGCTGAAATAGCTGTCATTCAGTTGGGTCTGATATCTTTGGTCCTTAAAGGTCTCTGCCCTGTCAATGATCATGAGTTATAAAATATTGGCTTCCAAGATGAGTGGCTCGATCTATTGGGCATACGTAAAGTTATTGACGCCAAATTTAAGACAACACTTGTCTATGGTTCATTGATTTTTAAAGACCTCATTTTGGTTGGATAGACAAAGAGCACTCAAGATGTTATACAGGTTTATTCAACGTATCAGACGCAGCACCATCTTCACAAATATGGCTGGAATATAGTCTCTATTGGCAACCAATAATGCTGACGGCCCCGTTTCTGGGATACTACGTGAAGCTTAGGGCTGCATCTCCAGGTTATCCAAGATGAAGAATTAATGTGGGAACCTCACTTAAGGGAGGCAATAGAAGCCTTTGAGGAGCCAAATACCCTGGACCACAACTTAACCCCGAAGTTTAATGCAAACTGCTGGTAAAGAATGGGTAATATACAATCTAGGATTGACGATAAACAAAAACTGTCTATAAAGGCCTATGCTAGTCTATGTGCCTCACTGTACACAGAAACAGGGAAAGCAAGGTTAATAGCCTGCCCCACAAAACAGGCCATCAAAAGAGATTTGCTGAGGATGAACAGCGATCTAATTCCTCTAAAAGGCAATGCATTTGAGCCTCTAACTGAGTCCACTGAACAACAACGCCACTTATGTAACTATAAGAAGGAAATTCTCTCCCATGTAATATGCCTTTGCCCAGTCTTGGAAAATGTAAGATGCCACTGGCTGAAACTCCTGTTTAGTAAACTGGGCATATGACAATGCAACATGGTTATTTCTGCATGTCTAAGTGTTGTGAACCAGAAGCTATTAGCCAACTGTCTGAAATTCCTCAAAGATCCACTAAAGGTATTGAACTCAATATAGGAGAGAATGTGCAACTATCTTACCCGTCGGCGAGTGCCTTGCCCTTACATCTATCAGAGTTGGACTACAGTGGGCTCTTACAGCCAGATTCATCAAACTAAAATCGTCTCGCAAAGGGCCAGATTCTGAGAGTCTGGCCCTTTGCGAGCGCTATTTTTGCATTTGGGATTCATCATCCCAAAGGCAAAAATCGCAATTCTAGAAATCGTTAAATTGCGATTAATTGCATTTGAGGAATCTCAATTTGAGATTCCTTAAATGCAAATCATGAACCGTTTTAAAATTGTGAATTCACAATCTGGGGCCGCTATTTACCGCGAAGTCTAACTACGTGGTAAATAGCAAAAACTTTGAAAAATGCACTAAAGAGCATTTTTCAAAGTTTCATGTTGCGCACACACATGCCCTAAGGGCATGTGTGTGCGCAACATATGTGCACACATCAATTTCAGGGGTGCAACAGGGTGTCCTTTGGACTCCCCTGCACCCTTGAAATCGCAATCTCAATTTGCGAATCGCTAATTGCTATTAGCAAATTGAGATTGTCTTCCCATTCATTCCTGTGGGCCTCTAGGCCCATGGGAATGAATGGGGAGATATTCCTTAATTGCGACTCGCAATTTGCGAGTCGCAATTAAGGAATTATTAGAAATCACTATTTTGTAAGTGATTTTTTGATGAATATCATTTTGCTATTCCTTAATAGCGATTCGGTATTTTTCGCTATTAAGGAATAGCAACATGTGTTCTTGATGAATCTGGGGGTTAGACATTTTGTTTTCAAACAGCCATGCAGACTATAGCAAAAAAAAGGATAGCTGTAAGAAGTTACTCCTGCATTACAGATCTTTACAACAGCTTTTGATCTGACACAGTATTATTTGCTAGAGTTCAATAATTATGAAAATTATGTTGTTGCTTTCATTGGACATGCAGAAGAGGTGCTCTTTGATGGTTCTGCTCTGTGCATTTTAGCAATAACAAGTTATTTGTTAACCATTTCCTCTCTACAGAACTCTTGGCAATCTACAAATCTTCTGTGTAAAGAGTAGGTTGTTATTTTGCTTTATTTGAGGGCCCTTTTAATCCCATGTCGACATTATCGCACCTTGCACTTTATTGGATCTGGTTTGCAATGAAGTTGAACACTGCCATATTTATAGGCTGATCAAGCTTTGATTTGTCTGTTGCCCAGTACACTTGGTACAAGGTATGTCATCATTGATACCATGGGTGTGTGTCATAAGAGGAGCCAAGCCTGATGATGAAGCATGACACCCTTACGGGTATGTGAGGGCACTACTACCTAATAAGTGAGACCACTCCATACATCCATCCTCAGATACACAACCATAGTTACCCTTTTAGTGTTTCCAAGGTATTTAAAACCATCACAGTACATACAAATGGCAATCTAATTAAACAGATAAAACAGTGACCCAGGCTCAGCTCCCTTCCGCCTTTCAGTCCTGCAAAGCTATTTCTGCTCCCCTGCGACTCCCTGAATCAAAGCCTCAAGACCTTCTTCAAACTTCGGACAAGTGGAAGAATTAGGCTAAGTACTTGATATCAGGTCAGTGCACACTAATCCTCCTATAGCTGTTAGCAGGACCAAGTATCAGCATCTTCAAAGACTTTTCCTCAATGCCCTCTACGTGATTTTCTCCAGCGCTTCATGTGGGTTTATGCTCTGGACCCTTCTTCCAATCTTGGTGCTAAAACTGTGATCGCGCAAGGACTCAAGACTTTAGCTCTATGTTTCTCTGATGAACAGTAGCACCAAGAGAAAGCACTTCAGAGCGTTCGATATATTTATGAACCTTGTACCAATATCTATGTTCCAAGTTGATCCTTGGGAGTGCCAGTAACTCCAACCTGTGTTCTAAGTTAATCCGTGGGAGTGCCTTTAACTCCAATGTGTGTTCCGAATTTATTCCTGGGAGTATCAGTCACTCAAGTTTGTATTTCAAGTTGATTCATGGGAGTGCCAGAAATTCCAAAGTATGATCTTGGTTATTCTGCTCCCATGCTGTGTGGCTGATGAAATCTGTAAGTGTATGTTAATAATGTAAAGGTATTGTTATGGTGTGTTGAGGCCTGTTGGTTCACTGATAGTAACTGCCTCCTATTGTTAGTTACAGTGCATTGTGTCTTCCCTAAACCAGTGGTTCTGGTCTAGTGCACATTTACCTTGCAAACACAGAAAGTTTCAAAAGTGACAAAGCATGTTACACAGTGTTTCAGAGATGCAGAGATGCTGAGCCAATCCAGTACCTCTAGTCTCTCTTTTCTTACTTCATCCCAATACCCTGTCCAATCCAGGGGCTGTGTGCTATCTAAGGAGTTTAGTCACTTGAACTTGAGCAGCTCTGAGAGGTATAGGAGGTTCAGCATTGGCTCCAGTTCCATTTCTGTGGTTGGGACCAGGTGATTGCATGACAGGAATTGTGCTGGATAGTTATCCAAAACAATTCACTGCTTTACAAAATACTGCATTAAGGGGACGTTCCATGGGTGGTGCATGGGTGTTCCCATGCAACCATCCGTGGGTTTTAATGTGAATTCCTAGTCTACAAACAATCATAGACCGGGATTTGAACTATGTGCATCATTGAGGCAGGTACAATTAGAAAATTGTTTAATTTCTCAAAATTGTTCGTACTTTGCATGCTTTGATGCTCTATTAGATAAATCAATAGGGTGATTTGACAGGTAACAGGACTATATGAGTACATCATATATCTGGTCCGAGGCTCTCAAGAAACCTACACAGAACAATATTCTAAAAATATAAAACTTATGGGTTTTGTAAAAAAAATAGTGTCATAACAGAAAGCAAAGTTAGTTAATAAATCAAGTAAATTTCCAAGCAGTTTGTCTCCAAAGGAAACTCAAAGAGTACTCAGAGCACGAGTTTGGCAGAACAATAAATCTCAAAGCAAAGGTCCTAGGAAGATCAAACATAATAAAAGGTCTTGAAGTAAAAGTGTATGCCTCATCTCCAAATAGATTGTTCTTTATAATGATCAGGAACAGATAGCACATGCATTCATAGCATGACATTATGTGGTCTTTTTGCCAACCAGTCAATCTATTATTTTGGACTCGGGTGGCACCACTTGGCAGAGCAGAATCACAGCTGGCAGAGTCCAGATGCAGATGCAAGGTGAATGAAAGCCTGTTATGTCCCTAAGACTTCAGATCAGGAGGCCAGAAAATTAGTCCCTGGAGTCACTCTGGGTTCAAGTGATACAGGCAAGGAAAGCAGCGGGTAGCAGGTCAGCAGCAGTTCTTCCAGAGCAGCAGTCCCACAGAGTAGCAGTCCTCCAGCAGCACAGACATTCTACTTCCACAAGTCCAGAAGTGAACTGAAGTGGTGGTGTCTGAGGTCCATTACTTATACCCAGAGTTGTATTTGAAGTGGGAGAGACTTCAAAGACATGCCTTTAACATGCATAGATGGCCTCCTTCAGGCCTTGGCTCCAGACTCACTACAGGAGGTAGACAGTCCTTTGGTGGGGACAGAACAAAACCTATTTAAGCGTATGTGCAGCTGGATCCAGCTCATCCATCCCATCCTGTCAAGATAGTTCACTCAGTAACACCTACACACTGTGTGTGGCTGTCTAGAGGAATACACAGTCAGTCCAACTGCCAACTACACCACATCTTGTGATCAAATTCCTGGGACCAACAACAATTAATTCAGCAAAAAAAGGAGGAGGAAGGCAAACAGGTTGTCAGTAACCCTGCAGAAAAAGCCTTTCTAACACAATCTCCCTCCAGCCTAAAAACAGGGTAGACTAATAAATACCTTGATGGGCTTCCCTGCTTAGGAAATAGAAGGTGGAAATTGGCCCTCTACTCCAGGGGCACTTGTCAGTTCTACGCCTCTCTGAACTTGGTTGGACCCCCCCCCCGCCTATACTCTCCTGGGCCTCTGCACTGACCCATGGGGACCTCTTCTTCTCATTTGTGGAGCCCATATGTGCAGCATCTAACTTTATGTTGCTCACAGATACATCCCAGTAGGGAGACAGTACCACCATGGGCAACAAAGTGATGTAGTCCATTCCAACCCTTAGATCAGACTTCTGTCTCCAATCCAAGGACAACTCTGTCCATAAGGACAGTAGCCAACAGAAGCCACTGACAGCTGTCAGTGTCAGCCACCAGGCCCCAGACCATTAAGGGTTCTCTGAGGTTTATCAGAGTAGGAGGCAGTAGCTCCATGTTCCTTGTTACCTTTTTCCACTCTACCTTTCACCAGTTCAGAACTGTTTTACTGAGACTCATAACTCAGCTCAAAGTCTGTACCCTGAGGCTGAACAGGAGACAGGGGTGAGTCCTCCTTCTCCCTGTCCCTCCATCTGGGCTCCCGTATCCTTGGCGTTAGAATGGTATCCCCAGAAAACAGAACTGTCAGGGCAAGCTGGTCAGTTGCCTTTGCCCGTTCTCCTGACACCAGGGGCAGCTCGTTCCCCAGAATGTAATCTTTGGGGATCTGGGGACTAACTTTGACACTCCTCTGGGTCATCTCCAGACCCCAAACCAGGGATACCACGGCCATAGGGCGGAAGAAGGCCTGTCTATGGGCCTTAGTTGCCCTCCACAACTAAGGCACATCTGCCCAGCCTTGACAACGCTCACGATTGTTTTTGGGCTGATGAATGAGTCACTGAATTTAAGCTTCAACTAGGGCACATGCTTTATTGATATCTGTAAGTGCTTCCTGTTGAGTACACCTTGCCTGTGTACTGCTCTGGAGAAACAAGCCTTTTCACTACCATGGTCAGGCTAGCTCTTGTGTCCCTCAGGGCAGTAACAGGTAAGCATGGGCGGATTTTGCGTATCGGCAATCCGCGTATTTGCGTATTTGCGTATTTGCGTATTTCGAAAATACGCAAAATCCGCGGATCGTAGCGTATTTTTTTTTTGTGTTCGCACGGGTTTCTGCCCGTTCGCGAGGGTTTTATTGTACAAAACGCTCGCGAACGGGCAGAAACCCGTGCGAACACAAATGCATAGGCCTCTATCCAGCATCACAGCTGATTTTCGACGGTAGATTTGGGAAGAAGGCACATCTGCCCAGCCTTGACAACGCTCACGATTGTTTTTGGGCTGATGAATGAGTCACTGAATTTAAGCTTCAACTAGGGCACATGCTTTATTGATATCTGTAAGTGCTTCCTGTTGAGGTTTAATTTTTGTGACAGGACAACCGTGCCAGAATGAACCCTGCCCTTCATATTTATTCAAGAAGACGCCACCGTTTTGTGCCATACCTCTACTCAACTGGAGGACTTTCTACTGGATAATCAGTAAGTGCTACCTCATTGGGTAAATGTATAGTGCTTTTACTACACTACAGCTGCCTAAAGTGCCAGAGAGTTGTCTACAGCGACCAGGTGTGTGTTACTATGCAATGGCGCCGAAGGGCGCAGGGGTCCCTTGAGTGAGCTGTCCATCATAGTGGGTAAATGGCGGGAAGACGGTGCCCACCGCAAGTGTGTGGGCGGGGCCAAACGGGCGGGCTCCCATGCAAGTGCACATGCCTCTTGTGTGTATAAAAGGTCCGAGACCGATCAGACCAGCAGATGAAGATACAGAACCTCCTGGTCACAGGAACAGCACGGGGATTGCGCTCGTGAAAGGCAAGGATGCAAAGGCCTCTATCCAGCATCTCAGCTGATTTTCGATGGTAGATTTGGGAAGAAGGCACATCTGCCCAGCCTCCACGACGCTCGCGATTGTTTCTGGGCTGATGAATGAGTCACTGCATTTGAGCTTCAACTAGTTCCAGCGACCATGTGTGTGTTACTATGCAATCGCGCCGAAGGGCGCAGGGGTCACTGTCTATTTTACAATGGCGCCAGCAAGCTGCCAGCGCCGTTGTAAAATAGTTACAAAGTTAGCTTGCACAGGAAGCATTTAGATAAAATAAAGCAGGTGCTGCTTTATTTTATCTAAGTGCTTCCTGTGCAAGCTAACTTTGTAACTATTTTACAACGGCGCTGGCAGCTTCCTGGCGCCATTGTATACACGAGTTTGAACCCGTTACGTCCGCGGATTTTTTTTTTCGGATTTTGTGGGAAATCCGCAAAATACGCGGATTGCGGATTTCCCAAAAATCCGAAAATCCGCGGGCGTAGTGGATTTTACGCCCACGCTTAGTAACAGGGACCCCATTCACTTTCACCTGGTGGAAACAATGACTTCCACCCTCAAAGAATACCAGCTCACCCTCTGAGTCTAACCCCCAGCTAAGGGAGATCATGGCATGGTCTATGACCTAACCCTAGGGACTGCTTACCCCTACGGCCACATTGGCCACCCGGTAGGGGTCCCACTAGTGGGTGGTTTCCTAGGACAGAGTCCTCATGTTTGTGTCCTAGCTGAGAACAATCAAAGCAGAAGGGTTGGAAATGGGGCACCCAGGGCCACCGTCCACCAGAAACTCCTCCCTTTTGCTCACATGGGTATGGTAACCCTTTCCTCACACCTTACTCTTGGACCTCTCTGTGTATCCATGGACCTCCCGCTCACTCTGCTGGGGGGAACCTGAACCACTTTATCTTGGGGTCACTCCCAGGTGTCTTCTTTTGGACCCTGGTGCTAATTCATTGGTCCGTTCCTTAGCAAGCTCCCTGGAGTCAGTGGGCTTACAGCCAATCAGGTGTTGGCACAGACCTGAAAAATGTGTTGATTTGTTTTCAAATTGTAAAGCCCCTGATAATCCTTTACCTCAATCCTCTTCGCCAAGCACCCAGTGCCTTGCAAAAGGAACCCACAAACTCAACCAAGGTCTGTTGGGACAGTTTCTAGCTGTCCCTGAACGTATGCCTATACCTTTCTGGGGTCAGTCATATTTCCTGACAAGGGCACCCTTCAGGGAGGGATACCACATTCTGTCCTACTTTTCTTGTACCTTTAGAGTGTCCCTCCCCCTGCTAGGGATATGCCCCAACAGACTAGTGCCCCTAATCCTCCTCAGGAATCCTGTGCATCTGTAAGGCAATCTCATAAGACTCAAACCACTTATCAATATGATCTCCCACAGCAAAGTCAGGCACTAGATCTTTAGGGATGCGTACCCTCTTCACAGGGCACTGATGGGATGCTGCCACCCTCACTGCTGGGCTGTGCCTATGAGGCCTTGATGCCCAGCTCCTTAAGGCTCCTCTCATGAGCCAAATGGTCCAAAGCAATTCTGTCCTCCATTGACAATTTCATTTGCTATGTTTCCATTACCAATTTCTTTTCCTCTAAGCCGTGTAAAGGAAAAGGGAAGAGAGGCATCATAATCCCTACGACGGTGACTCCGCAGGCACCACCTCCAATGTAGGGATTATGGACAGACCAATATTCTGACGGGATAGTTGAGCCTGTCTGAGGCGTTGGTCGGTCCCTCGGTCTCCTGCTTTCTGTGGCCCACCGACATCGTAATAAGGCCCTTATTATTATATAATTATAATGTAATTACATCAAACCCTGTTACCCAATAAACCCACTACCCACTTTAGTACTAAAAATCACAAAAATTAATTTGATTTATTGAATAACTACAAAAAATTTAACAACTATATAACAAAACATAAACAAGAAGTATACCTTAAATGATATGCTAAAATGCATAACAATAGTTTAAAACAATATTATTAAAAACTATCTTTTTGTAAACAATAATAATGACTTAGACATTTTCAAAATAACATTACTTACCTTAAATCGATATTCTTGCAGATTTCCACATCACAATATTTTGGACACAATATTTTTACTTCGATATTTTGTCAGCATACCCTCACATTTGGCAGAGTCCATGTGCAGATGCAAGGTGGATGGAGGCCAGTTATGTCCATTAGTCTTCAGATCAGCAGGCCAACAAACCAGCTTTGGAGTCACTCTGGGTTCAATTGCTACAGGTCTAGCCCTTCCAACCCAGGCAAGGAGGGCAGCTGGTGGCAGCATGTCCGCACAGCAGGGCAGCAGTTCTTCAAGAGCAGCAGTTCGGCGGAGCAACAGTCCTTCGGCAGCACAGTCATCCTTTTTCTTGGCAGAGTATCTTTAGGCCCAGAAGTATACTGAAATAGTAGTGTTTGAGGTCCAGTATTGGTTTAGTACTTATACCCAGTGGTGCATTTGAAGTAGGGGAGAAGTCAAAGACATGCCTTTGAAGTGCACAGATGTCCTCCCTTTCTACTTTGGCTCTAGATTAACTAGAGGGGGTCAGGACACAACCTATTCAGGCGTAAGTGAAGCTGGGTCCATCTCCTTCCCCCTATCTTGTCAGTCAGACCTAAGCTCCCAATGTGCGCTGCTGTTATTCTTCATTTACTATTATGTGTATATTTCGACTGATCATTTGTATATTTCTTGTTAAAACATCAAGCTATGTTCTATTAGGGTTCACCGTTGTAAATTAATATTGACCAGAATTGATATATTCCATTTACTAGTATAAGTAGATTTTTCTAGATGATTTGTATGGAAAAGGCATGTTTTAAATGTGCGTTCTCTTTCTATCACTAACAAAGGTTGCACACAGGAGACTTCAAGCAAACAGATGAAAAACAAACGACCTTACAATACCTATTTTCAATCTATCCTCACATGTTCTCACAGTTATTGTGACCTCAGTCTTGACCTTATGATTATACCATGTTCCAACATATAGGAGTGCTCTTTTTCAGACAAACATTGAATTACAGCGTTTCTTCCTTAATGTTCGCTTGAAACAATTTTTTCTCCGCCCATGAAACTATTCAACCATCAGATACCATTGGTTCACATAATTCATCAACCTTTTGTCCATCAAATATCATGGTTTCAAAAGAAATCTTAATGTTTGAAAATATTTTAACTGACATTGACAATCTCTTTAAAATCCCATATTATACCAAATATTACTTGTCCTAAGATCAACAAGAGGTCTTACAAAATCTACAAAGCCTCTCTGATGTACTCATAAAGCTAGTCTATAAAGGCGGGGATATTGTCTTGCCCAATAAAGCTTCTTACAGAGAGGAACTACTTAGACAACTACACAAAACTGTCAAAAAATCCCTCTGGTGAATTGAACAAAAAAATCTTGAGTCTAAGTAAAAAAAGTTTCAAATAAGGTTGGCTAAGTGATAAAGAATCAACTTTCCTTATTCATACAAACCCCACAATACGGGCAATCTACATACTGCCAAAAGTCTAAAAAAGTGTGGTTAATCCTCCAGGTCACCCCATTGTCTCCTGATGCAATTCCAACCTTAAACCTGTGGCACAGTATGTGGATTTTTTCACTATGTCTTTTACTATCAATTAACAACAAACATAAAATAACACCTCAGCAGTGATTAAGCTTTGACTCCATTGAGGAACTATTGGTCAGTATGGACGTTGAAAGTCTCTATACTAACATACCACAGCATGTGGCATTAATCCTCCTTCATTATCAAATGTACTGAGCTGCCATTATTTGTTTTTTTTTCTATTTGAAAATCAGTTCTATGAACAAATCAAGGGCATTGCTATGGGTGCAGTATTCAGTACAGACATTGCAAATTTCTATGTTTACAATTGTGAAGTAAAATGTATACATTGTAATGACAACCCATACCTAGAATGTATTAGAAAATGGATGCGATACATTAACGAAATTCTGATTTTGAACGGAGATGTTCTGAAGTTACAGGAGTTCCAAAATCAGTTGAATAGTCTTGATTCCAATTTAAGATTCACTATTGAGAAGGACAACCGTAAGATAAATTTTTTGGACATTACAATAAAAAGTGAAGATGGCCATTTGCACACTTCTTTGTTTACCAAACCAACAGCAAGAAACATTCTTCTTAAATTTGATGTAACCATCCCAAGGCCCTGAAGGACAATATACTTTTCAGCCAGGTTATTTTTGTATAGAGAAATTGTTTCAAAAAGGAGGATTATTTTCTTGAAGCGCAAAAACTTCAGAATAAATTAAGAACAAAATGCTATCCTGCTAGGCTTCTTAAGAGATCAAAGAAAAGGATGTTGTACTATAACTGTGCAGCCCTTCACAAAACCATGGAAGCTTTGTCTGTGTCTCAACTTTTGAAATTTTGTCCAATAAAATCAAGGAGATAATTGGTAAACATTGGGGTCTTTTTAAAGGTCTAGGGGCCAGATGTAGGTAATTCTATTTTACCGATTCATAAATACCGAATTTTACCGATTCGGTATTTATGAATCGGTAAAATAGAGGGGGGGAGATGTAGGTAATTTTCTTTTCACATTTACCGAATCGGTAAGATTCGGTATTTACCGATTCGGTAAATACCGAATTGGTATTGCCCATTGATTCCTATGGGCCTTGAAGCCCATAGGAATCAATGGGCAATACCGATTCGGTATTTACCGAATCGGTAAATACCGAATGTTGCAAGGGTGCAGGGGGTGTCACTTTGACACCCTCTAGCACCCAAAGTAAAGGCATGTGTGACATGTGGCACACAGACATGCCCTAAGGGCATGTCTGTGTGTCACATTGCACAGTGTGCATGCACAGATGTGCATGCACACCTGGATTCGGTATTTTACCACCCAATAGGATTGGGTGGTAAAATACCGACTCTTAAGGGCCTGTGACACTCTCAGGAGTGTCACCTACATTTGAATTTACCGAATCGGTAAAATTACCGATTCGGTATTTTACAGAATCGGTAAATTTACCGAATCGGTAAATTTACCGATTCTGTAAAATAATGGCCCCTACATGCCAATTCCTAAATACCGGTCGGTAACGGCCGAAATCGGCCGTTACCGACGGGTATTTGGGCTCCTACATCTGGCCCTAACTGAACTAAAAGATATGCCACTCTTAGCCTCTAAGAGAGGCTCGAACCTCATGAAAAGACTTGCCAGAGCTTATGATGATCCTAGACAGCCTAACATACACAACACGTTACATATGACTGCAGTGTTAGGCCATTTCAAATGCAATAACTGTGTGGTGTGTAGCACAACACAAACCACAAATAATTTCAACATCAGCGAACAGCGGTTTCAAATTGAAATTTTTTCTAACTACAACACGCAGAATGTTATATATTGCATTGAGTGCCCTTGTGGCCTATCCTACATAGGCAAGACAACTCCACTTATAAAGAAACACAGAGTTCAGCACCACTCCAGAATCCAGTGCAAGATAGAACATGCTCCTCTAGTAGACCATTTCAACCTAAAAAACATTCAGAAAAGGACATGATGTGGTGGGTCATTGATGTTGTTAAAACAACAAAAAGGTTGCCAAATGTTGACCGTGTCCTGACAAAGACCCTGTTTGTGTTATGTGGCTATTGAAATAAACTGTATTGGGATAGGCTCTGGTCCAATCGTTTTAGTTTGGTTGTTATACTCTTACACAAGTTTATATTGTGATACTATTTCTGAGTAATTATCTGATGTTTCTTAAATGTTTGTTTCTTCTGAATACATTGACCTATGTTTTGCCTATGGTTTAAAAATGTCAATACTGATTTGAATTAATATTCTTCATTTACTATTATGTGTACATTTCTCCAGGTAAATTTTATATTTCTTGTTAAAACATCAAGCTATGTACTGTTTAGGGTTTCCAATTGTGAATTAAATTTGACCCGAATTGATATATTCCATTTACTAGTATAAGTAAATATTTCCAGATGATATGTTTGTAAAAGGCATGTTTTGAATGTACGTTCTCTTTCTATGACTAACAAGGGTTGCATTTTATGCCCTATCTGTCTCCTGACATTTCCTTTACCGCATTTTAATCCCTATCACATTATATTATTTGGCAACGATGATACTTTAAGATGCCTGACAATTTTCTAGGTCATTTACTTATTGTCCTGTTTTTATTTATTTTATTCCCCCAGGGAATGTTTTTGTAAGAGTATCACATCATTAATATAGTGGTTGAGAGGACGTACCTTGGCAAAAATATCAGCCACTCCGTCACCTTTTTTTGTGGAGCATCTGGACATTTTTTTAGAGCAACTCCATTCCAACATGGCAGATGCACTTCTTTGTACATTTAGTGTCATTTCCCGTGCCCGGCTTAGTTTCCAACCATTGTGGAAGGCACACAGGGATGGTTGAATCATACTGTGGCTTCTGAGTCTCTATGGAAGATTCTTTTTTGAACCAACTTTGTATTCTTTAATTTCCCCTCTTTTTTGGCTTGAAAGTCAATATGTCTTTCCTGGACTACGAAACAAACTAATCCAATCATGTCACTCAAGGCAAACTAAGCCTTCGTAGACGTTTTTTTTCCCAAGACAATTGATAGCCCAGCACCATCCTTAATTCGGACGAGCAAGCCTGCATGAGAAACAAGTACGCCCTTATGCTGCTTTTACCCTCGCTTAAAGCATTCTGGTTTACACCACATCTGTATCTTCGTGGGCTTTATTCATTTTGTATGATTCTCAGTAACTGTTATGTTCTCTTTGGGCCTCTGACTTTGTCTTTTAACAGCAAGCACCCCCCTTTTTTGACTTTTCTAAATGCTATGGTCTCATTTAGTCTGTGCTCGATATCTTTAATTTGCCCCCTTTGCTGGATAATTTATCTGAAATTTATTTTTGTGCTGGACTGACCATTCTTGACGTGTCCTGACCTTTCCTTAAATGTATCGCATATTTTGCTTACCACATCTTGGCATTAATATACACAACTCTCTCTTATAGATTTTATCATCTCTTCAATTCAACTGTGTTTCGCTTCCATTTATTTCCCCCAATTAATTCATTTGTAGGTGCATTTACATTATTCTTAATACTTTGCAGTTCAACTTTTCTATTGGTCTTCTTCTGTGTGCTTTAGCCTACTTTTGATATACCATATAATTTGAGATATTCCGGGTCTTCTCATATTTCTGCTCTGAGCTCTTTTCACTTCCTCCAGGTGTAACAATTATTATCTACTTTATTAATATAGCTTATTGCTATGCATTATGTTTAACTTTCAGAGGGGTCTTGGATCTTCTGTAAAGATCTTGTCCTGATTATGGTCTCATAGATTCATCTACACAGAGACCGAAACATCGATGCTTTGACCCATTTTTCCATTAGTTCCTGATAATATGAAATTCAGGAGACATTGATCCCATGTTCAGGACAGTCTCTATACTCGTTAAGGTGTGGGTAATAGATTTTTCAGTACTGATGATAAGTGAAATGCCGATGTTAATTACCTAATATTCCTGTCACCAATACCCTTGAAGTACCTTTTTCTATCTTGAAACTCCTTTTGTAATCATTTTGTTCTAACTACAATATAACTGATTTAAATAATACACCCGGTTTGTATAAATGTATTCTTAATTTTTTAATGCTAATTACCTACTGTACCGGTCATTAAGGGACATCTAGAGAATACTGTTTAAGTTTAGTTGAGTACACTCTGAAATATAAGCCTTGTTGGCAACATTACCCGACGCTTATCTACTCCAGCTCACAAGGGTATAATGGGTTGCCTAATTTGTTACATAAACTTTCTAAAAGTGGCATTTTCAGAATTTGACTTTAAAATCCAACATCACAATAAGTTAGGATTGGATTTCAAATCAGGATTAGTGGACACCACATATTACAGAGTATATCTTTCCATTTGGAAATTACGATTATAAAATGTAAAAAGGTAACCCCAATGTTATCCTATGGAAGATATAGGCCTTGCAGTAGTGAAAACACAACATCAACATCCTCTCCTACGCCGACGACACCCAGCTGATACTCTCCCTCACCAAGGACCCAGCCACCGCCAAATCAAACTGCCAGGAAGGAATAAAAGAGGTAGCTGACTGGATAAAGCACAGCCGCGTCAAACGCAACTCGGATAAGGCGGAGGTCCTCGTCCTCGGACAAACCCCCTCGGCATGGGACGACTCGTGGTGGCCTTCGGCACTGGGCACCGCACCGACACCCACAGACCACGCACGCAACCTGGGTTTCATCCTGGACTCCTCGCTCACAATGACCAAACAAGTCAACGCCGTCTCTTTCTCATGCTTCAACGCCTTGCGCATGCTCCGGAAGATCTTCCGATGGATCCCCACCGAAACCAGAAGAACAGTCACCCAGGCCCTCGTCACCAGCTGACTGGACTACGGGAACGCCCTCTACGCTGGTACAACCACCAAACTCCAGAACCGTCTCCAGCGCATTCAAAACGCCTCCGCACGACTCTTCCTCAACATCCCCCAACTGAGCCACATCTCAACCCACCTGAGAAATCTCCACTGGCTCCACGTCAGCAAAAGAATCACGTTCAGACTGCTCACCCACGCACACAAAGCACTCCACAACCTGGGCCCGGAATACCTCAACAGCCGACTCACGTTCTACACCCCCGCCCGCCAGCTCCGCTCAGCCAACCTCGCCCTCGCCACCATCCCACGGATCCGCAGAGCCACCACCGGAGGAAGATCATTCTCCTACCTGGCAGCAAAGACCGGGAACTCCATCCCCACCCACCTACGAATGACCCAGGACCGCCTCAGCTTCAGGAAGCACCTCAAGACCTGGCTATTCAAGCAGTAGCAGCTCCCCGCACCCCCAGCGCCTTGAGACCCTAACGGGTGAGTAGCATGCTCTACAAATATCTGATTGATTGATTGATTGAAAAACAAATGTAAGATTTTTTCACTATCAGGACATGTAAAACTTAAAAGTGCATGTTCTGCTTTTTAAATACCTAGCACTCCTCTCTATAGGCTGTCCAGGGCTAACTTAGGGGTGTGTTATATGTATTAAAAAGGAAGGTCTGGAAATGGCACATGTTTCAGGTGCTCCTTAAGTGGGTGGAACAATATGTGCTGCAGGCCCACTAGTAGCACATGTAGTCCACTTTACTGGAGACTCATATGTAAATTAAATTTGCCATTTGGGTATGAGCCAATATTACCATGTCTAGAGGAGAGCACACATGCACTTTAGAATTAGTTAGCAGTGGTAATGTGCTCAATGTCCTAGGGCCTCCAGAAAATCAAATTCAACAAAAAGGGAATGAGGAAGGCAAAACTTTTGGGGGTGACCCTGCACAAAGAGCCATTTCTAAAAGTTACTAACAACAGACGAACTGTGAAGCTGATTTATTTATAGCAGCACCCCAAAATACTAGCTCATCTGTGCAGGGAATTAGCTGAGCATTAGGAGTCTTTGCACTATTTGACTTTAAACGTATCTAGCCAGAATGGCATCATTGGTGCATATGACATCCTGGTTCATTTATTAAAAAGTACTTCTATGAAGATATATAACCAGCTCACCACACACATTCTCAAACAAATCTATTGTTATAATAAAAGTTCAAAAATGCCAAGAGTACACTAATTGGGACTGCTAAGGATAAGAACATTGAGAAGATAAGAAGAAAAAGGAAAATAAATCAAAACTGTACAAAAGTCGCAAAAGAAAATGACACTAAGGGCCTTATTATGACTTTGGTGGTGCAGCGCCGGGTCCGCCCGCCTCCACACTACCAAAGCCCGTGAGATTAGGAGTTTCTTTCTGTCTGAAGGGCATTTCTCTGGTGTTCCCTTGGCAGTGTCTCTAAAGATGTGCATCGCAATTGGAACAATAAAAACAGTTCCTACATGGCATGGACTGAAAAGTCTATACCGTGCAGGAACTGGGGTGCACTCACACAGGGGGGTACTTCTTGTGCCCCCCTGCATTCATCCCCAGGCGTAGGAGGCATGGGGGCCCTGCAGGACCCCTTTTGTTTCCTCTCTGCCACGGTGTAATTGGAGTAGGAACCTCCATGATACCGCCAGTTGAGAGGAATCATGTAATATGCTTGGTGGGACAGCGGCAGTCCCTCCAAGAATATTACCGCCTACTAACTGCCCTAACAAACCCCAGGGAATGGCGGCTGTAGTGGGGCAATGATGGTCTGACCGCCCTAATCTTAATATGGCCGTCGGGAAACTGCCACCACAGTGCCTTCATGAGTCTGGCGGTCCGTGGATTGCCAGACTCACATTCAGCCCCATAATTGTTCTGCTATGCAATACCTCATGGCAATCACCACAGGAATACCACCAAAAATGCGGGTAGACCACTTCACCAATATATACAGTATATAATATATACTTGACTGGTGATGATTTGACCAATAATGACGAATCCAAGGAAACGGTTTGTCTACCAGCTGCCAGTAAACCATTGGAAATATCTCTAGATGAAACATTACAACTAATCAGTGGTTTTATTTTGAATAAGGTGTCAGGTCCTGATAAAATATTTAGTGACCTTTTTTCATCACATGCGCAAATCTGGGGCCCTTATCTTGATAAGATCACTAATGCCATCTTGATAGGATCCAACGTGCATGAAAATCCTAGCAATTAGCAGTCCATAAGCTTGACTGACAGTTTACAAAATATATCCTGTTTCCACATTTTTTGATACACTTTTACCCAATTTAATCAATGATCACCATGCTCTTTTCCACCTACCAGTCGGGTTTAAAAAAAGTCAGTACGCTTTATGGGAAACTGTTACTTTTGAAAGAGGACATTTATATTTTGCATTTGTGGACCTTAAGTTAGCCTTTAATTTAATTCCAAAGAACAAATTGTGGTCGATCTGATGATGATGGGAGTACCTGATATACTTTCCATTCTACTATGATAGCTTGAAAATACCTTTGCCCAAATGTGGTGAGGCCCACAGGGCAAACTAACAGAACACTTCCTAACAAAGAAGGGAATGCGACAGGGACGTGTTCCTGTCCCAAACCTATTCTCACTTTATATAAATTACATTTTAGACTTCCTTGGCTCCTTTAGGATTTATTGCCCTAAACTAGGCAAATGTGTGCTCCTGGCACTCCTGTCTGCAGGTAATACTTTACTTAAATCTAAGTCCCATATGGCAATTTTGGGGCTACTGACCTTTAGGTTCGATTGTGTGTTTTCTGCTCGCAGCGAGGACTGAAAGTCAGCTCGGCAAAGACAAAATGTATGGCCCTTCTCCTACATAAGAGCTATTGTTGTGTATTAACGTTGGAAGGGACCAAGCATAAGAGGATAAAGAGCTCTGAATATCTCGGTTTCTAAATTGACAGATAGCATATCATATGGTATGCAGCTAGAGAAAAATATGCTTAAGTTCCAGTGATATAGATCTGGGATACTAAAAGTTCAAAGGTCTACTCTCCTCGGGTAGACCAGCACTACGGATTGACTTTGTTCAAGCACTGGGACAGCTTTAGATGCTGGAAAATGATGGGGAAATTGCAGGTGTCTTCAATTTTGCTATAATAGAATGGAAATTCTTAAAATCATTGGATTGGCAAAACACCACACCTCTGCCCATTTACATTAAAATTCATGTTAAACTCATTGCATAGATACCAAACTGAAGGCTATAGCTATATTGGAGATGCCTCTGACTTACAGAGGAGTTCACAGTATTCAAAATAGCTCATAAAGAGATACTGAGGCTTACTGCTCATTACAGAATAGCGGATGTATGACGTTACAACGCATACCTTTACAAAGAAATTTTTACAACGCCATAACTATTACAACACATGTATTTACAACGCATGTTTTTACAACGCAGGTACCTTTACAACGCATACCATTACAACGTAAGTATTGGTAAGTATATATTAATTTTTTTAATGTACATTATTTGAAATTAATATAATTTAATGTAATTTATTTAATTTAATTTAATTTCATTTAATTAATTTAATTTAAATTTAATTTTACTTTATTTTTACCCTGTACCCCTGTACCCCAAAGACCCAAAACTGACCCTGAACCCTAAAAATACCCCTTTACCCAAAAACCCAAAACTGACCCTGAACCCTAAAAATACCCCTTCACCCAAAAACCCCAAACTGACCCTGAACCCTAAAAATACCCCTTTACCCAAAAACCCAAAACTGACCCTGAACCCTAAAAATACCCCTTTACCCAAAACCCCCAAACTGACCCTGAACCCTAAAAATACCCCTTTACCCAAAAACCCAAAACTGACCCTGAACCCTAAAAATACCCCTTTACCCAAAAACCCAAAACTGACCCTGAACCCTAAAAATAACCCTTTACCCAAAAACCCAAAACTGACCCTGAACCCTAAAAATACCCCTTTACCAAAAAAAAAACTGACCCTGAACCCTAAAAATACCCCTTAAAAAAACCCAAACATTTAACATTTTAAATATAATTATATACTTACCAATACTTACGTTGTAATGGTATGCGTTGTAAAGGTACCTACGTTGTAAAAACATGCGTTGTAAATGCATGCGTTGTAATGGTTTTTGCGTTGTAAAAGTTTCGTTGTAATGGTAGTGCGTTGTAAAAGTTGCGTTGTAAAGGTTGTTTCCCCAGAATAGCATGGCTGAATGTTGTTCAAACTCCTTGGTGTTGCCTCTGATAAGAAATGGTGTGGAATAATCCTATTGAAGTCACACATGTCCTCAAAGACCACATAAAAGAAAAGTATTGGTTATATGTCACTGAAAAAAACGTATTAGTTCTAGACATGGATCTCTTACCAATGCTTGTTTAGATTTCAAATGTGCAATTAGTTTGGATTCTTTTTAGGCACATAACTCTGCTGCCTTATTTCAATTTTAGATTGGGTATTTGACCAGTTAAATGCTTCTGCAGGAAATGGTCAGTCTCTACAATAATTGATGATATATGCCAGTTCTGCTTTCATGCCAAACAAAAACTGATCCCCCGAACTGAGAGAGAAAGCAGAATTTGAGCTGCACTTATTAACTCGCGCTCTATGGCTAAACATGCCCTCCATATCCATGAACTTCTTTCAGATGAACACTTAGATGTGTTATTTATAACTGAAACCTGGCTTAATGAATCTTGCGCCCCGGTGGTTGAGCTTGGTATCCCTTTGGGATATAAAATTGCAAGAGTGGACCGCAAAACCGGGAGAGGGGGTGGGATTGCAGTGGTGTTCAGGGACACTTGGGTTTTCTCCAGCGAGGTTTCAGTGGGGTTAGTGGAGGGGGATGCGCTCGATTTTTCCATTGTCACATCGCCCCACTACACACTGGGTGGCACATTGGTCTACCAGAATTCTGGCCCTCCTGGAGGATTCCTGAAAGCCCTGAATGATGTCATTGTTCCACGTGCCCTACGCTTTCCAAATTTCCTCCTTCTGGGTGACTTTAACATCCATTTGACTGCCCGGAGGCTACTGGCTCCAGGGAACTAATGGAACTGTTTGATCTAGCACAATTAACCCAGTAGATTAAGTCTCCCTCACAAAAGGGGGGACATATAATTGACTTGGTATGTTCCAACTTTGCCTTGTCTGCTTTTGACCCCCTTCAGGTCACTTGGTCAGATTATTACTTGGTCCAGTTAGCTTAGACCATAGGGAAACTCCCGTCATCTATAGTCCCAGCACAAAATAAAGCAGGTCGGAAGATTGACATTCTGGCCCTTTCTAAGGCTCTCTCAATGTCATGCCCGTCGGCCGCTTGTGATCTTGAAGGAGCGGTAGATAGTTGCTCCACCTGGATCAGTCAAGGGGCTGGCGCTGTGTTAAAACCCCTCTCCACCAGGCAACCAATATCTATTCCATCTAAACCATGGTACTCAGGCTCTGTTAAAGTTAGGATTTTTCTCAGTTTAGGAGTAGTAAAGTTAGGACTCCTAACGTTTGGACTCCTAAACTGAGAAAAATCCCAACTTTAAGACTTTCAGTATTCACAGAAGGCATTTAGGATTCCTAACTTTACTACTCCTACACTGAGAAAAATCCTAAGTTTAAGACTTTCGGTATTCACAGAAGGCCTTTAGGACTCCTAACTTCTGTGAATACTGAAATGAGTAAGTGCTTTCTGTGAATACCAGAATGAGTAAGTGCCTTCTGTGAATACCGAAATGGTAGTAAGTGCAGGATTTTATATTAAGTTAGTTCTGTGAATCAGGCCCTTAGAGACCTCAAATTGGGTTGTAAAACACTGGAAGGGCGTTGGCGTCGGGAGTATTGTCCCTTGGCCAAAACTGCTCTTCGTAAAGCCCAAAGAGACTACTATTTAGCCATTGGGAAGGCGAACAGTAGTTTCTATGCGGAGCGGATTGCTAAAGCTAATAATAATAGCAAGGAGATTTTCTCCATTGTAAGAAGTTTTTTGGCACCCTGCGTGGAACAAAACAGCCCTCCCAGTATCATCACAATGGTGTAAGGAGCTGTCCTCTTTCTTTGTTGAAAAAATACAGAATATCCAAGACAGTCTTGGGTCGGGTTCCCTGGCACCGAGGGATTCTTTTCCTCTGCCCCTTTTACCTCCCACTCCATCAGCTCCTCCATTTATGAACTTTGTGCCCATAGCCGGATCGGATACCTTGGCCATCCTCAAATCCCTTAAGTCGGGGTCCATGACTGACCCTTGTCTTGCCAGAGTGCTGGCTGGGGTCGCTGAGGTGGTCTATCCTGAGATCAATAGGATTATTAATATATCCTTACAGACCGCTGTTGTTCCTTTGAGCTGGAAACAGGCTAAGCTCCTTCCACTTTAAAAAAAAAACCTTCTTTAAACACGTCCAAACTTGCTAGCTATCGCCCTATATCTCTCCTACCGGCACTGACAAAGGTTTATGAGAAGGTGGTCTTTCGACAGCTTGAGGCCTATGTGGAAACATCTGGTGTCCTTCATCTGGCGCAATCTGGTTTCAGGGCAACATACAGTACCAAGACCGCACTTGTGGAAATGGCTGAGGCGATCAGGGAGTGCCTGGACGCGGGCGGCAGAGCGGCCTTGATTCTACTTGACATCTCTGCTGCCTTCGATACGTTGCCCCATCAATTACTTCTTGCCCGCCTCTCAACATTGGCATCGCTGGCTCCGCCTGGGACTGAATGAAATCCTTTCTGGAAGAGCACACCCAACAGGTCTGGATGCCTCCTTTTTCATCGACTGCCAAGAAAATGTCTACCGGAGTCCCTCAGGGTTCTACTCTGAGCCCTTTGCTCTTTAATATCTATTGGACTCCTCCAATTTTTCTGGCTGAGGAACTGGGTGCACAAATAATCGCATATGCTGATGACAACCAGCTCCTATTTACCAGGAAGGACTCCGACCTGTCAACAGAAATTGCCCAGAACTGTCTCTCGTCTGTGTTTAAGTGGTTGGCCCATGCCCAACTGAAATGCAACAAGGACAAGTCTGAGGTCCTTCTGTATGGTCAGTTTCCGCCTGCCTTCAGAGAAACTCTATGACCTCCAGACTTCCCTCGACCTAACTCAGAGGGTGCTCCAGCAAAGAACTTGGGGGTCTGGTTTGGAGAAGACCTGCGGTTTTCGGCGCATAGTAAGAAACTCATTGGAGTTTGCTTTGGCACCCTTAAGTCATTAAGAAGGTTCTTCCCCTGCTTCCGAGGCAGGCCAAGGAAATGGTCGCTCATGGTCTCATTCTTTCCCGCATCGATTATGCCAATGCTTTGTTTATGGGTATTCCTGGATATTTTAAAAAAAACCACTACAGACCATACAGAATGCCACGGCCAGACTTCTATTTAACATCCCTGGAAGATCTAGCGTATGACAGCATGTACGCGATCTGCATTGGCTTCCTGTGGCCCAGAGAATGCAATTTAAAGCTCTTACCCTGGCGCACAGAGCCCTGCACGGTCTTGGACCAAAGTACATCAGAAAGCATTTTGCTTTCTATGTCCCTAACAGATCAGTGCGCTCAGCCACCCAACGACGGATGGCGATCCCCGATTCTGCAGAACGCGGCTGGGGGGCCAGTACCTTTCCATCAAAGCAGCTATGGCATGGAACTCCCTGCCCCTGGAAATACGGAACACTCAGGACTTCAGACTTTTTAAAAAGCAACTTAAAACCTTCCTATTCAAGCAGCCGTTTTAAATTCTCCGCTCCACCAGGTCACTGTTATTTTGGTCGCCAGGACACTCCTGAGTATTTGTGCGCGGTATGAATCCATCATAACATAACATAACATGTGCAAATAAGAAACTGAGAGCGTGGCTATGCTTTTTGCTTTTCATCATCCTCCTAGTTGATGGATATGTATGATCTGTTGGCAGCTTGTAGGGACACAATATACGATTCCCCTCAGAATTTAAAGTACAGTCACAGGAAGGGCAATTGTTTTTAGCATAGCTTTGTTTTTACCATCTGCATGACAGAAAAGGGGGAGACTTTGCTTTAGTGATGATTTTTAAAACAATTATGGAATTTTTAATTTTATTGCCTATTGTATATACATAGGATTATTTTGTATTATATTTATGAATTGTATTGACATGAATATTTTAATGGTAGGGACTTTTAAGTGAATTGTTTATTGGAGTTAATCCTTGAATAAACATATTTTGCCTGGCTGATCAGTTCAAGTTCAAAAGACCTTTATTCGAATTTCATAAAATTCATAAAAGTACCACATAAAAACAATTCATTTACATAACACATCATTACGAGAATTCAAGATTAAAAAATATAATACAATTCTAGTGAGGCTAATTTCAAGGATTTTCCATCATTTTACGCACTCGCGTTATCAGTCTCAGTAAAGTGCTAGTGCGAAAGATTAGTTCATCTGAGTCCAGGGAAACCAACATCAAATAGGACTTCTCCAGCGAAAGGGGTCTGTATTTCCTAAAATATGGAGTTGAAAACCATTTGAGTTATCTTAAATAAAATTTGCAGAAGAATAGGAAGTGCAAAACATCCTGTGAACTGACACCATCACACGGGCATGGGTTGCAGTCAGTGCTATGTCGATAGCCCAAAGGGAAAGACAACAAAAATTTTACTGAACCCGCTCTTAAACGAAACAAGAGTGATCTCTCCCAGTTGGTCATGGGTAGAGTAAGGTAGGGCGGGAGTAGATGCCTACACAGTTCATTTCCCATATATTTCGCAACAGTTGATTTTGTTGATTCTCTTCCCATCCTTTCAGATTCAAAAAGTGCATACAGTGCATGTTTAACCTCGGTTTTGTCCTTGAGCTTAATCTTGGTGGGGTCGGAAAAAAGATCACCTTTGTCCACAGCACTTAGTGTTTCGGATACTCCTGAGAGCCATGGGATCTCCATGCCACGGTCACAATTTAGGCAATCTTTTATAATATTTTGTGTGAGAGTGGCTGAATTGTTCCTCCAAACCTTTACCCAAAATAGTGCAGGTCTGGCTCTAATAAAATCACATACATAGGGGAGGTTTAGTTCATTATGACAAATAAAATCAGAAGATGAGATTGGGGCACCCAGTATTTTTCTGCAAAAGCGGCTTTCTTCCCGCTGAATGCATGCGCTATCTCCCAACCCCCAAACCTCTGCTCCGTATGAAGCTACTGGTGAGCACTGTAATCTAAATATTTTTAAAATGGCTCTTATGGCACCTATTTTCTTCGGGCGAGGCAAGCTCAAGATAGAATTGGTGGCTTTCGAGAACTTGCTCGTGGCGTGGGCCAAATGCCCACTCCACGAGCCGTTCGCAGCGAAAACCAACCCTAAGTAAGGAAACGTAGGGACAGATTCGAGTTTATCTGTCCCTATGTGTATAGTGTTGAGCTTCCGTTTACCGGGGCCTCATGACATGATAAAAGATTTTTTTTAATTTACGCGCAGATCCAATCCCTCCATATGTTGGACAAAACTTTGAACAAGTAAGCGGGGGGCATTTGGTGTGCGGCCCATAAGCACCGCATCATCCGCGTATAATAATACTGAAAGAGGTTTCCCCAAGATTGTCGGTACATCGCTGGTGACTTGTTAGAGAGTTCCAGATAGGCCATTAATGTAGATGATAAACAACAGGGGTGCTAAAACGCAACCCTGTCTCACCCCCGTACCGATATCAATGGCTCCGGAGACCTCTCCACCCATCCCAATGCGGACCTGTGCTTTTAGATCAGTGTGTAGGTAGGCCAGGAAATTAACAAAGGTCTCGTCTAGCCCATAGTTCAATAAGATGGTCCAGAGTTTAGATCTATTCACTAGATCGAAAGAGATCCATAAAAGCAAGGTAAATAGGAGATGATCGAGCAATGTTATACTTATCAATTATCAATTTTGGATTCAAACATTGCTCCACTGTCCCAACCCCGCTCCTGAATCCCATCTGACACGGGTCTAATAGTTCTGTATTTTCAGTCCATTCAAGCACCCTGTTATAAATTACTCGGCCCAAAATTTTTAAGGTGTTATCCAGAAGGGAGATTGGACGATAATTAACTGGATCAGACCTATCTCCCTTTTTGAAAATTGGGACAATGGTGCTAGTTGCCCAGGTGGTAGGCATGGGCACTGTTGGCAGACTGTTAAAGACATTGACAAGAATTGGTGCCCATAAATCTGGACTATGCTTAATAATATCAATGGGCAGACCGTCTGAGCCTGGGGCCTTGTTTCCAAGGCTCTCTTTTATAGCTGTTTCTACTTCATGGGCATCGATCTGTAGGCCACACAGCTGTCCTGGGCTGTAAGTCATCGACTCCTCATGTGGGACAGCATAGATTTTTGAGAAGTGGGCCTCCCAAACACTACTAGTTATATTACAGCTAATTGGTGTTAGCTTTTTACCCATTTCTCTTGTTTTCCTAACTGCAGACCAGAAGGGCCCACTGCCCCCCAGATTAGCGCTGGCGGCCAGTGAGTCCCACTGTTCTGAGAGTAGTGCGGCCTTTCTACCAGTTATTGTAAGTTTATACTGCTTCCTGGCTGTCTGGACAGCCGTTGTGCACCTGGGGTTAGTGGTGAGCGCCCTTCGTAAGTCCCTATTAGCCAGTGAGCAGGCCGAGTCGAACCACCTTGGTTCTTTCTCTACACTTGGTAAGGGAACTGACAAGAGAGTTTTTATGGATGAACACAATTTGCCAAAGTCGGCAATTATCCTATGGTAATTACCGTCCATGGATAAGCAGGAGTTAATCAGATGGGGGTGTTTGGTTTGTACAGTATTCAAAATTGCCCCACTATCAACACCCCTCCATTTTAATCTCAAACCATCAGCCGACGGTGAAATATCCCTTGCGCCATTTAGGTTTGAGTAAACAGAACTAGGGGCTAAATCTAGAGTTACTATTAATGGGTTGTGATCCCCAAACGATGTCTCCATCACTCTAGATTTGACTACGCAATCTATTAAATGGGGCGTCATAAAGATGTAATCAATAGTGGAACTGCTGTCCCTACCTCTGAACGTAGGAGCATAAGGAGCACTGGGATTGTGGCCTATTTCCATGGCATCACCAAGGTTGAACTCAGATAATATGTTCGCTAATTCAGTGCCCCTTCGTTCCGCTTGGTCTGAGTGGGTCCTATCCTTAGTCCCAGAATCTTTTAATATCTTTGCATTGAAGTCACCCCCAATCAAGATCCCTGACCCAACATCTGCTTGTAGGCTAAATTCCAAATTGTGTAAGGTCTTTGAAAGAGCCTCAAAGTTTTCATTGGGTACACAGTAAAAATCGTTGTTATAAAAATTAATTAAATAAATCCGGGTCTTTAACTTGTATTCCAAAATTTGTATGTTCAGATTCCCTCTTGACAAATCTCTGATTGTGCCACCAGCCAATATCTTAATCCCTATAAACAGGCCGCCCACTGCTCGGACAAGACTAGGTTTGGGCGCTTTTACGCTAAAGCATTGATAGCCCTCAATGTGAAGGTTTCCAACAGCCCAAGTCTCTTGGAACATAGCAATGTCCATGTCATCAATTGTCTTAGCCCATTGAGGATCTGGGAGCCTTGCTTCTAGCCCAGCTACATTCCAGCTAAGGATTTTCAAACCACAATAGCTGGGATGTCTAGTAGGCTTATTCCCAAGATTCCTCACTGTATTCACATTCAGTTCGGGCGATGTGGGAATTTTATATTCATGTGTGGCTGTGGATATAGCGGTATGCTTTGGTATTCCCGGGGCAACATTACCTGGTATTACTAATAAACATTCCTCGTTAATGTTGCCGACTACTGTGCAACCACTATTGTCATCCATATCACCAGATAATCTTCCCTGAGTTGTGATTTCTTCGTCTATTAATTGACACCCCTTATTATCATTACTTGTAGCTATACTTCCAATGTTGTCACCTGCCCTAATATCCAGTCAATCCAGGTCATTTAAATTTAAAAAGACCTGTTCGAACCGATTATAGGTTGGGATGTTAAATAGCGGCCTTTCTTCATTTTGATACATGAACTGATTGGGAGTAATTGTAGGGTATAATCTTTCCCTATGGTCATACTGGGGCATTATGGGAAAGTGAGTATGGTGCAGCTGGTATGTTTTTATTTTTTATTTTTTTTATTTTTTCCAAAACCTTTATTGGAGTAAGCATAGAAAAATACAAGAATGGGCCTACAACCTCACGGGCTGGCCGCTAATAACAAGGCACAATGCATGTAAGAAAAATGTACACCCGTGGATAGGTACAGCTCACGTACAAAGCATTACTCTATAGACATCACAGAACAATTTGCATTTTTATTTTATAAAAAGAAACACAAACACTAAAGGCGAATGGACGACAATTAAGGTCAGCCCAAAGAGCGGAGGGGACGGTTCCACGATCAGGAGAACACACCCAGAGCCCGAAGGCTCCAATCAAGTCGGGGAGGGGGGGGGGGGGGGGAGGGGAGCAGCGGGGAGAACCGGAAGTATAAAAAACCTTACGGAAAGGCTCCGGGAACTCTAGTCTAGGGAGAAGGGACAATCTCAGCAGTATTTTCAAGGGGAGGGGTGCAAATACCCCCACGATAATCATTCCACTGGCCCCAAACCTTCGTCCACGCCCTGGGCCTGCCCCTGGCCACATAAACCGTCTTCTCACGAAACATGGACCAGTCCATATTGTCTTCCCACTTCGAGACCTCAGGGGGCCTGGAAGCGCCCCAGAGTTGCGCGACATCTCGCTTCGCAATCATGTAACCAAGGGTAGCCCATCTGGTCTGGGCCACAGAATAGTCAGTGGGTTCCCACACATTCAACAGACATCTGCGAGGCTCCGGCCGCAGGGCCACCTCCGTAACAGCAGTCATCACCTCAAGCACAGCAGTCCAATAAGCAGCTACAACCGGGCACTCCCAAAGGATATGCAAAAAGGTCGCACTCAAGCCACATCCACGCTTGCACAGCCCATCCGAAGAAAAGCCTATCGTAACCAGACGCGGACCAGTGACATAGACTCGATGAAGAATCTTAAGCTGAACTAAACGGAGACGGGCAGGAATGGCCACCTCCTTGGGAGAAGAGAGCGCCGATTGCCAATCTTCGTCGTCCAGTTCCAACCCATCGCAAACCCAAGCCTCCCGAAGTCGGACCAGTAAGTCCACCCGATTATTAATCAATTTCTTGTAGATCAGAGAAATAGTGCTATCGGGAAGATGCCCATCAAGAACACGGTCCTCGAGGGGGGAAGATTCAGGCAGGGCCTCACCCGGAACCAAGACTGAGGCGAGGGCATGTCGGACCTTCAGGTACCGAAAAAATTCCCTACCACTCAAACCATATTCCGCCTGGAGGGCCTGGAACGACTTCACACCACCGTTCGAGTACACGTCACCCACCTTACAGATCCCAATCACATCCCAGCGGTCGAAACCCTTGGTAGACCAGAGTCCGCCCAAACGTTCGGATGCATAAAGCGGTGTCGCCAATGTCAATCGATCCTCCCACCCCAAACTCACATTCGCAGCCCGCCACACCGTTACTGCAATCCTGGATGGGCCCACAAGATGGCGCCCGGCCGATCAGGAATAAAGCGCTCGAGTAAAGTCCCCACCCGGAAGCTGGAATCTGTCCATCTCGAATGCAGGATTACGACCCGGGGAAAACATCACATGATTAACGGCAGACAGCTGGGAAGCCCAATAATATCGCTTGATATCGGGGAGCGCCATGCCCCCGTCATACCAGGGGATGGTGAGCTTTGCAAGTGCGATACGGGGTCGCCCATCCCATATCAACTGCCGTTGAAGACTCTCAATCTCTTGGAAATAGGCCTTAGGGACAGCGTCATAGGAGTTGTGAAGCGCGTAAAGGAATCGCGGCAAGGACATCATTTTAAACAGGGCCGCCCTGCCCAGCGGAGATAAAGGAAGCTTGCGCCAACGGGCCACATCCAATCGCAGTCTAAGCAACGGAGGGAGGAGATTACGCTCAAAGCGGAGCGTCGGGTCCAACGTAATACAAATCCCTAAGTACTTGAAGCCCGACTGGACCACTTGAATAGGAAGTCTACTCGGCAAGGGGGGCAAAACCCCCGAGAGAACATATACACAGGACTTGGTCCAGTTAATAACGAGGCCCGAGTTGGCTCCAAAAGAAGCAAGAACATCAAACAGAACAGACAGAGATTTACGCGGGGAGGTGAGGTATAAAAGGATATCGTCCGCGTAAAGCGAAACGCGGTCCTCAAAGTCCGGAGACCAGCGAATCCCCTTGAGAGACGGTTCCCACCGGAGCCAGGCAGCCAACGGTTCCAAGGCGAGAGCAAACAGTAACGGAGACAAGGGGCATCCCTGACGGGTACCCCTGCCAAGGGTGAAAGGAGCCGAGACCCTACCATTTACCACTACTTGCGCCAGAGGTGCCGCGTACAGCAATTGGACCCAACCAATAAAGTCAGGCCCAAAACCAAATTTCTCAAGAGCCGCCCAAAGATAGGGCCACTCCACCGTGTCGAAGGCCATGGATGCATCCAACGATGCCAAAATGGCCGGCTCCGTCAGAAGCCCCGCCCTCGCGATCGCGCCATGAAGACGACGTAGGTTCAGAGCCGTGTTACGATGTGGGATAAATCCAGATTGATCCGGATGGACCAAGTCACTAATGACCGTCAAGAGACGGGTGGCCAGGAGTTTCGCCAACACCTTGGGTTCAACATTTAGTAGGGATATGGGCCTATAGGAGGAACAAAGATCACGTGGTTTGCCCTCCTTGGGGATGACAACTATCGTGGCCAGTCTCTGGTCATAAGGGAGAATACCCCGTTCCCGGGACTCCAGAAACATGTCGCGGAGATACGGAGCAATCTTATCCGGACGCAACTTGTACAATTCGATTGGCAACCCGTTCGGGCCCAATGCTTTGCCAGAACGAAGGGAACGGATGGCAGTAGCTATCTCATCAACCGTAAAGGGGGAGTCCAACGCCACACGGTCCGAATCAGAAACAATGGGCAGGGCTATATCACGCAACAGAAGGCGAGAGTCAACCACATCCCTCACAGACACAGGGGCATACACAACACGGAAGTACTCAGCAAACCGGTCAACTATCCCAATCGGGTCCGTTACACTCACACCACATGCAGACTGAATCACGGGTACCACACGATTAGCTCTCTGCTTCTTATCCAGCCACGCCAGCAATTTACCCGCTTTGTCACCCACATCATACAGACGTCCCTGTTGCTCCCGAAACATCATTTTGGCGGCATCCGTGACCAAGGACTTATAATCAAATTGTTTCAGACCCAGGGCATGGAGCTTCTCAGAAGTGACACCAGATTCCAAGCCCTCCTCCAGTACAGAAATTTCCCCCTCAAGATCAACCACTTCTCTATTCCTCGCTCTCTTAGCCTCAGCAATAAGGGAGAGGGCCTGCCCACGAATCACCGTCTTAAAGGCCTCCCACAGGGACACAGCAGATGAAACCGACCCTTCGTTATCCAGAAAATATGAGTCGAGGGACTTAAGTAAAAGGGTGCGGGTCTCAGGGGAGGTAAGGTACCACGGATTAATGGGAGCCACCCTGCCCGCTGCTTCCACCCCAACCTCAAAACGAAGCCAGAGCGGAGAATGGTCAGAGATACCCCTGGGCAAGTGCACAATCTCACGCACAGCCGGGGACTGAGCCGCCGGCATCAGGAAATAATCCAGCCGAGACAAACTCCCATGGGCCCCGGAGTGAAAGGTGTACTGCAGCTGCGTAGGGTGCAAAAGCCACCAGCAGTCCACTAGGCCGAAGGTATCCAAAAAGCCACCCAACCACTGCTGAGCCGCCGGGGTATCCCTAGGAGGGTGGCGATCATGAAGGCCGGAGACTACCGAATTAAAGTCACCAGCCAGAAAGAGAGTACTATCAGGAAGGTCCAACAAGACACGGCCCAAATCTGAAAAGGTGGAAGTCTGCAAACCGGGGGGCACATAAACAGTTAATAAGGAGAGGGTACGGCCTTCATACCGACCCACAAGGACAGCGTACCGCCCCCGGTCATCCTGTATAACATCATCAATAGCCAGGGGGAGGGAAGCCCGAATGAGGATACCCACACCCCTGGAACCCGAGGTGAACCCCGAATGTGCTACGAGGCGATAGCCCCACCTGTTCATTGCATGACAGACATTGCCTATCAAATGAGTCTCCTGCAGGAAAACAATGTCAGGAGATAAACGTCGTATACATTTCAACACCACACTGCGTTTGATACGATCTCCCAGACCATTAACGTTCCACGAAACAAATCTCAACCCGCTACCCCCCATCCCATCCGACAAAGCCCAAACCCCCCATCAATGAGCACGACCACAAAAAGCAAATTCAAATACAGAATAAAGTCGCCTTGAACACAGAACACACAAACAAAGAACTTCCCAACCACCCACCCCCCAAGTAACAAGAAAACACCCCCCACCCTGCACCCCTGCATAAAGCTAAAAAGCCACCCCAACCTGCAGTGTGCCTGTCGCCCAAGAACCCCTATTCTACACGAAGACCCCGGAGGAGGAAAGGCTCCGTTCCACCCGCCCCCCGATCAATAAATAACGAGAATAAGACTATACATCAAAACACATATGAGGTAGAGGAACATAGGCTTACATCCCTGGAAAAGTCATACAAAACAAGGCATCAGTCAAAAACGAAACGTTCAGCTCTCAACACCACCTTCAGCACCGCCCGGGTGGGCTTCGGACTCAGTCTCAGGAGGTCGATTAGGCAGGGAGTCCAGCCAGTCATTCACAGCCTCCGGCCGATCAAAAAAGAAAGTTCGATCATCATGCACCACCCGCAGCCTGGTCGGAAAGAGCATTGCGTAACGCATCCCCAAGTCCCTAAGACGTTTCTTGGCACCACGAAATCCCATCCGCTGCTTCTGGACCTGTTGGGAAAAGTCCGGATAAAAGTTCACCGTGGCATTTTCAAAGGCTACTGGGCCCTTCACCCGCGAGGCCTGCAGGATAGCGTCCCGATCTCTGTAGTGGAAAAGCTTGGCAACAATCGGTCTCGGCGGGGCGCCTGGCTTGCCCTGGCCCCCCGGAACACGATGGGCGCGCTCCACTGCGAAAAATTTACTACGGCCAGACGGTGAAAGGTGATTCTGGATAAGATCTTCAACCAGGAGATCAACCGAGTGGGGTTCTGGATTCTCCGGCACACCAACCACACGAACATTACAGCGACGCGCCCTGTTCTCAAAATCCTCCAGGCGCCGGGTCATGAAATCGTTCACCCTGCGGAGATTGCCAATCTCCGTCTGAATATCAGAGACGTCCGTCGTGAGGCTGGAAGATTTGATATCCAACGATTTCACCTTCTCGTTCGTCTTGGAGAGATCAGCTCGAATCAAATTGACCTCAATCGCCACAGTGTCCAGTTTGTGGGCCAAAGTTTCATACTGGTGGCCTATGGATTCTCTCATGCCCGAAATGGCGCCCATGATGTCCTGCAAGGAGGGCTCCGGCGACGCATCCAGTACTTGGTCCGATGCAGTGGGACCGGGCAGGGCAGCTCCGGGGGACCCCTTAGAGTGGGTATAAAAATCCATGACATTAGATTAAACCGGACCCCCGCGCAGAGGTGTCTTCGTCTTGCGCGTCTCTCGGTCCCCTCTGCCCGCCATTTTGAAGATGCGTCACAAGCAATGGCACCAGGGTCGACAGACCGGGCACCAGAAATGGAGGCCCCTGGACCAAAGGACTTCAAGAGGTGTAGCACCAGGATAGAGGCAGCCCACTTCAGAAACAGTGCAGCCAAGGGCCTGACAACCTACGTGTAGCACGGCCGCAGCTCTGGCCCAACCCTCTCACCAATGTCCCAGTCCGAGGCAGAAACGAAACCGAAACTTAACAGGGGGACTCACAAGACCAATCCCCCTGCCGTTGTTGTTCAACTCCAAGACGGCCACCGAACCTCACCCAGTCCCGGGCGCACTTCGAGGGCGGAGCCCAAAGGTTCAAGTGAACGTAATTCAGGCATCCGAGGTCCAAATCCGTTTACGAAAAGTCCAGGTAGATCAGCCCAACGTCCTCTATATGAATCCTCGCAAAAATTCAGGATTAAATCAGGATATTAAGCCGGGAGCGGCGGGGGTCCGGGGAGCGCTGTGCTCACGCGGCCATCTCGGATGCCCGCCAAGCTCCTCCTCTGCAGCTGGTATGTTGACATTGGGGCCTGATGGCACACAACGGGGCCCTTCAGGGGGTTAAGGTCTTGGTTCTGGTGAAAAAGTGGAGACTTAATCCTAGTACTGAAATTTGAGTCCTGATAGGGCACAACAGGATTATTTGCCATGTTTGATTTAGGGGGAATCAAATGTCTATAAAAGTAACCCAATGGGAGCAGAGTGGTGTTAAATTCCCATGGTGAAGGTAGTGGTGCACTAGCCAAGGTTTTTTCTGCCCATTGGGGGTTCTTAAAATTTACAATGATACAGTCCCCCTCAAACTTTTTCCTCAGTGGGCCTACCCATCCCACTCTCTGGGTGTGAATGATCTCCCTTGCCCCTTCCATTATGAAATTGCAATTTGCAATTAACCAGTGTAGGGTCTTATTTTTAAGGGATGTGGGGGTTTCTTCCTGGTCCTTCCTAAGTTTAGAAACATTAACTAGGACCAGCACATACGCCCGGCATTCAGGCGGCAGACTAATGCGTGGAGGAATCTGCCTCATATTAGTTGACATGTTTTGGGCGTGTTGAACCCTTGGGGGATTTTGGGCGGAATAAATATTTTGACTAGTTGGGATTTCCTTGCTCTGTGCGGTGTTTAGCCCCTTCCCTGGCTGTGTGGCTACCTTAGTCGTGTGGGGATTAACAGTGGGATTAGCGATAATGGTGGTGTTTGCTGCTGGTTGTTTGGCAGCAGTTCCTTTACATGGAGCCTGTGGAGTTTTGGGCTTTGCAACCATAATGGAAGCTGAGTTATTCTTGGGTTTAGGTCCCATAAGGGTTGGCGCACCATCACTAGGAGTGTTTTTAGTGGGGGTGCTTAGTTCAGCTAATTGTTTTTCAATCCGTATGAGTCTAGATTCTATTGGGGACATATAGATGCTAAAAAGTTCACCCATTCTTTCCAACAGATGATAATTTGCAATATCTGCATCAGGTTTGTCCCCTGGCCCTGCGGCGCCCCATGGGACACTTCGCTTACTATCTCTATGGCTGCATTCGTTCCATCTGCATTTATGTGTGGGTTAGCGACTTTCCTGGCCTTTCGCTTTGGTGCGCTATACTTTCTAGCTTTAGACATGCTAAGCTGTGTTGTGTGTTTAGATTGTTTCCGTACTGCACCCTGCCGCTTGCCTTGTGCTATCTACAGCTGCTTCAACTGGTGTGGGGTCGATAAGCAGGTCCGGGGTCTTTTCCAGATCCGTGGTAGATTCTAAATCAGAGTCTATTAGGGGGTTTGATGCGGATAAATTAACTTCATTTGGTATACTATGAATGTCAGCACGAACAGCAGTTGTAGATCCAGTGTTGATATTCCTGGCCTGAACTGGTGTTCTTGCTGATGCGATGAGGCCAAGAGATGATCGTCTGGCTAGGGCTAAATCTTGCGAAACCCTACGCTCCAGGAGTGTGATGCCCTGATTTATGGCATCGTTGGGCCCTTGTTATGAAGTCATCTATTGGGCCTATCACTGGAACCCCCCCGGCTGCTGTTTTACTCCTAGTGCCCCTAGTAGTCATAGTGTTTGTTTTGGATACGTTTGTATTTATCACAGGTAGGATGTTACTCAATTCCAAAACAGAAGATGTTATACTAGACTTGGGCCCTCCCACTCTCCTTGCAGGACAGCAATGATGGTAAATGAATCCCCTATAGGGAGGCTATTGCACAGGGGTGGATGAGTCTGGACAGACCCGGCGTCGCGCTAAACGCGATGTAGGGTACAGATGCAAATATGATGTAGGCAATAGATATAGTCACCCAGATAGCAAAAGAAGCGATAAGCAATATACCATACAGTGGAGTCTGTAAAATCACCAAGTACAAGATGGTATGTATGGAACTGCGTAAATCCTTCGAATAACGGATTGAGTATGTGATAGTCCGAGAGTTAATCCAAATAAAGCAGGGAATGTAAAGGAGACATACCTCGAAGAGGCCTACAAAGTGGATGTTAGGGGTGTGCACCCGGCCCGGCCTCCTCGACCTCTGAGGGCCTCAGAGGGCCCGCCCTTTGCCCGGGCTTAGCCCGGCGTCCCGCTCGCGTCCTGCGACGCGGGGCTTGCCGCTGTTTAAATGCGGCTTCTGGCGCTCTGAAGGCGTGTGTTTACCTTTGTGTCCTCTGGCTCTTGGCGGTGGCGGCGAGATGACCTGGGCTCTGCCGTGACTCCTGGCGGTGGCGGCGCTGGTTCCCAGACTCTCGGCAATAAGGTAAATGTCCCCCGACTGGCTGATTAGTTTACAAGCGCCCACTGAAACTCCCATTTCCTAATGCTTAAAGCTGTACATAATTAGGGATATGAGCTCATGCTTATGAAGCACAGAAATACATTTTTTTTTTTAAATACTGCGCAAGTTGGCTGTGTAGCCTTAAAAACGTTTAATGTTAAGAACATCCCTCCCTTTTCTCTGGAAGAAGAAATATATATTATTTACACAGTGCCCATGGTCGAAGTTACATTTTTTTCATTTTCTGAAAGAGAGAAATGCATGTAGAACAGTGGTACACTTAAAACAAACATGGTCTTTTCTTACGCATTTGCATAATGAAATGAAATGAAAGTTTTGTAAAGCGTGTGTTTGTCGAGGCTTCTTAGCACTAGCTGTCTTTGATCTATGCAAGGGGGGATGAGGGGCGGCTATAGTTTTAGGGTAAAAAAACATGTTTTTAGTGCTTTCCTAAACAGTTGGAGATTGGTTTGGCTTCTAAGACTAATTGGCAACATATTCCATAGTTTAGGGGCCCGATGGAGAAAACTTCTACCACCCCATTTTACCATCTTTACTCTGGGGACCACAAGTAAGGAGGCAGATGATGACCTGAAATTTTGTGTTGGGATGTAAACTCTAATGTGCTGACCGAGATAGGCAGGCCCAGCCCCTTTCAGTGTCTTATGCAGAATGCACATGGATTTGAATTGGATCCTTGCCTGGACTGGAAGCCATTGCAGATCACGAATGCCTTGGCTTTTAGGACTGAATTTAGGAATCTTGAGTAGCAGACGCGCATCTTCATTTTTTTATGGTTGCAGCTTTCGTATAGTACTCTTTTTTGCTCCTAGGTAGAGCGCATTATAATAGTCGATTTTGGATATCACAAAGGCAATGATGACAGGTTTCCTAAGGTCCATAGGAATAAAAGGTCAAACTTTCCGTATGGTCTTTAACATAAAGAAGCTAATGAAGGGATGCTGTTGACCTGGTTGGATAATGATAGATGGTCATCTAACATGACCCCAAGGTTTTTTTACCTATTTTACTGGGCGCAGGAAGGGCCCACTGCTTCCAGCCATCAGGAGAAGTTCCAAACGGAGATTTCCATGCCAAACATAACCACTTTGGTTTTATCTGTATTTAATTTAAGGCAGTTATCTAACATCCACCCAATATTATGACCCATGCCGTCATTAAAATTTGTTGCAACTTCCTCTGGCTTAGAAGATAAAGACACAACTATTTGAGTGTCATGCGCCTAACAAATGGCCGTGAAGCCATAAGAGCGAATACGTTTCGTCAATGGGGTTACGTAAACATTGAACCGAGTTAGAGACAGAGAGGAACCCCGGGGCACCCCACACAGCAGGGCATAGAGGCAAGATTCATGCTCTCCCAAAACTATAGTTTGTTCTCTGTATGTTAGGTAGGATCTTAGAATATCTGAGGCTTTGCCTACAATCCCTATTTCGGACAGGCACTGGATGAGTATTTGATGATCTACTGTGTCAAATGCGGCTGAGAGGTCAAGCAAAATCAGTATTGATTCCTTCCCCCCCGTCGAGTTGGACATGTATATCCTCAGTGGTGACGATCAGGGCAGAATCTGTGCTGTGCAAAGGCCGGAATCTATTTTGCGACGGGTCTAGTTTATCATTAGCCTCTAGGAATAAAAGCAGTTCTTCATTAACACCATGCGTGTGGCGCATTTTCCCGCTGTGCGCTGAAGTTTTTAAAAACCCGCGGTTCATGACAAGCTCAGCTCGTCATGAGCGTACGAGAGGTGTACCTCATGACGAGCTGAGATCGTCATGAGCGTCAAAGGGGTTAAGAGCTTTTTCAAGGAAATGATAGACAAGAGATAGGTCGATAATTGCTAACATCCGTAGGATCAGAAGATGATTTCTTCAAGATAGGCCTGACCAGGGATTTTTTCCAGATAGTAGGGAAGTGCCCTGCACCCAAGATGTTGTTAGGAAAGGGTGCTAGGTGGTCAGCAATAATGCTGGTACCGTGTGAAGGACCGTAACAGGACAGGGGTCCATTGGAGATCCCGATTTTGTTGACATGATAAGCTTCTCGACCCGTTCTGGCATTAATGAGTAACATTTTTGTAAATACACTTGCATGGCCACCCCATCTTTGTTAGGCCCATCTGAATTAACTCCGGTCTTGCCGTTAGAGAACCTTTTTCACTTTATCGTGAGAGAACTAATGATTGTAAATGCAGCCACCTAGTTAATCTGACTGAAGCATGGCTAAAGTAAGGCTTATTTTTCACTTCCCAAAAACTCTAACACATCTGTGATGTAGTGTACAGCACACATACAAAGCAGGAAAAGTTTTAAGAGGCCCCCCATCCTGAAACAACATTTTTCCCTGACTGAACACACACCCTGTTGAACTATGGCACAGGGGTATGCGTGTTGGTGCATGGCTGCCAAAACCGCACCAGCACAGGGAGAGAGAAAAACTGTCCCACTTTTTAGTAGATATGATAACATTCTGCACACGCTCTTTCACATAATGTACCAAAGCAAATTAATTAATTTGCTGCATTGTGTTGCGTTTCTTTTTAGTAAATCTGGGGCTTGTAGTATAAGAGATTCTAGATTAAAATAAAAAGTTCCCTTTTATGACCTGCAAATTATTTAATATTATGCCACAGATATTTTCAGGGTGATATTGTTAGGAAAACAAAGTAGGCTAGTAAAGTTGCATACATACTTTGTGAATAATGTAGCTGTTGTAAAGTTCTTTGTAGATTTCCAAATTTGCATTGGAGGGTCATGACTAATTTTTCTCATTACATTGAGCCACGAAAAGTGTTACTCAAAGTGTGACACATAAGCGCCAGGAACTCTGGCAGCTCTCCATTTCATAATTGCACCGAGTACCAGAAGCGGAGGGCCTTTAACATTTCATAAATGCCAGATGCTTACAAACTATCATGTCTGCCTATCAGCTTTTTTTGTTACATTATATTCGCATGCGCTGCATTAACAGCCGCACTGCGCCCATTCCAGGAACCGTACCATATCTGAGTAGCTGTATTACTACACAGAGCTAACAGTCATTGTTTTTGTGGTGGTAGTTGGCCACAGTTTTATTACTCATTACACACGTCATCTTTGTACAACTCCCCTGGACGCGTTCTTGGGCCGGGGTCGTAAATCATTATCGTACATTATCACAATTGGTTATAACTCAGTGTTATTTGGATACCATATATCATGGGTCATAAATCATAGGGTATCATAAATCCTTCTGTCACAAATCTGTCATCTATTTGTCATCATAAATCGCTTTGCCTGATCATCATAAATCAGCAGCCATAAATCATGGTCATAAATCATCGGGATGTCATAAATCATTCTGTCACAAATCTGTCATAATTTTGTCGTCATACAATCATTCTGCATGGGCATCATAAATCATCAGCCATAAATCCTCGGTTGGCCATAAATCACTGGTTTGTCTTTTGTTCATTTGCATATCCTAGGGTCGTAAATCATCCTGACAGTTTGTAGATTGTTCTTTGTTGTTTTCCACGGCCCTTTGCATGTGGGGGTAGCCTTCCCCAGGAGCTAGGCCACAACTCGCTACCTAGCTAGTCTCTCCTGTGCCTTGCCATCTAGCGGGGGCTGGGCTACGAGTGCCGTCTCTATTTGCTATCCCCGTTTTTTGTCAGGCGTACTCACCCAGCCGTGAGGCATCCAAGAGTGAGTGGCCCTCCTTCTACAGACCGTCCCCCGCCCAAGCCTGTAGTGGGGGGGGACTCTGCCTCTTCCACCTGCACCCCCCTTGGCTTTCCAGTCTTGCTGCCATGCTACCCGATTACCTGCCAGGTACATGACTTAACCCAACTTTTCCTGCCATATTGGTAGCGAGTGCGATCCGTACATCGCCAGGATAGAGTTCACATAACCTCCTCTCCAACTGGAGAAACCGTACTAATTGCCCCTCGCTGCCCCGATATCACACTGGGTAGCGATCACTTATGATGGCTGCCGACGTTGCTTCAATTTTAGATCAATTTAATTTTTAAAATACCCCATTTATATTTTATTACTGCAGACTCTGGACAACGTAATACAGTGTGTTTTGATTCTCCTTTCTTACCTCAGAACCATTCCACATTGTGGAAAGGTCCATGTTTGTTTATGTATAATTGGGCGTGTTTTGGTGTCATTTTTGTAGCACAACTACCGGGCACTGGGTACATCAGCGCGCAGTACAGTAATGAGCAGGACTAGTTAATAGCCGTGAGAGCGTCATAAAGAGGGCACCTACATTAAAACAGCGCAGCGAAGCCTTACGAAAGGTAAGGAGCGCTATCCCCAGTGCTGTGCCCATAGTCTTGGGCCTGATTCACAGTCGTCTTGCACCCTTCCATGAAAATAACTCTACATAAAAATCCATTTCAAAGTTGAATCTTCTTGATCCTTATTGTAACTGTATTTATATAGCGCGTCTTGTCCCTGACCAGTCACCGAAGCGCATTCGGCAAGTAGTGCCACTGCCTCTATCAGATCACTAACCCACCATAAGATCTATCTCCATGTAGACTTCCAATTAGTAATTCCCAGTAGAATTTTCATGTTCCTTATTGTAATTGTATTTCTCATGTGCGACCTGCCCTTTGCAAGTCATCAAAGCGCTTCCGGCGTGTCGTGCCACCGCCTCCATCAGATCCCATTCCTCAGCCCATGTGCACAACCAAGTTTCAAATTACTTTGGGGGGTTGCGCTGTTTTCACCCTCTGTCTGCATTGGCTCTCTATATGGGCACCCTTCCTATTGCACCAGAACACATTCATTCTTTGGTGGGCGTGGGGGGATTGAAGTGATTGCCTAACCTCCTCGCCCCGGACTCAATCCAGTGCTTTAAGGGGGCTTAGGTACCCTTCGTGGGAGCCGGGTGGCAGTTTGTAAGTGGGATAATGCAGAGGATCGACCACTGGTTCCCCGCGCCCAGTTGGAAGCTCTAACTGCTGGACTACATACCGTCCTTCCCAGCTAATTGAAATAAAGCCATTATACCCTCACTGTGGCCTGTACCAGTGAAGGTGGAGATATTGAGATTCAGCGTGCCCCTCCCTTTGGTCCTCCTCTTGATATTAGATTGGGCCATCCAAGTATGGTCAAACCAAGGTGTGCGTGTGTGTCGATACCTTTGGACACACTAGAGATCCTTTACATAATTACGGAAGCCTTTTACAAACAGCACGGTCCATAGTGCAGCCATGCCTGATTTAAAACAGTGACCCCGCCTTCATACAATTTGAGAGGAAGCTTGGGACATTCCGGGCAACGTTATACATTTGCAGGAATATTTCCTATAGCCCTGGGCCGTAGGTCTTGTCTGAATAGATAATTTATACAGTGGCAAGACTGTTCTACTGTGAAAGGGGATTACGCGGGGGCTTGTGCATTCACAAGAGCTCTTATGCAATCATGCAGTATTCAACAATCCCGCTCCCATTATGCAGTGTCCCAAGCGGAGATAACCTCACATTGGCAATCTGACTGTCGCGGTGGCCCCTATGCAGCATTCAAGTCTCACGCTGGATGAAAAAAACTGATCAATTCTTTCAGGTCCACGCTAATCACAGGTGTGCTAACTCTTTGCTCCAAATCTAAAACCTGCGATGCAGTGACTGAGCCTAGTAGCGTGGTCTTCGAATGTAACCCTCTACACCGGGACTTTTAACCCAAGCAATATCCTGACCTTTCATCCAAATGTAACCGAAGAATACTTTCCTAATACAATCTTATTTTTAAAGCACCTGTGCTAATAAGGCCACAAGAGGGCACATTGTCTAGCCGCTCACTTTGGTTATTAATTTTATTTACCCATAAAAGGTGAATTCTCTGCACAATTTCACGCATCTACCTGCGAGCTTAGCTCCTGAAGCACAAACCTGTGCCTGGAAAAAGGGGTGGGGGGCGCCAATGCTGGGGGTTTGATTCCATGGCCCTGGGGGCCAGCAGCTGCTCAGGTGCCATCTACAACGCTACACACGTATTCCTGGATGGCAGAGCGCTATCAAACATAGCGCTGCTTTAAGGCACACACCATCTAGCATTTATTTATTTATTTATTTATGGAATTTTTAATGCGCAGCTACTATCCTGAGGTGTCTAGGCGCAGTGAGATACTCCAAGATACAGTGGTCAGGACACGATCTTATTGATTGAAGAGCCAGGTCTTCAAAGCCTTGCGGAAGCTAATGAGGGTTGGCGCAGTTTTAATGTCTAAGGGGAGTGAGTTCCACAATATTGGAGTTGCTACCAAAAATCGTCTGTCGCCCCATGTTGCCGTTCTTGTGCGGGGTACAGACAGTCGATAGCTTACTGCTGATCTTAGGTTCTTTTTAGGAATGTACACCTGAAATGCCTCCTTTAGGAACTTCGGTCCAGTCTGATGGATGGCCTTATAGGCAATGCACAAAGCTTTAAATTTGATCCTGCTCTCCACTCTTAGCCAGTGGAGCTGGCGTATGGCTGCCGAAGTGGAGTGACGTCTGGGTATGTTGAGCAGGATCCGTGCTGCCATATTTTGGACCGATTGAAGCTTATTCAGGATGCATTTATGCGTGTTGAAAAAGAGAGCATTTCCATAATCAAGCTTGGAAAACACTAAGGTAGTAATCAGTGTTTTTCCTGCTGATGCTGGTAAATACGGCAGAAGTTTTTTTATCTTTTTCAGCATGAAGAACGCCGCAGAGACCACCTTGTTAACATGGTATCCGAAGGATAGCTTGCTATAAAAAATCACTCCTAGATTCCTGACCTTGGTGGCTGGGACCGGGGGGGGGCCCATCTGACTGGGCCACCATGTCGGGGACCACTCTGGAGAGATATTACCCCATGGACTTCCAAGCCCCCAGTGAGGAGGACTAAATCTGAACCTTGGTTCTCAGAAAAATTAAAAACAGCTAAAGCCCGCTGTAAAGCGATTGAAAGAAAATGGAGAAAAAATTATTCTACTGAACTTAAGGAAACCTATAAACTGGAACTAAAATCTTACCAGAGATTGATAAGAGAGGAAAAGGGTCTCTTTTATCAAAGCAGAATCGTAGAAGCCACCAATCCAACAAAAGAACTATTCCGGCTCTATAAGGAACTTATAGATACCTCCAGACTAGATATCCAGGACACATACTCAAACAATTTATGCGAACAAATAGCGGATTTCTTTGTCCAAAAAGTAGAGAAAATTCACGCTACCTTTCCCATCCCCTCTACATCCGGAAAGGACACGTCCCCCTCTCAAAAAACCTTCCTCACCCAATTTAACACACCTGACAAAGAAAACCTGTCTAGCATAATTAATAGTATCCACTCTGGCTCCCCTAACGATGTGTGCCCTATAGAAAAAAGCAAGGATATCATGGACCATACCCTTATGGATCAAATAAGTCAGATGATAACCCTCTCTTTTAAAGAATGCTATGTTCCGGAAACTTGGAAAACTGCTCAAGTTATCCCTCTCAAAAAAAAGCCCAACATCCCGGTTACCCAATTTCAAAATCTTAGGCCAATTTCCCTCCTGCCACAATGTGCCAAGATAATTGAAAAAGTAGTAAATAAACAACTGATGGCTTTTTTAGAATCAGAAAACGTACTCCACCCTACTCAATCCGGCTTTAGATCTAACTATTCTACGGAATCAGCTGTTTTATATTCCACGGAATACATCCGCAAGATGGTGGACGAGGGTGAGACAGCAGCGTTGGTCATGCTAGACCTAAGCGCAGCTTTTGATACTGTGCTACATGCCACGCTGCTGTCCCGACTCTCAGACATCGGAGTGAAAGACCATGCTCTGGCGTGGATTAAATCTTTTCTTACGAAAAGATCTTTTCAGATACACTGCCCACCCTTTAAATCATCTTCTCGAGACGTGAGCTATGGGGTTCCACAGGGCTCCAGTTTGAGCCCCACATTGTTTAATATCTATATGGAGCCCCTGGCTCAGATCGTAGAGAGCCTTGGGGTGGGCATTGTCAGCTATGCCGATGACACCCAGCTCATGTTTAAGCTCACTCCTGATACTGAGAAATATGCCTCCAATTTCTCGGAATGCATGGCTGCTGTCGCCATGTGGATGGATAACAGCTGCCTCCGGCTGAATGGAGATAAAACAGAGGTATTGGTAGTAGGAAATAAAACCTCTATATGGTCGCAGGCGTGGTGGCCCACAACATTGGGCGATTTTCCACACCGTGTCGAAAAGGTGAAAAACCTTGGGATTATGATCGACTCTGATTTGTCAGGAAAATCCCAAGTTAACAAAATAATAGGCAAATGCACTGGTACGCTAAGAATTTTAAGAAAAATCATTGATCTCATCCCTATTGAAGCTAGAAAAACCATCGTACATGCGCTTATTACACCTCATTTGGACTATGGGAATGTTCTCCTATTAGGATTGAACCAAAAACATCTTCACCAGCTTCAATGCTTACAAAATGCGGCCGCACGCATGGTACTGGGTCTTCCCAAAAGAACATCTGCCAAGGCGGCATTGTCCAAATTGCACTGGCTCCCTGTTAGGGAAAGAATCAAATTCAAGAGCCTTTGCTATGCCCATAAAATTGCCCATAACAGAGGTCCCACCTATCTGAGAGATCTGCTGACTATCCACCGTCCAATCAGAGACCTTAGGTCCTCAGGAATGTCACAATTCAAAATCCCACGTGTCCACAGAGCAAAAATAGGCGGCCGCTCCTTTCGTTATCTTGGAGTAAAACATTGGAATGCTCTACCTGTTCATTTAAGAATGGAACCCTCAGAGACTCTTTTCAGAGCCAAACTTAAAACCCACCTCTTTCCTCAATAATTGCTCTCTTTGACCGCCCCTTATCTATTCTCTGTGAGTTTTGTTGGCAATTAGCGCGGGGAGACACAGTTGTGCAGCCATGCCCTTTATAAATCTTTTATTATTATTTTTTTATTATTATTACCGAAGGTCATCACCTCCGTTTTCTCCGCATTAAGCTTCAAGCAGTTACTGTGCATCCATGATTGTATGTCCAGTAACCTCTCCTGAAGCTTAGCTGCTACCACTGGGCCATTCTTATGCACCGCCAGCACAAGCTGGGTGTCAGCTGCGTAGGTGGTTAAACGCATCCCATGAGATTTGATGACCCTCGCCAAGTCCGCGACATAAATGTTGAAGAGCGTCGGACTTAACGAGGATCCTTGAAGAACCCCGCAAGGCAGTTCAGAAGTCAGTGAGTAATGGTTACCCAATTTGACTGCCTGCTTACGGTCAACTAAGAAAGAAGCTATAAGCTCTTTAGCCAGATGGTTAATCCCAAGGGCTGCGACACGGTCGACCAAGATGACGTGGTCGACCGTGTCAAAGGCCGCCGATAGGTCCAACAAAATAAGCACTGCCGCTCCTCCCGAGTCCATAATATCTCTGATTTCATCGGAGGCCTTTACCAGTGCTGTCTCGGTTCCGTGTCCCCTCCGGAACCCGAACTGAGTATCATCCAGGAGTCCATTTTGCTCAATAAACTCTGACAGCTGTTGGTTCATGATGGCCTCTACGATTTTAGCCGGGAAGGGAAGGCAAGCAATAGGCCTATAGTTGGCCGTAATGGTGGGGTCTAGGGAAGGCTTCTTGAACAAAGGTTTGACAATAGCCTTCTTCCAAATCTCAGGATAGACACCGGTTTTGAAGATGGAATTACACATATCGGTGAGCGGCTGGGTGATGGTGTTATGTAATTGGTTCATTATGGGAGGAGGACATGGATCAAGCGGAGAGCCGGATTTAATCCTAGCAACAAGCGTGCTGACCTGGTCTTCAGTAACTGACTGAAACTGAGCGAAGAAAGGGTGAGTGGGCGCTGGATGGATGGATGGATAGGTCCATGGATCCTCCCACCGGTTCTTTGGAAAAACAAGCATGTAACATAGATAACCCTAGCTTCATTGCGCCGAGCTCTTTGACCTCTGCGTGTGTGGACGAGGCTCCCAACTTCTCCGTTGAGTCTCGCTACCCATATCAAGGCAATAACCCAGCTGCTTGCAAACCCCCACCCAGACATTGCAAGCAAGCTTAATATCGCACCCCACACTTTTTTTTACGTAACGGTGCCCCCTTCAGTGTTGATGCTTACCTAGCACTCCTGTTCTGCAGCTGTGGGGTGCCGGCTCCAGCCCTTGTTCTTCCCACTGGCCCGAGGTCACCGCTGCTGCTCCTGATGCGTCATCAGAACGACCAAACTTCGCATCCCTCTTCTCTGCGACTCTGTCGCTGACCGATACTGCAGGCAAGGGGTGTGAAGGTGGCTGATCACCCAGCGGCATTCCCAGCTCCCCCTGCACCTGCCGAGTCACGCTTCTACTAGTGCCATGGTCATCTGCCAGTGGGGGCCACTTTGGTCATCCGTTTTGGGTCAAGGCGGTGTGTTGAGAAGCCCTCCGGTGCACCCAGTCGCTGAGGTATTGCTGCCCTCTCGTAAAAGCTGCTCCGACCAGTTCCTTCTTCGGTCGCCGCAGCCCAGTTTTGGTCATCGCAAGTTTAAAAGGGGAGTGGGAAGGATGATTCCCCAGCACCGGAGCTGTGGGTGGGGCCCGATCCGTCTCGATGCTACTGCTTTCGGTGCCGCAAGCCTCGTCATACTGCCTGGGGAGCTGGGGGTCGTGCCTGCGTGTCTCGGCCTCAGTTCATTCTGTCCCGACCTTCAATGCCCCGGCGGGGGGCATGCAGTCCTTGGACACCCGGCACCTTACGTTGTAGCTGGGTTCCCTATTCTCTCCTGCTGGCTGGGTTCCTTCTTTGCCTGGGTCCTGACGGTGGAGACTCAAAAAACATTGGTGCCGCTCTCCCAGCTCCCTGATGTAAAAGGTGAGCTGCCCAGGGGAGCATCGCCTTATAACTCTCTCCCCCTTTCTTTCTTCCCTTTGTTCTTGGGGAGGAGAGGGCCTTGGGTTATTTTCGCCGCATGGCAATTCCCGCGGCAGCGCTAACCAGGGCAAACGCTCCGTTCCTTGGGGGCTCAGGCGGCCGTTATGGCGCCAGCGCCTGAGGCCCCCTTCGGGGAAGGCCTCTGCTAAAAAGTGATTACGAGCACCTTGGTTTTCTAACAAATATTGTACTATAGGTGGGGCTGACAGCATGGCTTCCTAACAATAAAGGAAAGATGATTTAGATAAACATCAGAACATTTGTAACAATCAACGACCAAGGAAATGTGGTCTTACCAGATTTTGGATATGTGACTAAAAATACATCAGAGTCCCTGATTGGAAAGTGTTCAAAGGCGTCTATTTCTTCGGGTGTAATCATCCCTTCCACAAAATGGATTCCTCTGTGCAGAAATAGTTTATCAATCGATGGCTTATCTACTTCCTTAGCCATAATTCAAGGAGCTGAAATATAAAGACAAAATATGTGTCATTGAGTATACGCCCAGCAAAGACTTTTGTTTTAGTTATTCAAAGAGTATCTTACAATGATAGGATAGTTTAAAAAAAGGGACTTACAGGACTCCTGTTTTTTGCAAGCTGTGTGCAAAGATAAACACAAGATGGGGGCATGACCCAGACCACTATGGAGGCGGATGTGTAAATACGAGTCCTGGTGTGGCTGGGTCTCTGGGAGAAAATATTCTGGTAGCGTTGCCTATGTTTAGACACCTACGTATGAACAGACCTCAGAGAATCAAGGGTTCTACCAACACCCTAGAACAGTGAGGTGGTGAGTAGAGGTGGATGGGACCCTGCTGCGCCAAGATAGATGGCGGCACTCTGGAGGCCTTGGCCACAGTGGTGGAGACTGGACCTGAAATTGGCTGTGTTGGCCACGAAGCGCAGATATGCTGGGGCCTTCAAGCCTGTGGAGGGTGAGCTGCCCACGGGCAAGGGACCCTGTGGGATCATCCCTGCCTGACTTTTTGTAAAACACACTTTATTGTTTTTTTTTTAGTTTTGTATCTTATACAAACATTGTAACTTATGCAAAAATAGATAGATGATGTATGCAGTACAGTGGTATGTAGTACAATTACATTTAAGATTCAATCGAGACTGTAATTCTTGTAACGTATTGTACAGTGAATAGACAGTTCAAATGTTATTGTAGCATACAGCCTAGTTACATATCCATTTGTATTAACATTATACCTAAAACTGCTTACCGTTCTCTTACCTCCCCACCCAACTCTCTCAACTCTGCTGGCACAACCTCGGCACATGTGATTGTCATCTGATTTCGTCATGTTTTCCTTAATATTTCAAATAGGGATAGCCCATATTCGTGAAGTAATGTTACGCAACAGAACTATTCTTAGGGTTGTGTTATTTGTGTGTTTTATTTTGTGCGTGCAGGGACTGGCCTATTGTTCATAACCACTCCTATTGGGCTGTGGGGACAGGAGTAGATTCGAGTGACTTAAATGCTTCCATTACAAGGTCCCATTCCATTGATATAGGTTTTTTACGTAGGCCCCAGAATTCCTCACGTCTGATGGCCGCGCATTCCGTGCTCCCTCACCTCACCCGTTCCCCGTGCCATGAGTAATCCATTGGGGACCTGGCTGACTAGCGTAGGGGAATATTGCAGCATGTGTTAAATATAGGTTCCCTGGTACCCCGTTATTCCTGGTGAAGTTCTTGGGATCCATTAGGGCTCCATCTTTGAACAGCGCCCCCACACTGGTGTCTTCTCCTTCAGACCATGCGAGGATTCTGTGTTAGGCATTAGTCCCGTTGGTGTGGGAATACCTAGTAGTGGTGTATTATCTGAGTATGGGGGACACCTGAGTGTGTAGTGCAGTGTCTTTTTCCAGTATGCGAGCGCACTGTGAAGTAGTGTCGGGGCGCCCGGGGGCATTGTGGTCCGAGGTAGCAAGAGTTTGTGCAGAGTACGTTGGTTAATATCTCGGGCCATGTATCCTAATTCGTGCAGATTGTGTCCGGTGGGCCAATACGACAGCCATTGAAGTTGGCTCGCATAACAATATGCTCGGAGATCGGGTGCACCCAGTCCTCCTTTATCTGTGTCTAGTTGCAGTTTAGTTAGACCTAGCCTTCGGCGGCCCATATCCCCATATCAAATCAGATATCAGTGTCTAGTGATTTAAAGACCGGAGCAGGGATTTATGACCAGCAGGTTTGTAAAGAAATATAAAAGTCGCTTCATCACAGAGGTGTGGCAGCGATGTCCAGAAGGTTATCTGTGATCTAAGTACCCTTATTGCTTTGATTAGGTTACCCTCTAATAAGTCTTGTGAGCTTCTCTAAATTTGAATGCCTAGGTATTTGAAGGTGTGCTGTGATACAGAAAGGGAGAGTTGCCCAAACTGTATCACGTCTGGGTGTTCTCCAGGGCGGAAGAAAAAGGCTTGGGACTTTGTCTAATTTTTAGTAAGGCCTGAGATCCATGCAAATTGTGAGAATATCCCCGGTGTTGGCTCTAGGGCGTTAATCAGGTCCTTGGTCGAAATAATTATGTTGTCTGCGTAAGCAGACATTACATGTGTGGAGCTACCCAGCCTGATACCCAACTGTTCTGAAGATGACCATAGCTTAATGGCTAAAGGTTCTAATGACAGCACAAATAATAGGAGGGATAGGGGACAACCCTGCCGTGTGCCTCTGCCACCCGGGTATGCACGTGAGATGTGTCTACCAGTGTGGGCCCTTGCTGTAGGGGCTGAATATAGGAGCTGTACCCATTTGTTGTATGTTGGTGGTATGCCAAAGTTTCCAAGGGCCCTGACCATATAGTCCCATCTGAGGGGACGTGATAGAATTTTGCTTAATATTTTATATTCGGTAGCAAGGAGTGATAGGGGCGGTACCCCGAGATATCTGCTGCCGAACGCCGCGGCTTAGGGAGGGATATTACTAAGGCCTGCATTGTAGTGGATGGTAGTGACCCCTTGTCCATCGCAGATTGGTATAGTCGTTCTGATTGTGGGAACAAGGCGTTGGAGAAAGTATCAAATAATTCTATCGGTAGGCCATCGAGGGTCGGGGCCTTGTTTTGTGGTAAATCCAGGATAGCTTCTTTTATTTCTGCTTTGGTGATGGGGCCAGAGATGATCGTCTTTGGCTGCATGGCTCAGCCGGGGAATGTTAGGTTATCCAGGAATGCACTGAAGGAGTCGTCTGCTAAGTGTGGGGGGGATTGGTATAGTGATTCGTAACACTCACAAAACGGCTTGTTGATTTTTCACTGGGTGTGGGCAGTGTCCCCTCCCAGAGTGGTTACTCCATGTATTGTTACAAGGGGGAGGCGTGTCTCATATTATTCGAGCCAGCAGCGTCCCTGCCTTATCTGCCTCTGTATGTTGTGTCTGGGTATATGATTTGTAATCCAATTGTCTAAGGGTTTCCAGCAGTTCAGCATGTTTAATGTGGGCCTCCTGTAGTCGCGCTGTCTTTGTGGGGTCACCTATCTCTTATTCTAATTTATTCATGGTGTTTTCTACTGTTTTGAGATTATTATGTATTTCTTGCCTGGCTCCAGCTGGGGTGCTAATGGTTATGCCCCTTATCACAGTTTTGGACGCATCCCATTCTATGTGGCACGTGGAGGCCGCACCAGAATTTTCTGTGAAGACGTTCATTATACCCTCTTCCAGTGCGCTTCAAAAGACAGTCTTCCAGCATTTGTCGCCATCATTTCCAGGTGGGGACTTCAGTGCGGATCCTGCCCCAGGCTAGGGTGATCTCTAAAGGGTTGTGGTCCGAAAACGTCTTTCCTAGGTTTGTGGTGTGTGTGATTTGTGTAGTAAGAAGGACAGAGTAGAGAATTTTATCGATGCGGGTGTGGAGCTTATGTGTCGGAGAGAAGAACGAATACTCTCTGTTGGTCTGATTTTTCAGGCACCATACGTCCCCTAGTGTCCAGTTTTCTCCCCATTTGCGTAGTGCTTCTGCTTGTTTGATGGACCCTGCTCCTTGAATTGGGGGTAAGACGGTCTATGCTTATATCCATGACAGTGTTGTAACCCCCACCTAATATCCACGGGTGAGCTGTCCACCTCACTAATTCTGAGTTGAGACCCATGAGGAACTTTTCTTGGTCGAAATTCGGGGTGTAAAGGCTTCCCAGCACTACCTGTGTGCCATCCAGTGTGCCTCGCACTAATATGTATCTCCTGTGCGGGTCTTTCCGTTGTTCTATTGCCTTAAACGAAACTCCGTTCCTGACCCAGATTGTTGTCCCTCTGGCGAATGCTGAGTATGATGTGGAGAATACCTGGCCTCTTCATTTCTTACGTAATTTAATTGGTTCAGCTGCAGTAAGGTGTGACTTCTGTATGAATACTATGTGTGCCTTGCGTCTGTTCAACTGCGCATGTATTTCGTGGCGCTTAAGTATGGACTCAAGTCCCTGCACGTTCCATGTGATTATATAATAAGTACTCTGCATGAGTACATGTCACTGTATCTGTTACGGATATGCATTGGGTGTGACAGATTAGATGAAATGTGGTGTAGTATGTGGAGCGGACCACATTCCAAGAGATCACTAACTATATCATTGAATGTACGGTTTTGGTCCAAACTAGATACACAACAGTATGAACATTTCACGAGTACTTAGTTGCTTTCCCCATTAGGGGGGTGAGTTCTGGTGAACTGGCTATTGAGGTGAGTGACACTCGAGCTGACCGTGGCCCGTACCAGGGGTACTTACCAATATATCCAGTTCGAATCTGGTAGAGGATGTGCACGCTGCTATCAGCAGACAACTTTAGAGAGTGTTCTGACTGCAGTTCTCTGACATCCCTACCAGGTGACTCTTCATCCCTGGAAGCCATTGGCAGTTTGAAGTGTCACAGTTCTAAATAACGCTAGGCTACTCTCCGAGTCGGAGTGGACAGTGTTCTCATCTGAGGAGTCCGATGTTGTGTGGGGTTACAGTCTCAAAATGTGTTTGCCGCTGCTAATGCCTCCAAAAGCTCTTTCTGGACTTGTTCCGGCGCGGGGCTCCAGGCCTGGGACTTATTGATTGGTTTGTTGCTGCGTGATTGTCGATTCTGAGTGTTTCTTGGCGTCCAGGAGGTGTTTTGCGAGGAGGACTCAGATTGCGTCAGGGGGAACATGATCTCCAATCATTCTTCTGCTTCTTCTGGGGTGTCAAAGTACCGTGTTTTTGGTCATGAATGACCTTTAGTCGGGCTGGGAACAGCAGACCGTACCTAATGTATAGGGCTCTGAGCTTCTTTTTGACCTCTTGGTATAAAGAACGTCTACGCTGTACTAGCATGGTGTATTCTGGCTACAGTGATACCCGTTGGTTCTCATAGTGAATTTGGGACTGTTCTCTGGCTTTCTGTAATAGCAAACCCGGTTTCTGAAGTTTAATATTCTGGGAATCATAGGGCATGGTGGCTCCCCGGCTGTCGACCTACCCGTGGGCATTCTGTGTGCTCTTTCTACGCAGAAGAAATCTGATAAGCTCTCTGGGGCCACATGGTCTCGAAACCATTGTTCCGTGAATTTAGTAGCATTTGTCCCTTCACAGCATTCTGGCTGGCCTATGACTCGGACATTGTTCCTCCCCTCAGCGTTTTTGACTCTGTCCTGGAGTCTGGACACTTGTCGCTGTTATTGTGTTATTTGCACTGCATGCTCCTTGTGTTGTGGTCGGATCTCTTTCAGGGTGAGTTTGTTGTCCTTTACAGTGTATGCCAGTTTGGCGTGATCTGCCTTCAGGTGGGTAAACCCAGTTTTTAGGGAGCCGATTTGTTGCTCAATAGATTTCCTCAAGTCTCTCACCTCCTGTAGGATTAGATTCAATTTATCCAGGGTTGCCTCTAGGTTAGTGGGTGGGATACAGTTTGCTAGCTGGGTGGGAGGTCCATTTCCTCCAGCTGCTGTGCACCTGAAGTGTTGGTGTCTGACACTTTTCCTTTGGGGCACACCATCCTGTGGTGATACCTGGTGTAGAGTTAGGGTAAGTACTGCAATGCAAGCAGGGTGATTAAGCTGGCCAATGTTTGTGTTCCACTACCTGGAGTGCAAGCCACCCTTATGTAGGTACAGAAGCACAGGGGCTTAATGTGTGCAAGGACCGTCCTCTACAGCTGGTGCTGAGCAGTTACCGCTCCCAATGCTGCCTCCACCATCAGTATCCAAGGGCCCTGCCAGTGCACGGGGAGTCAAGGGTCTACAAAGGGCAATGTATCATCCTGCAGCTGCTCTGGAAGGATGATAAGGGGCAATAAGGGTCAATGTGACCTCCCCATGCCTGCAGCCTCGTCATGCGGACCCAGCCAGACTCGTCGTTGTGATTAGGCCTAGAATGCACATCAGTCGGTGCGACTTCACCGGCCAGCCCGTGATGGATTTATACATCTCTTGGGGGGTGGGGTCCCACACTCAGGCAGCACCAGTCCAATAGTTCACACACCCCCCACACAGATTATGACCAGTTGGGGGGGCCCGTAATTGACCCAAGTGCCCAAGCAGCAGTGCGGCACCTTTAATGGCAGTCACTGGCTTCCAGATGCTGGTGGTGTTTCATACAGCGCCCTTTGCTCCTGTTGGTGTTCTGCAGGCTCTTGTCCTCCGTGCCAAGCCCAGAGCAGTGTACCAGGGCAACCTCCAGCTGCGCCACCCACACTCACCGCCAAAGTGCTAGATGGTCACCCGTCAGGTAAGATAGGGGCCTCCTGCTGCTCCGTCATAGAAAGTGGGGGGGGTGGGTCTGTACAGCTCATCAGTCCATACTCAACGGTGAGGGCCCAGTGACAATCCACGGAGCCCAGACCTTGCACAATTGTACCTGGGCCCACTGTGGCTGGCACTTTGAGTTTATTGTCGGGTAAGTGGGGGTTGATGCTCTGGTGTTTTTTGTTTATGTTACCCTTTTTTTGGGGCCGGTGCGGCGCCACTAATGGCAGTCACTGGCTACCGGATGCCCCCGATGTTGCAGGCAGTGTCCATCTCTCCCGTCGGTGTTCTGAGGTCGCTTGCCATCCGGGCCGTGCCCGGCGCAGTGTACCCGGGTGCCCCCGGCCGCGCACCCCACACTCACCGCCAAAGCTATAGATGGTCGTCTGTCAGTTAAGATGGGGGACTCCTGCTGCTTCATTGTAGAAAGGGGAGAGGGGAGGGTATGTACAGCTCATCAGGCCGCACTCAACGGCGAGGGCCCAGTGGCAATCTGCTGAGCCCAGACCTTGCACAAGCGGACCCAGGCCCACTGCGGCTGGCGCTTTGAGTTTATTGTCGGGTAAGTGGGGCTCGATGCACTGCTGCTTTTTGTTTATGAGCCCCTTTTATTGTGGCCTCTGTTGCTGCAGTGTGCTTCCGCCGTAGTCCAGTGTCAACTCTCCATCCTCTGGGTCCGGCAGCAAACGAGGTCTCCTCCCATTATCCGTCCTCATTTCTTTGCTCGGCGATTCGGGTGGTATCAGACAGTGCCACGCTGGACAATTCACCCTCCTGGGTCACCTCAGGTCCACAGCTGATGTTGCTGTCATGGATCGGACCCAGTTACTTGGGATTCATACAGGATTTGCTGGTCCGGGTGTGGAGCTCCTTCACTTTGTGTCCGCCATACTTGGCGGTAAGCCACACCCTGAGGAACCCGGCCTGATAAAGAGACACCAAACCTCACCTGCTATCAGAGCAAGTGAAAAGATACGCTGCATGCAACCTTAGAAAGGGTCCACGAGCCCACGGACTCTGCACATCAAGGCAGTTGCGTGGAGAAATTTGCCACAACGCCTCACCTGCGTGGGGCTCAACAACGCATATCGACTGCTGGGACTAGGATCAAGGTTATTTTGCTATGGGGCCAGCGTAGGTCCTGTATCTAGATTGTAATCCATCGTGGTCAGCCTGAACTCTTGACTTTGGTCCGGTCTAGTCTGACCAATTACCTCTTTGGGCACTACTTGCTTCTAAGTGCTATATTTTGCATTTATTCTTTGAAAATATGAATATCTCTTTGGTCTTGTTTTGTTTATGAAATCATAATCTATTTTTCTAACCTGGTGTGCAGTCTTTTTGTGGGGGTTCCACTGCATATTGGTTTAATTGCTTCACAAATACTTTACACATTGCATCTTAGGTAAAGCCTGACTGCTGTGTTCCAAGCTACTAGAGGGTGAGCACACGTTAATTTATGGTGTGTTGTGACATACCCTTACTAGGATTGTGGACCCTATGTAAACAAGGTGCATACCTCTGAAACCTATAACCTTATATACAACAAAATACATTGAAATAAACAAGCAATACATCAAAAGAATTGTTAAAAATACATATGTTTGTATGTTTCCAAAAGGTGTAAAACACATTAGCAACAGCTAAATCGAAATCAAAAATGATGTTTTGGTTTAGTGACACATTTAAAAGGGTGACTTACCAGTCTCCACACCACCAGGGATTTCTGTCTAGCCTTCAGGATGTAGGATCTGCAAGATCGCCTCTCCAAGGGAAAAAAGTAGTAAGGGGAACTGGGAGAACCACCACCAGTCCTCAGGGACTCCAGGTGATGCTTGGAGGCCAGGGAATGCACTCTACCCCACAGATTGTTCTACTTCTTCCTCATTTCCTCCTGTTCATACTGGTTTTTTCCTATAACATTCACTCAGTCAACCATTCTGGCCCAAATTTGCCTTTTCTGAGCTATGGTTGTATTTTGTACTCAGGGTCCAAACAATGTTGGATCTACTCTAATGATTTCATCCACCATGACTGATAATTCTCCCTCTGTACAATTGGGATTTCTCCTCTCTGCCATTAGCAATAACACACAAATTAAATAAATGTTATGCCCCACAAGAAACTAAATGAAAGAAGAAATAAAGGACAAGAAACAGAGAAAGGCAAAAAATAAACCTGACTTAACTGGCAAAATTTCAGTTTGAAAATGTAGTGGTGCAGAAGAATGGCAAAAGATCATGGTCTGAAATGGAGTGTGTTTTATAGTGTGAGATGCAGGTGAACATAATTAGGCAAAACCCATTATGTGTGTGATGCTAATATCCATCCAAACGCCACAGAGATAGACCAATGTTAAATTCATCCTGTGACAGAATCCCCAAATCTATATACTCAGCACTTTCCCGCCACCCAGATTGCAATGGAGTAATGTTAGCCAGCAGAGAAGTCTGTTGCGTCAACATCAGTGAACCGTTTACATGACAGAAAACACTCTGTCAACGTGGACAGCAATTCAGCCTGCACACATCTAAATATGGAAGGTGGGATTCTGTCTGCTTGGCGGAATACTGGTAAACTGTGCCATGAAGAGATGACGGGAGTCCCACCAAGATCAAAATTGGGTCCTAATTTTTGGAACAGAGGTGTGGTCTAAGGTGATTTTACACTGAGTAAAATGCTGATCATCTGCTGCATGTTTGTGAGAAAACTGTTTTTGCTCATGATTTTCTAATATAGTTTATGGTAAATGCTCAGAATCTAAAATTATTTGTTGTCAATTCATCTTATCTTCTTCAGCCATATGAGACTAAAGTCTGACATACTGAGAAAAATATATGCTCCAGCAATAGCAGCAGTCTGTCGGTTAAGTCACCAGTGTTCTAGTTTAACCGCCCACTGTGTCCAAATAAACAACTAGAGCACTAACATTCTTATGTATGACAAAAGTATAGCACACCTGAAGCCATCATGATTGAATCAAAACTGATTTTTTTTATTCACTTAGAAATTAACAAAATGACTTAGTTTGTTTTATCATAGAAATGATGGTTAGTGCTGTAGAAAGCAAAATTAGGAAATATTCTCCATCAGTTCTCAAATGTCTTCCTCATCTATTTCACTAAAACAGTTACATGCTGACTGAAACGTGCTTTCAACACTAGCAGCAGCCTGACAACTAACTCTCCGGTGAGCAACCGTAGCTTTACCGCAGTGTTCTCATAAACAACAGAGTGATAACGTTATGGAAATATGGCAACAGTCTGGTGCACCTGAATACCATCTTAATGGAATCACAGCTGTAAAACTGAAAGCTTATGACCATTCATCACTCAAGTTCAAGTTCAAAAGACCTTTATTCGAATTTCGCAAAATTCATAAAAGTACCACAAATAAAACATACATTTTCACAGTAAAGACAAGTAATAAAATTCATAGATTATTAAAAACTGATGCATTCTCCTAAGACAATTTTCAAGGGCTTTCCATTGTTTTGCGTACACATGTTATAATTCCCAAAAAAGTGCTAATGCGAAAAATTAATTCATCTGTGTCCAGGGACAATAACATTGAATAAGATTCCCCTAACGAAGGGGTTTATGTTTCCTAAAATACGGAGTTAAAAACCAATTAATATATTTTAGATAAAATTTACAGAAGAATAGAAAGTGCAAATCATTCTGTTTGCTGATACCATCACATGGGCATGGGTTGTAGTCTTTTGTATGCTGGTAGCCCAGGGGAAATCCCAGCAAAAATTTAATAAAGCCTGCCCTTAATCGGAACAGCAATGATCTCTCCCAATTCTTCATAGGTAAGGTTGTAGTGTAGCTCCTATTTTCCCAATAGGCTCTGCGCATTGGAATAGTACCTACAGCAGTAAAGGCCTAGGCCAGACGTTAACTAGGTCTACTACTGTCGATACTAGACTTAATTTTTGGGTTTGCCAGCTAAGCTCAGAGTTCGCTAGAAACTTTCTCGAATGTTCAAGGAAGGATTAACTCCCCTGATTAGACAAGAAGGGATTTAGTTTCTGACAACCATAGAACATGACAACTTTGCTCTCCCCTAATCAAGAGTCAATCTCGAGAGTCGTGTGAGCACAAGGCAATTATTTTACTCAGTCAGTACGTGCATTCTTAGTCTCATCAGAATGTAGAGAAAAGGAAGAGACGGGCGTGTTCAATAAAAGATGTTATTTATTGATCAGTCTCTTTTCTCGTACAAGAGAAATGGATCGATATTATTGCAATACTTATAGTTAAGTAAAGTGCATACATTAGAAGCAATAGTATAAAATAATACTGTAAAAACATTGATATGGTTTCTGAGCCATATGATGTTTAAAATGATTAAAATATATTTACATACACATATACATTTGACTAAACGTACTCAACTGGTGTTTCTAAATACGCCTATCCGTGTACCTGACCTAAGTCTAATGCGTGGGCGGGAATAGAAAGTTACAGTTTAAGTTAAGTTTGTTTTTGCCAAGTGAATAACTAAAGAATTCTCTGTGAGGGGTTATTCAGTTCTGTACCTGGAAGTTAGGATGAATGAGGAATGGTATCTCTTTCTCTGCTCTCGATATTCCAGGCTGCCTGCGAGGGCTACCCGGAAGCGCCGGTGCTGGGTCTCTCGGCTTGAGATAGCAGCGCGTCTCTCAGCGCGTCAGGAAGGCGGGGCTGCTGTCTGCGGGGTCTGCTTCTGCTCTCGGCTTCGGCAAGTATGGCTGCTCCGTCTTGTCACCACGCGTGTGTTTGCATAGGGCAAGGTCGGCAATATTTATACCTTAAAATGTGCCGGGATTGACGTAAGGATGGACATAGGTACGTCAATAAAGATGTCATACGACTTGCTCGTTAGCACAATCTTTACTAAAGTTCTCTGTGAAATCAAAACAATGGCCGCACGGATTATCCAGGTTGTCATGGGTTTGATTTGTTATGAGAACGTCGTATGCCTTATCAGGGGCTGGAGGAATGTCGCTTGTCTAATTAGATCTCAAGCGTTATGACCTAATCAGATAACACGTTCCTGTGCCGTAGTGTGACTGCGTCAGATAACGGTATCTGCATCATGGGGGTTTTCTTGCCTCATGGGCTGACTGTTAGTTAACTAGCTAGGTAGTTTAACCAGAATAGGGTCAGGAATAGGGGGATCGATTCAGAACCTATAGAAATACACGACACCCACTCCACGCTAACTATGGTCATATCTACTAATCTATGCATAGTATAACATAGTACAACATACTATAGAGTATAGTGTATACCTTACCACCCCAAAATACATAAATGCATTTTGAAATTTTCAAATATACTGAAAAATTGCAGTCATATATATTGTATGCACTTAAGCTATGAATTAAATGCAAAATTAAACACGCATTTTATGCATTATTGCTTGTTGGTATATGAGAAATACACATGAAATGGCTCTTAATATAGCTATACAGAAAGGAAGGTCGAGACCATTTCATCACATAATATATTTTGTGAACATACCAGCGGGCAGCTAAAGTCTATAAAGTATCTAAAAATAGAAATCTTAGTTCTCTAGGAATAGTTTCTTACTTTAAGCAGAAGATCAGTGTCCCGGGGAAAAAATATATAGAAAATTTTTTTAAGGGCTTGCTGAAAAAAGTTGCTGTCCGTGAACTGGATTGTAATTGTTCATGTGACTTTATTTTTAAAGTTGAAGGCCGAATTCAGGGAACGCCGTGTGCGAGTTTACTCAAAAGTCTCTATTTCTGTTCCGGAGAGAACATCATATCATTCAGGCTTTCGAAAAAACTGTCAACAGCTTCATGGGAAAGTTCCTCTAAGTCGGAAATAGGGGTAACCATGCATTCGTGTGCATGATTGTCTCCATTGACATTCTGATTTGCATTGCTGACAGAAGGTCGTACCTGTTCGATGTTGCTTTCATCTTGAACTTCACTACTCTTCAATCGCAGTGGTGAAGATTCCAGGAATGCCGTCATCAGAATTGGCAGCCTTTGAGGGCAGCACAGTGCGTGAACCTTGGTAGGAACCAACAGTGTATCTGCATCCACCGGCGCATCCGATTGTAGCGTCAGACAGGTGTCTAACACGCATTCTTCTCCGCATAGCAGACATCTCAATACAGGTAAAACACACCTTTGCCACATTGGTCGAAATGATAGAAACCAAGTCATGTTTAGGTCTCTTAGCCGGGAGAGTCCCAGGATTTTTGATATCCGGTCCCGGTATCCAATGGCTAGGATCGTATCTTCCATTGTCGCGAGAGTTTGATCTGTGACATGGGTTGCCATAACGAAAAATAAGGACTAGGAATAGGATTCCTGCAATTAGTCCCAGGATCAGGGGAAGTCCGCCAAAAATCGAATGGACGAAATCTGGAAAAATACCCAGTATGGCTTTGAATGGTGTTAATGCCATCGAAAATACTGTCTTAAATACCTTTGAGACCCCAGTGGTATCAGAAATATTTAAGATTTCGCTCAGGATTTCCGCGAAATGTACGGGGGAATTAGTTGATAATAATGTATGTATCTCTGCAGTCGTCCTTGCGACTTGTAGATCATACGTTTCTTTAGATGACGTGAGCCTTGTAGGCGTCTGAAGAAGCACTGTTTTCATTCTGCTTAAAGTATCTATTCGAATAGAAGTAATTTTCAAACCGGGCCATGCCCTTGCCTCCCTGTCTGGAAAGGAGCTGGGGAATAAAGAACGTCCACAGCACTTGACCTTCGCCGTCGTAGTGACGAGATAAGGAGTCCCGGGCATAAGACTACAACATCTGCGGTCTACAATAAGAATGTAACTCCCATTATAGAGTCTTTGAAAGAATGGTTCTATTTCAGTTGCAGGTGCGCCTTGCTGGTGACATGAAAGGTTGTATGAATTCCCTTCACAGGCTCCGTGCAAACTAATACCGTTACACAGAAGCGTGCCGCTTAGTGACATAGCACAATTGTTGCCACTAAGAAACACTTTCTGTCCTTTGTTACTGACACATGCATGTGAATAGGGCAGGTTCCAAGTTGTTTTAAGGTACCCCTTTCCCAATTTCTCGTACATGCCAGCCTGTATATATTTTTGGCAGTATTGAAACCTGAAGGTTGAGATTGGAATATTTATGATTCCGTGGATTATCCATTCACTGACAGGTCGTTCTGACATTGTCATTGGTAATCTTTCTAGTTTTTCAATGCTCAAGATTGTATAATCAGCACCCTTCTGCGCCATACCGATTTGTCTATCAGTAAGGTTAAAGATTTGGAATAGTGACGTTGTGTTGATTAAACGCCAAGGCACATAGCCTGAACGCAGATTTTGTAACGTCCAGCCAAGCTGTACAATGGAACGCAATTGTGACTGTCCATGTTGTAATAACAGTAAGTCTTGCGATAATATATCGATTGCTGAAGACACAATGCTGTCCAATGAAAAAATTCTGGAGGACAGAGTCATTAACCCATTGTCCACTACAGAAAGTGATTTTTCCAAATTAATACGGTCAATTTCCCGTATTCTTTCTGCTGTTTCAATTTGAGTAACCTTCCAGGCCTCATTGTATGCTGCATATACAGAGGCTGCTATGAAACGCTTTTGACGCTGTTTGCGTGGTCCCAGTATGAAATCACGCAAGTCAGCACCATCAGTAAGTAAAGTTAGGTGTTGCTTAATTTCAGGCAGTGTGGAAGTTTGTAGCCATTGAAGGCATAATTTGCCCACACTGTAGGTTGTTATTATCCCTGGGTGATGTCTTTGGGGATATCTAGGGTCTGGCCTGGTCATTTTGAAACCCTGTGTTTTATTCAGGAATCTATCTTGACAGTGATTTGTATCTGTGGGCCAGATCAACCATTGTTTCCAATCAGGATGTGTTCTGTTTTGGTTTAATATATGGTTTATGTCTATTTCTTCATCTGTTTCAGAGCTATTGCTAAACATTGTTGGCTTTGGAATAGACGGGTTTTTTAAATCTTTGATTTTGGCTAAGCCAAGACAGGTGGTTTGTTGAACAGTGTCATTTAAAAATATCATTTGTTCTGGGATCATGCAGGCTCTAAACAAAGCTTCTAAACCCTGTACTTGCCATTCTTTTGTACCCCAAACACTTTTTAAATCAACATTTTTGTCCCAATAATCAAATCCAAAAGTATTCATTTTTTCAAAGAACGAATCAGAATAAATCAATTTTGTGTTGGTTATCATGGTTTTCATCCCTGTCTTGTTTGACAATTTGTAATAAAATGTTTCAGCATTACTAGTGTTAAAACCTTGAAAGTATGAATATTTGTCATACACGGGTCTAGAGCTCCCTTTTGGAGGTGTAGCACAATGTTCCCATTGATTATAATTTAAAACATTTCTTGGTTGTGCAGATTTATGCAAAAAACTGTTACCATAATGGTTATAGCAATACATACTATCATAATTTGTAGAACCTTGCAAATAATCATGTTTTGTAAATTTAGCAGACATTACTAAGTCAGACATCATATTGTTTATACTTTCAAAGTCCCAATCATCAGCAAATGAGTTTGGTTTTGCAAAGTCACTCAAGGAGATCTTGATTTGGTGTGGATATTTCAGGATCTCGACCGGACCATAAATTTCATAGTCAGTGTTGTCCCAGGCTACCCCACCAGGTATCGGATTGGCTGTGAAGTTGGCTGAAGAAAGTTCTCTTTTCTCGACGTGGGAAGATGTGTGTGGTTTGAGGATCAAGTTGATGTTCTGACTTGCTGTGTCCATTTTAGCATATTTTCCCTCAATGAAGCGTCCCAAAGTTAATACCATGATGAGCCAAAGTATGAGGATAAATGCACCAAAACCCACCCAAAATTCAATCCATGGAGAAATTAGATATGTTTCTTTCAGTTGTTTCAAAAGTTCTTTAGCTTTATCTTTAAAGGTTTTTGATGATGGCTGTGTCTTTGATTCACTGAGGCTTTCAGAGGAATCATCGAAGTTTATGAAGTAGCCGGATGCAGTTCTGTCAATTGTTCCAATTGGTTCAGGATTTTTGTTTCTTGCATTTTCACTTGGAACTTCATTGTAGATTGGTGTGTCTCTGCTAAATGTCTTTATTTGGGTTTTCAGAGGTCTATTGCATTGTTGCATAGTCCTTGTTGTTCTTCTGTAGGCGTTTCGAATGTGATGAGCCTCTTCGTTAGGACCTCTGTACTGGTAGCAAACCTTGGTGTTCTGCTACTTATTGGGAGTCCACTTGGCCTACTGTTTGTTATCGGCCACATGTTGTGGTTTTACCAGGTCGATGGATACAACTCGGTTCTCCTTTTTTCCAGCAAGTGGCGGTAGTACAACTGATCTTGTCCCGTTGACAGACAAGACAGGAACTGCTTTTCTGTAAGAAGGCCCAAATTCCTTCTTTACCGCGATCTTCTCCCTGACTAGATCCCCGACTTTTGGAATCCAGACAGGTCTTGCTGGGACAGGTGGTGAATCTTCAGTGGTCGTTGGCTGTTGTTTCAACTGTATGTTGCTCAGGTCTTTTCTTGTTTTGTTTAAGTCCTGCAAAATAGCCAAACGGTCTTTGACATCAAAGGTTTTTTCTATTACCACTGAAGTCTGACTATCAAGGTCAGAGATCAACATCCTAGTTCCGAATAATAATTCGTACGGACTGAATCCCTTCAGAGAATTTCTTGGCAAGTTATTTAGACTAAGTTGGACACTTATTAGATGTTTGACCCACCCAGCTCCCGAACCTAATATCCTTTCTATTATAGATTGCTTTCTGCCTTGGTTTTTTCTTTACACCGTCCCATACCCTCAGGAAGGAAGTGAGAAGATTCCCGCTGGGCTGTGCTCATTTGGCCATGTTTCCCCCCCAGGCTGGTTTGCCTGAGTGAAAGAAATGGTCGAACGTAGCATGCTCTTAGCGTATATGCCATTTAGACTCGCAAATCTTGTATAATAGTCCGGACGTCAGCCGAGTGCTGGTGATCTACATTATAAGTGGAAACTAGCCTGTATATGTTAATCGCAAGCCATTCTTTTTGCTGGTAATATTATCTGCCTTGATACGACGAGGTATTAAACTGCTTCTCTCCCCACTGCGATCTCTGTTGCAGTTTGGGCATTTTTTTTCAAACATGGTGTAGTGCAGGCTCATGCCTGGCCACCAGTACCGTGATTGTAATTCTTCCAGAGAATCTTTTAATTTAAGGTGTCTGTGACCCTCGCCCATGTGTGCGTCTGCGATTAACAACTTTCTCCTGTCCATGTTTGGAATCACTCTATCCCCCACTCCAGGGATTCGAGCAAAAGGGACGGAGTTTGCATCGATTATGTATGTATAATTGAGTGGATAGTTGATCGGTAACGCTGAGCAGTCGCCTTTTGATGACGTTTTCACCGCCAGCAATGTTTCACCGTCAATGTATTTTAATGTACGCTTTTTTCGATCTACGGGAGCCGGTTTAGTGGCTGCCGCTGCGGCTGCTTCAGCCAATGAATTCCCTACAACGTGAACGCCATCACGTTGATGACTCAGTGAGTGAGTCACGTGAGTCTTTGGTAGTTCTTTTTGTAAAAGAGCTATTTGTTCCCAGAGCAGTCTCTGCTTTATTGGTGCATCTGTGTCATCTTTGTAACCGTTCTGAATCCATGTCTGCAAATCGCTGTTATATGATTTGACGCAGTAATATGAATCTGACACTATAAGTGTCGGGAATTCGCGATCCGCATTATCTAGCGCCATTTTCAAAGCTAATATTTCAGTTTGTTGTTCTGAATTGGTTTCTACTGAGTGTGTCTTTGTTAATAGAGGTCTTAGTTTACCTCCGCGCCACACTTCTTTTGTAATCTCACATGTGGGGTTGTATGCTTGTTCTCCCCAAACGGATGGTTGAGCATGTCCGTCTGTATAGATTACACAGGCGTAATGTCGTAGAGGCAGAATGTCGATTGGCAGAGGATACGTCTTTTCATATTTTAGATTTTTCAATTCTTCTAGTTCTGGATCAAAGTAGTAGTATACTTTGTCCGTTGTGATTGAATTCACCCATTGTATCCATTCCGGATTCAATGTTGTTGTTGGTAAATTACACGGTGTTGTTAGTGCCTCGAAGGCTGATTCAGCTGTTCTGACTGTGATATGTCTACCATCAGCTATGTCTTTTTCTCTAGCTATTGCGGTTTGAACTGCTTGAACCATTTTTCCTTTGTTGCTGAATCTCTGTTCAGCTTTTGTGTACAAATGTGATTTGAATGCAATTGGTACCTTCTCTCCCTCATTAGAGGTCAGGTATGTGAATCCGCATTTCCCTGGGATGACTCGGATCACAAGGTTGCGTGTATTATCACGGGTTTCTAATTTTGTTTTAATTAGCATGTCTGTTTGTAAGGATCTCAAAATTTCTGTGTGTGCTTGAGTCCAACTGGATCTTTTAAAGTCTGGTTTAATTAGATCATAAAGGGGTTTGACCCTTTCTGCGTAATTTGCAATATATGTTCTTCCGAAATTTAGGAAGCCTAGAATTGACTGTAGGTTTTTTAGTGTTTTAGGAGCTTGGATTACGGCACATTTCTCTAGGAAATTGTCTGCCAGGCTTTTACCTTCACTTGATAACTCATATCCTAAGAATAGGACCGTCAGATGGGCAATTCTGGACTTTTTGAAGTTGAATTTGTAACCCTCTGCAGCGAAACCAAGTATTATGGTGTTCACTCTTTTCAAGTGAGTCTCCAAGTCATCATCTGTTAAGTAAATGTCATCGACATAAGATAATCATATAGTTGTAGTAATTCTGTTACTCTCGCTGAGAATACCCCCGGGCTGTTCTTGTACCCCTGGGCTAACCGACAGAATTGTTTTTGAGTGCCATTTACTGAGAATGCAGTTAAAGATCTGCTCTCTGGTGCTATGTTTTGACAAAAGAATCCATTGGAGATGTCCAAGGTTGTTTTGTATTTTTTGCGCACTATGTTATTCATTAGTGCAGCACTGTGTGAGTTTTGCACTGCAAAGGTTTTGCGACATGTGTTAAGGTGTCGGTAATCCAAAACTAGGCGATATGAATTGTCTGGTTTGGAGACCGGAAACAAAGGATTGTTCATTTGTGAGGTGCAAGTTTCAATCACCCCCTGGTATTCTAGCTGATCTAGTATTTCATTTACTTGTTTTTTAGCTTCTTGCTTAATTGGGTACTGCCTTTGTGCAGTTGGTTGTGATTTTAACTGGATTTTGTGAGGAGGAGAATCCTCATCCCATCCTACATGATTTTTATGTAAAGCAGGTGCTAAGGCCACTGCCCACTTTCTAGCAAGTGTGTATTTTTTATGAATCGGTATTTGATTCGAGAAGGCAGGCATAATTACTTCTTCGCCATGAGGGCACTCCCTGACAAACTCTGGTGGCCAGTCTTTTTCAGCTAGAAGGATGTCATAGCCTTTGGAGAGGTTATCCCAAAATAGTCCCCTAATTTTCCTAGTCTTATCTCCCTCTATACGTAATGTTATCTCGTATATTTTGTGGGGCTTGCTAACTCTGGTATCTGCAGTTTCCACTTGAAGGTATTCATTCGTGTCCACTGTCTCCAGATGATTCATAAGGACTTTGCGAGCTATGCTCACCTCTGCTGCGCTGTCTAGCATTGTCTGAGCCCACTCTCCGTTTTTCAGTTGTGTCCTCAGTATTCTCGGCATTGTTAACTACCTTGATACTGGCTACCTTCTTTTTTGGAAATTGTGATTTCTTTTTCAGTTGAGCAGGTTCCTTGTCTTTGGACTTGGCGTGCTCTTCTGATCGTCCTCTTCTTTCCGATTTCTGCGAGGAATTCTGAAAAGATTGAGAGGGACGTGTATCAATGTCTTGATATCTATCAGGTTTTTTAATATTATCCCTATTTCTAAGGTTATATCTATTCCCAGAGGGGTCACTCTGGGGTGACCTTTGTCTCGGGTTTGGAGATTTCTCTCTTCGCCTAGGAGACCTTCCTCTGGACTGGAATTTCTTTTCTTTAGGATTGGATTGTTTATTTCCATCCCAGTTCTTTTTTGGTGAATTATTATTATTAAAAAATATTTTTTCTGGACTTGTAGTCAGTTGCGGTTTTACTGGTATTCCACCTAGACTATCTCTGCCTAGTTCTTCATAGGATTTTTCTATGATTCTCGCAATTTCAGCTGGTTGGTCTGCTATATCTGTCTCTTTTAACCTCTGGCGGATCGCCACGTTTGCTGCTTCACCTTTTATGTTGGCTAATAATATAGCCGAGACCTGCTTGAAGTCTTTCAGTAATTTCATACCAAGAGTTAAAGCAGGTTCTGGACCGTATTCATCTTGAATTTGTTTTAGCACATCTGGTATTACCGAAATGGATGGAACACCGTGCGTTTTTGTGTAGATGGAAGCAAAGACTGTACCCCAAGTGTCACAGTCCTCAATGTGTGGTGCGATTCCCATTGGGAGACATATAGTCAGAATCCTGTGTTTTTCCAGCGGGGTGGTGTCAGGAAACACCGCCTCTATTTGGGTAATTTTCTGTGCCAACCAGAATGGTATTTGTTCCCGTTTAGCTGGAACTTTACCTAGGCAGGATTGGATGTTCTGTGGTGTAATTTTATTTGTGTTCGCCTGGTGAGGGGTCAGCTGTGGAAGTTTAATCGCTGGCTGAATTGTTGAAGTCCGCATTACATACTGAACTAATTGTCTATGAATTTTTAGTAGTTGTTTTAGCTGTATTAATAGCTCTGCTGCAGGCATTCTTTCGATGTCTGGATGTGGTGTGTATCCGGCTAAGACCGGCCACGTTGCTCCTGGTCTTCCTAAAGGACCGAGCCTTGTAATGTGATTGTTATGTATTAGGGCGCCATCAAATAAGAGCAAATGCTCTTGGAATTTGAGTGGTACTTCCACCTCCTCGAAAGGAGTGTACGTTTCAGGAGGTTCCTCTACTTTGTAATAGTGGAAGTACTTTGTTACAGCATTTGCTGCTGGAAAATGTATCCATGTATAGTATACCTCTGTCTGCCGATATTCGTGTGCCTCAATTACGAATATGACTGTGCCACCTCTAGGTGTCAGTCCATTTTCTATAAGTTTTAAGGTTATAGATCTCCTTTTGGCGACCTGGATGAGTATTATATCCGGGTCTGCTGTTTGCATGGTAGCATCAGCATCTGCTATTTCAGTAGCTAATCTAATTGCCTCTCTTTCTCCATCACTGTCTCCCATTTTACTGACAGGATGGTATTATTTTTATTTGCAGATCAGGTTTCTTATGGAAACAGAGATTAGATGCACAATATTCTGGAACTGTTTATCCTTCAACGTTGACTAGACCAAGAACCATACATAGGAGTTCCCTCCTGCGAGGTTTTGGAGGATATAATAACCTTTCACCCACTACTGACATCTTTGGTGTATTTGGGAAAAGGGGTCTGAGTGAGAAAGCACGACTGAGTTACTCTAAATGTCTTACGTTAGTTTTATCGCCCTTTCCAAACGCGTTGGGCGCCATGTAGTGTAGCTCCTATTTTCCCAATAGGCTCTGCGCATTGGAATAGTACCTACAGCAGTAAAGGCCTAGGCCAGACGTTAACTAGGTCTACTACTGTCGATACTAGACTTAATTTTTGGGTTTGCCAGCTAAGCTCAGAGTTCGCTAGAAACTTTCTCGAATGTTCAAGGAAGGATTAACTCCCCTGATTAGACAAGAAGGGATTTAGTTTCTGACAACCATAGAACATGACAACTTTGCTCTCCCCTAATCAAGAGTCAATCTCGAGAGTCGTGTGAGCACAAGGCAATTATTTTACTCAGTCAGTACGTGCATTCTTAGTCTCATCAGAATGTAGAGAAAAGGAAGAGACGGGCGTGTTCAATAAAAGATGTTATTTATTGATCAGTCTCTTTTCTCGTACAAGAGAAATGGATCGATATTATTGCAATACTTATAGTTAAGTAAAGTGCATACATTAGAAGCAATAGTATAAAATAATACTGTAAAAACATTGATATGGTTTCTGAGCCATATGATGTTTAAAATGATTAAAATATATTTACATACACATATACATTTGACTAAACGTACTCAACTGGTGTTTCTAAATACGCCTACCCCGTGTACCTGACCTAAGTCTAATGCGTGGGCGGGAATAGAAAGTTACAGTTTAAGTTAAGTTTGTTTTTGGCAAGTGAATAACTAAAGAATTCTCTGTGAGGGGTTATTCAGTTCTGTACCTGGAAGTTAGGATGAATGAGGAATGGTATCTCTTTCTCTGCTCTCGATATTCCAGGCTGCCTGCGAGGGCTACCCGGAAGCGCCGGTGCTGGGTCTCTCGGCTTGAGATAGCAGCGCGTCTCTCAGCGCGTCAGGAAGGCGGGGCTGCTGTCTGCGGGGTCTGCTTCTGCTCTCGGCTTCGGCAAGTATGGCTGCTCCGTCTTGTCACCACGCGTGTGTTTGCATAGGGCAAGGTCGGCAATATTTATACCTTAAAAGGTGCCGGGATTGACGTAAGGATGGACATAGGTACGTCAATAAAGATGTCATCCGACTTGCTCGTTAGCACATTCTTTACTAAAGTTCTCTGTGAAATCAAAACAATGGCCGCACGGATTATCCAGGTTGTCATAGGTTTGATTTGTTATGAGAACGTCGTATGCCTTATCAGGGACTGGAGGAATGTCGCTTGTCTAATTAGATCTCAAGCGTTATGACCTAATCAGATAACACGTTCCTGTGCCGTAGTGTGACTGCGTCAGATAACGGTATCTGCATCATGGGGGTTTTCTTGCCTCATGGGCTGACTGTTAGTTAACTAGCTAGGTAGTTTAACCAGAATAGGGTCAGGAATAGGGGGATCGATTCAGAACCTATAGAAATACACGACAAGGTGAGGTATTGTGCAAGGTTACTCCTGCTTAGATCATTTTTCTGATAAATTGCAACAGTTGATTTGAGTGCTTCTCTTTCCATTCGATCTAAACTATAAAGTGCGTACAGTGCTTGTCCGACCTCAATTTTATCTTTGGGTTCAATCTTACTGGGATCGGAGAAAAGATCTTCCCTGTTCACTTCGCTCAGTGTTTTTAGGACATCCGCGAGACAGGGAATTGACATGCCATGATCACATTTAAGACAGTCTTTTATTATATTTTGAGTTAAAGTTGCTGAGGTATTTCTCCAGATCCTTAACCAGAAGAGAGCTGGTCTAGATCTGATAAAATCGCATACGTAGGGGAGGTTAAGTTCTTCATGACAAATCAATTCAGAAGAGGAGATTGGGGCACCCAGAATTTTCCTACAGAATCGGGCTTCTTCACGCTGGATGCCGGGGTTTTTCCCCAATCCCCAAACCTCAGCCCCGTATGTGGCTACTGGTAAGCACTGTAACTTACATTTTTTTTAAATAGCTCTAGTGGCACCTATTTTCTTGGGTCGGGACAAACTCAAAATGGAGTTGTTGGCTTTCGAGAACTTGCTCATGGCATTGGCCTTATGCCCACTCCATGAGCCGTTCACAGCGAAAACCAAACCAAGGTAAGGGAATGAAGTTACAGATTCTAATTTATCTGTCCCTATATGTATAATAGTGAGTTTGCGTTTCCCGGGGCCACATGCCATAATAAAAGATTTTTTTAAATTGACGCGCAGGTCTAAGCCCTCCATGTATTGGACAAAGCCTTTTACAAGTAAACTAAGGGCATTGGGTGTTCGTCCCATCAAGACCGCGTCGTCAGCATATAATAAAACTGGCAGTGGGTGCCCATGGATAATTGGTACATCACTAGACACTTGTTTTAAGGCTTTGGCCAGGCCGTTAATAGAGATGATAAACAACAGGGGTGCTAAAACGCATCCCTGTCTTACCCCTCTGCCTATTTTGATGGGTCCCGATACTTCTCCGCCCGCCCCAATCCTGACTTGAGCTTTAAGGTCAGTGTGGAGGTATGCCAGGAAATTTACAAGGGCCTCATCCAGTCCGTAATTCAAAAGAATTGCCCATAGTTTGGATCTGTTCACTAGGTCAAAGGCGGATGAAAGATCCATAAATGCAAGGTAAATAGGGGACGATCGAGCAATGCTATACTTATCGATGATTAATTTCAGATTCAAGCATTGCTCGACAGTCCCCACCCTGCTTCTGAATCCCATCTGGCACGGGTCCAATAGGCCTGTATCTTCAGTCCACTCTACCACCCTGTTGTAAATTACTCGTCCCAAAATTTTTAGGGTATTGTCCAGAAGAGAAATCGGGCGATAGTTCACTGGGTACGATCTCTCCCCCTTCTTAAAAATTGGGACTATGATACTAGTGGCCCAGGTGTTGGGCATAGGGACTGTGGGGAGGCTATTAAAAACATTAAGGAGGATTGGTGCCCATAGTTCTGGGCTATGTTTAATTATATCTATGGGTAAGCCATCAGGACCTGGCGCCTTGTTTCCAAGGCTCTCTTTGATGGCTATCACCACCTCACCACCATTCATCACTCATGACATGTTGTTCAATTACATCATTTGATGATATCTCAAACAAAAGGTTGTAAAATTGTAAATCTACCATCACAATCAACTGAGATTTAGCAAGCAATGTTTCATGAAGATCCTTCTATGGAAAAAGCTGCTAGGGGGGCAAAAAACAAGTAATTTCCAATGTTATCCCCCATTAGAAATGTTTCTGCTTTTGAGATATTATTGTTACAAAAAGATGCTGAGCAGGTTTGAGTATACAACGTTGCATGCCACAGGCAAGATGGTGTATAATGGGACAGGATATGCACACCCTAACTCCAGGCCACATTTGTATGCTTGCCACTTAATTTTCCACCATTTCTATTGGCTGTAGCATACTATTTCCTGTGTGCTCCTCCTGCGTTTCTCTTATCAGTTTCCCGAGGCCCAAGTACTGTTTTAAAGCACTTTTGTTGAGAATTTTTTTTAATGTTTCACCTTCACAGCGCTTGTTTCGTATGGCAGACATTTTAAATAAGTTCCAAATGATTTCTGGGCTGCTGTGTGAATAGAACGCGACTGGGGCTACTCTTGCCCTCGTTTTTTTGTTCGTGAAGCAGAGAGTGCTACTGTAAAGGCTGCTCTCTTGTTGCCAACAAAGGTCAGCGTTCTAGTGTTCTTTCTCTCTAGTGTGCGCCTTGGCTGCAGAGCACTTCCTCTTTGTTCAGCCCTTTGTTTACCGGCCATCATCCCTCGTTTCACCTTCCAAAGCTAACTGTTCTGTAGCATCATATTGCACTCATTTACCGCAGTCTTTTTTAGAGCTAGTAACCCAGCTCAGTTGGTTAAAATACACAACAGAGACTCGTGTTTTTGTTTTGTTTTATTTCTATCTCCATTACCAAAGAGGGTTGTTACAACTAATGTATGAGTTATGTGTAGACATACTGTAAGTATCAACACTGCCAGTATTCAGGGACATCTCAAGGATTTCAGGGGTCCCGGGCCGAACATACTGCTGGGGCCCTGTTCAGAAAAGTTTTGAATTTATAATCTAGTTTCAGCTCTTGCATGCCCTCTTTGTGCAGGACACTGACAGTGCTCTGGGACTGTGGTCAAAATTCTACTTATGTTTGCATCTAATATTCAGGGATAGCGGCGTGTGTTTTGAATATTGTACACATCAACAACTCACTAATATTACTGCAAATAATATCTGTGACACCCCCCTCCCATTTCTCATATGTGAGATCCTGTTTTGATCTAAAAGAACCTTTTTTATTGATGTTGTATGAAACATAAACACAACATTTCTCTGCAAAAATGTCTGTAATAGGCTCTGAATCATCACCCACATATAACATAAAGTAAAGGAAAACGGTATTTAAAACAATCTGTTTAAGAATTATTGAAGGTCATCAGGGCAAGACTCCCTTCAGACAAGAGTTGACTCTATAAGAGGGGCCCCTGAAAGGCTAGGTCCTTGAGCCAGAGCCCACTTTGCCCATGCTTTAAAACGTCCCTGGCAGTATTTACTGAGTGTGGTATAATTCAGCTGTTCCCATCTCTGCACTGTAGAATGTGGAATAGCTTCATAATACCATTCCGTTCCGAGATGCTCAAGCTTAGAAAGCTGTGTTTTTCTCTGCAACATTTCAGTAATTCCCCTCAAACATCTTGTTTAAAACATGCTGATGATGTTGTAGCTAGCACAACATTCAGGATCCTAATCTGGGCGCCACCTGGTTTAACAATGGAATTATGATTCCCGCGGGGATAGTATTCCAGGGTATAGAATGGAAGTCATTTTGCAAGGGGAACAATAAGGTGACGTGATCTAAAGGACAAAGAACGTATTTTGTTAGAGGGAAAATAGCATTAGGTACTATAGGACTTTAGAAATGCGTTCATGTTATGATATTCTTGGCACAATGCCCGGTTCACAAAGAGAATATATTTCTTCTACTCTCTTGGCGTGCAAAGCGAGGTTTCAGAGTTTGCCAAGGTGGCAGCTTGTGCTATGGTTAGGACGAAATAGGTTAAGTCATGGATATTCCACACTTTTACCCATAAGCCTCTGAGGCCTATTAGTTTTCTGTTTAGGAGCATTAATCTAGGCCTGAGCCTTTTCTGTAATATAATTGTGTTATGCATAAGCGTGGCCGCTATGTGTGACGCTGTGGCTCTTAAACTCGTTCTGTTACTGGGAACGATCACTGAAAGTCAGTGTTTGGCAGACTGGCTCGCCTGAGGAATGCACACACAGCAGCTTGTTTGAAGAGGTTGCACTGGGAAAGCCATCCATTTGCGTTTGTAAGGTAGAGATTTATGACCATATTATGTTTTGTGAATGACACTCAACAACCTAACTGCTAAACAACAGCGACATAATTTGAGAAAAGCACATTTTCAGTGCCTGTGTATCTATATATTTGAAGGAACCAGCTTCTTTGGAGACGTCTTTAGAGTGGGGCTTTCTGGGAATGGTGTGAAACTTTTAAAGCTGAGTACGTTTACATGCCATAGAATCTTACCGGACACAAAAGAAAAGAGGGAGCACTGGCTGGGCAGCAAGTGTCAAACTGAAGTTTGTTTATTAAAAAAAAAGCCTCAGACCTTTGGTGCATAAGAAAGCACAAAAGTGTATCATAATCATGGAATTGTTGCACAGTATGCAACTCTGTTCAACTAATGTGTGGAATACTATCATATGTCATTCCATTGTTTATAATGGCGACTCGAATAAACACACCGAGCAATAAAGAGACAACAACCAGCAAATAAATGTTCTAGATTGATAATCCATTCTAATAGGAGAAGGGAGATTTATTAGCTTATAACTAAAAAAACTCCAGCAGTAAAACAACTATCCAGGAGAAGGGATGGTTTTCCTTTACGAGGCAACATCAAACATTATGCTTAGGTGTGGGACTTCTTCAAAAATGGATTCTGTGATACCTATCATAATTCCTAATAAGGGGGCATATCAGCAACAGCCAGCGATAATTATCGCTAAGCGCGCTTAGCACGAGGATTATTATCACCGGCTGTTGCTGGATTATATCGCCGAGATATCGCGCTATCAGCAACGCTTATCTCCAATGCGATATATAATCCAGCGATAGCTTCAAAATGTGCGATTATCGCTGGAAATCCAGCGACAATCGCACGGCGCTTAGCGAATCGTTGATGATAGGGTATGGTGGATTCATCCACACAATCCACCTCCCATAGGACAATATGGCTTAGTAAGAATAAAAGCAGGTGTAATGAAACCTGCAATAAGCGCGGTTAGCGCTACATTTCTTGTTGCTACGCAGGTTAGCGACGAGATTGATAATAGGAGATATGTATGTTTGCGACATTATCCACGTTATTTTTTGTAGGGAAGGCCCACTTTGCATCATTGGCGTTGCAAAGCTGGGCGTTAAGGAAATAAGCGCAGAGGCATAGAAACACGTGAGAGAGGGCCATGTCATTTTGAACAATTGTAGGGGTGCATCATATCTCCTGTAGTCAGCACCCGCATATTTAGAGGGTATATTAACGTGTGTTTTAGAGACATAACAGTAGGTTGGGAATTAGGGCAATGTGTAATCGATGTATTGTTAACGTTGCAGATTAATGTAGAGCCTTAACTGGACTGTAATGCTTATATGAAATAGAAATGTTATTAAACGTGTGTATTTTAGGATTAGTAATGTGCCATATTAAGAGTTGCACGTGTAGGAGATAGAATGTGATGTTTTATTGTCAAAAAGAATTTGCGTTTAGAGATGAAATGTAATGTTGTCTTTATAATGGATAAGAGTGCATTGCTTCTAATGTAGAATCATTTAGAAATGCATTTGAACGCGTAAAGGCCTGGGACATGAAAAAAAGCCAGTAGAGGCCTAACTGTAATTTCTTTAGTTAGCATTGGTTATTCTTGTGAAATAGCTGCCTGTTGGGAAGGGTGCTGTTCTCAGCGAATATTGAATTGTAACTTTGGATGTGCACAAGGTTGCTTCTCACGAATTTCAGTTGCAGGTGCAAGGCCACAGAGCTCGTTAGATATAACGATCCATTGTTTGGAATTTAGTCCGGTAGGAGTGAGGACGAGAAGGTGCCAGAGGAATGTCCATCTGCAACATTTGGCGGGAAGGTGCCTGGAATCCAAGGACACCTCAACGGACGCTGGATGGAAGGATGCCCTGTTGGAAAAATCCGAAGACCAACACCTGCCAAGAGGGGTGTGCTTTGGGCGTATCTACGATTTTGGGAGTTTTGTATTAGGGACAGACCCCGAGGGTGGAGAGCAGATTTTGAACTTTGGAACTTAGGGCAGAATGGGGTGTAGGAAGGAGCATCTTAGAATGAGCTCAGTAGTTAGACTACTCATTTGAGAAACGTGAATGCACTCCTTAGAGAGCCTTCACAGCTGACACCTTTACTCTTACCTGAAGGGAATTGTTAAGTAGGGATGTCACCTTAGAGTTAGTGTAGGGACAGATTAATCTTTTATTTCCTTTTTAGGTCTCGCCTGGAATTAGCATCCGAAGGATGCGTCCAGGCTGGAGACTTAATGTTGCCTGTCTCGGGGGAATGAGGGACAAAAGGGTGTTACGAGCTTTTCTCCAGGATTTGGGTGCGCGAACGCGCACGTTCCGTCCCGCGCCGCGCCGTGCACATCCCTCCGATTTCTTCAACTTGCCACACATGCGCGCGCATATACACACACAGCCAGACAGACACTCGCTCACACACACACCCTCCCCCCCACCACAGTCATCGGCCTCTTTTAAACACACACACACGCATACACACACGCATACACACAGACTCCAAAACACATACACACACGCACGCTCACACACATACACAGTCCCCCGCCGCCGCACGCGCACACACACATGCCCCCCGCCCTCGCAGCTCAGCAACAAGGCGAAGCCCCACTCACCGGCTTCCTTGGTGCGGCTCTCCTCTCATCGGCAGCTGCAGGGCTCCTCTATGCCGGTTACCACGGGCTCTCCCTCACTCCTGGGAGCCTTGTGGAAGGCGCCGGCAGCAGGACTCTTCCTCCCTCCTTCTCAGGGCGAGTGCACCGGGGCGCAGGGTAGGCTCCTGCCTGCTCCGGTGCTCAAAACAGCCGCAGCTCTTCCGTGGGAGGCGGGGTAGGCTCCCGCCCTCCTACTTCCGGTTTCCGGTTGTCCCGCCCGGCCTGCCTGACTTCCTGGTCGCATCGAGGTACTGACAACATTTTTGCTCTTTCTCTCTCAGGAGTGTTCAGGCAATTCCACCACACTGTCTCCGCAGGCGCAATGCCAGTTGTTCAACGTCTTTAGGCGCCGCCCTCCCAGAGGCCTTACTTAGGGTGCTCGCAAGCGGTGGCTCCGTCCCAGCACCGCACCACTATCCAGCCTCCGCAACGCCGCTCTCTCCTCAACAGAGTATTCTCTGGGTTTCGGCTCTTTAATTACGATATCCCAGTAAGGGCGCCGCACGAGAACCCAACATACTGTGTCTCACTACGCAGTCAGGGAGCAGGCTGCCGCACATCCCCAAGGTTGCGTAGATTCCAGCCCAGCTTGCTGCCACACTCCCCGCGTCGCTCCGCGCTTCAGTGCCTGCCGCCTCCACTTCGCATAATTTCAGACGGCAACGGGGCAGCCGGGGGCCCAGGCTGTATAGAGCCGTTTCTACCTCGATATCGGCAAGGGTACTCCCCAGAGCGCAGATTCGAGTCTGACCACAGCCTTTCTCACATCACGGGACAGTGCGTCTGTAAACCTCCGGCGTCCTGATCTCCGTCGGATTCGCTGTCTGCGACACGCAGACGGTAACGAGCCTCCTCGCTTGTCACCGCAGTTCACACACACATTTGGTGGCCGCTTAACGGCAGTGTGCAAGTGTAATACAGGATTTTACTGGCTCAGGTCCGGAGCCCGTCTAAAAGACCTGTCAGCCACGCCCCCCCGCCCCCCAGAGACTAGTAACCTTGATGTTCATCGCAAGGGTCAGACACACCTTCCCCTTTGCGGTGAGTGAAAGAAGCACATGGCTCGCCTCCAAGCATGTGTTTATAGAAACATGCATTTTTGTGTCGGCTGAGTCTCAGGAAAGTTTAAACTTCTATTGCGAGGAGCAAACATAAAATGGTTTCACAGTCTAAAAGTACCTTTATAAAACTCTAATTAAAATAAGTGATTGTGCCTCTAGAAAACCGATTACCTGTGGGTTGTAACCATTTTTAGGTCGAGCTGGAGTTAGCATCCGAAGGATGCGTCCAGTCTCGACAACTTACCTGCCCGTCTCATGGGAATGCAATGCAATAGGTCTCACTTTTGCGAAAGCTTAAGCTATTAGCATTGTAAATGACAATGCCTTTTATTTATGTTTTAAAAGCAAAAACATAAATAAAAGGCATTGCCATTTACAATGCCAATAGCTCTAACTTTAATAATGCGAGACCTATTGCATTGCAAATGCTTGTTGTAAATGCAGTCCAGATTTCAAATAGGGACGGTAATTGGATGCCTGATGTTCCTAGAATTGACTTTGCTTTTCATTCTGAGTCGTCTGAGACTCCTTCGTAGGATTATGTTTGTATTAGTGCCAGTCTATTTCTTCTACTTTTTGTTGAGATGTTTGTATGTCCAATAATTTTTGGCTTTGTAATAAACTCTTAACTTCAGTTCTTAGTCAGTGGTTCTTTAAATTGAATTTGTTTGCCAATTTACAAAGCTGTTAATTACGAGTTTGGAAACCTTTCCTCTACAATTCTTAGCAGACAAAAAGGTTCAGTCGACCTGTCTTGGGATTCTGGAGAATTGATAAGGTAAAAATCGAGATAAGAATCCCAGCCCTTAGCGTGTTCTTGGTGATAGTGCGATAAAATTATTGCCGCTTTTCGCCCAAAAACGGTTGCTAAAGCGGCGATAATTTTATTGCTTCCCCTTGATGATATGCCCCAAGATTCCTAATCTTACTTTCATGTTTTACAATCTCATATCATGTTTGGGGATCAAACGTCTCTTCAATTTAGAGATTAACTTGATTTCAATGAAAAAAGAGGGGTGCTGCTCTGCTTAAATTTGTAAATGTCGTTGGGGCTCTTACTGGGAGGATTGCCAGTGTTTTCAGGATGTTACTTCTGTTATGGATATTGTTAATGAGTCACTGACTGGTTTGTTATTGATTTGGGCTTGGATTTCTGGGAAAAGGTTGGCCCAGGATCACTAAAAATAGTTTCATTTTCTGAGGGTTTACTAATCCCGGAAACCATCCTTTAAGACCATGTCTAATCTCTGGACGCTCCGGATAGGTTTAAGTTTATCTGTGTCACTTTTTTCATGTTCCAGGTTTGGGAAGAAGAACCAATCGGTGGACCTCTTTTGAAGTCTTCAGCTTGAAGTCTTTCAATCTCTTTTTTTCTGCCCCTTGGCCAGGCAGAGAAGCCTTTGTAATTTAGGCTGGCCCCAGCAATCTTCTGCCAGTCCTGCTTCACTAGCTCCCGACATAGGGGTTGCATGCTCAGGATACCACATACACATTAGGAGCCCTATATATTCATTGGGTCATTGCTAATATCTCGTATCTTTTATATTGGGGTGGAGGACATAGATGTTTTCATGGAAAAGATTCAGGAATTAAAACTAGCAGAATCTAGAACCATGAATAAGCCCGGCATTTATTGATTCTTAGGAGGATGACCTATCCATGTCTTGCATATGTTATACAGTTAACTGTGAAACATATTGATGTACAGTTTAATGCTTTGACTCTCCGGAGAAAGAGATGTACCACTCATAGCAATGATGCAAGTGTAGAATTTTGTGTTTGTGCACCAGTAAGATCAACTCGACACACGAGTGTCTCTGCATTAACATATCTAGTCTGACCCCACTCCATCAACTTCAATAGTGCTGCGAATCTGCTGCAAACTTGTTTACATTTTAATTATACACTCCTTAATAGTGCAGGTGCTTGCAGGCTATTTCCCTCCTTGCTCTGCACGTTGCTGTTGCCCTGTTATTGTTTACCCGTTGTTGCTTCCCCATTGTTATTCTCCCAACGTTGCTATCCCATCATTGCATGCTTGTTGATGTTTGTCTCTCTCTCCTGTGTTTTGCTTGCCTCCCACCCACCCTCGCATCCCCCTCCAGCATTCTTGCTTGCCCAGTTTTCAGATGTCTCACAGAAACAGCAATCTGTTGGTAAAGCTTTCATGCAAAATTCTTGCATATTAGGCTCTAAAGAAAAGGCTGACTGGCTTTATCTCATTACAGTGCCTTTAGGTGCACACTTTCTCTAGTTTTGTATATTATTGTTAAGAAACACCCAGCCACTTCTATAAGCAAAGCGCCTTTCACTGCAAGGAAATTTTGCACATGGACACCAGTGGTGGCTCCTCCACTAAGGCAGAGAAGCATCATCCCACTGTTTTTACAGTGTAATAAATGGAAAACTAAAACGATAATAACCTGAGGTTATTAGCATTTTAGTTTCCCCAATTGCGGTGTCTTTGTGGGGCGGGAATGTTCTCAAAGCAGGGGGAGGAGTGGTTTGCACTCCCTATTTGAGCATGAGAGGTTGGCCGGCCCTCTTGGGCCGCCCAAACAGTCATGCGCACTTACCATGTTCTCCATGCAGGCTGCATTCCAGCCTGCGTGGAGAACACGCCTGCCCCTCCAGTGTCTGGCTGAGCACTGTCACAGCGCTCAGACCAATCACAACGCTGCATGGCAGCGTTGTGATTGGCTGCAGGGAGCCTGGATTAGCTGGTGCTCCCTGCATCCTGTCTCCCTTCCCCTAGAAGCCAGAAAGAGGAGGTAGAAGGTGTCAGGATTCCCGGCCGCTGGTAAATCACTGTCTGCAGCATAGCGAGTTTCGGGATTCAAACTACAAATCCCGTGATCCTTTGCGCGTCGCGTCGATATGACGCTATGCGACAGGAAAACGCATATCTATGAACAAGCAGGAAGACGCGCTGCCGATTATTCTTGAATGGTGGCTTGGCGTTTGGTGTTGGAGTCTACTGTCTCGTCGGTGGAGAGGTGTTGTGCTCTTGGTTCGTCGAGGGTGTGGAGTATCGGCAGGGGCTTAGGAAGCGCCCGCATCGTTGTGACTGTGGCTGTGCAGCGTGGTCCTCCAGTGGATTATTGGCTGGGGCTTGGGAAGCGCCCGCATCGTTGGGACTGGTGCTGTGCAGCGTGGTCCTCCAGGGGATTATTGGCTGGGGCTTAGGAAGCGCCCGCATCGTTGGGATCCTCACTTCAGGTTTTTGCTCTGGGGGTTCGTTCTGATTACAGTGGCTGGGGTACTTCGGTGCCGATTCCCCGGTTAACAAATACTGTAAACGTTTGCTGTCATAGGTCTTCGGTTTGCTTTATACCAGGAGACGGGGTGTTCAGTTTTGGAGGCTTTATCCATTTACTTTATTCCGGTGGCAGACAAGCTGTCTGCAGCAGGGACGGATTATAATTTTCAGTTGGGCTAGACTGCTATTTGTGTTTTGTTCACGCTGAACTGCAGTAACAATATACGAGAGACAGGGGTGTTTGCATAGGTCATTGCGACTGAACTAAGTTTATGCAAAATTCACTGCTTATACATGAAGTAATGTATAATGGAACAATGCTGGAGGGGATGAATGTTTATATCCTGTGAAAAGAACCAGAGCGTTTGTGTTCGTATTCAATATTGGAGAAGGGGAATAAAAAGAAGCAGTCGAGAGGGCAATCAAGTTTTCCTCATTCCGAATAGGGTAGGTGTGGTTTCTCTCTTTATCTAATAGCGTACTGCTTGTTTCTTGAAAACAAGTTATATTGAGATTGTTACTTATTTTACAGTAAGAAACCTGAGTATGAGAAGATGCCCATTCTATTTCCCGCTTTACTCAGCATACCTGTTTAGCTCTGACAGGTGAGAGATAATTAGCTTTCTTGTGTAGAGTGGTATATTAGTAATAGGGTGACAGTGCCACTTATTTCGTGCTTTGTATATTCCAGGTCTCCAGTTCCTGCAGCCCAGCTGTTCCCCTCCGGATTTTTCCCCCGCTTGATCTCCTTAACAGTCTGAGAACATTCATAGCCAGACTTGGGATGATCTAGAGGAGGGCCCCTTTATAGCATCAATACAATCCTGGGGATTAGCAACGGAGGATTCTGACAGAAGGTGTGGTGGACAGCCAGCCGGCCGGCTGGGAGGTAAGTGATTTGTTTTACCTATTTCACCCCCGCCCCTTCCCACCACTCCGCCCTGCTGCTGCTAACAGGTAGCAGCTGCCGCTGATGGACACAGAAAGCTGTTGTTGTGTTTTAATGTATGCATTATCTAGCTAATCTATACACATAGGAGAGTGGAGAAGTGTGGCTCAATGGTTAGAGTGGCAGACCCGGATGCAGAGGTCTAGCCGGGACCAGGGTTCAATTCCCCGCCTCGGCGGGTCTTGGGCTCAAAATTCCACGGACCTGATAATTCTCACCTCGGTGCCTATTCCAATCATGGAGTCCCACTCTGCAACTCTGGGCCATAGCTTGCTTAATCTCCACAACGGCCCCCACAACGCTAAGGATGCCTGGCCTCCGCCTTGGGGGTGCCCAGGAGTGGACACCTCACAGGGAAAGCCAGGATGGGTTCCACAGCGGTATTCGTACAAGCGCCTTGAGACCCTTGCGGGTGAGTAGTGCGCTATACAAGTATCAATTTACATTTACATAGGCTTCCATATCAACTGTAGGTTTCTGTCACCAGCTGGGATTTCTACATACTTGCCCAAAAAAGAAGCTCTGTGTGCAAGATTATGTGTGTAGGCAGCCGGGATTTCAGCTATTGCTCAGGCGATTGTATTTATGGGGGAAACATGCTATACTACAGATGTGTTTAAGAACTTGTTTAATTACTACCTGTGCATGCCTGTGGGTTCTCTTTTGTTTCTTGCTGCAGTTGAAAAAACTCTGTGCCTTAGTGATATTGTGATGTTAGTATTATTGTACTGTCTAGGCAATTTCATAGCACTTTAGAATCCCTTGTGGTACCCAAAGTTTGTTTAAGGCATGGGTACTCATTGTACGGCCCCCGGGCTGCCTGCGGCCCGGCAAGCCTTCCTTGGCAGCCCGCGGACCTTGAGAGACTCTACTGCTCTGTGGGGGCAGGGCGATTCTAACGATAGCCAGAGTGGAGCTGCAGGGGCCTAAGACGAGGTGAAATACAACAAAGCCTCATTAACATGCAAATGGTCTTTTAAAGACCTGTGAAGTGATCGGGTGCGGCTGTGTGTGTCTGTGCCTGGGAAGCTGTCTCAGCCCGGGCTCACACACAGGCAGGGTGGGATGACAGAGGGAAGTAGAGGGAAGGAGACAGAGGTAGAGGGAAGGAGGGAAAGAGAGGGAGGGAGAATAAGGGAGGGAAAGGGAGGGAGACAGACGGAGACAGAGGGAGAGGGAGGAAGGGAAAGCGAGGTAGACGGAGAGGGAGGGAGGGAGAGGGAGTCAGAGAGAGGGAGACAGATAAAGGGAGACAGAGAAAGGGAGAGGGACGGAGACAGAGGGTGACAGACAGAGTGAGACAGACAGAGGGAGGGGGACAGAGAAAGGAGGCAGAGGGAGGGAGACAGACAGAGAGAGACAGACAGAGGGAGGCAGGATACAGAGGGAGGAGGGAGACAGAGGGAGGTAGACAGAGGGAGAGAGAGTATGACAGACAGAGGGAGACACAGGGAGGGAGGGAGACAGAGGGAGACAGACAGATGGAGAAAGAGGGAGTGAGACAGAGGGAGAGGGAGGGAGGGAGAGGGAGACAGAGGGGGGAGACAGACAGAGGGAGGGAGACAGACAAAGGGAGGGAGACAGACAGAGGGAGACAGACAGAGGGAGACCGAGGGAGGGAGACAGAGGGAGGAAGACAGAGTGAGGGAGACATACAAAGGGAGACAGAGGGAGACTGGCAGAGGGAGACCATGGGAGACAGAGGGAGGGAGAGACGGAGGGAAGGAGACAGAGGGAGAGAGACGGAGGGAGGGAGATGGAGGGCGGGAGACAGAGGGAGGGAGACAGAGGGAGGGAAACAGAGGGAGGGGGCGACAGAGGGAGGAGGGTGACAGAGGGTGGGAGACAGATAGAGAGAGACAGATAGAGGGAGACAGATAGGGGAGACAGATAGAGGAGACAGATGGAGGGAGACAGACAGAGTGAGGGAGACAGAGTGAGGGAGAGAGAGAGGGAGACAGAGAGAGTGAGAGGGAGACAGAGAGAGGGAGAGGGTGACAGAAAGAGGGAGACAGAGGGATGGAGACAGAGGGAAGGAGACATAGAAGGGAGACTAAGGGAGGGAGACAGAGGGAGGGAGATGGAAGGAGGGAGAGGGAAGGAGAGAGAGGGTGACAGAGAGAGAGAGAGAGGGAAACAGAGAGAGTGTGACAGAAAAAGAGATAGAGTGGGACAGTCAGAGTGAGTGAGAGAGGGAGACAGGAAGAGAGAGGGAGAGAGAGAGAATGAGAGGGAGTGAGACAGTCAGAGTGAGTGAGACAGAGGGAGACAGACTGAGGGCGGGAGACAGAGGGAGGGAGACAGAGGGAGGGAGACAGAGTGAGGGAAACAGAGGGAGGGGAGCAACAGAGGGAGGAGGGCGACAGAGGGTGGGAGACAGATAGAGAGAGACAGTTAGAGGGAGACAGATAGAGGGAGGCAGATGGAGAGAGACAGACAGAGAGAGGGAGACAGAGTGAGGGAGACAGAGTGAGGGGGAGAGAGAGAGGGAGACAGAGAGAGTGAAAGGGAGACAGAGAGGGAGAGGGAGACAGAGGGAGGGAGACAGAGGGATGGAGACAGAGGGAAGGAGACAGAGGGAGGGAGACAGAGGGAGGGGGACAGAGGGTGGGAGATGGAAGGAGGGAGAGGGAAGGAGAGAGGGGGAGACAGAGAGAGAGAGAGAGAGGGAAACAGAGAGAGAGAGTGACAGAAAGAGAGATGGAGTGAGACAGTCAGAGGGAGTGAGAGAGGGAGACAGGGAGAGAGAGAGAGGGAGAGAGAGTGAGAGGGAGTGAGACAGTCTGAATGAGTGAGACAGAGGGAGACAGAGTGAGGGAGGGAGACAGAGAGAGGGAGACAGACAGATGGAGACAGAGGGAGGGAGACAGAGGGAGAGGGAGGGAGGGAGAGGGAGACAGAGGGGGTGACAGACAGAGGGAGGGAGGGAGACAGACAGAGGGAGGAGGAAGACAGACAGAGGGAGACAGACAGAGGGAGACAGACAGAGGGAGACAGAGGAAGGGAGACAGAGGGAGGGAGACAGAGTGAGGGAGACAGAGGGAGACATACGACAGGAGACAGAGGGAGACTGACAGAGGGAGACCGAGGGAGACAGAGGGAGGGAGAGACGGAGGGAAGGAGACGGAGGGAGGGAGACGGAGGGAGACGGAGAAAGGGAGACAGAGGGTGGGAAACAGAGGACGGGAGACAGAGGGAGGTAGACAGAGGGAGGGAAACAGAGGGAGGAGGGCGACAGAGGGAGGAGGGCGACAGAGGGTGGGAGACAGATAGAGGGAGACAGATAAAGGGAGACAGATGGAGGGAGACAGACAGAGTGAGGGAGACAGAGTGAAGGAGGCAGAGTGAGGGAGAGAGAGAGGGAGACAGAGAGAGTGAGAGGGAGACAGAGAGAGGGAGAGGGAGAGGGAGACAGAGGAAGGGAGACAGAGGGAAGGAGACAGAGGGAGGGAGACAGAGGGTGGGAGACAGAGGGAGGGAGATGGAAGGAGGGAGAGGGAAGGAGAGAGAGGGAGGGAGACAGAGAGAGAGAGGGAGACAGAGAGAGTGTGACAGAAAGAGAGATGAAGTTAGACAGTCAGAGGGAGTGAGAGAGGGAGACAGGGAGAGAGAGAGGGAGGGAGAGAGAGAGAGTGAGAGGGAGTGAGACAGTCAGAGTGAGTGAGGCAGAGGGAGACAGAGGGAGAGAGGGAGGGATGGAGAGAGACAGAGAGAGGTAGGGAGACAGAGAGAGATGTGTGTATGCCGGGTCTGGTGACTCAGTGGTTGAAGGTGTGCGTTGCAGGGACCTGTGATCAACCTCATGGTCACAGTTTTTTTTGTTGCCCTAGCCCCGACCCCACCCCCCCTGACCCCGCCCACACCGGTGCGGCTCTCGGACACAAACCAAACTGTAAATGTGGCACCCGAGAGAAAGTTAATGAGTACCCAAGGTTTAAGGTGTACAAGTAAGTAATTAATCTAATTGGAATTTACGGTTTCTTTAATTTATATTGCTCAACAGCTCACCAAGCTAAAATGTAGGAAAAAACACTATTATTAATCAAATAGGTGAAACCAATTGTATTTATCAATCTCCGGTTTGAATTTAGAACATTTAAACCCTAGTGAGTGGAATGTTCTAATAGCATTATAACTCATGTGCTGTGGGTCATAAAGGTGGTTAAATGCCATCACTCGTGTTGTCTGCTGCTCAGACCTATAAATCGGGATTGAAACCCTTAACACCTTTATTTCCCTCTGGCCTGATAATAATGGTTCATTACAACTGCAGTAAGTCCCTCAGGTTGAGTGGGTAGTGTAATAATGCTTTGGCCGAATACAACATGTCAAAATTGCACTCTCCATGTTTCCCCCACCCGGACATTATATCAGCGAAATGTGTGCAAGCAATTCAAGTAAAAAATGAGCAATTACCACAGAAAATGGATCAGAGAAAAGACACTGATTTCCAATGAAATTCCCGATTTGCCAGGGAATATCTCACAAAACTGTGGTACTTGAGCACCTGTGAATTTACCAATCCCAGTGGTACCAATGATTCCGGGTATGGGAATATCTCGTTGGTATGCTCCCAACTCCCATAATTGTTAATACTCTTAGGGTAAATAACAATTTGCACTAGTATTATTGAAGTGGATTTATAGCGCCTTCTAATAAGTGAACAGAATAATTCCCACATCCTTAAGTTAGGATTGAAGATACATTCTGATTAATATCATTCAATCAACAGTCATAAATTGGAGCGATTTCCACATTTAATTTGGAATACGTGTTCCATGCTACTCCTCTATTAACAAGTGTGGATTACGTCACATCATCCATGAACACATCAGTTGATTTAATGCAAGTCTTCCTCTGTGCTAAATTCTGTTTGCCATTCAAACGTTATTTCAAGAACCACACGTGCACCCCTATAGTACCAATAAGACTGAAATTAAAACGGACAACTTCGTGATTTTAATCTAGCATTTTACGAGTGCATTTAACGTATAAACCTGTACATAGTTACTCACCGGAGATCACAAGGCACTTGTGTGTTGTTTTCGTGCAGTTGCTTGGAAAGAAGCCGATGTGAACTGAGGTTAAAATATAAAAACGTTCCAAAACCCTGGCTCGCAGAGGCTGTTGCCCAACGCGGTTCGAATGTCAGTACGTCATTGTTTCAAGAGCCGAAAGCAAATCGAATCTCGTGACACAGTTACCTAACAGTGTGCACGACACTCTCGCTCCCTATCTTCCTTTTACAAACCCTTCCCTGCATCCACTCGTATGCCCTTTGCTCTGGAGTGATAGGCACTGACGCTTTTATGCTAAAGCACGTGGAACTTCTCTTAGGCTGCGAGTTATATAAATTTCAGTATCAGTTATAACAATCTTGCCAAGGGTCATGCACTTGTATTAGATGCAATACACTCAAATATCCTGGAAAACATTGTTGAAGGTTATGAACAGCACATACCAGATAAATCCAACTGTTTCGCAACGGGAAAATTAAGGCCAAAGTCGAATCACGGCCGAAAAATCAATTTTTGAAATAAACTTTACCTCTAGCAAACATTCATGGTTTTCTTGCTTTTTCTGCTTCATGCTTTCCGCACAAGGAAAGAAACCAATATATGTTAATGCTTGTAAAAATGCTGCAGAAAAAATCAAAAACATTATATTGAGTTATACTATTAACACCTGTTGATGTTGCCCCTCCTGCTGGGTTACGGCTGCCAGGGCTCTAGTAACAGGAGTGGGGATACAGACTAAATACTAAATGGGCTACAAGGGTCCACTAAGAAATGAGGAAGTTACTAAATCCAAGAAGAACTGATTGACTTATTTTTCTCCAGCCTACTGGCCATACAGTGGGTTTTATTCCTTTAGTGGATTCATGTGAGAATGTAGTACTTCCTCTAAAAATCACACGATTTTCCATTATCACTCAAATATAAATCAGACTCTTTTATGTCATGCTATGCGTTTTTTATTCCTACAGAGGATTTGATTCCTTCAGTGGATTTATATGCAAATTTACCGGTTACTCTAAAAATCATACGATTTTCCATCATCAATTAAATATAAATCAGACTCTTTTATGTCATGCTATGCGTTTTTTTTATTCCGTGAAAATTATGCTGTTTTCCAGTCTTTTGTTGTCTGATTCTGTCAGGGATATTTTAATAGAGCCTGTGGTACAAAGAGATACTGGGAAATCCGTGTGACAGTATTACATGTTATGTCCATCTTTATCATAGAAAGCAGGGTAGTATTACACAGGCCACTAATGGGCACATTGATAATTCCATGTCTGAGTCTGCTGATAATTTACTATTCTTATTCTATATTTTCATGTTGAGATTTTGGACCTTGTTTCTCAGGTTAGATGTGGATATGGAGTCACGATTGGTTGGTGAATTTAGATAAAGGATTCACCCCACACACTTACAAATGGGCCTTTATCCCTGCGGGGCCTCGCCGTTGGTTCAATGGATCTTGGCCACTGTGATAGAATAGAGCTGTAAACAAATGCATTTCAAGTATCATCAAGTTTCAGGCTGTTAATGTTCAGTCAATGATGCAAGGGTTTAAATAGTTTTAAATCCTTTTTTTCTCATTAAAAGATTAGTAATTGTTGTTGTTTTTTCAGATTAGTACAATTACAGAAATATCTAGAAAAGATTGGTTAGAGACAGCAAAAAATAACTTCTAGTTCCATAAAGGAACATTCTCTATCTTAGTCTAAAAGGATCTAACCTAATGAAACGCATTAAGATTTTTTTCTGAAAAATAATGAGATTCCGGAGCATAGTCAAGAAAATTAACTCCTAATAAAGAGTAGTCCTGGAAACTCAGCCGAGTCACAGTATCAACCATTAAATCCAGTCAAGAGAAAGTCGGTCACAGCAAAAGCTATGATTGGCACAAGCAGAAAGTCACCCCACAAAAAGGGCCAGGGCAAGGGGAAATCACTGTTAACAGTAGCTTACAGCAATTTGAATAAGTGGAGGGCAGGGAAGTCGGTAACATCAATAGCTAGATGGGAATGAAGCCTGAAGCCTCGAAGGTTGAAGCATAAGGAACAGCAATCAAGCATTTCCTCTATAACTAGGAACATGCATGCATATTAAAAAATGCAATTAATGTTGCAAGTTCATCGGGTTAAGTCATCTTAGTCCAATTGGAACCAATCATCTGATGGTTTTGTCTCAACCTCTTGCCTGTCCTCCTGATTCCCACAGTAAACACTCACGCCGGTGCATAGCTAAGTGAAACAATGCTAAATGTTGCACATTAAATACATGGGAGAAGGTTCTCAAGAGAACCCTCATACCTACGCTGTTAGCTGCTTTGATTGTCCCATAGTGAGCAAAAAGGGCTAGTCTAAAGCAAGGAAACATTTCTATTGACAATGTCCTGGTTAAATATTACACATAATATTTTCAATATGCTGGTTATACTAATAATCTATTTATTATAAAGGCAACAGCAAACTACGTTGTCTAAGTAAAATGAGCTCATATGGTGTGATGAAGCAAAGAATACATGTTATAAATGAACACATTCTACAGCCGATGAATCAAAATAAATCTGTTATAGAAGAACATTAGAAATGGGAGCTTTCTGCAATTAAAGCGTCTTGTTTTATTCTACACGTTTAAGCTAGCACATTTTCCTACATGTTATTTATTCATGCAACTTTTCCACGACAGAGGTAAACACATTTCCAATGTGGTTATTTCGGTATTGTTGGTCTAAAGGTTTACTCTCTAGTCACTCTTGGAGCTCCTAAAAGCTTATGAAGGTAGACAGTTAATGTTAATGTTAATGTTAATAGGATTTTTAAAGCGCTCTGCTACCCAAGGGTGTCCTGGCGCTGTACACTACCATCTAAGAGAAATTATGACTAGAACGCTGGGCAGGAGCAATTTATCCAAAAAGCCAGGGGGCAGATTTATGAGGCCCTTGCGCCTCTTTGCGCCGCAATTGTGTCACTTTATTTGACGCAACGGCGGCGCAAACAATGCGCCCTATTTACAACGTGACGCATCTAGGAGATGCGTCACGTTGTAAAGCCCTGCGCCATAAGGAGGCGTTCCTGCGCGGGGGGGGGGGGCGTTCCTGCGCAGGAACGCCTCCTGAAAGTGGCTGAGTGAAATCTATAAGATTTCACTCAGTCACTTTCAGGCCAATGCTGCGTCAAAACCCTGCGCCTGCTTGAAGCAGGCGTAGGTCTTGACGCAGCATTGTGAAGATGGGGCACCCCCGAGCCTTGCTGGAGCTGCGTCGCGCTTGCGACGCAACTCCAGCAATGCGCCACCTTCTGTGCCGTGTTTGCCCCATGGTGCGCCGCCTTGTAAATGCGGCGCACCATGGGTGGCGGAGCTGTGGCGCACTGTGGCGCACATTAACTGGCGCATCCCTGGGGATGCGCCAGTTAACATAAATCTGCCCCCAGGTTTTTAATCCTTTTCGAAACAGGAGCTGATCTGTCGAGCTCCTTAACCCCTCCCATGCTCATGACGAGCTCATCTCGTCATGAGCCACAGTTCTCGTGTGCTCATGACGAGCTGAGCTCATCATGACCGTTAGAACGCTCAGGTGTGGGGCTAATTCCCCTCGTGTGCTGGGCGTTCTAATGGACGGGTGTGGTCATGACGAGCTGAGCTCGTCATGAGCACATGAGAAACGTGGCTCATGACGAGTTGTACCCTAACCAAGGCAAACTTAGGAATCCCTGCGAGTAGTTTGGCTGCCGCATTCTGCGCCATCTGGAGTTGTGCCAATTGTCCCTTCTGGATGTTGATGAAGAGAGCGTTGCAATAATCCAGACATGAGAGAATGAGTGCCGTGACTGCTATTTTCATACTGTCTTCCGAGAGGAAGTATTTGATCTTGCGCAAAATGCGCAGGACAAAAAAACAGGAGGAGACGACCCTACTGATTTGATCGCAATAAGCCAGTTTCGAGTCCACAATCACTCCGAGGTTCTTTGCCCTATCCACCGGAATTGGGAGTTAACACATGAACAATGTGCAAATGCTCAGTCAAAGTTATGTATTTAGAAAACAGTAGATCTATATTTACGAGAAGGATGAATAGAGCAGCTGAAATGGAGAACAAAGTACCTACCACATCAGAGGCCAAGCTATGACCCCAAAAAAGTCTCTTGTTCCACCCACTTAAGCTATTAGCTTAATCTTTTGGGGCTGAATGTTGTCAGGCATTTGTGAAATTTAGCTCTGGCGAGTAGCACTACCAGAATCAGAGACAACAGGACCCTGATTTTCCAAAGGATTGCGTTGCCATTGAATCTCGTAAGGTGACCCAAGGGTAAGGCAATCCTTAAGTCAGATTTACCAAGCCACTCAAAGCCACCTTGTGTCGCCTGGCATTGCTTGGTAAATCCAGAGTAACTCAAGGCAGCACAAGTCACTGGCTTGCATTACAATGCGCAGGGAAGGCATTACTTCGGTAAAATGTGGGTGTTCCTGCACATCCACCCATGCTTTTTAGTGCAGGCTCAGAGTTACCAAGACAAGTGAACCTGGGAATGTATCAAATTGTATGCCTTCCTGATAGAGGCACAGCACACTTAGAAATAAAGGCCTGTAAGGATTTTTTTTTGTGTCTGAAGGTGTCCCTTCCTACATAAAAACAATCCTGCCTCCAACACAGGCTCCCATGCACTATTTTGCAAGGTTTCCTGCATTGAGGCTAGACAGAGCACAATACACCAGAACAGATAGAAAGCAGGAATGCGCCATATGCTACTAAATATGACACATTCCTGCTCTCTCCATTTGATGCAGTGTTGCAAGTTGTTTTGTGTTGCACTGTGCCAAAAATTGATAAATCTGACCCCAGATATTGGGCTTTAAAATGTTCAAGGGTCGTTATTTTGGAAAACAATCTCTCTGCCAGGAAAAAGTTAAGGATTTACTTCACCTCATGTCTCACCTGGGAAAGGCAACGGGCTATGGGGGCTTGTTTGCTATTTCTAAATGGACTCTTTGTCCGGAATCAAATTGGCATCCTGGATAGTACTAGGCAGTTTACAGCAGCTCTTTCGGTCTTGCCTGCATATGTTCTTCTCCAAATTCGCAAAGATCCTCATTAAAGCAAACTAGCAGAATTTGGGCTCCTGGTTTCTATTGAGTCAGATAAATAATCTCCAAAGCATAGTATGCCACCTCCAAAATCCCTCTTCATTTCAGCAGCTGGGGTCTTGTTTACAGTTATCAGACCTGGCCCTTCACTCTGAGGGAAATTGTGGCAGGCACAAGGACCATTTATTTGCTCTGTCCTGACTCAGGAAGGACAAAGACCTACCTCCTGCAGGGAAAGGTACACTGAAGAAATGAGGCACAACCTGGGCACTTGGAAGGAGACTGACCATCTAATCTGCAGTTGTGCTATGCTTTTATTTCTGCTCTCTGGGATGTCTGTAGCCTCGGAACCGCAACAGAAGATAATTCATCGGTTTTTAGAGAGCAAAAGGCTTTCTAAGTAGATATCCAATGAAATTCCAACACGAGAAAAACAACACAGGTGATTACAGTGTTTTCCAAAGTTGGGTAGATCAAAAAAACTGTGCAAGGAGCACGTAGTAGGGGAGAGAGCAGGCTAGTAAGCCCAATATTTTTATTCATATTTGCGATCCCTGGATAAGACACCCTTGCTTTTCATTCAGAAAAGCAAGTAAACTCAGCCGCCAAATAGCACTGTGGGGAAAGTTCGCATATCCAGCTATTGGACTCGGGCCACACCTTTATTGAAGAGCAAGTTGTCTCATTGCACTAGCATTTGAACACAAGTCTGTCGATCCCTACAATTGTCTAATACTGCTAACAACTGCCTATCTCCCCATAGCCTGTTCCACATCACCAAAGCCACTGTTAACTCTTGGTGGGGGCATGGTTTGAGTGTATCCCCCCTCACAGAAGCATAGCACTATGATAGGGGAGCAATGCAAATAGGAACAATTGGACAACTCTAAGGGGACTTATGGTTGCTGTTCACAAAGATGAAACCATTGAACTTCTACTCACTCCTCAAAGGCAGGGGGAGCCTGCTAGTGCAGTTTAAATATCCATGGCTAACAGCCCCTTGATGCTGTGGAGTCTTTACTGCACTTTTGGCAGTCTCCTGTAAGATGCAACCTTGAAGCTGCATATTTTTCGGGGACCTAAGTGACTAGGCAAACTGCAATGACAAGCGGTGGGGGTTGAGGGATGGCTAAATGTGTGCCTCAGAAAGGTTCAAGTATTTGTCGAACCTTGAATCAAGTGAAGATTTGTAACATACGATTTTGTTAACATTAAATTTCATTCTGGCCAGGTTCCCAGCATTTGCGACTTTGGGATGAGGAGTACTGACATAACACCATCATACAAAATCTGTGTTTGTATCTTATTACAAACAACTGAATTGGAACAGCACCAAAATGTGTCAAAGAAAAAAGTCCATGAAGAAATATGTCATAGATCTTGAGGAATTGTATTCCAACAAAATGAATCGTTGTAAATACAGGATGTATAATGTTTTCCTTCTTTATTATTACAACAACCATCAGCCAACATATCTTGGTATACTCAAAATCAAAATCAAGCAAGGGCCATCCTACAACAATTATGAGAAAGCAACTTGCTCGCAAACTTGTAGAAAGGTGAATTTATTGTTCCAAAGCTTCCTTTTCTGGGATATATTTTGTCTGCAGAAGGGTTATTATGGATCCTCAGATGTTCTCAACCATTCTACAATGGAAGACCCCCAAATCAGTGAAAAAGTGCAAAGTCTTTCGGGGTTCGCCAATTTTTATGGATGATTAATAGATCATGTTTCTACCTTGACAGACCATATCATGAAGCTATTGAATAAAGGAGTGGTTTTCCTTTGGAATGAGGCAGCAGAGCAGGCTTTTCAGAAATGGAAAGAGGTTTTTATGAGTACACCCATCTTACGATACCCTGCCCCTACTCAACTTTTCACAGTTGAAGCAGATGGCTTGCAAGTGACAATAGGTGGGGTGCTGTCCCAGAGTTCTGAAACAGGATGCCTCCATCCAGTAGACTATTATTCACACAAGTTAAGTCCAGCAGAAGCTTATTACTCTGTGACTTTTGAAGAATGGAGACATTACCTGTTAGGCACAATGCACGCAGTTACAGTGATTACTGATCATCGGAATTCAAAATTCCTTAAGCCTGCTAGGGCCTTTCTGATTACGATTTCATTTTGCGACTTCTAAATAGCGATTTTTAAGGAATCGCTTTTTAGAAATCTCAAAATGGAATGTATGTAGAAAATCGCTATTTTTTAGCGATTTCTTAGTCTTCCTTATTTGCGAATTCGCAAATTGCGAATTCGCAATTAAGGAATAACTTCCCATGCATTCCTATGGGCCAGGAGGCCCATAGGAATGATTGTGAAATATTTCTTAATTTGCGAATCGCAATTTCCGAATTCGCAAATTGAGAATAATTTCAAGGTTGCAGGGGTGTTTGAAAGACACTCTGCTGCACCCCTGAAAATTACGATGTGTGTGCATATGGCGCACATACATGCCCTATGGGCATGTATGTGCGTCACATGCCACCTTCACAAATGCAAAATAGGGCATTTTTAAATGAAATTGCAAATTACCACCAACAATTTCTTAACACAAATTCGCAATTTCTAAAACCCACATACATCGCATTTAAGGAATCGCAAAATTTGCGATTCCTTAAATGCTTAAGCAAAATAAGGAATCGCAAATTTTGCCGATTCCTTATTTTGCGATTTTGTGATACGTTTCAAAAAATGCAAAAAAGCCTTTTGCAACTCGCAAAGGCTGAAATTCGCCAATTTTCGGCCTTTGCGAATCGCAAAATGCTTGATACATCTACCCCTAAGGCACCAAAAACTAAAGATGCGCATGACTTCATTCACAGTAATAAAAGTCAGTGGGTAAATGAGTTGCATTACATGCAATGCCAGTTATTCATGCCTACTAAGGCGTTACAGTAACAGACTGTGGAGTGGTGTCATTCACAGATGTTTGCAGGTCATCCTGGGGAAATAAAAAACACAGGGTTGCTTAAAAGACAATTTTTGTGGCCCACTCTCACTCATGACACTAAACAGTTTTGTGCAGACATGTAAAATTTGTGCCCAAAGCAAAGATACACATCAAGCTCCCATGAGCTTGCTGCTTCCACTGTCTACTCCTCCTGCACCTCGGCATGCACTTTCTGTGGCTTTTATATTAGACCTTATTAGGACACATCAGTGAAATATGGTAATTTTGGTTATTGTGGATTTGTTAGCTAAAATAGCTCATTTTACTCCGTTGCATGGTTTACAGCTTCCAAGGAACTTGCAGATGCATTTCTACAAAGTATTGTATGGATGCATAGCCTTCCATCTATCATAGTTTCCAATCGAGGTCTGCAATGTGTATCAAAATATTGGTAAATGTAGTGTGAGACATTGCAGATAGACATACATCTTTCCTCTGGCTACCATCCCCAGACAGATGGTCAGACGGAGAGGGTGAATTAATTTTTAGAGTAATACATTAGATGTCCAGTACTAACAGGCTTTAAAGAGTGGAATGCGCTTCTCTGGGCAGCAAAGTTTACATATAGTAATGCAGTGCACATTTTCAACGTAATTATGGGTTTCATCCTAGGTGCAATATTCTTTTGCCATTGACCATTAACAAAGTACCAGCAGTACAAGACTATGTTGAAAGAACAAAAAAAATGACAACAGACAGCATAAAACAATTTAGAACAGGCAAAGTCTGTTTACAAAAGAAAATGCTGATCAACATTGCAGACCTAGTCATGAGTACCACATAGGGGAGCAGGTGTGATAGTGTACTTGATATCTGAACTTGAAAGAACCTCAAAGATTTCAACCATGACCTGCAATGAAATTTGAATTGCCCACAAATATGAATATGCATCCAGTATTCCACGCGTCGTTATCAAAGCAAGTTGCTGCAGGGACAGTGGCACTGCCAAACCCTCCAGTAATTAGTGTAAGTTAATGGACAGCCTGAATTCGAAGTTGAGGCAATCTTGGACTCAAAGCACATATGACGCAGACTTTACTACTTAATACACTGGAAAGGATATGGTCTGGAGGATAACACATGGGAACTAGTGGGTCATGTTCACGCTCCTCGCTTGCTTAATTTGTTTCATCGCTGGCACCGTGATAATCCCAAACTAGCCAGGAATGCTATTGAGGGGGCCTTCTGTTGGATCTGCCCGAATGCAGGTCCAGAATATTGTGGCTTCTTTAAGGGGAGGAGCATGTAACCTTTTAGTCTGTGTGCTCCCCTGCAGGATGTTGCTCATTGTCAATGTTATTTCCTGCCTGGTGGTGTTCCGTCTGCATCCTTCCTTCCAGCCGGCCTTCTTTAAACCTACCTGGTGATGCTTCTGTCTGAGTCTTTCTAGGGCACCTTTGATTTATTGGGCGCAGTTGTGGCTTCCAGTCCCTGCCCTTCTAGTATCGGGTGAGGAGACGTGGTGCGCCTGACTCCTTGGATTCAGTTTCCATCTTGTTAACACTTTGTGGTGCTGCAGAGCTGCCTACAAGAATTAGAAGGGAAAAAACGGAAAACAATGAATAAACTCCATTTGGGTAACATGCATGACACTCACTTGGAAACTATACCACGCCACGGACCTCCGTTCTTTGGAAACCTGCCTGCTAAGCCGCTGCTGCTCGCCGGACCCGCTGCGTGGGTCCCGCTTCGCGGACTTAGCAGCTGTGGGGAATTTGCCTGGGGCTTCGTTGGGACACCGGCAGGGCTGCGAGGGTAGAGCGGGTGGACTCTAAGTTCCAGGAGTCCCCGCGCGCCCGTTGTCAGCTGGGCTCCTCTCCCTGCCGGCCACGCCCCCAACACAGCAGAATTTAATCATCTCCAGCCCTCACAGCAGCGGGACACTCACTTGGAAATTATACCACGCCACGGACCTCCGTTCTTTGGAAACCTGCCTGCTAAGCCGCTGCTGCTCGCCGGACCCGCTGCGCGGGTCCCCGCTTCGCGGACTTAGCAGCTGTGGGGAATTTGCCTGGGGCTTCGTTGGGACACCGGCAGGGCTGCGAGGGTAGAGCGGGTGGACTCTAAGTTCCAGGAGTCCCCGCGCGCCCGTTGTCAGCTGGGCTCCTCTCCCTGCCGGCCACGCCCCCAACACAGCAGAATTTAATCATCTCCAGCCCTCACAGCAGCGGGACACTCACTTGGAAATTATACCACGCCACGGACCTCCGTTCTTTGGAAACCTGCCTGCTAAGCCGCTGCTGCTCGCCGGACCCGCTGCGCGGGTCCCGCTTCGCGGACTTAGCAGCTGTGGGGAATTTGCCTGGGGCTTCGTTGGGACACCGGCAGGGCTGCGAGGGTAGAGCGGGTGGACTCTAAGTTCCAGGAGTCCCCGCGCCCCCGTTGTCAGCTGGGCTCCTCTCCCTGCCGGCCACGCCCCCTAAGTCTCTTAGTTCTTCTTTTAAGGAGCAGACTCTCCCCGCAGCGCGGGAGCGCGCGGGAGGGCGCCGGGAGAAGCCCGGGACAAGGGCGGGACCGTCTGTGGCCGTCCGGGGCCGGAAGAGGCCGGGCAGGGCCTGACCCCTTTCTTTCTTCTTGTAGTGTCTCCCTACAAGATGGATATGGCAACAGAAGATGTTACCCCGGGTAAAAATTCCAAATTACGCAATGGCTCACTGGAGAATTACTTTCCGAAGAAGAGTGAGGGAGAAAAGGACTCTCTTCTAGCAGAGCGTAGGGCAGAGCGGCGTCGCTCAGTTGAGAATATGAAACATAGACCCCCCACTGATAGTCTACTCGTATTGAACCGGGAGGGAGATACGACTGATTTGAGTGAGGATAACGTAAGTCAAGACGGAGTCCCCTTACTGTTTCGTGACTTTGTAGCCACTCCCTGTTTGCCCTCGGATAATATTGTAATTGTTTCACCTACCCCTAGTTGTAGTCGTGTCACTGAGACATCTAAATCTAGGCAGCAGAAAGTTACGTTCTTACCTGTAGCCCAGACCCACCGCCCTCCCCCTAGTAAAAGAAGGAAGAAACAAAGGGTGGTACCAGGTAAAGCCAAAACTTCGCACACCGACTTTGGTAAAGGGACAAAAACCCCCATTATGACCGAGATCCCACCAGTAGTAGAGCAGGATCATACACCACAGGTTGTGGTTCTACCGGTTCATTGCCCATCTGTAGTAGCCACACAAGATGTGGCTCCAGATAACAACGATAGAGCCACCCCAACCGCTACTACACCCCAACTTCCCCCCTCAGTGACAGGGAACTTGGAATTTTTGTTGAGATCTCTCCTTCTTCCTATCAATGAGTCCATTAAAAAGGTTGAAATTAGATTAACTATATTGGAAGCTGCCATAACCAGTATGTCTACTCTTACCAAAAATAAAGGAAGTGGGGTGGTGCATCCCACACCCCTGACAGGGCCCCCTCCCATCACACCTCAAAAGAAATCGAAAACTTCACCTGTCCCTGCTCGGATTAAGCAAACTAGCCAGCCTCAGGGTAGAGCTGCCCCCCCACCACACAATACACCGCCGCCTAAACAATTAAAGGCACCAGCCACTGAATTGGGTGCTGTCTCCATCAAACCAACCGTAAAGGCCTCGACTAGTAACAATCAGAACGCACATGGGGATGGTGAAAATAGCAGAACATCTCATAAAAGGGTCCCACAAGTAGAGATTCCTCCAGAAGCTGTGCCCTATGTTGTGATTCTAACGGGGGTCCCTCAGTTAACAGAAAATAAGAAGGAGGGATATGACGACCTCAAGAATAAAATTATCCACTGGTTGAGGTTGCACAGGCCGATAGCGCCAAATATAGATGGGGACATAGTTCATGTTAGACGGATTAACTGGCTGGGGAGTAGAACTAAAAATATAGAGGGGGACCTAGTGGTGGTCAACTTTAGAGACCCTCGGGCAGTTGATTATATCTTAAACTGGCCACCTGGGAACGGGGAAACCTGTATCACCCCACGGGCTTTAACATACTTCTACCCCAGGTTAGAAGTCACTACCTCTAAATATGCAAACAGACCTCAGTCTTCTAGGCCGTCTTTTACACTACCCTATATTAACAATCATCCCCAGTATGGGCATCAGTTCACCAGGATGCCTGACCTACACTCCGCTTGGTCCATGGTTCCTTATAGACATACGTTGAACCCGGGCTCAAGGATGAATCACCTGATACCCTTTACCCCGTTGGATACTTACAATCGGTTTTCCCAGCTGTCAGGGCTGGAAGACTGTGATTGAAGTTTGGGGCCTGGGGGGGGGGAAAATGAACTCCATGGAGAAGAGGATCCTGGACTACTCTGTGGAAATATAGATATAGAAGAAGTTAGTTTACTTACAGCCCATATGGCCACCACCAATGACATCATTGAGGATTCTAGGCTAGCTGGGCCTTTGACTAGTATGGTTGGTTGCTCTGCAACCTCCATTCCATTGGTCCAGGAGGGGGGGAGCCTTACGAGTAGGGTGGTTAACGAGAGTGCGATTGTGGTGGGTAATACTTCTATGCCCAGAGGACGGCGGGTAATAAACCTCCTTTCTTGGAACATTGCCGGGCTAAAGAGGAAGCTCGAAATTCCGGAGTGGCATACATTCATTGAGCAGTTTGATGTATGCCTGTTTCAGGAAACATGGAGCTTAGTTCCGCTATATAAATGGGGGTACACCACCCACTCTGTGCCCGCTGTAAGCAAGGGAAAGGGTAGACCAGCGGGTGGGCTCATAGTTTGGTTAAAAATAGATCTGAACTGGGTGGTCACATGCCACAATGTGGAGTGTAATGATATACTCCACCTTTCGGCAAGAGGACGGGAGGATGTCGTCAGGCTTGACCTTTTTAATGTCTATGCGAGAGGGACACCGGGCGACTCTACCTCTTCGACCCTAACAGCTCTGGACTCGGCCTTAGCCAATTGCTCTTGTTCAGCTAAAATCCTTGTGGGGGGTGATTTTAATTGTACATTCGAACCTCTCCTCGGAGATGATCCCTTAGGAATTGAAGAGGAGGATTCAAAATGGTCCATCCCAACTCTCTCCCTCCCCCCTATTAAGAAGTGGTCATCCAGGGCCATTCAAATTAATGCACTGACTAGGGACCACAAATTAAGAGCCCTTAATGGCAGGACCATATCCGACCAGACAGGGGCACTGACCTTTAATAGACTCTCAGGGCCGTCCCGAATAGATTACATCCTAATGGACGTTGGATTCTGGGCGGACCTTATTGATATGGAGGTCTTTCCAAGTCAGGATAGTGACCACAATCCCCTGTGCTGCAAGTTCAATTGGGGTGTTTCTAACGTCAGGCGGGCGAACGACACCTTAAAAATAACTAAAGAGGTTATCCCATACAACAATAACCGTAGATTGAAATGGGATAAGGCTAACCTCAAGGAGGATGATATAGGTATCATTAAATCCCTGGTTGAGGGTTTGACTTCTAATTTAGAGATCTGGGATGGTGATAATCGGACCATCAGCCCCCAACACCCCTCACTTGACTCTGCCTATAAAGCCACAATAGATCAAGTTGGCCAATTTTTCATCTCGAAAGGGAAAAGTAATAGGGCTCCCGCTATACCCTCTACTCTTTGTAAACCATGGTACACTGATCACTGTAAGAGCATAAGGAAAAATCTGACAAAAGCTCTGCTTTCAGGGAACCCCTTACTGGTTAGAGCGGCCAGGAAGGATTATCTGAAAGCATTATCACTGGCCAAACGGGAGTGGGAGGAACAGCATTGGCAGGATCTCTCCACGGCTGTGAGTAGTAGGAACCCAAACCTTTTTTGGGATTTGATTAATAGAACAAGGCAGAGAAAATCGCAACCATTGGCTGCTCATATAACTAGTCAGCAATGGTTTACTCACTTTTCATCCCTATACGGAGACTTAGAGGAAACAACTAGTCCTGGGGTGAACGGTCTGGGTGAAGGGGTCCACCTAGAGGAAAATGCCCTTTTATTTTCGTCCTCAGAAGTAATGATGGCGATTAGACATCTAACCCCTAAGAAAGCCGCCGGGCAGGATGGGATCCCTGGAGATCTGTTGATGGCGGAGCCAGAGGTCTGGGCCAAACTAATTGCTATAATAATGAATCTGATCACGAGGGGACATCAGGTACCAGACTCGTGGAAAGGGGCCGAGGTAGTCACTGTGTATAAGAAGGGGGCAAGAGATGACCCTGCGAACTACAGACCTATCAGTCTGATAGACATAATCCAGAAAGTGGTCGGCAGGGTCATCATCTCAAGAGTAGGCGACTGGATAGAGGAGGCTAGTATCCTCTCCCACTTACAAGCGGGGTTCAGAAGGAAGGTCGGCACGATGGACCAGGTCTTTCGTTTTTTTGCCATCTATTGGAAGGCGGTTACCATCAAGAAAGGCAGTTTGTATATGGCCTTCATAGATCTCAAAACTGCATTCGACCTGGTCCCTCGTGCAAAACTTTGGCAAATACTTGGAGAGATGGGTTTTCCCAGCAGTCTTCTGAACCTAATCGTGAAGCTACACGAGGGGAATTATGCGAGGGTTAGATGGGGATCCCAGGGACAACTAACAGATAGGATCCCAGTGCGGAGAGGAGTACGTCAGGGCTGTGTCATGGCTCCGACCCTCTTCTCCCTATTCGTAAATGGAGTGGTGGACCATTTGAAGAGGGAAGAGACGGATGCCCCATCCCTGGCGGGGGAGAGAATCCCCACACTTCTCTTCGCGGATGACACCCTATTAATTTCCAAATCCCCGGTGGGCTTACAAAAACTCTTGAATCGGTTTAGCTCCTTCTGCACCACCCGAGGCTTAACCATCAATACATCGAAAACTAAATTGATGGCTTTTGCCCCCTCAAAAAGATTTAAAAATCACTTTGTGCTCAATAGTGCCCCCCTCGAGCTGGTCGAATCCTTTGACTATCTAGGAGTCCGGATAAACAGCCGCATGACCTGGAAGGACCATCTTTCCAAAATGCTACTTAGTCACCGTAGAGTATCCGGGGTGACGTTGAAGGAGCTCCGGGAATCAAGTAGTAAACCGGTCTCTCCAGCTATGGCCATCTATGAGGGACAGATTCTTCCTGCAGCACTTTATGGCTCCGAACTGTGGGGGTTCGAAGGGGTTACAGATCTGATGGTAGCGGAAAATAATTTCTTTAGGAAAGTGGTAGCTCTTCCCGCTTCCACCCCAATGATCCCACTAAGATTAGATCTGGGCAGAAGAACATTAAAGGACTTGGTGAGGTTACGCCCGTTGCTCTTCTGGTCCCGACTAAGAAGAACTGAGGAGCTCGCAAAGTATGCAGAAGGGTTGGACGATCTACTCTTGCTGGACACAGGTAAAAAAATAGGATGGCTAAATAAACTGAAAGAATTGGCCTTCAATTTGGGTCTAAGAGAGGCATGGGAGTCGCAATCACCGCCACCCAAAGATGTTATTAAAAAACTATACTGGGATTGGGTACAGAGTAACGCCACGAGGGTTACGAATGTGGGCTCACTTACTGATCAATTTTTGTCATTTAAGTGTGTGAGAAAATTGGAACCCTTTCTCGACCTGATAACTAAACCGTTGGATCGAGCGCTGTACCTAAAATTGCGATATGGGACGCTCCCGGTGCATGACTTTACGGCGAGATGGTCGAATTCTGATGCCCTCTTGCGTGCATGCCCTGGCTGTGCGGCTCCAAAGGAATCGGTGGCTCACTTGTTTTTCGCCTGTCCAGCCTACAAAGGGGCACGGAAATTCTGGTTGAAGCTCGTCTGTAGGGAATTAGGGTTGAGGTGCCATAGCCAGGCACTACGCGTCCTCTCTACAGATTCTTCATCTGCCCTTATGATTTGTGGGGTGGCTAAATTTTTGGGAAGTGCGTGGTTGATACGCTCCCGCTTACTAAAATTGCTCCCGGGGGGTCCTACAGGCTGATGCTGAATTTACTGTGTAGTAATTTATTGAAATGAGGTGCCCATGCTTTTTATTGTATTTTATAATCTTTTTACTGGTAATTTGGGAATGTATATGTATATGTATTCTTTTATGGTGATAAATTGCCGAATAAAGATATTCAAAAGTAACATGCATGAGGCACTTTCAGTTATTTTAAAGGAATTACTTATATGATTGTCTTCTGGAGCCATTGTTTTCAGGAAAGAATCTACCTGACTGTATTCTGGTTTTCTGGAGCGGAATTTATGCTGTCTAGCAACTTATCAGAGACAATAAACTTCTTTGGATATTTATTGGTTTCTTTGGAATTAATGAATGATATTTAAGTACATTTTTATTTGGAATTGATGAATAATATTTAGGTACATCTTAATACTAAGGTTGCATTATTTATTTTGTCTGTATAAAAAAAGCTATCTGCATATGTATATATATATATATATATATATATATATATATATATATATATATATATATATATATATATATATATATATATATATATTCACTGAAAAAAACATAGGTTTCAGGCACGTTATAGTTAGGGATTAGCATTTAAAAAACCGTAGAAATTCACTGAAAAAAACATTGGTTTCAGGGGCGTTATAGTTAGCTGGACATTTCATTCGTACAAAACCGTTGAAATTCCACCGTTATAGTTAGTTCAGCTAACTATAACTCGCGAGCCCGCAATGCACTGCTGATGACGTCACATATTACATCACTCATGACTTGGACAGTGACATCACTCATGACATCACTGATGACATCTAAAATGACATCCCTGATGACATCACTGATGACATCATTCAGTGAATGTGTGTTTTCTGAAAAGTAAATGTTTTATATATGTATATCTCAAGGTCGATGGAAGAATAACTGGGTATATAAGTGTCTAAATGGATGATTTTCTTTGTAAAATTGAATGTATACCGGACTGATTAAGTGTATCATAGTGAATACATGGGTTAGTGAGTAATGTTTAAATATGTTAATATCTATATCAGTCTCTCACTTTGTGTATAAGTGGCTGCATGGGTTGGTGAGTAGCTACATGAGTGTCTATAGAGGTTATTAGTTGGTTTTTTGAGTATCAGTATGAGTGTCTGAGTGTCTGTATGGTTCAGTGGGGGGTATTACTTATTGCATAGACGCATGAATGAGTGCGTCACTGTTTGTATGTGTTGAGACAGTATGTGTGCAGGACTGTATAGGTGGATAAGTGTGTGTATGGGTGTGTTAGTGAGTGAATGACTGTCTCAATAGTGTATTTATGAGTAACTACATATGTTTTAAACGAGTATATGTGAGTTTAGGTGTATATAAGTGAGTATATGTGAGAGTGAGAGATTAGAAGAGTTCCTGTATAAATTAGTCTGTGCTTCTATAAGTGAGTGCTTAAGAGAGTAGGTACGTGTAAGTTTCTGTACCAGTAAGTGTGGTGGTGTGTGTGTAACTGTATATGCAATTTAACGGATGTTTGATACTTTGTTTACATGTGTGACTATGTGTGTGAGTAACTCTATGGATGAGTCTCATTGTGTAACAGGATGTATGAGTACATATGATGAGTAAGTACATGTATGAGTGTCTTTATAGGACTGTTGGTGAATGAGTGGATGTGTGTGTAGAGCTTGGAATTACTAAATAGGTGTGTTGTAAGTGGTATTGGTATGTCCAGTGTTTGTCAAATGTTAGTTTCTATTTTTGAGTGTGTGTATCAAAGGTTAAATTGGGCTGAGCGGAGGTCTGCCACTCTATCACAAGGATGATGTCATGAGTGATGTCACTGACCATGTCATGAGTGATGTAATATGTGACTTCATCGGCAGAGCAATGCGGGCGCGCAAGTTATAGTTAGCTGAACTAACTATAACAGTGGAATTTCAATGGTTTTGTATGAGTGAAATGTCCAGCTAACTATAACGCCCCAGAAACCTATGGTTATTTCAGTGAATTTCTAAGGTTTTGTAAATGCTAATTCCTAACTATAACGTGCCTGAAACCTATGATTTTTTCAGTGAATTTCAAAGGTTCTTTAAATGCTAATTTCTAACTTTAACATAACTGAAGCCTATGGTTTTTTAAGTAAATTTCAAAGGTTTTTTAAATGCTAGTTTCTAACTATGCCTACAGAGGTAGGAAATGTGAAGAAAGAAGAAAAACACACACACAGAAAGAAGAACAAGAAATGCACAAAGAAGCAACAGAAGTCCTCAAAGACGAAGAAATGTGCAGGAAGAAGGAAGACATGCAGAAAGAACAAACAGAGGAGCAGAAAGAGGCCTTGTTGCAAAATCATCCTGTACCCTCAACTTTTTCAGATGGGTACTGGTGGTAACTGACTCTGACTAACCCGTCCTAGAGCCAGTGCTATGCTAAAAGACACTTAGAATACAGTTAAAACAATTACATACACTACGGAACACTATGCGTTGGGTTACTCCTGTTATTAGCATGACCTCCTCTGTAAGCCCCTAGTATATAGTAGGGCAGGGGGATTAAAACTACCTCTTAAAATGCGCCACGCAGCGTGTTTGCACACTGGTTAAGGGGGGGCTGAGCTGACTTGTGCAAACACGCCCTGTGGCCCTTTTAATTTGGTGGATTAAGTCCCCTTGAATCCTGAGTGTCCCTTGGGTACAACTAGCCCACCAGGTATCTCTAGTTAGCATCACAGAGCTGCGTTGCAGAGAGGTGTAAAAATGGGCACGGCCTGGACCACCTCTCTGCAATGCAGTGGCACTTACTGGAAAAACCTGGTGGACTAGTTGGCCCCCATGGTCCCTCAGGATTGAAGGGGATTAATTTCCCCCAACTTAAAACGCGTCTCAGGGCGTGTTTGCACACGTCACATCAGGCCCCTTCTCCTCCCTTCACCACTGTGTAAACACATCCTGTGGCCGTTTTAAGTTGGCTGATTAAGTTCATTTGAATCCAGAGGGTCCCTAGGGTCCAACTAGCCCACTAGGTACCTCCAGTAAGCGCCACAGAGTTGTGTTGCAGAGAGGTGTAAAAAGTGGCACGGCCTGGACCACCTCTCTGCAACGCAGTGCAGTGGTGCTTCCTGGAAGCACCTGGTGGGGTAGTTGGCCCCCAGGGGACTTCAGGATTGAAGAGGAATTAATTTCCCAACTTGAAATGCGCCACAGGGCGTGTTTGCACACATGTCACCTCAGGCCCGCCCCCTCCCATCACCACTGTGCAAACACGCTCGTAGCGCGTTTTAAGTTGGGGGAATAAGTCCCCTTGAATCCTGAGGGTCCATGGGGCGCAACTAGCCCACCAGCTACCTCCATTAGGTGCCACAGAGCTGCGTTGCAGAGAGGTGTAAAAAGGGGAGTGGCCTCAGAACACCTCTATGCAACGCAGCCCCCTGGCGCATACTGTAGGTTCCTGGTGGGCTAGTTGGCCCCAGGGACCCCAATATTCAAGGAGAATTCGTTCCCCATCTGTAAATGCGCAAGGGGGCGTGGCCTCCAGCGCGATGCCGGTCTTTTTATTTTTTAAGAAGGGGAGCTGTGTGGCCCCCTTCTTCTCCTAATATTCTTGTCCCTGGGGGCCCCAGCCCCCAGAGCCTGCCCTCAAAATGTTTGAATAAATACAAAAATTGGGAAGGGGCAAGGTGGCCCCACTCCAGAGGCCCTAATCTCGCCCACGGACCCTATCCCCCACGGCATGGCCATTTTATAAATGTTTTTTCTTTTTGGAGGGGGGCTGCCTTTTCCCCCTCCTTAGGCGATTTATGGCCCTGGGGACCCCATCCCCCAGGGCCTGCCTTTGTTTTGTAATGTAATATTTAAGGAGGGGGGCCGCGAGGCCCCCTCCGGGGCCACTAATAGCCCTGGGGACCCCATCCCCCGGGGCTGGCCCTCTCCGTTGGGGACTGTGGGGGGGCCCCAATCCCCCCACAGTCCTGCTGGCTCCCCGCATCCTGCAGAAGCCGGCATTGCTTTTCCACATGGGGAGCTGCCAAGATGCATCTCCCCGTGTGGAAAATCAATTTGGTTTGCATTTTGAAAGAGAGAGCAGGTTTCCCAACTCTCTCTTTCAAAATGCAAACCAAGTTTGCTATGCCATAGCAAACTACAGTGTCCCGGGGGTGGGCACCCTGGGACATTGCAGGAGCTGGCCCTGGGGGTGGCGGTCCCAGGGCCATCAAGGGCTCCAGTAGGGGGGTCGCACGGCCCCCCTCCTGGACCCTCAGAACACAAGTAACTAAATGAACGAGGCACTTGAAAAATACCATAAAACTCACTGGAATGTAATACCAATAAGTTGATGCAGTGCAAGGAACAGCTGGATTACTGACCAGCAGGGGGAGCTCATGCACCGTGTGCATGTGTGTGTGTGTATATATATATATATATATTAGCAGCAGTTGTGACCCACTTTCGGTGCCGGCGCTCTGTTAGTAGCGTGGTGCGTGTTTTCTACGGCTGGGTCAGTCGTTAAATATATTTTCGATTCCACGAGGGAAAATGAAATCGCACACACTCGTCTTGATTATTAATTACAGGGGTTTATTTCCCACCTTAAGCCAACGCGTTTCGCTTCTCACGAAGCTTGCTCACGGGATGTTGAGCTAATTTATAAGTCCTTCTTTTAACACTGTAGCACAGGTCACTTCCTGTGTTGCCTTCAGATTGCATTCTGGTTAGTGTAGTATCCACTACACTTTCATCACCAGGATGTTCGAAGTATGTGTCCTCTGAATCATTTATAAAAGAGAGTGCACTTTGTGACTTGCAGATGTATCTTTTGATTTCATCTTTGGTGACAGTATGTAATCTTTAAATCTCTTTGGTGAGATTTAAATTTGATTAGTCTCATTGCGTTCATCCGGCTTTTATTCGTTCAGTCTCTGTACTTTATTCATTCCCCTCTAGTGGGCCAGTGATTACAGAGTTTCAGGGTCTTGGTACATTCAGTTCTTGGCATCATTTGTATGTTTTTTTAAAGATGTACATACAGTTCTTCCGTGAGGTTCAACCCTCTTGGCTCGAGGGTTCTGAAGTTTATAATATGTTTCGACTCTTTTTTCCTCAGTTTTTTGAGACGATCACCTCCCCTCTCTGTAGTGGGTATCTGTTCAATGGTGCAGTATCTAAGTAGTTCCCAGTTGCTGTTATGGAATTGTTCCATGTGTTTTGCCACGGTGTTGGAGCGATCTTTATTGGTCATTGCTCTTGTGTGCTCTAAGATTCGTTTTTTAGCTTCGAAGGTTGTACTGCCAATATATTTCTTCTGGCACGGGCATTCTATTAAATACACTACATATTTACTCTTGCAAGTCAAGTGCTGGTGTATTTTCCATTGTGTGCCTTTTCGGATTTGAATCTCTTTGGTTGTCATTGCAATTTTGCACACCTTGCAGTGTCTACAGGGAAAGAAGCCTTCTCGCTGGAGCCAGTTGTTCCTTGGTGTTTCCTTGTAGTGACTATTGACCAATTGATCTCCCAAGTTCCTTGTTCTTCTGTACGTGATATTTGGGTGGTCACCTACGATTTGTGCCAACGTTGGATCTGATTTAAGGATGGGCCAGTGCTTTTGTATGATTTTTGATAGCTTGTTGTTTTCAGCACTGTGGGTTGTGATCAGTCTTATTACTTCTGTTTCCACTTTCTCTTGTTTTGCTTTGTGGAGAATTTCTTTATGATCCTGTAGTAGTACTCTGTTCTGACTTTGTTCCACTACTTTATTGGGATATCCTCTTGTCAGGAACCTTTTGCTTGCATTGTTGCTGTGCAGCTGGAATTCTTCCGCAGCAGAACAGTTCCACCTTAGCCAGAGAAATTCCCCATATGGGATGCTTCATTCCAATTTTTTATTATGGAAGCTAGCACCATGTAAGTTCGAGTTGGTAGCCGTTTTCTTACGATGTAATGTAGTTTGCAACGTTCCATTTGAAATGTAGATTTCCGTGTCCAAAAAGTTCACCCTCTCAGAACTTATTTCCCATGTGAATTTCAAGTTCGTGGTGGTGTTATTGAGTTTCTGAAAGTACCTGGAAAATTTGTCAGTGGTACAATCCCAGATTAAAAGCAGATCATCTATGAACCGCAGCCATAGAACAACTTTCTCCCGCCATTGGTAGTTAGTAGTATGCCACGCCAGATGATGTTCAAACCAGCCCATGGTCAAGTTCGCATAGTTCGGCGAGAAAGAAAAGCCCATGGCGCGGCCTCTTGTCTGTTTGTAGATTTTTTTGTCAAACAAAAAGATGTTTTGATTCAAGCATAGAGAGATCATCTCATTTAGCATCTCATTGTGATCTCTGTATATCATGTTCCGTTTTGCCAGGTAGTATTTACAAGCTTGCATGCCCACTTGATGTTCTATGTTTGTGTACAATGACACAGCGTCCATTGTGATCAATTTGTAGTTTGGTGACCATGTGACAGTTTCTAATTTTTTCAAAAGGTCTAATAAATATATATATATTACCTACTGGCAGTAGTATCAAATTATACTTGACAAATATAAATATTGAGAAAGATACTTAACGTATAAATGTTATTTACGTGTGGGTTTTTTTAAGTCGCAGTCGCCAGTAGGTAGTTATAGTTAGGACCTATTATCCATAGGAAAATCGTAACATTCTTTTCCCAATAACTTTGGCGTCGGTTGACGAATCTTTGCGAATTTTTCAAAACTTGTGGGCGCTCCGGTCAGCTCCTATCTTAAAAGTCACGGGATGATTCGGCAAGCGGGGGTCCCAAAATGTGTTTTCTCCATGTTAATTCCAATAGGAAACGTTAGACGCGTCTACAGCCGGAACTACTGAACGGAATTACACCAAATTTGGCAAAAAGGTTGCCCGTGGTTCAGAAATATCCCTTTTTGTCAAATGGTGTAAATCCGTTCAGTAGTTCATGACAAATTAGCAAAAGAAAACGTTTCAATATCTGGGCGGAGCCTAAAGACACATCTCATCGTGAGACCTGATTGGCTGTCAGCACTTCATCCTGGAATTGCTGGCAGCCATCTTGGGCCAATACACATGAAAGTGCCCCATTGAAATGCATTGTGGTGAATTAAAGATTTTGAGGGTGACCAAAAGGAGAACTATAAAGGGTGATAACAGACTTTAGTTACATTAGAATTCATTTGTTGATCGTACCAAACTAATTTCAGGAATTGTGGTGTGTTCTAAGGTGATTTTACCCTGTGAAAAACCTTCTGCTGGGATATCATGAATCATGTTTAAGAGAAAACTGAAGCTAAAATGAGAGCATATTTTCTGTAAATTCTCATTATCTTTCTCAATCATGTGAGAATGAAGTCTGTCATTCTCAGTAAATCATGTACATCCAACAAGGGCAGAGACTGTAAGTTGATTCCTTTGTGTTCTACTGCAGCTTCCCAGAGTGTTCTAAAGAACAACTAGAGCGCTAATAGCCTTACTTAGGACAAAAGTATGGCACATCTGAAGTCATCTTGATTGGAATAAACTGGTAATACTTAACACATTTAATTTAAAAAGGAACAAAATGATGGGGTTCATTTTGTCATTAAAATTAGGGTTAGTGCTGTAGAAAGAAATATTAGGACATGTTTCAAGTATGATCTCAAATGTCTTCCTGTTATATTTCAACAGGAGCAGCCTATCAGTGGATGCCTTTGTGTTCCACTGCAGCTTCCCAGAGTGTTCTAAAGAACAACTACAGAGATAACAGTCTTAAGTATGACACAATTATGGCACACCTGAAGCCATCTTGATTGGAATAAACCGGTAACACTTAAAACATTTAATTTAAAAGGGAACAAAATGACGGGGTTAATTTTGCCATAGAAATTATGGTTAGTGCTGTAGAAAGAAAAATTAGGACATGTTTTAAGTGCGATCTCAAACATCTTTCTGGTCTATTTCTACAGGAGCAGCCTGTCAGTTGATGCCTTTGTGTTCTACTGCAGCTTCCCAGAGTGTTCTAAAGAACAACTAGAGAGCTAACAGTCTTACTTATGACACAATTATGGCACACCTGAAGCCATCTTGATTGGAATAGACTGGTAAAACCTAAAACCTTTAATTTAAAAAGGAACAAAATGAGGGGGTTCATTTTGCCATAGCAATTATGGTTAGTGCTGCAGAAAGATAATTTAGGGCAGGTTTTAAGTGAGATCTCAAATCCTTTTCTATTTCATTAGAAAATTCTGACATGCAGACTGAAACAATCACTTTCAATAGCAGCAGTAGACTTCCAGTTAACTCCCTGGTGAGCAGTAGCTTTACTACAGTGATCTAATGAACAACTAGAGTGCTAACATTCTGTATTTATGGCAAATGTGTGACACATCGGAATGCCTTCTTGATGTAATCAAAGTAAAAAACTTTAAGCATTTCCTACGGAGGAGACTCCAGTGAATAAGGAAATTAGGAAACTTCATAACAAATAAGCCTCACCAAGATGGCGACCAGAGAAAAAAGAGCCCAAATGTAGCGCAATTATCACCCCGATGTAGCCCACATATAGCCCAATGACAGAAGTGTGCAAAACACTTTATAGTTTTATGAAACCAATGTAATGACCAGGCATATATAGGCGCACAACAGAAGAGTGGCTATAGATTTGACAATCACAGTAATGTTATGTTTCTCAAAGCAAGGAATGGAAGGTCACCCCTCTTCCACACAAACCCAGAACAGCAATTCCAGGAGAACAGTTAAAGATAGTTCCTCGCCGAGCAACACAAAGTATATAGTCCAATCATTCAAATATATCAAGCAAATTGTTCCAAGATCCCATGCGGGCAAAAACCACTTCAAGTATAACACCAAGGTACGTTGTACTCCTACTACGTCAATCCTAATCTTCCATGTAGAAAAAGTTTTTCCAAATATCACACCACTGTAAGTCTCTTGTTTTTGTAGTATCAATCCAATTTATTGATTTTCTTCCATCACTCAAAAGTAGAAGGGGCACAGCCAACACGTGTTTCGTCTGGCATTAATATCATGCCATTCGACTTCTTCAGGGCTGCAAGCCAAGAAGATCACATTTAAAAACTGGTCATTACTCATAACGCTGTACATTCAGTTTTATAATTTATAATTACAAAAAATAGTCACCACCTATGTACAAAAGATAGTCCCAATACCACAATTCAAAAAAGTTTTTCTCAGTGTGCGTAAAGAAAGGAAAAGAATATAGTGCATACCCTGGTGTTCGAAAAAAAGAGGCAAGAGGAAACTCAAAGTCCCAGATCTGCCAGAAATAGATAAATTAAATACATTTACCAGTACAAAGAGATTTTTTCTTTGTTTGTATAATTTCCGTACATATAACCAAAAGCTGCGCTCTGAAACAAGACAAACCCATCCTTAGTCTGGCATCAGCCATAGAGTCATAAATTCCACATCTTTAGTTGTATACTCACTTAAAAGAAAAGTTTATAGAAAGTCTTCATATATTTTTATCCATCTAGTATCCACGTCCCAAACAAACACCTTACGTTGGTTGTATCCTGCAATATATTAATTGTAAGTTTTACAATGCATGTCCCTTAATTTTAACAAGGGAAGGCACATAAGTAACCACACTTGACGTATAACTCACCTACTATGTTTCTCTCTAATGCCGACAAAAACCTGAATTCACATAATCTCGAAGTTCAATATCCAATGATCGTCATGGTGTTATCCTTGAAGTGGTTTTTCCCCGCATGGGATCTTGGAACAATTTGCTTGATATATTTGAATGATTGGACTATATACTTTGTGTTGCTCGGCGAGGAACTATCTTTAACTTTATAGTTTTAGTTTTTCTGCAGTTTTATATACTGCAGACTGGTCAGGTATTGGAGCGTTACATCTTACTTGGACCTCTTATTGCATATTCTGCACGAAGTACATGGGATTGATCTTGCGAAACATTGAACTTTAAGATTCTGTCAACCTGAAGTTGCTCTGAACCGGGCTTTGTAACACCCGTTTTTACCTACTGGTTTTAATTAATTCTCACTGTATTGTATTAGGAAAGAGGATTTACTGTTGTTATGTACACTTTTATGATCTATGTTTCTAAATCAGATTGAATAAAGTTTAATGAATTCTATGGCAGGACAGAGGCGAGGATTATGCATATCTTTCCTCACTTTATTTGCATAGCAGTTCAAAGAAAACGTAACACAACAATCATTAAACAAAAGACTACAGAACTCATGAACCATTAGGGGGGTAGTCCCTAAGGCAACTATAGTCCAATCATATCACAGTCCATCGTATATAATATCGTGACGTCCCTGCCGCTTCCTCTTTCTTCACTGCTCGTCAGTTAAGTGCATTCCTTAAATGCTTGGCTTAATCTGACGTTGTTGCTGTTTGTATAGCAGTTTCTTGTGCACGTTATTAGGATTATTGCCTTGGTATTGTGTCATATTCCCTGCGCAGCAGGCTCTTGCCTGAGAGCATTCTCCCCCTAGCAGTTTCTCCCGCTGTGTGCTCTGTGAGCGGTGATATCCTGTCAGGCGCGTCTGGTCCGAGCGAGGCTGCTCCGTCGAGCGCTTCCGCTGGTCTTTACACACGTTCGAGAATCCGGTCACTCCTTTAGTGTCCGGTTGATTCCCGACAAACCCTCGCCTAATTTTGACACCGCTACACGGTGATTTCCCCACACGGCCAAGTTAGTGACCAGTGCCACCTGGTGGTGGTAATTGGTATTGAGCCTCATGCTATTCTTATAACAGCTTTGGGGAAAGCCCAGCTGTTGGAGCACCGGCAAGGGGGCTGCCTTAAGGATTTTGAGGGCATTTGTTCTGTGCTCACATACTCTGCTAACATGTCTTCTCCAGAAGACCATTTTTACTCCTCCTACCAGGATGTGGAGAATGAATGCCCCCCCAGCTTCTCCCTCCAGCAGTGGACCAAGCCCTCTCTCTGGCTATTTCTAGGGCACTGGCTCTTCTTAGGGATCAGGTTGATAAGCTGGCGAAAAGCATCCCTGGAGTGTTCAGTGACCCATATCTGGGCTGAAGACGGGCTGAAGACAACTGAAATGCCTGAAACCGGTCCTCGGTAGCTTGTTTCCGGTCCTGGGAAGGCATGGCTTGGCAGTTCGGGCTGGACTGTTCCCATGAGGCACAGGGTCAGACTGATTTGCATATGGCCATGTCTGAACTGGGGTGGCAGAGTGGGCTAAAGAACGGTGATGGATTAAACCCAGATCAGTTGACTGGGGGTGAGTGCTTGTATTGTCAACGCTCCGTCCATCATTTCCTTTGGTTTTTCTTTGTTCGCCATAAGTTGGCAGGATATGCTCAGACGTGAGTTCCTTGCTCACTTTGCCACTGGATTCAAGCAAGCCGGGCTGAAGACGGCTGAAATGCCAGAAACCGGTCCTCGGTAGCTTGTTTCCGGTCCAGGGAAGGCATGGCTTGGCAGTTCGGGCTGGACTGTTCCCATGAGGCACAGGGTCAGACTGATTTGCATATGGCTATGTCTGAACTGGGGTGGCAGAGTGGGCTAAAGAACGGTGATGGATTAAACCCAGATCAGTTGACTGGGTGTGAGTGCTTGTATTGTCAACTCTCCGTCCCTCATTTCCTTTGGATTTTCTTTGTTCGCCATAAGTTGGCAGGGTATGCTCAGACGTGAGTCCCTTGCTCACTTTGCCATTGGATTCAAGCAAGGCTGAAGACGGCTGAAATGCCAGAAACCGGTCCTCGGTAGCTTGTTTCCGGTCCAGGGAAGGCATGGCTTGGCAGTTCGGGCTGGACTGTTCCCATGAGGCACAGGGTCAGACTGATTTGCATATGGCCATGTCTGAACTGGGGTGGCAGAGTGGGCTTAAGAACGGTGATGGATTAAACCCAGATCAGTTGACTGGGGGTGAGTGCTTGTATTGTCAACGCTCCGTCCATCATTTCCTTTGGTTTTTCCCAGATCTGGTGGTGGCAGGTCCCAGTAGCTCCCAGATGGGGAATAAAAGGGCCGTTAAGCATAACGCGGGGCACTTGGAAGGATTTGATAAACTTACGGAGACCTTCCTCAAGAGTGCGTGAACGCTAAAACATGCACCCTGCCAGGAGGAGGAGGAGTCCGGGGAAAAGTGCAATGCTGTCACCACTATTGTAGACCCCGACGGCGGGTTTCCCTTAGAGGGAGAGGGTGTATTGGAGGACTATTTCTCCTCCGATGAGGATAAGGACTCAGGGTGTCCCTGGTGTCCAGAGTCCCACTCCTTTCAGTCCCCGGTTGAGGACGGGGTCCGCTTGAAAATGCTCGAGCCTACCCAAATTTACCATCCTAGGTCGGTGGAGTGAACCCCTGACACCAACTTACCCAAACCCTAAAACACTACACCCTCCACTACCCAAACACCACTGCACTACCCTCAACCCTAAAACACTACCCCCAGCATGAAACTCTACCCTACCCAAACATCCAAACATAACTGCACTACCCTAAACCCTAAAACACTACCAACAGCATGACTCGCTACACTACCCAAACACCACTGCACTACCCTAAACCCTAAATCTACCCCTCAGCACAACCCCTACACTACACACACCCTACTGCACTACCCTAAATCCTAAAACACTACGCAGCCTTCTGCCTCTTTCTACATGTCACGAGGGTATTACACGCAGTACCATGGGAAATACATGAGTAAAAACATGTTTGCTTCAAAGGGTTCACAGTCAGCTATGACACCCAAGTATTCTATTATGGGACCATTTAAGGGTCACATGAGCATAGCCATTGATGCACCTGTTGACAAAAGGAAGCTGAGGGAGAGCCTGGACAAGCTGGAGAAGCTGTGACAACGCTGCTGGGGGAAGACTTCACCGTTCCCAGTGGCCCCTTGTGCATAAACGCATGTGGCAGTACCGTAGTCTGTAGGAAGCCGAGAGACAGAAAAGAGACCGAGCCAGTAGAAGCTGTGACAGCACAGCTGGAGGAGAACTTTAATCTCCACCATTCCTTGTGTTCCCTTGCGCATAAAACTGCGCCACAGTCCGACGGCGTGGGACGCACCTGTGCCGCCAAGGGAGGGCCCTTCTTTGCCAGTCATCACCCTGGAGAGACTGGGCTGAGCCTAGTTTCTTTAATGTAATCTTCCAGACTCTGATCATCGTAGCTTCGCAAGTGCACATTAAAAAATATATATTGTTGACTGTCACCAAGTATTACTGGACCAAGGCAATTGTGGCCTTTCCCATCTCCCCATCTTTGTGACACATTAAATGTACAGCTTCTCAATGGGTATATGCGAGGCCTCGGAGACTCCGAGCCCAAATGTGAAGGAATCAAAAATGCCTGGAACTGGTAAGATGAGTGCAAGTATAATAGATGATATAGACCATCTCATTGGAAAAATAGAAACAATATTGAATGCTAAAATAGCAAAAAATAAAAAACCTGCAGAGAAAATAGTGGAGATGTTTAAGAAAAAAGTGGTAAAAACTAAAGACAGCACTGAAACCTTAGAGCCCGCAGAAACTCAAGGCCCGACTATCACTAGCCTCCTTCTCCATTTCAACAAGCAGACACTTACCCCACTATTTTAATTGCTTCTAGATGTACCCGGCACCAAAGTTTTCTATTTTGGCAGAAGTGGATGAGCCTATCCACACTCTTGATGCAATTGTTCAAGCTACTAAATCTAATGATATTGCCTCCTAGGAAGCTCTGATAGTTACAGAAGGTCTTCCTCCTTGCACCTTAAGTTGGATAAGTTGCAATCTTCAGTTAACATCTTAGTCAATCAAAAGGAGAGTGACTGTAAAAGCAAGATTGCTAGCTCATGAAATAAAATACCAGCATTTGTGAAGCGCACAGCTAGCTCCGGAGAGGTGTCCCGGTGCTCGGGCCGTCGGGAAGATTAAGCAAGCTATTGCCCAGAGTCACATGGTGCTGGGCTAACCTGCCGCCAGAGCCGGGGATCGAGCCATGAACCCTGTGGTCACGAGTCAGGCACCCTGGCCACTGCGCCACACCTCTTCCACTCATGTTGCTGCTGCTGCCACACCACCTTACGCCTACACTGCCATGCTTACATTCACACAAAACAGGGTTTATGATTCAAATGTTACCCGGAGGTGAGAGGGATGGGATTCCAATTCACATCAAACTCTCCTCTATTGCACTATCAACAAGTAACAAAGAAAGTTGCAGCAAACCCTGAGATAACAATGATTTATTTCTGCTGAATCCACGGCCTGTTTGGCGACCCCACAATGGGCGACCAAGGTTTGTGCCAGCTGGTGCAGATGCTGGACCACTAAATAGCAGCAGAACAGGGTCAATAAAGCAACAGGGGCCAGCTTGAGACAATAGACTCCCTCGCTTTGAGGCTCATACCCCAGATTGCAGATATCCATATAACCCCATAGGGGAAAATCAAGGAGGACTAATTTATCAACACCCAACCCCCAAGTTGGCCAACAATGCTTATGAGGACACAGAGCCCCTAATTAATAATGTAACCCAGTGGCTTGGAACAAAACAGGAATGTCTTTCAATAGTGTGCTCCGATATCGAGTTCCCCCAAAAGATATAATAATGACTACATTGCAGTGCACCTAACTCAAACCTGCCTCTTATGGGACAGAATTGATTCTGTATTCCGGAAAAGACTCTTTCCTCCATCCATGCAAACTGACACTCAGACCTGTGAGCTGCAACAGAAGCCGATTTTACACGACTTTACCACTTAGCAGGGCAACTCCCTGCTAAGGTGGAGAAGCATCACCCCACTGCTTGCAGACCAGAATTTATTTTTATAATAACCTCATTATTATCATTTTATTTTTCTTTGCTACAGGGCTGGGTTAGAACGGGAGGGGATGTGGTCACAGGAGGAGGAGTCGTCTCCACACTCCAAGTGTGCATGAGTGCTTTGCCGGCCGTCTTGGGCCCAGTCAAACAGTCACATGCACTTTGCTTCTTCCCTATGAGGCTGTAATGCACAACCTGGAGAGGAATATGCACAGGCTCTCAGTCCCCATCTGAGTGCGGAACCACGGCTCTCAGACCAATCACAACGCTACATTTCAGCATTGTGATTGGCTATGGGGAGCCTGGGTGCTCCCTGGTTCAGACCTCACCAAGAAAAGCAGCAACGCAACAGAGAGACAGCGGCCGTTTAAAAGGTAAGTGTGATTTTTATGTTTTTTTAACCCCCACCCTTCCCCTGGCCCCCTTCCCTGCCATCCACCACTGCTCACATTTTGGCCATGGGGGTACCACATATTACCTCTCCCACAGCAATTTCCAAGCTTACTATGTATCCTCTGAGGGCCATGATCGAGATGCTTGTTTGCCTAACACAATTTGGCTTAGTTGGTGCCAGCTCCTAAGTATGCCTGGGCCAAACAGTCCTAGCATCCAAACGATTACTGAGGCACAAAAAGGGTTGTCCCTAATATCCTGGAACTTGGCAGGGATTAGCCCTAAACTTACTGATAATGATTGGCTCTCTTTGAGGGAAAAAATGATGTCTGCATATCTCAGGAATCATGGGCTGTTGGTAAAATATTTGTAAATGGTTACACCACTTACAGTGTTAAAGCATTACCTCCTAATAAACTGGAAGGGCGATAGCAGGATTACTAATGTTGGTGAAACATACAATTGCTTGTGTTCATACTCAGTTAAATGTTGATTCTATATATTTAATTGGAATTCAGAAGAAGTGTCCATCTGGGCTTGTTTTGGTACTGTTTAATGCCGATCTGTTCCCAATAGAGATGATTCCCCTTGTTCTGGCCTTGCTAGATGATAGGATTAATATTTGGCAACAGTGATCAAAAATAATAATTGCAGGGGATTTTAATGTTTGTTTCAAGCCCTCTCCCATACTTAATGTATTGTTTGAGGACGAAGATAAAACATGGAACATTCTAGACCTGGCCGTTAGGCCTCAGCACTTTTTTCTAATGCTGCATCACAAGAAGCATCAATGGTGGTTGGGTACAGTCTCAGAGCTTGCAATGGAAGGACTTGCAGATCCCGATAGTTTACCTACATTTGAAAGAGGTCTCTATACTAGTGTATTAGATTATGTCTTAATTAATGTAAGAATTTGGCCATTGCGAAGTGATATGGTGATTGTACCCTCCTTTGACAGCGACGATAATCCACTACTTCTGAATCAAGTGGAGCCCCAGAACCCACTGCAGTCAACAACTCTTGAAGAGTTGCTTGACCTCTGATACTGATTAATGCCAAGTTGCACTCTGAGACCTATAACTGGTATGTGTATTTTATTCTCCCTTTTAAGGAATGTCTTCAACTCCCGTCCCAATCTTAGATATTCATAGAATTTTTACAAAGAACTACAGCATGTCTTATAAAAAGAATCAAGAGAGAGCGCGCGACGCGGCAGCCAAGATGGCCGCCCCTCCGTGAGCTCCGCAACAGCTGCGGCGCTTCGCGCATGAAGGATCTCGCAGAAGCGGCAAATCTGCAATTTGGACGCCGATTCCAGCGTCGGAAGTCTCCCTGATTATGAGGGTATGCTTGCTGACTTCCACGCTTCGTTTTTTACTGGAAAAAATGCTTTTATGTGCCTAATCAAATTCCGGCCGCTATTTTGATTTTCTTCATATCGTTTTTTCTGGCCCCGAATTTCGTTTTAAGCTAATTAGCTTATTCTGGCACGTTTTTCTTCTCTTTAACTGGTGGACTTGTCATGTGGAGCACCATACTTCCCCTGGACATGTTTGCCTCTTCAGTTTTTGGATATTAACCTCCGCTTTCCCTGTGAGGATCTGCCAGTCAGGATAATGGCCGCCATTTTGTATATTAACTTTCTTTTTGTCTGAAGCTGCATGTCATCGCAGTGGTTCTTCTCTCACTTATGTGGCCACGCTCTCATTTCCTCCACTTAGTATTGTTCCACGGTCTCTGCATGCAATATTTATCTGCTCCTTCGTCTGTTTTGGGTATTGCGTTTGCTTACTTTGCTGCTCTTGTTTATTGAGCTTATGGATTAGAGCAATCCCCGTCACTGGACCTCATTTAGTTGTTGCCTGCCTTCTTTGCCTACACGCCTATTTCTGTCTGCTTTCAATTTACTCTTTTTACAGTGGCTCTCCTGTCGCTTTCAGCAAAAGCTCATTTCGGTGTGGTTTTTAAAAAATAAAGAAAAAAAAACATCTGCCTTTTTCACAATGGAGCACGCGCAGAGTTCTAAGGCCTTATCTGTGACTCCTGTGTCTCGCAAAGAGTCTGCTAACACCAGTAAACGTGTTAAGAATAATCCTCCTTCGCCTTCCAAGTCTCCTCCCCCCATAACGCTTGAGGATATTATGGAGGAACTTCGCCTTATTAGGCCTTTCATGGCGGACACTACTACAACATTACAGAGAATCGACGAAAAATGGTCTTCCTTAGACAAAAGAGTGACTGATGTTGAACAACAGATTAGTGATGTTCAAGGTGTTGCTGCTAAGGTCGAAAGTCTTACTAAGGAAGTTGTGCTACTTAAAAAAGCCACAGAGGATTTGGAAAATAGAAATAGGCGCAACAACCTGCGTGTTTATGGTGTTCCAGAAAATTCAGAGGGGTCTGACATCATCGCCTTTCTGAAATCTCACGTTTTGCCAATCACAGGTATCCCTAAACATCTGGATGTAAACATACAGAGAGCACACCGCCTTGGTCCTAAACACTCTTCTGCTTCCTTGAAGCCCAGGGGCATAATTGCGTACTTTCTTCTTTACTCTGACCTCATGGAAGTCCTTCACTCTGCTAAACAACATAAGCAGCTAGTGTGGTCTGGTTATAAACTTTTCTTCACCCAGGATGTATCAAAGCCGACAGCCGACCGTCGCAAGGAATTTTTGGACTTTAGACCCACACTTCGTGCTATGAATGCCAGATATGGACTCATTCACCCTTGCTTCTTCAAGGTTACATACAAGGAAAGGTCCTACAGCTTCGACGATCCTGCAGACCTTCGCAAGTTCATCGCCACACATAGGGTGGACAACATGGAACACAGTGGCTCTTAATGTTTCTCTTGTTTTTGTTTTGTTGATTCTATTTTGTTGTGGCCCGTCTCCTTTTCTTCTTATAACGTGATGTTTTGCTCCCTTCTTGTTTTTTAGATTGGGTGTTCCGGTCCTGGTTTGTTGGCCTCTCCCTTCCTCCGTTTTGTTGTGTCGCTATTTGACTGTCTCTGTTCTACCCCAGTATGCCGTCCTCCTTCATGGTTGTTTGGTAAGTCTCCTTCATTTGTATTAAATTGTCGGGTCTGGTCTCTCTCCCTATTTTCTGTTATTCTCTTACTTCTAGCTTTTCTTTGAGTCCAGATTCCCGCATTACACTTATTTTATGCGGCTGTCTCTCTTTGCTGCTCCCGCTCTCACTCTATTGTTCGTTCTGTTCTCGTTGTGCACAATCTATGGCTAAAGTTCTCCGACTTTTGGCCATCCTCTCTTTCCTATCTTTTTTCTCGGGAGGTTTCTCCTCCCTTTTCCTCCATTCTTTTTCCCTCTCTTCTTTCCCTCCTCTCTCTATCTTTCTTTCCCTTGTTCTCTTATTTTCTTTTTTCCACTGCTCTTCATTCTGGACTATTCCTTCTCTTTTAGGTTTTTTCTTGTCTTCTTCCCTCTTCTCACTCTGGCACTATGGCATTAAATTCTCCACTCTTTTTCTCTTTCGTATATATTTCCTCGTTTTGCACGTTTGTCTGATACTCCTGCTTTGTTTTCATTGCTTTTCCTATTTCCATTTTGCTTGCTCTCTTACCTATTTAGTCTTCCTTCCTACTTTGTATGCTACTCACTTCTTCCAATTCTTCCTTTGTCTATTTTCTTCTCTTACTTGTCTTGTTTCCTTTCCCTATTTCTCTTTTACTCTCTCCTCATGAAAGGTTTCCGACTCATTTCTTGGAATGTTAAGGGTCTTCGGAACCCTATTAAGGAACAGCATGTTTTATCCCACCTTGCCCGGTTGCAATGTCAAATTACCTTTCTTCAGGAGACACATCTCTCTACACTAGATTTGTCAATGTTACGTCGACAATGGGTTGGCGAAGTTTTCTGTTCTCCTGCTGTTAATCATAAAAATGGTGTGGTTATACTCTTTCATAAGACTTTATCTGTTCAAATACATAAAGAAATTGTTGATGCTGTTGGTAGATGGTTGTTCCTAGACTGTACTGTAAATAATGTTCATCTCTCCCTCTGTAATGTTTATGGTCCGAATGGTATTGATCCCTCCTTTTGGCACGATTTTTCCTCCCTCCTCTCCTCCAATGCTAGTGAGGACATGATTGTTGGGGGGGACTGCAATCAATTGATGGACCCATTTTTGGATCGCAAATCACAAACGCGTTATGTTCCTAATAAAATGCAGAAATCCTTCCATACATCCATCTCCTCCAGAGGTCTCATAGATTCTTAGAGAATCTCTCATCCTGATTCCTTGGAATTTTCTTTTTTTTCTCCTGTGCATACTTCCCTTTCCCGTATTGATTATATCTTTCTAACACATCACGCTTTTCAATTCATGACTAATTCCGAGATAGGCTCCATCCTCATTTCTGACCATGCCCCCGTTATTCTGGATATGGACTACCCTTCCCCTACACCTCAGTCTTCCCGATGGCGTTTTAATAATTTCCTTTTACTGGATCCTGCCTTTACAAGACACTTCACTCAATTTATGGATGAGTTCTTTACCAATAATTCTCACACTTCCTCTGATTTTCACTTCCTTTGGGATGCTTTTAAAGCTATGCTCGTGGCTGTATTATCGATTATGTGTCACGCAAAAAGAAGAAAGCACTTTCCCAAGCTTCTTCCTTTCTTACACGCATTAAAGAGCTTGAACATCTCTATTATACCTCCAATTCCCCCGATTCTTTATCTTCTCTCATCTCCGCTAAAATGCAGTTTAATAAACACACCTGGGACTCTGCTTCTAATCAACTTCTCCAATTTAATGCAAACATTTATGGTGGTCGTAATAAAGCCGGTAGAGCTCTTGCGAATTATCTTAAAATCAAAAAACAAAAATCTAAAATAGTCTCCATCAAAGACCCACAAGGTTCTATTCACTCTTCTGATGCTAAAATCCTTGATTGTTTTGTACAGTTCTATTCCTCTCTTTACACCCCTGAATCCACTCCCTCTACTGATCAATTAGATGCTTTTTTTCAGTCAATTCCCAAACCCTCCACTCCGCTGATTGACTTTTCTTCTCTTGATGCTCCACTTTCAGAAAAGGAAATCCTTGCTGCCCTCTCCCTCTTACCCAAAGATAAAACTCCTTTTCCCCGATGGTTTTACAGTTCGCTTTTTTTTTCATTTCAAATCTGTTTTACTTCCCTATTTACTCCAGTTGCTCAATCACTTTTTCATCACCGGTGAGCCCAAAGGTTCTTTCACACAGGCTATGCTTGTCCTTTTACCCCAAAAAGATAAAGATCCCTCCCTGTGCAAGAATTACCGGCCTATTTCATTAATCAATACTGATTGCAAGATCTTTGCGAAACTCTTGGCTCTTCGCATCAATTCCATTATTCCTGAACTGGTTAATATCCATCAATCCGGTTTCGTTAAAGGTAGATCCATCACCGATAATTCTAGAACTTTTCTCAACATTATTCACCTCTCCGCTAAACTGAATACTCCACTTGCTGCAATTACTCTTGATGCTGAGAAGGCTTTCGATCGGGTTAATTGGGACTTCATGTTTGGTGCTTTGCGTTGGCATGGCTTTAGCCCCACTTTCCTTAAATATGTCCAACTCCTCTATTCCGCTCCATCTACCTCTATCTGGATCAATGGTATGCAGTCCAAATACTTTTCCCTTTATAGAGGTACCAGACAGGGTTGTCCTCTTTCCCCTCTTCTTTTCATTTTGGCTTTGGAACCCTTCCTCGTGAAGATTCGTCAATCCTCTTCTTATTCTGGTTTCATTTTTAAGGATGTGGAAATTAAGTTCACCGCCTATGCGGATGACATTTTGCTTTACATTTCTAACCCTTCGGTCTCCCTTCCCGCTTTTTTTTCTTTGCTACACGACTATTCCTCTGTTTCTGGATATAAATTGAACATTGACAAAACAGAAGTTCTCCCTCTCAATAAATTTTGTCTCCCACATATGTTTCATGGTTCTGGTTTCCAATGGACCTCTAGCCATATCAAGTGTCTTGGTGTTCTTTATGCTAACTCCACTAGAGAGACTGTTAGAATCAATCATTCTGATATTCTTAAAAAACTCTCTTCACTTATTGAACGCTGGTCTCCTCTTTTTCTCTCTTGGTGGGGTCGTCTCTCTACTATTAAAATGATGCTCCTCCCCATTGTGAATTTCTATCTCTCTATGCTTCCTATTCCCCTTCCTCATTTCTTCTTTAAGTCCATCAACAGTCTCTTCTCTAAATTTTTATGGAATAATCGTAAAGCCAGAGTTGCTTTATCCCGTCTTCAACAGCCTAAACATCTCGGTGGTGTCAACTTTCCAAACATTTCACGCTTTCATTCTGCTTTTTCCCTTAAGCAAATCTGGTCTTTTTTACTTGACTCTCCTCCGCCGCTTATTACGTCCTGGAGCTCTTTAGAATCAGCACAAATCTCCCCTTTCTCTCTTCTCACCGCTTCTAACCTTACTCAGCCACCTTCAAGATTTTCTTCGCCTATTTTCAAACATTCAAAAGCCCTTGTACTTGCTCTTTTCCGCTCCTTTTCCTCGTCCTCTACTCTTCACTTGAATACCCCATTGTGGTACAATAAATCTCTTAAATTTCGTAACCGTGCCCTTTTTTGGAAGGAATGGATTGATAAAGGAATCCTTACTTATAGTCATCTTCTTCTTAATAATTCTCTAGCGACTTTTCAGGTACTTTGTGATTCTTTTGGTATCTCCAATAAATTCTCTTCACAGTTTCTTACACTTATTCCGTCTCTACACTCCACTATCATACAGGATGCACCCACTTCCTGCACTCCTCCTCTCTTATCCTCCCCTCCTAATTTTCACATTCCCTTCAAAGCCTCAGCCATTTATAAATTACTTTCTCCTTCACCTTTAGTGAGACCCAAAACGAAACTTGAACTTTCTTGGGAATCAGACCTTGGCCAAACCTTCCTCGTGTCCACCTGGGATTCAATTTGGTCTAAACTCCATTCAACTTCCCGCTCCGCTAGTACCACGCAGACCCTATACTATTTTTACAATAGATTGTTTTACACTCCTTGTGATCTTTTTAAATTTAAACTAATCAATTCCAAAAACTGTTGGTCCTGTTCCTGTATTACAAGTGATTTTAAACATATGTTCTTTTTATGCCCTAAGGTACAACTGTTATGGTCCTGAATTTGGTCTTCCCTGAACAAAATTTTATCTAATAATATACCCTTTGATATTTCTTTGTGTTTTTTTGGGTGGTTTAGCTCCAGTCTGGGATGTTCCACCTTTTACTCGCAAATTCATTGACCTATGTATTGCTATTGCTTTTCAAATCATTACTACCAATTGGAAAGATACCAAGAATGTCGAATATGCTGCATGGTGGAATTTAATTTGTCATCACCATAGATTAGATCGTGCATGTGCCTCTTCTACCTCCCTTCTGATTAAACGTGATTTATTATGGTCCCCTTTAACAGACTACCTATCCAGATGTGCCATTTAGTTTCATATTCATTTGTCTGCTATATGATGTTTTTTTTTTTTTTTTAACATATTAATATTATAATTATATTATGTATTAGCTTTATTATTGCTCTATTATTGATGTTTCTTTCCCCCCTCTCCTCCTTTCCCTCTCTCTCTTTTCCTTCTTCTTCTTTCTTTTCCCTCCCCAAAATTCTAAAAGTTATAAAAGCATTTTCCCTTGGTATATTCTTTACCTCTTTGAGGTTTTTATTTATACACGCAAGGTTTACTTTTGTTTCTCCTTCTACTGTATTTTACCTTTTTGCAGTTGTACTGATGTTTTACATTGTCTTTATTTACTCAATAAAGCTTTTCAAACTTAAAAAAAAAAAAAAAAAAAAGAATCAAAACAAAATAGGCCCATACGTAGAAAGGATCAGAAATGGTACAATAGAGAGTGCAGACTCCTAAAAAAAGAGTTGAAATTAGCAGTAACTGACTGTGATAGTACAAAAATTAGTGAAACTAGTCACCGTTATAAATCAGCATTAGACAAGAACAAAAGGAAGTGGAATGATAGGAAATGGGAGGACCTGCTGTTGGCTGTTAGAACTAACAACAGCAAGTCATTCTGGCATATACTCTCACATGCACAGGGCATCTCTATCATTTTGAGCCACAGAAATAGGTTGACCATTTCACAGCACATTATGCAGAAGAAACAAAATCTTCCCAAATCTTCCGCCTTTCACTCTTCACAGCGTTGGAGCAGGCGCTCCGCTGTAAAATCACTTGCTGCCTTCTCCAAAGACTCTGGCCACAACTTTGCTCTCCTGACCCTGTAGTCCCCCCGCTGCCGCGATTCCAACCAAGCGGCCGCCGAGCGGGGGACTACCTTTCCCAGAGGGCATAGCGGCGGACACAGCAGGCACGCGCCAGGAGGCGCTTCAAATTGCCGTCATCATCAGTGGAGCGGGTGTTCCGCCTTTCACTCTTCACAGCGTTGGAGCAGGCGCTCCGCTGTAAAATCACTCGCTGCCTTCTCCAAAGACTCTGGCCACAACTTTGCTCTCCTGACGCTGGTCCTGCCCTGTAGTCCCCCCGCTGCCGCGATTCCAACCAAGCGGCCGCCGAGCGGGGGACTACCTTTCCCAGAGGGCATAGCGGCGGACACGGCAGGCACGCGCCAGGAGGCGCTTCAAATTGCCGTCATCACCCGCGTCGCGGGAGCGCGCGGGAGTGCGCCGGGCGAAGCCCGGGCCAAGGGCGGGCCCGTTTTAGCCCATTCTAGACCTATCTAGGCTGGGCTGGGCCATCCCCCATGGTTCCCTTTTCTAGCAATATTCACCTCGACGGATCAGGTACTTTAATCTAATTCAACTGCTACTGTTGACGGTAGAACCTGTGTACTCCTCTAGGCAGAGCCCTAGTTTCAACCATCATGACCCGAGAGACTAGAAGCAAGACAGCCAAGGCCAATGCTCTACCTACTGGCCCTATTGATCGTTTCATCACACGGACTAACAAAGTTATTAACCAAAGTATATCTCTTCTAGAGCGAAGAGTCTCATACGACCTCGCTATTGCTAGAAGGTCGTCATTGGGACCCATAGCTCTAGCCTGATCTCCCCCCATTCAGCCATCAGATTTACCCGTGTTAACACAATCACCAGTATTAACACAATCACTGCAATCACAGCCAACTGTCTCAGCAGAGATTCTTTCAATCCCAAGATCAATAGATCTTTCTGTCTCTAATCTCTCACTAGACACAGACACCCTAGGAAATCTAGAAATTACACCTGACCTTCAGCTATTACAGTCCCAGGAACCAAGTACAGGTCCTCAGCACACGGGGGTTAAGGAGGGTGCCGTTCCTAGGCAGAAAAAAGACAAACAAAAAAACACCAAGATTCCTCCCATCAACTCAAATATGCAGGGTTTATCAAACGCTCCAGATCAACACATAAATTTACCCCATATGACTGGAGATAACGGTGGGGAACCCTGTCGTCTCTGCAGTACAAACACACAACTCCTGGCTAGCTTTAGGGAAATCCTAAAACACCATCTCCAACCCCTAGAACGTAGCATTATGGATATTGAAAAACAACTGGCAAAGTTGACTCAAAAACCATCTAGCCAGCTTACCATGAACCAACCTAATATAGGGGCTACCAAGGCAATCTCCTCAAGCTCCAACGCTCAAGGCGGTTTAAAAAATGTCTGCGAATCTAAAACCGTAAACGCCCTAACACCTAAAACTACACAAATAAACGCCAAGAAGCCTAACACTTCCGTCCCCCCAATCCTAACCCTGGCAGTGCGCTAACAGATATAACCCCGATTAACTCCCTACCACAACTAATTCCCCCCCAACCTGTAACAACCCAGCAAATTCCTGATAATGGTCCTGTCCAGCCACAACCTCAGAGACCAATTCCATCTTTATTTCCCCGGCCCGCCTTGTTGAATGCACTAGGTGACGAGAAAAGGGGGTATAAGTCCAGATGCCCGTTCCACCTCCCACGAGAAGCGTCCCCCTTTACCGTCATTCTCACAGGGGTCCCGGAACTCCCGGAAACTACGAAGGAACCATCTTGGTCCCTCCAAAACAAGGTTCTACAGTGGCTTAATATCAACAGACCCACACAATCTGCCTACACTAGCAGAATATCCACAGTGCGTAGAGTATCGTGGATAGGCACAGAACCTAAGAGCTTACAGGGAGATTGCATAATAGTTAATTGCGAAGACCCAATTACTGTTGACCATATTTGCTCATGGCCAGCTCTAGCAAAGAGCGGGGGGATCGACGCCTGTCGTCTTTCCTTTTTTTACCCTCCGAAACATATCAATCAATATAATAACATAAATGGCTTCAAATTGGGAGCATTCACTGGAGAGGCCCTGGGACCATGAGGGTCCCTGGCTTACCCAGAGAAATATTAGCAGAGAATGGCAATCCCGGCCATGGCTTTCCAACAGAGAACAGGTTCCTCTGGCGGGTTGGCAAGGTCTCCCTACAAGAAATAGGTATGACTGTTTAGAAATGGTCGATTGACCGTCAATCACCCCAAAGTACAAGACTCAGCTTTGGAGGTCACCTATCTCTCCATCGCCCACAATGAAAGTGTCGGCAAAGTTACCACCATATATAACCCTGCCACTGCCAAATACTAACAGTCCCCAACTCCCACTACCTGTACTTAGCCCCCTGCCCGTACAGATCCTGCTGCGGCTGACTTTGACATCCCTCTTGGCCAGATTCCTTTCTCGAATGAGGGCTCCAGGTCTCCCTCACCTACAGTGACCCGGACACACTCTAGTCCATCAACCTCGACCGATAATGTAACCATAGTCCCCCTACAAAATCAAGTGGGTGACCCCCTTCTATCCAACGTTCTGTGCCTATCCGTCCTATATTGGAATATTGCTGGCCTTCGTTCCAAGACCAGCTTACAATCTTGGGCGGATATGACTAACCAGAATCATATCTTTTGTCTCCAGGAGACCTGGGCAACGGTCCCCGTCCACCTAGTTGGTTTCAAAACTTTCTTCGTTGCAGCAACCCAGGGTCTGCTCGGAAGACCTAAGGGGGGTTTAATTGTTTATATAACTAACAGCTTACCTTCTACACAAATCACTATTCTAAAAGAAGAAACGTGTTACCAACTTCTAAGCATCCAAATTGACCACAGATTTATTTTCCTTTTGGTAAACTTATACAATAATCTTGCACCCACAGACTGTGAGCAGACAATGAATGAAATTACCATCTGTCTAAAACTACAGCTGAACAAACCATCGTCTCTACCTCTTTACATCATATGGGGAGGCGATTTCAATATTCCACTCTGCCCTAACCATAGAAATGGAATCTGTGGACTGAACGACGAGTTCGATCTCCCCTTGGCCCATTTTGTTCATAGCTCCAATAGCAACTCTCTGAATGAGAGTCTTGCCACGTTGGAATTAGAATACGCGAACCAGCTGGTTCACCCCCAAGTCGACTTTTCCACAACATTTCACGGTAGGGGTCTGTCTAGCACAATCGACTTCATCCTTTGTTCACAGAACCTAAAGGGCCAACTGATAAAATGTTCTACAGGCACAGATAGCTCCAGTGATCACTACCCAAACAGAATTACACTGCAATTACAAACAGTGTCACTTCACACAAATGCCAGAAGCCTTTTAACTCAGGAATCACTAAGTATGGACAAACTGAACAGGTTTACTGTGAAATGGGCAAAAATAGATCCCGATTCAGTAACTCAGAAAGTTCTTAAAAAAGCTATCGGCTCTGTCAACGATTGCCTAGATCCCTGCTCATCCCCTCAAATGGTGTTGGCCAGCTTCGGCAGGATTCTGGGAACGATAAAAGAGGAACTAACGCGTACCATCGCCCGGAAACCAACGACTGAGGGCTGGTTTAACTCCGGGTGTCGGAAAGCTCTTTCAAACCTTAAGACAGCTCTCCAGACCATCCCGAGGGATCGCCTAGAGATAGCAAGACTAAGAAAACTCTATAAGGCAGAAAGAGTCAAGCGAACAAAAGACATCAAAGCCAATCTGTGGTCGCAACTTCACCTTAGCTGTCGATCAAGGGACAGTGGATCCTTCTGGCGTGTGGTAAAATCTCCCTTTTTGTCAAATTCGTCGTCTACCCAACATCTCGACTTTGCAATAACAGCAGAAGAATGGGTATCTCACTTCTCAAGAATTTTCGGAGAACCCACAACTAATCCAACCGAGGAAAGCCCTATCACCGTTTCTACAACGAACTTAAATACCTTTCCATTAAACATCCACTTTGAACATGAAGAGGTGATTAGGGCCCTAAAAACGTCGAAACCAGGCAAGGCCTCCGGTCCAGACGGGGTGCCAGTGGACATTTTTACCCACAACATCGAGTTATGGTCCCCGTTACTCACCCAGGTTCTGACCGCGACAACAACCTTGGGCCTTATTGACTCCTGGTCTACATCCATCCTCCTTCCCATCTTTAAAAAAGGTGACAGGAATGACCCGGTCTGCTACAGACCCATTTCCCTCCTGGACTCTCTGGGTAAGGTAGCGGGACGTTTGCTGCTGGAGCGTCTTCAAGAGTGGGCACATACGAACAACACCTTGACCGACCTCCAATACGGGTTTCAGGAGGGTCTTGGGACTGTAGAACAAGCCCTGAACCTTGCTCTCTTGATAGGGAAGTACGTGAAAGCAAAAAAGGCCATCTATTTTTAGTATATGTCGACCTCAGTGCGGCATTTGACTGCGTACAGCATTCGAAACTCTGGGCCATTCTGGAAGAAATGGGCGTTGATCCTCCCCTGATAGCCTTTTTGCGTGAACTTTACTCTGACGCAACTGCAAAAGTCAGATACGGAACCAGCGGAGAACTCACCTCCTCGTTCAAAATTACGAAAGGAGTCAGACAGGGCTGTGTACTGGCTCCCTTCTTGTTCAATCTGTACACAAACGGCTTGGAGGCAGCCATGTTAGAAGGGAGCCAGGATCTACCACAAATCAAACATCGCTCTATACCCACGTTGCTATATGCCGACGACTCAGTCATTTTTGCCAGGACGCTGATTCAATTACAAGCACAGCTCAACAAATATTGTCTTTATATGGATTCCCTTGGCCTCACGGTCAATATAAAAAAGACATTCGTCATGCACCTTGGCCCGAAAATAAGAAACCCTAAATCCATCTTTGTTGATAAAACCAAACTTGAAAAAACTCGTGTCTATCCCTATCTGGGCATCCCGGTGGACGATTCTCTGAGTTGGCGGCAGGCCGTGACTAGCAAAAAACTGCTTTTCACGAGAGCGAAGGCAGCCCTAGTTTCCTTTTCAAGGAAACTAGGGAAACCTGCACCACCTGAACTACTTGCAATATATGATGCTAAATGCCACAGTGTGGCAACGTACGGTGCAGGGGTATGGGGCTATGGTCCGATAAATTCACTCCAAACGATCGAGAATGAGTTTGTTAAATATCTGTTGGCCCTACCCCAAAGTGCCCCAACCTATGCCTCGTTAACCGAATTAGGCATGGATTTTATTACAGACACAATCCGCTGCCAACCTATGCTTCTGTGGCACCGTATCTGGACAAAAGAGGAGTGCCACCTAACGCGTACTATAATCTCAGACTGTACAGCCCTTGTCAACTGGGAAAAAATACCTTGGCTAGAATATATCAGGAACCTTTGTCGGGATATGGATCGCACCAATTTCTTCAACGACCCAACGAGCATGAGTGATATCTCAAGAAAAGATCTAAAAAAGCTGTGTTTGTTCCATTTTAGAGCCCTTCGAAGTGCAACAGAATTGGCAAAACCCACAAACTCACAAGTTATCGCCGTACAGACTCATTTGGGCATACAACCATATCTGACCTTCCCTCTGAACAATTATGAAAAGTACCTCCTTACAAGATTCCGTTTTAATTCCTTTTTCCGGCTTGTAACCTTTCCAAATGTCCAAAACTGGTCCCCTGTTATTATTCCTTGTCCTTGTGATGATGTTTCTTCCCAATCAACAATACATATTTTATTTTTTTGCAAATTTTATGTTTTTTCAAAGAAGGTCTGGATTATGCCCTTACTAAGATCAAGCGGCCTAAAAACCTGTCGTCTTGCTTTTTCAAACCTGCAATGTCTGAACTCTCCTACCACAGCAAAGTATGTAGCTAATTTTTTTAAATCCTGCATCAAATATCGACGTCACTATGAGTAACCTACATTTTAGCTTATGTTTTTATTCTCTTTTTAACATGATTGGTTAACTCTTTATACGGTTTTTAAACATGTATAATTGTAATGCTTTTTTCTCTGTACTTTTTATGGTTGCAATAATATGTGGCAATCGAATAAAAGATTATGATGATGATGATGAAATCTTCCCAACGGCATTCCCATAGTCAGATTGCCTGCTCCACTGCCTATACCTCAAAAACGACATTGATCAAGTATTTAGCTTGGCTGACACCTCCTCTGCTATTAGCCATTTAAAAGCAGTGGAGGCTCCTGGCCCTGACTTGGTCAAGTCTGAACCTTTAGTTTGAGCCTATCTTGTAAATCTTTTAACAAATTCAATAGCTACTGGAGGCACAATTCCAGAGAGCTGGAGGGGGGTGGAGATTATACCTGTCTTTTAGAAAGGAGATGCTTGTAGCCCATCCACCTATAGGCCAATTAGCCTTAACGATATTCTGCAAAAAATATTTGCCAGACAAATGCTTGAAAAATTGCAGGAGTGGATGGACACTATCCAGATCTTATCCCCCTTCAAGTGGATTTCCGCGCTAAAAACAGCACCTCAGATTAAGGTTTTACATTTACACTATTGTATTGGAAGTATGCGCTGACCGGGGCTAGGGGCACCCCACTCTGCTCAGCTGATTAGATACACTCCATCACAGCTTTGCTCCTACTGGACCCCTGGTACCATTCCTCTCACTGTATTCAATCGTGTGACCTCCCTTGGTTTGTTTACTTCGTTTCTTTGTTGTCCTCCGGAGATTGTTACCCAGTTGACACTTTTGCCTTCTACCCTACCCCCCCACCCCACCCCCTTCCTTCAATCCTCAAATACCGGTATTTAACATCTCGGCTGCCCTACTTAACACCCGGTCAGCTGTTCAACACCAGTACGAGCTATTTGATTATATTGACACGCATGAACCTGATCTCTTGTTTTTAACCGAGACCTGGTTCAGAGCGGACTCCCTGCCCAATGTTCTAGCTGCATTGCCCCCTTCACATTCTGCCATCCGAGCGGATCGGCCTGAGGGCAAGACGGGCGGAGGATTAGCCTTGATAGCTCGTGCTGACTTGCACTTTCAGATCCTTCCCTCTCCTATAATCCCTGAAGTTGACTACTTGGTAGCGCGCTCGACCTCATACCAAACCCCTCTGACCTGCGTCCTTGTCTACCGCCCCCCTGAACTCACTTCATCTTTCATTCCTAGTTTTCAAGATCTCCTGGCTACTCTGGCGATAAATAATTCGTCAGTCTTAGTCCTAGGGGACTTTAATTATTGGCCTAACGACCCCGCCGAAACCTCTTACTCCAAGGATTTCAATGACCTCATGATTAGCCTCAACTTTGTACCTCACATTCATAGCCCCACTCATATTCATGGTCATGCACTGGACCAAATCTGGGCCCTAAATGTCCCTACAACTCCCCCCACCATCTCTCCCTGCCCTTGGTCGGACCATTCTCTCATTTCCTTTTCCCTTGCACTATCCCCTGAGGTTAAGCCCCCGCTCCCCAAGAACACCTGGATCGGGAAATGGGGCAAAGCCGATATGCCGTCCCTCTGCTCGTCCTTGTCCGAGTCCAGCCCTGACCTCTCAGGCCTTGCAGCCTCAGACCAATTGGAATCCATCAATAATTGGCTGATTCAATCGGGCGACAAATTCGCTCCCCTGAGGCGGATTACGGTTAAGCGAGCCCATGCAGCTAATAGGTGGTTCCACTCTGACCTTAAGGTGAAAAAACTAGCTGCACGGAGAGCTGAGAGAGCTTGGAGGAGAGCCTATAGCCCTTTACTGAAATCCGCATACCATTCTGCCTTACAGACTTACAAAAAAGGCATTCTTGAGGCTAAGACAGAATACTACTCAGGAAGGATTTTAGCGGCAGAGTCCCAATCCAAAGAGATCTTTGCTACCGTCCATGAATTGGCAGCATCCGATAGAGTCACAACAACAGTCCCTCCTTCTCAACATCTCTGCGATTCGCTAAATGAATTTTTCATCAAGAAGGTCGCACAGATAAAAATTAATATACCACCTCCTTCGCTAACCTTTGTTAACCCGCCCCCTCCCCCCTCTACTTCCAAACTGGCTAGCATTCCTCTGCTGACCAAGGACTCACTCCTCCCTCTGCTTCGACGGGTGAAGTCGGGCTCCCCCCTGGATTTTGGTCCCGCCCATGTTTTAAGAGAGATCTTCTCGGCCTGTCCTACCCCTCCCCTCACGTTTCTTAACGACTCACTAAGCAATGGTGTGGTTCCCTCCTTTCACAAATCAGCAGTCATCATCCCGATCTTAAAAAAAACTGGCGCTGATCCCTTGTCCCTAGCTAATTACCGCCCCATCTCCCTCTTGCCCTATTTGGGAAAGGTCTTAGAAACCCACGTCACGAGTACCCTGAGCACTTATGTGGAGGCAAATCATTGCCTCTCCCCTTGCCAGGCGGGCTTCCGACCTCTACACTCCACAAGGAAGGTAGTGATCTCAGTGATGGACGGACTCCGCGAGGGTATTGACATCAACCTCCTGCAAGCCCTTGTTCTCTTGGACCTGTCCGCCGCTTTTGACACGGTGGATCATTCCATTCTTCTCACTCGTGTCAGGGCGGCGGGCATAGAGGGCTCTGCCCTCTCCTGGCTCAATTCCTTCCTGTGTGACAGGGCACAGGCTGTTCATCTTGCTGGTTTTACTGCCTCCTCACAAAAGGTGGAGTGTGGCGTCCCTCAGGGCTCTTCCTTATCCCCTCTTTTGTTTAATTTATACATCCATCCCCTTATTTTTTCATTGCAGCAGCTCGAGGTCACAGTGTTTAATTACGCCGATGACCTCCAGCTTATCTTTCATCTCTCTCACTCCCCCTCCTCTGTTCAGAATCTTCAAACCGTTATGTTATTCATCCAAGATTGGATGAACTGCAACCACCTTAAACTCAACCCTGACAAGACAGAGCTGGTCTTGACAGGAGGTGGTTGCAGCCCCTGGTCCCCCTCGTTTTGGCCCCCTTCACTTGGTGTCCCCCCCCTCCCGGTTCCTAAAGTTAAAACCCTTGGGATCTTTCTCAATTCCCAACTATCTGTAAACCCCCAGGTCAGTTTGGTGGTTTCCTCTTGCTTTTTTTCCCTCCGGATAATTAGGAAGATATCTCGCTTCTTCTCCCTCCCGGCACTGAAAATAATTGTGATGGCAATGGTGCTCTCGCGCCTTGATTATGGGAACATAATCTATAACGGCGCACCGGCCTATGCCATACACCGATTGCAGCTAGTGCAAAATCAGGCTGCTCGCCTGATCCATGGTCTGCCCAAATTCCATCGAGCAACCCCACTGCTGAAATCATTGCACTGGCTACCTGTGAGGGAGCGGGCCTTATTTAAACTAGGTTGCCTCACCTTCCAGGCTAGGATGGGCACTGCCCCCGAGTTTATATGCTCAGCCATCAAACCCTACCTGCAGGGCAGAGAACTCCGCTCTACCCACATGGCACTCCTGGTCACACCTCGCTTTAAGAAAAAGAAAGCAGGTGGGGCGAAATTTGCGGTCCTTGCACCTGTCTTCTGGAACTCCCTCCCCATGACACTCAGATCCGCAACCTCCTATTTGGAGTTCCGGAAGAATCTGAAAACCTTCCTTTTTTCCAGAGCTTTTGCTGCCTAACCTGCCCCTCTTGCTGCTGTTGCTAGTAGTAGCTCCTATAGCGCCATGAAACCGCTGGGTATAAGCGCGCTAAATAAATGCTTTTAAATTGAAATTCAAATTCAAATTAAAATTCAAATTCTGATTGGCAATCAAGAGTTCGCCATAGCTCCTCGAAGGTGCCTGTGTAAGGTGCTAATTGAAATGGGTGCCACTGCTAATTTGATCAATCTAAATGCACGGCTGTGCAGAAACAATTATGCTCAGGTGGGTTGGGCCATCAGGGGGAACTGATAGAGCAAATTTCTATTCTATGTGCGTGTGTCAAGGGTGCGTTCTTGTCCCAACCTTATTTACCCAATATTATAATGATGTTGTCAAGGAACTCATAGACTGCAATAACGAGTCAACCGTTTGCATTGATAGGAAGTCTCCAAAATTATTTTTTGTTGATGACTCGTTGTCCATCTCAAAGACTTCGATTGGCCTTCAAAATTTAAGAAACAAGTGCTCTAAATTATGTGTCTCTATGGGGTTAGGAATAAACGTGACAAAAAACAAATATATGATCTTTGGGAAAGGCATCATGAAAAATAGTACTGTGAGAGATTCAGACGAACAATTAGAAATAGTTTATTGTTTTGTTTATCTAGGCATAAAATTTACTGATGAGTTTAGCTAGTTACCTCAGATCAGAAAACGTCTCCTGCTTTCGACACAAAGATTTAAAGCTATATTGCGGTTACATAAGTAGACCCAGTCTCGATCCATTTTCCTGGCTCTGGAGGTATACAACGCCAAAGTGTTAAGTGATGCCCTCTTTGGCGCTGGAGTCTTGGAATATACTATCACTCAGAAATTGAAGCCGAAGAGAATACATTTGTTAGCTCTTTTATCTGTGTGCCTACCAGCACCATTCTTGTTCTTCTGTTTTTTCACTCGGCCAGCAAACGTATTGCAGATAGGGCACAGTTAAAACCTTTGAAATTCTGGGTCCTCTCCAGAGTTTGTGGAATATAGAGGTGCTCTGAGGGATTTGGTGAAGATCAATGGTGCTACAAAAATTCCTTGGCTCTAGTACATTTCAACATGGTATAGGAAACTGGGGCTGAGTAGTAGACTATAGGACAGTCCTGAATATATTGGAAAGATTAAGGCCAACATACTCAAAACGAGCTATTGGGCTTTTTCCAAATGACTAAATATTTAAATACATCTTCAGATAGTTTGACTAACCAGTTCTTTGGGTTTAAGCCAACTCCAAAGTATTAATTATTTCTTGACACAATCACACCTCCTGTAGCCAAAAGTCTGTAAGTGCGATTCTGGCTAAGAAGCCTTCTACTAAAAACATTTACCAGCAAATAGGCAAAAGAGAGTAATTCAGACAAGTGTCCCACATGCGGGGTAGCACTCGAGACAGACAAACATGTTATGTTCTTCTGCCCGGGTTACCGCGGCTCCGGCAGGAAGTGGAAACACCCAGTCTGTTTGAACCTGAAGATTACCAGCTATTAAACTGCACACAGAATTTAAAAAACTGACACTTCTGAAGTAATAGTTTTTTCCTTAAGTACATTTTTAGCTTATGTTTGGTTCAAGTGATCAAAGATTCTATTTAGCTGGCATACGTTGGCATACATTGAATTTGGAGCAGTCCCATGCCATCCTGTCACTTAATCCTCCTATTTTAGCCAGTGACCCTGATCTGGCATATAAAAAACTCTTTGTGAAGGGATCTTACTTTCTTTGGATTCACTTATTCCAGCCAAATGGTCCAAGGGCCGCTGCACTAAATCTAATCCGTGGTTCAATGATTCACTGGCCGCCATGTGCAAATCTTGTAAAAAAACTAGAAAGGGCCTGGCGAAGGGACTATGACCCGGGGGCCAAAAATGGCTATCAGGCTGCTATCAAGAACTATCATAGGGCAATACACTCTGCACGGGCGGCCTACTTTGCTAAGGAAATTAAGACCAGCAAGAACCCTGCCAAGTGTATTTTGCAAATCCTTAATGATCTTAAAAGTAGGAAGGACTCTGTTACCTCTTTAATTACGTCTTACCAGCAGTGCGAGGACCTGGCTGCTGTTTTTGTGAGGAAGGTGGAGGTGATTTATAAATCCTTTCCTGAGGCCACCACGACTTTTGCTGTTACGCATGGTCCCCTCCCACACACACCCTGGCAGCCCTCCCCTCTATCTCAGAGGATGAGTTTCTTCTGCTAAGTAACAAAGTCAAATCTGGTTCTCCTACTAATCCAATGAAACCAGCTCAGTTTAGGGGTTCTTTACCTCTGCTTCTTGGACCTTTGTGTCAGATGATTAATATCTCGCTTACCCCAGCAGTTGTCCGTAGGATGTGGAAGCAAGCAAGGGTAGTTCATCTTCTTAAGAAACCCTCACTGGATCCAGCAAAATTGGAAAATTTCCGCCCTATATCATTACTACCATTGGTAGCTAAGATTGCTGAGGCACACGTCAACAACAACCTCACGTGCTTTTTGAACAACATCGGCCTCCTGGATCTGTCCCAGAATGGTTTCCACCCTGGTCACAGCATGGAGACTGCTCTCCTAGCTGTGACCAAACATCTACGGACCGTTCTGGATGAGGTGCACACCGCAGCGCTGATACTGCTTGATCTCAGCGCCGCATTTGACACAGTCTCCCATCGGATCCCCTTAGATCGCCTGGAAGAGGCGGGTGTCATAGGATTAGCCTTGGATTGGTTCTGATCGTTCCTGTCAGACAGATCATTCCAAGTATCTGCCCCACCAGCTTCCTCTCAAGCACCCAGCTGATCGGGTAGGGTGTCCCTCAGGGCTCTGCCCTCAGCCCTATACTTTTCAATCTTTACGTCCAACCCCTAGCCACGGTGGCCAGGGACCATGGTCTTACCATGGTCTCGTACACGGATGATATGCAGCTGGTGGTGGCCCTCTCTGACGACCCTACGCAGGGCGCCGCCAAATTTTGGAGTGGCCTAGAGGCGGTCACGAGGTGGATGACCAGCAACTGCCTTCAGCTCAACGGCAATAAGTCTGAGGTGTTGTTGGTGGGGAGAGATAAGGGACTATGGAGTGAGCATTGGTGGCCCAAGACCCTGAGTTACGCTCCCAACCCCAAGTTGGCAGTAAAAAATCTTGGGGTTTGGCTAGATGAAGCTCTCAGCTTTTAGGAGCACACCAAGAAAATAGCAAGTACTTGCTTTGGCTTATTCCGGGGATTAAGGCCCTTGTTGGTGTTCTTTGATCCATCTACCCGTCAGGTGATAGTACAGGCAGCCATTTTGTCCAGATTGGACTATGCCAATTCGCTCCTGCTAGGGGCAAATAAGGCAGAAACGACTCGTCTGCAGCGTGTCCAGAACGCAGCAGCCCGAGTCCAATTGAGGCTTCCCAGAACCTGCTCTGCGACATGGGCTGTTCGCCGTCTACATTGGCTGCCTATGATCAAAAGGATCGAATTTAAGACTCTGTGCCAGGGCTTTAAAATTCTAAAATGTTCTTCCCCCGAGATCCTGTCTAATTTACTGGTACCCTACGCACCCACGCACCAGCTGGGCAATATCTGGCCACGGTCCCTCAAGTGAAGCGTCTCCGAGCTGGAGGACGTTCTTTTCGCTATTTAGCGGCCAAAATGTGGAACTCTCTGCCCACGCAGATTCGCTGTCTGGATAGCCTGTTGTCCTTTCATAAGGCTCCCAAAACCTTCATTTTTCCCGTGGCTTAGTCCCGTGCTTCCTCATTAACTCTGCTACCAGCGCCGGGACGCCTCTTTGCTGAGGCAGCTGTGCACTATATAAAAAGATTTAACATAACATAACATAACAGATCATCTGCTAGTTGAGAAGAGGAACATACTGTCCTACCCTCAAGTTACTGTTTGAGAATTGGGAAAATGCTTGGATCAAAAGTAGATTCATCTACATTGGCTATCAGTAGCGGTCGGCAGTAGGTGTTTCTGTAGGGCGGTGACGTGGGCAGGGGGAGGGGCAGGGTGGGGGGTAGTAATGTATGGATTACGGAGTTTTACAGGTAAGTAAACATTTAAATACATAAAACAAATTTTGTTGCGCTCACTGCATCACAAAATGCGATGCAGTGCGCGCAATGAAATTAGTTTTATTTATTTAAATGTTTACTTACCTGTAAAACTCCGTAATCCATACATTACTACCCCCCACCCTGCCCCTCCCTCTGCCCACATCACCGCCCTACAGAAAAACCTACTGCTGACCGCTACTGTTGGCTATGCTTTTATGTCTCCTTTTCACATGATTTTAGTACCCTCGCTATTGTAACGACTCTAATATGTACTGTTATACACTAGTGCAGCTTAAAAAGATGAGAGACATAGTATTTGTTTTATTAATTGCGATTTTTACCCTCATTTCTCATATATGTGTGTGAAAAGTTTAAGAACTTTGTACTATACGTTGTATGAATTGCATTTAATTTTCTTCTCTTTTTAATGATGGCAATTGTTTTATTCTTTTACTGTATGCTTTGATGGTTTTTTGACAAACTGAATATAGCTTATTTTATGATGACTATGATTGTTTGACAACACTGAAAGTCTGCTCCACTACATTGCAGGTTTTGTGTAATGATGCATTGAATTTCTTCTGTCGCATAGTCTGAGTTGTTGCAAACGGGGTCGTCATCATGGCTGTAGGCCATAGCCTGGATTACCTAATGAAAGAGATAGGAACACATATTAGGAGTAGTTAACATAAACTTTTTTTTAGTGGCTTCTGCATGCTAAAAGTGAAGAATTAACCAATAAAAAACTGGAAGAATTAGAATCTTTATAAAAGTGGTCAGTATATAAATGGGAGTGGTATGAATGATACAATGGAAATTGGTCACAGACTAAAATATAACGGAGGGATCAGCCCCCCAGAATGTTAGATTAACATTGAGAGACCATAAGGAATGGGAAATGTGAGACATATAGAGTAGATGGTATGAGTGCCATGCTGTAACGATACATGAATACGAGCGGGGAAATACATGTCCCAATATATACATATATGACTCTATACTTGCGCGATTAGCCATTTATGGTACCACCAGCCATCTATTTATGGTTTAAGGTTATGTAACTTATGATCGTGTTTCAGATTTGATGGAATCATAGTATGTATTTTTGCTCTGCTTCGCCCTAACGTGGACTTTTCTAATTTCTAACTTAGAAACAGGCACTTAGTTATATACTGGCGCTACCAGCCATCCCTGGTATTCATCGTTTTTCAAATTCTGATCGTGTTTTTGTATGCACAGGACCTGTTTCTTTGGATATGCAATGTGAATGTGTCAATTTTTCTCTCACCCTCTCTTTTTTATCCAGAATTGGGGTTATTTTGGCCACCTCGCTATATACTTTTATATGCTGCTGTCCATCAATCCTGTGCACCTATCACCACTCTTGGACACATTAGGATCTACACTGTTCCATACACTTCGGTGAGACTTCTAATAACACTGTTAATTTGTTGGCATGGTTTAGTTTATACCTGCCAAGCAGCTTCATAACATTATTGCTATGTGGTGGTTTAGTTGATATCTGACAGGCGGTCATATATTCTGTGCTTTGTCGCAGGCCTGATTGTTCTTTGTGTATATTAGTTTAGTCTAATCTTTTAGATCACTTACTGATCTTTTTAATAGGGATGCTCAATTTTGATGGCCCCGTTATTGTCTTTGTATGTGGATACAATGTCGAGATTCTGTTTTATGTATAAATGTTTGACTTTTCATAATGTCTCCGTATCTAGTCAGTACTTTTAGTGCCCATAATAATTATGAATATTCTTACCTCCAGGTGTTCTATCCTTGGATTTTAGCAGTGCACCCCGCAACGTCCATCCCTGACATCACGAGTTTCTCACATGATCTATGGTAGGGATCTTTCCCTTCTTGGTCCTCAATGACTTATGTTCCATTCTTTTTGGGGTCCCCTTTTTTTAACGTTTTCTAGTAATGCTTCTCTTTAGCACATGCACTTTGTCCAGTAGGTCATGTTGTGTTTTATTGTTGGTTAAATCTTGTCACATTTTTTGTCTGCTCACAGGTAGTGTCTCTCGTGATTTGTTGAAGTTCCCACATATATGTGTAATGTTCTAGTGTTTTTATATATGTGTTATTATAACACTGTCCATGTTCTTGTAATATTGTGCAAATATGTTTATATGTAAGTCATCTAAATGTTTGTATTTAATACTTCCAGCCTTGATAAAGTCTCAGCAAGAGACGAAACACGTGTTGGCGAACAATATGCTGGAATAATCTTTATGAAAATTTTGAATAAAGAAAACTTGAAGAGTACAGACTTGGATCTCAAATTATATTGGCGTGACAACTGTTGATCCCGTACTATATATAAAGAAACTGTTCTTTTGAATTGCATCTGTGTGTGCTTGTTTGAACACTCCTGTGTATAAAAGCTTGAGTGCTGAGGGCTATATACTAGAGCTCGTTGTTGATTTTTACTAATTTGGAGTGCTGTAATTAGAATTTCCCCACATATACTGACTCGGGCTTACATTTCGGTGTTTGCCTTCAGCACCTTTGGATAGTAGGTGCATAGATTTTCTTTAGCACCCAAGATACCATTACTGCTTCTATTGCTTTCTCTTAAACTTTTCGTGTACCATTTCAAGATACATATCTGTGGTCTATAGAATAGTGCGGACATTTCCCTCGGGAACACTACTATCCTCTCATTTTTTACAAGTCATTAGGTGAGTCCTGCACTTCTATTTCTTTTGTACACGCGCTCTGGTCTAAATTACTTTCCAGAAGATACATATGGTTCTCCTGTAATCAGCGAACCTTGTTCTGAAGTTCAATATGGCAAATTTTTCTGATGATAGGGATAAGCTTTTTAATGATATCTTTACAGATAAGGGGATCCAGTCCAAACCTACAAAACCAACAGAGACCAAACCAGTTGGTCTTAAACAACTATTTGTAAAATTGGAAAGACTGCGCAAAGCGGAACTTTCCCGTTGGTGGGACTTGACCACCTTAAAAAAGTACCTAGAATTGAAACAAATCCCTAGAGGACTACGTGTCATAATATTTCCAACTTTTGAAGACCTTGATCCCGACTTACTCAATGAATGGGAACAATTAATATCCGGTTCCTCATTCGGGATGATAGACATCCTCATCCGCCATGCAGAACGAAAAAGAGCCAAACTATTGACTGAAATTGAGTCAATAGAGGAGGAAATCAAGCTACTAAATCTACCTGAGATCTCAGATAAAAATTACAAAATCCTAAAAGATGTACTTACTGGACATCAAAATTATATCAGAGATAAGAAAATTAGGAAGCTCAAAAGGGACGAAAACGATTACCGAAATGGAAGAATTTTTACATTTGCTAAAAAATTCGATGAAGTCAAGCCCAGAGCGGGCATAGCCACTCTTCTGAATAAAAAATCAGATACGGCTACATCAGCCAGTGACTCCGATTTATCAAGCTGTGCTAGTGGGATCAGTGAAAACAGAAGTGAATCTTCACTGACTGCCTTGTCCTCAGATAATACTGGCACTGGTTCTGCTTTTTTATTAGAACTGGAAAGATTCTGCAAGGGAACCAAAACAGCATACAACCGGCAGAATACAGGAGGAAGAGAAAAAGGAGGGGTGGGAGAAAAAATAGGAACAGACGAAAGCAAGAGAGTAACGAGATCAGCATCCCGTGTACAGAAGAACTAGATTCCTCACACAATAATGTTAATGTTGAAAATGATCAGAATGTGAATTGTTCTGTCACCATCAATGATGTTGGTATCATCAATCTGTCTTCCAATGTATTAAATAATGCTGAGGTATCCCTACTGAAAAAAGGACTTGGTTTTTGTCCACTTATTAAACCTGATTTTGTTTCCCTGCATGTCGATTTGTTTAAGTTCACACGCAAACTTAAATTAAAGAAATTCTTTGAAACAAACAAAAAACTGTCTACTGTACCTATATACACTGTTCCTAAGAGTGGTCATTCCATCACTGACATACAGAATGTACAAACACTTTTAGGACTGGATGATAGTATAGAAAATCCACCAGGTATGGAAGATTTGATGGAAGAGTTGGGCATTGAGAACAATCTACAAACAGCTAGTGGTCTTAGAAATAAATCCAACTTTGTCCCTCAACTCCCTCCTGATAATCTCATAGACTGTTTTTTCAAAGCTGTAACAGAAGATCTATACAGAATGGAAGACAAATTCAAATGGACCCATATTGCCAAAAATGATAACTTAAGTGCCTCTGAAAGATCCGCCCTTAAACAAATATCAAACAAGAACGATATGGTTTTGAAAGAAGCCGATAAAGGGGGGAACATTGTCCTACTAAACAAAATTGATTACTTAGAAGAATTTGACAGACTCTTGATGGATGCCAACTCATACACAAAAATTGATCATAATCCAACTCAACAAGTTAACACATGCTTGGATAGAATTTTAAGATACTGGCACAGTGTAGGTGTCATCTCGGATCAGGAACTTAAATACCTGTACAATCCTAATCCAATGGCTGCCTATATATACATATTGCCTAAGGTTCACAAAAGCCTCACCAAGCCTCCCGGAAGGCCAATCATATCAGGTATTGGCAGTTCAACAGAACATATCTCAGAATACATAGATATTACCCTACAGCCCATTGTGCGTAACCTTCCCTCTTTTATAGAGGATACTAAAGATCTACTAAACAAATTGGAAAATCTAGCATGGGTAGATGATGTTTTGTTAGTGACACTTGATGTTTGTGCTTTATATACAAGCATTCCAGTGAACAAGGGGATGGAAGCTTTAACCTTCTATTTATCAAAAAGGGATGTTACCTTATACCAGCATACTCAGATGATATTAGAACTTACTCTTTTTGCACTAAATAATAATTTCTTTGTGCACAATGATACATGGTACCAACAACATTCTGGTGTAGCAATGGGGGCGAAATTTTCGCCCTCATTTGCTAACATCTATATGGGATTTTTTGAAGAGCTCCACATATGGAGACATGGCCCAATAGAACTATCTAACCGCATCATAATGTGGTGTCGGTTTATAGATGATGTTTTTTTAATATGGGCGGGAGATGAAGCCTCACTCAATGAGTTTGTGACATACATCAACACCAATACATACAATCTTAGCTTCACCTCCAATTACAGTAGAACTAATGTTGATTTCTTGGATACCACACTATATGTTGGCAATGAAAAATTAGAAAGCAAACTATACAGAAAAACAACTGCATGCAACTCAATTTTGCACGCCAGTAGTGCCCATCCCATCTCACAAATTACAGCTATTCCGTTTGGCGAAATGACGCCGTAATTGCAGTGTTGAAAATGAATTCCAAAATGAGATATCCAATCTTAAGGATCGTTTTCTGGTAAGAGGATATGAAAAGCCTATACTAGAGAGAGCCCATAATCGAATAAATAAGATATCAAGATCAGAAACTCTCAAACGTAAGAATAAACATCCATCTGACAAGGTGGACAAAGTAGCATTCATCACCCAGTTTAATGCATGCAGTAATCAGATATTCAAGACCCTCAACAAACATTGGAAAATCCTTAAGTTGGATCCAGATCTCATGACACATGTGACCACCAAACCCAAAATTACCTATAAAAGAGGCAAAAGTCTGAGGAACCTTATAAGTCCTTCTGTTGTAAGCGCCATTGCTCCCCCTGTCTCCTCCAATATATGGATGCCTATCAAACCCAAGGGTTTTTATAAATGCACCCAATGTTGCATTTGTCAATTCGCTGATGACAAAAAGAAAACTTTCAAATACAACACCAAACAAATGTATCATATTAATCAATTCATCAACTGCAATACAAAGTTTACTGTTTATTGTATTGTTTGTCATTGCGGAGAGATATATGTGGGGAGCTCAATTCGACCTCTGAAAGAGAGAATCCAAGAACATATACGCGCCATCCGTAACAACAATGCTAGCTATCCCCTAGCAGTCCACTATAATACGGCACATATAGGGTCAGAAATAATTGCCGTCAAATTTCATGGTATTGATATAGCCAGGGCTAATCCTAGAGGAGGGGATAGAGTCAGCAACCTAGGAAGGTTAGAATCACAATGGCTAATCAAATTGAGGGCTGTTGACAGGGGGTTGAATGTAGATCGAGAACTGCATGTATTTCTCAAAGAGTAATGATGTACAGATATATATATCTGATTGTATCTATGTCATACATTGCTGCAACTTGTCTAAACATCTTACTGACAGTTTATATCAATGATCTGTTTTTTGTTCATTAAATATATAGGAAATGGGTAATAGAAACATGTCCTCTTATGAAACACTTGAGGAAACACTGTATGTACTCCGGCTGGGGTACAACAGTCATCACAAATTAATATGCTTGTGCTCTCCTAGTGACTTTCTATTCTCTCCCCATATACCTTTTTCTCAATGTTTCTTTATACTGTGTTTGAATTACTTAATTAACATTCCCTTGATCTACTTAGGTGGGAAGGGAAAAAAACAAAAAAAAAATTTCTTGCAAGGTTGACGACTGTGATCACGTATACCAGACTTGATTTATTCGCGTTCATTTCAATCTTATTACGCTTTGGTGCTTATATGCATCTGCGCACATCTGCAGTTTGCTATGCCACTGTGCATCCGCATACTACACTCCAATATGGCCCCCACTCCCGTTGCGGCTATCGTTGAATCCTGTTTTGAGTCCTTCTTCGATGTTTACTTCCCAGTAACCGAACTTCCGCGTTATGCTGTTTGCGGTGCACCCGTTGGTGCACGCTGTATATATAATGGCTCCCGTTCTCCAGCTTGGCTCCTTGAGGCGGGCCGTTACGTCGGGATACGAGCACTTTGTTGCTTCAAGTAAGTGCAGACAAAAAAAGCTTGGTTATTTTTGTTTATGGGAGGCAACTCCTTGATGCTGCCTACTACTTCAACCACACGCGTTTTTTTTTTCCTACCCTCCTGTTTCTTAGATCACAACTTATCATGGTTGTATAGAAAGTTTTGTACTAAAGCTGCGCCTACACTCTGCGCTACCCATAACGCGTTGTAACTACAAGGATTTACTCAACATTCCTCGTGGTAAAGTCTTATGAAATGTGAGTATCTATATGATATTGTCCTTTCATGTGTTCCGCCCCCGGAGCGTGAATAACTAATATGGTTACCACACACATATTTTAGTAGTTACGCTTAATATTTAGGCACTTCTCGTTCCGTGGGTGCATACCTTTGTTGTTATAGCTACATGTATTTTAAAATTGTGCCCTTAGTTGTTTATACTTAATCTGCTATAGGTATATATGGAGGTGATTGACTCCGGTCACTAATAGATTTGTCTCCTCCTATATTAGAATGCTTCAGAGTTTATGTTATCATATCATATACTTATGTTCCATCTCGCCCTAACCTGGACTTTTTCTAATCTTTAAACTCAGAAACAGGCGGATGACTCTATACTTGCGCGATTAGCCATTTATGGTACCACCAGCCATCTATTTATGGTTTAAGGTTATGTAAATTATGATCGTGTTTCAGATTTTATGGAATCATAGTATGTATTTGTGCTCTGCTTCGCCCTAACGTGGACTTTTCTAATTTCTAACTTAGAAACAGGCACTTAGTTATATACTGGCGCTACTAGCCATCCCTGGTATTCATCGTTTTTCAAATTCTGATCGTGTTTTTGTATGCACAGGACCTGTTTCTTTGGATATGCAATGTGAATGTGTCAATTTTTCTCTCACCCTCTCTTTTTTATCCAGAATTGGGGTTATTTTGGCCACCTCGCTATATACTTTTATATGCTGCTGTCCATCAATCCTGTGCACCTATCACCACTCTTGGACACATTAGGATCTACACTGTTCCATACACTTCGGTGAGACTTCTAATAACACTGTTAATTTGTTGGCATGGTTTAGTTTATACCTGCCAAGCAGCTTCATAACATTATTGCTATGTGGGGGTTTAGTTGATATCTGACAGGCGGTCATATATTCTGTGCTTTGTCGCAGGCCTGATTGTTCTTTGTGTATATTAGTTTAGTCTAATCTTTTAGATCACTTACTGATCTTTTTAATAGGGATGCTCAATTTTGATGGCCCCGTTATTGTCTTTGTATGGGGATACAATGTCGAGATTCTGTTTTATGTATAAATGTTTGACTTTTCATAATGTCTCCGTATCTAGTCAGTACTTTTAGTGCCCATGATAATTATGAATATTCTTACCTCCAGGTGTTCTATCCTTGGATTTTAGCAGTGCACCCCGCAACGTCCATCCCTGACATCCCGAGTTTCTAACATGATCTATGGTAGGGATCTTTCCCTTCTTGGTCCTCAATGACTTATGTTCCATTCTTTTTGGGGTCCCCTTTTTTTAACGTTTTCTAGTAATGCTTCTCTTTAGCACATGCACTTTGTCCAGTAGGTCATGTTGTGTTTTATTGTTGGTTAAATCTTGTCACATTTTTTGTCTGCTCACAGGTAGTGTCTCTCGTGATTTGTTGAAGTTCCCACATATATGTGTAATGTTCTAGTGTTTTTATATATGTGTTATTATAACACTGTCCATGTTCTTGTAATATTGTGCAAATATGTTTATATGTAAGTCATTTAAATGTTTGTATTTAATACTTCCAGCCTTGATAAAGTCTCAGCAAGAGACGAAACACGTGTTGGCGAACAATATGCTGGAATAATCTTTATGAAAATTTTGAATAAAGAAAACTTGAAGAGTACAGACTTGGATCTCAAATTATATTGGCGTGACAACTGTTGATCCCGTACTATATATAAAGAAACTGTTCTTTTGAATTGCATCTGTGTGTGCTTGTTTGAACACTCCTGTGTATAAAAGCTTGAGTGCTGAGGGCTATATACTAGAGCTCGTTGTTGATTTTTACTAATTTGGAGTGCTGTAATTAGAATTTCCCCACATATCCCAATATATACATCATTGTCAGTAATCGATATAATATTATGCTGAATTGTTGACAGTAACATAATAGTATGATGTCAATATACATACACTGAAATGCATTGATTGATATTTCTCTAATACACAGATAGAACACCGGTCTAACGAACCAGATGACCCCAAGTAAATCTATCTTGTCCTGATGAAGGTGTGACCACATCTGCGGGTTTAAACACCGAAACGCGTCGACGCACTTTTTTCGTAATAGAATTCAAATAAAGCCACAAAGACTCTAGATGTATTGTATTATGAAATACTAGAAGTCTGTACTAAACTGTATATAGGCTTTTGAATCTGACAATCTGTAGCAATAATAGGTGCTCTATTTACAGTAGGGGGTTTCGTTTGTTTATACACTTGTAATTGATTGTATGACTATTTCTGATGATTTAGAAGAATGTACTTTTCTCTTTTTTTTTCTCCTATATGCTGTACAAATGTAATTTTATCATGTTTTTTTAAAATAATCTTGCTTTTATTATTAAATGTTTTATACCTTATGTTTTCAGTAGAATTTGATTGATTCCATACTGAAATTTTAACAATATATTTCTAATCAAAAGACTGTAAACGTTATAATCTAGTTCGTGACCAGTGATATGAGTAATAGATTGAATACATGCGTGAATACGTGAGTGAGATAGAAACATTGTTAGTTGGAAATCAGTACTCTGTGATACTAACCTTTCCAGAGATAGTCCTTTGACTTTATAGTGTTTTAAGCACCCTGTTCCCTGGAACTAGTGGGGTCTTCTCTCATACCTTTACTAATCCTCGACTGTAACCTGAACATGCGGGACCACATTAACTCGATGGATAAAAGCAGCCAGATTCCACAAGATCTACCTATGGAAGCTGAAATCTTTCATTGATGCTCCTGACTTAAAAATGGCAGTTCAAGCATTAGTCATCTCTAGACTGGAATATGGATGTTCCACCCTTACAGGATTACCCAGGATTTCCTTGGCACCTCTAAAAGCCTGCCTCAACGCAGCCACCAAACTACTCACCGGCACCAGGAAATTAGACCACATCTCTCCACATATGAAAGCGCTGAACTGGCTCCCTCTAGAAGCCAGAATTCAGTTGAAACTGGCACGCATTACACACAAGGCTCTATACGCAAACTCCCCTGCTTATCTGGCACAGAGACTAGAGGTATTTGGAGGAAGCAGGAACTCCCCGTCCGCTAGAAACCTCTTACTCCAACCTGCCTTTTTTCAGAAAAAAAGAACCTACAACAGGGCGTTCACCGGGGCAGCACCAAGAATTTGGAACTCTTTCCAACCCACCATCAGAAGAATCCCTTCACTAGCACGTTTCAAGAAGGAGGCCAAAACCTTCCTCATGGCTAAATTCCTCATCTAAGGCCTGCCCTCAACCACCACAATGTGCCTGACGTATCTAAGACTATCGCTTCTTCCCCAGATCACCAATTCTCCCCACACGAGAATATGTGGGGCTTTTGTTTTTACTGATTCTAACTATGATTGTAACCATACACTTGTATGCCCTTTTTCCCCTATGTTCCCAGCACACCTGCCCCTCACCAACCTTTTTGTATATTTTTTTATATTTCTGCACTTTAGACTTTTTGTTAGTTCACCTCTGTATACCGTGTAAAGCGCTCTGATACCCTTACAGGTCAAGTTCGAGCTCTATAAAACACTAAAACAAATAAATAAATAAAAATACTGGATAAATTATAGCTATGGAAATGGTGAACACCAACTATTGTGTTTTATCTTACTTATCTTTGTTAATTTAGTATGAACATAGTTAGGACTAAGGTAGGTTTGACACATATGCCTGTACAGAAGGCAGTTTTACAGCATACACTCAACATTTTGTGATCATCTATAGTTATATGTTAGAATGGGACTGGAATATGTTGACCAGCTCAATAAATAGATGACATATTAGAACAGGGATTGACACAAATTTGATATGGTGTTGTGTCTTATGTATCTGACACACATGACATATAGTGTAACATGTCTTTGGCAACAGGGAGAGAGAGAGAGATAGAGAGAGTGACAATCTTAGTGAAACCTACTTTATATAAAGTTAAATACATACCCAAGGCATACATTCACAGATGTTTAAGTTATTGTGGGTCATGTACATATATGTACATCATTTGTGATTAAAACAGATGTAAATTTACACCCGCGAGTGGGGTGCCTTCTTTTCCTTTGGATCGGAAGTCTGAGCTGTATATATATATATATATATATATATATATATAAAAAAGCTCCAAGCTTCCCACCTATTGGAGACGCACTCTGACATCCACTACAGCAACCTTCATGAGGTAAAAGCCGGATCGGCAGGTGGATCCAGTTTACAGCATGCCTGTCGATTCACGCCGGACGCGTTTTGTGCTAATTGCACTCTTCAGCGGCACAACAGTCATTTTGGCATAGAGGCCACACCTCCCACTTAAAAATATGAGCCCTCCAATGGGCAACTCGAATGAGTCCGCGTTGGTTTGTGGGTCTTGTAGTGTGTGCTTTGGTTATGTGCCGCTGTCTGAGATGTTTCAAGCCCACCAATGGGCCTCCACTCGCACATCCGGCTTGTCAGTCCTCCATGGATGCCTCCACATTGAGACTCCGTGACTTGGAGCTCCGTGGCCCCAAATTTCCAGGTGGTGCATCTCCAGCGGCTGGGAGGCCGCGTATAAATCAAAGCTCCAAGGGTCCCACCTGTTGGAGACGCACTCTGGCATCCACTACAGCAACCTTCATGAGGTAAAAGCCGGATCGGCGGGCGCATCCAGTTTACAGCATGCCTGATGATTCACGCCGGATGCGTTTCGTGCTAATTGCACTCTTCAGCGGCGCGACAGTCATTTTGGCATACAGGCCACACCTCCCACTTAAAAATATGAGCCCTCCAATGGGCAACTCGAATGAGTCCGCGTTGGTTTGTGAGTCTTGTAGTGTGTGCTTCAGTTATGTGCCACAGTCTGAGATGTTTCAAGCCCACCAATGGGCCACCACTCGCACATCTGGCTTGTCAGTCCTCCATGGAAGCCTCCACATTGAGACTCCGTGATTCGGAGCCCTGTAGCCCCAAATTTCCGGGTGGTGCATCTCCCGCGGCTGGGAGGCCGCGTATAAATCAAAGCTCCAAGGTTGCCACCTGTTGGAGAAGCACTCTGGCATCCACTACAGCAACCTCCATGAGGTAAAAGCCGGATCGGCGGGCGGATCCAGTTTACAGCATGCCTGTCGATTCACGCCGGACGCGTTTTGTGCTAATTGCACCCTTCAGCAGCACGACAGTCATTTTGGCATAGAGGCCACACCTCCCACTTAAAAATATGAGCCCTCCAATGGGCAACTCGAATTACTCCGCGTTGGTTTGCGGGTCTTGTAGTGTGTGCTTCAGTTATGTGCCACTGTCTGAGATGTTTCAAGCCCACCAATGGGCCTCCACTCGCACATCCGGCTTGTCAATCTTCCATGGATAACTCTTATATATATATATTTAAGTTCAAAATATCCTGGTCCACCTTCTCCACTCGATAGGATGCCCCAGGTACAGATCACACAGATTGCCACAAAATCCAAAGTTTGCTGTTCGAAAAAGGTGGTTTATTCCAAATACATCACCTCAAATCAAAATAACAGACAAGTGTCTGCCATGACCCGTTTCGATCGGAAAACCTACCTTGAACACATGATACGCCACGGGCCAATGAAATATATATATAGTGAATGACCAATCATTTTGAAAAAAACTTTGAAGGGCTCACAATGAACAGAGATGACAGACTCTCCTATATGCAGGTGAAACCACAGCGATTTGTGTTCATACACAGATTTGTAAACTAAGTATGTACTTTTGAATAAAGAGAAACATTAGTTACTATGTATATTTGTGTGGTGAATATCCACAGGACCACAAACAGTAAAAAATAAAAGCATTAAAGCAACTGGCATTTAAGAATGGGTGCAAAACGGCCTGCATTTGTAATCTCTTTAAAAAGCCACAATATAAAATCAATTTTTTGCAATATTATCTGTATACATACAATAAAGTGTAAGTGCCCAAGTGCTAAACAGCTGACTTGAATATCAATCCCTTATCACTCTTGGTCTTGGAATCACCATTTAATTGCTTTTGCACATCAATCACGACTTCAGATAAAATGCCAGTGCTTTTTCTATGCAAAATATTTGCTTTGTGGCGCCACTAAAGGCAAATATTTGCCTGACCCATGTGGGCATAATTTTCACAAACATGCCTTCATTGTAATTCAAATCTGTCTCTAAGTGGTTCATTCTATATATACGAAAACACTCTATTGCCATGTTTGAACCATATACGATTATTATCAATGCTGCAAATTCCTTATATTGACTTTGTTCATACTGCAGCACAATGGCTATGAATGGATATTTTAGTGACTCTAGACATAGAGTCACTATATAGCAACATCCCACAAAAAGAAGCGTTGGAGGCAACTGAATGGTTTATAGATTAATTTGAAATCCCTTGCTCTAAATCCTTTTTAATTGAATGTCTACACAAAGTATTAACAGAAAATGTTTTTGAGTTTGGTCAACATTTATTCCGCCAAGTTAAGGGCGTAAGCATGGAGACTTCAGTCGCACCATCAATAGCAAACATCTATATGGCCTTGTTTGAGGTTAAATACGTCTTTAATGAAGTTGCCCCCTTTTGTGTAGTCTGTTTCCCATTGGTCCAGATACATAGATTACATTTTCTTTGTCTGGACCAATGGGGAAGAGAATTTACAGGAATTCTTACAGTGACTGAATTTAGCAGACACAAATCTGAAATTTACTGCTCATACAAGTACACAGGAGGTTGAATTTTTTGACATTTTAACTGGACACAATCCATGCATTCTAGAGGTTGATTTGTTCGTTAAACCTAAGGAAAGAAACATTCTCCTTCAATTTGAGAGCTATCATCCACGCTCACAGAAACAAAGTATTCCCTTTTTGCAATTTCTGAGAGAGCGACGCAATTGTACACATATATCAGACTTTGATGCACAGACTACTGTGATGAAAGCCAAGTTTTTAGCAAGTGGTTACCCACACCGGCTGGTGAGGGAATCATACAAACGAGTGAGGTTTTACGCTAGGGACCATCCCTTAAAGACAGCTAAAGATACTAATATTCCCCAACTGGTATGTGTCACCAAACATTCCACCTTAAATACCAAAGTCAAACAAATTATCAACTCTAATTGGCATATTTTGAATAGTGACCCTGAACAACAGAAAAAGATTGCCAAACCACTGTTTGTGCACAGCCGCAACAAAAACATTAAAGACATGATTGCCCATTCACGATTTGATTCCCACAATTCCAGACAACCTTTAATACAACAAACTATTAACAGCGGAGCACCTGTTAAAGGAACAGTGAGATGTTCATCATGTAAATCTTTAGAGACTGTGAGGGAAGGTCAAACCTTGAATTTCAATGGCTTCACCATACAAGCCCAACAACTATGGAATTGCAGAACCCAAAATGTAATTTATTTAATCCTCTGTCCTAGTCAGTTGGGCTATGTCAGAGAGACAACTAGAGCAATCCAAACTAGATTGACAGAGCATCGTTCTGCAATTAGAACAGTGAAACTTATGGCACCTTTAGTCAAACACTATATTGATTTTAATCATAAACAAGAAGATATTCGATGGCGAATTTTGGATAAGATTAAATTACCAAATGAGAAAGGTGGATTTGCAATCCGCAAAAAGAGAGAGGTCTTTTGGATTTTCTCCTTTACCCCTTCCGTGTGCGCAAAATTTCCGTGCTGTGCAGGAGTTTTCATTAGTGGGTGGGATTCGGACGTCCGTGGGTCGTCCTCCGCACATGCCCACCATGACACGTGACGGCTCCCGGCCGTCATGAGCATGCAAGGGGTTAAATACTTTCAAATGTGGATTAAATAATGATCTACCATGGGAAAATGGCATTATATGAAAAAATATATAGCTTTCTCGCATTTTGTCATGATTCAGGATAGACCCATTAAACATCAGTCATAGATAAAAGGTACATGCTGCCATACATACAACACCCTGGGTCATATAAATCCATCTAAAACTAATGTAAGATCCATCTGACCTTGTTTGTTAAACTCAGGTTTTCACTAGTTCCCTGATTACCTAATGGTAGATCAATCATAATTCTTCCATTATAGACAAAGGAATCAAGTTCTTTGTCTTAAATAATAAAAGTATAAACTTTCTATACAAGATTATTCTTCTGTCATTTTAGTAAAAATTAACGACACAAATACAGTTTGACTAATAACCCACAATTATAAGAAATAGTGATAATTTAGCATGTAGGGGGAAATATAAAATTAAATTAGTTTGGTCTACCACCCACATAATCTGATTAGAATACATTTGTTCACGTGACTAGAATCAATTGAATCATTGAACCGACAGTTCTAACAAAGTAAAGTAATGTTTACGAAGAGAATACTGGTGCGCAGTCTAGTTTATCTCCATCGGTTTGCCTGTAACAGAATATAACCAACCAATAGTTCTGGGCTCGTCATGTTGTCATGACGGCACGCTAGTACCACATGACCGGAATAAAAATAGAGACGCCATTATTTAAACCACACAGAAACATTGAGGTTGAATAATAGAAGCGATATTAACGCTCAGGACTATGCCAGATGGCCGTTTGCTACAGTTGGTCCATGTTTCAAAAGGTAAGTCACACTTCGAGGTATCAGTTAGATTGAGATTAATGCCATACAATGTTTAAAATAAAATGAGACAATATATTGCGAGGTCTAGCGTCCTTTCTTTATATTTAACATTTAGCACAAAACAAAGGTTTGCCATCCATGCAATCTTCAACTCCTATTGTATTTTACTCTTTTATATCTGGTAAATTCTCGGAATTATTGTTCATGACAGCGTAAGTAGGGTCTATTTTGTGGTGTAGTAATGTTTTGTGTAAAACAAAGAGATCCCAGGGGCATTAAATAGCAGAAGAGAATAATGACAGACATAGGATGGCATAATGACGACTATAATGGAATATCAATCAAACACAGAATATATATATTCAGAGATACAATAAAGATATCAACAGAAATTATTCTCTAAACAAAATTGATGCATATAAAATTAATTCTAGATTTTTTTTATAGTAAAAAGCCATATAATTATCCCATGAAGCAACTACGGCCCTGAAATAAACACTCACGTACGCATCTGCGACATAGAAAATTAGGGTAATGATGACATTTTGTTGATATAAATAATTGATAACAGTTATAACTTTCATGTCCTGAGTAACTATATGGACTATTACAGAGTGAAATTCACCGAACACAATAAAACAATTGATTGTACCCATACTCAGCAGAAAGTAGTCAAATACCAATGAAAGTAAGCAAAACTAAAGTTATTCAATATATACAATTGGTTAAACTCATCTTTTCTGCTCTTTTTTTCTAAACTTTACTCTATATTATGCTAATTGTTGCACTTTGGATTTTATCTATGTTAGTCTTGGTGTTAACGTGAAGGCACATATGTATGTTGTTATCAAGGAAATGTATCTGTATAAAGAAAATGAGTTCTCAGTGTATTCTTAATTATTGTTTTTAGGTTAATCTGTGGCAATTCCCGACAAAGGTGCTAATTGCGCCGAAACGCGGGTCGAAGGTTTATTTTCTGCCACCTTGGTTTTAATTGCATTTTTATTGCATTCATGAATGGAAAAATTAAAACATGGTCAGCATAATGAATGTAAAATGTAATGCTGTTAATATGATGTTTTTTTAAAAATAGTTTTTGTTTTTAGATTATTTTTATATTGAATTAATTGAGATTAAAACATTTATATGAACACAAAAAAAATGTTGGGTCTTTACACTGAGCTCTTTTCTTAACTTCCAGTTAGTTGTCACATTAGGATATATTGCTTGTTGCCTAGGAACGATATTATCGACTATATTTTCAAAGTTACACATACAATATGGAGAACATGAGTAAACCAATGTAGGTTATAGGTTCTTAGAAAAGTTGATGATTGATGAAGTTGTAGTCATATACAGACAGGCCCATAACTATTTTTATGTGTCTGTGTGTAAACGCTTCTTAATTGAGTAGGAATATGATTTGGCATGACACTAAGGAAATGGTAAATTGTTACAAGGATGTGTGAGTTATTAAAATGCCACAACTGTGAGGGCATACTATGTGCAAACGAAGCCCTTACTTTGCCCTTGTGTCTTTCAAGGTGACAGCAAGAGAAGTCCAAGAGTTCTGTGTTATTTAGCACACCAGACAAAGCCACTTTTGTATGACCTTTAGTGGGTATATACATAACTTTCATATAAAGCAGCATCAACGTGTGGACTTAAATAACATTTCAGGATGTTAAGCATTCTGTGGGTGGATCATTGCCATTCACATGCATGTACTCAATGTTTTCCACACATTGGCAGATTGAATGCAGCTATTAACAGTGTTAATGATTCTCGATATTGTGGATCCCAGACCCAGGCATAATATCGTGGCAGGTGTTTTGTACTTCTAGTTATTAGCATGTGCAGCACGCATAGAAAGAGGACAAAGGATTCAGGGCTTATTTTTCATTATGATTTAATCCCTTCATGGCAATAAACAGTTTGCAGCCCATTACACAGATACACTTGCACCATGATGCAACTGTGCCTGTGTTAATGGTAGATGGGCATGATGCACCAGCACATGGATAGACTAAGAATGTTGTATATCCTTGCAGATAAGGTGGATGTTCCTCTCTCTCTTTGACATAGCACAGCAACGTTGTTTGCAGGTCTGCAATGCATGAGAGATTAGTATATAAGACCCCCAATGGTACCCAACTGGCTATCTGTTTAGTTTATTTTGCACCCACTATGTGTAAATGGACGTTGATGGTATATTTGTATGTCCTCAAATGCATTTCTGAACCACATTTGAATAATTAGATGTGCAATTTAACTTACCTCATTTATTGTGCAGTGTCTGCATATATAGCCATCTTGGGCACTTCCAGGGTACTTGGCCAGGACATTAGTGAAGGCTCTGTGGCAGTGTAATTTTGGCTCCATCCCTTAATGTTATTTAGGCCTCATATATGTGTGCGTATTGCCCTATGTACTTTTATTATGTAATCTTATAAATGGAATGTAGCACACTCAAAAAGTTCTAGAAAGTGCATTTACTGTGTAATATCAACATATATATGACTGTGCATAACAATGTTTTTCCTTACAGTTACAACAAGTTGCAGTTCTGACATATATATTTACATTTGTGTGGTTTGAATAACATTGTAATTCTTATATGTTCACTCCTTTCTTTAAATAATTCTCTCTATTTATTTTATAATTGATAGTGTATCCATTCGAATATTGCTCTACATCTATGTCATAACCATATGCATCACTGTAATCAAACATTTAGATGTGTATTAAGACGCTTGCAGTACTATGTTGACCAGAGGCATTGGGATTTCGTAATGTTTAACCTTCAATGTGAATGCTGCTTTGCATGCAATGTTTTGCTCTCCTCTCCTCTGCAGGTGCAGTTGCACGAGCTCATATTTAAAGAGAAGTACATTGTGTGAAAGCGATAGTGAGGCTCGAAAGCAGTAGCTTTTGGCAAGCATAAGAAGATCTTACGAGCGAAGGGAGGACTACTGTCTGAGCAGAATAGAGAGACAGGAGGAATCCAAGGACGTTCTACTATGTGGAGCAAAGGAAAGAAGTCTCAAGCGCAGATGCCACGTTTTGATATTCGAACATGGAAATTAATGAGACATGTCAGGTAGGATTCTTGAAGGTTCTGATGTAAGTATAATTGAGGATTACACTTTAGCTTTGTTCAGATTCCCTTTAGACTCTAAGAGGTATAGAACGCTTAACGACCCTTCCATTGTGTGGCTTTATTCTATATAATATACTTTACCATTGAGAACATCTACAGAAGCAGTGCTATGCTGACACCTTTATCTGCTTCCCTGATTCTAAATTAGAATAGGGTCTAATAGGTCTTCTTAGACAACCTCATATATAGGGAAGAGGATCAATATTTTTCAATCTACACATCAGACTGTATTTCTCATTCATTGCATAGTGGCTACTGAATTCCTCATCTGCCTTCTGTTATTGAGGATCAATATTATCCCTAATTTTGGATATCCTTTAGAGATTCTAGATTTTTAGACTATGGTTCTGCAACTGATTTATATCAGCTTGCCTTTGAATTCATAATAAATCCATACTTAATCCCATTAATTTACTCTGAGCTTTGCTGTGTGACCCAATGGGTTATACTGTAACTAGTAAACTGTAGTTGATCCTAACTCCTTTTATTCCTCAGGCACTTAGAACTTTCCATTGCAGGGGGGTCAGGAAGAAGGAGCCCTTGTTCTATGCATTCTCAGCTCCATTATGGTCCACAATTGACTGCAAATTATTTGAATAGTCATGTTTCTGATTGCGGAAAATATGTGCAGTAGCTGCAGGTGGCACCAATTGCACATGGGTGAAATCAATTGCACCACGAACATGAGGAAATCCAGCGATGTCATGAAATCCTTGCTTGGTGTCTAGTTGTTTTCGGCTTGTTTGGGGAAACAGCAGGTGGTGTGGAGTGAGCGTGATGATGGAATTTCTAAAGCAGATAGCAAAAATATGGAAAAGGCACTCTGTGATAAGCCAGCGAACACAGCAGAGGTCTTCTGTAAAGATCCAGAACCCAACATGTGTAGCACTGCCATAAATTTCACATCTGGTGGGAAAGCATTGGTCCTTCATGTTGCTAGTTGAAGACTTGATGTCATCTTTTCCAAAAACTCCAGGATGCTCTCCTTCTTCAGTCTGTAAACGTGGACCACCTCCTCCTCACTGAGATCAATAATGGTGATCTTTTGTCTGAGTATGCGCTCCGTCCTCTTTCTCTGTCGCTATTGTTGTCTTGCACCAAGTCCCAATTGAAAATAACTACCTCCATGGCATAGATGAGCTTGTCAGAGAGCTTTGGGTTGGGGATCTTGTTATACTGATGGCCTTGCATTGTTGCATCCACATATGTTGGCCATGCATAGCTTTCTGGTGCATTTCCATTGTTGTATTAAACTGAGTGAAGATGTGTCATGCAGTGATATGTTAGTAAATCCCACAGTGTTAAAGTTGTGTTTGACTCGCTTATGAATGCCTACCTGTATACATTAATTCCTGTGTCAAGCAGGCCAACAAAATGTAGCACTTGTACCACACAAGTTCCTAAATATGATGCAGGAAGGCTACTGCGTTACATGGTAAATATGACTTAAGCCCTTGTGTTGCCTTGCATCACCTTGTGTGATGCAAGAGCAATGCAAGGGCTTGATAAATCTGTGCCTAGGTCGGGGCTCAGTATGATTTTGCAATAACTATTGAGATAAAATCGATTTTACCTCTATCAGAAATATATAAGTGCAAAAGCAGAGCAATATTGTCTTATGGGGCAGTTATTTGGGGCAACACTGATACTAGCAAACTAATGCTCGAGAAAAATACATTTTGCAGCCATTTATTAGGCCTACCCTCTCATTATATTCATCATGAGAAATTAAGCCTTACATATGTAGAAGAATATATAAAGTTAGAACCATTGCTTCTGTGGGTATCAATTTTGGGAAACAAGCATGCCACCCTTAATCTAGAAACCATAGCCAATTGTTTGGCATGTGATATGTCCCAGATGATCCCCTGGCTCCAATACTTCAAAGAACTATTGAAAACCTTGGTGGACCTAAAATGTTTACATCACCTGACTTGATAACTAGGGTGAACTCTGTAAGGGTGAAAACGATCCATATACCATTTACCAATGCTGCAAGGGAGGGCAAATAAATGGGGAAAACACCCTGCATGATTATTTTATTCTACAAACAACTATTGGAGCAGAGTTTTACCTGATTCTGGTCAATTATCCTGGGAGGATATTGCTCTTCACTAGAATTTGCTTGGGCTCGATAAGAAGCCATCTCTGTTTCCCTTTAAACCATTATGATTTCTTATCAATAAGGGTTTGCCCCTATGATGTTCAGACACTAATGCACTTTGTTTTCTTCTGTACATTTTACAAACCTTTTATAGGGCAATGTTTATTATCTCTTCTTAAAACATAAAACAAACGGATGGTATAAGTGTAACACAGAGTGTTATTCTCTGGGGTGTTTCTTAAAGTCTGCAATACATCATCATAAATCTATGATTTTTGTATTGTATGTAAATATCTATAAAACATGCTTGTAAGCTTTTATACAGTTTTTATGCATTTCATGTGAGCTTTCATGATAATTTATCAATAATCGAATAACATCTATTGATTTATTGAGGGGTTGATTACGATCCCATTCAGAAGGGCCACAAATCCGATTTGGGTTTGCCAAATGCGATTCGGAACTTTTGTTTCTGACCGAATCGCACCCAGTTCGGAACGACCAATTACAATGCCCAGAAACCATAGGGCTGTCCGAATCAGTTCCGAAAGGCATTTGGGCAGCTAAAGACATTCAGAGCTGAATCGTACAGCTCTATGGACACCGTTTCCAAATGAGCGATTGCGATGAACGTTTCAGACAGCCGTTCGGATTTGGTTTGCCCAGAACGAAACAGCTGTTGAAATCTGACTCTGGGGGACTGTAGCAGGCCCCCCTTCACCCTGGGACTTCTGAATGAGGCCTGTTGGGGTACCGAAGAGACCCGCCTTTCCAACCATGCACAGTGTGGCAGGCACCATGGGGTGCTTGCCATAGGGTGCACAATTTTCCCCAGCCACTCCTTTCTTCACTGGGAGCCTGTGTTCTCTTTCAGAACACAGGCTCCTATTGAAGTCAATGGGAGTCCGACCAAATTGTATCCAGAAGCATTCAGATGCATCCAAATCGCTCGGTCGGACTCCCCCAATCTGAGTCGTCTGTAAAGCATTCCGCAACCGATTCGGTCAGAATGCTTTCCGGACGAGATCATAATCACCCCTGAGTGTTGAATTCAAATTCTACACCTAAACATATGGGGGCATATTTACAAGCCCTGTGCTTCACTGGAATGTCCATTTTTGTGAAGTTCTGGTGGCTTACTTAGCCATAGCTAAAAGACCACGTAAGCCACATTGCGTGGCTTTTCATTGCTTTGTAGATATGGAGTAAGGCAAATCAATGCAACTCTCTGCCTTGCCTTACTCTGCATCATAGAGGCATTCCATGGGTGTTGCTGTGGGTGTTCCCACATAACACACATGGACTTTGATGCTGCTCAGATTTACAATATCTCATAAACCAGGGCAGGCTACCTAGAGCCGGGCTAACAAGGACTTGTTTTGTGCTCTTTCCACCTGTGCTACATTGTGCAGCACACATGGACCAAGGAACATGCCTCTATTGTTGCTTTTGTGCAGGAAGATGCCCCTTCCCACCCTATAACACCACAAAATTCACAACTTGCACCTAAAAAATCATTTACACTATTAATATACATATTCATCAACAAACTAATTTCCATTAATTATATATTCATTATTAATTATTTATAATGAATATGCATCCCACAATAAATCCCCACTAAGCTCACAAAAAACTCATAACATTTAACAAAAAAATCATTAACACAATTAACATAATTAATTATTAAATTAATAATTAATATTAATAAAAAGTAACTTAATTGCTTACAATTAATTTACTTCCCACTCATATCCCTACAAAACCTACAACCTACATCTAAATCTAATAAAATATGCATTTGCAAAATTAACATGATTAATTAGAACACTAATTGTAAACATTAAACTTAATTAACTTCTCACCTTTTACCCCTATAATCCCCAAAACCTGCACCTAAAATTAAACTTAAAAAAAATAAATTACACTATTAGAAATGTCAATTAAATAACAAATAGTAAGGGGGCGTGGCCAGGCAGTCTGACATGGTCGACGCGCTGTAAAGGAGCTCCCGTTGCCCATCAGAAATCCGCTAATTATCCTGCCGCATCTACCCATTAAATTGCACCTCTGTCTCATGCGGCTATTGCCTTTGCTCCACTGATCCAGAGAATTGTTCTGAAATCGCCCCTAGTGCGAGCGAAGTGACGCAGCGCAGCAATACCGCTGGGGCCTTGAGCTGCCCGGCCTCATCTAGGAGGCGGCGCCTGGATTTGGGCATGCAATCACGGATGCGACGAAGACCCGGCATGCCGTGGTGCCGCGGTGCTGATGTGATGCACTCTCAGGGTGTGGAGATCGATGGTCGAGACACTAGGGAGACCTCGGCTACGCTGGAAGAAATAGACATCCAGCAATCGGCGGCTGTGTTGAGCTGCGGAGCGAGCGCCCTGGGCCTGGACGGCTGGATGTGGAGGGAGGTGAGGCCTGCATTCGAGTGTACAACCGGGGCCCCAGATTGTGCTTGCGAAGGTTAATTGTGTGGCGGGCCGCTGGTGTCGCGCAGCCGCTACAGGAAATATCGCCCCCTTGCTTCTGCATCAGCGGCCTTATCGGACCAAGTGTTGGCCAACACAGCATACGGGCTGCGGCTTACGGAAATCATCGGGAGGGGCCCAGCTGGTGCGGTGATGCAGCTGCCGCCACAAGACGCAATCCCCCTCACCTCTATATCAGCGGTCTTGTCAGGCTGTGAGGCGTAATGCACATCGCTGAGGGTGGCCGGAGCAGGATCCAGATTAAAGTGCCCTTCGGGGTGGCTGCGGGTGCTGGGACACTGTTCTGCTCGATTTTCCCGGCCCTCTTTTGAGGAAAGGTGATTGATGGTGACTTCAGTCTCTTATCATTCCAGTGCAAGGGGTAGAGTAGTGGATAGAGCCTATTTACGAGGCACTTTGATATAATTCCGCATTCTCCTCCCTAGATTAGAGCTTATACATATAGGCTAGGGGATAGATTCGCTAGTATCAGGGGTAATCCGTCCTTTAGTCAGGGTATTATTATACTTTCCATGGAGTTATGCTGAATTCGGGCCTGGTAGGCCTCAAACAGGAGAGACTCCATCTTTCTTTCTGCCCCGGCAGCTTGGGATGCTTCTAGGTCAAGTGTAATGTTTTAGTTACGAGGTGTTGTTCGCTTGGAGAGAACCGGTTCAGGCCGGCCCTTGTCGAAGGATTGTATTTTTCTTCATACCGAAGACACAACATCAGGCCGGCCGGCTGGGAACGTGTCCTTGGTACGGGGAGGTACAACAATTTGGTGGGCGGCAGGTTACTGGCTGGAATTTTCCATGAAGAAACACGCTTCTATATTAGTGAAAGCCCGAGATAGTTGTGCAGTCAGTTCGTAGGCGGCATCTAGCCGTTAGTAGCAAACCTATTACTTATTCCAGGGAAGACAGACGCCATTCCAAAGGCGGAGAAGAATCGAGAAACAGATACTCTCCTAGCAGAACAGCCAGGGAAGGAGAGTAGCTGATGAGAGGAAGGTCCCAGGGGCTTGGAGAAGGGTGAAGGGAGGTGTGACTTCAAGACGAGCCAAGGCCCAGACGAGAAGGGAACCTAGATGACTGCTGACTGTGGACTTCATATTAATAAGGTGATGTCGACCCTTTCTTATTAGAGTGTACGACCTAATCTTTTACTTCTCTTTGCAGGTTATGTGTTGTAGTATGATGTTATATGTTTGTTTATCATAAATGGGAAATAAAGTACCCCAGTTCTTAGTGAACCGATATGTGCCGTGTGTTCTTGTATGAGAGGGTAACCTATTCTTCTAGTCAGATGCTGCTATGTGAACAGATGCTAACCCTGATCAGGTAAGTGGTAACTGAATAAGGGAGAGAGGAGCCCCTTGAATTAACGACCATACTGCACATTATCTAAATTGGCAACCGTTGTGTGATCGGGAATACTATGGTTCTATACCCCTGATGAATAGTGAGATCGACCCCTTTGTATAATGGTAATCATAGGATAAGCTGCCGTCTGGGTAGGTTGTCTGGGTCTGTATGAGACCGCGAGATCGCCGATTCTGATACTGCCGTCTGGGTAGAGAGATCTGGGTTCGTATGGGACCGCGAGATCGCCGATTCTGATACTGCCGTCTGGGTAGAGAGATCTGGGTTCGTATGGGACCGCGAGATCGCCGATTCTGATACTGCCGTCTGGGTAGAGAGATCTGGGTTCGTATGGGACCGCGAGATCGCCGATTCTGATACTGCCGTCTGGGTAGAGAGATCTGGGTTCGTATGGGACCACGAGATCGCCGATTCTGATACTGCCGTCTGGGTAGAGAGGTCTGGGTTCGAATGGGACCGCGAGGCCGCCGATTCTGATACTGCCGTCTGGGTAGAGAGATCTGGGTTTGTATGGGACCGCGAGATCGCCGATTCTGATACTGCCGTCTGGGTAGAGAGGTCTGGGTTCGAATGGGACCGCGAGGCCGCCGATTCTGATACTGCCATCTGGGTAGAGAGGTCTGGGTTCGTATGGGACCGCGAGATCGCCGATTCTGATACTGCCGTCTGGGTAGAGAGGTCTGGGTTCGTATGGGACCGCGAGATCGCCGATTCTGATACTGCCGTCTGGGCAGAGAGGTCTGGGTTCGAATGGGACCGCGAGGCCGCCGATTCTGATACTGCCGTCTGGGTAGAGAGGTCTGGGTTCGTATGGGACCGCGAGATCGCCGATTATAGGAGGTACATGGTATGTATCTTAGGAATTCCCTGTCCTTAGGGGGTAGATACCTGTTGTGAATAGGTCCTAGGGAGGGGCAGAGGGTAACGTTCTGGCTGGGTTAGTAAGGCCCTGATGAGCCGGTTCTATCTAATCTGAGAACCCAAGCAGAACATTTGGCGTCACGAACCGTTTACGAAACCTGTGTGCGTCGTTGTTGTCTTTCTATTTGTCCTCGGCGTATACGTGCTTTCGTTTGTGTATTCTTTTTCTATTTTGTGTGTGTAGTTTTGTTTTGTCAACATGTTTTTGAGAAAGTCGAAATCTGTTTTTAAGTTGCCTGTTGATATTCCCGGCTGGGATTCAACGCCTTATGAGGCCTTGGCCCGCGAGTGGGCTGATTCTACTGGTTTGAGTGAAAATTGGAATTCTTGTCTGGAGCTGGCGGAGCCGGCTGATGTGATTTCCTGTTTGCAGAAGGCGCCAGTAGCGAAGGGTGATGAGCTTCCTATTTTGGGTCGCAGGGGTTGGATTGTCTTGTCTGCATACAGGCTTGTACATGAGAGGTTGGTGAAATTGCAGAGGGAGCATGTGGAAACGGAACGGAAGTTTGTTGAAGTTCAGAATGATCATACTTTGTTGCGGTGTCAAAATAAATTGCTTGCTGACAAGCTTGAGACGTATCAGACTATCGCCGAAAGGGCGGCTGTGCGGATTGCACGTTATAAATACAAGAATCGTCGGGGTCACATTTCTAAACGGAAAGTGCGACTGGTCGTGGCGAAAGCCGGACTGGATTGGAATCCTGATGAATGGGATGGTAATATCTGGAATTCGAGTGATTCTCGTTCCTCGGATGAGGAGTCTAATAATCGCGAGTCTTCTCGCTCTAGACGGGCTTTTAAATCTGCTTCTTGTGCTACGGATGTTGAGTCCCGCGACTACGATCGCTCTCTGCATTCTGTTGATACTTCTCATACGGATTGTTCTCCTAGGTTTACTGATCAGGCTCCTTCTGGTGCCCTTCCTGCGGTCTCTGCACATCCTGTTTTTCGTCGGAAGCTGCAGCAGGCTCCCGGTAATCCGAACGGTATTCCTTTAGATTCTTTGGAGGATTTTACTCAACAGGAAATTAGTGATATTTTGCAGCGCTTTCGACAGCGCGCTGGTGAGACCTTGCTTACGTGGATGGTGCGCCTTTATGAACTGGGCGCTGCTGGCATTATGTTGGATGCTGGCGATTCTTTGAAATTCTGTTCTTTGAGTTCGGATTCTACTGTACAAGATCATTTTCGTAATTATAATGGTGGTGGTCAAATCAGTTTGCTTCAGTTGGCGACTGAGGGGTGTAATCCTAAGTACCCTACTGAATCTGACTGGCCTGTGAATGACAAGCCGTGGTATACATTGCGCGATGCTGCACAACGTCTCAAAGAGGAGGTGATGAAAACTGCGATTTTTCTGAGAACTGCTGACAGATTGCTTGATGGTTTGTTGACGTCTTCTGTGCGGAATCGTATTATTCGTTCTTCCCCGGTTGCTTATAAGCAGGTCATGATGACCTTATTGATCAATCAGACTGGTAATGCGTTATCTATGGTACTGGAATCTGTGCGCCAGCTCGGTGAGCTGGGTGATTGGTTTAAACCTGAGCGACAGTCTCGGCCTGACACTCGTACTCCTGGTGACAATAAGCTTACTAGACGTGACATGTTTATGGCACTTTTGGCTGATGGTGTGCGGAAGGAGGATATTGATGGTGAAACTACTTCTCGTTTGTGGGACTTGTTTCGCAAGCGCGGTTTAGACCGGAAGGAGGGTGCCCGGCGTGTGCGGACGAATGAGTGTGATCGTGAGTATTCTGATGACAGCAGTGATGACGCCCATCGTGTGCGTTCTGATCGTCGTGATGATCGACGGTATGTACGTGATGTGTTCCCTCGTCATGGAAGAGAGAGAGAGAGAGAGGGGGAGAGAGAAAGGGGGAGAGATGATTATGGTAACAACCGACGTAGAGATGAAAGGGATCAGTCCCCTGAGTTGAGGAGGAGGGAGGATCGACACAGATTTTCCGATCGAAATTCACAGTACAATACGGAGGACAAAAATCCATTTCGTAAGGGAGATGGATATGAACATGATATATTGATACCTGAGAAACGTGAGAACCTTTATCCTGATTTGTCCTGGATGATAGAACGCAGTAAAAATGACTAGGAAGTAGGTCAAGCTCCCGTAAACAGATGGGCTCACCGAGATAATAGACCCTATGTAGATATTGAAATTTTTTGGAGACATCGTAATATTCAAAGGGCCCGAGCATTGGTAGTTACAGGAGCGGAGGCCACTCTTATTCATGGAAAATCAAAGAAATTTAAAGGCCAATTGTTTACAATTACTGGTTTAGGTGGAAAGGAAACTCCCGCAGTACAAACTACAATTGAAATGAGAATAGGTAGAATTCCTAGAAAAGAATATTCTGTATTAGTCGTGCCCCTTGTAGAGTACATCATTGGAATTGACATTTTGAAAGGAATGACTTTACATTTGGATGATGAATGTTATCAATTTGGAACTAAACATTATATATTGTCCAGACCCGTACGGGTTGGTCGTTTAAGAATGCCCCCCATAAAGATTCCCCAGGCGACAAAAGTGGTTTGCCAGAAGCAGTATTGTATCCCAGGTGGCCATGAAGAAATTAGTACCACTATTCAGGATTTGGTGGATGCAGGGGTTATAACTCCGGTTACCTCTGCCTGGAATAATCCTGTTTGGCCGGTGCGTAAGAGTGATAACTCCTGGCGCATGACTGTTGATTATCGAGAATTGAATAAGTATACGCCCCCTTTGACTGTCGCAGTACCGGATATTATTACTTTAATTGAAAGAATTCAAAAGCATCCAGGTACATGGTATGCGTCCATTGATATTGCTAATGCTTTCTTTTCAATCCCGATTGCCCCTGAATGCCAGGAACAATTCAGTTTTACATGGAACGGACGTCAAATGACGTTTAGAAGTCTTCCCCAGGGCTATGTGCATAGTCCTACGATATGTCACCGGCTGGTGGCAGAGCATTTGGCTGAGGTACCTGTACATTCGAAAATTCAGATATGTCATTATATTAATGATGTTCTGATTCAAGGTGAAACACAAGATGAAGTTCAGACCCAATTAGATAAAATCCTTGAATGTTTACGTGAGAAAGGTTGGGAAATCAACCCGGATAAATTACAAGGTCCATCCCAGACTGTAAAATTTTTGGGTATTAATTGGCATGAAGGTCACAGAGAAGTGATCCCACAAGTAAAACAAAAGATTCTTGATTTTGCAGTTCCGAGGAATAGGAAAGAAGCCCAAAGCTTCATTGGCTTATTTGGTTTTTGGCGCCAGCATATTCCTCACTTGAGTCAGATATTGGCCCCCTTGTATCGAGTCACTCGTAAAAAGAATGCGTTTGAATGGAGTAAACCACAGCAAGATGCGTTTAGTTTGGCAAAAGAAGCGATTCAGTATGCCTTGGATTTATGGCCTGTGTGCGATGGTGATGTGGATTTGAATGTGTCTGTGCAAGGCCTTTATGCAAATTGGAGTTTGTGGCAAAAACAAGGCAGGAGTAAAGTACCATTAGGTTTTTGGACTAAAAAGTTACCTGATGCTGGTGAGCGTTATAAACCTTTTGAGAAACAGTTGCTTGCATGTTATTGGGCTCTGGTGGATACCGAGCAATTAACTTTGGGACATGATGTGGTCCTGCGACCTGAAATTCCTATCATGCAGTGGGTTTTGAGTTCGCCGAAAACTCACAGAATTGGACATGCTCAGGAGGCGAGTGTGATTAAATGGAAATGGTACATACAGGACAGGGCACGTGTGGGACCAAAGGGAGTTGCATCCTTGCATGAGCAGGTGGCGCGGGCACCATCGGTTGAGACAGAGAGTGAATGCTCCGTACCTTTAGTACAGGAATCCCCTGTCAAGTGGGGTAAGCCATTTGATGATTTGTCCCTGGAGGACAGAAACCACGTTTGGTTTACTGATGGTTCGGCAAGGTTCATAGGGACAAAACGACATTGGAAGGCAGTGTCCTATAACCCGATCACACAAAAGTTGCTGAGTACAACTGGTGAGGGAAAGAGCAGCCAATTTGCTGAGCTTTATGCTGTTTATCAAGTTCTGAAGCAAGAGTTACCTGGCACGTCATATTTTTACTGATTCCTGGTCTACTGCCAATGGATTGGCAGTTTGGTTACCGACTTGGCATTCCCATAATTGGGAATTGCATTAGAAAGAACTGTGGGGGAAAGAATTATGGCAAGAGATTTGGGACATGCTCCCGCAGAGTACTGTTACAATCTTTCACGTGGATGCTCATACCCCAATAGACTCCCTTGACACATTTTTTCATAATATTGCAGATGAACAATCTAAAATTGCTGAGGCAATGGTGGACATGCAGGATTCTGATATGGAAGGATTGGCGAAATGGGCCCACCAGAAAGCAGGACATTATGGAGAGAAAGCCACTAGCAGGTGGGCTGCTGATCGAGGAATTTATATTCCTTTAGATTTAATCAAAGACATTATTTTGCATTGTCCCATTTGTCAGCATGCTAGGCAGCGGAAAGTGCCTCAAATTGTTAAAGGTCATTTACATCGCGGGAAACTGCCCGCTCAAATTTGGCAAATTGATTATATTGGTCCACTTCCTATGAGTAAAAACTGTCAATACATTTGCACCATTGTGGATACATACAGTGGCCTGTTAGTGGCCCTCCCCTGTAAACAAGCTACCCAAGTGAATACAATTAAGACATTGGAATTGATTATGCTTTATTATGGTGTCCCCTTCCAAATTCAATCTGATAATGCATCCCATTTTCGTGGAAGATTGGTACAGGAATTTTGTGTGGAGAATAATATTGAATGGGTGTTTCATATACCATATTATCCTCAGGCCTCGGGTTTAATTGAGCGGATGAACGGTTTGCTGAAACATCAACTGTGTAAGCTAACCGGCGACCGCTATAGGAATTGGAGGGACTGTTTATTTCAGGCCTTGTTAATCTTGAATAATCGTCCCTTTCTAAATGCTGAATCTCCATTGATGCGTTTGTTTCCTCCAAATGTCGATGCAAAGCCCAATCAAATTGGGGACCCTGTGATATACTGGGAAATTACCCCCGGAGCACTGGCTCCATGCAGAGCGACCCCGGGGTCGGCAGGTCTAGACCTGCATGCCATGAATGATACTATTATGAAGAGTAAAGATCGAGTCATCATTGAAACCGGTGTTGGTGTCTGTATACCCACTGGAAATTTTGGATTAATCGCCCCTAGATCGGGGCTGGCTGTGAAAGGTATTCAAGTGCTCGGAGGAGTCATTGACAGTGACTATCAGGGAGAGATTTAGGTGCTCCTGCTGAATAGCAGTGAGGTTGATTTACCGATTCATAGAACTGACCGAATTGCTCAATTGTTGATAATGCCTGTTTTCAGTGGTGAGATCACAAAAGGCACTGCCCCAACGTTGCTAACTGTACGAGGACAAAAAGGATTCGGCTCCACGGATAATCCTGGAGCTAGAGTTTGGGTGCAATCGCCTAAGAATCCCCCTGAGCAAGCTGATATTATTGCAACCGGTCATGATAATACTGTTCTAGTCATGAGACCAGGGAAAGATAGCTGGGAAGCTGTCCCAGCTGACAAATGTTACCTACGAGAATGAATAATGCCTGTCTTTGATTTTCTTTCAGATCATTCTCTGGACTGTTGCTGCAGGATGTGTCGGCGTTGGACTCCTTTTGGACTGCTACGACGGGAGAGGAGGGAACCCATCGACCCGGGCTGATTTGAGAACCCGGATGCCGCGTTCCTTTGCTGCGTGGGATTCATCATCGAACTTTTGGACTACTTTGGCCAAGCGCGTGACTAATGCCCCTCACTTTTGTTTAACGCCGATGCGGTCGGTGACTGACATTCTAGCGACTTGTTTAGTTGCTGTCCCTGCTTCATTGGAGACTTTGGCCCATATTTTCAATGTATCGAATGCCCGTCCTAATGTCCTTTTGGGAGACGTTGCTACACATGAATACTGCCCTTTATGTACTGAGTTGTTCTCCGATTCAACACCCTTGATCCAGTCCCAGATAATAACTTATAATATCACGCAGGGTGATTTATGCTTCTTTCTTACTTCTGATCCCAATGCTATTTCTGAGTGTGTGCGTTTAAAATTGAAAGGTGCTACATCATTCACAGCTCATGAAAGGACTTTATGCTTCCGAAGATCACCGAAATTATGTACCTCTGTTCAAAATAATATGACTTGTAAGAGTTTAGTGGTGACCCCCAGTCATTACCGTACAATGCTGCTACCCTCTGGTTGGCTCTTCTCTTGTGGTAATACATCCTGGCCATATATTCCCGCGAACATTTCCGGAGGCCCTTGTGCCATTACCAGACTGAGTTTGTTGATGTTCTCCTCACATCCCCATGCTAATTCCCGTGTGATCCGAGATGCTGTAATGTTACAGGAGGACTGTGATTCGTCTATGCATTTATATTCCAAATCTGAATACCTTAGCTTAGCTTTCTCAATTGTTGGTGTTCCTGCCTTGGCGGTCTATAATGCCAAGTCTATTGGGAACATGGCCTGCTGGATGGTAAAATCCATTAATCATACTTCTACGATTTTGTCTGACATACTATTAGACGCCCAGGGTGAACGTAGAGCTATCTTGCAGAACCGGGCGGCTATTGATTATCTTTTGCTTAAACATGGACATGATTGTTCTGATTTTGAGGGTCTTTGTTGTTTTAACCTGTCTGACCATACAAAATCCATTCAGGCTCATATTGACAAACTTCATGACTTGACGGAAGAGGTTAGAAAACACATTGACCAGGGCTGGTTTGACTGGCTCTTTAATTGGCTACCTGATCTACATATGTTGCGTCAAATATTAGGGGGAATTTTGATTACCATTAGCATTTTGATTGCTATCTGTTGCTTTATTCAGTGTATTCCTTCTCTAATTCAATACTGCAAACCTGGTACTAGACATAGATCAGTTAGTTTTGTTTCCTATTATTCCTCCACAGATGTTAGTTCTGTTTGATGAATGTATAATAGACTGAAGTCAAGGGTGAAATGTTCTGCTCGATTTTCCCGGCCCTCTTTTGAGGAAAGGTGATTGATGGTGACTTCAGTCTCTTATCATTCCAGTGCAAGGGGTAGAGTAGTGGATAGAGCCTATTTACGAGGCACTTTGATATAATTCCGCATTCTCCTCCCTAGATTAGAGCTTATACATATAGGCTAGGGGATAGATTCGCTAGTATCAGTGGTAATCCGTCCTTTAGTCAGGGTATTATTATACTTTCCATGGAGTTATGCTGAATTCGGGCCTGGTAGGCCTCAAACGGGAGAGACTCCATCTTTCTTTCTGCCCCGGCAGCTTGGGATGCTTCTAGGTCAAGTGTAATGTTTTAGTTACGAGGTGTTGTTCGCTTGGAGAGAACCGGTTCAGGCCGGCCCTTGTCGAAGGATTGTATTTTTCTTCATACCGAAGACACAACATCAGGCCGGCCGGCTGGGAACGTGTCCTTGGTACGGGGAGGTACAAGAATTTGGTGGGCGGCAGGTTACTGGCTGGAATTTTCCATGAAGAAACACGCTTCTATATTAGTGAAAGCCCGAGATAGTTGAGCGGTCAGGTCGTAGGCGGCATCTAGCCGTTAGTCGCAAACCTATTACTTATTCCAGGGAAGACAGACGCCATTCCAAAGGCGGAGAAGAATCGAGAAACAGATACTCTCCTAGCAGAACAGCCAGGGAAGGAGAGTAGCTGATGAGAGGAAGGTCCCAGGGGCTTGGAGAAGGGTGAAGGGAACAGCGCATAGCGGTGCAGCCGTGTATCAGTGATTGCGGAGGTGTGACTTCAAGACGAGCCAAGGCCCAGACGAGAAGGGAACCTAGATGACTGCTGACTGTGGACTTCATATTAATAAGGTGATGTCGACCCTTTCTTATTAGAGTGTACGACCTAATCTTTTACTTCTCTTTGCAGGTTATGTGTTGTAGTATGATGTTATATGTTTGTTTATCATAAATGGGAAATAAAGTACCCCAGTTCTTAGTGAACCGATATGTGCCGTGTGTTCTTGTATGAGAGGGTAACCTATTCTTCTAGTCAGATGCTGCTATGTGAACAGATGCTAACCCTGATCAGGTAAGTGGTAACTGAATAAGGGAGAGAGGAGCCCCTTGAATTAACGACCATACTGCACATTATCTAAATTGGCAACCGTTGTGTGATCGGGAATACTATGGTTCTATACCCCTGATGAATAGTGAGATCGACCCCTTTGTATAATGGTAATCATAGGATAAGCTGCCGTCTGGGTAGGTTGTTTGGGTCTGTATGAGACCGCGAGATCGCCGATTCTGATACTGCCGTCTGGGTAGAGAGATCTGGGTTCGTATGGGACCGCGAGATCGCCGATTCTGATACTGCCGTCTGGGTAGAGAGATCTGGGTTCGTATGGGACCGCGAGATCGCCGATTCTGATACTGCCGTCTGGGTAGAGAGATCTGGGTTCGTATGGGACCGCGAGATCGCCGATTCTGATACTGCCGTCTGGGTAGAGAGATCTGGGTTCGTATGGGACCGTGAGATCGCAGATTCTGATACTGCCGTCTGGGTAGAGAGGTCTGGGTTCGAATGGGACCGTGAGGCCGCCGATTCTGATACTGCCGTCTGGGTAGAGAGATCTGGGTTCGTATGGGACCGCGAGATCGCCGATTCTGATACTGCCGTCTGGGTAGAGAGATCTGGGTTCGTATGGGACCGCGAGATCGCCGATTCTGATACTGCCGTCTGGGTAGAGAGGTCTGGGTTCGAATGGGACCGCGAGGCCGCCGATTCTGATACTGCCGTCTGGGTAGAGAGATCTGGGTTCGTATGGGACCGCGAGATCGCCGATTCTGATACTGCCGTCTGGGTAGAGAGGTCTGGGTTCGTATGGGACCGCGAGATCGCCAATTCTGATACTGCCGTCTGGGTAGAGAGGTCTGGGTTCGAATGGGACCGCGAGGCCGCCGATTCTGATACTGCCGTCTGGGTAGAGAGGTCTGGGTTCGTATGGGACCGCGAGATCGCCGATTATAGGAGGTACATGGTATGTATCTTAGGAATTCCCTGTCCTTAGGGGGTAGATACCTGTTGTGAATAGGTCCTAGGGAGGGGCAGAGGGTAACGTTCTGGCTGGGTTAGTAAGGCCCTGATGAGCCGGTTCTATCTAATCTGAGAACCCAAGCAGAACAGACACCCAGCCCTTGGGACAGACATCGCAGATAGGGGCAGGGAGCCATGATGAGAGTTGGGGGCTAGAGTCACAGATGAGCAACCCCCTTGTGGGGCAGCTATCCGGCGATGTGGCTGATGTTTAGGAGAGGCCCACCGGCCCCTGCCAGCAGAGGGACACAAACCCACTGGGTGACCTTTGGCAAAGGATGAGTTGCACCTTCACGATTTTCAGCGTCCCCGGGGATACACTCCTTTGGATGTGAGATTCGGACAGCAAAGGTGGTCGCCAAATAAATAGATCATATCCAGTTTTACACATTATAGCATGGGTGCAGTCTTCATGCCCTACAGATTCCTCATATTGTCTGTGCCAGAGGTAGCCAGCGACTGAAGAACCGCCCCTAAACTCTCAATATATATATGATCACAGCTCCCCGCTCAATTGACTCTGGCTGCCACCTGGAGATCAGAGAGAGCAGGGACTGTGCCCTGAACAATTCATAAGTCTGGGCCTTTGTCTTGACTGGGCTTGGATCCATTGATTAACTTTTACGGATATTCATAGAGATTGCTCCCCCAACTGGTGTCTGTAATATGACTAAGGATAAAACTAAGCACCATAGACAATATACAGGTGCCAAGGCTCCTGTTCCGGGAAACCTGAATGTGTCCATGCCTGACAATGCTGCCATTCTGGCAACCATAACGCAGTCCAGAGATGCACTAGAGGCTAAAATTGGAGCTGTTGGCACGGATGTCATGCTACTCCGGCAGGATCGCTGCAAAGCAGTACAACCAATAACTGAAGCCAAAACCAGCATATCGTCGGTGGAAGATACGGTGGCTATGCTTCAAAAGAAGATGTCCACCTTGGAGACACGCACAAAGGGATTGGCTGCGCATGCGGAAGATGCAGAGGGGTGCTCGCGTAGAAACACTCTCCGATTCATGGGGTTTCCCTAGGGCTGCGAGGGTGACAGCATGGAGGACTTCCTTGTTAAATGGTTATCCGATTGGCTCCCTGGTGTTGTGCTGTCCTCCTGTTTCATAATAGAGCATGCTCAGTGGGCCCTGCTGCAGAAGCCGCCGCCCAGTGCCTGCCCCTGGCCCATCATCGCCAGGTTTTTAAACTACAAAGACAGATGTTATTTTGCAGCAAGCCAGGCTCAAGGGGGCTCTTAGCTATACTTCACATCCAATAAAGATATTTTCTGATTACACAAGGATGGTTCAACAGCACCGGCCATCATTTACAGAGGCCAAACCTAGACTGCTTATCCTCAAAATCCAATGCTCCCTACTTTTCCCAGCCAGGTTGTGGGCATCCTACAAATTGTGGACACACTTCTTTGAATCACCAGAGGAGGTGTTCAACTGGTCAGACAAGAGATTGAAGCAACACACCCCACCTAGAATGGATTCAGACTCGTCATCTGGGAGTCCGTGCCACAAGATCTCCCAAGCTAATGGAAAACAACGCCGCAGGTCACGTTCTAAGAGACGCTCCTAAACCCGTAGCAAATCCTGCATTCGATCAACAGAGGACAATCTGTGAAAGACAACATCCTAAATAATTGTTGACTCAAAAACACTAACTATAACGCTGACGGCTTTGTAATTTGGGCTACTTTTATCAGTGTATTCCCTTGATACAGAGGACGTTTCTATGCATAAGGGAACTTCTTTAGCAATCCACTGGCAGCCGGGGATACCTGACCCCCGGTGGAGTTGGGATGTTCAAAGCTCATGAGGTATTGGCGGTGGGGTTTGGGGAAGGGGTAGTTATTGTTTTACTTTCACATTTTACATACACCTGCTCACGTTAATATGTTCATGCAATATCTCCCATCTACATATACCACCGCTAACTACAACACTAGGGGGGATATTCACAACAAACTGTGATAATTATCGCTAACCTCGGTTAGTATAACTTTTATTATCGCTGTGTAACACCTGACATAATCGCCTTGTTAGCGGCGTATTCACAACACATGCTAGCAGGCGATAGTTTCCTGTACCAGGTCAAAAGTCCATCGATAAGATTAGCGTTACAGCGATAAATATTCTCATGCTAACGTGAAAAAAGTGGCAATGGACCAATTAGCGTTCCAAAACGGATCGCTAACCAGCACCAGGCTTGTATTTTCCAAGGTAGGTGGGAAAAATCACTAAAAAACGCTGTCTAAGCAGCCCAAAAACCAAAAAAAAGAAAAAAAAACAGGAAGTTTTGAGAGAAACACAGAGGCCAACAACAACTCCACAAACACCCAGGAGGACCAGCCAGAGACCCAGGGGAATACCAAGGAAAAAAGGAAGAGGAAGACCCGGTTCAGTCAGCAGGAAACCCAGGTCCTGATTGCCGAGGTGACCGAACAACAACTTTTTGTCACCTTCACTGTGTCATTGGCAACCAAAAATGCAATATGGCAGTCCATCGTGTCCAAGGTGAATGCTGTCGGAGAGGTGAGGAGGACAGTGGAAAATTGCAAGAAGCGCTGCCATGATGTCAAGCGCAACACCAAGCTGAAACTTGCAGCCAACCTGAAAGCAGCAATGCAGACTGAAGGTGGGAGTCAAGCACCACAGGAGGAGCTGGAACTGTTGGAGGAACAGGTGTCCACTGTCATCAGCGAGGAGACAGTGGTTGGGGTTCCTGGACAGAATACTGCTGAACAGGACCAGTCACAACAGCAACAGGGTGAATACCAACCAGGGACTGGGGGACGGGGGATATGGGCCCAATGGCACCCATGCACAATTAAATATATTGCAGTGCACACCCACAACGAATGCAGAACTTGTCACTGATCCCCTAGGCCAAGAAGGCATAGACACATAACACCCTACTCAACCAAGAAATTGCAAGACACATATTGGTGGGCTCACAGACCTGGAAATGTGCTCTGAAAAGTCAAACAAATATAGTCCAAGTATCATTTCACACCACACAATAAGGCCTTTGTGGAAGAGCAAAGGCACACATTGATTGGAAATGTACCAGGCTGTCAAAAAGGCCCTCTCACCTCAACACCATGAATATGCATGTGCCCGTATGTTGGAGTTGTGTGCAAGATTGTGCATGTTCATCAAGGGTGACACAACTGCACATACACAATCATGCACACAACCCAGACTCACTTGCACAATGCTGCATGTCTGCTGTCATTGGTGGTGGCATGCCGACTCATGCACACTGCATCCTCATGTTTAATATCAGAGAGATGTGGCCCTGTGCAGACGATATGGATATGTGTGTTGAAAAGGGAAGGGGGCCATGTGGATATCCTGCCACATCTCCATTAAATGTGTCTGCCTTCTTTTCCATGAGATGCAGTCCTGTGTACACAGTGACGGCTCACAGTGGGAGTGCTGCAGACGGTGGTGCAGGGTGGGAAGGGGCCGGATAGGGGGTAGTGGAGTTGGACACACGACAGGCTTGAGTTAGGTAAGTCCCTAAATAAATCAAACTAATTTCCTTGTGCTTGCTGCATTGCCAACTCGGCGATGCAGCAAGTGCAAGGTAACTAGTTAAAATCATTTATCCACTAACCTAACTCCAGCCCTCGTTTGTCCAAAACCACTACACCCCATCCTGCCACTCCCCCTACCTGCACCACTGCACCGCACCTCGCAGCACTCCCACTGTGAGCCATCACTGGGTGTGCACCACATTAGAAACCATCAATTGAGTTTGCATACCAGAAACATATGTAGTGTCACGATAAAACGATCATGCAGTCCATTGGCTCAAAGTTACATATCCCACAACGCAAACAGCAGACTACACTCAAAATAGGATGTAATACAATGAGGAGGGCGGCAATGCCTACAACACCACAGTGCAGGGACAATGCATATCAGGAATGTGTCAACAAAATATGTACTGCATTACTTGTCTGTGTGCCAGACTCACAGAACTACAATATCCCTGTAAAGAAGTATGACGACCAAAGTATGACAACAATCAGGGATAGCAAAGTTGCAACTAATAATGACAACTAGCCAAATGGCACACTCACCCCTTAAGTCGATTTGCACACCTACACTCTCAATACAGAAAACACCATTCAACATCAGTCCTCGGGTGAGTTGCACGTCACAACATTATGTGCATGAAAACCTATCCCTTTGGTAAGTCAACGGTGTCAGTGAACAAATACGCAGTCATGCAGTCATGGTTGTTATCACCAACACTCAAAGCCATGCATTGAATAAACTGAGCCAGGACAGCATGTAACAGCTGCGTGGCACATACACGAACACACATCCCCCTGTCATTTGCAACTGTTGGTAGGTTGGTGGTTACAATGTCTGATCACCACAAATACACAATAGGAAATCCACATCCACAAATCCAGACACACTGCATGTGGTGTCACCGTTGATGGTAATGTGTGTTGCCACTGCCTGTCCATCCAGCAACAACAATAGAAACTCATGCAGCACCATACTCACAATGGGTAAGCCAATAGGAGTGCAGTAAACAATGCATGCAAGACAAATCACAATAGACAAAGCGACCTTGATGCACATATGTACAGCATAGTGCAGCACACATTTAAACAGCAAATAGGCCTTAGTAGCTAATGCCATAAAAGGGGCCCTCCTCACCCATAACTAATCTCGCTACTAACACATGCACCCGTGCACTACCCAGCGAAGGTGCAGGTCTGTGACCCACACTCACAAGGCAAGTGAAAGTGCATGATGAATAGCATGCCCACCCCCCCAATGTCTCAACATGGTGCAGGCCACATACCTGAGGTGGCTGAGTGTGAACCACATCCTTACAGGAGCAGGTAATACTCTGACACATCCTTGTGTACATACAACCCCTGATGTAAACAAGACATCTGCTGACAATAAATGCATGTGTCCCAACTCTGTCAAAGACACATATATACCCCAGGTTGCTACATCTCAGCATTGTAAATGCACAGAAGGGAAGGCTCACTGCCTGAAAGGGATACGGGGTATTAAAAATACAGCTGAATGTGCGAGTATCCCACAATGTAGCGCATACATATCTAAATCGGAGCTCGTCAACATTGACTACAATGTGGGACAAATTGCATCACTTCCTCAACTGAACAAGGGACACAATAGGTGCTGCTTGTGTGTGTAAACTTGGCAATCACATTTGTCATTGCTGTAAAATGTCAAATGACAATGTAAAAGTACAAGCTCTAATTTGTGACGTTGTAGAAAAAGTCAAAATAGGCATTTCCTCCCAATCACAATGTACATTGTCATGCAGTCTGTTTGTAAACTCATCCAATGCATGATCACATATGAAACACACAGTTAAAATGCACCTCCCCATTACATTGCAGAGGGAGATACAGCAGCCTGTCCCACTCTTCACTGATAAAGAGGAGGAATTCGCCACCATCAACACGGACACCCTCCAACAGCTGCTAGTCTCCATCAGCACTCCATCTCCAGGAGCAGGGCGACCCAGCTGCATCGTGCAAACCCCACCCCCTGCACAAACCACACAGCAGCAAGCACCTACCACCATGGCTGTCTCCAGGACCTCCCGGACCCACACCTGGCATTCCAACGCCGTGTGTTAGAGGACCAGCAGGAGATGGCTCATTAGGTGCGGGTGGGATTTGACAGCCTGGCGGCCAAACTTGATTCCGTAAGTGGGTGTCTGAGTTCCATCCGGGACCACCTCAAAAACATCACGTACACCCACAGTCTGCTCAATGCTCTCCAACATACCATGGCTGACATCGCTGGAGTCCTGACTCTGAGACAGGAAGACCTGTCTAGTCAGAGTTGCTCCAGCGATGGCAGCCAGGAGTTGGCCCGCATGCGGAGGATAATGAAGAACATGGACCGGATGCAGGTGGAACAAATGGCTGCTACTGCTGCACATCAGCGAGATGTAGCTTGCTTTTTCCATGCCCTGCAGATCATCATCACTGCATTGATGCAGCAAGATCTGATGCAGGTGAATGCTGCTGCTGCTTCTACATTCACATATCTGCCCCCTGATGTGTCAGTGCCTCTCAGTGCTGCAGCCAATATACCACCACCCACATGTGAGGCACATGACACATCAGAGGACGAAGATGTGGATGATTCTGCCTTTTTGCAAAGAAGGAAGCGGTAGCATTCATCCATGCCAAATGGCCAGTTTCAGCTTGGTTCTGGGATAAGCATCATGCCCCCTAATATCACCTTCACTGTCCCCCGATATACTCTGTGACACTCACCTTGGACATCAACATGGACTGCCATAATATTTTCTGGTTACCAATGACACAGCAATCAGCCTGCTGACTGAACTCTTACTCATCCTTTGGACTTCTGAACCCTAAAGGACTCTGTCTGGCCCTCCACTGGGCATCAATTTAATGTGGGGATTGCATGGCCAAGTACTGGTCCAGTCTACAACCATGTTGACGTACATTTAAATAAATATTTCAAAGTCACACAGTCGTCAGTTTTCAATGACCAATCCAGTATAGCAGTCTGTCAAAATGTAGGAGCAGCGAATCCAACTGAAAGTACATTCAGGGAAATGACACAAAAGTACAGTTTTCACTGTGATCCTGATGGGCAGTGAGATGAACGGGTATGTGTGAACTAGCTGTGCCCTCATTGCTCCAATACAACAATCTATCAAATTCCCAACTTAGGCCAACATCCATGAAGGCAATAGGAATGTGTGTAAATGATTTGCAAATAGAATATATATTGGCATATCTACTCACATTCTACAGGGTGGACGAAGCCTGTTGTTATGGTGCACATTGCATTTCACATCCCAAGATGATGCACACCATATACACATTGATGAAGATATCTAAGGGCAAATGTCTACCACCCACTAATTGAACTACATTGTCTGTCTCAGTGAAGTAGAGTTAGCTATAGGGACTCGCACCAAAATGTAAGGCTTCATGTGGACGTACAATGCTCACTGACTTTTGAACACTGACTTGCTGTGACCACTGTGAATGGATAGGGCAATGTGACAATGGATGCGTGTTGTACTGCACTGAGCATACAGTCTGAAGCAGGGAAAATTGTTCTCTTGGGAGAAGTGGCCATAACACTGGCACTACAGGGAGCAAAGCAAAATGTCCCCACCTGTGTGCAGCAGAACTGTGTGCATGTACAAAAATGTTAACACTGACTAAATCATGACTTCATAATTCTTGAGATTCCTCAAAGGTATTTATGAGAAGTTAAGTCAGTACATCTAACTTCAGTACTCCTCGATACCAGTTGTGAATACTTGAAAACGCTAACTCATTACTTACTCTCAGATGACTTACGTGAATCATGCCCACTGTACTGCCATATGCAATTTTCAATTGACCCACATAAATACTCATACTAGCATGTCCCTGAGGATCAGCCTCCATGCACAGGAACCTGTAAAAAAAATGAATATGACACACTTGCACTACGCAGCAAGTGTGCCTAGGTCTGTGCAATGTAGACGGACTCTGTGCAAGGAGTATGTGAGATTCTGGGCGATGATGCAACCTGTGGTACCCTGCGCATACATCCATCTCCTTGATGGATAACAGTAGCTATTACAATCTCCTTTCAATGCCATGTCTTTACCTTGTATGGTAAAAGGGCAACAAAGTGCTGGCCAAGTCCGTCAGTCACACTTAAGATGTAGAACTTCACAAACGACTGACCCTAGACTAGGTCGTAAATCCTACTTGCCCCACTGTTATCCATGCAAGTTTACAGTGCTCACATCTAAGGTATCCTGTCACAACCCATCATGCTAAGTAACATGTCATGACCATATTTACACATTCACCTGAGAGTCCAGTGATGAGATTACATGTATACCGTCTAAAAATTAACACTCAACCATATCACCACTGACATAAGTGCAAGCAGAATTGCAAAATAGTGAACAATAATTATAACATTAACAAATCATCTCTACTAAACTATCTATAATCATAACTACTACTAAGAGGAATTAAACTAACTAGAATGAAGGGAAAATTTACCTAAACTATCTACCCTAACTAATCCTAAACACGCAAGACATATCAAAAACATCAACCCACCCTTAAGGCACATACCGAAACAAGACAAAGACATCTAAGATATACATAAACTAACTACAGATTTAAGCTACACAAAGATATCTTTTTTTGTATAGTTATCTTTTTTTTAATATTTTGTAGATAAACATCAACCCCTACCCAGAGGAAAAGGAAACGTATCCCCAAATACTATACTGTAATTAAATTTAAAACTAGCTTAAAATCTAACACTAACTATACTAACATAAACTACACTACCTAACACTTAAAATACTTACCTAACACTAAATAAACTATGAGACAAAACTTTCGGGGAAGGGAGAAGAGGGGAATGGGGAACAACATGGCCAGACACTATGGTATTCCCAGGTGTTTCTTAATGTCCGAGAGTTTCCTTGTCTGCTCTGCCATTTCCCTTCTCAACCCTGCCAGCATCACATTATTGTCCGTGATCAGTTTTTTTCCACGGAGAGTAAATGGCATCACCTGATCCACTGGTGCAGGTGGGATTGTCCCTTGTGTGGGGGTAGTAGTAGGGGGATGGGACACAGATGGTACAGGCTGGGATCTACCACTGCCGCTAGAGGGGACTGGGTTGGACTGTGTGCCACTGGGTTGGCCACGTGGTAAGACCCCGGACAACGCTTTCCATGTACCAGCCGCACGTTCCTCCTGGTACCTATGCGCTATGTTGCGGTACCCTTTGCTGACTCTCTTAATGAGTTGGTGCTGCTCCTTCCTCACCTGAAAGGCATGTAACTCCGCTGGCATCATGTTGTCTGTAAAATATGAACATTGTAAGTCATTCATACTAGTCAATGTTCTCCATTGAAATACATAATAAAAGATCCTTTCAACAGGGGCGCCTACACTTTAATGTAACTATGTAAAGTCAGAGAGTGAGCATGACAACTGAAAGTGGAATCCAGGATCACTGACTACATGCTGGGGAGACTGACATAACAGTGCATGGCATGGGACATATACTGCCACAACCAATTTAGACTGAAAGGGGGATATTCACTAGGAAGTGGTGTAGAGAGGTGTTAGGCTTCTTGGCTTAATGCCTCTCTCGGCCACTTTGTAAACGCAAGGCTGCACCTTATTCAAAAGGATATGTTGCAGCCTTGTGTTTCACCCTGTATTAGCGCTAAGTCTCACAACTTAGGCGACAATGCAGGCCCCCTTGCACCAGAGTGCAAGGGTGTCTGCAAGCAGGGATGTATGTTTATACACGGGCAGGTGCCCCTTCCTGCACATGTACAAACAGAAAATGCCAGTTTGGGACTTACATATGTTCTGCTTCATGCAGCAGACATGGAAACACATTGGGTGGCTGAACACTGACTTGTACATGAGGCGATGTACCTCTCTCAACCACTAATTCACAGTAGGTGATGCAATGAAGTTTAAAAGTTTTAAACATCCTGTACTCTAAATTGTCACTCATGCCTGTCTTTGAAACGCTAATATCACACTATGTTCATTTCAAATACTCAGGCACTTACAATACAAATGGTTACAATGCAATCACCATAGTGACAGCACCCTGGAGTCATGATGGTTACAGTGTTGTTATGTGTAATGTTTTCTCACAAATAGCGTTCGCGAGGCATGAATTGTGAAAATATTATGGCACTGCAATAATTGCAGAGCTAAAGCATGCTTGATAAATGCATGTGGAGTAATGTCAAAAATTGGGACATATGAGCTTGTACAGCTAATCCAGAGTAGGACATGGAATGACCCTTAGGAGACAGCTTGAAAACACCATTGCAGTGGCCAAACATGGCCATGAGATTCAGAGGGCCGTCTTAGCTAGGTGTTTGGGGTACATGCCATTGATATGCTTGGCGGAAAGATCTGCACTGCCACGTCTGTGAAGATGTAATGCAGCATATCTACTAAATCACAGTGCAGACCTGTGTCTGAGCATGCACAGACTGCAAACCACTGCTTACTTGTACATGATCGTGCACTGTCATCTCACTCAAGGCTGTACATGCATTTCATGTCTGATGATACTCCTCTGCAACAACACTCACTCATGTGTCTCCTCTACTATCAGTGCACTCTGTAATTCACATGCAATTTGCTGTTGTGACCGAATCCATAGACCCAATCACCATGTGTATCACCGACTGGGCTGTGCAAAGTTACAACTGGGAGACAAATGCATAGCTCCACCTTCACTTACAGATTAGTACAAACTTCTGCCTTCCACAATACATCATTACATGTGTATTTGTAAAGCACATGCTCACACCAAAGAGGTATCTTGGCAATGAATAACGGATGTTTATTGTTACCCAACTCAATGCTTCTCATTTTATCTACTGCAGATGGATGAAAGGCTGAGTGGACCCGGCGTTAATTTAACCTGTGACCATAAGGTCGAACACAGCCCCATGCAGTGGATTCTTTTGTCCACTGAGCCATCAGACACAGCACTGTAGTCATGGTACATGTGATACACACCCATACTGAAAACTATAACGTTGGTCATTTGACCTAGACAGTTATCACACAGCACCGTGACAATATATGATGTACAAACTCACCAGTGGCGTGTGGGTCCTTGAATCTGTCTATGTAACCCATTTGATGATCGTCGTCCAGCTGTGAGACAACAAAAGTACAATGTGTTGGTATTAGTTGTTAAATCACACAGGTCATATTCATCATACAAGTCATCGCCATAACATAAAACGCTACATTACAGTAGGGTTGTATTTCATGTTGGCTATATGATTGTGTCTACTTTGCATGCCATTCACTCAAGACCTATAAATGCTGAGTCGGACCAAACAAGACAATAATCTTAGCAAACCTGCACATACTAGTTGTGTGACACATTCACAAAGCCCCATTTCTACACACAACATGATGTAATACATGCTCTGTGTACAAACGCATGGCTGCAGATCGCACTCAGCAGTTTCACAGATGTTGGGTGGTGTATGCCACTCTGGAGATGTCTGATTTACTTAGAGCATTTGTTCCTATCTCAAACATTGTCACACAGAGACTATGTTCAAGGGCGCCATAGGTAACGCACCACAGTTAATGATTTCATCAATTTTTACACTTCCTCTAGACCAGCACACAGGTCACAATGCCTTTGGATTGTTCATGTACAGTCACACTTCCTGTACACAGATATTGGACTTGGCCCTTTTTGCAGGGTCATCCCTAAACTTTTTACCTTTCTCCTAGCTTTTTTCTAACATGGTGTTAGTGGTTTCAGGATTCTGGGCACTTTAGCGCTACTGTCCAGTTTAAAGTGCGTGCACTCTCTGTGTTACATTTGGTGAGATTGGCCTGCCCTCCCATAGGAATGCTTTGGGGGGTTCCCTGATAAGTGTGTCCGTGGTAATTCCTGTTATGAGAGGAGCAGTGTGGTCAAGTTTGGTATGGTTGGAATAGTAATTATACATGTTACGCAATGGTGTGCACAGATTTAATATTACTATTTTAGAAATGTCACTTTTAGAAGTTGACATTTCTGTATGCTATTTGTCTGCCTGACTGATGTGAATAGCAGGTCTGGCTTTTGAGTGACAGGGGCTGGGAGGAGCGTGTGGCTTCAGGTGGGGCAGGGTGAGTCAGGGCTAGGCTGAATAGGACATCTGCATTGGGAGTAGTGGGAGGAGTAATCCCCTGTCCCTGAATAGGTCCTTGCCTAGCCTGCACAATGCTGGCTCCACCCCCTGTGATGTGTCTGATCACCGGGCCTCTAACTGACAAAGGGGAAGAGGATCCTGGAAAACAAAGTGCTCCAATTCCCTCCTGCCAGTGGGTCGGGTGCCCACACGAGGTTTTCCGCATTTTTGCATACTTCAACAGCGGGTGCCTACCCCACATTTGGTGCCTTCGAGCGGGTGCCCACCCCGCAAGTGTCTTTATTTAAAACGGGTACCTACCCCGTATTACCACCGCCGAAGGAGAAGAAGAAGAATAGAAACGGCCGCCTCGATTGCGCTGCGGACCGGAAGCCAGGCAGAGCTGCCTGTTTGTGGGCTGAGCGCTCTGCAGGCAGAAGGAAGCAAACAATAGCCTTTCCTGCGCTCCTGTGACTCAGAGAAGAGCGAAGCAGAGCCGTGCTGAAGAGCGGGAGCCTTCCCCACCTCCGTGCACACCAGGAAAATAGACTGCCAGGTGTGGGTGCACCCAAGACCGGAGGAGCGTCCAAAGCAGCCCAGTGAGGAGGGGCTGCCCGACGTGCATCGTTGGTGCCGCCAGAGGGTCCAGAGTAATCCCGGTGAGTGGGGGCTGAGTTGGGGGCACTCGTAGTGCTCCCATGGCACACCTACCTTTCACTGTTCTTCACAGCTGCGCTGCAGTTGCGGGCAGCTGCATCTTGTGGGCATTTCTCGGCACTCGGCTGATAGTACCAGCCAAGGCACAGTGCCTGAGCAGGCCCGCCGTTGCGGCCCACTCAAACATTGGGGGCCATTTGTTTTTTAAAGTCCTAGAGTGGCGCTTCACCAGGGCACAGTGGTGCCGATCGGGGCACATTGTCGGTGCCCATTGGGGTACATTTATTGGGAGAGCCCCAGAGCGGGCCCCACAGCCCAGCGCCGTTTTTCCAGTGCCCACATATTTGCCTCACTGCTGCACCGCAATTACCAGCAGCTGCCAAGTATAGACCTGCGCAATTGTGCACTGTTGGGATTCTTCTGCATGAGCAGCCACCCTGAAATTTTGGACATATGGCATTTGAGCCCTCTGAGAAGGCCAGTTGGCCAGGGAGGACTGTGATAGGTGGATAGAGCACCAGGCCCTAAATGTGATTTATGTGGTGCACAGGAAATGTGATTTATGCACCATGATTTATACCTCTACTGTGGTTTATGTTATGAGGTTATTTGCATACTGTGGTCCATGCTTATAAGGTTGGTGCATAATGTATTTTACGCCTGATGTGATACTGATTGCATAATATGATTTATGCTGTGGGATATAATGCTGAGTACAGTGTTTTGCCAGTAATTACTGGTTGTGTTCTACATTTAGTATTTGTGCTTGTGATGGTTCGGACAGTAGCCCACTTGGCCCTGTCATGTGTATATAATCCCCTGTAAACATTGCTTAGTACCAGTAGGCACAGTGTATATTGTGTGATTACTATTCTAATGTGTTTGTAATAATACAAAGCCTGTTTTTATATATAACCTTGTGTGGAGTTCCTTTTGTGGTGTGCCTAGTATGTTGCTGCTGTGTGTGTGTTGCGCAAACGCTTTACACATTGCCCCTGGGATAAGCCTGGCCTCTCGGGCCAAGGTATCAAGGGGATGAGCAGGGGTTATCTTCAGAGTGTAACTCCCTTGCCCTGACTAGAGTGGTGGTTTCTGCCTGGTTTAGGCGCGAGCCCTAGCCAACCAGAAATCCCATTTCCAACAACAGACAATATTAATCCTGCACTCGTTTTTAAACATGACAACAGTGTGTCTCACACTGCATATAAGTTTATTTCTTACAGTATTCATGAATAAATGTATTCTTTGAACTTACCACACTGTAGGCCACCCATGATTCCCACGTAGTCCAACAGGTCACCCTCCCAGGCCATGCTATCCTGCCAGCGGTGCTTCCACTGGCGCACAGTGCGGTCTACTCCATACATGCACTTCATTTGCGCACACACACGCTCCCACCTCTACTTGCGCACACTGATGGGGTATCCTGCCAGGATACGTCCTCCCCTCTCCACCATCAAGGGCAGGAAAAACTTGATCATCCAGAGGAACCCACCCAAAGCCCCATCGGACATCATGACCTTCCTGCTCACACCCACTATCTCCCTGCACACACCTAACCTCAGTTGAAAAATGTAAATAAACCTAGTTTATACCCCCTAAAACTATAAATAAAGTTAGCTACCCCAAGACAAACACCCGACAAGTTTGAGAACAGAAGACAATAAAACACGTAAATACAGGGACACAACACTCGACAGGACTGAGACAGGAAGCATGCAGACATCACTTCCTGTGTATTTGCGGCCCGATTTTGACTTAGCGATCAAATTCATCATGCAAATAGGGTTTTGGGTGACATTCCATATAGACCAATGTGTTTTGCGATGTATTTTCCATCGATTGCATGAAAAAATACATCAGATTGTCGCAAAAGTGTGCAGTTTTGCACGCTAAGTGAACCTTCTTACACATATGAATCTTACTTAATGATATATCATTGATAATTACAAATTCTAATGTTAATTATTATTTGAGCCCATATGGCAACCTAATATTAATAATTTACCCCAATGACACCCTAATATTAATAATTTACCCCGAATTACACCGTAATATTTATAATGAACCCAAATAACACCCTAATATTAATATTTTAGCCCAAATGATACCCTAATATTCATAATGAACCCCAAATGACACCCTAATATTCATAATGAACCTCAAATGACACCCTAAAATTCATAGGTTACCCCACATGACACCCTAATATTAATATTTTACCCCAAATGACACCCTAATATGCATATTTATACCACTAAGGACACCCTAAAATTCATAATTGACACAAAAGGACACCTTGATAATCATAGTTTACCACTATTCAGATCCTAGATGTAATTTTGCGTGCTCGCTGAGCTTTCTTGTTGCGCCCGGCCTCCATGTCATTTATATACATAGGCAATCAATTACTAACTATAGCATTTCCCGGAGACCCAAGACACTATTTATTGTTGAGTGTACAAAAGAACAGTTACAGCTTGTGGCAATTACGGGCAAAGTGAGAGAGCAGGGTAGCCATATGCAGGAACAGTTTGCGCTGGCTTGCGTGACTAGCCCGGACTAAATCTAAGCCAGCAGGAAGAAATATTGTAAGAATGCTGTAGGATTCACTTAGTGGACATTCATTATTTCTCCACAGCCCGAGGCAAACTCGCCGATGATGGGGCAAAACTATTTTCAGTTTAATGAAATATTTTAACACCGCTGCAGCCTGCAGAGAATACAAAAGCAGCACCGCTAGTTGCAATTAATTAGCCCTAGCGCATCATACAATAATTCAATTAAACCAGTCTTTGGTTAATCAAATTAATCAATTTCTAAATTGAGCAGATAGGAGATGCGGTCACAGAACGACAGCTCCTGTCAATCAGAGGGCAAAGGTGATATAAGGCTGCCATAGTCTTTTTTTTCTTAACAATTATTATTCTAACTTCTGACTAAATTGTTGTGGTTCGTATTCCTAAAGCTGGTAATAGGAACACACAATTGCTCTTTTGAAATCTATGTATAACTACCTGTGTGCCGGCAGTCTCGTGCAAGAGCTCCCGGGTGACAATCAGGGTTGGTTTTGCTTGGACAGAAATGCCTACTGGTGGGATTCAGAGGTCTTCAGGCAGAGCGGGCGCAAGAAGAAACCGCTCTTTTATATATAGAATAGTTTTACATCTAAATGCTCGCAGCAGGTATCATTCCTGTTATTTTTTTCCGGTGAAAAGGGTAGCAGGAAAGCCATACTTGGGAAAATTATGTTTTCCGGTGAATATTGCGTAAATGGATTGCAGCCCCATACCCATGCAATCTCTCATTTTCTGGTGGTTTTTCACAAATCCGAATAACCATGGAGTGTTGTTTTGCTTCCAGTTCTTATCCATTCATTTCAGCTTCCACTGCCCTCTATGTGTTTATCAATGCCATTGCGTGCGTTTTTCCTTCTTTCTGATCTAAACACCTGCTTTTATTATATCTGTATGTGCTTCCTGGTGAGGTTTAATTAAACCTCATGCCCCCGAATTCCGTTCCGCTGCAGATCGCAGAAGTTTCGAGAATTTCCGCGTTCCGCACGGAATGCGGAAATGCCAAAATTTTGCAAGTTCCGTGAGTGGAACGGAATTTGCCGCCCACCCCTAGTTCAGAGGTGACAGGTCCACCATCATTTTCTTTTTGCGATGTTAGATGTACTCATGCAGATGATAAAAATGCACACAGGGTATGTGTGTAGTATTTAATTATTTAAATATACTGTGCTTTGGTACAATTTGAGGTGATATATGATTATTAAGGACAGTCACGATGTGACATGGTCATGTGAAGATATTGTCTATGATTCGTCTCCTTCGGGCTGTTGCTGCCGCAGTAGCTGTGGGGTGTGCTCCACCTGCCTCATCTTCCTCATCATCCGGAGCATTGTACAGTGCATCTGGCACTTGGATCCATGGTGCATTGGTGCTTACACATATATTGTGCAATACACAACATGCTATGATCATCTTGCAAACAATTTCTGGGCTGTACAACAGTCATCCACCTGTGATGTCAAGGAAATGGAAACGTGACTTTAGTATGCCAAATGTGCGCTCCACAATGCCCCTGGTGCGTACATGGGCCTAATTATACTGCCTCTGGGCCTGGATGTTGGTGGTTCTGAGGGGTGTCATCATCATCCATGTGGTGAGTGGATATCCTTGATCACCTGTTACATGTAATGGAGAGATGTGCCCATTAGTAGTTATGCATGCTGTGTGGCCACGGTTAATATTTTTGTGGTGTGTGATTGTTGCTAGCTTGTGATTAATCTTTGCCCTGTGTGGCTTCTGGACAATTGAACAGCATCAATGCAAATTACATTGCCTACCAGATGCTCTTTCCTCCTCCCAAGCATATTCACTTGTGTGTTCTGCACAGTTGCATTACTGCCACTCCAAGAGTGCACCAATGTTAGGCCTGTCTACACAAGTCTACAAGCCTGACACATGCAGAAGCAGGATCCCTGGCTCTCATACCATCTGGCGCTGCCACACATCCGCACTACTCACAGTCAACACCAGGCGAACGTTTAGATGGCAATGTGCCACAACAGACACAGCTCACGTTCTGTTAAGCTGCTGCCGCTGCCACTATACATTCCACAACACGCAAAACATGCTTATTCAGGTACAGACATGCCACAAGGCAACAGTCTGCCGCACCCTCATCTGTAGGGCACACAGAGGGTGTGAATACTTGGCATTCACCATCAACATCATCACACACCATGTCATGTACTCCATGGCCTACGTACTTATCCATGATCATAGACTTCACCTCACATACCAGAAGTACTCAAAATACATTTACCTCTGCCAGATGCTTGCTAACACCGAACTGAGACAACTCTGCTCCACACTGATCCACAAGACAGGGCACACCTTTCACACCATCTTCACATGTGAAAACTGCATTCACTTCATCAACACCACTCAATGCCCATTTTGTGACCAGCACAGTGTACAGTTCCTCGTCATGTAACACCATGACACACAAACATACAGCAGGTGCCATACAGACTTACAGGAGCTGAGTCAACAAGGATCTGTTACTCTCCACCATCAACAGCAACAGCCACACACCGCTGCAGGCAACACCAACAGCACAGTCAATACTTCTGTAACATGTATAGACTAATGCACATACAAACTTGCCCCAATATGCAACTCCAACATACAGTGTGCTATGAATGCCACATCATTAACGTACAACATCAAAGTTGACAGATGCATCTGCAGACGCCTGGAGTAGAACTTTAGCTACAGGAAGGTGAACATTGGACATCACCACCAACAAGGACACCTAGCTCATACTCTCCCTCAAAAAGGCACCCCCACACACCAGACTGGTGTTCCAAGGATTATTGCTGCAAGTTGCTTCATGGACGTTCAACAGATGGTGGGTGCTCTACAAAGAGGGGACATTAGTCCTCATTCTCCTGTCCACACCATCGGCATGTGGCAACACCTGGTGGCCCACCGTCTTTGCCAGCAAAACCCACAACAACTCTAGATACATAGGCGTCATACTTGACTCCTCCCTCTTCATGTACAAACAGGTTTACGCAGTGGCCTGCTGATGCTTCAACAGGTTCTGCATCATCCATGATGCTTCACAGGCTCTGTATCTTCCATGCTGCCTTCACATGCTTCACACCCCGTCAGGTAGGACAGTCAACAATACTGTCTTTGCCATCAGGCTGGACAAAGGAAATACTATATATTCCCACTTGGACATGCACAATCAAGACTATCCAGCAACCCACTTCCACATTCGGCCTTGTGCGCATTATTTCTTTGTTGGTCGATTGCCTACATTGCACATACTTGGTTCCCACCTCTCCCCACATTTGCTGATGTGTGGCAGAGGGGCTATGCCGTTGATGATGGTTTGTCGACATGGCCGGACCCATTTTCTACAGTTACATGTGCTGTTGTGTCTGTTAGGTGGGCATGTTAATTGGCATGTTGTATGTGAATTTTGAATGTGTGCATTCTCACAGTTATGTGTACTATGATTGTGTGGTTGAGGTGTGTGTTCAGTTAGTACTTACCAACGAGAAGTGCATTTCCATATATGCCATCCTCAAAGCGCTGATTGATTATGGACTGACGGAATATGTAGGAATCATGCACACTGCCTGGGAACTTGGCTACAACATTGGTGAACAGGCACCAGTGATCCTCAATTGCCTGCACATTGATGGAATGTCTGTGCTTTCTGTTGCGGTATATGTGTGCAGTGTCAGCAGGAGGCACAAGTAGGACATGTGTGCAGTCAATTGCCCCCAACACATGCGGGAAGCCAGCTATGGCGTAGAAACCTTGCTTGATCGCCAACTGTTCCTGCGGAGTATTGGGGAAGTGAAGGTGTTGTGATATCAGGCTGTTGATGCCATCCAACACAGTTGGGAGGAACTTTGATAGGGATGGCTGTGAGACTCCTCTGACTCTGGCAGTTGTTAGTTGGAATCTACCAGAAGCCAACAGGTGTAGCACCGCCAGCAGCTTTGTTTGCGGAGGGATGTTCGTCATCCGCTGTGTTGGTGCCGTCAGCCTTTGGGCTATCGGTGTCAGGATGCGGAGGATGGCTGTCCTTTTGAGCCTGTAGTGGGCAATGACATCCTCTGGCGTTAGATCTGTGAGGCTGATGCATCTGCGATTGACACGCTGTCTTATTCTGCGCTGCCTCTGCAGTGGTCTGGTGTGATGGCAGTGGTGGTGGTTGATGTCAGGGGTAGGGGAATCATATCGCCCGACGCCCGAACCATGTTGTTTTTATTGATGGGCTAGAAGATTTATTGTCTATTATGTCAGACGGACATGTAGACATTAAATCACGTTAATACAACAGGCTGTGGGCACTTTGGGGCTCACAGCCAATTCGAAGAGTGCAGATAGTCTATGGAGGCATCTGATTGGCTAGCAGTCCATCACTGGGCTCTAGCCAATGATTGGCTGGGGGGGGTGAAACGTCACTCAGCCTATGCAAGCAGAAGTCCGTGGCCGTCGCGGGGCTCGCATTCAGGTAAATTAAGCAGCTTTGCCTGCTTCAGCGATGCTCGTATTTGAAAGTGTGAGGTTGGATGCTCGCATTAAACGAATCTGTACTTGATTGTGTGAAATTGTGACAGAGGTGCGATTTATTTTTTTTAGCAACTATGGGTAAAAAGATTAATTACTTCAAAAGTCTAGGCCTGGCCCACCGTGGGGCCTCAGAAGAGGACGTCAAAAAAGCGTGTTGCAAGCAGGCACGCTGCGCCACCACCCTGACAAAAATAAGGAGCCAGCCTCTGAGGACAGCTTAATGGTGATTGCAGAGGCTTCAGAAGTGGTTAGTGACCCCAAAAAACGAGAGTTCTTCGACAAGTACAGTGAAGATAATTATGAAGGGCGTGGGTGGCTGGCTCGGTGGACCCGTCATTCAGTTACACTGCGATCCTCATGTTTTAAGAGTTCTTCAGAGGCCGCAATTCTTTTGATGCGTTCTACAGTGCACGGAGCATAACAAACACATGGAAGTTGATGACCCATTTGCCAGCTTTGGGATGGGGGTCGGTGTATTCAGTAACGGGTTTTCTGCGGGCAAGGACGTAAATCACGCCAGCCAAAATCAAGACCCTCTAGTAGTGCATGCGCTTAAAGGTATCCTGATTAAATCTACGCCGGCTGCAGCAGTAAAATGAAGATTTTCTGATAAGCACTTTAATCCAGACGGCAGAACTGCCCACTTCGAAGGACGAGATCGTAACCTTAAAAATCAAGAAAGGGCACGAAGATTACCTTCCCTAATGAAGGAGATGAAACGCCCACAAGCATCCTCTCCGATCTAGTCTTTGTTCTCAAAATATAAACCCCATCTAGTCTTCAGAGGGAAGGCTCGCACATTATCCACCCAGCAAAAATCACCCTGAGAGAGGCGTTCTGTGGGTGTACCGTTAATGCCCCGACCCTGGACAGCAGAACCATCCGACCGTCTTCAAGGATGACATAATTGAAACAATCCCAGGCGAAGGCCTCCTGCCACCCAAAGCCGCAGATCAGCGGGGTGACCTCATCCTCGAATCTGAAGTGAAGTTCCCAGACTGAATTCCTTCTTCCTCAAAGGAAGTAATGGAGCAGATACTGCCCGCATAGCCACAACATGGACAAAACAATCAAACCGGAAAGTTGGTGTTTGAATGTATACAGCCGATATCTGGCAAGAGAGGGTGGTGTATGGCCTGAAGAAAAACTGTAAAAAAGTGAGTGTTATACAGGAATATTCAAAAGTAACATGCTTAAGCACTCTTGTATTTAAACGGCGTTCATGTTTTCAAGTTTTTATCTACTGGGCCTGACCAAAGTTAGTGTGTGTGAAACGTGGGGTTGCATTTTGCAAGCTGTTGTTTTTTCACCGATATATACAGCGGGATACCATGACTACACTGTGCACCGAGGGTTAGGTACTGGTAAAATGTTTAAAACATGTAAATCCGTATTTGTATAGCGCACTTGAACATCTGCATAGTGGATTAATGTTTGTTAAAGTCAATAAGCCAGACAGCAGAGGCGCAACTAGACTGAGGCCCATTTGGGGTGGGGTGGGGGTTCTAATTTTCCAACTTTAGGCAGAGAGTGGCGATGCAGGGGCTCTAAGAAGGGGTGAAAACACAATAAAAAGCTTCGTAACAAGCGAATGGTCTTTGAAAGACATGTGAAGTACTTGGTTGCAGCTGCGTGTGTGCTAAGCTGTCTCAGCCCAGGCAGACACACACGAGGCGGAGGGGGGGAGGGAGTGGAGTCTAAAGCCCTTTGTTCCCAATCAGCGTTGCACCGCGTGCCTGCCATACAGGGATACCATTTCTCCTGACTGGCTCATGCAGCTGTGTGAGGGGTGTTCTCAATGAGGTGGGACACCACCTATTTGTGAAGTGTCAAAGTCGCTATCAGATGTTACTGGAAGGGGAGAGGTTTTAACTTTCCCATCCTTTGCATGGACTTTTGAGGGTGTTGGAATGCTTTCATTTTTTAAATCCTTTCATCTCTGGTAATGTCCATTTTCAGGTGTAAGGGCCTTTGCTTTTGTGGAACTTCTCAGAATTGTGTACAGTCTTTGTAAATCTCACCTCTTGTAAGTAATGTTCTTAATACAGTGATTACATTTTTTTTTAAAGCATTGCTAGAGTGTTCAAAAAGGTTATTTTTTTCGACCAGATCACTCTGAATAGAATAGAACTGCTGCGCCTGCTGTGACGGACTGTGTGTACTGAGAGACCCTTGTGGCTGCAGGAAGCGCGGGCTCCCATCGACCTCATCGCTGCTATTGGAGTAGTGCCTACACCGCACCTTTCCATTGGTGGGCAGAGCAGATTCAGACTCCCTTTCACACCAGACGTGTGACAGATGCCAGATTGGGCAATTTCCCTCACAAATAGGTGATATTTTTCCTGTTTGTGCGCGTAAATACTCAATTGACCAGTGCCTTCTATTTTTCAAGCTTAATTTGGCCCATTGTGCACATTTTTTTAAGCTGTGGTGGCGCCTCAGCGTCAGCACTGCAATTTATCATTCCTGAGCTGCCACGCTTGCTAAAAAATTGTAAAAGGACACTGGCATTACTGGATAATGGGTAAGGAGGTACCCTCGAGGGAGGCGCAAAGGTGGCATTGCATTTGCGGGACTCACTATGACGATTTTCTTGAGGAGGGTCCTGTCAGTCTGGAACAGAGGCACGACGCGTAAATTGCACCATTTTCATTGTTTGTTCAGACCCAAAACGCCATGGCATGACTTCAGACCCAGATCTGAATGTGGGTGAAAAAGACATTTATTTCGAAAAGTGAACATTGTTTTCCATAGAACACAGTAGCCGCCTCAGTGTACTAATAATATAAAATTCTACTATTTGTGTCATGTTGCAGAAATTCTTCATGACGGTCTGGAACTATTTAAGTTACTCTTTGTGAAAGAGAACCTGGCTGGATAAAATATGGCTTCCATGCTTAATTTGTGTGATCTTAGGCAAATTTATTTCATCAAGAATGGAAGCACTTCCAAATGCATGGGTTCAGAATACCAGCCGTACAAAAAACTGTTTTTTAATTAATAGACTACAATGTTCTATAATATTCTATCCACATACAGTGTTCACATGACAACTGTCTTGCCTCTTGGTTCACTAATGGCACGCACTCAGTGTGGTACATCATAGAAGGTCAAGACTGAGGGCGCGGGCAAATCGAGTATGATGGTTCTGTTTTCTACTTATACATTTCTGACAGACATAATCAGTGAGATTGTAGCTCTGTGGCAGGGCATGAAATAGGCTTTTGTGTCTGTAGGCAGGCTAAAGGGGGTCCATTTTTGATCAATAAATAAATAATTTTAAAAACATGTGCCCCTTTATTCCATAGGCGCATGCATTTATGATGATGCCCACACTTGCACACATCCTCATAAATCTGTGAGCCTAGAAATGGTCCAGCCATCATCATGGCTGTTTGTTTTTCCTCTTATATTCACAATGCTACACGGCATTAGCCAAAAGCTTTTTGCTAATAATGCACAGCATGGGCATAAAGCACTGGCAAAACCATTAGGTCAGAAAAGCAAGATCCTTCTCTGATCAAGCAGTAAATAAAAATAAATGGCACTGAAGTCGTTCTGCTCGTGCAGCTTTCTGATAAATGTACATGATCATCAAGCATGCATATGTAAGTGGTGTGATGTGTGATTGCGTCATCACTTTTAGTTCTGGCTTTAGCCAAGACCTTTTGATTTTACTAAAATATGTATAATATTACTTAATGGTGCTTTCCGCCACCTCTATTCACCCATTGGTTTGTTGTTGTGTCATTCCCATTTTGCTTCAGCCCACTACAGCATACAGCATGGGGAAGTGGGTAAGCATCATTACTTAATCCTCTGGTTAAAGTCACTTTGAGTAGCTGCAGTGCATTTTTCTCTTTCACAAGGTGCACATCCACACTCAAGGAGTTTCCTTTAGTACCAGTGTTCCCAGATGTGATTGTAGTACACATTTGAAGGGAGCCCATGGCATATTTCAGCTTTATCAGTTCTATCTCCTTCCAACGCTGTTGTAAATTCTTTTTGAAGTGGACTGCTGCTCTTTCATGGCATTTCTGGACTCTCTTTCACCAGTGGTTATTTTTATCAACTTTGCCCAGGGAAAAACACATTTTATGGTGTTTAATTTGCTGTAGTTTTATTGAAATAAAGGTGCGGTATGTAACTTGGTTTTTAGTATCCAATATTTCTTTATACTAAGTACCCTTTTTCCATTTTCTTTCTTGCCTTTTTGTCTTCCTTCTTTTTTCTTCTTTCTTTTCTGCCTTTCCTGTTTATCTTCCCTTTTTCCTTTCATTTCTTTATTACCTTCCTTCATTCTTTATTTTTCTTTCCATTCTTTTTGCCTTATTTTCTTTTACCTTTCATTTTTTTCCTTTCTGTTCATTATTTCCTTTATTTTATCCATCAATCATTTTTCTCGAGCAGTCAGTTACACACGATTTCTAATGTTTTTCATATATTTTTTTATTGGTAACATGGATGGTAGATTTGAAATACCTTTATGTAAGCTTGTACTTTTCCAATGCTCAAATCCTTGTTCTTAGTGTTACATATTTTCTTGGCTTCTAGGTCTAGAGTGCCAACCAGTGTAGCACCAGCTGTGCGTTCACAACTTGGCTTGAAACAGAATCACTACGAAGCGTAGAGGCAGGATAGAGGTTCATTGCAGCAGGCAGCCGCAACCCTTGGTTCTCGAAGAGTTTGGACAAGTGTAGGAGGAAACCTGTATCATTCAAGATTTAGTGTAATTTCCTGTCTGTGAAAAGTCTGTTGCTATAAATAGCTCAACATTTCTGGACAGTGAGTTTAAAACTGAGTTAAGTATAGTCTCATACTTGATTACTTTGTCCAGTTGACAGGCAAATATGTCCCAACCAAGTCTATTCAGCTTTGGATTAAAAAAACACAAAGACAGTGATAAAGATAGTCCAGGAAAAGGAAACCAAAAAAAAAACAACTGAGGTTGGGCCTTGTACCACTGCACAGAATCCTAACATAACTAAGAACAAAAAGTATGACGCTGAAAAAAGAAAACGAGTTTTTCAGTCACACTGGGTGGAATCCTGGCCATGGCTTGCCCTGAAGGAAAGTCCGGAGGGGAAAGGACCAAAAATGTATTGCACTATTTGCCAAAAATATCCTACTATAGCAGTCAGCTATTCGGGTTCCGGTAGGAATGCATTCTTAAGTGGATGTGACCAGTTGCGCATTGAACCTTCAGAGCTCATGAAACTAGTAAGGCACATATGACATGTGTTTCATGGCACCGCCAGGAAATGAAAGAAACCACTTTGCAATGTCAGACTCCTACAGCCAGTACCTCAAAATCCAGTGTCCCTACAGAGCAGCCCCATATCATGCAAGCACTGCAAAAACTGAAGGAAACAGAAAGAAAGAAACTGACCATCTTGTTTAACAATGCTTACCTAATTGCAAAACAAGGAAAGCCACTCTCAGACATGGACACCCTATGTAGGGCTATGAAGAAAGCAGGTGTGGATATAGGAGAAAAATATGCAAACCGCAAAAAAGCCTCAGAGTTCATTAGATGTGAGGCGGATATACTTCGACAGGACATCAAAAAAATTGTTTCAAATTCTCGCTTCATCTGCATTATTGCTGACGGAAGCACAGATAGTGCCATCACTGAACAGGAAACTGTACTGGTCAGAGTAGTCAATGGTGGAAAACCCTACACTCTATTTGCAGATCTTGTTCCACTTGAACATGCACATGCTCCAGGAGTTCTGGACGGTATAGTTAAAGGAATCAAAAGGTTATCTTTGGATATAGTAGATATGAGGTCTACAGAACATCCGGGTCCATCACTAATCGCTGTCAATTTCGATGGTGCTGCAGTTATGATGGGATCTAAGGGAGGGGTTGCAGCACTCCTGAAGAAAGACATTCCTTTTTTTTCTCCCATTCCACTGTGTAGCTCACAAGCTTCAGCTTGGGATTCTAGATGCTGTAAAATCCCATCCCTCTATTTGTCAGTTTGAGCAAACTTTGAAATGGATTTTCAAATTCTATTGGTATAGTCCTAAGAGGCGAAGAGATGCCAAAGAAATTTCAAGAATAATTGATGAAAACTTTGCTCATTTCACTGATATTAAACAGGTTAGATGGGTATCCAGCAAAACCAGGGCTATGGCAGCCATGCAACAAAACCTGCCGACAGTGGTTCTACACTTGGGACAGGTTGCAGCTGGTAGTGATGATTCTGCTGCTAAGGCAAAAAAGTACCTCTGAGTTGTTACTAGTTTTACATTTATAAAAAACCTTTACAGTCTGAGAGATGTTCTGAAGCCAGTGTCTCAGCTTTCAGAATTCTTTCAGTCTAATGATCTGCTTTTATTGCATGTTCCACCTGCTGTAGAGAAGTGTGCGTTGACCCTAGTAGGCCTAAAGAGTGAGCTGGGTGAATATATGCAGCAGTTTAAAAACTGTACCACCCGGAAGAAATTAAGTTTGGACACATTTCCACTGGGAAATAAAGTTATCAGGACACTGCCCACCAGCAGCAACAATCCAAAGTGACAGTGAGCTCATTGACAGTATGGTTAAGTACATTGATAAGAGGTTTGAACATTTTAATTGGATGCCGGTTCAAGGGTTTTCAGGCATTCGATTATACACTGTGGCCAGAAAGTAGAGAGGAGCTCTATACATATGGGCTCTCTGATATTGAGGCAATTGTACAACATTTTGAGGTACTTTTCACCACAGACGAGAGGTTGGCAATTGTAGAGGAGTTTTGTGGACTTAAAACCCATATGAAAAGCTTTCAGACCAAAGGTATTCCTGTATTGCCTGCATATTCCACCCTGCTAGCAACAAAACCTTACTCGTTGACTAATATATTAAAGCTTGTGGAGATGATGTTCACATTCAGTGTATCTACAGCAGAAGCTGAACGTGTGTTTTCTGCCATGAATATCATTAAGAACCCACTAAGAACACGGTTAAATCAAGATGTTCTCCAAGACCTAATACTTCTTAAGGTAGAAGGACCCAACTTTGAGGATTATGACCCCAGCAGAGCTATTGATCTCTGGCTTACAAAAGGAGGCACAAAGCATGTGTGCGGACATAAAAGGCCACATCTATCATAACTGTTGAAGTATTGCTAATATTAGAGCATCCTGCCAAGCATAATCGTTTATTGTTGTATTTCTATTCAATTTGTATATGTTTGGATAAAAGGGATAATATCGCTTGTCAAGTTTTCCTTTAGCATTATTATTGCACAGCATTTAATGGTTTACTGATTTTAATAAAGCAAAAATATATTAATGTTTCTCGGTCAGCCGGAGCCCTTATGTTTGATGTGGGACGGGAGTAGGTGGGACAAGTGGATTTTACAGGACATGTAGATCTCCGTGGCATTTTGTCCCTTGGACAACTAGATTATTTGGAAAATTCCACACCCCTGCTTAGGGTGTGGCATGGAAAAACAATATTCTTTAAAGGGGGGATTGATTAGCGCTGAGTATGTAGGATGAAAAAAACAGCTATACCTTATGTCATAGCTTCTTTTCAGGTTGTTGCCAATTATAAAGACGTGTATATAGTGTCTCACAGAATTTTGCAGTCCAAGTAATATTCAAATGGCATGGATGTGTGCTTTATATCGTCCCTTAAAGCAGATGAATGCCACCCTATACCCGTTGTGGTATCTGTTAGCTTTCCTCGTGGCAACACCCCACCTCACAAGGGCCATAGAAAGGATTTGCAGGCATTCATATACAGCCCAGATGTCTCACCAAAGATCTGCATTATCCGGAGCAGTCCTTGTCCCGACCCGTTAGGTTGTGTAACAAAGAACAAAGCATCATCCGCATACAGTGCTATGCAGTTGGAGACTTCCCTGGACCATTCAAAACCCTGAATTTGCGCATCTATCTGTACCCAGGCCGCAAGAGGCTCCATAGCCAGTGTGAATAGATATGGAGATAGGGGACAACCCAGGTATCCCGCCCAATGGTGAAGGTGTGAGAAGTTGAATCCACGACTCGGATAGAGGAGGTAATGTCAGTGTAGAGAAGTTGAATATATTTAAGAAGGCGGGCCAAAATGTTGTCGACTGTGGAGTAGTGAAGAGGTAGGTCCAGCTAAGAGAGTCGAATGCCTGATCGATGTCGGCCAGCAAGAGTGCTGCCGGCTCATCAAGATGCTCCACCGCCGGAATGGCATTGTGTGCACTGCGAATATTGTGTTGTGTAGCACAACCTGGCATGAAGTCGGCTTGGTCAGGGTGTACCAAGTCTGAAATGTGTGGTACTATGCAGTTGGCAATAACCTTAGCTAGGAGCTTGGCCTCCACATTGAGAAGTGAAATTGGGCAATATGATGCATGGCATTCGGGGGTCGACCCGGCTTTAGAAAAACCACTATATCTGCATGGCGCTAATCTCTTGGAAGGCGCTGATTCTACAATCCGGCATAAAGTGCTATGGGCCAATAATAGAGACTGGTATTTTTTGTGGAATTCGCACGGAAAGCCATTTGGTCCTGGTGCCTTGCCCGGGCGCACTGCAGAAAGTGCCTGTTGAAGTTCTTCTTCTTCCGTTATCGGAACATCCAGCTCCTATCTCTCTGAGTCCGCAAGGGCCCGCGGAGGCATATAGTCTATACATTTATAAATAAGGGATGATGCAATTTTCTCTTTGGAGGCATACAGATCTGCATAGTATCCTGCAAAACTATCTGCCATTTGTAGTGGATCAGTGAGTATTTCCCTGGTAGGGCTACAAAAAGTCGGAATAGTTAATGGGCAATGTGCCCGTTGACAAAGACGGTGTAGCAATATGCTGGATTTGTCCCCACACTGGTATATCCTGCCACGTTTAGCTAACCATGTCCTTCTAGCCTCATCCATAAGTTCGCTGGCATATATTTGCTGTGTATGGAGCAACTGTTGACGTGTCGCACCGCCATCCCTCTCCTTGCTTCTGTTTTCTAGTTCAATTAGCTGGGCTTCCATCTGCACTGGTTTCTCACGGTGTTGTCTACGCTGCTCTGAGAGGTAAGCAATATCCCCCCCCCCCAAGTGTTGGTTTCAGGGCCATCCATAGGGCCTCGGGAGACTAAACTGTTCCGGCATTAAAAGTGAAATAATCTGTGATTGCATTGTGCATATGCGCTCTGTATTGTTCATCTTGTAGGTGCCACAGTGACTGTCACCATCGGAAAGGGGGCCGTTTAGAGCCTAGTCGCAGATCTAGCTGTACTGGGGAGTGATCAGAGAGACCTCTAGGTAAAATCTCTGTCACCTCAAGTCTATGTATGTGGGCGGCGTACATAAAGGTGTTCTATACAGGAAAAGGACCCATGTGTGCTAGAGAAGTAAGTATACCCTTGGTCTGTTGGATGGAGTAGTCACCAGGTATCCACCCAGTCCATCCTCTGTATCAGGGACCATAGCCTCGATTCCCTTGGTCTTGTCGTTTCGCTGTGGAACGCCATCTATCTGTTTGGGGGCATATGATATTGTTCCAGTCACCCCAAACTATTGTTTGGCCCTGAGGAATTTCTGTCCATATTGTCAGCAAGCGTTCCACTAGGTTCCATGACAGGGATGGAGGGGCGTAAACGTTGCCCAGCACGAGCGGTTCGCCATACAATGTGCCCGTGACCATGATATATCTACCCTGGGGATCAGACCATGTTTTGTCATGTACAAAGTGGACTCTACGATGGATCATAACAGCTACGCTCTGAAAGCCCCTAGCAAACCCAGAATGAAAAGTTTGGATGAATCCAAAGCATGCCAGGCATGGCTTCTTGTTACCCATTAAATGGGTTTCCTGCAAAAGTAACACGTCAGCTGCGTATCGCATAACCTGGCGTAATACCGTACCCCTCTTAACCTTGTCCAACAGGCCTCGGACATTCCAGCAAACGATGTGTAGTTGCCTACCATAAAGCTTGAACATACATAGGGGCATATTCACACGCCAATATCGCCACTTTACCGGCACTTTTTTGCCGCAAAAGCAGCAGTATTATTATCGCAGTGTTCACAAGCTGCCGAAAATAGCCAATAGCTATATATTTCTCGGTTTAGCAACCAATTTCAACATCGCATAACATGTTAGCGATATCTATCGCTAATGATATGCAATGTAGGCGTTCCCTTGCTAAAAGGCGCGCTAACAAAACATCACCCTATTCACAATGATGGTCCTGACTGGCGATGCAATAAAAAAACTGTTGCTAAGGCACGTTAGCTGCAGGAACTCAAGACCAGAAAAAATAAGGTCTTAACATGGGTGAAAATTAATTAGCTGTGTATAAGGGAAACTATCCCAGAGCCTCATTTGAACAACCACTGATGCCATGGAGGGACTAATCATGCAGATTGGAGAACCAAGAAGACCACATCAACAGGGGTGTGGAATTTTCCAAATAATCTAGTTGTCCAAGGGACAAAATGCCACTGAGATCTACATGTCCTGTAAAATCCACTTGTCCCACCTACTCCCGTCCCACATCAAACATAAGGGCTTCGGCTGACCGAGAAACATTAATATATTTTTGCTTTATTAAAATCAGTAAACCATTAAATGCTGTGCAATAATAATGCTAAAGGAAAACTTGACAAGCAATATTATCCCTTTTATCCGAACATATACAAATTGAATAGAAATGCAACAATAAACGATTATGCTTGGCAGGATGCTCTAATATTAGCAATACTTCAACACAGTGTATAATCGAATGCCTGAAAACCCTTGAACCGGCATGCAATTAAAATTTTCAAACCTCTTATCAATGTACTTAACCATGCTGTCAGTGAGCTCACTGTCACTTTGGATTGTTGCTGCTGGTGTGCAGTGTCCTGATAACTTTATTTCCCAGCCATCAGTGGAAATGTGTCCAAACATAATTTCTTCCGGGTGGTACAGTTTTTTAAACTGCTGCATATATTCACCCAGCTCACTCTTTAGGGCTACTAGGGTCAACGCACACTTCTCTACAGCAGGTGGAACATGCAATTAAAGCAGTTCATTAGACTGAAAGAATTCTGAAAGCTGAGACACTGGCTTCAGAACATCTCTCAGACTGTAAAGGTTTTTTATAAATGTAAAACTAGTAACAACTCAGAGGTACTTTTTTGCCTTAGCAGCAGAATCATCACTACCAGCTGCGACCTGTCCCAAGTGTAGAACCACTGTCTGCAGGTTTTGTTGCATGGCTCCCAAAGCCCTGGTTTTGCTGCATACCCATCTAACCTGTTTAATATCAGTGAAATGAGCAAAGTTTTCATCAATTATTCTTGAAATTTCTTTGGCATCTCTTCGCCTCTTAGGACTATACCAATAGAATTTGAAAATCCATTTCAAAGTTTGCTCAAACTGACAAATAGAGGGATGGGATTTTACAGCATCTAGAATACCAAGCTGAAGCTTGTGAGCTACACAGTGGAATGGGAGAAAAAAAAGGAATGTCTTTCTTCAGGAGTGCTGCAACCCCTCCCTTAGATCCCATCATAACTGCAGCACCATCGAAATTGACAGCGATTAGTGATGGACCCGGATGTTCTGTAGACCTCATATCTACTAAATGCAGAGATAACCTTTTGATTCCTTTAACTATACTGTCCAGAACTCCTGGAGCATGTGCATGTTCAAGTGGAACAAGATCTGCAAATAGAGTGTAGGGTTTTCCACCATTGACTACTCTTACCAGTACAGTTTCCTGTTCAGTGATGGCACTATCTGTGCTTCCGTCAGCAATAATGCAGATGAAGCGAGAATTTGAAACAATTTTTTTGATGTCTTGTCGAAGTATATCCGCCTCACATCTAATGAACTCTGAGGCTTTTTCGCGGTTTGCATCATTTTCTCCTATATCCACACCTGCTTTCTTCATAGCCCTACATAGGGTGTCCATGTCTGAGAGTGGCTTTCCTTGTTTTGCAATTAGGTAAGCATTGTTAAACAAGATGCTTGGATGATGAGGGGCTATCCTGTAGGGACACTGGATTTTGAGGTACTGGCTGTAGGAGTCTGACATTTCAAAATGGTTTCTTTCATTTCCTGGCGGTGCCATGAAACACATGTCATATGTGCCTTACTAGTTTCATGAGCTCTGATTGGTTCAATGCGCAACTGGTCACATCCACTTAAGAATGCATTCCTACCGGAACCCGAATAGCTGACTGCTATAGTAGGATATTTTTGGCAAATAGTGCAATACATTTTTGGTCCTTCCCCCTCCGGACTTTCCTTCAGGGCTAGCCATGGCCAGGATTCCACCCAGTGTGACTGAAAAACTCGTTTTCTTTTTACAGTGTCATACTTTTTGTTCTTAGTTATGTTAGGATTCTGTGCAGTGGTACAAGGCCCAACCTCAGTTGTTTTTTTTTTTGGTTTCCTTCTCCTGGACCATCTTTATCACTGTCTTTATGTTTTTTTACTCCAAAGCTGAATACATTTTGTTGGGACATATTTGCCTGTCAACTGGACAAAGTAATCAAGTATGAGACTATACTTAACTCAGTTTTAAACTCACTGTCCAGAAATGTTGAGCTATTTATAGCAACAGACTTTTCACAGACAGGAAATTACACTAAATCTTGAATGATACAGGTTTCCTCCTACACTTGTCCAAACTCTTCGAGAACCAAGGGTTTCGGCTGCCTGCTGCAATGAACCTCAATGCTGCCTCTACGCTTCGTAGTGATTCTGTTTCAAGCCAAGTTGTGAACGCACAGCTGGTGCTACACTGGTTGGCACTCTAGACCTAGAAGTCAAGAAAATATGTAACACTAAGAACAAGGATTTGAGCTTTGGAAAAGTACAAGCTTACATAAAGGTATTTCAAATCTACCATCCATGTTACCAAAAAAAAAAAATGAAAAACATTAGAAATTGTGTGTAACTGACTGCTTCGAGAAAGATGATTGATGGATAAAATAAAGGAAATAATGAAAAGATAGGGAAAAAATGAAAGGTGAAAGAAAATAAGGCAAAAAGAATGTAAAGAAAAATAAAGAATGAAGGAAGGTAATAAAGAAAGGAAAGGAAAAGGGGAAGATTAACAGGAAAGGCAGAAAAGAAAGAAGGAAAAAAGAAGGAAGACAAAAAGGCAAGAAAGAAAATGGAAAAAGGGTACTTAGTATAAAGAAATATTGGATACTAAAAACCAAGTTACATACCCCACCTTTATTTCAATAAAACTACAGCAAATTAAACACCATAAAATGTGTTTTTTCCCTGGGCAAAGTTGATCAAATAACCACTGGTGAAAGAGAGTCCTGGAATGCCATGAAAGAGCAGCAGTCCACTTCAAAAAGAATTTACAACAGCGTTGGAAGAAGGTAGAACTGATAAAGCTGAAATATGCCATGGTCTCACTTCAAATGTGTCCTACGATCACATCTGGGAACACTGGTACTAAAGGAAACTCCTTGAGTGTGGATGTGCACCTTGTGAAAGAGAAAAATGCACTGCAGCTACTCAAAAGACTTTAACCAGAGGATTAAGTAATGATGCTTACCCACTTCCCCATGCTGTATGCTGTAGTGGGCTGAAGCAAAATGGGAATGACACAACAACAGACCAATGGGTGAATAGAGGTGGCGGAAAGCACCATAAAGTAATATTATACATATTTTAGTAAAATCAAAAGGTCTTGGCTCAAGCCAGAACTAAAAGTGATGACGCAATCACACATCACACCACTTACATATGCATGCTTGATGGTCATGTACATATATCAGAAAGCTGCACGAGCAGAACGATTTCAGTACCATTTATTTTTATTTACTGCTTGATCAGAGAAGGATCTTGCTTTTCTGACCTATTGGTTTTGCCAGTGCTTTTTGCCCATGCTGTGCATTATTAGCAAAAAGCTTTTGGCTAATGCCGTGTAGCATTGTGAATATAAGAGGAAAAACAAACAGCCATGATGATGACTGGACCATTTCCTAGGCTCACAGATTTATGAGGATGCGTGCAAGTGCGGGCATCATCATCAATGCATGCGCCTATGGAATAAAGGGGCACATGTTTTTAAAATTATTTATTTACTGATCAAAAATGGACCCCCTTTAGCTTGCCTACATACACAGAAACCTGTTTCATGCCCTGCCACAGAGCTAGAATCTCACTGATTATGTCTGTCAGAAATGTATAAGTAGAAAACAGAACCATCATGCTCGATTTGCCCGCACCCTCAGTCTTGACCTTCTATGATGTACCACACTGAGTGCGTGCCATTAGTGAACCAAGAGGCAAGACAGTTGTCATGTGAACACTGTATGTGGACAGAATATTATAGAACATTGTAGTCCATTAATTAAAAAACAGTTTTTTGTACGGCTGGTATTCTGAACCCATGCATTTGAAAGTGCTTCCATTCTTGATGAAATAAATTTGCCTAAGATCACACAAATTAAGCATGGAAGCCATTTTTTATCCAGCCAGGTTCTCTTTCATAAAGAGTAACTTAAATAGTTCCAGACCGTCATGAAGAATTTCTGCAACATGACACAAATAGCAGAATTTTATAATATTAGTACACTGAGGCGGCTACTGTGTTCTATTGAAAACAACGTTCATTTTTCTAAATAAATGTCTTTTTCACCCACATTCAGATCTGGGTCTGAAGTCATGCCATGGCGTTTTGGGTCTGAACAAACAATGAGAATGGTGCAATTTACGCGTCGTGCCTCTGTTCCAGACTGACAGGACCCTCCTCAAGAAAATCATCATAGTGAGTCCCGCAAATGCAATGCCACCTTTGCGCCTCTCTCTAGGGTACCTCCTTACCCATTATCCAGTAATGCCAGTGTCCTTTTACAATTTTTTAGCAAGAGTGGCAGCTCAGGAATGATAAATTGCAGTGCTGACGCTGAGGCGCCACCACAGCTTAAAGAAATGTGCACATTGGGCCAAATTAAGCTTGAAAAATAGAAGGCACTGGTCAATTGAGTATTTTCTCGCTCAAATAGGAAAAATATCACCTATTTGTGAGGGAAATTGCCCAATCTGGCATCTGTCACACGTCTGGTGTGAAAGGGAGTCTGAATCTGCTCTGCCCACCAATGAAAAGGTGCGCTGTAGGCACTACTCCAATAGCAGTGATGAGGTTGATGGGAGCCCGCGCTTCCTGCAGCCACAAGGGTCTCTCAGTACACACAGTCCGTCACAGCAGGCGCAGCAGTTCTATTCTATTCAGAGTGATCTGGTCGAAAAAATAACCTTTTTGAACACTCTAGCAATGCTTTAAAAAAAAAAATATATTAACTGTATTAAGAACATTACTTACAAGAGGTGAGATTTACAAAGACTGGACACAATTCTGAGAAGTTCCACAAAAGCAAAGGCCCTTACACCTGAAAATGGACATTACCAGAGATGAAAGGATTTAAAAAATGAAAGCATTCCAACACCCTCAAAAGTCCATGCAAAGGATGGGAAAGTTAAAACCTCTCCCCTTCCAGTAACATCTGATAGCGACTTTGACACTTCACAAATAGGTGGTGTCCCACCTCATTGAGAACACCCCTCACACAGCTGCATGAGCCAGTCAGGAGAAATGGTATCCCTGTATGGCAGGCGCGCGGTGCAACAAGGGGCTATAGACTCCACTCCCTCCCCCCCTCCGCCTCGTGTGTGTCTGCCTGGGCTGAGACAGCTTAGCACACACGCAGCTGCAACCAAGTACTTCACAGGTCTTTCAAAGACCATTCGCTTGTTAACGAAGCTTTTTATTGTGTTTTCACCCCTTCTTAGAGCCCCTGCATCGCCACTCTCTGCCTAAAGTTGGAAAATTAGATCCCCCCCTCCCCACCCCAAATGGGCCTCAGTTTATTTGCGCCTCTGCTGTCTGGCTTATTGACTTTAACAAACATTAATCCACTATGCAGATGTTCAAGTGCGCTATACAAATACGGATTTACATGTTTTAAACATTTTGCCAGCACCTAACCCTCGGTGCACAGTGTAGTCATGGTATCCCGCTGTATATATCGGTGAAAAAACAACAGCTTGCAAAATGCAACCCCAAGTTTCACACACACTAACTTTGGTTAGGCCCAGTAGATAAAAACTTGAAAATATGAAACCCGTTTTAATACAAGATGTTACATTTGAATATTCCTGTATAAAACTCACTTTTTTACAGTTTTCAGGCCATACACCACCCTCTCTTGCCAGATATAGGCTGTATACATTCAAACACCAACTTTCCGGTTTGATTGTTTTGTCCATGTTGTGGCTATGCGGGCAGTATCTGCTCCATTACTTCCTTTGAGGAAGAAGGAATTCAGTCTGGGAACTTCACTTCATATTCGAGGATGAGGTCACCCTGCTGATCTGCGGCTTTGAGTGGCAGGAGGCCTTCGCCTGGGATTGTTTCAATTATGTCGTCCTTGAAGACGGTCGGTTGGTCCTGCTGTCCAGGGTCGGGGCATTAACGGTACACCCACAGAACGCCTCTCTCAGGGTGATTTTTGCTGGGTGGATAATGTCCGAGCCTTCCCTCTGAAGACTAGATGGGGTTTATCTTTTCAGAACAAACACTAGATCGGAGAGGATGCTTGTGGGCGTTTCATCTCCTTCATTAGGGAAGGTAATCTTCGTGCCCTTTCTTGATTTCTAAGGTTACGATCCCGTCCTTCGGAGTGGGCAGTTCTGCCGTCTGAATTCAAGTGCTTATCAGAAAATCTTCATTTTACTGCTGCAGCTGGTGTAGATTTAATCAGGATACCTTTAAGCGCATGCACTACTGGAGGGTCTTGATTTTTGCTGGCGTGATTACGTCCTTGCCCGCAGAAAACCCGTTACTGAATACACCGACCCCCATCCCAAAGCTGGCAAATGGGTCATCAACTTCCATGTGTTTGTTATGCTCCGTGCACTGTAGAACACATCAAAAGAAGTGCGGCCTCTGAAGAACTCTGAAAACATGAGGATCGCAGTGTAACTGAATGACGGGTCCACCGAGCCGGCCACCCACGCCCTTCATAATTATCTTCACTGTACTTGTCGAAGAACTCTCGTTTTTTGGGGTCACTAACCACTTCTGAAGCCTCTGCAATCACCATTAAGCTGTCCTCAGAGGCTGGCTCCTTATTTTTGTCAGGGTGGTGGCGCAGCGTGCCTGCTTGCAATACGCTTTTTTGACGTCCTCTTCTGAGGCGCCATGGTGGGCCAGGCCTAGGCCTTTGAAGTAATTAATCTTTTTACCCATAGTTGCTAAAAAAAAATCGCACCTCTGTCACAATTTCACACAATCAAGTACAGATTAGTTTAATGCGAGCATCCAACCTCACACTTTCAAATACGAGCAATGCTGAAACAGGGAAAGCTGCTTAATTTACCTGAATGCGAGCCCCGCGATGGCCACGGACTTCTGCTTGCATAGGCTGAGTGACGTTTCACCCCCCCCCCCCGCCAATCACTGGCTAGAGCCCAGTGATGGACTGCTAGCCAATCAGATGCCTCCATAGACTATCTGCACTCTTCGAATTGGCTGTGAGCCCCAGAGTGCCCACAGCCTGTTGTATTAACGTGATTTAATGTCTACATGTCTGTCGGACATAATAGACAATAAATCTTCTAGCCCATCAATAAAAACAACATGGTTCGGGCGTCGTGCGATATGATTCCCCCACCCCTGCTAAGGCATGTTAGACAGTGTTTCTATCAAGATAATCACCACGGAACTGGTCCTCTACAACTCACAATTATATTTAAATTCATAAGGAAGAGTATGTTCTTTCCATATTTGTTTTAAAATCTCCTGTCTCATGCTTCCTTCATTTCTGCTGAGCTCATAAGAATTGCTCATTTGAAAGACATTTCTGTGACGGAGTCCTGACGAAGGCCATGCTGAAACCTGTGTAATATGACAACATACCACCAGTCTCTGCACATCATTTTACCATTGTCACTTTGAATTATGGACCATGTAACTTCTTCTGTAATACATTTTTAACAATACGTTTATGTTTGACTTTACATATGTATCCAATGTGAAGTATGACAACAAAGACAGAAGTGGATAATGTTTTATAGATGAATCATTCATCATATGTGTTAATTATAAAGACTTATTTATATAAAATATAATTGACAAAAACTGATAAAATACAAAAAAATCTTTTACCACTTTATGAAAAATAAACAAGTGTAATTTTGATATTAGTCACGTTAATCATTGTTTTCATTAACGTATCAGTTCTAGAATTACTTTGCCCGCACCCATTGTATTTCACTCTGCCCAAGTGTTTTTTACATGTCCATGTGAGGTGGATGACATTTGGGCACATGTGTGAGTGAGGTAACGATGGTTCAGGACCGGTTTAAGTATCTCAGGGTTTTTCTGTCAACCTCCCAGGCCACGTCTTGGGAAAGGAACTTGGCCCAACTGTGGGTGCAGATTAAGGCACAGATCTGCTCTTGGTCACATCTGCCACTCTCTTTGTTTTGCAGATCGGCCATCTTCAAGATGGTCTCCCTGCCCCGCCTGTTATACCAACTTCAAAACCACTTATCTGGTTTAGGCAAATGAATGCTACCCTTAGACACTTCCTCTGGGGTGGGGACTCCGCCCGAGTAGCATTAAAAACATGCTTCCAATATACATATTGTGGGAGCCTTGCAACGCCGGACATCGAGTCATATTACCAGGCCTTGCACCTCATCATCTTGAATTATTGATGGTATGGATGGAGTGAGCCTGCTTATGCTGTTGAACGCTGGTTGATGAGCAATATGTCACTACACACAATCCTTTGGTGGGCCCGGCACAAAAGTGCTGCCTCCGGCAACTGCTACAATATTTAGGATCTGAAAACAATCACTACATCAAATGGGTTGATGGGACAGACTTACAAAGGAAGCACCCCTCTGGCACAATGGTCTACTCCCTCAGCTGTCAGGGCTGTCTGGCATCTCCGTCTGGGAGGCTATTGGCATATCTACGGTTGGGGATGTTCTCCATGGTCAGACCATAAAGTCTTTTCAGGAATTCCGACAGGACTATGAAATGCCTGGATCACTATTTTATAAATATGTCCAATTCCGTCATGCCTTTTCCCCTTACCTTACACACCAGGAAATTATACCTGAGTTCAACCATATTGATGCTAAAGTATTCATGGGAGAACTTGGAGAGCATACGATCACTAAGACATATCGAACACTAGTCACGAATAGTCCCAGCACACTCAGTAAAACACACAAAGTTTGGCAGGAAGATCTGGGTCCCCTGGATGATGAGGACTGGGCCGAGGCACTGGAATCCTCATGGAGCACGGCCATTGCGGCACGAATGCGACTTATACAATTTAAATACCTGCATAGGGTAACTATACAAGATATAGGCTCTGGTGCTCTGGGCTAATTGACTCTCCTCTCTGCCTACGGTGCCAAACTATGGATGGTACCCTTATACATACGGTATGGCAGTGCACATCACTTTCTAAGTGCTGTTAGGGTGTACGTACATGCATGTCAGAGGTTTTGAGGTGGGATATCCCAAACTCACCACGATTGATCTTGCTCCACATCACTAATGGTATTGGTGGTAACGTATACAAATGGTACTAATTATTCCTTGGCCGAACACTGGCAAAATGAGATATAGCATAGACACCTCCTTGATTTCTGTTGGAATTACCAGTATATAAGCCCAAGGTTGCCCTATAGTATATAAGAACGAGGTTGACCTAAAAATAAATTCAAGATTTGGAAGGGATGGGCGGAGTATCGGGGTCTATAGCTGGAATCCGTTCCAGCTGCATCAATAGAATAGCAGTGGATAAAATGCTAAATTATGTGGGATAAATCTGATTGTAAATGTTGTTCTGCTCCTCTCTCTGAGATTATGTAAAGCATGCACACGAATCTATCCCAAATGTATAACACTACTGTTTATTAGTGGGGAAATATGTTTGATTACATTAGTTTTTCAGTTGTATTCGAATCAGAAAGTTGACATCATTAATGCTACTATGTATATTCTACTATTTGGGAACTTGGCAATTTTAGACCAGCTATGGCTGTCAACAATAAAATTTGTTGTGAAAAAATAAAATAACTAATAGTATTTAACAACTAATTATAAAGTAACAAAAAAAGAATTTACTCCCAACCCTATACCCCTAACCAAAATCCGGACTTAAAAAATGAATTAATTACCAATTAATTAATTATTATTAATTATCAACTAATTATTAATTAATTAAAAATAACTTACATCCCACCCATTACCCCTAAAAGCCCACAACCCGTACCTAAAACAAATGACACAATTAACATAATTAATTATCAATTAATTATTTATTATTAATTATCAATTAATTATTAATTAATTAAGAATAAATTACTTCCTATCATTTACCCCTATAACCCCACAAACCACACCTAAACACCTAAAAAAATTACACAATTAATATGATTAATTATCAATTGATTATTTAATATTTATTATCAACTAATTATTCTTTAAAATAAATTACTTCCCACCCATGACCCCTAAAATCCCCAACCCACACCTACAAAAATTACACAATTAACATAATTAATAATTAATTAATATTAATTACCAAGTAATTATGAATTAATTGAAAATATATCACTTCCCACCCTTTACCCTTATAAACCCGACAACCCATACATAAAATGTAACCCAAAATGTTTTAAAGCACATTGAACATAATTAATTATCAATTAAAGAAATATTATTAAATAAAAAATAATCATTAATTTATTATAATTAATACTTCCCACCCTAATTCCCTATAAACCTTCAACTCGATATTCTTGACATCGAAATTCTTGACCGATATTTCCATGTCACGATATTTTAAATCCGATTTTATTGTACATGGATATTTGCAACTCAACATTTTGTCTAAACACCAGAGTAAACTACTAGTGAAATAAAAAGTTTCATACTTTTACAACACGCTTACGTGTTCACTGCTTGAATCAACTAGCAGTAGCCTAGTAATTATTAGGGCATGATAATCCATCACTTTGCATTCCTTATGATATGATCATATTTGCATATTTGCTAGTCATCACTCACTAATTCCAAGGTCATATTTAGATGTGTCATCCATCTCTGTATAATATTCAGGGCATGTTGATATTTACCTATTGTTACTTAGAACTCCCTGCCAGTGGTATAGTCTCTAATGCACAAGGAGGAACTTGGGCTGAGTAACAAACAGTAGATGTGAAGTAGCCCTACCATGCCCCTGTGATTTCTTTTGCTCACAGCTGGATAGGCATGAAAACTGATTTATGTTGAAGCTACCTCTGCAAGAAGAGGACAGGGATTGAATGTGTGCTGTTTCTTTGTGCAGGTGACTGTATGTCTGGTAGTCTGTACATACATGAACCTGGAAGTCTGATGATCTGTGTGCATTGGTAACCTGTATGGATGGGTGTCTGTAAGTGTGTGCATGGTTGTTGCAGATGTGTTTCATTTGTAGTGTAGTTCCTACCAATCCGTAGGAGCTGTGCATTGTTTAGGCAACATAAACTAAGGGCTTGGTGTCAAGACTGATTCCAGAGACCCCCGCAGGATAGGTTGGCCTGTACACCAGCTAGCTCACAGTGCCCCCACCAACCTAACAGGGAGCAAATGGTTTCTGGCAACCACTGACCATGACAACACTGATCCTTCAGGGATCATGGAAACAGTACAGAACCTTTTGCTTAGTCACTTGTGCTCACTTATTCTCAGAGAAATATATTTAGATTACACAGTGGGATGTTTTCAATAATACTTATTAAACCAACGTTATTCTTCCATAGAATACGTGTGCTGTAATGATTAGGAAACAGAAGAAGATGAACGTGATTACAAGCACTAAAGCTTAAATAGTAGGTAGAGTTCTAAATGGTGCTAAACAATGTATATATGCAGGCATATAAAACAAGGCAGTAATCAAGCATACTCCTACTATGCGAACCCTATTCTGAGTGTACTTAGAGTGTGTGTAGTTTTATAGCTAAGAATCCCCCCAAGAGGCGATCCAACCCCATTACTTGCTGAGAAAGAGTGAAGGACCCCATCTTGGTCACAAACTGGACACCCCATACAAAATGTCTGACCGCTGCGAGGTGATTTCTCAGCATGCACGGACCCTCGATGTTGGCGGAAGTACCTCCTCTACTAATCTATCAGGATGCTCATTTTTTTATAATAGAAAGCAGCCTTGCAAAGTACACATAGATTAATGATGCTGTGAATATGTACATAGCCCTGTCGCCTTATGGATGAAGATAGTGCTGACATTTGTACGTTGGAAGGAACGAGACCTTGTAGATGATGTTAAGGGCGTTGTGATAATGTTGTGCGAAGCTAGATGTAACAAGTGTAGTCTCAGCTAAACTAATTCAACATTGTTTTGCGTTCAAGTGTATGCCAAAGGTCACAACTTGAACATTTCATTCATGGGGACAATGTAAGAAAAAAGTTGCTCTGCTACATGGGCTTATCCAGGAGTATAACATACATAATGTATGTGCAGAGATGTGTGATCAATGCCAAAAGGTATGTGGCATTGCTTTCTCTGTGTGCAAGAACTAATGTAAAAGTTTACATACAGTTTTTCTCATTCATTGTTGCATTGTTATATGGTATGCCTTTTAATACCCTTCAAAACATGATGTCTTGCACCCTGTAATGTAAATGAATAGCAAATAACTAATGCAATTCTTGTTTGTTATGACAAATAGAAGTAAAAATGTACTGTAGAAATAAAAAACACAAACAATTGGTATCCTCTGCTAGGCATTAAAGAAATATTTAATACAGCTCAATATGCTAATTCAAAAGCATGTTCTGTTGGTTAAAATACTGGTACTACAACTTTTGGTAAATTGTAAATGCATTACGCAGGCGTGCACATAATCCTATCCCAGTGTATATTGTAGCTAAACTATGTACGCAACATTTATGGCGTGTCACTGCAAATCAAACCAGGAGAAAATTATATTGACTATAGAGTAAACACCAAGTAGCAATCTTTATAATCAGAGGATGCATGGATGACCAACAAGGACATTTAAATGCAGGTCTAGAAAATGATATCGCATAGTAGGTAGAGGTATAATCATATCAAAAAGCATAACTAGCGAAAGCCATTTAGTGATTCTTAATTCAAAATGGACACCGTCTTATTCTGATGCACCTTCTTCAAACTGGTTAAGCGGATTGTCCTTGTGGCTACAAATTTAATTGTTATCATCCCAGATGAGCTTGATTGGAAGATATTGCAGATCCTTCATTTTCTCCTGAAACACTGTGTCAAATTTTTCATTCTGAGCTACAGTCATTATATTTTTCCAGTCTCCAACTTTACCTATGAAAATGAAGATAAAGCATGTTAGACAGTAATCATCATCAAAGAGAGAGTAACCACAAAAGAACAGAAAGGAAGAGCTTGAGTTCACGTGGAGACTAGCAGCTTGTATTATTTTCCGATGTTTTTCAAAACAAATGAACTAAACTAGTAATATGATAGGATGTTTTATAAAATGCCCCAAAATATGGAGTATGAAGGATAGACTTATTTGGGAATGATAGTCAATGCAACTGACTTTCTAGGGGAAATGTTATTAGGTAGAGAAAGTTATATTATTGCCATTTGTGTAGCACGAAGTCTGCCATTATGGTGGCTTCAAAGCACTTTCAGCAGTACAAGGGCTTTTCACATGAATCTAAGTTTATGAATGAAGTATGTAGACTGATTCAACTTGTGATGATCTGTTACAAGTATTGTGTTCTGGCCAATTACTCAGTTAGTTATCCATGTTTTTTTCATTGAACCGTAGTTTGTATAGTTTTCGTATTCCAGTATAGATGAGTCTATGTGTCTGTGGGTTTCCCCAAAAGGAAGTGCCAATATAAGTAGGTCCGTAAACATTGAAAAAAGTGACATCATTGAATCTATATATAACCAAACCCATCTCCCTTTGGAATCACATTGACTGGAAAAGACAGTGCATTTTTTAAGTCTTTTGAATTAAACGAGCACTCCATTCTTATTTTCTAAGGCAGGTGAATAACAAACTCATTGTTTCTTCAGTTTACTAATATTCTCATTAGATCCATGGGTGTCTTGAACTATCATTGCCCACCATCACATGTAATTATATTTTTATAATTTTCTTTACATATAACTCAGTTTTTTTTTCAGATCTCACTCCACTTGTGGAATCCCAGCTATCTTCAATTATATATGTTTCTGTATCTTGGTATTTTACTTTCTGCTACTTCAGTACCATGTATGCGTTTTTATAGGGAAGTTGATGTCAGTTAAGTTTGCCTTTTTATTCTTCATCCCTAGCTGATAATTGTTAATTTCTCATTCCTTCCTTTTCCTTTTATTTTTTTACATGTTCTTCATTAAGTAGTTTCCTTCATAAACATCATTTTTTCTGCCCCCACTTGTTGCCCTTATTCCTTGGTGTTTCAGCTCACTTTTCCCAATTGGGATTGCATTTTATGATTTTTGTTCATTTTGTAATACTTGACTTTCAGGATTATTTCTTCCTTGCCTGTCTATTTTATTCATTATGAATAGTTGTTGTCCTTTCTCATTTCTCTTCTTTTCTTCTTATTCTTTGTTGGAGCTGTTTTACCTCAATATGTGTGGGAGAGGAATATTAATTGTCATATGTGTTCAGTTCTATGTCTAAGTTAAGGATAGTTACCTGGAATGTTAAAGGAATCAAAATCTATTTCAAGACAGAAAGTTTTGACTCATTCTATTGCACAGTAATGTGTTGTGAGTCATGATGGAAACATTATGCAAGCCAATTATAAGAGTTGTTTATGTAGTACTGAATGTGTCCAAGGCAGTATGTATATTGTGCTGTGTTGGATGTTTTTGTGTTGGTTTTTACCTGTGATTTAACATCCAATATTGTTTAGTGGCACATTTCTAGGTTTCTCGGTTGATAGCAGGTGTGTTGGTGGAAAGGTAACATTTTGCATGGTTCCCCAAGATTTTGTTCATACTATCTTTGGGGAGTTGAGGCATAACAATAACTCTTTGGTGCCTGCTCTATTCACAAAAAATAAAAATACATTTTGGAATTCATTTATCATATTTGAACTTTTGGTAAGTCCATTCCAATGTGTCCAGTGATTGCTCAGGCTGCACACAGGCCACATTACAGACAAAGCTGTGGGGGGCATTCCTCTCACTTGCATCTGGAGAAAACCTGCAACATGTAGCACTCCAAGATAGGCCTGTATCTCAAAAAGAGGGATTTAAGTAATTTCTGTAATACAATAGCCAGATTTAGCCCTTTTCCAAAACTGCTATACTTATGTTTTACAAACGTATGCAGGACTACTCACATGGGTGCAAACGGCGGTTGTATCTGATCTGGTATGACCAATGTTGCATCATTTCTAGACATCTGAGACTTTTCCCAGTGTAGATATTGCCTGTAAACACTTTTCAGATTTTTCATGAGGAAAACTGATAAGAAAGACAGAAAACCAGACTAATGCGGCTCAGTACTCAGCTATTGCAATTTCATACTTATTCAAAGCACGAAAGTGCAGAATAGTGAATAGAACTACACAGGAGATGACCTACACTGTGCGGTGTCTGAACCTCTCCAGGCAATTTAGCCACATTTATATATTACCCTCTCAGAATGAGGCTCATTGGGTTGAAATCTGAAAAGTAAAATGTTCTCCCACTTGCATGCTTAAAGCTCACACAGCTTCCCAGTATAAAAACAATGTTTGTGTAAATGAGAGTTTTTAGGTGTTACATTTTGCCTAAAACGAAATGTCAATAACTCCTGTTGGGGAATATGCACAACCCCATTTTTGGAGTGTGTAGACACATAGGCATATACAAATCAGTGAAATCATTAGATTTCTTTTAGCTGCAGTGATAAACTAATTTTCATAAAGTTGTCACATAAGTTCTACAAATGTTTATTCATTGCAAACATGTTGCTTAAAATGTTCTCAATACGAGATCCTGCAATGCCTACAGTATGACTAGCATTTTTCACAAATCATGGTCCCTGGAGCTTTGTGACCAAGTGACTGATTTCAAGGAATATGACACAAAAGGGCTTCTGACAGATTGGTCCCTATGCAGGCCACATCTGCTTGTCCAAGAAACCTATAACAATATTTCCATTTGACAAGAGGGGACTTTGCAGACTTGACGGACCCTCTTCAGAACAGAGGGTAGGAGCAAACATATCAGAGATACAGTAAGTCCAGCACAGCATCCAAGGTAAACAAACATTGATTAGAAATACACTCGAGTGGGAGAGATGCGACAACAAGCTGTTTCGCAGGACACTCTCAGAACACACCACAGCATTACCTTTTTATACATTTTTGTCTTAAAAGGATCATATTGAAACTGTCAACACATATATACAAGTCTTGGGTTGTCAATAACTGATTTGTCTTAAGATGCACTGTTATTAATAATGTCGGTTTGCACGGTTCCATATATGATATGAAGATACAAAAAGCGAAGTTAACCATAGCAAATTCCCACATATCCATCTTTGGCATACAGTCCTGAGGCGGACCATCCTGTATGATTATTATGCTCTTGCACAACTTCGTCAACTGACACTCATTGTATCTGCAGTGTTAGCAATGTTTACTATACAATTTACAAGTATATTTAGTACTTTCTTGTTTTGCGACGCACTTGGCATAACAATAATGTTTGGCACATGCATGGTATATTTAAGCAACATCAGCTGTCAATAACCTGGACAATGGTCAAGCTCGCTTCATTGCACACTCTAAACTGCATATCTCTATATGGGCCTATAGAGGCAAGTTAACTGATGTTTTGAATGGAAAATGGATGGCCGTATAGAATGGCAGAACTGAGGTTCACATATATGTATTCATTGTTAACAGTTGTCATCCTCTGAGGCATGTGTGAGCTAGTCTTGAACAGAGGTTGGTCTGAGAAGGGGACAAAGGCTTATGTCACATTATATTTCTTTAACAGCAAGGGTTCCACAGATCGATAATCTGTTCCAACTCTGCTTTTCGGCTCCAGCCATTTGAACCACCTGAACAGGGAGGAAACTGGAGAATAAAGGGCAAAGTGACATATGTGCGAAAAAGAGACATGCTGTGTTCCATATAAAAATCTAGTAACACTAGATTGGTTCCACTGGTATCGTAGTTGACCTCACCGAGTAGATTGTCCTACAAAATAGAACATGTGCAAGATACAATATTGTAATTATAACACCTAACACATTGTTCTGGCCTAGAACTGGCAAACACCATGCCTATCTTGTTACAAATATGCTCTTTCTAGTAGTATATGTATGGCCTGTCAGAATACACACTCATAATACATGTATTGTAACCATTCCTCCGTGCTCACCTTGCATTTGGCTTATTTAGTAGTACCATTCACAAATCTACATAAATAATAATGTCCTTGTCTTCTTAATTCGGTTTTTCTATAAAGGGTCTCTAATGCAAGAGCACATTAAACGAAATGCTGAGTTTCATCACTTCTGTTCCATATGTGTTTTCTTTCAGGAATCACTTATGTTATTGGATTACAACACTGGAATAGGATGCATCAATAATCACCAATAATGCTTCATGACCCCACTGTATAAAGGTGTTGATTTTACTCTTGGTTGTTGTGGTCATAACTGTTTGAGTTCCCCTCAAGTAATGTCTAGGGTAAATTAGGTCTTGCTGAATCCTGGCTCCACTTCACCTTCTGGAAATGTATAGAGTCGTTGGAAAAGCTTCAGCTAGCCCTATCCCCTGGCCATCATACCGGACTTGGATGATATGTTTCAGAAGGTCTGCATCCTGTTCATTGCACTGCCTTGCCTACATCTGTGTCATGCCTGTGAGCAGACACTAGACCCCACATTGGACGTGGTAGGGTTTATGGAAAGTATTAGATGTAGCCAATTCTTGCTTTCCAGATAGCTCACACTCCAAAAACCCCTCCCTGTTTATCCCTGTGATAAGTCTTAGCTGTTCATAGACCCATTTTGTCTGAATGTGATGAGTGAAAACTTTCCCATTGTATAATTGGTGTTATTGTAGACTGTTAAAATGAACTGGGAATCAAGCTCTGCATGACTCATGCACTCCTCCATGGAACTGATGTTAAACTGCAGTAGAGGGAAAACACATGTAACATTGGATACATGTCTAGCATGATGGATAAGGACAACATGTAGGAAAAGAACCATGTGTTTCATGTTGTAGCGCTTTGCTGTAAGAAGAACTTCACAGGTATGCATATACCAGTGCACAGCTGCTCTCATACCTTCCGACCAGTATTCCATGGTTTATTCCTGGAAGCCTGAGAGTATGGTATTGATGGAGCAAGGACTCGTAGAAAAGAGAATTGCTTGGAAGCAATCCTCTCATTTAACTTCCTAACATGTAATTAATTACATATTATGTAAAACTAATGCGCACCACATAAAAACAGGGGTTAGCGAAGCTTGCGGATATGTTTACTAACGCTATGAAAAACTCAAACAAACTATTAAAGCCGCTTTAACAAGGAAATCTTTACTGTGCATGTGTCAACTGCATCTGCATAATATGACGAATTAAATCTTGGAGGGAAATTCTTGGACATGAGCATAAGGCACTAATATGTAGTCAGGAAGACTCACATGCATGGTACCAGCTTAGCTGAACCGAAATCGAACTATTTAACTGATGCTAATGCAGGGAAAATATTAAAGGGGGCTAGAGTAGAGATGGGTGGTATACAGTGAAACCATTTATTCTTGAAAGTAACATCTGTCTTTCTGACTTTCTCACTAATGTGCATTTGGGCCTCACGTGAATGCCCGAAGTGAGCTGAGTCACCTGGTATTTCGCGCCTGACTAATGCAAATCAGCTTGGAAGAATGACGTATGGGTCAAGAAGAGAACAAGAGCACAGTCTGCCTGAAGCCTGAGAACCGGCAGCGCAAGGCTGAATGAATGAGACCGCATATTAAAGTTTAACATTTGTTACAGATGTAATGTGAATGGGGGTTGGAAAATAAAAGATGAATTAAAGTTAAGGGGATGGGTTTATTAACAAAGGGCTAACTAAAAAGAGTGATATGTAAGCATGGTTGATGATCTCCCCCACCTTGACTGCCCAATCTGAATTAGTATTTTACGATATTTAAACATTAATAAGTGGTACAAGAGGAACGAAAAGGTATGATTGAGGTCGTTCTTAGTTAGTTAGACAAGGAGATTTGCTGAATGCTGCAGAGCTCGGAATGCTGTCAGAGTAGCAAGAGATGCTGATGAAGAATTGAATGCAGAGCTTAATATCTGAAATTATTAGGCTTAGAAAGAAGATTGCGGAAGAATCTCGAGGAGGAAGAGAGTGTCAGCGAGGGGTGTGACTTGACCGTACGTGTTAGAGAGGTCATCTATCCTGACCTGGATCCTGTCCTGAAGCCTTTGTCTCCTGAACTATACCAGGGGACCCCTATCAGCCCTTTGGCCAGGGGGTTGGTCTTCACACCATCCTAGGTAATTATAAATTTCGTGAATTTGCAGATGTTCTTTTCTCTTTGTCCTCTCCCTTCTGAGCATAAGCCATTGTAAGTCTGAAGTATGTGTTGATGATTTGCTTAATTGAATCTTCTCTCCTATGGGTGATGGTGACTATACTGTACTTTGAAGTGGTTCACCTGCAATTAATTTAAATAAAGAATTAAAACTTATTCGAGTCTGTAATTATTTATTTAAGGTATAAGAGATTAGAATTAAGTTAATTTTCACCATCAACAAGTTCAACTAATGGTCCATCGACCAGTGGAAAGAACTTTTTGATTAGTGAAAGGTTGGTTAATAGTAAGAAATAATCTATCTTGAAGTGTGGAAAATAATAAACTTTTACTCCAGCGGTTTACTCAATTGTGTGTGTTTATGGGCCCAGGTTAGTGTATGGTATTGGAATATCTGTTGTTGGTACGAAGCTGGATCAGTTTTCTGGTAGCAGAGCTATTGTTATTATTGACTAGTTTGGTGATAAATATTGATTTTTGATTATTGATTCACATTTAACAAAGAGTTAGCGTCCTGTTTTATGTTGTCCGGAAGAATCCTGTGGAAGGAATAGTGGGTGGTAACAGAAGCCACACTGCGATGAGGTTACCCGTCAGTTGGAATAGCACTGAGAAACTATGCAGGTCTGGCAGTGTAAATTAGGGACTATTTCGTATAAAAGTTGAGTGTGAGTGATAGCGGAAGGTTCGCTGGTGAAACTTTGGTCTTATATCACCTAGTAAGGGTAACACTGAAGAAGTAACAGGTTCTCTTGAGCTTGAACGAAGGGTAAACAGAGGTTTTTATTCGCAGTAAGAGAAGGAGCAATTCTGAGACTCCAGAATAAATCGAAGATATATTCTTTGTTTTAGTGAAACAGGCAGAGTAGTGAATGTTTTTATATTGTTACTAACTGATTTTATTTTTTAAGAACAAGTAAAGAAATATGTTTTTGTACTTCCTTGTGAAGGGAGGGTCAGTCTCCGGAGTAGTACTGATGTCACAGGGAGCAGCACTGGGATTGGTTGAAGCAGCAGACGTGAGGCAGAAGCAGATTGTAAAGGATGGGTCAGTAGTATGGAGTGAAACTGACATCACAAAAAGGCAGCGCTAGCATTGGTCAGACCACGAGCGTGCGCCTGAGTTTAGGTCGGTTGTTAGACAGAAGCCGCACTAGTATTGGCTAAATAAACAGTGAGAGTCTGATTTTAATTGGGCATAAGATAGAAGTTTTGTTAGCATTGGTTAAAAAGAAAAGTGTATGTCAGATTCTGATTTGACTGTGGGTGTAAGTCATACTGACAGGAGACTTTAATAGTTTCTGGAGCATTCTTTTAAACATTGTGTATCCAAAATGTATGAAGGAAAGAGAGAGATGCCATTAATAAAGAGATTCAAGAATTTCTTTGAGAAAGATAAACCTGTGTTGACTAGAGAGAGAATTCCCATTCCCCTGCTGAAAACGCCTGCTTCCTTTATGATGATGGAAAGAGGATATCATACTTGTGTGTAGTTGGAGAATTGGATAGAATATACCAAAGGTGATGGAGTTCTACCTTTCCCAGAAAATGGTACGTTTAATGGAAGAATTCCTCAGAATTTGAGAATAAAAATGAAGAGTTGGAACCAAGACCTAGGTTAACTCAGTATGAGGCTTTAGAAGAGTGGGAGACTGAATCATTTGAAAGAGAGAGAAACATGAGTGGGAGATATTTAGGACCTTTTCCTCGATATTTACGTGAGTCACGTGAAGGCCAGATGCAACAATGGAGGAGAGCTATGGTATCAGTCGGTCTATATCCAGTGTTAATGGCTGACGAACAGTCAGGGAACAATTGTAAGGAGAAACAAAACACCGCAATGTGACAGGATATGGTGAGTCAGATGATGAATTGTTGGAGGACATTTTAACTAAAAACCCTCCACCATATCAAGAAGGACTCAGTAAAGTCACCCCGAGTGCATCAGTGTTGGGAACACTATTAATTCCACAAAATGTACATGATACATCAGTTAATAGGGTGCTTCAAGACAGAGAAAGAGAAGCGTTGATTAAAAATAGAAAATAATTAATACAGAAAATAGGCCAATTGGGTTTTTAGCCCTGGAGCATTGACTATACCAATGACTATAGGTCCTGTTATTCCATTATATGGAGATAAAATAAATTGCGCCAAACCCCAAGCTGTAACAACTCCTTTGAGTAATCCTAGCAAGGAGGTAGTAATATCTGATGATCAAGCCAGTGAGTGAGATTCAGTCATTTCATTATTGGACCTTCTGATAAGAGATCCTGTAAGTAAAACCCCAAAAAGAGTTACATCTAGTGGTTTGAAAGAAAGAAAGTCTGTGGTACCCTCAGGAACTAGAAGCTCAGCAACAGTAACTACAGAAGATTTGGAGAGATGGGCACAGGGAACAAAAAAGCATAGCACACTCCCAAAGATTTTAGATATTTACAAATTGAAAGTAGAATTGGAAGAAATGATAGCTGGAAATGTGGGAATAGAAAGTTTGAATCATTACAATGAAAAATAATTGTTGTTTGTATATGGGAGTATAACTAGAAATGCAAAATGGTTTCATAACAAACTGACAGTGCTTGCCTCAGAGATGGGAATAGATATAGGGAGATCAAAAATATTACAAAAACCATATCGAGTGGAGTTTACTGATAAGGATTTGGAGAATATGAATGTGTCTGGTAAGAAATTACAGCTTAAGGGGTTAATGAATATTCTGTAAAAATGGGGAGACACTGACAAGTGGAGAACTAGTGGGATAAGAAAGGAGGAGGAAGCTCAGGCAAAGGAAGCATCATTTGCATTCTTGTTAAAAGAATCAGAAAAGGCAGAAAGATTGTGTCCCATGAGAGAGGTACCTGGTGGTGGATATGTTCATGTTCCATGGAGCGGACAGGATATTTTGTCATTTACAAACGATTTTCCTAGATTAAGAGAGAAACCATTTGAATGGTACAAACACGTTGAAAGATTTGTGAAAGTGTCGAAGGTTTTGCTAAAGGATTTCAATGGTTTATTTGAAATAGTGGTACCTACTGATTTGTGGATGGAATGTAAGATTACCATTGATCGGTCAAGTGAGGAGTATCCAAGGTACTCAAAAACAGGAGCACCCTCAGATGAGGAGATGAAGAAATATCATCAAGTAATTACTTTTCTGAAAGAGAAAATCCCTCCCAAAGAGACAGATTGGGTAAAAATAGATAGGACAACTCAAGAGCCAAATGAGTCCGTACATGCGTTTTATGAGCGACTGCTACAGGTGTTTAAGCAGTATAGTGGATTTGAGAACATTGGAGATATGGATATTGGGTATTTTGTGTATCGATTTGTGTATTGTCTGAAACCGGAGATTAGTTAGATGATTCAGCAGCACATGTTGTGCTGGTAGGGAAAGCCGATAGATGATATTTTGAAATACGCAAAATATTGTGGAGATGATATTGAGGCAAGGCATAGAAAGCTAAAAGAGAAGATGATAGGGGCACAAGTAAAATTAGCAGAACTGCAGGAAATTAAATCGAATAGTCAAACTGATAGTCAGATGAAAGAGCAGACTCAGAATGATCAGGCGGCAAATGGTGGTAAATTAAAATGACAAATGAACAGAGAGGATACAAAGAAGAAGTTTCCTTGTCATGCATGTGGAAAGCTTGGACATTGGAAGAACGAATGTAAGAGTATTCAGAATAATAATGGGCCAAATTAAAATTTAAACCCACAGACGCAGAATGAATTGCTTATGAATCAGCCGCAGCAGGTAGTTAATCCACAGTGTCAGCTCCTATGCCAAATTTTGTGAACCAGTCAAAGTACAGTGCAGATGCCAGATTTCAAGGAGGAAGTGGTAAGAAAAAATCTGTGGTTTCACAATATCTTTTGCAGAATAATGATGATGAAAGTAGTTACTTGCAATGACGGTGCCTGAGGGGAGAGGAGAAGGAGTGCGCACTTGGCACATCCTTGCCGGCTGATCAGTCAGGTCCATTTATTGATGGGAAAGTGGAAGGTAATGATATCACTTTTCTATTGGATACTGGTGCTACCCGTTCTACTGTGAGAACAGCAGACATCCCAAACCTACCCCTCTCGGGAGATTCTATCCAAGTTGTAGGCGTTTCAAATCAACAAATTAGAACCCCAATCTCAGAACCAATGGAAGTACATATTGGAAATTTGAAAGACATGCATAGATTTGTTGTTTGTGATTCTAGTCCAGTAAACCTATTGGGAAGAGATCTGTTGTGCAACATGAATTCCACAATCTACTGCACACCGGACGGTGTTGCATTCCAAACCCCTGATAAAGACTTTATAGATAAAATCATGTTAGCTAAACAAGGCACAGAAGTAGATGAAATGTATTCTCTGATGACAGTTAATGATATTCCAGGAGAACTAAAAACGACAGTGAACTCAGAAGTATGTGATTTCACAAGAAAAGAAATTGGGCTAATGTCAAACGTAGATCCAGTGAAGGTGACAGTAAAAGAAGGTGCAGTTTATCCCAACACCGACAATATAAAATTAGTTCAGAGGTGAAAGCAGGAGTTACTGCATAAATTGACCGAATGATTAGACAAGGCATTCTAAAGGAAATAATGAGCAGTCCTTGTAATTCGCCTATAATGGGGCTTAAAAAGCCTAGCGGAAAATACAGGATAGTGCAGGATCTGAAAAAGATCAATAAAATTGTAGTGCCTTGTTGTCCCGTAGTGCCAAATCCAACAGTGATTCTTTATCAGATTCCCTGGAACGCAGGCTGGGTTACAGTAATAGATTTATGACAAGCCTTTTTCTCTATTCCTTTGCACCCAGATAGCCAGTATCTTTTCGCATTTAACCTCTTCGACGCTGATGACGGAACCGCTCCGTCATCAGCCCCGGTGGCACTGTGCTGATGACGGAGCGTTTCCGTCATGGAACACCCGACGCGCCTGCCCAACGCTGATTTCACGCCTGCGCGACGCGTTCTATTGAGCGGGCGGGGCCATGACGGAACCGCTCCGTCATGAGCACAACTCAACCGAGGCTGGTGACGGAGCGGTTCCGTCACCAGCGTGTGAGTGCCGCGCGGCCCCCCGCCCCCTTAGCGCTGCGGCGGAATAGCCGCCGCAGCGAAGGTGTTAAATTCGAAGACCCTATCTTGGCATGGTGCCGAGTTCCTCAAGGGTATACAGAGAGTCCCTCAATTTTTAATAAAATTCTGGAAAAAGTGTCTAGAAAAATTAGTCATTCCCAGAAATTCAGTCCTGGTACAATATATTGATGATCTACTAGTGGCATCAAAATCGCGAGAAGATGGTTCCTGATTCCATTGCGTTGCTGAATCATTTGACTGATGGAGGACACAAAGTGTCACCAGAAAAATTGTGATTTTGTCTTTAAGAAGTTAAATATTTAGGCTACAAGATTGAAAGAGGATTGTGAAAGGTTACCCCAGAAAGAATTAAGATAATTAAGCAAACGCAATTACCACAGACGCAAAGGGAGATAAGAATGTTTCTCGGAGTGGTTGGATACTGTCGGCAGTGGATTGTTGGGTTTTCCCTGCTGGCAAAGTTATTAATTCAGATGAGACGAAAAAGAGCAAAGGAAGGATCCATTTGTCTGGAACGATGAATGCGTGGAAGCATTTGTGAAATTGCGAAATTGTTTGTGTGAGGCCCTGCCTTAGGCATGTCCGACTATACGAAAGAGTTTGCATTGTTCTGTTTTGGGAGAGAGAGAGAGAGAGAGATTTGTGCACTTTCAGTCTCAACACAAAGGCATGGATTAAGCCGACGTCCAGTGGCATATTTCTCTCCTACTCTGGATCCTGTGGCTTCAGCTTTACCTGGCTGCTTAAAAGCAATAGCTGCTACTTGTATGAGTGAGTCAATTCTGATGGGACATCCAGTTAAAGTTTATGTCCCACATTCAGTTGAGATTCCTCTAACCAGAACTCGAACACAGCACCTTACCCCTAGTCAAATGACCAAGAATGAAAGAGTGATTCTTGGAGTAGAAAATATTACAGTGATTAGGTATACAATGGTAAATCCAGGAACACTATTACCAGATCTATGCTGCGAAGAAGTGAAAGATGAAATAGATCATGATTGCTCTGATGCGACTAAGATGTGTACTAAGCCCCGTCCTGATATAAAAGAGGAGCCCCTGAAAGAGCCAGATCACAAACTATTTGTAGATGGCTCATGCCTGAGAATGGAGGGAGGAGGACTCAGTGCAGCGTATGCTGTATGTACGGTATCTGGGGTTGTTGAAGCATCCTGTTTACCCGGAGTCAAGTCTACAAAAGTAGCCAAATTGGTGGCCTTAACAAAGGCCTGTAAAATTAGGAAAAATTGGAAAATAATCATTTTTACGGACGGTCAATATGGTTTCGGGTTTGTGCATGACTTCAGCCAGTTATGGATGAGGGGGGGGATTTCTGACTAGGTATGGGCGAATTTTGCGGATCTGCGGTCCGCAAATTCGCGCGAAATCGCAGAAAAGTTTTCGAATTCCCGGATTTTCCCCCGAAATCGGGGATTTTTTTGCGATTTCCATCTACTCAACTGGAGTACTTTCTACTGGCTAATCAGCAAGTGCTATCTCGTTGGGTAAATGTATAGTTCTTTTCCTACACTGCAGCTGCGTAAAGGGCTAGAAGATTTGTCTCCACTGACCATGTGTGCCTGTAACTTTGCCACCGCGCCAAAAGGCGCCAAGGTCACTTGAGTGGGCTATCCATCATAGTTGGAAAAGGGCGGGAAGACGTTTGAAACCGCTAGTGTGTGGTGCGGGGCTTCTATGCGTGTCAACATGCCTCTTGTGTATAAAGGGTCAGAGAGCGAGCAGGGCAGCAGGTGAGGAGAAAGCAGCCTCCTGGTCACTGGAACAGGGATTGCGCTCGAGAAACTCAGGGATACAAAGACCTCCCTCGGGTATTACAGATACTTTTCGACGTCAGATATGGGGTTAAGCACACTTGCCCAGCCTCGACCGTGCTCACTAATGTTTCGGGCTGATTAAAACGTTACTGAATTTGAGCTTCAACTCGGGCACCTACTTTATTCATATCTGTAAGTGCTTCCTGTTGAGGTTTAATTTTTGGCCCACAGGAAGCACTTACAGAGTTAAGGCAGGTGCCCGAGTTGAAGCTAACTTTGTAACCATTTTAGAATGGCGCCAGCAAGCACTCTGGCAGCTTGCAGGCGCCATTCTAAAATGGTTACAAATTTTGCTTCAACTCGAGCACCTGCCTTAACCGTGCTTCCTGTGGGCGCCAAAAAAAATCCGCCCGCTCGCGAATTCGCCAATTTTTCGGTAATTTCCTGGGATTCGCGGATCATGAAATTGCCAAAAATACGCAAATTTCGCGAGCGGAGCGGATTTTGCGCCCATATTTATTTCTGACTTCATCGGGATCCCCTATCAGAAATGGTAAAAAAATTGAAAGAATTGTTGGAAGCAATACAATTGCCAAAAGAAATAGCAGTGGTCATGTGTGCTGCTTACCAGTCAGGAAATTACTGTGTGGCGGCAGGTAACAGCTACGCTGACCAGCTTGCTCAATATTGTCATAGAAATGACATGGCATTAAAAAGAAACATTGAAACAAGTGAAATCAGCTGCCACTTATGTTTTTATCAGCCTTAGAAACAGGGGATGAGGTGAGACAGTTGCAGGATGAAGTTGAGGTAAGCGAAAAGGAAATTTGGATAAAATCAGGTTGTGAAAGAAGAACAGAGGATGATGTATGGGTGTACACTGATGGCAGGCCAGTCATGCCAGACTGTTTACTCTCTCAAATGGCAAGAATGTATCATGGAGACACACATGTTGGTAGAGAGGCCATGATCAGACTATTCAGACAGAATTGGTACAATCCAAAGTTTAGGGTAGTTGCAGAGAGCCTTTGCCAAAGATGCTTTATTTGTCATCAGCAAAATCCAGGCAGGAAAACAGTGGTCAGTTGGGGAAAAATTGGAATGGCAGAAGGACCATTCACGTGATTACAGCTTGACTTCACAGAGTTTCCTCCACACAACGGAATAAATATGTTCTTGTCATAGTGTGCTTGTTTTGACGATGGGTGGAAGCATATCCCACGAGAAGAATTGACAGCCTTACAGTTGCCAAACTACTGTTGAGGGAGTTGATACCTCGTTTTGGTTTTCCAGTAATTTTGGAATCAGATTGAGGACCTCATTTTAATAATGAAATAATTAGTCTAATATGTGAAGCATTCAAAATTGGGCAAAAACTGCACTGTGCATACCGCCCAGAGGCTTCTGGAGTGGTTGAGCATTTAAATGGCACGATCAAATCAAGGTTAAGTAAAGTGTGTGCATCCACATGACTGCAATGGCCAGATGCATTGCCTCTTGTGTTGATGGGACTCCGAAGTATTCCTGACAGGAAAACAGGATTGAGTCCCCATGAAATACTCATGGGAAGGGCAATGAGACAAGCATTTATTCCTGGTCACAAATTAATGAATATAACTGATTATCTGGTGTTGGATTATTGCAAAGAATTGGCTGACCTAGTGAGTTCTGTCTCTCACCAGGTTGGAGAAGATGCAGTTGCCAGGCAGCCAGCACAAGCGCGTGATTTGAATCCTGGAGACTGGGTGGTAGTGCAGAAACACGCCAGAAAGTTGTGCTTAGCACCCAGGTGGGATGAACCATGTCAAGTCATACTGGTCATTACTACTGCAGTGAGGTGTGCAGGTTTACCAAATTGGATTCATGCCAGTCACACCAAAAGGGTTCCAGGCCCCACTGAAAAGGGACAACAACTGAATGAACCAGTTGAAATTGCTGAAGGTTGTGAAGTCGAAGAATCTAGAGTGATAGATTCTGAACCAATAGACGAGGAACAACCGAGCACAAGTCAGGAGGGCTGGATACCAGTGGTTGACATACCAGAAGTTATTATTCAAACAAGAAGCAGAACAAGATTAGAGAGACAGGGAAATGGTGGGGACCAGAGAGGTATAGAAGAACACACTGAGGAAGAAGTGAACAAGGTTACTCGAGACCCTGAGCAGACCTGACAGTGAAAGAAGAACATACTCAGGCAAACAGGCATACCAAAGGCCCTGAGCGGGAACAGACAGGAATAGAAGAACACGTTCAGGCAGCAGAAGAGCCAATTGTAGTAAGACCTGAAAAGGATCAATTGGGAGAAGAAGAACAGCTTCAGGCAGAAGAAGATCAATTTGAAATAAGACCTGAACAGGACCAGATAGAGGAACAAGTTCGGGTGAATAAAACAACAAATCTAAGACCTGAACAGGAACAGGTAGAGAGTGACTCTGCAGAAGAGGAAGAACGGATTGTGCCTAGACATAACGAAAATAAAAGATCTCTAGAGAGAGACAAAGAGGGTGAAAGTTGCAGTACAAGTTCAAAGGGGGGAGAGAAAAGGTGATAACTGGACAGGTGGATTCAAAAGATTAAGATACTACCTGAGAAAAAAACTGAGAAAAGACCTGAGCAAGTAAATGAGGTTACAAGTCAAACTCAGTCTAAACAGTTAATTGTGAAAAACACTCAAAGAAGTCAGAGACTCAGAATTCTGAACAATAAGTTCAAGGGTCCTGAGTAGACCTATGTAATATTGGAAGAATTTGAAAATTTGGATTTGAGTAAAGAGACAGAAAAAAAAGTAAATGCTGCACAGATTGATGAAGGGAAAGTGAGACCTCCTTGAAAACCAAAGATTTTGAATTTACAAGTACAGAAAAGATCTTCTTAGACTGAAATGGAAAAAAACAGGGTTACTGAACAACCAAAATGAAGTTGCGCACAAAAGCATATGTACCTTTCTATTAGTGATTATAGTATGGTATTTCTAACAGTTACATTTCCTTATTCGATGATAACAGATAGAAAGAATGATACATACTAATAAGAAAACAGCTACCATAAAAGTAGATTGAGTAAAATTAGTAGCAGCAGATGAGATATATGTACATCAAACAGTATCAGACAATGACACATCGTTAAATGTTTTCACCAAGTTGTTATTTCAATATGTAGATACAATGGAGGTTAGTGATTGTTATGTTTGTATGAAATTACCAGCTTCAGTATCAGAAGGAGTTACATATCACCACTTACCTTTAACATATCGTATTTCATGTAGTCTAATGGCACGTTTGTGTTATAGACCAGGGAGACTTCAGTACTATTATTCAAACTTAGATGTAGTATTTTCAGAACTTTTTATACGAAAGAATATGAATCCGGTACTTAGTAGTCAAGATGCACAGTTTATGGGTGAATTTTTCCTAACAGTGTAATCAATAAATTTAGTCAACACGTTCGACGCTGTTGACGGAACCGTTCCGTCATGCCCCTCGGGTGGGCTGTGCTCATGACGGAACGGTTCCGTCACGGCCCGGCTGCCGCGCCTGCGCGGCGCGTTTCATTAAGCGGGCGGGGCCGTGACGGAACCGTTCCGTCACAAGTACAACTCACCCACGAGCTGTGACGGAACGGTTCTGTCACCAGCGCAGGTGAGCCGTGCGCCCCTCGCGACCGTTAGCGCTGCGGCGGAATAGCCGCCACAACGAAGGTGTTATGGCACACAAGACTAATCTAACAAGCATATTAGATGAAGAAGAGAAAGTGTTTTTGAATTTAGTTGAGGAAAGGAGACCGGATTTCCAAAAGAAAGCTGCTGAACAGAAAACAAATGTACCTCCATGGGCTGGGAAAGAAGGAATTTATGCAACTGGCAAGGCTCATGCTGCAATGTCCCTGGAGTTTGAGAAGAAAGGAAAAAACTGCCTCTATAGGTTAAAGACAGATTAGCGATCAATCACTCAATCAATCAAAACATTTACAGAGCGCGCTACTCACCCGTGAGCGTCTCAAGGCGCTGGAGGGGGTGCTGCTACTTCTCGAAAAGCCAGGTCTTGAGGTATTTCATGAAGGTGAGGTGGTCCTGGGTCATTCGTAGGTGTGCGGGGAGGGAGTTCCATGTTTTGGCTGCCAGGTAGGAGAACGATCTTCCTCCGGCGGTGGTTCTGCGAATCCGTGGGACGGTGGCGAGGGCGAGGCTGGCGGATCGGAGCTGGCGGGTGGGAGTGTAGAAAGAGAGTCGATTGTTGAGGTATTGGGGGCCCATGTCGTGAAGTGCTTTGTGTGCATGGGTGAAGAACCTGAATGTGATCCTCTTGTTGACGGGGAGCCAGTGCAGGTTTCTCAGGTGGGCGGATATGTGGCTGTGGCAAGGGATGTCGAGTATTAGTCGTGCCGAGGCGTTTTGTATGCGTTGTAGTCGCTTCTGAAGTTTGGCAATGGTCCCTGCGTATAGGGCGTTTCAGTAGTCCAGTCGACGAGTGACGAGGGCCTGGGTGACCATCTTTCTGGTTTCGGAGGGGATCCATCGGAAGATCTTTTGGAGCATGCGCAGGGTGTTGAAGCATGATGATGAGACAGCATTGACTTGTTTGGTCATTGTGAGGGAGGAGTCCAGGATGAATCCCAGGTTGCGTGCGTGGTCCGATGGTGTCGGTGCGGAGCCCAGTGCTGAGGGCCACCAGGAGTCGTCCCAGACGGATGGGGATTGTCCGAGGATGAGGACCTCCGTCTTCTCTGAGTTCAGCTTCAGGCGGCTGAGCTTCATCCATTCTGCAACGTCTTTCATTCCTTCCTGTAGGTTGGTTTTGGCGGTGGCTGGGTCTTTGGTGAGGGAGAGTATCAGTTGGGTGTCGTCGGCGTAGGATATGATGTTGATGTTGTGTTTGCGTGCGATGGAGGGGAGGGGGCTCATGTAAATATTGAAGAGGGTTGGGCTGAGCGAGGAGCCTTGGGGTATGCCGCAGATGATATCGGTGGCTTCTGAGTGGAAGGGAGGGAGACGGACTCTCTGGGTTCTGTCGGAGAGGAACAAGGTGATCCAGTCCAGGGCATTTCCATGGATCCCGGTGTTGAAGAGGCGGGTTATTAGGGTGCGATGGCATACGGTATCGAAGGCTGCTGAGAGGTCCAGGAGGATGAGGGCGGTTGTTTCTCCGTTGTCCATCAGGGTCCTGATGTCGTCGGTGGCCGCGATGAGGGCAGTCTCGGTGCTGTGGTTGGATCGAAATCTGGACTGGGATGGGTCGAGCGAGTTGTTTGTCTCGAGGAAGGCAGTCAGCTGTTTATTGACGATCTTCTCGATGACTTTGGCCGGGAAGGGGAGAAGAGAGATGGGGCGGAAGTTCTTGAGGTCTTCGGGGTCCGCTGTGGGTTTATATTAACGTATTTATTGGTTTCAGTGAATGTGAACAAAACTTCCTCATTTTGGGAGGTTGGGGACTACAAGGGGGAACTGATCCAGTATTTCCTGGGGTTTACTACATGTGTGGGAATATTGCTTACTATAAGCGGCCTGCACGGTGGTACGGAAGTTGCTACTTTGGGATACTATTTCCAAAAATATACCATGTAAAAAGAATCCCTTGAACCAATAAAAGTACTAATGAATTAATACGAAGAAAGAGCGCTAGTTTTTCAGAAATATGAGGTGATATATTTGGTGCATTGATACCTTCAGTGGGAGTCATTCTACATTCACATAGAAGTTGTCAGTTGTCAACAGTAGTTGATCGTCTTTCGACTAATAGTGCTGGGGGTTTCTGGATGATTAATACAGAAATGGTTGCAATTAGATCTATGGTTTTACAAAATCGACTTGCGCTTGATATATTATTTACAAAAGAAGGCAGAGTCTGTAAAATGCTGAAAGTGCAACATTATAGCACTTACATACCTGATAAAAGAAGGGAAATCAGAGGGTATATTAAGAATATTACAAAACTTCATGAAGATTTGAAACCACTGGAGGTTGACAGTGTATGGGAAAGACTAACAAAAAGTATTTATTCAAAAGGGACTTGGTTGGGGGCGTGGCCAAGATGGCGGCGTGAACAGACGTCTGGCTCCGGAGCTCCCGCCGGCAGCACTCTTTAGCAGGGGCCACCGAGACGAAATAGCTGCAGTCGGCTTACGCCGCCGGTGGGCTGAGTGCCCGACAGCCCAGGGACCAGATTGGACCGGGAAAGCTGCAACCCAGAATCCCAGGACGCCCGGCAGCAGCAGCAGACCAGTGCGGCGGCAGGGGCTAACTGAGACGGCGCAGCAGAGCGGGGACAGCGCCGGAGACCCAGGCGAGCGGGTCGGAGCCAGGCCGGGCAGGGCAGTGAGCGGAACGGGGCGGAAGTCGCAGAGACCTACCAGAGCACACCGGTGAGGTCATGGTGCGGCAGCCCTGTAGCCCCCGTGCAGGAAGAGTGAGGCACTGGAGTTGGCGGCAGATCAGGCCTGGCCGCCATTTTGCGTTGGTGTTGTGGGTGCTTCGGCTGAATTGGGCGGACGGGGGGCTGCGCCTTGATCCCTCTGCCCGACTGGTGACCGGAAGCGTGGGACGACGCTGTGCGGGGTCCCCCACGGAGTGTGCCGCAAGGTGTGGGGGATTTGCAGAGGCGGTCCCGGCGGAGGAGGAGACGGGCCACCATCTTGTGGTACCGTGCGTAGGCCTTGGAACTGAGGCCTTTAGGGACGCAGTCCACTTGACTTGGGGGATAGGGCGACGCTTCTGGACTGTGGTGTGCCCCCCCCACTGTCCCTCGAACAGCTGTATGCGGACCCGGTGGATGGGGGAAGTGAGCGGCAGCATTGGATAGCGTGGTGAGAGAGGACTGCCCCGGTGAGCCTGGTGACTGGCCAACACAGATCTTCCGGGCAACTATGTCCGCGGCGAGGGTTCGCAAGGAAAAAGCAGTCAAGGACTTATTTGCCAGGGCCCAGGCAACCAATCCGACAAGGGACAGGGCGGCAGGGGCAGCTGGAGCGGAGGCGGAACAGGTAGGGTGCACCGAACCTATCACTAAAGCGTTTCTCGAAGCGCTCTTCACCACCCTCAGAGAGGATATCCACTACCTAAAAAAGGAGTTTACCGAGGAGATCAAAGAACTGCGCGGAGATGTCGATGGGATGGGGAGCGGGTGGCTTCCCTGGAGTCCACGGGCGACAGTTGCGACGCCGAAGTGGAAGCATTGCCACAGGAACTAGTGAGGATTCATGAGCAGCAGGTGGATCTCCAGTCACATGTGGAAGACCTAGAAAATCGCTCCCGCCGACATAACGTCCGTATTAGGGGAGTAGCGTTGTCTGAGGATACCAAGGACTTATTCAGTTTCACCAGAGGCCTTTTTAATCATATCCTTGGGAGGCCAGCAGACTCGGAGCTCCGAATCGACAGAGTTCACAGAGTTGGACCCCCGCGGCCATCCACCACCCCCCCCCAGATATCCTGGCATGTGTTCAGGACTTCCGCACGAAAGAGGAGATCCTACAGAAGGCACGTCAGATGCACCCTCTGTCCTTTAGAGAGCAGTCCCCAGTCCTGTATCAAGACCTCTCCGCGCTAACACTACAGAAACGCAGGAGTTTCCGCCCGGTCACGACTTTCCTTCAGCAGCAAAACATCTCTTATAGTTGAGGTAACCCGTTTCGCCTGATTTTTAAGAAAGACAATGTTCTGTACCAACTCCGATGCCTGAAGGAAGCTTGCAATCTGCTGGGCCTGGAGAAGCACCCAAGATCGATGGCGATGACGGTCCCTCGGGAGAGACGGAGGACGGTAGGCCGCGATGGCGACAACAAGGCAGACGACGGCGTGGCCGCAGGCCCCCAGTGGCAGAGATTAAGGAGGGCCAGCGCGCCGCAGTAGAGGCTGTTTCATCTGGGTCAAAAGTGTCTCACCGTGGATGAGCTCCGCAAAGATTCACGGCATGGTGTTGCCCAGGGGTTTGTTCCTACCTATGCTGTCGGCGGGAGGGAGGATCCCTATGCGCTGATTAGTATTTCCCGATGCTATACTCTACCATTCATCCACGGATGAAGGACACATTGTACTGTTTGACATGTTTTGGGGGGTTGTTGTTTCTTTTTTGTCTTAGGCTTGGCTGGGGTAGGTCTTTTGGGGAGGGGAGGGAGGGGTTCCATGTCCATGGGTCTCCTTTGGTGGGTTTTGGGATGGGTTTCCAGATTGTAGTCGGGTGGCACAAGGGGCCCCACTATAGGCAGGAAGGTTGGCGCCTTGGGAGGAGGCTTGCAGCGAAGGTGGCAGATCTCTTGAGCACTGAGCGGTTAGGGGTGGTGATAAGTCATGCCAGCTACTGAACTGCGAATTCTTTCCCTGAAGGTCCGGGGACTAAATAACCCAGTTAAACGCAAGGCAGTTCTCTCCTGCTTAGAACACTCAAAAGCAGATATATGCCACCTACTGCAAAAGGATTGCCCAAGAATGAAGTCGCGCTGCTTCCCACATCAATTTTTCTCATCTGCTTCTACTAAAACAGCAGGGGTTGCGATATTGGTGGCCCAGTGCTTCAGGGGGAAGGTGTTGCAGAAGGGGGCGCAGATACGAGGGAGGCTGCTGTCTTATCGATTCTCCCTGGGTGGGTCTGAAGATTTTTTCAACTGGCGCTTAGCGAAGTGGCAGCCTTCACAGACCGGCTCATTTTCGTGGGCGGGGACCTTAATCTAGTGCTTGATAATCTCCTGGATAGGTCAGCTCAGCGCTCCACACAGGCGGGGACCCTTTCCAGTGGGGGTTGGCTAGGTTGGGTTAGCTGGGAATGGTGGACCTCTGGCGCAGCTTTCATCCTGGTACTAGGGAATATTCATACTACTCGAATGCACACCACACTTATGCGCGATTGGATTACTTTTTAGCTTCCACCTCCCTACGGCCTTGACTTCTGCAGTAGACATAGGCACCGCGTCACTGTCAGATCATGCCCCAATAACCGTTGTGTTTTCTTTCCCTCCGGTGACGCGACCCGCGCGCTTCTGGAAACTGCGTGACACACTACTACACCGCAAAGATATAGTGGAGAAAATAAAAGGGCTTATAACAGATTACTTACTTGACAATAACACTTCTGACACCTCACTGGCTGCACATTGGGCAGCGCTTAAGGCAGTACTGCGTGGCGAGTTTATAGCGGTCTCGGCGGCTTAGAATGTAGAGAGGGCGAGAAAAAGGGGTGAGCATACACAGAAGGTGAAGGAGTTAGAGCACATGCATCAAATGACGGGCGCACCCAAGGTCTGGAAGCAACTGAAATTAGTGAGGCAACAGCTAAGTGTCCTAGATCAAGACAGGGCAGAATATGCGGCCTTAAGGGTTCGACACTTGTATTATACGGGGGGATAGATGTGGCCGGCTATTGGGTCGCGCACTCCGAGAAACTTGGCAGCGCCACATGGTGAAAGAGATTAGAAAGCAGGACGGAGGTCTGGCCATGGAGGATACCGAGATAGCAGCGGCGTTTAGTGACTTCTATACATCCCTGTACACCGGGTCCTCACTAGATCTAGCTGCGGGTGACTCCTTACTGGCTTCTGTTCCTCTCCCGGTCCTTACTCAGGAGCAGGTTGAGCTCTTAGAACATAGCATTGGGCCGGAGGAAGTTATCGCGGACATCTCAAGGCTTAAACTAGGGAAGACGCCAGGGCCCGACAGCTTCTACAAGACGTTCTGCTCCCAAGTCGCTCCCCTGTTAACTGCACTTTTGAACTCTTTCTCGGATCCGGGCGCGATTCCGAGGGACCTACTGGATGCCACCATCTCTGTTATCCCCAAACCTGGGAAGGACCACTCGAAGTGCGAGGCTTATCGCCCCATATCGCTACTTAATGTGGATCTTAAACTCTATACGAGTAAATTGGCGGCACGGCTTGCTCCGCTTATGCCGGGTCTGATTGATCCAGACCAAGCGGGGTTCATCCCGGATCATCAAACCGCAGACAATACCAAGAGGGCGTGCACTTAATAGAGATGGCCACACGGATGACCGGGGAATATATGATGCTCGCGATCAATGCGGAAAAAGCGTCCACTGGCCATACTTAGAGAAGGTCTTAGTGAAGGCCGGGATGGGAGATAAATTCCGCACTTGGATCCTGAATTGTTATAAGTGGCCCACAGCGACGGTTCGAGTTAATGGTTGCTCCTCGCCCCGCTTTCCCATCGAACGGGGAACGAGACAGGGGTGCCCCCTGTCACTCCTGCTCTTCGCCCTCTACATGGAGCCGTTGGCTCAGGCAATGAGACTCGCCCCAACAGTCCGTGGGATTAAGTTCGGGGCATACGTGCATTCAATCAGCTTGTATGCTGATGATGTCCTCTTATCCTTATCCTCTCCCAGAGAGTCACTGCCAGCCTGTGTCGATATTCTGGACTCGTTCGCGAAAGTAGCGGGCTTTAAAGTCAATATGAGTAAATCGGTGGCGCTGGACCTATCGCTGGAGCCCATACTCGGGCCCACTTGCAGGACCACTTCCCCTTTCGCTGGGCATCAGATGCCATACCCTATCTGGGAATTCAGCTGGCGGCCACATTGCAGGACACGGTCCGTCTAAACTATGCCCGAATTCGCCAGACTGTCCGATCGGAACTGGGTAGATGGAGACGCCTTCCACTATCCTGGTTGGGCAAAGTGGCGGCCATGAAAATGACAATCCTCTCGCAAATTCTCTACCTGTTTCGCGCCATACCTTTGCGACCGCCGGAGGGTTGGATCCGCCGGACTCAATCTGAGCTTGCTCAGTTTATATGGAATGGCAGACGGCCGAGAATGAGACTCAGGTTGGCAACATTGCCACCTGAGAGGGGTGGACTGGGGCTCCCAGACTTGCTGCTATACTATCAGGCGGCGCTGCTGCGGACACTAGTGGAATGGAGCAGGTGGGAATCCGAGAAGCACTGACTCTTTCAAGACCAGGCGGTGGCGGGACGCCTGCTCCAGGAGGTTCCCTTCCTTCGAAAGCAGCACCATCCCCCTAATCTTTATGCCTCATATATTACAAGGGTCCCGCTAGAGGTATGAGATCTTGTAAATATTAAGCATGAGCCCACGACTTTTCTGCCTCCGCTTAGGCCCCTGTTGGATAACCCCGATTGCGGGCCCGGTCAAGATACAGCGGCCTTTGCTCGGTGGCGCCCGGCGGGGGGCAGGTTCCTATTCCATTTATACTCAGCAGAGGGGGTCATTCCCTATGATGCCTATCGGCAAGAATTTGGCCTGCCTGAAAGGGAACGGCTCAGATACTTCCAAGCGCAACACTGGGCACTGAATGGGCAGATCAGGGAAGGGGCAGATCGGCGACTCAGTCCGTACGAGTACTGGTTGATCATGAGAAAGACGGACAAAAAGCTCATATCAGGCCGATACACACATATTTACAATTCAGGGAAAGCACGCTGGGAAAAGGATCTGGGGCGTACGCTTAGCAACAAAGACTGGGAGGGCATTTTTTATCAGGCACGACACTCCGCCTACCATATGGGCTTGACCGACACCCTCACCAAGATCACTTTGTATTGGTATTACACCCCGGAGAAGCTCTATGAGACCGATCACACGTGGGAGGTGTCCTGCTGGCGAGGGTGTGGAGAGAGGGGCACTTTGGTTCACCTACTATGGGATTGTGTCCAGCTGCTGGGATATTGGAAGCTGGTCCTGGTCGAGGTGGACACACACTTTGATACGTCCATCCCAATATTCTCCGCCTATGTTTTGCTAGGACTGCCCAAACCCATTACTTACCCGCAGTGCTCGCGCTGGGGCCGACTGATAGCCATAGCCTTGGGTTCAGCGCTAAAGAACATTCTATCCCATTGCCGTACCGCACACATCCCCACCTTTCAGGGTTGGTTACATCGTCTCTGGAATGTTTTGGGTATGGAAAAGTTGTCCCTGACTGTGAAGGGGGAGGGTGACAAATACCCGGAACTGTGGCAGCCCTTTTTATCATTACTTGCAACTGAATTTAGGGAAGTGCCCTGTCCCAGATACCTGCGTTTACTGAGGCTATCGCCGGGAGATGGTTAGGGATCATCTTGTTGGATGGTAATGTTTATACAGGGGGATATTAGACCTGGAACAGGGGTGGTGGGCGGGTAGTTGGGGGGGAGGCGGGATTCGGGGAATAGGGGTTTGGTTATTGTTTTCATGTTTGGATACTCACCTGCTAACCCAGGCAGATCCTTCGGCCACGGCAGTGGCCTCATAGTCATGTTATGTCCAACTTACGCTATTGTCAATTCTTCCCTATGCTGACTTCTGACATACTACTGTCATGGACCCATATTGCAATGTACTATGTATGTGCGTATCTTTATTTGTCAATAAATAGATTTAATACTAAAAGGGACTTGGTTTACTAATTTAGGGAAAAGTATTTTAGGTAAAATAGTTCTTCCGTTAGTTGGTACAACAATAATAGTTTTAACAATAATGATATAGTGCAAATGTTGCAGAGTCAAAGGAAAAGGAAGATATGAAGCGAATGAAAAGGGAAAGAAAGGGAAGTATGAGGATATTCAGCTGGAGGAAATGAAAGTTATAGAAGATTTAGAAAACAAACATGAGATTAAGAACAGAAAGGGAGGAAAAGAAACTGAGATATGCTAAATTTGGCATCTGATTGGGATGGGTAAATGTGTGATGGCTCAAGATGCCATCAGAGAGGTGGTTGATGGAGCAAGGACTTGTAGAAAAGAGACTTGCTCAGAAGCAATCCTTTCATTTAACTTCCTAACATGTAATTAAATACGTATTATGTAAAACTAATGCACACCACATAAAAACAAGGGTTAGAGAAGCTTGCGTATGTGTTTACTAACTCTAACAATCTCAAACGAACTAATAAAGCCGCTTTAACAGGGAAATCTTTACTGGGCATGCGTCAACTGCATCTACGTAATATGACATATTAAAGCTTGGAGGGAAATTCTTGGACATGAGCAAAAGGCACTAATATGGAAACTTGAAGAATTGCGTGCATGGCACCTGCTTGGCTGAAATGAAATCAAACTATTTAACTAATGCTAATGCGAGGAAAGCATTAATGAGTAAAGGGGGTTAGAGTAGAGATGGGTGGTATACAGTGGAACCATTTATTCTTGAAAGTAACATCTGTTTTTTTAACTTTATCACTATTGTGCATTTGGGCCTCTCGTGACTGTCCGAAGTGAGCTGAGTAACATGGTTTTTCGCGCATGTCAAATGCAAATCAGCCTGGATGAATGACGTATGGGTCAAGAAGAGTACATGGTCACAGTCTGCCTGAAGCCTGAGAACCGTCAGCAAAAGACCTGAATGAATGAGACCACATATTAAAGTTAAACATGTGTTACAGATGTAGTTTGAATGTGGTGGGAAAGTAAAATATGAATAAAAATGAAGGGGATGGGTTTGTTAACAAAGGGCTAACTGAAAAGGGTGATATGTAAGTATGGCGTGATGATCTCCCCCCCTTGCCTGACCAATCAGAGTTAGTATTTTACGATATTGAAACATTAATGGGAGGTACAAAAGGAACGAAAAGGTATAATTGAGGTCATTTATAGTTAGTTAGTAGAAGAGATTTGCTGAATGCTGCAGAGCTCGGGATGCTGTCGGAGTAGCAAGAGATGCTGATGAAAAATCGAAGGCAGAGCTTAACATCCTAAATTATTGGACTTAGAAAGAAGATCATGGAAGAATCTCAAGGAGGAAGAGAGAGGTCATCTATCCTGTCCTGAAACCTGCCCTGAAGTCTTTGTCTCCTGAACTAATCCGGGGGGACCCCTATCAGCTTTTTTGCCGGGGGGTTGGTCTTCACACCATCCTAGGTAATTATAAATTTCGTGAATTTGCAGATGTTCTTTTCTCTCTGTCCTCTCCTTTCTGAGCATAGGTCATTGCAAGTCTGAAGTATGTGTTGATGATTTGATTAATTGAATCTTCTCTCCTATGGGTGATGGTGACTATACTGTACCTTGAAGTGGTTCACATGCAATTAAGACTTAAAACTTATTTGAGTCTGTGATTATTTACTTAAGGGATACAAGATTAGAATTAAGTTAATTTTCACCAACTAGTTCAACTAATGGTCCATCGACCAGAGGAAAGAACATTTTGATCAGTGAAAGGTTGGTTAATAGTAAGAAATAATCAGTTGTCCCTATTGATGCTCGGATGTGCCCCTTCTACATGGGCTTCCAGTGAGGAATGAGATGTGAAATGCAGTGATCTGCAAAACAGTGGAAGTCACAGTGCCCAAACCACAGGGGAAGAGGAGCTATCCCATACACCACACCACGGGAAACAGTCAGCTAAATCTACAGTTTAACAGCTCATTTGCTGGTAACCTTCCACAACAATTTATCAAGACTGTAGAGTTCCCTTAATCCAGACTTTCACTGTGCCTAATTTAGTGTACTCCCTTCCCATGGCTTTGTCCTTCTGTCTCCTGTGACACTGCTCCTGTGACTCCATTCACTTCTCTACAAGCGTCCAAGAGTATGTGAATCCTGAAATTCTGCCTGAAAGAACGCACACTCAAAATGCCCCCTTTACCCATCCCACCATAACTTCCCCCATGGGTATCGCCCCCATTACCCCTGAATAACCAGCAACTCTACACAGAAGGCTCTGCCTGTTATTCTCCAAGAACCATATACTCGTGTGGTCCAGGAAATATACCTTCAAAGTAAGGGTTTATTTCCAGGTCCTACATCTGAAGTACTCTTGATGCACTGAGAGATTTATTTTTGTGCTTCATGAATATTTGCATGGTTTTCAATGTAGGATGGATGGTTTTCAGGTTCAAAAAGGACATTGGAAGAAATTGTGTTTGACTGGCTGCCTTAAACTAGGTGACTGGTTTGATGGCATTTCAGATGGCTGTCCCTCATGGCAGACGTGGCACAGATGTCACAATCGACAGTACCACATTCTATCCTCCTTCAAATGTTTTTATATATCCACTCACTTTTTAGAAAGTGCCAATTTTCCTGAAATAGTCACAGCAGGTTGCTGTTAAAAATTCATTTGGAGTAAAGGAGTGTAGAAAGAGAACAATCAGTGGGTGGTCTAACAGGATGCAAGTTAAGATGAGCTTATCAGTTATAGCTCAAACAGACACCACTACCACCGCAACCATTCCTTGGGATAGAATCTTGAAAGGTTCTGCCTTCATCTGATTCAGAGATTATTTGTTCGACTTTTAGACTTGTGTCATGAGGTTCCAGAGATGTGACAAATATCGGTGGTTACATTGCATTCCATTACATCAGTTTTATTGATTCAAGGTAAGAACATCAGAAGTACTTTTATATTCCTAGGGGCAGATTTATGAGGCCCTTGCGCCGCAATTGCGTCACTTTATTTGACGCAACGGCGGCGCAAACAATGCGCCCTATTTACAACGTGACGCATCTAGGAGATGCGTCAAGTTGTAAACCCCTGCGCCATTAGGAGGCGTTCCTGCGCAGGGAGGGGCGTTCCTGTGCAGGAACGCCTCCTGGATAGTGGCTGAGGGAAATCTATAAGATTTCACTCAGTCACTTTCAGGCCAATGCTGCGTCAAAACCCTGCGCCTGCTTGAAGCAGGCGTAAGTCTTGACGCAGCATTGTGAAGATGGGGCACCCCCGAGCCTTGCTGGAGCTGCGTCGCGATTGCGACGCAACTCCCTCCAGCAATGCACCACCTTTACGGCACAGATGCGTCACGCATCTGTGCCGTTTTTGCCCCATGGTGCGCCGCATTGTAAATGCGGCGCACCATGGGTGGCGGAGCTGTGGCGCACTGTGGCGCACATTAACTGGCACATCCCTGGGGATGCGCCAGTTAACATAAATCTGCCCCAGAAGTTTTACTTCAGGAGTCCCTTAAAACTACATAATTTTAGGTATGTGCTATACTCACTCTCCCCACACACGTGTTCAAACTCCTCCATATAGACATACACGGACACATACATACATATGTTTTAAAAATAATGTTATCTTTTAAAATATTTAACTGAAAAGTAACTAATTCAACAATTTACATTGAAATATATTAATTTGATTTTAGTTTAATTCTATCCAAAAAAATAGAAAAAAACCTCATGTTGTAAATAATCAAAAGCTTTCATCAGCGGATCTAAATACGAAACCGGATTGAATCCAGGCAGCAAGAAGAAATAAAACCATTGTGCTTTATAGCTTCAGGTTACTCCTCTAAAATCCTATATGCAACTCCTGTATCTTAATCACTTTTTTAGAACTTATCTGTCATGGTAATGGCAGATGGACACTTAATACATGCAATTTATCTGGTTATTTTTTCTTTTGTCTATACTAGGAATTTGTACAGCAAGGGTATGTTTTCAGTACAGATCCTATGCTGGACAGCGCATAATGATCTGTGCACCACGGTGCGAGGCTGTGCATGGTGAAAGGCAGTCTTTTTGTACACAGGGTCTGAGCTCTTGGCAAATAGAAGCAGGTCTCAAATAGGCAAGGCACAATTTGGGACCACTATTTTGGACCTATCTCTTTGTAAATTGGACTGTAGTGTCTCCCTCTATTCTCATGCAATATGTTTTCATTTGTTGTAAGTTCAGTACAGGCAATTGATTATACTTTGCTCCTGATGCTGAATAGTCCCCGGTTATTTTTTCTTTTGTCTATACTTAGGAATTTGTACAGCAAGGGTATGCTTTCAGTACAGATCCTATGCTGGACAGCGCATAATGATCTGTGCACCATGGTGCTTGGCTGTGCATGGTGAAAGGCAGTCTTTTTGTACACAGGGTCTGAGCTCCTGGCAAATAGAAGCAGGTCTCAAATAGGCAAGGCACAATTTGGGACCACTATTTTGGACCTATCTCTTTGTAAATTGGACTGTAGTGTCTCCCTCTATTCTCATGCAATATGTTTTCATTTGTTGTAAGTTCAGTACAGGCAATTGATTATACTTTGCTCCTGATGCTGAATAGTCCCCGGTAAAAATTTTAATATGCAGGTAAAATGAACAAAATTTACAGATCTTACATTATGTGAAGGTCAAAACATTTCTTGAAATATTGCATTGTCTACTTTTGCCTTGTTTTCACCTGTGAGAAACTTGTTTGAGCAGAAATGTTTTGCTGAGAGACATTTACAGCTTAAACCAGTCTCTGTTCAGTATTTTCTGAAAACCTGTTTAAATAAACAAATAATAATCTAACATGTTTAACTTATTCTGGTTCATGAAAAGCGCTCCGATTTCAAGCTATATAAAATTGCAAAAGTACATGTGAGGCATGCAAACTACATTTTGTGGCATACATGTAATTTTTCATAATTTTTGCAAAAAAGCATGAAATTCTGAATAAAATGTCCAATTTCACACAGTTTAGAAAAAATGCACTAGCTTGGAATGTACAGAAACTTGCAGAAATAGTCTAGCTTTTCTCTATCTAAGGAGTGCAAAGAATAAACATGTTTTCTCTGCTTGCTAAAAAAGCTAAAAAATAGAACAGAAGAAAGAAAAGCAATGCTCTGTTTTTGTTGCTTTAATCAGCTGCTTCAGTTATGCCTTGTGACCAGACCTGCCTTTCTCCTTGGCTGCTGGCTCTGGCAGCAAGAATTGTGAGGTCAGAACTCAGCTCTAATAACTTGTAACAGTCCAGTTCTAATGTCTTTTATTTATTACTAGCAGCCCGTCCCGACGTTGTCCGGGTATGAAGTAGAATGTGTGTAATGTGTGTATTCAGATATGGTCATTCGCGTGTTCCCCACGCTTGAGGCCCAGCTGCAGCCCTAGTTGATGTTAGCAGGCGCGTGTCCCGCCGCTTGAGGCCCAGCTGCAGCCCTGGTTCATGTTAGCAGGCGCATGTAATTAGTGTAGTGATCCGCCGCCTGAGCCCGGCTAAAGCCCTGGCTGATGTTAGCAGGCGCGTGTAATTTGGTTTAAATGTGATAGTTCAGTAACAGCGCGCATGAGAGGCTGCAGTAATTGTCCCCGCAGACACACTCAGTCGCGTGTGCCCCCGCTTGAGGGCCAGCGGCGACCGTCTCACAATTAGAATTGTGTGAGTCTTGAATGATTGTTTCCCACTGTTCTTATTTTTTTATGACCCACACCGACGCTCTTCGGCCCGAGTGCTTTTTAGAAGCACCCAGGCCAAGCCACACACTGCGTTTGGCCCTTTCAGACGCACCGAGGCCAAGGCACACACTGCATTCGGCCCTCCCAGTATGTGTGAGACAACGGGCAGTCCCCCAAGGGAGTATTGCGAATGGTTACTTACCACGCTTCGAGGTGAACGCCTTTGTGACGACCCAGCACACGGCCACAGCAGACGATCTGATTAATGTACGACCCAGATGGCATGAAGTGCGGAACGTAGCACACGCCCCCAGCATTTGTCACGCCCCCAGCGTGCCCCATGATGTGGCGCAATTGCGTAATTGGCGCTTCACATGGCATGAAGGGCGGACATACGCCCACAGCGCGGACACACGACCACAGCGTTTGTCACGGACCCAGCGTGTCACGCCCCCAGTGTGCCCCTTGATGCGGCGCAATTACGACTCACAAGGCATGAAGGGCGGAACGTACCACACGCCCCCAGCGTTTGTCACGACCCCAGCACACGCCCACAGCAGAACGCCAAACTACTTTGCTGGCATGGTTCTTTTACCTTTTAAATGTATATGGTGCCCGTCTGCATAGCCTATGTCCTTCTGCTGCAACTGCCCTTTCCATCGCTGTATTGGGTGTTGTGATTGGTGCTGTGGTTACTGAGATTACCAGCCTCAAAGGTTTGAGCTCTCTCTATAATATTAGTATGGATATATATATATATATATTGATACCCCTCGGTTCCCTTTCGCCAGAATTCGCAGCGCTCTCTCGCCGATTCATAAATCCCCGCGGCAGAACCACGCCGCATTTAAATCCACAACCAATTCCCCCAGCTGGGAGAAAAACGGGACGAACTTGCATTTGTCTTCACTTATGTGCTTTTTTATTTAATGAATGAATGAATGAATGAATGAGGTGGGTCTTATAAGGCGAAACTTAGCCCAAGGGCATCAAGGCGCCAACAATGATGAAAAGGACAAACAGACAAAACACAGAAGTCTTGCGGCACCAAATCCAGAAACTACGAATACGCCTTCAGAAAGAGCCAGGTTTTCAATTGTTAACGAAACAGCCCCGGCGAAGGTTGGGAGGCCAGTTCTGGAGGGAGGGAGTTCCAGAGCTTGGGCGTCAGAGTAGAAAACGCTCTGCCTCCCCATCTAGCTTTTACAAATCTCGGAACAAGAAAAAGATTTTTAGTGGAGGAGCGGAGCACTCTATTGGGACTATAGGGCTGAAGAAGGGAACTAATACCTTCAGAGCCAGAGCCATAGAAGGCCCCGTGGACAAGACAGAGAAGCTTAAAGGATATCCTAGCCTGGACAGGGAGCCAGTGGAGGCCTTTCCGAGCCTGTGAAATTGAGGCAAGCAGAGGGAGATTCAGAACCATCCTGGCCGCGGCATTCTGTACCATTTGAAGGCGATGGACAGAGGACTTGTTTTTACCCCCATATAACGCATTACAGTAGTCCAGTCTCGAAGAGACAAGAGCCACTGTAGCTTCCTTCCGGGCAGCTGGAGAGAGGTAGGCAGCAATCTTTCTGAGGATCCTGATGATACCACAACAGGTAGACACCGTCCTACTGACTTGAAGGTCAAAGGAGAGGGTGGAATCGATCAGGACCCCCAGATTTGTGGCCGAATGAGAGGGGACAGGACAGTCCCCAAGAGAAGCCGGCCACCAGTCACTAGACCAAATGTCCTGACCACCCCCAAAAATCAGGACCTCCGTTTTATCTCCAGTAAGTTTCAAAAAGTTCTGGATCATCCACTGGGAAACTGCCTCCATACAAGATCTAAACTTCGAGGCAGAGTCAGCCACCGACTGGGTGAGAGAGACCAGAATTTGGGTGTCGTCAGCGTATGAGAGCACCTCAAACCCAAAGGATCTCACAACCGAAGCAAGGGGGGTCACATAAATATTAAACAATAGGGGACTTAATGCTGAACCCTGTGGGACCCCACATTGCACGGGCTTAGAAGGGGACAGAAATTCGCCCAACTTGACTCTTTGTTCCCTTTGATGGAGAAAGGCAGTCAAGAGACTAAGTCCCGAGCCTCCAACCCCTATCTCCTCCAACCTGGAAATCAGGACCGAGGGGGACAGGGTGACGAAGGCCGCCGTGAGGTCGAGAAGGACTAGAAGAGTGGTATGGCCCATGTCGACCTTAGTCCGGATGTATTAATAACGACAGTAAGGGCAGATTCCGTGCTGTGAGCACTTCGAAAGCCGTGTTGCGAGATATCCAGGAGGTTGGAGTTTCCATGAAGGTGGTAAGATGGCAATTTAAATGATCCTCCAGAATCTTAGCAGGGGCCGGCAGTAAAGAAATTGCACAGACGTTTTTCAGGACCCCAGGGTCCAGAGAAGCCTTTTTCAATAGTGGTTTTACAACCTCAAATTTCCATAAGGAGGGAAAAGTTCCCTCTGCAATAGCCCGGTTCATCACCTCAAGAAGGGGGGGAACAAACACCTCCCTACATGACTTCAGTGTTTTTAAAGGACATGGGTCCAGGGGAGAGCTTTACTTGGTGTTATCCAGGAGATGGTTTATCCCAACAGAGGTGAGCGGAGGGAAGTCCAGAAGACTAGACGCCGACTTCACCACCGGAGGGACAGGCACGTAGGAGGAAGGCAGAGGGGCGCTAGCATCCAGTTCTGTATTAAGGAGTTTGAGAGATTTATAGATGTCATCGATTTTAGTATGGAAAAAAACTGAAATATTATCGCAGGGCTCCTGTGATTCAACTATAGGATCCACGGTCTTAGGGACAGAAAGGGAGTCGAGGATCTTAAAGAGATCTCTAGATGATTTTAATGATGCTGTCAGATTAGCATAATAGGCCTTTTTCTTCTCCGTAATTGCTAGCTTATATGCTTTGAGGAGCAGTTTATGTTGTGTCTTTCCAGCGGGATCAGGATGGGCATGCCATTTCCTTTCTTGTTTTCTGCAACCCTGTCTCAGTCCTCTAAGATGATCAGAGAACCTAGGCATGGAGGGACTCTTGCGGGCGCAGTAGCGCTGTTTAACAGGGGCCAGAATGTCTACAGCTCTAGAAATGGAGTTGGTCAAATCCGTAACTGCATAGTTTATGTCATTATCAGAGGAAGGTCTAAGCTCATTCATAAAAGGGGCCATAGTTGCATTGCTAATCTGCTTAAAATTTCGCCTGAGCTCCAATATCTTAGTGTCAGAAGGGGACGAGGAGGGATGAGAATTATTCAGCTCGAAGGGCACTGCCAGATGGTCTGACCAGGCCAGAGGAATCGGGATTCCTGTCTTAAGCCTGATGTCGTTTGAAAAGATGCCATCAAGCATATGGCCTGCTGAATGGGTAGACCCGCCCACCAGCTGAATCAGGCAACATGCGGCTAGTGAGTCCAACAAGGAAGTAGTATCTCTAGAACTAGCATCTTCTAAGTGAAAATTAAAATCGCCTAAAAGGGTAAAATTGAAGGAAGGAAGGGTTCAAAAAGATTCATCAGGACCTGGGTAAAGGAGGTTCTCGGACCAGGAGGCCTATAACACAGGATTCCTGAGAAAGAAACAGTGGAGGTGGAGTTTATAGAAAAATATAATGCTTCAAAAGGGTCGGAAGAGGCAGAAAGGAAAAAGGACCGGCAGGTGAAGGAGGACCTGTGGAGTATACCTAGACCACCCCCTCTACGCCTTGTTCTGTCCATTCTAGTCAAGGCATAGCCCAAGGGAATGGCAGCGACTAAGTCGGGCCTGAGGAATCTGAGGCCCAGGTCTCCTTTATAAAGACCCATGAGGGTTTCCTCTGCGAAACAAAATCATTAAATGCAATATTGTTTTTGGACAATGACCTAGCGTTAATAAGAAAGCCTACCTCTTTTACAGAGGGAGTACTCTTCGGTGATTTAGTAGCTACCCGCCACCTTTTAGGATGTTTGTTCTTAGTGTAACCCAAATTACAACTGCAACTAGAGACAAGGTGAATCTCAGCGGGAGACAGAGTGTATTAACACAGTTCGAACCGTGGTTTTAGAGAGAGTAGGGTGTTATCAGAGTAAAGAGAACTCCCTACCGGTAAGATGAAACGGGGAGTAGCCCGCCTGGCCCCTGGCATGTCCCCGGCGTGGACGGGCGCATACGGGCTTAACTTTGGCGCGACTTCGGCACGCATCCGCTGAGCGCGTCCGCTGAGCGCGGAGGAGACCATCCAACCTAAATAGAGTTTTGCCTAATTGTGGAGCCCCGCATGACCCTGTCTGACCAATTGGAGCGGGGACACCAAATGTTTGCCGTCGCGCCCTCCACACAAACGGGAACACCCGTGATGGACTGGGGCGCTAGGCTGAAGAAGCGTCAGGCAGGTAAGGCAAGTAAGAAGGCATAATAAAGAATTTTAGAGGCACAGTTAGAGTCACAAGTAGTTTAAAAAGCGGCGGATTTTAAAAGCATTGTAGTCATGCAGCAAAAACAATTTTACATAAGGATGCTTATAGCCGAGGCATCGTAATCATGCACTCGGTGCCAAAGACCAAACAGGCAAGGTGCTCGCCGTCCAACCTAAATAGGGTTGTGCCTAATTGTGGAGCCCCGCGTGACCCTCTCTGACCAATCGGAGCGGGGACACCAAATGTTTGCCGTCGCGCCCTCCACACAAACGGGAACACCCGTGATGGACCGGAGCTCTAGGCAGAAGAAGCGTCAGGCAGGTAAGGTAAGTACGAAGGCGTAATAAAGAATTTTAGAGGCACAGTTAGAGTCACAAGTAGTTTAAAAAGCGTCGGATTTTAAAAGCATTGTAGTCATGCAGCGAAAACAATTTTACATGAGGATGCTTACAGCCGAGGCATCGTAATCATGCACTCGGTGCAAAGACCAAAGGTGCTCGCCGTCCAACCTAAATAGGGTTGTGCCTAATTTAATCTTAACAGCATGGAGTTTCTAAAGCAGGCAGGCACAAATCTACGCATTTCGGGATAGCATATCCTTTGTTCACGAACAATTTGGCTCCAGGCTCTCAGTCTCAATATAGTGAGTCACATTATTACATCATTTCCTGTTTGATGTTATTTTGGCCCTCAGCCTTCTGGATGATGTAGTTTTTTGCAATTTGTTTTATACATTTTTTTATCAGTCTGCATAGCCTATGTACTTCTGCTGCAACTGCCCTTTCCAACGCTGTGTTGGGTGTTGTGATTGGTGCTGTGGTTACTGAGATTACCCGCCTCAAATGTTTGGGCTCTCTCTTTATAATATTAGTATGGATATGAATGGATGCATGGGTGACATGGTGTGTCACAAGTCCTCAAATATAAATAAATGAGAGACTGGCATTTATACATGGATTACAGAATCCCATGTATTATAAATCAGATTAAAAGGCTTTAAACTTGGGAACAAATATTGTGCTCTCCGGCTGCCCACAGGAAATATGACATACATTAACTAAAGCTACAACTACTCTTTGGTTTACACATACAGTGAAACAATGTGGAAATTGACCCTTCAAGACTATGTCCAAGACAAAAGGACAGATATGAACCCCACAGCTCAAAATCGACGACAGACACACACTTACGCCAGGGCACACAGCAAGAGAACACAAACATCTCTGGGAGACATAGGGGATGTGACTACATATCCTTGCCTTGGGATTTGGGCCAAAATGCTCACGGACTGAGAAAAAGGGGTTCGTGCCTCTAACACTAGCAAAATAATACAGACTCCTAGTAACTATCAGTGGCAAGAGGCAAAGCAATTTACAGAGATAGCACTTCACAAATAATAACTAACAAGTCCAATCTATCTTGACTGAAGTTGGTACATACGCAAATATCCCTATCAAGAATACAATGGTCCTCCAAAGATGAATTTCTAAAACAGACATTAGTATTCATATGCTACACGTGTTCTTCTATTAGCGAATTTACTGGGTTAATACCTTTGCGAAGAAATCGTCCTTGGCTGTGTAGGAAAACATCTTCTGGTAACCATTTATAGTTTGCCCCTTTATCAGCTGTCATTTTCTTGAATGTAGCACGTTCCACAACAGTATTCACAGCCTCTTCATCCAGCTGTTGCCCGAGAAAGTCACATATCTTCAGCACAGCAGTTTTAAGATCCTGAAATAGTCATAAATATATGTACACTTTGGCCTTCTTTAGGAGAAAGCACAAAAAGACCACACTTTCAATATATCAGATCAAGTGTTCTAGACAGTGTCTTAATAATTATAACAACATTATAATATAAATGACAGTTTTGACTTTTTACCCATATTGACTCAGATTTGTTAAAGCTTTGTTCTAGCATAAAACAATGCAAATTGGTGAAAGGTGTTACATGGGTATTAACCATAGTAATTTCAAGGAGACTTTTTCTCAAAGCAGAAGATTGTGTGAGTCTCTAGGGGTTAAGAGGGCAGTACTGGGGCAGATCAGAGCAAATACCCATAGATTTGGGTGCTAAGTCCAATCAAATATTATAGTTAGACTGAGTTTTGATTGAAAAACTAAGGGCCTGATTATGATGGTGGGGAGACCGCCACTGACAGACTGTTGGTGGTGGTCTCCCGCCATTGGTGACTGAATCATTGGCCGCCGCATTACGATGGTTTGCGGTGTGTTGGCGGTCATGGTCCCGATGGTTGGAAGCTTTCCGACTGCCTGGTGGACTGCCCTTCATCCCCAGAATAGCGGCGGTGCCTGTTAGGCACTGCCATGGGGATTACAATATCCCTTTCCGCCGGTCGATCTGCGGCAGTCGTCCTGCTGTGAAATGGATGACGGAAATGGATGTGGGGGCCCGCTACGGGCCCCCCCTTACGCCATGTGGCTGGTACATGGGCCCTGGGGGGCAGCTATGGTACACCCCAACGTATCACTGTACCATGTGGCAGGCACCGCCACATGGTGCCTGCCACACAGTGCAGGGATAAGTAAACATCCTATTTTTTGTATTGCAGCAGGGGCTGCTGACCGCATCCCCTCTGCAATATAAAATATAGGGAATGTGACCGCCGCAGTGGCGGTCGCATTCTAATTCAGAGTGTGGGTGGGCCACCTCATGGACGGCCGGTCCCCAGTCCTAGACGATGGCGGACAGACATTGTAATGAGGCCCTAACTCCTCCTTGAACCAGGTGTTAACTAGGTGAAACGTGTTTATTTCTCAAAACAACACAAACACTGTGGGTGTGCGGCACCACCCACATCCACTGCAGGAGACCCTTCTGAATTTGTCAAGGCATAGTATATTGCACCCGAAGAACTCAAAGCAAATAATAGACAGAGCATACTCACCTCTACACCATTGTATTACACTGTGGATGTGATTTAGTAAACTTCTGCACTGTCTTTGCCTTGTAAAAGTGATGCAAACCAGAACAAAATGTTTTAGTTATTATTTACTTTCCAGCGCAAAACTTGATATGTGTGGGAATTTAACTAAAAGTAACACAAAGCATCGGAAAATGCTGCTTTGCATTACCTAGCGTCAAGGGGCATCACATGGGCATTCCCAAGCACCCACCAACACTTTTTAATGCAGAACCCTTTCTACCAAAATGTGGGACGGGGCATATGTATAAGGGAATGTCAGAGCGCGGAGCTGCACCAAATTTTGTAGTGCCGTGCTCTGCAATTTCCAAAACGTATTTACCAAAATACGGCGTACCTATGTGCTTTCCCTAGTGCTGGCCCTAAAATTGGCTGCCTAGCCCCAATGCAGGCACACTTTCACCATAGTGCAAGGGTGCCTGTGTTGCAGGGAATGATTGCTGATGTGCATGAAGGTGTCCCTTCCTGTACATAAACAATACATATTGGTGATTTGTCACTTCTCTGTGTGCGGCAGAAGGCAGCACATATAGAAGTAGCGAATTGTCATTATTTATTGATTGTTTATGTGAAAGAAAGGACACCTTCCTGCACATAAACAATCATTCATTTTGTTTTGCTATTTCTATGTCTGCTGCGAATGCCGCACACATAGAAAAAGCTGAAACAAGGCAAAATGAAGGTATTTCTCCTTGTTTAACCATTCTAATGCCTGCTTTTGAATGGTATTAGTTTTTGGTGCTGCCTCAGATTTACAGATCCTTGTAAATCTTGGGCAGCATCAAAAAGCAATGGGAGTTGTGGTGGAACCTCGACGGCAACACCCATTGCACACCCCTTTAACCGCTTCGCTGCGGGGGTAATTCCCCCACGGTGCGGGGGGTGGGTCCGCGGCACCGCTGTGCTTGTGACAAGCCCAGCTCGTCATGACTCACAGTGGAGCTGTGCTCATGACGAGCTGGGCTCGTCACAACCCCGCCCACTGAATAATTCCCCCGCACAGGCGTGGAATTAACCGCTCGTGGGCAGGCCGCAGCCGTTATGACAAGCTCAGCTCGTCATGAGCACAGCTCCACTGTGACTCATGACAAGCTGAGCTCGTCATGAGCACGGAAGGAGTTAACACAGGTACCTGCATGAAAGGGAATCATATTTACAAAGAGGCGTTAAGCCATCTTATAAGCATGGAGCAGGGCATTGCGCCATAGGGACCTCGTTAGAAGTGACAATCCTGTGGTGCAATGCCCTTGTAAATATGCCCCAGAGTTTTGTGTATAATAATAGCTCATTTTGAAACGTTAAATAGAGAAATACTGTAATTTATCCTTTCCCTTACGACTTTGCATGTGTGTTGCATTGTACAGCACACATTCAAAGTGGGAAAAGTTGTAAATGTTGTCTAAGCATAGTATTAAGTACTGGAAGAAAAACTATAAATGACCCATCCTTGAACAGGGAAACAAGAAAAGGAACTTAAAACTCTGCTCATGGAATATTAATGGCCTCGGGACTAAAACTAACGACCCCTCACTACTGTCATACTTCCAAAAGTTTGACCTAGTCCTCCTACAGGAAACCTGGCTGGAGGAACCCCTGCACCTCCAAGGCTACAAGACCTACCATCTCCCTGCAGTCCGACAATCAAACTACGGGCACCGCAAAGGTGGATTAACGCCTCGATCGAAGCCATAACTGCAGGAAAAGAACGCATGAGTAAAAATACAACATCTCTTGAAATATTGGCAATACAATTTGAAATGCAATTTGAAATGCAGGGTCAAAGCAACCTACATCAGATTACCCTGGCTAACATCTATATTCACCCTCAGAGCAAGACGATCGGTGCAAAGCAGCTGATACTCAAACTTACGCAGCTAATAACGGAGGATGAAGGCCCGAACTACATTATAACAGGTGATTTTAACATGTTCCTAGCTGAGGGAACAGACGACCGCAACCCAGAGGACGATAAACATCGAGCATGGGGGATCATTTCCCAGGACAACTACAAGTGGGGCAAGCCAACCAAAACCTCAAAGGATTTGCACAGAAACTGGAAAGCCTATCGATGGTAGCACTAAATGGTCGCATGCAAGGGGATAGACCCCAAGCCCCAACTTTTCATAGGAACTCAGTTAACTCTGCAATCGACTACACCTTCCTCGCCCTCCCACTACTTGGCCTAGTAAAAGATTTCAGGATCGGGGTGTCCGACCACAGCGACCACCAACCTCAAGAGCTCACTCTTGGTATTCAGGGAACTGCCTTAACATACGCAAACCCACTCCCCCATCAAAGGACGACATACGAACACAAGAGAATTCGATGCAAAAATACGCGACCGAGAAAAGTTATCAGTCGCTGCAAAAACACTGTGGGACGAAATTACATTCATCGAAGGAAGCACGGTCCGCGCCTGGGATAGTTTCTCCAAAGCTCTGGGCCAAACAGCCCCGCCGGCCGTTACTCAACCAGCACAACAAGAACCTCAGCTAAAACAAAACATCCGGGCGGGAACAAGCCAGTGCCCTCATCTGTCTTCAAGCCAGCATGCCGAATTAGGACAACTAAGGGGCGATATAAACAGAGCAATCCGCTCCCTGCACCAAAACAGCGCAACTGCCTGCACCGTACATGTACTAAGAAAACTTCGAGCAAGGAAAAAGAAAATTATTTGGCGTGCAAAAAAGGACCACATGTAATCACTTTGCTTCAAATTACTGCACGACGCCAAAACGAACAACAGTGCAAGATTCTGACATACGGTCAAGAGCATAGAGAATCCATTGGGTGCCAGGATCAACTCACATATAACGGAGGATGTTTGGACAAACCATCTGCAAACTTACTTCTGTAGTAGGGGATCTCTGTGTATAGTCATAATCTAGTGAATAGTCCCGCCCATGTGCGTGGACCCCGGAGCAATCAAAAATAATCTCTTACAGTGTCGAAAAATGCAGAACTGCACAGACACTTAAGAGAGAATTTAAAGACAGATAATGCAGCCTAAAAGGCTACACTGTCCAGTACTTCAACTAGAAATTCCACCACAAAAATCCACAAAACAGCAAAGCCTGTACAGATTTCCCTTGCTTTAACAGCAAAATCCCTCAGGAATGATAGAGGGAAGAACCTGGACAGACAAGCCCCATAGGCTGCCATTATGTGGCTCAGAACAGGATACTGTGCCTTTAAGAGAACTTTCCAGAACTTCACAGTATCCCAGAATGCCCTGCAGGTCCCAGTTACTTTCAGTTCTTTTTTCCGGCTCCTGCAAGCAGGACCCTGGAGTATTGAGCTCTCCCTTTTCAAGGGTTTATTGGGTTTTTTCACTGAAAAATCGATTTGAGTACTTTCTAAGTACCTTTAGGCTTTTCTTCTTGGTTGTTTGCACTCTTTTGATGTCAAATATGCCTGCATTATTTGAAAAATGCCCGGAGTGCTCCAGGAAGAAGGCAAAGTCAGACCCTCATGGGGTGTGTATCCTCTGCCTGCCCTCTCCCCATATTCCAGAGGAGTGTGAGATCTGTCAAGGCTTCTCTGGCAGGACCCTGAAGGACAGAATGAAGATCAGACTTCAGGGCCTCGAGGAAAGGAGGCTGAAGGCGCAAGGTGGGTCTGGAGGGGCTTCGTCTGCCCATGCTGAGGCCTCTGGGGGGCTCCCCAGGGGCAGGAAGTCCAGCAAACGTCCACATTCTCCATCTGGGTCAGTTGCGCTCACCACGGCGTCGAGAGGGAGGTCCACGGCCAGCTCCCAGCCTCCCCAGGGCTCGGGGTCGAGAAAACGTCGCCCGTCGACGTCGAGGGACTTACACAGGCCGCCGTCGAACCCAGTGACGATTTCATCGTCGTCGTCTTCGGCCTCGACGCCGATCACTCGACGTCGACGGGCCCGGCGTCGGCGCTCGCCTTCGAGGCGACACCGTGGATCGCCATCGACGGACAGGACATCGTCGTCGTCGAGGGGATCCTCGTCGTCGAGGCCGCCGTCGAAACGGAAGAGGTCGCCGTCGAGGCAGAAGAGATCTCCGGCGAGGAAGAAGTCGCCGTCGAGGCGGACAAGGTCGCCGTCGAGGCGTTCGAAGAGGTCGCCGTCGAGGCGGTCGAGGTCGCCTTCGAGGCACAAGAGATCGCCTTCGAGACATAAAGGATCGTCGTCGAGATGGTCGGGCTCGACGTCGAGGCATGGAGGCCGTACGACGCCGAAGCATAGAAGACGGTCAACGCCGAAGGGGCGCTCGACGTCGAGGGACCTACGTTCGACGCCTGGTCACCGTTCTTCAGCGTCGAGGGTCGTGCTGACAGGCCTAGAACCGTGGGGGGCTCCCCTCAGTCCGGACAGGATGGCGGGTCACCGGGATCGGTGTACTCGGCGGTGTATACCCCGAAGAAGGCACCTACCCCTCCTCCGTTGCCTCCTCTGCCTCCACTTCCAACAGGACCCAGGACCCCTGTGCCAGACAAGCCGCCACCGGTTCCACCGCGGTCGGTCTCGTTGCCCAGGCTTCCGAACCCTCCCAAGAAGACTCCTAAGTCTAAGTAACCGCCCAAACCCAAGACGTCCGCCCCGGGGAAACCGGCGGAATGTCCCAGACCTAGGCGGTCCAGGTCGCGCTCCAGACGGAGAGACAGATCAAGGAGCAGACACAGGTCCTCCACCAGATCTAGACATCGCCACAGGAGGCATAGGTCCAGGTCCCGTACAACATCATCTAGGACCCGTTCCTATTCGCCTACTCTATCGGATTCTCCGGAGACTAGGGTGTCCCCCGGTCGACGACATTGGCACGTTCCAGGAGGTGCTCCTGAGGGGGGCTGCGAAGTTGGGTATCACGGTGACGGCTCCTACACCTACGACGTCCGTGATATTTGAGACGCTTCACAAGAAGCACCTGTCTCGCCCTCTTCTGCCGTTGGTCCCAGGACTGGTCGAACCGGCGGAAGGCTGCTCCCTCAAGACTCCTGAAAAAGTACTGAGCTCCTGACTCGGACCTGGCCTTCCTACGTGTGGACCCGGTGCCCGACTCGGTGATAGTGACGGCGGCCAGGAAGTTGCATTCTACCTCCCCGTCCTCCACAGTGCCACCGGATAAAGAGAGCCGCTGGATTGATTTGGCTGGTAGGAAAGCCTGTGGGACTTCTTCCACCACTATGAAAGCCTCCAGCGATTCGGCTTTGCTGGGGCGGTACAACCGTACGCTATGGGACTCCGTGGAACAGTTTGCGGACCTTTTACCACGCGACAGGAAGGAGAATTTCCTGGAAATTGTCTCGGATGGGATGCTGGTTTCCAACCAGGCCATCAGTGCCCCTGCGGACATAGCGCTGTTGGCCGCGCATGGCTACTGTCACGGGGTCAACCAGCGCCGCCATGCTTGGCTCAGGCTTACGTCACTCAAGCCTGAGGCGCAACAGCGGGTGGCCAATCTGCTGTTTTCCGGTGAAACACTCTTCGGGAAACATGCCGACGATGAAATGGCCCGGATGAAGGCCGAGGCTGAAACCCTGGCGGCTGTGGGTCTGGAGAAACCCAAGGACAAGAAGCCTTACCGCCAGTTCCAACGGCGGTTCGGCTCGCAGGGGAAAGGAAGAGGACAGTCTTCTGGACAACAGCAGCAGCAACAACAGCAGCAGTTCCGAAGACCCTTCCAAAAACGTCAGAGGGGTAGAGGTGGACAGCAGTCCTCTACCGCATCCAAAGGCCCAGCCGGGTCTCGCCCCTGAGCGGTTACTTCCCCTTCGTCCGTTACCCGCTCCGGTGGGGGGAAGCGTTCAATTTTTTCTGGCAGAGTGGAGAAAAATTACTCAGGACAAGTGGGTGCTGAATATTTTTTGCAATGGATACAGTCTTCGGTTCATCGGCCCTCCTCCATCGATTCCTCCGGTCAGCTCGCAGTTCCAGCTGCGCGAGCTCCATGCGGAGGCTGACATCCTGTTAAGGAAAAGGGTGATAGAGGACGTACCTCTGTCTCAAAGAGGAAGAGGTCTGTACTCCCGGTTCTTTCTGGTTCGCAAGAAGGACAAGAACGAGTTCAGGCCCATTCTGGACTTGCGACAGGCAAACAAGTGGATTCGCAGAGAAAGGTTTCGCATGCTGTCGTTGCAGCAGATTTATCCTCAGCTGCAACAGGGGGACTGGCTTTGCGCCATAGACCTACAGGATGCATATTTCCATGTGCCCATTGCACACAAACACAGGAAGTTCCTGCGATTTCAAGTCGGCGCCAATCACTATCAGTACACGGTACTTCCGTTCGGGCTGAAGTCTGCACCCAGGACGTTCTCAAAGTGCATGGCAGTGGTAGCGGCACACCTGAGGAAGAACAAGGTGTTTGTCTACCCGTACCTGGACGATTGGTTGATCAAGGCCTCCTCCTTCTCGGAAGCTCAAGCACACTTCCAGAAGACGTGCGTTCTGTTGAACAAGCTGGGGTTGTACATCAACATGTCCAAGTCTGTCCCGACTCCGGTCCAGTGCATCCAGTACTTGGGAGCCTCCATTGATACGCTGTCAGCAAGCGTGTCTCCTTCGGAGGGGCGACAATTATCACTCCTTCGGAAGGCTCAGGCTCTCATGGCCACTCCATCTACGACAGTAAGGACGGTGTCTTCTCTACTGGGATCGATGGCCTCTTGTATCTTCCTGACGCCACATGCGCGGCTGCACATTAGACCGCTGCAGGAGTGCTTAGAAGATCAGTGGGACCAGAGGAGAGGATCTTGGGACGACAAGATACGACTGTCTCTACATGCTCTACAGTCTCTGAAGTGGTGGTGTTCAGCGGAGAATCTCCTCAGAGGGGTTCCGTTCCACAAGGACATTCCCACACAGACTATTGTGACGGATACTTCTCTCCAGGGATGGGGAGCGCACTCCGGAGACTTACAGATTCAAGGGACGTGGTCCCCGACGGATTCCACGTACCACATCAATTTCCTGGAACTCAGAGCTGTTCACTTAGTGCTGAAGGCTTTTCACCCGTCCTTCCGGACCAACTCTCTGCTTGTACAGACGGACAATACGACTACGATGTATTACCTCAACAAGCAGGGGGGCTCGAGATCCCGCACTCTGTCGCAGGAGGCGCAGGCGATCTGGCACTGGCTTCTGGCCCGAGGACTGTCGATAACGGCCACTCATCTGCCAGGTGTGCAGAATGTTCAGGCAGACGAGCTGAGCAGACTGATTCAGGAAAACCACGAATGGGTCATAAACGGCGAAGTACTAGGAGAAGTCTTCGCAAGGTGGGGAACTCCAGACGTAGATCTGTTCGCCACCGCTGAAAACAGCAAATGCCGAGACTTCGCCTCCAGGTACTACCAGCCAGGGACTCTGGGGAACGCGTTATGGATCGACTGGTCAAACAGCTTTCTGTACGCTTTTCCACCCATTCCCATGATCCCGACGGTTCTCATCAAGCTGTCCCAATCCAGGGCGAGGATGATTCTGATTGCCCCGGAATGGCCCAGACAGTGGTGGTTCACGGACCTGCTTCACCGGTCTCTCCTTCCTCACATGAAGCTGCCGTGCAGGCCGGACCTTCTCACGAAGTTCGGGGGGTGAATGGTGCACCCCAACCTCTCGTCTTTGAGTTTGGCGGCATGGCTCCTGAAATAGTGCAATATGGCCATCTGAATCTCCCAGAGGATTGTATGGACACACTGAAAGAGGCTAAGCTACCTTCCACTAGGACTTCTTATGCTTACAAGTGGAAGAGATTTTGCATCTGGTGCAAGTCTAAGAACTATGACCCTACGGCATGCAAGGAGGATGTCATCCTTCCATATCTGCTACATCTGGCGCAGTCTGGCCTTAATGTCCATTCCATTAAGGTTCATCAGACTGCTTTGACTGCCTACAGGAAATGCCCTTCACAGACTTCCTTCTTCCAGATCCCTGTGATCAAAGATTTTCTGGAAGGCTTGAAGAAAGTATTCCCTCCTGTCAGGCTTTCTTCGCCTTCATGGGACTTGAATGTGGTGCTGTCCAGGTTGATGAAGGAGCCTTTTGAACCTATTCATAAGGCTTCATTGCAGCACCTGTCCTGGAAGGCGGCGTTCCTCGTGGCCATTACATCGGCCCGCAGGGTGAGTGAAATACAGGCGTTGTGTTGCCAAGAACCTTATACTGTATTTCATGCTGCTAAGGTTGTTATGCGTACTCACCCTAAGTTTCTTCCCAAGGTTGTTTCTGATTTTCATATCAACCAGACTATAACTTTACCTACGTTCTTTCAGAATCCTTCATCTCCAGCGGAAAGGTCCTTGCATTCCCTGGATGTTAGGAGGGTGCTGAAATTTTATCTGGATAAAACCAAAGATATTCGTAGGTCAGACCAATTGTTCATCAACTATGGATCAGTCAGGACGGGTCTTGCTACCTCTAAACAGTCCATCTCTAGGTGGATTGTGTCCTGCATACAATTGTGTTACCAAAAAGCTAATAAGACCTTAGGGGTCAAACCTAAGGCTCATTCCACCAGGGGTAAAGCTGCCACGACAGCTTTGCTTCGTAACGTGCCTATTGCTGAAATCTGCAAGGCAGCCACTTGGAAGTCAGTTCATACCTTTGCTAAGCATTACTGCCTGGACTCTGATGCCAGGGCAGATGCTCAGGTTGGGCAGGCTTCGCTGCGAAATCTGTTCGCACAATAGTGGTGTTATTTCTCATTTCTCCACCGCCGCTTTGGTGTGGGGATGGGCTTGCCATTCTAATCACCAGATTATGACTATACACAGAGATCCCCCACTACAGAAGGAGTAGTTTCTGTCCTGTAACTCCAGTTCTGTAGTAGGGGTATCTCTGTTATAGTCATAAGCGCCCGCCCTCCTCCCCGGTGGAGAGAGATATTCATGTACGGAATGCTACAGGTCTGGCGTGTTATGCCTTCAAAAAGAACTGAAAGTAACTGGGACCTGTAGGGCATTCTGGGATACTGTGAAGTTCTGGAAAGTTCTCTTAAAGGCACAGTATCCTGTTCTGAGCCACATAATGTCAGCCTATGGGGCTTGTCTGTCCAGGTTCTTCTCTCTATCATTCCTGAGGGATTTTGCTGTTAAAGCAAGGGAAATCTGTACAGGCTTTGCTGTTTTGTGGATTTTTGTGGTGGAATTTCTAGTTGAAGTACTGGACAGTGTAGCCTTTTAGGCTGCATTATCTGTCTTTAAATTCTCTCTTAAGTGTCTGTGCAGTTCTGCATTTTTCGACACTGTAAGAGAATATTTTTGATTGCGCCAGGGTCCACGCACATGGGCGGGACTATTCACTAGATTATGACTATAACAGAGATACCCCTACTACAGAACTGGAGTTACAGGGCAGAAACTACTCCTTCAACGCAGACCCCCATAGCATTTTGGAAAAACTAGCGGAGCATCATCTCGCACTCCCCCCGCTCCCCCTCACCAAAGGTATAACTCGCCACTCAGCTTCTCTTTACAAACGGTCGAGGGCAGAATTAAGAGGGTGCCGCTGGGCCCAACGGCTTGCCACCAACTCTATAATAACATGACCGAAAATACTGGTCCAGTACATTACTACAGCTTTTTGATAACATCGTTGCAACAGGAACAATCCCAGAATCCTGGAAAGGTTCCATCATCTCCCCTATTTATAAAAAAGGCTGCACGAGCGACCCAAAAATCTACAGGCTCATCGCCCTTATTGACATTGAGGCCAAGTACTATGCCGGTGTCATCCTGGCCGAACTCCGGGAATGGGCAAGGGAAAAATCCTTAATCCCAATAAATCAAACAGGGTTCCAGGAAAACCTGGGAACCACCACAAGCATCCTGGCTCTTTCGCTTTTAGCTGACTCCTCAAAAGCGACAAGAAAACCTTTATTTGTCTGGTTCATCGACTATAAAGCCGATTTTGACAGCATAGATCATGGAAAACTATGGTCAAAGCTAGCACAATGGGAAATACCTCCCGCCCTCCTGAATCAACTCATCCTATTACATACCAAGACATGGGTCCAAATAAAATTAGGGGGCGGTACGATTGTGTCCAGGCGAATCCCAACTACCAGAGGTTTAAAGCAGGGATGCGTTCTGGCTCCAACTCTATTTAATCTTTTTGTGGCCGATCTCTCAACTGACCTAGACAACTGCAACCACCATGCACCAAAACTGAGAGGGCTCCCTCTCTCAAATCTACTCTACGCCGACAACCTGATATTAATCAGCCAAACACCTGTCGGCTTACAGCATTTGCTTCACACCGCTAACAACTTCGCCTTCAAAAATGGGTTAGAAATAATTAGCTTAGAAAAGTAAAAAATAATAGTGCTAAACCAGCGCAGCACAAAAAAACGACTGAAATGGCAGCTGGGGGAGAGAGAACTTGAAGTTGTCAAAGAGTATAAATATCTAGGAATCATCTTTGACAAAAATGGGTTGTATGACCAACAAAAGGAGGCGATTCAAAGGCGAGGGATCGTCCTAGCAATCACTTTGAAAAATCTCAAAAACAAAATTACTGGCCCAAACCTGCGCCCGCTGCTTGAAGTGCTCCAAGCAAAGCTGTTGCCAACGATAACCTATGGCAGTGACGCCATGCGAGGGACGGATGAAGAAACCCTGAATAAAACGGTCGCCCAAGCCCTTAGAATAATCTTCAAGCTTCCAAAATATACCTCCCCTACCCAAGTAAGACTCGAATTCGCAATAGCAAACCAGACAATAAGTAGGAAGGCCGCATACGTAAAAAGCTGGTATAAAATAAAGAGCGCAGTGGCGGGATCGCTGAACTCATTTCTATGGAAGGAAATATCAAGGAAAAACGACTCCCCCGCCAAGGCCTACCTTCAGTCAGGGATTAGGATGTTAGCCCTGGAGAACATCTGGGAGTCAGGACTTCCATTTAAAAATGTTAAAGACTTGGTAAATAAGTCGGCAAAGCTTCTCTCTACCGAAAATGACAAAGAAAGCTTAACTAAGAGGGCCCACAGCTGGTTTGTGATACAAAGCTACTTAAAATGCACGCCACAACCATACCTCGGTACCCGCTTCTCTGGCTCACTAAAGGAAGACTTCTTAACATTGAGGATGGGGATTTTACCTGTCAAACCCCACATGCCCCCATGGAAACGTACATTTGCAGCCACATTATGCAGATTAGGCCGCGAAACCAAAGAAGATATGCTGCATCTTCTGTGTATATGCAAGTCTCTAGACCGGGAAAGGAGAGAGCAGTTAAAACGGCACATAAACAAAATGCATATCCGGTCTTGCAGACAGGCAGTGAAGGCATGCTTCAACGGGGTCAATACTAGACTAACCTGCAGTTTTGTCCGCTTTATGAAAATTGCACAAACAAAACTTTGTGCTGCACCCTGAGCATAATCGCCCATGCATAAGGCCCTCAGGTTGGTAACTCCTCGTCTCCACCGTGCACCGACACAAAGTCTAGTAGATCATGATTAAACAATCAACCATTAGATCTACGGACACAGGCGCTGCCTCCAGACCGGGACTCTCCCACAGCCTTCACTTGAACTATACACTGTTACCCCAATTATATTTTATGGAATTTTAACTAACCAACCGTTCGATTTTCGAACATAGCCACCACGTTTTTAATGAAATTATGAATTTATGCTATATATGGTTTTTTTTTAATTCTATATTGTTGTGTGAGTTGCTAAGATTTTAATTAATCAAGCAATAAAAATTACCTTACCTTACCTAAAACTGGAAGAGAACCCAGCCAGTACAAATCCTACGCTGGACTCATGCACACACCCTTGCACTGTGGCACAAAGGTGTGTGCATGGCAACAGAATTCTGTGCTGGCGCTAGGGAGAGAGGGGGAAATTGCCATGTTTCTGATGAAATGGAGCTCTCCTGCTACCTCCCTGTCCCTCAATTTAGCACAGCATTTTGGCTGCTGCTCTGGATTGGGTGACACATTAGTAAATAAGGCCCTGTGCGTCTTGGGCACCTGTGGAGGGAATGAAAGCTGCAGCAGGACAATCCTAGGAGATGTAGCTCTGCACTGCGTTTTCTCCTTTTGCAAAATGCAGATCAGCAAATGTGGTTGCTGTGTGACAGTGCATACAAAATTTGAGATTCTGACCCATTGTTTAAACAGCAGTGCCCTTTGCTGTGGAATCACCCACTTTCATATTGATAATCTCTACACCTGACAATATCATGCTGGAGTACCTTAGGGTTTAATTATCTCTTTGCGTCAAACATGGACATTCTTTTGTGTGTAGATTGGAAAAGCTATGATCCACTATCCATCTGGCCAGATGAGCTGGGAGTGCTCTCTATGAACTCTCAGATTAATCATTTGAAAAAATACACATTTCTTTCCACGATTACATTATGAAGAAGCATCTTCTTTTCTTACTGCAGAAGATCCGGGCAACTAAGATCCTCACCATCTCACAATTGGACAAAGCAAATGCCTGTATAGAGAAGCCTCTGCTTTGATTCGTGACCTAGGGTTCCAACAAGAGATATATGGTTTGTAGAGCTTACCATCACTAGGGAAATTCAGATGGTTTCATATTATTAGTAAGGGGTAGCAGTTACTTTCCATTCAAAAGGTATTTTCATTTGCTTGTAGATTTGGCAAAATGTCATGTTTTTTGCACAGTACTTTCAAAACAAATGTCACGGTTCACCGCAATATCCTCAGGGTTGTGCTGATGCACAGAGGGGTCCACCTCTCGATAGCCCCAAGTCTGGAATATATAAAGAAATTTGGACTAGTGGGATGATCAAGCAGGGAAAGAAAAGGGTAGGTACTGCAGGGAAGGAGATCTGTGAATGACAATGAAAAGTAATAAATATTCTTGTTCCTCTACAGTTCATTTAACCACTTTTTGGAATCTAGGTCTGTGAGTATGGGGCAAGTATATAAGAACTACCTGTGAAGAAAAATAAGCAACTCTATACCAGGAGAGATGAGTCAGTGTTTTCAGGCTACCAACATGAATATTGTCATGGAGAAAAAAACAACATGAATAATATGCTTAAAGACTTTTATCAGCCAGTCACTTTTACTAAGTCCCATGCAACACCTAGAACCTCTCACCTACCCTAGTTCGGGAAGTTGGCTAAACTCAAAATTGCACAAGGCGACTACTTTCCTGGTCACCCTCTACTGATCTCCCCTGAAAGAAACATAGAAGCAGGCTAAAGAAAAAGGCCACAGTTAAATCTCTTTTCCTGAGGTATAAATCCTGTTAATCAGCGATTGCAGAGTCAAAGATAATATTCACAGAAATAGTTCTCAGAGAGCGAAGTACTTTCCATGTGCTCAAAGAAATGTAAAACTTAGATCACGATTAGGATTTCCTTCTCTCTACCATTGTAAGTTTGAGAGTATGCAGAAAGCTTGGGGTGAGTAATCTTCCTAGGCCACAACGCTTTGATATGTCAATGCAGATTCCAGGCGGGAGAACAGTTCCTCCCAAGTACAACTTAAACATGAAATAACACAAAATAAAGGAGAGCACCCCAATATGAGACAGACATGAAATTGCCGATCTCACCAACGGGAGAAAAAGAAGAAGTCTGACGATATCCCCAAACCTTATGATTCTTCCAGAAAGAATGCAAGACGGTGCAAAGAGCACCCTTACCAGAACCGGACCTCCTCACAAGAACCTCTTTGGTAAAATCCACAAAATAATCGGCAGGACCTCGGATGCGTTCCTCTGCAATATCCAGATCTCTTGACGGCACGCCAATACTGTGTGGTATGTCAGGAACATGAAGGACATGGGGACTTGACATTTTGGCTGACCCAGAGTGCCTTCTGCACTCCGATTTCCACTGCTGCTTGTCAGTGTGCACTGGTATTATGCGCCCTGACAGTACATCCTCTCCCCGGAGAACACTGACAATCACAAGGTTTGTCTGGGAACCTCTTATGAAACGCTGCCACCAGTCGTGGAGCATGCACTGCTGCGGCAGGTTCCCAAGAGTTCTCCTCAGTACAATACCCTTTCCAAGACACAAGATACCACAGTTTACGTATAGAGATCTTGGAATCCACACTACCTTTCACTTCGTATTATTGTTCCTCATTTACCCATAAAGGGATGGGTTATTTCTTGACCGGACAATGAGAAGCTTTGAAAAGGGAAACATGGAATACAGGATGTATTCTGAAATGTTTTGGTGAGCTCAGTTTCACTGCCACAGGGTTTACGTGTTTCAACACGTTATAAGGGCCTATGTATTTGGGATTCAACACACTGTATCTCTTAAATCTTATGTCTTGTGGACAGCCATACCAAATCTTCTTTCTTATAGATTGGGTTGGGTCTCTGGTGTCTGTCTGCCTGTCTCTTATACAGTTCCACTGCATGCTGAAGGTGTCTTTGTGTATCTTTCAATGTCATCTGGATATCGATCAATCTTTTATGTACCTCTGGGAGTTTTGTGTTGTAACTGGGAGTCAGGAAAAGAATGTAACAAGGGTGAAAACAATAAGAGCTATAGAATGGGGTGTGTTTTGTGCAGCTGTGTGGGACACTGTTGTAGGCAATTTCAGCTAGCCATAACCATTCCACCCATGTCTCAGTATTATTGTCAATGAAACATCTCGGAAACTGTTTAAGCGTTTGGTTTAGTTGTTCCATCTGCGGGTGAAAACTGGTAGACAGCAAGGAAGAGATCTGTAATTTGGAGCACCACATTCTCCAAAACTGTGCTGTGAATTGTGAACCACGATCAGAAACTAATATTCGTGGGAGTCCATGTAACTTGACCACATTTATGAGCAATAAGTTCGCTAATTGACCTGCAGAAGGGATCTGTTTGCAGGCTGTTAGAACTGGGGGTCTCTAGTTGGCAGAGGTAGGTGCCACTGTCCAAATAGGGACCCTTGCTTCCAGTGAGGGTAAGGAGGAATCCCTCTGAGATAACCCCTGCTCACCCCCTTGGTAGCTTGGCACGAGCAGTCAAGGCGTATCAAAGGCAATGTGTAAAGTATGTGTACCAACACTCATAGTAACACAGTGAAAACACCACAAACTGACTCCACAACAGTTTAGAAAAATGTAAGTATTTAATCTAAACTACACAAGACCAAAACAACAAAAATCCAACATACACAGTTCATGAAAATTGTTTCAAAAGTGTTCTTAAAGTTGCGATAAAATAATCCACAGTGTGAAAAGTTCACAGTTGCGTCACGTTTAGCCAACAGTACCTTTAGACAAAGTTCCAAAACAGAAACTGGTGCGGTGGTAAACAAGTGATGCGTCACTCCTGAGACCTTGGGGAGGTGATGCGACAGCCCCGCTGGAAGTAGCGGGCGTGATGCGGTGACTCCGGTCTGTATGGGGAGGGATGCGATACCTTGTATGGATTCCGGTGCGGAGGTTCCGTAGTGAAAGAAACTTGCACAGGCACGATGCGATGATCTTTGGGGTTGCGACGATCTCCGGGGTGACGATGCGCTGACCAGCGGTGATCTTCCTCTCGCAGCTCCTCGATGTGATGGCTCTGCGACGACACTCGCAGCGACGTGATGCGGTCCACAGGCAAGCGGTGCGACGATCTCACCCAACGACGACAGGCTCTGCGACGACACTCGCGGTGATGGTAATCTTCCCGCACCGGTCTGGTGCGTCCCGCAAATGAAGGATGCGACAACTCTGGCCGCGGCAACAGGCGCTGGGACGATCTCAGCCTTTGTAGCTGCAGGAATTTCCCCGCACTGTCGGAGATGTGCTCCGCAAGTGAGCGATGCAACAAAACTTGCAGAAAGTCCTTAAAAGCTTGGTTTCCAGCTTCCCAACACAGGTATAACTTCCAGAGGCACGACAACTGGCCCAAGCACTCTAGGAAGGACAGAACTCTCTCAGCAGAGTTCAGGGAAGCTGCAGGGTGAAATCCTTTTGTTCCTGAGACTTCTTAACAGGGAGCCAGCTCTTCTCAGGCCCTTGGAGATTCCTTCAAGCAAGGGAACATAGCACCAAAAGCAAAGTCCTTCCCCTCTCCTTGGCAGCAAAGCAACAGCAGGTCAGTCCAGCAGAGCAACAGCAGGACAGTCTTCCTTCTTCAGTTTCAGCTTTCTCCTTGGCAGAGGTTCCTTCTTGACTCCAGGATGATCTCATTTTCTGTAGTCAGGGGTCCTATACTTATACCCCTAAAATTCTTTGATCCCTTTGTGCAGGAGGGCTCTGAGCCCGGTCTGAACCAGTTCTGGGTGTTCCTTGAGCACTTTGTTTTCCTGGCCTCTCCTTTCCTTTCAGCGAGAGGGGCAGGGTCATCAGCCACCCAGCAGGAGGTGGAGCAAGCATTGTGGAAGGCAGGCACAGCCCTATTCAGGCCCAGGTGCTACCCCCTCCCACCACTCTAGATGCAGATGGAGCTATTCAGCCCTGGGATGGCCCACTCAGACTCTGGGAGCCACTCAGCCCCTGTCACTCACAAACCAGACAGTCAAGGCAAGGCAGACAGAAAGGTCAGGCAAGAGAACAGCAACTTTCTAAAAGTGCTGTTCTCAAACACAGGATTGAAAAACAACCTTTACTAAAAGATGTGTTACTAAATTCTGAGTTCAGGGATACCAGACTTTTATGTCCTATCTTGCTCCTATGGGAAGATATGCTGGTAGCTAGTGTAGCCAGCATTCCCCATGATAGCCTATGGGGCAAGATAGCCTTACAGTAGTGAAAAACGAAAATTGCTGTAATTCACTACCAGAGCATGTTACCTGCACTAGTACATACTCTACCTTTCACATACACTGCACCCTGCCCAAGGGGGTACATTGGGCCTTCCATTGGGGTGACCAATGTGTACACAAAGGGAAGGGTTAGGCCTGGCCAGTGGGGACACGGACCAGGAGGATATGGCAGTTCACAGACTGCACACAGGCACTGCGGTGGCAGGCCTGAGACACCATTTTAGGGCTACTCATGTGGGTGGCACAATCAGTGCTGCAGGCCCACTAGTAGCATTTGTTATCACCAGCCCTGGCACACTCAGGCCACTTTAATAGGGACTTCTTGGTGGCACAAATATTCCAATCATGGATAAATCACAATCACAATTTACACAGAGAGCATATGCACTGTAGTACTGATCAGCAGTGGTAAAGTGCCCAGAGTCCTATTGCCAACAACCACAGGTCAGGAAAAATAAGGGAGGAAAAATCAAAAAGTTTGGGGATAACCCTGCAAACAGGGCCATTTGCAACACAACCCCCTTCCAGCCTAAAGCCAGGGTAGACCAACCGATACCTCAATGGGGTTCCCTGCTTAAGGCGATAGAACAAGGAAACTGGCCCAAACAGCAGGGCACTATTCCTGTTCTATGCCGTCCTGAACCCAGTTGGATCACTCTATCCATACTCTCAAGGTCCACCACGCCAATCCATGTGGAGCCCTTCTCCTCACCAGTGGACACCATCTGTGCAGCACCTAAACTTTACTTGCTCACAGGTGTGTCCCAACAGACAGACAGCAAGCCACAGTGGCCACCGACAGTGGTCAGGGATGAGACCCAGGCCTTATGCCTCTCAGGGCTTTCAAACCTCTGTGGCGTCAGAGGATGGGGACAGTAGCCCTTGGTGGTTGGCACCCTTTGTCCACTCTCCCTCCTGTCAGGTCAGGTCGGACATCCTGGCACTGACCCACCAGTCCCGGACCTGTATCCGGCGGCTGGACAGGTGGCTGGGGTGGGCTTCCCCATACCCAGACCTCCTCTTCCTTGGTGCTCTGTACCCTCCCACAGGGAGCGGTACCCCCTTCTAGAATAGTCAGGGCACCTGTGGCAGGTGTCCGGCACCATTCACCCACCAGCTCAGAGGTTCTATCCTGCAACTGGTATTCCAGGTCAGATGGTACACCCCGGGCCTGGCACTCAAACCTAGGCGCCAAAGCCTCCAGGTCAGACAACACCTGAACCTGGCTTCCCAACCCCAGAGGTTGAACACTTGCCCGGCACACAAGGACTTCACTCACTGATGTGCCCACACTGGTACACAGTACCCACCTGGCCAACACAACGGTGTGGCCCAGTTCACCCCCCTGGTGAGACTCCAGCCCTCTTTCCATGGGCAGAACTGTACACCAGGACAACCAGCCACAGTGGCCACTGACAGCTGTCAGTGATGAGAGCCAGGCCACATGCCTGTCAGACCTCTCTAACCTCTGTGGCATCAGAGAGTAGGGGGCAGTAGCACCAGGTGCCTGGCACCTCTCCTCCACTCTTCCTCTTGCCAAGTCAGGTAGGGCATCCTGACACTGGCCCACCAGCCCAGGGTCTGTACCCTCAGGCTGACTAGGGGTCACAGGCGAAGCTCTCCTCTCCCTACCCCGCCTTCTGGGTTCCCGCACTCTCCTCCCAGGAGAGGCACCCTCAGAACACAACTTCCCTACCAGTTCAGGACCTCTCTCCAGCAACTGGTCTCCCAACCTAGGGTTTAAACCCTCAGGGTGCACCGGGGTCAGCAGCGAGGGCTCCCTCCCTTTGTACCCCCTTCCAGGGCGCTGCACCCTCCCTACTGGAGGGGTACCCCTAGAAGCCAAACTGGTCAGGACACTAGTTACAGATGTCCTTCCCTCCAGGTAAGGCAGATCTTGAACCTGGTCTACCACCCCAGGGACCAATACCTGTGGTTGGACTCACACAGTACCCCCCTGAGGGTGGCACATGACTCATGTGTCCTGTGACAATCTGCCTGGAGCAGATCTCCCGACCCCTGTCCACCTGACAGCGCGTGAAAATCCCCCAGGACAGAAGCGGTGTCACCATGGTCACTTCTGGGAGACTCAGCCCTTCTAGCTGGCTCCTGTCCCACTGGTTCTCCCACTGGGGGTCCTTCCCCCTCTCACCCCTCAGTCTGGACTTCTGCACCCTCCCAACTGGAGTGGCACTGCCAGACACCAGAACTGATGGAGGCCTGGTTACAGGCACTCCCTGTTCAACAGACACTAGGGGATCCTCCTCAAATGGCCTACTAGCACCTTCTAGGTCCCCAACCTGGTGCTCCCTTAAGGAACCCTCCAGGCCCTGAGACTGGGTTTCGGGCACAGTGAGTCACACCGTCCCACGCTCACTCCTTCTCCACTGAGACTGGACATGAGCCCCTAAACCCCTCCCACTACGCTGGGACCTAACTGGGCTACACTGAACCTCTTCCACCTCACAGGTCTGGAAGATAACTGTGCCACTCCTTTTGGGATCACTCCCCAATGACTCTGCAGACTCTCTGGAATCCACCAGGAGGTCTGCTTCCAACGCAAGCTCTCTAGGATCAGAGAACTCACACTCCACCGATTGTTGGAATAGCGCTGGAAAACAGGGACTTAAGATATGCTCTCCAACAAATGAGTCAAACAGCCCCCCATAGTTGTTAACCAAGCTACCCTTTGCCTCACCCTCCAATGCCTCACACAAGTACCCCACACCACTCTCCTGAGATTGGCAAGACAGGGTACTACTGTCTCTGTCACACAACCCACACTTTTCTGGCTGGTCTTCACACTCTCACACCGAGGTTTCTACCATGGGGGAACCCCTCTCCCTGTACCTCTCTTCTAGAGTCAGTAGAGTGTCCCTCCAACCACTAGGAATATGGTCCCCTGTGCCGGTCCCCCAATCTACTTCAGGGACACTGCACTCCACTGGAACTATATCATAAACCTGAACCCCCTGGTGTATGTCGACCCCCTCCCTCAAGTGAGGCACCACATCTCTGGGTGTTTGTACCTTTCTCTCAGCACTGGAAACTATAATCTTGCTGCCACCATCTGAGCTGGACTCCACCTCCAACTCAGCAAAGCTCACCTCTTGAGCTACCCACGTTTCTTCTTTAGCTAAAACACTCATGGCCTCAAGCCTCTCGAGCTCCAACTTAAGATCACTCATTCTCAATTCATGTGCCAAGGTCAATTTCAATTCCTCCAGGGCACGGGCATTTTTGCTCTCCTCGACGCCCTTTCTCTCTCCATTTGCTTCAGCTTCAATTCAAGCCTCACCATTTCTAATTTATGATCTCTAGCCCTTTGGTTTTCCTCCAACTCCTCTGAGGAAAGACTTTCAGCTGAATGGTTGCTGCCAGCCCTGGAGGCTGCTCTGGACACAGGCAGATCCTATGACCTGAAACCATCCCTTTCTGTATCCTCCTCCACTTCTGCACCATCTGTCTCTCCAGCCTCTTTGGTCTCCCACCAGGCCCTTAAGGCCTTCTGTAGCTCCTCCTTCTTGGAGCGACGCTTCATGGGGCATCCAAAGTTCCTGCAGAACTGCTTGAGTTGACCTACTTTATAATCACTTAACATTTCAATATCAAACTCCAGTTCTGCAACCTCACTTGCTGGTTTACCATGCAGAGACGTGATACTTGGATTCTTTCAGGGTTACGATCAAAAATAGAATCAAAACAAAAAAAAAACTCAACCATAGTATGCGGTGGCGTAGTGGTCTGCACTCACTAGTGATGTACACCAGTCACTGTGGGTCTAGTACAAATACAAGTTCAAATCCCACCGCTGACCAACAATGTTAGAACTGGGGGTCTCTAGTTGGCACAGGTAGGTACCACTGTCCAAATAGGAACCCTTGCTTCTAGTCAGGATAAGGAGGAATCCCTCTGAGATAACCCCTGCTCACCCCCTTGGTAGCTTGGCACAAGCAGTCAAGGCTTATCAAAGGCAATGTGTAAAGTATTTGTACCAACACTCACAGTAACACAGTGAAAACACCACAAACTGACTCCACAACAGTTTAGAAAAATAAAGGTATTTAATCTAAACTACACAAGACCAAAACAACAAAAATCCAACATACACAGTTCAAGAATATGGTTTCAAAAGTGTTCTTAAAGTTGCGATGAAATAATCCACAGTGGCGTGAACAGTTCACAGTTGCGTCACGTTTAGCCAACAGTACCTTTAAATGCGACAAAGTTCCAAAATAGAAACTGGTGCAGTGGAAAACAAGCGATGCGTCACTCCTGAGACCTTGGGGAGGCGATGCGACATCCCCGCTGGATGTAGCGGGTGTGATGCGGTGACTCCGGTCTGTATGGGGAGGGATGCGATACCTTGTATGGATTCCGGTGCGGAAGTTCCGTAGTGAAAGAAGCTTGCAAAGGCACAATGCGATGATCTTTGGAGTTGCGACGATCTCTGAGGCGATGATGCGCGGAACAAAGGTGATCATCCTCTCGCAGCTCCTTGATGCAATGGCTCTGTGATGACACTCGCAGCGACGTGATGCGGTCCACAAGCAAGCGGTGCAACGATCTCACCCTGCGACAACAGGCTCGGTGACGACACTTGCAGCGATGGTAATCTTCCCACACTGGTCTGGTGCGTCCCACAAATGAAGGATGCAATGACTCTGGCAGCGGCAACAGGCGCTGCGACGATCTCGGCCTTCGTAGCGGCGGGAATTTCCTCGCACTGTCGGGGATGTGCTCCGCAAGCGAGCGATGCGACAAAACTTGCAGAAAGTCCTTAAAAGCTTGGTTTCCAGCTTCCCAACACAGGTACAACTTCCAGAGGCACCACAACTGGCCCAAGCACTCTAGGAAAGACAGAACTCTTTCAGCAGAGTTCAGGGAAGCTGGAGGTGAAGTCTTTTTGTTCCTGAGACTTCTTAACAGGTAGCCACCTCTTCTCAGGCCCTTGGAGATTCCTTCAAGCAAGGCGACACAGCACCAAAAGCAAAGTCCTTCCCCTCTCCTTGGTAGCAAAGCAACAGCAGGTCAAACCAGCAAAGCAACAGCAGGACAGTCTTCCTTCTTCAGTTTCAGCTTTCTCCTTGGCAGAGGTTCCTTCTTGATTCCAGGATGATCTAATTTTCTGTAGTCAGAGTTCCTGTAATTATACCCCTAAATGTCTTTGATCCCTTTGTGCAGGAGGGCTCTGAGCCCGGTCTGAACCAGTTCTGGGTGTTCCTTGAGCACTTTGTTTTCCTGGCCTCTCCTTTCAGAGAGAGGGGCAGGGTCATCAGTCGCCCAGCAGGAGGTGGAGCCAGCATTGTGGAAGGCAGGCACAGCCCTATTCAGGCCCAGGTGCTACCCCATCCCACCACTCTAGATGCAGATGGAGCTATTCAGCCGAGGGATGGCCGCCTCAGACGCTGGGAGCCACCCAGCCCCTGTCACTCACAAACCAGACAGTCAGTTCACAAACAGGCCAAGGCACACAGAAAGGTCAGACAAGAGAACAACAACTTTCTAAAAGTGCTGTTCTCAAACACAGGATTTAAAAACAGCCTTTCCTAAAAGATATGTTATTAAATTCTGAGTTCAGGGATTCCAGACTTTTATGTCCCATCTTGCTCCTATGGGAAGATATGCTGGTAGCCACTGTAGCCAGCATTCCCCATGATAGCCTATGGGGCATGGTAGCCTTACAGTAGTGAAAAACGAAAATGGCTGTAATTCACTACCAGAGCATGTTACCTGCACTAGTACATGCTCTACCTTTCACATACACTGCACCCTGCCCAAGGGGGTACCTTGGGCCTTCTATAGGGGTGACCAATGTGTACCCAAAGGGAAGGGTTAGGCCTGGCCAGTGGGGACACTGACCAGGAGGACATGGCCGTTCACAGACTGCACACAGGCACTGCGGTGGCAGGCCTGAGACACCATTTTAGGGCTACTCATGTGGGTGGCACAATCAGTGCCACAGGCCCACTAGTAGCATTTGTTATCACCAGCACTGGCACACTCAGTGCACTTTACTAGGGACTTCTTGGTGACAAAAATATGCCAATCATGGATAATCAATCACAATAACAATTTACAGAGGGAGCATATGCACTTTAGCACTGATCAGCAGTGGTAAAGTGCCCAGAGTTCTATTGCCAACAACCACAGGTCAGGAAAAATAAGGGAGGAAGAAGCAAAACGTTTGGGGATAACCCTGCAAACAGGGCCATTTCCAACACAGGCAATGAAAAGTCCCATCTTTGTCAAGTAATCAACGACCACTAGTATAAATGTAAACCCCTGATCTTTGGGCAACTCCACTATAAAGTCCACAGAAACCCTTTCCCAAGGGTTCTCAGTGGTTGGTAATGGTTGTAATTGACCTAGTGATTTACTTTTATCAGCCTTCATTTGAGCACAAAATGGGACAGTTCCTCACCCATGATAAAATGTAATGATGGCCACCAAAACTGTCTCAAAATGTTTTTGATTGTTTTCTCAACCACCAAATGTCCTGCACAGGAGAATGTATGACACCATTGGAACACTTGTTGTTTCAATTCCATGGTAGGGATTACAACTTGTTTTCCTTCCATTGGAATACCTTTTATAAACGCCACTCAGGATGTCATTTAAGCCACTCTTTCCAGATGTAGGTATATATACCCCGAATTACCTTCCTTAGAAAATTGTCAGTTTGTATAACACAAAGGGCCCTGTGCGGTACGATGATGGCTCTTTCTAGAACCACTATCTGTTCTATTTGAGTTTCTTGAAGGGTTAATGCATTCACTTTTCTGTTTTCTCTGCCAGGTTGGAAGGTTACGACAAAATGGAATTCAGTGAAGAACAGTATCCATCGGAGCTATCGTGGAGTTAACTGCCTGGCTGACTTCATGAACTGGAAATTGTGATGATCCTTGTAAACGGTTACTCTGTGTTTGGCTCATGTCAACCAGTGTCTCCTCTCTGAAAAAGCCTCTTTGATTGCTAACAGCTCTTTTTTAGCTATGGTTCAGCGCTATTCAATTTTCTGCACATGAAGGCAACTGGATGTAATTGACCTGTTATTGCATGCCTTTGGGACAACACTGCCCCTGAATCTTCTCCTTAACCCCTTCGACGCTCATGACGAGCTCAGCTCGTCATGAGTTACGCCTCTCGTACGCTCATAACGAGCTGAGCTCGTCATGAACCGCGGGTTTTCGCAAAAGTCAGCGCACAGCGGGAAAATGCGCCGCACGCGTGGTGTTAAGCATCTACTTTTACAATAAATGGTATTTCCATATTAGCATGTGCTAACACAGGAGCTGAGGAAAGGGCCTTCTTTAATGAGTCAAAGGCTGTTTGAACTTCTTCTGACCACAGAAACAGTGTCTTTTTTTGCAACAATTTCCTGAAAGGTGCCACTGTATTCGAGAACTGGTTGATGAACCACCTATAAAAATTGGCAAATCCCCAAAAACATTGAATGTCTTTGATGTTTTGAGGATGTGGCCTCTCTGTAATTGCCATTATTTTCCTCTCTGCCATCACATGTCCTTCAGATATCAGCTAGAAACGCTACCTGTGAAGCGCTGAGCACGCTACTTTTATTCACGAGCTGTGCGAGTAATTCTGCTCGTTTTTATCGTACTTTTAAAAACTGTTTATTTCCACTCTGTATTGCATACAGCATACTCTTAGGCCACTTGCACGCATTATCGCCACTTTTTCACGGCTCTAGCTGCCGTTAGGGCTTCAGACCGGGGTCAGGGATTTCCTCCCACGGCGGCCATCTTGAGTGTGGGTTAGAGCGGTGTGAGCGCTCTAGTGTCCCACATAAAAGGAGCCCAGGGACAGCGTTCGCGAGATCTTATTTCAGATATCAGCTAGAAACGCTACCTGTGAAGCGCTGAGCACGCTACTTTTATTCACGAGCTGTGCGAGTAATTCTGCTCGTTTTTATCGTACTTTTAAAAACTGTTTATTTCCACTCTGTATTGCATACAGCATACTCTTAGGCTACTTGCACGCATTATCGCCACTTTTTCACGGCTCTAGCTGCCGTTAGGGCTTCAGACCGGGGTCAGGGATTTCCTCCCACGGCGGCCATCTTGAGTGTGGGCTAGAGCGGTGTGAGCGCTCTAGTGTCCCACATAAAAGGAGCCCAGGGACAGCGTTCGCGAGATCTTATTTCAGATATCAGCTAGAAACGCTACCTGTGAAGCGCTGAGCACGCTACTTTTATTCACGAGCTGTGCGAGTAATTCTGCTCGTTTTTATCGTACTTTTAAAAACTGTTTATTTCCACTCTGTATTGCATACAGCATACTCTTAGGCCACTTGCACGCATTATCGCTACTTTTTCACGGCTCTAGCTGACGTTAGGGCTTCAGACCGGGGTCAGGGATTTCCTCCCACGGCGGCCATCTTGAGTGTGGGCTAGAGCGGTGTGAGCCCTCTAGTGTCCCACATAAAAGGAGCCCAGGGACAGCGTTTGCGAGATCTTATTTCAGATATCAGCTAGAAACCCTACCTGTGAAGCGCTGAGCACGGTACTTTTATTCACGAGCTGTGCGAGTAATTCTGCTCGTTTTTATTGTACTTTTAAAAACTGTTTATTACCACTCTGTATTGCATACAGCATACTCTTAGGCCACTTGCACGCATTATCGCCACTTTTTCACGGCTCTAGCTGCCGTTAGGGCTTCAAACCGGGGTCAGGGATTTCCTCCCACGGCGGCCATCTTGAGTGTGGGCTAGAGCGGTGTGAGCGCTCTAGTGTCCCACATAAAAGGAGCCCAGGGACAGCGTTTGCGAGATCTTATTTCAGATATCAGCTAGAAACGCTACCTGTGAAGCGCTGAGCACGCTACTTTTATTCACGAGCTGTGCGAGTAATTCTGCTAATTTTTATCGTACTTTTAAAAACTGTTTATTTCCACTCTGTATTGCATACAGCATACTCTTAGGCCACTTGCACGCATTATCGCCACTCTTTCACGGCTCTAGCTGCCGTTAGGGCTTCAGACCGGGGTCAGGGATTTCCTCCCACGGCGGCCATCTTGAGTGTGGGCTAGAGTGGTGTGAGCGCTCTAGTGTCCCACATAAAAGGAAACGGTTGTCTCCCGCGCTAGCGGTCGCGTTTGCGGGAGCGCCGTCCCTGCGCCGGAGTCTTGCCTGAGTCAGCCAGTCTGCGCCCGTCAGCGTCCTGGAGGCGCTCAGGGCGCGATCCAGGTGGGTCTCATTTAGCACTTAGTAGGATGTACACTAAAGAGGAACTTTTGTCCTATAATACACATACTGCTCCATGTCAGCGAGTCATCCCCTATTCTGCAGGGGCTATTACTAAATGTTTCATGTGCGGGTGGATTCCTGGTTTCACCGAAACCCCTCCGTGCAAGCTCCCCCCTTTAGGCAGCAAGTGTGCATTATTAAACACCAGGTCCCTTCCCCAACTTGCTCTTGACATCCATAATCTTCTAACACACGATGAAACGGATTGTCTCTTTCGTACGGAGACATGGCTCGGTGAGGGATCGGAACCTGATCTGGCCATCGCCATCCCTCCTACGTATGCTGTTTTCCGTCGAGACAGAAGTAAGGGCAGGGGAGGCGGAGTGGCGCTCATTATTAAGAGGCACATTCCATGTACTATCCTGCCTGTGGATGACCTACCAGGCTTTGAGACCCTAGCCTTCTCCTTGGCCCTCTCCTCCCATCAATCCTGCTTTGGGCTCTTGCTTTATAGACCTCCTGGCCCTCTCGGCTCTTTTACCGAGGATTTGTTCTCGATTATTTCCACACTCAGTCTTAGGGCAAAACACTGCCTAATCCTAGGGGATTCTAACATCCACATGGATAAGGTTGAGGATCCTGAAGTGCAAAAATTCCTGGATATGACATCTTCGGTGGGATTTCATATGTACTTGCAGGCACCTACACACGAGAAAGGGCACATTTTAGATCAAATCTTCTCGACCGTTCCGGTGTCCCTCTCCTCCCTTGCCCCAGTCCTCTGGTCGGACCATTTCCTAGCGAACTTTGTGATAGTACATCATTTAGTGTCCGCTCGCAATGTGCAGCGGCAAATAGCACGTATGCCTAGAGCCTTCCACAAAGTCACCCCAGCCACGCTTACTCGGGCCTTAGAAACCTATCCTTGTGTTCTCACAGGCAGGTTGGAGGACGATGTAGTGTGTTTTCAGAACTGGCTCACCGCACGTTTGGAAGCCTTGGCACCACCCCGCCAGGCCAGATCAGAACTGGCAAGAGCATCGGCCTCGTGGTTTGCTGCTGCCTTGGCTGGTAAGAGAAGGCACTGCAAGAGGCTGGAGAGAATTTGGCGGAGGCAGTATGATACATCTGCTAAGCAGTCTTATAGAGAAGCAGTGAGGGAATATCATCGGGAGATCACAGCAGAGAAAAAATCCTTTTTAGCTAAAAGGATTGTGGAAGCAGATAACTCCTGTAAAGAGATCTTTAAGATTGTTAAAGAGTTTATCTCTCCCTCCTGCTGTACTCCCACGTCTGTCTTCTCGGAACCATGGATTAAGGAGCTTGCAGCATTTTTTACTAATAAAATTCGTACCATCCAGTCGGCCTTGCAAGGAGCTCATAACATCTCGGATTCCGGCTCTGTGGCCGACAGCTCTCTTAATCCCTGGTTACACTCATCTGCATTGGACACGGATATCTCGGGTCCTACCCTTGACTGCTTTCCTGTTTTAGAGCTTCATGCCTCGCTTGACCTCTTGTCCAACTTGAAATCTGGCTCTCCACTTGACCCTTGCCCCGCCAAGTGTCTTGCGACCTTGGCTCCTGCTCTTAACTCTATCATCAACCCTATTATCAACTCATCCCTGAGCTCGGGCAAAGTCCCCTCATCTTGGAAGCAGGCCCTAGTCCTTCCCCTTATTAAAAAGCCGAATGCAGATGCCAAATTGCATTCCAACTACAGGCCAATCTCGTTGCTGCCCGCTTTGGCCAAAATAGCGGAAAAGCATGTACATACCACCCTAGCCAACTTTCTAGAGGTCAATTCCTTGTTACATCAGTCACAGTCCGGGTTTAGATCTAACCTGAGTACAGAAACCGCTCTACTCGAGGTGACCGAGGCTGTGAAGGAAACTTTGGACAGGGGTGGAAAGGCCTTGCTCATCATGCTTGATCTGTCGGAGGCCTTCGACACTGTTCCCCACGACCTTCTCCTGACAAGACTCTGGGAGATTGGCCTGAGGGGAACGGTGTTCGAATGGTTTCAATCTTTCTTGGCTGACCGCAGACAAAAGATCTGGGCTCCCCCCTTCTCCGCCCCTATGCCGCAGCTTGAGGTGGGGGTCCCGCAGGGCTCCATACTCAGCCCCTCTCTTTTTAACATCTTCATGAGACCTTTAGCGGCGCGAGTAGAGGAGCTAGGGGCTCAGATCGTCTCCTATGCGGATGATACACAGCTCCTGTTCACTTGTGACAGGGGCTGTGACTTCGATGGAGCGGCCATCCGGAAGTGTCTGGAGTTTGTGCTTGATTGGTTCGGGAAAAGCGGCCTCAAATGCAACTCAGACAAATCCGAGATATTGTTTTTTAGTTATCCTGCCGACCCGAGATGGAAGCACTGGTGGCCTTCGGCCATGTTCCCCCCTGCCAGCGATTCTGTTACAGCTAAGAATCTGGGCATGCTGGTTGATAACACCCTCTCCTTCAAGGCCCAGGTAGCTTGCCTGACGGGGAAGTGCTTCGCCATCCTAAGGATGTTGAGAAAGTTTCTGCCGTACCTATCTTTGGAGCACAAGAAGATAACGGTGCAGGCCTTGATAGGCTCACGCCTAGACTATGCCAACATCCTTTATTTGGGTCTTCCTGAATATCTGCTGACCCGCCTGCAGGTAGTCCAAAATTCGGCAGCCAGGGCAATCTTTGGTCTTACCAGAAGAGCCAGGGCTAGCAACCTCCTTGTTACTCTGCATTGGCTGCCGATTCGTAAGCGCATCTCCTTTAAGACCTTAACCACAGCTTTTAAGGCGCTACACAATTTCGGCGTTGGCTATCTGCAGCGAAGGGTCAACTTCTATCTTCCATCTAGACCCTTGAGGTCGGCTGCCCAGGCCAATGCAATCGTGCCGGCAGTGAGACGTGTTCGTTGTGGAGGTCGCTCTTTTAGTTACCTGGTCCCCCGTCTTTGGAACACTCTGCCCCTGACGTTGCGAACGTGCTCCAATTTGTCTACCTTTAGAAAGGGACTTAAAACTCATCTTTTTGCCCTGTAAGTTGTTCTTGTGGATTTTTAGTGCCGCTTTGGCTGTCTTGTTAGTTGCTGGTATTTGTGTAATGATCTACAGCGTCGGTACGCTCTTCGGAGCAGCTGAGCGCTTTCCAAAACCCCCAGTAACATAACATAACATAACATATAACCCCCAAAAATTCTACGGTTGTAATGTGAAATTCACATCTGCTGATTTTGCAGAATAGATGATGTTTCTGCAGTGTTTGCAGAATGAGGCTCACATATCCTGTATGTTGTCTTTCTTTGAAGTAATAAATAAGGATGTCATTAATATAGACAACCACATAATGATCCAATAACTCTCTGAGAATGCCATTCAAGAAAAACTGAAAGGCGGCGGGTGCATTGCAGAGCCCAAAAGGCATAACAAAATATTCATACAATCCGTATTGGGTCTTGAAGGCAGTCTTCCATTTGTCTCCTTCTCACAAACGTGCCAAATGGAATGCCCCTCTGAGATCAAGTTTAGTATAGATCACTGCCCTTTCACTTAGTCCAGCAAAACAGGTATCAAAGAGAGCGGATATTGATTCTTCAGACTGATAGCATTTAATGCTCTGAAGTCAATACACATTCTTAATTCTCTATTTACTTGTGGTATGAAGAATAAAGGAGAACCAGAAGGAGACATGGAGGGACGAATAAACTCCAAGGAGAGATATTTTTCAATGTATTGTCTCAGATGTTGGTTTTCTGGCTCGGTAAGGGCGTAAATCCTCCCACAGGTAACAACAGCTCCTGGGATAAGGTCAATTCGGCTATCGTATATCCTATGTGGGGGTAACTCCTCTGCCATGCTGTCTCAAAAGACGTCTGTATACTTCTGGTAACAGGAAGGTAAGACAACTTCTTTTTCCGCTGCAGTACCTATGTGATGTCTTACTGCTAAAAAATGTGCAGGGATGATGGGTGTTCATAAGCAATGCTCTCTGCAGTACTCGTATTCCATATTAAGAATCTTTTTGTGCTATTTAAAGGTAGGATCATGTTTCTGTAGCCAATGTAGATCCAATATCACGCTGTATTGGGGTGCCTGAATAACGTTAAATGATAGCTGTTCATAACGGTCTTCATTATACCCTATCTCGTAAACTTTGGTTGCATAACAAATGGGTCCTGAATCCAAATGCTTACCATCCTCCGCAAATACAATCTCAGGGGTGCTTTTGGCTACTAACATCATGCCCAGTCTTCAGGTTTCTTTCTCATCCATGAAGCAACCAGTGGCTCCTGAATCCACCATTGCCTTGATCATCTTTCGGTAATGATTTACTTGGATTTCCATCAGGATAAAAAAGTATTCTTGTTCCAAAATAGGGTCCTGCTCCACTGAAGGGATCACATGAACGCTCGAGGGTTCCCCTTCCTCCACCCTCAAGCGTTTTAGTTTTTCGACATTTTGTTCGCTGTAAGTGTGGCTACTTGGCTAAATCTGGGATGACTTGTTCTCGGTTTGAAGGAACAATCCTTCAGATAATGCCCTTTCTTCTCACAGTATAAAGCAATACTTGCTTACTTCTGTATTTTCTTTCAATAGGAGATAGAGAAGCTCACACGGTTCCGATCTCCATGGCTTCCGGCGAGGTTGTTCAATGTTCTAATGTCTTGGGACGTTCATAATGTGGTGTAAATCTTTCCTTATGTTTGTTATCTCCTTTCTGTTTCTTTATGCGATGATCCAACTGCATGGTTAAGTTGATGAGGGCCTTACATGTCTGAGGCTGAGGATCCACTTGTGTGATAATATCTTTCAATTCGTCCTTGAGTCCCTGGTAGAAGAGTTCAGCTTGTTTCTACTCGAGCAAATCTGACTCAGCAACTAGCCTTCTAAAGGTATTCAGGTAGACCATCAATTCCTTGTGCCCCTATTTGAGCTCCAGTAACTCCCAATACGCAGAGAAAGTCTAAGCCCTACGGTCGAAGGTTTTCTCAAACTCTTCTCTGAAGGCATCCCAATCATAGATTAATGGGTCGTGTCTTCTGACAAGGGGGACTGCCCATTGTGCTGCCTCCCCAGCAAGAAATCAAGAAGGCTACACGGGCTTGATTAGTAGAAAACATCTTTGGTTTGCATGTAAAATGTAACAAAACCTGGGTCAGAAATATCTAAACTTTAATAATGTCCCCATAAAACCATAAAATCTGTCAGGATGGTCTAAAGGGATCTGTGAAGGAACTTCTACCACTACTGGAGTAGACGCAGGGAGTGATGGCCCACTCACATCAAAAGGGTTTCTCTGCATTCTCTCTACTTTTGATTGCAACACTGCGGTCTCATTACGTGAAGCAGTCAGCTCCGTTTGCACCAAAGCAAGGGCTGCTACAACATCATCTAAGGTGGCCATTCTGATATCAGCCTGACAGGGAGAATAAGTATTTTGTGGGCTGATTATTCTGTCACGGTTCACCGCAATATCCTCAGGGTAGTGTCGATGCTCAGAGGGGTTCACCTGTAGATAGCTCCAAGTCCAGAATATATAGAATGACTCGGACTAGTGGGATGATCAAGCGGGGAAGGAAGGGTTAGGTACTGCAGGGAAGGAGATCTGTGACAATGAAAAGTAATAAATACTCTTGTTCCTCTACAGTTCATTTAACCACTTTTTGGAATCTAGGTCTATGAGTATGGGACACGTATATAAGAACTACCTGTAAAGAAAAACAAGCAACTCTATGCCAGGAGAGATGAGACAGTGTTTTCAGAATACCAACATGAATACTGTCATGGAGAAAAAACAACATGAATAATATGCTTAAAGACTTTTTTCAGGCAGTCACCTTTACTAAGTCCCATGCAATACCTAGAACCCCTCACCTACCCTAGTTCTGGAAGTTGGCTGAACTCAAAATTGAACAAGGTGACTACTTTCCTGGTCACCCTCTACTGATCTCCCCTGTAAGGAACATAGAAGCATATAAAAGAAAAAGGCCATGGTTACATCTTTTTTCCTGAGGTATGAATCCTGTTAATCAGCAATTGCAGTCAAAGATAATATTCACAGAAATAGTTCTCATAGAGCGCAATACTTTCCATGTGCTCAAAGAAATGTAAAACTTAGATCACGATTGGGAGTTCCTTCACTCTACCATTGTAAGTTTGAGAGTATGCAGCGAGCTTGGGGTGATTAATCCTCCCAGACCACAACACTTTGATATGTCAATGCAGATTCCAGGCGGGAGATCAGGTCCTCCCAAGTACAACTTAAACACGAAACAACACAAAATAAAGGAGAGCTCCCCCGCATGAGACAGACACCAAACTGCCGATCTCACTAATGGGATAAAAAGAACAAGCCTGGCGATATCTCCAAACCTTATGAATCTTTCAGAAAGAATGCAAGACGGTGCAAAGAACACTCTTACCGGTCCGGACCTCCTCACAAACCTCCTCGGCTTCAGTAAAATCCACAAAATAATCTGCAGCACCTCGGATGTAATATCCGTTCTCCTGACGGCACTTCAATACCGTGTGGTACGTCAGGAAAGTGAAGGGTACAGGGACTTGAAGTTTTTGCTGCCCCAGGTTGACTTTCGCACTCCGATTCCCACTGCTGGTTGTCAGTGTGCGCTGTGATTATGCGCCCTAACTAAGGGGCTTACTTAATAAGAATTGGCGTTGGGCAGTACGGCAGTTCATTTAGCTGCGCTGCCATATGCCAATTTAAAAGGACAGGAATGCACCATATTTACAACATACGGTGCTTTCCTGTCCAGTCAGCCAGCGCACAAATTGCAGCCATGCGCCAACGCAGGCAACCTTGAACCGTAGTGCAAAGGTGTCTGTGTTGTTGGCATGGTTGTTTTTGTACAGGAAGTTGAACCTTCCTGCACAAAACAATTACAAGAGGCGTTTTTCTTGTTCTATGTGTGCTGCAGTGTAAAAAACAAGGAGATTTAAATTTGGCCTTGATACGCCTGTATGTTTTTGGCGCTGCACCAGATTTATGCTACATTCTAAATCTGGAAAGAGAACAATTGAGGAATGGAATGTTAACCAATATCTAAAATTCTTCCCCAGTACAAAGAGGAAACAGGCATCCTGGGTCAGGCTAGCTTAACTCCAGTGGCCGATTGAGCATGGGTCTCACGTCTGGGCGTACGCTACCCACTTAGGGCAACAAATGCAAAAAGAACAATTGATGTGCAGAATGTTGAACAATGTCAAACAGTCACCCCCAGTAAAGAGATGTGGGCCAAAATTCATAGTTTTTTTGCTCACCATACCATTCCAGTTTTTGACCCAACCATATGCAAATCAGTCTTGACTCTACTCCCAATGGAAACTGTCCAAGCCCTTCTTGGACCAGAAACATGCATCCTGGGACAAGTTTCAGGGTATCACCCCTCATAAGCGATGATAGCTTGACTCCAGTGGCATATTGAGCATGGGCCCCACGTCTGGGCATACCTTCCCACTAGTCCTAAATCCATATTTCTTTTGCTCACCACTTCATGCTAGTTTAGACCCAGCCATATGCAAACCAGTCTCGACACTGCATCCCATCGGAACAGTCCTGCCTGACCTGCCAGGCCATGTACTCTCTGGGCCTGAGATAAGCATCCTGGGACAGGTTTCAGGGTATCACTTCTCATCAACCAGGCTAACTTGACTCCAGTGGCATAGTGTGTGTGCGGGACCCACGTCTGGCAGACTATTCCCACTTAGGGAGATACATTCATTGAGTGGTTGTGTTGAATTCTGTTTTGAAAGTTGTTAGAAATGGGATTTCTGGTTGGCTAAGGCTTGCACCAAAGCCAGGCAGAAACCACCACTCTAGTCAGGGCAAGGGAGTTACACACCGAAGATAACCCCTGCTCACCCCCTTGGTAGCTTGGCACGAGCAGGCAGGCTTATCTCAGAGGCAGTGTGTAAAACATTTGTAAACACATACAGTAATACAGTGACAACACTACAGATGGACACCACACAGGTTGTGTTATAAAAATAAGTATTTTTATATAGAATTAACATAAGACAAAACGGCAAAAATCCACAATACGGTACTCAAAAATAGACTTTAAAATGGTAGGAAATAGCTCAGTTCTCTCAAGTTGTAAATGCAACACTTTACTCTCAATATACCTTGGATGCGTAACGCAGAACAAACAAAAGAGTTGCAGGGAAGGTGATGCGTCGGTTCCTTACACTCAGGGGAGCTGATGCGTTGGTTCCTTACTGCTGCACAGGGGAGTTGATGCTCGCTTCCTTACTGTGTGGGGAGGTGATGCGTCTGTTTCATACTGCTCTCCGGTATGATGCGACAGGATGGCGCCTCGATGTCATACTCCGGTGCGATGCAACAACGTTGATGCGATGCGTGCATGCCCAATGGTCGTGCGGTGACTTGATGATCTTCTGAACGATGTCAGGCCCTGCGACACGCTTCTCAGGGTGCACATTGTCCTCTTGAGTATTCTACATAGTATATACGCTCCGTAATCTCCAAAAATAGATTAAGATGACAATCCTTCTCCAATCACTAATGCGGCAAACCATTAGGTTATGTTTCTGCTCATAGACCTATGCATTGTGGCCTTAAATTGTTTTTTGTTTGTGTCTCACTTCCGTATTAAGGATGGCAGGGACTTTCTATAAAGACACGATAACACCAGGAACATCGTACCGTGGGGTTTAAGAATGTAGGTAGTACTAGAATACCTCTCACTCTCATCAGTGTTTTTGTAACCCACAAAGGTTATCATTATTAGTAGTCCTGTACTGATTTAGTGTCGTTAAACAATGGTTACAATACGAGACATATTTAATCACAGGATTTTAGAGTTATTACTCCCTTGCCCTCTCAGATTCTAATTAAAATATCAATTCTATGAGAGAAGTGAAGAACACAAAAGGAAGAAACTAGCTAGCGACCAAAGCGTTCCCGTTAGGAGGGTATGTAATGTGTTATTGTTTTAGCAATACTGGGGCAATAGAGAGGCGTAAATGCGATTTAAATAAAACATGCACGTGTCTTTGCAGAACGCCTGTAAGCGCGGCACAGACATCAGAGATCAAACAGTCTTGCGACGACGAGGGCTCACCCCTATCAGGGCCAAACATCAGTGTATTAACTGAAGGAGCAACAGTAGCCCTAAAGAGCAATTTCACTAAACCTAGTAATCTCCTGGAAAATCAGGTTCCGCTTGAAGGGGCTCAATTATCCTCCAAACAGCGGAGAAAACAAAGGAGAAAGGGGCGAGACCAAACAACCTTGCAGGCATCGCCATACAACAAGGAAGGAATCCACAGAACCAGGGATGATCCAAGGGATGACCAACTAGTCTATTCATGTAGGGAGGAAGAAGATATGGCCCCGGGTCGGGGAGAGAAAAAGAGCCTGACCCAGGAAAAAGGACCAGAAATCATTGTGCGAACAATCGCCAAAGAATTGACTATGGATAGACTGGAGCAGAAACCGGGGAACAACAGCGGGAGCCCTTTTGGGGAACCACCGATAATAACAAATGTCTGGGCACTTAATAAGGCAAAATCATGCCCTGCCACCCCATTAATCAATGGGTCGAGGGAGCCAGTAGGAGAAAAAATAATCTCACGAAGCAGCATGGACGGGGAGATAACTAAAACATTAGCGCGGAATATGGAGAAAGCTGCAGTAAGTAACAGCCAGCCACTCGGCTCGATTATACCATCGCCATCATTATTAATAGAGAACTCAACAGTGACAGAGGACACCCTGGACCAACAATCAGGGTACTCAGGCGTTACAACAGCAATCATGTTTCACCCCGAGTATATATCAAAGGAACGGGCTGATACACTAAACAGGGGTAACATCTTGCGTTTACTGAGGTCTACTAACACGCTAAAAAATATCAAAACCACCTACCTGGAGTCAGTCGAGTTTAAAGACTCACCCGATTGCCCAGGCTTAGAGCTAACGAAAACAGTATGGGCCACACCAGACCTGGCCGAGAGAGTCCTAAAAGAACAGAAAAGGTTCAACGAATGGGGCATTAAACTTCAGCCAATAGCAAAACCAAGGTATCCTGACCCACTACTGGTTGAGTCAAAGCGCCAAGAAGAAAAACGTGGCCATGAACAACTGAGCCCGCGATTACTCTTGGTACTGCGAGGGGCTCGTAGTAACAGCATAGAGTATAGGGGTAATGGAGAATATAACGCACCTAGGGCACACGTGGAGATAAGTAGATCCATGCTGGAGTGGAGCAGGGTAACCAGAACAATAAAAATCAAAACTGGAAGACTGTGACCTTTTAAGCATAACATACCACCAAAAAAGACCTTTTTGAAAATCTGTTCCTGGAACATCAATGGGCTGGGAGATAAGACCCTGCTAACGTATCTGCAGAAATTTGATATAATTTCACTCCAGGAAACATGGAGCGTACTACCAACGGCACTGCACGGCTTTAACATGCTCTACCTACCTGCAATCAGAAGCACCAAATTTGGCCACAACAAGGGAGGTTTAGTCACATATACCTCCATAAGCAGCATATACGCAACAGAACTCTTACCATACAATTTAGCACCACCAAACGAAATGCAAGTATGCCGAATCACCCTGCAGGGGAAGATAAGCAAGGAATACATAATACTGGTAAACCTCTATCTACACCCACGCGATAAAAATAAAGGGAGTCAACAACTAAAGGAGGAGTTGATGAAAATAATAACAGATGAGAAAACAAACAATTGGATAATCACAGGAGATTTCAACTTAAACATGCTGAGGAGACAAACTGATGACATCAACACAGAGGAGGACCCATTTGCATGGGAGGAGACGCCCCAAGACATTAATACAGACGGAATACTCACAAACACCTCAAAAAGTCTACTGTCATTCTTAGAGCAACTGGGCGCACAAGCATTAAACGGCAGATTCCCTGGAGATCGCCCGCAAACAGCTACATTTAATAATGCAGCAACGAGGTCAACAATTGACTACACCTTCTGCTCTCGCTGCATGTTCACAAAAGTAAAAAACTACTGCATTGGGAGCGAAATATGCAGCGACCACTTACCCCAGGAAATCACGGTAGACGAGCCATCATTACACAAACTGCCCCCAGCAAATATAATCTGCTCAGAATACACCAACAACGAGAGAAAAGTAAAATGTAGCACCAACGACCCTGAAGGACTACTAGCTCGAGCAAAACAACTCTGGGAAGAAGGGAAAGCAGTTACCCCCGACATAATCGGAGGCTGGGAGGCATTTACAAACGCCCTACGCAAAAGTTACGGAGATACAAAGATCCGCTCTGGAAACTGGAGAACAACGTCCCAGCAAAATCCACAGCCTGGCTCCAATCCACGGAACAGAGCCAAATTAAAAAAAGCTAAAAACTCGGATAAATCTCACATTGCGGAGGCTGAAGAAAGATCCCTCGCCTTTCAAGAGTTGAGGTTGCTAAAAGCCACTCGCAAAAAACTGATTTGGCAAAACAAAAAGGAAACTGAAGAATCCCTGTGGGCCAGACTCCTGTATGATGTCAAGAACAATAATAGTGCACAATTTTGGAAGAAGATAAATGACCTATCAAATCCGCTAGGTCAGCGCATCAGCTCCAATGTTACAGAAGAAGCATGGATAACCCACCTCAAACCCCATTTTAACAAAGATCAGACCCTCCAAATCGGTGTAAATATTCATGAGCCTAACATGGAACTTTGACCGCTCCATGAAAATCTCAATGCATGTCTTGGACAGAACTCCACAATCACAATCGCAAACATCCAAGTTCACAAAAGAATCTTGAAAGGCAGACGAGAAGGAGCTCCTGGCCCCAATGGGATTCCGCCCATATTATTCAAACAAGACCCTGCATATTGGGCTACAGTTCTAAAACCAATATTTGAAAGAATCCTGCAGACGTCAACATTACCATCATCATGGAGAGGCTCAATAATCTCCCCAATATACAAAAAAGGCAACAGGAACGATCCCAAGAGCTATCGGCTGGTAGCTCTTTTGGATAACGAGGCCAAATATTATGCCGGGGTACTTCTTCAAGAATTAACAACATGGGCCACGGAAATCAAAGCAATACACTACAATCAAACCGGCTTCTGTAGGGACATGGGCACTGCCACTAACATCTCTGCCCTCTCACTAATGATAGACGCAGCACTTACAATTAAACAGCCTCTGTACATCTGCTTTATCGACTACAGTTCAGCATTTGACCACATAAACCGAAATATTCTGTGGCAAAAATTAAAAACATTAGGTATTCCATCATTGCTCCTAAGACAACTAATCCTTCTGCACAGTAACACCTGGATACAATTAAAGCTGGGGGCACGTGACCATCTATCGAAAAAGATGAACACAACCTCAGGACTAAAACAAGGGTGTGTATTAGCCCCCACACTATTCAATCTATTTATGGCTGAGCTTTCAGTTCAACTCAATGGAAGCAACGCGCATGCACCAAAGTTAGGTGGTCACCAGCTATCTAATCTCCTATATGCAGACGATTTAGTACTTATCAGTCGGACACCCATAGGATTACAACGTCTGCTGGACATTACATCTCAATACTCAGATAATAACAAACTAAGCATCAACCAAGACAAAACAAAAGTCATGTGTATAAATTACCGGAAAACAAAAACAAAACACAACTGGCACTTGGCAAAATGCAAGCTTGAAGTCGTACAAGACTACAAATATCTGGGGGTTATGATCGATAGTAAAGGCAATTACAAAGTACAAATTGAGGCAATAAAAAAGAGGGGGCTTATGACAGCAGTAGCACTAAGAAACCTGAAGAACATAACCGCGGGCCCGAGCTTCCTCCCTCTGACCAAGGTGATACAGGCCAAACTCATACCATCTATCACCTATGGAAGCGAAGCCATGAGAGGGAGGGATGCGGAAACATTACATGGTACCATCGCCAGAGCGCTAAGAATTATATACGGGCTGCCTGGATACACATCTCCAGCGCAAATGAGGCTGGAATTTGGTATACAAAAACAGGAGCTGGACAGGAAAGGAGCCTTTGTTAAAACCTGGTTTAAGATCAAAAAAGGGCAACCAGAAACTTTAAATTTCTATTTGTGGAGAGAATTAGAAACGAAAGTAACTTGCCCAGCCAGACTGTTCTTGGACACTGCACTGGACCAGTTGGGCTTACGGCAACTCTGGGCAACGCCTGGGACCATGGCAAGCTTCAAGAAAATCGTAAATAACACTGTTAAAAAATACTCCATCATACAGGACAAAGCGGCCTTGACTGAACGTTTGCATGGCTGGCTCACTATACAATCTTATAGTAAAGCGACTCCTCAAGCTTACCTCCTCTCTAACTTCTCCAGAACCATCAAAGAGAAGTTTCTGAAATTTCGGTTAGGTCTGCTGCCGACAGCACACCACCTGCCCCCTTGGCTGCGCCCTCCAAAACCAGCAGTGTGCCGTCTTTGTGGGGATGGAGAGGAGGACATAGTCCACATTATAACCATTTGCCGCGAGCTGATGCAGGAGCGCCAGCGACTACTCAGACCAATTTTCAACAAAAACCAAATACGGTTGTGCAGACAAGCGGTGCTTGCAAGCTTCTCTGGCCAAGATACTCAATTAAGCTGCTGTCTGGTAAAGTTTTTAATCGCAGCTGACCTACATTTTAAAAAAAAGTGCACACAACCGTAACAGTGTTTTAAGCATACAATATCAAGTTTTTTTTCTCCACACCCAAGCCTCAAAGGAAACTATTGAAAGGCTAACTATACGACATACTTTGCACAAACCAAAGGAAGCCGAGCAGCACTATGCACTTTAAATCGGCGCATCTCGGTCTGTCATCATTCTGAAGCCAAGACTTTAATAAGGGGGGTACTTTTATCTCACGGACTGCCACTAATATTCGCCGGCCGAAGTGAAGAAACAAGATTATGGATTACCGAGGCTGGGGGTGTGGATTTTCTTCCCAATCTTAACGCATGTTTTTGTTTAACTATGGCTATCAGCTTTTTTATAAAGAAAATTGAGGTTTTATTGTTTATAATAGTGGGTCAATCATTGTAATGGTTTTAATTAACTGCACAATAAACTTATTACTTACTTACTTACTGTAGACGCAGCGCATGATTTTGTTTTTTAGTTCTGGAGCACAGACAGAAGCTCACCTGTGGTAATGTACCATCAATGTCAGCCACACTTTTTTTAAATAAAATAAAGTGAGACACAGTGATATTTGAAATAACAATTAGAAGGCGGTTTTAGAACTCTTAGCAGTTTATAACTTAAATTTATGAAAGTTTCTGTGAAATCTTTGCAGAGGTGAGGCTTGGAGTAGGCCCAACCCTAAGCTGTAATGAAATCTGAGTACAACATAATAATGCGTAGGCCTCAGATTTGATTTAATTAGGCACAACAGAGTAACAAATTAAACAAAGGGTAAATGTATCTTTTCCCAGAATCTAAGGCGATTTTTTTATAACCGCACTCTAGATTAATACCTATATTTGAGCGAAGGGAGAAGGCAGAGTGTAAGAACTGGGGTCACCAATTCCACTGCGGTAGCTTGGGGCGATTGGGGAGGCACCCGAAGACTAGGTGTAAAGCAGAAGTGCAGCACACACTCACACTGAGACAGGGAGGCACACGCAATAAAAGGACAACACACCAGCTAGTTGTTTAAAACAAGATTCTTTTATCTAGGCTTGTCTCATTGCAGGTAAGTAACTCATTGTTATGAACTAAGCATCAATTCATCAGGCAAGTAACTCTGTCAGTACCTTACTCTATGTATGGGCAAGCTAGGCAACAACATTCCTTTAAAAATCAGGCAACATTTCATTGTATAGGCATATGCAACACCATCTGTCCTAAGCAGGTTCAGTATAGCAACATTTCATAGGACACTCCAATGTAATACATCTCTTAGGCATGAGGTTCATTAAAATGCATAAACCCCTACTTAAATGGCACATCCAACAACAGGAACACAATTCCCTACTACAGGGCAGGTTGTAAAGAACTCTCCCCTAGTCAGGGGTCACTTCAGGCCCAAAACAGTCAACAATTAGGCTAATGCCCAGTTCAAAGGGCCTGTGGTCATTGTACCTCCTTATTCCAGGCCTTTATCAGGTTAACTGGGGCCAACTGGGCCCAACTACAGTTCCCGGAGGGGAGGGGAGGGGCGGTCACGGGGCTGCCTCACTGCTCACTAGAGGCCCCGCTTCCTCCAAAGTCTTTTACCCTCCCCCGGGGGTTTTACCTTCGTTTTCGGGCCTTCTATGGCCCCTTGCGGCGTGGTCCGCAGGCCCGGCTTGAGGCTGATCGGGATGCCTCGCCGATAGCAGATCTGGTCCCGGGCCTCTCGCAGCCTTCCTGAGCCCGGGGACCAATCAGGAGCAACAGGGAGGAGGCGCGCCAGCAGCCGCCAATGGCAGCGTAGCCTGCGGGGGCGCGTCAACCTCTCCCCAATGGCGGTGCAGTGTTGGCGGGGGCGTGGACCAGGTCTCCAAACCTTATGAATCTTTCAGAAAGAATGCAAGACGGTGCAAAGGACACTCTTACCGGTCCGGACCTCCTCACAAACCTCCTCGGCTTCAGTAAAATCCACAAAATAATCTGCAGCACCTCGGATGTAATATCCGTTCTCCTGACGGCACTTCAATACCGTGTGGTACGTCAGGAAAGTGAAGGGTACAGGGACTTGAAGTTTTTGCTGCCCCAGGTTGACTTTCGCACTCCGATTCCCACTGCTGGTTGTCAGTGTGCGCTGTGATTATGCGCCCTAACTAAGGGGCTTACTTAATAAGAATTGGCGTTGGGCAGTACGGCAGTTCATTTAGCTGCGCTGCCATATGCCAATTTAAAAGGACAGGAATGCACCATATTTACAACATACGGTGCTTTCCTGTCCAGTCAGCCAGCGCACAAATTGCAGCCATGCGCCAACGCAGGCAACCTTGAACCGTAGTGCAAAGGTGTCTGTGTTGTTGGCATGGTTGTTTTTGTACAGGAAGTTGAACCTTCCTGCACAAAACAATTACAAGAGGCGTTTTTCTTGTTCTATGTGTGCTGCAGTGTAAAAAACAAGGAGATTTAAATTTGGCCTTGATACGCCTGTATGTTTTTGGCGCTGCACCAGATTTATGCTACATTCTAAATCTGGAAAGAGAACAATTGAGGAATGGAATGTTAACCAATATCTAAAATTCTTCCCCAGTACAAAGAGGAAACAGGCATCCTGGGTCAGGCTAGCTTAACTCCAGTGGCCGATTGAGCATGGGTCTCACGTCTGGGCGTACGCTACCCACTTAGGGCAACAAATGCAAAAAGAACAATTGATGTGCAGAATGTTGAACAATGTCAAACAGTCACCCCCAGTAAAGAGATGTGGGCCAAAATTCATAGTTTTTTTGCTCACCATACCATTCCAGTTTTTGACCCAACCATATGCAAATCAGTCTTGACTCTACTCCCAATGGAAACTGTCCAAGCCCTTCTTGGACCAGAAACATGCATCCTGGGACAAGTTTCAGGGTATCACCCCTCATAAGCGATGATAGCTTGACTCCAGTGGCATATTGAGCATGGGCCCCACGTCTGGGCATACCTTCCCACTAGTCCTAAATCCATATTTCTTTTGCTCACCACTTCATGCTAGTTTAGACCCAGCCATATGCAAACCAGTCTCGACACTGCATCCCATCGGAACAGTCCTGCCTGACCTGCCAGGCCATGTACTCTCTGGGCCTGAGATAAGCATCCTGGGACAGGTTTCAGGGTATCACTTCTCATCAACCAGGCTAACTTGACTCCAGTGGCATAGTGTGTGCGGGACCCACGTCTGGCAGACTATTCCCACTTAGGGAGATACATTCATTGAGTGGTTGTGTTGAATTCTGTTTTGAAAGTTGTTAGAAATGGGATTTCTGGTTGGCTAAGGCTTGCACCAAAGCCAGGCAGAAACCACCACTCTAGTCAGGGCAAGGGAGTTACACACCGAAGATAACCCCTGCTCACCCCCTTGGTAGCTTGGCACGAGCAGGCAGGCTTATCTCAGAGGCAGTGTGTAAAACATTTGTAAACACATACAGTAATACAGTGACAACACTACAGATGGACACCACACAGGTTGTGTTATAAAAATAAGTATTTTTATATAGAATTAACATAAGACAAAACGGCAAAAATCCACAATACGGTACTCAAAAATAGACTTTAAAATGGTAGGAAATAGCTCAGTTCTCTCAAGTTGTAAATGCAACACTTTACTCTCAATATACCTTGGATGCGTAACGCAGAACAAACAAAAGAGTTGCAGGGAAGGTGATGCGTCGGTTCCTTACACTCAGGGGAGCTGATGCGTTGGTTCCTTACTGCTGCACAGGGGAGTTGATGCTCGCTTCCTTACTGTGTGGGGAGGTGATGCGTCTGTTTCATACTGCTCTCCGGTATGATGCGACAGGATGGCGCCTCGATGTCATACTCCGGTGCGATGCAACAACGTTGATGCGATGCGTGCATGCCCAATGGTCGTGCGGTGACTTGATGATCTTCTGAACGATGTCAGGCCCTGCGACACGCTTCTCAGGGTGCACATTGTCCTCTTGAGTATTCTACATAGTATATACGCTCCGTAATCTCCAAAAATAGATTAAGATGACAATCCTTCTCCAATCACTAATGCGGCAAACCATTAGGTTATGTTTCTGCTCATAGACCTATGCATTGTGGCCTTAAATTGTTTTTTGTTTGTGTCTCACTTCCGTATTAAGGATGGCAGGGACTTTCTATAAAGACACGATAACACCAGGAACATCGTACCGTGGGGTTTAAGAATGTAGGTAGTACTAGAATACCTCTCACTCTCATCAGTGTTTTTGTAACCCACAAAGGTTATCATTATTAGTAGTCCTGTACTGATTTAGTGTCGTTAAACAATGGTTACAATACGAGACATATTTAATCACAGGATTTTAGAGTTATTACTCCCTTGCCCTCTCAGATTCTAATTAAAATATCAATTCTATGAGAGAAGTGAAGAACACAAAAGGAAGAAACTAGCTAGCGACCAAAGCGTTCCCGTTAGGAGGGTATGTAATGTGTTATTGTTTTAGCAATACTGGGGCAATAGAGAGGCGTAAATGCGATTTAAATAAAACATGCACGTGTCTTTGCAGAACGCCTGTAAGCGCGGCACAGACATCAGAGATCAAACAGTCTTGCGACGACGAGGGCTCACCCCTATCAGGGCCAAACATCAGTGTATTAACTGAAGGAGCAACAGTAGCCCTAAAGAGCAATTTCACTAAACCTAGTAATCTCCTGGAAAATCAGGTTCCGCTTGAAGGGGCTCAATTATCCTCCAAACAGCGGAGAAAACAAAGGAGAAAGGGGCGAGACCAAACAACCTTGCAGGCATCGCCATACAACAAGGAAGGAATCCACAGAACCAGGGATGATCCAAGGGATGACCAACTAGTCTATTCATGTAGGGAGGAAGAAGATATGGCCCCGGGTCGGGGAGAGAAAAAGAGCCTGACCCAGGAAAAAGGACCAGAAATCATTGTGCGAACAATCGCCAAAGAATTGACTATGGATAGACTGGAGCAGAAACCGGGGAACAACAGCGGGAGCCCTTTTGGGGAACCACCGATAATAACAAATGTCTGGGCACTTAATAAGGCAAAATCATGCCCTGCCACCCCATTAATCAATGGGTCGAGGGAGCCAGTAGGAGAAAAAATAATCTCACGAAGCAGCATGGACGGGGAGATAACTAAAACATTAGCGCGGAATATGGAGAAAGCTGCAGTAAGTAACAGCCAGCCACTCGGCTCGATTATACCATCGCCATCATTATTAATAGAGAACTCAACAGTGACAGAGGACACCCTGGACCAACAATCAGGGTACTCAGGCGTTACAACAGCAATCATGTTTCACCCCGAGTATATATCAAAGGAACGGGCTGATACACTAAACAGGGGTAACATCTTGCGTTTACTGAGGTCTACTAACACGCTAAAAAATATCAAAACCACCTACCTGGAGTCAGTCGAGTTTAAAGACTCACCCGATTGCCCAGGCTTAGAGCTAACGAAAACAGTATGGGCCACACCAGACCTGGCCGAGAGAGTCCTAAAAGAACAGAAAAGGTTCAACGAATGGGGCATTAAACTTCAGCCAATAGCAAAACCAAGGTATCCTGACCCACTACTGGTTGAGTCAAAGCGCCAAGAAGAAAAACGTGGCCATGAACAACTGAGCCCGCGATTACTCTTGGTACTGCGAGGGGCTCGTAGTAACAGCATAGAGTATAGGGGTAATGGAGAATATAACGCACCTAGGGCACACGTGGAGATAAGTAGATCCATGCTGGAGTGGAGCAGGGTAACCAGAACAATAAAAATCAAAACTGGAAGACTGTGACCTTTTAAGCATAACATACCACCAAAAAAGACCTTTTTGAAAATCTGTTCCTGGAACATCAATGGGCTGGGAGATAAGACCCTGCTAACGTATCTGCAGAAATTTGATATAATTTCACTCCAGGAAACATGGAGCGTACTACCAACGGCACTGCACGGCTTTAACATGCTCTACCTACCTGCAATCAGAAGCACCAAATTTGGCCACAACAAGGGAGGTTTAGTCACATATACCTCCATAAGCAGCATATACGCAACAGAACTCTTACCATACAATTTAGCACCACCAAACGAAATGCAAGTATGCCGAATCACCCTGCAGGGGAAGATAAGCAAGGAATACATAATACTGGTAAACCTCTATCTACACCCACGCGATAAAAATAAAGGGAGTCAACAACTAAAGGAGGAGTTGATGAAAATAATAACAGATGAGAAAACAAACAATTGGATAATCACAGGAGATTTCAACTTAAACATGCTGAGGAGACAAACTGATGACATCAACACAGAGGAGGACCCATTTGCATGGGAGGAGACGCCCCAAGACATTAATACAGACGGAATACTCACAAACACCTCAAAAAGTCTACTGTCATTCTTAGAGCAACTGGGCGCACAAGCATTAAACGGCAGATTCCCTGGAGATCGCCCGCAAACAGCTACATTTAATAATGCAGCAACGAGGTCAACAATTGACTACACCTTCTGCTCTCGCTGCATGTTCACAAAAGTAAAAAACTACTGCATTGGGAGCGAAATATGCAGCGACCACTTACCCCAGGAAATCACGGTAGACGAGCCATCATTACACAAACTGCCCCCAGCAAATATAATCTGCTCAGAATACACCAACAACGAGAGAAAAGTAAAATGTAGCACCAACGACCCTGAAGGACTACTAGCTCGAGCAAAACAACTCTGGGAAGAAGGGAAAGCAGTTACCCCCGACATAATCGGAGGCTGGGAGGCATTTACAAACGCCCTACGCAAAAGTTACGGAGATACAAAGATCCGCTCTGGAAACTGGAGAACAACGTCCCAGCAAAATCCACAGCCTGGCTCCAATCCACGGAACAGAGCCAAATTAAAAAAAGCTAAAAACTCGGATAAATCTCACATTGCGGAGGCTGAAGAAAGATCCCTCGCCTTTCAAGAGTTGAGGTTGCTAAAAGCCACTCGCAAAAAACTGATTTGGCAAAACAAAAAGGAAACTGAAGAATCCCTGTGGGCCAGACTCCTGTATGATGTCAAGAACAATAATAGTGCACAATTTTGGAAGAAGATAAATGACCTATCAAATCCGCTAGGTCAGCGCATCAGCTCCAATGTTACAGAAGAAGCATGGATAACCCACCTCAAACCCCATTTTAACAAAGATCAGACCCTCCAAATCGGTGTAAATATTCATGAGCCTAACATGGAACTTTGACCGCTCCATGAAAATCTCAATGCATGTCTTGGACAGAACTCCACAATCACAATCGCAAACATCCAAGTTCACAAAAGAATCTTGAAAGGCAGACGAGAAGGAGCTCCTGGCCCCAATGGGATTCCGCCCATATTATTCAAACAAGACCCTGCATATTGGGCTACAGTTCTAAAACCAATATTTGAAAGAATCCTGCAGACGTCAACATTACCATCATCATGGAGAGGCTCAATAATCTCCCCAATATACAAAAAAGGCAACAGGAACGATCCCAAGAGCTATCGGCTGGTAGCTCTTTTGGATAACGAGGCCAAATATTATGCCGGGGTACTTCTTCAAGAATTAACAACATGGGCCACGGAAATCAAAGCAATACACTACAATCAAACCGGCTTCTGTAGGGACATGGGCACTGCCACTAACATCTCTGCCCTCTCACTAATGATAGACGCAGCACTTACAATTAAACAGCCTCTGTACATCTGCTTTATCGACTACAGTTCAGCATTTGACCACATAAACCGAAATATTCTGTGGCAAAAATTAAAAACATTAGGTATTCCATCATTGCTCCTAAGACAACTAATCCTTCTGCACAGTAACACCTGGATACAATTAAAGCTGGGGGCACGTGACCATCTATCGAAAAAGATGAACACAACCTCAGGACTAAAACAAGGGTGTGTATTAGCCCCCACACTATTCAATCTATTTATGGCTGAGCTTTCAGTTCAACTCAATGGAAGCAACGCGCATGCACCAAAGTTAGGTGGTCACCAGCTATCTAATCTCCTATATGCAGACGATTTAGTACTTATCAGTCGGACACCCATAGGATTACAACGTCTGCTGGACATTACATCTCAATACTCAGATAATAACAAACTAAGCATCAACCAAGACAAAACAAAAGTCATGTGTATAAATTACCGGAAAACAAAAACAAAACACAACTGGCACTTGGCAAAATGCAAGCTTGAAGTCGTACAAGACTACAAATATCTGGGGGTTATGATCGATAGTAAAGGCAATTACAAAGTACAAATTGAGGCAATAAAAAAGAGGGGGCTTATGACAGCAGTAGCACTAAGAAACCTGAAGAACATAACCGCGGGCCCGAGCTTCCTCCCTCTGACCAAGGTGATACAGGCCAAACTCATACCATCTATCACCTATGGAAGCGAAGCCATGAGAGGGAGGGATGCGGAAACATTACATGGTACCATCGCCAGAGCGCTAAGAATTATATACGGGCTGCCTGGATACACATCTCCAGCGCAAATGAGGCTGGAATTTGGTATACAAAAACAGGAGCTGGACAGGAAAGGAGCCTTTGTTAAAACCTGGTTTAAGATCAAAAAAGGGCAACCAGAAACTTTAAATTTCTATTTGTGGAGAGAATTAGAAACGAAAGTAACTTGCCCAGCCAGACTGTTCTTGGACACTGCACTGGACCAGTTGGGCTTACGGCAACTCTGGGCAACGCCTGGGACCATGGCAAGCTTCAAGAAAATCGTAAATAACACTGTTAAAAAATACTCCATCATACAGGACAAAGCGGCCTTGACTGAACGTTTGCATGGCTGGCTCACTATACAATCTTATAGTAAAGCGACTCCTCAAGCTTACCTCCTCTCTAACTTCTCCAGAACCATCAAAGAGAAGTTTCTGAAATTTCGGTTAGGTCTGCTGCCGACAGCACACCACCTGCCCCCTTGGCTGCGCCCTCCAAAACCAGCAGTGTGCCGTCTTTGTGGGGATGGAGAGGAGGACATAGTCCACATTATAACCATTTGCCGCGAGCTGATGCAGGAGCGCCAGCGACTACTCAGACCAATTTTCAACAAAAACCAAATACGGTTGTGCAGACAAGCGGTGCTTGCAAGCTTCTCTGGCCAAGATACTCAATTAAGCTGCTGTCTGGTAAAGTTTTTAATCGCAGCTGACCTACATTTTAAAAAAAAGTGCACACAACCGTAACAGTGTTTTAAGCATACAATATCAAGTTTTTTTTCTCCACACCCAAGCCTCAAAGGAAACTATTGAAAGGCTAACTATACGACATACTTTGCACAAACCAAAGGAAGCCGAGCAGCACTATGCACTTTAAATCGGCGCATCTCGGTCTGTCATCATTCTGAAGCCAAGACTTTAATAAGGGGGGTACTTTTATCTCACGGACTGCCACTAATATTCGCCGGCCGAAGTGAAGAAACAAGATTATGGATTACCGAGGCTGGGGGTGTGGATTTTCTTCCCAATCTTAACGCATGTTTTTGTTTAACTATGGCTATCAGCTTTTTTATAAAGAAAATTGAGGTTTTATTGTTTATAATAGTGGGTCAATCATTGTAATGGTTTTAATTAACTGCACAATAAACTTATTACTTACTTACTTACTGTAGACGCAGCGCATGATTTTGTTTTTTAGTTCTGGAGCACAGACAGAAGCTCACCTGTGGTAATGTACCATCAATGTCAGCCACACTTTTTTTAAATAAAATAAAGTGAGACACAGTGATATTTGAAATAACAATTAGAAGGCGGTTTTAGAACTCTTAGCAGTTTATAACTTAAATTTATGAAAGTTTCTGTGAAATCTTTGCAGAGGTGAGGCTTGGAGTAGGCCCAACCCTAAGCTGTAATGAAATCTGAGTACAACATAATAATGCGTAGGCCTCAGATTTGATTTAATTAGGCACAACAGAGTAACAAATTAAACAAAGGGTAAATGTATCTTTTCCCAGAATCTAAGGCGATTTTTTTATAACCGCACTCTAGATTAATACCTATATTTGAGCGAAGGGAGAAGGCAGAGTGTAAGAACTGGGGTCACCAATTCCACTGCGGTAGCTTGGGGCGATTGGGGAGGCACCCGAAGACTAGGTGTAAAGCAGAAGTGCAGCACACACTCACACTGAGACAGGGAGGCACACGCAATAAAAGGACAACACACCAGCTAGTTGTTTAAAACAAGATTCTTTTATCTAGGCTTGTCTCATTGCAGGTAAGTAACTCATTGTTATGAACTAAGCATCAATTCATCAGGCAAGTAACTCTGTCAGTACCTTACTCTATGTATGGGCAAGCTAGGCAACAACATTCCTTTAAAAATCAGGCAACATTTCATTGTATAGGCATATGCAACACCATCTGTCCTAAGCAGGTTCAGTATAGCAACATTTCATAGGACACTCCAATGTAATACATCTCTTAGGCATGAGGTTCATTAAAATGCATAAACCCCTACTTAAATGGCACATCCAACAACAGGAACACAATTCCCTACTACAGGGCAGGTTGTAAAGAACTCTCCCCTAGTCAGGGGTCACTTCAGGCCCAAAACAGTCAACAATTAGGCTAATGCCCAGTTCAAAGGGCCTGTGGTCATTGTACCTCCTTATTCCAGGCCTTTATCAGGTTAACTGGGGCCAACTGGGCCCAACTACAGTTCCCGGAGGGGAGGGGAGGGGCGGTCACGGGGCTGCCTCACTGCTCACTAGAGGCCCCGCTTCCTCCAAAGTCTTTTACCCTCCCCCGGGGGTTTTACCTTCGTTTTCGGGCCTTCTATGGCCCCTTGCGGCGTGGTCCGCAGGCCCGGCTTGAGGCTGATCGGGATGCCTCGCCGATAGCAGATCTGGTCCCGGGCCTCTCGCAGCCTTCCTGAGCCCGGGGACCAATCAGGAGCAACAGGGAGGAGGCGCGCCAGCAGCCGCCAATGGCAGCGTAGCCTGCGGGGGCGCGTCAACCTCTCCCCAATGGCGGTGCAGTGTTGGCGGGGGCGTGGACCAGGTCGCGGCCGGCGCCCCGTCACGTGACGGTGGAGACCGCCTCAGAGGCTCAGCGCGGCCTTACTCGGTACTGCGGCGGCCCTCTCATGGCTCCGGGGGCTGCCGCGAGGACGGAGACAGCAGAGGAGTCTTTCCCAATGAGGTGCTCAGGCCGCGGTGATGGTGACAGGCCCCCAGGTGCCTCCCAAGCAGCAGTGCCGCACAGCGGACTTTCTTAATGTGGCGCCCGGGCTGCGGCGGTGATTTACGGCCCCAGACTACTTCCAGACAGCGCAGGGCAGTGCAGGTAACCCCGGGCCGCAGCGGTGAAGGCAAAAGCGCTTTAAGGGGCACAGCGCTTTCAGCATACAGCGCTTGAAAGTGATAGCGCTTAGGCACCCTCAGAGCTTTGGGGCCATTCAACAGCAGTTCCTTGCAGGCACAGTTCTTGGCAGGACAGCGCAGAGAGTTTATAGCCTTAGAGAGGCAGACAGTTCCGGCAGCAAGCAGTTCTGGCAGTTTGGGGCACCACTTAGGCAGGACAGCGCAGGGGGGCACAGTTCTGTCAGGGAAGCGCTTGGATGGTGCAGCGCTGTTACCTGGTTGATCCCCCAGCAGTCCTCACAGTAGGTAGGTGTTTTCTTGCGGCGCTTGATGGTTTCAGTGCCCTTCTGGTGTAGTTTCCTGGGTGGAGGAAGAAGGGGGTCCGTTGAGTTGGGGGCTCAGAGGTAGGATGGTTTCCCTTGGCTCACTGGAGGTGGTTCCCTGGGTTCCCCAACGCTGGGCCAGATCAGTGGGTTGACAGAGACCCTCACCTAACTTAGAAAGCAGTGCCTAGGCCCAGTCAGTTCCAGTGGTGTAGGTTCCTCCCCTAGGCCCAACCGCCTAAACTCCTGCAGAGGTTCCCCCAGGTCCAGTGATGCCCCAACTGACAGGCAGATTTCCCTCCTTTCCCCTTATACCACTAGGTCAGGCGTCCACTCTCTAAAGGCGGCAAAGTGTAACCCCTCCCCGATTCTGGAAGGTTCCAGGAGCTTCCACATTCTAGGCTATGGGCAGAAAAGGCGGGATGGCAGTGTTACTGTATCCTAATGTCCCAGCCTGCTCCTGACTACTAGTGCGTGTCTAAAAAGGCCACTCCGCAGTAGTAGGTGCCTGTGGCAGCCATGTTGTTAGGAGAGAGCACCTGCACCTCAGCACTGATTGGCAGTGGTAAGGCGCCCAGAGATCCAGGTCCAACAAAAAAGATGGTGGAAAAAACAAGGCAAAGGGCGAAAAAACAGGGTAAGACCACCCTACGTCTGACAGGTCTAACATGCGTCCCCCCAGCCGAAAGTGGGGAGAGCTACCCAACCTCTAGGGAGTTCTCATCACTAAGGCAGAAAAACCGGGAGAGACCGTCAGCGTTGGCGTGGTCTTCACCGGGCCGATGTTCCACCCGAAAGTCCATACCCTGGAGGGAAATGGACCACCTTAGCAATTTTGGGTTTTCGCCTCTCATTTGCATGAGCCAATAAAGGGGCCGGTGATCGGTCTGAATGAAGAAGTGAGAACCAAAGAGGTATGGCCTCAACTTCTTCAGGGCCCAGACCACAGCGAAGGCTTCACGCTCTATTGTACTCCACCGTTGTTCCCTGGGGAGTAGCCTTCGGGAAATAAAGGCCACAAGCTGGTCTTGACCTTCTTTGTTCAATTGAAAGAGCACAGCTCCTATGCCATGCTCAGAGGCGTCTGTCTGCACGATAAATTCCTTGGAGAAATCTGGTGGTGCAAGCACCGGAGCGGTGCACATCGCGTGCTTCAAGGTGTCAAATGCCTCTTGACAGGCAGCCGTCCAGATGACTTTTCGTGGCTGCTTTTTGGACGTCAAGTCAGTCAGGGGGGCTACGATGGTTCTATGTCCCTTGACAAACCAGCGGTAATATCCAGTGAGGCCGAGGAAAACTTCGACCTCTGTTTGGGTTTTGGGGGGCTCCCAGGCCAGGATCGTCTCAATTTTGGCCTGGAGGGGTTGCACCTTACCCCCGCCCACCAGGTGTCCCAGGTAGACGACAGATCCCTGTCCAATCTGGCACTTGTTAGCCTTGATGGTTAGGCCAGCCCACTGTAGAGTCTGTAGCACCTCCTGGAGATGCTGCAGATGGTCCTCCCAGCTGCTGCTGAAGACAGCTATGTCGTCCAGGTACGCAGCTGAGAAGGCCTCTAGGCCAGAAAGCACCTGGTTAACCAACCGCTGGAAAGTGGCCAGAGCATTCTTGAGCCCGAAGGGCATCACCCAAAATTGAAAGTGGCCCTCGGGGGTGGAGAACGCAGTCTTCTCCTTTGCTCCGTCCGTCATGACAATCTGCCAGTATCCTGACATCAGGTCGATGGTACTTAGATACCGAACTGCTCCCAGCCGGTCAATTAGCTCATCTACCCGAGGGATCGGGTGAGCATCTGTCTTGGTCACAGAGTTCAGACCACAGTAGTCCACACAGAACCGAAGTTCTGGTGTGGTGCCCGGTGGGGCCGCCTTCGGCACCAACACTACCGGACTAGCCCACGGGCTGCTGGAAAGCTCAATCACCCCCAGCTTCAACATCATGGCCACCTCACTCTGGATGCTGGTCTTGACTTTGTTGGACAGCCGGTAAGACTTGGTTTTCATGGGTGGGCTGTCCCCTGTGTCCACGTCATGGTTACACAGGTGCGTGATTCCAGGAGTGAGGGAGAACAATGAGGCATACTGCTCCAATACCTGGCGGCAGTCCCTCTGTTGCTCAGGGGTCAAGGACGGGGAGAGGACCACTCCCTCCACCAATCCATCCTTCTCTTGGGCCACCAAAAGGTCTGGAAGAGGCTCGCTCTCTTCCTCTTCGCTCCCATCCGTCACCATAAGGAGAGCAAGCTTAGATCTCTCATGGTGCGGCTTCAGGCAGTTGATGTGGAACCCCCTATGGGGCTGTCGGGGGGGTCTTTAGGTCGACAACTTAAGTGGTCTGGCCGCGTTTCTACACAATCTTGTATGGTCCAGTCCACCGGTCCTGGAGGGCGCTAAGCTCTCCGGGCTCCATGACCCACACCTTCTGTCCAGCATCCAACTCCACCGTCCGACTGTTGCTGTCATACGACTCCTTCATGGCGGCTTTACTAGCCACCAGGTTGTCTGAGGCTTCCTTCCACAGCTTGGCCATCTGGCTGCGGAATGCCAGCATGTATCTGACCACATCACGGGGAAGCTTCTTCGAAGTCTTCTCCCACCCCTCCTTTACAAGGCTGAGGGGCCCCCTAACGGGGTGGCGATAGAGCAGCTCAAAGGGGCTGAACCCGACTCCCTTCTGCGGCACCTCTTGGTACAAAAACAGCAGGCAAGGAAGGAGGACATCCCACTTCTGCCTCAAGTACTCTGGCAGGCTCCGGATCATCCCCTTCAGGGTCTTATTGAAGCGCTCTACGAGCCCGTTAGTCAGGGGGTGGTAAGGAGTGGAGAAGCAGTAGGTCACTCTGCACTCCTTCCACATGGCCTTCATGTAAGCTGACATGAAGTTTGTGCCCCTCCCCAACACCACGACCTTGGGGAATCCCACACGGGTAAAAATCCCCATCACGGCCCATGCCACCACAGGTGCAGTGATGGTCCTCAGAGGAATGGCCTCTGGGTACCGGGTGGCGTGGTCCACCAACACCAAGATGAAACAGTGTCCCGAAGAGGTCGACGGTTCAATTGGCCCGACAATATCAATACCGACCTGCTCAAAAGGGGTATCGACAACCGGGAGCGGTTCCAAAGGGACCTTCAACTTACTCCCAGTCTTGCCACTTGCTTGACAAGTCCGACAGGTCTTGCAAAAGGTGTCAGAGGCAACTCGCATTTTGGGCCAGTAGACGTGTGGGACCAACCATGCAAAGGTTTTGTTCTGACCCAGGTGTCCAGCTAGTGGTATCTCGTGTGCCAATTCTAGCAGGAAGGCTCGGTATCATTGGGGGACCACTAAGGCCCTTGATGATCCATGCACCGGAGCCTTAGGCTCACTGTAGAGGAGGCCATCCTCCCAGTAAATGTTGTAATTGACGGTCTCTTGGTTGGTCGCTTGGGCCTCGGCCTGCCGTTGCATGCCTTCAAGCGTGGGGCACTCTCTCTGCGCCCGACAAAATTCCTCCCGGGTAGACCCTCCTTCCACCTGCCACTCGGGAGGGTTCGGCAAGCCCCCAGGGGAACAACATCCACCTCCGCGGACTCTGGGGTTACCTCCGCGGGCTCCTCATCCATCTCACGGGGCATGTCCTCCACAACGTCCTCTTCTTGACCAGCATTGGGCTGGGCCATTGTTCCAGGCTCCAACCCGGGTTGAGTTCCTTCCCTTGCCAGACCTCATGACCACGCAAGTCCATCCTGGTAACCCCAGCATTTCTGTGTGGGCTTCGAACTCCACTTCCTTCCAGGCGGTATACTCCAGATCGTTTCCGAGCAGACACTCAACTGGCAAGGCAGGGCTTACAGCAACTCTCAACTGGCCCGAGACTCCTCCCCACTCAAAGGGAATCTGTACCATAGGGTAGTGACTCACACTGCCGTCAGCCAATACGGCCGGATGGAATACGTCAGGGATCACTTGCTCCGGGTTCACCAGCCGTCTCAGCACCATCGTCATGCTGGCACCCGTGTCCCTCAGAGCCTCCACCTCCTCCTCGTTAACCCGTACCCTCTGCCGGTATTTGGCAGTGTTCGAGGGTAACGGTGTCACTGGGACCATCTCTCTACCCCCGAGTTATACCCCTAGGTCAGGTGACCACTCTCAAAAGGTGGCAAAGTGTAATCCCTCCCTAATTCGGGAAGGTTCCAGGAGCTTCCGCATTCTAGGCCATGGGCAGAAAAGGCGGGATGGCAGTGTTACTATATCCTAATGTCCCAGTCTGCTCCTGACTACTAGTGCGTGTCTAAAAAAGCCACTCCGCAGTAGAGACCTAAGCGCCTGAGGCGGAAGCCGGGTGCATTTTGCTCGCATTTTTAACTTGTATCTAAAATTGTTTAGCATTTGCTTTCAACCACTGTCACTTACCCCTGAGCACTTCCCCTTGTTACACGCCGCAGGAAACAACACCGTTCAGCGGATTTTAGCGCTGACGGGTTGAAAGAAACAGTGCTGCCTTTCACGCGCCAAACCCCCTGGCCACGCCCACTGCTGGAGGCCACGCCCACCAGCACACAGGCTCCTTAAAGCGCACTGAGTGCTAGTCGCGCCATAAGAGACCTAAGCGCCTGAGGCGGAAGCCGGGTGCATTCTGCTCGCATTTTTAACTTGTATCTAAAATTGTTTAGCATTTGCTTTTAACCACTGTCACTTACCCCTGAGCACTTCCCCTTGTTACACGCCGCAGGAGACAACACCGTACAGCGGATTTTAGAGCTGACGGGTTGAAAGAAACAGTGCTGCCTTTCGCGCGCCAAACCCCCTGGCCACGCCCACTGCTGGAGGCCACGCCCACCACAACACAGGCTTCTTAAAGCGCACTGAGTGCTAGTCGCGCCATAAGAGACCTAAGCGCCTGAGGCGGAAGCCGGGTGCATTTTGCTCGCATTTTTAACTTGTATTTAAAATTGTTTAGCATTTGCTTTTAACCACTGTCACTTACCCCTGAGCACTTCCCCTTGTTACAGGCCGCAGGAGACAACACCGTTCAGCGGATTTTAGCGCTGACGGGTTGAAAGAAACAGTGCTGTCTTTCGCGCGCCAAACCCCCTGGCCACGCCCACTGCTGGAGGCCACGCCCACCACAACACAGGCTTCTTAAAGCGCACTGAGTGCTAGTCGCGCCATAAGAGACCTAAGCGCCTGAGGCGGAAGCCGGGTGCATTCTGCTCACATTTTTAACTTGTATCTAAAATTGTTTAGCATTTGCTTTTAACCACTGTCACTTACCCCTGAGCACTTCCCCTTGTTACACGCCGCAGGAGACAACACCGTTCAGCGGATTTTAGCGCTGATGGGTTGAAAGAAACAGTGCTGCCTTTCGCGCGCCAAACCCCCTGGCCACTCCCACTGCTGGAGGCCACGCCCACCACAACACAGGCTTCTTAAAGCGCACTGAGTGCTAGTCGCGCCATAAGAGACCTAAGCGCCTGAGGCGGAAGCCGGGTGCATTTTGCTTGCATTTTTAACTTGTATCTAAAATTGTTAAGCATTTGCTTTTAACCACTGTCACTTACCCCTGAGCACTTCCCCTTGTTACACGCCGCAGGAGACAACACCGTTCAGCGGATTTTAGCGCTGACGGGTTGAAAGAAACAGTGCTGCCTTTCGCGCGCCAAACCCCCTGGCCACGCCCACTGCTGGAGGCCACGCCCTCTTTTTTTCCACAAATATGTGCATTCCCACGAAGCGCAGCGGACGAGCGCAGCGGGAGCGCCTAAGGCAAGCCCGTCTGCGCCCGTCCGCGCACGAACGGGCTTAGGGCCAAAACCTATGCCGGGCGTGGACACCGATAGGGTGAGTTATTTGCGTCGTGCCTTACTAAGTCTTAGACCTACAAAGAACACACAGTGTAATTATGTACACGAATCAGATGGACATTTTATAAATTGCGCACTCTGCCACCCGGTCAATTTACAACTGACTCAGGCACCAATTTCACACTCTGGCCTGAAATTAGCAGAATTGAACTGTAGGTCGCTCCCCAAGCACGCCCTGCTTATTAACCACCTGCTCGTGGACCATGAGCTAGATATCCTGTTTCTCACGGAAACTTGGCTCACCACACACTCGGACTCGGATGTGGCCTTGGCTCTGGCCCCGGGTTTTCTTATCCAGTCCCAAGTACGTCCCTCTGGTAGAGGGGGCGGACTGGACATTTTGCACAGAGACCATTTCTCATGCAGAATTAGCGATGCTCATATCACGGACTCAGAGAGCTGCCATTTTACCGTCCATCTGGCCCCGACAACCTCTCTGGCAGGTCTTCTGGTGTATCGCCCCCCCGGCCATTTTGGTCCCTTTGCTAGCGCCCTACTAGAATCTATTTCAGCACTTGCCCACTCTACACCTAACTTTACTGTGCTAGGGGACCTCAATATTCACTTTGATGATCACCTAGACACAGGGGCTGCTGACTTGATACTAGACTTGGCTGCTTATGGCCTCCAACTGGCCAATACCGGAGCCACCCTTATCAAGGGCCACCTGCTAGACCCAGTTTTTACAAATGTCCGTACCCTCCAGGCTAAACCTTCTTGCCCCCTCCCCTGGACAGACCATTTTTTGGTTCCTCTTTTCTGGCCAGGAGAATTCAGGAAGCCCCACAAGCCCGTCACGTACACCCAGGACAGGGCATGGTCCAGACTCTCTACCGAGGACTGGGCCAGAGCTCTGGAATCGACGACCCCCGCCCCCTCGGGGGACCTTGTCGTAGCTGATAGCAATTTCAGGAAGTGGATTTCCGACTCACTCGACTCTATCATACCTATAAAAACCCGTGAAGACAAGAGCGGAAAGACAGGCTCGGCCCCCTGGTTTAGCTTGGAACTCAGAGCCCTCCGCAAGGAATGTAAAAAAACGGAGCGACTATGGAGGAAGGACTGGCTCCATTCTAGTAAAGATTCCTACCGGAGGACTGTGAGAGCATACAAATCTGCTTGAAACTTTCTAAGGCCTCTTACTATGACGATAGGATAAAAAATGCCACAAACTCCGCGAGAGAATACTTTCTCATCGTCAAAGAACTCCTAAAGGTACCACAACCCCCTTCATTGACCAGGGCCCTACCGGACAGGAGTAATGAACTTTCAAAATACTTTGACTCTAAAATCTCCCACATCTTAACTTCACTTCCGCAGCCTAGCCAGCTACCCTGCTGGGACAACGTGACGCCTGACACTCGTCCAGTAGGCGACCCTCGACCGCAGCTTAATGCTTTTAGGGCGGTCTCATCGGACGAAGTTGAAAAGACGCTGGCCAAGATGAAAAGTGGCTCTCCCCGTGACCCTGCCCCCATGAGGTTTTTGAAAGCAGTCGCCTCTGCGATTGTTCCTCCAGTTCTGGAGTTGATCAATGCCTCACTGTCCCAAGGCTCCATCCCTCCTAGTTGGAAGGGGGCGGTAGTTAAAGCCCTTCTCAAAAAACCCCAATTGGACCCCACTGATCTGGCCAACTACAGGCCGATCCCGCTCCTCCCGGGCATCAGCAAAATTGCTGAAAAACTGGTTAATGTCCAGTTGTCCCAGTTTCTGGAATCTAACAAACTGCTGCGACGTTCCCAAACGGGGTTTCGCCCTGGCCAAGGTACGGACACTGCCCTCCTCGCCGTCATCGAGGAGGCAAGGTGCATTCTGGATTCAGGGGGGTCAGTGGCAGTGATCCTCCTGGACCTTAGTGCAGCCTTTGACACGGTGAATCACCGTGTCCTGCTCCACCGGCTGGCCAGGGCAGGACTCGGGGGCACTGCGTTGACCTGGATAGAGTCATTCCTGTCGGGCCGTTCGTTCCAGGTCTGGGATGGCAACTCCCGTTCTGACTCTCTTCCTTTGACAAGTGGGGTTCCCCAGGGTTCCTCACTTAGTCCCACTCTTTTTAACGCCTATATGGCCCCTCTGGAGGATGTAGTTGCCCCCTTCGGCATCAAGATTGTGAGTTATGCGGACGACACGCAATTGGTCGTCTCTCTCTCACATCTTGATCAATGCCCAGATAATCTTTTGCACTGCCTCCAGAAAATCCATCTCTGGATGTGCGAGTCCTCACTCAAACTTAACGGGTCCAAAACAGAAGTTATGCTGATGGGCAAGAAGTGGTCAGCAATTCCATCATCTGTTTGGCCCGATACTATGGGTGAGGTGCCCGCCCCCAAGAAAGAAATTAAGAGTCTTGGGGTCTGGCTCGAACCGGACTTATCAATGAAAACCCAGGCAACTGAAACAGCTGGAACCTGCTTTGGACTTATGCGGTCAGTCCGCAAGATCCTTCCTCTGCTTCCCCTTCAATCTAGGAAACTCCTGGTTCAAGGACTGGTCCTTGCACGGTTGGACTACAGCAATGCTGTCTATTTAGGAGCCCCTGAAGCTACTCTGGGCAAGCTACAACGAACCCAAAATGCGGCTGCCCGGATGCTGATGGGTCTTCCTTCCAGAACCTCTGCCAGACCAGCGCTTAAGGCTCTCCACTGGTTGCCAGTGCGAGAGAGGATGGAGTTTAAGGCAATGTGCATCGCTCACAAGCTCCTCAATGGACAAGGCCCTTCGATCCTAGGAGACATGGTCACCCCGTACAAAGCCTCGAGATCTCTGCGCTCGGACAATGAGCGACTGGCAAATGTCCCCAAGTTTAGGAGGGTACGTACTGGAGGCCATCGCTTCTCCGTAAAGGCAGCCACACGCTGGAATTCGCTTCCCCGCAGTGTGCGGTTGAAACCCTGCTACTTGCGTTTTCGCAAGCAGCTCAAAACTCTGCTTTTCCCTAAATACGTTTTTTCTCCCCTCTTGGCCAATTTCAAGCTCTCACAGCGCGGGGATGCCTCCGGGTCACCAGGCGCTTTACAAATCTTTAAATAAATAAATAAATAAATAGCAGGGGCCTGTGGCAGGCATGTTGTTAGGAGAGAGCACCTGCACCTCAGCACTGATTGGCAGTTTTAAGGCGCCCAGTCAAGCCTGTCCACTCCCCTCCCTTATCTAGGGACAACTCCTCCCCCAGTGCTACACTAGCCACCCCGGTGCTCTTACCTCCAGTGGGGGCTGGGGACCTGTTACGATACTGGGGATCCCCCTTGTAGTGTCCTACCTTCCCACACTCGTAGCACCGGACAGTTCTGGGCTGCTGACTCTTGTCAGGGTAAGTGGGTTTCTGGAATCCAGATTGGGGTGGGGAACTTACCCCTTTCCCTGGCGGTCTATTTTGTGGACCTCTAGAGAACTACTTCCTTTTATCTCCCCCCTCTGTCTTCTGGGGAAAACCCTGTCCACCTTTCGGGGCGTCTCTCCCGGGTCCCTTGTGGGACACCCGAGTGCTATCCCAGGTATCCGCCTCCTCCGCAAGTTCCCGAGGGTCGGTCAGCTTTCGGTCCACGAGGTGTTGGCACAGCTCAGGAAAACATTTATCTAGAAGGTGCGCCCTTAAAAACAAATTATACAGCCCTTCATATTCGCTCACTTTGCTGCCACGCACCCAACCATCTAAAGCCTTCCATGCATAATCAAAGAAATCCACCCAGTTTTGGGTATGCAGCTTATGGCTGTTGCGGAATCTCTGGCGATACTTCTCTAGGATGAGGCCAAACTTCCTAAGCAGAGCCTCCTTCATGACAGAGTAGTTTGTACGGTCCGCTCTTTCTGAAGTCAGGAGTGTGTCCCTTACCACTGGAGGTATGTACCGATACAGGCCACCCCCCCAGTAACTCTTGGGCACCCCATGGGCTACCAAGGAGACCTCATACGCCTCCAAACATTGTCAATGTCATCCCCCACACTGTAACTGGCTATAACCTCCTTCGGTAGATAGAACTTAGGCTCTCGTGGAACCTCTGGTACGCTGCCACCATTCATATTGCCTTGCGCACCTATCTGCATTGCTCGCAGCTCCAATTCTTTTAGGCTAAGCTCGTGCACAAGCTTCCTCTCCTCCATAGCTAACCTCTTTTCCTCTCTCTCCTTCTCCATCTTAGCAAGCTCTAATCTCAGTTGCCTCTCCTCACTCTGTCCTCCTAATCCTCTGATGATGCACTCCTCCTTGACACCATACTGCCGGCCCGAACGTCTTCCTGGCAACACATTTTCCCTAATGGGCACAGCGCTTTAAGGGGCACAGCGCTTTCAGCATACAGCGCTTGGAAGTGATAGCGCGTAGGCACCCTCAGCACTTCGGGGGCATTCAACAGCAGTTTTTTGCAGGCACAGTTCTTGGCAGGACAGTGCAGAGAGTTTATAGCGCTTAGAGGGGCAGACAGTCCCAGCAGCAAGCAGTTCTGGCAGTTCGGGGCACCACTTAAGCAGGGCAGCGCAGGGGGGCACAGTTCTGTCAGGGAAGCGCTTGGATGGTGCAGTGCTGTTATCTGGTTGATCCCTCAGCAGTCCTCACAGTAGGTAGGTGTTTTTCTTTGCAGTGCTTGATGGTTTCAGCACCCTTCTGGTGTAGTTTCTTGGGTGGGGGAAGAAGGGGGGTTGAGTTGGAGGTAGGATGGTTTCCCTTGGCTCACTGAAGGTGGTTCCCTGGGTTCCCCAACGCTGGGCCAGATCAGTGGGTTGGCAGAGTCCCTCACCTAACTTTGAAAGCAGTGCCTGGGCCCAGTCAGTTCTAGTGGTGTAGGTTCCTCCCGTAGGCCCAACCACCTAAACTCCTGCAGAACTTCCCCCAGGTCCAGTGATTCCCCAACTGACAGGCAGATTTCTCTCCTTTCCCCTTTTACCCCTAGGTCAGGTGACCACTCTCAAAAGGCGGCAAAGTGTAATCCCTCCCCAATTCTGGAAGGGATGGCAGTGTTACTGTATCCTAATGTCCCAGTCTGCTCCTGACTACTAGTGCGTGTCTAAAAAAGCCACTCCGCAGTAGCAGGGGCCTGTGGCAGGCATGTTGTTAGGAGAGAGCACCTGCACCTCAGCACTGATTGGCAGTTTTAGGGCGCCCAGAGACCTAGGTCCAATGAAAAAGATGGTGGAAAAAACAAGGCAAAGGGCAAAAAAACGGGGTAAGACCACCCTAGGGCTGACAGGTCTAACACAGAGTGTGTGAGCGACTTAGTGAGTAATGACGATGAATGCAGATACCAGAGAGAAATCTACATATAACCTAAACAAAGGGAATGGTTTTGGGTATAAGATGGTCGTGGATAGTTTATGCTTGTTATTGCAACTTAGGAGACCAAATAGCAACCTAGGTTCTTTGGTTTACATCTAGAACATGTTTAACATGTAGGAAATGCAACTGTTATTGCTTATAGGTAGTATTATGACAGATTGGCAAAAAGAGAACTTACATTGTGCATGCAATTCAGATTATATTTTTTAACTGTGATGGTCTTGGAAGAAGTTTGAACTAATATATAGATCAAGTGAAAGTTTACAGTAATATAGATACACATTGACATTTGTGTTTCATTATACAGGTGTGGACATATATTCCTGACGAGATCTTTTAACTTGAGAGTCAAAAAGTGCAGTCTTGCTAAAGATGGTGTTACAAGGGGTACCATTGAAACGCATTGACGCACTTCTCAGTAACACAATCCGTGTGTAGACTGGAATTACAGAATTATAACTACTGCAGATTCGGATTCTGGTCTTTATTATTGTGAAACCACGGATGTGTGCATGTTAATGACATATTTCTTTGTCTCTTTGTCGTACTCTCATTTTTATAATAGCAAATTGTTTATGTATATATGATGTCATGAATGATATTAGATTTGATGTTAAGAATATTTGAAGTTAAAGACTAGGTAAAAAATTATTTATGTAATGTATGAAGCTAACATGAATACATAGATTTATATATTTTTTATAAACATTGCTTCCAGATTGTTGATCGTGGTTTCATATGTATATCTCTCTCTCATAAGAGTGGTGAGAACTTGAATGCAGATGAATTAGGCTAGTATGTGAGTGTACAAATTACTTCTATTGAGGTCCTATTATTTTCCAAATGAAAACACCCTTTTTGCAACACTCCTGTTTCACATACGACAATCTGCAACATTATACTAGCCCATACAGCGATGTTACCAATTATGTCTTTTGTGATGACATATATGTGCTAATCAGTGATGTCATTAATGTTGTCATTTTATATATGATCAGTTAGGTTTCTGGCAAACAATACGATTAAGGCCACTGGGAGGCTACCCCCACAGTTCACCTGTCTCTGTACGAGGAAACATAGTCTCACCACTAGACATATCTGGTTATCAAGGGAAGTTCCCTCATCTAGGTAAGACGGCCTTGGATGGGAATTTTTTACTTGACACACTAGACCTCTAGTTATGCAATTTCAAAAGACCTCCAGCGTAGGGGTTTCTGGCATAGTTTGCAAGGAAATAACAGTAAGGGCTACAAAAAAGGCTAGTTTGGGCTTGAGTATTTTCTAAATATTTGACCCAGTCATTGCTTAGTCTGCACTAGATAAAACTCACCACAGCTCATATAAATACAACTGACCTTGGGAGAGACCCAAAAAACAGTAGATGACATCTGGTTGTTACTTGCCTAGAGAACGGTAGAAGGGTCCAGAATTTCCTTATATTCTTGCTTTGAAAATGCTCCCAGGAATATGACAATCTGGTCTTCTGTTGTCCCAGTGACATAAAATGCCCTAGTGGCATAAAATGCTGATTAAGGGAACCTTGGAAGAAGGACCATCAGATCAGTGGGACTGGGAACTGTGCTGGAAGTTCTAGGTGCAGAAACAGACTGAGCCTGTCTGTTCAATCTATTGGCTGGAGCTCTAGAAGGCTTTCCCCTGCTGAATGGCAGCTTTAGGAGTGACCTGTAAAACATTGTCCAGAATCTGAAGAATTTAGAATTCTTGTTTATTGTGGGAGCTGGGGTAAATAAATTTGTCTCCACTTTTGGATCTGGAACTGAAGTTTTCCCAGAACAATGCTAGAAGTTTGGAAGCATGTTCAGGAAACCTCCTTGGAGGGTAACTGACCCTGTATGAGCCATTGCAGCTTCCATGGGGCAAAAGAATGTTGGTAAACACTTCTTATTTTTTGGTGCAGGGGTATCATGAACCAGTTTGGGAAGATGAACATTGTAATGCGTTCTTCTCTCTGCTGGACACTCAGAGGCAGCTGGACCCCAACAATCCCCAGAAATCATCCGACGAACACTGAACCAGAGACACCAGTGCTCATCCAATAATCTCAAGGGAAGGCGGTTTGGGAACAAACAATAAACTAAAATAAATGGCTAAAATAAAAAGCGAAAATAAAGAAAGAAACAACTGGCGCGCGTTTGTGCCAGTGGGGAAGCAAACTGAGGGTCACAGACCAATCTGGGACATCTGTCCTAAAGCTAGGAATGAGTGTGGAGACCAGCTACTGCAGCAGTAGTAAAAGACATCAATAAGAATACAAATAATCAATGACATAAATCATGCATAAACATCTGCATTTGGTCACGATAAAGAGGTCTTTTAGAATGATTAGAATAAATCAGAACTGCACTCACACCATATGACGCCAAAGATAAATACACACTCACACGATATTGCGCCAAAGATAAATACACACTCGCACAATATTGTGCCAACGAAGATTACACATAAGCACACCAAACATTCTTATTTCAATGAGATAAGACATAATCTGTATCCTTCAGCTGAAGTATGTCCAAGGCTTGAGAGCGTTACCAAGACATTCTTTTAGGAAGAGAAAACAGAGAGGTAACAGGATAACAATAAACACTGCAATGATAATATACACTGCTATCTGCAAGAACTATGCACAAATTACACTAATATTATGAGGAGGAAATTACCAAAATCCAGGCAAGTAGCATTAAGTAAGCTGAGCGGGAACAAGAGGGAACTGTGAAATCGGAAACAAAGTCAGGAAGTCTCTGACTGCGAAGAGTTTTGTGCGCTGTTACCCAAGATCTCCCCGATAACCAGAAATGAGCCGGGAGTCAAAACAATGGAATTCCACTGAGCACAAGTGTTAGAGGTAGCCCAAAAAGGATTTTAGATTTATCAGCGAGTAGCAGCAGCAAGGATGGAACAGGACTCGTCCGACCCGCACCTGCAGAGAAGAGCTGTCACGCCTCAGGATCTTCATCAGGAAACTCAATGCGGAGCACTGAACACGAGCCTGGGTGAGAGTTAAATACCTTTTGCCAGGCTGATGAGTCGTGTAGGCTGTTGAGTCATGGAGTTTGCTGAGTCATGGAGGCTTGTTGAGTCACGGAGACTGCTGAGTCATGGAGGTTGTTGAGTCACAGAGGCTGCTGAGTCATGGAGGTTGCTGAGTCATGGAGGCTGCTGAGTCATGGTGGTTGCTGAGTCATGGAGGCTTGTTGAGTCACGGAGGCTGCTGAACAACATGCCAGGGAAACAAAGATAAGGAAAACACCACCACATATCGGAGCAGAGAATTAAAGAAATATAAGTCAGCTTTTCTTCCTCAGGGAACACGGAGAGTAAAAGAGGGGAGAATCCGAGGGCGAGAGGCATGTGTTGACCACCGGCTAGGAGCCCCCATCCAACAGGCAGTCTTCCTAGGTAGGATGTAAGTGAGTGAGCCCTGGGGTTCACCCTGAATACTTCCCCCTCTACTGCTGGAGTGCTGAAGGCAGTGGGTAGTCCGATGGATCCTGACAGTACCTCCCTTCCAAGGCCCGGTGACAGGGCCGGGATTGTGGGGATTACGCTGATGGAATATACGCAACAGTTGGGGAGCATGGACATGAGATAGTGGCTCCCAGGTGAGTTCCTGTGGGCCTTACCCTTTCCAAGCTACCAGGTAATATAAAGCGCCCCTGGATCGGCGAGAATCTAACATAAAACTTACTTCATGTTCTAAGTGACCCTCCACACTTACTGGAGGCGGTGGAGCGAGGTGACGAGTGTTTGGATTAGTGGGTTTTAAAAGGGACACATGAAAGGTAGGGTACATTTTTAAGTGAGCCGGTAAAGCCAGGCATACGTCTGAGTTCTGATATAGTTTTAGAATGGGGAATGGACCGGTGTATCGTGGTTTAAATTTATGAGGCCCTTTTAAGCATGAGTGTTTGGTGGATAACCACACTTGGTAAGGAGGAGCTATGCGTCGCTTTATGTCTGCGTACTGTTTGTACAATACTTTTGCACCTGCCACGTTCTTTAATAATTCTCCAAAAACCTGATGTTGTAAGGCATGTTTTTGAACTAAAGGTTTAGGAGAGAGTGCATACTGAGTTAGTAACGGGGAAGATCTGGGATGATACCCATACAGAGCGTAGAAGGGTGAGAATCCGCTAGATGTATTTACTACATTGTTATGGGCAAATTCTCCTAACCAAAGGTGATCAACCCATTGCTCTTGTTCGGTAACATAATTTCGTAGTAATTGTTCGATCTCCTGGTTGGTTCTATCCATTTGCCCATCAGACTGCGGGGGATAGGCGGAAGAGGGGTTCACCAAAATGTTAAGTAATTTGCAAAATGCTCCCCAGAAGTATGAAACAAATTTCATTTCACAGTCGGAAATGATACGTGATGGTAAACCATGGAGCTGTACTATGTGTTATAAAAACAGATTAGCTAGGTGGGGGCATCAGGTATCCCTTTAGTTGGAAAGCAATGACACATTTTAGTTAACAGGTCGACTACCACCACGATCGATGTAAATCCTTGGTCTTGAGGTAGATCAACTATTAAATCTATAGATACTGAATGCCAAGGTGATGGTGGTGTTGGAAGAGGATTGAGCAACCCCACAGGTTTTCGTCATTCTGATTTAGTTTGAGCACAAGTGTTGCATGTTTTGACGTACTAATGGCAATCAAAATTCATGTTCGGCCACTAATAATCCCTTTGCAGTAATTTGAGTGTTTTCGTGATTCCATGATGACCAGAAAGTGGAGAGTCATGACACCACCCTAAGGCTTTGTGTTGAAGAGCTGGTGTGGGTAGAATAAAGTGTTTTTGATGGTATAATATACCCTCTACCACATCTCTGTCTGGGTGTTCCTTTATCCATTTTGCTTGATCGAACTGAGTAGAAGCTTGTTGTATTTGTTCCAACCATGAAACATCTGTGATGTTGATGTTGTTTACAAAGTTTGTTTTATCCAATAAAAAAGGACGTTCATTCGGTTGTTCCACCTTTAGAGTGGGTCTGGAAAGAGCGTCAACCTTTCCGATCTTTCGCCAGGGTCAAAATGTGATCACAAAGGAGAAATCTGCGAAAAACAATGACCAGCATAATTGACGGGGCATGAGCGCTTTGTCTGATTTCAAGAACTGTAAGTTCCTGTGGTCGTGCACACAGTGACTGGATGTTTTGTGCCCATAAGATAATGTCACCACCCCTGAAAAGCGGCCTTGACAGCCAACAGTTCTTTATCGAAGATGGTATAATTCTTTTCAGTCTCTGCAACTTTTGGGGAGAAAAAAGCCACTGGTTGGAGCTGCCCTGTGTCTGGGTGTCTTTGAGATAATATAGCACCTAGAGCAATATTCAAGGCATTGGCTTCTTGATGGAAGGGTTGGTTTGAGTCAGGGTGCAAAAGAATAGGTGCAGACGTAAAGGCCTCTTTGAGACGTTGAAAAGCCTGCTCTGCTTCCGGGCTCCACCAGAATAGTTGACCATTACAAAGGAGAGTGGTGATGGGTGCAACCACTTTTGAGAAGTCTGTAATGAAGTGCCGATAGAAATAGGTGAAGCCAAGAAAGCATTGGATATCTTTCACGCAACTGGGTGCTGGCCATTGGAGGACGGCTTGTACCTTGGCGGAATCCATAGCCCAACCTACAGGTGAAATCCCAAATCCCAAAAAGTGCAATGTAGCGAAATGAAAGGCACATTTTTCCATCTTGGTGAATAGTTGGTTTTCACGTAATGCCTGTAATACTTTTTGCACATGTTCAATATGATCAGAAAAGGAGTGCGAAAAGATCAAAATGTCATCAATGTACATTAGTACACAAATATCCCAAAACTCTTGTAGAATGCTGTTCACCAAGTGTTGGAAGGCGGCCGGGGCGTTGCATACACCAAATGGCATCACCTGGTACTCAAAAATCCTGAATTTGGTGTGAAAGGCCGTCTTACACTCGTCACCTTTTCTCACCCGTACCAGATGATATGCACCATGTAAATCCAGTTTGGTGAAGCTGGTGGCGTATTGTACTTGATCCATCATGTAGGCGATGAGTGGTATGGGGTACCGGTTCTTAATGGTCACCTGGTTTAAGGCTCGATAGTTGATGCAAGCACAGAGGTCCCCTTCCAGAAGAAGAAAATGGGAGAGGAGGCTGGAGATTTAGAACGGTGGATAAATCCATTAGCCAGATATTTGTCTAGGTATATTTTTAAGAAGTTGTTCTCCTTTTCTGTTAAGGCATAAATACGGCTACAAGGAACCCGCACCTCTGGTTCTAGATCGATTTGATAGTCAAATTCCTGATGAGGGGGAAGAGCTTCTGCTTTTTGTTCATCAAAATCATCGGCAAAGTCTTGATATTTATTTGGCAGACCAGTAAGGGTTATGGCAATTACTTGCTTTTGAGATGATAAAGAGGTGGTGGTATGGAGTGCAGAAACATGACCTATACAAAACTTAGAGCCGTACTCATACAGAAACCAGTGGGCCTCTACCACCAGTCTATTAAATTGTGCGAGGTCAGCAAGGAGATCTTTATTCCCTTGGCATAGATCCAGTAGTTCGTTGTCTACTGTCTGTGTGGAGGTTCATTGGTCAAAAATGCACCTGAGATCCTTCTCAAAGTGCTCAAAAAATATACCACAAGATCATCATTGGCCACAAGGGTTGTGGACCAGGCTGCTGCATCTCCAGATAGATATGAGAGAATGAAGGCTACTCTAGACTCGGGTGTTGGAAACACAGCTGGTTTACATAAAAAAAAATGTTTACATTGTTTAAGAAAAACATGTAATTTCTGAGGATCCCTTTGATAAGGGTTGCCCTGTTGCAGGGATTCTACACATACACATAACTATGCACAGTTAAACAGGACCTCAGTGAATAGGGGTCTACCAACCTACCACATTAGTACCCCAAATCCCAAAACGACTATCTATAGTGCCACCAAACATCACAGAGCTACAAATGATTAGACAACTCAGAACACAGCACTCCTGACTCTCTCAGGAATCGTGGGAGCAAGACGTACTCTTTCGCTCACTCACTTGTACTTGTCCACAATGAGAATAGGCAGAGTAACTGAAATAGTTCAAAATGTTTATTATAACTATTGTGCTCTATACTGCAGTATACGTGCCACTACCAGCAGCAAAATGCATAAACTCAGCACAGTTAACATTTTTACAATTCCATAGAATACAAAGTGAGTAGTGATTTTGTATAAGGACTGTGGAAATAAGGGCTTTTAGACCTGACCACCCTCCCCTAGAAGAAATGTATTTTATAAAAAGGACAATCTCTGGATTTTGACAGCAGACCCCATACCTTAAAGCCTGGATATAAGGTTTACATAATAGGAACCGCTGAGCTCTTCTACATGGAATGGCTTTCTCCAAGTGTGTTAAAACAACATGCAACAACATAATATCAAAGCACACGTCTTCAGTACTGCAGCTGTGGGGAACATGTTATTGCTAGGTGCTAGGGACTGACCAGAACAGAATAACAAGGGGCATTGTTGATCGACCTTGCACATTGTGTTCAGACTAACCTCCAGAAAAGGCAGAGAACACGAAAGCAGCCTGTTCTCATGTGAAAGGCACAAACAGATTCTTGCAAAAACAAAGTCTTGTAGTAACGTGCGCAAAAGCCGCATCATGGCAGCAAAGCTCATGCTAACTTATCAATGTCAACAATGTCCTTAAGGGCCATATAACACCCTCCACTTGGTAAGGCCATATGCCATAGACAATGGACCAAAACAGAGTTCACAAGTCAGGCAGAGTTCAAAGCGTTAGAAAAAAACAGATTGGAAAAAAATGTAAAGGTTCCCCGCAATTTTTTTTTCAATACTGTTAACATGGCTTATTGATATGGAGCTGTCTCCGGAATAAGAAAGCTATTATGAAAGAGTTACTTTGAAGGAGGTGGGAAGTCCATCAAAGTATGTGAACCGACTAATACAATTCCCTATAAAAGATCATCCCTATAGTAGGTAGAAAAAAGGGATGCCATCCAATTAAGTAATTTGAAGAAACAAACCTGCTCCTCATAAGCAGATGCCTCCAAAAGCGAGAGTGGGCAATTTGCGTGATATTCCATGAAACTCCGTTGCAGAACGATCTGCGCATGCGCACAGACATCCCATTCAGCTAATACTCCAAGTTCAGCCACACGTGCCAAACGGCCATCCCCAGAACAAGCCTGGTCATGCGCCTCTATGGGGCCCATCAACTGGATAAAATCCGGGACTGGATGTGACATGTTGGAGAGGCATAAATCCATTGCCCAATAAAAGGGGCGTTGCTGACAGTAGAACACTGGTTGTATGCAAGTGAAGTAGGAAAAGCGAAAAGTTTATCCATAACTGAAGCCAAGCGTTGCTAATGGCAAGCATCCAAAATCCTGTTGAATGCGATCACAGCATAGCTGCAATTGGCTTGGCCTGGGCATTAACATAAGATGACCAGCCATTACGCATCAGGAACAGGAGAAGCAGGATTCCCGCTTCTAATGCCAAAATTAAGGGGAATGCTCCGAAGACGCTGGAAAAGATAGAATAAATAAAACCCGTTATTATTCCAAATACCATCTGAAAAGAAGTCACAAGGCCAGATCCCACACATTTTAAAAAATGTGCAAGGTCTTTCGTGTCAGATGCATTAAAAGTTTGGTGTATAAGCTCCCCAAAATGTTGTGGGTGGTTTGTGTTCAAAAGGGACTGTATCTCACTGAAAGTCCTAGCTACCTATAACTTGAAGGTCTTCCAGGCTGAAGTGAGATACACCTCTTGTTGGAATAGTAGCGCTTTGAATGTACTCAACTTTTTTAAATCTGTTTTCAAAGTCATAAGAATGGAAGGCCAAATTGAACTATCTACACTCCCATGCGGGGGTGGAAAAAGCACATTGCTACAAGTTACGCGCTGTGAAACTGTTACTAAATACGGGACTCCTGCCTGTAAAACACAGCAATCTTGGTTGTTCTTCAAAATAAGATAACTGCCATTTGTAAGCAATTTAAAATCGGGAATTATTGATGGCACTGGGGTCCCTTTTAAAAAACAAGCCAGATTAGGTGCCAAACCGTTACAAGCACCGTGCAACTTAACAGATTTGCTACTATGGAATCACAGTATCACAACAGAAAAATTGTTATGGTATAATTTCGCCTGCACACCGTTTGTCCTGAACGTTTTAGATGTGCACAGTCTTTTGCGTCAACCGAAAAACCCCAAATCTATACTTATAGCCAAATGAGTTGAGGAGCACAATATAAATTATTTAGGAGAGTCTAAGGAGATCTCTTACACTTCACAAAGACTATAACTGAAATGTGTGAAAACATATGATAGCAAAAACAACTTTTATCAATCATGTTATAAACAGGTTTCTCTCAGATTGCTTTTCATCATCTTTATTCATAATTTTCTCAAGTAAAAACAAGATGACATGTCCAAGATGAAAACAGCCTACCCTTTTCACCCTCATTCACACGGGACTTCTTCAGGGCGGCGCTCTATGTTATGGGAACACTTTTAACCTCATACACCTCCTCTGTAAATTCAATGTCTATTATGCATGTCAACAGCGCAATCGTTTTCAACCGTGGTGTCTCGTTCCTTTCCGTACTCTCTTTATACAATCCTCGTCAAACAATCCAAACGAGTTTCAATTTGAAAGTCCTCTATTCATCAGGCCTCAGTTCCATAGGCCCTTTCTGCGCATAATTTCAACCAGCAAAATGTGTAGTGCCTCCTGGTTCTGGCAGAAGTCAATCTCCGGCAGTGTCATTGAGCTGGGACCAGATAGGCACAATGTAAAGCTTCAGTTCCCTGAACCGGCCAAGGCTTCATGCCCCAAAATGATTTTAAACCAACAGGTTCTTTCCAATGGTCATAACCCTGTGTAGCCATTTTATTTCTAAACAAGTTTGCGTGAATTAATTTAGTGTGTGTCAACATAAATTTGGATTATGAAGATGGTCGAAGTTTAAAGTAATATGAATTCGGATTAGATATGTCATATTATGTAAAATACATGAATTTATCCGTAAGAGTTTTAGAACTCCCCTCTACAGACGTAGGACAATATTCCCATTGTGTATAATTAAAAATAGGTCTCATCGTGTTTGTTTTGTGAAAGAAATATTGCCCATAATGCTGGAAACAAAATAAATCACCATAATTCGCAGAATTTAAATACAATCTTCAGCATCAAAAGCAGCATAATATTTTAAATCTGAAAACAGTGCATGTACTGCTTGCACATCCCAATCATCCAAATGTATGTCTCGTGTCACCACATCTAAAGAGACGCAAAACACGTCGGGTACCCTAAGAACCTCGGTCGAGCTGTGGATTTTGTAAGCTACTTTGTCCCAAATGATGCCATCTGCAACCGGGAATGCTGAAATGTTAACATGAAACTGATCTCGTTTCATGATATGGGACGATGTGTGAGGGGCCAGAATTTCAACGACCAAGTTTACAGCAGAGTGTGCAGGTAAGTAATGACCATTTATGAGCAAAAAGAACACTGTCACGAATCCAATTGACATGAAGAGGAAAGTCAGGATAAGTACCAACCAAATGTAGGTTCATGGAGGGACCAGGTAAGTCTTTATGAACCAAGAGAAGAAAATACCTAATTTAGTTGGTGTGTCTGCCAAACTGGATGCCGTGGAAGACGAGCCGGAATAGAGGCTGGCATAATCGCCATAGTAGCCACTCGTAGGTTGATTAATCAGAGGTGGAAGCATCGGGTCCGCTTGATGTCCTCCAGGACTGTTATAAATAATAATAATCCACATTTGTAAAGCGCACAATCACCCGTTAGGGTCTCTAGGCGCTGGGGGCCGTCGGGAAGATTAAGCAAGCTATTGCCCAGAGTCACATGGTGCTGGGCTAACCTGCTGCCGGAGCCGGGGATCGAACCGTGATCCCCAGATTCCAGCGTCAGTCGCCCTGGCCGCGGCGCCACACCTCTTCACCTCACTCATAGTGGACTCATCAGGATGATATATATACTCAACATCCATGGTAGAAGATAGAGGTCGGACGGGTGAAAGATCAATGATAGTGTTCATCACTCTCTTAGCTCTACGAGGACAGTGGAAGATGATGAAGTCAGTGGGTCCAATAAAATAGTGTTGCACGAAACTACAGGTGTGACACTATTCAGAGTCAACCACATGATGTAGCTTGACATTGTCCTCTCAAATGTATCTGTTGTCTTTGCGACCAGGTAAAGGCGGTAAAATAACTGCACGAGTACCCGTAAAATAACTGTATGAGTACCCTTCAGTCCAAGGACTGGAAGCGGTGCAAGACAAGAGGGACCAAATTCTTTTTTGTTCTCTAACTTTTCTCGTACCAGATCTCTGACTTTTGTAAGACAACTGGCAACTGGAATCAGCAGTGCTGGATCAGGGGAAGAGGGTAAATGTTCAGTTACATAGCTGTCACTTGTCTTTTGTAGATCCTGTAACACAGTAGAATGATTATCTACATCCAAGGTTGTGGCAGCCGCCACAGCGTCTAGACCATCAAGGTCTGGGACAAACATTTTATTTTAATGCCAAAGAGCATTTCGTATGGGGTCTGCCCACCCAGAGATCGTCTAGGGAGGTTACTAGGTGCATGGTGAACCCCATATAAGTGGGCCAGCCAGTTCCTGCCAGTGCCTAAGAATCTAGTTGTCAAGGATTGCTTTAAATCACGGTTCAAATCCCTGATGACATTTCGAGCATCAGCACTGCGTTGTGGCCAAACCCAAAGAAATCTATTGCACCAATCAACTGAAACAAATATATATTTATATGCAGTTTCAGAAGAAAGAGGACCCCAGTGATCAAGATAGATACAGCCAAAAGGTTGATTAGACATACACAGCTGTGTTTGTGGTGGGCAGACAACCGTAGATGGCTTGATTTGCTGACAAATGTCACAGAAAAGTACATAATTACGGGCCTATTTATTTAAACCACGCCACCAGTAACGTTGCTGTAAAATAGAGACTGTTGCCAACACACTGGCATGTGCAGACGCTATGCCTTCATGTGCGGCCTTGATCAAAGTAGGTCTGCGGTCCATGTTGGGACCGCAGGAATCAAAGTGTAAGGAACCTATTCCGGAGTTATGTGATAAGAGTATTTCAAAGGGAAACCCTAAGGATAAGCAGTTCCTTCCCTCGTTGCAGATACTGCTGCCAAATTCTTGTTATCTATTTTAGTCATGGATCTTGCAACTGCTGCTACAGAACACGTGGCTACTGCAGACTTGGCCGCTTCATCAGCCCAAGAATTACCAAGAGCATGTGCTCCCACACGTTGATGGCCAAGAGTATGTATAACATGGGAGGGGCAGATGCTGTTTAAGATCTGCCACTCGAACCCAAAGCATTTTATGCTTAATTGCGCTGCCTTTAGAGTCACAGTAGTCATTCCAAGACCAAAAGAATAAGTTGTCATTAAAAGACTGAACACAGTAATAAGAATCACACACAATAAGAGTATTCACATTTGGATCAGCAAACTCGAGAGCAAGTACAAGAGCATGCAGCTCCGCCAATTGTGCCGTGCAGTCTCCAAATGCCTAAGCATGCACAATGGAAGACTTAAACTCTCCATTAATGATCGAGCCAGCAACAAATGCACAGGCCACTGATTAAGCATGTTTAGATTGAGTGGCCGGTTAAGCCAAGCCATACGTGTAAATGATGCAGGTGTACGCATGTAAAGGTAGCAGACACAAGGGAGGAGGATGAACGTGTTCATACTGTAAAAACTCCTGTGTCTGTAAGGAAGGATTAAAGATAAACGTGACATCAGCCGATGTCAATGAAGTAGCCCATTTTATCCAACAGTGATGTAGTGCTTTCGAGTTAGAGACACTTGCCTTAGTAATAGCTTCCAAAGCAGTGAAGGGTGTGACCATAGGAATACGTTTGCCTTGCACCAGTGAGCGTGCTTTCAGAATTGCCATCTGTACTGCTGTCGAGATTTTTCCAACAGTGGAAAAGCGCATTTCAGCAGCAGTGTATAAATGAGGAATTGTGTCACCCTCATTGAACGTCAAGTACGTGAAAGTCACTGTCTCAGAAAGAATACGTATTACCAGGTTTGTGGTGTTATACCGCGTCAACAAGTAGTGAGTTGCAAAGAAGTCAGTCTGCAAAGAGTTTAGAATAGAAGTATATTCCGGAAGCCAGCTTGCAGAAGAAAAAGTGGGTTGTATCAACGCATAAAGCGGTTTGATACGTTGGGAATAATCGGAAATGCATGTCCTCCCATAATTTAAAAATCCCACCAAAGACTGAAGCTTCCTCGGTGTAGAAGGGGATTGCAATTTTGCACATTTCTCCAAGAAGTGTGGGGCCAATCCCTTTCGTTCATATTGAGCTCATAGCCCAAAAAGAGTACTGCCAAAAGGGCGATGTGCGATTTTGCAAAATTGAATTTGTATCCATAGTCGGCAATGGAAAAAATAATCCTGTCAACCCGGACAAGATGCTGCATAAGCTCATCATCCATCAGATAAATGTCATCTACGTACGAGAAAGCATCAGGGTCTATGTCATTCAACAAAGACACAATCAGTGCCGCAAATGCCTTTGGGCTATTCTTTTACCCCATAGGCAATCGTGTAATTTGTTTCTGATTCACGATGGCAGTGAATGCTGTCAAATCACAGCTCTCAGGTGTGAGATTGTGACTGTAGAAACCATTAGAAATATCAAGTGTAGTGTAGATTGTTCACCAGTGCAGAGCTGTGAGTGTTCTGCACCACAAAGGTGCGACAATGACTGTTCAAATTTCCGTAATCCAATACAATCCGATATGAACCATCAGGTTTTGATACCGTGAAGTGAGGATTATTCATCGGTGATGTGCATGATTCAATCACTCCTTGATACTCCAACTGTGTTGAAATATCACAAACGGAGGCTTTGGCTTCATGTCTGATTGGATATTGCGGTTGTGACTGTGGCATAGAGCGTAAAGGTATTTCATGAGCCAGTGACTCAGCATCCCAACCCACCTGATTACGATACACCCGCGGGGCCAGGGCCAAACCGCACTCTGCTGTGAAAGTCTGTGTATCTTCTTCAGGGACATATCGCAAAAAACTCGGAAGTATCTAGTCTTCCCCTCTAGAAACGGCTAACAGAAAGGGTGGAGGCCAATCTACCTCCGCTAACAAAATGTCTTATGAGGGGTTTAGATTCTCTCAGAAAACCGCCTTGATTGGACGAGGTATATCACCTTCAATTTGGGAAATTCTTTCATAGAGCCTATCGAGGGGGCAACCCGGGTATCTGCAGTCTCTAATGTAATGAATGTATCAGTTGCTGTCGCCTCCAGACAGGGATGCAGAGCCTCCCTCACTATAGTAACCTCCGCTGTGCTGTTGAGCAGAGTCACTGACTCTGTCCAATTCAGGAGTTGCGTTCTCACCATCTGAGGCATATCTCTCTGTTACAGCAGCAACTTTTTTCTTTTGAAACAGGGATTGAAACGAGGTAGATAGTCTTGTTTTCCTTTGACTTCAAACTGTCGAGGCTGATCCCGTCACTGTGGCACAGGTTGACTCTTGCCACGATCCTGGCATTCCCCACCACCGACTTGAGAGCCAGCTGTGTCCTGTGAAGAACGAGGAGAATGCTGATCAAGGACTTGAAATCTATCAGGAGACTTAATTTTAGCTTGGTCGCGCAAGTCCTAAGTAAGCTCAGAAGACTCAGGTGTCGGTGAACCAGCACACGAACCTTGCTTCTGTTGTTGCTGCCCCTGTTTTTTATTTTTCTAGTTCTTTTTAGGAAAGAACGGACGCCCATCTTTATCAGTCTAGGCTTTTTGCTGAGTTTGAGACTGAGTCTGCGTTTGAGTAAAAGGCTTAACTCCCAGACTATTGCAGCCTATGGTCTTATAAGCTTTTGCAATAATCTTTGGTAATTTGCGTGGCTCGTCCACATCAGGGACAGTCTCCAAGCGGTTTGCCACTTGAAAGCTTACTGCATCGCCCTTGACATTGGCAAGGATCATATCAGCAACCACGTCAAACATTCCCACCAGTCTCATCCCCTGCTCTACAGCCGTCTCGGTGCCGTGTTCATCTTGAACACATTTAATCACGGAGGGAAGCATGGTCATGGAGGGACTGCTGAAACACTTCGAATATACCGCTGCGAACACCTTACCCCAGGTGTTACAATCCGCTAACTCGGGAAGTAAGTATTTAGGCAAAATAATAGTCAATATCCTGTGTTTCTCCATAGGAGAGGTATTTGGAAAAACAGTCTCAAGTTCTCCACATTTTCTAGCAGGCCAATAAGGTAATTCATCCATATTCATTTGACACTTGCCCATCACTGAATTAACAATTATAGGACTTATGGTTACACCTCCAGATCTGACGGGTTGCACAGCAATGCCAGGCGGTCCCACTTGAACGGTGCACGTGACGTACTGTATAACAGCCCTATGTACGTGTATTAAAGATGTATGTAAGACGTGAAGGTCTCCTATTGCAAGAGTTAAATAATGTGGGTGTGGGGTGTACCCAACCAAAATGGTCCAAGTGGCCCCATCTATAGATAAAGGGTCTAAACGGATCAGCCGTACAGGGTGAGGAAGTGCGCCATTAAACCAAATTTGGTGTTGCCAAGCTGTAAGCTGAACTTCAAGAGCCCTATAACACTGATAAGCGTGACAAAGGGCCATTGCAGTGTATTCATGGAACAGATCATCTGTTCCATCCACCACCGGGAAGGTGACACAAGAATAAAACACCTTGAAGTGGTAAGCTGGGTTCGATTCCACAACAAATATAAGCTCCGCACTGGCATTAGGCACTCCATATTGAGCTAAATAAGCCTTGAGCACGGCTTGGCTATGAGGCAGAACATCAACCGCCATCACCAAAAACAAAGAGTAACAAACTAGAGCGTGGCAGCGCAATAACGATTCAAGAAGAAAGAGATAAAACCTTTTAAAATTTCAAACTTGAAAGAACCTATAAAAATATAAATATAGGAGGTTACACAGTCACAGCTGTCTCCGGAAACAGAAGTGAGGGTATTGTGGACAAGCACAAGCACGACTCAAGCATCATCGCAGATAAGAACCAGACCAAACGTTGGTGGCGCCATGTTGCAGGGATTCTGCATGCACACAGAACTATGCGCAGGAAAACAGGACCTCAGTGAATAGGGGTGTACCAACCTACCACATTAGTACTCAAAATCCCAAACCGACTAGCTGTAGTGTCTCATTCGTTCTCCTCCAAATATCACGGAGCACAAATGATTAGACAACCCAAAACACAACACTCACGACTCTCTCAGGAATTGCGGGAGGAAGACATACTGTTTCGCTCACTCGCTCATACTTGTCCACAATGAGAATAGGCAGTCACTGAAATAGTTCAAAATGTTTATGTTAACTATTGTGCTCTACAATACAGTATATGTGCCATTACTAGCAGCATTATGCATAAACCAGCACAGTTAGCATTGTTGCAATTCCATAAAATACAAATGGAGTAGTCATTTTATATAAGGACTGTGAAAATAGGGGCCTTTAGGCCTGACCACCCACCCCTTGACTAGCAGAAGTTTATTTTATAAAAAAGGATGATCTCTGGGCTTTGACAGCAGACCCCATACCTTAAAGCCCGGATGTAAGGTTTACATAATAGGAACAGCAGAGCTCTTCTCCATGGAATGGCTTTCTCCAAGTGTGTTAAAACAACATGCAACAACGTAATATCAAAGCATGAGTCTTCAGTACTGCAGCTGTGTGTAGCATGTTATGTCTAGGTACTAGAGACTGACCAGAACAGAATAACAAGGGGCATTGTTGGTCGACCTTGCACATCTCATGTCAAAGGCACAAACAGAGTCTTGCAAAAACAAAGTCATGTAGTGACGTGCACAAAATCTGCATCATGGCAGCAAAGCTCATGCTAACTTAGCAATGTCGACAAGGGCCATATAACACCCTAAGAACCATATAACAGCCCATGCTGTTCTGCCCCAAGAGAAACAATAGGTCATGCCTTCTTTGGTTGCCCAGCATATTCAGTACCCAGGAGCAGGTGGCTTGCTCCCATTTGCAAACAACTGGGCACTAGGGATCATAGTGAGGCACTTAGTATTTTAAAATCTGACGCAAGACCTTTGTTTGCTTGTGTGATTGCTAAGTTCTTAAGTCATATGTAGGGAATCAGAAGGAAGGCACACCTGAAACCATCTATCCTGACGATGTGATCTATTGTGACTCCTTAATATTGGCCAGTGAACAGCATGTTTTACTGTTTTAATGTAAATAAATGTGTTAGCTTATAAAAGAAGAAGGCCTGAGGCACATTTACTTAATGTTTTATAAAACCTTTATCTTTTAACACAATTGATTCTTAATTGATATTGTTTTTTCTTGTTATCTATTTTAATATATATGTTTAATGTGATTATGTTTTAATGTGCTGCTCTTATGAAACTATTGATTTATCAATATGTAAATGGCGAAAAAATTGTATATGCACATTGCACTTTGTGAGGTCTGTTGACCGAAAATAAAGTCTATTATAGACAGTGCTAAGTGCATGTGCTTCCCCCTTAAACATGGCGACATTGGTGCATACACAATGGGCCTATTTAGTTTACATGTAAGTCTCTTGTAAAGTGGCATAACCTTATAACCAGGGCCTGAACCTAGATGCTACTAGTGGGCCCGCATCACTGATTGTGCCAACCACCTAAGTAGCCCTTCAAACATGTTTCAGGTCTGCCACTGCAGTGCTTGTGTGTGCAGTTCACTGCCACCTTGCCTTGGCACTTAAAACTACTTGCCAATCCTTAAATTGCCCTTTCATTACACATAGGTCACCCCTAAGGTTGACCCTAGGTTGCCCTATGGACAGGGTGCTGTGTAAGTAAAAGGTAGGGCATGTTCTTTTCACTAATATGAGGCCTATTTCTCTCATAGGCGGTCATTGGGAATTATTCAAAACACTTTTAAGTTGTAATTCCTGATTAGAAAGGAGTAGCTGTTTTATATTTTGTATCTTTGGAATGGTATTGACAAATCTGTCTTACTGGTGAAAGTGGATTTAACAATACTATTTTACAATTTGCACTTTTAGAAAGTGGACATTTCTCCGCACTTATAGCTCTGTGTGCCATGCAGCCTGTCTCCAATACACGTCTTGGAGTGGGTGACAGCTACACTTTGTGAATTCCCTCTAGACAGCCACAAACACAGAAAGGATAGGTGTGTCTGAGTATCCACCTACATACATCTACATTCTGATGACTCTTCCTGGGTAGGAAGAGAGGAAGGGGCTGACACTCGCGCTTCAATGGGTAGTAGTCTGAACTCATGCAAAGGGCTAATTACCCCCACAGCTAGTCTGGGCCCAGGGCTGAGTTGAAAAGATACTTGGGTACTGCAAAGACCCTTCTTTGAAGTCACCTCTACTTCAAAGGCATATTTTGGTATGAGAACTGGATCTCTGACCCCCTAAAATCCAGATAGTTCTGGAACTGCAGCAAAACTTTGTTAGAAGGACTCCTGTGCTGGTTAAAGGACTAACATTTGGACTGCTGACCTGGAAGGTCTGCTTTTTTGTGTTGCCCTGCTGCCTGCTGCTCTCTGACTTTGCTGAAGGAAAGCAAGGAGACTTGGACTCTGCCTTTCCTCCAAGGGAGCTCCAAGGGCTTGCTGGATTGCCTCATGTTGCTTGAGACTCAGGGATATCAAAGTCTCTACCCCTGCTCCTCTGCCTGGTTCACTGCAAGTGTACCCATATACTTGCATTACAGAACTCGATGCATCTCCAGTATGCATGTAGCAGAATCAGAGCATAAATCCAGTTTCAGGAGTAGAATCAATGCATCGCTTTCGAAACCAACTCATCGCATTGGGAACCCTAAAGTATTGGAACCTTGCATCGCCGTAGCTTGGAGAGATCTATGCATCCATTTGGCTGTGTGGAGAACCCCGGTACATAGCATTTTGGAACCAACGTATCGCAGATTGGCATCTCATCCGTGGAACCAACGCATCGCTCTCACTGTTGGATTGACATCGACAACTTGCTAGACTGCGCCCTGCATCTCGTTGTTGCAACCAGGATAAGGTACTTTGTTCACCGGGGCCTGAGTAGTTCCAGTCGCCAGCCTGCACTCCATCGCAGTTGGCCTGAATGTAGGCTGCTGGCTCTCTATATAGTGTATTAAAATAAAGTACACAGTCCAGAGAGTCCAGGGAATCCCTTATTGGTTTACAGAGGCAAATGTAGATAATACTAACACTCTATTTGTGGTAGTGTGGGCGGCAGTTAGGATTATCAGAGGGTAGCTTTTGCTGTACTCACAGAAGCAATAAATGCAACACCCACTCGAGAATAAATCCAAGAACAATTTGCAAAAATAACATTGATTTTTAGATAATGTTTGAGACCAAGAACTTGAAACTACAGTAGGTACTTTAAAAAATATACATTTTTAGAGTTGAAAACGAAATCGCCTATTGTGCACAATTTCACACCATTGAAGTTAATGGAGAAAAAGACAAAAATGCATATAAAATCTTACAGTCGACTTTCAAGGTTCACCTCTTTGATCGCGATAGTTAGCAAGGCCAGATCTAATGATCCACCAGCGGATTCTCTGGAGCCTCCCAGATTCGGCCAAGAGAAGTGTGCTGTGGTCATTGGTAGCTAGTGCGCTATGTAGAAGGGGACCCTTGGAAAATACACTGAGGGGGGACTTAAAGGTAAGTCCAGGGGGTCCCATTCAAGTGAACAGGTCGCAAGGGCCTCAGGACCATGGAAGCACAGCTAGATCAGGGGTACCCAGGCCGGGGCAGCGGGGTGCAGAGTAGAAAGGTAAGCCCGCCAGTGTGCGTCAAGGAGTCCTCATGGTTGGAGCAGGCAAGTTGTAGAGGTAATTCCAGGACAGCTGGGCCACTCACAAAGTAGATCTCAGGGGTCTTGGTGTCGCTCGATAGGTTCTTGCTTCCTGGACAGTTGGAGTCTGGAGGGTACTCTTTGTCTAGGTGTATACTGCAGGCGGTCTGGTACCACAGGTATTGGTGTGGCATGGTTCCGGTAGGTCCTGGTGTCCTCCAACTTTGTGGTGGGACAGATCTGATCCTTTCGAGCTGGTGTACCACGTTTGGTCTGGGTGCTGCATTGAAGTCACTGGGAGGCAGCCAAACAGTTAACCGGATTCTGTGGTTCGGTGCCTGCTGGTGCAAGGGAGGAGAGTCTCTACTCCTAGGGTGTTCTTTTAGAATTTGTCAAAGACTGGAGGGGCTCCAGGGTTCTTTAAGGGCTGACCCTGGCAGGATGAGACAGCACACCATGATTGTTGAGTTCTTAAGACAGCAGGCAGGGTTTGGCACCAATTTCTCTGCAGCAGGGCTTAATTTCTTGGGCAGTAGCACTACTTGGTACGTATCTTTCTTTTGTCCATCAGATCTGAGTTTCTAGGTCTGGGGATGCCACCTAAATACTAAATTTAGTTGCTTTAAAGGGAGTGACAGGTAGTAGGCATCTACCTACCTTTAGGGTACCTACACACTCTAAATGACCACTTCCTATGGGAAGGGCCACTACCCAAACCCTGATAAGTTATTTTCGACCATTTCAAGATGGAGAATTAGGAAAAGTTGTGTCTACATCGCGGCCCGCCCCACCTTAGGGGTGGTGCTGGCTGAATGTGGGCACACCACCTCATCCAGCCAATTTTCCTGCCCTTCCTACTGCCAAAAGTGGAGCAGAAAAGGGGGGTTAGCATCCTCCACTATCTGGACCTGGCTGGGTTGTATTTCAAAGGCAGCACCACTTTTGAAGCTTCTCACTCTGGAAGTCCATTTCGGCCTGGATGAGGTGTGAAACACCTCTGCCCAGAGCAGGCTTTGTTCCTGGCCTCTAAGTGTGCAGGCTCACACCCTATAAGGTCAGAAACATGCCTGGAGGGTCAGGCTGGCTAAGGCTTGTCAGAGACCACAACAGTGCTTGGAAGGTTCAAAGTGTACCCTGTGTGTAGTCACTAATAAATCCATCATTTATGAAGCCAAGGTGTTTGGTACCAAATATCTTAGGGTACTGTGAAGACATCATGGAGCTAGGGTACTCGTAATGACACGTTTCCTTCCCATGCACTCTCTATGGCTTCCCAGTGCACTTACAATATCCAGGGATGGACTTGATATTGTAGGGTCATATCTGCTCATGCAGGTATGTCCACACATGCAATAGTGCACCCTACCTTAGGGCTAAAAGGCCTGTAGTCAAGGTGACTTACCTTACCAGTGTCTGTGGGCTTGACACACTGGGCTGTGTGCCATGTCGGCTCTCCGGTTTTCTCTGCACCAAGACACGCAGCCTGCAATGGCAGTTTCGATGCTCTTTGTGGGGTGGGATGGGGTGGGGTGGCACAATTCATACTGCAGCCCTAGAGGACCCTCTTCAATACCAAGGCCCTAGGTACTAGGGATACCATTTACTAGGGACTCACAGAGGTGACGGGAGAGGTGCCAATCATGGTACAGTTTAAGGAAAGAGTTCTGGCCCTGAGAAGTTAGTTAGCAGGGACCCAGTGCACTTACAGTTTGAAACTACATCAGGTAAAAAGTGGGAGCTTGCCATGTCCAAAAGAGGTACTTTCCTACACTGAACGTTTGACTTTGCCCAGACCCAAAGCAACCTCAGTTAACCGCTAAAGCGCTATTTGCTTCTAAGCGCTAGAACTCTTTTTACTCTGTAAAAATTAATCTCTCAAATTTTACTTATTTGATTTTTTTTTTGGTATAGTTGCTTTCAGAATATCATACTCTATTTTTCTAAACCTGCTTGGAGTCTTTTTGTGGTGTATTCATTGTGTTACTGTGTTGCACAAATGCTTTACACATTGGCTCTTTAGATAAGCCTGACTGCTTTGCACCAAGCTTCCAGAGGGTGGGCATCGGTTATTGTTTAGTATGATTCTAGCTTACCCTGACTAGAGTGGTAGTTCATGCTTAGACAAGGTGCATGCCTCTGACAACCGGAAACCCCATTTCTAACAGGGGTCACTATTTTGGGGACAACAGCAATTTCCATAGGCCAGGAACATAAAAAAATTGCTTTACATGAACTGGGTGGAGACTTTTTGGGACAGTTTGTGTGGGCCTATAAAGGCAGTCAAGAAAGTAGTCTTAAGCCCAATGCCCAACTAGGACATTCTCCAGGAGTTGAATGAACTGAAAGGGCCTCCAATGTGCCTAGATAGCCTCTAGGAACCAATAAGCAACTCATGATAATCCCACAAGCACTCCATTTGTTGATGTAGTCATAGATGAGCAGGCAGCAGCCTGGTTCAATAAACAGGAAGCTGTCAATTTTTACAGTGTAGTGTTGCAGGGAGTTTGCTTAGGAGCAGAAGTATGCTTTGGACCATAGAACATTAGTAGATAGTGAATGGGTCACCATACCACCTCAGTACCATGAGCCCGAGTCTGACTAGCTATAGTGCCTCACTTGCCTCCTTCTAATAACCAGAGTAACAAGTGAATTGGCACCCGAGGACACAACATTCCCTGCCCTCTCAAAGATCGCGGTGACAGGACACTCCCTTTCGGTCACTCACTCGTCCTCATCCACAATGAGATGTGAAAGAGACAAGCCGGAAGTTCAAAATGTTTATTTAAAGTATTGTGCTCTGTAATGCAGTATACGTGCCACAATAAGAAACCAACTGCCTAATAAAAATACCATCAGTATTGTCAATAAACCATAGATTATAAAAAGCCCTGTCATATTATAAGACAGAATAGCTTAACCCCCTCCTCTTCTACAGAAGCAAAACTGATTATACAACAAAGATCTCTAGGTTTAGCAGTGGACCCCATACCTTAGCATACACAGATGAATGTATTACATCTCAGATGCAGCTGTGATCTTCTCTCAGGAAAAATCTCTCTCTCTCTCTGTGTTGCATTACTGTGCGTACCTATATGACAAGGTTCCAAGGTTCACATGTTCATCAACAACAGCTGCATGTCTGTGTTGTGTCTAGGTGTGAGTGCCTGACCAGAACATAATAACAAGGATCATTGTTGTTTAACCTTGTCTGCTGTTCAGACTAAATCCCAGGAAAGAACATAACGAGAAAACAACTGCAGGTTCTGTGTGAAAACACAACGTGGCAGAAAGCAAACATGATTATGTAGTAACATATGCTGAGCTAACATGGCCTGTGTCATGCACAGTCAGGCTAACATAGGGAAAAACTACAATAGGCCCTGTAGGGAACACATGACACCAGGTGCAGTTAAACCTGTATTTTTCTTGTTGTCTGCCCATTTTTCAGACTATTGCCACTGGAATAGAAGGTAGAGCCGGCTACCTATCCTGCTGGGCCTGGTGACACTGATTACTTGTTGTTTTGCATGATGTTTGCCCTTTTATAAGACTACCCTTTTTATGAACCATTGACCCTGACAGAGGAGGCACAATCAGCCACCTATCCTGTTGGCTCTTGTGGCACTGATCACTTTCTGTGATGTAACCATGAGTAGACTCGGCCTTACCTCCTGATGTAGTCGACAGAGTTAGTGGTGGGAGCAGAACCTGAAAAAGGGGTGTTGGTAGCTCCTTGACAGTATAGACCAGCGAAGGGCTACAGAGAAATAATTGAATTGGCTATGTTCTATTTCCGCCGCAGGGAATGCAGTGGTTGATTTGTAAAATAATAAGTGCTGGGGCTCTCATAAGGAGGCCGCTTCGACCAGGCCATTTCTCCTGTTAATACTGCCTAACACAGAACCAACAAACCTTACACGTGGGGAGAAGATGTGGCGTAATAGGCTGTGCTGCTGACTTCGTAGCTGGGGAACCAGTTTCGAGTCCTGGCTCAACAACCTACGATTCTGAGAGAATCACTTAATTTCCCTGTGCCTACCATAAATTAATGTGTCCTTAGCTGGTTGATGATTAAGTGCCCTGCTGACACAGGAAAACAACTGGCTCAAATTAAGCACTGACAGAACCCCATCAAGGGATCAATTACACATATCTTGTGCAAAAAATGGGAGGAGTAATATGGGGAATTCATCCATTCTGTGCGACCTCCACATTTCTTTTCTTTAGAACACTGAATAACTGGTGTGTTTCCACTCTGGGCGTAAAACAGCTACTAAGCAGCCTCCAGTGTATGTCCTGTGACCCCTAAAATGTTTACTTATTGGCTAGCTCCAATTGTAAATTGTAAATTGATACTTGTATAGCGCACTGCTCACCCGCAAGGGTCTCAAGGCGCTTGTACGAATACCGCTGTGGAACCCATCCTGGCTTTCCCTGTGAGGTGTCCACTCCTGGGCACCCCCAAGGTGAAGCCAGGCATCCTTAGCGTTGTGGGGGCCGTTGTGGAGATTAAGCAAGCTATTGCCCAGAGTCGCAGAGTGGGACCCATGATTAGACTCTGCACCGAGGCGAGAATTATCAGGTCCGTGGAATTTTTAGCCCAAGACCCGCCGAGGCGGGAATTGAACCCTGGTCCAGGGCCAGACCTCTGCATCAGGGTCTGCCGCTCTAACCATTGAGCCACACTTCTCCAATTAGCTTGTCTAACTTTTAGGTAAGGCCACAGTGCAATACAGAAACAGCACCAGTGAGATCAATGTTAGCTGCCACTTTGGGTTTCAATGTGGATGTACACCACATATGTGAGTGACTTCAAAACTATTTCTTGAGGACTACAGTTGCTGCTGCGAAATGCTGCACGCAAAGCTGCAAAAGACATGACCAGATAAACAGGTTTTCAAATGTATGGTCCATTTTCATGGCTTAGGCTGTGGTAGCCTTTTTCCTGCAAAAATTGCTTGCTTTTAAAAAACAATCTATCACCCACACTTCAGTCCAGGAAAACCCCTACAGAGATCATCTGTGCACTGCAAAGGTGATTTATAAAAATGTCTGCCTCTGCTTGAGAGCATGGAGGACAGTAATGAACTGAGCTCTCCTAGGCTCTCTTTTCTCCAGTAGCAGTAATTAGCTCTTTAATGAGGTGTGAAAACTCTTCCTGTAGAAAAAGAATGCTGGTCTGGGCCTGCTCAAAATATGGGGGTTTTCTTGGTATGTGAATGAGGGGAGGACAGACACAACCGATGCCCCTTGTTTACAACTGACTGAAAACACCCATAATAGAATGTTTATGATAAATAGTGCTGTGGTATCAGGGTAGCCTTTGAAATCACTCTACTTACTCCCAGACAACCTGCCTATCCTCTTAGTAGGAAGAAACATCGCCCCAGAATCAGACTGGGGTGATTTTCAGAAGAAGTACCCTTTTGTAAATAGGGCAGACCTTGTGTGGAAATTCTGAGCTCCACTCACTGCCCTTGTGGATTTCCCATTTTGCAAGATTCTCCCTCACAGAACACTTCTTTTTGGCAAACAGCCTGAGCTTCTGCAAAGAGTGTGCTGGTTAGGGCATAGGAATGTTCTTACCATTGGACTGAGAGTTATCACTGGTAATATGCCATATAAAAACAATACTCACTGCCTGCAGTCGTTTCCCAAAACTATGTTGACAAGCATGCTTGCGGAAAAAATCAATATAGTTTTGTGAAACGACTGCGCGATAAGGAATTGAGTGCCGAAAACAGTGACTCGCAGCGTCAACTGCGGGCTACAGTGGCAGCAGTATCAATTACGAACATACTGCTGCCAATTCCATGACTGTTACATGCAGATAGGGATTACCGACACACCAGATATATGAAAGAGGGTTTGATTCCCTGAAGATTCAAGAGTCTTGTGGTCCTGAGGAGAACCCCATTAACCACGGGGTTCGAAACGCGTCGACCTGGCCCCATGATATATATAATTTGTTCCCAAAAATTTTGATGAGTCTTATTTCATTGAGATCATGATGGTTATGTAAAATATACAATTAGGGAAATTATTTTATTGAAAAATTCTGTTCGAATTCTCTTTCTAATTCTGGGTTGTTTTTGGATTAATGATGTGTGAGCATGAATGAGGTTTGTCTGTTTTGGCCAAATTTGTAATGAGGCGTGATGTGTTGGTATGTATTCAGTGGGAAGTTTGAATGAAAGGTATTTATTGTATATATTTTGTTATAAGTGTTTTGTATGAATTTCCGTGCACAAAAATGTATGTGTTTAGCAACAATAATGAATGCAAAAAAAGTGGAATAAACCATTTATTGGTGCAATTTGAAAATGCTGACTGTTATGTTTCATTCATAAAGTCTATTGAAAATGGTTTAGTGGTAATCGAATCTCAGTATTGGCATTTGTGTTGTTCTTTAACTAGTGGGCCTGCAGCACTAATTGTGCCACACACTTAAGTAGCACTTTATAAGTCACACCAGGGTAGGCCCTGGATTGCCCAGATGGCAGGTACCATGTATTTAAGAAGTGGGATATGTACTTTTAAGTAGTACATGTCCTGGTATGCACTACTACAAGGCATACCTCTCCCATAGGATAATATTGGAGGTATCGTATTACCTTTTATATGTGTAATTTCTAACTAGGAATAAATGATCATTTCTTGTGTGGTGAATCCTAATTCAAAATCTTAACTTACGGTGAAGTCGCATTTTAAGTTACAATTCTGAAAATGTCACTTCTAGAAAGATGTTGTCTTCTTGCCTTAGCCATTTGTTAACTGCAGGCTTTCTCTGGGTCACATGACTGGGTGTGGGTGACAGTTGGGCATTTTGATTTCCTGATAGATAGCCACACACAATGGGGACCGTAGGTGAGACTGGATCAAACAATACTGTCAGGATGGGAGGGAGGAGCTGGACCCAGCCCAACTTACATTTAAATTAGAGGTGCCCTGTCTCCACACAACGTCCTGCATACCCCCTGTAGTTATCCTGGAGCCAGGGTCAAGAAGGCAGGAAATATGTGCACTTCAAAGGCATACTGTTAGAAGCTTCTACCAATGTCAAAGGCACAACTTTGTGCAAATACTGGACCTCAGACACCAGCTCTTCAGTACACATCTGGACACGTGCATATTTTGCAAGGAAGAGAGATTGCTGTGCTGCTGAAAAGACTGACACTCTGCTGGACTGCTGCTCTGAAGGATTGTTTGCCCTGCTGTTCTGACCTGCTGCCCAATTGGCTGGGGAGGAGATACTGGAACTGTAACTTCATCTTGGTCCCATAACTCCCACAGTGACTCTAAAGGCTATTCTGCAGGCTTCCTGATCTCAGCCCCAAGGACATAAAAAGCTCCCCAGAATCCTGCACCAGCCTTTGGATCCAGATGCAAAGAGTTCCAAACCCTCAAGTGGCGCCCCCTAGGCCTTGGACCCTTGGTGTGGCTCAGTGAGCTAAAATCAAGATTTTCAACTGTTTGCAACTGCGAACTGGCCTGTCTGCACAAATACCTCAGAGCTCACTCTGCAATACAGCATGAAGTTCCGTCAGCCCTAATCTTTGCTTCCCAGCATCGAATGCTCATTGGGCCCACCAGCGCAAAGCTACAGCAACACCTGCCCATGACTCCGGCTGGCTCTAAGCCCTATGCTACCAGACTCCAGGGATGCTCTGTTTGCTACCTATGGCCCTCTTAAATGCAAACAGGACTTGGGAAGGTAAACTTCAGCTGGCCTAACTTGGTGACCATATCAAACCTGTGCTCCTTCATGGTCAGTCCGAAAAATGTGACTTTGACCCGGTATAGCATGACTCGATATCCTGTGTTGGCTCTTTATGCTTTTTTGAGCTAATTTCACTAGGATCTTTGAAAATTCATAACTCCAGTTCTACTGATTGGATTTTTGTCATTTTGGTCTTGTTTTATTTAGTACACTTCACTCAAGTTTTCTAACTTGGTGTGGGATATATTTTGTTGTGGTGTTGTCCAGTAATACTACTTGAAGTGTTGCACAAATATTTTACACATTGCCTCGAAATTAAGCATGAGTGCTCTGTACAAAGAGACCAGGGGGTTGAGCATAGGTTATTTTGGGGCTTGCTTGTGCCTTACCCTGACAAGAATTGTGAAGGCTTCTTGAAAAGGGTTCACACCACAGACAACCAGTAAACCAATTTCTCACAGTAGGGAACAGTTATGTGACAGGGATGGGGCATGCACATTGGAGCTGGGCATCCATGCGCTGCATGGGGCAATAGGGTGGGAATATTCACCAGACCCTGGTAAAAATCACACCTCTACTATAAGCAGGGTAGGAATGTCTGGGTGGCCACAGCGCTTATGTGTGTAAGTTCAAACATTGCAGCTAACTTGAAAATGGCTGTGGTAATAGTTGTTGGTAACTAGCACAAGAAGAATTGCATTTCACCATAGGGTGCTGAGACAACAATAAGGAGGCTGAACTCACAGACAAAAAGAGTAGCACCCTTGCAGTCCTGTCCAAATATAGCTAGGTGCCCCAAAGGATTCTTAAACTCTTCCCTCTCAATGTGTAGATGCTGCCACTCAATGGGGATTTCCATCGTAGGAGAGATGAGAAGAGAACAGAGAAAAGTGGTCTTCTTTGCACTGAGGTCTTTGGAATCAGACTATGCAGTGATTACAGAATTCCATTCTCTGACAGGCTTTCTCTTTGGACAGCAGGTGTCACTGCCGTTCATTGCAACAGCCATGCAGTTCCTTAGATGAATGTGGGCAAGCTCTCAGCTCATAGACCAGATTTTCCTCTTTTCCACAACTGGAAACAACAGCATCCTTTTGTTCCTCAACACTATGGTTTGGTTCTTGCTCCTAAAGGGGACCAGGCAGCCTCCTAGTTCCTAGCTGTATTATTTCCATTGTGTTGCCACAGAGAGCTCTCCTGGGATGTGGGGGCAATTTTAGTTTTGCTCACACAGATATTGTACATCCCTTAAAATTCTAGCGAGAACGAATCACGGCTAGATCCATATTTCCATGAGCACAGTCCAGTCTAATAATAAGGGTCATTGGTTGGACTTGTCAGTCGTAGGGTGGTCCTTCCCCAAACATTTTACCTTTGCCCTCCAGATTATTAAGCAGTCTGAAGAGACACATAGGATATATTCCATTAATGGCTGTTTATTATTACATATTATGCAATACTGTCATATGTGCAAGTTCTGTCAATCTCATTCTGTATCTCGAGATAACGAGAAAGGCATGGTAGCCAGGAAAATAACAAGCATCGAGCGTGGAGCAGCACCAGAATGGAATATTATTGCATAATATGTAATAATATTATTGCATAATATGTAATAACAAACATCCATTAATGGAATATACCCTATGTGTCTCTTTAGACTGCTTAATAATCTGCTTTGATAAAGGAACCATCCTATCTTACAGTAGCTTGATAAAGACAACTCTATGAGCCCTGAAGAAGTCTCATTCCTGAGAACGAAACGCGTAGGCTAAAAGGAAAAATTCACTTGTAAAATTGGATTTTTTTAATCTGTTTTGGATCATCATAATAAAGAATTGAAAAAGAAGCATCATTCAAGTCCGGACCTGTTTATTATGGGATTCATCTCTTGATTTACTGAAAGACATTAGAGACTGTTTAAGATATTTTTCTGATGGGTGCTGATTCCATATTTCTTGTTTTGTATTTTGGGCTTTGCCCATGAAGGAACAGACAGGGTTGTATTCCTTGGTTTCATGAGCACCATCGCCATAAATTCAGCCACAGATATTAACAGGTGCAGGTCTCTTTGCCTCAACCCTTGTGCAAAAAAATCTTCCCTATAAAATAGCCGCCACTGCAATCAGAGGCTCTCAGACCGAATGGGGCCCCCCCACACCGTGGTGACTGTGAGGGCCTGTGTTACGCCCTTGCCTGCAATCTTGCCCTGACGAGCTTTACCTTCTCAGAACATTTTCTTCGACATTTCTTTTAAGTTCAAAGGGAAGCACCAACCGGCCCAATCCACTTCTTCTATCCGACCCGCACTCCATCAGGTTTGGACATATTTTTCGACTTTCACCTAGTCTTGTGTGACAAGATGTATGCAGTTGGTGCTTTAATCTTGTAGGCACTAGATTTCATTTTAAACTTTAAAAATGCATAACTTAGGTTCTACTGATTGGCATTTTGCAGTTTGGTGTCAAATAATTTATTACATTTGTGTGGGATTATTCTTGTGTTGTGTTTTCATTTTATTACTGTTTGTGTGCTGCATAAATACTTTACACATTGCCTCTAAATTAAACTTTCCTTCTTTTGGGCCTAGCTACCAGAGTGTGAAGCTCAAGCTACTTTAATGACTTTTGTGGTTCTCCCTGGCGGGGGGCTGTTGCTTGAATAGGAGTGACCCCCTCATTCAACCAACAACCCAATTTCTCACACCATCCAATAGAGATCACAGTCACTCTGCTTCTAGGGTGATGGCAGGAGCTGAATCATGCCAACAGAAAGTGCTTTAGGCAATCAGTGCTTTTTTGAGGTTTCAGCTCTTCTGCTAGAGCTGGACACAACATGTTTGGTAGATAGATACCATACACCTCAACAATGGCCATCCCCTTTTGAAAAGTCTTTCTGGCAATAATAACAAAACATGGTTCAAGATGTGATGCATATCAGTGGTGGCTCCTCCCCTGTGGTGGAGGAGCACCCCCCTGCCAGAAGCTTCAAAATTTGAAAAATAAAATGATAAAAAGAAACAGGTTTAATATCTTTTTATTTTTCAAATTCTAAGTGCTGCGTACTGGGGTTGGGGCCATCGCAGAGGCAGAAGGGAAGTGGTAGAGACTGTTATCAGTGTGCATGTGGGTTTGGTCAGCTGTCTCAGGCCGGCCAAACCCACATGCGCACTGAACTGTATCCAGCCTGAGCGGCTTTGCTATGTTGGCGACAGCAGGCAGAGGCGCCCAGTCTCCCAAGGAGTGCAAACCGAGGGCGCTCAGGCCAATCCTGAAGCTGCTCTCATGTATGAGAGCAGCTTCAGGATTGGCTGCAGGGGAGGCTGGGAGCCTCTGCCTGCAGCAGAGCCACGAGAGGAGCAGAAGACCGGCAATGAGGCGGGCTGCATGCGGCACGTACATTCTGCTACCACCCTTGCCCTGCCACTCTGCTCTAACACCAGCCTCTACTAATGCATACAGAATAAGAATAACTGGAAAGAATATTTACTTAGCAGGAAAAAAAATACATTTGTTTGAGATGATATATAATCTGTACTGTACGAAAGGAGGTTTAATGGACTGGAAGATTCTTTCACAGAAAAGGAAAAAAGTGGATGAATATACATAATGCAAGTTCAACCCATTAGAAATAATTGTTTTCAAGCTAAGGTGCACTGTGGATCTTCTACCAGCCATTACCCAATCACTTAAAGGAACCTACTTGTCTTAGTGTTAAACAAAAATGATAAGTATAGTTTGGGAAATCCACCTGCTCAGATGTTGATGTTCTCACTAGAAAACTCCAGGAGGCTGTCCTCCATGATGAGGCTTGGACAATTATTTACTAAAGGTTGCATGGGCACTAGCAATTAAATGAGTGGTAGATTTACTAACTTATAGCACAAAGCAGTAGTGCAACCAACTTTATATCCTGTGCTATGCTAAAAGCAGAGAACATGGCAACCCTACCTACTACAATATGGCACTGCTGCTATCGTCTTCCAGTGCTGGCACTCTTTAAGGCTACCTAACTCCACACACTCCTTTGTACCACAAAGCAGAGGTGTATGTGTGACGTTTAGTAGGGTATTCTTCCAGGACAAAATTTAATGCTTAGACATATCTTAAAACATTTTCCATATTGTATGTGTGCTGTACAGTGTAGAACACATGTAGTGTGTGATAAGTTAGGAAAAACAAAACCATTTATCCACGCTAGAGCTTGCCCCAAGGAAGTATTTTTTGCCCCTTAAAATGGTAAGTAAATTGTTGTCATGCGAGTGCTCGTTCGTACCTGTAGTAAATAAGGTCTTGGTGCAGATCACAGAGGGTATAGGCGCAAAATAATATCATTAAGAAATGATTTGTCAACAAACATCATCAAATTGTTTCACACTCGCCTAACTATGCGGGCTGTAATGTGGAGAAACAATTTTAGGATAGATTTAGCAACTTTAGATATGGCAACATGGAACAATGCAAAAACATGTCAAATGTAGTTAGCTCATAAATATAAAGTAAAAATGCAAGCTTTCTTTCACCCAGAGCAGCAAATTCAGAGTGTCAAGAATCTGAAACAACGACAATGAAGGAATGAGATAGTGAGTTAAGGTGCACAAAAGACAATCGCCAGTCTGTTGCCAGTGCTCAATAATGAAGTTACCATCTCAACAACTATTTCAAAAATCTGATTTTTTTAAAGTGCCAATTTAGGTCAAATTAGGAGGCTAAGGTCACGCAAATTATCTTGCACTGCAATTCTGCTAGCTGTATTGCACTGAACAGTCAAGACAAAAGCGTGGTGCTCAAATTCCCATCAAGTTATTTCACGGATCTGAGTCCACTTAAATTGTGAGATAACATTACAATCTTACCTTAACCATTTCTTCATACAAGAGAAACATAATATTGAACTCATTGCTGTGCTCATACCATCCTTTCACATGATCAAACCAGGAGCTTGCCAACACTGTAGGAAAAAGTTACATATCAAAATCAAAACTCAGTTTTGAATTTTAAATGTATGTGCGATTATTATTACAAGTGGTGCAGAATGGTTATACTGACTATTTCCATGCAATAAACACAATTCCCTCTGAAGAAAAATGTTTATGTAAATGATTTTTGCTAGGGCCCCCAGAAATTTTAATTAGACTTGCTTGGCTGGTGATGTGGTTCTCTGAGTTGACACATCCATACTTGTCCATTGGTTGGGTGAGAATGAGACGTTAGTGACGTTCTTGAAATTGAAAAGTCATTGGTGACGTTTTAGCCAACAAATTAATTTGAAGCAGGCATGCTAACTGGTGGATGAGTGACCTGATATAAAATCACTCTGTGCTCTCTAAGTACATGTTTAATAAGAAAGCAAGTATGTAGGTTAATATCAGTATAATTAATGCGTGACAGGCCTGGAAAGTCTTATCAGTTAAAATCATTACACGAAAATTGAGAACAAGTTCTTCAGGCCACAGAATAGCTGCTATAGAAGCATTACGTCTAGTAGAACTTGAAGTAAGCCCATTGGCACATAGTAATGAAGAAATCAATAGCACTGGAGAGTGACCTTAGTGAAAATCAGTGTAGGCGTGCACTGTACCAGCGCATTTATTAGGTCACATTAAAAAAGTTTTGTAGAATGATTACTCGCCCGTTGCGAACCCATTGAAAATCAACTACTACACATAACGTATGATGCAAAAATTACCAAGCGTGGAGCTGCTGCCCAAAGACAAAAACAGTAAAATACTCTATGCTACTGAGGAATGCTGTAAGGAAAAGAAACACCATGTATACAGCAAAACGAAATTGCAAAACACATTGGTAGATACCAACGCAATGCTTCACAACATATCTATGCTTCTATTATCAAAGACAAACCAACAAGTACACAATTTTGCTTGACAGCTTCCAGCAGTCCTGATTTCATCGGAGGCGGTCGCTCCTCCACGCTGCTCCCTGCCCTGAGAGAGTATCTGGTATCGTAGCGCCCACATCCTGACAAGACTTGAGCCTGCATTAATTATATTTGTTTACCGCATTGCGCCAGTTCGAGTCAGAACGCTCGAATCTATCACCGCATTGTTGCGCTGCCCAGCCGAGTTAACAAGCGCTCATTAGCATACTACCGCGTCGCTAGTCTGAGAAAGCGCGCTGCAACAATATAATTTAGTGTGCTGCCTGGGTGGAATTTTCGGTGCCTGATTGTGAATACAGTCTGCGTTTTGTTGTTGATTTTGTGCCCCAACCCGATAGCGCTGTTTGGCTGACTGCCATTTTGTATCCTGTTGTTGTTTTGTGCCTCCCTGCCCTGAACTCCGCCCCGCTCCCGCCCCCCAGCTGCTCCTCCCTCGCCCCTCCCCCTCTACTCTCCATTTATGACAGATGCCTTTCCGCTTGGGCGTTCACGCGCAGCGGACGCGCCCCAGTCGCGCCGAAGGTGCGCCAAAGGTAAGCCCGTCTGCACCCGTCCGCGCCTGGACCGCGCCCAGCGCCAGACCCCCTGGTCCCTGCCGCTCCCAACCCTCTAGAATCACATATGATGCCGCTACTCTCCTCGCCCTCAACCCCGGACGCACCCCACTATGCTGCGAAGCTTCCCCAGGACGTACACACGGCCCATTCGCCTGCCTCTCCTGCAAGTTCAACTGCTTCAGGACCCTCACCAAACCCACATCCTCCACACACAGCTCCGAACTCAACAGCCTGAAATGCATCCTACTGAACACCCGCTCGGTCCACAGACATGCAACAGAACTCTGGGACCTAATCGACACTGCGTCACCTGACATCGCCTTCCTTACTGAAACATGGATGAACGCATCTTCTGCCCCCGACATCGCCATTGCCATACCGGACACTTACAAGATCATTCGAAAAGACCGCACCAATAAAACAACTGGAGGAGGCATCGCCATCGTCCACAGAAACACCATCAAAATCACAACCAGCTCCGACGACAATCTTGCAACCGCCGAACACCTCCACTTTCAGATCCACACCGACCCCAGGACCACCCTTAGAGGCACCCTCATTTACAGGCCTCCAGGCACCCGATCACAATTCAGCGACGACATCACAGACTTCATCAGCCCGCACGCCCTCCCCTCCGAGAACTACATTCTTCTAGGAGACCTCAACTACCACCTTGAAAACACACTCGACAACACCACCACCCTTCTGGACAACCTGTCCAATCTCGGACTCAAACAACTTGTTGACTCCCCCACTCACACAGCCGGACACACGCTCAACCCTATCTTCACCTCCAGCATGCACATCTCCTTCGATCGCACTACAGCTCTCCACTGGACGGACCACAGCTGTGTTCACTTCAACTACAAAACCACCCTTTCCCACAACCGTCCACAACCCATTCCCCGGAGAAAATGGAATAAAATTACCACCGACCAACTCCTCACATCACTCAACCAAAACCCTCCCACACTAGCAATGGACCCAGACCAAGCGGCCTCCAACCTCAGGCAATGGATTACCCACAGTGCGGACGAACTAGCACCCCTGAAAAAACACCAGTTGAAATCATCCAGCAAAAAGGCTCCCTGGTTCAATGATGACCTTAAAAAATCCAAGAAGACATGCCGCACCCTGGAGAAGAATTGGAGAAAAGAACCAACCCCTGACAATATGGCCTCCCTCAAGACAGCCACCCGCAAACACCACCAACTGATTCGATCCGCCAAGAAATCAGCATTCAAGGACCGTCTCGACAACAATTCTCATAACAGCAAGGAACTCTTCAATATCGTCAAAGAATTCACCAACCCTTCCGCAGCATCCAACGACATCACTAACTCCCAAGACCTCTGCGATGCGCTATCCTCCTTCTTCTACAACAAAAATGCCGACATCCACAACAGCTTCAAGAATACTCCCAGTGACCAACCCGCCCCACCCCCTTCAGATCCCACCCTTCCAACTAACAACCTCAGCTCCTGGAACCCAATCACCATTGAAGACACCATTCGCCTCATGAACTCAATCCACTCCGGCTCGCCCTCTGACCCCTGTCCCCACTACATCTTCAACAAAGCTGACTCCATCATTGCTCCCCAACTCCGCGATGTCATCAACTGCTCTTTCAACTCTGCCACCTTTCCAGAAATCTGGAAACACGCCGAACTCAGCGCCCTTCTGAAAAAACCCACAGCAGACCCCTCAGAACTGAAAAACTACCGACCCATATCCCTCCTCCCTTTCCCGGCCAAAGTCATCGAGAAAGCCGTCAACAGCCAACTCGCCGCCTTCCTTGAATCCAACAACTCCCTGGATCCCTCACAGAACGGCTTTCGAGCCAAACACAGCACCGAAACCGCCCTCATTGCGGCGACCGACGACATCCGAGCACTCCTAGACAACGGAGAAACAGTTGCCCTCATCCTACTCGACCTCTCCGCCGCCTTCGACACTGTCTGTCACAGCACCCTCATACAACGCCTCAACAACATCGGCATACAAGGAAAAGCCTTGGACTGGATCATCTCTTTCCTAGCCGGGAGAACCCAGAGAGTCCGACTCCCCCCATTCTACTCAGAGCCCACCGAAGTCATCTGCGGCGTACCTCAAGGTTCCTCACTCAGTCCCACCCTCTTCAACGTCTACATGAGTCCTCTCGCCTCCATCGCACGTCAACACAACCTCAACATCATCTCCTACGCCGACGACACCCAGCTAATCCTTTCCCTCACCAAAGACCCCAACACCGCCAAAACCAATCTTCACGAAGGTATGAAATAAGTAGCCGAATGGATGAAACAGAGCCGCCTAAAACTCAACTCAGACAAAACGGAGGTGCTCATCCTAGGATCCTCCCCCTCAGCTTGGGACGACTCTTGGTGGCCTTCCGCTTTGGGATCAGCACCCACACCCACAGACCATGCACGTAACCTTGGCTTCATTCTAGACTCCTCTCTCTCAATGTCCAGACAAGTCAACGCCTATCGTCCTCTTGCTTCAACGTCCTTCGCATTCTCAAAAAGATCTTCCGCTGGATCCCCCTCGAGACAAGAAAGACGGTCACCCATGCACTGGTCACGAGTCGACTAGACTATGGCAACACACTTTACGCCGGAATTACAACAAAATTGCAGAAAAAGCTCCAGCGTATCCAAAACGCGTCAGCGAGACTCATATTAGACATCCCGCGCCAAGAGCACATCACCGGACACCTAAAAAACCTCCACTGGCTTCCCGTCAACAAGAGAATTACTTTCCGCCTTCTTACCCACGCACACAAGGCCCTTTATAATCAGGGACCCGAATGCCTCAACACCCGACTGTCCTTCTACATTCCCACCCGCCAACTAAGATCATCCAATCAAGCCCTCGCCGCAGTCCCGCGCATCCGTAAAACCACCATGGGTGGCAGATCATTCTCCTTCCTGGCTGCCAAGACCTGGAACTCACTCCCCACCCACCTTCGCCTTACTCAGAACCACATTTCCTTCAGGAAAGAACTGAAAACCTGGCTATTCGACAAATAGTGAACCCCTCCCTCTAGCGCCTTGAGACCCTCTGGGTGAGTAGTGCGCTATATAAATGCCCGAACTTGAACTTGAACATACAAACATACATAAGATTGACACTACCAAAAGTAAAAAGGGCTTACCTTTCTACAAACGCTATATGTATGGTTTCCTGTGGGCTGAAACTGCCCAGTCGAAACAATATTTCCGTGTGTATTATTTGAATGTTTATAATGCATCTTTCATTATTTTGACAGTGGCAGCTCCTCCGCTATGACGGAGGAGTGTCTCCCCACTGCTTTTAAGCAGTGCGAAGAAGAAGCATAAAATGATAAAACTATAAGTTATTATCATTTTATGCTTCCTCCTGCTTAAAAATCCTGCTCTGCAATCAGAGAAGGGCAGGGGAGGAGTGGTTTGCCCACTCTTAAGTGCGCAATGACTAACCAGCCATGCACACCTTCCCCGTTCTCCATGTAGGCTGCATTCCAGCCTGCATGGAGAACAAGCCTATGCTCCCATTCCCTGGTTGAGCGTCCAATCAGGATGCTCAAAACCAATCAGAACGTTGCATTGCAGTGTTGTGATAGGTCATGGGAGCCTGGGTGCCTGCCAATCACAACACTGCATTGCAGGGTTTGATTGGTCGGTGGGGTCTGGCTATGCTTCCGTCCGAGATGGAGAAGAGCAGGAGTTGAGACACGGGACCCAGGGCAACGTTAAGTTTATTTGTTTATTTTTTAAATGAGCCCAACTCCCCGTGTGACCTGCCAACTGCGAGTTATGCCGGCTGCCGCTGTATTTTGAGATTGCATTAAACCACCTAGCCCACCATCACTACTCCAGGACCCCTGCGCTCACCACATCTTCATCAAAGGACTGGACCACATCAGCGTGGCCCTCATCTTGAGCCTGAATGACCCAATCATCACAGCCCATTACCTGGATGCCTGGCAATTCCCCACAGTAGTCTCCCTCCTCAAGAAACCCTTGGCAGACTTGAAGAAACTAGCCATTTACTGGCCTACCTCCATGCTACACTCCCCGGCAAAAGTCATGGAAAAGATGATAAACAAATGCCTAACCATCCTCTTCAGTAATAATCATCTCCTCTATACCTCTTAATCCAGATTTAGGCCCAACTGCAGTAGAGAGACCACTCTCATTGCCGCCACGGACGACATTCAGATGATCATAGACATAGGTGACACTGCAGACCTCATCCTACTGAGTTATTCCACAGCCTTCAATCTACCATTATCCTATGACTACATCAAAATCCTCATCCTACTGGAACTTTTCCAGTAGGATGAGTTCCACTGGAAACTCATCCAATGACTGCACAAAGCCGACTTCCAAAGTCCCGTATTTTGGTGCATTTGCTCCTTCCTGACAAGCTGCACCCTGTTGATCAGCCTCGGACACCATCAATCTCATCTGTGAAGTTCCACATGGACCCTCACTCAGCCCCTTGTTCAATGAATACACGACCCCACTCCCTGGCATCATCCGCACCCATGGAATTGTTATCGCTTTTTCTAAATGTGAAATTTCAGGTGACAAGTAATTTGTTAATACTAATTTTTTTATAATAAATGTAGTTGAATCCTATGGATT